>NC_092459.1:6390964-9132558 GCF_047495875.1 Pithys albifrons albifrons
AACAAAGATTTTAAACTAGATCCCCTTACGCAAAAACCTTTTCTTATGAAAGTAAGCATTTATTCTCTATCTTTCTGGACAGCTGATTGTATGCCTGAGCAATTAACACAATGCCCTGCTCTTATAATTCTGTAAGAATGATCCACAGGAACAATTGTGTATCTTCTCATAAGAGCTGACACATTTCCAGGAACTACCCACTTGACACAGTGGCAAAGAAAGCTCTAAACAGATCAAAATCAAGCGTGTAAGGTCTCATTCTACAGCTGCCCAAAAGCATGAGTGGATATATTGGTAAAATAGCACAACTGAGCCCAGTTACTATCTCCAGCTTTACTGGGATGGAGAAGCTGAACAGAGAAATCTAGTCAGGAGGTACAAAACTCATCCTGGTGTAAATCTAGGCTGCACTGAAAGAAATTTATGCACTTCTATGTTTGCAGAATATATGACATACAAGTCACATAGTGAAGAACCAAGTATTCTTCACATGCTAATATTCAAAAATGTTCCTGTTGTGCCAAAGATGTTCTGTCAATGAGTATATTCCCTTTTGCATGATGTCTGTCATACAGTCTAATTCTCACTATCAGAAACACTATTTTTTGTAGATAGATTCTTATTTCTGCTTTTTATTTCATCATTTCTTGCATTCTAATCTATTCTTTTGTCTTTCTTTCCTCCATTTGCATATATAATCCTTCTCATATTTTTTGTTCTAAATCAATTCCTATAATCCATTACTGTGTAATAGCACTTGTCATCAATAGAAATGAAATCCCCAACACATTGAAGGAAAGAGAATTTACAGGTACTGGCTTCTAGTAGCAAGCTGTAATAGAAGCAGTGGGGAATCCTATTTGCATAAAAAGATCCATATTTGATGCAAACTGATGCAACTTTCATGATGGGTATAAATTTTTCCTCTACGTTTGCACCATGGGCACAAAGCAGATAATACTCTATGACTATTATTTTTCATAAGCTCTTGTCTGAGATGTATAATAAAAGTAGAAGTGTCTTCATAATTAGCAAGACTGGTTCCAAGTCTCCTACTATCACACTGTAATATTAGAAATTAAGTATAATGATACAAACCTTGATCACAGAAAATTCCAACATTTGGAGAGGAGAGAGAGTGAAATGTTTCATTGTGAAAGAAAAAGAATAGTTCCAATGAAGTTTAAATAAAATACTTACAATAAACAAAAACTTATTTAAAGTAAATACTGTTGGACCTGACAATCCAAGTCCTCATGTCATCCATGGGTCCAGGTACTTTTGTAGCTTCTGTATGATTTACAAGAGGGGTAATCTGAATGTCCAGGGCGTAACTGAGCAACAGATAGATGAACATATAGATAGTGTATGACAGGGTCTGAAATCACCAAATTTATCAGTACACACTTCAGTACTCCTCAACCAGACTAAAAATGGTGATATAAAAAATTCGAATTTCTCAGCTCCATGTCAGTAAAGCACAGAGATTTTATGGCAGTATTCATGGTGTGATTCCCGTATGGTTGCATATAGTAAAGGAAGTCAGGTTTCCCCACTGAATGCATCAGCAGAAAAACAAGCAGTTTCATTAAGCTCTGGCTCAATCTCACTGGGTGTTTTTCAAAAGCAATATATTCCTAATAAGCATTTTGGTCTTGCTGAATCAGCTCCTTCTCGGAAGAAAAAACTCCTAAACAACTTTAATCTGTACCCAATAGATATTTCACCTTGAGGATTTGTCAAGTTAATAGAGCCTACCCACTTAGAGAAAGAGGAAGGATGCCCTTCTAATTGGTGCCTAACAGCTTACACTTAAGGGTCATTAAGATGCAATACTGGAGATAACAGTCTTAATGGCTCCAGTCCACTCTCATGGGGAGCACTCAAGGTAGCCTGAACAAAAGGGAGCAAGACTGAAAGACCCAAAGACACAGCAGGATCTGGGCTGGCTAAGAGGATGCAGATTGATTTAGTGCTGCCCCAGTAACTTAAGAGGAAAATTTATCTCATTTGACTTGTAGTGAAACATAAGATTAGGTGCGAATAAACAAAAGATTGATGGAGAGATAGAATATAAAATGCATGCATCATTGTTTTAAAAAATATATTTTCTGATGTATGTTACAAAATGCTAAACAGAATTGTTTTGTTTGTAGGAGAAGTTGCCCAAACCTACCAGCTGAAATTTCTCAATGGAATAAAGCACAGCTGCTTGAAACCCATTCAGGCCAACCCACAATGTGAAAAGCATTTAAAAAGGAGAACACAACCCCATCCAAGAACTGCAGTTTCCAAGCTGTGACAGGAAAAGTCAAAGATGGTTCCCCGTGAGCTCCCAGGTCCCACTTGCACACCAAATGATGAAGTTCAGCTCTGGAGCTGTCTTGTGGCAGTAATATGAAATACAACTGCTTCAGTTACTAAGACACCTCAGCTGCTCCAGCATCATGCCCCACTGGATAGCACAGTCATGCTCACCACACGAGTGGTGCAGAAGTTCAGCTGACTCTGTCCTGAGGTGGGTTGCTTCTCATAACTCTTCTCCATAAATACCCAAGACAGCTGTAAAAAGGGGTGAGGCTGAAAGGTCAGACAATTAGCTTTCCTATTTGTGAAGAAATAGCTTTTCTAAGTTAATTAATGGAAAAATACAGGATGAGATCGTCAGTTGCTATAAATCAGTATAGCTCTGCTGATTTCAGGAGGGCTGTGCTGTTTTATATAGCAGAGATTATATTGTTTCTAATATTACATAATAATAAAAGTCTTACACTTATATAATCTTGTTACATTTGATGAAATAGATGCTGGAATGCCATATGCATGTTTTTGTAAGTAAATTTAATTCAACTTTCATACATCTCCCTGTTACCTTAAAAGTTATTCATCTTCTGTGGGATGCCTGCCTATTTCAGTTCACCTGATAGATGGTCCTCACTGAACAGATTTCAAATATTGCTGAGCTCAGAAAGGTTCAGCTTACCTGATTGCCTGGCTGATATTTTCATGCAGTAGACCCCATAATGAGTCTAAAACCTTGTGCTTGCTAAAGCCTACCCACTACATCGACATCCTGCAAAGGACTTTGGTCTTCAAAAACTGTGGGATTAACTTCCCCTTCCTTCCTTCTGGTGTATGACCTGCTCCTGTAAATACTTGTGGTTTTTTAATTTTCCACATGTGGCCCCACATTCTGTTTTTCTTTACTTTTTATACTTTCCTAAATATATATATATATATATATACACACTATCTCTTTTATGAAGTATATAAAGGGAGATTATTTCTTCATAGCCTTAAACAGGCATCATCACCAACTTGAGTCTAGTTTCATTAAAGAGGTAAGCACTGAAAGTAACTCTGTGTCCTGGTATTCACCAGAAAGTTTCCATAAACTGCTATATTTTCTAGTGATAAGTATTTTCAGAATCACACCAATGTTCAGATGCAACGAAATAATGATGTAGTTTGGGGTAGTCAGTCTACCTGTCCCTAAAAGCCACACCTTTACCATGCCTTCATATGCCAGAACACCATGAAACATATTTCCTATACCTCAGGTTTCCAAGCAGAGAAGGAGACAGTGGAACTCTTCTCAAGGGAAGAGATTACAGCAAACTATGGATCTTTTCCTGTCACAGTGCATGTAGGTGGGTCCAAAAGCATATTTGCAAAGCAGACCTCAGAAATCTATGCTGTGTAGTCTCTTCTCCAAACCAGTGATCTGGATTGCCCAAGATTGCATCTTGAGCATTGTTTGCCTGTTTTTCATATAGTGATAGCCTGACATGGGGGTTAAGCTCACCATGCAAATGATATCCTGAGGCTGGAGAAAACAGACTGGCCCTGCTATTTTCTTTTATCTTGTGTTTTCTTCACAGGGATAAGGAAGTTCATCACCATGAAGTTCATAATTATGAAGTTCAATAAGGCCTGTAAGGTCCTGCACCTGGATCAGGAACAGTATCAATACAGACTGGGTGTTAAACAATTGAGTCAAGTTCTGAGGAGAAGGACTTGGGGGATAAGAATATTCTTCTTGTTGGAAGAATAAGTAAATATGAGCTAGGAATATGCACTCACAATCCAGAAAGGAAATCATATCCTAGGCTGCATAAAATACCAAACCAAACATAAGTGTTTAGCTGTAAGTCAAGTATGTTGATTTATCAGATGATTCTCTCCCTCTATTCTGCTCTTGTGAGGCACTACCTGCAGTACTGATTCCACCTCAGGAACTCTTAGTACAAGAAAGAAATGGATCTTTTAAAGCAGGTCCAGAGGATGGCCACAAGGTGATCAGAAGGATGGAACATGTCTCCAATGAGAACAGGTAGAGGGAGTTTGAGTTGTTCACTCAGCAGCAGAGAAGGCTCAGAGACACCTTATTGTTCTATGATATCTATTTGCAAAACAGGATATTGAGTTATAGCTAAACTACTGCAATGACTAAAAAGAAGATAATAAAACCCATTTCAGAATGAATCCTGACATTTTGCTAATACTAGCACTCGGGCACTGAGGGGCTTCAGTTCACAGCTGGATGCACTATAAAGTTTTCATCCCTTAGGAATGTACAAATTAAAAGTGATATATAACATTTACCATTGGTTACTATAGACTTAACCAGAGATGTTAAAACATTAACCATACTCCCAACAGACTCATTTAATACTTCAGCCAGCATTCTGCAACTCTGATAAGAAGAGCATTTCCTAATAGCCATGCATAATACTTAGTTTTAATTATATATCCTTTTAAATTATGTGGCTTTTTGGAGATTAATCATGTGTAGAGTAATAGTGTGATTATGCCTTCATTCCAAAATCAGGACTTGGTTAAAAAAAAAAAAAATCCAAGTCATCTAAACAGAATTTTATACTAAGGTTATTCTTGACACCAGAACAAAGAAATCTAACTAAAGATGTAAAAGTAAATTGAAGCATAAACTTAAAGAAAGCTATTTTGCTTTCACCTTCATAACAGTAAAAGAAAGTCATTTCTCAGAGTAACTTAAATGCCAAAGTCCTTTGTAGTATTCAGTTTCATGTTTCAAGTCTTGGGCTTCACTTTTCACAGCATGCTTACAATTTCCATCACATAAATCATAGAAATTGAAAGTGGATAACATATACAAGCAGTTCCTTATGACATTTCCATCTCACAGTCTTCATTATGCTTCTTCATTTTAAATAAAAGTTAACTATGCTGAGAGCTGTACAATGATGTTGACACATTATGCATATAAAACTAGGACTAATCTTTCAAGCACATACATCTATTTTGGACCTCACTAACTATCTGCAAAGAGACAGGATGATGACATTAATACAAAACTGGTTCTTTTTTTGTTGTTGTTATGTGCCAGGGAAAGTAGCTGAGTGGATCATGATGTTAGAGGGATGGCCTTCCATTTTGTACATGATGCAAAATGTTATTATTTTCTTATATTTCATTTGTTTTTTTCTGTTTAAAGCTAAAAGAGTAAAAAAGAAAATGTTTTATTTAAAAATATTCAAATAGTTTAGCCCAAAAATGAGAGAGGTTTTAAGGAAAAGCATCCGATATTTGAGTAAAAAATCATTATTCTCACTGTCACTATTAGGAGGCTCAAACATTTTACAATCCTTCAGGATGATATTCTAAAAACAAAAACCCCTCCAACACTATTTGTGTTTTTCTCAGAACACAAATCCAGACATTATGCCCTGGGAAATGTTGACAGTATTTGTATACTCTTTCTTTAAAAGAGCTCACTTCTATCTCTCTTTTCCTGTCTCCTTATCTTCCAATTTATATTTTGTTTAGCTCACTTCCTCTTTCTCTTGTTTTGACTAGAAACCTTAATAGGGACATTTCATAAAAGTAGAAGTATTCCTTTGAAAAGATTCTGACATGAAGCATCATCCTTTTACAAGTAGAATGGTACCAACAATTATTTGACTGATTTTACTTTGAAGTCCCTCACTATTGCCAAAATGGTTTTGATCCTGAAAGTTCTTAATCTCTACAGATTTCCCAGAAGAACTGGAAAACAGATTTCTTAGAGTCCAGAAGAGTACTTTGTCTTATTCACAGAACAGACATCTTTTCCCACATAATTGTGTACACTTTCTTAAAGAAAAAGGAGGGTTTTCCAGGGGGGCAGGCAGCTTTCATGCAAGATTCATCTAATAAGGTTGGAGACTTTTTTTCCTTTTGAAAGTGCTGGTTTATCTCCTCTGATTATCAGAGGATGTAAAAGGCTAATTCAGATGGAGTCAGATTTTCTGTTGGTATCTCCTGTCCCAGAAGTCAAAGTCTCTTGATAAATGACCAGGGAAATTTGTGTGGTTATTGCTACAGGATGCAGAGTTCCAACCTGTTACTTAAGATAGAATAACTAAAGACTACAAGATAGATAATAAAATTATACACACGTAAATATCTACTTTATAGGCACATTCATATTTACATATGTATTAATCACATTCACATGCAGTCTGACTTCATATGTGAAATGACTTTGGTATCATGTTAATTATGCCCCTCTAAGAATTAGAAGTGATTTTTAATGGTGCAAATAAGCATTCAAGGATAATAATGCAAGTATGTCAAATGAAATGTCAAATGACTTCCAAAAAGCTCTTAAACTACTAAATATGTATGAGATAAATGAGTCTGGTTGTCAAGTACTCCACATAGAGATACAAAAGATTTACGTTTTTTTTTCAGCTGGATTCTCTTGCCACCTAAAGTCAAACCAAATTTACTGGTTTAATTGTGGCTCTACAGCACAGTTGCCAAGAAAAGGACCTATTCCTCAAACAGAGATTGGGGTGTCACAGACGTGGACATCACCTGCTGTAGCCATTGCAGGTTTAACGCTTGCTCAGCTGCACCACTCCTGTGGTCTGTGGGCAGCAGCTGAAGGAGGGACACTAGTAAAAGACTCAGATTACCTGTTACAGGTGCCTTGCACAGGTGTTACTTCACTTAGGGAGGTGGTCCCGTAGTGTAATGGTGAGCACTCCGGACTCTGATCACAAGGTCGTGAGTTCGAGTCTCAGTGGAGACCCGTACCAGGCAGTTCAATGCCTCCCTGCCATCCGATCCCATCAGATCTCGGATGCCAAGCAGGGTCAGCCCCGGTTAGTACCGGGTGCTGTGATAGTCCCAAGGACTTCACTGTCCAAGCTTGCTCGGCCGTGGCAGATGGACCTTGGGACTTAAACAATGGGGCCAGTTCTGCGCCTCACCTAAAAAATCCACTGCACAGGCTCGAAGGGCACATCCCCACCTGGGGAGAGCCCCAAATCTTCGTTTGCGAAATTCGGCCATACATACATACTTCACTTAGGCAGTAGATAAAGATTCTTGCTAGATTAGGAAACCTGGGAACTACATGTAGTCATGGAAGAGTGCTAGCCATTACTTGGGTCTCAGCAGAAAATTGTTCATGTAGAATTTTTTCAAATAGGAACTTGAATGAACTCCAGTTGGTTTCAATTCAAACCTCTAAGAAATTTGGAATAATGATATTTAAAACTTTTGCTTGTAGGATATTTGTGGGGTGATGGCCCCTGATAAGGCCTGATGGGTTGAGGGAGACATCTCAGCCCCCTGGAGGGATGCTTTTGGCCAAGGACAAAGGCTTTCAAACTGATAAGATTAACATAGGGTGGAGTGTTAAGCAATAGCATGGCCTCCCTTTGTGATATCTTCTAGGAGCCACTCTAGGAGCCACCTCCCCTCAGGCATCTGCATCACCATCACCCCCCCCCAGCAGATTGACTTTTAGCCACACAAACCACATGAAAGGAAAAAAAGGGTATAAAAAGTGTTTGGAGTTTAAACTCCAGCAGAGAGGAGAGGAAAAAATGCCAGGGTCTCTGTGAGGGTAACTGCTGCAGCTTGTCCTGCCTTCTCCTCCTCCTGGAACAATGTAGGGGTGAGAAGACCATGTGCTTACTATTTTTTCTAACTTTACTTTCTTAACTTTACTTTCTTCCTTTAAACATTCTATCTTACATCTTATGCTAACAGCTACTTTAATTCTTTCTTTATAAGCATTTCTTTTACTAAATGTGTTTTGCTACCTTAATGCTAATAACAGTAACTTGCTTCACACTTTACTACTTTATTTTGGTTCTTGCTTTTTGTTGTTCTTACTTTATAAGACCAGCTCTGTTTTCCAACTACAGTAACTTGCTTTACTTTCAATGCGCAGTTTCTTTTTCAACATGTGTGTTGATAAAAAGAAGCTCTGTTCTTTTTTTTGTTTTGTGTTATAGAGAGAGTAGTGTGCAAGATATTTCATTGTCCTGTGTTATTGATAGAGTGTCTGGATAAGTGTTTTAGGTGGCTGTGTTTTTAGTTAGTAGTTCTTTGTTGCTAGTTTCTGTCTGTTGTGAAAATGGGATACATTGCTGTATTGTAACTTGAGTTTAGTGTGTTTGTCTTTGTAGAATGTGTTTTGTGCTGGTTTCTTTTGGGGTCTTTTATTGTCAATTAAATACAATCTTGCAGCTGAATGTTATCTTTGGCAAAGCAGAACCCACAATAACTGTCACATATTTGTATTAATAAATGTTATTTCGGGAGCTGTTGTGGTAAAAGTTCTTTTCTAGCTATTAAGTGTGGTCCTCACATCAGGGGTTAGAATACCTTCCAGCCTGTGTTCTGTCCTAGTTTGGCAGGCAGTGCTGGATTCATAAGGCTCTAATTTTTCTGGAGGCGCTTATTGCTATAATTTCTCCCTGGCTGAAGTGTGGCTTCATATCAGAGGTCAGAACCCCTTCCAACCTGTGGGCTGTCCGGTAGCTGGCAGACAGTGTTGGGGTACATAAGGATCTGATTGTCTGGGAGCACTTACAGCTAATAACTTTTAATTAATACAGTTAAGACTAGAAATCTTTGTATTTCTGTCTCCCTCTTCCCTTTCACGTGACAGATATTGAAATTCGAATTTATAAAATGTTCTTTGATCTTTGGTTAATTTTAAGATTCAAGGTGTTATATAGCTTATTATTTTAATGAAAAAATATCACTTAGGTAAGAGAAGTGTTACTCTTAAAAAAGGGGAAAATACATAGGAAAAAACCTGCTTCATTATAAGAACAGAGATTGGGGTATAAGACTGTAAGAAACCTTCAGCAGGAAAAAGCATTTCTGCTGTAAGGTAAATCAGAACACAGATAATGTCCTTGAAGATATTTCTGGATTTAGCAAATCTGAGAAATTTTATAATATTAATCTTTGCCTAATTAATCTGAATGCTTAATGTATTTACCTTCAATATAGCACAAAAACTTTACTGATATTTGCCCTATCACTTTTTTCCTTAATAGAATTATAGAACCTTAGAATGGTTTGACTTGGAAGGGAAGTTTATGCCTTCAACTCCCCCACCGTGGGCACAGACACCTCTCACTAGACCAGGTTACTCAAAGCTCCATCCAGCCTTGTCTTGAACACCACATTTATAGAAAAGAATTACTTCCTAATACCTTCAGTTTAAAGCCATTGTTCCTTGTTTTATCACTACAAGCCATGGTAAAAAATCTGTCTCCATCTTTCCTGTAAGCATTCATATCTGGTCAGACTGCAATAAAGTGTCCTCTGAGCCTTCTCTTCTACAGACTGAACAATTTCAACTCTCTCAGTGTTTTGTCACAGGGGACACATTCCACTCCTTTGAACATTTTCATAGCCATCCTCTGGACTTACTTTAAAAGTTCTATGTCTTTCTTTGTACCTAGAGTCCCAGAGCTGGATCTAGGACCTCATGAGAGCAGAGTAGAGGAGAAGAACCACCGCCCTCGACCCCTTGGCCACATTTTATTTTATGCAGCCCAGAATATGATTTGCTTTCTGGACTGTGAACACAAATTTCTGGTTCATATTTCCTTTTTCATCCACCAATACTCCCAAGTCCTTCTCTTCGGGGCTGCATTCAAATCATCCATCTTGCACTCTGTACTGATGCTGGTGTTTACCCCCAATCCATGTGCAGGACCTTACACACTCTTAACAACTTTGGTGGCCCTTCACTGCATCTTTCCCAGTCTTGAAGCATCTTTGTTGTCGTGGAGATGACAAAATGAGGTACAGTGGCCTCCAAAGCAAACTTGTAGCTGGCAGATGCCAATAAATAATCATGTCCCTCTATATTCTGGTCAATACAATTTAGTGTAGGATCGTACACTATAGGTGTATTCTGCTTTTTATTTCTTATTAATGTAACCACAGACTTGTAGTTTATATAAAAAGCATGACGTTTATAATAAATATGACTCACATGACGAGTTTTCTTTTACAATGAATACAAATACTATATATTTTTGTCTCTTGAGAATTTGACATGAAAGTACCCAAATTCTGCATAAAAACCTTCCTGTATAGCTTTGTGTCTGAGCTGATGAGAAGGGAATGCTAATTAAACAGCAGCAAGAAACACTGTTCTCCATTTTCCAGAAAAATATGATTACTTTATCATTAATATGTAGAAAAATATCATATTAATATTCCAAAAGATATCATAATAGTTCCCACATTCTTTGCCCTTTGTTTCATCTGCAACATAGCAAAAATTTTATCAAACATTTTCACCATGATATAATCACAGAAAAGCCAGTTGTCAGTGATTATTGCCAGTTTAGCATGCCATGGCTCTAATTTTATATTTACAATGTGCTCTGTGAATTAAAGAATTGCCAAATTAGACCAGCTGAAAGAATGGTTATTTTCCTCTCTCATTTTGTTGTTAAAGGGATTCTTTCAAAGTTGGAATGAAATAACCCTCAAAAATGTACAGTTGCATGGATCAACAGAAGTTTGTGATAGTATCTTTGGAAATTTTCTGTGAACTGAGATGTTCCAATATAGAAAAAAATCAAATTATGCAGGTATCAATTGTTGGTGATGGATTGCAATGTCTGGTTAGACTTAAAGAGAGGAAAGAAGTTTGTATATACTCTTTTCCCATGATACGTGTGCCACTAGATGAAAAATTTTACCACCCTCTTTCAACATTCCAGCAGCATTAAATGAATGTTTTTCCCTCAGTAGTACAACATCAGAACCAAGTCACTCCATGTATCACATTAGATGGAAATATTTTCTTGTCCCATTTGACTAGGGTGTGCCCTAGAAGAAATATAGAGGTGAAAGAAACTAAAGGTCTATTTCTGTGAACAAATACAGACAGATCTGCACCAACCATTCAGTGAATGGATGCGCTGGGAAGTGGTCATCCTCCAAAATGTATAAACTCTGTTAGCTTGACTCTGTGTTCAAATCAGTAAACTTTGAGAGGCAGCAGCAGGAGCAGGGAAATGTGAACTGTGGTGCAGAGAGAGTAGCTCAGGCAGTAATGGTAATATGGATGAATCGATTATTGGCTGTACCTGATTTACCAAAACTGGAAAACGAGGGAAAGGAGATTCAGCAAGACCCGCATTAAGCATGTTCCCTCCTAAAAAGTCATTTCAGTACTTAATTTTTCTCCTAACTGAGCAGGTTCTCCAGGTCTTCACAACACAGAAAAAGAATGGAGAAATGGAGTGATTTGCCCTACCAAGTGCAGAAAAGAAATGCCATTTCTTTAAAGTGTGAGGTGGTTTAGTATATATGCAAATTAATGCAAAATTTGAAAGAATGCAAAGACACAATTATCGGAGTGAAAGAAAAAGATTCATCTTAGCAGATCCTTTAACAGCATCACCTTTGCTGATGATTATGTCCTGGATATTTACTGGCATGCTAAATCTTTGTGCTTGTAATTCTGAAGCTCTTTTCAATTGCAATATTTGTGCACAAAATTTATCCTGTTTAAATTAGGACTACTCTTTTAAGCAAGTTCTTCTTGAGAGTTACAGAATGAAACCCATGGAGTTTCCAAAGCATCCAAAATATTGGATTCTGTGCAGGGATAACTGGATGAAATTTTGCATTAAACAGGAGGTCAAGCTGGATGATCTAATGGTCCCTTCTGGCCATAAAAGTGATGAATCTAGGAGAAAAGCACTCTGAGATCATATGATGAAAAGCACAATTAAATTGGCAAGTGTTATCTTGATGTTCCCATTACAAGTCCCCTAAGCAATCTATCCCCGTCTTCCTCTCGCCACCTCCTCTATCACCAGACTGCAGAAGAACATTTGCTCCATTCAAGTCATTGCTGCTAAAACCATTTTGATAGCTGGCTCCACTCAGTCTCATGCTAAATCCAGTGTTCAAGGCTGTGGGTGTGCTCCTGTCTTCACTTAAGACACATTTCTCCAAGGCATTTTGCACTCTCTTCTTCCTTCGGACTGCTCAGCTAAAGGCTTTTTCAGGACTTTATCAGTTATTAATAATTGTGATGACTCATGATTTATTCATAACCATTTATACATTTGCCATATGCTGCCTGCACACGCAAACTGTTTTTCTGAAGCCCGCAAATGTGGCACAGTGGTTCTTGCAATTCATATCCAGTAAATAGATGATAGAAAAAGATTAATGAAATGCAAAATACAATAAAATCTCATGAAATGACTTCAGTTTGGAGCTTTTGAACTAAATGTTGCAGAGTAATTGTCTTTAACAATATCAAAACTAAAATAAGCAGGAGGGAAAACAGTGTGAAAGGCCAAGTTTAACACCAAAACTAGCACCTTATTCTATTTCCTTTCTGTCCCTCTAATGATAATTACAGGGAGTAAGAGTAAATCTACTCCTTGAGTAAGATTGAACTCAGGAAAAATAAAGGTTGTAGTATCAACAATGTCATCTTGGCTGTTCTTTTTTAGCTTTCACATTAAATCTGAGTAATTTTTTGCCATGAAACCCCATAATATTTGGTTGGAGTGAGGGAGAGAGGAAAAGATATGACACACAAATCCTTCAACATGCTTAACAGCAAAAATATGAAGAGAATGTTACTCCTTGATGGGAATAAATAAATAAATTTCTGTGGTGATGACACTAGCCAAGAATTCCTTTCTCATAGGCTCACTATGACATCTTCTGCAGTGTGCTGCTCTTGAGAGGAAATGCCTGGCTTTCATTAGATGGAAATTATTTAACACAAATAATGGTTTCCTGGTTTTGAGTGAATACTTTCATTAACAGTGAGATTGGACCCTGTGGGGGAAATGGTCAGTGTGTTCCAGTGCAAAATCTCAAGGCAGAGGGACCAGCTCTGATCTGACTCTTATCTCTGCTCATCCCACTTTCTGTTGCATTTTAGCTGAAGCCTTTAGAACAGAATGTTTAAAATTTTACTAACTGCATTGAAAGTGAACATCTGAATTTTTACTAACTGTCTGTAATTACCTACTATTATAATTCTGTGGGATGGTCTAAAATACATTCAGGTCCTAGACATGGCTAGAGAACTATGGAATGCATTTTAGATCCTAAGCTATCTTGTTCCCCCATGGCAGGATCAACATTACCTACATCATTCCTGCCTTTTGCCTGCCCAACATTTTCTTGAAGACCTTCACTAACTTTACAAAAATCTGAGACAACTTCTTTGATTCACTTTCTTCACCACTGGAATTATTTTTTTCCTAGTATGTATTTTAAATATGGTTTTTAAAAACTTGTTTCCTGTTCTTCTCCCAGTGAAGTCACGTAAGTGATATTTACTGCAGTCTTTGGCATTCTGAGTAGTATTCAAGTACTGTTTCTTCATGATGCTTGAGAATCCTGTATGTCAATGAAGGCACCCACCAGATGCAGAGGTCTTTAAGGAACTCCTACTGAAAACACCTTTAAGGCCTTGAATTTTCACTGTTACATTTTACTTGAAGAGAAGCTGGGGAGACAGTTATGAAATTTGAAAACTCAGGTCTTCTATATGAGATAACTCTGGACATAAGTTTTGAAAACATCTTCAACTCTCTACTGCTTCCTTACAGAACTGGTCCAGTCTTACTCTCAGTCTGACAACTCCTTGAATTTCATAAAGTTTTATAGAAAACAAGTTAATCACACTTTTGCACTCCTTGTCTGAGAATCAGGCAGATCCAAAGAGCTCCAGACTGGACAAGACAAGTATGCAATCACACCATTTGCTGCTTCCTGGCATCCTTAAGAAAAAAAACAAAAACATGAGGCAACAGTGACCAGATGTCATGGTTTAACCCCAATCAAAAAGACAAAAATCCAGGACTATAGTTTTGTAAAGTGCAATTACATGAGAGTTTACATGCCTTCACTTAAATGACTGTGAAATCATGTTTCAGTGAATCCCAGACATGAATATTTACTGATAAATTACCTTTCAAGGACTGAAATTGTTAGCAAAGCCCAGCCCCTTTTCTGTACCCCATGACATACAAAGGAAACATTTATGACTCTATTAGAATACATCCAAATATCAAGAATAATCTATTAAGGGAAAAGTTAAAAAGAATAATTGAAATGACTAATTTCAACTCATCAGAAATAGATCATAGGCATGTGGGTGGAAAAATGTTATCTCATTATTCAATTGCAGTGTATATATAATGTTCATTTCACAAATTCAAACTGATCTTCATTTATCATCCATACGATAGTGTATTTCTACATCTTGGGTTATATATACAAAACAGAGAATGGTTCATTCAGAATATTTATTTTGTAACATCATTTTAGACTCTGGGAATTACACATTAGTTTTAATCTATTTTAACAATAGTAATGCCAGAGCTAGAGAAAATAGACAAGATATTTGGGGACTAATTGGGCATTTTGTTAAGTTATGACTTTATAGTGTTTAAAAACATGGCTGCAATGAATTTTCAGGCATTACTGCCTGTTCCTGTCCATGCTAATCAGTACCCTGTAGCACAGTGGGTCTTACATTTAATGGAGCAGTACGGAGCTCTTGGCGGCATTCAAGCAATTGATTCCATAGAAGGGGCACAATATAAATCAAGCACAGAGTAAAACTGCTGTGTTCTACAAGCTTGGGATAAGAGCACCCTTTTTCATATCCAAGGCACTCAAAGACTCTCCTGCTGTGCTTATGTTGATTGTACTTCCTTTATCTTCTGTTCAGTTTTGTTTTTCTCTCCTTTTTTTTTCCAGTGTCTTTAGTGCTGGTTTAATGTGCACTCTGGCCAACCAAAGTTCACTTCCATTTTCTTCCTTTAAAACTTTGAGAAGGTGAGGAATGGGGATCTTTTCCACCTGATTGCTTCTTGTAATATCTCCTTCCTCAAAACTACCAAACAACAATCTAGTTATTAGAAAAAGGGACTTCATTTACTTGACCTCACTCAAATTGCAAGGCACTATGTATTGCTGTTGTCTCAAAGAGTACATCAGATTTGCACACAATGTATTTTTTTAAAACGGGCTAGTAACCCAGAAAGACTACCAAGAAAAAAACCATCATTTAGCTGAGTATAGCTCAAGTCTCACAAAAATGTCTGAGTATTTTTGTATAATTCAGCGTATTTTATCAATGTCCTGCAAGCAAAGTATAAAGTCATAACTGATCAAGCATAAGGGCAATACAAATAAATTAAGATGAAGAAAGAATATCTGAGAAGTATAGTATTATGCTACTCAGGTGTCACATTCTTCTGAGGGAAGTCAAATGTAGCATCATCTACTTGGAGAACAAAGGCTTTTTAGACCATTCCTCCAGAATATATTCCAGAAAGCAGTTGCTTTGAGAATGACAGAGACTGTCATGCACACAAAAACATAATGAATTTAAACACTGGCAAAACACTATAGTTAAAAGTAAAATTTTACAGGGATAAATAGTATTTACTTTTGCTTACTAGCACAAGAGGGAAAAATAGTCTCTATTTCCAGTGTTCATGTTTCACTAACAACACTGGAAAGGTTTGAAGGTTCAGAAGAAAACTGCAGGAATAATGCATGATCTAAAATGCAAAGACTAAAAGGCTCCATTGACAGTGTATGCAAGAAAATGTTACAAGGTGACATAATCACAATTCATAATAACCACATGGACAAAGTGAACAAAGTCATAATGGAAGGCAGTGGTCAAGGAAGGACATGTATTAACAGACAGAAAAAAATTGGAAGCATTTTCTGCAGGAATTATTGCATATTCTTACCTCCCCCCACCCACAAGGCTTTCTGCCAGCTCTGGGAGAAAGCTGAAATCATAAAAAATTGCATCAGAATTCAGATGCATATTTTAACATTGAAATTAATATTAGATTTTTTTGGGGGGGGAAATTCTAGATTTTCCAAGGGATTTTTTTTTCTGGGGAGAATCCTAGTGCTATTAAGCCTACCTAACATAGGGCGTTGTAAGCATTCACATCTACATCTGAGCAGCCTTATTTGTTAAAACCTCTTTATATGCAAGATTCACCTACCTTGCTTTACAAATCTGTCCTGTGCATCACACCCTTGCAGTGCCTACACCTTAGATATCCAGATCATATGTGTGTGTTTAACTCATCAACTTTAAGGAAAATGACTCATCACTTCTGTGTCTTTAAATTAAGTCAGTTGATAAGAAGACTTGGTCTTGAAAAAGGAATTGTTGGGAAAAATGACGTGATCTGTGATATTCAGGACACCAAATCAGAATTGTTTTATGTGAGTTTAGAAAATATGACTGTAAGGACTCTCTAAGGATCTTACCTGCTTATCCTTCTCGAGATGAAGGAAGATCTAGTTGCTATGTTTCTTTCATGCTCCTTTTTTTTTTCCTCATCAATGTCAAAGTTACATCTCACTTCTAGAGCTGTCTATATGTGTTTGCAGATAATTCAAATAATTCTTTACATGATATACAGACATATACAGATATGTGTGTATATATATATATTTATATATATATTTTACTCAGATGAACAGTGAGGGGAAAAAAGCATCCTTTCCTGCAGATGTCTCCTAAAAAACAAGAAAAAATGCAATGCCAGATTTATGACATTTTAACCTGAGCTTATATTAGTGGAAATAGATAAGAAATCATAGTATAATTTGTTTCTTAGCGCTGTTACTGGAAAAGAAAATTGCCCATCTGTAAGTTATGAGTCTGTAGACAGGGCCAAATTTGTCTTATATTCACACCAATAGAACTTAATTGAAATCAGTGAATTTGCACTAATGTAACTATGAGCAGAAATTGACCTCTTGTGCCTACTGGAACACAGCCCAAAAGCCACTTGACTTACTTGTGCTTAAGGCTTTCTTTGCATGAATGTCTACTGTTTTACTGGCAGTAACTTATGTAATATTCATGGTTTAATGGTGCATATTCTACAAATAGACTGGGTAGACGCCAGCAGGCTACATCCAAGCATTGCTACACATTTGCTTTGTTGACCTCTGTACTCATTCAATCACATGAAGTAGTTACAGCTGGGACTCCAGTAAGGAATTCCAACTTCCAAAATGTTCCCACTGCCACTATGCAAAGAGCCTCTGTTGTAATTAGCCCAGATTTCCTTACAATATCTAGTTACAAAGGAGTACCATGAATATTCATGGCCAATTCATTTGAATTACGAACATTCATGAATAAATCATTTGGCTGAGAACAGGGTACCGTATGTTGTGTTTCATGGCTCCTGTGATTTATTCCATAGTGCTACAATTTGTAATATTAGCAGCTATCATAAAGTTTATTTTTCAAGCCTTCATTTCCAGCTGTGACCATGGCACTCTGGGGATCAGATAGGCCTTTTCTTATAGCCCTATAAGGTCAGATCCCAGCCTAGACACATAATGCAGATTTGCTGCTCTTCTTTCTGCTACACACTCTCATTAGTGCTTCTGTAAGGTGTCTGGGTGTATGACTCCAACTTCAGACAAAGGAGGAATACAGCAGGTTTCTGGGCTGACTTTGAGAAGGGAGACAGAATACTGAAGTAGTGGAGCAGAGACATTGTGCAGTCTCCATCCTTGGAGGTTTTCTAAGGTGATACTGGATAAAGCCTTGAACAACCTGGTCAGATTAGGCAATATAGGATAAGATGGGAACTAAGTTCTTTTAATATGGCTAGTGGTAAGGAAGACATAAGATACTTATACTAATAAAATTTTTCATATCTCTGTTTTAACTCTGTCATTAGAGAAGTCAAACAGTATTGATACAGTCTGTTGTTGCAGTTCTGTCCTGTAGAGAAAATGACACTAATTTTCTGTCTATTTTCTACAGCTACAACATTCTTCATTTTGGCATCTTTTAGAAATAACTGAATTAGCAGGGCTTTATTCATACACTTGCTAGCAATTAGTTGAGTTTAAAGAGCAGAGAGAATATCACAAGACCAAGCACTGTTTGCATCGAGAAGAGCAAAACTAAGAGACTGAGAGATTCACAGGCAATAACTGCTTCTTAGCAATTGAATTCTTCTGATGTGGCTGAATGCAAGGCAACCAAGGTAATATTTAAGCCACAAAAGAGGATATGTTTCTCTGAATAAGCTATCAAGTGTATATGGTCACTGTGCAACTAAATTTGATTGTAGTAGTGAGTTGTTGTTGCTCTAAGTAGTGAGTTGTAAGTTGTTCTATCCATGTTGTTCTACAGTTACTTCATTTGGGTATGATATCACAGCCTGAAGACAACAGCTTCCTGACAGGTATTGCCATCTAGATTTGATTTGCAAGAGACAGAGATGCTTCCATTAAAAGCAACAGATGTACTCTACAAAAAGAAAAAAAAAGGTGTAAATCAAAAGCAATTATTGTCTACCCGAAGACCCACTTTGGATAACTCCCATAACAAATTTCTTTCTAATCAAAGTCACAGTTGGCAGGCTGCTGAAGTTATGGCCTTTAAAGGCTTCTGTGCTATGAAAAAAAGATTCTGATATGGGACTTCTGCTTATAATTACACACAAAATAGCTAGAAAGAAAATAACTTGTAATTGATTAGGATTTGAAAAACTGTATCAGAAGAAAAAAAAAAAGAACTGTTTTTGTGTTTTATATAATCTCCTTCCATGGCCATTTAGCAGAAATGTGGAAAAGAAGAGTGGTTAAAATATTTGAATTAGAAGGAAGACGAGTAAAGAATGAAGCCAATTTTATATCTGAGAATTACTTAGCCTTCTGTCTGAGTTCACTGAATTTATATTTACAGAAAGTGACTTGCCTTCAGTATTTGTTTTGATTGAAAAAAATAGGTTTACATTGATTATCAAACTAATGGCTAAATTATACGAAGACTGTTCAAATGTAAAATATGGATGATATAAACTGAGGAAAGACTGCCTATATCTGCTTTCTGTGACAACTGAACCAATTATGAGTGTGAGAATAATAGGTCAGCTTGCAAGCAGGCTGAATCTACCATGATAAGAAAGAGCTTCACATATTGAAACATAGAAGAAGCCTCTGATTTCAGAAGAGAAAATTTTAAAGAATAGAGAAATCCATGCCTTGAAGATGCAGAAGTCTATTATTAGTGTCCCTTGGTTTTTTTCATACTTTGGAAGAGAAAGTAGTAGAGACTTATTGATTATTCAAAAAGCTGACCTGAAATTTCCTCAGGTCTTTAGGAAGACCTAATTTTTTAATTCTGTAAAATCAGAATTCAACAGCAGGGCATGACAAGGCACCAGAAGAGAGCAGATTAGACTGTAGCAGAAAAGACTAGAGGGAAACATGAAAACAGACTTCAGTATGTAACAGCACCAGAAAAAGGAAAATAAGAAAATATTTCCAATATCTACTGGAGATAAATGGGCTGGAGTTTCAGTAAAGGCAAGGTTATACATTAAGAAAGTATTTTACAGTAAAGGGCTTTTAAACTCATTCAAAACAGGAAAAAAACCCCAAACTTATACTGAAGTGGGCAAAAGAGTATCAAAGAGACACATGGTGGTGAACTGAATGATGAACAAACTTTTTTGGCAAAGTTTGTGGAGGAAAAAGACCCCCTTTTAAAAGGCAAAAGAGTAGATACTCTTTATATTTTGAACGTAGTTGTTACCAAATAGTTTGCACCTTCTTTTTTTTTTCCCTAAACTTTATGTGCTGTAATAGAGCAGACCTCCCTGCCTCAGTCTGTCTTTCACTGTTTCTTGGAAACTCCATGGTAGATCTTCAGCTTGTGCTGAACCTTTCTCCAACTTTCTCCTCAAATATATCTGAGAAAATTGTTCCACCTGGTAGTTGATTTATTGCTGAAAGTAACCAGCATTCATATTTACACTGAACAAATCCTTAAACAATTACAGTGTACTGCCTAGGGGAATTTGTCTTGCTGGAATCAGGCCTAAGAACAGCTGAGGAATTATTAGGAGAAAAAAAGGCATACATTTAAAAAATGATGCTAGATATTTTAGTAAGATACCAAATCCAGACATCAGGAAGACACACTGCTCTTTGATACAGGGGAGTGCATTGCCCCCAGGTTAAAAACCAGAAAGATAAAATACAAGAACTCTTTCCTAGTTTTAACAATGACCTATCAGACAAAAATTGAAAATAAAATTTGACATAAGAAATTACTTCTAAAAATGCTTAATTTTGGTGCATTTTTTAAGACTTGAGCTTGTGGTGAAATGACTCAAAAGAAGAGGGTCAGATGTTTGAAAATCACATTTTTAAGAAAATAACATTTTTAAGAGCTTTTTTTTTTTTCTTGAAATGTTTACTCTCTTATGATGCCAAGCTGAGAGATACCTACAGGTCTCATGAAGAAAATGATTTCTGGGAAGGGAGGAGGATAAATATTTAAGGAACTAGCAGCAAGGTTTAGAAGGCATGGACTACAGAATCCCACAGAAGAGTAAATCCTGGCAATTAGCTACAGGAATCCAGTTAGAGTAACTAGACAGGAAAAAAAAAATAAGTTCAGATCCACTTACAATGAGCTAGTGTTCCAGGACAGTATTAACTTTTGATGTGTGTCTAACAAACCCTGGAGAAACAGCCCCTCTCCCTTTGTCATACAGGTCTAAGCTTATTTCTTTAGCTAGATTAACAAGGTTGTTAATAACAAAAGACTAGAGAAAACTGTAGTCTGCCTTCAAGTCATACCATAAAACATGATCTTAGAACTCAGGCTGTATTTGTTGTAAATGACAAGTAGAGAGTAAGAAATAGTGTCTGGATATCAGGAAATTCCTTCCATCATCACAATATTTTCCTCTTTTAATTTAATTTGGTAATGTTATTAAAATAGGTGTTATTTTTTATGGGAAATCAGTATGATCCAGAAAATTTCTTTAACTTAAGAATAAGGAGAAATTATGTTGAGAGGATAACATATTTCCTTAATAACAGGGTGCAAACGCTGCCATTCATTGGAGATTGGAATATAAATTGGTATGAATCTCATAGCAGAGAAAAGAGACTGTTACTTTATTCTAAACTTTCTAGTTCCCACTCTGCATAGTACATTAAATGAGCCCTGATTTATATAGGCTCTGATTTTTATTTGGCACTACTCTGGCAGCAAGCATTACAAAGAGCCCTAAACTGTGAGTGAATATACAGCTCACTGTCATTTAAGAACATTCTGAGGTCATTTTATGCTGGCAGAGTATAAGAAGATATTTGGGCTTATGGTGTCTAGACTAACAGGGCAAAAAGGCCTCCTAGAACTCTGACAGAGCAAAGATTGATGAATAAGAGAGACAAGCTACCACCTCACCCTCACCCCAACACTTAGCATCAAGAGAAGTATCTGAGCCAGGCAGATGGGGCACCTGACCCCATGGACATGAACAAAAACTACTGCTGCTCTAAGCTGTGTCAGACAGACCCAGCATTAAATCCACCCTGGGCACAATTCAGCTGACCCTGAAGATGCTGACTTGCTTCTGAGGACAAGACTGGATTTCTGAATGACAAAACTATTCTTAAGGCCTGGAATACTCTCCTACTAAACCAGCAATATTAATATGACTAGTTACACCAGGACTGCCACTAATAATAATAGTGAGAGAACACTGTTCGATTGTTGTAATTTTTATTTCCCTACGCTGAAATAACATCTGACCATGGCACAGGAGGAATAATATTTAAGGTATATAAGATACCGAAAATATTGCAAATATATCCCCACAAGACAGGTGGGTCTCTCCCCATGGAAGGGGGATTGGAACTAGGTGATCTTTAAAATTTCTTCAAACCCAAGGCATTATACTATTTTTTATATAAATAATACACCTCTGGGTCATTCTTGACCTCATGGATCTTCATTTTATTCTTTTTATATGAGGCAATTGTCATTTGTAACACTGCTTCAAAATATTTAATAGTTTTTTAGGTAAATTGAAGTTATAAATATTCAAAACTGCACATTTTTACTCCATTGCAATTTAAATTATTTCCTTCAATTTTTAGCTCTGAGGATTGTAAAAAAATATCAAAAGACAAGTGTCAAAACATGAATGGATGTAATCTTGCTGTTCTGAGGCTATTGTTCTCTACTGGATAGCACAGAATTATTTAATCAAAACATATATTAGGTCACCTTTCAAATGAGACCTACCTCTCATTTTTACAAGGAAACAGTAGAGATCTTTCCATCCTTCCATACATAGAAAACTAATAATCAATTAGAGTTATACTCTTTTGGTTTCTTCATCTTAGGTTCAAGAATGTCCTTTTGAGTCCCTATGTAATTTAAAAGTTGATTACAAATGTTCTGGCACATCAGGGTTAATTGAAAAACTAAAAAAAAGAACCACATTTGAATCACATTGTTGCAACTATTTCTTCATGTTACCATATGATCAAATGGTTGTTATGAGTATCAATAAATAAACATAATGTTAGTCAAATACTGTCCATATGCTAATAAATCATCTGCAAGAAAACCCATTCAAATTCCACAACAGCAGCAACACTCACATCTATACAATAAACTATGACAACTTGGAACTCCCAGCTGTATTTCTCCACTATTCAGAGTCTCGTAATACCCAATTACTTTTGCAAATGCAATTGCAAAAAGTTATGCCAAGCAACTTTACATGTTTGTATCCACTGAGGATTTGTTATAAAATTGCCAATCTCAAACACGTCCTTAATCTCATTAAAGAGTTATCTATTCACCCAGGGAACTTTGGCAAAATTAAAGGTTTAGTTTCCTTTATGATATGACTGCTATTACTTTGTTTCTTGCACAGGAACTTTTATTAGAGGATCTCAAAGCAGTTTACAAACTTTAATAAATTAAGCTGCTTATCTCATTTGACACATAGATAAGTGTTAATATCCCTCCTTTGTAGATACAGAAAAGTGAGCTATAGTAGTCCATAAATTTATTCATAAAGGTAAGCATTCTGTATGGCAATGCTTAAACATTATGACAAAAAAATTAAATTTCCCAGGAAGCTGTGGTATTTGATATCAAAAATACTTTCATCATGAATGAACATGAAACAATATCAAGTTCAATTCATAATTTGGCATCTGACTCTGAAATCAAAGTGTATCACCTTGAGAAAAACACCTTTTTCTGCTTCCAAAAGTATTACAGGAAAGAAGCCAATTCTTCCTTTGTCTTTTGTGGGGAGGAAAAAAAAAAGGGAAAAAAAAAAAGATTGAAAAACAACTAAGCCAAACAAAGCATTCTATCTATCCAAGATGCCAGGACATAATAAATTACAGTTCATCTTCCAGGCTCTTAGCCAAAATTATACAGACACTAGAAATAGAAAAAGGGCAGCATAAATTTTTCAGTATTTATTCATAAAAAGGTTTTACAGTTTCAGAGCCCTGGGAATGGAATACTATGTGTTAAGTTACACATTCCACCTCTTCCCCTCAGATTTTTCTTTTTCCAATGAAAACCTTTGTCTAAACTTTGTCAGTGTTTCTGATTGTGCTCTAGAAAAACAATTTAAATTGTGCAGTTTTCTTTTCTGTCCTCTTCAGGTTCCTCCAGTGGTCTCATTGCCTCGTCATTTGACCACTCTGGTGAAATGCCTTCAGAGACTTGGAAACGAGGGGTGGCCAGAGGAATTAAGGTGACTACTCATGGTCTTGCTCAACCAGATACCTTAATTTTGAGAATACAGAAGTGGTGTTGAAGAATCAGATCTACTTGATTTTTTCAGTCTGACAGTGACCAAAATCAGAAGGGTTTAAGGACAGAGCAATTACAGACAATTCTTCACATCCCACTCTCAGGGATGTCTTGAGCCAGAACTGGTCTCTGTTTTTTTAGTAAACAACACTTCATTTCTCTTCTGTGAACTCAGCCTATAATCCCTGGAACCCAGTGAAGCCCCAGTTCCAGATGACACCTTCATGGGTTTTTTTAATACAAAAGAAAGGGATCCCAAGAAGGCCGATCCTGGAAAACAAACAAACAAACAAACAAAAAACTACCACCAACAACAAACCAAACAACAAAAGAAATCAAAAACAAACACCACCAAAATCCAAATCAAAAAATCCCCAAAACAACAGAAAGCCCTGCAAGATTCCCAACCAACCAACCAACCAACCAAACAAACAAACAAACAAACAAACAAAATAAAACCAAACAAAGAAAAACAAGGAAGAAAAAGTGTGGTTTTCTCTTGCAGCTTCTTCACTTGGTAATACAGAGTGAGGTAGTGTAGCTGATCTTAGCTCCTTGATCAGGGAATTCACCCGAAATGTAGAAGACAGACCCACAGACCTCAGATATTAACGTATTCAATTGTCATTATAAACTGTGACAACTTTAACAAAAACTAATGGTAGAAAATAATCACTAGGGTGTCGACAACCCAGCAGCTACATTCCCCTAAAATGAAAGCTTCAGAGAAGGGATTTAACAACTTGCACACTGAAAGTTCTACAAACCCAAGGTGCCAGATGGTGTCTTCACTACCTGTCTTTTGGGTGGACTGCACATGCTGGCACAGTGGGTTATCTACATGGAAATACTTGTTCAGATTTTTCTAATTCACAGCTTAGTCTAGGACTTAATTTAATTTCTTGCCTGTAAGACAATTATCATTTAGGTGCCTTTGTGCATGCCCACCATTTGAAAACTTGTTGCTCACAAGTTTAAAAAGCACTTGTATTTTTTACAGAATGCCCTTATCACTTACATGACAAATTTGGACACTTTTAGATACAAGCCTGACTTTCTGGACCTTGGACTACTGCATTTCTTTCTATTGGTTACAGTCACATGCCTTTCACAAAAGCTATTTGGTTCATTTCTGTCAAGGGGACATGTATAACTTCTCTTGGCAGAAGTCAATAGTTGTTTTTCACTGCCTTTCATCAGCTTGAAAACGCATGGACCTATTTTGCAGTTCAGTGGCTAATCCTATGGGGCTCTAGAATTTTGCAGCAGGGACCACAAAGGACCAAAGTGCATTGGGTCTATATTATCCAGAATACATATTTTCTGCTCATGAATTTGCTTAATCTTTTCAATGACACAGAGTGAGAGCTATTTAGAGAATTCTCTGTGCTCCAGTCCAGTGTCTGCTCATGCAATGCATATTGATCAGCTGGTTCTCTGTGTGAAATGGCTCTGCTGGCCAAGAAGTCCTGGCCATCATGATGGAAGACAAGAACACTCAGTGTAGGGTACAGCATGAATGATTCAGCCTTTCTATCCACCCATTAGCACTTTGACCTTTCATTTGGTGCTTGAAGAGTCTGTCTTTTCCTGCACTCAAATCTTTTCACAGATAAGCTTTACCTGGTGGGACTCTTGATAAGATGGGAGATATATGGCTTTAGCTTGATGGATTCAGAACAACGAGAATCTGTCTGTTCCTATTGTTCTTTCACTGACTGGAAGGTGTCAGTGGGTTCTGCATATCTGTTTCCATGTGGTGTCCATATTAATGGGCATTCCTTTGTTCTGACTTTACTATTCATATCTCAGCTGTGCACAGAAAATACAAATATTATGTCTTATGTTTTTATCAACACTATTAGCATAAGAAAAGTGCTTAAAAAACACATAAAAATTCACCTTGAGTCTGTTGTACTGTTTGGTCCTGACAGCAATGGCATTTCTGTTTCTATTCCTTCTCAACCAGAAGTTAAAGCTCTTAACTGTGAGATTATACTGCTTAGTTTGAAAGCTTTTGCGAGCCTCTGTGGTATAATAATTTTACTTTAGGGAGCATGTAATTTTAAGTTCTTGCATAACACCACACATTTTTATGATATTACTAAACTTCGTAATTTTATTTCCCTGTGACAATTAAATGCACACCAATGTTATGGAATTTTTCTCTCCATCACAGCTGAACGAAATTGGAATGGAATATTATACGGTAGGTTGGAAGTTCTGATCTCTGGAAATGTTAAAGGTTTTCTAGTTCCATTGTTATGTATCCATTTCACACATATCCAAATCTATCAATTTGTTCATTTTTCTCTTCAGTCACCTACAAGCTGTAACAAAAAAAATGTAACAAAAACATACTCACTGTGTACTTCTTATATTGTCCCTTTTCTACTGGTACAGCTGACTGTGCTAAGGGAAATTAACTTTGATATTTAATAGATTCCATTTGTAAAAATTCTTCTGTTTTAAACCTTGACTGCTCTTAGAGGCCTTATGGATACATAGGGTAAATGTCTTGCTGAAGTGAGCTAGACACTCTATGACCTGACTGCTGCCCAAGGTCGAAATCCAAATCAATGCACATCTAAAAGTCAATCTGGTGTAAAACAAAGAAGATCCCATGCATCACCACACTGTGTGTAGGATGATACATGAGCCCATTCTAACTGCAGGCCACACCACAACTCACGTAACTGCTCAGAATTTAAGCAGAGAGCCTGTTATAATTGCAAGCTTTTAAAAATGTTATTTTTCGTAAAGATTGAGTTTCACAGAATCATAGAATGGCCTGGTTGGGATGGCATCTTAAAGCTTATCTAGCTTTTCCAACCCCCTTGAGTTGCTATTTCAATCCCCTTGCAATGGGCCAGGACACCTTTCATTAGACCTGGTTGCTCAAAGCCTCATCCAATCTGGCCTTGAACACTTCCAGGGATGTGGCACCTCTAAGCATTTCTCTGAGCAACCTGCTCCAGTGATTCACCACCTTCACAGTAGGAAATGTCTTTCTAATAGCTAGTCTAAACCTACTCCTTGTCTGTTTGAAGTAATTCTGCCTTGCCCTGTCATTGCATGTCCTTGCAATAATCCCTCTCCATCTTTCTCATAGGCTCCCTTCAGGTACTAGAACACCACAATTAGGTCACCTTCTCTTTTCCAGGCTAAGCACTCTCCTTTCAGCCTTTCCTCATTTGAGAGGTGCTCCATCCCTCTAAACAACTTCATGGCCCTTCTCTGGACTCAATCCAACAGGTCCACATCCTTCCTGTGCTGGGGGCCCCAGATACAGATACAGCACTCCAGGTGCAGTCTCACCAGAGTGGGGTAGAGAGGAAGAATCACCTCCACAAACTTCTGTTGATGCAGCCCAGGATACAAGTGGCTTTCTGGGGTGTGAGTGCAAATTGTTGGGTCATGTCCAGCCTCTCATCCACCAGCATTCCCAAGTCTTTCTTAGCAGGGCTGCTCTCCATTTGCTTATCCCTCAGCCTGTGCTGATACTGAGTGTTGCAGGTGCAGCACCTTGCACTTGGTCTTGTTAAATCAGGAAATTCCCATGGGCCCTCTTCTAAAGATTGTCCAGATTCCTCTGGATAGCATCCTGCCCTTCAACTGTGGTAACAGCAACCCTCAGCTTGGTATCCCCTGCAAATTTACCAATTATGCACTCGGTCCCTTCATCTGTGTCATTAATGAAGATACTAAATAACCCTGGTCCCAATACAGACCCCCGAGGGACACCACTTGTCACTGATGTCCATTGTGATGCTGATCCATTGACCCAACAACCCATTTCTTATCCATCTAAGATCCCATCCACTGAATCCATCTCTCTCCAACTGTTTCAAAAGCTTTAAAGATTTCCCTATCAGTTTCTTTCAGTTATTGGTGCATTGTGTTTTTCTAAGACACAGGTTTTTTTCCCTTCTGATAAATCCCCCCCCCCCCAAAATAAACCAAACCCCAACATCATTAATTTTATTCTGTACGTAATTTTTGTACTAGTATATCAGATAAAACAATGCAGACAAAATTCTGCATATTCATATTGTTTTCCTGAGAGGGGCAAGTGTGCTGAATGACTTTTATTTAGAAAAAATAATGTAACAGTTATCTTGTTCTGTGAGGCCAGCCTCATATGTTCGGTCATCAAAGCACAGATACTATAGTAAATGGTACCAAGTCAAGCTTAGTTTTTGTTTTTCCACTCATTATCTAGCCATCACATACATTATTCAAAATAATCAATTATACTATGAAAAATAAATAAGGCTTTCCCTCTGGGGTGCATGTGCATCTCCAATCTAGATAATCTTGTACAGTCTACCATCAGAAGAAACAAAAAGAACAAAAAACCCAAAACCCAGGGAATATAAGTCTCTTGGGAAATACTCTGGTAAATCCATTTTAAATGTATGCTCTGCCTAAGGCTGAGATGTATATACATACACATATACATACATATATATTAGATACTAGGATGACTATAGTAGTTGGAGAAGGAAATGTGAGTCAAAAAGTCTGGAATTGGATTCTTTTATTGCAGTGAATATCCAGCAATGTTAAAGGTGTTATACCAACTTAATAAAAAAACTGGAATGGAGGAGAGGAAAATCAGACTTTTAGGCTGCATTTTAGCTCAGTTATGTCTATTAGTATGACCCTGAGGATGACCTATTCTACCTGCCTTCAATCACTGTATACAGGAAATCTAATAGTAAATATAACTGCATGTGAAATATAAGTGTGGATATGATATGTAAAAAATAAACTTTCTGAACTAAATTAGTTTACAGGAATGACAAAATTGGAAGGCACCTTCTGAGTCTTCAAGCCCAAGCCTCAATTTTTTTGTCAGCTATATCACATAATATTTCTGGGATGTTTAAAATGAAGACTTTTCCCATTCTGGTAATTTTGAAAGGTTGTTGCAAAATCTCAGTTTATGTATGGTTTAAGACACCTTTCTGTTTATCAGTCCTGATGTGCTCATTTCAAGTTTATGACCATTTTCTCTCATATATGCATCAAATTTAGCCTGATTTCTCATCTGGAAATAACAACAGCAACCTTTCTTAGTCTTGTATTTTAAGGCTAAAAGGACTCAACACTTTCAGCTTTAAGTCATAAAATACAGCCTCCTTCCACTTTATTATTTTTTTAGTACTTTATTCCAGATAAAGGAAAGAATATTTCCCTAATTTCATTGGTTGTACCTTATACACTTTGAGTCACACGCTGCCATTTGCACATATTTTGGGATCAAGTAACAAGTATTCCCAAAGAATTTTATTTCCAAAGGCTGGCCTCCACATAAAGCAGGTAATTTTGTTATTAGTGTAAAAGTGTACAGCCATGCACGCAGAAATATTAATTTTCCCTCTTTTCTCTAAGTTCAGTCCTTAAGGTTGTTCAATTTCTCCTTTATGATATTTTCTCCCTCCACTACACATACAATGCCTCTCAACATCATTTCAGCTATGCCTTTCATTAGTTCATACTTTTCATATTTTGCACAAAGTCCTTAATGAAAGTATTTAAAATTATTAATCCCAAGATCATTCTTTGAAGAATCTTAAAATTACCTTTCCCCCTTTTGAATTGTCCTCTTCTAATAATATGCATTTTTGTCTCATTTGGCCAGTCTATTTCTCATATTACAATTTTTTTTCTTAATCTCTATGTTATCTACTTTAACTAGTAATATTATGTCTGACACCATATCACATGCTTAAGTGAAATCCAGACAGATTAGATCGACTGTGTGTCCTTTAAATAGAAAATCATCTATTTTACCACAGAAAGATATCAAGTTACTAATACACCATCTATATTCATAAACCTTTGTTATATTTTTACCATATTTTCCAATTGCCTCCATGTCTTTCGTTATTATTACTATGTCCTAGTTCAGCAGGTGGGACCAGTTTGTCACTGTGGAGGGGTGATCAAAGCTACACCCTCTATTCTACACCCTCTATTCGTTTCCCAAGAACAATGGACCATTTGCAGCAGCTGCCAAGGACACACCTGACCCCTCAGGTTGTGAGCTGGGTGTGAGAGACATCTGTGAGATAAGAGCTGTGATAAATCCCCTCCAGGGAGTCGTTAGCACCTTCACACTCAGCCTGAGGGGGCGTGTCTGCCATGGGCCATCAACAGTTCCAAAATACCCCATGACTCAGAGAGTTAATCACCCATTGTGTGACTCCTCGCCCTGGGGAAGGGACTGGGTGCTCCCACCTGGACCTGGGGGTACATATCTTGGGGGAAGAAGACTTCAGGGGTCACTAATCGGATCAAGAGGAGGACCAAAAACCTCGACAGGAGGAGACTATCACTTTCAACCAGCCTGCAATCACCACTCTCCTCCAGACTGCAACTGTCAGCTGCACCAGCAGGTTTTTCCACTTCGGACTTTTACTTTGGACTTGGAGGAACCACGTAGGGTTCAGCACAGGGGCTAACAAACTCCTTTGTGCTTGTGCCCCAGGGTGCTGGGTTATACTTCTGGGGTTTTGTGGGTTAAAACCAATTTTTCCTCTTTGTGCCATTGGATTTATTGTAATCTTGTTATTAAATTGTAATTCTGACTTGTAATCTCTTTTGCGTTGTGTTCATTTCTCCTGTCGGTTTACCTTCAAACCAGCACATACCATAAAAATTTATTTATATATTCTACCCACTTTGGAAGACAGGCTATCAGAGCAGCAACAATATGGCCATGTTATTTTCATTTCTCTTCTGTGTAGAATATTCACACACAAACACCACAAGAATGTTGCAAGATATATGAACAATCCACTGGTTTGTTTGTTTGTTTTTATCCGTGAGTGTGCTTGATAAAAAAACAATATCCTCAGTAACTAGCAGTCTATATGAATATGTCCCCTTCTTGAAATTTGCCTTGAAGCTGTGAGTTAAAATGATCCAATCTACATACTGTGCAAATCTCAAAGATGCCTTCAAGGCTAAATATTTATCTGCACTGAAAATAAGTTAGGTACACCATTTCACACAGCTTCAAATGTCCATCATGCCTAAAAATGACATATAAATTCCTAAATCACTTAAGTGTTTATTCAAAGTACTATGCATGATCTCTGGGCCAGAGAGAAAAGCAAATTCCAGTTGAGCTAGGCTACTTCCTTTGTGGATGTTGCTGCTATTTAATTAATAAATAAATTTTAAAAATTGATTGTCGGATGAAAGAGTCCATAAAACATACAAATTAGCAATAGATTTATCAGATCTTTCACCAGCTCAGTCTCCAAGCCACAGAACCATGACTGAAGGTGTGATAGGAGCCAAATTCTGTGAGTGGCTAATCATTGTCTTCAGGGAAGTTGGTGATCAACGGAAAGGAAATGCAGTCTCAGGAACTCTCCCTTTATAAACTCAAGCCAGAAATTTTGAAATATTTTCTCAGGATAATTCTCACATTTTCTGATTCAAGTCAGGCCTAGAATCTCTTAGCAACAGGCTTTTTATCAGTCATTTGTAAACTTTGAATCCATTTCTTTTTTTAAAGAAACAAACATTCTAACTGAGGAAAAAAATGCCTAAATCCCATAACTATTTTGCCTAATGGCTTATTTCAGATTAGGTGAATTAGTTCACTGCATCATAAAAAGTGGTTTTTGAATCCTAATGCTCATCCAGGGCCTGCTTTCACAGGCTGGAGAACTCTGATCTACTTTCAAAGCTGGCATGAGAATGCATGAGAATGTTGTAGCAACAAAGGTCCCCAAAAGAGATAGGGAACATGAATACCAGAGAAGAGGAAACACAGTTTCCATAGATCAACTATGCATTTATTTGATATAACAAAGTTTGAACCCAATTTTGCTCAGCTCAGTGTTCAGAATTTATAGAAAAAATTAATTGTATAGGAATGGGTAAAAAAAGAGTAGAGAACACAAACTTCCTTATCTCTAAATTTTATTCCTACTTTTGTCATTATTCTTTTGTTTTGCATAAAACAAGGACTGTTTCCTCCTACCGCTGTCTTTCTGATTTAGGCATATAACTATTACCTTCATTTTAGACGATGGTTTCCTTAACCTGACTCTCTTTAATCAGTAGAAAGAGCTTTCAAAAGCCTAGAAGGATCAGTTCTGTTCAAGACTATGTAGCTTACTTAAGCAAATCATTTCTCTTTCTGGTAACTTTCAAAAGGCACTGACTTTTCTTTATAGAGCGGAAAATAAAACATCCATTTTAGATTAATTTCCCAATTAGGAAACCTGGACTATACAATGAATGAGATGAACTTGATCCTTCAGTGTCTCTGATTTTCTACCCATAATCTATGGCATATCTATACAAAGAGGTATTTCTTCCAAGTAAATATATTCATGAATTAAAACATTCAGTGGCCTTGATTGAACAGAATATTTGATGGTGTGCTAAACTTCAAGAACATGAGCTGTAGCTCTGAAGTCAGTGAGATTATTTTTACAAATGCTTCAATGGACAAGAGACAGCATTTAAGAGCCAGGCTTTGCCATTACAGTAAATTATATTAAGCATTGGAGAACATGCCCAAGTTTTACATTTTCTGCTTTATAAAGGTTTTGACTATAAAATGTTAAATGGCCTTTTCAGCTGAAACTCTGTAAGGCTAAGGTGGCAAGCCCTTCAGTGCATACTATATTACTTCTATTAAAATGATCTGAAGTACATGAATTTCCAGTGACCTGTCTTCAAGCATCTTGCTGAAAAATGTCACAATTAGCAGCAGACTCCTGCTGAGGGTTTGATTAGACAGTAAGGAACTAACTTTGCACCTCTGGAAGTTTGACTTTAGCTGAAAATGTCTCTGTTGGTTTCCGTTTATTCCCCACTGAGTACATGTCCATGCCACAGCAGCATCACAAAATTTAATGTGATGAACACAGCAGTTCCTAAGGGAGAGAGCATTAGGAAAAGAAAGGGAAACAGCCCAGATCAGTCCTTAGGCAACACAGAAAATTGCATCACCATGCACAGACTAGTGTCCTGTAAAGGAAATTAATAAATGGCAGATAGGTAGACAGTATCTGGCTGGAGAATAGTGAACAGACTAAACAATTGCCATAAATTTGGAGAACTGTGAGGTGGGATTTGTACCATCCTGTGCCAAATGGTGTAATTCTAGGAGTTTCCGATGCCCTTGAAAAGTGTCAGCACCCACATGTGTAAAAAGGATTTCACAGTTGTAGCCAGAGGTGCTGGAGGATGTTGACTTAAGTGAGGACCCTTAGGATTAAGTCTACTGTCCTGGGTTGAGCTGGCAAAACGCCAACTGTCCAGGACAGAGTGAAGAGGGTTCCTCCTCCCCCCAACCAGCTAAGGGAAAAGAGGGAGAGAAAAGAAAAACCCTCAAAACCAGGTTTATGCTGAAACTAACTACATGTATTTATACAGAAAAAAGAAAATTAAGAGGAAACTACAATATAACACACACTTACACAAGTTACATATATAACAAGAAATAATTTTCCACTTCCCAGTAAACACAAATTCTACCATTTTAACTATAAATCATTCTAGAGAAGTCAATTCCCCAGAGACAGACTTAAGCAGAGAGAAAAGCTAAGAACAAACATTTTACTTCCCTAAGATAACATGATGGTAAGCTGGTGCTCTGGGCTTGGGCCTCCCCATCCCTTCTGGGATGGCAGAGTGTCTTGCTGGCACCACAGCTGTGAAGCAACTGCCCAAGCCACACCCACACACCAGCTCTTACCCCTTTTGAAATGATGCAATATGGTGTGGAATACAATATTATTGGCTAGAAGAAGTCAGGTGTTAGCTAGCTCAGTCCAGCTCAAGTCAGGTGACAATTCCCAGGCCTAGCTGAACTTTTAAAACCTAAATTTAGGCCTATCTGGCCAAACCCATAACATCTACCAATTCTTGTGTTTTATTAAATTACTAAGCATCAAGGTAGCTGTTGTAAATTCCTGTATTCATGCTCTTGGTCTGCTGTAATCAGGAAATCATGCACCTTAAACCAGTCTGTAGTCAAAATATCTTGAGACAACTCTTTTTATCTCACATTTGAAAAAGTCTAATAGCATTAAGCTGTTATAGATGAGATGAATACTTTTAATTCACTGGGAGACACACATGGCCAGCTGCCTCTTCATGTTTTAGATCCCAAAGAGCACCGATGACTCAGAAACAGGCTAATTTCTCCAGATGCTCAATTACTCAGTGGCACAGGGTCTTATGTGTACCTGAGCACGTTCTGAAGAACCTGAGGCCCACGATCTCTTACAGAAGCTGCTGGAAATTAGGAGCTGCATAAGGACCGAGCCCAGTTCCTTGATATTTGTAGCTATGCATCCGACCTCCAGGTAGGAAGTCAAATGTCATTAGTTACATCCATCCACCATCTATCTAATTTGAAACCTGAGTCCTCAGAAGTCCTCTGAAGAGATCTTTCTACCATCAAGATGTCTGTCTATTTTAGATATTTCTTAACAACATACAGTGAACTTCTTCCCTTGTCAAAAATGTTCCTAAATTTCCTGCATCCTGTATGAACTTTTCTTAGCCACCCAGGTTTAGAGATCATTTCTCATTTTTTCTTTTTGTCCATCTATTGCCCTGATGTATATTCATTGATTCATTTAAATTGAAGGGAAGACTAAGAGTGACCCTCAGTTTAGTGACTGCTTGTTGGGATGGTGAGTTCACTGATAGGAAGGTGAGCCCAGCTGATAACAAATGTGCTCCACACAAACCAAACATCAGCACGATCCTTACGTGGCTGTGGCTGTCTTGATTTGAGATAAGCAACTGCCAACCCCCCCAAGCACAGAGAGAAAAGCCTCCCTCCTAACACCAGGGAAAGGGAAGAAAGAGAGGGGAAAGAAAAAAAAACACTTCAAACTGCATTTATACTAAAACTACATATATTTTTACAGAAAGAAAGAGACAATTAGAAGAGAGTACAAATGTTCACTTACACAAGTCTGCAACAACAAGTTCCCCACCTCAACTTCATAACGAACACACAAATTCTACTGTCTTAACTACACATTACTTAAGAAAAGACTTATTCCCCAGGGAGACAAACTCAAGCAGAAAGGAGAGGCCCTGAACAACACAGTTTACTTTCCTGAGATACCCTGTGAGCCAGTGGTGGGCCTGGTCCTCTCCATCCCCCCTGGGACAGCATCGTGCGTCCTCCCAAGAGGAGGGCTGAGAAGCGACTGCCTTAACCACTCCCACACTGGTTCCTACTTCCCTGGAGATGATGTCATAATGTGGTATGGAATACAAAATTACTGGCTAGAAGAGGTCAGCTGTTAGCTCAGCCCAGCTCAAGTCAGCTGACAGCTTCGGTCTAGTCCAGACTTCAGAGCCCAAATCTAGGCCCACCTAGGGGAACCCATAACAATGGCAATAGAGACACTGCAAACACTGAGGTGAACAAAGCCTGCAGAGGGGGGTTTCTTCTCATCTTTCTAGCTCCAAATGAGTGAACAGGCAGTCAAACACCAGTGCTGCCACATCCATCATCAACTATGTTTCCACCTGAAAAATTTAAGAGGAGCAAGACCTTTCCCTGAGGTTATGCAGATTAGTTTAGTTGCTAGTGTATGCTGTGGTGTCATGAAGGGTGTCATGTGCTCCATGTCAGGACTCACTATCTCCTATGGAGTCCAGCTCTAGGTGACACCTCTGTGGGACTGTTGTCAAAGGCAGCCTGAGTGAGGTGCACCACTTCACAGATAGAAAGACAAGTTGCATGGATATGAGGCTCTTGCCTGCAGAGCCAAAGAGTGAGTCTTGAGTCATTTTATTCACTGTAAAAGCCAGAGCATCTTCCATGCAAGCTGTGAAATATCAGTTTAAGTAGAAGGAGACAAAAGAGGAACCTGAATTTGGGTCTGACATTTCCCAAATGGATGTGACAGCTATTACCTCTTAGTTAAGACTTCTCCCAGAAACGTGACTTGAAGTCATTGGCTTTTCCTCCCGGTGCTGTGAGATGCCTTTTTGAATGATGTCTGCTGTGACTTTAACCCTTCAGTCCTGAACTCTGCTGGTGCTTTGTTTTAGGGAGTGAGGGGCTAACTCAGGAATTTCCTTTGGTAATGAAGAGCCTGAAAGCTTCCTGCTAGCACTGGCATTGTACCTTCTCCTGCCCTTGTCAGAATCCTGAAGGATAAAAGCTGGATGTTCCCTATCAGTGACATGTGCAAGAATTATAACCGGATATAGCCTGCCTTGCTGAAGGCTTCATGAATAATTATGGCAGATACAGCAGAGCTCTGCACATTGGCCTAGCCTGTTCTACCAATGTCTCCTTGCCAGATTAAATTTCCCTACTAAAAAAAACATCCTTCAGTTAATTTAAATTTTTTTTCAGAACAATCGGATTTTTGCTACATTAATTAGCACATGTTTTGTTTTATGAGTCTTACAGAGAAAGAAGCTGGGGAATTATTTAGCTTAAGAGAAAATATTAGAACTTGTCAAGATCTTTGCTGCTGTTGTTGTTGTTGTCATTGTACTATGCTCTATTAATGCAGATGAGCAACAAATATGCTTCTATAAATTGAATCTGACTATAGTGGCCCCAAGAATAACCCAAGGCACAAGACTAGGGAAAAAAAAAGGGAGAGACAGAAAATCTCTCTCATTATTTTACTATAAAAATCTTAATTAGTCCCAAAGGTTTTTGTTATAAAATTCAGGTAGGTAAGGCACAGAAACTTTTTTGTCAAGCAGACTATGCAAAAAGTAGGACAGTGACACAAAAAGAGTTGCAAATGAAGCTAGACTTGTATTCTAACAAGTGAAATATTTATAAACCTACAGAGTTATCTTCCCATGGAACAGGTAAGATAGCATAAATAAATTAAATTTCAGAAATTAATACTTTCTTTTAATTGAATTTATCCTTGAAAATTAATAGAATTCTACCAATCTTTGAGGCAAAAACTCTCCACACATTTGCTTCTATATTACACAGGAATGATTATTAGTGCCTGGTAGTATGGTGGTTGCAAATTAAATATGGAAGTTTGCAGCAATTTAAATATCATAGGAAAATTATCTTTTCCTGTCTATATCTTTCAGCCTCTACAGCTAGGATTTTAAAATTAGGCTTATAATATTTTTTTACTTCCCTGAACTATTACCCACAGCTATATTACAACTAATCAAAAAGCTCCACTTCCAGAAATGCACTGAAAAAATCAGTAAATGCACGATAGCTCCTGGCATCTCATGCCAAGAAATTGGTGCTTGAATATGACACATGGAGAAATATATCTTGGATTCATGCATTATCTCTCAACTTGACCTTTGTTTACAGTCTTTGATTTAGTGTTCATACAGAACCATGCTCCACTCCAAACTTGCATCTGGCAATGATAAAAAAAAGGCACTTTTCTTACTCAGCTGGTGAGGGCATCCTCTCAGTTTAGAACCAGTCTGCATAGCTGACTTGTTTTTGTTTACCTTCGTTGTGATTCAGCAACAGTCCTGACACACTGATCATGTTTTCATTTAAGACCTAAACCTTGTATGCCAATACTTCAGTGTTTTGATTACAAAATTCATAAATAATCTGAACTAATTCCTGTAGGTTTCTCTAACATCCCTCCATAAAAAATTAGTTGCAGTCTTAGTGTGGCAAGGACATCTGCTGCTGTGAATAAGACAGTACCACCTCACAAATCCCTCACAGGCTGAGTTTTGAGACAGGTGTGATATCAGGAAGTTGTACACACCAACAGAGAGAAAACAACAACAACAAAAAACCCCAAACTCATATCTGTGGGCTTTCAGTACTGCAGCTAGGCAGGGTGACAATGACCCACCTGATTCTTTATTGTAGTCCAGCCCTAAAACCTAAGTCTTATTGAATTCTATATACAGATGTGGGAGGGAATGACAGAAAGCTGATTTATGACGTTGTATTTTTTTTATACTGTTATGTTGCACAAGGAAACAGGATACACCTTATCTTCTGGCCAGCTAAACATTAGATCATAATCCCTTCCCAGTTATAGCCTTTAACCATTTCAAAAGGGACAGGGTAGGGAAACAAATAGCTGGGGGAAAAAAAGCAATCTTTATTTATGGCAATACAGACATCAAAATTGCTTTACCCAGCTAGAATTGCAGAGATGCACAAGCATAGATCAGTAAAACAGCAGTTTCTAGTAGGTTTTGATACAAAAGAATGGACTTTTCCTCAGGCATTTTCTTTCCCATCAGCTCACACAGCATTTTCTGTTTATTCACTCAGTGGCATGCATTGATCAATTACTCAGCTGTACTTGGCATAGTGATAGTTCACTGGTGAATCCGAAAACAGGCAATACACTTGTATTCAGGCTGTGCTGTTAAATACCTGTGCATAGCATTTCATTTTATGTAATCTGTCAGATGTTTCATAAGTGGTAATCCAATATTATTTGAAATAGGAATCACTCATTATTTCAATTACACTGTTTTTTTTTTTTTTAATAATGTAGGAATGGGTATTTTTTTATGGGGACAGCAGTAAGAAAGTGGTCTTAGATAGTCCACTTCAAAGCACAGACCTCTGGAACTGTGATATTTTTGTTAGTGGATGTTATCTTACAGAGGTATCACTTAGTGGTTAGCATGGTCATACATTTGGAGCATTCATAAAGTCATAGAATGGTTTAGATTGGAAGAGACCTTAAACATCATCCAGTTCCAACCATCCTGCCATGAGCAGGAATACTTTCCACTACACCAGGCTGCTCGAAGTTCCATCCAGTCTGGGCTTGATGGGGCATCCACAACTTCTCTAGGCAGTCTGTTTCAGTGCCTCACTACCCTCATCATCTTATACAGTTACTGAAAAAAAATTATATATCTGTATATATGTACTTATAGAAAGAAAGATGTGAGTCCAATCTAGGAATGCTTTTGCCCTGTTTCAAATAGGGAAGGATTGAAAAATTAAATTACACCAGCTATCATGGGAATAATGCTAATGTAGAAGGGATGAAATCCCTTTAGTTCTCATTGGTAATTCTATGCCTGTGTGTCTTTATATATAGAGAGAGAGATTTACCCTGAAGACATTCTTAAAAATGTCTTAGGAAGAATACAATACATTAATAAAGGAAAAGGAGAAAGCATTTCATAAATAATAGCACAAGCATAATAAATCCTAAATATTAGAGAAGCGAATATTTTTAATACATATAAAAGTTCAAAAAGCCTTGAGCTAGGGAAAGGCCAATTGCATAAAGCTATCTCAACATTGTATTCAAAATATAAAACTTATTAAACTTTATTGTTAGAAAACCAGACCATAACTCCCTGAAGTCCCTTTATGAATATGAAAATATTTGCAGAATTTGGTCAGCTGATATCTCTGAGAATGTAACTCCATTGTTTTAAATTTAAGATAAGGGTATGTGCCTGTGTTAGTCAAAATGCAGCATCCATAGCAAACTTCAAAAGCAGAAAAAGCACAGTTACAACAAAATTCGTACATATTTGTGTTCTCTGGTGAGAAAATGTAATAAGTTACATTTTAATATAATTTCTTGTAATCATTAAGGATTTTCCTTTCTGGACAAATTTGGGCTGGGTGGTCTCAAGTGGTGGTGGGTGTTTTTATTTTGTTTTGGTTGTTGGGGTTTTTTTTTGGGGGGGGTGGGTTGTGGGTTTTTTTGTCTGGTTTGGGCTTGTAATTTTTTTGTTTACTGGTTTGAGTTTTTTACAAAAGCCTTTTTTATTTCAAACGAAATTTTAATTATGAAAAATAATTCAGACTTCAAAGCATTGTAAAAGTGTTTGTTTCAAAGTGGAGGTAAACATAACTAGAACCCTCAGGCTGATTTTATGACACAAAGACATTTAAAGTTAATTAAAACATAACACCAAAAACATTATTTTGCTGTTACTTTTATAATCCATAGCCTTGGTTCATATAGTCAAGCATTACGTATTTATTGTCATATTCATGAGCATCATGGTCAGATGCCTCAATCTGTTTCTTGTACACAAAGTTTGGAATGAATTTTGCAAAGTTCTGCAAGTTGATGTGTTTTTTCAGTTATATTTCTCTTCTGTGATATAGAAGTATGTATGTCTCTATTTACAAGTAACTCATCTTTTTCTTTTCTTCTGAGAAGCATAGCACCTTATATTAATTTTATACAATTTATCCATTATCAGACTTGGGTAAATTATTATCTGTAGCAAAAAGTAAATTTTTCATACTCAAAATTCTGTTAAGGAATGGCTGCACTTTAGGATCCAGGCAGTTAATCCCATCTCCATTTGACAGATGTGAATCTCTTGGTTGTCTCCACTCCTGCGTACAGGGAAAAGTGCCAGAGAGCCTGTGTTACAGAGGTGAAAATACACACATATGCAAAGGAAATACACACTTAACAGGCACATCTATAAACCATGAACAACACAAAGAGTTTAATATTATTTCTCCTTTCTTGCTAAGTAGACTTATAATTCATTAGTGGAAGACACACAGGTCCTATTGTATGGCTAGGCTTCGTGAGCAAATATTTGGGAAGGGCTCTACCCATGTGGGTGTGTCCTTTGAGCCTGCACAGTGCATTTTATTTTGTTTTTAGGTGAGGCAAAGCGTGTGCGAAATTGGCCCTACCCTTTACTAGTAAGGTTCATCAGCCACAGCCAAGCAAACTTGGACTGCAACAGTGAAGTCCTCAAGACTAGAACCAACAGCACCCGGTATTCCCAGGAGGTCTCCCATCCAAGTACTAACTGGGCCTGATCCTGCTTATCTTCCAAGATCTGATGGGATCGGGGTGTCAGGGTGGCATTTAACTTCCTACAGGTCCTGTATTTCCTTAACTCAAGACATATCACACTCATTTGAGGATTCCATAGAACTCTATCCAGGCACCATGTCCAGATGCTAGGCCTCTTCCTCCAGTTTCAGCTCTCAACTTGGCTTTCATCAGAGTCTGTTTTTCTCTACTAGCTGGCTAGCTCAGCAAAAGTTTGCTGTCAAGGTTTATATATATACATATATGTGTATGTATATATATATGTATATACATGTGTGTGTGTGTGTGTGTGTATATATATATACACAAAAAACACGTATATACACTCACAAATAGGAGGCCACGGTTGCACAAGAAATAGCTAGAAATAGAGTTCATCAAGAAGACAGGTCAGAGTGCAGTGATCAGTAGAGGGCTTGAGGAAGCAACCACTTGCTTATATGTCCCCACAATCTCCCCTTCTCTCCTTTTGCCATGTTTCTTTTCCCTGATACGTCTTAATCTTTTACTTTTTCTCCCTTGCCTAGATAAATAACCTGTCACTAATCACTTTTTCCCAAAGGGCCCATTTTGGCCACATCAATCCCCAGATTTAATATTTCTGACATTACTACTTAGATCACCTTGGTCTTACATGGTACTAATGGTTGGCTGTGGTGTCCCTCTTGGCCTTACAAGGTCCCCAAAAGGTTTCCAAAGCTTCCTTTCAATTGTTTGTGAAGTTGAACCATTATCCACGTAATTTCTGCCTAGTCACCTGTGAAATTCATTCCACTATCTGTAATATTTGTCAACTGCCTCATTCAGCAATTTTTCATGTCAAGTTCAGTAATTTCTTATATTCTGTTTACTTTGCTAAATCTCAGGACAAGGTCCACCCATCCACATGCATACTGGAACAAAGTTTAAGTTTTGGTTGCTATTGCCAAAAAAATTGTTATAACCATTTTTCCTTTGCTTTCATTTTTATATAAGGATTCTTCTTTTAATTAAATATTTGAAATCTTCTTTGAGTGTTTTTTTTTCTAGAATGCTATGCCTGATTTCTAGAACAACTCATCCTCTAAGCCACCCTAAATCACTGTGGAACTGTTTTGAATAGGGTGGGAATAAGAGCTAGTAAATGACTTATTTTCCTGTACAAATTTTCACGCAATTCTTTACATCAAAAATATCAAAGAATCCTAGAAAAACCTGAGTTGGAAGGGATCCACAAAGATCATTGATTGAGTCCCACTCCTTGCCCTGCACAGGACAGCCCCAAAGTCACACCATGTGCCTGAACTCTGTCAGGCTTGTTGCTGTGACCACTTCCCTGGGAAGCTTGTTCCAGTGCTCAACCATTCTCAGAGAGAAGAACCTTTTCCTAACACATGACCTAAACCTTCCCTGACACAGATTCAGGCTGTTCCCTCAGGTTCTGTTACTGATCACTAGAGAAAAGACAACTCTCCTTGCCCCTCCACTTACCCTCATGAGGAAGCTGTAGATTGCTGCGAGGTCTCCTCTCACTCTCTTCTTCTCCATGCTAACAAACCAAGTGACCTCAACTGCTCCTTCTATGGCTTCCCCTCAAGGCCCTTCACCATATTCATAGCTGTCCTTTGGATGCTCTTTAATATACCCTTTATATGTTCATTGATTCCCAATTTGCTACACCCTCTATGTGTTCAGTCAAGCAATTTTATTAAAACATATCTTTTAATACAACTAATCAACATTATTCACTGAGAAATTTTGTCTACTTCCTTCCAGATCCAAAAAGAATGCTTGATATATATATGTTTGATTTTTAATTGCCAATCTTTGTTCATGGTGGCTGATATGAGAAACCAGGGATACTCCAGTTCTCCCACATGGATAAGTGTGTAAGGACTCAGTCCTTCCTAGTCAATCAATGTGGCAGAGTCTGTGCAAAAGTAGATTATTTTAATCATTTAAAACAGGAGATAGACAATGGTGTTTTATAACAGTGAGTCAGACAGGATGCAGCTCTGTACAATTTCTCTTCTACATGCAAAACAAACTGTGCATTAAATTGGGAAGAACAACTGAATTTCACAGTGGGAAAAATGCATTAGATTAAAATGATGCATAATCATAGATGTATGATACTGTGCTTAGGTGCATACAAAGTGCTAGACAGAGGTATTTCAAGAACTGTTTATTTACTTTATCATTTACAAACAGGTGAACAGGGAAAAAGAGGCTGGCAATCTCCTTCAAATTAATTTTCAGCTGTGGGGTTTCTTGTATTAAGGTGATAAGCAATTTGTGCTGAATTACTATACAAAAAGTTAACTATCTAAAGAACTCTTGAATCAAAGGTTATCTAAAAAAAAGCAAAAAAAAGGTATTTATGAAGAGAATAGCGATAAGAAATGTGTTAAGAGTTCTAAGCCAGATAAGTTAACCATCTAAAGTAAGGGACTGCAGAAGGCCTTTAACTGAACTCCAGAGAAATGCTTGCAATGTGGTATTTTCCTTCCTATTGCTTGGCAAGGCTTTCTCATTGTGGGATACCAAACTGTTCTCTCTCCTAATCAGTGTTATTCAATTGCTTTATAAAGACCATTTCCCCCACCTTGAATCTGACAAACTTTACCTTAGGAAGAGATACAAGTACTTATTTTTCTTGTATGACCATACAGAAAAGTATAAGTGCTAATTTTAAAAAGGCAGGGTTGACTCAAAGAGGTTTTTTGGCATCAAAACTTTCATGGGAAATTTGTCTGCCTGACTGCTATATCTGCCCTACATACCACCTTTTGTCTTTCTCTTCCCCAGTTGTCTTTACAGACTATATCTTGTTCCTCTTACCTTCTGGTAGTGTTGTTGCTGTTTTTATTCAATGAGTAGTTCAAAAGTAGAATTTCTATTAGTTCAGTGGAGAGGTTCCTTTCATTCTTTTTTTGAGTGTAGTGTAAATGGTATATTCTATAACAGCCACCAACAACTCAGATGTTTCCACTGAGTAATTGATTTATCTGCTTATTGAAATACATTTATCTCCTACATATTTCCTTTTTCCCCCCATACCTGAATTTAACAGTATTATGATTAAATCTTGAGTTCTTAAATAATTTTTATATTTTTTTTTATATTCACATGGACATTGTATAATAACATATTACTACAGTAGTTGCAGGCAGTTAAATGTCACCCTGACACCCGATCCCATCAGATCTCGGAAGCTAAGCAGGGTCAGGCCCAGTGAGTACTTGGATGGGAGACCTCCTGGCAATACCGGGTGCTGTAGGTTCTAGTCCTGAGGACTTCACTGTCACCGTCCAAGTTCGCTTGGCTGTGGCAGATGAACCTTAGGAGTTAAAGGGTGGGGCCAGTTTCACGCACGCTGTACCTCATCTAAAAAAAATCCACTCGGCACACTCGAAGGACACACCTACATGGGTAGAGCCCTTCCAAAAATCTTGGTTCATGAAGCCCAGCCATGATGATGATGACTATAGTAGTGACATATTAGAAAATACTGAAATACTACAGTGGATCTGATTTTGCTGATCTGAAACAAAGAACAATGTCAATTGCAGAGCTGATCTTAGTAACTCTCTGGCACACATATGCACATGGAAAAACAAGTGTTATCCTAATCAAATAAATTTTCATAGCTATCTCTAAAGTGGTAATTTATAGTCATTTTATTTCTGAAATGAAAACAAAATATAACATTTGAACTGACCCTGTAGTTAGAAAAAAAAAGGGATCAGTGTTTATGTCCACTAGAAAAGATTTAGTGCTCCTGCATGGAATATTATGCTATTAAAATGAGAGCAAGAGCATTAATTTGCAGTTTGAGTTCTTTGCTTATCTGCAGCCATTGTGTTTGAGAAAGAAGGCAGCAATATTGCAGATTTTGCCTTTCTGTGTCCTATTTCTGCTATATTCGGTCTACATCAATTTCACAGCCCTAAATACAATCGCTGTGAAGTTTTAAGAGGTAGGGTTTCTAAAACTGTGAACTCTGCCTTGACATGCAGGTTGTCAGAGAAGACCCTGAAACAAAAAGTTTGATGGGTTAACATCCCTTCAGGTTTGAATGGGAATGCTCAGGTTGCCTCCTTTGGAGACAGGGGTAAGTTTTGGACTGTCTGATTCAACAGCGTGGATCTGTTGCAACACTGCGGATTGTGTGTAGTCCTCTGGCGCAAGGCCTCAGAAATGAGTCTGGGAGAGCTTTGAGGGTCTTTGATGGCTTATGACAACTTCTAAGACGTGACAGCTGCCCCTCCCATCAGTGTAGCTGAGCCGATTATGTCCCATCAGAAGGAATGGACATCTTCAGGCCTATGTGTGAATGTAAATGTCCCGATATCTTCCCTGGGCATGGATGGGACTTTTACACCTGAGCCAGTTGTGTAAGGGAGGACATTGGGATGATAAAAAGCACTATCACCCCTCACAGGGTCTGCTTCCTATTGGCTTTTTTCCTTACCTGGCTCAAAAACCAGCTTGTTGCTAAACAAAAATTTGGTTTGTCTTGGTCATTCTACAGTGGTGGGGCTCACCCCCTCTGCATCTGGGCTGTTCTTACACAGATGAGAGGTTTCATTATCAGACACCCAAAAATTCTCCTCCTCCCCTTCAGTTTTGGGGTGCAAACCTGGTCTCAGCAAAGCACCTGCTGCTTTTGCAAATGGCTGATTGATGGAATTATTAACCATTAACATTTTAGTCTCTCACAGGAGTATAATGAAAAGCAAAAGCCAATGCAGCTCTAAATTTTGTTGCTTTAGCAATGAATTCCTCTACAGGTCCTGAATCTCACACAGACCTCATAAGCAAGAATCTGCCCTGGTTTAATGATGACCCGACGGCACAAACTACAGCAGCTTGTTGGCAACTTTATCCTGAATCTTACTGAGACACCGAGCTAGAAGATTTGAAGCTTCAAGCTTTAGTTAGGTAATTAAGAGTACTCCAACATTAGGTATAATACCTGATATTTTCTTTCCTGTTGCTGTTGTGTTTTTGTTTTGTTGTTTGGGTTTTTTTTGTATGGGCAGTCCCGTGGTGTAATGGTGAGCACTCCGGACTCTGATCACAAGGTCGTGTCAAGTCTCAGGGGAGATCGTATCGGGCACTTAAATGCCTCCCTGCCATCCAATCCCCTCAGATCTCGGATGCTCAGCAGGGTCAGCCCCGGTTAGTACCGGGTGCTGTAGACAGTCCTGAGGACTTCACTGGCACTGTCCAAGCTCGCTTGGCGTTGGCAGATGGACCTCAGGACTGAAATGGTGGGGCCAGTTCTCTGTGCATGCTGTGCATCACCTAAAAAATCCACTGCGCAGGCTGGAAGGGCACCACCCCTACGTGGGGAGAGCCCTTCCCAAATCTTCCTTTGAGAAGTTTGGCCATACTACTGTTGTGTGCACTTGGATTTGCAATGTAACGTTTTTTCTTCTCTGTTTCTTTTTCACATTTAATTTATTGAAGGTGAATTCGAGGAAAAGTTTAACAAAAAAGAGAGGGAATTGGCGTTTTTAGAAACTTGATCAAGACTTAAGAAAAACTTTGTTGGAACTGTGAAGGTATCAAAACTGTTTAATTTTTTGACAATTGCCAATCTAGTCCTTTGACAAAAAAAAAATGTTAAGTACTAGAGCATGTTTCACAATATTTCCATGTAACCCAGAGACTGTTTTCATTTGACTTTGTTATATTGTTACTGGGGTTTTATACATTTTGGCCTATCAACCAAATAGAAATTTAATGGGCAAGATTCCATGCTCATAAATAGAATTTTATGATTCTGTGAACAGTGCAAATTAATCTTCAGATATATGTGAAAATATATTTATTTCCATAGACATTTGCTTATGTACAAGAATAAACACATATATATATCAAATTAGAATTTATCCCTCATTTTTTGATAAGCTTTTGTGCTAAAAATATCTTTACCAAGTCTTTATTACAAGAAGAATCTCCAGAAAGTGTCAAATGATGATGGGAAGTGGAGTTAAAGTATGTGAAAAAACTGGTCTCTCATACCCTGGGTAATAGAAAATCTGAAGTACTAGAAACGAATAAAACAATAACAATACTAATCCAGTTGTCATTAAAAGATCTCGAAGTACCTTAAAAAAAGGAGTTAGTGTCAATGAGACACAGGGAGAAGATGTGACTTGTTTGAAATTGGCCACTAGGCTTGCAGGAGAAACAGATAGGAGTGTTCTCCATATTCCTTGTCTTCACCTGAAGCTTTCATTACACTTCTGATGTTTTAATGTTACAGGGTTAAAGACTGAGAGGGAAAATAATATCGATTTTTTTTTCACTTTGCCACAGTACTATTAAAAGTTGCTTCTAGTTTGCAGCTTTGACTGTTTTCAATGCCCCATTCTTCAGATGTAAGGCTTAGCCTTTTCCTGAAAGTTCTTTTAGAGTCTATGAAAAAGTATATAAATGAATGAAACACAACATTACGTTTCATTCTTCTTTGCCCTTTACTGCATACAAAAAGTCTCATAAATAAGTTACAGAGTTCAATCCTCATCAACACAGCCCCCAGCACTTCTCATTTGGAGTCTCACTCATCAAAGGGCACTCAGCAATGGTGCCTGGGCTGAGGTTATGGTCCAGGGGAGAAGAGATTTTCTTCACACAGAGAGATAATAAAATTGTTTTCTGACTTCTGATACAGTGAAAAAAATGCATTAAGTTATATAGTTATTTTCATACTATGCAAATCTGTGATAAGAAATCTGATCTTGACAGGTGATAGCTTTTTTTCCTATGACAGAATAAGATATTTCTGAAGATGGCAAATGTTGATTTGTACACATTCTCTATGTAAGTGTTAGAATAGAACAGAACAGTATAACAGGTTCTTCTCAGATGTAAATCAGTGTAACTACACCAATATACAACAACTATCCATAAAGTTATTCAAAGCAGAGATGTTAGAAAATACCTTTCTCCTCATAAATTTCTGTATACATGCATACATATTTATATATAAACTAGTTATTTATTCCCATTTAGCCTAAACTGACATCTTTACATTTTGAAAGCTTTATGGTGACAATTATATTTAACTGCTACTCAAAATATTTGAGGTGAAATCACCCCTGTGTATTCATGGAGAGGGAAAAGTGCATGGTTGTTTTGCGTATTTCTCTGATTATACTTATCTGTCTCTTTGCTCCGCAAGCACTAATAGATATATAGATGCTGATGCCAAGGCTACAGACATTTGGCCCTATTGGTGTGCAGTGTTTGGCATCACTTTTCAGAAGAAAATTTAGACCTGGAAACGTTTTACACATTTTTCTTTTCCTTTTATATTATTATTATTATGTTTTTTCCTTTGCAAGATGTATATTGCCACATAAATTTCAGGTAAGGGTTCAATCAATTCCTATAGGAATTGTGGATTAAAATGTGCATATGATTAAAATATGAAGATCTGACATTAGAGCTATAGTGGGAAATTGACTTGAATTCTATTTTTCAAATATGGGAGAAAAAACCACAGAGAATCTGAGTTGATACATGATTCCTGTGGATTGGATTAAATTTCATAAAGGCTTATAAGCTGGGAGACAGTGCTTTCTCAATTTTACTGAAGACTTTAAGACCAAAATTACCAAGTATTTGTACTTCATCAGATGGAATTCTTTAGTTTCATAATAAAACAGAAATAAATCTCATGTTATTCACATATGCTGCTGTTATCTACTTAATTCTACAATTACAAGTCACATTAAGCAATAGTGTTGGTGTTGTGCTTCATTCTTAAAACCTGTTCCTTTTGCTGATGGATTTAAGTATAGCGTCTGTTTATCTTTCCGAAACAATCCCAAAACAACCTAATAGTGTCAATAATCTTCTCAAGGAGAAAATAAAGACATGTTGGTTCACTCTGAAGAAGGAAATGAGTACAGATGCTCCCTTGAATTTGTAGCCTATTGTGATGGGTTCACCTTAGCTGAACACCAGGTGCCCACCCAGCTGCTCTGTCACTTCCCTTCCCAGTTGGTCAGGGGAGAGAGAAAGGTGGGAGGAAAAGGAAATAACATAAGCCATGGGTTGCAATAAGGCAGTTTATGCAAAAAGGAGAAAAAAAAAAAAACCAAGCAGCATGCACACACACAAAGCAGAAGTGAACAGTTAGTCTCTACTTCCCATAAGCAACAATGGTCAACCGTTTCTCTGAAAAGCAGAGCTCGAGCCCCTGTAATGATTGTCACAGGCAACCATTACGAGACAATGAATACCTCCTTCCTGCTCCTTGTCTCAGTTTTATATCTGGATTGACATCACATGGTATGGAATATCCCCTTGGTCAGTGTGGGTCAGCTGGCCTACGTGTGTCCCCTTCCAGGATGTCGCCCCCGACTGAAGAGGAAATGTCACAGCACTTCACTCAGCAGTAGACAAAACACAGGCTTGTTATCAACACTTCTCAAGCTACCAGCGCAGAGCACAGCACTGCAAGGACTACTATGGGAAAATAAATTTCAGCTCAGCCAGACCCACTATACCTACATTCTGGATGCAGCTCTATTTATTTTAAGCATCGAGGCAGAAAAAACATTGTTAGTATCTTCTACAGTCCCAAGTAAAAAGCCTCTATGGAGGGTAACACCCAGGTCCTACCTAGATGGACTGAACTATAGTTTCAATAACTCATCTTTTTCTCTGGGCCATAAGAGGAATATGTATTAATGGATATCTAATAGGTTAAGTAACAAATTTCAAAATATGAACAAGACTGAACTAGGACCTATGATTTTTTTTTTCTCTTTAACAAGTATTTAGTCTCTGGAAGAAGTGATGATAAGCTTAGTAGTCTGATGATCTAGTAGTGGTTACAAATGAATATATGAAACTTTACAGATCCATCTTCGTCTCTAATGACCAGGCGGCCCTGCTGCTTTCCTTACAATGGTGACAGGTAAAAATGCTCCAATGATGCATGGAGCATCTCCCCACAGCAAAGCATCCTCTTTGTGCCATGCAAATTCTTTTTATTTTGTTGTTGAATGGAGCTTTAACAACCAGTTCTCAAAGTTTAAGGGTATGTGTGGCATTATGTAGCCCACTGCAGCCTGCTTTGCTGCTTTCTGACTTTCCCGGGGCATCCATCAATCTAGTTGAAGAATTCCAGTCTGGCTGCTCAGTTAAAGCTTGTTCTTCATGTTGTGGTGGTGCAAGTTTTGGTCTTCCTACTCCCCTGGGCTACTGATTTGCATATGGTTGACAGTTTATTTACGTGTTCCTTGTGGGTGTTTTACATAGTGTTAGGGCTCAAATCTGTTTGGAGGAATTTGTACACAAGTAGAATTAGTTAGCATCCAACTCTGAATCTAATAATTAATGATGAATGAGTGCACAAGTACTCATGCTCTCCTCAGGCTTTCTGAACCCGCAGAATAATTAACCAAGCACCTCAGGCAGGCTTGCTTTAAGAAGAGAGTTCCAGAAACATAATGCTACAGTTCTGTTATTTATCAAGGCTGTTTTTCTTAGCTGAAAAATATAAAATGTATTCCCTCTTCACTTTGACTGACATTCAGTTTCTACCTAATTACTGCTTTTTCTCTTAGATCTTAATCATTTGCATCACACTTTACAGAGAAAAAGATCAAAGATCAGAGAGTAACAAGATATGAAATAGGTTTCTTAGCTGACCCATAGTCATGTATAAAGATGATCATAAAATTTGAGGTCTGTGGGGGTTTGCCTCTCCCTTAGAAGTAGAAACGCTGTGACAAGACAAGGGGTTATAGGTTTTAACTGTTTCACGAATAAACACATTTCTCAGTCAGCAGAGAACTTTTTGCAGGTACTGTATTGACTAAAAACCACAAAAACTTACTGAGGAATTCCTCTTTATTCTGCATTCTGTTCTTACATGAGGGCAGAGAGAAAAACAGAAATATTATGAAAAATAATAAAAATATAAAAAATATTTTCTTGCTGATATTTCTGGTGTACCTTAGTATTGCTGAACTTATTAGTTCGATTGAGTAAAATACTCTAGATTAAAATCCACAAATAATGTGTGAATGATTTCAGGTTTATGGTTTGATTTATGTGTAGATGAGGGCATCTGGTCAGTGTTGGAAGCATTTGAAAAGACAACAGCAGTACTTATAATTAAAAGTATATAGAACAAAATATTCCACTTAATAACTTCATTATTTGGCCATAACTTGAGTAATTTGTACAGTATATGTTAGAAGTGCAAAAAGAACAGAGGACAAAAACTGTTATTACAGCTGTGTGGATTATCTTTAGAGGACCAGTTGAGTTGTCTACTTGTAATCATCGTGGAAAGGAGATGACTTTTGGGAATATGGAGGTGAAGTTACTAAAAGATGAGTATCATGAGAGGACAGTAGGAAATGACTACTCACTGTCTTTTCCAGTATGACCGCCAGAGTTTATCAAATGAAGCTACAGAAGATGACAAAGAAAACTTAAGATGTTTCTTTGTGTAGTGGCCTGCAGACACAAGCAAACACTTACTGTAAGAGTGGTCAAACACTGGAACAGATAGTCCAGAGAGGTTGTGTTATCTCCACATATTCTTTGAGTCATTCAAAATCCAGCTAGGCCCACTGCTGAGCAATCTGCTTTATCTGATTCTGTTTTAAATAGGGAAGCTGGACAACATCAACTCCAGAGGTCCCTTACCACCTCATCCTCTTGGTGAGTCTGTGAAAATCCTTGTCAGATAACAAGTATGAAAAAAATTTAGTTTTAAGCACAACCTACTTTCTGTGGTTTCCTTCTTCTTGGTTTCATGATTTACTAGAGCGCTTTTCATCTTCTTGCTGTCAATGGTAGACTGTGCACTGTGTTTATGTATTTACAAGATGAGAAAGATCTGCCAGGTTATGAAAATTCATGACTTAAAGATCAGGGTGCTGTCATAAGTTCGTACCTCATAGCTGTGTCTGTAGAAAAGGTAGACTAGACATATTGTAAAGCTTGAACAGCCACAGCTGCACAATATTTTTTCCTTTTACAAAGTGAAGAAAACACAACTTTCACATTGTGGCTATTCTATCCAGCACCATCTTCTCTTTAGTAGCTATTATCTTAAGTCAATGAACTCTTTGTTGGAACAATTTTCTGAGGTTGCAATACATATTTTTTGAGGCCAACTTCAGACTGCAGGACACTTTTTTATCCACGTTGTTAATACAGAAAAATCCATTTATAATGTTAGCGTGTTATAATTAAGAAAGACAAAAATTACAGCCAATGGGAATCTCACAAGGTTTAATAAGACTAAGTCCAAGGTGTTGCACCTGGGTTAAGGCAACCCCCAGCATCAATATAGGCTGAGGGATGCACAGATCAAGAGAAACCCTGATGATAAGGACTTGTGGGTGCTGGTACCTGAGAGTCTGGGCATGAGTCAAGAATGTTTGCTTGCAGCCCAGAAAGCCAAATGTATCCTGGCTCCACCGATAAGAGTGTGGGCAGCAGGTCAAGGGAGGTGGTTCTGTCCCTCTACTCTGCACTGGTGAGACCCCATCTGCTGTGATGCATCCAGTCCTGGATGCACAAGAAAGACATGGACCTGTTGCAGTGAGTCCAGAGGAGGGCCATCAAGATGATTAGAGGGATGGGGCACCTTTCATATGAGGAAAGGCTGAGAGAATTGGATTTGTTCAGCCTGGAAAAGTGAAGGCTTTGGGGGGACCAAACTGTGGCCTTCCAGTACCTTAAGGGAGCCTACAAGAGAAATAGAGAGGGAGTGTTTACAGAGCATGTAGTGACAGGACAAGGGGGAGTGACTTCAAACTGAAAGAAACTACTTTTAGATTAGATATTAGGAGGAAGTTCTTTGCTGTGAGGGCAGTGAGGCACTGGAACAGGCTGCCCAGCAAAGTTGTGAATGCCCCATATCTGGAAGTATTCAAGGCCAAGTTGAAGGTGCTTTGAGAAAACTTCTAATGGAAGGTGTTTCCCTGCCTATGTCAGGGGTGTTGGAACAAGACGATCTTCAAGGTCCTTTCTACTCCAAACCACTACTTGATTCTATGATTCTAAGAAATATAAATGTCAGGTGAGACCTCACTTCTTAGCCTTGTGAGAACACACATAGGATTTACCACATTGGAAAAAAACACTCATGGATGAAGCCGAAGTTATTGTGAAATTTCTACAGAATTAACTCAGGTGGGTTTTAGTTAAACTGGGCTAACTTTAGCTATCTAAATCTGCTATTAAATATTAATTCTTAGTTATATCTTTATGATGACTTGCTTTAAAATTATACACAGAGGAAAAGAAATCAATTGAGGATGTTTAGAAATCTCTTCAAGCTCATATTTATGGAATTACTTTCCTCACTCTTAGAAGACCAGACATTCTGTCTTATTTTTCCCAATTAAAACATATTTTAAGAATAATATGACAGAAGGTTATGAAATTGATAGCCTCAGATAATTTGGAACTGTTCAGAAATTGTTCTGACATCCTCAGAAATCTTCTTTTGTGTACCTGCTCAACCTCTAACCTTTCTACACTGATGGCTGCTACCCAAGAAGTGTAAAATGTTTGTAACACCTGGCTTTAAGTTTCATTGAGAGCTGATTTTTCTGTCTTTCAAAGTACTAAGACATATGTGTGAGTCAACACTAGATATTTAGGGTCAGATCTGCAGCTGAAATAAATGTGGGGAGTTCAACTGATCACTACTAAATGTGCCTGAAATTGTACAGGCAAGTTATAGGCAAAGAATAAATGAAGAGAAATGAAAATGCATTTGCAGTTGAATATCAGGCTGATATTTACAGAGATAAATCGGCTTGTAAACTCATTGCTAATGGCTCTAGTCTTTGAGGCTATTAGAAATGTAATATTTTATTTGATTAATAAATTAAAATTTTAGTAAATAAATGTTTTAAGGATAAAACAATGAATGGCTTATGAACCGCTTAAAACCATTCATTTTGGCTCTATTTAAATGAAAGAAAGTGAAGTCTCATCACTGCAAAATAATAATAAGAACCAAAACACGGCAATCAGTACAAAGCAAGTGTCATAGAGGAAGCTGCACAGTACAGCCTGTGACATCTTTGAACTCTCAGTGCCATACACATCAATCACTCTCACCACTATGATAGAATACAGTCAGCTCTTCCATTCAGGGAAGGTAAACAAGGATGTTTTGTCTCTTCCCTATTGTGCAATGCATCCAGAGTGTTTTCATCAACATACAGTCCTTGTTGGTTAGCAAATACAACATTCATGTTGCAATGTCCCCTGATACTGTACCACTCATCTAGATGAGTGCTGAATAGGTTTACTTCAGTCTGTAGATGGTTGGTGGCAATTTCAGAAATTCTGGGATTAAACCATACTATGGCCAAAAGCAGGCTGCTCTTGCAGTCATCCTCCTTACTCTGATACTGGACACATCCAGAGAAATAACTACTGCACAACACGAAAAATTTGGTATAAGACACACCCAAATGAACCTTCCAGCAACTGTGGCATCAGTCAAGAAACTCACTGGAAAACTATTAATAGAAGCACGGGGAAATATAATTTTAAAAAGGTTATTAAATAACATTATTTGGGGATAGTTTCCCTGAAGTAACTGAAGGAAAATATAGGTCATTTTGGATTACGAAATCCCTCCTTTGAAGTTCTAATCCCCTCTCTAGCACCACTTCCAATATAAATTTAGTTTGGACTTTATGAACAGTATGATATGTTTTAAAATGAAGAATGAATAATGACAAACAGTCCTGATCACCAGGAAAATAATTTCAGCAAAACATATCAATTACTACAAGAGATTATTTCAGCTTTCTTCAATACAGCACTCTGTTTCAGTGTGCTTTTGTAAGTCACCTTCTGTACAATGACTGAGCCTAAAAAATTATAATAAGAGCATCATACATTCATTCTGTATGTGTATAATATAATGAAAGGATTTCAAGAATTTCAACACTTCCCTCAGAAACATGTTAGAGTTTTCGGTGAGAGTATAAGAGAAAAGATACTTTTTTCATTCCTAGGTGAGAAATAATTTTTGGAAAGGACCCTGTAGAAGACTCAGCTGATTTGGTTCTGCTAAGCACTTGCTCTACGAAAGATACAACAGATAACAGAAGATACAAGACAAGAGTTATGAGGTTTAAACTACTCTCTCTCTTTCAGAGCGTTGCTCTGCAACCTGGGACAATGCCAAAGAAGAGATATTGACTGCCCGACATAAAAAACAAGTAAAATCTTGAGTGTGCCTTCTATGTCTTGGGTTTCATTGCTAGAAGTGTCTTGGTTTGAGATAAGCAACTGCCAACCCCCCCAAGCACAGAGAGAAAAACCTCCCTCCTAACACCAGGGAAAGGGAGGAAAAGAGAGGGGAAAGAAAAAACCACTTCAAACCACGTTTATACTAAAACTACATATATTTTTACAGAAAGGAAGAGACAATTAGAAGAGAGTACAAATATACACTCACACAAGTCTGCAACACACAACAAATTCCTCACTTCTTAACGAACACACAAACTTACTGTCTTAACTACACATTACTTAAGAAGCTTATTCCCCAGGGAGACAAACCCAAGCAGAAAGGAGAGACCCAGAACAGCACAATTTACTTTCCTGAGGTACCCTGTGAGCCAGTGGTGGGCCTGGTCCTCTCCATCCCCCCTGGGACAGCATCGTGCGTCCTCCCAAGAGGAGGGCTGAGAAGCGACTGCCTTAACCACTCCCACACTGGTTCCTACTTCCCTGGAGATGATGTCATAATGTGGTATGGAATACAAAGTTACTGGCTAGAAGAGGTCAGCTGTTAGCTCAGCCCAGCTCAAGTCAGCTGACAGCTTCGGCCTAATCCAAACTTCAGAGCCCAAATTTAGGCCCACCTAGGTGAACCCATAACAGGAAGTTTAGATCGTGTTTCATGCCAGGGAAGAATGAGATAGTCTCGAAGCCACAGGGATGCTTTTTCAGTAGAGGATGATTTGTTCCTATCTAGTTGGGATATATCATGCCCATCTAGGTGGCACCTTTGCACATGACTATCATGATTATTGTGTGTGAGTGTGTGAGAGTGTGTGTATGTGTGTGTGTGCATGTGTGTGTGCGTGTATGTATTTTAAAAAGCCAAAGTATTTAAGTGTTTTTTCTTCATTGCTAATTTAAGTAAGAGTTGAGGCTTCCTTGAGATGGAGCTTCCAGTTAATTTTAGAACTCAGTTGATTCAAGCACCTTCTAACTTCAAGTAAAATAATCACTACAGCATAAAGATCCTATCAATCATAGCAAGGTTTGCATGCTTATTTAGCTAGCTAGTAATTAAAGGCAGCTAAAAATATGCATGAATGGCAAGTTTCTACTTTTTTATTTAGCTCATCTCCTTCAGAGAGAAGACACAAGTCCCATCAATCACACAGTTGGTAACTGAAGTCATTATCAGTAAAATTAAGGCAATTATATACAAATGAATATTAATGAATCTTCCAGTCAAAATCCAGGTCAGTTTTCAAGAATTTTAATAAAAATATAAAGAACTCCACTTTTCTATTTAAGCTTTTGTCAAATAATCAGTACCAGAAAGGACACACCTTTTGTATTAAGCTAACATCATAGATTGAGGTTTTAATGAAATTAATAACAGTATTTTTCCAGCATGGTGCAAAGTGATGCATTAATTAACATTGTTCTCCCAAAAACTGACACAATGTTACACTAACTTAACTTTGAAGTTGTCATTTCTAGTTGCCATTAGCTCTATTATAAGGAGAAAAAGGGTTGTCAGTGCACTGTGCTCAAGCAGACGAGTAAAACAAGATTGTATTGTTTTAAGGTCTAAAATAAAATCATAGGATCTGAACTCTCACAGATAGATCTCTGTGTCCCTCACAGGAAAGACCATCAGACAATTTGTCCCCTCCCCTCTAAGTCAAGTCACATTTACTTACAGCTGAGCTAAAGGAAGGGAAAAGGAAGTAAGTCAGAGTAGCTTTCTTTGAACTGTGCTTCACCCCATGTCTTTGGAAATGATCTCAACAGCTTTAAGGTAGGTTGTGGCAACTGTTAACTGCACATGGAGACACAGCACAATAGTAGATGGAACTACATCTATGAATTATTTAAGGAGGTAGAAAATAAGGCATTTCAGGCAACTATAAAAGACTTTAATTTCTCCTCTGTAGATATTATGCTCTCATTCTAAAAGTGCACTAAAAATATAATTTTATTTTCATGTATTTATCTCTTTTCTGTAACTGAAAGCCATACTGGTGATAGCAAGAGTGAAGGTATGCATTTATACTCCTTCCTTCATTAGCACAATTAAAATAAGAGTGATTTACCTGTCATTCAAACAAAACCACCTCTTAGGCAAATGTTCAAAAAGAGGGGAAAAAAGAAGAGAGCTTTTCTAAAATTATCCTTTACAAAGCGTTTATTCTTTTGCCTAACTCCATGGGCAGATGGAGTCACTGCTATGCTGATGTACACTTGAACAAGCAAGATCAGCTTCAAACTCCTTATTACTATAAGTATAGAGGAAAATTAGATAGGCAGAATGTAATCACTCAAGCTGGTGTTTTGTTTAATACAGGAGTGAATAAAATAATTATTTAGCTTATAAATCAACAATCCTGTCTATTCTGAAATTAACTTATACTCAGCCTTAGCAATAAACAGGAGCATGTTGCTAGGAAAAAATAATTCTATACCTACAGAGAACCCATGTTTTACATTTAATCTTTAAATTAGATAAAGTATCAAGAAATTCAGTCTACCTTCATTTTGAAGTGTGTGAAATGGAGATGGATTTGAGAGTTAATGTGTTTGTTTCTTTTTTTTTCCTCATGCAAGTTAAAGTAGAAGAGTTATCTGTCTTGAGACTAACGTTACCATATGTAAAATGGTTTCAATTAATTAACTAAAATCCACTGACTGGGAAAAAAAATATTGACTGTAAGTTTCTAGAGTCCCAAGAACAATTGCAAGTGACCCATGTGCTTTTATACTTTATGAAGACACCAGCTGGGCATACACCCTATTTCATTTAGCCTGCTAACAAAATAAATCGTAGATAGATATTTCGTTTCATAATAATTGATTGTCTTATTCAAGGAAAGAAGCACTTTTCAGAAATAACAACTGTTCATGGTCACAAGTATTCCCAGCTCGTATTTATTTTCCCCCTAATGAAAATAAAACTTTGTCTTTAAAGAAGAGATGTACTTATAAATATTGCATATGACTCAGTCCTGCTGACGAATACTTTCAAGCAAAGAAGACAGAAACAGATAAAACAAGCAAGAGGGATAAATAGTCAGCAGTGGGCGGAAACTATAATTTCAGGGTAAGTCTGAGGTTCAAGTTTCACAAGTATTTGTTTTGACATCACTGTTTGTTTGTTCATCCCTAAGCTTCACTTATTAGTAATGTCTCATCTGCCTCCCTCAGACAAACCAGAGAAAACACTGTTTGGTGTCACACTGGGAAGAACATAAGAGATGCTAATTCAGGTTAAAAAGCCCACAGTATTTATGTTGTTGGGTTTTTGGGACTTTTAGTCCTGAAAGAAATAACTGTAAATGTATGGCTTGTTTAAACTTGCCCTGGGATTTCTGTATTGCTTTATGTCATCAAAAGCAGAATCCTAAATGTTAGTGTACTAGTTAAGCAGTTTAATGGTCACTTCAGATCAAGGTAAACTAGAAATTGTCCTGAAATATTTGCAGTCCTGTGACAGTTTTTGTAGAGCAAACATCTCTTTCCAATTCTGATTCAGACTGGAAAATTCCTGAAAATTCCACCAAATCTGGATAAAGAGAATTATTGTTATAATTTATAGTACAATTCTCAACTTATTGTACTTCTAAGCACAACTTAAAATTTTTGTAAAAGAGTATTCAAAAAATCAGGAGGAAAAAGGCAGTTCAAAAGTGAGAGCTGTGGGTCTGGGACTGCATTTACTTTTGAGAGGTACGGTCATATCTAGTGAAGCAGTTGGCATGTGGTTTGCACAACAACAAAACAAGACTTCACTTGTCAAGGAGCCTTGCTTTTGCTGTGGGCAAAGGTCAGGAATATAAAGGATTTCTGGTTATGACATGTGGCTACTTGCAGGTTTTTGATAATTTCTTTGTGTTTGGTCTCTGTGTCTCCTGGGGATCAGCTCATATTTCCATAATAGCAGTATTGGTAATGACTATTGGGAGTGACATCCTGAACTACTGAATTCAGGCTCTGCTAAGGTCAATGGCTACATGGTATTATCCCTTCAGAAGTGCTTTTGCTTGATTTTAAACCATTCTTTTTCTGCTATGTTTTCAGAAATATTTTTTTTCCAGATTCAGAGCCTGTATTTGTTCATATCTGACTGAGATACATTTTGCTTAAATCTTTCTTTCTCTGAGGTGTTTCCCTCCTTTCTCCATTTCTTGAAACAAAGGGCATCTTTCCTCAGACTCCACCTCAATTAGTTAGGCAAAAAAAGTTATTTTTCCTCATAAAGGAGGCCCTATGCTCCCTTTAAAGTCCTCTTGGGTAATTGGTGCACAGCTTCAGACCTGTTTCATTTTTTCTGTGCAGCACTGGTGAGTCTTTACAGGTATGATCTCAGCAGTGCCTCATGCAATCACATTACAGCTGGAAATACTTCCTCAGATGTAGCCTAAGAGATCATTTGATCTTTCCAGGGATACATGATGTTAATGGCCTATAATCACCATATGGACCCAAAAGCCTTTCTTCTCCTCTCACACTGATAATAGGTGAGCTTCCAAAGAGGAGCAGGGATTATTTTTCTCTTAGAAACCCAAAAGACAATGGACTTTTTAATTGTACTCTCCGTTTCTACTACTACATTTGTCATAGCTTCTTGCTCCTTTTAAATGTAAGTACCAGTACACCTCCTCTGCATTATCTCTTGACTTTCTGATTATAGTAATATTATGCTTATCAATACCTGTAAGTATTACTAAAGTTCTTCTCCTTTTGTGTCAAATTCACAAAGTAAATATAATAAAAAAATATTTTGTCTGATAATTTTTGTCAGCATCATTAGAATACTTCATGATACTTTGGGCACTACAATATAAGAAAGATAGAAAGGTATTAGAGTGTCCCGAGAAGGGCAACAAAGATGGTGAAGGGCCTTGAGGGAAAGCTGTATGAGGAGCAGCTGAGGTCACTTGGTCTGTTCAGCTGGAGAAGAGGAGACTGAAGGGAGACTTCCTTGCAGTTACAACTTCCTTGTGAGGGGGAGAGGAGGGGCAGGCACTGATCTCTTCTCTGTAGTGACCGGTGACAGGACCCAAGGAAATAGCCTGAAATTGTGTCAGAGGAGGTTTGGACTGGATATTAAGAAAAGGTTCTTCATCCAGAGGATGTTCAGGCACTGGAAGAGGCTCCCCAGGGAAATGGTTACAATAACAAGCCTGAAAGAGTTTAAGTGTTTGGACAGTGCTCTCAGGCACATGGTGTGATTCTTGGGGCTGTCCTGGGCAGGGCCAGGAGTCTGATGATCCTAGTAGGTTATTTCCAGCTCAAAATATTCTAGGATCCTACAGTAATTTATTCTTTTGCTTAAATCTCAGACTTCAGAACTACCAATGGAGTTATAGTGGCAAGTGTGTCAGTGGTGTAAGCAAGATCCGTGCTGTTCTTAACATGGAAAGTTTCTCTTGACATCAGTCCTTTTGCTTTCTCCCCTCCTTTTCTACCTCACATCTCCTTTCCCTAACTGGCTTTTGTTCCTTCAGTAATGATGAAGAGATGCTCTAACAGTACAAAATAGATGCATGAGACATCTTTTAGGAGCCTATGATAGCCATGATCCACAATTTTATGTCCCAGCTATCACAACAAAGGTACAAGGTGCCTGTGTGAATTCCTTCCTACTTTCATTTAGTTTCAGTGTTCTCTCTGGCTGCACTTTAGCAGTAGGCACAGAGCTCCCTCTGATGAGATAAAACACTTTTAGATGCTTCTAGGTGCAGCTAGATGAACAGTACTAGACAAACATAAGTCATTTTCATTAGCTGCTACAGCTCTCAACTACAGCTAAGGACCAAGAAACTAAACCAGGCTGTTAGGGACCATCTTAGTATTGATAAAAGGAAATAGTTGACATTTGCTGCTGGCAGTTTTACTTAGAGATATGTGTCTGCTAGTCTGAGAAAGATATCATCAGCTGTGTGAAGTCTGAGAGATCTCAGAGGAAGCAGAAAGAAGAAAGGCCTGAAAAGGATTGTGGTATATTTTCTTTGTGCTTAGAAAGGGAGAGAGCTTCTGAAACACTAAAACAAGTAATGGGACTTACTGGCAGGCATTGGCAAAGGATTTGATCGGAAATTTGATCTTCTCTATTATGAGTCACGACCTTGAATGTTACTTCTGCATGAGTAGCAGCACAGTTGTAAATAGAAGTGCTTCAGATGCAGTATCAGCCTTGGAATCAGCATGGAAAGGGCTATATCTAATTTGTTCATATTGTACCTCTTTTGAAAACACTGGACCTGAACCGCAGGTAAACTTGGTTCTCGTTCTCTAAAATATGCATCAGCTGCAGAGTGATATACATAACAAAAACTGATAATATGTTCTACTTGCAGAGGAGATAATATGTAATTAGATAAACATTTGGGAACAGAAGAAAACATTAAGTATTTGCTCTATACTTTTGTGAGTAGATGCCTACTCCAGATCTCTGTTTTCCTGATGTTACATTGTTACCCATAATTGTAATTGTTCTGTTCAGTCTAGGGTTTTTTTGTGTTATGATAAATAAAATGGATGAGGTTATTGCCCAAGGAATCACTGCTTAAATCAGCTCCTCCTCTCAGTTTTGTGTTATCAACAAACATGCTGAGGATACACTGTGCCCACATTTTCCCTAGTCTTCCTTTGTCACCTATGTAGTTACATGAACCCTCCTTCTGGTCATTGACATCCTGCCCAGATTCAATTCTGTTTGAGCTTTAGCTTTCCTAACTTCACCTATGAATACTCCGACAGGGATTCTGTATTTGTCCCAGGTTGCCCATTCTTGCCTCCACTCTGCATGCTTCCTCTGCATGTTGTGTTTGGCCTCTCAAATAAGTAAAGACAGATGTAATGACTTTCAGGATTAAAAGAAAAGAAAATGAAATTGCAAGTTTTTGCATGTTTGAAATACTGAAAGGATATAGAACTCACATCACTTCAATAAAAACACACAATTAAAGACTATAGGAAGAATTTGGATATCTCATTATTGACTTTTTAGCCTCTTCTAAAATCCATCTTTTCTATAAAACCTGTGGATGTAATAGTCCTCTATGTGGGGACAGATGGAAGCAACTACTGCCTATTGCTTTGAAAAAGCATTACACTAAAACAGTATCTCATTACAACACCTTTTCAATGATCTGGGAGTTTGCTGAAGAACAAAATGGATATTTCTGTTCATTGTGCTTTAAAAATCATATTTTAAAAGACTCTTAATGAAAGACCGTCTGTGACCTTCTAGCTGTTTCTATACTATTGTGGAAAAGAATTTTCATTTCATTGTAATAATTATGTTAGCAACTTCTACTTTTTTTTTTTAATTGACAGTAAGTATGATTAGGAATACAATAGCACCACCTGAGGCACAGTAGCTGCCTAGATGTCTTGTCAGTTCATAAATAGAGGGTCAAATTTAGCCTTGCTGTGAGTGAGCGTGCTTTAATTATCTGTTATTTATTATAAGTTAGGCTCTGACAATATGCTCTATACTAATAAGAATAGGAAAAAAATCTATCATACAAAGCATTCATAAGCCAAGAAGCTAGTTTTGCAATTCTAATTTATGTTCTGTTTAAAGTATTCTGCTAAATATTTTTATCCTTTCAAAATTGCAGGTAACGAAGGCTAAAAGTTTGTTCTTACATTCACATATAAATATCTCAGTAGAAGAAAAACCTGAATTTCAAATGCATTGAAGACCCAGAGGGATTTTCTGAAAACAGCAAACGTGCTAAGTGCCAGTGTAATGCCGAAATGGATAGTAAACAAGAGACTCAACACCCGAGTAAGTTGGATGGTGAGAGTTGTCTGACCAGCAGTTGTGGTACCAAAACATTCAATCAGACTAGAAATGCAATTTAGCTAAGTGGGTCAGATTCATTACACTTGTAATATCAGAGTGTACAGCCTAGAACATCACTCTCCCAGGTTCAGCTGGGTAAACTTTGCTAAAGAGCTGGCTGAGTACATAATGTAAAAGTACACATAACTGCTGAGGTCAAATGAAAGATCAGTCTGTTTTGGCTGCTGGACTTTCTGTCTTAAATGAGCATCTTGTTGTTTTGCTGGCTACCTCTTTGGTATAGGTTTTGTTACTTAATAGAGACACATGGAACAAACATGATATTCCAAGACCTGAGGGCGTGCATGACCCATTTAAGATTTTTGACCATTTGTGTTACTAGGGAAAATAGAAAAGTATATGTAAAATTCAACTAGTATAAGATGCCCTCTAAATATGCAGAAAAATTTCCATTTTAGTGATAATAAAATGAAACTTATGCCTGGTAAGTTCATTGTGAAAATCAACGATAGGATATGTAGTCCTAAAGAACACCACTGTAGATAAGCATTTGCATTAGATTTTAAATTGGTGTGCAATTTGTTGTAAGCAATGCTGCTGGTAAACAGGCATTAAGCAATGATTAATCTGCACATTTTTTTCAGATTTCAGACATTAGCAAAGGAGTAACAGTTTGGTTTGTGTAGGGATTTTTAACTATTCTTTTGTTTGCTGCTATCCCTTGGACTATTCTGTATTATCCATCCACCAAATGTTAAACTAAACCATAGTCTTACAGAAATAGATCCTACCAGTTCATTAAATAAGAGAGGAATGATTAGTTTTTGAAAAGCAGATGCACTGTAATTTTTTCCTGTGAGCAGCGTAGAGTCACAATAGCTGAAACATTATTCAAATTATCACAGGCAATTCTCTAGTTAAAATAGTATTATAATGAAACATTTTTTATTTAATGTTCTCTTACAGATTAAATAATCTGATTTTTAGTTTCTATACAAGTGAAAAAAAAGCAGATTTTGACAAAGTCCCATTTTTTTGTCATGTCTGCATTTTATGCTTCTAGATCACTTGCAACTGGGCAACTAACAGAAGATCAACACAGTAAAAATCCTTTTCCTTCCTCATTCTGCTACAAAGGAAAAACACTCCCTAATATTCTTTGTCCTAATTGACTTTTAAATAATTATAAACACTAATCACAAAGACACCCTCTAGCACTATGCAGAGAACTTGTGAGAGAGGTTACTTCTGATCCAGCTGTCTATAAGTTCACCATTTTCTTTTTCTTTCTTTCCTTCCTTTCTTTCTTTTTCTTTCTTTCTTTCTTTCTTTCTTTTTCTTTCTTTCTTTCTTTCTTTCTTTCTTTCTTTCTTTCTTTCTTTCTTTCTTTCTTTCTTTCTTTCTTTCTTTCTTTCTTTCTTTCTTTCTTTCTTTCTTTCTTTCTTTCTTTCTTCTTTCCTTTTCTTTTTTCTTTCTCCTTTTTCTTTTTCCTTCCTTCCTTCCTTCCTTCCTTCCTTCCTTCCTTCCTTCCTTCCTTCCTTCCTTCCTTCCTTCCTTCCTTCCTTCCTTCCTTCCTTCCTTCCTTCCTTCCTTCCTTCCTTCCTTCCTTCCTTTTTCCTTCCTTCTGTTTCCTTCCCTCTTTCTTTCTCCTTTTCCCCTTTCTTTCCCTCTATGTCTATTTTTCTCACTTTCTCACTTTCTCTCTCACTTTTTTTTTAATTTTCTTTCACTCTCTCTTCTTTCCTCTCTCTCTCTCTCTCTCTCTCTCTCTCTCTCTCCCCCCCTCCTTATTTCCCAACCCGGTGTGCCTGAAAATGCCTAAAGTAAGTAGAAAATTGTAAAGGGAAAAGCTTTTGGCAGGTAAGACATACTTATATGTGAAGATATATCTATATCTATATATCTATTTATAGATATGAGACAGGTTATACATGGAAATATGTATATGACAGCCTGGGTTAAATGGGAAATCTACACTGAGTGCTTGCAAATAGCATGTCTATTACAACAATATTTATTCTCTATTATCTTCTGTATCCTCATTCTCGTTTCTGTAAAATCACAGTAGCAGAAGACTTAGCTGTGCTACTGATATTGGTGATAGTAATACCTTAAGCACTCAGCAGAGCACAGAACATCACTGCAGCCTGTATAAATCTCTGGTGCACCTATATCTTGCACAATATATACTGTTCTGGTACACCTATCTGAAATAAGATGCAATAGAAGAAATGAAGTGAAAGAAAGATGATCAGAAATATGTAATAGCTTTCATAAAAGTAGACAGTTAATAGACTAGAACTCCATTTGATAGCAATACGAGGAAGACATTAATCACAATGACATGCTGCATAGCAATAAGAACAATTATTCACTACTTGACACAACACAAAAACTAAGGACAATCCAAAGCATTATTAGGCAGAGAGTTTAAAGCAAACAAAAGTGTTTTTCACACAATGCATCATTCAGCCGTAGAATCCATTGCCATAGATTGCTTTAGGAACAAAAGCATAAATGAGTTTTAAAAGGTCAGACAGTTTCATTGGGAATAGGTCTGGTGGTTGTGGTAAAACATGGTTCAGATGCAATCTCTGTCACAAATGTCTGTGTAGTAGAAGCTGGTAGGCAATATGTGAAAAGAAGGATTTATCTTAAATATATGTGGTTCTTTTTAACTGTTCAATCAGCCCCTGTATCGACCCATTCACCAAGATAGAAAACTGGGCTAGATGGATATTTGTTTTAACTCAGAACAGTTCTTTTTATATTCTCTGTTATTTTGTCACTCAAATAGTTATTATCTTTCTGAACTCTTATTTCATTAGGGAAATACACACCTTGTTGAATGGCAAACTGAAGTTTGGTAAATTGGAGATGACACTGTTGATAACAGGAAATGTTTGGAAGAAGTACTCAATTGAGGGGCACCTTCCATCAGCTGAAATCTCCTGTTCTGCCAAACCTTTAGGCTAGTAGAGAATACAAAGTAAGAAGCAGAAGGAAAAAAAGAGTCTACAGATAAATAGGTGAGATTAGTTCAGATAAGGATTGGATGAGAGTTAGTGTTAGCTCTCAGATATCAGAGATGAGGCAGGCAGGGACTGAATTAAAGACAGAAGAGGAAGATAGATGGGGACTGTGTGGGAATCTGAGTTCAGTTAAGCTGAGGAGTTCCTATACAATGTACAGGATTAAGGCAGCCTATGGAAAAGCCAAAGACCAGTTCAGATAAAAAGCCACAGTATTTGTTCTCAAGCTATAGTAACTTGGTCACTGAAGGAATGGTGATGAAAGGTCATGTTTGAGGAGCCTTGTCTGAGGATTGTATTAATAATACCTCAGTGTCAAGGTAATACAGTAATTGTGTGAATGTTTTTGAACAGGTTTTGTCCAGAATATGTTACGGTTGTGATTCATGTCAACACATTAGCTACCAGTAGCCTTCAGAGGTAAAATTGTCCATTGAATATAATCACAAACTCCAAGGTTCTGAGGAATTTGTTCAGGAACTGTCTCTGCTCATAAGAGAAGCCATAATTTTTAATGGCATTTTTCTGGTCTTGAGGATATCTGTCTAATCTAACTTCTCTTGGTTCCCAAAACAGACATTCCTGACCCATGAAAAACTCTGGACCATGCTCTGGAAATGTCTGTAAAGTGCTAAGTATTCCAGGCTAAATTGTGTGTGCTGGGTTTACATTGGCTGGACACCAGGCGCCCATGAAGGTGTTCTATGTCTGCCTCCCTGAGCTGGACAGGGGCTAGGAGAAAACAAAAAAGGAAAAAAAAATAACAACATTGTGGATCAAGATAGATGCAGTTTAATAAAGGAAAAGCAAAGACTATATAAGGAAAGGAAAATAAAACAGATTATTCTTGACTTCCCATCACCAGGCAATGTCCACCCCCTTCCTGGGACGTAGAACATCAGTATGCATAGTGGTTGCTCTGTAAGACTTTCCATTGAGGGGGGATAAGTAGATATACTTTCTATTAATAAAAATATTTTTTAAAAAATAGCACTTATAGAATTGTGTCAGCTTCTGGTGATATTTGAGAAAACCAAGGTGGCTTAAGCACCTGTATCACAATAGAAAGTTTATGATATTTAATGTTGAACTTCAAAAGTGCAACTCGCTTGCATTTAGAGGGATTCATCATCTAACAACTGAACTGTGACCATAATTCAATTGACTTGTCTAAGAAACCATTTAGATGCACTTTGGCCAACTAACATAGGAAAGATCATGGCATCATATGTTTGATGAATGACTATGCAAAAAAACCCTCCATGTTGATGCATTATTTGGTTAAGCAGATTAACCACATGTGTACCACAGAGGGAAGACACCTCAATAACTGCACCTGGTGAGAACGAAGCAAAGAATTCTAGCACTTGGGAGTTAGGTTGATGGCTGACAGGAAATTAGGACATAGGCTTCCATTAAAAATAACTATTTATATGTTTTGTAAAAGACTGGATGGCAACAACCTTTCCTTTGCTATTCAGTGAGTATTTAATCTCAATCAAAATGAGGGGAGGGAGGCCTGGGAGGGAGATAATTTAGTTTGTATGAATACTCTGTTCATATATCTGCCTATTTTAAACTGTTCTTTGAACTCTGTCCATTCTGCTTTATTTCGATTCACCTACTGAAACAGGAAAATAGTTCAGCACACTAAAAGGAGGATTGTGACACCAAAATCAAATGAAATTAAACTCTGAGTCACACAAGAAGAGTTACCAGATGTCACCCTACACCTAGACACTACAGGGTGCCCCTTAACTACTTTTTATATGTACTGTGTTGTGTCAGTGCGTGGTGAGCCATATGGTAAGTATTACTTTTAACAAAACTCCTTCACATCTTTTGTTTTCCATCACAACTTTAATGTTATTTTAATGTATTTTCCTGGTGGATGGATAAACCTATTTTTTTCCTTCCAAGGGGTTCATTATGTTCAGAGCCTACAGTTTATTTTATTTTTGTAAAGTGAATTTAGGCTTGACTCAAATACTAGTCAAATCAGTGTGTTCCTGTAATTTTTTATAGAAGGTAGCAGATAAATCCTAGAAAATTAACTTTGTGTATTTTTCACTGAAACTGGGTTACCATAGGCTATGCTATATGAACATTTCACAAGTTGCATCTCTATTCTAAGACTAGGGGGTAGAATCATCATTAATTTCATATCTACTTAGACTTCTTGGAAAATGGAATTATTATCATATTAATGTTCCTTTAAAGTTTGAACTAAGTTTTGCATCCAGAGTGACCATTTGCTTCCTATCTTTAGAAAATTGGTATGAAAAATGGCATTTGCTTACTCAATAGATCATGGTATTAAACTCATTACATTATTTATTTACTGAAATAATGAGACCATCTGGTTTAGATCTCTACCCAAATGAGACTATTTTCATCCAACTATTTTTTCTAGTCTAGGCTTAAAATGTCCCAAGAGACAAATTTTTCTTTAGAAAATTTTCTATGACTTCAAACATTGATAGGAAAAAACCATTTTCAGGTGTTCAACAATAATTTTAATACTTTTATTTTTATATTACTAGTTAAATCTTGATCTTCACTAAAAGTACTTTCATCAAGTTTTTACGACTGACCCATTTCTAATATTTTTTTATAATTTCTTCACTCTCAGTTATTGTCCTGTGTCAGCCAGACAGTAATTCTTAGTTTTTCCCTTACTACTTATCTCTGTCAATCTACTAATTTTGTCAGAGCTGAATGTATATTTTGCAATGCAGAGTCTTTCTGCATAAAATGTAAAAGAGTTCACTTATTTTTGCACTAACATATTGCACTGTGTTTTTGTACATGCACACCAAAATGGAAAAAAAAATATTTCTAGTAGAGGACTCTGATTCCTGCAAGTGTTCTGATGTTACTGTAGGCAAATTTAATTTTCCTGGGTTGAAATGCTGTGGCAAGAAGATTCATTGGGTCTAGTTATCAGGAGAACAATGAATAAGAGAAAATATTGTATTTTCTTTCCATGTGTGGCATTGCTGAAACATAAACTTTAATATTCCATACAAATCTAGTGACAGTAATCTTTTAAAATAAACTTGGCAGAGGGAAGGGGACAAGAAGTCACAAAAGTGATTCAGACTGAGGCAAATCCATTAAAATTTGAGTTTTAAACTTTCAATATGCCAATATATTAAAAGATCACTGTGATCAGATATCCCACAAAAGAAGAAAGGCATGCTGACCATCAGCAGATGAACATCAAATTGAAATTTTCAAATTTGTGTTTAAGTTCCTAGTTTTTAACTCAGTGTGAATCAAAGAAAAATACAGTGGATTTCATGTTTTTCACAGTATTCACATGAGGAATGCCACTTTTCAGGCATGTCTTGATTTGAGATAAGAAACTGCCAACCCCCCCCCCAAGCACAGAGAGAAAAATCTCCCTCCTAACACCAGGGAAAGGGAGGAAAAGAGAGGGGAAAGGAAAAAAACCACTTCAAACCACGTTTATACTAAAACTACATATATTTTTCACAGAAAGAAAGAGACAATTAGAAGAGAGTACAAATATACACTCACACAAGTCTGCAACACACAACAAATTCCCCACTTCTTAACGAACACACAAATTCTACTGTCTTAACTACACATTACTTAAGAAAAGACTTATTCCCCAGGGAGACAAACTCAAGCAGGAAGGAGAGGCCCAGAACAACACATTTTACTTTCCTGAGGTACCCTGTGAGCCAGTGGTGGGCCTGGTCCTCTCCATCCCCCCTGGGACAGCATCGTGCGTCCTCCCAAGAGGAGGGCTGAGAAGCGACTGCCTTAACCACTCCCACACTGGTTCCTACTTCCCTGGAGATGATGTCATAATGTGGTATGGAATACAAAATTACTGGCTAGAAGAGGTCAGCTGTTAGCTCAGCCCAGCTCAAGTCAGCTGACAGCTTGGCCTAGTCCAGACTTCAGAGCCCAAATTTAGGCCCACCCAGGTGAACCCGTAACAAGGCACCAGCGAACTCTGTGCAGAAACAGGTGGATTTAAACCCGTGCTGTGGAGATGGTCAGCCTGAGTGTTGTGAACACCTACTGCCTTTGTAGCTGGTCCATGGCACAGGTGGCATTAGGGCTTTCAAACACTGTACTGGCTCTACAAAGATATAGTTGGTGGTGTCAGCATTTGGTCTGAACTTGAGAACAGAAGGAGGAAAACATTTAGCCCTTTTTAAAAAAAAAATTAGTAGAAATCATAACAAAACTGACACGGCAAGGTCATGAGAATGCTTTGGGTTTTGGTTTTTTTGGTGCAACTACAGAGAGGTCCCTGTCATGCATCTTCTCTGTTGCTGAAACCCAAGTTAGCTAGAGACAGCTCAGGTAGAACTTTCCATCACCTTTCTGCAGTCTAGCCATATCTTCTGCTTCAGTGGTGAAAGTCATGGTAGAGGACTGGATCCAGAATTCCCACATGCTTCTAATTCTGTCTGTGAAAGTGGTTGCAGCTTTTTTAATTGCAAGCTTGGCTGAAAATGAAGGGACTGTCAATTGCTTGTTTATCTTGAGTGTAGGAAAACAAGATTACATGAATGCTAACTACAGGATAATAGGGAAAAGAAGGCTGTTTGGCTTACATAAGATCAAAAACAATGGAGTCAGAAGGTTATTTCTCTGGAACTGGACTGTGAGCTGCAGGGTTGCTGTAAGAAAGTTAAACCTTAGCCATTATGTGAAATATCTCAATTTACATGACAGTTCTTAATGAATTTGCTGTGTTATACAATGAAGCCTAGTTAACTTTTAGCTTTGGACTAGATGGGAAAGAGTTGAATTGACTTCAGATGAGATGGGAAGAAACCAAGAGATTTTTGTTCTAGTCCTCTGTCTATCTCTTTGATGCACAGTTGTCCCTGTATGAATCATAGTCAAATATTCAGGCTGAGTCTAACAGGTCAATTTCTTTTCTCTGAATTAGGCTGTATTATAAGGAAGCACCATATATCTCTGCCACTCCTGCTGTAAAAATGTCTAATCTTCTGCCTCCAGATGCACACCATCCCTGCTCTTTAGCTTGAAAAATACTTTGTACTAAATATGTCTTTCAAAATGACAAACTATTTTTAATTTGTCCTACTATTGTAGTGGATTGCCCCAGGGAACATATGGCATGACGGCTGCTGCCATCTGTAGGGTGCCCTGAGGAGTTCAATGGTACGTTTCAAAGGGCCTGATAAGAACTGGAGAGAATTACAGAGAATCACAGAATGGCTGGGGCTGCCCCTTAGTTCTATCCCATAAGCTCTCAACTCATTCTTCATCCACTCCCATGCAGAGTTGGATACATTCCCCTTAACAGAGAATCACACACTATGAATACTTTTTTTTTATTTCATTATATCCACTGTGTGCTGCTGCAGTTACTGCTGGCAGACCTTGCTTATGGGTGTCTATAGAATTAAAGCATCAAATCTGGTTTTCCTTGTGGTGCTTGAGACTGAAGCAGAGACCTACTTTTGTGGGTCACCAGGGACAAAGGTGTCTGGAGTTGTTCAGCCTGAAAAAAAGGAGGCTCAGGGTGGACCTTATAACTTTGTACAACTACCTGAAAGACTCTGGAGCAAAGTGGAGGTCAGTCTCTTTTCCCAGGTAACATGTGACAGGATGAGAGGAAGTGGGAACAAGTAGCACCAGGGAATGTTTAGGCTGGATGTTAGGAAAATTTTCTTCATAGAAAGGGTTGTCAAGCACTAAAACAGGCTGGCCAGGGAGGTGGTGGAGTCATCAACTCTGAAGGTATTTAAAAGATGTTTAGGTGTGGCACTGATGGACATGGTTCAATGGTGGATTTGGCAGTGCTGGGTTAACGGTTAGGCTCAATGATCTTAGAAGTCTATTCCAACCTTGTTTCTGTGAGTCTACCATTCATTCTCAGTGGTGTCTGCTACATGACCATGGTTCTCAAACAACCTCTCCATATTGGCTCTTCCAATGCTGTGAAGTCTTTTAACTGCTGCAACTCAACCACCTGATGCAATAGATCATCAATCTGTGCACACCTTACTCAGGTACTTACATTTTTCCAAGTAGCAGCCTACTGTCTGAACTGAAGTCTCCTTCCTTACCAGTTTCAACTGTGTGGAAGCATCAGACATAGAATCACAGAATCATTCATGTTTGAAAAGACCTTAAAGTTTATCAAGTCCAACCTATCTCAGGAGTTTCTCTTTAGAAGGACTGGTTTCAATTGAAATAGACTCTTTTCATCACTAAATTCCCTAGACAAAATAATTCATCAAATATGAAAAAGTGAAAACCATTTCTGATTTATTCAAAGCAAGAAAAAATTAATATCCTTCTAGACAGTACGAACCTGGAAGGGGATAGAATAAAAAAATCTACTGTCTCTTCCTTTACCTCCAATCTCTTCCTTACTCACTCAAGAACAGGTAGCTGAATCTGTGATGCTGATTTATTAGCTTCTACCTCTATAAACCTGAAATAATTCATTAAGTCTAAGGGATTTACATCTGAGTACAGTTAACAACAAAATATTTAAAGGTGGAATAAACTGTGAAGAGAAAATGAACTCAAATCTGAGCTGCACATAATTTAGTCAAAATAGGGAAGCTTACAGTGCATGTCAAAATTGTACATAGGTAATTACTTTTCGAACAGCAAGGAAAATAAATGCTTTCAGCAATAACATTAACTTTGCAAGGTAGTTTCCATTATGAAATTTTGCCTATACACAATCATCATTTTCCTTTAAAAAATTCTTTTTGTAGGTGAGATTTTCTACTGCTTAAGTTTCTAAGTGATCTATTTAAATTTTCCTGTTCTTCAGTCTCTCTGGAAGTTCAATAGCATACTGAAAGATAAGGCAAAGCAAGAATTCCCATTTTATTAAAATACCTCTAAGTTCTAGATAATCAATTTTATTTTCTCTCTCTTTGATTCACTTTTGGTGCCATTAACTACATTTTCTTTCTTTTAAAAACATGTTTTAATATCACAGAAATATAAAATCACTTGGGTTGGAAGAGATCTTTGTTGGGATAGACCAGGACTTTATTAAGTGGCAGAAGTACTACAAGCAATGGGTTGACGAAGATGCAGAAATGAGAGAGCCTGAGGCTGTGGGCTCGAGCATTTCATATATTGACATCTCCCCTGTTAATGGCGCAGGTCATCAGGTCTACCCGTAATGTTTCCCTATAGGAATCCCTATCCAAGTCCTTCTTCCCAGAACCCCCCTAGGTTTTTCCCGCCAACCCTACCCTGATTGGCCCCAGTTTGGTGCATTGCAGTAGTTCTCCTTTTATGGCTTATTGTTCCCTATTGGTCCTTTCTCTGTACCTCCCCTTTGCTCATGTTTTAACCAATAGGATGCTTGGCCCTTCCCCTTCCTCCTCCCATTTTCTGGAACCATCCCCCGAACCCTTTATAAGCTGGGCACCCCAATAAAGCTTGCTTCTTCTGTTGCCACCTGGCCTCAAGTGTGGTCCTTCCTCTGGGAGGCTGCGCCGGGCTGGGTGCGGAGGGAGCCATCCCAGCCTTCGAGAGGCGGCCTAAAGGAGCTGCAAGCCAAAGGCCACCGTGCCTCTCGAAGCAGAAGACCCGCGTTCCTGATTTAGGAGCTTTTTCATTCATCGATAGACGTTAAAGATCATCTAGTTCCAGCCCCCCTGCCATAGGCAGGGACACATTCCAGCAGACCAGGTTGCTCAAAGTCCCACTCAGCTTGGCCTTGGCCACTCCCAGGGATATAGTTATGGTTAGGGGGTATGTTTCCTCTTTTCCAATCCTTAAGAACTTCACTGGAATGCCATGACTTCTCAAACGTGATGGATAGTGGCTTAGCCACTTCCTCAACCAGTTACCTCAGGACAGGTCCCATGGACTTGTGCACCTACAGGTTCCTTGGATGGTCTTGAGCCTCATCCCCTGCAGGAGGTGGTTCTTCATTCTCCCAGTCCCTGCCTCTGCCTTCTGTGTCTTGGGCAGTGTGGCTAGAGCACCTGTCAGTGAAGACAGGCAAAGCAGTCATTGAGTACCTCAGTCTCCTCCAAGTAATCAGGTATTGTCTTTTACACAAAATCTGTTGCCTATCAGTTGATATTGTGATAGTTTTTAAAGAATTTGCATTCAAGTTGTAATTCAAGTGAATGCCCAAAATTACAGCCATAAACTTTAACCAAGCAGTTGTGGGAGACACAGCAGACTATGAAGTGTGGCAAGAAAAGGCTTGGATTGTGGACCTTGAGGAGGACAGCACTGGAAAAGCATCCTGAACCTGAGAAGTTACATACATATGAGAGACTTGTGGTTGAAGTTTTAAAATTTTGCGGTTTTACCTGTACTGGGCTTTTAGTCACCAAGTTTTGTATCACCGCTCCCTGGTCGTTATCACTTTCCTGCTGGGTTGCCAGCCCCTGCCTTGTATCCACCCGTCCCTCTTTTTCTCAGAGGCTTTTTGTTCTCCATGTGAGTCATCACTGGGAGCTGGTTAAACAAAGCATCGTTTCTTCCCGGGCCGGGCGAGTCCCACCTCGGGGGACCCCCAGGACAGGGATGGCCTCAGACTTCCTCCCTGCACTACAGCGGTAGAAGCCACATGATCATGCCTGGGCAGCCTCCGCCGGTCTGGGGCAGCTCTTGTTTCTCTGCGCTGCCACGGCCCTGCCCGGGGGGAGCCCCCTGCCCGTGCCCGCACTGCCGGAGCGGCGGCATCAACCAGAACTTGCATGCAGCTGCCCCCGCAGCTCCGAGACAAACTCTGCCTGTCTGTCCGAACAGGGGTGGGTGGCTCCGTCCCGGAATGTCGCTGCCTCGTGGTGCCAGGGTGGCAAGGCTGTGGCTGTTTCTGGTTTCTGCCTTGTCCTAATCCTATTGGCTACCGCCCCCGTCTGTCCCCAAACCATGGATTTCTAATGGGTGTTGGTCCCCCCGTTTTCCTATTCGCTAGCTGAGCACCTAAGACACTTCCCCGTCCAGAGTTCTTATCCAATCCAGTCCCAGCTCTAGCACCTTCCCCCTGGGGACCTCATAAAAGCCTCGTGTATTTTGCAATAAAGGTCTTTTGCCTCTTGTTCTCCAGATGGCAAACATCTCTTTCTCAGCGCTCCCTCAGCTCTGGAGGCAGGCGGGATCCGTTTTCCCTTCCCCCCTACTGCTGCATAAGCTGTTTCTCAAAATTGCAGAGCATCTATACACACTTACGTTGATTTTTGTTTGTACATTTCTGCATTTATTTAATTTCCATGTTGCTTTCAATGGCTTTTAAAAAGCATTTTTCTCCCTCTGTACTCAGTACTGGTGAGGCTGCACTTTGAATAATGTGTCTAGTTCTGGGTCCCTCACTTCAAGAACATTGAGGTGCTGGATATGTTCAGAGAAGGTCAAAGCTGGTGAAGTGTCTAGAGAGTGAGTCATATTAGGAGTGGCTGAGGAGGCTGTGGGTGTTTAGCTTGGAGAAAATGAGGCTCAAGGGAGACCTTATCTTAATTTAAAACTACCTGAAAGAAGGTTGCAGCCAGATCATGTTTAATCTCTTCTCCCAGGCAACTAACAACAGGACAGGATGAAATGGGTTGGACATCAGGAAAAACTTCTTCTTTCTAAGGGTGGTTAAGTATTGGAATGGACTGCTGAAGGAAATGGTAGAGTCATTATCCCTGGAGGTGTTCAAGAAATGGCTGGGCATGGCACTCTGTGCTATGGTTTAGTTGACAAGATGACCAGTCAAAGGTTGGAGTTGATAATCCTGAGGTCTTTTCCAGCCCTAATGATTCTGTGATTTAAACATTATCACTGTACTTTTATATTATATCTTTATCTATCTTGTACTATTGCTTGACTTCTGTCTTGCAGATATCCTTTGGAGATTTGTATGACACAAGTGTGTAGATTGGAAAATAGGTATTCTGTCTGTTCAAGAAAACATTCAAGTTTTCACCCTTTTAAAATTAAATGAAGACTCCTGAAAGACTTATAAACCTCCACAGTTATTGATTAGGAAATTAAGGTCAAAATAGCAGGGTCTGATAGATTGTGGACAAGTATTTCAAGTATCTCATTAGTCACTACTCTTATATGGTGACAAGATTCCCATTCTGGTTTTAAGAAATCTTCCGCTAGAGAGTTTCACCAAAAAATGGAGTGCTGTTTAAGTTAAGAAAATTCGTAATAAAATTTGTGAACTGAATTACTTTCAAGTGAGAGGGGAGACATAACTCCATTTGCTTCTTTTTAGCATCTTATCTTCAGTCCAATGTATATCATGCTACAAAAGTTTCACTTGCTCCTATTCATAAATATATTCTGCTTATTTTTTGTCACTAGTACTTTATTATGTTTTACAAAACACCTTAAGTTTTTTTTTTAATATATATCAAGGTTGTTGATTTTATTTGTTTTTCAATAATTTGAAGCATTCAGAAAAATATCTTCATGAGTTTTGGAGAACAAACAAAAATCCATTAACCTTCAAAATAATTGATGTGTTTTCGAGGTTACTGATTTATTAAGACACTCTGTGCACCTGTTCCAATCATTAGTGATATATAGTTCCACAGTAAGCACTCATTTCATCTTAGTTAAATAGTATTATTTGGTTGGATGGATTATTATTTGCAAAAGCCTGCTAAATTAGGATCTGTTACTTTTTTTACTATGTATTTTCTTAAAAAACCCACAATATTTGAAGAAAAAATTGTGAATATAAATTTTCCAATAGATATTGAACAAAACAGTTTTCATATGCAAACATCTGCACTGAAGGTCTCCAGTGTAATACTGAAGATCTTGAATCACTGTGAAAAACATCAGTGCAGAAATTTCATCTAATCATAAGCAGTTATCCCAAAAAATTCATTTATCACACTTTGATGTGCTTGCATTCTGAAGCCATATTCTAAAAAGGACCAGAAATTTAGAACTCTGGAAAGATACCACAAGAGAGCTTTTCTAGTAAAGTTTCCTGGAAACTGACAATCATTATATCTTTCCAGATTTTTTAACACATTCAGTGGTATCAGTGATTCTCCTAATTACCTTGCAGAATTAGACTGTATGCAAATTTCCTTTTAACATGATGCAAAGCAAAATTAACTAGTTCTAAACTGTCTTCTCTGAAATAAGCACTATCCAGCAACTGAAAAATTGCAGTTTCTTATTCTGAATAAGCAATATTCGAGTTTGCCTGGTTGTCTAAGTTCTGGAACTATGCAACTTAACAGAAATGCCTGGATCTTCTAGGGAAAAAGAAAATTTCAATTTTGGGTGCAGTTTTGAAGGTGAGTTAGGACCTATGTGGTGAGACTGCACTGTGCAGAGCCTGATCTAGCATCTGTTGATCCTATGAATCTATATAAAACAGGGTCAAGAGACCAGGGTAGTTTAGGACCTCAAAGCTGTGGCACAGTGTCAGATACATAATAGAGAACATCCAATGTCTCACATATTCTTGTTGTGTCCCAAAGCCAGTTCTGAATGGAGTCTCTGTAATGACAATGATGTTATTTTCTTCAGCACATAATTTTCTTTATCTCTTGCCCAAAGAGTAGATGTCAGTGTCTGGGCGTAGTGTTTAGATGTTTTCCAACTCTTGGGATTCTTCCTTACATGAAGAGTCATTCCACTGCAGTCTGCCACGTTTGTCAATCTAACAAGAAAAAGTTTGTTAGAATACCCTCAAATCACTTCAAAACCAGCCAAGATTTAAAAAAAAAAATCTTACATCTATCAAATCAAGATGAAATGGTGGTTTGAAGAAGTAGAGATGAAAACTCATTTGTAGATTTTGCTTACCTGTTGTCTTGATCCTTACTTTCTCAAGTGCTGAACTGCTTGTAGAAATTTCCTCGAGTTCACATTTCTTGTTTGTTCAGAAAGCTATTCCTCTGCTAACTCACATCTGAATTATCTCACTTTGAATTTACTTGTCCTTCATAAGAAATTGAACCCGCTTTCTCTACCTGGAAACCTAGAGCATCCCATGGCAGAATACCTACTTCATCCATCTTCCCATTCTTTCTTCATTTATGAAAGTGTAGCATGAGTTTGGAACTCTGGCTTTGGACTGTTGACTGTCATCTGCCTCCTCCCAATCCCTGCCCCACACTTCATTCTATACTCTTTAAATCATAATGAACATTCAGATATTGTGATAAAACACCCCTGGGCTTCTAAGACTGTCCCACCTTCTATTTATTTCAAAGAAAACCAGGATTCTACACATGTAAACTGTGATCATGTAAACACTGCTGTGCTCAGACACAAAATATTTGATATATGATGATATCATTTAGTTACTTAGTTAGTTATATATAAATTATTTATTTAAATAGATGGACAGCTGTTGGAGATATTTGAGGAAATGTCTTCCAAACGTATAGCACTTTGTCCACTGTGTTCTTCAAGAATGAGTCTCTCTCTTGTTCTCAGACCCAACAACTTTCAGTGGTTCTCAAGATGCACCAATTCTGTGTGACTATGTCTGATTTTGTGGGTCTGTTCATGGATCTGCATGTGCCAAAATCTATCTCTCTGCTCCTGCTATTGCCTACATGTGCTCCCCACTTGTTGGGTCTCTGCCTGCCTAGTCTGTCTTTAACTCCTTGAGTTTTTTCAGTCCATTCTGCCAAGTCATAGTTCTGAAGGCACTTGGAACTTCTACCTCAGCACTTTGGCTTTCACAAAACTAATATATACACATAATAATTAAGAACAAACAGAACACACACACACACACACACACACATATATGCTGCTGCTGCATTTTATGAAAAATTTTAAATTCATTATTTTCTTCCTTGATAATTTAGGCTTATTTTACCATGTTTACAGAGATAATTTATGGCTTCTATTATCAAGTCTTCTTATTAGAAAGAACATTTTTATTCCCCATAATCCATACTTGCTCTCAGTTTGGACAATTTTTCCTCACAGTCTTTGTGGGAATTAAAAAAAACTTATTCTGTGAATCTCAAGCAGCCTGAGGCAAGTGGTATAATCTCTAGGTGTGTTCAATGGCTGAACTTTATTGCAGCTAACTTGCTTTTGCAATGAAAAGAGAAACTAATTGTGTTTTGTGACGAAAAGTCTTTTGGATGTGAGATGTAAGCTTGGTATACAGCACATCTCTCCCAGACCCAAAGATCATTGAATTCATTAACATCCTGGTAGATACATTAAGGGGTTTGGGATTTCTTATTTTGTTATATGTGACTAATTTCTGTTTAAATTGTATTTTAAGGTCCTATAAGCTCTTTTGTATCTCAAGTTCTATACCGAAATTGACAGAAGGAATCTGTAACTAATTTGGGAAGTTCATAGAAACCTTCTGAATCTCATTCTACAGTCATTTACAAAAGCTCTTTTTCCCTCCAAAGTCAAAAATTTCCAAAGAAAGGTTTGCAGAAACTTTCTTAACTGGGGACACAATTCCACTGTCTTTGTGTATTTATTTTGCCTCTGCTATCTCCTCTCTGCTTCAGTTATTGTACAAGACTCTTAATACTCCACTGGCATGAGTCTGCTTCCAATTTCAAGAAGGCAAACTCTTCAATCTCTCATGCCTTAAGGCAAAAATGAAAATCACTGAACAGCTTATCCAAGAACTACTTTTTGCTGAGACAGCTCCCCTTGTTGTCTGTTCCAAGCAGGAGCTCAGGAATTGGTATTGTAATCCATTTAATAAAACAATGAACTCTGGTTTTCATGTCAGCAGGGAAAGATAAAAAGGCTTTTTTTGCTAATCACCATCTGGATTATTTTCATTTGCCAAAAATCTTCACCTGTAATCAAAAGCCAAGAGTAGTGTTATATCTTTATTTGCAAGGCAAAGTTTTATATTTTAGGTATACATGAGAGTGTATTGTAAGTCTCCCCTGAATTAGAAATCTACTCACAGCATTTGCTAAATGTATGAATATGTATGTAAAGTAAAAAATATAAAATTATCTGGGGGAAATCTGACAAACATGCTCAGTTAAAGGAGTGAAAGCATTTCAGAGCATTCTCTAAGACAGATTCTTCACAGGAACTCTCTTGTAGCCAGTTTCTGCCTTAAATGTTTTGCTTTGAAAAGAATTTTTTTGCTTTTCTGCAGTTTGAACAGTCCACACATATTGGTTAAAGACCTTAATTTACCTAAAGGTATTCTATCCTCTACAGGAAGGCTTTCTTGAGGCAGAAACCATCTATTTTGTTGGCTTAATCTGTATGTTTGATGCTGCAGTATTTACCTCGTAAGCTCCTCAAAAGAAAAATGAAGCAATAGAAAAGAAAAAACAGGTTTAGGCTGGAGTGCTCTCTGTCCACATATGTGCTGAGAAAAGGGAAAAGCTATTCAGCCACAGAGGCCCAGAGAAATCCAGAATTCAGCTGCAACAGTTCGTGTTTCTGAACCTCCAAAGGAAATTTTCACCCTGGGTTCTTCGCCAGGCAGACTGAATGCACTCATCCTCCAAGAACTGAGTCAATCCAAGCATAGATGAATCAGGAAATTACAGATATAGGCAGTAAAAGTTGCCTGAAGGACTCTGGCTGTCTTGAAGTAAGACTAAAATATTTGTTTCCTGTCCCAATGTTGGTGTCATTTGGACACAAACTCATATGTTGCTGCTTTCACCTAGATCTGAGGATCAGCCAGCTATTAACTCAAAACCTGCTCTGCTGCTCACTGTGAAGACTCCTTGCTGGCAGGGTTGTGAAGTGTTTATAAAAGAACCGAGAAGCTGCAATTCTCCTCAAGCTTTGCCAGCTCCAGGAGATGCTCACTGCATATATCATGGTTATCCCTCAGAGACTGAGAAACGACCTCTGAAAGAAGATCTGTGGTGAGAAAGGTACATAAGTGCAGGAATATAAGGTAAGCTGAAAGATGTCCAAGTGCTGTACTTGAGCTGGTCTAGCAGCCAGATGGGAAAGACTACATACATATCTGTTTTGTTTGCAAGTTAATATTAATACTCAATGTCTAAACTCAAAGTTTATTCATTTTCGTATTTCTGTGTTAACAACCCTTTTTTTCTAGGAGAGCAGTAGAAAATTGACAGGGGAATTATTCATACCCAAATATCAGACATAGATTTATATGCCAGCATGTGCTCTTCTTTGCTATGTGTTTGTGCACTGTTATGAATGCACATGTGTTTCAGGTTTAGCTGCACATAATGCTTCCTGAGAAGTCCTCAGCAGAGATAGCTCAAGTTTGTACCTCAGGAAAAAAAGAGAAATATCCTGGCAGTTTCCTGAGCCTCAGCAAATCTGCATATTCTGAGCCTTAGCCGTTACCTCAGTAGGGTCTCAAAATTCCTGTTGGTCTCTGAAGCTGATGTAATAGACATAATATTGTTGTGAAAAGTGCAATCTGGAGGTGCCAATGTTTCATCTCCAGTGTAGACTGTTTTTTTTCTTGAATAAGCAACTACTGGCATTCACACTTGTTTGAATCCTAGAAGCCTCTCTTACAAAGAAATATTACTCAAAATCTAGTAGGGAAAGATACTTCTTTCTGGGAAAGCAAAGTTGAGTGTTTTAGGCTGAAAAATATTTCTTCAATTCCTAATGAAGACAACTGTGTTCTTGGCTACCATCTTGGTTAACAGAACAGGAACCAAGACAAGCATGCAGAACACTCTTAGTGTGTGAGTTGTTCTGGTTTTTCAACTTGAACACTAGCAACAATCGCATCATGGTTTCTTTTGGGACAGCAAGGTCCTAGCAGCAGATATAGTATTCTTTCTTCTTCTTAAACCACAGTTTGTTTTTCTGATGTAATACTAATCAGAGAATATGTTTCAGGACCTGCAGGAAAAATAGCTAAGATGCTGTGAGTGCAGCTGAAGAAAAGAAAGGAGCAGAAGATGTAAGACCAGAAAAATGTTTCTGCAACAGTGGGCAGAGTAGCAGTTACTCAGAGGGAATTCTAGGAACTATAGCAGAGTTATTAGGATCAACTGAGAGAAAACTGAATTAAATGGTTGGCTTGAATTGAACAGGGCTGAGAGGATTATTATTATTTTAATTGAAGACACCTGATATATTTCTCCAGGCTGTAGAGGTATCATATATCATAGTGCCAAAGTTCATTTGTCTCCACATTTATTTCTTCATAGATGGTAGCATCTCTCATTTAAATAACCATATGTATAAGTCTCATTTACGTGATGTATTTTGTGCAGTGACCACAGGGAATATTAAGAGTCCCTGAGAAGCAATTGGGAGTTCAGTTCATCAATTCCCTCAACATACAGATGGAGTGGAGTCCATGCCATAACTGCATGTGGATTGATGTTTCCCAGGCATCTCTGACTGAGGTGAGGAATTGGGGAGTTTCATTGATATATGTGTTTCATATCACTGAATAAGGCTTTTATTAACTCCAGCTGAAGAGTGTCAGGCCCCAGGACTGCCAATCCCCATTTTGCACCAAGATGGGGTTTACTTTCAAATGTGACATATTTAAGGTGCCACCAGAAGTCACTATCAATAATTCTAGGCTTTCCCTTGAATTAAAGAGGGTTATTTTCTTTGGAGAAGTGTTCTTTGCTAGCCGTGATGTGGTTCACATTAGAAACCCAGAGCAGTCACCGGAAGAGACAGCTTGGCCTCATAGAATTACTAAGAGGACATGGCTTAATGGTGAACATTGTGATGCTGGGTCGACAGCTAGACTAGGTGATCTTAAAAGTTTTCTCCAATCTCAACAATTTATGGTTCTGTGAACTTGGTTTCCTAGATCTGAACCAGAATACATTGGTCAGACACCACTGAAAAGACATATTCCAGCTGAGATTTTGGATTTACTACTTAGGCATGTCACCTTATCTATTAAGGTTTCTCCCAGCTGATTGAATAATACTCATCCAGTCTTGGAACAGAACTAGTAGATTTTGGCTTCACTGAAATGTACTGATTAGTCAAAAAGTAATGCTTTGTAAGAGGAGTGTATCATTTTTAACAAAATTATCCGTGAACATTTGCAGATACATTTCATTTAGGCTGAAACATTTAATTTTGCTATTATCTTATTGTTATAGATTGAGCGATAAACTTTAAATGTAATTCTTTTTTGTGGAAAAATCTTCTGATCAGACCATTCTAATATTTACCAACTTACTGTTGATTTCCCTGTGACTTACTAACAGGAAACATCTTAGTATCTTCTGTTTCAAGTTAGGATGAAAGAAGTTCAAAATGTAACAACTTTTTCTGTAGATTTGATCTTCTGGGACTTTGAGATGTTCTGCTTTGAAAAGTAAGGTAAGTGAAATAAAAGCATGACATAAGATATTAAAAATAATCTTTATTCATGTTTCATTAAACAGATGGTAAGAATCCCTTCATAGTCTCTGAGCTCTGTTTATATCAGGATGCACTTATAAACTCATTAGAAAACATTCTGTGCATGGTAAAAGTCCTGTGATTTCTTTGCTGGAGATTCAGGTCACTCTAAATGCAATTACATGAAAATGCATAGAGTGCATCATCACATCAAACTCACTTATTTGGTTTTTAACTCAGTATCAGTTAATTAGTATTCATGATGGACTCTCTGACAAATAGGGTTATTATCAACACATGCTGTAAACATAAATCAGGTGGCTATCAATAAAATTGTATTTTGTTCTAGTCTTGTTTACAGATCTTCCTCTGGAATGCCACATAAATACTCCAAGCGCTTGCAAGAAGCTTGCCACTCGTGTTATTAGTTTTCTCTGGCTTAGAGCACTGACACTGATCATTTTCTGACAATGTTTGCCAACAACAAAGGTGTCCTATTGATCAAACTTTCTCTCTTTTGCACTCCTATATGCCCATGAATGCCTTACATCACTTTGCCTTGAGCCAAATGGAACTATAAACACAAAACATGCAGCAAATGATGTAAGTAACCATTAAGTTTATGGCTTGATGTGAATGACAGCAACAGATCACTGCAGGAATTTGAAAGAATCAGTACTTTTACATTTCATGAGAAAATGTTAAAAGGAAAGAAAAGCAAACAAACAAAAAAATCCAACCAAACCCCCAACAAAGTAAAACAGCTACAAGAACATAAAACATTCATAGTTTAAGTTTCTGTGTTATGAGCCCCTGAAGTCAGGATTGCTCAGTTTTAGAAGGATGCATTCTGCCAGCCTCCGCATGCTGACTCACACTGTAGTCGTAGGGCATAATTATCACAGTGAATTATATCTGCAGAGAAATGCAGTTTTTTGTCTGCAATACATACAGGACAAAGACTGAAAGGCAGAATGTGTCCCACAGTGATTTGCAAAGCCTCAGACTGATTTCTTTAAAAGAGCCGCATCAGTCAGTTTGTGAAAAGCATGTGTCGAAAACTGCACTCTCAGCTAGCTTGGGGTTTTTCCTTCCATTCTACTGACAACTTTAGAGACTTTTATACTCCACAACGATTCCACTTTCTGACAAACCATGTATTTAACACCCTGCTTTGGGATAGACTTAATCTAAGGCTGTATTTGAAGAAATCTTAGTTTTTAGAAAGCAGTAAAATAAGAAGTTTGGGTCTCCAGAATAGATTCATCATTTATGGAGTATGTACTTCTTTGAATCATTTCTACTTTCTTTCATTTTTATTTTTCCCCTTAAAGTAAACCACTAACTTTTGGGGGAGAAAAATTCTCTTTACCATACCAGGACACATAACTCTGCCAATGTTTTCATTTTTTTTCTTTTTAGCTTCAGTTCTATGACTCATCAGACATATGCTAACAAGTGACCTTGCATAGATACCATAAATACTGTCATTTTAACTTCAAAATTTGATTTTTCCCTGGGACTTTTTCTGACACAAACACCTTTTTATCAAGACTATTATTTATGACTTTGACCTCATTTGCAAACATCCCTGTGGAGGACAGACTGCAAAAACATTTATAGTTCATTACTTCAGAAAGTTGTTAATAGAATAGGAACACTTTTCTGAATTTGGACTTCAACCTGAAGTAATTTAACAGTAAATCGATCTACTTTGTATCTAATTTAAACTACCACTTGATCAATTTGGAAAAATAATGAAATCACAGAATCACAGAACTGTGAGGGTTGGAAGTGATGTCTGGAGACCATCTAGTCCAGCCCCTCTGCAAAGGCAGGGTCACCTAGAGCAGGTCACACAGGAATGCATCCATGTGGGTTTAGAATATCACCAGAGAGGGAGACTCCACGACCTCCCTAGGCAGTCTGTTTCAGTGCTCTGCTACACTCAGTGTGAAGTTCTTCCTCATGTTGAGGTGGAACTTCTTGTCTTTTAGTTTATTGCCATTACTCCTTGACCTATCATTGAGCATCACTGGAAAGAGTCTGCCACCATCTTCTTTGCACCTACATTTGAGATACTTATATTTTTTTATGAGATCCCCTCTTAATCTTCTCTAGACTAAAAGGGCCCAGATACTGCAGTCTCTTCTCATAAGAGAGAAGCTTCAGGCCTCTGTTCATCTTTATGGACTCCACTGAATCCCCCTCCAGTAGCTCCTTGTTTTCCTTGAAGAGTGGAGAACAGAACTGAACACAATACTCCAAATGTGGCTTCACTAGGGCTCAGTAGTGGGGGGCGATCACCTGGTGATGTTCCTCAGTGTCAAATGAGTTAGGAACAGCTCATTAGACTTTTATCTTAAGAGGATACGAAAATGAGTTGATATTATACTGTACAGAATAAGATGATGTTTCAGCAAAAAAACAAGCAACCTCAGGAAAACGAGTAATTTTAAGCTTCAGAACTTTGTGCTGCCTCAGAGCTGACAGAAGTCCAGAACCAGAACTTCTGTCTGAAATATTGAAAAATACAAGTAAATAAATACATGGAGCTCAGCATTCATTTTGCAAAACTGCTAATGGACTGTTTACTGTAATGTCTGAGACAGCAATATGTTATGAAGCTTGAAATGTCTCAGAAGGTATTTCTGACAGGACTGCACTTTCTGATAGGAAATCTGCTTTGCCTTTCCTTTACTATTCTTAGTCTATGGCATTGTGACTTTTTATCAAGCAGTTTGACTACAGATGGAAACAGTTCCTAAGTGCTTAACTGCTACACTTTTAAGGAAAATAGGGTTAAATTGTCCCTTTGGGGCACAGTTATGCTCTTTCTCTAGTACTCAATACGTGGGATAAGTTATCTAGCTCTCACTTTTAAGAGCACAAGATTAGGATATGTTGTTGTATTGAAACTTCTCCCCTCAATTCAGTGTAATCTTCTGTCTTTCTTTTAAAACTGTAGAATATTTTTTTGATATTTCAGAGAATCTCATTCCTTCTCCTCAATGCTAGTGCTAGGTTGGAGCACTCGGGTAACTTGGGGAAAACAGTCACACAGAACTCATTAGAAGGAGAAGTTCTGGGATACTTAGCTGCCAGGAATGACTGTCACAGAGTCTTTCATTGCTCCTGCTGGGTTGCCATGAAGATTAGCAGTCACAGAGCCTTTACCTTGGCCCTTTTCAGCCCAAGAGCACTGTCACTTTTTTTTTCTGCTCTTTCTCCATCCATGTCCCATCTGCTACAAGATCCAGCAGTGCTTTCCTTGAGTCCAATCTCACAACATACCTGGACTCACAAAAACACTCAGAGGTTTTAGCACTCTTGTTTCATGGCACTCCCTGTCCTGGAAACACATTGCAGGGACACCACAGGGACCTTGCTAAGAGCCAGAGAGAAATTTTTATTTTGAATGAAATCAGTTCTCAGTCCACCACATATGTAGGCCTGTTTAGTAAAGCCTGTGCTCTACACCAGGGTATAGATCCGTGCAAGGAAATTTTAGGGAGGGTCTGTGCAAATAGAAAAGGCACAGAACAAGATGGGAGAAGGGGTAAAGCCTCCTCACTCAGAGTGTTGTCACACTTGAGTCTCTGTTCAACAAACTGCATCTGCACTTTGGGTATCATCCTTGAGCAGTCCAGTCTAGATTTAACTGCAGAATGAAACAAAGGGATCTCATTTACAAAAATGTGTTGGGTTTGCATGGCAAAGTTTCTGCAGCAATAAATTACAGGGGTGGCTTCTCTGAGAAGCTGTCAGAAGCTTTCCCCATGCATGTTGGAGCCAAAACCAGCCCTCCAGGATGGACCTACTGCTGGTCAAGGTTAAGCCCATCAGTGACAGTGGTAGAATCTCAGGGATAACATGTTTAAGAAGGAGGACAAAGAAACCCATCCTGTGCAACACCAGAATTAATCAGAAGAAAGGAGGGATAAAATCCAAGCACAATAACCCTGCAGATACCCAGGTCAGTGAAGAAGGAGGAAGAAGAGGTGCTTCAGGTGCTTGAGCAACCCTTGGTGCAGACCACAGTGAGGAAGGCTGTGTCCCTGAAGCTCATGGAAGTCTGTGTAGGAGAAGACATCCACCTGCAGCTCGTGGAGGATCCCACACTGGAGCAAATGGATGCCTGGGGGAGGCTGTGACCCTGTGGGAAGCCTGTGCTGGAGCAGGTTTGCTGCCAGCACCTGTGACTCTGTGTGGGACACACACTGGAGCAGTCAGTTTTTACAGGCTTACATCCTGTGTAAGGGAACTCCCCTGGAGCAGGAAAGAGTGTGAGTCCTTCCCCTGAGGAGGAAGGAGTGGCAGCAATGATGCATGATGAACTGACTGCACAACCTATTCATGCTCCCTTTTTAAGATTTAATTTTTCTTTCTGATTATCCTAGTCTGATTTAATTAAACTAATTTCCCCAAGTGGTATCTGTTTTGCCCCTGATAGTCACTGGTGAGGGATCTCTCCTTGCCTTGCCCTTTCCTCCATCAATGAGTTTTTTGCCATATTTTTCTCCCCTGCGCAGCTGAGAAGGGCAGTGACAGAGAAGCTTTGGAGGGCACCTGGTGTCCAGCCAGAGTCAACCCATCACCAAAACATTATCATAAATCATGGGGTTTATACCAGCAGGCAGTGCAATATTTTAACACCAGGGTCACAATTTTATTGGAGTTCCTAAGTGACCTAAAAAGTACCCGCCATCGAGGAGTGGCAGCAGCAACCCCAGCAAGAGTGGATGCTACTGGATGAGAGTACCCCTGTGCCCTCCAGGCTCTGGGTGCTGATGAACTGAGATGTGGCAGCCTGCTCATGTCTGAGGAGCCACTTATTGTCTCTGATCAGGGGATTAAGCTAAGCCCTGCTGGTGTGAATTTGAGTTGTTAAGTTCAGTGCTCTGACAAATCCCTTCATTTATATGATCTGCTACCCAAAAAAAAAAAAAAAAAAAAAAAGGGAGAAGGTATTTAGTTACATTTTATCTCCTGCATCAGCCTATGTGGAATCAGTGGAGTAGTTATTTCCAGCTCATATTTAAACACAATGGGTTACACTGTGAGTTATCATATTTGGAGAGAAATATTGAACTGGAGAATTTCTAAAGTAAAAAACTGCTTTTTTGTTTTGCTTTTTAATTTATTTTTTTTATTATTTTGACAAGTGCAGTTACTAAATTTCTAATTATTTGTACTGGTTCATATTTCTCTTCTCAGAGTACTGTACTTAATTAAATAATGAAGTCAAGTATTATGTTTCCTCAATACTGACATTCAGCTATTTAATCTTTGCTGAGAAGTGGGAAAGAGTCTACCATTTCTCATGTTAATTATAATGCAGGAGGATTAGCTAAATGCATATTAGCTCCTTTTTTTTTTTTTTTTTTTGAAACTGTGATACTTTTATTAAACTGTTTCATTAACTATTTGAATCTCCTTGTAGGGCTCAGTGAATGTTTTGGTGAAGGATTTATCCACTAAACTCACTGTTTTAGTGTTACTGAGACTGTTCACAGCAAATTCAGCAATTGATTTGAATCTAAAAATGGCGAATATATTAATATTTACATTTGCACTTACCTTACCAAAGAAATACAGAAATATTGGCCTCAAAGAGGTCCTGTGTGTTCTTATGTCCATTGAGATTTTGCAATTTCTATTAGATGCTAACATTCTTTAGAAATATCTACTTTACACGTATGCTAAAAACAGATTTCCAATTATTCCTTAGTGTCTTCTAACAGTTTTATTCTGATTGGAAAATATCAAAAGCCATAAAGCAACATAGAAATGTATGGAGAGCATTTCCAGTGTCCTGCTTGATTCCAAAAGCAGTGATCATGTCTTTTATTTCTGGAAAGTCTTGGGAAAACCAAATGCTAGCCTCCCTGAAAGGAAATAAAGCCTCAGCGTTTGACTAATAGTCTACTGGAAAAATTTCTTCTGACTCCAGCTCTAAGAAGCACTTTAGCTTTGTATATCTGATCAAGGCACACAGTCAGAGGCTGAACATATTAACATCAGGAGCATCACCATAATCAAGATAATGTGAATGTTTTGGTCAATTATCTGAAATGATTCAGAACAGATGCAAAAAGCCCCATCACATATATTTGATGGAGAATGTTGAAAATATAATTCCTATTACGTCAAGAGTGTCTTTCATTTAAGCTACTATTTATCCAACTAATCAAAAAATAACTAAAAAAATCCATCAGTTGCTTCCATTGGCCTATAAAATGGTTAATATTTACACAGAAATCAGCAGATCTCCTACTGTGAACACTGTAAATTTGAAATTGGCACTCCTATTTCTGCCTTTTAAAGTCATCCCCTTGATCGAAAACTCAGGGAAAATTTTGTACCAGTGTTAGCAAAATGCAGAACCCTGAGGTCTCTGTGAGTTACATGTGGGCTCATAACTAAATGTCCCCTATTCTGTCCTTCTTTTCAGCTTGGACAGTGATTATGACAAAATTCAGAAATCTGATAGGAGGAATATTTCTTGAGCCAGCTGAAGTTTTTCACATTTTCAAGTAATAGGATCATTAGAGATGATATTCAAGGATACAGAGAGGTAAGGTTTAGGGAGAGGAAGAATCTTTTATTAACTCAACTTTATAGTTTCAAAACCAGACATGCTTCAGGCATACAAACCTTTTTCTTTTGCCCTGGAAACTGGTCTCTTTTTATAACTGTATCAGCTAGTTTAATAAAAGATATTGCTTCTCCCTACAAACCTTGTCTTTCAGATTTTAAGACACATTAAAGCAAGTGAGTTCTGCCCTGCTATGAGCATTTCACAAAATTTTTATTTCAAAGCAATAGTCAGCAAAATGCTATAACTTCAGCAAGTGATACAGACACAAAAATGTTGACTTTACATTCCTTTATATCTTCAGCCTACACATTCCTACTTTATCCTCTTCATGCCTGCTTTCATCCTTCCCTTCTGCTGCCTTTAAAAAGTGGAAGTACTAATTGCATCATCCCTGCATCTTATTGATACAGATTAAACCCAGCAGTAGTATGTCTACTGAACTCAGTGGGATCTTTCTTAACAATTTCTGCAAATTAAATAATACTTGTTCCTGTACATGGTATCACTAGCTGCACTTCACACACATTTACCTATTTCCATGCTTTTTTATTTAGATATGCTTCAAATATGTATATTTTTAAAGCTACCATCAGAAATATTTTAAAATGTCACATAAAAATAGGCCTGAAAAACACCAGTGGGAGAAATGTCATGAGCCATCAAGCCTAATTTCTTTCTGAAGTAAAAATAAGACCGTAATACTTTCCCTCTCTTCTTAACCTATGTTCTGCTACTTCTCTCCCCAACTCATTGTCCTATTCCTGTCCCACGATTCTCACTTGTCCTAATTACATTTATTACTTATAGCTGGAGAATAATTATCAGTCAAGTAAGCAGGAAATTTTTAATTAATGCTAATTTTACATTTAGATTTTTGTCTGTGTACACATAGAAAAATAATTATATGCAGTTCTAGAGTTACAGAATTTTTTAGCCCCAAAGTAAAACACCCAAATTCCCAGTCTGGGATTAAAGCATCAGCTTGGACATCTGGAAAGTGAACCTTGCACCATTTAAAAATCAGGCAATTGAAGATATCACTGGGAAGAGAAGAGGGCTGAGAAAATTCAATGGTCTGGCCTCTGTCACAGAAGTTAGACACTTGGTTTTAAAAAGTGTTTAAATAGCCATTGCCAGGATTCAACAAGCATATTCTTCTTTTGGGAGCCCTACTTGGTAGCAGATGATAAACTGAGTCGATCTTCTTTCCCACAACCCATTCCCCAAAACTCTCCCTTATCTGTGTCCCTGTCCCACCATGTGCTGTCCATTACAGAGTCAATGACTCCCCAGCTCCACTGGGAACAGAGACGGTGCTCCTCTACCCCATGGCACAGATGCTTTCACACTCTACAGGGTACTGTGCTTTTATGCCTCAGTCTGGTCTTTTTTTTTCCCAGTATCCAATGACCCACGACCAAAGGTAAAATTCATCTGATCAGATGTGGGTACCTACCATGAGATAGTTATTTAGACTCCTTATGATCACCAAAAAGACACCAGGATACTTCAAGGGTAAAATTTATCTTAATCTAAAGGTGGGATTTGATAGGAATCTGATTAATTGCATCCTTAGAGTGCCTTATTCTCAGCACTGCCTGTAGTGGGCCCTTGGGTTGACTGGCATGTAGATGTCTTCAACCTAACCACACACCTAAATGTATAGATGAGTGGTACATCTCAAATGTACTAGGTCAAGGGATATTTTCATGAAATATTCTGGAAGTCACACTTCAGTTTTTCAGCAGCATTTTAAGCTTGTAAGTGCTCTGTTTGTTCTGGTTTTAGTTAACTAACCCCTTTACACACTTCCAAAAATCTATGCAGTTTTCTGTCCTCAACTTTGAAAATTTGGTTCTTAAGACCTTAAGTCCAATTCTAAATTGCTTCTAAATTCCTAAATTTCTACTGAAAATGTTACTCCTGCAACTTACATTTATATAACATTATTTTGCACATAAGTTACTGAGTGCTCCAAGCCTGTCTTATAGAAAATACTTCATCCACCCCCAAATAAAATGGGGGCATATAAAAACTGGGAGCTGATTAATTCTCAGTTATGCTAAGCAGCACTCTTTCTACTTGTCTTTCTTAAGAAAGCCTTGTTTGCACAAAGATCTTTTTTTAGAAAGGCTTTGAAACCTTTAGTACAACTGAAATTAAATTAATCAATTTATATTTAAAACATAGTCAAAAGGAATAAAAATGTATTACTGTAAAATATTCTGAAGTATTATAAAACCTGAAAATTTTGTTGACATTCTGAGGTTGGATAATATATGGTAAATAAAAGGTCACAAGTGTTTTATGGTTTTCACTGCTCTAATTTTAGAATAATGGTATTTAAGTTTTGGAGAATTTTAAATACACCTCACTTTTAACTGGTTTTCTATAATTCTGATTGACAACGAGATTTAATCATAGAATTATAGAATGGTTTGGGTTGGAAGGAACCTTAAGGATCATCAAGTTCCAACCCTGCCATACATAGGCAGGGACACTTTCCACTAGACCTGATTATTCTGAGCCCAATTCAATCTGGTCTTGAACACCTCCAGGGATAGAGAGTTCACAAATTCTCTGGGCAACATTCACTGAAGTTGAATAAAAATATTCACTATTAAAAGTAATTATTGTTATTTTAATGTTTCTACATACTAAGCAAATAAAAGGTTTTAGACCACCTTTAAAATCAAAAACAAATCTTGTGGAATGCATAATAGTTAGCAATTTTATTATTTTTGCCTGAAGATTGTTACTGTCATAACGACAGATTCTGAATTCTGGTTTTGTCATCCCCAAAATTATTGAAGAAAACTGAAAATTCCCTTTCTTTTTCCCTTCCTGCTCCTAGACTGGACCATCTTACTCCAGGGTGTGCTGTCACTCTCATTTGTGTTGCAAAGACACACAAGTGGATGAGGCAGCATCAAGGGAAGGTGACACTCAGTGGCTGTGCAGCTCAGAGTTATCAGGATCTGTGGGCTTTAAAGTCGTAGGAAAAGCAGTAGAGAGATGCTGGGGGAGAATGTAGTATCAGCCACAGATTAGAAACACAGGAAGCATCTTGCACAATTCTGGCTTTGTCTAACATTAACACTGGGACTGGGAAGCAAAAGCTGTGGCAGCAACTGGATGTACTGGTAGACTTGCAGTGCTTACTACAGAAGTTGAATCAGAAACTTGGAAATTTTATAATTGTCCCTGACTGTAACTCCCATCAACCAGTAGCAGAAATATCATAAGAACCTGTGTGTGTTTTCCACTTGCATTTGAAAATAATGTATTTATCCTATTCCATTAGCTATTTTAATAAGCATTGCTTTGGGACAGTATGCCTGCCAATTTATGTTTATGAGACTGTCAACAGAATTTACATGCCTAAGAAAATATGATACAACATTGCCAAAGCAGGGACTGTCTGTCAAATGAGGTTGTCATGGAGAAATGAGACATAGGAAAACTCATACATAAAGTGGCACATGGAGAATGCCAGGGATTTTTTTATTCCTCCTGTTGAGTTCAATAAGTATTTATTTCAGTAAGGGAAGGGGGTAAGAAAGTAATGAAATTATGATCCATATGGTGCAGTCATTTTTATTTAGGAGAACTTCCCATTGAAGCTGGCCCAGTTCAAAAGCACACCAGTTAAGTTCTTGCATTCTGTATTGTGCATTTAGAAAGAAATTTTAGTGTTTTACATTTTGCCTGGCAGCCCCCTGGCCTACTTTGAAAATGAACAAGTCAGGGATTAAATGTCATTTCTGAAGTGTGCCTTTGGGCTGGCTTGTTGCTGACCAATGGAGTGGCTCTCAGGAGTCTTCGCAACTCTAAATAGCACTCAGGACTCAGACTGGTGCTAAACTGGCTCAAGAACTGGGAGCTATTTAGTGACCTTTTTGAACTTCTGCTCATGTCAGTAGTGAACAATTTGGTATTTCAGAGAAAAATACAAAACCAAATTCTTATCCAGCCTGAAAAAGCAGGCAATTCTGTCTCTACAAGATACTCCTTGTGACACTTAACTTGACACATGTCAAAGAAAAAGGAGGTAGCCAAGTGCTCTGATCTTGTTTCCCTTATCATAATTTTAATTACTCCAGGGAAACGATTAGATGCTGCTTGTTATTTACAGTTGATTCATAAAATGGTGATTATACAATAAGAGAAAACATTGAGGGGAATATCTCTGCAAACTCTCTAGGAGGAACTAATTCTCCCTGACTTTAACTTACTTAAAATTTGTTATTGATATCTGAGCTAGTCATGAAGGCTTCCTTGAAAGAATTATAGTCTCCTTGAGGCCGTGATTTATCATGTTGTAATTAGGTGAAATGGTTTGTTCCTCAAAAGCTCTTCCTTTCTCCAGTGGCATGGAAGGTACCCTAGGGACAGGCCTGGAATTTAGAAGAATGAATTTCTGAAAATTAAAGCCCATCCTAAGGTGATACCTATCATGTGAGCATGGACTTGCAGTGTGGGGTGGTATTTGCCACTGTTGTTTGTGTGATTAACTTGCTTCAGCTCCAAAGAGGTCAAGAAAACATTCACAGTTTCTTTCTTTGGTATCCAGGGAAACTTCAAATTGCTGATGGCCTCTAAAGGGGAACTTGGAACAATGAACAAAACCACTGAATCAATAATAGTGTGACATTCACCTGGACCATCTGTAAATAATTAGCATCCATTGTTTGTGGACTTCCAAAGTGACACCTGTTTCCTAGGCCCTCTCCACCATCTATGAATACTTTTGTATTCAGCCCAAAAAGCAGCTACTAAGGAATCAGTTTGGTAATTGGATAGATCTACATTTCCCTCCACCTACCTCCTGCACAGTTGTGCCAAATGAAATTCGGTGTCCCTTCCAACACAAAATTGGGTCCCTTCCAACCCAAACCATTCTATGATTCTATGAAATTCATGTGTGCAAAGTGGTAAAAACTATCTAACACTTTCAGTCCAGATAAGTTAATATTTGCCCTATTTTAAAGTCAAATACACCCTTGAGTTTGAATCTATGTATTTTTCTTCATAGCTAATTGTATTAAATATCTGACTGACAAGTTATTATAAACTGTATGAAATATAGAGCAGATTATCCTGTACTGTATAACTTTCACACGATGTAATGTTATGCTAGCATATTATAAATACACTAGAATAATTTATTTATTATATTCCATTAGTGTATTTTAACAAGCATTGCTGTGGGGGCAGTATGACTGCCAATTTATGTTTATGAGACTGTCAAGGTAATTTACATGCCTATGAAAATAAACAACATTGCCAATGCAGGGTCTGCTTGTCAAATAATTTTGTCAGGAAGAAATGAAACACTACCAAGCTGAAGAGTACAGCATATTCATTATTACTGGCTACACAGATTCTAGGTGACACAATGAAATACATTTATGCCAATTTTCATGTATCATATGAATAAAAAAATGAGGGAGTGAGGTACTTCAGGCTGCCATATATTGTATTGTACAAAACAGATTTAGCATTCAATCACTTTTCTTCAAAATAATAATAATAATAATAATAATAATATTTAAAAATAGAAATACCTGGGCCCCAGTAGCATTAGTGGGCAAAATAAAATGCATTATTCATCTGGAAAACTGAGACTGCTACACAAAATCATGACTACTTCACAATACTTAAGCTGAAATAAAATAGCTGCAGAACTGTCTAGGGCTGAAAAAAATTACTGGGAAGAGTTCATTCAGGAGTTCTGACTAGATAATTATTGAGCTGCACTGACAAATTCTACACTTCCCTGCCAATTACACCTTCCAGGCCATGGCTTTTGGAATAATTTAAAGCACTGAGATTTAGAATCTTGTTCTCATAATTCCCAATAGACAGCTAACTCTATGTTTCCTTCTTCAGGAGAAAAACCCCAAACTGTAATTGCACTTTCCTTCAAATTCTCCCTAAGCATGGAACTACCCTTGGAAACAGTCTTAGAGACTAAATGTATCCAGGAGGTAAAAAATGGTCCCAAATCATCCCAAAGCAGATAAATAAGTCTCCCACTAAAGTCTTCAGAATGATCACTGTTACTGGGCGAGAGCAGTGAGAATGACTGGAGAGAAAAATGGATAAGAGGCATACAAAGGAGGGGTCAGTGTTTATCAAAAGGACTGTAAAGTTATTCTCACTTACATGGAGAGAGTGCCTGTACACAGAGCAAGCAGCTCAGACGTGAACAATCTGCAGTGCACAGCACAGAGCGTGGTGGCAGCCGATGCTATTGGCAGCAGCAAGGAGACAATAAGCATGCAGATGATGAATGGGGAGCGAGGATAGGGCTGAGAATCACAGGAGAGATGACAATTCAGTACCAGTGAGATAAATTAGAGGGTTAGAAGATGAAACTTAGCTGGCTCAGATATGTATGTGCACAGAGACCAATGAGTAAACTGGCTGCTGAGGGAGAGTGCTGCTCGGACAGGGCCACACTGGGAAAGGAAGGTGAGCTGTCCATGGAACTCACTTCACTTGTCTTTCCCATGAATGGGCACCATAAGCTGAACCACTAGATGCCCTAAAAATCTGTGGCAAATAGATATGAACCTGTTGCTTCAGGCTGCCTTGGCCTGTCTACTGCAGTCTCCATCCGAGCACCTTGTGTGTAAGGTCAGTGCTCAACAAGCACCAAGAGAGTCAGTTCCACAATATAAACCACAGTATGATACTTCCTGTACTTGTTGCAACAGATTACAGGAAAGACAGCAAAAAGATACTTTAAGAGGCATTCCAAGCTGAAATTTTGCTAGAGGTGATGTACAGTGATTTTTTAATGATGGTCTGGTAGAAGTGTCAGCACAGTGGCTTTTAAGGTGGCAGGTGCACCCTTTTGTTGATAGTTGTATTATATTTGAGTAGAAACTTTGCCTCCAGAAGCAGATGGCAAGACATGCACTGACTTTAGTGGGACTTGGTTGCCTTTCTTTGTAGAGGTCTAAAGCCTATCAGGTAATATGTTGCATTTACATAGATTTGAATAGGGTTATAAGAGGAGAGTTAGTCACAGGTTAGAAAACAAACCAAAAATTTCTATTCCTCATTGATCTTAAAGTTTGTTAGATCTCAAGTACAGAAATTTGGATGGATGAATTTGGTATTTAAAAAAAACCCAAACCAACAATCACAGAATGGTTTAGTTAGAGAGGGACGTATAAAGATCACCATGGACAGGAATATCTTCCACTAGTCCAGGCTGCTCAAACCCCCATCTAAGCTAGGCTTGAACACTTCTAGGGATGGGAAAGCCAAGGCTTCCCTGGACAACCAGTTGCAGTGTCTTACCACCCTCATAGTAAAAAAAATTAAACCTTATATCCAATTTAAATCTATCTTCTTTCAATTTAAAAGCCTTGCCTCTTTTCCTGTCACTGCAGGCTCTTGTAAAAAGTCTCTCTTCATCTTTCTTACAAGCCCCTTATATAGTGAACGTCCACGTGTTCTGAACTGTGTAGCAGGATAAGTAGAGGTGAGATAAATTGCATATAGAGGTAATATTGTGATTAATGGGTGAAGTATTTTCCCAAGAGACCTAGGGATAATTTAACACAGGCACAAAGTAAGTTTTGTTCAGAATCCTTCCCAGTACACATCAATCCTGCCCTGTAATAACCTCTTCATCCCAGCACTGGACCTCTGGAGTAGGTGCTTCCAATTGTGTCACAATTTCTGATTTGAGCTGTTATCTATAAGAAATTGCATCTGGCTTTCTTCATAGCACTCTATCAAATCACCACATGTCTCTGTTGTTGATTTAATTAACACTTTTCTCCAGCTCTTTCCCCTTTCTGTAAGCTTTCATCTATTTATTTATATTTCCCTCCAGACTGTTGAATCTTGAGTTGTGTAAAATATTTTTAGGTACATTACATCTAGTGTAAAAGTATCACAAATCAATCAGCCTTTAACTTCTCAGGCACATATATACCCCATTTTAATGTGGCCATTTAGACTGCTGTGTAATACATCTTCATAGTGTTGGCTTAATCACAAATGACAGGTGTTGAAAATGTAATAAAGACAGGGACACATTAATCCATTTTGTATGAAAATGTGAAAAGGTAATCAGATTCTGAATGGCTGTATGCTTTAAAAATATACTAGCTGAGATTTCTTTTTCCTTTCGGGATTCTCACCAGAGATTCTGATTAGAAAGATTTCAGTATAAAATTGCCTTAAAATATTACAATTGTGCCAAAAATGCACTGAGGAAGTTTTATAAAATGAGAGATGAATCTCAATCAGCCATGTGATGACCCCAAAGCTTCTGAAATACTTTAAATAATCAGGGAAGTCTGTATTTCTTTTCTTTTTACAGAATCTTATGCACCTTGCCCATGGGTAGAAATACAGGGTGTATGATTATCATTTCTGTTTCTGAATATCCAGAGCTAATTAAATAATTATTGTTAATAATTATTCCAGTGTCAACAAGCAGCTAAGGTTACTTTTGTACAAAAAATCTGTATAGAAAAATATTATTTTTTTCTTTCTTTTCCCCTGCCAAACCAAGAAATAGGTGGAAAACTAGCATTCTGTTCAACAGATACTCGTAGGGTGTTCTTCCCTATCCATCACTGTGTAGCATGTATTTCCCATGCCCTAGAGAATCTGTGCAGCCTGCCATAACCTGACATAATGCCTTTTTTTTTTCATGTTTCTTGTTTTTTCTCACCAGCCTACTTGGACATTAAGGTAGAAGCATTGAGATCATTTAATGACTCCAGCTTACCTCCTCAAATAACTGTCTAACCTCTAACCTGGTCTACAACAGCATCAACTGTAACACTTTCAGAGTCATTTCATCACATTTGGTAGCTCAAAGCCTGGTACTTAAATCCATTCTGTAGTAGTATTCAAAAAGGATCTTCCTACAGGAAACTATTCTGATTCCACAGCTACTTCCCATTCTATGCAAAGGAAACATCTCTCAGATCAAAGTTACATTACAAAATGAAAGAACGTTTAAATTGTGATCACTCTCTCTTAAGCCTTTAAATGAAATTATTAAATCTACAGAAGTCCTGATGAAACTGAAAAGATTTCTTTAGTTATTTAACTTTGAATAATTATAGTTCAATGTCATCTTGAGCAGGAGGTGATGATCTGATTACACCATTGAAAATGTAGTTTCATATACCACAATATCACTGGTATATTTTATGTGGCATATTTACCTCTTAGTGCTTGTTTATCAGTTTGAAGTATTTTAGCTGCAAAACATCAAGGTCAGTTTTTCAGATGCTTTATAGAGATTAGTATCGGGCCTCAGGTATTGCTGATAGCTCTAGACATTCTGCTTGTGAATTATGGTGATTTACTAATTTCAGCAATCTTACAGTTTCATCATCGTTTCCAAAATAACTGAAAGAGTTCAGCACACATCATAGATTCTTTTGTTCCTACATGAAACCTAGGAAGTATAAAGTCTTTTCAGCATGGGAAAAGCATTTGCAACATATAAGCAAGATGTATTCCTAAATGTAGAGTGGAAAGATAAATGATAAGAACATTTTCCAAAAAGCCTGGGCAAATCATATAAAATCAAGGATCGGTCCTGTCAATCACTTCTCATTTAACACTTTCAATTAACTGAAGATGCTGTAGGATGCCACTTTAAATTATCTACTTCACAGAATAGGAAGGGGAAGGATTGGCTTCCTGCTGTGCCTAAGGCAGTCCAAAACCAAAGTGGATTCAGCTCTGCCTGCAGAGCCCCTCTGTAATCTAAAGCTGTTCGTCTTGCAGCAGAGCCACAAAGAAAGGATGATGGTGGACCACTTCCTGCAGAGATGGGTCATGGCCTCGCTTCAGTGGGTTTCTCCAGGGAGTTCTTATACTATTAGTAGCCTCCTATGCCAAGCATAATGGAATCTATTTCAATCTTTGCTGGCAGCATAGGTAGTGATATTTTATCTAAACTACAGTCCTGTTCTAACCTTTATCTTGTTTCTTGTTAACCAGTGTTTTAATGAATAACATTGAGGTTACGCCCATATATGTGAACTACAGTAATGTCATTTCAGGATTAACAGAGATGAGGAGAGAATTAGTTTATTTTTTGTGATGATTTTTTATTCAAGCTTTCCCTTAGTCGCAAAATAGGTTGGTTATAAATGAGGAAGCACCAGAACAACACCTTCTGAGATCTACTTTGTAAAGAAATTTAAATAGAAATGAAAATGTCACTTTCATGGACAGTTCATTTCACTCTTTTCCACTTTAATTTTGAAGAAAAACTCAACTTTGTTATAAGGGTTAGTGCAGTTCATCATATGTTGGTAAAAACCTTAGATAAATGCCAAAGACATAGTTCTACAATTTTTTTTGATTCCCTGAACCATTTACATTTTATGTGATAATTTTGGTGCTCTTTAGAAAGAGTGAGGTACAATGCACATGGTTCTGTCTCCTGTAGTTGTGGACTATTTCAAAATAGACAGATAATACAGGTCAATACAGATCCTTCCATAGTAATTCATAGGGATGCTCAGGAAATTAGGAGCCACCAGCATGTCAAAATGCTTTGAACTCAGTGGCATTGTAAAGAGAATATCCAAGTACAGGGTTAGAGGAGTAATTTAAATCTCTATTTAGATCAGGGCTGAACAATATTTGTGTGAAATCAGTATTTTATGTATATACCTGCCTTCTGGATCAGGACATTGATGCTTTCCACATGAAAAGCTTTAGGCTTACCATGTACCTAGTAGATTTATGTCTGAGTATATATGTGTGTCAGTAGGTAATGAAATAAATTAGCTTTGAACATGTTAGATGTGAGTCAGCTAAGCCTTTGAAATGCTTCTTTTTTTTTTTCTGTGGAGGACAGTGAACATAGGAGGCACAGAGATAATTTAGTCATGTTCATATTTATAATATAGGCTCAATCATAATATAGATTGAGAACTGCCACAAGTTACTATCCAATTCCAAGGTGAAATATATTTGATTATATAAATACCCTCCATCCAGTTCCATGGAAAATGGAACAAGGTGAACTTTAGTCACTTTTTGGGGCATTTTAAAATACTTTCTTCTGCTTTGCAACCTAGTGACTAGAGACAGTTATGGTGAAAGATTATTTACTAATTGCAAGGGTCTGGTTCTGACTTTGTTCTCTGTTTTTTCTTAATAAGGGAGACAAATAGGCACTTCAGCAAATGATCTGTCTCATCCCAAGGCAGACACCTGAAGCAGGGCAGGTGAATCTTGTCCAAGTGAGATTGTTTTGTCTCTATTATCACAGAGGGAGACCAAGGTGATTAGTACACATGTAAGCATCTACAGAGACCTAAATTTAGAGAAGATGAAGCTCATTCTGTGCATAGCTGAGGGAGTTATAATTAAAAATAGTATCGCAGTACCAGGAATATGAAAGTAGATACTTAGCATGAGTGTGACTGAAGTCCCTTTCAGTGTAATTAAGCATATTGTAAACTGGCAGTGATACAAGGCAGTTTATGAGATTTGCCCCACAAGCACAGTGTTTATATAGACCGACACTGTCACAGGTTTGGCCTAGCTTCTTACCAACCCTCGACTGGTCCCCCTTCCCCCTCCCAGAACTTTACCAGCAAAGGAAAGGGGAAAAAAAACTGAAAAGAAATGAACTCAAAAGAAGCTGAACTGAATGAAAAGAATAAATTATATTTTCTAACATTTACAACCACACTGTATACACAGTACGTAGGATCCCATCCCCAGGGGAAAGGGAAAAGGGAAAAGGGGACCAATCAACCAGAAAATTAAGAAGAAACAAAACCAAACCAAAAAAGCCCAAATGAATCAGACAAACACAATTAAAAACCTCAAGGAAGAGGAACAAGCATGAAACAATCTCACCCAGGACAGGAGAACCACCAACAACCAGAGGGATCAGGCTCCAACACCTCCCACGAGCTCCCCGGCCAAGGAAAGAAAGCCCAACAAAACCCCTCCTCCCCTGCTACGTGGAAGACACGTGTGGAATACTTGTAACTTCCTTAGACACAGTGGTTACTGAGGAAGCCATGGGTCAAACCATTACAGACACCTAGGTGGGCTATAATCACATTTCCTCCTACAATGTTAACATGTTTTGTGTAATACATATATTATGTATCATTTGCAAACCTGTTCTGAGGAAGGAAAGAAAGGCTTCAAGACCAGTCTTCCTTCTCTAGACTCTGTTGTTCCTTCTAATAAATTGTGTTTCCTCTGTGGTTCCTATAGGGAGAACAGATCTGAAGAAAGAAGTATCTATTTTGACTAGTAATAAAAACAGGAAAGAAAAATAGGGTTGTGAACCTGGCTATTTCAGTTGGGATTGTCTGATAGGTGGGATTTCATAAAATACATACTCTGATATATTTTCAACTGGAATTCTCAACACATCTAATAATTTCTCTAGATGAATATATCTTCTCTAACTTTATATGTTTGCTATGTAAGACCCCATTCCAGTTGTCAGTCCAGGTGAATGCAATCTTCTCACCAACCTATGCATAGGTCTGATATCACAGAGGGTTACAAACAGCACTGGAGGTTTGTATTACAATAACTGAATCAACCTAGTAGCACAGGATTCTGCTTTCAGATTAAGTCATCGAGATGTTGGTAACTGTCAAAACACATGCCTCTAAGTGTGGATGTTTTGAGATTTCTGCCATGCAGGGCTCAGATCTACATGAAGCTTGTAGATATGGCACAAGAATTATAGGAGGCCTATAGCCACCTGGACTGGCATGAAGACCGTCAGACACAACCCAGAGCATCTTCCATGGTACTAAATACCTGTGTTGAGGTAACTAAATCAAACCCTAGGTAGTATATTTAGTGTAGTTGGCAGAATTATTCAGACAGTCCCAGAGTCCAATCATGGGTGGTCAGACAAAGTACTTCCCATTTAGCTTTGATGCCTGATTTTGGATATGCAAAGCTATTGAGAATGATGTTACCAGTTTTGTTTCATGGAGGATGACCATGTGTTAATTGAGCTCTTGGCTACAAAGGCAGTTAATGTGCAGTATAAGCTCCATTGGGAGTATAGTTGGCCACAATAATGGACTGAATTAGATAATAAATGAATAAACTTGAAACTGCAGTTTGGTTGATCAAGGTCTTCCAGCCTCTGACTTTGCTATATATTAACTGTGTACACTTTGTACACTGCTTCATATTTTATAAGGCTAATGTCACCCTGGTCTCTGTTTCAAGCTTTGGGTATTGCTAGCTGCTCTAGTTACCATAAAAGTAAATTAGAGAAAAATACAAAGTTTAAAATTGAGAGTAGAAATGTCAACAGTATTAAATTCAGTCAAGTAGACAAAACTGAGTAGACAGAGCAAATCACTTTAAAATGATCCACAAATGATTAACACTAATATTGTTTGAATCAGGCTCTGTGTTGTCTTTAAAACCACATCCTCAATCTGTGCAGCATTTAGCTACACATGACAAAACAAGATGTCTTCTACTCAGACTACAGCTACTTGTGATCTTGAAAGCTTTTATAGAAAACACTGGAAAAGCATTAATGCTTATTTTCAAAACGTATCACCTAGAAGTAGATATTTCAGTAGCAATAATTGCACTTTACAATTTAAAAAATAGCAGCTCTCCTAGATGACTTATAATTGTAGCACAAAATGTAAATTCTACTTCTGTTTACTCAAATGACTTAGAACTAAAGAGTTATAGTGTTACATTAGTACCTTATTCTACAAATCATTTCACTGATTACTTGCAGATACATATTCCATGGAGTATGCTCATCAACATTGTTACTGAATCAGAGAAAATAGGATTAAAAGAGACTTAAGGGTTCCTTAGTCCATTTTCCTGTCCCAAGCCATGATCAACTATACTTAGAATGGATGAGGAAGATTTTACTCTCTGCAAAAACTTTTTCAGCAATGCTTATTTTTATAGTTAGAAAATGTTGCCCTTATGCTTAAACTAAGTCTCTTCTGCTTCAGTTTCAGTCCACTGCTTCTCGTTCTACAGTGATCATAGAGAAGCTAATTTGTCTCTTTGCCTAAACTCATTTGTTGAAGATAAATTATCATCCCTCCTTTAAGAATTCTTTTTTCTAAAAAAAGCCATCTGAGTGCCTTCAATAGGTCAGACTTTCTGGCCAGACCTCAAGTGCATTAGTAGGTCTGGATCCCTGAGCAGACTCGTCAGGTCTCCTCCAATCCTTGCTCAGGAGCACCATGTAAGCTTCGGGCCCAATCCTTCCCTGGCATGGTGTAGGTGAGTGTGTGTCCTGTCCTGTCCCCACCCTATCCTGACCTGTTCAATTGACTTCCCAGCTAACCTCAGACATTTTGTATTTGTCTGATGCTCACCAAGATATCATTGGACAATGTTACTTCACAGTAACACTGCTTGAGTATTGCAGGAGTGCACCCAGGTCAGTCAGGCCACCAACCTATGTCTGCTATGGTCACTCTTAGTCCCACCTTGGCTTCCCTAGTTCTGCAGTCCTGGTCCTGCTACTCCTTGGTAGAAACATTTTTCTTCCCTCCTATTTGAGCTGTCTTGAATTTTTAGGTTTTCTTCCTCTTTTTTTGCTCATTTGTCAAGATCATTTTGTATTCTAGTCCTTCTCTCAAATCTTACTACAGCCCCTCCTAGCTTGATGCTGATTAGTAATTAAATAAGTATACACTTCATGCTTTTGAAATAATTAAGGAAAATATCGAGTGGTGTCAGACTGGAGACAGACCCTGTGAAATTCCACTTAGAACATCCTTTCAACTTGGCAGTGAACCTTAATAGCTACTTCCCCAGTAAGATATCCTTCCCTTCCAGCAGTGCCATATTTCTTTAGCTTGTTTGAGACAGACCTGCTGAAGATTAGCCACATGATCTCTGTTCCTTCTCTCTTTATTCAGGAAAGCTCTTAACTTCCCACAGAAGGAAGATGAATAGCTACAACGTGATTTGTTCTTGGCTGTTCTTCATCTCCTTATAAGCATGTACTAGCTGTATACATGTAATTCAATTATTTATTCCAGTATTGTCACAGGAACTGAAGGCCAGCTGCTAGGTTACAACTTGCACCCATTAAAAATAGGCAATGCATTTTCCTTTCTTGGGCTTCTGAAGCCTCACTAGGCCTTATGAGTTCACAAAGTTGCTGACCGTGAACCTGTGTGAGTCAGTACCATAAAGTGAATTTCATCAAGCTCAGACAGTTCAAACTTATCTACCTGCTTTCTATTTGGCCCGTCTCACTGCCCTTCTGGCCTGAGATTTTGCCCCTCGTGGTTCATGGGTGATGTAATGAGCTGCCTGATGAACACTTATTGTCAGTGAAGACTGAAGCAGAAAATGCAGTAAATGCTTTGACTTTTCTTTGTATCACCTGTCAATAGCTCTGTCTCCTTGTTAAGTGACAGATCAACTCTCTGTTTGATCTCACTCTTCCCTAGTAACATATTGCACGCACAGAGGATTCTTGTTTTCTTGTTGTCCTTGCTAAAATATTTCCTACATTATTCTTTGTTAAATGTGGGTTTCTTAATCTGCTTTTAGGCACCTAATATGAGCAGACTGCTTTTTCAAGGGTGCTGTGTTATTTGAGTACCTGAAGGTTCTGTTCAGGTGCTTAAATACAGATTTATATTTCCAGCTTAAAACTTTGGAGTCTGAAATTGTTGGCTTATGTAAAAAAGTATCACATCCATTTAACTGCTTTCAGCAGCAAAATAAGAGAGAGGGGGAAAAAAAGACGAATACTACTTCCAATTTAGCAGACCTTAAATCTTTTTAAATGATGTTTTCTTAATTTATCTAAAAAGCATAAGCTCTTTCAATGTTTTTGTTAATTATTCCAATAGAACACCAATTTCTTTTCCTTTCACACATGTAACAATCAGAAGCTAATTTCTTGATTTAAAATTATAGCAAATACTTACTGCATTATTTCCTTAATAGAAAAGTCTTAAACTACCTTCCAATTTAGAGTGCCTCAGTGGTTTCTATGAAGTGGTTATCAATGGTGTCTAGCTTCATTTCCACAACAAAACAGAAGAATCTTGTTAATATTAACTCATCCTTTTCTTTCAGGTATACTGAACAGCTTTAAATTACTTTTTATCTTGTTTGAAAAAATAAGAGAAAGAATGTTCTTATGCCTAGAGCTACAAACTAGGTTTCCAACAGAAGTAACTCCACATGGCTCCTGTTCATGAGCACTTCATGAACAGAAAAAAAACCTTCTGGCTCCTCCACACAAACACTTCTTTAAGCTGCCTAAGTGCAAAGATATTCTTATAAGAATTAATTAAGAAAATTACTTATTCCATGGACTATTGTGCATACATTATCTTACCCATCTGTGAAGACATATCTGATTCTTTGCATTGCATAGAGATTCTCATTATGTGTCAGAGTAGTATCAGACTAAGTGACAGTGCCTTATTTCAGCTATTTATATCACTTATACAAGGAATCCTATCAGGATTTTTACATTTGTAATTGTTATATGTAAATTATTTCACTGGATTCAATTTTTCCCATTTATAAATAATGTCAGTTTGTTTTCTCATCCCCTGGGCCAAAGAGACTGCACTGCTGTGTCACATCTTGCCAGAGAATCTAATGGTATCTATGACACAATATCTGGGTGCAATCACCAAAAGTTTTGTAATGTTATAAAGGACAAGTAATTTTTTTTTTCTCCATGCTTCATAGATTAAGAACAATGCTGATTTTTTTCCAAAGATACTGAGAGAAAACTGCACTCAGGCTATTCAACTTCAGCCTGAAACATAAAGCAAAGCAATGGATAAAAGAACCTTGTAATGAAATGCACTGAAATCAGTTCTACATTCAGTTCTGACTCCTGCATTATGTGTAACTTCTTTCTGTTGTTCTGGAGGGGAAATTAAAAAAAAAATTGAAAAAGAAGTAAAGGAAGTGTAAGTTAGGAAGGCCTACCAATAAAGTAAATATATCATCATGGCTAGTCTACATGTTCATAATAAACCTGATATTATGGGTTATAAGTGTGGAATTGAAGTCTCTCATATACATTTAAACACACTAACAATAACTGAGCATTTAATTGCAAGAATGAGACAGAATTTTTTCATTAAAAATATATTTGAGGATTTGAAATTCTACTTCCGAAACAGCAGGAATTATCCCCTAGAAGAAGAATTATTGTTCTCTGTACTAGTATGTCACTAATCAAATTTTTCCATTCTGGACTTTAGGGTTGTTTGTTTCAGTGGAAGAGGGAGGAGCTGAAAAATTGAACTTTTGTATTTTTGGAGTTTAAAGATATTTCTTGGAGAGCTGTTAAATATTGTTTCAATAGTTACTGATACTGACCTTTTCTGACACTGTCTGGTGGGAGTTTTCTACACCTGCAGACAACGATGTTATCTAGTTCCTATTTCAGTCATGTTCATTTTTCTCAATGTATAACATTCACTTCTCAGTGTTCCTCAGCCATCTAAAACAGCCAAGCTCAGGAAGAGGAAGTGAGCAGCTATTGGGACAACTGATGTGGCCCATTTCTTATTGCTGTTGGGGGTGAGCCAACAGACTTAGCCTGAGGAAATGCATCTATTTTTTCTACAACTATTCATCACTATTTACCTTACACACACACTGCCAGTAACAACACACAAGCACTAATATGTTGGTTCTGCTCTACCTAATCTGACATGTACCAGATGTATTTGAGGTTCAGGGTATAGCAGATTTCACAGAGAATGGACTTTTGACAAGGCCGAAAGACAAACTTTAGTCACTGTGAATGAGAGCCTGTAATCACTTTGATATCCCATTATTACTATAATTAAATGCATCAAATGTTCTCAGAAGCTTAAATTTCCTTCTTTTCAATGCCAATGGTGCCAAAACATGTAGGTTAAGAAATGTTCTATGTAGGAGAAACATGACAATTTATAGGTACTCAATGTCCTTCAGCAGAACTTGCTGGATGAAATATTTTTTTACTTATAACTATTCCAGTATTCACCTCTAATGAATAGATCCCTGCTTGTACAGTTTTTGAACATGAAATTGTCTGGAAATCAATAAGTTGCTCTGTGATGAAATAATAATCAGTATCAATATCATCTTGGTTTCACCTACAAGTTTTCTCCTAGTTTACTCAGCATGAGGAGTAGCCAGTCTTCAGTTCTTAAAGTGCATGCCCTAAACTTCCTGGATAGAAGACACAAATCCCATGTAACTGAGTGTATGGAAGAAATGCGGCAAGGGAGGAGAGAGAAATCCAAGTGTGCTTCACAGTCAGAGTACGCTAATTTCTCTCAATAATCCTGAAAGTTTAGACTATGTGCCATGGTCTTGGTCAGTGTCAGTTGTAAATGATGGGTCTTGTCATGCTGGTTATATCCGGCTCAAAGTGGATTCTGGGATCACAGATAAGACAATAGCCAAGGGATATTCTGAGCAGTGCACCCACCCAACCACAGTCAGCAAGGTCTGACTCAAGGCAAATTTGGAAGAAGCTGACATCTGTAGTTGGTATGCAAATATGACTATGAGTCAATTGTCTTATTCCATAAATAATGGAAAGCCCAGAGGCCATCGAAGTCCCCTGGCTGTCATCAGGCTGCACACCAGAATCTCCCTTTGAGCAGGGACACCTCTCAAGACTGAGAGAATCCTTATTGTGTCACATACTCCAAATGAACTGGGAATAAGTGGGCTGAAACTTTGAAATCTTAGCTAAGTGATATAAAAGATTGATTGTGCACATATAATCCTTCAGACATAAACTATTGACCAAGGCTGAGACTAAGGCTGGATGCAGCTGCACCTAAACGCCGCTGCTTCTGAGCAGGATTTTAGAATCTGAGCGGGTTCTGATCATCATGACTTAATGGGAGTGTCTTCCTGACACTTTTGCCTGACCCTGTTCTCTAAGCATTAAATAATCAAGTGCGCCTTGTCACTGAATTTTGTTAAACCACTGTTACATTTACTATCAAACTTTATAAAATTGCTGGTTTATATAATTTATAAACATATTACTGCTTCTAAGTGAAGCGCGTTTTGATTTCTCCTGGGTATATCCCTTAATGCCAAACTTAAGTTTCTGTGTCATTATGGCCCAGCATCAGCAGCTGTATGTGCTCTTACAAATTATAGTAGTCTCTTACTCAAGCGCAGGAGAACTAGAAGTAAGAAAGCAGGTTGTGTTTTATGACAATTTATAAGGTAAAAAAATCCTTGCAAAAGTAAAGAGATAAAGCATTCCCAGTTTCTTATCTGACCCAACTCCTGGGAGCAGTGCTACCTTTCAGAGAAGGAACATATATACCCCTGAAACCCAGAACTGTTTTTAAAAGACCAATTTTCTCAGTAGCTCATCTACAAATGAGAAAAGAACCTGTCAGAGATAAAACAAAGGTGGAGATGTGCTCTATATGTGCAGCTCCAAGGATATTCAGTCCTCTGAATATCTCAACACCTTTTCCATGTGTATCTTAACATCCTTCCACTTGTTGTATCTCAGATCATCACTTTGCTTGCCTTCACTGATCACAGAGACATGTTAACTTTTTGCTACTTCCTGTCCTCCATCCCCTTTAACAGGTGAAATCTTGCATTCAACCCAGTGGAGTGCAAATTTATACATTTACTCACTAACAAGCAGTACTCCTCAAAGTTTGCTGCTGTGTTTCTGAAATTTTGGATACTGCTGCAGACAGCCATGTAGATGGCCAGCCAGAATTTCCTGCTCCCTCAGGATTCAGTGTCCAGATGACACAGCTCCTCCAAAGGAGAGTGTCTGCAGCATTTCAGGTGTCTTCTGGGTATGTCTTTCCCTCTCACAGATTGTAGAGAGGGCTGCATCAAATAATGCAGTCAAATGAGTGTGGTGTGTAAAGCTTGATAAAACAAATATTGCATTAACAACTTATGAAGGGCTTTGCTACAGAGGTGGAAAGGATTACTGGCTACCTATTAATACTTCTCTTTTTTCCAAATTTTAAGAAGAAAGTGCAGGTCCTAAAAATTCATTCATTGTTTATCCTCTCTGAAAAGAGGGAAATAGATTTTAAAAGCAAGGTCATTGATTCTTCATTAGAGTGTAGGATTATCTGATCCTAGCCATGAAAAGCTAAGGGTCATTACAACACAGATTGGATTTATAGTCAATAAAATAATTACTTGATTCCATCTTAGGTAGTAGGTCAATTAATTATATTTTTAAATTATTTCTGGCTTCAAGGATTGTTTTACTTATATTGCATAGCAAAGTAATTATATAATTAGGAAGAAATTAATCACTCTGGCAATGTAGGTTTCCATTCAAATGAAAAATAGAATTAGTGTGTACTTCAGTCAGGATCACTTATATGTATTTTTGCAAATCTAGCTAAACTAACCAAGACTAGCTGCCATTATTCCTATGTCACAGGGAAAAAAATCATGTTGTCTAAATCAGATCAGGATCAAAGCAGTTAATTGAATTATTAATGGCATGTAATTAACTGACAATCAGTGAACTATAAATTGAGGATCAATATCAGCAATGCAATACATAAGCCATAATACTGCACACCTTCAAAATGTGAACATATGTAGACTATTTTCTAAATATCCTTTTATAGTGAATTTAAAAATTAATCTCATATGCACATGTTCATTTACACAGTTATGTAAACAGCTCACACACACCCAAGACCCCTCACAGGCCACATGGGATCCCATCATCCCTCTCTTTGGGGATGCAATCACTTCTTGCATCCCCTCCCATGGGAGATGTGGGTTATCCAGGTATGTGTGTGCCTGGGGTGCCACATGCAAACCCCCCATGTTTGTGCAGAGTGGAAACCCCCTGTGAGACCACAGACACTCAGGTGTCCCTGATTGCCACCCCTGGCAATCCCTGACTGGTGGGTACTGTTTTCCTCAGAGTCACAAGTGGAAAAGGATGATTAGCCCAGTCTGGGCAGGGGTTTGCTGTCACAGGGTGACTTCTGGCAGCACCAAACTAGGTGCTCTGTTTAAGTGACTCTTATTTTCATCCTCATGACTGTAGCATCAGCTGCAGGTAGATTTTGGCTGTTTCCATTTACAGGTCACTAGTCTGGTATATAGAGTTAAGTGTTCCATTCTGTACATTTCTATGCTGTTGGTGGAATGACTGTTCATTCTATCCTTTCATTCATTCATTCATTCATTCATTCATTCATTCATTCATTCATTCATTCATTTTGAATACCAAAATTTCACACACCGTCTTCAAAGGGCTAATGCCTTGTTCTGAAATTGTTCATAGCTGTTTTTCTCTGGTTTAAAAACAAACAAACAAAGAAATTGTTGTCTGCCTTGTAAGTGTTTCTTAGAAACTAAAAAGAAAACCAGCTGCCTCAGCTTTGTTGAGGGCTGGAAATCTGTTTTCTAACTTCAGCATTGATCAGCGTGGTGTGGATTTATCTTTGCAGACTCCCTTCAGGCTCACATAGCCAGTCCCTGTAGTACAGCCTGCTGATGGCACTGAATGATAGGAGCATTGTGTGGCAAGAAGTGAGAAACTTGAAAACATTTGCCTTACCTAACATCTTGAAGCACAAATTGACTTTAACCTGAAGTTTTGTGTAAAAAACATGAACCTGAAAAGTTTGCACAGATGTTGGAATCTCCCCTTCATTAGATTACAAAAAAAAGAGGGTGAAGGAAACTTGCAAAACGAGAAAAGTGAAAATTAAGGAAAAGTTTACTATAGTTTTGCATCTCATATATTATTGATTTTGATTTTTAAGGACATAGGAGTTTGAATGTAGATTTTCCACAACTGCAGGCATTTCTGGTGGCTGTAGTTTGAAAGGATTGCCTACTGTCCCAGTATAACTGGATTCTGAAGTATTTTTCTGAGTGGCAGGATGTGAGACATTACTCTGCTCTGCCTGGCTGCTATATTAAATTAAATTTGGAAGAACTTCATAGGTCTGAGATGTTTACCTTGCCTGTGGAACTCAATCAACAGGATTAAACTTCAGAAAGGAATTGGAAGGACAGACAGACAGATACACACACAAACTCAATGATGAATCTTATGATGTTAGATTTGAAAAAGATTTAAAGATGGAAATGTATTGAGGATTTTGCAAATAGATATATTTTTCTCATCATTGAAGAACCAAAACAAAAACAAATCCAAATATAAGATTTGAATGAAAAATATGAGGGGGGGGGGTGTCACCCTGCTAGTTATTTTTTAATGATTTAGAGCACAAAATATTGGAGGATTTAAAGCATTCTAACTTTTATTTAAAATTATTCTGTGGATATTTTCATTACAGGCAATTTCCCATCATGTTAAAAAAATATCCTCTGTGATTTGAAAGAAATAAAATTATGGTGTTCTGTAATATGTAAATAGAGGTTTAGATTAATTAACCCAAGACTGCATAAAAATTAATGAAGAATATGAATCTAAAATCCATAAATATGATATAGTATTATGTCACTACTACAGGCAAAAATATAATTATTGAAACTCTCCAACTGTTATATATGTTAAGAACTCTTGTTCTGTGAAATTTCATACTTAGTAGGAGGGGACATCCAGAAAACACAGAACTCTTTTTTATAAAACATCTGCTTTCTCAAAGTATTTGTTTATTTCCTCTCTTATCTCCTCTAATTTGGCAGCAAAATTATTCTTAAGGATCAAGATTTTTCGAGTTTATAACAACCTTTTCACTGAACCAGTGGATACTAAGCTGCAGTTTGTCAGGTCTGCCCATGATTCAAATAAGAAACTCCAATCACTTACCAATCTGAAAATATCAAGAAAATAGTTGATGCTTCAGAGGTTTTTTGATTTTTTCTAATTTTCTAATTTTATATACTTTATAAGTAATTGTAGTGAAAATGCAAGCATTAATGTGTTAGTGTTTCTAGCAGCTTAAGTTCAATGTTTATGCATTTTAACCCCTATTCCATATCAATGCCTCAAATTCCATTAAGCTATTTAGTCATCTTTTCAAGCTGAATAACCTTAAAGTCTGCAGCGTGAGATATAAACATGGACATACTAATCTTGAAGCCAGAACACTGGAAGACCTCCAAGTACCCTACGTGTGCTGAGGAAGATGAAGGATGATGAGAACACCATCCCACTCTCACCCCAGATTCAATTCCTGACAGGGTGTGCTGGAGGTGGGACGGGGCTGGACCAAGGAATGTGTGAATAGAGGATTGGGTGGACAATATTAAAAACCCCCATGAAAATCAGAGTTCAGGATGCGCATCGATATGTGTTCCTGTGGGTCCTAGGCCTGACATTAAAGGACTTTCATTTTTTTATCTTATCCCACACTAAGTTAGCTCAGAGTCCTGTTTTTATGGTCTCTCAAGGAATCATAGCTCAGTGTTGCATCCTCACTTTATCCCATAGTACTACTTAGTGATCATTGAAAAAGGACTCCCATCTGTAAAGACATAAAAGTTGATTGCTTAGGATAGACAATATTTTCCAGACAAGATACACTGCATGTTCTTTAAGAGGCAGAAGCTTTTCAGTTGTTTACTTAAAAAAAAATAGGTTATTCTTTCACTGTTGAAGCTATTGTCATCAGCTAAAAGTGTATGGTATTCTTTCCATTTTTTTTCTAGATATTTAAATGTATATTGCAGCAGGTTTGACTTCCACATTTTCTTCCTCAGCAGCTTATTGACCTTCCTTTTGCTGAGACATCAGAAATAATTTTAAACTCACTTTGTGCAAGTGCCGCTGAACCCGAAATGAAATAACACCGGTGAAATGTCAGAAATGGGTGGTGTCAAACTATCAATCAGATGATAATCCTGACAACATTAATTCTAGCTAAACTCAAAGGATCATCTAGGAAGAGTATTTTAGTGCTACAGCCATTCAAATTAAGGAAAAGTATTTCACAGACATTTAGTGGTTCATGTTAATTTTGCAATTCATAATAACATCATAATTCTTATAGAAGTAAATGTCAAAGTTAGCCAGCTTTATCCATTGTACCCTATGCTACTCAAAGTCTGACAGAGGTAATCAGATATACAAGTTCCTCAAAAATGTACTGAACCAACAGTCTCTTTAATACCACGAAGAATAAGCTTAAGAAAACAAAAACAAAATCAAAACCAAAACAAAACAAAAAACCACACACACACACACACACAAAAGAGATATGCAAACCATGCTATCATCTAGTTAATTCTGAGTTCTGCTGGGCATGCCTGATGACTAGACTATTTCTTATTTTTTCTGGAACTTCTGAGTAGCAAGAAAAAAGGAAAGTGGCTCAGTGATTCCAAAGCTGAAGGCAGAGGTGAAAACTGTTTTCTATTGTGTGTATGTGGCTCAGCTTCTTGAACGAAGATTTGGGAAGGGCTGTCCCCACATGGCTGTGCCCTTCCAGCCTGCGCAGTGGATTTTAGGTGAGGCTCAGCGTGTGCAGAACTGGCCCCACCGTTTCAGTCCTGAGGTTCATCTGCCACGGCCGAGCGAGCTTGGACAGTGCCAGGGAAGTCCTCAGGACTAGAACCTACAGCACCCGGTATTTCCCAGGAGGTCTCCCATCCGAGTACTAATCCGGGGCTGACCCTGCTGAGCTTCCGAGATCTGACAGGATCGGATGTCAGGGTGGCATTTAACTGCCTTACTGTTTTCTATTATATCAGAAATAACTATACAGACCCTAATTATATGTGTACAGTGCAAAGAAATAAAGGATAATGGATGAATCTGGGCTGCTTGAGTCACTGTCAAGCATCTCTCATCTTCACATTCAAAAATCTTAAGGCCTTGGTGTCTGATTTGCTAAACGAGCCATCCTCTTCTGTTTTACTTTTTCTGCTCTGATCATTCTTCAAACTCTTCTTCATGCTTCTTTCACTGAGTTCCTATTTTTCGATAATGAGTCATATACAGTCAGAAAAAGAGAAAATCTTGGCTGTGCTCTGCTTGAACACTTGCCTGGCATCACTAAATATCCCCTGACTGATACATTGTAAGTTTTCACTTTTAGAGTGTGCTCTTCCATCAGATTGATAACGCACATCATCAAACAGGCTCTCAATTAAAAGTATCATTTCACCCAATAAACATTGTTCACAGTGGTAATTCTTGTTACTAGTAGCTAAATTCATCATCATACTTTCTTTCATTACTAATTGTCTTAAGGACATACCCTATTTCAAACTTTTGTGTCTTTGCATGTTTTCTGTGGTTTATTTCTCATTGTCTGCACTGCTTATGCCTTAACAATGTCATATAGTCAGTTTCATAGCACACTTTTATGGCAAAGTCATTAAAGCAGATACCAGCTAAGTCTGATATCAAGACTGGTTTGTGAAGGGAAAAAACAAGTCACCTCTTTTATCTCTGAACAACTTCTTATAATTTCTCCTTTAACCTGTTCCTAGTTCACCCTTCCATTTCTACTACTCTGAACTAGTTTAACAAGTAGGCTATTACACAGCATCAATTTCCTATGCTTGCCTGCATATATTATAGTTATTTTTCAATTTCTTTATCCAGAAAATCAATTATTTTTAACAAGCAATGCTATTATGTCAGACTGTCATGTTCCTCTGCACTGTAGTTTTTGTCTTTTTATATATCTCAATTTTTCTAATTATTCTTTCCCATTAAAACTGCTAGTTTTTCATAGGGCTAAGAGCAGGTTAGAATCTCAGTCCCTACCTGAATTACTGTCCCTTGTAAATATTTATCATATATGTAGTTCTCAAATCAAGTGTTCATATGCTCAGCATGATGAATTTTGATACAAATTTTACAATTTATCTACTGTACCACTTATTCCAGATTTCTGCAATGATATTTATCTATTTTAAAATTTTCGCTTGAGATTTAGTTTGCCTTGAGTGCATTAATTCAGATTATAGTTTAGGCCCAATCCCTGGAAGTGTTCAAGGCCAGGCTCGATGGGGTTTTGAGTAACATGATCTAGTGAAGGGCGTCCCTGCCCATTGCAGGGGGATTGGAACTGGATGATATTTAAGGTCCCTTCCCATCCAAGTCATTCTGGGATTTGCATGCATTTTTACTACTACCCACCTCTATCTACCTCACATTTAAATTTACCTGTTCCAAATGGACCCTGATCAACAAGTATTATCACAACAATAGAACGAACTTTCAACAGAGACCTTTGCAAAGTCAACAAAGAGAGCTCCATGGTGACTGAAAATCAATAGGGCAGAGAGAAGAATAAAAATTATTTTTGTAATGACTCCTTTTGAAATGAGTATTCGAGTTGCATGAGAACTCATGACTCAAATAGTGTTGCATGGTCTTATGAATAGTAATGAAATCAAATCCTAAACAGAGGTATTAGATTTTAATTGAGCTATTCTTTAAAAGGCTTTTTTTTCACAGTGTCAAGGTCATATTCTCACAGATAAGAAGTTTATTATACAGGAACAGTGATAATAGGCACTGGAGACATATTGAGTATATGCAGCATGCTGCACGAGAAAAGAGAGAATATACTGAAAGTAATAATTGAAGCATACACAGAAGACATTCTCATTTATAAATGGTTTAAATTATTTAGGCATATAAGAGGTTGCTAAGTAGAAGGTGTATAAATTGTTTTTTTACTGAACATAACTTTTGTTACTCTCAAAAACTTATTCTTCTATTAAAATAAAACTTAAATGCAATTCAATTTTTAAATATATTTTGAAATTTCCTTGAAGATTGGATGTGTTATTAAAAATGTAATCCTTATGCATTTGTAATCAGGCTACCTATATGAGATCTTGATTGTCTTTAACTGGAAGTCTGAATAGCACTGTTTTGAACAGGCCAAACACCTCAGCTATGAGGACTTCCCAAGTCTTCTCCAGACTCTGCAAAGCCTTCAAGTGTAAGCTAAACTTTAAATATATTTGGAATATATTTTCCTTGAGAAGGTTTTAATCATTTACTGCTGAAGCCAATGGGATTTAAGCAGGTTGTATAACAGTTCCTTTGTTTTCCTATTTTTTTACATTATACTGGGACTCATGCTGGTTTATGGCACCCTAGGGAGTACCTGGTACTTTGTGACTGCCTTCTCCAAAATTTGTCCCCCATAACAGCTGATTTTTGTGATATTACTTCTGGTGTCTTTTCAGGTTTCATAGCACAACTTTTGTTCGATGTTGTTGTTTGTTAGCCATTCTAGTTCACAACAGTCTGTTGCACAGGGAAAAGGAAAAATCATATGGATCTGTGGCAAGGAGTTTCTAAGAAAACTGCAGGCTTTGCAGAGAAATGCACAAAAGCAGGTTCTCCTCGTTAAACTGACTTTGTCAAATGAGCAGATACCTGAAATGGAGTCCAGTTTTAACTCCTCCAGAATCTTTCACCTGAATGCACACTGAAACACCTGACTCCCAATTTGCAATGCTTCACAGATAATGTATTTATAAAAAAAGAGTGTGTCACTGTTTTTTCTGATTCATTGGTATAATCTCCATTGCAAAGAGGGTGCCATTGTCTTTTTTTCTCATTTAACCTTCCAATAATCATAATTGTTTATTTCATCCAGAAGGAGCACTAATAATTATAACACAATGTGCTCATACAGAAAGGAACAGATAATATTCATGGAAAGAAATTAGGAAATATTCATGTGCCCATATGGCACACAGAAATTGCTATCCCATTTGCTGTTAGCTTTCTGTTAGTCAAAATTGGAGTCAATTTAATCCTGACATGTCCATGCAAACAACCTAAGTTCTATAATAGCTTACCCAAAATTTTCTATTCAGGAATAATTTCATGCACAACTGCAGAGTATTACAAAGTCTGTGTCAAGATTTCTCTTCTTTCAGTCTCACATCTTCACTGTTGACACACCTTGGTAATCATAACTGACATCAGCATCTGCAGAAAAACTGGTCTTATCTCATTTTTTTGGTCTCATTCCACTATTTGCAGAATTCTGCATGCATCTCCTGCATGTGTTTAGTTCAGTATTAGGTTTGGAACTGTCTCTATGACAGTTCTCCCTTAGAAGTTATTTATCAATACAGGCACCTAAACTAAGCACCCAGATATATTTCTATATTCAAGGAAAAATCTCCTTCACTGAATTCTGGGTTTTCTGGAAGTATCTGAAAAACATGTTATACATTTAGGAGAGTTTTTCCTCTTATAGCTAACGTTTAGCATATTAATTCTTTTAAAATGTGGATAATAAATTAATTCATATATACATGGAATTACACAGAATCTAGTTTGGAACATATAGTGCTGATGACCTTTGTTTCTCACATACTGGAACTGTTAACTATTTTGATTGCATAAGGAGTCTGATCATTAATTCTAATTCTCTTAGTGGAGTACATTAGGATTAATTTTTCTTTTTTTTTCTCACTCTTTTCACTATATATATATTTTTCTTTTTGACAGTCTGAAAAGTTTAATGTATTCTGAAGCAATATATTTTCAAAGCCTGTTGAAGACCCTACTTATTTTTACAATAAGTTCCTATCAATTGCTTCATGGCTGTGTAGGATTTCTCTTAGCCCTGAGACAATCTCCCAGGAGCTCCTTCAGATTCCGTGGAATTCTAGGTGGCAATCAGAAGTATTGCTGTGGACACGCTCCCCATTTCACTGAAAATATGTGATATTTATTTCATACTGTAATTTTTAGCCATAAGCATTAAATTTCCAGGGTTTTTTGCTTTTCTTTTTACCTCTCATAGTCTATTGCAGCAGACTGAATTATCACAGGAATGAGGAAACCTTACAAAATTTTACACTTACATATTCAGGATTTGCTTTGAACTTAACCAGAATTTCTAGTAGTTTCAATGTACTGATATCTTAAATGCCACTGTTTACAACGAGCTTCGAAATGAATATATGTCCACAATGCTTTATACTGTGTGGTCTCAGGATTAATTTTGAGCAAATACTAATTATTAAATGATTAATTAAAGGATTTCTTTTTTTTCCTCTTCACCTTGGACACAGTGTAATATTCATTCTGATTAAAGTTTTTCTATATTTATTAGTGCCAAAATGTTATTTATTCATGACCTATTGTCCATCGTCTTTTATGCTTACTAATATGGTGTATTTAAAAGCACTTCTGTTTGTATGGATGGAATTTATAGGAACTGTGCCATAACCAGTTTTCACAGCATGAAGACTTTAAACCCGTAACAGTCTATATATGGCAGAGGAAACATGACTGAAAGTATTTCTGCTTACACTGAAGCAGAAAAAAAACCTTGATATTAAGGAAGAATCTGTTCATCTGAGTAAGGTATTCACCATTGTATCTAGGCCACAGAGAAGACCAATAATACACATTTCATTGAAAGACCTAAATACTGAGGTAGTCATTTAATGGAAATTACATCCCTAAATATGTTTTCTGCTAACACTAAGTGGTTGTCAACCAACATAAAAGCTTTGGTACAGAAAGCTTTAAATCCTTTCTTTTCTATGTTTTTTCTAAATTCATTTATGGTAGATGCATGAAAAATTTTGACAGATTTGGTTTTCTGGAGCCATAATAATTTGCATTTGATCTTAAACCCCAAACAAATTAAATCATGGAATAGTATTGGATGGGTAGTGATATTCATCTTTCAAAAAAAATGCTTTTTTCTGCTGAACACAGTGTTTTCTCCCTACATGCAAAAAATGCTAATAGATTGCAAGGTCTATTAAGAGAATCATTTGAACTTTATGGTCATCTATTTTCTTCCCCCCCCTACAGTTATTAAAAATAAAGTGGTTCCTTTCTGAAGTTACTTTCAATCTGTTTTGTGTCTGCTGAAGAGGAAATATTTTGAAGGAGTAATTCTCTGACTTTTTATGTCATGCGTCCTGTTTTGAGAAATTATTTCAACCCAGCAGGTTATGTGGCTCCTATTTGCTACCTGTAGTACCCAGAGAGTGAGACACTCTTCCAGGGAATGGTTCCAGTTAGGAACATGAACTATGTGCTTGCACAAGTTTACATAGCTCCACCATCTCAGAACCTACCCTGAATGCCAGCAGTCAAACCCCCAGGAGCAGGGAAAGAAATTGCAGAGCTGCTGGTGCACTCAGAGAGACCTGAGACCACTTATGTGTGATAGCCAGAAAGTTTGGAAAGGCTGCACCTCGTGTTGAACCCTCATGATTTCACTGCTAAAGCACAGAGTTCACAGACTCATGGAATCATAGAACGACTTGGTTTGAAAGGTACCATGAAGATAACCTGGCTCCAGCCCTTCTGCCATGGCTGTGACACCTTCCACTACACCAGGTTGCTTAGAGACCTGGTCAACTTGTCCTTAAATACTTCCAGTGATGAGGTATCCACAGCTTCTCTGGGTAACCTGTTCTAATGCCTCACCATCCTCCCGCTAAAGAATTTGTCCCTAATACCTAATATAAATCTACTCTTAATTTAAAGCCATTACCCCTTGTCCTATCACTACATGCCCTCACCAAAAGTCACTCTCCAGCTTTCTTGTAGCTCCTTTAAGTACTGGAAGGCTGCTAAAATGTCTCCCTGGAGACTTCCCTTATCCAGACTGAATAACCCAAATTCTCTCTATGTCTTCATATAAGAGGTGCTCCAGCTCTCAGATCATCTCTGGACTTACTCCATGTTCACATCCTTCTTATGGTGGGTGCCGTAGAGCTGGATGAAGTATTCCAGGTGCGGTCTCATGAGAGCAGAGCAGAGGGACAGAGGATCCCCTCTCTCAACCTGCTGGCCATGCTTCTTCTTTTTCAGCCCAGAATACATTTGACTTTCTAGGCTACAGGCACAAATTGTCAGGTCATGCTGATCTTCTTGTCAATCAACACCATCAAGCCCATTTCCTCAGAGATGGTCTCAATCCTTTCTCCACACAGACTGTATTTGTGATTGTTATTGCCCTGACCTTGCACTTGGCCTTGTTGAACTTCTGGAAGTTCTCACAAGCCCGGCTCTCAAGTCTGTCAATGGACAGCATCCCTTCCCTCTGGTGCGTCAACTGTACCACACAGCTTGGAGATATAATGAAATACTGCAAAGATCACATGAAAGATGCTCTGCGCCCCATATCCCTTTGAGGTCAGAGGTAAATTGGGCTCCCATGCATATATAATGGAGTCTTGTGCATATGATTTGCCTAGGTTTTGCCTACATGTCTTTCATGTTTCCTGTCATCTGTTGAAGAATTCCTGGCAAATTAACCCTCAACCAACATGACGAAGAATATGTAGGTTTTACTTTCTTCTGTATGACAAAAAAAATAGCCTACAAATCAGTCATTGCCCTCAATGTTATCTGTTTCCTTTAATGCTATTGTCCATATCATTTATTTGTTTGTTGCAAATAAATGTCAGATGAACCTGTAGAATAAGAGTTTTGTGAGAGCTGTTCAAGGCAACCAGTCAACACTTGGTTTGTATGATTGATTAGCTGCTCCAGGAGTTTCAGAAATTATCAGGACTTAAAGCTTAACAACTAGAAATGGGAATGAATTTTGAAAATAGCTGAAAATTATAAAGAAAAGGTTTTCTACCCTTTAATCTCTCTGAAAGCATTTCAAGATTTTTAACATCTAGACCTTCTTATAGACCAGTTAATGGTCACTTTTTCCACAGTTTCAGTATGAACTTACTAATGCAATGACCAATTTCTGAAATAAAGGTTGCAGCCTCTGCCATCTTGTCCTGGGTTGAGCTGGCAAAACGCCAACTGTCCAGGACAGAGTGAAAAGGGTTCCTCCTCCCCCCAACCAGCTAAGGAAAAAAAAAGAGGGAGAGAGGGAAAAAACCACTTCAAAACCAGGTTTATGCTGAAACTAACTACATGTATTTATACAGAAAAGAGAAAATTAAAAGGAAACTACAATATAACACACACTTACCCAAGTTATGCATATATAACAAGGAATAAATTCCCACTCCCCAATTAATACAAAGCCCATTACTCTAAATTCATAAGCACTCCAAAAGACACTCAGCAAGAAAGTATAACAACAAACTATTTCTACTTCTCTGAATGCAAACAAAATGCAAGCAGAGGCAACAGGAGCAGGGCCTAGCATAGTAGAGGAGCTGCCAGATGTCCTCCTCTTAGTGCAGCCATGATGGAACTAACCAAGCCACTCCCACACACTGGATTTTACACCCTTTGAGATGATGTAGTATGGTATGGAATACAATATTATTGGCTGGAAGAAGTCAGCTGTTAGCTAGCTCAGCCCAGCTTTAATCAGCTGACAATCCTAGGCCTAGCTGAACTTTAAAACCTAAGTTTAGGCCCACCTGCCTAAACCCATAATACATCTTTATATCATACTGAAAATTGGTGGTTCATTTAGGTACGTAAGTCCATGAGTGTTTTGAAACTGTGGCCTTAAAAGTGGCATTCAGGGGAAATTTACTGGAAGTTCTAGTGAGAGCTCATTTCATTCTCTCAGTCCCTGACTGATAGAATTCCATAAGAAGGCAGAGAACTTTGTGAGAACTAGTTGTGCAAGGATCACGGGAGAGACCAAGATTATAAAAAGGTGGTAACCAAGACTTTGAAACAGAAAAGCACTGTAAATCCTTCACTTTGCCCTTTCTCTTTCCTTTTATCCTCCTCTCTTTTCCTTTTATCTTTTTTTATCTCTATTTTTATAGATATGGACAAAAGCATTATCAAAATGTGTGATTCCTTCCCTGAGTGAATGAGAAAGCATTTAGATGATTTTAAATTTTATATTTTTCTTCATACATTTACTCAAAGTAATTGGATTAGAGTGCATTCAGGTTTTTTTCCTCAGGTCCCCTTTCAAAACTGTATATTTATAGTGATTGAATGTATGTAAATATATACAACCCTATGAAGAGATGTTGGAAATGAACATTTCCCTTCACTGAAGGCTCTTTCCTGAGAGAATAAAGGAGCAATTCCTAGAAATACATGGGCATTCCTACAGTCATCCACTGTAGTCACCGAGTGATACAGTTTGAGCAGATTTCTATCTCTTCACCTGTACTTTGCAGACCAGTCACAGGGAGATTATGGTTAAGGGCACAGACACGTCACAACTGTAACTGCTCACTCACTTGCTGAATTTGGCTCTCACAGATCATGTGTGTTGAGAACATCTCCTTTAGGTCAAAGTGAGGGTGCCATATAGGCAGGACAGGGTGGCCAGAAAGGGTTAATGGTCATTGCACAGCCATTATCACTGCAGCTTGCTGTCCTCTGCAGACGAAATCCTTGTACACTGATTGCCTGGCAGTTTTCTTCCAAATCTGTCAATTAATGGAAATGATACAGCACAAGCCCATAAGCTGGAAGTTGCAAATGCATATGCTTACCCTAAATTTTTTTAAAGTGGATCCAACAGCAGCAGGACTGCTGAGGCTTTATACTTCCTGGTGTGATTAGGAGGGGATGCCTGTATAGTGACAGAGCAGGAAGGATCATCATCCTAACCATCAACTAAGGAATTGTTTTGCTCATAGGTGCATGAGTTAAAAGATGCAAGTTATCATGTACAGAACTTATGAAAATTATAAACTTCATTAAAACATGAATTATTGAATTCATGTGTTAGACTAATCTGTTTAAAGTGGTTTGAGCCTTTGTTTGTTGTGTTTCGTTGTTTTCTAATGAGCTCATAAAATAGAGTTTAATTTATTATATAGTCCTGTTCATGGGCAAAATGGACTGTGACAAAACATACCTTTTTTATGTCCCCAAAAATATTTTTTTTCCTTTGCCTAACATACATTTGCTTCTCTTCCTCGTTCTGCTTGAATACCAGTTTCTGTACCATGGTTCTAAAACTACAATTACTCTTCAGATAACGTCTTCCAGGGTGAGTATTGTTTTGAATGTACTTCTGTCATCAGAGTGGTATATAAAGCTAATACTCCTGTGCCACAGTACTCTGGTTTCTCCATCCATCTTTCTCCACTATCCTACTCCACACAATATCATTTCCACGACCTGATCAGTTCTCTGTATCTGGCCAGTGTAAGCAACGTTCCTGACTATGGTGATATTCACATAGTGGTACTGGTCAATCATAGAATTACTGAGGTTGGAAAAGAACTTTAAGGTCATGAAGTGAGGATGAAGTCCGGGCTGTTGGCAGCTTGGATTTTGGCCTTGAGTGGATTTAATTGTGGCATGGGAAACCAGAGAGGAGGAAGAACACCTGCAAAATAATGAGATATGTTTTGAGAACAGCCAAGCACAAAGCTTGAAAACTGCCAACACGGAGTGAGATATCAGACACCTATCAGGACTCGAGTGAAGACGTGTGAAAAAAGACTTTTAGCCAATTACAAGTGATATATGCGGGTGTGGACAGAGACAAAGACTTTAAAGAGTTAAGGCTTCTGTTAAGGGGGTTTGCTTGTGGGCTTGGGCCTCTGGGCTTGCTTGCTGATTGCACTTAATTAGTTGTTAATAAAGTGGTATTTGTTGGCAGTTGGAGTACACCTCTTAATACACACCACAGTCCAACCATTAACACAACACTGCTACCACTAAACCGTGGTGACAAGCGCCATATCTCTCCTCTTTTAAGTATTTATAGGGATGGTGACTCAACCACTTCCTGGACAACGTCTTCCAACACTTGACAACCCTGTTGGTGAATAAATTTTTCCTACTATGCAATCTAAAGTTGCCCTCGTGCAACTTGAGACCATTTTATTTTCTCCAATCACTTGTTCCTCTGGAGAAAAGACTGACTTCTACCTCACTATAGCTTCCTTCCAGGTAGTTGTATAGAGCAATATGGTACCCCTTGAACTTCCTGCCCTTCAGGCTAAACAGTCCCAGCTCCCTCAGTTGCTCCTTATAAGGTTTGTGCTCCAGACTCTTCACCAGCTTTGCTCTCTGGACATGATTCAGCACCCCAATATCCTTTCAGTGAGGGGCCCAGAACTGGACACAGATCTCATGGTGAGGCCTCACCAGTGCTGTGTACAGGTGAATGGCCCTGCTGGCCACAATATTGCTAATACAAACCAGGATGCCATTGGCTTTCTTGGCCACCTAGGTACAGTGTTGACATAAATACCTGCCTTGTTGGCCTTTCCCCCTGATTCTTACCCAGAAACACTCAACCCTCTTATCATCATTAAGCTTTGGGCAATCAGAACACTTTCTAATACACAGAGCTACCCCATCGCCTCTCCTTCCCTTCCTATCCCTTCTGAAGAGATCATAATCCTCCACTGCAGAGCTACACCTTTTTTGCCCTTTCATTTGGGATTAGCTCAGTTGTTTAGAGCATGGTGCTAATAACACTGAGGTTGTGGGTTTGATTCCTGTATGAGCCATTCACTTAAGAGTAGGACTTGAGTCCCTTCCAAGTCACATTATTCTGTAAGTCTGTTATTTGACAACATAAGAACAGGGAAAGTGTCTTAAATGCTTTTTCTCTTTCCTGGCTGAGTTCAGGTACACAGATGAATAAGCAGGTTGATTCTCGGTTTTAAAGTGTCACATGGCAAACATCCATGTTCATGCTGGTGGTCGTTTGCATATTGTCCTTTACTTCCTCCACAACAGCTGCTCATTTTTCTGTAGGCTTTATGAAGAAAGTCATACTTGCTATTTCTCTGCCAAAACCCTGCCTCCTTCCTTTTCCAACTCTCAGCCCAGAGAAAACTTTCATAAAGGTCATGCAGGCACATGTGACATCAATGTTTGTGTGAATACATGTTTGTATGCATATTCATGGCACTTTCACATCTGACAAATGTTCCAACAAACAGAATTTCTCTCATATGAGTTCTTTAAAGAAAATAAATGTGGTCCTAACTATTGTGGAAGTGTTATTCTTCCACAGGGGGAAAATACATTTCCAATAGCATTTTGCTGGCTAGCAATCAGTATAAATGAATTTTTCATGTGATGAAGACTGAAGGCAATGAGCAAATAGTCCATGAAGGTATAGGAGCATATAGACCAGTCAAACCTTCTCAGGTTACTGAACACGTACTGCATTGGGACCAACTTCAAGAGGACCATAATTTGCCTGTGCAGCAGCTCTGATATATCAAGCCTGTACCACTTCAGTTTCTTTTTTACTGAGAACCAAATCTGCAACAAAATTTCATAAATCAAGCTCCTTTTTAAAACTCATCTCTCCACCCTTTTCTTTATTTCATGAGATCACGAGTAAAAAATATAGCAGGAAATTATGCTTATGGCATATGAAACTTCCATTTCAAATACAGAGTCTCAAAGGAAATGACCAGGAAAAAGTGTAGATTAACAGGAAACAGACAGAAAAAAAAAGTTGAAAATATGTCCATTTCTCTCTAAAAGTGTGTAAGTTCCAGCAGAGTTTTAAGTGAGTTTCTCTATAGGGTTCTATAGGCTTCTATGAACTTCAGACATAGTGTGACTACCCACAATTTTGTTAGTTTGCCATACTTTTCAACTTCTAAGAGTCAGTGGACAAATAATGAGCACTAGTTTTGTAGAAGCTAACTAGCATTGTACTTGTGCTACCGTAGTCTGGCATACACATTCCTCAGAAATATTAATTAAAATTTTATTAAAAGAAAATTAATAACCTAGAGACTCAAATAATAGATATTGGTATTAGACCACCAGTAAGTGTTACAGAAAAGGCATAAACTAAAAGCCAAGAGATAAGGTGAGCCATTTATGTTTTGGCAAAGCGTAGACCAGTGACTTTTCTGTTATTCTTTGTTCTTCCCACTCATTGTGTATAACTGGTTAGGAAGGAAGTTTGCTGAAATGTGGCCTGTCATATTAGAATCTGAGTCTCATTATGGAAATATGCAGATTTCTAAAGAAGATGTGGTTAAATGACTGCTTTCATATTATGGAACCTAACATATACACATCTCTGGGGATTTTAAAGGACAGAGTGGAGAATAAACTCTATATGCTTTCCTCTTTCAAGTATATTGCTATCAATTAGTATATGACTGAGATGAAATATCTTTTGTAATTACTAATTTTTTCCAAATATTTTTTTCATAATTCCATTTTATTTACTGTTATCTTTCTCCTTTGGCTCTTCCCTCTACTCATCACAATCTCATCAGAGTCATAAGTTTTTATTATGTTTTCTTTTCCATTATGACTAAGTCATATTCTCCTTCTGAGAACATATTTAGTACTCATTTATAACTGCAAAATACAAGACAATCTGTTGGATTTCAACAATTTAAATAAGGGCAAAAGAGTCTTTACTGTGCTATCCTCTCAAACATATTAGAAAACCAAATGTTTCACAAGCTACAGGGTAAATTCCTATCTATATTCTCAGAAAATGTTTTACAGGTAAATTTAGTCCTCAAAAAGATAATCAAAGCCTAATTAAAGTTTAAAAGAGAATCATTTTAGGATTTATATTTATTAAACAGGCAAGAAGATGAAACAAAAGCTTCCATTCCAGTACAGTGGTCTGAGAAAAGAAAAACGGTCCTCATGAGTGAGGAAGCCCATTTTATACCAACCTGGTAACATGTCACATGTGGCTACTTTTATTGTATCAAAAGATTAGCACAATATGAAAGTTCTGATGGCATAAGACTGCGTATTGGTCAAATAATGGAAATAATAATTTTCTTTTACAGTAATTTGTCTGTGTTGCAAGGAGCAATGAAGTAGATGTCTTAAAAAAAACCCCAGGAAAAATCCAGGTAGTGTTTTTCTTTCTCAAACAACCTGCTGAACTGCTTGAAAAGGTTTGAAACCAATCATTTTCTAAGACAAATCCAACTTATTTTTATCAGTATTTCTCTTCCATTTTATAGCATGCAGTATTTGCATGCTTCTCTCCCTAGATGAGTCTTCACCTTGGGTTGTGACAGCATCAGAATCTCATAACAGTCAAGGCTGTAGTCACCAACAGGAAGAGCATTCCTAAGAATTAGTAAGCTGTTCTCAAATGCTGTTTTGAGGGCAGGGAAGAGATATCTGAAGAAACCAACATTTCTATTCACACAGTCAGTACTGACAAGAATATTTACAAGGAAAGTAAATTCTCCCACAGTACACAGAATTAAATTTACTAGTCAGAATATGATTTCCTATAAAATGACAGTTGCTTATTTAAGGCCCAAGTAGGAAAACAGTTGAGTGCTTAAATCAAACCTACTTCTTGAGTGAATGCTCTTAGCAAGCATGGGCTTAATTTATGTTTATTTATGAGAGTTTTACTGATTTCTCAGCATCTTGAATAAGCTATCAAGATCCTTTGACTGATACTGAAACAAAGTGTTATCAGGAATATCTGTACTGATAGATAAAGAAGTAATCCAAAGGAAAAAGGTTTTGTGCTACTTGTCCACACAGACATGCACCTACTGAGCACATTTCAACTCCATGTTTTAAGGTAATTGTGATTATGCTTGTAGGAAACAGTCAATGTATGTGAATTATTGTGTGACTAAAAAAAGCTTGTTTAAAACTGTCTTTTCATAAACATCAATAAGTTGTAAATGACACACGCAGGACTTGTAGAATTCATACCACCCTCTTCTGTTCTAGTTTCCAGGTAAGTGTTAAAGGGGTATCTGCAATTTTGTTTAATATATTTGATTGGTGCAATGCTCTGTACACGTGGATGTTCACTTCTAGTTTAACCAAAAGAGAAAAAGCAGACCAGCATATCAGAACTATCAGAAATTCCTTTGCATAAATGGAGGTGTTAGCAGTCCTTTGAAGTTAAAACATTGCCTCCAGGAATATTAGTCAGGACACTACAGGCAATATAAACTTTTTCAAGTAGAGTCGTTCCTTTATAACATCCCTCCCACATGGAAGCAGCTTGAACTGAACAGCTACATTTTTCTGTTGGGATCACATTTGGTCATTATTCAAGCCAGTACTGTCAACTCTTAGTTCTGTTCAATATGCACAGGTTGTATTTATTCAGACCAGACTTCCTGATTCACAGGTTTCCTAGACAAGACAGCTCATTGCTGAAAATTGCGATTTTCTATTCATGTGGAATTGTTCAGTGCTACCCTTAAATAAAAGCATTTGTATTTTTTCAGTAATACAATATTTGTTCATGCAGTGAAGGATGTGACAAGTAAGTAACACGAGTGAAATAGCTGAATGTGTAGGACATATGAACACTAATACTGAATAAGCAGAATTTAAGTTACTTTTACAATTACTATGGCCTGCTTACTAGACTGATTTCTAGTAGCAATAAATGTTATCTGAAGGGCCGAAATACTGTGTTTTTTGTTCTCTGGAAATTATAATGTAACATATTATTGTTCTAGCTGTCTGTCCTCATCTGCTGTACAGCTTAAGGACCATCACAGTACATACCTAAAGCCATACTCTTTGTCGGAAAGGAAAACAAGGCAAAAATTTTGTTCCTTTATGCTATGTTTTTATTAAAAATACATTTAGCTTAGACAAAATGCTATTGAACAAATGCATGTCAGTGATTTTGTTGCTTTGTCATATAATTTATTCACCTCATTCTTGTAGTATTCAGACATCATGAACAGAATACATTATTCAACAAATACCAACAATTACTCCTTGAATAATTTAGTTGATGAATATTTTATTCTTGTATGAAGACCAGATCCACATGAGAGAACTAATGCTTGTGCACAGCCTGCTGTACCTTTATGGGATGTTCATAGAAACCCAACAGCTGATATAGAACTCCTTTTGTAGTTTTTGAGGTGCAGAGGGAGGAAAAATGCATTATGATGAAATCTGAACCTTGTAGAAAAATAAGTGATTAGATATCCAGGAATTATTATTTAATTACTGTCTGGGTTTGATTGTAGTACACAGTGAACAAGCACAAAGTATAGAACAACTGACATCAAATGGGTGAGTGTTAAGTATAGAAAGTAGTTAAAGGAGAAATGTGAGTAAAAATGCAGCTCATGAAAAAACTAACAAACAAAAAAACGACTCAAAAACCCCACCAGACCAATAAAAGCCAAAAACAATGAAAAAAACCCCACAAGAAAACAACCAACCAAACCCACAAAAATTCACACACACAAAAAAAAAAAAAAAAATGAACTGAGGGGAAAAAGCCTGAAACCTAAACTCAGGAAACCTCAATATGTCAGGATTTAATGGACTTACAATTTGGAATTTCTTCTAAATAAAATACATAAAGATGTCTATGATATGACTGCAGCTACATCTTCATCTATCAAGTTAAAATATTCAGTGTGTGACTAGGTCTTCTTGCCTCTCTCCAGATAACCCTTTCTGGGAGTCAGATAATTCACTTGTACTCAGGTGAACGTCATTCTCTAGATCTTGCATAAGATTTGCTAGATGTAGACTAACAGCTGGATTCATGATCAGCTAAAGCATTTGCCTGTCCCAGAATAGGCAAAAAATTTTGTACTGCACAATAGTAAAAGCACATGTGCTTCTTAACACGAGTCCTCTCACAGTGTAACCTCATCAGAAATACAGGCCCATTTTGAGGATCTCATACATTTGGGTGCATGCCATCCAGACAGCATATAATAAAAATGGCAATCAATTAATCAGGCATATCAGATGTTCTCAAACATGATCTCCCCTTGTTGTGTGACCATCCAGATATAATCTCACACAATGGGTCTCTGTCAGTAAAATGCCTGCACAAAAAGAAATCTGGAAATTATTAACCTGGAAATTAAAACAGAATTTTGTGAATCCCCGTTGTATGGCTTCATCATAAAATCAATCTTTTTTTCCCCATGTACTACCACATGCATAGGTTACATTCTTGCAGCCCTTTCTATATACTACTGGCTTGGGATAGATTGTTTATCAGTGTTATGGGTTTGGCCAGGTGGGCCTAAATTTAGGCTTTAAAGTTCAGCCAGGCCTAGGATTGTCAGCTGATTTAAGCTGGGCTGAGCTACCTAACAACTGACTTCTTCCAGCCAACAATATTGTATTCCATACCATACTACATCATCTCAAAGGGTGTAAAATCCAGTGTGTGGGTGTGGCTAAGTCAGTTGCTTCACAGCTGTGGTCCCAGCAAGACACTGTGCTGTCCCAGGAGGGATGGGGATGCCCAAGCCCGGAGCACCAGCTTGCCATCATATTATATTAGGGAAGTAAAGTCTTTGTTCTTAGCTTTTCTCTCTGCTTAAGTCCGTCTCTGAAGAATTGACTTCTCTAGAATGATTTGTAGTTAAAATGGTAGAATTTGTGTTTACTGGGAAGTGGGAAATTATTTATTGTTATACATAACTTATGTAAGTGTGTGTTATATTGTAGTTTCCTCTTAATTTTCTTTTTTCTGTATAAATACATGTATTTAGTTTCAGCATAAACCTGGTTTTGAGGGTTTTTCTTTCCTCTTTCTCTCTTCTTTTTCCCTTAGCTGGTTGTGGGGAGGAGGAACCCTGTTCACTCTGTCCTGGACAGTTGGCATTTTGCCAGCTCAACCCAGGACAATCAGGTATCTTCCTTGAGAGTGCAGCAACTGTTGCCTTAAAATGTTCACTAAATGCAGACCTTCTCAAGGTGAGGGTGTCTTCTGTTTAGATAAAATGATTATTAGTGTTTGCTTTTGAGATCATAATAACCTCTGTATCAGTTCTTCTGCAAGCTCATAATTAACCTGTCAGCCCACCCTGCAGTAATAAGTGTGATAGACGGGAAATATATTAGGAAAGAACCTGTGTGTGATATGCTTGCAAGCCCTACCTTATCCTTCAATTTTTTTCCTTTAATTAGCACTCAGGTAATGCCAGACCTTAATGAATTAGTAAATAACTGTTATCAGTATATATTATTTTTTCATTCTGAACTGCTCATTCACATGATATATGAAAAATCAGTTATGGGTATATTGGGGAAGAAAACAACAACTTAAAATAAGATAGATTGATACTTTTTGAAAAGTCCAGAACTTTCAGTATTTACAAAGACTTTCTTGATAAATAAGATGAACTACTAGGTAAAATATCTTAAAGGAGAAAGACTGGCAAAAACATTGTCTCAGAAATGATAGCATCAGAAAAAGAAAGTGCTTATGAGTGATTTGGAAAATACATACAAACTCTAGCTTTGAAATTAGACTCTGGTGAGAAAAACAGATATTTGGGTATTTGGAGGAATTGATGGTCTGAGGGTATCCTAGTGATGTGAGAGTTTGTACCTCCTGCTTTTTTAAGTACTTCAACATTCAGTGTAAAATGAATGTACTTGATTATCTGAATACATTTCCATTAGATAAACTTTTAGAGGTTTGTTATAGGTTTAGCCAGCTGGGCCTTTAGACATTATTTCCCAGGTTTATCCGCTATTGTGAAACCCCTAAGAAGGGGATAGAGACCCCAGTGTAGGGCCAGTAACCTCAGTGTGGAGATGAAGACCCTAATGAGGGTATAGTGACCCCTGGAAAAGGGATGGGATGATCCCAGTGTGTGCCTCAAGGACATTTAACCTTGAGAAAAAAAGGTAACTTGCATTTTAAGTTCTGTGTTGCAAGACATAAACCATCAGATGAAGAAGACCTGAGCTGAACTAGTGTTAGTGTCCAATGATGAACTGTTTGTTTTTTCCTGCCTGAAGTACCTACCCCATCCTAATAGACTATTGCCTACAATATGGAAGAGTGAAAGACAGCCCTAGAAAGAACAAAGACTGTTTAAGCACGGGAATAAATAGGTCTAATATATGAGTGATGTAATATAGTATGGAATAAAGGGTAGAATATGTTATAGGTTTAGCCAGGTGGGCCTAAACTTAGGTTTTAAAGTTCAGCTAGGCCTAGGATTGTCAGCTGATTTAAGCTGGGCTGAGCTAGCTCACAGCTGACTTCTTCCAGCCAATAATATTGTATTCCATACCATACTACATCATCTCAAAGGGTGTAAAATCCAGTGTGTGGGAGTGGCTTGGTTAGTTCCATCATGGCTGCACTAAGAGGAGGACATCTGGCAGCTCCTCTACTATGCTAGGCCCTGCTTCAGTTGCCTCTGCTTGCATTTTGTTTGCATTCAGGGAAGTAGAAACATTTTTGTTGTTACTCTTTCTGTTTCTTGCTATGTGGCTCTTAGAGTACTTACAGATCTAGTGTAATAGACTTTGCTTTGTATTAACTGGGGAGTGGGAAGTTATTCCTTGTTATATATATATAAGTAACTTGTGTGTGTGTTATATTGTAGTTTCCTTTTAATTATCTCTTTTCTGTATAAATACATGTAGTTAGTTTCAGCATAAACCTGTTTTGAGGGTTTTTTTCCTCTCCCTCTTCTTTTTCCCTTAGCTGGTTGGGGGGAGGAGGAACCCTTTTCACTCTGTCCTGGACAGTTGGTATTTTGCTAGCTCAACCCAGGACAAGGTTTCATTTGGAGTATCCCTTCTAGCAGTCAATAAATGGCAGTAGAAGCAAAGCTGGGAGTAGTAGTGGCTGTATCTTCTAGGTCTTTAAGAATATCTCTCCTCCTTTATAAGATTAGTGAAAACAACAAAACCAGTGAACTAAACAAAACCACTATTCAATGGCTGGAAAACAAGTCTTATGATGTGAAGCTTAAATGGCTCTATTGAACAGAAAGTTTGAGAAGTGTCTTGGTCACATAAATAGATACTGACACAAGGAAGAAATACTTCATACCAGAGGTTTTTTACTCTTGTTGTCAAAGACTAAAAGGATCAAATGGCTGGAATTTGAAGCTTGACAAATGGCTTCAAACTGAAAGTGCATAGATTTAGATTAGATATTAGGAAAAAATTCTTTACTGTGAAGGTGGCGAGGTACTGGAACAGGCTGCCCAGAGAAGCTGTGGTTGCTCTATCCCTGGAAGTGTTCAAGGCCAGGCCAGCTGGGGCTCTGATCAACGCAGCCCAGTGAAAGGTGTCCCTGCCCATGGCAGGGGATTTGGATCTAGATGCTCTTGAAGGTCCCTTCCAACCCAAACTATTCTATGATTCTATGAAATTCAAACTTGAAATAGCACAATAACTGCATCATACTAGCAGTAAGTATAGTTAAATGCTCATCGGAACTTTGAATCCCTGAAAGAAGATTAGGTGTCTTTTTGTTTGCTTTTGACTGGGATAGAGTTAAATTTCTTAGCAGCTGGTACAGTGCTGTGTTTTAGGTTCGATATGAGACTAACATTGAGAACACACTGTTCCTTTAGTTGTTGCTAAATAGTGCTCACTCTAAGTCAAGGACTTTTTAGTTTCCCGTGCTCTGCCAGTGAAGAGGTGCAAAAGAAACTGAATGGAGCATGGCTAGTACAGTTCTCCCAAACTGGCCAGAGGGATATTCCATACCATACCCTCAGAACATCGTCCCACAGAAGGAGTATGCAAGGAGGGGCTGATAGCTGCTGAGACTGGTTGGATATCAGACAGTGGTTAGTGAGTATTTTCATTGTGCTCCACTTGTCTCTCTTGAGTATTATTGCTCTCTCTTTTCCTTTTTCTTCTTCAATATTATTTTTATTGTTGTTCTTGTTATTTTAATTTCTATAATTATAACATTCTATATGTTCTTATCTCAACCCACATGTTTTATCCCTTTTTTGTATTCTCATCTCCATTCCTCCAGGGCAGGGGTGTCAGGGAGCAGCCATGTGGTACTCATTTGCTGGCTGGGGTTAAACCATGATCTGTCCTAAAAATGGTTGTTCTCATCTGTTTTCTAGGAAAAATAGATGTTGTGAAAAAAGACAATCAAATTGCAGTTTGTGAGTGAGAGATCTATATATGCTGCTATATCCAGTGTCTTCTAGTGATAACAAATATAGTCAACACAAATTATGAGATACAAGGTCAATTAATTTGGGTGGTGAGCCACACTGGGATGGCTACACTAATGTAGAAATAGTCCATATATATACTGACAATTCTACACAGTTCATTACAACTATATGAATTTCTATGTCATAAAAAGTCTGTGCAAACTTTTTCAGTAGAGGTGGAAAATTTGTCTTTCACTCAGAGGTCTCCTGATGGCATCATCAGCTTTATTTCTAGCAGGTCCTGCCACTATGACTTGCAGAGCAGTTTTAGAAATTCTGACGCTTGTACAAGAAATGGTGGACGATCTTCTCAGTTGTTACACACAGTTGTATATAATACACCTCATTTCTTGTGAGGCTGTGTTAGTTCTGTCATGCCAGTCCAAGCTACCTTTTATTCTTTCACCTACACTTCAAAAAGGGCAGTAATTTTTTAGACCTCTTCTCTAGTAAAGGATAAAAATAAATGCTTTTTTTAAAATAGAGATGTTTTAGCTATTCCTGACAATATTATCCTGATCAAACAAAAACAAATATATCTCAAGAGCTTTCTAGAGAATATATGTCATATTTTGTGATACTTCTTGGGTCTAGATGGAGGCCACGTGTTTGGGGTTTTTTTTATGAGGGTTTATATCATATACATATGTGATACTTCATCCTCTGTAAAATTATGCTGGATAAAGATGTTCCTAAAACTTTCATCTTCATATGTGTAGCAGTAGTTGCCATCTTTTTCCTTCTCTCCACTCTAGACTGTAAGGGTAACTGAGCTTTTTCACTAAACTGGAGGAAAATTATTAAATAGATCTCCATTCTGCACAAACTGCCAAAACAGAGTCTTATCAGGAGAAACAAATCATTCGCATCACACAGAGACTGAAAACCATAAGAGAAACTGGAATTCATGGCCAGGTTCCCAGACAGAGCTGGGCAAAGAAGAGCATTCTAGGTTTTCATGACTATTGCAAAAATGACCTTTCCAAATCTCAGCTGCACCGTTCTTACAGTATATGAAAAAAGGAGCCTGAGAAAGACATTGAAAAACAAAGGATACTGGACAGGGACTCCTATGAAACAACACTTCCTCAAGGAATCGTATTGGAGCCACTCTTTGCTTAATGTAGATCTACAAAACCAGAACCTGCTAAATTCAGGGAGCTGTGAGGACTACATACCATTACCTAGAACTGATGTCCAATCTTCTTATCAAAGGCTTTATCTGGAAGAACGATGAACAAGAGATGAGCAGCTCATGTATATCAGTCACAATTAAAAAAATGTTTGAATTGCAGGAGGCATAAGTTTGGTGTATTCTAATCAAAGCTACAAAGCATAGAAGGAAGAAAATAATGGGTTATTTTTAGCTATTCCTATTGCTAAAATTTGCATTTGAAATTACAGGAGTGGCAGTCAAGAGGCTTTTTAAGACTTTCCAAGATATGACAAGCTACAGCAAATGGATGGATAACTCATGTGCCTTCATATGACATCCATTATTTTATACATAATGTTTGTCCTCCAAGGTGATTTTATTTTTCATTTTATTAATCCTTATTAATATTAAAGAGAGAATAATAAAATAGTTTTTTTTTTTTTTTTTTCTGGAATGTATAAATGCTGTAGCTAATCATTTCCCAACAATTATCATAAAACAGCAGTGACATTTTCAGCTCTTCAAAATTATGCAAATTATTGAGTGGGTAAGTACAGTAGCTCTTTTCTCTATTAGAGCACTGCTGTTTAAAGTGGTATTGCATGTCAAGGAGGGCAAGGTGTGAGTAGTTTGATTAGAATTATCCCCCCTCCACCAGCATCTCTCTCTGCTTCATGCAACTAAACTATACAGACACCCACTGTCCTTTATTAAATCACATTTGCATTTGTAAATTCACGTAAATGGGGAAAAAAAAAAGTTCCCAAAGGAAAGAGGGCATTCCAGATCTGCGTTGTTTTTTATTCCACAGTGCCATCATTCAGTGTACAAGAAGGGAACCTTCACACTTCTTTCTACAAGATTTAAGAAAAAAAAAGGAAAAAAATGATGAAGATTTGCAGTAATAATCAGATTTTGAATGCAGAAGTTCATTCATCTCTTCCTAAGTCAAACTCTTTCTTATCTCATAAAGTGTTATAATTATGGAGTTGCTCAGCTGAGGGATGGTAGATTTGAATGGTAAAACTAGAAAGACTGGATCACAATTTTTCCTGTTCAGTTCAGCTTTGGAATAGTGAAAATTCATGTCTATTCACCTGGAGATCAGTGTCAGATATTAGTGATAAAAAGCACTTCCACTGCTTTGCAGCTTAGCAGGCTCAGTGCAGCAGTTCTTACCAAATCCCCCAAAGAGGCAATAACTCCATGCCTCTCCCTTCCGTAGTGCCTGAATTACCCAGCCTATGAACACTCACAGCAAAGCTGCTGCTCTAGACTACTCCACGTCATCCCAATAATGCTCACCCCACTTGGGCTCTCCCATATGTTTTCTGGAGTGTTTGTGTGTGTGTGTGTTTGTTTGTTTGAAACCATCTGCTGTCTAGTACCTTCCTCTTCAGCTCCAACTCCGCTGATGCCTTGAAGGAACCGTCTAACTCGAGCTTGCAACACAGCACTGGTGTTCCAGGCAGTTGTGTGGAACCTGGAGCTCACCTGCATGTACAGGTGTACCCACAACCTACAGCGCAGCTTTCTTCAGAGGTACCAGAATAAGGAATGGAAGTTATGCTGGCACGAGGTTGTGCCTTGGGGAACAAGCCCTGCTCATTAGCAGTACTCTTTGGTTCAAGCCAGTCCTGTTCCTGGCTTTGGAGTTATCCCTGCATGAAGATATTTGAGTGTACCTCACTGGCATTCCCTATGCAGCACAAACTTACCTTTAAATTGCATACTATCAGAGATGGCATTTATATTTTAATTTGTTTATAGGATCCAGTTCTGTGGCTGCATTCAAGAGACTTTTTAAGTGACCATAAGCCTACATACAATTAACAGCATGAAACCAAAGAAAGTCAAACATGAATGAAGTCAGTTCATTTTTAAAAGATAACTACTGGTTGCTTTCCATGTCCTTCTAAAACAGTTAAGTAGAAACATCACTCCCTTGAACAATCTACATGTGAAGGCTGTTAACATTGCCCAGAGCACATTGTGACTCTCTTTTTCAATATTTCATTGAGATATTCAATTCTAGTAGCCAAAAGGTCTAACTTACAATCTAGCATTTAGACAGAGGGGTTTCTACATTTTTTTAATAGAAGAAATAAAGCCAACTATATTCTTATCTTCTATTTTCAATTTAGCTTCAGAAATTAAAATTTGTGCCATATAATCAAACCAAAATTATTTACAACTTTCCAGTGCTTTTTATTCTGTATACTCATGCTGCAAATAGAAATTCAAGGCTATGATCAAGTACAAGTCACCCATTGTCACAGAATAGAGCATTAAAATACATTGAAGTATTTCCTCCATTTTAGCTGTTTTTCCTTATGAATTCATGATCACAATGAACATCTATGAAGTCTTTAAGAAAAATGAAGATTCTCTCTTTCCAAAGTAATGGTGTAGCATTCTTTGCCAGTTCTTTGCCAATCCCAAGTACAAGTACTGTCTGGACATAGAATGGACTGAGAGCAGAGCTGGAGAGAAGGACTTAAGGATGTTGTTTGATGAGAAGCTCAACATGCCCCGGCAACACGTGCTTGCAACCTAGAAAACCAGCAGTGTCCTAGGCTGCATCAAAGGCAGGTCAAGTGAGATGATTCTGCCCTTCTGCTCTCATGAGACCCCACCTGAGGTACTGCATCCATTTCTGTGGCTGCCAGCATAAGGGAGATGTGAACCTGTTGGAGCAAGACCAGAGTAGGCCAAGAAGATGATTAGAAGGCCTGAAAACCTCTCCTATGATAGGCTGAGAGAGCCAGTCATTCAGCCTGGAGAAGAGAAGGCTACAGGGAGACCTTCTAGTACCTTCCAGTACCTAAAGGAGGTACAAGAAAGCTGAAGAGGGACTTTTTACCAGAACCTATAGGGATATGCCAAGGGGGAATGGCTTTAAACTGATAGGGGGTAGATTTAGCTTGGACATAAAGAAGAAATTCTTTCCTAGGAGGGTAGCGAGGCACTGGAACAGGTTGCTCAGAAAAGTTTTGATTGCCTCATTCCTCGAAGTGCTCAAGGTCAGGTTGTAAAGGGCCCTGAGAAATTTGGTCTGGTGAAAGGTGGCCATTCTGTGGCAGGAGGATTGGAATGAGGTGATTTTTAAGGTCCCTTCCAACCCAAAGCATTCTGTTTCATGTAAGCAGAATACAAGCTCTTCCAGTATGTGAAAAAGTGCTAATTCATTCAAGAAGTTAACTTGTGCATTTTTAAGAAAACATAAAGTGCACTTTAAGAGTCTTGGGCTGTTCTTTCCCTTCATTTTTCTTTCTTCCATGTTGAAATTAAATTCTGTAATGCAAGTTTCAGGCCAAACACTGGTATATTATATTCTTGAGGAGAATATAAGGTGCCTTATTTTTGTCTTCTTTTGTGTTCCCTGTGTCATCCCAGTAATGTTCTGAAATAGTTGATCTCTGCCTTGCAGCCATCTCCCAGCCTCCCCACCTTCAAACTCCCGGCTACAGAATTTGAATTCAATAGTGAGATACAAAGACAACATACAGTAACATCTGAAATCCACAGAAGAGGTAAGTTTTCCTAAGTAAATGAGCAGTGTCAGAGCTCAGACACCAGACAGCTCAGTCATCCATACTTTTAACTTATTAAACAGCTCTTGGCATGCTTTTGTCCAGGTCCAGGTTACCATTTTCCAAGAGGTTCCCAGGGGTGCTCAGGGTGTCAGAACCAAGCAAGGGCAATTCCCATTATACACAGGAGACACAGCCCCCTGGTCTTGGAAGACGAGCATTTAGTAGGATAGATCAGACTAGATGGTGTCAGTTGACCTCAGGGTCAAAAAAGTGTTGCCCTCGCTATTCAATTTACTGGTATAGATGCTGCCTCAGGCTCCTATCTATTTCCAGAGACAGTAATAAATTCTGTACAGGCTTGTCTTTTCCCTCTCATAAGGACACAACACTGCTGTTGATGACATTTATGTTATATGTGGAATTGGCAGGATGTAAACAAATAGAAAAACAACAGAAGGTATTGTCCAGGCTCCATCACTGGAACAGCTGGTTCAAAGCAAAAATTGTGCTGTGAATAAAGAACTTTTGAAACTAGTGATATGGAAGCTTGCCTACCCCTTGCAGACAGTACATTAAGCCACATGCAGATAAAACTGTCCTGCTTTGAATAATAAAAATGAAGTTCTTTTTTTTCCCTTCCCCCCAGTCTCCATCTACAGTTGCAGCACAGGTGTGAGATGCTTGTACTTTCACCACACCCTGACGCTGCATCCTTCTGTCCATTGCCTGCACTGAAGCAAGGTTTCGGCAACTCTGTGTAGGCATCACAAAATATAAAAACAAGTACTATTATTGTTAGTACCAGACTTACTTTAAGACATCTTGGTACAGCTACAAAGCTCTTCAGCAAATAGAGGGAGAATAAGAAAGATCTGAAAATGTATCTGTCAGAAAACATGGTGATGAGGAAGATCTAACTGTTCAAGAGAAAGTTAACACACAAACCCCTACACATTTAAAGAATAGATGCTTAACTTTGGGAGCAGGAGGGGTTGAGGGCTGCTAGGAATATTCTCTATGCTTGAGCAAAAGCCTATAATTGTTCTTTTGTGCTTTTTGGTAAAAACATTTATTCCAGAAATATGCTGGTTCAGATTGTATCTGAAATCATTTAATTTTTCATGACCTACATACCAATAGGCGGAAATGCTCTCATGAATTTAATTTCTTTTTTAAGGCTAAGATTATTCTGGAATTTAAAATAAATGTGAGTGATTTAGGTTTTAAGTTGTAAGTTTGAAAGATGGTTGTGTTCTCTTCAGGAGACCAGAGTCCATAGCACTTAGATTTTAACGTACATTCAAGGAGCATTTTACTGAATCAGAGCTGTAGTAGCTCTGATAAAGTTGATCAATCAGTTCTTAGAAGCCTAAACCTGATGTAGAGATGTAAAAAAACAATAGCATATTTTTCCCTTTTATTTTTACTTTAGACATTAAGAGAAGACAAAAAATAAAAAAAAAGAAGAAAAAAGGTGTGTGCTAAATTCATTTAAACTTGTGAAGTTAGTCTCACAAATCCAGACCCTCACTAATGCTTTAAGAGAGAACCAGCCCACGAGCTCTCCAATACTGTCTGCCCTTGTAAGCACCAAAATTTAACCACACATTAGCCATGCTCTGGAGTTTGCACATGTGCAATAATAACAGCAATTCGGAGAGCAAACTCCAGAGCATCACTCTGCTTCTTTCTGTTAAAAGTAATTTTTGTTGTCTCAGCTCCAAATTGGTGGTCCAAGAACTCTGCCAGACATGGGAGGTACAGCTGAGCTGAGAGAGACCCTCACACTCCTCAGGCAGAAGGTGACAAGGGTGGTGGCCATTAGGCAGTGCTGGCATCCTCTTATTTTTCAAGGGAACCTTCCTGTAGGAGCTATCAGTAGAAGGTAGCTCACATTTCTTGCTATTTTCCTGTCCAGTGAAAAAGAAACTCTGTGCTCAATTTAAGCAATCTGGTTCATACTGTAGCTTTCTTCACTGATTTTATTTGGAAAGTGTATTCCCACTGACTTGTTGAAGCTGAAGTATCACTATAACTAGGTGTCAAAGGCTCTCCAGTCACTGCAGAACATATGGCAAAATTCAATTTCTTTGGAACTACGTTCTTTTTAACTAACTTGTCTCTTAAACCTGCTGATGTTATGATTGAAACTTGAAAGTTTCAATCCCTCCAGTTTGGCTCCCAAAAGAAGAGAAATAAAAGCACTTCACCAGGTCAACTTTTCACTTAATTCTTTCAGTTTGTTTTAGTTTCTGTCTATCAGAAGCACACAAACTTCACGTACCAAAAAGGAGAAAAACTAGAAACTCCATTCAGGGTTTTGCAAATATGTTTATCTTTTCAAAATTCCATACTATCTTAAATGGTCTTTCATGCAATTCACTTTTGACTGGGATGCTATATTTCTTTTAAGTCCAAATCTCCCTAGACTCAATGGGTAGAGACTGAAATCTGAAAATTTGGGAGAAAAATGTTTAAAATAAGAAGAAATTTAAGAAGATATTAATACTATTTTCTGCAAGTCAAGTTTGTTTTGTTGACTTTTCCTCTACCCTGAGTCTTTTAAGCATGACGAGACTAAAGTATTTGTCTTCAAAAAATAAAATTACTGTGATTTTCTTGTGATATTCTGAATGGTTTTAATCCATAGTCATGATCAGTCATGTCATCGTTGCTTAAATTTCTTCATGGCTTTACAAACAGTTACAGCCTCTTGTGCAGACATTTGCCTCTGCATATTTCAGCACAGGGAAAGCAGGTGTACCTGCCAGCCATAGAGAGAATAGGTCTACCAGCCCACCACTGGAGACACTGTCTGCTCGTTGAACTGGGAGAGAAAAGGTCAATCTGCCTGCCTTAGAGAGAACAAGTCTCCTGCCCATCCCAATCCATGTAAGACCCCCAGCAGCCCAGAGAGGAGGAAGACAGAACCCCAAAGTGGAATGACCAGAGAAGAGGAACTTCTGGAGGGATTTTTTTGCTTAATCTCCTTTTGGGAGTGGGTTTTGTCTGAATCTTGATGTTTTGCCATTTTGATGTTTGTGAGGGGGTTTTTTTTGCCTGAATCTCAGTATTTTGGAGCTTTTTATGGACCCCAGGTGCCTGGTGACTTCTGGAGATGGGGAGTGGAGAGTGGCAATAGTGGAGCTGGGGGATCCCCGGCAGCCTGCAGAGCAGTGAGCGTGGAAAAGGGGGAGTCCCAGGACCTTCAGGACTCTGAAACGGGCCTGGAGAAGGAGGAGTCTGCACAGGGGGGACCCCAGAGACAAGCAAGTGGAGAACCCAGAGAGGGGGGGTTCTCTGGGAACCTGGCACCCTGAAGCAGAGTCAGGGCAGAAGGGACTCCCGGGACCCCCAAATCCCCCATCATCCCTACGTGGGACACCCATCCTGAACAGAGGAGACCCCCAGAATCCCAGAATGGAGAGACCATAGAGAGGGAACTTCTCAGAGGCTTTTTTTAGTCTGAATCATCGTAGTTTGGAATCTTTTTTGGCTCAGTCTTTATGTTTTGCAGTTTTTGGGGGATTGATCTCAATGTTTGTCAGGGTTTTGGTTCCAGGGACAGTTCAGAAGGATTCCAGGCTGAATCTGTGACACAATTTAAAATTCAAGCTAACAGCATTTATTACAGAGAAATAGCAAAGGAAAGGATAAAAAAATGAGAAAAAGGGAACAAAAAACAAGCCCCCAGAAAACTCCCACTCTATTCACATAGTTCCTATACCTCCCACACAATTCCTGTCCATACCAACCCCAATGTGCTCAGGATCCCCAGTATGACCAGCTGCTGCATCCTTGGGCTCTGGTGGCTCCATACGCTTAGTGGCATCCCCGCGGGAGGCAACGTTGTCCTCGGTGCCAGCACACACCTCCTTCTGCAGCAGGGACTGTCTGTTTTGATACACTTTGTGATGTCTGTCTGGGCATATGTGGCCAGCACACCCTAGAGAGAGGCCCACAGTCCCCCCCGCCCCCCATTATGCAACTGGAAAACCCCCTGAGCCTGTACAGTGTATATCAAGGGTATCCCTTTTTGTTACTTCATCCTACTCCTCTTCTTCTCCTTGTCATCCTTGACTGGCTGTCAACAAGCAGCCAGGCTGCTAAACAGCTTCAGTGTCAAGATGCTTCTCCTTCAAGGCCAAAGTCCCTCATTATCGGGTCTTGTTTTCCATAACTTGGCAAGAAAAGAACAGACTCTCTCAGACATCAAGGCCAGTCACAGACCAAAATAATAGCATCTCAACATGCCTCAAGACAGCATGGGAATCCTCTGAACCTGTAACATAAAACTGGCAATGAGGGTGAGATTCTGAGAGCACAAAAACTGACATATAGGTGAACAGGGCTCAGTCAGTGCAGTGCCCAGCTGTACTGGCAGACACTGTTCCCCAGAGCATAAAAACCAGGGCTCAGTCAGTGCAGTGCACAGCCTCTGTAATGTGGGTATGAAGTTATCTCCAACCCCACCACAATGGCATTAACAGCAACCAAACACATAAAGCTGAGGAGACATAGGTTTTTTTCTTTCCAACAAAGGAATGAAAAGTGATCTTACTCGTGCTACCATTATGCCATTACAACTCAGTGGACTTCAGTGGAGATCCTCCTGAATTACTTCAGATATATTAAACTTAACTCTCTAAATGTTATATTTACTGAATAGCACTCATCCAGCAATATGAAAGCACGTCAGGAGCATTAGTTAAGCTCCAGAATCTCTCCTCCCATGATTTACCAACTGGGAAATAAATTAATGCAACTGGATTTTTGGAATTTAAATCATCACCTAGGAATATTACCCAAATTTGTGCAAAATCAGACAGCAAATCATCAACTGGGTCAGATATGGAACTGAATGTTACACCTGCTCTCTTGAGCTCTGGTATTAGACATTTTATTCTCTTTCAGAACAAAGGATTTAAACTCTTATAGATAATTACTTTTATCTTAAACTGCCTCTTACCTGAAATGGCTGCTCAGTTCTCAGTCGGGCCATTTAACATAAGTGCCTGCTCTAGTTATTCAGTCCATTAAAACAGAAATCAGACTACTTTACCCAGAACACACTTAAGCCTCCCACAGCCCTTCTCAGTCACAGAGAAAGCCTGCCAATAAATATGTTCTTGACAGTGTTTCATACTAAAATCATCAGGGAGTTCTATGTTAAAATATATGAATGTAAATTTTGTATAAACTCAACTGCCAATATCAGAACTATCAGGTAATTTAGTTTGACAAGCACTTGCTTATGCATGTTGAGTTGGATATTTCATTATTTAGGACTAATTCCTGGGCTGCTGTTAGTGAGCTTCTTAATTTCTTTCTCTGTCTACATAGTCCTTTATAGTAAGAACACAGACATTCTTTTCTTTGGTTGTAGGACAACTTTGCTAGTAGAACTAATCTGGCCATGGGAAACAGGATGCCTTGTGCATGTAGTTCTTTGACACATGAAGACTATTAATCTACGCATGAGCAAGGTAGGCAATTCCCTAACTAATAGTAGGAAAAAAGACAAATAATAAAATAAACCCAAAACCTTAATGCCTGTTTTACTGAAGTCTGAAGATCTAGGTTACTGTGCTGGTTTAAAGGTGAACCAGCAGGGGAAATGAACTCACCACGAGAGAGATTATAAGTCAGAGCTAAAATTTATTAATAATATTACACTAAAAACACTGACACGAAAGGGAAATTGCTTCCAACTCACAAAAATCCAGCAGTATAACCCAGTGTCCTGGGGCACAAACCCAAGGGGGTTTGTTTGCCCTTGTGCTGAGACCCCTGTGGCTCCCTCCAGTCCAGAGCAAAAGGAAATGAAAAACCTGTTGGTGCAGGCGAGGGCTGTGGTCTGGGCGAGAGCGGTGATCTCCTCCTGTCGAGGTCCTGCTGCTCCTCTGGATCCAACAAGAAGTTCCCAAGGTCTTCTTACCCACCACTTATGTACCCTCAGGGAGCACCCAGTCCCTCCCCCTGGGCAGGGACTCACACAGTGGGTGATTAACTCTGGGAGCCAAGGGGGATTGAACTGTTGATGGCCCATTAGCAGCTCCATCCCCCTCAGGCTGGGTGTGAAGTGATAATGGCTCCCTGGGCAGCTGCTGCTAATGGCCCATTGTCCTTGGGGAATGACTAGAGGGGGTAGAATACACAGCTTTGATCACCCCCACACAGTGTTAGCTGGTCCCTCCTGCTGAAGTAGGACAGTTACCTTTTATTATTGTCACCACAGAAGAAAGTTGAGAGCTGAGAGAAGATGTAGGTGCTGCTGGGAATCAATGTGTTTAAAATTACATAGATGGCTCCTCAAGGCAAAGTAGAAGTTCTGCTTTCCCCATGGAGGCAGTGGAACCAGCCAAACTGATTCTGAGGTATTCTTTCCCATCTCTTCCTTTCATCACTTTTGCTTCACCTGTTGCCATGGCATGAACATGACTCAGTCCCAGATCTTTGTCTTGAGAGCAGCAAAATTAATATTTGCCTGTACTATCTCAAACTGACTTCAGGCATACACCTTTGCTTAGTGAATTCAGGGGTTAGTCAAGGAACGCACATGTGTTACTAGTCCACAGTTCTGCAGATATTTGAATGCTCTGAACACTCATATTCAAAATATGTGCCTTTGCAAGACCCAAACTCTATAAGAATACATGTAATCAAATTCAGACAGCATTTGCTTGCCAATTACTGGCAGATTTGCACCATTTATGGTCAGTCAATTATTACACAGCTCTAAATTGAATTTGTTACAGAAAATGTTAAGAAGGAAGGATCTTTGGCTTCAATTTATCCAGAACAAATGGGCAAATGGAAAAATCAAATCTGAATTTGTAGTTACAAGGCAATTTGGGCAAATGTTAGGCTATGCTGTCCTATCTGTTGAGCTAAACATGATCCAAACTATCTCAATGCACTGAGGTTGTATAATTTGATGATAACATCTAGCACTGCAGCAGTACAAGCTATCTGGTGTCCAGGACATTCCTGAATTTTGGTTAAAAACCTTTTCCGGTTGTCTGTTTGGGGTTTTTTTCAGTTCAAATATATTTGTTGGTTTAGATTACAGGTTTATGATGTAAAAATGAAACAAACATTCCAAAATGGGAGGAATGATGCCTGTGGTATAACTGATTTGTCAGTTGCCTTGATTACTGTAGAAATGTTCAGCACAGTTTCCTGCTCAGGGAGTTTTTGTCTTGAAAAACTATGAAAACAGACAGGCACAAGCGTACAAGTTAATCTGTATTTTATAAAAGATAACATTTAAAAATACCCAGTGAAAAATGTGGTATTTACACTACTAGTCATGGGTTGCCTCTGTCTGGGTGCCAGGTACACAAGATACTCTATTACTCCCCTCTCAGCAACTGGACAGGGGAGAGAAAATAGAATGACAGTCTCATGAGCTGAGATAAGGACCAGGAGAGATCACTCACCAGTTACTGTCATGGGCAAAACAGACTCAGCTTGGGGAAATTAATTTCATTTATTGACAATCAAAATCAGAACAGGACAAGGAGAATTAAAATAAATCTTAAAAACACTTTGCCCTTACCCGTCTCTCCTTTCCAGACTCTACCTCCTCCTCCACAGCAGTGCAGGGAAATGGGGAATGAGAGTTATGGTCAGGTCATCACGGGTCCTTCCTGCTGCTGCTCTGGGGGAGGAGTCCTCCCTCTGACCCAGCGTGGGGCCCCTCCCACAGGAGACAGTCTTCCACAAACTTCTTCGGCATGTGTCCCTCTCATGAATAGTACTTCAATGAAATGCTTCAGCATGGGTCCCTTTCCATGGGGTGCAGCCTTTCAGGCACAGCTTGGTCCAGTGTGAGGCCCATCAAAGTCCTACCAGGAAACCTATTCCAGTGTGGGCTTCTCTCTCCATGGGTCCCCAGGTCTCCACCAGGAGCCTGTTCCAGCACGGGCTTCCCAGAGGATCACAGGCCCCTTTGGGCACTGACCTGCTCCGGTGAGGGCTTCTCCAGGGGCTGCAGGTGGATCTTTGCACCCCTGTTAACCAACATGGGCTGCAGCGGCACAGCCACTTCGCCACGGTCTGTACCACAGGCTGCAGGGGAATCTCAGCTTCAGTACCCGGAACACCTCCTGCCCCTCCTTCTGCACTGACCTTGGGGTCTGCACAGTTGTTGCTCTCACGTTCTCAGACCTCTTTTCTCTGAACAGTTATATCAGTGCAGTAACAATTTTTTCCTTCTTAAATATGTTATCACAGAGGCATTACCATCATTGCTGATTGGCCCAGCCTTGACCAGCAGTCCATCCTGGAGCTGGCTGGCATTGGCTCTGTTGGACATAGTGGAAGCTTCCACCAGTTTTGCCCAGAAGCCTCCTCTGTAGCCACCGTTCCCACTACCAAAACCTGGTCATGCAAACCCAATACACTGCAATCCATACACACAATTTAATTAGTGAGAGAAGATGCAGCATTACAATAATTTCCCCTCTCTAGACTAAACACTCCCACCTCTTTCAGCCTTTCTTCATTTGAAAGATGTTCCAGTATCCCTAATTGTGTTCATGACCCTTTTTGGACCCTCTCAAGTAGTTCCATAGCTCTCCAGAGAGAAGCAGAAATTCACACAGCAAAAATATTGTTGGTACTTGTGAAGATGACATATCCCATTGCAAAACAGATATGGGTGTTTGGATCTGTTATATGGAAATAGTCTCATCCAGCTTCATGGATAAGATTCTGCTTAAACTAATGACACCTAAATTCAAGTCCACAAGGAACATTCTAAATGCATGCTGGGAAGTGGAAATCAATATCTTAAATACCTTGGACTTAGAAGACCCCCACCTATTTCCAGCTGTTACTAGTTCAAGAAGGGGGTATTTCCTCTAATTCCCTTTTCATATCTGCCAGTCTAGTGTGGATGCCTTGAATTCTTTGGGGATGTCTCAGATGCAGCTGTGTGGCTATTAACTATGATGGGATTATAATGCCTGTAGACTGCTAAAGTGTAGGTGATTTAATCTCAGATTCAATCTCCTCACCACTGAAATCAACAGTAAAGATGTCTACATTGAAATTGGTTACACAAGCTATCCTGTAGACATTTTTTATAGTCATTGTAGAAACTGTCACCATTCTAGTAAATAATTTGTCTAGTTTTTTGTCATGAAGTGGCTCCCCACTCTTTTAAATGGAGATTTTCATATTCTGGGAGAGGTTCTGTTCTTTATTTCAACACCTGCAGAACTTCAGTGTGCATGTGAGCATCCACTTTTCAAAAGCAGAGCTGACTGGCTTTGTTCTTTCCAGGGTCTGATCATCTGCACATTTCACTGGGGCTTGTAGCACAGTAAGATGAGCTTCTCCACTGAGCCTTTCTCAATGAATTGTAGGAGGCTATTGCCATCCTCTGGGCACTCACAGAAAGGTGTTTGAAGAAACGTCATCTCCCAGTTGCTCAGGTAGGGCATGTCAATGCAGTGTAAAGGAAGGTCATCCAAAGAAATAGAGAAAACAGCAGACTGAAAGTCAGCAGCAGCATAACACTGTTCCAGTTCATATTGTCTCTGAGTTGAAGAGGTTTAATGAGAAAATGGGATTATTACCTTTCGAGTGTTGCAATGACAGCTTGTTTTTTCCCTGTACGTGCATAGTATCCTCACATGGCACAGCATAGGATAATATATACATAGCTAGGTGCTAAATATAACATCTTGCAATTCACTTTGCCCACATCTTGACTGAAGGGTGGGTGAGAACAGAGTGTTTCTAGCTGAAGTGAGCACAATGTAAAGTCATGGTTAACCCCTTTGTGAATATTGCCATGATTTACAGCAATAGATGTGTAGGAGCATCAGCAAAACTTCCATGGACAAATGGAACTGTATATAATATATTAATTAGAATCCTGGGATTTCTTTCAGAACATTTAATTCTTAAAATTTCTAAAATTGACCTTGAAAATTTTCCTCTCCCCTTGATATCCTTTCCTGTGATGAAACATTGTCAGTCATCACCAAACTACACACATCATATGTATTTTTTCATAACATCTCATATGAAAGACAAAGTCACCTTCATATTTTAACCTCAAACCAAATTCCATTACTCATTGCCACAAAATTTAATCCTGGAAAGAGAAGCTGACAAAACAGGAAGAACCTTCATACTTCCAATATAATCATCTCCTTTATGACCCTTTCCAACTCCGTTTAGCTTTCATTTCCTACATCTCTTACATATGATTTATATTTCTTTTTTGCAGCAGCTTTGTCCTATTCACAGCAGAGTGCCATTTTAGCAGATTTGTCCATCTGTGGGACAGGAATCTTTGTCACCAGCCTGAAAAGAACTTCTCCTGCCCAATATTATGAAGTTCCATGAGAGATAAAATTCTTGTTCTTTAGAAAGATTAGTTTTAATGTTCTTGTTTAGTTGTTTCTCACAGTATCACCTAACCTTTTCATGACTTGACATAATGAGGTGGAAGAAGGGGTACCTATAAGCCAAATTTCTTATAAAGCACATTTTGCAGCTTCCTTTTCAGTTGTAGTCACTGGTTCTCATCACACCTGAGGTCCAAAAGCCTGCTCATTAATTTCCATGCCAGTCAAGAGAAAAAAGAGAGATATGAGTACAATTTGCTTTCCCTGACAAGTATGAAATAGGGTTCAGTGGTGCATGTATCTGACGGGACACTACAGCTTTTGGATTAAGTGAAGACAGAATGATACTGGACATCAGAATGTATTGTCAAGATAGGTCATTTGTTGACAGCTAAAGGGAAGTGTGTTAGAGCTGTAGATAGACTTAGATATAAAAAGAGGGAAAGATGGGTGTGAAAGTTGCCTTAACTTGATTTCCAGTGACAGAATTAGTGGGAAATGCCTTTCAGTATCCTTCATTGTTTTTTCACAAGTTCTGGTATGATACACTGACAGAGTGTTCCATGACACACTCTGTGCTCCACCTCCACCAACTAAGAACCTGTGACTTTCTTCTCTCCTCCCCAAAATTTACCATACAAAGATTCATATTTAGAACTTATGCTAGTTCTATTTCACTTTATTTTCACAAAAAGGTTTAAGACCTGGATGATACACTCAGAGATTTTCTGGAAATGCCCATCTTTGTGACATTAGTATCCTTGGGCAAATGCAGAAAATGCAAAAGATGAAAAAAGTTTAAACAAATTTGACCTACTCAGGTTCAAAAGTAAGATCCTGAAAACTTCTATTCATCTTCTTCCTGACTACTAAAAGTATCTGAATTCCTAAAGTATGTTCTTCTGCATGTGCCTTGATGTCTTGAAGGAACTGAGAAACTCCTCTGAGATCCAATTCCTGTCCAGTAGATCCCCCTCCACATAAGTATCCTAAGGGTTTCAAATCTGTGATTGGATTCATCATACATAACCTGAATATCTAGGAGAAAACTATCTTCTCACTTAGTTCAACTCTCTTTACTATTGATGGAGTCAGCCAGCTCTGAAGGTGGTTCACTTCATCCAAAGACATCCCTCATGAATAAGTCTGACAGTATCTGTTCTCTGCTGGATGGAGAGAGAAATCAAAGTGGTTAGTTTAGGAAGAAGTTCTAGGCAAGGTAATGTTTGGCACAATAGTACTGGGGCAAGGCATTCTAATCTGCTCAAGTTCCTATCTGTATCCTCTATTTCCTTCACGTGCACTGAAGAACTGAAGCAATTTTCAAAATTTTGTTATCAAGTCCATTCTTTAAATCCATGTTGTTGACAAATCAAGTCTTCCTAAATCATAGTCTTGGATTTCGGTAACTCACTTATAAATGTTTCCATGCGATAACTCTTACTAATGCACAGACTACCGTACTGATCAGAACATTTGGCAAGGAGTCTGGAAGTCCTAGGAATCATATTTTTCTCCAGTAGGTTTACTTCTTTTATAACTCTACCTTGCTGTGTACAAAATCCAAATGACAAAGTTTCCTGCTTGTCCAGTGTGATGACATTTCTTCCACTATACAGAAAATAATATTTTTGTTAAATGAACTAATGTTCTTTTCGTGAATAGGAAGGGCAAGGTTCCTAAGTGCTGACCAATTTTACTTTTTTTGTTTTTTTGGTTTTTTCCCCCAGTGGACTGATGTTGAATCTTTCTGTTTCTGTCACCTACTTTCCCCAAGACAAATAAAGGGGCCCAATTTATGCTCCATTCTCAGTCAGGCATCTCAAAGTTAAAAATATCAAGAGCAATCTTTACAGTATTGTGACTGATCTATTCCAGCTTACCCTGACTAAAACAATCCATTTGCATAATGCTAATGTGGAGCCTAGTTTTCCAACACCTCTCCAATATTGGTGTACATCAGCTAGAGGCTGAAGGAAGTCTAGATCAGGCCCAGTGTAACTCTCTACTTTGTAAAAAAAGTACTGCCTTTAATGAACACTAATTATAATTGGGGAAAGATAAGCTGTGGATTCAACAGAGGGGAAAAAGGCTAATGCTTTTAAAATGTAGCCTGATTAATGAGGCTGTCATAGAACTTATTTATAGGTATGCTGTACAAAGTATCATAATCTCTGGAAAGATTTGCAGCAAATTAAAGCCATCAGAGTTTAGAAATCATAAAATTGATTTGACTCAGAAGAGTATTCCATACAGGCCAACCAGAGGATTACAGCTGAGGCAGTGAAGTTGTAAAGAGCAAGTGTTCTTACACTGTTCCGTGATGTGAGTCACATTTCAACCCCTTGACTTTCCCTTTCCCTCCCTACCAGTCACACATGGAATATTTCATAACTAGATACTGGCCTTGTGTAACAGCAGAATTGCCCTCTTTGAATTGTGGCATTCAGAAACAATTTAATATAATTTTAGCTGTTTGTAATGTAAGGTAGCAGATGGAAATACAGAGGAACCTGTGCTTTGCTAGGCAGTTCTCTGTGGACCTCCAGTAAGTGCTCCATGAATCACTAATGGTGCATGCTCTACAGTTGGGAACTACTGATTTGAAGAAAGCCCAAGTAAATAAACATACAGACCTTGTACTATATGGTGAAGGTCACTAAGCATAAGAAACAAAATTTCCCTACAGCAATGTGTATGGAACATTTGGTATTCTGAAAGTTAAAAAAAATATTATTTGGGATGTTATATTTAGAGTAAAGAAAGTACACTGACAGAAAGAGACTCAGGCTTATAGGTGCAAGACACAGATCATCTGGGAATTGGCAAAGAAAATAATGTGGGCTCTTGTTTTAAGAATGACAAGTCCCTTTGATGTGAACAGCCTTTAAATCTTGACTCCAAGGAATTGAAAGCATCACACAAACTAAGACAAATGAAGTGAGGGGCAGAAAAGGTTTTTGTAATTGTAAATCTGCATCAGAGAGGATAGCCAACAAATGTGAATGCAGACATCTACATTTTTGAGGGGCAGAGAGGAAAAAAAATAGGGCAGGACAGTGCATGAAGTTGGGTGTCTGGCTATGCTGTTAGACCTGAAGAAGGAGGAAAAACACCAATTACTACAATCATTCAGAATATAATAAAAAGTCAAAAGAAGAAAACACTTAGAAATGATTGATTTCCCAGCCTACCATAATGTCGTCGGACATCAATATAACATTTGATGATACCAGTGTTTGCCTCTTATTCCTCTCGTAGCTCTACCAATGTTAACTTGCAAGCAGCCTTGCTGGCACAAGAACATAATAGCATATAGGATTTTGGCTATATTGAGCACTGGATAATTTCGATGACTTCTAAAATCTTTCAGCCTAGAAGTGCTTTATTTTTAGGCTCCACTATAATTAGTTACAAAGGTTATTTGAGTGAGATGTGAGGCAAAGCTGGAAAGTTACTGTTAAATGAAATCAATTCCACCTACTTTTTCTCCTTCTTTAATATTTTCTTTTAAATCTATAGTGAAGAAACAGACGACTTCAGATAGTCATTTACCAACAATGACTTGTTCAATATCTTCAAGAACACGTTCAGCAACAATGAAGGGATCCAGTTGATACCAGTTCTTGGTTAAATAGTTCTCTCTGCCTGTCAGGCTGTGTCTCCACCTACATTACATATTCCAAGCATGGCCAGCTTCTTCAGTTTGAAGGAAGGCACAGTTGACCTACATAAACTTCTCAAGCTTTAACTGAAGTTTGAGCAGAGGCAGCATGTCCCACCAGCTCTGTTCAGTCTCCCAGATCTGAGCAGTCTCATACATTACTGATACTCCATAGTTTGAAAGATCAAAAGAATAAAGATGTATCTCCAGAAAACCTGGTCTACTTTTATAATGCATGAATTCTAAAACAAAGGTATCGAGAAACCACAGTGCATCCCATGCTCTTAAGAGGAGTGGATGGAAGAATTGTTCCAGCAGAAGCAGAGTAGCAGAGAACTATTTAAGAACTGTGTTAGAGAACAGAAATTTGCTCAGGGATGACACAGAAATGGTAGCTACTAGCAGAAAAAAGTGAGACCTCATCTACTTGTCACAATTATTTATGCTCCAGATTCAAAAATCACTGTTTTCTGTTCATTTTTTGAGTGAAACTTGGTAGATACAAAAAAAACCCTAACTTGAGCTGGATGTGTGTGCTCATTTATGCATGTATACAGACAATGAGGGAATACAGGGAAAAATTTCAAGCTGAAAAATACGCCTTTAACAATTGCTTGAGTCCTGACTAGAAAAGATAGCTGCTGAAAGCATATCAGTGATTAGTCTCTTGACCTTTCTTCAACTTGAAGTCATCAGCTATTGTTCACCACTGATAAAAATAATAGCCTCTATTTTATGAGGTGACTGACAGACAATCCTCAGAGACCACAGTCTTTCACAAGATCAACGTGCTTAAAAATGAAATCATATTTAGTAGACTCAGTACAGTGAAATTAATTCAAAAATTTTACATCAATATTAGAAACATGAAACACTGTCTATGCCAGAAGAGAGAGAGAAAAAAAGGAACATTCAAATGACTTTTAAAGCAAAAAGGTGTAGCAGAAGTTTGGGCCACAGAATAGCATAATATTAAAATTTATTTCCCCTTTACCCCAATTTTTTTTCAAGGAAAGGATAGACAATTTCTCAAAGTTTTCTTTGCTTCACTTTGAAAGGCTAAGAGGAAAATCCAAGGCTTTATGAACTGTCACAGGGAATAGCCTATCTTTGACAATGACCAGTCCTGAATCCTCAGATATGAACCCTATTATACTTCATTTAAGAGGAGGGGATTTCCTCCTAATCACAGCCAGAAATCATCTCATGACCTGAAGCTGCAGTGGCTGCCCCCTTCACATTTTCAGTCTTCCTAGTATAATTGCATATGTTACTCTAGACCAGACTTGAATGGAAGTCCCTTTAAGGGAAACCCCAGGAGGTGGAGTTAATAATAGGGTAGGTGGCTCTCATTCCTCGAAGTCATTATTGAGCCAATCAGACATTACAGTGTGAGGGGTCACTGTTCTGAATGAAATGTAAAGCCAAAGCTCTGAATAACTGTAGCTATTAGACAGACTTTTTTTTTCAAGAGGTAAGTCCTTGCTCCAACAAGACCTAACTTGAAGTATTGTACTTTGTCTCCTGTTAGTCCAGTCAGTCCCTTAACCTGTGTTAGTAGCATATAGGAGGTCTGTGTGTGTGCCTATACACCATCCTCGGTCCCCAGTGGAAGGAGCAACAACTCACCAGTGAGATTTTCATTTGCCAGAAGAATTTAATTCAACCTGTTAAAATATTATGATCATCATAAAACATTATGATCATCATTTTCCTGGAGGCTGTGGAGTATTTGTCCTTAAACTGAGTTTGCTTTCCGTGTTCATTGCATTCACCACTGTTACCTGCAGAACAGAAGAGCCAGCTTGAATACTGGGAAGGTCTGGATTTGTTTAGAAACTCATCTGAAGGAATGTCTTCTTTTTCTAGCAATAATTGTATTGCAGGCAAAATGTTTTGAAATTTATAAAATCTGTAAGGAGTTAAAATAATGTTATTAGCTCTTAATGGTTTCTTAGTCAATTATAGTGACACATTCATTGAGCAAAAATAAGACTGTAAAGAGATTGAAGAACCTGATAACTAAATCCCACTGGAATTCAGAAAGTTTGAAATTCTCAGCCTAAATTATTAATTTAGATTTGAGGTCTGGGGGAAAATATCTGTCAGCTGAGAAGACTCAACATGAGATAGCCATGTCTGAGTCATACAAAACATACTGATATATGTGAGTGCTATAAAAGTGTCAGCATTGTAATCCTAAACCCACCTAGCCAGTGGAAGATTCAAAAGTCAAATGGCCCTATCATGTGACTTATGTCAGTTTCCATGGACTATGACAGTTCTGGACAAATCACCACTCAGGGAATTCTGTCACAGGCTTTCTGCAAGCCAGTTCTTGGTGTCTTACTTTCCTTATGTGGAAAGATGGAGGGGTTTTTCTTTTTTGAGAGCTACTAATAAAAACAGAGGGCTATTTTGTTGTGGTGGTGGTGGTGATGGTTTTGATTACAGTCTAAACAGAGCCACTTTTCATTCATATGTAATTTACTTTGAAGAGTCAACATCTGTTTCGAGTTATGGATGATACCAAGATATCAGGCATCCAGCTCGTAACAATTTTCTTATAGGCAAAACCCTTCTTAATGTTGCTAAAATATAGTGCTCCTATTTTTTTCTCCCTCCTAAGTTTTGAATGCACATGGAAACCTGGGAGATCAGATCTAAATTGAGGGGATCAACAAAGTATGCTAGAGTCAATAAAGTTATGTGGGTTTACATTATCTAAGAGCATGGCCCAAAGTGGTAAGGACTCGCAGGAGGAAAACTCCACATACACCCACCTCATTGAAACACATTTCTAAAACTGCTGTAAAACACTTTTTTTCTGCTAAATATGTTATATATGAGGGATATGTCAAATTTTCATGTGTTTATAAAGATTATGCAGTTCAAAAAGCCTTTTCCAGTCAGACTTAATCTACTCAGCCCAAAGACAAGCTGTTACAGTTTTATAATGTACAGCACATTTTTGTGAGTCTCTATGTGTGCATTTGTATGTATGTGAACAAAAGTGAAAAATGCATTTGCAACCATGGAAAGCCACTAATTAGCTAAATTAAAACACACTTTTTTCATCAAAACCTCAGATATTTTCTTTTTGCCTTTTATTGTTTGTTGGAAACAGTCCTTTCTTTGACACTACCCACAATGGATTTTGCAAATTTTGTGGCTTATGTTGACTGTTTTGCAATTTATACTAGTATGTAAAATATTCCCAGCACATACACTTAATCAAAACAAGCCCAATTAAGCTCAGTACTCCAGATTCCACCTCATTAGCTTTCTGTTCCTAAAATATAACAGATGTGATTGCTGCGGGCCATGAGTTAAAGATGAATTTTTCAGCTAAGCACTTGCAATACAACCTAAAGTTATATGAAGATTTAATTATTACTTTCATTTTCATGGCTTACTGTAAAAGCTCATTTTTCACATCCTGGCAATAGTATTCCATGACTGCACCTTGTCCACTGCTACAGAGAAAACTATCTAAATGAGGAAGTAAGAGGTCAGGGGTCTTATTTTCACTCTTGGCCTCACATACTGAGCAAGTGACTTCACAAACTTGCAGGGCTTTTATCTTTTCTAAACTACTAGAATTCAGAAAGCAGTCAGGATCTCAGCTTGCAGAATATCACTTCTGCCTAAAGCCTCTGTGCAACTGTGTGAATGATATTGCAGCATGTTTCCTTGGCATGCTTCAAAAGGATCTAATGGCTTAACATACCAGCAATAGATGTCTAGTGCTCTACTCAAATAATTCTTGGTACTTCTTAGCTGTATTTCAACTGTTTAGAACTACTAGCTTCCATAAAATGTACAATATATGGAAAAATATCCTTTTTCAGGAGTGAAAAAGCCAAAGAGGATTACTATAGGACTGACAGCAGGGATGTGAAGGAAAGCTCTGCCAACTGTCACTAGTTGTATTTCTTTGTCAATACCCCAGTGTTAAGATGCTGAATCTCTCCCACACTTTGTTATGGGAAGTCAAGCATCTGGTGGATCAAAAATAATCTGGCCAAACCAAAGCAATTTCAAGAATAATCCAAATGCAACAGTCTGACTTGTCTATGACACAATTCACTATAGAGATTTCCAAATGAGCTTTCAGCTTCCCAGATTCAGAGCTGATGAATTAGAGACACTGTCTTCTCTTCTAATTTCCCAGAAGACTTGAGAGTCTTGTAGTCGAGCCCACTTCCTCAACCTGTTCAGCCAGTGTGGCTTTTGACTACATTGAGTGAGCCAAGAAGGTAACACTCCCAGGGCCTATGCAGTGAAAGGTCTGTCCCAATGCCTCAACATCCTGGTCCAATGAAGCCAACTGTACATAAAATTGTGGACGTAATACACATAATACACATTCAGTCTTGCAAAAATGGGCATAAAATTGTCTCATTAATATTAGTAGCAATACCACAGGCTCTGAAAAGGCCTTTAGGTACCTTTTTTTGCATGAATTATTGCATAAGGTACAAGGCAGGACTAATGATTAAAATTACACAAGTGGCCTGATTCACCACTCTTGACGCATTTCTGTGCAGGATGACTTTTTAAAACCCTGTGGTTGCTCTCTCAGCAGTGTGGGTATCTGAGATAGCTTAATTGAAGTCAATGGAGCTACACATTGACATAAAACTAGTGTACTTAATAGGAGGTTAATGATCAGAAGGAATGAGAAGCCAAGTTTTCTCTTGAAAGATTTTCTCATGGTTGAGATCTTCTCCTGTTTGCTCATTCCCACTGCATTATTCTTTCTTTTCTCCTCCCCAAAAGGTTAATCAAAAACAACAATAAAATAAAAGAGCGTGCTCCCTTTGTGGTTCACACTGAAAAGAAGACACAGCTTTTCTGTTTGCTAAAATGTAGAAGGAGATAAATAATGAGAATTTCTAGTGATTAGCCCCTAAGGTCTTTATTTATGGATCTCTGGCACAGAAATTTTACAGATAATAGCCCAATTTAATATTTAGGATGTACTAGGTTTTTCTAAATATATAAATTTGGCAATTCTCATGGGAGTTATCCCTTATTTATCTGCTTTTGACTTTGAATTAGTAGGATTGCCATTTAATCATTAACAATCTCCTCTTCCAAATAAAGAAACCTACCTGTTAATTCCTTGATGAATGTGCCCCCATTGTGTCACTACTCGTGCTAGAAGATCTTTCTTAGTTATTTAAATGACAAGCTTTCATTTAAAAATACTAGATCTACAGATCCCTTGAAGTGACATATCACTGACTGGGCACCTTGCAACCACTGTACTGTTAGTTACACATCAGCCTTCAGCAGACCAGGCATCAGGGGACTCACTAAAGTGACTGATGACCCCTTAAATTTTAGTACCCTTTTCAAAAAAAACCTAAGAAAATTGTATATATGTGAGAGTGTATAGGGGAGGGAGGAGGAAGCCTGGCACAGTCTGTTTAATTAAACATAATAATATTCAAAGTAAAGATTATCCCTCTTTCTTTGACAATATAAAATAGTGTCACAGAAATTATACCTTTGTTAAAAAGTTCTCTCTAATATTAATCAAGTTGCTTCCACAGAGAGATGAAACTACAAGCTCTAGCATGTTAACATTCAGCAATGTGTTACTAATAGCATCATTAACACATACCATATATAGTTGCATGGAGTGCCTTAGACTGAGCTAGTGCCAAGTCCCAGTTTTTCAAGTTGGTACATGGGAATGACAAAATAATTTCATTCACTCCACCAGCTAATTAAGATGGAGCTTAAAACATGGAAGCTGAGAACCTTAGCAGGTCTGCTGTGCCATTCCTCCAGGGTGACTTGGAAGGGAATAGTAAAAATACTTAATATAGTCACTGTTGCATGTTAAATGATTGTTAGGGAAGTGGAAGTGGTACAGGTTGAATCAGTAAAGGGTGAACACTGCCATCATTGTGCAGCATTGACTCCTCCCTCTCCACTCATTTCTGCTCTCATGTTGGCCCATACTGTTATAAAAGAATATTTTTAATTTTTCTTGACATTTACTTTAAAACCAAGCTATCTTCCTACAGAGTGCTGTTACCTGGTATGTATTATACAACATTGTACTGAGAATGTGAAGGGGGAATTAGGACCCATTCATCTCTTTAGGTTTCCTAGCAATTTTCATTATGAAGGAATCTCTGATCATTCCATTTGAGGAACTTTGTCAGCACACATCTTCTCAGCAGTTCTTCAGAAAGGAGGGAATGAGTGGAGTGTCCAGATTCTCTTGTACTTGGCTCACTGGGTTATTTTTTAACTTTATATTGGTATAATTATTCTGTCCCAAAATCTGACATAGAAACACTTTTATAATACACTTTGACCAACAGCATGTTACTCTTATACCTGCAGCAAGCTTGCAATGACAGCAGACCTATCTATGCCCCAACTCTGCATGCAAGACTTCAGGGTGCTGATGTCAGGGTCCATTTGAAAAATATCATGTATTCAGTCATTAAGAGATAAAAGCAGGTGTATATAGTGCCAGTGCAGTTCTCTCTGTACCAGAGACCATCAACCCCTTGGTAAGTCCATACGTAGCTGCTGCTCAGATCTCTGCCTACAGTTAAGTATTTGAGGCATTCTGTTTTCTGCTATTCCTCCCTTAGTAGTGGCTTACTTGAAAACATGATAAATTATTTCGATTTCAGAAAAACTGAGGTGTATATGCTAAATTAATCACCAAAAAATAAACTCAATTAATTCACAGTAACACTCTTCATTTTATATCCCCTTTATGCTGCATATCTCCTGTTGCTCAGTTCTAAATTTTTTGCCTATTTTCCCTGTTTAAAATTTTGGACACTCTGGTACATCTTCATATAACTGCCTGGCAGGACTTTTCTTCCTTCTTTTATTCATGTAAAACTTGAATAATAATGACAAAAGCAAAAATTTTGAAGGGTATCTTATTCTGTTTTTATGGTTCTTTTAAGACCACTGACATACCATACAACAACAAGGAAGTCAAGGTCTTTACCTTTGAAGCTGCTTCCTATATTTTGTCATTTGATCTGTTTTATTGCTCCTCCAACATCTTTCTGATTTGTTCCCCCATTTCTAATAAGGCTTTTTTTCTGTTTTGAAACCAATAAAATCAGAACAAAAAAAAAACCCTTAGTGAATACTGTTTTATAGGCTGAACTTAAGAAAGCAAAATGCATTCTCCATACTGATTTTGATACTTTAGCTCCCACAACCCTCTGGATAGTTTTCATTTTATCATTTTGTGCTGGTTTAAAGGCAAACCAGCAGGGGAAATGAACTCACCACGAGAGAGATTATAAGTCAGAGCTAAAATTTAATAATAATATTACAATAACAACACTGGCATAAAAGGGAAATTGCTTTCAACTCACAAAACCCAGCAGTATAACCCAGTGTCCTGGGGCACAAACCCAAGGGGGTTTGTTTGCCCTTGTGCTGAGACCCCTGTGGTTCCCCCCAGTCCAGAGCAAAAGGAAAAGAAAAACCTGTTGGTGCAGGCGAGGGCTGTGGTCTGGGCGAGAGCGGGGATCTCCTCCTGTCAAGGTCCTGCTGCTCCTCTGGATCCGACAAGAAATTCCCAAGGTCTTCTTACCCACCACTTATGTACCCTCAGGGAGCTCTCAGTCCCTCCCCCTGGGCGGGGACTCACACAATGGGTGATTAACTCTGGGAGCCAGGGGGTGTTGAGCTGTTGATGGCCCATTAGCAGCTCCGCCCCCCTCAGGCTGGGTGTGAAGCTGATAATGGCTCCCTGGGCAGCTGCTGCTAATGGTCCATTGTCCTTGGGGAATGAATAGAGGGGGTAGAATACACAGCTTTGATCACCCCCACACAGGGTTAGCTGGTCCCTCCTGCTGAACTAGGACACATTTCTCATTGAAATGGCTGATTAAAAGTCACTTGCCGTATAATTTCCTGTAGTCAGGAAACTGTAAAGTTTACAACACAGTAGCGTATTTTGAAATACCAGCCATTGATGCCAAAGTCAGACCTGCTAATGTCTGAAAGCTTGTGCACACCTATGCATCCTTAGGGATGTAAAAGAGAAAAAGAGTTTTTTCTGTAAATCCGGTTCTAATTTGTGATGCTTATCATCAAAAAACATGTGGCCAAATCAAAAGGACAGATCGTAAGCTGCTGCAAAATTGGCCAAACAGCATTGTCAGCAGGGATACTGGATTTATAACAGTTGTATATTCAGCCTATTTGTAGTTCAGTATAAGAGTTATCTGGATGAGAGCACGGAAATTATAACCAAAAATCCCAAGTCATAGTCTTTCAGAAAATTTTCGTGCAGTTTTCAGAACCTGAAAATTCACAGATTTGTAAGTGTCTTTGGAACAGTTCCCTCTTCAGTTCAAATTTAATATTACCTATATTTTAGTTCTTTATAAAAATTAAATGAACTTCATCTCAGTCTATAAACTCAATAAAGTAAACTTAACTGTCATAGAGTCAAAGAGAGTAATTCTGCTGCAATGTAGTAATCTGCCTCTCACTTTTTCAGATTTAAATAGAATGAAAAGAAGTTACATGTAAAAATAGGCCAGGCAATGTTAAGAATATATTGTTGAGAACAGCCTGGCAATGGGAAGGGAGTGAATAGCTTCACCTATCAGCTTTTCTTCCATCCCCAGCTGTTATTCTCCAAGTGCTGAGAACACACAATTTAGAAGCTTCAGAGATTAAACTTCTTGCTCTGTTTTTTTTGCATATCTATAATGCAGCAAACAAAATACATATATTTGTATGCATGAGATTTACATTAGAGACAGACAAAAACAACTGGAGAGTGGATTCTCACTAACAATTAGAGATACTCTTTGCACAGAAGGAGAAAACCTATTGGATATACATTGTTGTAAAATAAAAAGTTTAGGTGAAGGAACTGCATGCAATATGATTGCAATTTACAAGAAAAAGACTCAAAATTAAAATCTAGGAATGGAGAATAGAGGTGTTTTGGTACTGCAAAGGACAGGCAGGTGTTTAGATTAAGAAAGTGTCATTATGACACATGTCACTATGACTTGTGGAAGCTGAATAGGAAAAGTGACTCATACTACCAACCTCTGAATCTCTTGATCAAGTAAGCCATAATTATTTCAGGAAAGGGGCTGATACAAAAAGGAATTGAAAATAACAATTTCCTGTAAAACAGAGAGAGCAAACAAAGTATAATTATGTCACAAATTTAGATTATCTTCAGCACAAACTGAAGCAGCAAGAAATAAAAAGGTCAGACACTGAAATACATCACAGACTGGATCCAATCTAATTCTTTTATGCCTGAAAACTTTAGTAATGCATTGCCCTGTGTTAATGACATGGCTCTGTGACATCCAGCACTTCTGGTGGGCATGCAGGTACCCACTGCAATGAATAAGGGCTTTCAGCAACCTCAAAATAATGACCAATTCACTCTTTACAGAAGAAACTCAAAGATACTCATTCACTAGCCAATTGGAAAATACCAGTTTCTACTCCCAGGGCTGTTCCTGTGATCAAATTAAGTGATGATTTGAAAATTCCATGCAGTCAGTCCTCTTTCTCTGAGGCAACAGTACTCAGGACTGACGTGCAGAGTTATACCACTATGCTCTTTTTTTTTTTTTCAGACCAGGGAAAATTGAAATCTTCCAAAAGGAAAATGGAGCAAAAACTCCTTAACTTTTATATGAACATAAAATATTTCACAGGTAATACCCTTCATCAGGCATAAAAAGAGATTGAACCTGGGTCACCTACTTAATGACTGCATGCTTTAAAAATACTGGGCTACTGCATAGCAGCAGATGGAGCACTGATCTGATTAGAGGGGCTGGTCAGCAGTGACGACACTTCTATTGCTTAAACAGAAACATGAACACCTGGATGAACATCTGGAAGTACTGAGTAAATGTACCAAACCATCTAATTCGAAGATGTCTTGTTGAAGAAAATCCAGATCTCTGAAAACATGTATAAACTCTTTCTGTACTATTTTTTTAAAAAATATTTACACCTGCACTTCCATTATGTGCAAGCCCCAACCCTTTTGGAATATATTTAGAAGTGTTCTGCAAATTGCTGATGAATAAAGATGTTCAGAAGAGATAGGTAGAGAAAAATTCAGTTTCTGGTACACACCATCTTGCCTACATGTGCCTAACTGGAAGTACGTCATATTTGCAGACCTCAGGAATTCTAGGAATATGAAGGACCCAAACTGAAATGTTCAGGGATTAGGAACCTATGCAGACAGGAAGCAGCCGAGAATGAGGAGCAGGAATGAGGAGCAGAATATGCAGTAGCCTCTTTCCTGATGACCCGTTTGTACCTCTCACATGCAGAGAAGAGGTGAGAAGATGAGAAGCAGCAAGAAGTTTCATTAAATCACTTTCCATCTTCTTCCAGGCTTCCTTTTTCTCATTGTCCTGTTGCAGCAACAGACAAGCTTCAGTGTTGAAGAGGAAAGTTGCTCAGGCTGCATTTTTTTCTCAGATCATCGTGCCTGGGAAAAGCTAGCAGGACCAATAGAAGGATCTTTGAGGCTGGAACTCCTCTGGAGGCAGATTGTTTGACTGACCGCACTGACCTGAAGGCTAAAAGCTACAGCACAGCTCCCATTCTTACCAGACAGTTGCCTAAGGGAATACAGATAGTGGGTAAATACAATTTGATTTTGATTTAGAAATGGAAGAATTAGAATAAAATTATTGTGCTTAACTAAATCAATATAGATACTTGGGATTGGATTTCACAGCAAAGCAGCTTCATCAGTTATTTGTGCTAAAGGTTAATTAAGATTGTCAATATACGAATATGAATATGTACATTTCTGGGAATTTTCACTGACTGTAAGCTTACATATGCTACTAAGTATTCCCAAGATAATGCTTTTGTATATTTGGGTACACATTTCTTACCTTCTCTTTCCACATTATACTAGAAAGCGTGATGATTTATGAATGAAGAAAACCCCACATACATTCCAAAAGTGTGTTGAAAGAATCTCAGTCCAGCATTCATGGAGATAAATGCAGTTGTCTCTAATTAATTCCATGAATCATGTCTTGAAGAATTCCAGATCCTTCAAAATGCATCACTTTACATAAAAATAGGAATCTCTTGACAAAGTTGTACGTATGGCAGGATAAACAGAATGTTCTCTTCTGCAACTAAAAATGTAATATTTTCCATTCTTATTTCCATGGGGTACTCTGCAGCAGAACTCAAACTTAATCATGACGAGTCTCAAAAGTTAATTGAGAGGTAGGGATTATTTTCCATGTTAACATCTGAGGTGTTCTGAAATATCTTTGGGAATCAAGCAACTATTGATAATAGAAATATACATAGGGAAATAGTATATGCAGAACATACTACATAAAACATTTTGTTATCATTACCTTCTCTGTTTACAGCTACAGAAAATAGAGACATGAACCGTTACTATACACACAAAAAGAAAATATCTTGCATTTTTTTTCACATAGGAAGATTAAATGGTCTGTTCTTTCTATTTTTTCTTATGAAGTGCAGAATGATAAGACCCTACTTTTAACCTTATGACATAATAAATCAATAAAGGATGTGCAATGAAATAAATGGAACACAAAATTGCAGAAAAATTGTGAAAGTGAATACTTTTCACAGCATGCTGTCATCCCTTGGAATTAACTCCAGCAGGAGATTATTAAGTCAAATCTGAAAGATTTTTAAAGGGCTGAATAATTTTATGAGTAATAGCAACAATATGAATGTTAAAGTAGTCTATTGTTATGCTTCAGAGTATAAATAGATAGCTGCAGGGGTCAAGAAGATATCTTAGTCTCTACCTCCCTTTCAACAAAACTGGCTAAGTGCATTAAGGGTTTTTCTTCAACCTCCCCTCAAGCATCAGACAATGATCACTTTGGAAGGCAGCAAAAATGCAAGACTCAACAAATGAGAAGGAACATAAAACTTGTCTGACCTAGCACAACAAATCCTATGCTCCTCCTCATGATCTTTATCTGAATATATTCTACCTCCAGCATAACAGGAGATTATTTTCTGTATTCACCATCTCCATGGATTCAGCACAGGTACTTGTAAGCTTGCTTTTCTAAGTCACTCAGCATTTTAACTCTTATGTCTCATCCACACTTCCATCAGGGGATCTAGGTCTTCTTTTATTCACCTAGTAGATTTTATGAATATTCCAAGCTTAGGCTCTGAAGAAAGATGAAAAGGGGAAGGGAAAAGAGAAGAAAAAACCATAAGCCTTCCACTTCTTGATTCAATTTTCTGGTCTTGTCACCATCAATTTGCCCTAAGAAGAGGAGAGTGACAATCTCTGTGACACAATTCTCATCCTGTTCTTGAGATCTTCTTGGCAAACAGCAGGAGTATCAGGTGAGGAGACACAGGAATAAATCTGAATCCAGTGTGAAATTCTGGTTGCCTTGGCCTCAGCAGTTGTCCCAACATACACTTTTGAGACATTTTAAAAAAACTTTTCAACATCCTTTCTAAATATTTCACTTCTTAAAAACTTATAGATTCTTCAAAGAGAATTAACAAATAATTTATATTCTTTATGAAGCAAATAATTTCTCAGCCACTTTTGAAGAGCAGTTTGATATATCTTTCATTACTGCCCATCACAGAGTCATTGTGGGGTTTATGGTGCCATATTATTGATCCTGACAGTTTTGTGACCTACTGTGTCTGAAGGACTTGGTAAAAATTAATGGCTCAAATCAGAAGAGAAAAATAATTGTCAGAAATTTATTATTGTTGTTGCCATTATAAATTTCAAAATTCACAAAAAACCCTGCAGTAATCCTACAAACACCATATAAAATAACATCATCATCATAAAAGATGCTTGGTCCTTTAAAAAATGTGGGGTATTGTTTGCTTTGATGAAGTTAACAAAGGTTTATATTATATCTATGTAGCTTGTCCTTAGTAAAAGCTTGTGTAGAACTCTTGACTAATGACAATATCCAGCTTGACTTCTCTGGGAAGTAGAATAGACCTACCAAGAAACAGAAGAATGAGACAAGAAAAGAAGAGATGCAGAGATGTCCTATACTGTTGGGGTTTGGGGTTTTGCTTTTTTTGGTTTGTTTGGTTTTCTTTTTAATTTGTTAAAATGTACTTGACTCAGTAAGCTTTTCAGTTAATAATTATTTTTGAATGATGGCTTTTTCCACACACAAAAATGGGGTGTGGGGGTGTGGAAGTTCACATGGAACATGTGTTAAATAAGCAGGAAATTAGTTTCAAGACAGTTGCATTCCCTGCTCTGTGACATGACAACTGCATGATGCTATAGTGACACTCATCAAATAAGGAGTTCAGAAATGTAATGAAATAACATGGAACCTGAAGCTTTGGGAGGACTAATCTTATAACTAATTGAGTTAGTGGAATATTGTATTATATGGTGAATATGTAATGTCTGGTTCCATATATAAAGCTCTCAATCCCAAAACTTTTCTGCCTCCACACCATGCTACGTAAAAACATTGTGATTGTGGTGCAGTTCAGGACTGGAAAGGACCAACTGGCTTGGCAGAACTCAAACTGGAAGAGTAATAGTCCCACCAATCTCAACAGTATTTTGTTGTATTGTCTCTATTGCCACTGTCAAACTGTAAATTAGCATGAAGGACTATGAAAAAAAATAAAATCTGAAAATTATAAAATTAAAATTTAGGTGGTATAAAGATTATGTAGAATGAGACTTGAAAACTTCCCTTAGTGGCAAAATGTGCCCATTTTTGTGAAGGAATAGGTTTGTGTAACCAGATGCATCCTGTAGTGAATTCCTGTGTTAGTAAGCACTGATACAAGAAGAAAAAAAATAATTGCAGTAAGAACCTAAAGCTCTCTAGATATGAATATTTTAAAATATTCAGAAGGAGAAGGAAGGTGTTTAACAAGAAAATAGGCACTTTCCTTTTAAAACTTCCTAAATAAATGTGATTTTTTCATGTTCCCAAGTACTAGGAATAGAATTGTTGATGTCACATATTTTTCTTATGTTCAACTAAAAGTTTGACAACTATAAAAGGGTAATATAGCTGAACCAAAATCCTTTTGCCTGGAATCATTTATTAAAGAAGAGATTTATCACAAACTTCCCCCCACTGTATGGTATTATAGACTAATTTTTGAACTAATCTAATTAAAGTCAATTTGGGGATAGTGGTACTTCTCTAATTGTTTCTGAGATCTACACATTAACAACAGTGTGTTGTGTTGTCACAGCAACAGGACTATGATAATGACTTCAGACATAGAATTGAATTATGTCACAATGGTTGTTTGGAAACAGCTGCTTTTGTGCAAGTTTGGTTGGAAGGACAGAGACGTGTTGGCTGCAAAGAAACATGTGATGATTTGTGGATCCCAACTGTAGATGCATATAAAGTGTCCACCACCCCCAGAAGTGTTTTAATGCTTGGCTACAGTAAAAATAATTTTATTATGTATATTTCATTCTTATTAATTTTCAGTTTGCATAAAATTCTTTCACGCTCATTGAGCTTGGTACTTCACTCGGTGTCATAACTGTTATACAACAGACCTGATACAAGGGTGAGGACCTCTGGGTGCTCTTTTTTCTTTACAAATAAAGATAGATGAATGAGTCTGTCATGATCCCTCCATAGTCCTCAAGTATCGAAGCAAAACCAAGAGACTTAAAAGTACACTTTTCATATTAAAATTCAGGACAACAATATAAATATATATATGGCCAGGCTTCGTGAACAAGGATTTGGGAAGGGCTCTACCCACATGGGTGTGCCCTTCCAGCCTGCGCAGTGAATTTTTTAGGTGAGGCTCAGCCTGCACAGAACTGGCCCCACCATTTAAGTCAAAAGGTTCACCTGCCACGGCCGAGCGAGCTTGGATGGTGACAGTGAAGTCCTCAGGACTAGAACCTACAGTCTCCCCAGTATTCCCAGGAGGTCTCCCATCCAAAGTACTAACTGGGGCAGACTCTGCTTAGCTTCCAAGATCTGACGGGATCAGGTGTAAGGAAGGCATTTAACTGCCAGGACAACAATACACTTTATCAAATCACAGAATCATAGAATCAGAACTGATTGGGTTGGAAAAGACCTCCGAGATCATCACATCCAACCCTTGGTCCAACTCCAGTCCATTTACCAGATCATGGCACTCAGTGCCACGTCCAATCTCAGTTTAAAAACCTCCAGGGATGGTGAATCCACCACCTCTCTGGGCAGCCCATTCCAATGCCTATGTTATGGGTTCCCCTAGGTGGGCCTAAATTTGGGCTCTGAAGTCTGGACTAGGCCGAAGCTGTCAGCTGACTTGAGCTGGGCTGAGCTAACAGCTGACCTCTTCTAGCCAGTAACTTTGTATTCCATACCACATTATGACATCATCTCCAGGGAAGTAGGAACCAGTGTGGGAGTGGTTAAGGCAGTCGCTTCCCAGCCCTCCTCTTGGGAGGACGCACGATGCTGTTCCAGGGGGGATGGAGAGGACCAGGCCCACCACTGGCTCACAGGGTACCTCAGGAAAGTAAAATGTGTTGTTCTGGGTCTCTCCTTTCTGCTTGAGTTTGTCTCCCTGGGGAATAAGCTTCTTCTTAAGTAATGTGTAGTTAAGACAGTAAAGTTTGTGTGTTTGTTAAGAAGTGAGGAATTTGTTGTGTGTTGCAGACTTGTGTGAGTGTATATTTGTACTCTCTTCTAATTGTCTCTTCCTTTCTGTAAAAATATATGTAGTTTTAGTATAAACGTGATTTGAAGTGGTTTTTTCTTTCCCCTCTCTTTTCCTCCCTTTCCCTGGTGTTAGGAGGGAGGCTTTTCTCTCTGTGCTTGGGGGGGGGTTGGCAGTTGCTTATCTCAAACCAAGACAGCCTGAGCACTCTCTCTGTAAAGAATTTTTTTCTGATATCCAAGTTAAATTTCCCCTGGCAGAGCTTAAGCCCGTGCCCCCTTGTCCCATTGCTGACTACCTGGGAGAAGAAACCAACCCCCACCTGGCTATAACTTCCCTTCAGGTGGTTATAGACAGTGATGAGGTCACCTCTAGGCCTCTGCTTCTCCAGGCTAAACAACCTGGTCTGCTGAGTCGAGTGTCTCAGGTTGTTGTGTATGATGTACTTCATCCGCTTTCAGATTAGCACTTGCACTGAGCAAGATGCCTGACTGTAGCTTTCTTTGGTTCCTTTTACTTTTTTCCTGGCTCTCCATTATGAACTCATGGTCTAGAAAAAAGTGAACTCAGCACAAGGTAACAGGATTTCCTGTTCATTAATTACATGCTATTAACTTGACAACTTTGATTGTGTTTTAGAAGGCAAATAGCTGTCCAGATTGCAACACTTAAGTTCACAGCATGGCGCGGATCTCGTAAAGGTGATTCAGGATAGTTTATAGAAAGCAGGACATTGGATGACAAAGTTAATCTCCAAAATTGCTCCCTTAGTGCTAATGGAGGAAAGGCAAGAGAATGTAAGAGTTCAGATACTGCAGAAGCCAGAAAATGTAAAGGAAATTTCATTTTGGCTCTTATAGCTACAAATCCAAGTATTGAGTATGAACTGAGTATTTGTAAGTTGTTTGAGAGAAGGAAAAAGAAAACAGAATATAAAAAGAGAAATGGAGGGTTAGGTATTTTTTTAAAAAATACTAACAGTTACATTTAGAAATTAAATTTTTTAAAGAAACTTTTTAAACACTGAATGTCTACATGCAAAGAGAAAATCATAAATTTTGATTTCCCTTGGAGTTGTCTCCAGTGCTATCTAGGAGGGTATGACTTCCACATAAAATTTATCTAATGGTTGCAGTTTTTAAATGCAATCCTTCTGTGTGTATTCCCTACTGCTTAATAAAAGCTGAGGTCATACTGCAGACAGTTGTATGCTTTTTCTGAAGTACTCATATGTCTGTTTCCACAATAAGTCTAGAAACTGAGTATCTTTGAAATTACTGTGTCTGTGTCAAAGTTTATTGAACTTGGTGAACAGGTTAAAAAATTATGGACAAGTGAAGGGGAAGGAGGGAGAGATAGACATACAATATGATCACTTAAATTTTATTTGTCTAAGAAATCTTACTGGGAAGATCAAAGCAAAGCAAAGAGAAAGCCAATAGCTTGCTGCAGACATCTGAGAAACAGTGAGAACTTTTACAGATAAAATATCACAGGATTAACACTTTGAGGTTAATTTTAAGCAAATGGCATAAATTCAAGCCTGTTCATTTTTGTAACAGAAAGAAACAACTTGTTATAGCAACATACCACTTTTGATGACTTTACAGCACAGATGTCAGAACTGCAACTTGGGAACAACTACTATCACTACTTGGTTTGAAGAGATGAAACAATATTTTTTCCTGGGTTGATAGAATTCTATTCTAAAGTCTGTTTGCTGACACTGTTTCAGATACTTCAATGTTCATCTCTCTGTCCTGATGACTCTGGTGAGTTTTAGTGAGAGGGATCTCCTATTCTTAACCTAGCATATGGCAACTTTCCTCATATCTGCTGCTGTTTGTGGGGAGGCAGCGGTTCTGATACAGGTATTAAAGCAGTTGTAGATGATGATACAGTTCATTTGGGGGTGCTTTGGCATGTCTATAATATTCCTACTCCCTAATTGTGACAAAGGACGAACAGTCTGTTAATGAAGCAAAACACAGAATGCCCCAGTAATTTCAATCTTTTTATATATTTTTTAAATTCGTATTAGAAGAAAATATTAATCATCAAAGCACTTGTCTGAAAATGTAATTTTATAGGAATGCTTATGGAGATGCACCACAATCTGGGTTAAAGCTTTTCTCGGGTTGTAGGAGACCAAGGCTCAAATTTATGTCTCCCATACTAACAAGGAATGAGGTATCCCAGCTCTCTGAAATCGATGACATTTTTCCATAGCATTCTTTTTATCATTTGTGGTTTCTAAAACACCCCATTATAGTGTAGCTCTCATCACAAAATCTTCACAAGCCAAAACAGAGCTGAGGTGAGAAAGGAAATGGGGAATGATGATGAATATCTCCAATTACTGCATGTAAGTATTCTGAAAGCATCAGGTGCATTTCTGTAGTGTTGAGAGTTTAGTTTGAAACACTTGATAAATGCTTCAAGTGCAATCCATTTTTCTCTGTTAGAACAATCACACTGTTTAGACCACTGATAAGGTATTTGTCTGTCGACAGCTGTCAACATGTAGAGCTAGTCAAATAAGCCCTGACAAAATAAAGTTACAGAGAAACATTCAGTTCATTGAGCCCAACTGTCTCATTTCAAACATCTTGGGTTTAACAAGCTTTCATTGACTGCAGAGATAGTTTTGCAGGGAACCATTTTAATTCCTGGTAGCTCTGCCACAGGGACAGGGATCTCACAAACTGTGAAAAACTCAAATTGGATTCATCCAGCTGCTTGAGAGCCAAGTCCTTTTCAACCACGCAGTGGAAATGACAGTATCATCAGTTTAATGGCAGGGATTATTTGGGAAATTGGCAGAAACACCAATTGCCCTAAACAACTACAGTGTCCAAGAGCTACCACTAGACATATAGAGTGAGCAAATGCTTTTGATTCAGTGTGCATGGCAAACAAACTTTATCATTCACTTAAAATTTTCTATAACTAAAACACCCTACTTTTGAGTGACATCTACACTTAGATTTTATTTTGTTCCTTTCCCAAGCCTCCCTAACATATACTTTGCTTGATAGAAGCAATCCACACAGAGTATTCATACAGGGATATCCAAAAGAGCCAAATTTATCTGTGCTGTTTTCTATAATAATTAGTGTTTTAGAACAGATTGCATTTCCTTAGAATTACACTCACCACTTCCTTGTCCTTCCTCATCCTGAGTAGAAGTCTGATAAGGGTCACACAGACCATCCTAATGACAATTTACCAAGTGTGGTCTGTACAGAATTCAGAAGAATGCCACAGATCTGAGAAAAACTTTGTGGATAGGTTTTGTAGGCACAGAAATAGTCCCAGAATCATTGTTGCTTATCTGCTTATTCTCCCTCTTTAAAAGAGCAGCTGTTGGGCTGGTTTGTACAAGTCTTGAACTGTAGTACTGTTGCTGGTGACTCAGCTGCATGATCTAAAGCATGAACACAAATTTCAAATGCACCAGCTGTCAAAACTACCTGTTCTCAAAGTGCAGTGGGAAGACACTGCCTCTAATCATATTGGGCCCAAGAATACAAGCCTGGAGAGCATATAAAACTGGAAGTAGCATTCTAGAAGTAAGCATTATAATATCCTTTCAAATTCAGATAAAAGTAAGATAAAACAGGCTTAAGACACTTCCAATAAAAATAGTATTTTCAAATACAATAACATTAGAAAGATGTTAAACCTACAATGTGACTTATCTCAAAGTAGCCCAGCTATAGATCAAAATTTGGCTTATTCCTATCCATTTAGTAGAATGGCATAGATCAGAAAGTCATTAGCTGGAGACAAACAAGTAAAATGCAACCAATCTCATTACAATAATGACATCTTCCTCTTAATGCTGAAGGCATTCTTGTAATCTGTCAGAGTACTTGTAGATTTTAAAACATAAGTAAAAAGTACATATTTTTCTTAATGAAAAACCAGTGAAGTTTTTAGAAAATGTTTATTTCTCGGATATAAGTCAGTTCAAATGAAAATACACATTCACAAAAAAAAAATTCTGAAGTCATAATACTCATAAAATAGGGAAAATTAATCTTCTTTTGTCTTTTTTATCCCATCTGTTGATATTCTTATTTTGTCTTTCATTTTATTCTTATACATTTCATAATAGAAATAAGTTTGCTTCATTATTGATCCATATGTGTCCAGCACCGAGCACAATGGGGTTCCAGTCAACAATCAAAATTCTGAAGCACTGTAGTTAGACAAATGCATCTATAATAATACATGAAAGGGCATCATTTATGAAAATTAAATGTGAATGAGAAAATTGTATAATTGAAAAGCACTACGGAAGGATGGATTTTACAACTATTTGTTAATAAGCTTAACAAATTTTCTCAGATTCCATCCACGAAACATGCTAAGTAAAGGTACAACTAGAAGAATGGTAAAAGTAAAAACCACATTCTCTATCTTTTTTCAGTTCCACTGTAAGACAAAATCAATAAATGGGTTCAGGTGTGGCAAGAATAAGAGAAAAAGAAACAGACATTTTAACAATTAAGCTGCTTTCCTTTATCTTGCAAGAATGTGAAAAATAATCTGAATCCTTCAAGAACCAAGGGGTGAGTAAAATGAGCATACAGCAATGTAAATCTTCAATACGTTCTAGAAAGACTATTGCATAGTGTGGTGGTTTTAGCTAGGCCTCAAATTAGCAGGCTCAGAGAATCTACATGGATTGGGAGACAGCTCTCACCTGACTGGGTAACCAAGGAAATATTTCATACCAGATGACACAAACCTAAGATATGAGTGTAGCAGTGGGAGGTGTTAGGTCAGTTCCACCATGGTACAGACAGGACGTAGTGCAGCTCCTGTCTTGCTAGAGTAGGCCCTGTTGTTCCTGCTGCCACTGTTTGCATTTTGTTTGAATTCAGGGAAGTAGAAACATTTTGTTGTTACTCTTTCTGTTTCTTGCTGGGTGTCTTTTAAAGTACTTAAAGATCTAGAGTAATAGAACTTGTGTAAGTCTGTGTTATATTGTAGTTTTCTCTTAATTTTCTCTTTTCTGTATAAATACATATAGTTAGTTTCAGCATAAACCTAGTTTGGAGGTTTTTTCCTCTCCTTCTTTTTTTTCCCTTGGCTGGTTGGGGGTGGAGGGGAGGAACCCTTTTTCTCTGTACTTGAGCAGTTGTCATTTTGCCAGCTCAACTCGAGACAGATTAACCCATCACACATAGTGTATCATACAATGAGATTATTTGGAGTGATGTCTTGGTAAAATGGATGGAAAGTTGAATGGAGATGTATCTATGGTATCTGAAATATGAAATAAAATGCTGGATAAGCTCAGGTTAGAGCTTATCAAAAGCAAATCATCAATGACTCTTTGTCAGACTTCCTCTTTCTTAAATGCCCATTTCCACTGAATGAAAAGTATAGACACAGAAAGAAGGATATTTAAGGATTAGAGAAAGAAGCCTTGCTTCACTTTTTTTAAACATCTGACAATTTTATTAATCTGTTAATATTTAATCTGTATTCAGTTTCATAAAGTATAAAAAATTACACACTTGGGTCACAACAATGCCCTGAAGCTCCAGAGGGTGGGGACAGATTGACTGGAAAGCTGCTCAGAGGAAAAGGACCTGGAAAAGGTGCTGGTTGACAGGAAGCTGAACGTAAGCCAGAGCCAAGAAGGACAATGGCATCCTGGCCTATATCAGGAATAATATGGCCAGCAGGACCAGGGCAATTGTCCTTCTTCACTGGACACTGGTGAGATCTCACCTTGGGTCCTGTGTCCAGTTCTGTGCCCCTCAGTATATGAAAGACCTTGAGGTGCTGAAGCAGGTCCAGAGAAGGGCAAAAGTTGTAAAGGGTCTGGAGTGCAAGTCTGATGAGGAGCAACTGAGGGAGCTGAAGGGGCTCAGCCTGGAGCCTCAGTGGTGGCCTTCTTGCTCTTCACAACTCCCTGAAAGGAGGTTGAAGCCAGGTGGGGATTGGTCTCTTCTCACAGGTAACAAATGATAGGAGAAGATGAAGCGGCCTCAAGTTGCACCAGAACAGGTTTAGTTTGGATATTAGCAAAAATTTCTTCACCAAAAGAGTTACCAAGCACTGTAACAGGCTGTAAAGGATTTAGTTACCATGCATGGAGGGATTTAAAAGACATGTAGATGTGACACTTAAATACATTGATTAGTTGTAGGCTTGGCAGTGCTGGATTAAACAGTTGAACTTGATGGTCTTATAGGTCTTTTCTGACCTCAATAATTCTATGATTCTAACCAGAATATTGATTAGAAAATTTGGGAATCCCTTTCAAAAGTGTAATTTTATTAAATAAGTTAAGGAAGCATAAAATTAATAAGCTTGAAGCCAAGCAGATGTATCACAAGATTATTTTGACTGAACAGGGAATTCACAACTCAGCCTCAGTGCAAAAAATGATATATGAGGAGGTGGAAGTGAGGATAGGCTGAAGAAGAGGGATACAGAAATATTGCTAGAGTGTGAAGGGTGGTGTTAGGAAAGCCAAAGCCAAACTCATGTGGAATCTGGCAAGAGACATCAAGGGCAAGTGGGAGAGTTCCTACTGCTATATTAATAGTAGAAAAAATAGGCAAAATGTGGGTCAGGTGATTCATTGACAGAGGATGTAGTGAAGGCTGACTACTTGATATCTTCTTTTGTTTTCACAAACCTTGTCTCTCAGGCTTTTGTGCCTAGAAACAAGGAAGAAGGGAACTATCAGTCATGCAAGATCCAGACATGGACCTCTTGAGAAATTAAACACCTTTCAAGTCTATGGAAATCAAAAGAATGCATCCAAGGTTGCAGAAACAGCTGTCTGGTGTCATTGTAAGGCTTCTCTTTCTCAGTTTCAGAAACTCCTCTGATAAAGAAAGATAAATGTTGCACAGATTTTTAAAAAGGTCAAGGAAAACTGTCCAGAAAACTGCAAGGCAGTCAGCCTCAATTAGTTTCTGAGGGAAATCATGGAATATGTGCTCTTGGAAGCCATTTCTGGACACATGATAAATGGGTCCATGGGAACCTAATGAGATTCAATGAGTCCAAGTGCAAGGTGTTGCACCTGGACTAGGTCAATCCCAAACATGAGTGCAGACTGGGAGATGAACTCATTGAGAGCAGCCCTGAGGACAAGGACTTAGGGGGGTCTGGTGCAGAAAAATCTGGACATAAGCCAGCAATGTACACTTGCAGACCATAAGTCTAACTGCATCCTGGGCTGCATCAAAAGCAGCATGGACAGCAGGCCAAGGGTGGTGATTCTGCCACTCTACTCTGCCTCTGTGAGACCCCACCTGGAGCACTGCATCCAATTCTGGAACCCTCCACAAAGAAAAGACATAGATCTGTTAGAGCAGATTCAGAGGAGGCTACAAAGGTGATCAGAGAGCTGCAACACTTCTACTACAAAGACAGACTAAGAAAGCTGGGGTTGTTCAGCCTGGAGAAGACTGTGAAGGACAACCCACTGCAGCCTTTTGGTGCTTAAAGGAAGCCTATAAAAAAGATGGAGAGTGATTTTTTGCGCAGACAGATCGTGATAGGACAAGAGGGAACAGTTTTAAACTAAAAGAGGAGAGATTTAGGTTAGGTGTTAGAAGGAAATTCTTCATTGTGAGGGTGGTGAGTCACTGCAGCAGGTTGCACAGAGAAGCTGCGGATGCCCCATCCCTGGAAGTGTTCAAGGCCAGGCTGGATGTGGCCCTGGGCAAACTGATCTAGTGGGTGGCATCCCTGCCTATGGAGAGGGGCTGGAACTAGACGATCTTTCAGGCCCCTTCCTAAGTCATTCTATTATTCTATTATATGATTCTATGAATGTTTGCATTGTGCTAGGTAATAGCAAGTTCATATGTGAAAGGCTTCAGGTTGAAAAGAAGAGTGAAATAAAAGGTTTAAGAGCACTCTATATGTTCTGGAAGAGAAATATACAATAGAAGTAAATTATGTGAGAATAGAAGATGAACTGAGAGGACTTTGAGTACTATTCCAAAGAGTAAATCTTTGTAAGTGGATTGCATTATTAGACTGACAGCAAAAGCAAATTCAAGATAAAACACTGCAGAAAAAGGATTAAAGAGTAAGGAAGAAAAAGATATGACAAACTAGAGCTTAAAGAAGTTTGTGTTCTTATGTTTGTTCTCATTTTGTCTTAGTGTTAAGTGGACTTCTGTTGCTCATGAGACATGGAAGCAGCACAGAGGAAAGGCAAAGTGCAAGTCCAGAGGATAAGGTATACAGTCAGTTATATTAAAGTGCTTGTAATAAGCTATCTGGAGAAAAGTCTGAATACAACCCTACAAATTTATCAGAGCAGTGTAAGATATAAGGACTATAGAAAGGAGAAAAAAAGTAATTTTAGATCAGATGAGGTCTTTTAAGTGAACTAAACTATTAAAAGATTGCTATATTTTTCAATAATTACTTTGAAATGTCTAAATAGGTTCATTCTTAAAAAAATAAAAAGGGAAAAGTACTTTATCTTAAATTTTACCTTTTTTTTGTTTTTTAATGAGACCAGTCAGTTTACAATGCAAGACTAATAAGTACAATCAGTTATGTGAGAAACTTGAAAAATCCTTTGGAATTGAAAGTGTATAATCATAAAACCAATTCTTTGTGATGCTTTGACACTATGCACAAATCACAATTGCTTTAAAGCCATGGAAAGCTAGCTCTGTAGTACACCAATATCCTTTACTCAAACAGCATTGCCAGCCACTTGAAAATGCTGGACAATTAATTAATTTTTCAAATTCATCGATGCTTTTGTCTAATTTATATTCACAGTAAGGTTCTTTTTCTTGTGTAAATCTATGTGGATTATAACTCTAACAGTACTCCTCCTACTGTTTCCAATCACAGTAGTAATTAGGAAAAATCATGCCCAGATGCAACTGTGAATGTAAGGACTTAATATAGATGTTTGTTACTTAGTAGGTTTTCTGATAGCACTGATAACAGCAGTAGGTAGTACATGACTATTTTTAAACAGGAAATAGCCAACTGCAATTTTCATATCTGCTAACCATGACAATGTCACATCAGCTTTTTCTGTCAGCTCTGCTCACAGACAGAACCCCACTGAGTATTGTGCCCACTCTCTATACCCACAGCTGCTCAGAAGGGGAGTGATTTTGTCCAGTTTCGCTGATTAAAATCACAGCCCTTATCAAAGCAGTAAAACATATCTCCAGATCTTTCCATTCCCTGTAGCTTCTGACTTCCACTCCTATCTTCTGCAGTGAAACTGTCTCACTCTAATTGTAGAACTAATAGTTAAAATTTGGAAACATGCTCCTGAATGCCAATTGAATCCTTAGCTGCTCAAGCCACAGCTTAGCTGCTACAGTCAGAGCCTGACTTTTTCATAAAAATTGGGATAGAAAATTGGCACAATAGGAAATAGGACAGATATTTCCAGTAACAGTTTAGCTCAAATGAAAACAAGTACAACAAACTGTTGAAGACAATAAAAACACCCCAAAACTCCTTAAATAATTAGGAACGAAGCAAGACATTCTGACCCCTAGAGCAGTTTACCCAATCCAGCTGAGAATCAGCAGAATGTTGCCAGCCAGTTATAAAATATTTTTATTCTGTTTATCCTTAAAATGTTACCATGCAGGTTCTTTGGAAGGATGGAACATGAAGAATATGAGTAATGTGTAAGAAACACAACCTATTTCCCAATCTTTTCCTACATACTATTTCTGAAAATGTCACTACCATGCTGAGTCTACTAATAGGATCATTAGCTCATCAAATCAGGCTTAGAGTCTAAAACTGAGAAATGAGACACACTCACAAAATATCTCTGAAGAAATAGCTAATTAGGTGGAAGATGGCATGGTGTGGGTTCTGAAAAAGGTCAAACTAAAAGTAGGGTTTTTAGAGTTGAATCTTAAAAACTAAAATACAGTTTTGAAATACAAGGAAACAGGAATGTGATGGGCATTCACAGTTTATAGCCTCTCTCATGAAAAGTGGTACCTGAAGAACCAGATATGAGATGCAATGGGAATTTTCATCCTTGCTCAGTCTGTTATGGCTCTCTCCAGCGGTCCTCTTTTCTGTGTTGGAATTACATGCCTGGCATACAACCAGCATCAACCAGTGTGTCCAAGGCCCTTACCCAAACTTTATGACTTTGTGGTAACTTTAGTTTCTGTCAAGTAGAGGCAAGAAAACAAACTTGAATTTCCTCACTGGAAAAGCAAACAATCAAACTAAAAAAGAAAAAAAAAAAGAGGCAAACAAACAAAAACAAAAACACAAGAGGAAGGAAATTTGGGGTAAACATGAAAATGGACCTTATACAGTGGAAATGGGAAAGTACCTGCTATACGCAGGGTTAGTAGTCTGGGCTACAGTTAGTCTCACACTACCCACCTTAGCCTGTTTCCAGTCACAAATCAACTTTGAACTGTGTCTATCTAAACATATGTACATGCATAATAACTTCAAAAGAATTATATGGTCAGTCATAAACATGTGAAAATATTAGGTGATGAGGAATGACCACTGGGAACTCTTTCAACACATTTGAGATGGAAATTTCAGTATAGATGAGATGACATAGGGGATTCAAGAAGGCCTATTTTTACTCACTATAAAATGGGTAGGTGAGGAAAGTAACACAGTGGGGGAAAGGACAAATTTTCTTTTTAAAGTAAAGATGTAGAGGATGTACACAAATCATAGGATTTTAATTGACTTCCCAAACCTAAGGGAATGGGAGGATCTTACTTATTTGTGAGAAAGATAAATGGGGTAAAAAGGCAAAGACCAAAAGACAGGGATGTCACTAATACTAGTTTCCATGAAGCACTGAAATACAGGCTGGAAACCTGTGAGAGGCTAAAAACAAAACATGGACAGAAACATCCTTATGGGACACCTCCAATTGTCCAAAAATTTAAGGAAGATATCTTTAAAATAAATATCCTCCTCATTTAGCTCCTAGCTTCATCAGACTTTAGCTTTGTATGGGCTGAGCAGAAATCATAAAAGCTGCAGGTGAAATTTTCACAATAGAAATGGTGGACAATGAATTTTTAGAATTGCCAGTTAAAGAGAGAAAAACACAAGAAGCCAAAGCATCATATGTTTTCACTTCTCCATAAGATAGCAGAAGAACTCATGGTTATTTTAAACTAAACAGGACTCACAACCAGCTGTAGAGAGCATGGTGCAACCCAACACATTTCCTCACTTACAGGAAGAAATGAGAAGAGACAGGAACATTGTGTGTATAAAAGAGCCAGAAACTGCCAGAAAACTTCCAATTCAATCCCATGCTGACATTAGCAAAAACCGACAAACCCAAGTAGACAGTATAACAACGTTTATGATTACACCTCTGTTAGAGCAGCTGGCAACATAGCCACTGGAGTTAGCAGAGGAGCTGGAAAATGCCCAAGGACTGAAAAAGACACGAGCACAGTACTCACATGCTGTCACACAAGTGGAAAACTGTAGGTAAATATAAAAAAGAAACTGCAAGGAAATGGTGAGGCTTGCAAACCATGACTGACCTTGTCATCAGAAATAGTCACCAGTACCTATGAAAGGTCAGCTGAATTCTCAAAGCGAGTGGGAGATCTACATATATATAAACAATATCTGGCTACATCAATATGATTGAAGGTGATATGATACACTGGCAAAACAAACACCTTAGTAATATTGTCTATATTACTGGAAAGTGAAGTCATTATACTGATATGCACTAGGTGGACTAACTGAACATGGAGCATCTCAGGTGTAAGTAAATATCAGTCTGTGAGTAACCAAAGCAAACTTACTGAGCACAACAAACTTACAAAGCACAACTTAACTCTGCAGGCCTGGAGGTCAGCTAGTGTGGTAATTATGTCATTATTATTACTCTCTGTGTCCAAAAGATACTGACAACATTCAAATTACCTTTTGTAACTAATCTCTCGTCTATGCTATGTTTCAAAGCATGTCTGGGAATTATTCAGGCAAGCACTGACTGGAATAAGCTAAAATCAGACCAGGGACAATTTAATATTGTTAATGATTAACATCCAATACCTGAGCCACCCCCTTCTGTCTGTTTAATTTGCTCATGTAGATGTATATAGCAGCAGTCAGCTTTCTGGGTTTCAAGGACTACATCAACTATTTCTACGTTAACTGTAACAGGAGCTTAAATGTTTGTTCTCAGGGAGATACACACACACACACGTAGACTGTACAACATATATATATATATATATATATATATATATATATATATATATATATATACACACATATACACACATATATACATATAAAACAGTGTTAAAAACCTTACTATAAATTTGATTTCACTGAATAAATCATGTTAGCTCTTCCTACCACAGTTTCTAGATGAATTATTAAAAAAAAATCATCAAAAAATGCATAATACATTTCCACAATTTTGATAAGAAAATGGATCACTGAGGGTCATGATTGCATGTCTTCATCATGCAAAAATGCTTCTCAACAACCAAAGAAATGAAAAGGTGGGGTTTCTTTAAATAAAAATTAAGGACTACTATCAGGTAGAATTTGGCAGAACATGTGGTTTTGGGTGTCTCTCATCATTTGATACATTTTTCATCAGAAAAAGAATGTCAATCAGTTGCCCTGCATGTGAAATGCTAGAAGTGGAACTGTGGCTTGAGTATAATTAGAAATAAAGCTTTACAGCAATGTAGACATGTTAATGCTTTTCTTTGTGGAGCAGTGAGTTTGATACACAAACAAAAAGCAGATGATTTTGAGGGAAAAACTGATTGCACTTAAATCCAGAGTACAAACCTTCCAGCCAACATATACCAATAAAAACAGATTACATGAGTCAAAAAGATGCTTACAATAGCAACTGCTTTTTTTTTGTTTTCATTTAAGAAACTAACATCAAAGGAGTATTCAGTTCAAAAAGCAGCTTCAGTTGCCCATTGACTCTGACAGAGATTACAACATCATCCACTTCTCAATCACAGCAAGTGCTGATGGTTTGAAAAGTGTACAGCATTGCTTTGTGATGTGGGGCCTATAAAACAGCCTGATGATACAGAAGACAAAGTGTTCTTGGAGATGATTCCTTATCAGCTAGCATGTAACTGTTTAGAAATGCTGATGAAGCAACCTTGAAAATTAAAACCACATGTTTTCTAAAGATGAAAAAATCTGGAGTCTTTAGTTAATGCAGTGGATTTGGAGCCAGATCTCAATTAAAATGTATTGTAGGACTATTATATGATAAAACCCACAAATGCAACAGAGAGAATTAAAACCCTATCAGACTCATTTATTCTAGAGACAGAACACAAACCTACTCCTGACAATTATATACCTATTCAATGAGCCACAATGAAGACAACAAATCATTCCTATTCAGGAAATGAAATTTTCCCTTGATCACCAGTTAAAATGAAATATATTGAGTATGTGGCAGTAGTCTTATGAATCTGCTATAGCCTCCAATGACCACACACTGCAGCAGCCCTAGACTGTACATTTACAGTATCTTGACATCATAAGAAAGATGGAAACCTCGGAGGAAAAATCTTATATAATATGCAAACCATTAAAAAGATTTAATTTATATCACCCCTGCCTAATAGTACCCTAAACTACATATTTATGTTATTAAGTCAGTCTCTGTAAAAATGAGACTTGCCTTTCTTAACTTTTGGTGTCTGAAGGCTGGTTTTAAAATCAAGTGTCTAGGCTCTATCTTGGCAAGATAAAAATTTATAGTAGATCATTCATTCCATCTATTTTGAGGTGAGGTGGGCTGAGTTCTGATGGCATTTAACTCTCACTGTTCACTAGGCAGAAAAGGCTGATGACCTCTTAGACTAGATGCCTTATGTCTAAAGGTGGCCAGATGTCAAATTTCACCCCCATATGTGTTTGTAAAAGAAGATTTAAACCCTGAACCTATAAAATGCATTTTTTTGTCTTTATTATACAGAAAGAGCAAGAGTACTGTTTTCTTGAAGGCTGCTGCTCTTGGTGGTGCTGTCATATGCTCTCCAAGCATTAGGCGGATGGCTGGAACACTTGCCCAGGAACTGGGAAATCTGAGCTTAGCCAGACATTCTCAGGATAGTGTTGAAAACAATAGTTATTCTGGATCATGTAACCTTTCCCCACAGACATTAAACACAGTCTAAACATCCAGAATTCATGGGCCCAGAAGAACAAGCCATCTCTGATCTTTTTGTTGGAAAGGTTTTCTAAAGTAAGAATGTATAACATAGTGTTGGACATGTAGACCAGAATCCTGTTTCTGTCTCAGTTTGACTTCATCAATTGATGGATCACAAATACTGTAATTCTGCATTTGTGTTCTCCTTTTAAAAGGAAGCAATATTTTTTTAAAGAGAGGTCTAGGAACTCCAATATAACATGTATATGAGACGTGCTAATACCTCATGGAATGAGCACATGTCTGTAACAATAGTAAATAGCTTCTTCAAGTAGTGAATTTCTGTTCAGGCAGGTAGAGTGCAAAGGTGCTCAGCTGGGTTTCACAGAATATTCTGAGTTCAAAGGGACCCACAAGGATCATCGAGTCATAGAATCACAGACTGTTCTGAGTTGGAAGGGACACACAAGGATCATCAAGTCCAACTCTTAAGTCAATGGCCCACACAGGGAATTGAACCCATGATCTTGGCATTATTACAGTCAAGTTTTAATCAACTGAGCTAATCTAAGGGTTGTTGGGAAGCTTTATGTTTGAAGGAAGGATATACACTAATAACAGAAAAGTAATCATATTTCTTTACACTGAAGGTGTGAAATAAAGCTCAACAGCAATATGTATATATTGCAGAAAAAAAAAACAGAAGAAACATCACCTGGAGTGTGCAACACACTCAGTTTTATTTAATGTATGTGAAGTTGTCTTTGTTTGAGGGAAAAACCCAAAATGTTTACCAAAATGCAGAGGAGAGGATTCCTCCACAATAATCACGTCACTCTATTAAAACCCAACAAGAAGAAATCCATCAGACCTATACACTTACTAGAAAAACATTGCACACATGAAGAGAAATGTATTGACCTAAACTGCATTTTCAAAGGCCAAAAAGGATTGCTTTGGCAAAAGAAACCACATTGAGCCCAATGCTTCCAGTTTTGGTGGCAGAGAATAGTCAGTTTCAGTGAATTGAACACAACTAAACAGACTATTTAAACCATGTTCAGTAATCACTTGTGATTCCTCAATTCTTACAAAACTTTAGTCATAGATTGCACCCGCTTTTAGGTATGGATTTTCAGTGAAAAGAAGTAAAATCCAATACGTTTGCTGTAGATAGGACAACAGCATGACTTTTGATGTTGTTCCTACTGAACGTTCACAACAAATTTCAGCAGTCAGAGAGATACAACTCAAATGGGGCTATGAGAGTAATTCCACCGGGAGGGGAAAAAAAAAGAAAAGAAAAAGGACTCTACTTTTTCATCTACTAGGGACTAGAAGCAGTATCTTCAAGTTTGAGGAAAAAATGTGTTTAGAGAGCATGGCAAGTACAAGCTTAACTGTATAGATATAGAATTTGCAACAGAAACAGAATGCAAAACTTGGCTGGCCATCAACATGAGTTCTTGAAGGAATGTTCCAATTAAATATCAATAAAAATATTTTATTATGTTCTATCCTTTGCCTAAAGCATATTAGCTATGTCAAAACGTCATTGAAGGTAAAATACTATGACTTTAAAAGTAACTCAGGTATACTTGAACATTTGAGAAAATTCTTAGGTTTTTAACCCAATGTCAACAAATAATACCAGTACAAAAATTAGGGTAACATTTGGGAATTCAGTGTCTTTTGGTAAAAAGGATAAAACACAGTAGTGCTAAATTTCTCAAAATAACAAGGGAATTATGTTCAGGCTGAGTACCACCCTGTAATTTATTTAGTTAATTTTAATTACCATAGCAAAGTTGTCACCAAAAATTAGGTATTCTTAACAGTACAAATCCATAATGACAGTAATACAAAAGAAGAACTTTATTACTCTTCATATCTGCAAAGTCCTTGGCCTGGCAGAGCAAATGAGCAGCAGATGCTAAAGATATATCTTGGGCAAAGTGACAAGGAATGAGTGTTTAAAATGTCTTTCTGTAATTCAATTCAAATTCTGCAATTTGCATATTCATTTAAATCTATGTGTGGTCATACTATCTACAAAGTGTTGGGATAGCTAATTCTATTTCAAGGATCTTATAGTATCTTAACAAAATCTGTGGTGTGAAAACAGCCTATCCTGCACATGTCATTTCAAGATAAACACATTCCAAACCAGGAATTCAACATGTCACATGAATTTATTAACTCAACAATTTAACAAAGTCCAAGTTTCTTTTTCAGTGTCAAAGGCAAATTATTTCTAGTTCCATATTCAGCCAGCTAACCAAATTTCCATCCATCTCAGTTTCTCAGAAGATTAGTATTAAAAGATAGGCCCTTGAACTGGAACTCAAGCATCAACAGATGACAACTATTAGAATTGTTTTAACTGAGGCCAACCAGCACTTTCAAATAACAGGTGTCTTTGAGAAGGCAGCCTGGGCCAGGAGTCATTCTCATTAGGTACTTTCCATGTGGTCATCCTAATTTAGAGGCTAAAAGAGATTAAGAAAATGAATGTGCTGTAATTTTGCCATTTGGCCTTAAGGTCAGAAAGCAAACTTTGGCACTCTTTTCACCATTACAAAAGCATCAACATCTATGTATATGATTTTTTTATCAAAAGACTGTTCACCTCATTAGGTCTAGATTATAGAATAGCTCCATGTTAGAGAGAAGTTGGGTTTGAAAGTTTTCAAGGAACTCTGATCAGTGAAAAGGTGTGTGTCGTTCTTGGCAGTAATATCCAATTATTTCAGAAAGGAAAGAAATCTGTAATGAAGATTATATATGCATTATAAATAGTGGGCTTGAATCTGATCTAACCCTGAGAGGGATTTAATAGTAGTCTCTCTTAAGAAAGATAGTCAAGTGATTGTACTAGTACAAAGAAGTTGTATATATATATGTGGAAAAAGTCAAATAACGTTACATTGTTCCTCAGGGAGTAAACAACTCCATCTGTTCAGTCGTTAAAAGACTCAAAGGCTTAAGAGGTGACAGCAGAGTTTGCCTTGTTATATGGCCTGGGAACATACAGTAAATATTCTTATGTATCATTGACTGCAATGATAAAAAGCCATCAAATTGCCTTGATTTTCTGAGACCCAAAAGAACCATACACTGGTATTTATATATCATGGAAAAATAGTCTTGTGGATATGCAAGCAGATTTTCCTCATGACATGAATTTAAAGTTTGCAGTTAAAGCAGTTTGTAAGTTTTAATTAGTCTTTTTATTTTTTTTTAGACAAATTCATGCATGAAATTCTGCTTGTAAGAGGAACTTCTTTTTTGATAACACACATTCTCCCCCCTATTTATTAGCAGCAAGAGAGCAAAAGAAGGAAAAAGACACTAAGAAGCAAGTTCATGTGAGTCCTGACTCCAACATGAAACTATAGCTAAAATTAATGCTAGGTCACTGCAGTCAAAAACAGTGCAATGAAAAAAAAAGAAAAGTAATAAAACCAAAATCTACTAAAGAATCAACTTGACACAGCAACAAAAAAAAAATAGGAGTAAATAGAAAATTGTGGTAACTGAAATAAGATCATGAAAGCTTTTATAACACTGAGGAATAGCTGAAATATCTGATTTGACCAAAAAATTCCTCTTAGGATTTCTAATGAACCCTATCAACTAAAGCCACAGAAGCATGGGGCCACTCAGAGAAGCTGATGAAATTCTCCTCTCTGCTGAGAAAAGTGAAAAGATTTATTCAGGATTTCTGGAGGTGCTACTTATCATAGAATCACAGAATCATAGTATCGATTGGGTTGGAAAAGATCTCTGAGATTATCAAGTCCAACCCTTGGTCCAGCTCCAGTCCGTTTACCAGATCATGGCACTCAGTGCCATGTCCAATCTCAGTTTAAAAACCTCCAGGGATGGTGAATCCACCACCTCTCTGGGCAGCCCATTCCAATCCCTGATTACTTTCTCTGTAAAGATTTTTTTCTGATATCCAACTTCAATTTCCCCTGGCAGAGCTTGAACCCGTGCCCCCTTGTCCTATTGCTGAGTGCCTGGGAGAAGAGACCATGTTTTTATATCCTCAGGATGAAATTGATTTCTTTCTAAATTTTAAATAAAATTCAGGAGTTTGCCCCCTAGAGTCACCAAATCCATTTTTGTAGTGTTATCTCAGTCTGTTCTCTCCCATCCTCTATTCATATTCTAGATTATTCTCATTTGAGAATGGCGTCTTGTACTTGTTCATACCAAATGCTGTATTTTCTTCTAAGGATCTCTCTTCTGTATTAAGATAATTTTGGTATTTATTTGCGTATTCCAACATAGTTAAATCCCTTTGACCTCAGCTACTGCCAGATTTAATCTATCTACTCTTTAATCTAATGTTTATTCATAAAAAACACTGATGAGTACCACACAAGATATATCTTGGCAGGAACTACCTTGGTACAACCTAGTGTGCTGTATGTGAACCAATGAAAACTGTTCTTTATATTCAGTATTCAAACATCTTTGCACCTATGCTACATTAATATTATGCAAATGGTGTTTCCATAACAAAATTTTAAGAATGCTGCATGAGAGAAAACAAATAAAACACAGCCCAAAATGTGAAGCTAAATGGCAATGGGATCATATGAAAAGTGTAGCATGACTTCTTCCCCTCTTCCCATAAAAGCTACTACCCTGCTATAAAAAAGAAACTAGATTGCTTTGATAGAAATCATAGTGGCAGTTACTCAAGATTTTATGGTTATCTAGGTACCTATAAAATGTTTGATTACTCTTTTGCAGTATTTTTCTAGGAAATTAATAACGATAGTTGATTGATCTTCATTTCTATAATTCTTCTTTTTAAGAACAGACACAATATTTGCTTTTTTTCAAAGCTTACAGGATTTAGCAGAACTCCGTGGACTTCACAAACTAACTGCCCAGAACTCTGAAATTCCTCCACGATTTTCTTCTGTCATGGGATTGCTGTTTCAGAAAAGTAAACAAAGCTCATGTAAGTCAAATCAAACTTTAGACAGATCCACACTATGAATCCAGAGCATTTTCATCTGAAGAAAAGACAGAGAAAAGGGCTTTAAATCACATTCAGACATTTAAGTTATACACTGAAGAACCTTTCAAATGTATCCCTCAGACAATTTACATGCACTTCCTGCAATTTGTAAGTTACAAGGACAATCAGAGGACTAACGACTCCTGCTATTTTGACATAGTAGAGTATGAAGATCCAGGAAATGGTAATACTGGAAGTGTTATTAAATGGATTGAAGAAACTCCTAATAAGAGTAAAGAGAAGTAAAGAGAAAGCCAGGAATGTTGAACCTAACAACAACAAAATCTGCAATTCTGTTCCAGAGCTGCAGTTTGTTTAATATATGTTTGACTATGGAATTGTAAGCAAGAGAGTTTCCAAAGTGATTTCTTATAAAAATATACATATATATAGTTACATACACACTTTTACCTGTTTTTGTATCGTATTGTCTGCCTTCTAAATCACACAAAAATACATTCAAGTTCATGAAGAAGAGTGACTAGAGAAACAGAAAAAGAAGTCCTTAATCTACACTCATTGTTGTTTAGTATTCTGAAAAGAAACTTCCAAATACTTAGAGCCTTGATACTGTTGCTATTTTTTATCACAGAAAAATCTTGAATTCAGTCAGAATCAGACCTCATTGTAAAATATATTTTCTATCCACTTGGGGATAGACATTATCCCTTTCAGGCAAACTACAGTCTAAGTATATGAAACAGAAGATGAATGGGAGGCGTAGTTGATAGAGAAACATAAAGTGACTCTCATCACATCACTGAGTAGATTGATTGCAGTGTTAGAAATTTGAACCAAATTTCATGAATCCTTATGAGATTCATTTTTCCATTGTGGACACTGAATATTTCCTGGTATGTAAGAAATGTTCAAAACATGATCCATGTTAATCTTCATGCAGAATATATTTAATATCAATTTTTATTTTATTTCCAGAGGTTTGGTAGTATTTTTCTTTTTACACTTAGAAATAAATATAATCTCCAGAAGACAGTGCAAATTAAACAAAGCAAGGAATACAGTTGAAATATATCCACAGTCCTATTTGTATGATACATAATTGCCAAACTGTTGCCATAATGTTTCAGAGTAACTTCAGAGAATTCCTTAAGAATAAAGCTCATTAAGCAAGATAATATCTTTTTCAGTGTGCTACATAAGGTGACACACTAATGAAAACCTACAGGAAAAAAAACTTAGGACAAAGAACCTGAAGAACTTTTATCCTTGAAAATGCCTTAATTGCACATAATAAGAAAAATTTCACTGCACTTTCTTTAATATTCAAGCTAAGCAAAAGATCATTAGAAGTGTATTGAAGTTCTTAGTCCACACCTGGCTGCAAGTGAATGCTTAGGCAACTTATGAACCTTGTAATGGAATGAGCAAATGAAAGAAAGCTGCTTATAATTTAGGTTTGCTTTTATGCTTCTCTGTATTAGAGCTGTGAATTAAATGAAATCAATTTCAAGTATTCCAAACATGCCAACACCTCCACAATCCTCTGTGTATTCAGAGGTGAAGTGGGCCATAGAAATAGCCTTTTCTATACAATCAGATATTTCTTTTGAAAGGAACTGTATATATGTTGCTAATCATTACATGACATTTTTGTGTACTTCGGGAAGTGCTATGCCAATAAATTCTACTTTATTTTTCATGTGATGTGCTCTTTGAGAGTGGAAGAGTAAAAGGAAGTCTGTAACAGTAGGGCAAGCATGTCTATATAAAGATGGGTAATGATTATTATAATATTTACTCTTTTTTTTTTTTGTCTTGTTCCTCCATGTTGCTTTTACTCTTCTCTCTTTCTCACCTCATTCAGAAAATAAGGAGTTCCTCAGCTTCTGGAAACCAAGAGCAGCCCACAGAAGTGAACTTATTTGATGAGGTTCATCTTCTGACAGAACAAAATATAATTTGGTGTCCTTTAAGCAACTTCTAAAATATGGACAATCTTTGTATGTAAAAGTATGGGAAAATAATGAATAAGGGTCAGTTCTGGAGGCACTAAGATTTTTTTCTCTTTTCTACAGGAAGGTAGAAAATTTGGCTGGCTGACAGAACCAGCTGTCTTGAGCATAAATGCCATTAATGCAGCTCTTGCCTTGATGTGCTTACTAATGGACCTTGTACTCTCTCACTGCACTGCCAACTCCAAAAGCTCCAAAATAAAGATTTTTTTCCAGTTTGCTTTGCCTTTGAGGAAAGACTTTGGGTTTGTTCCTAAAAGATACTATGAAGTTTGTTCTTTCCCTCGTTATGAACTCACTCTGATGACTGACCCTGTGTGTAGGAATCTGAACGGTTGAGTTAAAATCTGGCTAAATATCCCAGAGAGAAGGCTCAAAGATATTCGTAACACTCAGTTCACTGTGATATTCCCCTCTTCGCAAATTTCAATGAATTCACCAATGTCTCTCCTGGCCCCTAATTACCCCTACCTGAGGCTTGCCAATAACATATTCCTTGTACCACTTCATGCCCTCCCTCCTCCACATAACATGTCCTTCTATCAGCTCCAAATGATGACTGGTTCCCTCCATGCCTCCTTTTCTCCTTTCTCCATCCTGGGAAACAAGGAAACAATGCCAAGGGTGACAACTACTTTTTTTTTTCACAGACTGGAGTATCAGGGGTTGAAAGCAAAGGGAGTTAGAAGATGGTAACACCTCTATGGAAAACCCTATATGCTTTCAGATCACAGTGGGAAAATTCTGATCTGAAAGCAGCTGGTTCATAACTTCAGAAAACCTGAAAAAAAGGTTGGTAAAACTTAGCTACAGTTCTAACAAGGAGTCTGGCAAAGCCTGAGAAAGTTTAAAAGGCACTTACTCCATTAAATGTTAAAATTTTAATTAATAAGACATTAGCTGTAGTTTAATACTTCTCTTTGAGTGTTGAAGGAGGACAAAATGGAATTGATTTTGAACACATAGGAGCACACATATACATATGTGCATACATATCTGATGCATGTGCCTCTAATGTTCCTTCTCTAAATTGTCCCTAGGCTCAGTCATATGGATAAATTAAAATAAAAATAAACTTTAAGCCATAGGATCCCCAGGTGAATTAGCTATGAAGCTGGTCACGCAGACTTTAATGCAAAATGTCTCTGCTTCAGAGAAGCTGAGATTTAAATGAATGCCAAAATTCTTTCAATGATAAAACAAAAAATGACATTTAGAACTTTGAAAGACCTTGAGCAACTAAAATACTTAAATATTATTGGATCACAGGGAAAGAGAGAACATGCTGAATTCTATTTAGAGTTTTATGTGGGTGGTAGAAGTCTTATTCTGTTCCTATTTGTTGAAAAAAACATATTTACATAGCTACATGATTAGTGTTCTCCCTCAGGATATTGTGAGTAGGTTATTTGGATCACCCATACAAACCCTTTGCAGAATAGAAGGGATCATTTTGCCACTAAAACTACTGTGGAAAAAAAAAAGTGAGGAAAAAGCTTTTTATCTTTAACTCTGTAAGCTTTTGTGGCAATCTAGGAGAATTTACTCTTATAAGTAGCCTTCAATAAGTACTAACTTGCTGAAAGATGTTATTTTTGTTCTTTTGTAAGGCAAAATACTGCCTGGAAAAAATACATGATTTGGGGAATAAAAGAATCTACAGAAAATCCAGTCTTATTATAGTTTAACAGCAAAGTGAAATTCATGGCTTTGAAATTAAGTGTTGAGAATTTTTAAATTGTTTGGTTTGAAATTATATGATAAGAATCTCTAATTTGAGTATCTTTAGGAATCAATGTGCTATTTAAATTTTTGCTTTGTTTTAAGCCTCAGATGACAAATATAATTGGCTGTCTGACTACAAAGTATCATGACTTACATAATTTAGAGCAGTTGTTTGGGCCAAACTGTAGAAGAACTGAAAAAGAAAGCTGCATTTTCAGCCATTAAAATTCCTTGTCTTTCTGTTTGTGGTAGAGATGGATGTGTAGAGAAAAAAAATATCCTGTCCTATCAGGTAACAGTGAAGAATGTATGGCTCTGGCTAAAAGTCAGTTCCCATCTTTACATTTCCACTGAATTAATGATTTGGGTAGTTCTTTTCCAGTCTCTTCTCTAATTCTCTAAAATATCTAAGGGCTGGATGTACATCCACACCATGGGTTTTATTCAGTTCGTGGAAAATTTTAAGAATTTTCATTGGCTGTAAAAACAGAAAAGCCAAATAGAGTCTCATCATTGGGGTTTCCGAGCCATGGTGAGATCACTTGGATAAGGTGATTACAGATGTAATAATTGTGACAAACTTTGGCAACATCTTTTTTTTGACAGCAGCATATGTATTGGTTCTTCAGGTCATGCTGAAGCAGTTCCTTTTGTTCTGGAATGTCAAGGCTGACAGTTCAGTGCCTCGTGTGTATCTGCAGTGGCTGGAGGGGAAGATGTGTAACACTCGCTGATGCTGTACTCTATTGCAAGGAAGGGAGAAAGAAGCCAACCTGCACAGCAGTTTCTTTGGTAACCATATATATCTATATATGCATACACATCCTACATATCTATCTACCTACCTATCTGTCTGTCTTTTTATCTAGAATGTTAAAGAGGTGTCTTTTGTTCACTAATATTAATCGTCTGACTGTTCCTCATGTGTGTCCTATGCCTTGATACTATAATAGTGTATAAGCACTTTTCAGCTCATCCTTGCTATTGTTACTGTATTTTAAAAATAATTTTGCATATAATTACCCATTTTTGCTCTTTTTTTGATATGTGATTATGCTATTATAAAATCCAATAAAAATAGGTGAACTGAAAAGGAAAGAGAAACCAATTTAAATTAAATTTCTAAATTAGATATCTAATACTGATAGATTACCTTCTTTTCAAATATAACATTCAACAAAAGAAACAGTAAAAATGCAAATATTGTTTCTCTTTATAATGAGATTTCTTTGCACACTAGTTCTTTGCCTAACCCTGGAATTGCCGTAGGCATTGCAGTAGCTTACTTGTGCTCCTTCTTTCCTTCTTATTACTTTCTTTATTAAGCAATACTAAGTGCTTTTGAATGCTTAATGTTAAAACAGTTATGTTATTTACCTCATTAGATTTCAAGAGAAGAAGACGTGTTTCATGTGGTAATGATTTCCCATTTTACAGGGCTAAGGTCCAAAGTTCTCAAAGCACTTTATGTCAGTAAATTAATATTTTTTCTATCTTTCCATCTTTGTTAAACACTATGAATTTAATGTATGCATTACGTAAATGAGAACAACTAAGCCAGCTGAAGCCATATTGGACATAGAAAGGATCTGCTCATGTTGTGAAGTAATTTGGAGGGATTCAACAGTGTGTTTTAGATAAATTTACCCTGGTCCCTTGATGCAAGCATCCCCCCTGGATATTTCAAAGCTATCTCAATAACTGGACATTATTTCTTACCCTCTGTTTTTCACTAAGGGAGAGTAAGCTTTAATCACCCACGTGGAGAGGAATTTCCCATTTAGTGCCCTCTGGCAGAAATCTGCTTCCTATGTACAAAAATCGCTGTGTAAACCAAACCAAAGGAGAGCAAATGGAGGCAGTTGAGATACCTCAAAACTGTGCTAGTGCTCTGAAGCAGATCTCTAAGGTAGGTGTGAATGCATCTGGAAGACATGTCCAAGTCAGAGTAGTATTAAAATAAACCTGTCTGAGGCTCACACAGAAGCCAGTGATTCTTAGTTTACAATTGTTGAGTAGCAACACAACTGGGAATGGGCTGTGATTACATGTTAAAATTACAACAAATCAGTGAGAGAAATTCTAAAGCAACTGAAGTGGTTTGTAGTTACTAGTAAGCACATCTCTTCACTCCACATATAAACTTCTGTTAAAAAAAAAAACACACAAACCCCCCAACACTTTTGTAGCGAAGTGCCCAGCTGATATTTGTATGAATCATGTACTGTTGCCTCTTCTCTCCTTAATCTTTTTATTACTAGCCTGTCCTCAACTTGAACTCCTTTAAATAGAATCTTCATCTGCCCTTCCTGAAAGCAAAGCACTTAACACATTCGGTGTGCTGCCATAAAGAAAATAACAAAATAGATGACATTTTGGATCTAGAGCCAGATATGGATGTTGCCATTCATTCCACAGCCTGATTTATCACTGCAATCTTTGTATTGCACAGTGCCATCAATGGTTTTTCATATACAGAGGTGGCTGAGGATTTTCGGAATGGACTTTCATTAATAATTGAATCAAGATTGGTTTGTTGTATTGCATAAGGTCAGATGATTTTTTCAACATATGGACAGCTGCTGAGGAGGGGAAACATTTTCAAAACTTCCAAACATTTTCTCTGTAAATAACTATAACTCCTTTGCTGTTCTGCAGTTATGGGAGTTTCTTTCACCTACTTAGTAGGCAGAAGCAGCACCATGGTATTTAGATGACCCAGCTATACCATAAATGCCAGTTACAGGAAACAATCAATTTACAGTTAGTCCAGTATCTGAAAATTGTTTATTTAACTTTCTGATGAATATAAGGAAGTTCCAAGCAACAATTGCTTGATAGAGGAAAAAGATGAATCTCAACTAAATGGGGAGGAAGAATTCAGTCAGCTCTTAACATATTATTTGCAATCTAATTTGTTTTTCAAAGAAGTGATGTTTATTTAACACAGTAGCATTTTACTACATGCAGTGCTAATGGAGGTTAAATAAAAGACACAAGGGCAATAAAATCTCTCACTTACTTTTCACACAAGGACAAAACTGCTATGTGAGAGAAATGCAGAATAATTTCTCAATCCTCACAGCACTTTTTGACACCACTGGCTATGGGTTACCTCTTAAGGATTTGAAGATTTTACTGGAGCTGACTGATTTAGATTTGGATAGGTTTAAATCATACTTGTCAGTGTGCTATTAATTTTTAACCACAGTCATTTTTTTCCTAGACCTGTTAATATGCTAGGCAGTCCCAGGAAGCACAACACTTTGACCCATGCTCTCCAGCATTTGCATATGGCACTTTCTAGAGGTGCTTTACTCTGTAATCAAAATTCTAACTTTCTCCTCAACAGCATACAGATTTGGGAATCCACAGACTCAGATGAAAGACCCTTCAAACTGGTCATATGATTATCAGACACACATTCTTTTATGCTAACTGGTCTTTTCCTACTCAATTCAGATGAAACACAAATAACTTCAGCTCGCTACAAAACTTTGTAGACAATATTCTTTCTCTGGAGGTGCAGTGTGATGGAATATGGTTTTTCTTTACAACCCACCAATTATTTTCATGTCTTTTCTGGACCTTGAGATTTCTTTGGGAGCCACATTAGTCAGAGAAATACAGTAAGGCTAAGATTACTGTTGCCTCAGCACAACGTAAAACTTTGTTTGAAGCCTTTCTGACAACCCGTTTGGGAATGAATGCAGCCCCATCTTTTCAGAATTTCAAAACAGATCACTACACAACCCCAAACTGTCTCAAGTTTTCAAACTGAGAAAACTTTGTAAAAGTAATAGAGGCATTTCGTTACCATCAGTCTAACATTGAATTTAATTTTTAAAAGCTTGGTAGAATATACTTGCGGGTTTCAAAACTGGCAGACTCTCTTATGAAAACTCCTACATCTGTATGATCCTCTCCAGAAATATGAAACTTTTAGTCCCTGCAGCTGTGACTCAGGTTAACTAATCAGTGATACAAGATTTGTTGAAGTCACCTGTTCTGAGCTCTTCAAAAGGTTGGTCAGTTTAAGAGCTGAGCTCTTAAACTTTGGATAATGAAAAAGAAAAACAATCCCTCCTCCAATCCTCGTTCCTGATTTCTCTGTCTCCTGCCCCGAGTAATGTGGGAGGACAGGGAATGGGAGCTGTGGTCAATTCATCACATATTGTCTCTGTCACTCCTTCCTCCTCACACCCTTCCATCACTCCAGACACTCCCAGGACTTTCTCCAATGAGTCCTTCCCACAAGTTGCAATTCTTCATGAGCAGCTCCAGTGTGGGTCGTTTCCACAAGGTGCAGTCCTTGAGGAACAGACTGCTCCAGTGTGGACTCCCCTCTCCACAGGGTCACAGCCTCTTTCAGATTCATCTGCCTGCTCTGGTGTGGGATCCTCCATAGTTTGCAGGTAGATATTTGTGTGCTGATTTTGGCTGAGATAGAGTTAGTTTTCTTCACAGTATTTTGCATGATGCTGTGTTTAGGATTTTTGCTGAAAACAGTGTTGTTAACATAGGGATGTTTCCATTGTTAATGAGCAGTGCTCACGCAGCATCAAGACCTCTTCTGCTCCTTGCTCCACCTCATGCCAACAGTGAAGAGGCTGGGAGGACACAAGGAGTTGGGAATTGGACACAGGTGGGACAAATGACTCCAATGATCAAAGGGAAATCCCATAGGAATGGTGTCAGAAGATAAACTGGAGGAAGAAGGAAGAAACAACGCAAATCATAGTTACATGTGAGGGAACCCTGGGGATGGCTGAACACCTGCCTGGCCATGGGAAGAGGCAAATAAATTCCTTGTTTTGCTTTGCTTTTGCACACAACGTTTGCTTTATCAAAGCACAAGTTTTCTCCCTTTTACGATCCTGTCCCCCATTCCACTAAGAGGGAATGAGCAAGAGGGTCTCTAGGGCTGATTTTGCAGCTGGTGTTGTCATGAAAATCCATGCCACTGTTAACCTTCCTGGGTGGCAAGGGAATCTCTGCTCTGGATCTTGAAGCACCTCCTCCCCCTCATACTGAGCTCTGGTTTCTGCAGGGCTGTTTCATACAGTCTCACTCCACTCTCAGGCTGCAGTTGCCCTTCTGCAGCTTTCCCCCCATTAAATTTGTTATTCCGGAGGCCCTACAACCTGCTGATCACTGATGGATTCAACTTGGACATAAGCAGGTCCACCCTGGAGCTGCCTGGCATTGTCTCTGTCAGATACATGGGAAGTTTCTAGCACCTTCTCAGGAAAGCCATCCCTGTAACTCCCCTGCTACCAGAATGGGGCCATACAAACCCAATTCAACATGACAGTCCTATACCTGCATTGGTCAGACTTGTAGAAAGGAGAAGCAAATGCTTGTGAAACAGATTTTACTCTGGACATTGTGTGTATGCAGTCAAGGCTTGTAAGAGCAAACTGCAATATCATGCATCTCCTTTGCCATTAATTTTTCAGACTCACTTGGGAAACTATTATAGAAAAAGAAGGCTGCATGGAAACCTCATTTCATCTGTAGAACTAAACATTTATCCTTGGATATCTGGTCAGCATTTAGACTCTCTAGTAGCCTTTCTACTACCACTGTCCTCAGTTTTTCTTTTCTTCCATAAGTTCCTTTCTGTGGCAAAGAAACACAATCAGAGAATCAGAGACCTGTGAAGAATTCAAGTAAATAACTTTTATGAGACAGTGTCAACAGTAACATAACTACTCAGACAGATGAGTGTTTGCTTTCTCTTTAAAAAAAAAAATTCTTAAAACAGATTATCCATCATTCACGGGCAGTCTGACCCAGTGCTTGGTCATATTTCTTGTATGTTAAAAAGGTTTTTTCATTTCCTTGAACCCTGGAGAACTCGGAGTAATTTTTCTCTTTATAAGAAATTAGAATTTTTTTAATTGAAGAACTCTCAATCCCTTATTGTCTTCTACATACTAAACAAACTGCATTTTTTAACTTTTTAGATGATTTTTTCCTTATAATTCAGGCATCTTTACAATTAAAAAAATAATTAACTGGATTCAAAAAGGGTTCTTTTCCCCTCATCTTATGTAATTTCTTTTCAACTTGCTTTCATTGTTTCCTGCATTCCTTATCTGTCACATTTGTTATTTTCTGAATTCCTATCCAAATCAGGCTTGAATCCACCTCCACTGTTTATATCTCACATATCTGAAACAAAATATACTGCAAAATAAAAGGAAGAATGACAAGTTGTCCTCAATGCACCAAACATCCAAACAATTATTTAAATGAGTAATGATTACAATTGTCAGCAAAAGTTATTACATCCACCTGGAAAACTCAGTCTTAAGTTTTTTGGTGCCACAAATATAATGTGCCACATTACTATCTTTTGAATCAAAATGTAACATTTTGCCAGCCAAATCTGTATTATTCATTATTGAATGTTTGATCTTTACAAAAATCTCAATGTATCTTCAATTTCTCTTCCACAAAGCTCCCTGTTGCTAAAAATAGAGCAACTTGCTTTCATTTTGTTTGTTCTTTGACTTTTTTTCTTTGTTGAAAACTCCTTGGTGCAAAAACTGTCTATTACTATGTCTGTAAAGTACATTGCAGAAGAAGCATTAATCCCACTTGGGCATTCTCCTGTTGTTGTGTTCCCAGGCAAAATATTTTAGCTCTAGAATCTCAATAAATTTATTTCTCTTGCTACTGTCTGTAATTTCTGCTTCTGGGGGAAAAAATAAAAAGGGGAAAGCTAAAAAAAAAAGGTAAAAGTTACTTGGTAATGTTTTATCTTTCATCTCAATGGTCAAAAATCAAAAGATTTATTCTGATAGAAGACAAATGGTTTGGGGAAATAGCAAATGCATGTGAAATATGGTTTGAAAGCTCTCCTGTGAGAGGCTTAAGAGGACACAAAGCTCTTTAAGTGTGTGGGGGGAGCACTTTCTGTGCCATTAGTGCTTGATTAGATAGCATAACAGATAATGTAAGATAAAATTAGACTCTGACAAGGAGCAATTAAACCTTGAGTTTTGACAGTCATCTGTTGGACATCTTACCACTTTTATCCTTAGGGCCTCTTAGATGACACATAAGGACTTTATTCCAGAGGATAATTATCATAAGTGCATAGTGAAATGTTATGCCTTTTTCCAAAGATGTGTTGCTGAGCCCCCGGCACTGCCACAGTGGTGGCTATTTGGGGGCCTGGGTTTGTATGCTGTACAATACAGCAGCTGTGGTCTTTGATGGGCTGTAGGAAAAATGCAAAGGTCATAACATCAAGAGTCTGAAAAGCAGAATAGCCTTCAAGTCTTGACCTGCTTGATTGTTAGACAGTTTTAAACTTTCAAGCATAGATTAAATGGAATAGCTGTTGGATTTGTATTCTATGTGCAATCATTTTTTTAACTTATATCAATGTCGTAAGTCAAGGAGTGTCTTATCATGAAGTGCTTAAAAGAAGCAAAAAGGATTCACTGTGGAGTTAAAAAAGAAAAAAAGATTTTTGAGATGAGACTAAACATGATGTAACTTCTGTGAAGAGTAAAAATTTACCACATTAAATAGAACCTGAAAGCCGTGGACTTTGGTTGTAATCTCAAGTGAATGTTTTATCCAGGTGTATCCCATAATGGCTCTTATCTGTTAACCTTTGGTCTTGTGACAGTCACTTCCGAATGCTCCAGTGAGGTTGCACAAATTTCTTTCTCTAGTAACAGAGTCCAGAGGGTGTCTGAAAACATAGCTCTGTCTAGGATGTTAGCAGTATCTGTCCAAAACAGCTTGCCATGAAAGATTTGAATTTCAAAAAAAGAACTGACTTTATGATGTCACTGTCATTTGGGAGTTTTAAATGCCATTAAATCTATACCCCATAAAAATTCCAGTTTCACTTAAGGCTAAATGTAATCTTTATTCACACACATTTGTGGATTTTCTTCATAAATAACAAAGGAAAACTGTATGAAAAATTGCTTCAATAATGAATTGTTTCTAAATGACACATCTTTCAAGGACAAGTGTTTGTCAGACTTTTTTTCTTTTTAATGGAGATAGCAAAATAGTTACTGCAGTAAGACACCCAGTAATTTATTACTGCAAACAGTATTTTCTTAAAGGGATTCAGCATAATATTTTGGTGCTTGGAGTTTTTTAGTGTTTTTTGTACTGTTTCTAAGCAAGGAGAGAGCCTTTAATAGCAGGAAATTCTCTCTGTTTTCTGTCATGGGAGAAGGTATAAGCACACAACTTTGGATGTAATTTTATGATGTGGTAATTCACTCTGAACCATAGTCTGTATGGATTTGTCCACAACTTCAAATATGATTGGTCTGCCAAGTTTCAGAAAGTGAGTTCAGGTACATAGTTTTCCATTTCATATGATAAACTGAAGCACTTTTGACTAGAGCATACATGGTTTACAAAGGTCATATGAGTGATCTGTGTAGAATAGAGTTATCGCTTTAGTTATTTCTACCTGATTTTTGTTTTATAGTCTGCACAACATTGGTATTTAGTAAGAGAATAGGTAAATTCATAAAACAAGAAATAAATTGCATTGTAATTTTGCAAGGTCAGAGTAACGGGGAAACTATTAGAGGTGAATTCATTGTTATTCATTTCACTTCAAAGTTAAATGTCAGTTCCCATGACCCAGTAAATGGAGTGTAATTACTGAAAGTATATAAATGATATAACAGAGAAAAATCTGACTCCTGTAGATGTTCTTGGGAAAGGGGTTTTTTCATACATCTGGGTGATTAAAAAATTGAACTCCTGGACAGCAAGATCGGTCAAATTACTTCCCCATCTCCTGACAGAAAAAATACACTTTGAGGGGTCTTATTAAGCAATCTATCTCTATTGAGCTCATTAAGTTCTGGACAGCTAATAAGAATATAATAGAATCTTGGATGTCCTTTATAACATAATCTGACAAGTTGAAGCTGCATTCCAACTTCATTTGGATGGGCAAACAATGAACCATATGCTAGTTTCAAATTCAGCTTAGCTTCCTTCTTTTTTTAGTAGGACTTGTGCCTTTGTAAAGAAAGCTAAAATATAAATCAAGCTTGCCAATTCAGCTTCATTCTAACCTCTCTTTTTTCCCTTTTGAATGCTGTCACAATTTATCTCTCTTCTTACTCTACAAAAGACCTGAAGAGCCACTTCTTAAAAGATGCTTGTAAACACCTATGCACAAAAATCCATTTTAGTACACGACAAGAAGTTGATTTTAGTCTGACAAAACATAGTGCTTAACTATGAACATGAACCAACATTCAGTGTCATCTGGCATGCTATGTATTTCTATACTGACATTCGTATCTCTCATTTACAAAATCCCATTACAAGTTTCATACAGATCTGATTTATTCTTCTGCCCATTTTCTTCCCCTTTTTAGAACATGTGAAGCTTTGTCCTCTTGTTCTTTTCTTTTTCCTATTGGATCAGAGAACAGACCTGTTATATTTAATCCTTATTCTAGTATCAATCTACTTGATAATAATGCTGACAGAAACTCAAGTCACCAGCCAGTGGCTAAGTCAGTTTTTCAAGCACAGCAACCTTAATAGCCAGTGGCATTCCAGAGTGGGAATTGAATAATGTGAGCAACCTGTATTGACCTGTAACTTCTTAGCCCAAATGATCACATGCAAATTTGCAGCAGTAAAAGCTTCTCAGTCTTCAAGAAAAGTCTCTGAAGAAGACTCAAATTCTCCTTTACAAAGTAAAAGATTATATCCCTGATTGAACAGCAAAACCCTCCTGTCTTTCCTGGAGAGAAAGAGCCCTCCCTGCTCCAAGTGTGTTCTGTGAATTTGACCTTTACTTGCTGTTTAAACTGTGCTTCTCCTCCCCTTTCCTTAGCAGCAAGTGCAAAGGCTGAGGCACAGAAAGCTTTCCCAACTACTGGAACTGAACACTGGGTTTTCTCAAAGCTCATCCTCCTTCCCATCCAGACAGCTCTGAGGTGAATGAGCTCTGCTACGGCAGAAAGCAGTGCAAGCAGGGCTTTAGATCTTGTGTTGCTGCAAGACCTCCACTAATAGTTCACCCATTCTTCTTATTAGATGCCCAATATTGCCTTCAGATCACCTGAATGTACCTTTCTCAGCTGACTTTTGACATGGGTGGTTAAACTTTAGGGTACGTAAAGGCATGAAATTCTACATCGGGCTATAGGGCATGTAGAGAGAAATTGTTTATGAAATCATTCCAAATAAACTAGTCATTTAGAGGAAGAGAACTGTTGTCAGAAGTTATCCAAACCCCTGGTAATGTCAAAGGAATAATAACACACTGAAAGGTTTTACATTCCCTGGCAGGCTTTGTTTGCTGCTCCTTCAGCTATCAGCAGGTGACTCAGAGGGGAGTTGGAGGCGGGGCTTGCTCGTTAGCAGGAGAGTGAGAAGGCTTTAAGAACATCTCTAGGGAGCGCAAGCGACCCGGAGCGCGGCGAACAGGAGCGGGCAAACAGGGGCGTGGCACGTCTGTGAGGGCGTGGCACGGCAGTTTGCACGGCAGTTCGCACAGGCCGGGCAAACAGGCAGGGCAGAAACCTAGGTATTTCTGCAGCTTTTTTTTTTTTTTTTTTTTTTTTCTCTCCTCTGTTCATTTGTTTCTTTGTCTCTTTCTACCTTTCCCCCCAGCTTAAGGCAGTCATGCCTCCCAGAAAAATGAAAGCTGTTGCTCCTGTTACCAGTAGAGGTGTGTCAATACAGACTGAACCCTCTAAAAAGGATGCAGCCACTCAGGCCTCCGGCTGCATAGACTGTCTGAGCCTGGACCTACCACCAGAGGACAGTATGAGAAGTGCCTGCATACGATGTGAGCAGGTGAACGATTTGCTGGGTCTGGTGGCAGAGCTAAAGGAAGAGGTTGATAGGCTCAGAAACATAAGGGAGAGTGAAAGGGAAATTGACTGGTGGAGTCACACCCTTTCCACCCCTAAGGAAGCCCAGCAGGAGGTGGTGAAGCCCAGCCCCTCCTGCCTTCAGGCAGACGGAACAAACCATAGGGTTGGGGATGAATGGAAACAGGTGCCTGGTCAGAGAGGCAAAAACACCCCCTCTCGACCCCTTTCACCTGCCAGGGTGCCCTTAAAAAACAGGTATATGGCCCTGGACTCGGGCAGTCTGTTGGAGGACAGTCAGGAGGAGGATCTATCTACAAGATCTTCTGGTTACCCCCAGCCTACCGGACGGGTTACGACTACAGGTAAGAGAAAAAAGAGAAGGGTTGTTGTAATAGGTGACTCCCTTCTGAGAGGAACTGAGGGCCCTATATGTCGGCCAGACCCGTCCCACAGGGAAGTTTGCTGCCTTCCTGGGGCCAGGGTGAGGGATATTACCAAAAAACTTCCTAAACTTATCCAACCCTCAGACTATTACCCACTGTTGGTTGTCCAGGTTGGAAGTGATGACATTAATAAAAGGAGTACCAGAGTAATTAAAAAAGATTTCAAGGCACTGACCCGATCTCTTCAGGGGACAGGAGCACAGGTAGTAATTGCCTCAGTTCCTGTGCTAGCTGGGATGAATGAGGAGAGGTTTAGGAAAGCCCAGCTTACCAACAGGTGGCTTAGGGGATGGTGCTATCGTCAAAATTTTGGGTTTTTTGATCATGGCACGAACTCCGTGTTGCCCAGTCTCATCAAAGCAGATGGGCTTCATTTATCTAGGGAGGGCAAAAGAACTGTAGCCCATAAGTTGGCAGGGTTAGTTAGGAGGGCTTTAAACTAGGTTTGAAGGGGGAAGGGACGGCAACTGGGCTCTCCAGAGACAGGCCTAAGAGCATAGAGCCTGAGTTGAGAATGAAATCAATGGCCCAGCTGAAGTGCATGTACACCAATGCGCGCAGTATGGGAAACAAACAAGAGGAGCTGGAAGCCATAGTGCAGCAGGAAAACTATGACATAGTTGCTGTCACAGAAACGTGGTGGGATGAATCACATGACTGGAGTGCTGCTATGGGGGGCTACAAGCTCTTCAGAAAAGACAGGCAGGGAAGGAGAGGTGGAGGGGTGGCTTTATATGTTAGAGAGTCTCTTGACTCTGTTGAAGTTGAGGTCAGCAGTGACAAGGTTGAGTGCCTGTGGGCCAGAATCAGGGGCAAGGCCAACAAGGCTGACACCCTTGTGGGTGTCTGTTACAGACCACCCAACCAGGATGATGAAGGGGATGAATTATTCTACAAGCAGCTGGCAGATGTCTCAAAATCTCCAGCCCTTGTTCTTGTGGGTGACTTTAACCTGCCAGATATCTGCTGGGAGCTTCATACTGCAGAGAAGAGGCAGTCAAGGAGGTTCCTGGAGTGTATAGAGGACAATTTCCTTCATCAACTGGTAAATGAGCCTACCAGGGGGAAGGCCCTGCTAGACCTACTATTTACAAACAGAGAGGGGCTGGTAGATGATGTAGTGGTTGGAGGCCGCCTGGGGCATAGTGACCATGAAATAATAGAATTTTCAGTCCTCAGGGATGTAAGGAGAGTCACCATTAAAACCTCTACCTTGGACTTTCGGAGAGCAGATTTTGGCCTATTCAAAGAACTGATTCAGAGCATACCCTGGGAAACAACCCTTAAAGGTAAGGGGGTCCAGGAGGGATGGACATGTTTTAAGAGGGAGATTTTGAATGCACAGCAACAGGCTGTCCCAGTGTGCCGAAAGGCCAGCCGGAGGGGAAGACAGCCAGCTTGGTTAAATAGGGAGATTCTGAAAGAAATCAGGGATAAAAAGAAAGTTTACAGACTATGGAAAAAAGGGCTGGCTACTTATGAAGAATTTACAGATAGAGCTAGGTCATGCAGGAAAAAAATTAGGGAAAGAAAAGTGGAATTTGAAGTAAATTTGGCTATTTCAGTTAGGGATAACAAAAAGTCCTTTTATAAATACATTAATAACAAAAAGAGGGGCAAGGAAAACCTCCATTCTCTGTTGGACTTGGAGGGAAATATAGTTAAGGAAGATGAGGAGAAGGCTGAGGTACTTAACACCTACTTTGCCTCAGTTTTCACCAGTAAGACAGGTGGCCCTCAAGACAACTGGCCTCTGGAGCTGGTAGATAGAGAGAGGGAGCTGAATAGCCCTCCTGTATTCCAGGAGGAAATAGTGACCGACTTACTGAGCCAGCTGGATCCTAACAAGTCTATGGGACCAGATGGGATCCATCCCAGGGTGATGAAGGAGCTGGCAGAAGAGCTTGCCAAACCGCTCTCCATCATCTTCCAACAGTCCTGGCTCTCTGGGGAGGTCCCAGATGATTGGAGGTTGGCGAATGTCACCCCAATCCACAAAAAGGGCTGCAAGCAGGACCCTGGCAACTACAGGCCTGTCAGCCTGACCTCTGTGCCTGGCAGGGTTATGGAGCAGTTCATCCTGAGTGCAATCACACAGCACCTTCAGGGTGGACAAGGGATTAGACCCAGCCAGCATGGGTTTAGGAGGGGCAGGTCCTGTCTGACCAACCTGATCTCTTTCTACGATCAGGTGACCCACCTGGTGGATGAGGGGAAGGCTGTGGATGTGGTCTATCTGGACTTCAGCAAGGCCTTTGATACCGTCTCCCATAATATACTCCTGAAAAAGCTGGTAGCCCATGGCTTGGACAAGTGTAGCCTCTCCTGGATTAAGAGCTGGCTGGAGGGTCGGGCCCAGAGAGTGCTGGTGAACGGAGCTGCATCCAGCTGGCGGCCAGTCACCAGTGGTGTTCCCCAGGGGTCTGTGTTGGGTCCAGTCGTGTTTAACATCTTTATTGATGATTTAGATGAGGGGATTGAGTCCATCATCAGCAAATTTGCTGATGACACCGAGCTGGGAGGCAGTGTCGACCTGCTGGAAGGCAGGAGGGCTCTGCAGAGGGATCTGGATAGACTTGAGAGATGGGCTGATTCCAATGGGATGAAGTTCAACAAGGCCAAGTGCCGGGTCCTGCACTTTGGCCACAACAACCCCCTGCAGTGCTACAGGCTGGGCACAGAGTGGCTGGAGAGCAGCCAGGCAGAAAAGGACCTTGGAGTACTAATTGACAGGAAGCTCAACATGAGTCAACAGTGTGCCCAGGTGGCCAAGAAGGCCAATGGGATCCTGGCCTGGATCAAAAATAGCGTGGCCAGCAGGACCAGGGAAGTGATCCTTCCCCTGTACTCTGCATTGGTGAGGCCACACCTTGAGTACTGTGTTCAGTTCTGGGCCCCTCAGTTCAGAAAGGATATTGAGATGCTGGAGCGGGTCCAGAGAAGAGCAACAAGGCTGGTGAAGGGACTGGAGCACAAGTCCTATGGGGAGAGGCTGAGGGAGCTGGGGTTGTTTAGCCTGGAGAAGAGGAGGCTCAGAGGTGACCTCATCACTGTCTATAACTGCCTGAAGGGAAGTTATAGCCAGGTGGGGGCTGGTCTCTTCTCCCAGGCACTCAGCAATAGAACAAGGGGGCATGGGCTTAAGCTCTGCCAGGGGAAATTTAAGTTGGATATCAGAAAAAAATTTTTTACAGAGAGAGTAATCAGGCATTGGAATGGGCTGCCCGGAGAGGTGGTGGATTCACCATCCCTAGAGATCTTTAAATGCAGATTGGACGTGGCGCTGGGTGCCATGATCTAGTAAATGAGCTAGAGTTGGACCAAGGGTTGGACTCGATGATCTTGGAGGTCTTTTCCAACCCAATCGATTCTATGATTCTATGATTCTAAATGGGAGAATTTTTTAACAGAAGTTTTTAAATTGAAGTTCATTTGCTGTAATAAGATGAGACTGGTTTTCTGCTTTGGATCATCTTTGTGAGTTACTGGGACTGAATCAAGCTGGAAGAATCAACTTTTATTATGATCACTGCAATTGTTGCCTCCCAGATTTCTGGGATCTTCCACAATACCACTTGGACCTCATGAGGCAGGTCATGAAGTGCATCCAGACAGCAAAAGGACAGTGGAAGGGAATTAGGTGTTACAACACCTCTGTTGTCTATACTTAACTTTGAATATCAACTGTAACATAATACTCTCCCTTTTCCACAGTTTCCCTTCAGCCACATATTTCTATTCACTTCTCCTTTCAGCTTTGTTTTGTTAGAATTAAATTCACGTTTTCCAGTGCTGCTAACCTGGGACAAAAGTCGAGTGAAAGTACCTTTTTGTACAGCCCAGTAATCCAGTGACTATGTCAGACCTCAGTGTGCATGATCTGCATCTCACACAGCAAAATTGGGAGCAAATATTATCTACAGAGACAGAGTCTGCCTTTTATATCTTTGCTGCTCTTTTCTCTCATTTATGTTCATTTATTTTGCTTTATCTAACAGTAGATAGGATCAGACTGCAACAGCAAGGTTTCAAGTGGCCTTACTTCTCTTTTCTCCCTTCGATGAGAAAAGAAAACAATAACCGAAAGAGAACAAATATGACCTTTGAATCCTTTTAGCCATATATATTCATTCCAGAGGTTTTCAGGCTTTGCAACTCAAATTAGCCTCTGTCTGCTCTATGTGAGTGTCTATACTGCAGGACTATATTCAAATACACTCACTGGTGTTTCCTATTTTTGTCCACTCCTTTGGTATTTTGAGGACATGCCCAGTGTCTCAAATGCAAACTGAAGATCTTTGTGAATGAATTAATATTTAATTGCAGGACTTTGTTGAGTTGCACTTCCAGGATCCATCCTGACTTCTGCAACACACCTGGATTCATGTTGAGAGCATGTCCATGTGGGTTTCCCTGCGGGTATTTTTGGAAATCAAATTACATAGAATTATCATATAAAGAAGACTGATGACAGCATGCAAGGGCAGCCAGGATTTAAGCATGGGTACCTGCTGACTTGAACAGCCTGATGTTCACCGATACAGATGTCGACTACCATTCTTACCCAATTCATCAGGAAAGATCCCAACTGTCCTGCTGGGAGGTATCAGGCCTGTGTGCTGTCTTCATGGTGGATTGTCAGCTCAAGAGAAAACAGAACTCAGCTTACCAAGTTAGCCCAGATGATTCTGTCAAGAAGCCCATGTGAGAGAGATTTGTGTGTAAATGGGAAGAAATTTGAAAGAAATTTAACTATGTGGTAGTGAGAATATAATCTTTAGCTGTATCAGGCAGGGACTTCTCTGAGCTTAAAAGAAGAAATATTGAAATTAATGAGGAAGGAGATTTTTAATACCTTTTGCTCTCAGGTTTGTTTTTTTTTATTATTATTATTTTGTAAGCAAGTGACAGGTAACAGCAATCTGTCACAAAACCCTAGACCATCAGTGACTTTTTAAGCTTATACCAGTAAGATTTTTATTAGTCCTAGACTTTAGGGTCCTGAAATCCCCTCTTGTTAGACCGTCAGTCATCTGTACTTGTACAAATTAGTAAAAAATTGCCACCAGTACCAAACTGCAAATGGATTAGACCAATTTAGAAGATGAGACAAATACTATGCAACAGAGGCTCAGAGGTTTGGAATCTTGTATTAGCATACTCTTGGTTCTTAACAAATTACTCATCAAGAGCACCAAGATAAACTTCACAATTAAAATATATGTGTATATATATAAAGACCATTCACGAGTATAAGCTTGAGATACATCACACAATTATTGTTGTTGTGTTTATCTTAGAATCATGGAATGGTTTGAGTTGGATGATCATCTAGTTCCAACCCCCCCTACCATGAACAGGGACACCTTACAATAGATTTCGTGTGGTGTTTTGTTTCACTGATACTTCTATAACAAATCTGCCACAAAATGACAGGCCACAGCTGAACGTTCATAAGGAGAATCAGTGACTGAAAGCAAATTATCTTTTGGGGTGTTTTTTCAGTCTATCCTATTTCCTTTCCACATGGTCCTTCAGAAGGTGAAAAATGTAGCACAATCCTATCTCCCAGTTAACTCTGCAGCTCAAGAATAATATGAATTGCTTGCTATTTTTTTGGTGGTGATGGTGGTGTTTCTCCTTTCCACATTCATTTTGCTCTCCTTAGAGGGAAAAAAATATTTATCCAAACAGTTGCTGACTTAAAAAGCATCAGATGAATACCCCAATTCTACCTGTTCATGCATGCATATAGTGATATAGACATAGAATTTGTCATACAATACCTCCTCCTCCTAAGCCAGTGAGGTGTGACTGGACATCATAAGCATCTCCATATGATTATACATGATGTATCACCCCAGCTCTGTTGTCTGCAGTACACAAAAATCAGGTGGCAAAAAACAAACCACAAAGAGAGAACTTGGCAGAAACAAAACACAGTGTTTTTATTACTTTGTCACTGGCTGAACTTAAGGTCATGGTTTTCTGAGAAATAAGAATGCACATTTTCCTCTATTTGAAATGAAGTGATAAAAGGAATGATGCAGTGGTATGTTTTACAAGAAGTAGTCTCCCATGGTCTCCTGGGAATGTCAGTGAGCCAGAACAGGGGCTGGAATTTTTCACTGGATACCTCACTTCTGAGGAAAAGAGCCTTACATCTGCTGTACTTGTAGCCCTTGACTGAGTTACTTGATCCTTGGCATTGTAGATGCACAGAACACCTGGAACCATTCCTCTAACAGTTCAAGAAGAAAAGAAAAAAGGAAAAGAAAAAAAAAAGGAAAATCAAAAAAAATAAAATGAAATAATCACTCTTACCTTCTCTTTCTTTCTTTACATACCTCCAGAGGATAAAAGCTTTAAGAACCTGTCTTTTACAATAGGCAAGACAGTACTGCTTTTGAAATAACAGCTGCTGTATCTTATGTAAGTGTGAGGAGCACATGAAGGTTTATGCACGATGTATTGCAGAGACGTGTTTTCAAGATCACCACTGTGCAAACAAGTAAAATAATGGACAATTTCCAAGGAGCTCATCATCATGGTTACTGGCACACACTGTGCTGAACTACAGACTCTGACCTCCTGTTTTGCAGCCTGAATTTCTACTGCAATACATAATTTTAAAAATAAAGGAAAATTCAAATGTAATAATAACATTATTTCAATGGAAATATTCTGTCTTTCTGAAACTTTAGACTTTATTAATTGCATTAATAGAAAGAAATAGCCTGAATGTTGCTAGCATTTCAAATTTTAGTATTGTTTCATAGATCTGTATGAAGTGAATTAAAATCCTTGTGCATCATAAAATTAAGTTAACCTTAAAGAAGGTACCTGACAGGGGTAAGCACTACCTATAGAAATTTCTGAAAATTCCAGATTAAATGACTGCTTGTTAATTACATTTCAAACCACATTATGATTTTGGTACATATAGCTACTCATCACTGACCACAGTAATCATACATGACTCTTTGTGAATCCTGAAGTCTAGTATTATTATTATTTATTTATTAATATTTAAATTTTAATTTCATATATCTTGGGGGAATTTGGTTTGAAACAGCCATTCATACATCTAGGTAGCTTAACCAAAAACTGAATCCCACCCATTAGGTCTAATGCAACCTCATCATCTGCTGTCAGGAGCTGTTCAACAGTTCATATGATTCAGAAATAATACATTACAAGATCAAAAGGTGAACACTATGTTAGAACTGTCTTCCAAATGGAATTTCTTTGCGTACAAAATTCAGTCTTTAAATGTGCCTACATTTCTAAAGGGGAACAAAAGTCAAAATCCAAGGTTTTCCTGCAAGGCACAAAGTTTTATAAAACTGTTTCAACTACTCTGAAGCAGCATTTTGTTAAGGTAGAAATCTGCTCTTATGATAAAGTTGAAAAAGTTGCTTCATGTTTTTGACTTTTACTATATATTAAAAGATAACATAAAAATGTCAAAATAAACTATTTTAACCTTATCAAATTGTCTCATTTTGGTAATTTTCCCATCCAGGTTTTAAATTAAATTGGTACATTCTTGAAATCATTTAGGGGTTGCTAAATTGGCATTTTCTTCTGGCAACCTGTTACACTGGAAAAATCCTGAGTAGCTCTTGTCAAGAGACTTTGCCAAAATACGGCAGTTTTCTCCTGGAAACCCACATGTCTCTTTGTTCTGTTTCAAGCTCTCTTTGTGAGGTAGATTTGCTTGCACTGAATTAGCTGAACTGAAATGATTTCTAAATGGTGAGTGTGAAGAGGTGATCTGTGACTTGTGTGTGGTTTCCTTGTAGCTCTCAATTTGGGGCTATTTCAGATGCTCAGTGATGTTACAGTCATGCTGGGTGGTTTGGGGGTTTTGGGTCAGTGCTTCTGGAGGGAAAGAAGCTGGCAGGAGCTGTCACTTGTAGCCAGCTGTCTATCTAGCCCAGTACCCTGTGATGGGCTAGGTAGTCATCACCATCTCTCCTCTCATGTTTCTTCTCCTCATGAGATTTCTGAGCATAGGTACATGTAGCTGTAATGGCTCCAACCATGTGGAAACTAGTGGGCATCTCCTACTATGAGCATTGTTGGCCTGTGGATGTTTCAGGTTGTTTTACTGTGTTACCATCCTGAAGGGTAACAGAGGCATAAATACTGGTATGTTCAAATTTGTTTTATTTAGATATGTGTACTGGACTTCTAAAAGACACATTTATTGCTTATGGCAAAGGTATAGACAAAGTGGCTATACCTGAAATTCCATCCAAAGGAATCTGCACCCTGAGCAATGAGATTTTTTTCATAACAGTCTGTTAATTTGATTTCATATTCTCCCGTGGGGCCCAGAAAGAAAAGAACAAAAGTTGCATAGTAGGAAAAGTGAGAAATCATGGCCAAGAACAGAAAATATTGACATCAAATAAAGCCACCAGCAATGACTGATGTATCTCCTGGTGTTGGTAGGAAGCTAAAAATCTGTCACTAGCTAATATTTTCTATATAAGACACTTTTTCTATATTCCTGTTCATTTCTAACATCTTCACTCTGCTTCTTATCTTGATTAAAAGACTATCTTCCATCTTCACAGATGGTTCTGTTGAAAAGTTGAAACTTCTGTTCCAGAGAGGACAAGATTTACAGTTACATTAATGCATCTCTAAATAACAACAGGGGGAAAGGCAAAGAAAGGAATTATTAAAAAATGAACCTGAAGAAAATCCCTAAGTAACTTCTGGAATTTTCTGTGTCCTATGGAAAACTTGGTTGGTAAATTTTGAGCAATAATTTTTTTTAATTGTGTGCAGAAGGAGTTCCAATCATATGCATTTATTCTGCCTGAACTTCTTACAGAAAATAGTATTTGAAAAGCTAAAAATAATTCCCGTTCAGGTGAAACACTAAATAGTAAAAGCAATTCCTTTTTCCCTTAGAATCCAGTGTTTGATTGTAACATGGCAAAACTGTGTTTGGGTCTTAGCACTGGCAGAGAGGATGGGAGTGGATGACAATTTTATTCATAAATGTACATTAGAGACAAATGGTGTGTAATTTAGATTCTCTCCTGGCTTCTTGAATCCTCAGGCAGCCATGCTTTCTGTTGCATTATTTTGATTGAACGAGCAGGATCAAAACCATCGCTTTTCTTATCTAGGTGTTATGGGTTTAGCCAGGTAGGCCTAAAATTTAGGTTTTAAAGTTCAGACTAGGCCTGGAATTGTCAGCTGACTTGAGCTGGGCTGAGCTAGCTAACAGCTGACTTCTTCTAGCCAGTAGTGTTGTATTGCAAACCATATTCCAACATCATCTCAGAAGGGATAAGTGGCGGCGTGTGGGAGGTGTTAAGTTAGTTCCACCATGGCTGAAGTACAAGCCGGATGTGGTGCAGCTCCTGTCTTGTTGGAGTAGGCCCTGTTGCTCTTGCTGCCGCTGCTTGCATTTTGTTTGAGTTCAGGGAAGTAGAAACATTTTGTTGTTGCTCTTTCTGTTTTTTGCTGGCTGTCTTTTGGGGTGCTTATAAAACTACAGTGATAGAATCTGTTTTCACTGGGGAGTGGGGAAGTTATTTTTTGTTATTCCTAGCTTGTGTAAGTGTATGTTATGTTGTAGTTTTACTTTTCTCTTTTCTGTATAAATATATGTATCTAGTTTAAGCATAACCTTAGTTTGAGAGGGGTTTTTTCCCTCTCCCTCGTTTTCCCTTGGCTGGTTGGCTGGGGGGAGGGAACCCTTTCTCTCTGTCTTGGACACTTGGCGTTTTGCCAGCTCAACCCAAGACACTGGGGAAGGAAAACGATTCTGAAGCCAATCATCAATCAATATATCCAATCAGTCTTTTTAAAGTATCCTGGGCTTTACCTATAACTGGCTCTCTGTCATAATAAAATCCAAATATCAACATATTCTTTATTCAATAGTCATAACACATATACAATAAAGTATTAAAAGGGCAATAAGGACTTGAAATGTGTTTTCGTATTAACAAGATTATTTCAATGGATTTATTCCAAAGGTTGCACCACTTCAACTCCATGATCTTTGGTATGATAATTAATTTGCATATAATTGGTTTTATAGTATTGTAAGGTATAATATAATCTTGCTACTTTATTCATTTTCTTGAAGTTAATGGCTTTTAAAATAAATCCAATAAAGTCAAAGAAAATGTCACTAATATCAAACCAGTGTACCTTTCAGTATAATTTAATATGCACTGATACTCTATGAGCCATAAAAGCATCATACAACTATCTTTTAACAAGAACTGGTTTTTTTTTACAATACTCTGAAGCCATACAAAATTTTGTTGGTGGCAAGTATCAGAGCAGTAAAGGTGGTTAGTGCTTACATAGCAACTTTCATTTGTAGTGTTTCACCAAGGATATCCAACTTGACACATGGGAAATGAAGACACTGAAATTTAAAAACCTTGACCAGATTTACATCGTAAATCAGTGGCTGAGCCATTTCCAGAGGCAGAAGCTCTACTTATCTCTTTACTCACACCCTTCAGTCCTACCACCATCAGTGTGTGATAGTTTTATGACAGCTGTTCTTGTTATAGTTTGAGCTGGCAGTTGTCTGGACTGGAAGTTGTCTGGACACTATCTGGTTGGTGAGTGGTTTACCTCTGCTAAATATATCAGGATCAGACTTTCAATAAGCAGAGTGTCATTAATCACCTTATTTTCTGAAGAGTAACACTGAGGCTTTTAAGCTTTAACCAATCATATTATCATTATCAGATTGTATTTGTTGTTAACATAGATATCAACATAACTTGATTTTACCCCTACATGAATGTGTGCCTTAATCACAGTGAAAGAAACATCATCAACTTCAGTACACCCAGGTGAGGACTGGAAGCTCATTTCAGACTGTTGATTCCTTGACTATAAGGATATCTCCACTGGACCAAATCACTGCTTCCTCTGTAAACTTAAACATCAGACAACACTTCATAGTTATAGGAACTGAGGAAAAAATAACTTAGGACTCGTAAGACACACATAAATAGTATATGTCCAAGGGTAACATAATCACTTTCATGTACTAATGTAGAATCTAAATATCATGCAACAGTAAATATGTGGAGTTTCTAACAGCCCAAGCCAATTATAAGGTCCTTGAACCTCATATGGCATTATCTCTTCTATTTGAACTCACTGTGGAAAATGGTTCTAAATCTCAAGTCACATTCTGTTCTCTGCCATAAATAATCTGATTGCTGAATGGTATGTCACTAGGTGTATTTCTTACTGTAATTGAAAATCAGAGAAGTTGCTTGTGGTAGATCCTGAATCTCTTGGACTTGTTCCAGGTCTAAAGTCAGAAAATAGACACCTGGTCGTTTCTCCACAGATACTGGACCCCCATCTAAACATCTACCATTCACAGCTCAAAGACATATCATAAACATTCTAATTAAAAGAACTTTTAAACATACAGTAGCAAACACTATATGTAAGACCCTACCCTATCCTCATTGTCAGGTGAATATCTGTATTCTTGGAAAGTTGACAGAGCCATTACTTGGCTATTCAAGACAGTAATCAGATTTTCTGAGCATCAATCAGCAATCATGAAGTCAGGAACATTTTAGCACGAAGTCAGAAATACAGAGGGTTTTCATAAGCTAATCAGCAGGCATCAAATAGACAATCAATCTAATTAGTGGCTCACATTTGCGTGGCAATCACAGCTGCCAAACCTAGACGACAAATTTCATTAGTAATGAAATCTGAGAACTGTGATTTGTGAGACCTATCATCAGACTGGAACTGTGGTTATTTTAAAAAGAGAGTAATTTTGGCTGTTTGGGACATTTGAGGAATTTAATTTGCATGGTGGACTTCAGATTCTGGTGTTTCTTTTTTCGTTTTCAGGGCAAATCAACATCCAGGGTCACATTTTTCAAAGAACTCATCTTTCAGGGTAGAACCACAGTTTCAAACAAAGCTAGTGTTCAACATTTAAACAATTATTTTCTTTCAAAAATGTAACTGAATGTTTTGTAGGTCTTGATTTCCAAGAGTTCTTTGAAAAGTACTAGGCCAGAACTAGTTATACCCAGAGTAGAATCACAGAATTATTGAATCTTCCAGCCCTTAGATGATCTTTGTGGCCTCCTCTGGACTCATTCCAACAAGTTCACATCCTTCTTACACTGCAGGACCCAGACCTGTTGGAATCTCATGAGAATGGAGTAGAGGGGGAAATAGTCACCTCCCTTGATCTGAGGGACAAACTTCTTTGGATGCAGCCCAGGACATGGCTGGGTTTCTGGGCTGTGAGTGGGCATTGCTAGGTCATATTGAGCTCATCAGTCAACACCCTTAAGTCCTTTTCTTCAGGGCTGCTCTCTATCCATTTGTTTCCCAGCCTGTATTTGTGCTTGGGATTGCCCTGACCAAGGTTCAGGAACTCACACTTGGCCTTATTGAACTTTGCAAAGGTCACATCACCCCACCTCTCAAGCCTGTCGAGGTCCCTCTGGATTATATAACTTCCCCTCAGTGTGTCAACCACACCACACAGCTTGGTGTCATCAACAAGCTTACTGGGACTGCACTGGATCCCCTGTCCATGTCACCAACAAAATGTTAAGCAGCACCAGTGCCAATACCAATCACTGAGAACAACACTCATCAGTGATCTTGGCTTGGACAACAACCCATTGACCACAACTCTTTGAGTGTGACAATCCATCCAATTCCTTATTGACCAAGTCCCATCAAATCCGTGTCTCTCCATTTGTGCCAAGTACTTTACTGCAGCAAATATTTCGAAAGCTGAAAATTTAAGCCACACACATATGTGCATATTCATGCATAAATTAATCATCTACAAAGGAAAAAATAACCAACTGAATCAAAAGGAGAAAATGTTCCTGACATGCAATATGCTGCTTACTGAGAGGAAGAAGAGACAGTAAATCCATCAAGAAAATGTTTTTGTTTGGTTGGTTGGTTGGTTTGGTTTTTTTGAGGAAGCAGTGCCTCCTGTCCCTTAAACATATATATTTGCTGGGTTACTTTCCTTGGCCAAACACTGCATCCCAGTCTTCAACATATTATAAAATTAAAGGAGTTGCTTTTGTCTTGAAGTAAGAGAATTGGCACAAGTTCTTCGACCATATTTTACTAAGACTTTTTGCTGTAGCTATATGTTACCATTCTGGGCTCTATTCTCAACAGCTATTAGGTACTGATTCCTTTAATCAAGGAGTTGGAAACTTGTGTCCCTGTACTCTGAGAAATGGAAAGAAACACATGGAATTTCAGATTATTAATGCCCTAGATGCTGCAGCCGTGGAATGAAAAAAGTGATAGTGACGTCAAGTAGGACTCTATTTTGATGTTATTTATGTATTTATGGTCTAGTAGCTCTGTATGATACAGTGCCACCTTTCAGTCATATTCACAAGTAATTACCGAGCCTATTTTCGCAGTGGTACATCTTTTTGGCATTAAACTCACAGAATAATGAAGCACTTGATATACACAGAAAAGAGATACATATTTAGGCTACTCTGTAAAATGCAGTTGAAGCCTCCTTATGAATCAGTATTGAATATTGGATCACTACCTTATTTGAATGTTCACTGATTTTGACTGGAACAGTCCCAGATTTCTTTACACAACTAATCCAGCTGCTGCTTTTTACCACCAGGATTAACACTGAAAGGAGTGCAATGCTTATCATCATCTTAAAATAAAGACAAAGTTTTATATATATTATATTAATCACATATTTATTGTTAAAATAATAATTTTAATGCAAAAAGTCAGATTTCTATGTTAGCCATATATAAGCATTAAAATCAACCCTATGTTTAGATCAAATTTAAATGGATGAAGACTTCCAGGAAGCTCAAATGACATGAGCTTATCCAAGCTTTCCTAGGAAAATCTAAGATGAACCTTCAATCATTAACTTCCATGTTTTCTTAACTTGTAGTTTAATCCTTTGTGGCATGAGGTTGGAATACTGATTTTAACACCCTTTCCATACAAATGCACAATGTTAAAAAAAATGGCAGAAGTACAAAATATTAAGTAAAAGTTGCTGTAGAAGGGAATATATAAGCAGCTTGGATATTTTTTTCTTTCAAACTAAGAATCACAGTGTGAATTAGACTAAATGCCAAGAATAAAGTAACAGCTTAAAATGAACAGTTGAAATTAACAGGTGTTACAGCATATGCTACATTTAACTGCCAAGTATTTCACACCTTCATTAAAACCTTTCATGTCAGATTTAAGGCAATGTTAAAATAAAGACAAAAAGCATAACTTAAAAATGAATAGTTAATTGTTAAGCTTCAGGATCAGGATATATGGTGGCAGAGAAATTCTCAGTTCGTTTTGTGTCGGAATGCAGTTTAACTGTGAAGATGACACTCAACTAGAGTATATCATACTCAATTTTAATTCAAGTGACTTTATGTTTAACCTTTAGAAAGTAATGTGACCTACAAAGCATTTCACTGGGGGAGATAATGGAACAACAATGCATTCCTGTTTCATGGGGGTATGAAAAAGGCAGAACAGAGCAAGAGCAGTGAGAATTACAGACTGAATGCTGAAACACCTGGAAACCTGTATCCCAGAAATCTGCACTGTTTTGGCTAATAACAGCCACAGGCTTTCAACTGAGTTTTCAAGGTCTCAGCAACTTGTCAAGATAATGCTGTGTTAACTTATCACAGAAAAAGGTTGTTGTTTTTCTTTCTGGCCAAGTGGCTATGGCTATATGACTTTGGTTTGTTTTTCATTATTGTATGGTAGAATCATATTTTCATAGTATGAATAACAAGAAGTTTTGCTGTGTAGAACAAGGTATTTCTGACTCTAACAATATAGGACTGCTGACCTGGTCTTATAGCAGAGACTTTGAGTGGTGGATAGCTTGCACAAGAGTAACAGCATAAGCTTTGGCACAGGTTTGCCACTAGAAATCCCACTTCTATAAACAACTCACCAACTGTCATTTAAAGAATTGCAGAACTAGAGGTGGGCTATGTTTGCCTTAGGAATAAAAAAAGAGAAAAAAAATAAGATATTACGCAGTAAACAGAAAAGCCACCTTATATAATAAATTCAGCTGCAACAAGGAATTACAGACCAATGAAGAAAAATCAAATTGTACAAGAGTTTTAGCAAACAGGTAAAAATAACAGCAAATGCATCTGCATTTCACAGAGCTAAGGACCAAGAAGGGACTGGAATTGTGAACACAACTCACAGAAAACGGGTAGAAACTGCACAGTGTGTCTATAACAATATTAACATTATTGTTGTTGTTGTTGTTGTTATCATCAAGACTTTTTAATCATAAAAGTATTCTTTCTTGTTATATAATAATTAGACCTAAATTAAGATTAATTCTTAGAAGAGTCCATTAAGGTTTATTTTATACAGCTGGTGAATGCTTGGCTTTATGAATAAGGAGAGTTTGCTCTTTGCCCACAGAAGTGATTTTGGGCATAATGAACTCTGAGCAGGAACTCAGCACCAGCTCCCTGAGACTTGTACTGTTTTCCCATCCATAGCAAGAACTATTTGAAAATTCCATGTAAGTTTTATTCCTGGTGAAATCATCACCAATGCGTTTTTAACAAAAACATTACCTATACAGAAATGCTTCTGTATAAGTAATTGATTTGTCTGGAGGTTTTGTTTGTTTTCAGAAAACTGTATTGTTAAAAATGTCTAAATCAATGGGCAGTGCATTCCTACATTATTTATGTCCTTTTATCTGCAGCTTGGTATCATAGTTAAAACATGTTACAGACCAATTCCCTGGGTCACTGAGCTTGGAGCTGTTTTTATTGTGAGATTATTATTCAGAGAGAGAAATGTAAACTTTGTATTATATCTCACAAACATAGCTTTTCATTTTTTATTTTCCGCCCCCAGATAAATGTAATAAACGTGTAATAGGGAATTTATTTGCATTCCAGTAACACAGAGAAAATCAAAGCTGTATTGACAGAGGTATTGTATGAATATATAACAAAATGGCTCCCAGAAGATTATAATCTTAAATCAGGTAAAGAGATCGGATTTGGGCTTCTCAATACAAATGCAATAGGCACATTGGAGAAGTGAGAATTTCATGAGTATGAGAGCATGTGACATCAACATACACTGGTTTCTTAATCAGTCAAAAGAATGTAAAATTTCAGAACTATTCTTTAAAATTGTGAGGTAATAAATAAATACTTGAAGTATGATTTCCTAGTCAGAAAACTTTAAAGGAAATATTTAAATTTAGCACACGACTAAAGAAAAGAGTCCCATTCATTGTCCTAATTCCTTTCTGGCATATGAAACTATGCTAAAGGACAAGTCAGGAATACAGAATCAGCCATCTTCCAAAAAATAGTTAAATCAGGGAGTTTTTATTCCCAGTTTGGGAGCTGCTCTAGAACTCAATTCCTCTGGTAGCTTTATGAATGCATTATGGTAATGCAGTTCTAAAATATTTATTTTAGCTAATCGCTATTTCCTTTAGAGGAACACACACGGTGCTGAATAGTGCTGTAAAGAGACTGGGAATGAAAAAGTATGTTAATAATTTTGGATTTTGAAAGAAAGTAAAGTAATTTTTTTTCAGATGGATGTTTCTAAAATACATTGTCCTTAGCCAATGATGAAATACGAGAGGAATGCTTAGATATATAGCCAAGCATAAATACATATTTCTGCTTCTAATAGAGTATTATTTTTCAACTTTTGATGAAATCATAACAATATAAGTTTTAAAAGGCGATTGAGCAAATTTTTCCACTCTCCCCTTCTTTTTCTTTGACTGATCTTTTCAAATAAGTATATATTATGACACATTTTTTATGTTCTGGAGTGAAATTTGTCCCTTCCATTCCTTGATTTCTCCAAACTGTTGAACTGGACAATTTCAATCAATGTAGCAAATCAACATCTGAATAAAATGCAATAACAGTAAGATACAGAGCTAGAGGCACTTGCATTAGTAGATTGTTGGGTTCATTCTTTTTTCTTGAAAAATTATCTTCTGAGGTTAAAAATGCTTTCCATTTAATTTTCTCTATTTTCAGTGGAGCTGGTAAAAAAAAAAAAAAGTAGTGATTTTCCCACCCATTGCTTTTCATTAGCTCCACTGCTTTACTTCTCTTTTTAATTTCTCTTTTTCAACTGGGAAATGAAAAAAACCAAACAACACAACCCCCCAAAACCAATGCATTCCTTTCCTTCCCCCTCTGCCTCCCCTTCCCCAGCTCCCCCCCCCAAAACAAAGAAAAACAAAGAAAACAAACCCAAGCGAATGAAAGACAGAAATTGCAATAACAAAAAAATGGATAGAAATTATTAAAAATAAAATATGAATGTGTATTTAAACAGATAGAATATTTTACATTTTTTCTATTCTCTGTTTTGTGTCCCAGATGATTTTGGACATCAAATGGTTCAAATTATTTGTCTCTACCTTCTTAATAACACATATGTCATCACATCAATCACTTAAATAATATTCAACTTTTGCAAGAGCATTGCCAAAGTGTCAGAGAACCTGTCCATAGAGAGGGCTCTTGACAGAGTGCATACAAGCATTTATACTTTTGAATATTTCAATTACCACTGCTCATATATCACATGTGACTAAAATATAAGCTTAATTTCACCATTTTACCTAAAATTTGTTTATTATAAGCACTAAATTTCCAGTGAAATTATTAGTGAAGAAAAGACTATGATCTCCACGTTCTCCTGTTGGTTTTTTCAAGAGAAAATATCAAAACTGTGTAGACAGACAACCCTGACAAGTTTGTTAGACTTCAAAAGGGGAGTCTGCACGGATGAAGATATAAAAATACAGACTGGAGCCTTCTGCTAAAATCTGAACAGTTTGGTTTCTTACTCTTTCAAACAGAACTTGGACAGAAGAGCTGACCACAATAAAACACAACTTCAGTGCCTGTCAATCTTAATTCATCATATGGAACCTATCATTCAAATCATATTCCTGAGAACAACTAAACTAGAGTAGAAGGATTCTACATTTTATAACAAACTATATGGAGTGCAATTCTGCATTTTTATTATTATTATTTATTTTATTATTATTATTATTTAATCATTATTTAATTATTATTTTTAAATTATTTTGAATGTGGCTTCTGAAAAAAATCCTTTTTTTTTTTTTAATCAAGTTTATGTGTTCTAGCACCATGGTTTGACTTGTAATAATCCTGAACAATCACAAAATATATTTCTCTCTGAATGGAAAACACAGAGACACACATCCTCTCTGTTACAAAAATGAGTCACAGGCTACTCACAGCTGGCTAGCTTGATGCTGCCAAACTTTTTTGAGGATAATTAGATTCTGGTTAGATATGGAAACATCACACTTTTTAAACCCAGCTTTTGTGTATAAATTAAACCTTTTACAAAATATCAGAATTTACTATTTTGAGTTTGGATGAGTAACCTGTGTTTAGCACAGCAGGCAGGCCTTGTGCTGTCAAGAGCCAAAACATGCTTCGTTTAGGAAGAAGCCTTTACCATAAGGCCCCCAGGGAGCACTGGGGTTTCTGCAAGGACCAGCACTTCACAGACCAATGATGTAAGATTGGTCCTTTGGAAATACCTGAAAAGATTTATCTTTTTTTCATAGTGATTCTTAAATCAGCTCAGTGTACTTTGTGAAGAGTCCCTGAGTACCCCTAGGCTGGGGCTCCATGAAGACCTACATGTGCAACTGCTATTTTATTCAACCAAAGATATGAAAAAGATACCTGTTGTGCTAGTTATGCCTGGCCTTGTGTTAATTTTCTTCATGGTAGCTTGTGACTATGGTTTGTGTTTGTGCCAAAAACAGTGCTGATACCACAGGGATGTTTCAGTTGTTACTGAGCATCATTTATGCAGTGCCAAGGTCTTTTATGGTACTCAGATTCCTCTACCAGGAGGAAATTGGGGATGCACAAATGGGTGAGAGGAAACACAGCTGGGGCAGCTGAGCCCTACTAACCCAAGGGATATCCCAGGCCATATGGCATCATGGTCGGCATATAGAGCTCAGGGAAGAAGAAGGAAAGGGAGGAGACCATTTGGGTGATGGTGCCTGCCTTTCCAAGTCACTGTGGCATGTGATAAAGCCCAGCTTTTCTGGGAATGGCTAAACACCTGCCTGCCAATGAGAAGGGGTGAAGGAATTCCTTGGTTTGCTTTGCTTGCATGTGTGGCTTTTGCTTTGCCTACTAAATTATCTTTATCTCAACCCATGGATTTTCTCACCTTACTCTTCTGACTCTCTCCCCCACCTTGCTGGCAGAATGTGAGTGGGTGGCTGTGTGGGGTTGAATTGCCAGCTGGGATTTAACCACAACACTTGCTAATGGACAGGGGGATCCCAACAATCCCAGAATTGTGATATATTTGGTTGGTTCAATTTTTAATACATAGTAGAGAAAAACAGCCAACTGTCAATGAAAAGTAGATTTCTATCTTGGTATTGAAATGGCAGCATGGAGAGTTTTGCATCCAGCAAAGGCCATTCATGCAATTTGTAGAAATTTAGAGGGAAATTAGTTCTTTTCTCTGCCAATATTTTTCTTCCACAAGGGTGCACAGCCTCTGTGCCATCATTTTAGGCTTCTTGTGCTAAATCCTTATCCAGCCTCTATAAAGAGGCTGAGCAAGTTGTTGGGTCCCTGAAGTAGTCAGCTCAGTCCTAACTACTCTCCAGGGTGGGTGCAGAGCACACACTTACCCACGTGCAGTGCACCCTGCCATCAGGAATTACCCTGGATGGGCAGAGACTACTGCAAACACTTCCTCTAAGCAATTCATGAAGACCACTTGCCATGAACACTAAGCTCTCACAGTCCTGAGATACACATATGCTGGGGGAAGTTGGGAGGGATTGGTGGATGTATTTCTATGTAAAGACAAGTAGCAGAGCAATTTCAGCTTAAAAGCAAATATTAAGACCCCACTTAAAGCATATTTTCCATTCTCTGACTTTCTGAGAAGGAACATACTCAATTCAAGGGGAAAAGTCAGGTGCTGGCTACCTGCAAACTTTGTGTTGTTGTTTTTTTTTTAAATAGCTAATATTGGTCAAAGTTGTTAGTATAAACATGTGCTCCTCTTGCTAATTTGCCCTCTCAGGGACTAAGATGATAAAGGAGGCAATCCTGGAAAGACTGGCATCCCTGGACAGAGACAGCTGCTTCCAAACCCCTCAAGTGTTGTTGTAAGCAGTTGAGATGGCAGTTCATGTGCCTTGAATCCTTTGCAGCTCCTGCCTGCAGAAGCACAGCTTGGCCAGAAATAGCCCTGTGAGTATGGAAAGAAATGAGTTCATCTTCACATCTTGTGCTTTAAGCTTTGTCTTGGGGCTCATAGCAATTTCTCTGCTGTAGATTACATGGCTGGATACCTCTGGGATCCCTTCCCAATTTAAAAAGGCCAAGGGAGCAGCATATAAAGAATGAACTCTTCCTGGCATCTGACTCAACACATTGTTTAGTCACATGTTCCTACATCTCTCTCCAGCACAGAGCAAGAGAAATATACAGTTCAGTAGAGCCATTTTTGCCATCAGCAGGAATTTTCCTATTTCCTGCAATGGATGGCTTTGCCTGTCCATCAGCTCTATCAGAAAATACCTTAGAAATATACTCACTACTGTAACTGTACTATGATTTTATTTTATCTTCATTCTCATTCTGATTTTCACATGTGTTACATCAGCACTGCCTTTTGTGCCTACTGATAACATTATTAATGCGCAGTGATTGGTATTTTCACAGTCAGATACTTTGGTGAAAGATCCTACTCTGCCCATGGAAGGTCTTGAGCTGAAAGTCATCACCCATGTGGGATGCCAGATGTGGGAAATTTCACAGATGTTGCATACATACATATTTGTGTGTGTCTCTGTGTATGTAAATCATATTTACACACAATCAGTATTCAGTTTTGGCTATTGCTGGAGACAGGATACAGGACTATAAAAGCCTATAATAGATTGATTTGACTGAGTAAAACATGTTTTATTCATTTGTAGATAAAAATGTAAAAATATCAAAGTACTGTTTTTCAACCCTTGTTTTTTTACTTATGTACTGCCAATTTGTGCTGCTGGCCCTTGTGCAAAGGACAAAGCAGTATCTTCTTTGAGAAAGCCAGTCTGGTAGAGAGTTTCTGAAAAATTCTTCACAGATGAGTCACAGTTGTGTGGGTTTCTTTTGCCCTTCCAAAAAATGGAAGATGAAGAAATGTCATTACATGCTACATCTCTAAGACAAAAGAAAAGCAGAGCTGAGTTAGGGGGATTTTTCCTGTTTCTTCAGCAGCTTCTGGGTATAAATTATACATTTTCTTAAATATCTGCATTTTCTATTTCAGGTTTGAGCTGATAACCTGTGTTTTTGTGCAGTAGGTAAACCTCATGCTGTCACAAGCAGCAGTGATACAGCCTCGCATTTCACTTCCCGTCATCCCAAGGAGCCCTTTGCTATTATGTCATTAGAGATAATATGGAGCTTTGAATTGAAACACCACAGACACCAGCGGTGCATGACAACCTTTCTAGCCCATGAACTGCCACCAAACAATGGGACCTGCTCAGCTACACCAGCCCACGTTGAGAGGAGATAATCAATTCTGCAGAGGACAGTGACAAGCTGTAATACCAGCTAAGATGCTGAAAGAGCTGTGAGCTTTCTCACCTAAGAAGATGGAAATGCATGTGTCAAGATTGCAAACATAAATATCCTTAGAAGCCAAAATAAATAACCAAACCAGTTTAGATGCAGGATGTAGAGTGGCACTGCATGTGTTCTGGGAATTGGTTGCATTTCAGAGCACTAGAGCTTGGGAGCAAAGGTGCTATTGTAACTTTCTCACTGCAGAGCTCAGAATGGTTACACAAATATGTGGCCATCTAAGCCTTACAGCAAACGAGTGGTATTAAAATCTTTTAACTCTTTTATGAAAAATACAGAAGACAAGCATAAGTATTTGTTATGTAAAGTATTCAAGGAGACTTTCATTTTAAGAGCATCCATTATTCCCCTTTCTTTTAGCTGCAGAGCATTTTTATGGGGAAAATTCCCTGGTTGATAGTGTCTTTTTATACAGTATTAAGGTGATATTAACTCCCCCTTTTGGGAGAGAATAATAAAATAAAATGCAGCTGAGATAGTTGGAGCTGTCCTTGTCTCTTTTACTGGAATCTGGGCCTACTCCCTCAAAAATAAAACATTACAAGCACATACACAAAAGGAGTGGGTAAAATAGCAAATCAAACAAACAAAAAAGCTTCTCTTTGTATTGTTGTCTCTGATTTGTAACCTTGCTGCTGGAGAAAGACAAGTCCAACACATAGTCTTATCAGCTACTCCAAGACCTGGCAAGCTTGAACACATGTCAAGCTGTTTAAGACATTAATATTACCTGCCTTTCTGGTCACAGAGTTAACAACAATAACAACAATAAAACCCCTCAAAGAAACAATCCAAAACCAAATAGACAAAAAAAAAAGGAAATTAAGAAAATACAAAAATAAATTAAAAAATAGAGATATTTGGCCAAGCTAAGCTGTATTCTAATTAAACAGAAAAAAGGGGAAAGGGGGTTTAAAGATGAGGAAGGACAAGGCTGTTACACAAAGGGCATAAGACTCATGCTGTAACTGGCTTTCAGGACCAAAGTTGGTGCTAGAAATGCTGCTTAAACTCTTCCCCTCTGTCTCTCTTGTCCACTCATCCCATTTCTGCTTCTCTGATTTCTCAGAATCAGAAGCACAAAAGCATTACTGCAAATTCAGAGCACCCACAATATGGCTAGCCTGGCAGCTGAAATGAAAACTGTTATTCCTTTCTGCTTTGTTGTCCTTCCAGGAGTACGGTCAAACTATCCCTGCCAAGCATGGAGACTGGCATAATATCCCATGTTCTCATCTTTCTAGTCATCTGTTAAAGCTAATTTTTTACATGCCACTATTGCTCCATTGCTTTCTCATCTTTGTTCTTCTAATTTACCAGAAAATTGGAATCATCATCCAAGCTATCAGGAGGCCTCCTTGTTTGGACTGATTTTGTTATTTATATGTAACTTTTATTTACTTTTGGGAACAACGTTTTATAACATGTTTCATTGGTCTTTTGCTGTCTTGAATAATGGAGACCATAATTTCTTTACTGTAGCCTGATTAAAGCAGCAATTCCAGTATGCTGTCCATGCAGCCCTGGTACAGTGCACCTAAGATCAACTTCCCACATGAGGAAAGCTGGAGTATTTTCTGAATATTCTGAAGGACCCTCATGGGGGGAAACTTCCAGACCACTTCACTTATATTTTCCTTAAAAAAAGCCTTCAGACAAAACACGATCTCTGCACTTGATTCACACCTGTATGAATTTGCAAGGTCTGTCAGAGGACCTCTTTGTGAGCCGTTTCAGTTCACCTCTGTGTTTGTTCTTGCATATCCTGAGCACATGCTAGTTGTAGCAGTAATGGAGTGGGTAGACCATCCTTGGATGGCAGCTGAGCATGGCCTGAGGTTTTTGTGTGTCTCAGTCCATCCCTGAGAGGCAAAATTCATGTGTTTGCATTTGAGAACAGGAAGTTATTTTAAATTCACCATCAGCAAAGTGTTTTTATATGTTACAGCAAGTCTGTTTTCTTGATTTATTGCCCATATCTTTATTACTACCCTGTACTATTCTTCCCCTGCACCTGCCGCAATCCATTTGTCCCCAATCTCTAAGGAAGAAAAACAATTTTCTTTTAAATCTGGGCCAGGGTAAGAGTCTTGCTGGGGCAGGGACCACACATGATGTGAGCACAAGTCTAAGACATAGCAGTAAGATCTGGCCTTGGTTTCAGGTAAGCCAGAGAAAAGTCAAGAGAGAGAGAAAACCATTGGCAGCATCATTTGCATCAGCCTTGAGGATGTTAACTAGGGGAGCTGTCTGCTTCCCCTGGAGCTGGGCTCCCATCTTCCCTGTGCCTGGACAAGTAGGAGAGTGCCAGGGAGAATGAGAGGTGGGGAGCATGCAACAGTGTCTACAAAATGGAATTACAATGGGGTCTGTCTATCCTGGTTCATGTCACCCTTTAGCAGAGCTGATCTGAATTTCTATCCCTGGAGAATATATTTCTGAGGGAAGGAAAGCATGGAGAGCAGACACAAACCGCATGGGGCTCTAGACCCTGTTCCATGTAGTGCTATTGAACTTTACAATGTCTGAATAAATTAACAAACAAAAATGCAACAAAAACCCTCAAAGAGCCAGTTTTTTGCTACATTGGACACATACACTGCAGAGAGAAGTTTAGATAGTCTTATCCATAGCATCACATAACAAGTTACAGAGATATGGGATTTATGCACTGTTCCTCTGTGGTGCCACTCTACTTATTTCTGAGACAGGTTTAGGCACCTCATATACTTCTTTGGAGTAATGTAACTGATTTTTTAGGGAGGTTGATGTCAAATGGACAAAGCAGATCTCATTTTTCTTCTAAGGAGATCTTCAAAGAGCTACCAATTAGTCTCCATGTTTCTGAGGGACGTTATGTCTTTCAGAGAGTAAATATTTTCTGTGAAAATGCAATCCCACTATTCAAAAGCACAAAACTGTTAGAAGATTCAGATAGTTGTATATCTCTTCCTTTACCTGTAATATGGAAAAAAAGCAAATTATATTTCAGGTTTGATGTTTAAAACAATGGTATTTGCGCATTTGTGCCAACCAGAGAATAGTTTGAGTTTTCCAATCAAGTGTTTTAGTACTGAATCATTTTCCTAACTTTTAAAAACTTAAGAGTTTGAGCAATAGTCTTTTATTTAATTCCTTTGTAGTCTGCTGTATCATTTAGGTAGTTCTGATGAGTAAGACTTTTAATATCTATATCTTTATCGCTGTTTCTTGTTCAAAAAAAGTAATCATCATTCAAATGAGATAATCACCTTGTAAAATATCCTGTTTTTCTTAGGAGTTATAGCAGTTCATTTCTTTTCTTTTCTTTTCTTTTCTTTTCTTTTCTTTTCTTTTCTTTTCTTTTCAAACCTACTTAACAGTAAAAAACCAGGAATTACATGAAAACAGAAAGGCAAATTTAGGCATGGACCTGGATCATGTGATCCACTTTTTGTTACTGAAAGTGACTGGTATAAAACTGACCATTGTATGACTTTGTCCCAGTATCTACTTTAAAAGACAGAGGGAGTCAGTAAACAGGAATGGGTTAAATACATTTATTTACCTCTAAGGGTAAAAAGGAAGCTAAACAGAAAGGCTAGTCATTCAGTAAGTTTTTATTATTTTCTGGTTTATCTTGTTTGTCAAATGGAAAAGCAATCGTAGTTTCTAGCTGTAAGAAGAAAGAAGTCAAAATAAACATGAGGGAGTAACATGAGGAAGGGGCAGTCAGCAGACAGAGGGAAGACCTATGTGAGACTCTCTGAACACACAAACTATGACAGTTCTTCTCCCAATTCTGTCTAAAGGCTTCATTTTTGGGCTGGCTAACTCCTGTTATTCGTGTTTCTAAAACAACACAGCACATAGACTCATCCTTCAGTAGCTGCTTTCAGTTTGTATGGGGTTTTTTTAACACAAATCTAAAAATCATGTGTTTTGTATAAAAACCAAAACAAAATAAAAGTTAGCAACATGACTTGTTTCAATACTTCAATATTTCCCTTTTTATTTTTCTTTATTTGTCATCACTACTTTGATAAATTTGGGAGTTTTTTTCAGGAAAAGATCATACAGTCTCCTTACTTATTAGAGTGATTCATGTTGAAGTCAATAGAAGTCACTCCAATTATTTCAATGGAGCAGGATCTGGACTATAAGTCATTGAGTACCTGAAGTTGTTCTGCAGATGTTGAATCCCTCCTGAAGTACAAAGCACATTCAGCAGCAAGGAACAGCCTCTGAGGGAGTATGGGGTGTATGTATACAGCACTTAATTAAACACATCATTCTATACTGTCATAAAGCATTTCCCACACTAAGTATTGTTCATATTACTCATAGGAGATGTAGGGTTTTGAAAATCCCCACAAAACATTCCAGCTGTTCTATATACTATATCTTATAGTGCTTGTCACTGTGTATAGGAAGGGTAATTAACATGAAGAACATTATATTTCACTGCCAAATGCTAAATGTCAGTATTAGAAATTTCTTAATGTAAACAACACATTTAGAAACAGTAGGACAGATAGAGATATTCTTTGAAAGGGTATTTCACTAGGGGACTGAATGGCCCAGGATACCAAAGAAATCTTTTCCAGTTCTATAATGTCTAACAAATCACTAGTATCTGGCTGTGATGGGAGGTACTTGAGGACTTAATGTAGTAGATCTGACTGCACACACTGTTATTCATGAACAGCCTAACTCCTTAGTGAGCACTATGTTCTTGAAATTGTTGAAAACATGGAATTCCTGTCCAGTGAGACATTTAAGATTTTTTTTTTCACAAATATATCCCAAGTTATAATAAAAAAAAAAAGAGAATATTGCTTCGTTTTCTATTTTTTTTGCATGGTGTTTGGTGTTCTTTGGTTGGTTGGTTGATTGGGTTTATTTATTTGCTTGTTTAAAGTAGAATCAACCTTCCATGTTTTTTCTCACTAAAGTCAACCTTGAACTTTTCAGATATTCTCAGCCTCTCTCTTGTTCCAAAAAAGTTAACTGATTTTTCACAGCTTGTGAAACATTTTGGCAATTAAAAAGAGTTGAGTATTTCAGAGTCAGGGAACACTCCAACTATGAGAAATTCACAGCTCAAACAGAGCTACTTCAGACTCCAAACATCACTAATGCAGAAGCAGAAGAGTAACTTGGGAATTTCTGCTCCACCAAAGACACTTGGAGCTTGAAGGCTCCTTGCTCTGAAAAAGCCTGATGGGAAGCTCTGGAGTCCATAAACACAAGTTTGGTGAACCTCACTCTAAAATGTGGATTCTGAAGTCTATAGTTCAACAAGAGCTAAAGTGAGTCTTTTTTAGACTGACAAATCATTTATTTGAAAATGAAATTAATTTGAAATGTTTTTCACTCAGAAAATGACCAAGTCTACCCTTTCCTATTATGTGGTCTTTGCCAACTTTATAGGATTAAACAACACAAACATCTATGGCCACCAAAAAGGGCCTTTGAACTTCGACCAACCTTGCCTTATTTTCTAATATCAGACTTCATCAGAATTCAGTGATGGAAGTCTGAACAGATCTTTCATTTAAATGAGCAATTCTGATTTCTTGCCCTTTTTCTCACAGTGCTTTACCTTGAGGGCAAAAACTCTGGGCAGAAAAAGACCAAGAAGCGAAAGAAAGAATAAGAGATGAAAGCAAGATTTTAGAGGGTTTGCACTTTTAATACTTGCTCTACAAGTTCTCATTTTTTACTGTTTCATACAATTTTTGAGAAGCAGTCTTAGCCACTGGTCAGCAGAATTTCCTTTCAACACCATCACAGCAAACAATAAACCTGGGTTGACAGGGATCCTTTTAAAAGGAGGGGACAGTCAAAGGTCTAGGTTTGCATTTTGCTTTTCTTTCTTTACTTCATTTATTAAAATTCTCACTGCAGTCAGGATATGGAAAATTAGAATCCTGGCTACTGACAACACATGCAATTATTACCGTGACTTTTTCATGGAAAAAATGCAGGTGTATTGTTTTGTACTTACTCATCTGGAGAAAAAGCTTTTCTCAGCATCATGACAATTATTTCCGAGACAAAAATTACTGAGTAGTTCATCTCATTTTTCCAGCTGTCAATTTTCTTCATTGTCTTTTTCTCCTTGCAGTAAATGAAATTGCACAATATGGCTTCCAGTTCTCTCCTTAAGACCAAGTATGGAAGAAACAACTAAAAATCCTTTTTCCAAGAAAGAAAAATATCTGAAACTGCTGACGAAAACTTGTCACACGAGTTTCTTGTCACCGTTACAGAATTTTCCTATGAAAGATGGTCTAAAACATTTCATCTTGATACTACTGTATGCAAATAACTTGCAACATTATTAACTGATTTGCTAAGGTTTTAAACAGATATTCCTGAAATTGGATGTTTTGATTACAGAGATAATAGAGTACACCATAATGAAAAGATAGAGCTTTCCAGTTTCATTAGCTGCAAAACACTGACAAGCAAAACTGTACATTTAGAATGCATTTTAAAATACGGTACAAAAACCTGAGTAATGTACTTGAACTGTCTCATTTAAATGTTAGCTGGATATCTATGAAAAGGGTATTTAATTCTGAATAATACTTTTTGAGTGAAATTTGCCCATTGAAAGCTAGGCAATTTCTATGTAATAATAAAACCTTCCAGTTCTACCTATAGTGTTACATTGCATAGGTTCACATTGGCACTTTCTTGCCTAACTTCTTATTTACCTACTGATAATACAGGACTAAATATTTACAATTGTAGTGGTTTTAGCTAAGCCTCAAATTGTCAGGCTCAGAGAATCTATGTGGATTGGGAGACAGCTCTCACCTGACTGGGTAACCAAGGAAGTATTTCATGCTAGATGATGCAAACTTAAGATATGGGGCAGCAGTGGGAGGTGTTAGCTCAGTTCCATCATGGCTGCACTAGGAGGAGGACGTCTGGCAGCTCCTCTACTATGCTAGACCCTGCTCCGGCTGCTTCTGCTTGTGTTTTGTTTGAGTTCAGGGAAGTAGAAATATTTTGTTGTTATAGTTTCTCTTTCTTGCAAGGTGTCTTTTAGAGTGCTTATGAATCTAGAGTAATGGGCTTTCTATTGACTGGGGAGTGGGAAGTTATTTCCTGTTACATAACTCATGTAAGTGTGTGTCATATTGTAGTTTTCTCTTAATTTCCTCTTTTCTGTATAAATACATGTAGTTAGTTTCAGCATAAACCTGGTTTGAGAATTTTTTCCTCTCCCTCTTCTTTTTCCCTTAGCTGGTTGGGGGGAGAAGGAACCCTTTTCACTCTGTCCTGGACAGTTGGCATTTTGCCAGCTCAACCCAAGACAACAATAAAGAAAAACCTTGGGGTTTTTTTTGCAAAAATCATTCTTTATAAAAGACATTTGGAAAAATAAATGAAAACTTAACTGATTCAGGAAAGAGCTGTGCTCCTCTGGGAAATTTGAGGGTGTCAAGTATGCATAGACAGATAATCCTCATATATTTCATGTTCACTTTTGGTCCCATCAAAACATAGCTTCTGGTTGATACAGGAACATAAAATTTTGTCTAGCCCCAAATAAGTAATCATCTCTATCATTAGTGACTACTATCTTCAAAATCTCCTCCTTGTTTAAGAAAATGATATTTTTAGACAGAATCAATTCCTTTTTAATAGCATATCTATTATCCAGCATATTTATTTTATTGCATAAAAATTACCAATGAGATTGCACATTTCTGATCCCATTAAGGATCCGTGATTATCTCTGGAAATCACTCAGGAGTTTGCTCACACAGGATTTATGCTTCATTCCAATGGTTTATAGAAAGAGGTGGATGCCCACAGTGTATATCACAGACACTGTCAAGAGGCACCACGCAGCTACTGATATGGTATATTGTCCTCTATGGAAGTAAATAAGTACAAGACTTTGAAAGGTATGTTCTGGAAAAAATTATATGTTCTACAAACTTTTGATGAGACTTGGAGCCCAAAATTTTACTTCTCTAGTTTGTTCGTCCAAAATAGCCCCTTCCAAAGTAGGACAATGGGGGACTTTTTTTTCCTTCAAGTTAGCTAAGTTAGTTACCCTGTGTAACTTCACTCCTGTAAGTGAAACTTCTGGAATTTTTCATACACTTGTATTGTATGTATTTTGTATGGCCAAACTTCACGAACGCAGATTTGGGCAGGGCTGTCCCCACGTGGGTGGGCCCTTCCAGCCTGCGCAGTGGATTTTAGGTGAGGCTCAGCGTGCGCAGAACTGGCCCCACCGTTTCAGTCCTGAGGTTCATCTGCCACGGCCGAGCGAGCTTGGACGGTGCCACTGAAGTCCTCAGGACTAGAACCTACAGCCCCCGGCATTTCCCAGGAGGTCTCCCATCCAAGTACTAATCTGGGACTGACCCTGCTGAGCTTCCGAGATCTGACGGGATCGGATGTCAGGGAGGCATTTAGCTGCCCCTTCATACACTTAAGTTACCAAAAAATAATGAACTAAAAGCAAAGAGAGTGAGTATTAATACATTTTCATCCTAAGAGTGACCCATTTATCAAAGGGGATTATCCCAGGTACATAAGTTATTGTGAAACCCCTTCCTATTTATTTCCCCTAAATATTAAATTTTCTTTTCATCATAAGTAGACTTAATAAGAACAAATTTATGCATCTACTTAAATGCTTTGCAAGACTGAGGACCTCTTCACTCACTATTGAACTCAAAAGTAATACAGGCAAATCAGAAACACTTAGAGAAAGAAAAGCTGGAATCAACAGGATTCTTTGCTTTCACACTGTATAAATTTATGCTGAAACATGGGCACTGACATTTCATTCTTAGCTGTTGTCACACAATACTGCATAGCAGATCAAATGCAGCAATTAAAAATGTTTTGAAACTGGAACTCCTACTCCATAAATTACTGCAGTCTTTTGTTACAGAACAACCGAGTCAACTTCCTGTTTGCACTTAAACTATTCACAGCTTTAGCCGATGTCCTGCAGTGTCTTTTCCAAAGGTCACACCACAGTTTTCGATTCACACATTTGATTAAAAATATAAGAATCACAGTGTCCTGGGAAATGATCTGCAGTAAAAATAGATCAAACTACCTGCTGTTTCCAGAATAAACCAGCTTCCTGTCTCTTTTCCCCTTTCAGTTAGCATTGCAAAAAGAGTTTATATGCATGTCTGCAGAACTAGGAAATTAAAAGTGAGGCATTTATATTATGATTTTTTATTTTCTTTAAGAGCAAAAATTGTGTAACTGATGAAAATATGCTCTGTTTAAAACATAGTTAAGGGAAAACAAGGAACAGAAAACTAAGAGTACTTAGATTTTATGAGCAATAAGATCTCTCATTCTTCTGCACCTGCTGCAACACACTTTTGCACAATTGTCTTCAGATCATATTGTCATAACTTTCCTTATGCTGACAAGTGTCCTCCCTGAAGTCTTATTTGCATTTAATGAAGTTACTGTGGTAAAGACTATGCAGACAGAGTCTACATGTCACCTTTTCTTTCTCTCAGACTCACGTCCCTCAATATGTGTAGTAGGATAATGAAATGTCTATTCCTGTTATCAATAGTCTTAATACTTTGGTGTCCAACAGCTAGAAATTTTGAAACAGCATTTGCAGCATATGGGGACAGAATCTTAGCCCAAAGTGAATGGAATACAGAAAAAAATGCCATGGTGAAATATATCTCTGTCAAATTACAAATTCCGTTGAGAATTCCTTTCCATTTTCAATTTGGGAACTTCCTTTTATGCAAGATTAAAAAACTGAAGCAAGGTTATTATATTGTGCAAATCTAAAGCAAGATTATTCTAATCTAAAACAAGGTTATTATATTGTCTAAAAGAGATGTTCACACCAAACCATATGAAAAAAAAATAAAAATTAAGCCATTTGCTGTATCCTCACCTTTCCTCCTGCATTTTTCAAGGAGATATTAACACAGAATTTCCTAGGAAGAGATAACCAACTGAGAGAGTGAGGATGTGGGGTGAGAGTGTATATTTCACAGCCCAAAGACTGACCTGGGGAAAGCTACCTTGGAGCATTTGCTTCCTAGAGGAAGATTTGGATACATGAAGAACTGGAAAATCCTGACTAGACTTTACCCAGACCCTGTAGTTACACAAAGAAAAACATGGAATGTGGTGTTGAGACTATTTGTAACAGACTGGTGAGCATTTTGAGTGGGACTGGGCCAAGTTTTAAGAGCAGATCTAACACATGTTCTCTCAAATGCAAATTGGATTAAAAATTGTTCAATTTTACTTACTCTAGTGTGAAGTGACATTCTGGTTTATTAGCAACGCAGGTCTTGAATAAAATTTAGTATGATTTTTATCTTAAGAGTGACTCTGTGGGGAACTTTACATTTCTTTGATGATTTTCATTATAGCTTTAGCTGTATTTAAGCTGAATTTTCATGTACAAAGAACATCACATTCTTTTAAGCACAAAGATGTCAGGACAGACTGAAATAGCTTTTTGTGAGCTCTTGCTCTGATTATAGACTTGGACCATTGGAAAAGAAAATAGATCCATGTGTTGGTAAACAAGTAGTGGCTTAGATCTAGTCAACCCTGCTTTTGAAACACATATTACAGATAATTTCTGCTTCCAGTGATAATTTGACCCCTTCAGTTACACATATCAGTGCTGCTATGAGACCTGTCAGCACAGAAGTCCACAAAATCTTCACCAGGCCTCCTTTAATCTGGGTTGGAGCTGAAACACATTTTCATAATGAATATTGTTAAGCTGATGGACGAGACTTTAACACAATCATTTACATGGGTACTCAGGGAAGCAAATGTAGTGATTTACTCTAATGGTTCCATTACAGTTCTGAACATTGGCAATGTATGCAGTGCCTCTTTCAGGATCTTTCCCTCTGAAGAAAAATAACTCTGAGTATTGATATTTTGGCCTAAATAACTGTTCTTATAAGTTATTCTTCTGAAAAGAACTTTTTTTCATCCCCATTAAATATATATTCTTTGGTCAACATAAAATCTCAAATTGCAATATTGGAAAAAGAAGCCTTGTAAGTCTCTACTTTTATATTCTCACAACTTAAAAATAGCCACAGCAATCTTTTTTGCCACTATATTTTCTGAAACTATACTGTATAACAACACTACCTCATTTTGATAGCTCACAATTGCAAGTGTGTTTTCCTGATCCAATTTCAACTTGATATTTCTGCAATAGATCATATCACAAAAGCGATGTAGTCAGAGCAAAGATTTAGCATAATTCCTATATTTAGGGTTCTGTCAACAGATGTTGAAAATACAAAGAAACTATTTTGAAAATAGCAGTCATGGTAAATGGACATTTGTCTATCAAGCCTGAAAATATGTCTGGCTACCTGGCTTGCAGCAGTTGCATACATTACTGTCCTTGAACTGTAGCTGTAAATGCACGGCGTATAGTGAAGCTGCCTGAAGAAATAAATCAGTCTAAAAGTAACCTACTTCTTTCTTTCAAATTACCATTAATACAATTTTGCTTTTGCAAGATTAATGCACCTTAGCAGACAAAGATACAGTGAAACCAATTGTCTTGTCTGTGCTCCAGTTTTCAGTCATGTTACTGTCTCTTTCTGCATTACTTATGTATGTATATGTTTCTAAGCAAATTTAGAGCTCAGATGTACAGCACAGAAGACAGGGCAGATACAAATGAAGCAGCAGCAGCAATGTAGCTCTCCTAATATTTTCTTCCTAAGATAAAGGGAAACCGCTGTGATGAAGAGAATGTCTCCCTCCAGTGAAAACTAAAGCTAATGGGATTGGTTTTTCCTGAGAAAGAACAGAAAAATACCAAATCATATTGAGACCCCCATCCCAAAACCTCATGGATTCAGTGGTTCTTTGATGAATTTTGGTGTATTTTCAGAGAGCTCTGGTTCCTGGTGTCCCAGTACTGCCACTGCACAGTCCTTGGGCACACACCTCTGCAGAAGGGTAAGAGCTCTGCCAATGGGAAAGTCTCTTTAGTCAAATAAAGCTCCGTATATGCCAGAACCTTCACTCTTGAAGAGCAATCACAGAAACAGATGTTTTCTCGCCTCTTTTCCTACTTTAATGCCACTGTAACTTTGAACACTTTTCCACGTTTTTCAGCTCTGCCTGGTCACTTGCTGGAAGTGCAAGAACCTATTTGAATGTGCATACCTGTGCCTGAGGTCTAGGTCAACATGTCCAGCAGTGATGAGTTGCCTGCACCTTCACAGAGCCCTGCCTGGCTCCAAAGATCAGAGCCCCAAAGCTTGAATTCATAGAATCTTAAGGGTTTTCAGTCTTACTGAAGCATCCCAAAGCTCCCACACTGCCTTTTGTGAAACAAAGACTTGAAGGACAAGCTCCCATGATGGGATTCAGCTGAGCAAGCGCAGAGCAAGAATTCAGTTCAGGCTTAAGGACACCTAAATGAAGGTACCTAAAGGGACACTTGAGGCCTCGCCTCCACTTGTGCTTTGTGGAGAACTGCTCAATAGATTTCAGCCTGCCAGACACTAGGGAAAAATATCAGACATGTAGTGCTATTTGAGATGTTCTGTAGTGTCTAAGACATCCTTAGTCATCTGGTAGATCCAACACAGGACCTCCTGAAGGTCCTGTGCAGCATCAGCCTGCTGCAAGGTGGAATGTACCAGCTCCAACTGCAACAGGCACTGTCCTGTGAGCAATTGAATTCATAGCTACTTTAGAGTGATGAGAACTTGCATCCACGCTCCAGTGGCTGTGCTGATTAGACTTCTGCTGGCTGTAGTTGGTGTATTGGACCCTTGCTTGTAATGGACACCTGTGTTTCTGTGCTGTCATATGTGTCTGCACATAGATTCCTAAATTTACATGTCTAAATTAGTGAGCTGATAGCATTGCTGTATCTAAACTACTCACTTCAATCTCTCTTTAAGATAAGCCCGGAGAGGGATGCACTTCTGAAATGAAAGTCATCCTTTCTTAGTGTGGTAATTCAGCACGTAGATGAGTATTTTTATCTCCACTGACTTCTAGAGACCTTTGGGTAAATTCAGGGGCAGGAAGTTACACTCTTAAAAAACAGATTTGTCATTTTGTGCCCCGTGGTTTTCCTCCTTTGTCTCCAGGTATTGATGTGGCAGATCAAGTCTTCTGTGCCAAATCTTGAAGCCAGATGTGAAGGACAAAATTATTTCAACCTTTTTCACCCAAATGTCTTTCTTTATACTTCTTTATTTTTTTTTCCTAAATGGGATACTGACCGCCCATCATCTTATTTAGAGGAAATTTTGTTTCCCTTCATCAGGTAAGTAAATGAATTTTTGTTAGACTGAGGGCCACCTCTTGAATTTGTTCAAAAAACATCTTTTTCAATGAGATGCAAAAGTCTCCACCCCTCTCTTTGGTGGCTATTCCACCTTTCCCAGTAAGGAATATGTATTTCACTGAACCTTAAATTCAGTAAACTGGTCTCTACGTGAAAAATGTATATGATATGAATATTTAAGCACTCTAGGTTTTCAGCAGAAATTATGTATGTTTGTGGTTCTTGATTGAGACCAGACACAACAAACACTCTAGAATGATGGAGTGTATTGCAGCAGCACAAGTAGTTTTGAAATACTTGACTTTCATACACAGGAGAAAGGGTCATCTTTTGGCTTGCCTTGAAGGACATGGCAGGGCCAAGCTCTTCATCTTCCTTTTCTATAGCGTTTTCCTGTTTTCATGATCACAGATTTATCTCCCAAGAGACTCAAAAACAAGGTTAGTACATGGGCTTGTAAGAGCTGTCTGCTCAAAAAACAGTATAGACCTAGACTTATTCTCTTATCTCTTTATTTCATTGATACAACTGAAACAAGAATGCTTCTTTGCCTGCATTCATTTAGATTCCTCTCTGACTCTCTTGCTAATGCACTTCTGGAGTCCCATCATCCAACCCCTGAGGTCTGTAGTTGCCTTTGCAACCATATCACTGGTTACGAATTTTTTAACCTCCCTAGTATCAGGGAGATACTAGATAGACAATGCACAGAGAGAGCACTGAATGGAGTACAGTGCCTAAAGCACACAGGAACAGCTGTGCTGATCAGCAAATCACCAGAACTCACCTGGGATGTTCAATGACTCATAAATTTCATTTCCTTCCCTGGGCTGTTCAGACTGTCGGCACCACCACCATTCCCTGTACATATTCCCTGTACACATAGATTTTCCTGCCTTGAAACAATTCAGTGAATCAGATTATTTCAAAGCTCCTGCTGCTGTCTGTGCAAGCATTGGTCTTCTGTTTGCCTTCAGAACCTCAGTGAGCTCATCACCTATGTATCTTGTCATTCCTCCCTGTCAACATGAGCACCACTGCAGCTGCAGGACAGCAGAGAGTAAAAGCTCGAAGGCTAAGTGGCTAAGTGAGAATGAACACAAAAGGACACTTAACTCAACTTGACATTGTAGGTGACATTTCTAATTTCCAAAAGCCTTTCAGCCCTTGCAAAATTCAGGATGACAAAGTTTCTCTGAAAGACTGGCAGACCCATCTGCATTGCTATAAATGCTAACAAATTACATCTGCGATGAAGGTCAGAGAATAGCTGGGTAATATTTGTCATGGAGGAAAGAACTGAAATAAAATGGAAACCTTTTTTTCTACTGAGAGCAAATTTCAGGGGTTCATCATCTCACTGATGCCAGAAATCTTACATTTAATGCAGTACAAGAGCCTTGTCTTATCTGCTGAAGTTAGGACTGTTTCCTGGAAAAAATATACTGTGGGTCTGTGCCAGTTCAAGTTGAGATGAGGCTTAAATGTGTTTTAATAAACTTACTCTCATTTGTATAGAAAAGATAGACACTATGGTGTTTTGGTTTGGTATGATCTTTTTTGGAAATTTCATTGGAGCCTCCCTGTCCTCAACTCCTTACTACTGATGGCTCTTAAGTGTCAGATAAACATCTAGGTGTTATTTGGTTTATTTCTGAGCATATACCAGTGACTTTGTTTAGGCTACTGGTAGAAATTGATGTCCTAAAATGGAGGGGTTGATAGGTTTTCAGCTTTTGAGGATAGGTAGCCTTAGATTATAGCTTATCTGGACATCTAAATCCATTCTGGTTGCCACAATAGGTAGTTTTCCCAGAAAGTAATGGAAGGATTTAGAAAATGTGAAGTATGTTGAGGGAAGTTATAGGAGAATATTGCATCTCTTAAAGCTCTGTGAAATCTAAATAAATATTAAATGATATATTCTCTTATTTTTAAAAGATGCTTTCCCCCAATACCTTCTTTGTCTTGCCCACATTTGCATCTTTTTTTTTTTAAGCATTTTCAGGAAAATATATCCCTCCAATCCAAACATCTGCATGAACATGAATTTTCACATCTTTTCAACATTAAAGACTTATCTGTAAAATGTGATCACTTTCACTCAGCAAGGCAGACACATTCGATGCTTCTTCCACCTTCATGGCACACAACATCTAATTTTACTTGAAAATATGTGTACTTACTCCACTGAGATAAGCGTATATTGATGTCTGTAATAAAATACCCCAAAACTTGAAATGCTATCAGCTTTGCATTTCATTAGGAATGCTTTGTGTGCCTCTGATAAGTATTTGCCAGTTTGGATTTTACCCAGACTGTTAAGAGTCAATGCCTCTGATATCTCAAAAACATAAATGATGGTTGGTCTTTATTAATAACGGGTCTCCAGGCACCAGGTTTACATTTTATATAAGAGTTTTATGCTTCCAGCAATATCATGCATTACAGAACAGCATTGTGTCACTGATTTAGTGCCTGCCAACAGCAGAGGTGAGCTGCTTTGCAGATCTGCTATCTGCAGGTGTGATTCAGAGCTCCTTGTAAATACAAAGATTCTCATTGACTTCACCTTTTATAATAACATTTATAATTTTTATAACACATAAAGGCCCCAGCCAAGACTGTCACTAGTTATGCATCTCATCAGGAATTCTTTGTGCATTTGTAGTGACTGTTCTCAGTTGCTCTGGAGCCTGACAATACTACTAGAAAGAGGGACCTTATCTCTAAACAATTTATTATGCCAGTTGAATGAGACAGGCAATCCGAGGCCCAAATTCTTCCCAGAATTGCCAGTTCTGGATACAAAACTAAAACAATCTGCATTTCAAGCCAGTTCCTCAATGTCTGTCATACATGCCACTCTCATTACTCTCACTTTCCCATTGTATTTCATGATAATGGCATCCTCTTCCCACTCCCATGTCCCTTGAGTCAGGTACTGCATAAATATGTGCAGTGCTGAAAAGTTTTGGAACTTCTGATGTTTGGGGCCATGCACTAAGCTGACAAAGGATGAATTCTGTTTCACTTACTAAACATGAGAAGATTGTAAAACATGTATCTTCGTCATGTCAGTAACATCAATTTTGTTTGTAAGGGGCTTTGGTAACAGTACCAAAAGGTGAGTGCTCTTGTTTGTGAATGTAAAAGTATAAATATCAGAACAGTGATTCTGTAAATGGATATGTCTAAAAGGCTTGTACAGGTATAGATAAACACATTATTTCACACATCTTGGCTTTAAATACCTACAGGAGTTACAGGTGGAGCAGCAAAATCTGAATTTACTCAAAATTAGTATTCTGAAAAAATGAAGTAAAAAAAAAATCAAGTAATTTTATAACTTAGTCCATTTCAAATATGACTTTTAGGTGATGGCAGTGAAGTTCTTTTCCATGGTATCATCAATTTTGAAAGTATTACTTTAACTTAGACCTAAAATGTTTTCAAAACTTGTTTAGAATGAGAATAAAATAAAAAATCATATATAAAACTTCTCATAATATCAAAAGGTTTTTTAACTAATGCTGTCTTAAAATCTAACAGCTCTATATGAGAAACAAAGAATCTTTTACATACATATCATTCAAATGAATGTTATTGCAACCAGCAATACCAGAATTCCTAACAACAGCATTACAATTGTTGAGGCACATGAAATTTCAGCTGATAGATACAGATTGAAAAACAGTAAAATCTTCAGGCAAAACTCATCATTATTTATTTGAAAGATACTTAATCAGATTTATCAAGGTGATTAGAGGCATAGCTAATCTAAGACTTGGCAAGGCACCCTCAAAATTTCAAAGATTCACGTGTGGATTTAGCTCTTTGCAGCTGATAGGAGTCACACAGACTAAATTACATGTGTTTCTCTGAAAATCCAGGGAAACAGCCATTGAAGGGGAAGTGGCTCAGAGAAAGCTGGATAAGGTGATGTGTTGTTTGCATACTATTATATTGAATTGCAGGCTCTGCACTAATTTCTAATGGAGGAAATTTATCACTGCAGAGAGCACCTGTCAAAGCAAAGATGAGGACTGACAGACTGTTTGACAGGAAGAGAAGAAGTGACCAACCAAAGCCCATTCCACAAATTGAGGACAGTGTGAAAGAACAGCACAGGGGTACTTGTGCAGAAATGTGGGCGTCAAGAAAGATGTCACTGAACTATAGTGGTGAGGGGAGAGTGGGTGCAAATCACCCAGAATACACAAAAGGACTGATCAGAGTGAGAATGTAAGGATTGCATTTTTATAATCCAGGAAAAAGATATGAGACGTATAGACCTGACAAGTCTAAGTTAATGGAGGGGACTTTCTTGTGCATCCTCTGCCTCCTTGCTGGAGAGACAGAAGGAAAACCAGAAAGCCTCAGTGCTGAACAAGCACTGCTCAGCAGTAGCCAAAACACTGGCATGTTATCAACTCTGTTTTAGTCACAAAGCCAAAGGAAAGAACTCTAAGGACTGCTATGAAGAGAATTAACTCCATCCCAGACAGACTCAGTACAGTCAGGTACATTGCTGCAGACAGCCCCTCTAGCTGCCTATTGCTAGACAAACTGCTCCTCCTGAACAAGAAAGTGCAGTTCCAAGCTGGTCTGACAGGACTGGCCTCTTTCTGCCATCACCCATGGCAGCACACTGCATGCAGTTCTGCACTCAATTTTTCTTTAAAGAAGTCAGTGCTACACAAAACTCAGACTGATGGGAGCTTTCATCCAGTACTGGTTGAGAGAGCAGCCAGGAACAACCAGGAACAAGGAGGGGAAGAAAGGAAAAAGTACAACCTTAACACCCATTTGAAGCTTGAGATGAAGAAAGTGCAACGGTGTTCTGAGCTGGAGGCAAATAAATGAGGTAAAATGAGCTTTCCATATAATTTGGACAATATTAAATTTCAGGTAATGAGAAGAGAGTTAAGAGGAGATTTGAAAGTCACAGAGAAATATGTAAAAGACATACCAATTCAACAGGGCTAGAAAATAAATTTGTGAGACGGTATCAAAAAGATGGCAACAGAATGGTGTGACCTGGTGAGATAACAAAAAAAAGCAGAAGTGTAAAGACAGTTATATATTCTTTTCCCTTTTAACAAATAGGATTCCTGAGTTGATATATTGCCTGCGAGAGTGCCATCTGCTGATCCACAGGTATGTTGCAAAAATGACCTTCCCAAGCACAACTACCCTTATAGCTGGAATACAGATATTTCAGTTGCTCAACCATCCACTGCTTTCATTAGACCAACACACTATTATAGGTATTGTACTGAGAACATAAAAATTATTAGAACTCACAGGGGAAAAGGCTGGAACAAACATACTCAGCATTTGAATAAAATACAAGCAAATCTTTAAGCAAACCCTTCACAGAAGGTATACATGCAAAATCCTGTTTGTGCTGTGAGCATGGAAAGATGCTTTACACAAAAAGAGAGTTTGGGGGAGTATTTATATAGGGTTTTACCACTCTATTTAAATCGTCTCTCTAGAGTAGATAAAATGTTAGGTAGTAAGCAATAAAGGCAGATTCAGTAAGGCTTGTACTTTGTCTTTAGAGCTCTTTCTAAATTTACTTTATTGTCGTTTGGTTTTTCTTCTAACCTCAATAACTAGAATTTGCTGGCAGTTCCCCCTCTTACAGCCTGAAAAAAAAATCTCACAGCCAAAACAATTAATTTTGTTGTTTTCATCTTCTACAAAGATTGAGATGAAAATCTGAATTTGCATTAGTGTTGATGATTTCTTCATTATCAAGAGGGGAGGTCCCTGTGTCTGTCAGTTTGGTGTTTATGTGACCTAGAGGACTTGTTTTGTGTAAAAAAATAAATGCTTCATGCAGAAAACTGAACCAGAGTTAGTACATCAAGAATCTCCAGGAATGGTGTGAGAGGAAAATTCTCAGAATTATATAAGTGAAAACCCTGTTCAACCCACTGTCTCAAAAGCAGTGACTTTATGTTTTCACCAAGGGCTAGGACAGAGTTGCACCCAACTCATAAAATACCACTCTGTATAAGAAGCACTGCAGTTTAAGCTCTCCCCTGCTGCAGCAACATGAGCTCTGAGCAAGGACAAGCTACCCAGAAAGGAGTCAGAAGTCTCACATTAACCCTTCAAATCAGAAGGTTTGACAGCTCATTAGTAAATAAGGTGATCATGATGGCACCTGTAAGGAAATGGAGATATGGCAAGATAAACTTGTCAAATATCATACAGCAAGTCCTTACCTGAGATGGGAACAGAGTCTGTCTCAACCTCCAGGCCAGAGTGTGAACTTAGATGCTGGACCAGACTGTCCTGGCATCCCAAAGCAGAACCTGAACCTGGCTTAGGAGCTGCAAACACTTGAATAATAATATCCATAAACAACACTAATTGTCAACTTAATCAGTCACATTTATCTTCACTTAGACATAAGTGAAGATTAAGCCTCTCCAGGGGGTGGGGAATAGCTAAAATAAACACAAAGTATTTGTCTTTGTAGACACTAACCACAAGCAGTTGCTCATTAAAATCAGCTCTATTGCAGAAGACTGGTAAGTAGTAAATGATGTACCTGGATCGAAAGAGGAATGGATTCCAGCAATAGCAGTCAGAATAGATTTTTCTCACTACCTGGTAAAACAGCTGAAATACTAATTAAAGCTAAATAGAGTAACCCAACTGCATACATGAACAGCAGTTAGCAGGGATTAATACAGTTTGAAGAAAGTCAAGTCTTGCCCTATATGTGCTAGAAATCTTTTATTGCATTAACAAAAGAGTCAGTAAAGAAGATCCAGTTAAAATAGTTTATTGGAACCTCCTGGAAGCCCTTGATACAGTCTTTTACAATGGGCTGTTAAAAAGACAAAAATCCCACTTGGACTGGGATTTTGTCCCAGGGAGGCAGAATGTAATGTAGTTTTAGAAAATGGCAAGGCCACAGAAAACCAACTCAAAGGGGAAAGGCACAATTTGACATATGGAAAAAAGTTATGAATGAGACACTCTGAGCTTCCAGGTTTGGTCCAATGTTGAGTAATCTAGGTGAAAAAAATCCACTGAAACTCCTATCAGTAACAGATGCATTTAGACATCTAGAGAACACTTTGGGAAAAACTTGAGGATAAAAATAGACATAAGCATTAGGCTTGTAGGTTTTAAATTATTTAAAACAACAAAAATTTAATCACTTGATAACAAGGACAATTTTATCTCCCAAAATAAGTGGGACATCAGTCAATAATCATATTCTGTTCCTTTTGTCCTTAATTGTCGACTCTCCCATGAAAAAAAAATAAACCCTAGTTCCCACTCATTCCTATTTGTGCCCCAAAATCCACTTTTTGGTAACAAAAAGGAACTGTAGGCTCACAGTTTCTCATCTGGTTACACGCTGCCAAACACCTTTGGATATTTGTGCATAGCAGTTCAGTACATGCAAATCTTTGTGTGTGGTGATACATGTTTAGGACAGCAAAATTGTTCTTTATTTTTTCAGTCAAATTTACAACAAAGCATGGCTTGAAGACAACCCACAAATTTTAAGTGCAAGTGAAGAGATATCAACACTTCATCTGTAGAACAACATGAACACCATGAAAGAAAATTTCTTTTTAACACCTCAGAAACACTGTTAGGGATTCTCATTTCTGCCCCTGAGATCTCGATTGTCTGCTTCACAACTTAGTGCTCACACATCTGAGTTATTGGAATGGACTAGTATAAAGCTGTATAATTTCAGAGAGAAATCCATAGTCTAAGCAACTGATCTCAGTGTTGATGGAAGTTTTCTGAGAAATTTTGCTAGGTAAAATCCTCTGTCATTCAAGTTAAGCTTTAATTCTGCAGTAAAGAACGATTATAAAAGAACCGGACAAAATTGGAAATAAACATTAACTCTGTTTAAGAATTGTTAATCTAATTTCAAAGACCAAATTACTGTGAAAGGGGAAAAAAAGGCCAAAAAAATGAGGACAGTTTATCAGGTAGCTTTAGACAGAAGCTGGTGTTTGTCTCTTTTATGTGCACCTTCCGACATAGGTGCAAGTGAGTTAGTTAGGATGAAAATCTTACTGCTAATAGGTCTACAAAGGCCTAAAGGTGAGTGTTATGGGTTCACCCAGGTGGGCCTAGATTTGGGCTCTGAAGTCTGGACTAGGCCGAAGCTGTCAGCTGACTTGAGCTGGGCTGAGCTGACAGCTGACCTCTTCTAGCCAGTAATTTTGTATTCCATACCACATTATGACATCATCTCCAGGGAAGTAGGAACCAGTGTGGAAGTGGTTAAGGCAGTCGCTTCTCAGCCTTCTCTTGGGAGGCCGCACGATGCTGTCCCAGGGGGGATGGAGAGGACCAGGCCCACCACTGGCTCACAGGGTATCTCAGGAAAGTAAAATGTGTTGTTCTGGGTCTCTCCTTTCTGCTTGGGTTTGTCTCCCTGGGAAATAAGCTTCTTCTTAAGTAATGTGTAGTTAAGACAGTAGAATTTGTGTGTTCATTAAGAAGTTGAGGTGGGGAACTTGTTGTTGTAGACTTGTGTGAGTGTATATTTGTACTCTCTTCTAATTGTCTCTTTCTTTCTGTGAAAAATATATGTAGATTTAGTATAAATGCAGTTTGAAGTGGTTTTTTTCTTTCCCCTCTCTTTTCCTCCCTTTCCCTGGTGTTAGGAGGGAGGCTTTTCTCTCTGTGCTTGGGGGGGTTGGCAGTTGCTTATCTCAAACCAAGACAGTGAGAGAGGACCCTTAACTCAGAATTGCCCACACAGATATTATAAATATACACTCTACACTTCCTCTGTTTATGCATACAAATATCCATGTTGCAAATGGACCTGTAGGGCAGCTGGGCACAGACTTCTTGTAGCTCCAGACACAGTTAACCATGCTGACAATGCAGCCATATGGCCATGTCTGTATAAAGTGCTCAGATGGATGGCCTTTTTATACCTGAAATTATGTGAACATCTTTCTGGAGATCGAGCCCTGGATCTTCTTATCTATCATGAGAAATCAGTTTTAAAGAAGAATGATAACTGCTTCAAAATGAATGAAAGGAAGTCCTATAGTCATAATGGTGTTGAGTGATAGTGATGGCTAGCACTATGTGTTTTTCTTTTGTCTCTGCTCAAATCCTCAAAAAGATAAGTCAAAAGTTCCCAAGAGAGCCATTTACAGGGATTTTATTCCAGTATTGCACTGTCCCTCAATCTCAACAATTCAAAACTACCATCACCCCAAAGTTAATTGGATCCCATTGTGCTGTTCTCCATCAAGAGTGAGGTTCACATATTGTTCTCATAGTAAGTGTTTAAAGATGAGTTCTCAGAATGCCTATTTAAATGAAACATATATTTTCAGTGCATAAAAAGTTATGTACCAGGTTTCAAACTGTGCCCTATCACTCCTCAGAGCCGTTCACTCACAACAGACAAATGATTTCTTAGTAGTTGAATATTAACTTTCCACTTTGCATTCAAATTTAGTGATACCTTTTATTTCCTGGCTGTGAAACTGGGGGTTTTCTTGTCCTGTCAAAGAGGCATCCCCACGTCTAAAGTCAGGGTGGAGCCATCATTAACCTTTTGGAGGATAGCTGGAAATTGATTAAGGTATCAAGTGAAGGCTTGGGAAATTCTTTGTGGGCACTGGAAATCTGTTTAAACAGGTGGGCCTGTCCCAAGAAAAGGTATTTGAGAAAAAATAGTCTGGCTTCCGAAATGGGCCTTCTTTTTGGTAGAAAGTCCAAATGTTTGTTGTTTTTTTTTCCTCAAGAATCAGAGCTCAGATAAGAGAACTACCAATCACAAACCACCCTTACCTTCACTGCTCCTAACCTGGAATTTCACTGTAATTTCATACGTGTTTCCTCCTTCATTATACACACTCTGACAAGCCAAAGGAGAGAAAGTCACATATTGCAGCCATTTCATTAAACGAACAAACCAAACAAAACAATCACTGTTTATCCTTAACTTAACCTACATTTCAACTAAATTATTTGGTTTCCTAGTGCTTTTCACAGGAAAGAATATCACCTACAGTGTCTTATTCCAAGTTAGCATCAGTTCCAGGTAGCAAAGAGCAGAGGTTCATAAACAAGCATTTCCTGAGTTGTTAAACCACTGAGTCAGGAAGAGGCAGCATCTACTGTCATAAGTTTATTCTCACAAAACAAAGTTATCACACCAAAAAATAACCAGATTAATGCCTGCATCTGTTTGGTATCATAGCTAACATGAAAAACTGTTAGATTTCTTTTATATAGTTGCATAAATAGACATACACATATACATATATTTTTCCATAAAACTATTGCCATGAAAAACTTAATTTAATTTCCCTGTGGAAAATACTCCAGTAAGTGAAAAATAAGTATATATGAGGTAGGAAAAGACAAATTTAGCTGCTCTCTGAGAGGAATGCTACTGAGCCATAAATCTTTCTGGAGAGAGAAATGCAAGGAAATCCTACTCATTATATTTGTGTATTCCAGTCTTCCTCACAGAGTTAGGTAAGAAAAAGAAGGTATATTTGGCTGTCAGATATGAATTAAGAGAGGTGGACTCTGAACTGATAAAGAGAAATGGGATGTGCTCTAAATTTCTGATACTTGGAAGTTTATATTTGAGGAATTAGTTCAAATTCATTCTGATTTTTGAGTCAGGAGGCGAAAAATAGGTTTTGTCTCTGTACCAAAAAAAAAAAAAAGGCAGAAAGACATTAAATTACTTCTGCAAAGGAAATATATAACTGAGCCAGAACAGAAGCTATGCTGAGCAGTGAGATTTAGCAACTAAAGCACAAGACCATCCTGAATTTCAGAACTTACTAAAATATCTGGTCCGTCTGCACAAATCTTGCTTTCAAATCTGTCAAGGTTCAGTCACTGAAAGCCTAAAATACCAGAAAAATTATATTTTTACAGTTCAAGAAGAAACTATTAATAGCATTTTTGTACATTAAATCTGTGATGTAATTTTCACCCTAGTTAATGACACTTTACCTAAGAAAATCTCTCACAATTTCTTTTAGCTTTTCTTTACATCTTTGAATTACATCTTTTTATCTGTGCTTTATTGTTATGTCTTTTGGTCCATATGTTCTTGAAATCACCTTCTCTCATAATTTCTGTAACTTTCAATATGAAATTCAGAGGGCTAAATCCAATGAGGCAAACAGCAATAGCAAAGGCAAACTTGTCTTCATGTCATTATGCAATGAAAGTGGAATAAGTTCGAATTGTGAGACTATATGAACAGAATCAGAAATTTAATACTAAATCCACCAATGAACTGAATAAAATGTATGTAATTTGACTGTTTCCTGAGGAAAAAAAATAAATTAAAGATTAGTGTCAAAACCCAGTTACCTTACCCTTGAGAACATGCAGGTAATGTGTCAATAACTGCACCTGCATTTATGTATCTACACTATTTATGTATATCACTCAACCTGACTAGGTCATGCTGTAGGCTCCAGAGAATAAACCACATTAATTCTTTCCCTGAAAGCAGTTATGTATATTATTGCAATATAAAGATGTTTGGACAGGCTTGCAAAATCCTATTGTGTTTTGTATTTTCAGCCAGAATGACATTTAATATTAGCACCAAAATTTATCAGCTACATCACTGTGATTTTTTTTTTAAGTTTGAGCTTCTAGATCATCAGAACAGGAACTAATTACTGATTATAATTTTTTCAGACTCTACCACAAGCTTCTCAGAATCATAATAACCTTGATTCTCATGCATTTCCTCATTCGTTTTTCAGAATTGCCACCATGAACAGGGCACACCAGGACAAATAAAGATGCTCATCACAAAGGAACATTTGATAGTGGTCTAAACGATTAATGTGAGGAAGCTGAAGGAGTAACAGTGGTGACACCAAGGATTGGGCCTGTACTTATCATCAAACGGAGCTCAAGGAGCGCAGCACAATTAGAGCCCAAAGGTGAGATGTTCACATGGCATAATAAAACATCATAGAACCACAGAATTGTTTAGGTTGGAAAAGACCTTTGATCATAGAATTATAGAATGGTTTGGATGGCAAGGTACCTTAACAACTTTCACTAGATCAGGTTGCTCAAAGCCCCATCCAACCTGGCCTTGACCAGTTCCAGGGATGGGGCATCCACAGCTTTACTGGGTGACCTGTGCCAGTGCCTCGGCACCCTCATAGTGAAGAATTTCTTCCTAATATCTAATCTAAACTTATTCTCTTTCAGTTTCAAGTTATTCCCTGTGGTCATATCATATTAATATTCCATGTGGACTTTCCAATAGCTTTGGCACAGGGCTGCAATCATGGAGGTAGATAGTACTATACTTGTGTAACTATAAGCACGTGTGTGATCCCATAGGAGTCACCACTGCTATTCTTGTCCTCAGAGCAAGTTTAGATATTTTTCAAGTCTCTGGAGTTAATCATAGACAGTGTGAGTCATCCCGCCTGCAGTCTCTGTGCCTGGATATTCCCTAGTCATCCTAAATCCCTTTTTATATTCAAATAAGCACTGCTATGGTGTGATTTAGATGGTCTGTTGGAAAAGTCTACTCTTGTTCAGATGAACTGGTTACAGCTGAGCAGAATTTAGGATGGGAAGAGATCTGTGCCTGAGCTCAGCCTTTATTATCACTGGAGATACCTTTGGCTTGAAGTCATCTTTTCCCTTTTTAACCTGAATTCTTGCAAGCCAAAAAAGGGAATCAAAACCCCTTTTTAACCAAAATTCTAGAAGTTCCTCAGATGCATAGGAGCAATGCCCCTTGCTCCATTTCTCATGGGATACATGAAATCTTTTTGTACCATTCCTTCTTTTCTCTTTTCAAGACAAGATGCATCCTGATGCTATTTCTTGCCTATTCCCATGCACGTGCTTGCATAACCAACCTCACACCCTCTTTTTTGTGCATGTCTTAGCAATCCTTCAAATAATTTTTTCTGTTGGAAAACTTTGCTTTTGACATGCTGCACACAGGGAATAAAAGTTGAGCCAGGACTGAGTACAGATGAAGAGGTGTCTTGGCTCACAGACTGGTAGCAGGCCCTCCCAGAGCATGTGTTTGCCTGGCAGAAAGTGCAGCGCTATTTGTGAGAGAGAATGGTGCTGCTGCTGCTACTGATGTGCATTTGCAGGATGTGTCGATGCAATGAAAATAAGGATTTGAAATGCCAGAAGTGAACCTCTGGGAGGCAGAGGCAGGCTATCAGCTTCTTTTTCCAAAAAAAAAAAAAAATCAAACCAAAACAAAACAACAACCCAAAGTGGAATAAAACTCTGCAGTTTCTGTTTCCATGGGGGAGATGCTGGTGGCATGATCCCCGCAATGGTCTCACTGCTGGCTTACATGAGGGAGTAATTTTCACTGGAAACTAATCTTTACTGTGTCAGAGTCTCAGTGTCAATTTTATCCGTGTTTCTTGCTGTCACTGCTATTTTCCTCAGCAGCAGTGCCACTAGCCCTGCTATTAACCACAGCTGGGCTTTACCTCAGAAGAGCCCAATGTCGTTTTGCTCAAAAAGTTACAGAAAGGGGCAGCATTAATAACAGTAAAATGATGCTAAAGGCATTGTTGCTGAAGGGTAAAAGAGGTTAACTGGGCAAGGCTATGTTGGTCTGACCCAGGCAGGATCCCAACAGCAGGCTTAGAGTTCACTGATTTATATTCACATCCTAACCTGAGCTTTGCAACTGGAGCCCATTTCCAAAGACCTGTCTAAATAGGGGCAATCAGGAAAATGAACCTGACTTAACTAAAAGTGTGACTTGAAAGTGGATTAGTAGATGCGCATATGTGAACACTCCTAGGAAGAATATAGTCGACTTGTTTCTATTTATTTTCACAGAATCATAGAATATGCTGAGTTGGAAGGGACCCACAAGGATCATCGAGTCAAACCCTTAGCCCTGCACAGGACCATCCCCTAGAGCCACACTGTGTGCCTGAAAATATCATCCAAATGCCTCTTGAACTCTGTCAGGCTTGGTGCTGTGACCACCGCCCTAGGGAGCCTGTTCCAGTACCCAACCACCTTCTGGGAGAAGAATCCTTTTCTAATTTTTGACAGGGAGCTAATTAAACTAGTACATTTTGATCCTCAGAAAGGATGTTAGCTATTGAATTTGATGTAATTTAATGGAATCACTTTAAAAGCCGAGTCATAATAATGTTGGGGTTATTCTGTGTAAATGAGATCTGTTTTAAAAACTCTTGCCAGAATTCAAAATCCCAGTGTCTTCCTTGGATCCTTCTTCTGCAACAACCACAGTTTATTCCTTGTAAAAAGTTCTCTCCAAGGCCAGCGGCAGTGAGAAATCTTTCTTGCTAAGTGCAACCACTGTAGCAAATGGAGGCTGGAGAAATTAAATCTGATGGAATAAAGAATAAGTGGCAGTTTTGGCAGCTGAACTCTGTTCCGTAATAATGTTCTCTGAACTCCAGCAAATTAGGATATATATTTGTTGCTGTATCTTGTGGTCAACCTTGCTTGCTGTGGACAAACCTGTAGATACAAACCACTACCAACATAAAGACCACAAAGCACTGGGGTTACAAAGTTGTTTGTCTGTGGGATCTGCATAAATCAGAGAAAAGAAATTACATACAAACAAATGCATCCAGCCATTTAAGAAATAGCAATGTCCTTGTCATGAAAGCAACAAAATCTCTTTTCTTTCATTTATTTTACCTCTAGTTTGCTTAATACATGTCTTTGCCCTTTTGTTTGTGATGCAGTGGTGTGCATGTTCCTGTCTTCCTGAGCCATTTTGACGTTAAAGCTCAGAATGGCAAGTGCTGTTTAATAAGCTATAGTTGCAGTAGCTGTAGTGCAGTAATTCTCCATAATAAATAATTTGGATATACAGAAATAGCCATATGCATCAGAATTTTCAATAATTTGCAATACAAATATATTATCAACAATTTTTCAAAAAGGAAATATCAAAGCAATTGCCTAGTAAAGGAGGAAAAATTCTCCCCACCTCAGTATAAGTCAGAATAGTATCAATTTCTTGAGACACATTCATCTTTAATCTCTTTCAGGAGATTCTGCTGGACAGCAGAAGGCAGACTATTTCCACCCCTGCCTTCTTCCCCACCTTTTTTTCCTAGTTAGAAATTGTTTGGATTTATCATAATCAACACAATATATGTGCAATCATGAAAAATAGCCTTCAGCTCTGCTGGATTAAGCAAATCAGCTTGTGCTCCAGTTTTAGAAAATTCCATTTTATGGCTATCACAATATTGCAATGAAGGAGCAGAGTTGCAAAGAGAAGCTCTCTGAGAAACAGACATATTTTGACAAAAAGACTAAATGATGACAAAACAAGGTCCTTATGACATCATTAAAAAAAAAGTAATGAAAGGGGAATTCACCAGGGAAGCACTCTGATGATATTGTTATCTGGGTTGTTTGAGAAGGTAAATTGACAAGTGGAAAAAGAAAGATAATCTCTGATACACAAGCAAATGTGGAGTTTTTTCATGATGTAGGAGCTGATTCTTGTCTGTGCAAAACCAAAATGCAAGTAAATATAGTGACAAAGTCCTGACCTTTCATCTCCTTATTGTAATTCTCTGACTTGTAGATTTTCTGCTCTACTGTCATTCTGTGAAAATTCAGGTTAATGGTGTAAAGAAATATTTGCCTTGACAATAAAGAGTTTTCAGATTCTTTGCCTCTGTTTTCAATGCCTAGTTGTCCTTATTTACAGCATGTAAAGACTGCAACTTGACAAGACTCTGTAACACTTTATACTTTACAAGTCTGGAGACAAAGCATCCTACTTGTCCTCCACATGTTTAGTACTGTCAAATCATTAAAGTTCTCCCAAGGGTATCCCTCCTTGCCAAATTTGAGACCTTATTAAGATTTACAGGAGGAGTTTCCCAATTGAATTTTTACCAGACAGCCAGCTCCAAGTCTTAGAACTTAGTCTTATTTTGCTGCAATTGCAGTTTGTTAGGGCTCATAAATAATGATAAACATCAGTGACAAAAAATGAGGTGAAAATAACAAGAAAAACTAGAGAATAATCTAGAAAGGAACCAAACTGAGAAGTCCACTGGCCTGATTCAAATCTCACTGAAGTCAAAAGGATGCGTAGGTTTAGTTCAGAAAGCTCCACACCCAGTTGTAGGAGCAGAACGTGTGAGAGGCTTTGAAGGCCACTGCGATGTCAAAAAGCATTTCAATCTTGACTCCGATTCCTTAGCTCCTCCTGGTAGATCTCAAAAACAGCCTCCAACTCTCTGAAAATCTAGACTTCTATAATATCCCCTGTTCCAGAGAATTACTCATACAGAACTCAAGGTACAGCAGGGAAACTCACCCAAATAATTCTACAGGAAGAGATGGCATGAGGGAAAAAAGCAATACCTCCACAGGCAGCACTGTGTAATTCTTCTTCCTTAATATCCTTAACGAAACAAAATTTAGGGCTGAAAGTGATTTTTTCATAGAAATTATGCTGCAAAGTAATTAGACAGGACCGTGATGGAATTGGCAGGACTGGGAGAAGATGCAGCTCTTCATCCTGAAAGAAAGGGTAGGGCAGAGTCACAGTGCCACAGTGTCACATGCTTTAGAATTGATGCCTGTACTAAAACGGGATATATCTGTTACATGTCAGCATATGAGATCATGGTAAGGAGGAACTGAAAGTGCATCCTAGCAAATACACCTCTGTAGGTGTGGGTGTGCTGTAATTTAGAGCGCTGTCGTTCGCTGTGCTTACACCTTCCCCAGCATTGATACCTACATGCATTGTTGCAGACAATGAGTCACTGACTGCTGCTCTCTGGTTACAGTTTTACAAATAGATATTCATCAAACATTTAGCAATTCATTCTAGATCATATTTCTCTAGTTTGCATATAAATCTGACATGCAGAATAAAAAACCCTAAATAATTATGTTGAAACAGAAGACTTCTGCTGGTTCTCCTGTTCCCAACAGTGAATAGGCTGAAGTTGTGGGGAAAAAAAACATGGAGAGAAATTTATGGCAGGTAGATGTATCACCAGAAGGAGAAATAAATGTCTCACGGTGCAATCAAAGAAACACAAAGAAACTGACCTTTCAAGGCAGTGCTTAGTGATTTCAAAATACATTGGAAGTTCATTTCATCCTGCTGTAAGATTGTAGTCTTACAGTGAACGTGATTGCAATATCTCTTCTTAATATATTGATTTTGATGGCATAAATTCATCTTCTTTATCCCCAAATACAACAAACCTCTTTTAATTCCCTTGTACTTCCATTGAAATAAATGCCCTGAACCTCAGCAGTTGGTAGAGAAAGCCATTGAGGCAGCAGACAATTAAAATCCTTTGGAAAGCATCTATCCCTCTACCTGCCCCGCTAAGGGCTCAACCTTGGGCTCTGCCACTTGGCCAGATATTTATTTTTGTATGAAGTTTTATTCATGCTTAGAGTGCCTTACTACCAGTCCCTCTTTTACCTCTCCCCCCCCCACCCAGAACCATGAGGAAATCTGCTGCCCCTTCACCTTCACTCCTTTTCTTGCAAGTGTCAGCTTTGTCAATCACAGAGAGATGATCCAGCTCATGAAAATGTGTCACAGCAACCAGGGTTTCTGCTCTGACCTTCAGCTCTGCCCTCTGCTGTGACAAACAAGTTTCATTTGCCACTCAGAGAAATCTGGTTATTTCCAGCAAAATATAACTTCTTGCTTCCTAGGAGGAAAAAAAAAAAAAAAAAGATCTCTAGCTGAGGAAATGTAACAATTTCCTGATTTTATTTCTCTTTTCTTGCAAGTCTGGCTACAACTTCGTCATCTACCAGAAAAAAAACTATATAAATCATTAAAACTGGAGCAAGAAATATAACTTTTAATTAGTTTTTATCTCCTGTTTGCTAGGGGTGGGAGTTTTCATACAGAGAATGTGCAGAACGGGTTATAATCAGGAACAAAGAAATAGATTTTCAAATAAAAATGGTACTATATTTTCTTTGATACACTTATTCAGGCTCTTATTTTCTGCCATCCATGAGCACTCAAATTATATCGTGTATTTTGTAAATATCCTGAAAGTGAATATTCCTATTACATGTGATTATATAATTCCAAAATTCCTGCTGAAATCTAAGAGTTAGAGGATAGTGGGTGTGGATGGCTATTATGCACTATTGCCAGATGAAAGCTTCAGTGTCCAAAGGATTCAGTGCTAAACCCAACCCAAACTGGACATGGAGCCCACAACAGGGTTTGGGTGGACTAGAGACATTTGAAAACATACCTGAAGACTTAAACACTTTGAGATAAAACTACATCTCTGACTTTAACCTTAAAGTTTCCCTTGAAACAACCAGCTGCATTCTGCACATATCCTGTGGTAAACACCTAGGAGCTTTTATGACAACACAAATTGTCACAAAATATGGAAACAAGGGGCAACATTATCTTAATGTGATTGGAAAATTGTACCTAGATAAGCCAATACTGCCTTTCTTTATGATTAGTGCCACTTTCTTACTGAGCTCTCAGTCTTCCAAAATGTCCTGTGTAATGTGTTTTATCCGTGTCAATTTTAATAACTTTAAGGCAAAATTCTTTATTCTCCACACAGAAAATACTTTTACTAGTAACTCCTGTATACACCTTCTCTACGAAGACTTGCTGAATTACATAGTAAAACTTCAGTATTTCAGATATAAACATTGCATGTCATGATTGCATAATCCATGATCATGCCATAAAACTGTTTTCTGAAAAACAGCATACAGCCTTCTTTTGAATTTTCTTGGATAAAACATGCTTTAAAGAAGTGTATAAATATCCACTGAGCACCCACAGACTTCTGTTTCATTGCTTCTGAATCGCAGCACCTCATCTTGCTTGTATGTCATGTACTGTATTACAAGGAAATGAAATGCAATTCAGTAAATTATCCACTTCAAGTTGTGGCCATTTCAGTAGGAAAAAAAAAAGGTCCTTTATCTTCTATTTGTTTTAAATCCCACTGGGATGCTGGCTTTATATTTAGTCTTAGCTTGGGCTTTGCTATGAATCTTCAAGAAGGCTCCTCAAGTAGAGTTATAATGAGCAGAGATGTCTCGAACAAAAGTAATCTCTGACTCTTAACACAAACACTGTTTATTGCACATCTAGTGGCAGCAACACTGTATCTAATTCCTGGCAGCTGAGACTTTGATAACTAATAGTGGTGAATCTAACATTGTACTCCTGCTTTTAACAATTATCTAATCAGAACACTCCAGAAAAGGGATTAACGTTAAACCAGGAAACAACAGCCTGCAATGTGTGAACAGCTGGAACCCAACTGTGCCACGCTACAGCACATAACCTTGGAGTTTAGGCTACTTATCAGAATATTAACACAGAGGATTTCCTTTTAATCTGTTTATTTTAGGACTCCAGAATTATTAGCTGTTGTTTGATCTACCAGTTAATACTAGAAAGCGTGAGAGACACTGGGAGCATAGTGTTCCATATGGGTGTCCCATAGCCCTTTGGCCCCTTGTTCAAGTGTACATAGATCAGTATTTTTTGTGCTAAAAGTTGTTGATGCCAGGCACCTTAATCCTCTGCTTAAGGAATTGCACTAGTTCTGGTCTGATGTTCAAAACAGTAGAAATTTCCTTTTGAATTAACTTACCTTTTCTCGAAGCCAGTCTACTTTAACTGAAATGATCAAACAAAAGATCCAGCATACAATTTTATGCCCCAAGATTTGGAAGCTCTTTAGTTTTCCAGAAAAAAGAGTACTCATTGCATTCAGAATGCATCCCACTCCAGAATAAATAGTCCCTGGCCACTGCTACCTTCTTGAAATACCTTATTGAGAAATGTAACATTAATAAAAAGTATTGGTATTCAGCTTCTCTGAGAATCAGGCCCTTAATTAGTTAAATGGTTAAGTCCTAATGCAGAGACACATATATGTTTTGAAGAAAAAAAAAAGAGACCACACTGACTTAAAAAATATTGCTATCTACTTTCCCCCATCCATTTGACCTTGAAATTAAAGGCTTTTCTTTTTCCTGGCTTTACTCACCTCATATATTTCAGGGCAGATATATTACTGAAGTCAATAGAAGTACTGATATGGGTAAGTGCTACTCAAGATGAGTATGACTGGTACTATCAAGACCAAAAATTGTTTGCTTACCAACAACCTATGGAGAAAAAGAAAGTGGTTTACATGGTAAAGGTAAACTAGGCTTGATACGAGAACTATATATGCATCTTCTGAGGAAAATGTTATTCTAATCTACTTTTTTGAATAGAAATAGCTGGCAGGAAGAAGGTTTTGGTGGTTAAATTGCTGTTTCATGCCTTTTAAAGAGAAAAGGGAAAATGTTTCTTTAGAAAAGTATGAGAAGGTCTCAGAAAACAGTAGCTAAAAATTAAATATTCTTGCAAAGTTCAGACTTGTAATGTATTAATATTTCGTAGTATAACTATTTAACCCCTAGGAGAGAAAAGTAATTTCCACTTTTCAACATTAGCTGACTCTATCCTAACCCAGACATTTCTGGCTAAGACTAAACAAAAGGATGGTATTGTATACATTAACCAAGGAATACTTATACATATATATCTGATTCTTCACTAGGAACACTGCTGCAAGTGGACTAGAAAATTAAGCTTTTCATATTTGCTTCCCGGTGGAAGCTATGTAAAACAGAATAATAAATGATTGTCACTTTATTTCAGAACATAAAATTAATCTTAGAAAACAGAAAAGTCATGAACAATATTGCAGCAGTATTTCATGGTTCACTGGTTATTATCACTTGCCAACATTAAGGTCACAAAAGAACATTTCTCATTTGTTGCCTAGAGTATCTGCAACTCTATTGCTATTGTCAAACCTAACCTTTCAGAGAACCACAGAGGGGGAAAAAGGAGAGGGAAAAAACTGTTTAGAAGTGTGCTTTCTTTTTCTACAGTATGTGGAAAAAAATAATAAGAAAATTAAAATCTTCAAGCTCCTGGAGATAGAGCAGGTCACAAACTTTAAATATTTAGTCCCTATTGTGAGTAAAGCATTAATAAATAAATTAGCAGCAACACCACATGGAACCCCCTGGAGTCCAAAGCCACAACTTTCCAACTATCAGTGGTAGCAAAGCCTTCACATAATTTGAAGTTTTGCTAAAATGGGCAATATAGAGAATATATTACTTTGGAGGGGTTAACAGAACTGATTATTTCTTGGTCAGTGATTTGAAAGTAGCCATTACTATTGGTGTACACAAATAATAAATATCATCCTTATGGTACATCCAGAAGACAAATTCAAAACATTCATTTAAAGGAAGTGTAGTCTATCCATCAGTTATACAGAATTCTGTCCTTCTGTGCCACTTGGCTGAGGGACTGAAATAAATTGCTTTTCTCAGTCTTATGCCCAATAGAGAAGTACCCACTTCATTCCCTCATGATATTTATAACTAATTGGTCATATTAGGGTTTGGGAAGGAGATTCAGCACACTGAAGAGTCTGTAAGAGCTGTGGCTTCATTCCAACTTGTATTTATTCTGCAAAGACACTTTCAGCCTCTGTAAAAAATTCTCAAATGGAGACATGATTAAAGGCAACAAGATGCACTCAGTCCAGCAAAGCCTAGAAACTACATGGGTGACACAACACACAAAGAAGCTAAGGCTATGCTAGTAAAATTGTATTTTCTCCAGATCATTCACTTGACAATTAATAGCCAGAATGAGTATTATTAAACTCTTCTGTCCTTCAGAACGTTTTTGCACCCAGACAACAGTTTGAGAATGGTCTTCAGCTCATGCTAACTGCTAAAATAAGACCACAAATTATTTGGTAGAGTGCCAGGTGACCAAAGCTTCCAGCATGCCAGAAACCTTTCCAGCTCTTTGTCAGCACACAGAAAAGAACTGCAGTATCTGAGAAGGCACCAGCACATTTTCCTTTACTAACAGAGTTGTAGCCAGAGTCCTCATCAGTCATTCAGTGCGGTCCTTTACAAGATCTTTCAAGAATTTGGTTAAGGAAAAGCAAATACAAAAAACCAGCTCAGCCCATCTCCCAGTAGGAACTACATCAAACTGAGAATAAGTGGACAAGACATTCATGTTCTGTATATTTAAGAAGAATAAGTAATTCTTTAAATATTAAGAGTAGCTTTGGGTTTGTGCTACTGGAACGGTACAATTTGGTAACCTAAAGTATCTACTTCCCCACTGATCCATGGGTGATTTATGAAGATTGTTTCCATTAATGTCAATGGAAAATGCCCAAGTCAACCTCTCCAGTGCATAATATTGAGACCAAATTCCTACATCATTTGCTTTTGTTACTAATTCAAATACAAACTGTGAATAGACCAGTACACAGATTATACTACACCTTGAGGACTGGAAAACAATCTCTGCATACTATAAACAGACTCCTTACTTTGATTTTACTTATTTTTTTAATAAGATACATTATTCTTCAAAGTGACATCCTGACTGAGACTCAGTACTGGCAGGGTAAGGGAAAACAACCAATTAGGCTTGTTTCTGTAAGCTATTTTTTATTGTGGGGTCATGAACTCTTTCCCCCTGACTAGTCTCATTCTAAAATAAAGTGATTGGCTTGTATATAAAAGTGTTTGTGTTTTGACAGCTCTTGTGCTCTGCGTTTTCAACTCAAGCATAATGGTTAAACAGCAATGAGTTGGCAAATGTTTCCAGTTAAGCACCTAGGGACCTCCTCTGTGAGTCTCTAGCAAGTGGTCCTACCTGGAACCCTCAAGCATTCTCTTTGGCCAGAAATTGATTTTGAGAGTTAATTAATTCTTACATTAAGCCAAATTTTAGAACATCTGTTTTTTCAATATAATACTGCTGTTGTGGAGGAAGTATTCAGGAAGGCCACATTACCAACAAAGATAAATTTCTGTATTTTTTACATTATGGTTTTTATGCTGAGACATTGCCAGGTGCTTTATAATTATTAACCTAAGCTGCCAAATGCTGCCATCACCGGGATGAAGCATGATGTCTGGATGAACACCAAAGATGCATATCTCACTGTCTTCCACACTCTTCATGTTAAGTATTTTAAGCAACTTTTGGTTTTGGGAAATGCTAATAAATGAATAAATGCATTTAGAGTGTGTTATAAATAAAAATTTCTTAAGCCCAAGTGAATGAAGCATTGCTTGTAGGATAGCATCCTCCTGTAGCTACCTGGAAGTCTCTGCAGTGTAGCAGAAGAGGAAAAAACATTTTCCCATTTCATCAGATATAGCATATAAATTCATACTTAACCTACAATCCACCTGGGAAAATTTTTTCCTGAACATGTCATTAAAATAATTAGAACAATGATTGATCTTTTTAATAAGGAAAACAAAAGTCATAGTATATTCTTTTGCTGTCATATTTCTGAAGTATCTGTGCAGAAGACTAGCTCTGCTATGAACCCGAAACTGAGGACATGATTACTGATAGATCCATTAAGATTCACAAGGGTTTCCACAAACTTGGACTGAGATCTGTGCCACTTCCAGGTACCACAGTCGTATACAGACAGCATTTTAAGCAAACCACAGGAAGTACAACAGGTTTTGTTTGATTTCTGCACCCAAGGATTTTTATCAGCTTCAGTTAGCTTGATATTTTTACAGAAACATAGAATGGACAAGTGTTACCGTTTCAGAATCCTTCATGGAATTTCCTTCTGCCAACACAGAAGTTTGAGAACTAACACCCAACCCCCCATGCCACCAGATAACAAAGGGGTGGCCAACTGTTTTGAGTTCCACCTTGATGGCTGGGGGGGAGGGACAGAAGTTTTCCCTAGTGATGGAAGTTCCTTTCGGTCCTGGTGGCTGCTGTGACTAGAAGTCATGCTTTTTCTGAGCTGGTGAAAGCATCTTGGAGGGAGCTCCTTTTCCAACTTGGCTCTTCCTGCTTTTTTCCACTCTCCGGACACCCTGAACTTCAAAGAGAGAAAGACAGAGAGAGAGAGAGAGAGAGTCACAGCTGTTTTTCCAGCAAACCTTTTCTTTTCCTGGACCAGGATCACTGGAAACCACCACCACCACCACCTAATTTCCAGTGGTTTTCCTTCTTTGAACAAAGGGCATTGTGCCCATTGTCTCTTGTCCTATTGCTCAGACCCACCAAGGGCCTGGCTCCATCCTCTTGCCACCTGCCCTTCAGATACCTATAGACATTGATGAGGTTCCCTCTCAGTCATCTCCTCCCAAAGTTGAACAGGCCCAACTGTCTCAGCGTTTCCTTGTAAGAGAGATGCTGCAGTTTATTATCCTATTTATTGCCCTCTGCTGGACCTCTCCAATAGCTCCATGTCTCTCTTGTATTGAGGAGCCCAGAACTGGACACAGCACTACAGATGCAGCCTCATGAGGGCTGAGTAGAGTGGCAGGATCCCCTCCCTTGACCTGCTGGCCACACTCTTCATAATGCACCCCAGGATACCATTGGTCTTCTGGCCATCAGGGCACACTGCTAGATAATGGACAGCCTCTTGTCCAACAGAATTTGCAGGTCCTTCTCTGCAGAGCTGCTGTCCAGCAGATCAGCCCCCAGCAAGTACTGGTGCATTTTGGGTTTCTTTTGGCAATGTGAATGTCTTAACCCTTTCAAACTAAAAGGGAAGCAAAGTCCTTAAGTGCAAAGCCACAAAAGCTCACACAAAACTGATTGAAATTTTTAAAACCATCCCCAGTGAGATGATTACTAAATAATGATCAACTGAGAAGTCAGTAAGTGACAAAAATCTAGGGGCAGTCAGAGTTTGCTCTTGTTTTGGCTAGTATTATACCAGCAATGGTCAAGAAGGATTCTTCTCCTCCAATTGAATCTAGGCAGAAGGTGGGGCTGCTTCTTTTGTTCCACAAATAATACAATCATTCCTGTTCTTACAAAGAATTATGTCAATTAAGCGCAATTCCTGACACAGAAAATATTGATTAAAAGGCTTCTTTAAATAATCCAAAGAAAACTGAAAAATTGGAGGCAATCACACAAAATGTTGTATGAAATGTTGCAGCTAAGCCAGGTAAGTAAGGTCTGGAAGGATGATAAGTATTAGTATCAGATCTTCCTCCTTTTGTAGACCATTCCCTAAAGAAAGCTGAAACTTGCGTGGACACCAACCTTACTCACTGAATATATTTTATTAAATTATTTATAGAAACCCTCCACATGGACCATACAGGATTAATAAATAAGACTCAAGCAGGTAAAAAATCCAAGAAAGGCTGTTCAATGGATCAGGAAACAGGCTTAAAGAAAGAAGGGCATTTTGCCCCAGAGAGAAGATATTCCTCTTTTCTCTCTTCACAAGTTGAGGGAGTTATAATTCAACAAGTTTACAATAAATTATTAATTCTGGCTTGTAGCAGCAATTGATAAAACAGATGAAAAAATATAGTAAGAAATTCACTAATGTCTTCAAGCATCGTGTCCCAATGCAAGTTTATATCCCCTTAATCCACAACCTGTAGAAGTCACATGTTCTCCCACCAAACACACATGTATTCACCCACCCCTCGATACTGCCTTTGCTGGAGTGATTGTTGTGAGAGATTACGAATCCCCAGGTGTAGCCCTCTGGGACCACAGGCTCTAAGCTGGTGGGAGTAGGGCCCTGTTCTCCTCTCAGGAAGATGAGCTATGTTTTTGAGTTTGCAGAATGTTTTGAAAAGTAATATAGTATTGTCATGATGCAGTTGAAACTGCCTGGCTGGCAAGACAGAGAGAGATATTTCTTCAGCCAGTCAGTATTAATGTCAACCACACTGCCTTTGCTATGGTTCAGGATGGACTTTGGGCTTCACACCCTGGAGTGGTAATTATGTGGAGGGAGGCTTTACTATCTTATAATTGTTTCATCCCACATTTCACAGACAGAACTGAGACACTGGTTGGGTAGATCAGTTTTCCCTTGAAATGAACATTTTAATTCTTATATTCTTGTGTACTATATCTTACTCTCATGTTTAGGATCAAATATTTCCAGATTTAGTGTCAGTAAGGAATTTCTCTTAGGTAAGGTTAGTTGACTCTCAGCAGAACACGATACATGCACCTTGTAAGCTCATCTAGGTATATTTTATCCAACTAATTCCCTGCCATTGCAATGGCCTCTGGCATTGCTGGTATTTGTTTCACTTTATCTATTGTGCATGCATATTTTTATCTATGGAAAATTAAGTGCCTTAGCTTAAAACAGGTTACTGAGTTCAGTTTAGGGCCATAGTTTCTGTCCTGTCCTTATGGCTTTAAATTCCTTAGAAGGTATAGTGAAATCCTGAATTTCTAAAGTAAAACTTCTCTACAGTTCATGTTTTGCCAAAGAAGATATGAATTCATCCAACAGGACTTTTTCCCCCCCAAATGTAGAATTCAGATAATACCAAGTGCACAGACTTCTTTCCATTACTGCTTGCATATGTATTTCTCACCCTCTCCCTCTCCATTATTTACTGCACTTGTTCTTTTTTGCTCAATATACTAAACTGAGGGCAAAATCATGTTATTAAGTCATCTGTTTGTAATAGTGGAAACAACATTATGAAAGGACACCCTTTCATTAATGTGTTTTCTGTCCATACCTATTTCTCTGCTAATAATGTGGGAAACTGAACACAGGTCAAAATTCATCCTGACCCTACAGCTACTGTGTTGGCTTCAGTCTCTCTATTATTCCACAAAGAGAAGGGGAGAGGCCGTTTGAAATTGGTGCATTTCTATAACATAATTTTCTTTTTCCTCCAATTATTCTCGAAGTTTTGGATAGTATTGCTCTACAGTTATGTATGCTTTGGACTGCATTTCTGAACAGCTTGCAGAGACTACCACATAATCTAATGAATATTATACTTGAAGGCTTAACCTCATTAATTGGCACTGTGATATCTGCCTGATCTCTTCCTTCCTACTTCCCAAGAGAAGTGTCAACATTTAAAACTCAAGATTTGTCTGCTGATATTTTTAAAGGGATAAATAATTTAATTCATAAGACTGTGAAGTGCCTATTCAATCATAAATGTGATTACAACAGAGTTTCTCTCTGTAGAGTGAGGAGCAAATCCCTAATTGGGATTTTCAGGACAACTCACCACTCTGTTTCTCAGTTGGCAAAATCTAAGTATGGACTAAGTCTAATGTAGGACTGTGGAGAAATCTGATCTAGCTTGGGTGTTAAGTTCAATATGGACAGGGTAAGATATATCTTGTAAGCCTTTTAGACAACATCTGCAAAAGGAAAATTTTTACCAAAGTTATGTATGATAACCTTTTATGATCAACACAGACAAGAAGGCTTTTCTAAAGCTCAATTCATCTGACTTTAAGGATTAATGGAAGTGCCTTTTCCTCCCTGTAAAGAGAATCAGAGACAGACTCTCACATTCTCCACCAACATCCCAGACTGGTGTTTCTCACTGATGTAGTCTCATGTCCTCCAGTTCTTGCTCAGAGAATTATTGCGTCAATTATTCAGGAAAAGAAACCAAAAAAACCAAACCACAAACAAACAAACCCCACACAAACTTTACTATTTTTTATGGTTTTTTTGGTAGTATAGGGAGGAATGAAAAAAATCCCCAGAAAATCTTGTTCAGTGGTGTTTGCTATTCCATTTATGGCTGAAGTGACAGTTTGGCTTTCTATGAACACATTTAAGAGCACGAGAGAAATATATTTTTTTTTCATAATTTCTAGACACATGCCAGGATTCGTCTGAAAATGTCAGTAGCTCTTAGGCTGGTAATACTCACTGGTGTTGTGCTTTCTAGAAAAGATGATTTGTATTTTAAGCTATTTTTAAAAGCCCGAATTATTGAATTCATTAAAGCTATTCTTGTTTCAGTCATTAACATAATTTGGTTTTACTTTTGAAAAAATTCTTTAAAGAAAATATAGTTGTATGTAATTCTTGCTTCTCCTCTGCTTCTGCCCATTCTGACTATCAATTTCTAAGTACCCCAGAACTATCAATTTCTAAGTACCCCAGACCTCTCACCCCAGGAGACCATCTGTATAAAGACTGAAGCTTTTTAAAAAGTGCAATTCAGTGCATAAAATATTTTATTATCCCCTATTTATGTATTTAAAAAAAACAGGCTATAAATTGCTAAATAAGGAAAAGCTGTATATAGAATTCAGGAGAATAAATAAATTATATTTATGTTATTATAAAAATAAATGCCCTTCAAAATATAGTGTCAAAAATATAAGGAAATGGCAATAGTGAATGGTAGGGTGTTATCCCAGGTATGAACTGTGCTTGAACAATCTAACACCACCTTGCAGCTTCTCTGCTTTCTTGATACATTCTTATGACCTACAAAATTCTCAGAAATATAGATTCTTTTCAACTTTGACACTGCCCATAAAGAAATCCAATGGCAAAAAAAGGATGGGGTATCTTATCAGAACATTTCAGCCTTAAAAATTTAAAAGTTTCCTTGAATTTATTGTCAAGGGAAAAATATCCCTTGGTAAAAGAGGCAGCTCTCTGCCTACAATCATGTTTTCAAATATCTCCAAAATAAAAATCAATACAGAAGATGGCTTCTCATAATATCCTGAGGAGGGGGGAAAGTATTTTTCAGGCAACTGAGGTAACAAAGTCAAAGATACATTTATAAAATGCCAGAAGAACTAAGAGTCTAAGTTAAGACTCTCAGCCTCAGTGAATTCTATAGTTATTAGTTAGGCTTTAATTCACTGCTGCTCTCTTCCTAATGGACTGACAATTAATTATTCTATCAGCTATTTTAAAAGTATGGCATATTACTGTGCTGCAGGAAATACATTCTAATTCTAGCCCAGCAATGATATTGAATATGATTACTCTATTCTGTCCTTCTCATACACTACCTTAAGGGCAACATATACTTTTTAGCAGACGTCCACAGTAATTCAGTCTCCCCACCTCTGATTTCATCCTGCATAACATGACCATTACATTTAATTCTAAATGTAAAAGATTGTTTCTGGATTTAAAATGGACATCACAGTTATGGGTTGAGTAGTCAGAAGGCCCTCTTACATCCACCAAGTTGCCTCCCACAGTGATTGGTGTGTCATCTTGCATACCACAGGATGGTTTATCAATCCTAAGGGAGAGTCTCAATTAGTAGTAAAAATAATGAAACAGCTATGTTAGAAACTTGCAAAATGCATTATCTAGAGGTCTTCAAAAATCTGGCTTTGAAGTGATTAGATGAAAAAAGGAAATGCATATTTTTATAAGATGCATACCGTGGAAAGTAAAAAACCCAGTAGGATATAAGGTCTCAGTTCCTATTTCCTTTTTTTCTTGAAATTTCTTTTCAGGCTCTGATATTTTCCATTCACTTGTTGACGCCATATATAGAAAGACAGAAGTGTACTCTCCACTTGCTGTTATTTTCATATCTCTTTCCTCTACAGACAGATCTCCATCTGTTGCTGACAATCTACTGAATACCCACCTTTTCCCTAAACCAACATCATTAATATATAAGCAATGATTTTCATCCCCAGTGCAAGCATGAATGGAAGCAAACCCTACCAGCCTGATGAGAATCACAGAGAGATTTCCCTGCTGATAGGGCATTCTTTATATCCCACACTGAAGATTAATTACCTCAGTACTAAAACCCATATACATCCAGTCACAAAGAATATCCTCTGATTTTACTGCTTTCAATTAATGCAGATGCTTTCATAAGAAAAATCTGCTGCATTCAAAGTATATTATTTTTATATATAGCATCTTCACCCCCCCCAAAGAGTCTAAGCTTTCAAAAGTTAGTTATAGCCAAATAATTTGCACACAATAGTAATCAATACCTATAATAGGAAGACATGGTCTTCCATAACCTTGTACAAAAAGCACTTCTAAAGTAAAAAAAAGGAAACAAGATTCTATGTGATCTCTGAAGATGACATATATCTAAAAGCATATACTCAGATATGTTGTAGATTAGCCAGACATACCCCAATTATATCACTTCACACATTTTCATAAGAATATCTTCATCTTAGATGTGTCCCCAAATTAGAAACAACCACTTGCTGGTCTGAACCTCAGCATGGAATTTCCCCAAATCACCTGTTGATCACGTGAATAAATATACTCTCTAAGAAAGACAACTAATAATTTCTTAAGTACATTTTTTTAATTCAAATTTGGTTTATTCTATGGTTTTATTTTAAGTTTAACCTTGTCAACTGCCACAACAGTTTGTCTTGGGAATAACTGAATACTCAAGAGTATAAGTCCTACTTTAAAGAAAAAGATAATTTTGGACTCAGTGATGAAAAAACTGCAAAACCTGCAGGCTCAAAAGTCAACAGGCTAGAATTCTTTCTAACCTTAATAAATAAAAACTGAACTTAAAAGTCTCTGAATTTTGAGCAAATTGGCCAGGTTGGATGAGGACCTGAGCAAAGTTGTCAAGTGGAAGGTGCACCCTGTGTGAGATGGGAATAGAATTTTTTTGTCCAAGTTCCATACGAAAACACATCTATAACTGATCAACTCTGCCCTTACCTTGAGGGATAGATAAAGATTGGTAAAAGGACATATTTGGAGACATGCTTCCCATACACAATGACAGTGATAGGTTCTGAAACACAAAGCAAATCTGCCTGCAATATTCCAGTGCTCTCCAGTGGCTGCATCTTTTGAATGTGTCAATGGCTTAAAAGCTATGGCATGGTATAGTCATCCTGTAAAGACTTTGCCCAGGCATGAAAATATGCAGTGGGTGCTCAGAAGATAGTCCATATAATCTTATTCTATTCCTAAACATTAACTTTATAGTGTGTATCTATTTCCAAGTGTCATTGAAATTCTGAGTGTCCTTTTTTTAAGTCACTGAATAAGAACAGTTATAAATATCTGCATGTATACGTGCTCTCCTCAGTGCTGAAGGACAAAAAAGATGGGCTGTTGTCATTGCATTATCATGCAATTGCTGTGCAGCTTTAATGCATGGGGTCAGATAAAATGGCCAGGAAGGTCCCTTTTAATTGGAAAATCCATTAAATAGACAGGGAGGAGCATGAAATGTATACTATGAAAAATACAAGCATTAACCTAATTTTTGCTTCAAGATCATATGCTGGAAAATATTTACCAGAAATAAACAGAGCTCAAGGCAAGGGTCAAGCAGCAGAGAGCTGAACAGATAGTGTACCATTAAAATAAAAGATTACAGTCAGTATGTGACTGAGAATAATTCTGTGGATGCTCTGGCAAAGACACACGTACAAAAGGCTTCTAAATGAAACCAATGAAGCAGGAGTTCTGATAGTTTAGAAGCACACTGGTGTGGTGAAGTTGAAAAAGGAAAAAAACACCCACTGGGGGAAAAAAGCAATAAACTCTTGCTGCCCACGGGCAGATTTCACAGCAGTTGAATAAGACAAATAGAAAAAAGCATCTGCTACTGCCCAGAGGGAAATGTAATGACCCAAGATATGACCTGCCATAGAGAGAGGCCTATGAAATAAGACAGAAGTAGAAATCTGAGGAGTTATGTGAAACTAAAATAGGATCTGAATTAAGCCCAAACCAGAACAAACTCTGATGAAACCGTGAGAAAACTTTGATAAAGCATTGCTGCTCCCTTCCCCCACTTGAAGATAATTTTTTGCTCAGGCTACACAAATCCAAATAAACACAGGTAATGGGAATTATATTGTGACTGAATTGTTACACTAGCATTGCTTGTACAAGAAAAAGGATAAGTGTAGGAGTCTCAGAACAGAGACTGAGAGTGGCCCAGCTGTTACATCCAAATACTATTTAAAAAGAAGCCACCAAGGCTGTTTTTAAGTCTGATACAGTATTTTTTTGTTCTCTCTGCAGTACAAGCCCTTAAACTTCATACAGACTGTAAAACTTTACTGTTCTTGCTGAAACAAATCACTGCTGTGAGAGAAGACATTGCTTGCACAATGTCTGCCTTTAAAATTGCCTTTTGTCTTGCTTGGTTGGGGATTTTTGTTTTGTGATTTTTCATGAGTTTTTTGACTTTTATATCAATGTCAGGAAAGATTTCCAAGATTATAAGATCCATGAGATCCATAAGATCTACATCTTTGTGTAGAGTTCTTCTCCAGTAGCAGACAAACCGTGTAGAAAATATTCGAGATAAGGATTAGAAAAAAAGTGATTCTCCTATTTTTAAAGGTCTCCTGGATTTATTTATTTTCTGAAAATAGTAGAGCTCATTTGTCATCATCCAAGGTAATTAAACTAAGCATCTGCATACCCTCATTCTCTACTGCTCTTTTTTTTTTCCTTTCTGGTAGTCTTTATCTATTTGACATGAGAGATTAACATTATTCCTTTGAAAGAAACTGTCTGGTCCAAATTTGCCTCCACTGTATCACATCCTACTCCTTTTAAAACAGACTGAAAAGGTGAACTTTAAATGGAATGCTAACATGAAACGTGTTGACCAATCCTTCCTCTTCTCCTTGAATTGCTGAAATATTTGTTGACTGTGACCTAAAACTGTCAATAGTTTAGCAGCCTTGAAGTTATATTTTCCAGCAAAGAAACTTTCTCTGGAAAAAGGGAAAATTTGCCCCACTCTGTGCTATGAAGTGAAGATTTTAATGCACCTTCCAAGTGTACCTCCTTTGTATCATTCCTTCTGTATTCTTTCATCACAGGTCTTCTTACTGATCTCCATTATACATATAACAAATTCTTAAAAACAGACATGCAGATATCAAGATGTTTACCCAAAAGATGGGGAAAGACATATAAAAGTAAGTACTTATTGGCTCCTCTACTTGCACCTGTGATAATGGCAGGACAGATTTCTCTTCTGTATGAAGAATTATAAACTTAGCCCAAAATTCTCAACTTTTTAAGCAAGAAAAAAAAAATATGGCTGAGAGATGGCTGTTCATTCTTTTATTTTTTCTTTATCTTCCCTAGTCTTGTAGGTATCTTATCTTATCTGAAGGTTATGCCTTCATTTTATGCTTTAGAGATGTGTAACTATTTGTTCTTGCATTGACATTATCCTCTGCCTTGAACAATTATTTCCCTTTCCTCTTGTTTTTTCTCCTGAGTTTGCTTATAAGAATCAATTATGCTCCTTTTAAGGCTTTAAGAGCCTAACCAAGCTGTGCTCTCTTGAACACATCTATATTGCTTTCTGTCACAATGAAGTGTAGTCCAGAGATCCCTGAGCTACAAAAAATATAAGCTAGTCTGCCTACATGATTCACTGAAACATCCCATGGAATCATGAGTTTAGATCTGAGATTAATGTAGTCCCTGTTGTGCAGTAATACCTTCTTGCTAATAATTTGCTTCCTTCTGCCTTTCAATCTTCCTCTCTTCCTTCTCTGCCCCGAGTAATCGATTTACATTTCTTTTCTGCCTTTGCATTTTCTCACCCCTCAATAACATTCATCTCCCACTGAAGGGAATGAGTGGATTGGTGTTTGAATATGATCAGTGGAGTATCACAGAGTGCAACAGAGAAGAGAAATGCTGTACTCCTAAAAGAGATCAATTAACAAAGGTGGTGCCCAAAAGGCAGAACAGAGTTAAGACAGACAATGGGAGTCATTTTGGATTTATTGGGCTGATAATGAAAGACACTGAATGCACATCGTATCTACCCAGCCCAATAAAAGTTGAGAACAGTGTCTGTTAAGAACTGGATGGAAGTAGGGGAAGTAGAGGGATATGAAATAAGTAATGAAGATGTTGTGAGAAAACATGATGAAGTCACAGCAATTAGAAACAGGAGGGATTTTAGGAATGGCTGCCTAGCTCATCAGTAGCCAAGCATTTGCACTTGTAGCACATATTGTACAGATTCTAAAATTAAGTTCTAAACACGGACAATAAAATGTCCCTGTGTGGTGGAGAATGGGCAATCCCATATATCTTGTTCTCTTTCAGCCTAAGGAACAGTTGTTGAACTGCAAAATAAAAAAAAGCCTAAAACTAAGATAGCAATCTCTTTTCTAAATATCAGACCAACTGCACTGAAACTGGTTTGTATTTAAAAAAACCCAGATGATTTGTGAGTAAGAGGAAAGGAGGAAAGAACTTACACAGTCCTCTTAAAAGACCGATGGAAAACTCTATGGAGCACCAGCGTGGTGGACACCTGCTGTGTTCTGAGTGGTGGGTGATAAATAGCATGCAGCTGTAAAATGGTGGGTTGGGCACTCTAGAGCTCTTTAATTCTCATTTCTGCATATCACAGACTTGAGTTGTGTCTATTCCTGTCTACAGAGATCATTAAATGTGTGTTCCGCACTTCTCTGCTGATAGACATTAAACATTCCTTTTGGATCCCGCCCTATAATAGTTGAGTTTGAAAAGATCCTTTCAGTGAAAAATGGGTGGAATGAGTATCTTGAAAATTTTCCTGATGACTGTTTAAGTGGGAGTCAAGCTACTTTTGTTCGTGTCATGGAAATCAAAGCAATTTTTCTCAAAACACAGGAAGGTGAAATATGACTGCTTGGAGTTAAGGGTTATCTTTTCAGAATGAAAAATAGACAGTCATAGGGTTAGAGGTGAAATATGCAAGTACCTCAATCTAACTGACATACTCCTATAAATAAATTTAATTTTAATGGGAATTTTCCCTGGCTAACAAATGACTAAGGAGCACTTTATAAAGCCCAAAGGTAGTAGCTAGTATTTCAAGGACACTTCTTTCTTCCTGAAGGGGATTGCACTATATAACATCTACATGTAGCAGTTATGAAATATACATAACTAGGAAGGTAGAGAGAGAGCATAAAATAGTAATATGAGTGTGCTTACATATCTGGAAATCATGTCAGTCCCCTATTTCTCTACATATCCCCACAAGTGAAGAATTGTTCCCACAGTTACACATGCTCAATTCAAAAATCATGTTTCAGAAGAGTTTTGAAGAGTTTACAAAATTCCCTTACTAGAAAACACATTCAAACGTTCAAGATGGTGTAGGGGAATTAAGAAAAAAAGGTGAGGAGGAGAAGAAAGTTAAAATGAACATGCATCTATGTAAATATCACTGTACTGATCTAGGGGTTTGCATTTCTCTATGAAAAGGATTAGAAAAAGCTGTTGAAAAATATGAAAAACTAAAGCCCAAAAAACTTCAGTAGCAGATCAGAAACACAAAATTGCTGAACATCAGACTCCAAGTCTAACAGTGAGAAGAGTTGAAAAACCAGTAAGTTCAGCTCTGGGTCTTCTTCTGGGGAAAGAAAGAAAAGGATTGACCAACTGGGCGCAAATAATGGAAAATATGTTTGCTATTCCAGGGCATGGGATGTACTGTCAAAGGTTTGCAAAGCAGAAATCCTTAGATGGGAATGAGGGGGCAAACCCAGCTGCTGGCCAACTGCCAGTGCCATCCTGAGGCCAGTGCTGGGGCTGACAGTGTTTAATGTCTTCATCAGTGACTGGGGGAATGGGGCAGAAGGGGCCCTCTGAACCTCCTGTGGAGAGATGGATGTGCTGCTCTTTAGATGGACTTTAGCAGGCTGGAGAAATGGTGGGACGTGAAATTCAGAATTTGAGACAGAGCCCCACCACGCAGATGTGTAGGCAGGGGCTGTCTGCAGAAAGAGCAGTTGGTAAGAGATGGAAAAGCTTTAGCAGCATAACAAAACACCATGGCCAGACTTTTCCTTTCCTTTACATAAACTTTATTTTCTTTCTTTTTGCTACTCGCTGAAATAATACTGAGAAAACAAAAAACTAAAATATGGAAACTGAAGGGTTAACACACTTGAATATGACAGAGAACCCTGCCACGTGTTTTGAAAGCCATTTGACAACACAGAGCAGGAGGTGTGGTGCCCTGTAGTTCAGAGGGTACATTGTTTACCATGAAATGCCGGATTTGCATATGGTAAGTACTTTCTTTTATTAAAAGGCAATGCAAATAGTCACACAAACTCCTCTGTAAATAGCAAAGGAGAAAACTTAGCCACCCTGACTAAGGAATTGCACCAACTGAAATGGCAGCAGAATCTGGCCTAGACATTGAAAAATGCCCAACTTATCTCTGAGAACTTAAGTAATTTTTCTTTCCTCTGTTTGGTGGCAGCTTTGCTCCTTTATCACCTGTAGAAAATCAAAAAGAGGTCAGCCCCTCCTGCATATGAGAAAAAGCCTCTTATTTAAAAATAAGATTTCAGTCTTATGTGGGTCATGAAACCCTACTGGCAAACCAAGCTCACAAAACCCCTTATAACCTATAGGATACACAGTTTATCTTTGCTCTGATTAGATCTTCCATACATTTTAATCTCTTCTCTTTCTTTACACACTTTATAATAACACTCTCTTCAAGCAAACACTCTTTAATCTTATAATTTGAAAACTAATTCTATTTCAGCTGTCTTTTTGGCAAGTGACCTTTTCTTCTTTTGCTACAGGTAAAAAAAATAAATCCTGTCTTTCCGATTTTTATCCTCGACATTCTGTATCTCAGAACTGTTCATCTACTGAGGTTTTTGTCAGCAATAATATTTCTCATTCTGAATTTCTCGGTGAACAAACCTTAGAAAATATTCCTTCCTGAAAGCCATTTGATTAATTTGTCTAAATGCATTTCTTTTGTAAACCAGGTTGATTATTTGAAAATGTCAGGGTCTGGGAGCAGATCTAAGAGTTATCCTGGCAAACACTATCGACCAGATTAAAAACAAAGTGTAGAGACATGACAGCGAGGTGGACCAATGACTGGCCTGCCATCTGTCATGGATGGATTAAAACAGTCTTTCTGTACTGATATCTAGGAGACACTAATTCCAGTCCAAATACATGGATTGGCTCATGCAGAAGAAGATTTACTCAGAGGAAAGTTTTTTTTCTGAGTAGTAGAAAGTCATCTGTCATCTCACTAAAATAAACTGCTCATCCTGATCACAGGAAAACTTACATGTGTTATGCACTATTTTCTCACTACTACATCTAATTAACTGAGGGAATCATTACTAAAGATTGGTGTACATCTTGAGTGAACTAAAGATAAAATAGTTAAGAGCTGTAAACCACTGGTTTAATATTCCCAATGTTTTTACCAGTAAAATGGCCATCAATCATACAAAGCCTGAAGGATTTTCCCACAGAGAAGAAGTTAACGAAGGAAGATTTCTCTGTCAGTTAAAGCAGCACGAATCCAGTTTAACTCCACTGGTCTCACATACATCCACTCCAGACCAAAGCAGTGTTAGCACTACATAAACAAAGTCTCAGTCATTTTGCCCCAGAAATTAATTTGCCTCCATAATTTGATGGGGCTTTTAGGTGGAGGCTTAGTCTGTGAGGAATAACCTTTTTGGAAGAACAGCTCTCTCACTTAAACACAGACAAAATTCAAACACTATTTAGACTAGATGAGATTGATACTATTTGGAATCTCTGTCCACAGCCTGGATGATGGGACAGAGGACACCCTCAGCAAGTTTATGGATGACATCAATCTGGGGCGAGCAGGGTGATTAACACAGTGGAGGATCTCAGTCAGAAGGACCTAGACAGGCTGGAAAAATAGACTCAAAAGAACGAGTGTTGTATTCTTCTTGGGTGTCTCATTAAGTGAAAAATGAGGGAAAGTTTAGTGGAGGTCACCAAGCTTGCCAAAGAATTGGAGCATATGGAGTCCCAAAACAAGATGAGAGAGGTAGGTCTATTCAGCCTCGAGAAGAGAAGGTTCAGAGGGGAGCTTAGAGTTGTTTACGACCACCCAGTTGAAAGAGGAAGAGACAGTCTTCTCAGGGGTGCATAGCTCTGGAGTGAGAGGCAACAGAGACATGTGAAAACATAGCATAGCAAATTCTGATTAGATACCAGGATGAGGAGAGGGAGAGAGGAGCAGTGATTCCCTGAATGTGGTCAAACAATAATAGAGAGGTTGGGGTATCATTATCTTTGTTGGTGTTTGAGTAACAGCTACCTAAAGATTTGCATAACTGCCATAAGATCTCAAAGGAGTTTGGTCTAGATGACCTCAGGAGTTTTCTTCCAAGCTAAATTATCCTGTGATGCTACAGCAGATATTTGGATGGCTAGTTAGCTTATGTGAATGTTATCTAAACAAGTCTTCACAGAAAAGGGTTTAACTCCTCAGCAATGGTATGAAAGGACCAAAATCTAAATTTCCTGGATAAATCTTGTGTTTTGCAACTTAAGGCTCTTCAAGTAAGTCACATTATCATTTTTAGGTTACTGATGTCTTAGTAAAACATCCTTCTACAGATTTATCAGATTACACAGATCTGGCAAATATGATAATACTGGACAACAATAACTACAATAGTACATTATGGTTTTGTGTTACATTAACTTCAGTTCTTTGAATTTAAGTTTACTAGTATATATTCCTATCAGGAAAAAAGTACTTAAAATAGTTAGGACTGTTCATGGTTCTATCTCCCACTTCTGTATCTTGGCTGTAGTTTGAACTAGCAGAGTGAAGACTGGAAATTCCTTGTTTTGATCTCTGTTCTGTGCAACATAACAAAATAGTTTTCCTCCCACCTTTTCCATTTTGGAAACAATTATAAATGTATATTTATTTAAATTAGTTTTATTGGGTCATAATAAACAGGTGGTGTAGATACTAGGCTGAACAGGTCAATAAAAAAGTCAGTATCCAGTGTCTAAAACCTCTTTATACTGAGTTGGAGACTAGGAGAGTAAAGCATTGATTACATTTGTGGGTCAATGCCTTAAAAAATTGGTGAAAAGATCATTCTGCCACAGAATGACATCTCTTTCCTATTTCCCTTTCCCAGTCAGCAGAGCTAGGGATATCTGAGAAGAGAAAGCTGAGCTCTGAAAACAAATAATTCCAAACATATATTGTCAGCTGCTGCCCCCAATGTAAATAACCTAATTTGCCCTGTACACAAGCCTACAAGTGAATTATTCTAACAGCACTTCAGAAAAGATGAATTTTCTATTGTGGCTGCGTTATTTGCATTTCCTGATCAGCACTTAAATGGGCAGGAACCTTTTTTCAGTTAATTCTCTAATTAATCTAGAGATTTAATGAATGCCAGGGAAAATGCTAGGAGTGACTGAGATACTTTCTTCACCTGCTCTACAGTGAGAGAAGGGAATAATGCTCATCCTGTTGCAGAGTAAAGCCAGAGTAAGGGTCTCAAATAACCTTCCTGCACCAAAATCCATTTTCACTGTGCCTCCACCTTCCTTCTCTCTTTATTCCTTTTGCTAGTGCTTTATCCAACATGATCATAGCCATAGCAGTAATCTCAACACCAGCAAGGACAGTGCCTTGTTTTTGAGGCAACCTGGCACAGTCTGGCTATGCCTGTATAAGACCCTTAGGCACCTGGGCAGCTTTATGTATAGGTCTTTTGGGGGAGAACCCCTAATTCTGAGTGTCTTATGAACTATTGGGCAAAATGTACCAGGAAATATTTAAACAATTTAACAGTCAAATTTTCATGCCCAGGTCACAGACCCAGCCCTATTCAAATTAGCCAAATTAGCATGTCTTTATATCAGCAGGCACAGCATTCCAAAGGAGAGGTTTATAAAAGGAAAGAGCTGATGTTGGTGCTGTGTCATCCTCACCATAGGTGTATTGGAGGGTCTGCTCCAATAGTGGTCTCTTAGGGGTTGGGAAATAGCTGTACATCTTTTGGGTTAGTTTCATCACAAATAAATCCATTTTTGGGACTCCAAAACTGCTTCCCAATGTGAAGCAAAGCATAGGAAGCAAGCACTTGCTTTAGGGTTGCACATTTCCTCTGAAATAACGTGCTACTGTACACATATCCCTGCAGAGCAAGCAAAAGATTAAAAAAAAAATCTTGGATCATAATGAAGAAAGGAAATGTGTGAGGTTCAGTGAAAGTGCTCAGAATAAGTGTGAAGCATTTGTGTCTGGAAGAATATCTGCGTATCAGTCTGAAAACAACATGTCAGCCCTCAGGAATCGAAGTGGTGATGATGGGCTCATGGCATGTGTTGAAACACCATCAAGGTATTCACTCACTTCTAGTTTTGGAGTAGGGAAGGGCAGATTCCCCACTTTTAAATGTGGGGAATTACCTGTTTTTAAGCTCTGACTCCTGCCAGGCGCACTGCTTTCCACTGGGCTTTCTCAATTTTGTTGTATTCCTTTGCAGACCACTTCTCTGATTGTCTCTTGTAATAAAATACTTCACACTTAACAATAAAACTGGTTCCTTAAGGTGATGTTTCATAACGTAAAAACCTGTTGAGTTTTGGTTTTCTCACCATTTACACTAATAAAAATAAAAATTACCACCACTATGACAGCTAATTATTGAAGTTTAAATTAGAGACCAAGATGAAACATGAAGCAGTTTGAATTTTTTTTTTCCAGTCCTTTTCAGAAACATCTTTGAAATTAGTGGATTTTTTCCACCTGAAAACATTAGAAAACCACTTTGGATTAAGAGGACGATTGGTATAATTTAAAAAAAAAAAACAAACCCAAAAACAACAACAACCAAAAAAACCCACAAAAAAACAAAACAAAAAACAACAACAACAAAACAAACAAAAAACCAAACAAACAAAAAAAAAAAAAAAAACCAAAAAAAACCCGAGAAGTGCAGCTGAATAAAAGAAAAAACTTCTTCTCCAGCAGGACAATTCAACATTGGAGCAGGTTGCCCATAGGAAATGTTCAGTCTCCACCCTTGGAGGGAAGATCCAATCCTGGTTGTATTTCACTGCTGACCATACTCTGAAGCTTGAACTAGTGAGTTCCTGAGTTCTCCTGCCACAAGAGTGAGGCTTTGGTATTTAGGATCTGGCATAGTGTTAATTCCTTATTTCTCACTCATGATGTCAGTGCACTTAATGGCTCATACCACCTCATTCTGACCACAGGGTGTGCATGAGGGTACACCTATATGTACATTTTTACACATGTGGAAGGAGGAAATTAACACATCAAAAAACAGGGTAGAACACCTTGTTACTTCTTGTCACAAAGGAAAGGTTTTCCATAACAGAGTCAGAAACTTCCAGTTAATATGAAGTGGACAAGGTGCTGAGAACACTGAGAAGTTCATTATTTCCTGTTTGAAGACTGTTAAAATTTACATGCTACATTTAACAGCCATACTGCAATGATGTATATTTACATAATAGCCTTCAATAATATACACTTAGCTGACAAAAAGATAAATGGATGATCATTTTTATATCTTAAAAGTTTTTCTAGGAAGTAGGATGATTGAGCCATTTGAAAAAAGCAACAACTATTTTCTTTGAGATAGCTTTGATAACTCCCCTTTTCCTCCCTTAAGGACCTTTCAGAAGTGAAGCCAAAGAGATGGTCACATTGATCATTTTAGATGATTCACAACAACAGGATAATAAAAGTATTATGATCGGCATGACCTGCACTGAAGGAAGGAGTCACACACTGCCCACCTCTGACCCTGCTATTCTGGTCTGTAACAATGCAGGAGGAGTTACTAGATTTGAGATAGCCTCAAGATCTGTTATTGATTGCAAAGGCAGGTTCCTCTTCTTATGGACCAATTTCACTTTGTGTGACATAAACTTCCCTATTTGTGCTTTCTTTGGATGAGAATTTATATAGGTTGACTATTTCACTGCTTTGATGAAACTAGCTCAAAAAAAAAAAGAAAAAATCTATGTCTACAGATATATAAGTAATGAACTAGCAAGCACATATTTCACTGTAGTTTAACTGTCTTTCAGCTATAACCCTAAGAACCCATCACAAGGACATCTTATGCTCCCTCACCTCACTTTTTTAAATGTAGTTCATACTTTTCAGGACTCACTTTTCAGAATTCTTGCATTTTGAGTCTTTTAAAGCTTTTCTCAGATAATTATGTGGAGTGGAACTAATCTAAAGTTACATACCTTATCTACATTAGTCATCTAAGGTTTCTCTCCTGACACTGGTGAGAGACTGGCACCTCCAAAGGGCAATTTTCATACCGTCCAAAAATAAATGTATGAAAGACTATAAAAGGCATGAAATTAATTCCAACAGTAATGTTAAATTTTGAGGTTGAATACAATTTCTACTCAATTCATATCATATCTATACACTATATGAACTTCATCTATTGCTTCACGTGTTAATTATTCTCATCTGTATTAAATATTCTGTATAACACTTCTGAAAATGATTAGGACAGGGGCAAATAACTAAGACTAAGAGCTTATCATGGTTTTTAAATGTCTTTTGGGAAATGTTTCATTGGAAAATGTTGATTAATTGAAACTGATCCTTTGGTCCAGGATGGAATTTCCAGTAAAACATACAAAAAGGCAGCTACTCTTCTCAGAATAGCAAGTAGTCAAGTTGTAATACTAATTAAGTGTGGAAATCTTTTTCTTCAGGATGGGAACTTTATTCAATCTCTCCCATTCTAGGTAACTTACCTATTCCATTGGGATATGAGGTGATTTCATGGTCTAATGAATCTTTAATTAATGATAGGGATTTGGATAATTCCAGCAAAAAGTACTGAGGACAGCCAACAAGCTTCCCAGTGATTTAGCTCATCTGGGTCTCCTGCATTTCCATGAATTTTATTTGGGTACCAGAGCTACTTGGGGATCCCTTCCTTTTTTTTCCTCAATTTTCATTCCCCAAGACACTCAAAGAGAACTTCCCACTTTCACATATAAATTTGTTTTCTCCCCAACAAGAATAAGGATACATTTGAAGTCTTTAAAAGTGAGGATTAAAAATAATTTCTAGACTTCTCAGACTTCTATTTTAAACAAAAAAGATGGGTTAAAGATGGTGTGGTTGGTTATAGCATACAAGCACAATGAATCAGCTTGAATTTAAAAGCAAGCCGTTATTTACAAGCTTATTATTAATTCTTTCATAGTGTAATGATTGAAGGAAAGGGGTAGTCCCATAGGAGCTGATTAGTGGAAAAACAGATACATTTAGTACAGGAACGGGTGGCAGAAAATGAAATAAAGAATAAGGGGTGTCATAGACAGCAATGGAGTGAAGTTGCATAAAGGAAGTTGATGAAGCAAAGGGCTGAAGGAGCAGCCAGTCAATAGAGAAGCTTTTCAGAACACAGCCCTTGGATTGTCCTGTATCTGCTTGGGAGCCTGGTGACCGAGTTTGGGTGAGGTATTCTTTTATGTTTTTATTTACTTTTAAACAAATCAGTGGAACCCATCTCAGCATTTGACATTGACATTGCAGGTATTTCCAACTAAGACAAGCACCTAAGGTTCTTTTTCTGAAGAAAAATGTTTGCTTGCAATTCACCTGATCTATTTTCATCATTTTATGAGTCACACAGTAGAGGATGACAGTGATGGACTAGCCTGGAAGCCAGCATCACTCTTAAACAGTGCTGCTTTTGTTTCTCTGCCTTTCCTCCACTGCCTAACATCTGCAACAGAGGAAACCACCGGTTTTCCCTTCCAGTCAGCTCCTCACTGATAGTGACATTTTTAAAACCTTTATGGTTTAAACTGTTTCACACAATACATGTAACAGTATTATTTGCACATGCAGCTGTCAAGCTGATAAATGCTGACTTATTGCGAGCTTTTCATAGAGAGTATACTTCACCTCCACAAAACTAAATTTGGAATGGCCACTGGATATAAAAATAAAGTTATAGTTTGGAAATATCTGTGAAAAACCCCTATGTACTCCTCCTACCCAAGCCAGTCTCCTTTCAACATTTGAGACTTCTGAGTTACACAGAGCAAATTCAGTGGCCACCAGTCTGACAGCTTGACATCTATCCCCACAATTAGCTTAAAAAATTCTACGACTTCTATTACAACTCCAGAATATTTCAGACAAATGTATGTTTTAGAATACAACAAATATGTGCTGCAAAAAAAAAAAAGGATTTTTCAAGAACTTCTACAATAATTAGATAGCATGGACAAAAAGCTTTATTCCCATTTGATACAGCTCTTTGCAGAAGAACAAAATGTGAAAGTGGGAGCAAGAAAGAGAAACATCTGCATTCAAATCTGACATCATCTGAAAGCAATTTGAATTCTGTAACTGTGTGTTTAAAAGGGGGGTAAGAAAGTTTAGACAGTTATTTTGAGTAGCTGTCATGAAGGTTATTTAGTGAACAGTCTTGACGATGTTACATGAGGAAAAACTCTGCATTCCACATTATTTAGCTTCGACAAAGAAGGATGAAGTCACTTGCTAGAGATTTCAACCCACTCAAGAACAGAAGGGATATAATGTGTTACATTTTTTAGGTATCTGCCATAACTGCTAAAAAATATTTGCTTGATGCGCATATATACCTCAAATAACACTGGTCTGAAATCTTAAACTGCTCTCTTTTGCTACCACATTTATTATATTTCATAAAAGATTACGAAGATTGAAGTGAAAGTCAAAATAGACATAGTATCACCAGGAAAAAATTATTAGATGATATATATACACATAGCTTTAAAGACAGCACAAATGCAGTATATATTAAAAGAAAAAAAGAGATGGTATGTAGAGATAATAATTTTTAACATGTTTGAGTAATAAATTTTCATGCATTCTCTCATGTGTCTTTGTGGTAAGTTGGCTAATTTGTTACATTTTTCAGAGAGTTTATTCAGCAAGTGCATTAGTAGAAGAAAACCCAAAAGAGAGTGAAGATTTATAGGACAGTTTTAGAATGTCATACAAATTTTTACCTGTTAGAGGGAAAGTAAACCAGGAGAAACACACAAACAGGAAAGGTATAGTCCCACTCTGTACTTTCTTCAATGACACAAAAAGATTTTCATTACCTTTACTTAGCAGAGGATCAGGGCCAGAAAGAGAGAAAAAATAGTGGCTAGTGCTACAGATAAACAAAAAAGGGTTGCAACTCTATCCTTGAGTTGAATTTGGAATAATCAACCACTAAGATTACTCAGAATTACTCAGAATCACATTCTGAGTTGGAAGGGACCCACAAGGATCATCAAGTGCAACACCTAACTGAATAGTCCATACAGGGATCAAACCCATAACATTGGCATTATTAGCAACCACCTCTAACCAATCTCATATCAAATGCATCCATTAAATTATATGTCACACACATAACAAAATGTGTTCATCAGAGTTGTAGTTTTTTATTATTGTTTAAATATGTAGTATAGAAAAAGTTTCCAAGTATGAGATAAACCCTTCCACTTTATGGCATGAACTCTGACACATTTGTACATGTAGGCTTCAGTTTATACAGACCCATATTTTCTGTATTCTAACATTATACCTCAATGCTCTGGGCTTTGAGGAATAAAAGAATTTTCTGTAATGTGCTAGATACAATCTTCCATTTTTTATGGGCTTGTGAAGCAAGCATTCATAGCAATGTCAACTTCCCTTTAGGGATTATTTATATTTAGTGTGAAAAGTCATTAAAATTTTCAGTCAATGGATTTTCCAATAAGCCAACACATAGTAATGATTAGTACCACTTCACATTTCTATTCCTTCTCTTTATCAAAGCTATGAAAAACATAGCATTATCCTAAAATTTGACACGCAGATATAGAGGAAATATTAATAAAGCAGTTGAGTAAACCACTTTCTTTATCAGAGCACAAAGATAAATTCAAGTCTAAGCATTAAACTGAGCTTCCTCCCAATACTTATTGTGGAAAATAACTGATTATTAATTAAAGCCTTGTTTGCTCTGGAGATTTTCTGCACCAGTTGCCACCATAAGTGGCTAAATAACAGAATCATTGCAGCAAGTGTAGAGAGGCAAGGCTGATATTTGCATTAGAAGTGTTTACCCCTTTATTCCCAGTCTGAATAGATCCAGCAGTGCAAACAGCTGCTTCATTTCATTACACTAAGGATTTCACGAGGGCAACTAGGCTGATAGTTACAAATAAAAATCCTAAGACCTCACTCCCTTGGGTTTCTGGATTTGATTTTGCCTCCTCACATCTCCTCACATATAGAAATATTATCATTCAAAAATTAAACAGGTGCATGAAAAATGGCAAGTGTTCTCTCAGATGACTCCTTCTGCCTTGCTGTGCATCTGCTGTCTGAACTCTCAAAGTCCCTTGCTGTTCGGCTTCTCAAGCATCTGTCATTTGACTTCCCAACCTTGCCATTAGATGCCTTCAGTGTTATATTTTTTCCAGGATAGATGGTTCTCAAATGTTATCTCTGCCCACACCAGAGACCACAAGGCAACAAAATTGCCCATAAATATTTCCACTTTTAGTTTCTGTAAGTAACACATACTATTAATGTTAATTTTATGCCAAGATGCTCCTGAGATTCCAGATATCTTGGCTGCTTTGTGGGGGATTGGGCCATGTATGCAAAAAAGTAGGTATGTACAAGCAGTTCTTCACTATGAGTTTAATGGGACGCTGGCACAGGTTGCCCAGAGAAGTTGTGGATGTCCCATTCATGGAATTGTTCCAGCCCAGGTTGGGTGGAACTTTGAGCAACCTGATCTGGTGAAAGGTGTCCCTGCCCATGGCAGGGGGTTTGAAACTAGATGATCTTTAAGGTTCCTTCTAGCCCAAGACATTCTATGATTATACTATTCTTAGTCATAGAATCATAGAATCGATTGGGTTGGAAAAGACCTCCAAGATCATCGAGTTCAACCCTTGGTCCAACTCTAGTCCATTTATCAGATCATGGCACTCAGCACCACGTCCAATCTGTGTTTAAAAATCTCTAGGGATGGTGAATCCACCACCTCTCTGGGCAGCCCATTCCAATGCCTGATTACTCTCTCTGGAAAGAATTTCTTTCTGATATCCAATTTAAATTTCCCCTGGCAGAGCTTGAGCCCGTGCCCCCTTGTCCTGAGAGAAGAGACCAGCCCCCACCTGGCTATAACTTCCCTTCAGGTAGTCCTCAAAACACTTAGCCCATTGTACTGAAAATATTTGGATTGGGTTTGTGGTCTGTTTTTTAAAGAGTTTGTGATTGATTTTGGCTGAATAACAGGAAAAATTAACGCCTTAGACACATCTAAGTTTCTATTTAAGACCGACAGAAAGAGGTCACATTATCAGATGCAGTGAAAATTCAGAAATTTCTCAGAGTTTTGTGGAAACTCTACATCATTAATATTGAAAATACAACTTTTTTTACTTAAGTGGTGAACTATGGAATTTAATGTCTGTCCAGTCTAAATGACAGCTAATGGGAGGGCAGATTCCTAGCAAATAGCTTCTATGCTCTTTCTTGGTCAACTGCTTAGTTGTTAATTGGTGCTGTTTCAGCAGTGGCTGAAAGGGTGCAGAGAGTCTGAGCTCCTTATGCATACACCTAGTAAGAGAGACTCTATTCACCCAAAATTTAGAATTAAGGTATATTATGGTACAAAAAATTTTCCAGGCATCATCCAAAGGAGTTTCATAGCCTACAGATGAGGAGGCAGAGATGTAGCAAATGGTACATTTGCTCTGCTTAGTATTTGATATTCTGCTGAAAAGATTATGTGCCTGAGGTCTGATTTCCAGAATAAACAGGCATGAATTTCACTGAATCCATTTTTATGAAAGGCTGTGGCCAATCAATAGGCTCGTCTGTTACTTACAAGTCAATAAAAACTGTTTTTAATACAGTTTAGCTAATGAAAAAGGGTAAAAATGTTCAACAGTGGTGATGTTGAAATAAGTGACTTAAATAACTTCCTAATGTGACCTATTCAATGTGACAAAATTGTGCCGAAATAAATGAAAGCACTTTGTGTGGTATATTATTGTATATTAAACACACATAAACAAATAGAAACCTCCCCACAAATATTGCTTAAGATCTAAAAACTAATGCCTCAGGTTTGAATAAACAAGTTACTTTCTATATAACTACATAGGAGAAGGGGAAAAAATTGTGAATGATAATTATGCTCTGGGGAAAAGAATAAACACTTTGGCTGTATTAGACCATCTTTTAAGAACAGCATGAAGTCTCCTTTATGGATATTGTTCAAAACTTCCAGGCACAATCTTCAGATTATGCAAGAGAGGTGCTCTGAGACTCTTGATTAGGAATTATTGGGTCAAACCAACTCAAGTGTGCATGGGTTGGGTTGCAAAGGACAGGCTGTGTTTCATGGAGGTAGGGTACTGCCTTATCCCACATGCCAGCCCCTGTGAAACTCCTGGAGGGGACCCTGGAGCAGCTGTCAGTCAAAGGCAGCCCAGGAACACTGCCCAAAGCACATCCCAGGGTCCCTAACCCAGCTCCAGAATGGCTGGCACACTTGGACTGCTGCTCACATCCCAGCCTCAGAATGCCTGGCACACCAGAAGCACTGCCCCTTGACCTGCCCCAGAGCCCCAGAGTGGCCGGTGGACCAGAAGACCCATTTGGGAGCAGTGGCCACAGAGGGCCAGAGCACAAAAACCAGCAACAAATGGCTTCATCTTTGCTTGGGACCTGTCACCTGACCTCGTGGAATCTGGATTTGCACAGGACTCTCTGGTGGTAGCTCTTTCTCCTTCTCTCTTCCTACTTCTTTCCTCTTCCCTTTCTTTACTCCTTTCTCAATATTTTAAGTAACTTGGGAGCAAATGGTTTGTATTTTGCTAAGTTAGCATGTGCTAAGTCAAAGCTTTGCAGAATTCTTTGTTCAGTTGTATGTTGCCCTTTTAAACTTTAGCCAAGTTTTCTTATATTTTCCCTTATTTTCTGAAGTTCATCAGTTAAAGTACCTCCTGAGAAAACATGTGCAGTGTCTTCTCTCTGTGCTGCCTCAAAGTAGTAAAGAATTGAGGGCTCTTCTAAAGATTCGGTGGGTGAATTTTTTGAAGCCTTGTATATTTTTTAAAAAAGTAAAACTGGATGAGCTTGTTGCTCCTGTCATGGATTCTTACAGATGTCCAAGAGAAGAATCACACTGAAAATAAGAGGACAGGAGGGTGGATGTGAAGGAAAGAAAAAGGAGAAATAAGACAAGATTCTGTGTATGGTCACTGCCACTGCCCAGGCTGCTGGCTTAATGCAGTGTAAACATAGATCTTGAGTTATTAATTATACAATAACACTTTTAGGCTTATTGAATCATAGTACATTGACAACAGAGGGGAAAAATCATAGAGTAGAATCAGAATCATACTTTAGAAAAGTAAGAGTCCAACTGCTATCCCAGCACTGACAATTTCAGCACTAATTCATTTCCCTAAGTGTAACAAATCTTTTAAATACTTCCTGGGATGATGACACAACCAATCCTGGGCAACTTGTTCCAGTACTTGACAACCTTTTACATGATGAAATTTTTCCTAATATCCAATCTAAACCTGCCTTGGTGCAATTTCCTCTTGTCCTATCACTAGTTGTCTGGGAAAAAAAGGCAGACCCCCATCTTGCTACAACCCTCTTTTCAGGTAGTTGTACAGAGTGATAAGGTCCCACCTGAGCTTCCTTTTCTCCAGCTAAACAATTCCAACTCCCTCAGCCGCTCCTCACAGGACTTGTCCTCCAGTCCCTTCACCCACTCCATTGCCCTTCTCTGGACCTGCTCCAGCACCTCAATGTCTTTCTTGTATTGAAGGGTCCAGAACTGGACACAGCACTCAAGGTGCAGCCTCATCAGTGCCAAGCACAGGGAGATGGTCACTGCCCTGGTGCTGCTGGCCACACTACAGCTGATACAAGCCAGAATGCCATTGGCCTCAGCCACCTGGGCACTTTCTGACTCATGTTCAGCTGGCTGTTGACCAGCATGCTCAGGTCCTTTTCTGTTGAGCCTTTTTCCAGCCACTTTGCCCCCAGCCTGCAGCACTGCAGGGGCTTGTTTTTCCCCAAGTGCAGGACCCAGCACTTGGCTTTGTTGAACCCCATACAGTTGGTCCTGGCTACTCTACCCAGCCTGTCCAGATCCCTCTGAAGAGTCTTCCTGACCTCCAGCAGATCAATGCTCTCAACCAAGTTTGCGTCATCTGCAAACTTACTGAAAGTGCCCTCAATACCTCGTCCATATCATTGACAGTGAACAAGACTGTCCCCAATATTGACCCTTAGGAAACCCAACTAGTGATTGGCCTCCCAGGTGGATTTAGTTTCATTCACCAGCACTCTCTGGACCCAGCCACATAGCCAAGGTTTTAACCCAGAAAACAAGACACCAGTCCAAGACATGGGCTGCTAGCTTCTCCAGGAGAATGCTCTGGGAAATGGCTTCAAAGGCTTTACTAAAGTCCAGGCAGACATTTCCACTGCCTTCCCTCATCCTCTAAGTGGGTCACTTAGTCATAGAAAAAGATCAGGTTATTCAGACAGGTCCCAGATTTCATAAACCCATGCTGGCTGGGCTTGATTCCCTGGTTGTCCTCACGTGTCATATTTTGGCACTCAAGACGATTTGCATCATGAGGTATTTTTAAAAAAAATAAGTCATTGCTAGGCAGGTATAGCATTCCAACCCTAAGACTTTGTAACAAGATTTGATTGCCATCAGTGTGAAAAAAATATTTAACTTTCTATACTTTGAGGAAGTTAGAAAGACAAAAAATGCAACTGTGACATTTGAGGAAATGAAAAGTCAACATATAACAATGTAAATCACACATAGCAAATACAGCTATAATAAACATACCTTTATCCATCTCAGATACAATGACAAATACTTCTAAAATTCAAATTATATTTTACAGCCTAAGTAAATATTAAAAGGCCTCCAAATCTGCTAGCATAAATCCCTGTGACCTCTCCAGTTTTCACCACGTGTATTAAATAAAATGAGAATGAACCATGAAGGCATTTTTCCTCTGCTGGGAAAATGCATAGGTAAAAAGAGATAGTTTTAGCAGCTGCTTTCAGAAGGACTGTGTTTCTGAAAGACATGAGTAACTGTGGGTTTTTCTACAGGAAGTTTTCACATTATTTTACTGCTAAAGTTATAGTAATGGTCATAAATTACTTGCATGATGATCACCTGCAGTGCAGTAATGGAAGTTATCAATTACCAAAGACAGCACCTCAAAGATCTTGCAGTTTGAGAGAAAACTCCACTATGAGAATAATTTATATTTGGACAGGTGTGGTCACTGTTGTAGAGTGTTTCTCTTGCTTGAACTGATTCAATTGTGGGTTTACAGGTAGTATCAGGGAACACACTTACCATGTCAGGTCAGGTTGGACAGGGCTCTGTGCAACCTGCTCATTGCAGGAGGTGTTGGTCTAGATGATCTTCAAACATCCCTTCCAACCCAAATTAGTCTATGATTCCGTGTTTCTGCGTTAGCTATCTTTGGTGATGGTGTATGTACATGCATTCCCCTTCTGTGCAGTGCAGTGGAACTCCTCAGCAAGAGGTGTATTCAGTGCCATCAGGGCGAGCGTGTGCCCAGCTGTTTCCACGAAAACAGCTGAAGGTCTTGACAATTCATATCCTAGTTTTCCCCCATTATTTTGTGCCCATGCCATCAGATCACTCCCTTTGCTGTTAGTAGTCTCAGTCTGTCCCTATTAATAATGTTTGAGCAAGCCTTGCAGAACTGCAGCTGTAATCAGTGTTTCAAGCTGTAATCCTGTCTGCACCACATGCTGAGACTTAAAATTCCTTTTTCTCTGATAATTTGAAACTTTATGTTTAATATTTATTGCAATGCATAGTCTGAGGAGATGACAGAGGATGCATGATAAATATGTTATCTGCCTCTGAAACAAACAGACATCCGTCTATCCAAAAGACGGTGCTTGCCAGCTGTGCATGTATAAAGAATAAATGTAAAACCAGCTGTTCTGTCAGTTCTTCCCATATAGTGAGGTTGTCACTGTAATCACTTTGGCTGGGAAAACTTCCAGTCATCTCACGGCTGCTCCTCATGAGTCACACTTGTCGGGAAAACGCCAGCCTCTTTTATATGGCATTTGGTTATTTTTAGGATGAGTGCTACAAGTGTATTTAGGGCAATTACTTTCAGGACTTGAGAGAAATCAATTGATAACACTAAAATACATGTCTGGCTCTCCATTGAAGAAGAAGACTTGATGTTTGAATAAAAATATAGAGTTATCCTTCCAGCGCACTCCATCAAAATAAGCCTCAACAATAAAGCTTCACACAGTTTCCTGAATTTTTGAAAAATGGACAGGTTGGAACAGTTCTGAGAAAAGCAGTAGTGGTGACTGGTCAAAGATCTAGAAAACATTGCTAGGAAGAGAAATCTGAACAAATGGTGCTGTTAAGGAAAAAGTAAAACATTACTGAAGACATGAGAACAAATTTCAAATAGGTTGAAGTCTGTCACAAAATAAAAGGCATAATTTTTCTTGTTTAAATTTAGTGGATCAACTGTGGCAGTAAAGATTCAAACTTGATATTAAGAGAAAAATTCTGTTGATTAAGACGAATGGATTAGTTAGTTTAAATTTAAGCATATGGTATGTGTCTAATTACTTGGACAGAATCCCATGACATCTACTTGTAACAATTCTTTAACACTGTTCAGAGTATATAGATAAACATACAAAACTATAGATTTTATATATATACAGCAGTATTAAAAAAAATTTCTGTGGAAAAAAATAAGAATGTGGCTCTGTGGCTATCTGTTAGTACTACCAACCTACAGGAAATGGGTGGAAAACTTGCATTTTTAACTGAAACCAGAAGTTTTGATTATGCATAGGTACAGCAATGTCAGGGGAAACAAGTGACTGGTGCCTTCTCCTGGGATTAGTGATGTTGAATGTGCCTAGTCCAATTTTTCATTGATGCTTTCCCTAATAAAAAGGATTTTCTACATCCTACAATAGTACCCACCCCATGAATTGGACAACATCAAAGTGGTTTTATCCTCCTAATTTTTCAGCACTTCATCTCTTTTCCAAAGGATCTTTGACAAAAACTGAAATACCTTTGATGAAATAGCACATTTTGATGACATTTTTAAAGGGAAAACTGCTCAGTACAACATCATTTTTCTGAAGTGTTCAACAGGATAAATGGTTGGGAATGTTTCTTTAATTAGCTACTTCTTCTTTATCTAAATCAAAATATTTCTGCCTATTTCTTGTGTTTTGACTTTCAGGTTATATTTATATTTATTTTCTATTACAACACTGTGTTTGATAATGTAGATGAGCAGGTGATTTGTGTGCATTTTGAGATTATCCAGACATATTCGAGAGTTGAGTCATTATCATTGTGCTTTGTCAGTGTTTTCTAATATAAATTTCTGTGATTGTCTGTTCTCCAGGAAACACCAACATTCTGGTTTGAAAACATTTTTTAAATAAGGAAATGTCTTGGCAAAGGGAAATTCTTTTTTACCATAATCAGAAGTGATGTAATCAGAGCTCAACTGCATATTCAGAGCTGTACTATCTCAAAGGTCAAGGATAGATTTCTTCTCAATAGGCAAAATGGAAAAATTCTATAGGATATGAAGAAAAAATGGGTTACGAATACCAGAATACCCTGTGAAAAATACATTTAAAGTAACTGTTGTTCTGGTTAGTCTCATTGCAGGCACATTGTTGAACATCATTCTCTGATATTCTCTGACTCATCCATGCCAATCATAAGAAAAAGCCAAATAACTAAAAATTTACTCACTTTTTTTTCCCATTTCTTTTTCCAGTCCTTCTGCCCTTTGAATTAACTACAGTCTTAAAATCAGATTTCCTTGGATTTATAATAATTGACTTTTGCAATATAAACTATTCCTCTGGGGTTCTTTAAGTTCTTCTTAGTGTGACATTTCTAGTACACAGTCAGGTGAGAGTGTGGTTTAATTTGGTTGCATTCATATATGTGTGCACTTCTGGTCCCTCAGATGCAGTTTCACGTTTTGCAGGTTATGTCTCAGAAGAAAGAGGTGCATGAAGGAGGACTCATGAGGAGCAAAGCCAGGTAGCACCTAGCAGAGACATGGACAAGAGTCTGGGAGATTATTCCTTTCACAGATGTTGCAGTAACACTTCACAGGGAGTTACACAGGAACTTTGATATGGTGAGAACAGGGACTGATAGAAAACTGGGCAGTGCAAGCCCTGTAGGAATTTGTGAGCTGAGCCCTGAAGTTTGCTTTACAGTTGTTGGATTCAAGCAAACAACTGCAGGTCTTCTTGGGAGATATAGTTTGGAAAAAAAAATGTAAGAAAACCCACAAGCCTTTGATGGAAATCTTCCACAGTCTGCTAACCATCCTGTCTAACTGGCACTGGAAACTTCACCTTCTAAACTACTTGCTGGTTTAAAAGTATGTGTGAAAGGCATGTGACCCAATTTTTGCTGTTAGACTGTGATGTAGATGCAGAAAAGAAAACAGCCAACTTCCAAACAGGGATGTCCTGATGAAGTGAACCATAAGTAGACCAAGATGGTCACTTTGTTATTTACCCTATAAACTATGTGAGGAGGAGAAAAATTAGTAACTCTTTCCAAATACTTAAAAAATTAAAACAAACAAACAAAAAAAAAAAAAACCCACCCCAAAACAGAGTAGTTCCCATTGTCTTTTGAAGTGTTTCCACAAAGTGGAATTAGTGAATTGATTTCCACAGATGCTTACCCCACCAGGGAAGAATCTGCAGTGGTGTATATCACTAAAAATATGAGACAGAAAAGAGGGAAGTTGAATGCCCTTATGAACTCAATAGTACTCGGACTTTTTGTGCAAGTTCTTCTTTAAATATCATGCTTTTTTAAGAAAAAAAAAAAAAAGGTGTCTGGCCCAGGTGGGGATATCTGGTTCTTTCTCATGCCTTTGGCAACCAACAGAGCCTTCATGAAGCTGAAGAACTTCAAAAGTTCAAGGTGCAGCAAGTAAATAAAGGATGAGATTATAAGAAAGAGAGGGGAGTCTGTAGATTGGCAGAATGCCTGAGAAACTATTGAGAGAACAGATACATTTAAAAAAAAAATCCCTGAAAGTCATTGGAGACTTTGGGGCACCATAAAATCAGGCTGGTAATAAATGAGTTCTGAAGCAAAAACTTGCTTTTCAAGGCCACAACAAATAGGTGGAGACATGTCTGTGAACTTGTATTCACTTCTCTCTCTTGTAGTCAACTTTGTCATCACTGTGAGTTTTATAGAAGTTAGTTATTCTGGTTCTTGTTCAAACTTGACTCTTGAGATTATAAACTCCCTTCTGGTGTGGGTATGCTTTTTAATAAGAAAAATGTTTAGCTAGAATCACCTTAGAGCTCTTCATCCTGTTCCAAACCTGTTTATACATTTGACCTCCAAAACAAGTTTGGTCCTCTGATTTTTATCATACATGAAATTCATGCCTACAATTGTCCTTGTAGATGTTATGGGTTCCCCTAGGTGGGCCTAGATTTGGGCTCTGAAGTGTGGACTAGGCCGAAGCTGTCAGCTGACTTGAGCTGGGCTGAGCTAACAGCTGACCTCTTCTAGCCAGTGACTTTGTATTCCATACCACATTATGACATCATCTCCAGGGAAGTAGGAACCAGTGTGGGAGTGGTTAAGGCAGTCGCTTCTCAGCCTCCTCTTGGGAGGACACACGATGCTGTCCCAAGGGGGATGGAGAGGACCAGGCCCACCACTGGCTCACAGGGTACCTCAGGAAAGTAAAATGTGTTGTTCTGGGTCTCTCCTTTCTGCTTGAGTTTGTCTCCCTGGGAAATAAGTCTTTTCTTAAGTAATGTGTAGTTAAGACAGTAGAATTTGTGTGTTCATTATGAAGTTGAGGTGGGGAACTTGTTGTTGCAGACTTGTGTGAGTGTATATTTGTACTCTCTTCTAATTGCCTCTTTCTTTCTGTAAAAATATATGTAGTTTTAGTATAAATGCAGTTTGAAGTGTTTTTTTTTTTCCTTTCCCCTCTTTTCCTCCCTTTTCCTGGTGTTAGAAGGGAGGCTTTTCTCTCTGTGCTTGGGGGGGTTGGCAGTTGCTTATCTCAAACCAAGACAGTAGACATCCTCTTAATCATTATATAACATGTTCAAAATTGTGTTTTTCAAGACTCCAGAAAGTACTGAAGGTACAGAAATATTACATATTAGTGCACTTACATAAAATATTTTATTTTGGATAAACTGCTGTGATAACTTTATAAAAACAATCTGTCTTATTCGTTTGTGTTAATATAACTGAGTTCAAGAAGTGCTAATGAAATTATTCCAGTCAACAGTGAATTGATAAACAAAATATCAGTAATATATGTGTCGGTAAATGAGAACCTTCCTACTTAAGAAGTCAGACTAATCGCTCTCCTGATGAAAGCTGACAATAATGTTAATGATTAACTTGGGAAGAGGAATTTTGAGTCAGCCAGACAGTGTTTCTGTTAGAGAAATTAAAAGAAACATAGTACGATGTCTTTGGGTACTCTGGGGGGACACAGTTAACTAGAACATGTTATGCTACCTGACCTGAGGGAAAGCATTTATCAAGTCAAGAGCTTTGTTGTACACTTTGTCAAACTTCTTGTGAATTGTATATGTAGGTAGGTCTCATGACATGTAAATAAAAATTATAGTCAAAATAAAAGCAACAGTCTTAGTCTTCCAATGTACAATTAATTATTCTGTTCAATGAATAAAACAAGTTCCACAAAGTTTCTGTTGAATTCAGTCAGTCTGGGATTTCTAAGGCACTGAATATTGTTGTGTTGAGAAAATTGCAATCTATTTTAATAAAGAAACATAAAAGAGTACTATTTAATCAGAACAATGAGATACCAAGATATTTTTTTTAATGTATGGGATGGATACAAGGACATACAGGATTGGAAGTTTATTTTAGAATTCCTGTATTTCCACTGTCAAATGTTGCATATAACTCTACCTTGGCTGGAAGTATTGTGTGCAGAATCAAACATCTTACAAACCCACAATTGCAGGATCAGGCTGATTGCTTTTATACATTGATTTTCATGCTCAGATTCATTGACTCACCTGTCTGAAGAAGAATGACTTTTCTGAAACTTGTTCTGTTAAACTAACACAAGCAATTGTCAGTTATCGATACTCATGCTCTGTGTTCCCTTAACTCTCAGAGAAGCCTTTTCTTACATCACCTCTGTGCTTTTTTACAACTTGAGTTCAACATGTTCCCTTATTCCCAACACATACAGAGGAATGCAGAAGGGATGGAAGGACAGGATAGATAGACAGATGAATGGAAAAAAGGAAGGAAGGTTGATTGTGTTTGTTTCTTCTGTGTATCCGAACAGCCCATTTGGCAAGACTGAAATGAGTGTGACATTTGGTCTGTCAGAGGTCCACCTACAGAGAGGTCTTTGGTGGCAAAAATCTTCTAAAGAACCACATAAATGTATGCATCAGAGCCAACAGAGAGCTGAAGGCTCCTTTAAGAATAATATATTCCCTTCTTGTAAAGGTCAAGTTGCGTCTGCTATTCTCAGCCAACTCTGAGGAACTCAAGCTTGGCTTTATGCAATAACACAGAAGCTTCCAGAACATTTTCCCCACTTAGCGAAAAAAAAATAGCAACAATGTTAATTGAAATATGCTATCACAAGCAATGAAATGCTCATTAATCTAATTGCCAGCACTTTCACTTTTCATGATAGTTATGAAAGGATAAATAATGGGAATCAAAAACTTTAGCAAACCTGCTAAGAAATCCATACATTTTGACATCCCCTGCCCCCTTCAGCCAATGCAAGTAGCAGAAAATGAGATCCTTGCTGTGTTTCTGTAGAAAGAAAAAGGCAAGAACCAGCCAGCCTGTGCTGACCTTTTCACCTCCATTAAGCACCAACTCCATGTGAAATGTGTAAGTAGCTCTGTCCTATATGAGATGGTGGAAATTGCTATCTTGCAATACAAACTGCACTTTGTTTTCTGTTTTTGCATCTGGCTTATCCCCGCTTAATGAAATCAGCCAAAAATTGATTTTCTTAACTATATTACACAGTGATCTTCAAGGGAAAAAGAGGTAGGTCAGGTTCCCTTCCTTTGCTCAATCATCTGTTAATAGTTTTCTTAATTGGAAAGATACTTGAGTGGTACCAGTGGAAGAGATGTTAGAATATATTCCTAGAAAACTGGACCTCTCCTAACAGCACTAAAAGCAACTGATAATCTACCAGGCAGAGAAAAACACCTGGCCAACTGCTCACAAACTAATCCCAGATCAGAAATCATTGGTTTTATTGCTATCTCTTCTTTTGTGGCCTTAAACAGATCCTTTCATATCTCTCTGTTGGTTTATTTTTCAGGCCTTCACTTTTTATTCTAATTTATAAACTCTTGAAAATCAGTAAGCTTTTCCATGGCATGTTTTGTAGCAACTACCACGGGTAACAGAATCCTGGTATTTGTTTGTCATCCAATGAAGTTACAGTAATTAACAACAGCACAAATAAGACTGGTAATATTTTTTGATTACATCTCTTACTGTTTTTTAAATTTTTACTTTTGCTGAAATAAACCTTTCTCATGCTTTCACCATAATTTTTAACATTACTGACTCGTTGAAAATCCATTAGTTGCTACAAAAGACTGAAGATTGTCTTGGTATAGACCTGTTAGTATGATTAATGAGGAACTTCATATGACAAATAAGAAAAGAAGAAATATCATGATCATATAAAATATTCTGAGTTATTAAAAATTACTCAAGAATGTAAATAATGATATTTCCATAGCCCCCATATTTTTCTCTTGAGACATCTGCTTTAGAATTACATTACACCTACAAATTTTATTTTGTTCAAAGCATTAGCAGAAGTCAAACCCCCATTTTTAAACAACCCATCTTAGAACTGGGAAATATTAGTGCCCAATTTTGAAAGAATGCTGAGAGATTTTTATTTTTTACTTTGGTTTCCGATATTTTATGGTAAACTAAGCTTCCTATTTTATCATATGTAGAAAATACATAACAAGATTTATTTAGATTGTTAATAACTTCTAAACCACATCCCTTTTTTTTTGTTTTCATTGCAGAAAAGCTACTTTTTTCATAAAGTAAAAAGAAAAAGGCACAAATCTGGTGCTCAGGGTTGTCTAGAAGCAATCTGCATCAGTGATTGGATTATGTACTAACAGCATTACTTATCCCCATCTGAGAGGTACCCAACAGGGAAAAGCTCCGAAGAAAGACACTGCATTAAGGGAAGATTTGGAAGTCTGATTGCATTCTGTTTCCATCTCTCTGCAGGGCTGGCTGTCAATGGCATTCAGAGCCACGCAGCAGAAAAGGAAAAACAACTCTCTTTCTCGAGCGTTGTGAGTCATCAGTGATTGAAAGCATCTTTACCCCAGTTTAAGGTCTGACCTGGGGATGTGATCCAGAGTTCATTGAGAATTTGCATTGACTGCATACAAGTTCAACTACAGCCTGTATTTTTTAGCTGGAAACTGATTATTTTACAGTATCATGAAAGTGAAGGAATAAAGTGTGTAAATCTTACAGGGAAGGTGAAGTTCTTAACTATAAACCTTCTCTCAAGCAGTGAATCTGGATCCAGATGGCATAAAATATTAAACCAGAGAATCTGGATCCAGATGGTATACAATATTAAGCCAGTGATATCTCTCTAAGCACATTTTAAAATAATTAATATTACCATGGATTTCCTCCAGACTTCTTCCCTATCATGAATATAGATCAGTATCTTCCCTTTGGAAGGTGAAAATTGCAAAGTTTTCTGTGTTAACCTCTAACTTACTTATTGTCATCATTCAGTGATCTGGTAGGTCATGGCTTGAATTCTACAGGTAGGAGAGACTGGTAGATTTCAATAGTTTTCCACTTAAATACCTTCATGGACTAGTTTCTTAAATGTGGGATAGCTTTCCCAGATGTCTCCATAATTTCTGTTGCAGTGTTTTAATGCCCTGGAGGAACCACCAAGGGCCAAAAATTACAGAATTTAAAATAAACATGTGAAAGTGTAGAAACACACAAAAATACATAGAAATATGTCTCTTCATATCTGAGTTTCAACTTATTTGAAACCACAATGAGTAGAAGAAAATCTCCACACAAGAAAGATCCTAACTTTTCCATCAGAGTATATTCTTAATTGCATTTTTTAGTTCAAATGTAGAATTTCAAGATCAGAAAACCACCCAGTATCAAAATTCAGATCTAATTGTCTTTTAAAACATTTTATCTGCACAAACAGAAAATAGCCACATTGCTTGCAAAAGGCAGGAACAATTTCAAAATCTTTAAAAATCTTTTTATACTGCATATCACAAGGCAGCAGCTGGATGGAAAAACAAGAAGAAAAGATGAAGAATGAAAACATATCTACAAACCAAAACCAAAAATTTTTTCACAGAAGTTATTGCTCATGACACAGGCAGGTTAGTGTCTATTTTTTAATGTTTGAGGGTCAGAGTGTCCAGAAGTATCAGATAATTTAACTCCAGTAAAGTCAATATGCAGCAAATGAATATCTGCCCTTGGGATTTCATATGCATAATTTGTTTATTATTTTCCTTCATGTGAAATAAAATTAGCATAGAACACTTTTTGCCCTCTGTGTATGAAGTGAAGTGCTTTTCATTGTTGAGCACTGGTACTTGTCCTCAGTTTTTATTCAAGTGTTTTAATACTTAAAAAGTTCTAGCATCCTAAGGGACTTCTGAATGAGGTTTTGCTTTGCTCAATCAGCATCTTCCTATATGTATAGACAGATTAAGGTTTTACTGGAACAAAGTCACAATTATCACATTTGTGATGGTTTTTTTTTCTTTTCCATTAGCAGGTTTCCAGGGTTTTTGGACCATAAGATTAGAGCAATACAATTTAGAAGGATTCAAATAGCCTATATTTAGAGTAATTGTTTAGCCTATTAAACGATGTATTTGGTTTTGATTCTGATTTTAAAACATGAGTTTTATTGTTAGCTCTGCTACTTACTTGTTTTTCAAATCTGGGCAAGTCAGTTTATCTTAATTTTCTCTTAGTGTTGCATCTTGAGTGAAGGTTGCTGAATGTCCTCAACAGCTTCTGCTGTTGCTGTCGTCAGAGCAACAATAATAAAAAACAATAATAACAAACACTGCATTATAAAAAATACCTCTGAAAAGCAGAAGTGAGAATTTATCTATTGCATTGAGGCAACTGACAAACATTTCTGTTGTCTCTGCAGCCTTATAGCTTTGCAAACACAGCTAGAATATGTTTCAAAGGCAAAGAAAAGAAAACAAAAACACCTCACATAGATTAAAATATGACAAGGTAATAATACTGAAATGTTAGGTTTGTTATGTATCTACAGAAAAGGAAATGATAGTCTTTCTGATTGAAGCAGCCTCTCAAGGGGTCATCTGAAGATTTCAAAACAATGAAGACAAGTGCTAGAATATTTTGAATTCAGCTTGACTGTGTTAGCAATGATAGCTGATGATCTTACTTCTAAAGTCAGAAATAAATCCAATCAGCTGCAACAGCATTTGCTTTTTCATATTTTTAGGTTTTTTCCTTTTTCGTCTATTTCTTGTCTTTCACCTTGCTGTATCTCGCTGATGAACAATACAAACTTTAAAGAAAAAAAAAGCAAACTTCTGCACTATTCACATACTTTGTTTCTTTTAAGGTATAGATTCGTTAGACTGAGATAAGGATGTTGCAGACTTCACAGGGACAGATATTATGTTTCAATACAGGTTTATCAAGACTTGTATTTCTTTAACAGCACCTCCAAAATTTTTACAGCTTTAACAGTACTTCCAAACTCTGAACATCCACATTTGTTCCCTTGCTTTCCTGTGATCAAATGAATGAGACTGAGGAAGGAATACTCCAGTTTGATGGTTGAGCTGGGAAGCTGTGACAGTGTATGGCATAAATGCAGCTCACCTGAGACATCACCCTACTGACTAAAGACAAAGGGAGCAGTGGAAAAGCTGCACACAGAAAAGATGGAATTTGTCTGGTCACACCATGGAGAAAGGACCATGATGCTTCTCTGAGCTCCTTCCCAGCTATGGGAGATCTCCTGAGTGTGGGGTCCCAGGAGGAGGCACCGATCAGACCACCCTGATGTGGGTGAGGCTCAGCACAGCTGTGCTGTGGATCGTGTGCTGGAGGCACTGCCCACCATGAGAGAACACGAACTGAAAGCCAAAAGGGCAGAGACACTGCAAGGAGCTTGGCAGGCCTGCTGCATGTCCCTGCCAACATGTGCCAGTTCAGCTGCCTCTAAGACCCTGCTGTAAATTTTCTAGGCCAAATTGAAGAGTCAGAGGCCCAGGCCCTACCCCACAAAAAAGGAAAAGCATTGGGGAGCCCTTAAGGGCTTTCTGTTACTGCAAGTGATACAGAAGTCCTGGTGTTAGTTGCAGCCGCTGGCTGGATGAACACTAACAAAATGTTCCTTTTTCAAGCCCGTGGCAGTAAATGGGAGGAAAGGAGATTTTTGCTTGCTGACTGGCTCCTCAGGGAACCACAGAGATCATCCCAACAGGCAAGAGATCTGCACCATTCATTACTGCTGGACAATGCCTGCAAGTGACATATCCACCATGCCTAAGCTTCAATCAGCCTTCAAAATCCCATATGTCACTCATCCAGCACTACACATTTAGCAGCTCCTATTATCCAAGCCATTATGGTGTGTCTCATTTTGGCATAAATAGAACCCCTGAGTGTTTGGTCCAGCCAGTTACAATCTTCATATAGCCTTATGTCCTTTTTGTAATGTTTTAGTTTGTTTTTATTTGTTTTTTTCTTTTAATACGCAGCTAAGCATAGTCCAATGATTATTGACAAACATAAGCTCACCCTTCTTGGAAGGTTAACATTGGAATTAATATAGTCTAACAACTATCTCTCATTATTAAAGTCACTTGCAAGAGCTATAATAGCAAACTTCCCCAAATGGTTTCCCACTAATGTGCTAATATAATGAAATGTAATGAATGTAGAAAAGTTTACCTTCATGTATTCTTCTTCCTTTTTTTTTTTTCCAAAAAGCTTAAAAGTTTTATCCTTCTAGTTCAGATTGTCAGCTGAATTCATTCAGTGACGATCAGAGCATGAGTCTGATTATGGGCCTATTAGTGATGTCCTGTGCTTCTCTTATCCATCCATTCCTTAGATGATATTCATTGATATAATTACACCAGAGATTGGAATGACATGGATATATTTCAGTGAGGGTACACCCTACTGAATATGCTTGAAGATAGGCATTTTCAGCTAGTACATGATTTCAAAGAATAGAGAGCACTTTTTTTAAAACTGACATTGAAAATTCACTTAAATAATAGGACTCTCAGTGTACCATTCATTTGTATTGGAAAAGGACTCTGATTTAATCAAACCATATCCTAAATCCCTACCTGAATCTTGCATCTAATTATGCTTTAGCCCCATACCCCACCCCTTCTTAGGATTCAAGTAGAAAATAACGAGCTTTAGCAGTAGGTATATGTTTAAACCTCTTCTGATCTTGAAGAGGTAGAACAAATGAGACCCTCTGTCACTGAGCTCTGATGTGTGGGGGCACAAGCAGGGCTCTGGGCAAGGGACTGCTCCTACACACTTGATTTACAGAGCATGACACATGCAGGAGCACCCACTCTTTCCATATTTGTTTGCCTGATTTTGATGAGACATGCAATGAAATGTCACAGCTAAGGACAGACAAAAAGCTTTGCCCATGGCAGTTTTGCACCTAAGCCAGCTGTAGCAAATTATATCCTATCAGAGGCATCATGGACAGAATGAAGGCAGCAGCAAATGCCATGAGCTAAAGATGTCAGCACAGACCATTCAGAGCTTGAACTGAAGCCCACTGCAGATTTTCCCATGTCAGCAAAAGGCTTTGGACTGCCCTGCTGAACATAGAACCTGTGAAAGGACTATTCCTTCATCTGGCTCCCTTCCTTTTCCAGCAGACAACAGCCTAGGAGGAGAATTACACTCTCAGGAAAACAATATCAGATGCTACAGCTACTTCCAGATATGAAAGAATATATTATAACTAAGCATTTTATAACCACAACATTTCAACATTCATTTTATTCAAATCTTTCCCACTATAGGGAGTGTTGCCATTTTTAGATTTATCCTGGCCATAATCAATATTCCATACCAGTTTTTAGCCAAAAAGAATATTGTAGGCCTTCAAACATCTCCTTAATGAGCATCACTTTGGCACACACAAATTCAAAGTCAGTTCACACAAACCTGTACTGATACAATGCCTCTTTGGCAAAGCTTTTTAAATATGTGATGGTTATGTACTCTTTGCTAGTAGAGAAAAACCAAGAAGCACATCACTCAAGAAAGATTTCAGTAAAGTTTCTTCAGTTCAAATATGAGCTGGCAAAGTACTGAAGATGTTTGTAGGCACTTTTAACCTGGATAAATGTAGGTCAGTTTGACTCCATCTGTTCCATACTGAAAGAGGGTTGGGCTAAGTTATATTACCTCTCATTTGCCAAGGTCTGAGATCTTTGAGAGCTACCACAGCTCAGCTGGACCTCCATGATCTGCAGACCTGAAGTAATATATCCGTAGTTTGAGCCTTCATCTGCCTTGTGCTGAGGCTATTGAGGATAAGGATTGCTAGAGAGACCTAGGTATTAACTATAATTCTTGGAAAGATAAAACATGCAACTCAACAGCAGCTGGATACTAAGCAAGAAGGCCTTGTAATGCCAAGAGGTAATCTTTTGGATGAGACAGTGACAAAAATACATCAGTATGGTTAATGCATAAAAAATTACAGAAAAAAAAAACCAAAGACAAATACAATTAAAATAGACATCTTGCACTGAATGCAACTAACTGATGAAAATACATTTCCAGGTCTCTTGTGGCAAGTCTTCTGGAGGAAAATGCTACCTAATTTTTCATGTAGGAAAGAAATCTGGAATCCAGTCTTCTGCAGAGTTCATGCTCCTATATTTAAACCTCCTATTAGTTCAGATTTCCTTCATTTCAGTAGGTTAGAAGTTCACATTTCCAGCTAACATTCTGGACTTTTATCTTTGCAGTGAATGCTCTTTAGCAAATGTGATATAAATAACAGCAAATACCCTCTTGGCAGTACATCTCCTCTTTCTATGCAGTGGATCTGGCTAATGGCACCAACACCCTTGGAAAAGAGGCACTTTACCTCTGAACACAGTGAGGTCTGATCTTTCCAGCAGTTGTAAGCAGCCTTAATGCCCTCTGTGCTCTTAATTTTTAGCAGATAGATTTTCTACCTACCCACACTTCACCTTTTGAGTGCTGCCATTCCCCACAGTGCAGCTGCCAGCTGCAAACCCAGGGGTGGTTTTATGTTAGTCCTAGACCAACAATTCTTTGTACTGGTGTGCTGAATATTCAAAGCATTTAGACACCCTCCAGGATAAAAGGTGCAATGTAATATGATTACCAGGACTGTACCATCGATCCCTGCTGAAAGTGTCAGAAGAATTCTTCATTATCTTGTTAGCTAGGGCTTGCTATTTTAATTATCCTTTTAGCTTCAATTTTTTTCTTTAGATCTCTTTGCTGTCAAAGCATGTGGCCTTTTAAAGTGGTTCTGCTACAGGAAGAAGGTAAAGGAGAAAGGAAACCCTATGACCAGTGATGCATGCAGGGTTACAAGGTCTGAAAACAGTGGTACACCTTAATCCCTTCTGGGAAGAAGAAAGGGAGAGGGAGAGGGAAAGGGAAAGGGAAAGGGAAAGGGAAAGGGAAAGGGAAAGGGAAAGGGAAAGGGAAAGGGAAAGGGAAAGGGAAAGGGAAAGGGAAAGGGAAAGGGAAAGGGAAAGGGAAAGGGAAAGGGAAAGGGAAAGGGAAAGAGAAGATGCTATGTCAGCAAATCCTGTGGAAAGAAAACAAAGATCTATTAACTCTGTTATCCCTTTCTGCAGAGAAATATAAACAGTGTGCTGACCTCAGTGTCCTGCTCTGGTTTTCCACTTGTCTTTTACTCTGCCAATCATTGCTGTTTCAGGTAAATATATTAATCTTTGTTTGCAGATTTTCTGGTTTCACGTTATTGAGCCTTCCAGCAAGGTTCCCAAGGGCAAGGCATGATGAGAGTGTCTGGTTGGACCTACTTAGCAACAACTTTTTCCTTCATTTTAACACATCTTTTCATGTATAGTGATAAGAAAGTGGAGAGGGGAGGTAGAAAAATTATTAATTAGAGATTGAACTAAAGCCCATGAAATAAAGCTCTTGGATGTCTACTAAAAATCACAGATTTGATAATGTCTTCTAACTTAAGATATAACTTATGGTATCATTCATCTTTCACTTTTCATTTCTTCAAATAAGTGCTTAAAAATAATGGCTTTCACTTTCCAAAGGAAGCAGGAAACCCAGCCGAGCACTTACTTTAGACTTCACTTGCAAAAGAATATCATAAAGGCAATAAAAATGTGCACAGATATCAAATGAGTGTAAAGTCAAATTTTTGTGATGCACAGTAAAAAAAAAAAAATATAGCCTGGACACACCAAGTTGAATTCATCTGCCTTGGCACTGCTGCCAGAGTTAGTGGCACAATTCTACATTGTCAATAGAGTGAAACAGGCACCTCCAGGAGACAATTGTTTTCATCCAGAGACAGATACATGAGATGGGTCACATGAATTGCCCTTTGGAGATACTTATTTCTCTCATTAACTATGGAGGAACTTTACAGTGACAGTTTGAAGTTTGACTATTCCATTATAGATGCCTTAAATCAGTGTAGATTCATCTCACTGAGGATGACCTTCCAATATGAAATCCACATATCTAACTGATCTCTTAAAAAGCCTAGAAGTGCCAGAAAACTATTTAACACCAATCCATGCTCAGAAAAGAGAAAATAAAAAGGTAAAATACATTATAGCAGTTTAAAATAGAAAGTAAGAATCCAAGGGAAAGAAGATTATGACATTTATTAGGAAATATTAGGCTAGAGAGTAGCAAAAAGCTAACCTCAGCCTATACAAAGTCACCTTTGAATAGTCATAGAAAGTTAATGCTGCAGGGAATGAGCTCCAGAGTCTGAAAATGTCACTTTATGCATCGATAAAAGCACCTGTCTTCAGCATAAATATAAACAAACAAATGGAAAAACACTACTTTATTATGGCAGAAATGAGCAGGGTGTTGTGCTTTTCTTCAGTGTTGCAAATGGATGTTCAAGGCATTTAACTATTAAGAGAAACTGAATACTGATTTAATTTCTATGTCTTGAAATCTTCCACTAAACAAAATTGACTGTCACTAATCAAAAAATAGCCAATGTCACCTGAAATGTAACATCCATTATAGCAACCATTAAATTTGCCCTTATCATAAAAAAAAAAAAAAAAAAAAAAAAAAGAGAAAATTTCCAGTCATGACCTCTAAGGAGGTTTAGAAAAAGACTTTGAAAAACAATGGCTTTGTCACTGGAGCTTTTACAGTCCTAGAATCAAGACAAACATCACCTGTGAGGGACAGCTAAGAACTCTGGGTTTTTCTGTTTTTGAGGAAAGGAGGCTGAAGTGTGACCATATTGCTCTCTACAGCTTCCTGAGGAAGGTAAGTCAAGAAGGAGGTGCTGAGCTCTTCTCCCTGGTTTGGATATAAATAATAAACCAATGAAGATGCAGGAAATAAGTTGCTCCCTAAATCTAAATACAAATATATTTCAATACCATTTTCTATATGCAGAGAAATGCATAGAACTAAATCAGTTCTATCATCCTTCCTGTCATAAGATGTGCAGGAATGGTTCAAAACTGCACCAGGAGAAGTTTAGACTGGATATTAGGAAACATTTCTTTACTAGGAGGTGGATAAACAGTGGAACAGGCATCCTAGGGAGGTGGTTGATGTCCCAAGCCTGTCTAAAGGCATTAGGACAATGCCCTTTATATGTTTTAACTTTTTGTCAGCCCTGATATGGTCATGCAGTTGGACTAGAAGCTTGTTGTAAGTCCCTTACAACTTAAAGATGCCATGCTACTGTATTCTAAAATCCTAGGAGTAGTTTATAATATGTGCTTGGGGAGCTGGTCCTACAACTACCCAGTACAAAAAGAGTCATGGGACCAAAGGACAGCAAACAGGTGGAAGCCTGACTCTGAAGCTTTCCAATTCTGACAGGGTGTTAGGAAGGGGCAAACACAGCAAGCAGTAGAGCTATTCAATACCAGCATGGTTTGGATATCCTACTGGGAAAACTGTGAAGGGGTTTTCAACCCACTGGTTTGCCTCCAGACCAAATATTCTTGTGCCTCGTATAATGAATAATTGCACTGCTTTCCAAAAAATGAAGGCTGTTCATCTTGATATGATCACAGTGTGTCTGAGAATCCAGGATAAGCACCAAGCTACCTATTAGCAGAAAGAAAGGGACTGAGATCCTATCTCGTCTTGCCTAAATCATTCTACTGGGAACAGACATTAACATTTGAAGCATCTAATATCAAGTCCTGCCAGTATTCAATGGGACTGATCTGCCATGAGCCTCACTGGGAAAAAAACCCAAAGTTTTGATGTTTTCCAGAATTCTTTCACAAACCCCCTTAAAGGTCAGTTACCATTCACATCTTTTAATGAATCTGGGACAGACAAGAGTTCAGCTCTACAAGCTGCTTCTTAAGACTGCTATTTGAACTGTAATTTCAGTTTAGATTCAGCTTGTACCTACAGGGTTGCAAAGTCAGAAAAACTTCAATGAAGTATCTTCTTAAGATGACACTCTCTGTTGCTGTGCAGGTAGACTTTTGCTGTTGACTTCAATAGGAGTTTAGGCTCCAGGTTCTCAACCTGTATGAACTAAATATCAGCATAATGAATCACTTGATTTCTCAGTTTACCTCATTATTGTTCAAACAGTTCTATTTATCTATTTCCTGCCTCCACTTAATATTATTTGCAATGTCTTTTGAAAATTAGTTTTTGTAAAACACAAAACAAGAAGTAAAAACAGGACCTCCCATTGCCTCTCCAAGTAATCAAAATCTGAATCTAAATAGTTCTATGGCAACAGGCTGAGAAAAGTATTTCAATTACTTTATTTCCATGTATAAACTGCACATCCAAATCACATTTCATGAATAAGTAAACAATTTAATTTGGTTGTGGTTTTTTGTTTTATTTTGTTTTGTTTTTTTGTAGGGATGTGGGGAGATGGTTTTCTATTTTCTTTTTTAGGTAGGAAATAATCAAGAAGAAATGGGGAATAATCAAATGCACCCAGCATCAGCAAACTTTTCTCATTACACTCTGAGCAATAGCAAGATGGGGAAAATAGCAGATTATTATGTCTGATGAGTATAATTACACTTTTTCCAAAAAGGGGGGAAATCTAGGTTTATCACTACACCTGTTTGGTTTTTTAATAGATACCTTTAAATTCTGCTGAACATGCAGCAGCAGAAAAATTATTCCTTCTCGCTGTTTGATGGCCTGCAGTAATGCTTAAGAAAAATTGTTTTCCATTCCACTGAACTGTAAAATAAACAAAACAAACCCTTCACTAAATGCTCTAAAGGCCAAGGGGTCTCAGTGAATGAACTTCAAATGGCTGCTTTGCTCATCATAGGAAAAATCCATTATGTGATTGTGTTTAGAAATAGTCTAGCATATTTTTGGTGCTATAACATTTTAAAATAATAACATTTGGAAAATAAATAATAAACTGATGAAGAAGCAGAAAGTAAGTTGCTCCCTAAATCTAAACACAAATGTATTTCAATGTCATTTTCTATATGCACAGAAATGCATAGAACTGAATCAGTTCTATCATTTATAGTGAACGTTATGTTTTCCTGTACTTTTCAGCTTACTTTCATTCCTTTCATGAAAGAGAATCTCATGACCTTTTCAGTATTAGCCTCAAGACATAGCTGAGCTATTCTTTTCATATAGAAACCCAAGACCTCAGCTGGCTAGCTTGAAAGCTAACTTTGCTCACAAATCTCTAAGAAAACATGTGATAATGTTCATCTGTATTTTTAGGATATTTTTTTCTTTTTACTGAAACTATCAATGCCCCTAAATTTAACAGCTTCCTGTAGGTTTTTTTAGGTTTAACCAGGACCCTGTGAGACCAAGCATTAATTAACATCCTGTCCTGAGTGTTAAAGGCTAATAAAAGATCGAACATACAGCAAAATCATAAGACTTCTGGTCATAGACTCTCTTTTACTGCTTCTTTAGAAATTGTGCTACTGGTGTTTTAGGATTCTGAACCTTTTATTCAACACTGTAAAATAAAATCCCTATAGTATCTATTCTGTTCTAAGCTCAATTAAGAAATTATTTCCAGCCTCACAGTTGGATTTCCAAGAGTTTCACTGTGAAGTTTACTTTTTACAAGGGATTGCTTTATATCAGACAAACAATTGGGACGAGGATTTTCCTTAAAGGAAAACTCCTCTGGTTTTGTCAAACAGATTTCTTCTTCTGGTATATTCAAAGTCCTCAGGATTATCTATTGGCAACAATAGTAGGTAATGAAATACAGAAGACGTGCTTGCAAATTCAGGGACAAACTTTGCATAAGACTTCTTAAAATGGGCTTGGGAACAGTATCCAAGACATCTGCAGAGGTTCTTTGAAACCTACCCTTATACCCACCTTCATTTGCAGACATTCAGATCCAACATTCCTCTGATTCTCATCAGAGATTCTGCCACGTTGCTAAAACAGTTGCAGCTCCTGGAAAGGCCCCTTTGCAGGTCTCCAGGTGTATCTGCCACCTGTGAATTCCCACTGCAACTCTTGGTAAGAGCAGAAGCCACATGGGTTTGTGGCTTTGATAGGATAAGGCACTCAGCTGTTTGGCTTGTATCTGTCCTTTACCAGTTACTGTCCATTGTCTTCAAGGAAAACTGGCAGGTCAGAAGGGATTTGATCCACAGATACACACTGGAGCATGCTGTGGGAGAGGAATGCAGAATTCTACAGCTTTTCCTTTCACTTTGGAAGTAGTGGCTATGATATGTTTCAATGAACATTACCTGATCATAGACCATACAAGGGGAAACTGTTAATGGCATTGGACCTTCTAGCAGCCACACCCTGCCCTTTTCAGTATGCATGGCTAAGATTAGATACTCTGAATAGGTTTTTCAGAAAATTACCTGGAAACCCCTAGATTGAAGAAGTGTCAGATTACCTGTACAGTTGGATTGGGTAGCCCTGCAGGGCAGTAGGTTCTAGATCCCACAGGGTTCAGAAAGTACAAGGGTTCATGCATTAATTGTAGGTCAGAAAGTGCTAGCCAAGAAGCTGGGGACTGAGCAATGCTTAACTGGATAAAGGATGACACAACATCACTGCTAAGGCCATTTCTAAATCATTTCATCTAGTATAAGACTCAAAACTATGTGGCACAGCAGTGATCAGATGTGGAGGACAACTCAAAGTACAAAGGAAACACAGTGCTGAACAGTTATCAAAGTATGACTTGGTTGTAGTAGCCCATTTCACACAGACTGGTATTACTGGAGAAGTGGAACAGAATTTATTTACTGTCTATTCCTACCTAACTTACACTTGGCAATTGCTGAATTCCTCTTATTAGGATAAGACTGTGACTGCTTCCAGCTCTATGCCATGTGATTGCACTGGACATAGGGGTATAGGGAAATGAGAAGGCGGCCTTTAAAACCACTGCAAAGCTGTCACATAAAAATTCAGTAGATATTTATGCCTCGTGTGTTTTTCTAAAGTTTTTTAAGATTCTTATTCCTTGGGTTAGCTTCCAGCACGAACTGGTCATTAGAAGGAACTGCTGAAGTAACTGCCATCAAATGAAACATGAATGACATCAAAACCATAAACACACCACGTTTCCAGTTTTGCCTCTAGCAGTAGCAAACATCTATTGAACTTGCAATACAATCTTCCCAACTTACAACTAAATAAAACCACACCTAATAAACCTTCTCTTTCTTATCAGATGAAATTCCACTCTTACATTTTTCTATCATTCAAAGTAAATATTCTAATTCCAGAAAGCTCTATTTCTTAAGGGGGGGGAAAAAAAAGAAAAGAAACAAAAAAAACATGCTTTCTTTCTCTGGCATAGAAGTAGTTCTACTAATATATTAAGCTGATTATGTACAATATTTAGAATTGCTACCAGCCTGAAACCACTGATAATTTCCACAGAAATAACATGTCTGTCATATATTTCTCTTGGGTTATGGTGCCATTTGCCAACTAGGGGAGACCTTTAAAAAGAAAAGAGCTATTCAAGATTATTCTTTCAGTACTCCCACAGAAGTCAAGACCCGAGCAGCTTCTTAAATGTTGACAGAAGGCAATATAGGACCAGTTAACACCTCAGCACATTTTTACTGCACTTTTGACCTACAAGCTTGCTGTGGAACCCAGAATGGGATTTATAGCCACTCAATACCAAATAAGTGATAGGGATATTAGAAGCAAGACCTTGCCAACACTCCCACAAGAGACTTCATCTCTAAACCAAGACCACTCAGACATTAAATGTCCTGATAGAGTACACATTTGTAATTAAAACTAAAGATACAAGTCTTATATGGTTGTGGTAGTTTTAGCTTTATTTTTAGCTAGGCCTCAGTTTAGCAGGCCCAGAGAGTGTGACATGGACTGAAGGGGACAAACATCACCTGACTTAAGCAACCAAAGAGATATTTCATATCATTTGGACATCAAATCAAGTATAAAAGAAGGTGTAGGAGGTGCCTAGCTCTCTTTTCCTTTCATGGCTGGGTGCTGAGCAGACCTGCCATCACCCTTGCTGAAAGTGTGATGTCTCGTCACCACTTCACAGCTGTTTGGTTTGGGAAGTACTTTATTTTTTTTTTCATTGATTTTCTCCTCTCTTGCTGGGTATCCTTTGGGGGGAGTTTGTTGGGGTGTTTTTGTGGTCTGTGTGGTTGGAATCTGTATTATTTGGGTGAGTGACTCAGTAAAGTGATTGGAGGGGTTTTTTTCCACATTTGTATATATATGTGTTATATTATATTTTGTTTTTAATGGTCTCTCTTTTGTAAAAATATAAGAATGCCATTTCACATTTGGGGTTTTTTTCCCTCTTCAATTTTTTTTTGTTTCCTCCATCCCTTTCCCTTGGTGAGGGGGAATACTCTATCTCTTTGTGTTGGGCAGTCAGCATTTTGCCAGCTCAACCTAACACTCTGGTCTACAGCTATATCAGTATATTAACCTGCAACATGTTATATATTTATACCATTCAAACTTGAGAAATTGTTGGAAACACTTTTGACTTTGGCCAAGGTAAATTTCCTATGTCAGATTGTGAGAGAAACTGTCAGTATAGCTGCAGTATCCAGTCTTGAGACTTGAGCACTATGTGTTTTATAAGTATAGAAAATGCCTTAACAGCTTAAATGATAGAACCTGCCTACATATAAAGCCTAAAACCAGAACAGGTACTTCAGGGTAGTTGTGTAAGGTGACAAGAGGTGACTGTTCACCAGGTATTTAGGGCTGTTGTACTATCCTTGTTTTCATTGATAGTAGTGTAACATTCAAATTTTATACACAGTTGTCCTGCAACTATCTCAAGGTTCCGATTATGTCAAACCTTCCAGTCCCACAGCTTTTCAGATGCTGGAGATCCATAATTATCCCACCCTAATCATCTCTGTGTTCATTAACACACATAGAGAAATTTCTTTCAATTCTTCTTGTCTCAACTTTTGTGGTAGTGGTGGCACAGACCCTTCAGGGCTTGTGTGCAGCAAAGAGTCACTCTATTCATGGTTGTGGGTGGGTATTTATACCCCTCCCAGGAGGAGGTGACATTTTCATATCTCACACACAGCCCCTGCACCAATCAGTTCAAATCTATCCGGGGAGCATGTGTGGTTGGTTGGTCGCTTCTCCCACAGCAGTTTTGCTTTCCTCTGAGAAATGTGGTCTCTGTGTAATCCTTCTGACTTTGATGCAGCCAATCCAACAATCCCTTTACATTAAATCATCCCCTACAAACTTTCTTCTCCTATGAATCTCAAACATCCTCATTCCTCCCAGAACTGCACCACAATCCCTGCCCTATTCCCAGTTCAGTCTTCAGTTTGATCCATTCCACTTTCTACATGTTTACTTTGTCAAATACTTCACAATGATGTCAAGTACAGGTTAATCTGTATGGCTGAACTTGCCCTCTCTCCTTGTTCTTGTGCACCGATAGCCCAACTTCAGGTTCTGATGTAGACCTGAAAATTCAGTCTTTAGGTTCCACCTAGACAGAAACTTAGGGCATATGGAAAAGATGACATGACTGAAAAGACAATCTTAGTGGTATTTGAAACTTTCTATAGCGGTGTGCTCTTTGATCCATAGTTACTTGAGTTGGGCATTTAATTAAAAGAATTTTTTTTCCCCTACTAAAGGGAGAGAGAGTGAAAAAAGTATTTTGAGAGTTATATGCTTTCTGTTGAAAGTTCATATTGCAGTCTGTGAGTTCTATTATCATTAAACATTAAGGGCTTGAATTTTAGAGCTCCCTGTACTGGCACCTCATTTTCTTGCATTATTAAGAAAATCTGAAAATCTCTGCAGCACACACACAAGTGTATGATTTTTGACACATTCAAAGAAATAACACAGAACGCAGAAATATCTATAAAATAATCAGAAGATCAGTTTGCAGTTTTACACTTAAGCATCTTGTGACTTAAGTAAAAATATTTAGAGCATTTGGAGCAATATTTCTGTTTTAAGTAAATAAGGTTTGCTTGCTTTCTACAGAAAAAAAAGGCTTCACAATAGGCTTCATGGTGTGGTTAGAAGCAAAGTAATAGCCATTATCTTCTCAAAACTTAAAAAAATATCATTTTATTAATAGTATTTTACCTGTTCTGTTGAAAAATATCCAGTTATATCAGAATCAGGTTAAATCCAAATCAGGCATCTGTGCAGAAAGCTGGAAGAAAAAGTGGTTCTAAGACATAATAGGTAGTTTTTGTTGGGTGGATTGCATCCCTGGTCAGTTTTGCGTTTATGGCTCAGTACTAGTGAAACATTTTATTTTCACATCTTAAAAGATCATTTCAGGGCTGAACAAACACAGCAGATTCAGCAGCAGCTGGAATACAACTACTACTGTTCACCCTGTGGAAAGTTTATGAAAGCACTGACATGGTTCTGAAATATTAAAAGGACTTCTGAAACTCAGAGAGAAAACAGCAATGTAAAATCAAGGGTCTGGTCTGGCTGAGTAGATAAAGTGCCATCTTTTGATACTGAGGACCTAAATCTTTCAAGTCAATATGTGGTATAGAATGGCCTTTATGGTCATTGACTAGTAGCTGAGAATTCATATCAACAAAAGTAACATAATTCAGACCAGAAGAGAGGAAGAAATCAAAGTGTAACAAGGCTCACATTAAAAAGGCACAGGCACTCGCTTGGAAATAGCCTTGAACAGTAACACCTGACCCAAAGCTCTTGCTCCTGGGAGAGAGTTCAGATCACAATTTGCATTCCAGTGTTTCAGCTCAACTCAGCTCTATACATCTAACACATTTTACACTTTATACAGTTGCATATTATACATATGACTTCACCACCATGGCACCAAAATACCTCAAATTTTAATGCATGTATTTCTTTAACCCTGCAGGATACAGAATACTTGGACAGAGACATTAATTATATGTACACAGACATCTTAACTTGCAGCCAGAATATCTAAAGTGTTTAAACATGCTGGCACCAAAGCAAGAAAATCATTAGTCCATAAAGTTTGAATTTCAGCATCATAGCTCTGGCAGTCCTTGGGAAAAAGGCCAACACTCCAGATCCACCTCAGGGCATGCCAGCTCATCTCATGTATGTGTTCCAGGCTCAGCCTTAAGAGAAGGCAACTTGATGCTTCACGCCAGATTCAGGCTGAGGTAAAAATGACAAAACAGAATCACTCTGCCTCCCTCAAGCCCTCACCTCCCTCAGGCACCTCTTTAAACATCTCTCCAAATTTTCATTGCAAGAACTTGGAAAATACTTGAGCAAGATTCCTATGTTTCATGCCTGATACCTCTGGGTACCTTTACAATTTCCAAGGCAAAAAAAAAAGCTTGTTGCTCCAACAGTTCCACAGTTATCCTCATGTGAAGTGGCAGAAGAGAAGTGCTATTCAAAATTATTTTCAGTCTTCCCACCTGCTACAACCTAACAGGTGGCTACCAGGCTAAAAGAGCTCTCAGAACTGGATTTTTCACTGCTTCTACATTGATATAATGCCATATAAGAGGCATGGCTTGGGTGTGAATCTGATATAAGTGATCCCACAGAAAGATTACATCTTAAAGACACATCCCAGAATACACACTCATTGTCCTATACTCTAAACATTTTTTCCATCCCAAAATGAGGGATCCACTGATTGACTCACAAATAGTAAGTCACTTTTCTTCTTATTGTAAATAAGGTAAATTAAAATAGTAATGTTTTTAAATTTAGTTTTCTGTCATGAAAATTCCCTTTGAATGTCACAGACCACCTTTTGTGGACTGGGTTCAATTCTATGACAGGAAAAATCATAGTGGGTAAAAATAAGTTTTAGCAGACGCAGAAAACCACCTCTCTGTTACTGTTTGTGGTCATTTGAATGAGCAGTAGAAGAAATATTCCTCTTGTATATGAATTTAAAGAATAAAGTCTTAATATTGTATAAGATGGTCTTTTCCTCTAGCTAATTTTCTTTTCAAACCTCTTCCAAATCTACTTTTTACTTTGGGCACTACAAAAACTTCTGACAATGAGTTCCAGAGCTGGAATGTGCTGTATGAGAAAAGTGCTTCCTTACCTTTACCTTAAACTAGCAGCACGATAATTTCATCAATAGGCCCTCAGTTCTTCAAACACTGTCAACAGAAAACATATTGATTCATCTACTTTGTGCTATTTATTATTTGATATACGCTCAAATTTTGTCCCTTGGTAGTTTTTTCTCCCTCAAGATCCATAATCCAAGCCTAACTGCTCTTCATAGAAAAACTTCTTCATACTAACCTTTGCTGCCTTTGTCTGTTTCAGAATTTTATTTTTGTTGGAAAAAGTGGGGGCAGACCTTCACACAGAATTCAGGACATGAGCTGATCCTGGTTATATATGGAGGAAAAGTTATGTCAACTATTCTGTTCTTGAAGCTTTCTTTGTTGTTCCTGTGATCTTCACCTTGCATTCATCTTTCACTTTGCACTGAACTAACCACAATGATTATAAATGTCTTTCCAAAATATCTATACCTCATTTATGAACCCATGGCAGAGTAAGAATATGATTATGCTTTCTTGCATCTACTACTTTTCACTTATCAGCACTGAATTTTGTCTCTCGTGTCATCTCCAACCACTCAAAATCACAAGTTCAGTTTACACTTTTGCTGTCAGTGTTAGTTTCAGTCACCTTGACGAATTCTGCAGTCTCAGCAGACTCAGACACCTCGAGAAGCACTTGCTTTTCCAAATAATTTGTAATTGTGATGAACAGTACAGATCTTACCAAGGCTCCCTCTTAATCTATACTGACAATCTCTTTTTATTGTGAAAACTGTAAAACTCCCTACACTGTACCACTCATCTTTTCAGCCAGTATTCTGCTTTTCTCCATAAATTCAGTTGATCTTGGATGCAGTTGACAAGAATTTTACACAGGATTCCAGGTCCATTTCTCTCAGTTACAAAGGAGTTGAATGTAGTTGGTTTTACTTCATAAGACAGGAGATAAAGCCACTTCTCTGGCCTCTCAGAATCCAGTAGCAGAACAGCAAAGTCTGTCTAGTCCTGTCCATTATGCTGCCTCCTTTTTGTACCACTGCTGTTTTGAACATAGCCAGGACATACTCATACTGAATTTAAACGTGCATTACCAATATTTCCCAGAAATAAAGAGAAGAAATGCAGACTTCAAAATAGCCACCAGTCAGCACCACCAGTCCCCAATCAACACTTGACTGTCCATTCCCATGTTTCTCCACAGGCTTCCAGTGCATCAGAAATCCCTTGATTATCTCCACTGGATGTCTTAAATTCCAATCTTATTTCTATTTAACCTATTTTTCTTTTTCTACTCTGAGTTACATACAGGGCACCAATCACAGTAGCTTAATTTATATTGTCTTAGCTCTGTGGGACAACTGTTCTTTTCTTTCTTTCTCTGGTCTAAACTTCCACCTTCATTACTGTTTCTCCTTGCATTTTCCACCAGGAAATACTCATCTTAACATGCCAGGTAGATTATCTTCCAAATTTAGATGAGCCCATCCAAAATCAGAAAGAAAGACTTGTACATAACAAACCCCTGATGTCTAGAAAATCCACACTTTCCTTATCATACATTTTTAATTCCTAATGAAAAAGAGTATTTTATCTACCTGAATCAAAGCATATCTGTGCCTGCTCCTGACCTTCTTTATGGTTACACCATTTTAACAGTTCACATTTTCACTAAGCACATTGAGGGTATGAAGACACATAAAACTTAGTGGTGTGGCTACATTGTGGAGGTGTAATAACTTGTCTCTCATGCTGACTCCACAGTGATAAAAATGAGACAAAACAGTGGGCAAAAAATACACAGAGATATAATAAGCAATCTGTTTCTTTCCTACTCATCTCTGTCTTCATGATGCTGAAATTCTCACTGGTTCAGCCTGGGGAAAGAAATCTTTCCATAATCCTACAAGAGCTTACAATCTACCATAGAAATCAAAGTAATATGGTAATCAGCAGATAAGCACAATAACACATGTGGTGTTAAATGAAGTCTCTTGTTCTCTCATGGGGAGGAAGAGAGAGACTTATTTGCTCAATATACCATTATAAAATTATCTAGTTTTAGGAAGAAAAAAACAACTGAGAGCACAATTTAAATTCTTATCTTTTGCCTTTTTTTTGTTAAACTTATTGATGAATAATTTAGAATTGTGTCTTAGCTATTCTCTTTTCTCCATAAAAATGTAATCTGACTTAATTATGTGTCATCACAGCAATAATAGTAAAAGAAATCCACTCCGGAGATGAGTAGAGGATATAGTGTTTTATGAAAAGTCCAAAAGATGTTATTTTAATTTACACAAAGTGGATTTTAGCACTTGAAACCCTTTTATTCATAAAATTGTTTCCAAGCGTTTCAGAGGCCTCCTGCCAGTAAAGGGGAGTTGCACAGCAGATGAATACGAAGGGTGGTGGCAGCCTTGGTTAAAGGCTGACAGGTTGATTTGTGAGGATTTTCTGCACTCAGTCATGAAGTTAAGATTGTTAAGGAATATTTTGTGCACTAGAAACAGAGGAGATGATGGAAAACTTCTATTAACCCAGGACAAATCTGTTTAGTTGACCCCTATCCATGCCACATCAACAAATCCATACTGCACAATTAATTAAAAACAAAATTAGCAAGAGCTTTTGCTGTTGTTTCTTCAGCCAAGTGGAGAAATGTGTAGCGACCATTTCAAATGAGATCACACCAAAATAGCATTTAAAGTTATCTCCAAATCCAAATTCACGTACACATTTTCATCAGGCACAACAGTAGATTGGACACATACACAGTGACTCAGAGGTATAAAGTCACAAAGAGTACAGCCAAGGGCAATAAACATTGCATCAGCTTGGACAAAGGATAGAATTATTTTGTTAAGGCACAGTAGCACATATCACCAAACAGACATTCTGCTGCTAAACAATAATAGTTAGAGTGGATAAAACTAAGTATTTGTGACTGAGAGAGATGAGCAACTACAAAAAATAAATCCAGCAACTTCCCTGTTCTACATGTACACCCTTTCTTCTGTGAAAACCCTAGAGTACCTCCAAAAAAGGTGCATATTCAGAAAAATTTGCATCGTACTTAAACTTTGATCCAGGTCACAGGTGCCTAGGGAGCTTGCGGTGTTTCCTGGTGGAGAAGAGGCTCACAGGCAGGTAACAAAGATGGCCACACTGTGGAAAAAGAGAAGTTGAATAATCAAACAATAACCCAGCTCATTAGCTGTAACTGCTTCTCTCCTCAGAGACCTGACACAACAGCCTTGTTTTGCAGCACAGAATATCTATCTATTCTGTGACACAATTTCTAAAATGCAAAAGGTTAAAACTTCAAATATCAGTTCAGGAAAACATGGTTTATACATCACATATTGTTCATTATTGCTTAGACTTCCATAGAACTACCATGATTTGTTTCTAAGAGAATCCACACAGGGGTGATTTAAAAACAGAAGTTGCTGGAAAAGAGTAGGCAAAGTTATCTTGCTAGACCTTTTGTCCTGTAAGTTTATACCAGGCATCAGTTGCTCAATGGACTGCAGTTATTGCAAGAGGGCCTGAATTTTGTTCAAGGAAGTTCAAATGGACCAAGCATAGAAAGTGAAGTTCACCTTCCAGAAATGAACAATGATCTGGGGAGATCACTTTAAAAGCCCTTCAAATGCCTAGTGTTTAAGGAAGAAAAATGATCAGAACCTTCTGAAGGCCAAACCAGCAATCCAGTGCAATGGGCAACTATGACCCAACGCCTATAATCACACTGAGGCAGATGGTTAGTGCCAGCTCTCTTTACCTAAGAGCTTTTTGAAGACCTTTAAGTTGTGTTACTTAACACTTCCAGCCATGGTTTGCTCTCCTTCCTCTCATTTCAGAGAAAAGACAGACTACTGACATTCTCCTGTCATGGTTAAATAATGAATGTACCAGGCTCCCTATTCATGTCACAGTCTCAGTAACAACCTTTGTATTATTTCTTCTTCTAGCAATATATGGAACACAGAAGTGGTTTTGTAATACAGATTAAAAAACCTGGTTTCATCTGAACTGGAATCCCTTTGCATGTAGTCTCTCCCAATAAATAATCCTTCTGGAGTTTTCGAAGCAGCTTTCAGTTCAGATTACAGTTTTAGAGAAAAACTTGCGGAGGTTTTCATGATATTGAAGGTAGTTGAAACTACAATGAAAACTTTCTTTCATTTCTGACAAAATCAATTCACTGCAAACAATACATAACATGTATGTGGAGTCTGTTTATGTAACATTTCCTTAGTGTTATCAGGCTTCCCCATATTCAGAAAAAAAAAGGAGGAAATTGTAATTTTTTTTATTTTTTTTTTAGATTCATAAAAAGTGTCTTCATAAATAGTAAAAAGGCAGAAACGAGTGTAACTAACTATGCAAATTGCATTGCTGGTTTCATTGCATATCACAAGGGAACAAAGCAAAGATAAAAGTGGCATAAAACAATGGGACTAGGAAAGGAGAGAAAAAAAATACCACGACAGTCTGAAAGAACTGCTGTAGTAGAAGGAAATAATTCACTGAAAAGTTGATGCTGAAAAGAAACAGAAATGTGTGGGCTGAATTGATGGGCATCCTTTCTCCATTTAGCAATGCAGAGTTCAGCTGAAGTAAATTGAGTGCAGACTATAATGTCAGAGCCATGCAAAAAAAAAAAAAACAAAAAAAAGTCTCAAATGCACAATTGTCTCCTGTGTCCACAATTCCCCTTTTTATCTCCACTTTCAGCTTTCATTCCACCTTTATTATTTGATTGGTTTGGTGCTTGAATTGACATGAATGTGGGAGCGAGGCTAATGAGAAGCTAAATTTGTTCTGAAATGTTTATAAAATACAAGATTTCTGGAAAGAATTGGTATTTTCTGCTAGGGTTTAGTCCTTTCTCTTTAACCCCATCTGCTGTAGGTTGGCTGTCAGTAGACTGCTAGATAAGGAGGATCTTGGGCATCGAAGCTTAGATATCGAAGCTTAAGCAGCAAGAACTTGCTTTGTAAACCTCCAAAGGGACCTATTTTTCTCTAGACTGCTAAAATGAAAGACTGTGGGAAATCACATCAACAGTCTGGCAGCAGGAGTGTTGGCTGTGTGTTAACTGGTATTCTGGCATGTTTTATGGGAAAATCAGTGTACTAAAGAATGAACAGTCATTTCACATGTTCTAAAACATGCAGCAACCTGTATAAACGTTGTATTTGGTTACATGATCTTTTTTTTTAGAAAAATCATTCAGCTGATGGAATAACCATGAAAAAAGCAGGATTTTAGCAGCACAGTTCTGGTTTGCTACATCAGACAGTCTAGAGATACAATTAATTCGAAATCAAGGCACACAGCAATTGCAGCATCTCCTAGGACTTTAGGAATTTCATCCACAATAAACACAGGCCACCAAAAGCTCCTAAGGCTAAATGTATGGATCAGATGTTCCTAAACTCTCATCCAATAGGATCACAATTGTTAAAAAGTTTTAAGGAATTAATGTGGTTGCTCAGATTCTCACAAGGAAACTACAAGGACTCATTACTAGTTGATGGGAGATTAATGTTGTGGAAAAAGGAGAGACTTCATGGAATTATTTATTAGCTTGCATGAGACATCTCTGAGATGGAATGAGAATACAAAAGGGGTTAAAGACTGCTGCAGTCTCCTACTGAGATAACTTGTTATACAAAAGGGTAAGTGCTAAAAAGCTTTCAAGCAGTGCCTCACCTGACAAGGTGGGGAAAGTAGGTATTATCTGAAAGGCAGACCATACTTTTCAGAAGTAAGGAGGATGATTCTTTTTTGGCTTGCAAATGTCTACCTACCAGACAGGAGGAGATTTAAATGGGAGTGTTCATCTGTCTGCTGCTGAGACAGACTTATTGGGAACAATTTTAACAGAGAGCAAAAAAAAATCTGTGAAAAGGATAGATAAAGCAGCATGAGTTCATCTTTTTTTTTCATTACATAAGGTCTCATATCCTTGTCTCGTCTCCTCCATCAAAAAATAAATAGTAAGAAATTCCAAAGATAATTCATCATCATAATCACCAGGAGCTGCTGGATTCCTGCTAGTTTTAAAGCCAGTATATTTATTAAACTTGCCTTATTAAACCCATGGGATTAGAGCCTTTAGGTCATTAACTTTCATTTCAGACCAGCAGCTCACAGAAACAGCTAGAAATAAGTTTGTGGGCTTAGATTCCTCTGTTTGAAGCTTTATAATACCCAAGAAAAAGCAGCCCTCTGGGATAAAGTGAAGCATTTATGTAGTCACACACCATACATTGGGTTCACCTGCTTCCATGCCAAGCTATGGAAATTTGCTACTGTCCTAAGGGTTTAGGTTACTCTAGGAGGTATTAACTAAAACAGGAAATTTCAAAAGGTAGCAGAGCAACCTGAGCACATCGGGCAAGTCTGAAAGTCATGGGTGCACAATTTGCCCAGGATGGTGTCAGAACTGTATTTTCTCTACTTAGCTAATAATATTTCAGGTGTTACATGATAGAATGATTGAGGTTAGCAAGAACTGAACACAGTGCTGTAGCTGTTGCCTCACCAGTGCTAAGATGAGGGATCATCTCTCTTGAACCTTTGGTGTGAAGGTGCCTTACTAGGTCATGGTCATCTTGATGTCCATCGGGACGTCAAGGTTTTGCTCAGGCAGTTGCTTTCCAGCCACTCAGCCCCCAGCATGTACTGGTGCATGGAGCTGACCCTCCTGAAATGCAGGACTTTCTATTGCCCCATGTTTGTAAGATTCTTCTCTGACCATTTCTCTGACCAGCCTGTCAAGGTCCCTCTGAAGGTGACACAAGCATCTGGTGTATCACCCAGTCCCCTCAACTCTGATCATTTACAAACTGGCTGAGGGTACATTCCATCTGCCTGCATTTTCCCAGTAAGGTTATGTGAGATGAACTCCATTCAATGTGTGCATATGTTTACAGCATCGTGACTTTGAACTTAATGCAGATATACAGCTTGTTATAGTGTAAATTAATACAATAATAAAAACAGCTATTTTCAGTAAGTCTTCCTTACCCCTCAGAAAATAATGAAAGCCACCACCAGAGCAGAGGAAGGACAGTCAAATATCAAGAAAAGGAGAGAAAGAGGAAAAACAAAATCAGGTCGGAAGAGAAAGATTATTCCTATAGAAAAGAAACCAGGTCTTGTCAACAAGAAACTCAGGAAATCAAAACCATTAATAAAAAGTATGAAGCTAAAATTGATTTGCCAAGTCTCACAAACCTTGTGTAGACACATTTGTTCGAAGTTGAAGCAGTTAAGTCTGACTTAGCTTAATTCATTTATAGTATGTATCAAATTAAACAAAATTAAGGTCTCCTTTACTTCTAACAAGGCTGTCAACACAGGGATTTAATGTAGCTCAAGTGTGAACTTTAACATTTAATTTGGATTGACTTTCCTAAATGTCCCAATGCAGAAGAGCCCTATTCACTTTCACAGTGGCAAAAATTAAAAACAGAAAACAGGCAATGGATGCAAGCCAGGTAATGGTAAAAAGTAATTAAATGAAGACAAAGAATCTTTCCAGAAGGAATTATGAGAAGCCACAGATTCTGGCCAAGAGGTGATCAAAGCTGTTTATTAGCATATAGAGAAAGGGCCAGGAACAGATGAAGAGTAATCATAAACAGATCAAATACTATCAGTTAGAGACTGGCATTGCAGAAGATCTGGAACACATGAAAATATACTGAATTACTGTTTTTAAATGCCCAGATGGAACTGACAAAAAGGCAGAGAAGAAAAAAACCAGCTAGACTACTACAAATAGTCACAGAAATGGAAGAAGTTTAAAAAAAAAACACAAAAACACCCCACAAAAACACAGGCATTTAGAGAGGCAAAAGTGCCAAACTGGAAAATGGAGGACCAATTATCCTGAAGGGAAAAATAATGTAGTTATAAGTAATAATGACTCTGAGGCATTTCACTTTTATTTCAGGGCACAATGAAATGACACTAGGTTTCATTTTGTACCTGTTCAGGTAATACACCTATATAGCACCTCTAAGGGAAATGGTGACTGATCCATACTGTGCTTGTTACCTATTTCTAACAAGAAATAGAATGTTGTGATTTAAAAAACACTACAAAATAAAGGATATTCTTAACCAAATTAACCATACAGCACCATAGGTATATGCTTTGCCTTCTACAATGGTTCTTTGTACCTGTACAGAAAGACCCTGTAAAAAATTAAAGCTTCATCTGTTCTCCAGATGGGTCACAGTGACTGAAAAGTGAAGCTACAGCTCCACTGATGAGCTTTGCTTCATTTTCTGCTGCCCCTTTTTACAAACACCACAGGAAATGATGGACTAACCAGCTGACACACTGAATGGCCTCTTTCTATGACACTCATCACATCACTCTTCTGTATACTGAAGACTTCTGAAAATACTTTTTTTTTCAGCCTTAGACAAACTGCCTTTGTCTTACTGTCCAGAGCGAAATATTTTGTGAAAATAGTAACCATCTGATCCTTTTTTATCTCACAAATTTGTGAAGCTATAGCACAGACCTGAACCAAGCAGTGTTAAGCAGATAAACAGGTTTCCTTAAAGCATCTGCCTCCTCCTCTTTACCTTACATGCTCAGGTCCAACACAAGAGAAGAACTAAGGCAAGTTCAACCTGGAGACTCTTTGGCAGCAGAGCACAGCAAGCTATAAATCTCAGACTTCAGTGAAAGGGCAGTGGAGCCCACACTGGTAAACTGAACAGTGCAAAAGAGCAAATATGAAGAAAATTAACTTAAATGAATTCTTAGTGTTTGAGTTAGTATTACCCCACAAGACTGTAGCACAGACACAATTTGCAAAAAGCTTAATTTGACTTCTCTGTCCAAATCACTTCCCTTTAGAAAGCCTATGTTCCCAGTTTAGCTGAGCTTGGTCATAGGCTATATGTAAGTATATTTTCTATACATGCCACTAGAGTGCCAGAACAAATGTAGTTTGTAACCAAATTCATTCCAACACCTGCTCTAAGAGCCCTCATTTGTTACCTTGCTAAACTTTCACACTTCAAAGCAGGGACTAAATCTAAGCATATGCAATGTAGCCTTGCCTAAATTAATTTACAGCAAAAAGACTTAGTTATTTCCTGCCCTTGGTATAGTCTGATTGGCTTTTGTGACAGCTGTAAAGGGAAAGCTGCTAAGAGAGACAATCACATCTGACAAAGAACATGCTAATGAAATCAGGCTTTCTAAAGGGAAGTGATTTTGACAGATTAGAAATTATAGCTTTGTATGGATACTACCCAAGATGTCAGCCCCTCTTCCCTCAGTAGCAGCAGGCTCTGTTCAATTTGAGGAACACTCTGTCTGCTCATCATGTTATATAAAATCAACCTCTAGCCATATCTGGGTGATTTCCTACAGTGAAAAACTCAGAAACAGAAGGTAAAAATTCCCCATTTGGCATCTTAATCTTCTATTAATGATGCAACCTGTACTGTACCATCTGAAAAACATGAATCAACACTGAGCCCACCTTTCCACAAATAGAACTCTCTACCCTATAATGTGGTGATCTTTCTCCTTCTAATTGCATCTTACAGATTTTTAAAAGGCACTTTAGTCCTTAAGTGTAAAATTTGCATTCAAACTACTGTACAAAGAAACACTAACAATGATTTTGAAGCAATTCCTGCTAAAAAAGAGCAGAGACTTCTGATCACACACAATTGGAGAAGATGGAAGTGTACATGGAGCATTCTTCTTATCTCATTAGCAACCATTAGAAACCCTCAGGGGGAACATAATGACCAGTGGAAAAAGGGCAGAGCAGACTTCAGTGAACAAAACAGATGTTTAGTGCATATAGATATTATCCAACACCAGCATCAAACTAGTGAGTTTAGCCATTTAGGGCATCTCCTAGGAAACCATCAGATAACATTAAAAGATATTGACTAACATAAAAAGAGCTGCAGGGGAAATGGTGTATATTTGATAGAAATGGGACGTGCTGCTAAATGCAACGGTTCTAATTTCTGCAGAAGAAAAGAAAACGGTTCTATTTTTCTAGATGCATATTGTAATTTTGGTTAAAGGGCTTAAAATTTTCTGTATATTACTGTGTCTTGACATTGCAGTCCTTAACTAAGCAATGTATAAAATGCAGTGCAAAAGCAAACTGCAAAGTGAGATATAAAAAATATATCTCAAATATGTTCCAACTTGTATAGAACATAATGTTTTGTTTTTCTTGTTATTATTTTCTTTTCCCTGCCAGTTCTTTCTGAGTGAAATTTTCCACATAGACTGAGAGCTGTAAAACTGGCAAAGGTATTGGGCACTTCATTTCCTTTATGGTCCTTCAAGGAAAACTTCTTCTGCACATTATGTTCAAAAAACCACTTTAATTGACAAGGACCAACTGGCAGTGTGTCCATCACACCACGTGAACTGTTGTCACTCATAACTGCAGCATTTCACTTCTGTGTTTTGTCCATGAAGAGAAGGCACCAACATTTTCCTTTCCTCTATCTGATTTTGTGTCTGATCAACGTTTATTGCCTGGTGGGTTTCTTTTTAGAGTGCTAAGGACACCTTTTCCACTGTGATTACTGTTTTGCCCTCTTGCAAGTCAGCGAGTAGAAAGGTTAGCTCTGAATTTCGCTAATGAGAACTTTGCTGATCTGTTCAAGTTGGCTGATACGCCTTTTGGGCATGACCAATGAGAGCATAAAGTGTCAGGAGATTTGCTGTCTCTCTACAGCCCTGGCAAATGTGTTCCTGCAGTCTACCAGAGCATTAATTCTCTGCCCAGTTTATATGTCTGTGGCAAGGGACAATGGCACACAGTCACCTCTAGATAAATCACAAACTATCCATGCATGTTGTGTTCCTTCTTCAGTTTGGTACATTTGCTTAATGTGTTCAGGTCAAGTTGTATCATCAGTTTAGCTGAATTCATAAAATAAGGAGGAATGCCAGAGTGTGAAGAAGGAAAACACTTCATGAACATGATATTTTATTTTTCTGAATTGAGAGTAATCTAATATACACAGAGTTGTCTGCAGTACAGCTGCATTGGACCAATCATGGCAGTTTTAAAGGAAACCAATCCAGCACCTGCATGCCATGGTGTTAAGCTTGGTAGAGGGTTGAGAAGAACTGAGCACCAAAAATGGATCCACTGCCAAAAATCTTTACCCTCTTAATTCTATAAAACATATGGCTGTCCCAGCTTTCCTTAGCTCCCCTATAATACCCCTGTATATATCCTGGGAGGCTATGCACATCATTTTGCAGAGTATCAGAACAGCACCAATACATTTCTTAGGTGTTCATATTTTGGGAGGTGATTGCCATCTGGTTAACTCAAGGATCAGAGATTTATGAAAGGATAAAGATCTGTTGCCTTCTAATTTGACCCAAGAGACTCTGTTGTATAACAGACAAGCTATCAAAAAGACTCTGTGAAACATAAACCTTGCTGAACTTCTTTTGATGTTTGTATTTTATTTTCCAGATGGAGCACTGCCAAATAACAGCTGCATAGACAGTTAAACTTGAACATTCACAGAACTGCAAAGAGTTTGATTGATCAGCTTAGATGTCAGCAATTTTGTAATATGCTTGGGCACCAAAGGAGCAGAGCAGGTTGGGAAATGCAAAGGGGGGAAAACATTGTGTATTCTGATTGTGTGCTTTACACAAAATTACAAGCATTTTCAACAACAAAGTAATTCACTTCGTCCAATAGACTGCCCACAAGTTCAGGGCAATAAAAATGAAGAGCATCTTTAGCTGACAATTTAAGCTCAAATCATTTTTGACTGGCAAGGTGTGGTATCATCCAGAAGAATTGATACTATAGTAGTAGCTTCAAATTACGGGGTTATAGTGTGTCTGCTCAACATGCAGCTCTTCTCAGTGGAGGTAAGGGGAGGGATGGGAAACAAATAAATAGCAATAATAAATGCTTTCTGTAAGCTCTATAGCTAATTAAGGATGAGAATTTGTAAACACATTTATATTTGAACTCAGAATAAAAATTAAAATGGAAGATTTTGACTGACACTGAATACTTACTGAAATTCTCCTTTCAGACACCATTTTTCTGTTCAATCTTTCGCATGTTTTTTTGAGAGAGGTCTGGGGGGAAAATGCATCTCCCTTTCAGCAAAGGAAATTTGAAACAATGTCATTTTCTGAAAATAGTAGTTTACTAAAATTACATGTTTCTGTTAAGCCAACCCATTCCACTCCCTATCCAAAAATAATTCAAGGCAGGATGTTGTGTCAGCAGTTGTCAGTCTTTGTTAGCAAGCATCAGGGCTGAGATAATCATTAATGTCCTTCTCTAGCTGATGAGTATAAAGGGCATTAAAGGAAAGACTAAAAGTCAGTATTTTGGACATAAAAAAGTAAAATCCCTTCCTAAGTTTTCCTTGAGCAGCAGAATTGTTAGCACACTTTGAAAGGAGCTTCTCAGCCCAACAGAGCTAGATAATAGACCAATAACTATAACCTAGAAATCCATCCAATTGTAAGAGTTAATTAAATATTACAATAAATCAAGCAAAAAGAACTACATTCAAAAATCCCAAGTTGTTTGAACAGAAATGGCCCACTAATACTAGAATGTACATCGAACAAGTTAGAAACATGTGAGATTAGAAATCCCTGTAGCAAGATGGTTGAGTTAAAAGTTAGACTTAAGTAGTAATTAAACCATGGTTATTTCACCCAGAAACTACCTTTTATCATTCTCAAGAGAAAGTTTGAGGACTAAAATCATTGAATATAGAGCCCTTGCTCCACATCACGAAACTTGGTCTTAACAGATAACCTTTACTCACTGAGACACTCATAGCAACACAAATGCACCCAACAATCCCTACTGGATCAGCAGGAACACCTGAATGATACACACAGGAATATATCTTATGTTCTATCCTGAGAACTGGCTTTCCCCCAGTTACTATTGAAATGATTGTATTGCTTCTCCAAATGATGAGTCCCTTATATCAGAAAGAAAAAATGTTTCACAATGACCATCTCAAGATTTCACATCAAAATTATCAGCCACTTCTATTCAACAGTTATCTTTTAAAAAGGGATACACAGACATTGATTAATTAGCTCAATGCTTTCATAATCTACAAGTGGTTTTCACTTAGTTCTTTTTTTATACACTTTTAAATTATGTATTTTCTATTCTGAAAGTCCATTTCTTTAGTATTAAATTCTTGTGTCTGTGCAAGATGAGAAGGTTGACAGACTCCTCACCATAAATCCCTAATCAGGTTTAATAGTCTAATGCTGCACAGCAACAAGGTTGTATTAAAGCAAGTGACCCTTCAGATCAGCTGATTCTATGGAAATTAGAAGAGCATGTCTCAACTAAGTGCAACCACCTCAAAAGTAGGCATTGATTCTGGAGTTGGGACTCCTCTAGAGTAAATAGCAAGAAATAGGCACAATTTATCTTACAATACTTATCTCAGGATAGGGTCGATTGCCCTCTGCACTGCCTACATCTCTCCATTGACTTTACAGGAAGCTTAAAAGAATTTGCTTAGAGAAGACATCTAACTTTTAGATGGATACGGTTAATCGAGGTGAATCCTTGCTGGATGTCAATATATGATTGCTACAATGCTGGCTGTCTTATCCGAAATGCCACCTCCATCTTCATTGTCATAGATGGCTCTGCCTGTACAGTGCAGATCAAAAGATACAGCAGACTGGGATGGGTTTCCTTTGCAATGGGGATTTGTCTGAGAGATACTATGATTACTGTATCTGTACAAGTAGTGTTAAAGATACACTTGTGCACTGTTAACAGAAGATTTAACTCAGAGTATCTGCTATAAAAATATATCTGTTCACTGTTCAACATAATCTTCACTGTGTTCCAGAGCTTGGCATTTTTATTGTATTAATGTTTATATTTTATCTGCTATATCTCTTCCCATAAACAAACTACCAGCCAAATGTTTCCTGGCTGATCGCACCAGAGCTTCACTATGTCTGGCTTTTAATCACAGTTTCACCATTTCTCTGAAAACATCCTTGGTCTTCTGGGTAACACAAGCCCTGTGGCAGGCTAACCTATTCTGAGGAAAGGTCAGCTAACTGCTGAAGCAAAGCACAAGGAGAGCAAAGCGTGCCACACAGCTGAGAGCTCTGAAGTTGCCAGGAGGATGGGGAGCTCATGTAAAGAAACTCCCTGCCTTCCCTGCTACACTGAGCTTGAGTCTCGGGATTTTTAAACCTTCAGATTTGCAGACACTCTCCTCACTTTGAATAGCTAACGGGAATCAATTTAGCTGTCAGCTGGAGAAAGCACTCAATGTGTGAGACAAATGGGGATTCAGTTTGGGGCCCGGGGGTGGGAGGCGGTTGCCTGAGACAACTTCAGAAGACAACTGCATAAATAATGTCAAGCTTCTTTTCCCCTACCATATTTCTAGGTTTCCCAAGGAAGTCATCAAAGCAAGTTTGACAGCAATCACAAGGCTGGGCCAGTGTACAGTCTGCCAGGGTGTGAAAAAGTGGAAGATATAGCATTTGAGAATACCTGAGGAGGACAACCTCAGGTAGGGAGTCTCAATGATCTTAATGGGCAGCTAGTGATGATGGGACAAGGGTTAACAGCTTAAACTAAAAGAGGAGAGATTTAGAACAGATGTTAGCAAGAAATTCTATACTGTGAGACTAGTGAGTCACTGGAACAGGTTGCCCAGCGTAGTCGTGAATGCCCCAACCCTGGAGGTGCTCAAAGCCTGGTTGGATGGGGCTGTGAGGAACCTGGTCAAGAGGAAGGCATCCCTGCCCATTGCAGGGGCTTGGAATTAGATAATTTTTAAGGTCTTTTTATCTCAAACCATTCTATGACTGTATGTTTACATGATCTTTCCCAGAATCCCAAGATTCTGCCAAAGAAGAATCCTGCTCTGCTCTGCAGCAACCTGGGCTTCATGAACCAGCTCTGGCTGCAGTAAATTCACTCAGCTCCAGCAAGGCTTTTGCAACAGCCAAGCCCCAGAAGTACAACAGGGATAAAGAAACTGTCAGAAAGCCATTTTGATGGCCAACACTTTATTCTTTGACACAATACAGTTGTAAGTTATACAGGAATTTCACAGTGTGGAATAGTAATATGCAAAAGGTAAAAACTCTAAGTCATTACCAGTATAATTTATCAGCTAAGTTGTACCAATGCCTATCAATCAGGCTTTAAGGTTAGTTCCCAAGAGGTTTTTGATTTTCCTCATATTGCTTTGCTTTTCTTCCTCCATGGCAGCATTAGCAGGCGACAGTTACATTATATATCTACTCAGTGCTCTGGTGAGAGACCATTATGTTCACAGATCATTACTGACATCCTGACATTTGTCATCTCCTTTCATAGCAGTTAAATCTTGCTTTATCTGTAAATGTCACCACGTCATTTATTCATGAAAAGGGGTCACATTCCCAAAATAGTACACTCAGCTTTTAAAAGGGAAGTTGGTTTTATTCGTTCTGGTAATCCTTGGACAAACTTCACTGCTGCTAAGTACTGACATTTTTCCCTATGCAGTTGTTTACATCCCCACATACAGCTTCAGGTTTGGTTTTTTGCAAGTAAAACCCTAACTGAAAGACAAATTATCTGGATGAGAAAATAATGCTTAATTTTTCAGCTTCCTACATTTAATCCACATGGATTTACCAGCACTGAATCTACTGTTGTGAAGCATAATTTTAATTTGACATCGTTACTGGCTAAGAACCCACTGGTTGTCTATTTTACTGAGGTTTTGGCATGTAGTTCTCAGCTGGACTGTATTACAAACTCACAGAAACATAGTTTAAATAATCCTTGAATGTAACACTTTATTTTTGCATCTTCAAAGGTCTTGAAAGTTTAATTAATAAAAGTCTAGGCCTACACTGGGAGATAGAGGAAAGAAATAGAAGCTGAGGCAAGTAGGATGCCTAAAGGACTCTTACTATGATCTTGGAAGAAATTAATCAAACACACACGTAGAGTCTGAATTCAGTAGGGTAGAGGCTCCCTTTTACATCATTTATACACCAACAGACATCCTTCCTGCAGCAGGATTTCCTCTATCACTATGCCTCCCTTTTATACCTGTTCATATATTAGCCATTTTAGTGGAGGCCTTGAAGTGCTTGTGTTTTCTTGATATTTAGGAATTTGATGTTGAATTTCTTGTTCAGTTTTCCTTCACATCCATTTTACAGCCAGGTATGACTTCTGGAGCACCATTTACTCAGGTTATTATTGTAGCACTATCATTATTTCTGAGAAAAAAATTGGCTGTGGACAAATTTTGAGGCCAGATTCTAAGATAGCATGAATTATCTAACAGTTGGGATCCATATGTATATTTATATATGTATATACATATTTATATATGTATATACATATAGTTATCTAGTGATCTGCCATCTTGAGGTTTTCTGTAGTGACAAAAACATAGCAGCTCACTTCTCTTCAGTAATTTCCAAATCATTTTATAAGCTGTATGAAGTATACGCAGCAATTATTTTTCGCACCACTCACAGCAGCTGCTTTATGAGCTCAGCAAAGCTTAACAATAGCTGAAGGTAGAAAATAATATAAACTGAGGCCTGAGTTTACCAGGGGGCTAAAAGGGCTGCATCTCCTCCATTAATGTTGCCCCCTGAAGCATATAATCAACAGCTGGATCCATTTCTGAAATTGTCACATCTCTTTGAAAATGAAGAGAATAATTTAAGTAAACTGAAGAGTATCACAGAAACACAGAGTAATTCAGATTGCGAGGGATCTTTGGAGGTCATCTTTGCTGTGAGAAAAGCCACATCAGATCTGGTTGCAGGACTTTGTCTAGAGAGCATCAACAATCTCTTTTCCAGGCTTTGACAGACCCCATGGTGAAAAAAACCCCATTCCTTATATCTAATCTGAATGTCCTGAGTTCCAGCTTTTGAATTTTGCACTTCACCCTATTGCCATGCATCTCTGAAGATGCTCCCAAGCCTTCTCTGAACATACTTCTCATGCTCTGGCCAGACCAACAGCGTCCCACACTGGACTTGCTCTAGTTTGTCCCTGTCATTCTTTTACTGGAATGCTCCAAAAAGTACCATGTGTGGATGCTGTCTGTGCTGCCATTTCACACAGGTCAGATCTAGGGGGAGAGTCGTTTCTCTCACAGAAAGACATCACTGCTGAGGTGAAACCCTGGTTCTCCAGGTGCCACTGGCAAAACATGCTGCACATTTCCTCCAACAAGTAATTCAGGTTGCCATAGTTTCTGCTTCAAGTTTTCAGTGTATCTTTTCCTGCCAAGTTTCCTGCCACGTTTTCCCCCCCCCAGCATGTCTTTACAACTTCCAGTTATGTGATTTTTGAGACCAGCTGGAAAATAAATGCTTGGGCCTGAAGAACAAATAAAATGGTTGCTTTTAGAAAGTTAGCAGATGAAATTTTCCTCTGTGCCAGATAACTGTTGAAGTCAGGGTCATTACATTTACTTAAACCAGCTGAGAACTTCATCAAGTATTTGACCACAGCTTCCAATCACACCAGGTGCAGGACCAGCTTCCCGGAGAAATCTGTAGTATTCCAATCATGCTGAGTTCTCAATTTAGACACTTCCTTGCTTCTTAACAGTATTGACCATATTGTATTTTCTAAACCATAAAAAACTCTCACCTCTACTAAATGGCTTCTGAAATTTGCCTCTATAGTACGTTTTGCCAGACCAGTAAAGAAGGTTACAAAAAATAAGCCTGTATTTGTAACTATTATATTTGAAAGACTTCAGTATCAATGTTAGAAAAAAAATACTGTCAGCACATATTTTTAAAGGACTTATTAGGAATAGAATCTGTCCCTAACAAATCCTGAAAATAGCTTTACTGGATGTTCTAAAACAGCACCTGCTTAACTGGGCTTAAGTTTCAAGGAAAACTCTTTACCTTTGGGATCTCTACTGATAATTTTTTTTGCAAGAAAATGGATTTATTCTAAAGAAACACACTTTTTCCTTTTGAGATGAAGGGTAAAACATTATTTACAGATTTCACTACAATAAGGCAAAATAATGATAACCAAAAGGAAAGGAATTAGGTTTCTGAACTGACACCATTTCTCAGGCTGGCATCAGTTTTGCCACATAACATGCAGTGTTGTTGGTGTGAACTGAAAGTTCCTACAATTAACTTCACTTATTCTAAAGAAAGCTGCCTTTTTTTCTCTCCTTTTCCTTTTTTTCACTGGATTTTTTGCAGCTTTCTTAAATAGACTGGAAAGCCATATATGCAGGAAATGTTTTTGTGCAAAATATATTATTGATATATTTTTGCATTTTTCTATACGTGTGTGCACATGTAAGTACACACAGGTGTGTACACAGAATCTTTTATCAAACATTAAATAGTATTTTGGATATTAAAAGATTTCTATTTTCTCAACTCGCCGTGAAGCCCATTTTCTCCTGATAACTACAGCAAACTCTATTGACCTCTGGAGACTTGCACTGATATTGCAAAGTGCCTGTTAAAACAATTGTAAAACCAACTCTCCACTTAAGCAGAAGCTGCACTCATTCATGTGAGATTTTGTTCCTGAATCCTTAAAACAAATTTTAAGAGCAAATGCTGACAACTCAAATACTATATTTCTTATTGCTAGATTCAACTAGTAAAAATGATCAGACACAACCAAACAGTCCCTTTTCTTTTAAAAATGCTTTTATTTTCTCTCAGCACCTTTAATCTCTATTCCTTTCAGAAATAGCCTTCTTTATGTACCTATGCAAATCAAGATCATTGACTTCAAACATAGATCTGCTTTGCTGGTGTTACTCCCAGTTTACAGAGTGTTTGTATTACTAACTTCATCTACCCACTGATCAATTGTTTGACCAAGCACCTCTCCAGTTTATGGTCTCATTTTTTTTTTAAATCAAATGCTGACCAGTGACACTGCCACTTGTTAAACAGCAGTGTCTATGATGTACAAAAATTGAATCACAATAAAGGACACTGAAGGAGGGATAATCCACTTCTTTACTGACATGTGGCTTATAACTATGGCTCGCATTTCATGTAGAGATATTGCTCACAGTGAAACTGAGTTAGTGGCAAGTGACAAATGGTGGAAAGACTATCTTTGAAATTCAAGAATTGGTAAGCATTTTTATGACCAGGTTCTCAAAGCTGCTGCTATCCACATGCTACTGATATTATGGACAACACTGATTACAGATTGGAGCACCAGTAATGGCTGCATAGAAAATGAGGATAATATGTCATGGGACATAACTAATGAAGGATGATCTCCTGCCACATGGCAGACATTTAGCAGAGGGTCTACACAGTGAGGGTCAGCGTGGTCTCAGCTTAAAGTCAGGTGCCCAGAGACAGGTATAGAAGTGCTGGTGTTAGCTGAAACCTCCAGATAGCTCTGTGGACACCAAAGAGGAGAGCTAGCTCCTCCAGATGTGGTTCACAAGTGGGGAAGTTACCACATCCAAGGATATAAGAGCCAACCTACAGGGTCTGCCAGCAAGGATGGATGAGAAGCGACAGGCAGAAACTCGTACACAGGAAGTTCCACCTGAACATGAGGAAGAACTTCTCTAATGTGTAGGTGACCATGCAGTGGAATTGATTGGCCAGGGAGGTTTGGAGTCTCCCTCTCTGGAGATATTCAAAAACTGTCTGGACACAATCCTGTTTTCTAGAACGAGCCTGCTTCATCAGGGAGGTTGAACCTCATGAGCCACTGTGGTCCCTTCCAACGTGACCTATTCTGTGATTCTGTGACGGTATCTCAGAGCTGTGTTTGGCATTTCTATGAGATAGATGCAGAACCTGAGCACATTTCTGAGTACAGACCTCCACCTCTTCTTCTTCCTAGTCAGCCGTTGAAGGATTTGGGCATCAGTTACAGCAACTAAGGATTAGGCTATCCCCAGCCTCTGGGAGAGCAAGCAGACAGCTCCTCTGTTCCAATATCAAGATATCTGGTAAGTAGTCTGCTTGTAAGAGCAAAGTCATGTCCATGAAACCAAAAGGAAAGTAGACAAGACTTATACCACACTGTTTAGGACTTACAAGTCAGCAGGAGGAAAATTCTATGGTCTGCCTTCTCTGTAGACTATCCAGTTTTTTGTCATTGTGAAAAATGAATTAATTCAGTGTACTCTTGCTGTCATGCCCTTACATCATTGGTCAAGCTTTAGTAAAACTCAGTACAAATTAGCTAAATTCATGCAAAAAACTGGGCTCTAGAGAAATCTCACGTGTATGAATGGCTGTTTCCTGAATTACTGAGGAGAGATTTCCTAAGCAGCAAACACAGTAAATATGAGATCCTGTTGAGCACTCCCAGTGTTAGAACTTTGGGTGTCTGAGGGAAAGTTTTCCCAAAACCCTGTAACAGGTCAGACAAGTCTGATGACAAACAGCCTTGAAGAGGTTTTCTTGAATTATACATTTACAATTCTAATTTAAACTTAATCGTGCTTTTAAGTGTTGTGCTGATTTCCTAACTGTATCATAGACAGGGATTGTTTTGGTCCACTACTGCTGCCAGTGGGACACGTAACTACAGCACCATGGGTCTACAATGGTGAACTTTCTGAGGCAAAATTCTGAAATGCTTCAGAAACAGTTCAATATTCCCCAGCAGAGACGTGTTCCAGACCAAATCCAACATTCAGTGAAACTCAATTTCCTTTTCTCCTCCATGCAGAACACTCAGTAGCATCAAAGGGACTCATTCCTGGTCATGGAGGAAAAACCCAATCTGTATATTAGGGAACCAGGAGGAGAAAAGCCAGCCTTTATTTAAGTGTAACACCTGTGGCTCACTCTCTCAGCTGTACAGAGTGAGCATTTGCTGAGGACACTTGACCAGACATGTATAGAGCTAAAAGCTGTATAGTATTGTATGAGAAGTTTCTATCTCAGCACAATATGTTCAAGTAAAGAGACAATACCCCAAAATACATTCATGTATTAACTAGAGTTATGTAGGTAGGCTCACAAGGTAAGTTTTATTTCACCTTTTCAGATAAGTGTTATGCTCTTTATGCTAAATTTTGAATAGAAGGAATTTGATGTGAGATGAAAGGCTTGAATAGTCCCAAGAATAGCAGAAAGGATTATTGTGTAATTTGTTTCGCCATCTCTTTTACAACCCTATTTCTTAAACATCCCCCACCTGTGCTCCTACTATGACATGAAAAGTTGGCTGACATTTTCCACAGTGCTTTACAAATGCAGCAAAATAAGAAAAGAACAGAATGGATCTGCAATTATAACCTACTGTATTTTGAGACACTTTAACACAGGTAACTGCATGTTATAACTTACTAAATAAAATCCCTTTCTGATCCTCTAAGGATTACTGGAAAACCAAATAAACCATCTGGCTATTACACATTTATTTGCCTAGAAAGTATTTTGGATACCCTCCCATTAATATGTCAATTGAAAGAATATTTAGTTCAGTAGGAGATGAAGCGTCACCACATAGGTCACGCCTAAATCAACAGAACAGCTTGTCTCTCTCGTAGCCAATCTACATATAATTGATTTTCATCTTCCATATTCAGTGATAAAAACTGTTTCTTTGAGAGATTCCAGTGCCACATTTCACAGCTCTCTATGCACGACTTTGGGCAAGGTCCATCTTCCACTGCTACAGCATCAATGAAAAATTATATATTTTTTAGCATTTCCAGATAATATTCTACCTATTGCAGCTGGGTAAAAAGTCATAAAACAAATTTAGAAAAATGATAACTGAATTTATTAAAACGTGCTTTCAAGCTGCTTTTTTCAGATGACTTACATTGACTGTCACCCACACAACACCATATTCAGTGTTAGTGAGAGGTGTTAAGCAGACATGGTTTGCTCTTCTTCCTCTGCACATTCTTGCTTATGGGAACAAAGAAATTCCCACATAAGTTGAACAGATGAGCAGACATTTAACATTATCACCAGTCTGAGGTAATTTCCATAACTGCAAACTGACATATGACACCAGCCTAGGACACAGTACTGGAGCCAGATCACACAACATCAGTTCACTATTTAGATTTCAGTTTCATTACAAATCTTACCCCACAGCTACTTCATTGCTAACAAGGCATCACACCACTTTGGTACAAACACCCACAAAACTGCAAAGTATCTGAAACAGACTGAGAAGAAATTTGTGGGGTTTGGCTTTTCCAAGGTTGCCCACAGATAATGATGCACATATATATATACAGAACCTTGAAAACAGTCCTATTGAGAAATATTCCCTCCTAGAGAGGAAGGTTCCATATCCATGACATTCCACCGATCTTTGCAAGAGGGGGCTCCTGGATAAGGCAAGCTCTGGGAAGAAATCACCAGGGCACTTTTCCCTCACCACTGTGCTAAAGCTATTCTTGAATCTGCCCCAAATGCTTTTGATTCAGTGGAAGTTATTTCTGTTTTTTTAGCAATAATGCAGATATGTGAAAAGTGCTTTTCCTCCAAATACCAAATGTTCTGGAACAGTCTTCTTGTTCTTCAATTTGTATTCATATTATATTAATTTTAGCATAAAGTACATGGATGAGTCTGAGGGTGTAACACAGGAGGCAGGGAGAAATGTCAGAATTCTTCAGCCATGGGAGATGAAAATCACAGAAATGTAATCTTAGCTGCAAATTACCAAGACAGAAAGAAAGTAAAAATGTTCATTTGAACTTATCCTGTTATCCAACATTATGATAAAGCAGTGACAGTCAGTACAGATTATTTTTATTTAAATTCTTGGGAGATAATTATTATTTTACCTGAATAATCCATGAGTTCTTTGAAAGAAGCACTGGCAGAAGGAAGCAAGCTTTAAGCCATAAAATACATTGCTATCAATGAATATATAATTTGTGCTTCAAGCCCACATACAGTAAAAATAAGACTTCAGAAACACAAAAAAAAATTAGTTTGTGGCAAATAATGAATTGCCAAGTCAAAGACTATAGAAAATATTAGGGATATACTTTTTCTATAAATGATACTCAAGGGGGAAGAGGAAATGGGAGAAAAAAAGAACAGCTGTGAAATGTAAGATGGGTCTTCTCATGGGTACTGTTAATAGAACAGCAAGAAGGACACTGAAATATATTGCTCACTTTAATATCCATACCTCTTGCCCTCTCTTCCTTTAGTCTTCTAGACACATTTATCAATGAGAAACAGGTTCATGTTGCAATCATTTACCTATCCACCAACCTAAGTACATTAAATAAAAATAAAACAATGCTCTGGAACAGGATGAAGTAACTGCACTCAAGCTTTAATTTATGTTTTGAATAGCACTGCGTTGAGGAAAAAAGAAATAAAAAATCCATTTAAAAAAGTCCTCTTTCTCTCCAAAAACACATAGCTGTGAAACACATATATCTTATGGAAAGGGTTCTCTAGGGACCATTTCTAAACACATTTAATCTTGAAGGCTAAAGACACCATCTTGCTGTTTTCTGGTAATACACATTTAAGAACCTGGAAGATCTCAGTTTCACAGCCCTTCCCATGTGGAATGATGGCCAGGCAGACAGCGGGGGAAGGCGGGGGAGGATTTCACCATGGGGCTTTAGAGAGGCTGACTCGCATCACGTGGAGCACATACACAAGTGCATTGTGACATCTGGGCTCCTATATCCAGACTTGAGTCCTGGGTTATGTGTCCTGGGCAGGAATTGAATATCTGACAAAACCAGGGATTTGCCAGCGTGCTCAGTTCTCTAAAACAATTTCTAATGTGGTTTTGGGGGGTTTATTTAATAAAAGATAGAGACTGAAAACAATAAGACTCTGTAACAAAAATACAATTCCAGAATTGAAAATATCAGGATATAAAAATCATAGGATTGTCTTAAAATGTATTTGTCTCTCTCCCTTGTTGTCTCTTTCTTTCTTTCCATTTCACTCCAACCTCCCAAATATATGCAAATAATCTAGTTCTCTAGCCTGAGAGTTTTTCTCAAAATTTTATTCACTAGATTATTTGCTTTTTTTTTTCCTTTAGAAAATAAACTTCCCACTGACTCGTAATAGCAGCTTAGCATTAAAACAATTTAATATATTTCATCATCATAAGGAAAGACTAGGAGCTGGCAACTTCACAGGAAGGAACTTTAAAAGCCACATTTTGTCTTTCTATCTCTTCGAATATTTGGTGCATTTCCCTCTGCCTGACTCCAGACACTTTTACCCTGCTCAGAAGTCTCTCTAAGCTGCTGGCTGACCCAGCCATGTCAGGAGCACACGCTGTACTGCACACTTTGTTGTTGCTTTCTCTCCCCTGCATCAAGGAAATAGTTGTTCTTCTTTGATCCTTCTCTCAGCTGCGTGACTTTTAGTTCCATCTGTCCTGTCTGCCATTTATAAAATACACTTTTTTCCAGTTCCAGCCAAATAACCTTATTTTGATATTTCCCTCTTTATGCTGAATGCCCAGGCATATATCTTTCATAACTGCAGGGTGTGTTTGGTTCTCTGGGCTGTAATTGCAGGCCTGAGACCAAAGGGTGAAAACTTCTGTTGTTGAGGGCTATTTATCTGTGTGAGTCCCATTAATGTGAATGAAAGGTAGGTGGCTAAATCCCAATACAGCTCACAAAAATATATAACAGACTCTCTATTCCTCAAAAATAATTCACTGGATGCATTATTAATTGTATAGTGAAATTTACAGGGACTGAAATATAGGGTTGTTTAATTTAGAGGTTACTTTATGTGGATTTAAAATCAAGACAACATGTGCTGAAGATTAGATGTAAACAAAAATTCAAATCAACAGCAATACATCAGAAATGTATTTAGATAGTTTTATGTTTCCTACATACTTAGAAACAAAAACTCCAATATTTGTACTGTTCAGGCTATTTGTCTGGCTATTGACAAATTCTTCTTGCTATGGGAGAAAATGGAATGCTGAAGATAACCAAGGACAAAAACATCCAAGAACTCTTATTTTTTTAATTTACAGTGGCCAATGAGAATATTCTTCAAAGAATAAAAGCTATGCCTTGCACTTTTCAGGTAGTCATTTCTTATTGTCATTAATTATTGACTTGTCTATTTGCCATTTATGCATTGCCTTACCTTTCCCCCTTGCCTTTATTTGTATCTCTTTATTTTATCTTCTCAATTTTTCATTAACTTACATCTTCTTTCTTTTGCATTCCAAGAACTGTGTTCCTATTCTAGGTCATTAAACTGTATCATCCTGTCTTAATACAATTGCTACATGAAGACACAATACCAGAAGGAGTGTAGTGACAACTAGGGAATCAACAAGTTGTAAAATGACCTTTAAGTCCCACCATGTATCACAATAAGGCCAAAACCACTAAAATTGGAAAGCAGAAGACACAGAAAAGAGCAGAATTAAAAAGTAATTCCTGAATACCAATCTATATCCTGAGGTTTTTTTCACTATGGAAGTGGCAAGCTTTCAAGTGCCATGACTAGCTACATAATAAATTTCTGTGTATCCAAATACTTAAAAATTACCTCCTATTAAATAATCATAAGGAATATGCTACATGGTATTTGTAGTTGGCCGAAACAAATAGCTTTTGCCATTCTTGTGTGGCATACAGCTCCTGATGATTGTACTATCACCTGAACTCTCCATAACATATTTTCTATTTTAATTTTTTGTGATGCTAAGCAAAACCACTGAGTTACTCATCACAAGTGATGACCAATGTTCCATCTGCAATGCAAATGTGGGGATATCTATGAAAAAAGAGCTTTTTCACAGCTTTGTGAGCAAGTTAAGAAGCAACTGAACAACTGGAGACATACACTAACAGAAGGCATGGGCAGCAGCCAGGACAGCATCTCCAGGCACTCCATATGTGGACTCTCTGTTGCCTACAGCAAATAAACTTTTGAAGCCAGCAGTGGTAGGAAACCTGACAGAACGAATTAAAAAGTGGCAGCAGGGAGCCAAATACTGCTGTAATGGAGGTAACAGGGAACTCCCTGAACTCTGGGTAGGACAGGCAGTGAGAGGGTTGCCAGTGACAGTGAAAATCAGCAGAGGGCAGGGATGGGTATACAAAAGGTATTTTCATGGTCAGGAAAGGTAGAAGTAGAGGACAACTGTAACTGCTACAACTGCAATTTCCAGGAAACCTTGGAGGAAGTTTCCCTTGAGGGATGACAGAAATACAAATTCCTGCATGGAAGTAGGTGCAGCACAGTGGACAGTCATGAGCATGTGAGGATGATTTACTGGAAACATTCAGGAGCTGTCAAAGAACTGCCAGATTTCTGTTTTCAGAAGAGAAATCTCCAGAGAGGGAATGACGAGAGGAAATGAGGCTCCAAATGGACAAAATTCAAGCAAACTAAATTTGCCTAGAAATTCCTGAAACCCTATAGTTAAATAACATTTCTTGTTTTCCAATAAAGAAAAACAAAAATTCCAAGCATGCTCCAGATTTGTACTAAAACTGGTAAAGAGGTGCCAACACATGATAGGCATGAACCCTTAAAATTTCCAGCAGCATACAACCAGCAAAACACCTTGCTGTGCACCAGAAATGGCTTCCTGTGTTTAGTTTTTCTACACATCATTCTTAACACCACTGTCTGTTCTCTCATGTTTTATTATTTACCCTGTGAAGTGCAAATTTCTTCTTCTGTTCTGAAAGTCTTGTCACACATATACAGGCACTGTAAGATAAAGTGATAGCTTTCTACACAGTTCTATTATAAGAACTCGAACATCAGCCCAAATTACCTGTCATCAGCTGTTCAAGTCTTCTTTCCATTACTGACAAAACAAATGAACAGCTGCTTGCTCCACAAACCTGCGCACTGAAAAAAAAAGACACACTAATAAAAAAAGCTGTAAACAGCAATCAAAATATATATATAAAAGTTCTAAACATAATACCAAGTGGGTTAAGGCTGCCTGCGTTGCCGGCTACCTAAACAGAAGAGCCTCCTCTAAGATGCTACTTTGTAAAATGGTCTCATTTATAAAAGAATTGCAGCAGCAGCAGCTGCTGTATGAAGATGTAAAGAAACAACTTAATTCTTTGTGGATATAAAACTATGGTATTTTTTTTCTCCATACTGAAAAAAAGGTAAAAGTACATGGGTATCATGAAAATCATGTAATCATTAAATGCTAGGACATGAGTTTCTATTTATTTAGGACTGGTTACAAATTTTTCAAAGTTCATTAAGCTTTGGAAAAATGTCATTGCATTGTTTCGTTATTTTTGTGTGCATATGTCATGAAGGAAAATGAAAATGGGTTTTTCAGTTCATTTTCAGCCAAAGAATGATTTTTGTTAAAAAACTTAAAGCTAAAAAGTGAGGGGAAAAAATGTTGGCAGGTAAATAAAAATATATAAAATTCAATATTATATATATTTTTTCCAAAAACTTTGAAAAATTAAATTGCAAATAAATCAAAACATAAATTTTAGATGCAAAATCAAATTTAAACCAAATGGATGACAGTGGGAGTGAAAATTTTGTGTTATTATTTGTCATTGTCTCGTTTTATCATTTCCCTATTTTTCACTTTCCTATTTGCCTTAGTTAATAATTTCTCCCAGACCTCTTTGGAACTTGAAGCAACACTGATAAATGTACAATGCTACTTTTCTACCCTATGAAAACAGGTTTTGAAATTTATACGTTTCAAAGCCAGAATGGATAACTGTGAGTATTCCGTCTGTTGCTTGGTGCATCCCGGGCCATAAAACCTTACCAGGAATGTAACCGAGCTCATCTCTCCCCTTTGCATGGCAGCACATCACTTAGATATGCACTGAAGGCAAGGAGAAGCCTCTGTATCCCCAGATAAGCTTTACAGTCAGTAGCTGTGACAGTCACACAGCTTCCTCCATACAGCTTCCTCCACTGTAAATAATGTGTCCTTTAATTTCCACACTTACTTTGTGCTAGTTTAAGCTTTCAGCTGTTGGATTTTATGCTCTGTTTTTGTTTTTTAGGGTTTTTTTTCTGGAAGATTAAAGAGCCTCTTATGATCAAAAACTTCTTCTTCAGATGTAATCATAGGTTGCAACCCCTTAACCTTTCTGGACAAACAACATTGATTGCACTTTTTTAGTTTCACACTACAAAGTATCTTTTCCAAACTCTTTCCAGATTGTCAATATTCTTTTTCCACTGCATTGGGTTGCTATCATCTAATATCAGTTTCACTGTCTTTCCCCACAATTGATGGAGGGAAGTTCAGGACCCTACAGTGATGTTTCTACTCCCCCTGAAAAGGGCATTTCACCTACGTCAGTTGAAGCACATGGAAAGGCACATATTTTATCTGTTGACTGTAAAAGGAATTGAGTTTCAACCCAGGAATATTCTTGGATACCTTTAGTGAGGCAGATGAATCCCGCTCATTGTGGTCACCAGGGGACAATCCAGCTGTCTAGACACAGGAGTTCAATGCTATTTCAGATACCTCAGGCATCACACCTGGCTGCAGCTGTGCACAGTGTGTCACATCTGCCAGCTGCACGCAATGTCTCTCGAACTATAAAATATATAAGTATTTTTCATCAGGATAATTGCTTTATGAAAATATTTCACAATATCATCCAGACACCCGATCATTAAAAAAAAAATCCATAATGTTTCATTGACTGGCATCAATTGTAATTTTAATCTCAATTCCTTTCATGAAAGAAATTTTTCCTAGGTAAGGTTCGGTCTAACAAATTGTTTTCAAGGCCAATTAACTCATTATTTGTTAATGTTGGGCAATGAGTATTCTTCCATGCTTTTGGAAGTCCCTCAGAACATACACATTGGCTAAAAGTTTAATTCAGACAGCTCCACAGACAAGTAATTTTCGTGACAGTGGATTATCTAATTCTGTAGATTTGAAAATATTTAGTGTCCCTGGTTAGTACTCTTTCTCAGAAATGGGAGAAAATAAAATATTTTATTCTTCTTTTAGAAAACAGATGTATTTATTTAATTCTGAATTTTCTCTACCAGGCTTAACAATTTTACTATCCATAGTTCTACAAAACTGTAAGCATTTTGTTCCTGTTTAAAGAACTTCTGTTATCTTTGCCCCATTACCCACAGATTTTCAACTGACTGCTTTAATTTTCTTTATCAGTTCTCTCCATTATCTAATACTGAATTTATTCATTGCTATCAGGCTTTACACTTTTCCCATTATTTTTTCATCGTGGACTTCACCTCCCTTTTAGCCAGGATTGGTTTTGAACTGAAGAAAATACCTTTTGTAAGTGCAAAATTCCATTTCTTTAGGTATCTCACACAAAAACTTCTAAAAACTTCCCTAACCTATCATCTGTACTTTTTTCTTAAGTGTTTTTCTGCTCAGTTTTGGTGCTAGTAATTTTCCTTTTGGACAGTCTGTTTTATAATTATGGAATAAGTAATCTGGAACCGAGGTCTGTGTATAAAGTCAATTAATTTGCTTTGTTCTAAACAACTCCCAAATATTGTAATAAACTACAAATTTTCATATTTTGGAGAATGAAAAAAATGGTTTTTTTAATTCTAAAAATTAAGAGTTTTAATGCTAAATTGACATGAAAACTTTTTGGCTTTGGGGGCATTTTAGGGGGATTGTAACAAGGTATAGTAAAGAGGCTCTGAGATTCTCCAGTCGTGAATGGGATCCATTGTACTGGTCCCAGGTCTTTTAGACACCTATGTTTGTGGCCCCATAGTGCTGTTTATCACTCCCTGCCAGTTCCAGGATACTTATACTGGGTAACAAACTTACAGATGGCCAAAGTGACATAAGAATCCATCTTGAGTTGAGATATCTCTAAATTATCTCCTATCCAAAGATCCCCAATTATTTTTCTCATCCTTTTCTTCACGAGACAACAGAACATGGTCCTTTGGAATGAACTGGGTATCAGTGGATGCCTCAAAAATGGACACTTGTGAACTTATCACAGCATGGGGAGTCAGGATCATAAACTTAGACGTGTATAGCACTTGTGGAAAACTAAAATAAGGTGTCTGAATTAGAATCTAAATCCTTTCAGATTTTATATGACACAAATTCTGGGAAATTATTAAATTTGGGACAGATTTTAAAAATGCTGAAACACCAGTTGTTACAGTCTGAGCCACAGAATTTCATACAGAAATGAAGCAGGAGATTTTAACTTATTAAAAACAGAGGCCATGAGGTCAAAGCCTTAAACCAAGCTGAAGAGAATTATGTAAACACATTCACATTGCATCACATACCTGCTATTACATCATCAAATCTCTGTCTCAAAAGGACCACAAATGATGAGGAAGCCATAAAGGTATAAAATCACATTACTGTGTTTCAAACTACATCAGATATTAATCCTTCATGCTTGCCTAAATTTACTCCATCTCTGTCAATAACTGTGCAATTCTACCATATCCAGAGGTTTGTGAGGAGCCATCAAATTTGGCAGTTGAAAACTAGAATACAAATAATGGTTTCATGTTAACATTTTGAAAATCCAATTACTTCTTTCTTTGATTTATTTCTCTACTAAAGTACTTTGTAGGGCAGTCCTGTGGCAAAAAGAAGAGCACTCTGGACTCTGAATCCCAAGGACATGGTTCGAGTCTCAGTGGGGACCATCCCCTGACAGTTCAATGCCTCCCTGCCATCCAATCCTGTCAGATCTCGGATGCTCAGCAGGGTCAGCCCTGGTTAGTACCAGCTGCTATAGACAGTCCTGAGGACTTCACTGTCACTGTCCAAGCTTGCTCAGCCGTGGCAGATGGACCTCAGGACTTACATGGTGGGGCCAGTTCTGCACATGCTGTGTCTCACCTAAAAAATCCACTGCACATCTGAAAGGGCACCCCCACGTGGGGAGAGCCCTTCCCTAATCTTCGTTCGTAAAGTCTGGCCATACATACATACATACTTTGTCCAAGAGTATAGTTGGAAAAGGCTATGGAAAAGACAATCAGGTTCTCTTTTTTTGCTTTTTCTTATCAAAATTTGAGCAAGCCTCAGTTTAGGCTGGAGCCTTACCCTCAAAGGGACTAAAATTTATGCTTGTTCTGTTAAAACAGTGGTAGTGCTGATTAAGAAGACTTGTTAACTACATCATATAGAACAGGTTTTGGAATTTTATAGTGTTTAAAGTACCAATGTCAAAAGAAATGACCATGTATCCAAAGCTCATCAATAAAAGATTCGTGTCCTTGTTTCCAGTTTTCCTTAAGGCATTTAAAAAAATTAAAAAGTCTAGTGAACATTTTATTTAATTGTGTTAACTAGCAAGAAGTAGTGGTTATTTCTTCTTCATATTGAATTTAAAAGTTTTAATATCAGTATCAGTTATTAATCAGTTTTCTGATAAATATTGAGTTAGCAATATTTATTGCCACAACAACCCCCTGCAGCGCTCCAGGCTGGGCACAGAGTGGCTGGAGAGCAGCCAGGCAGAAAGGGACCTTGGGGTACTAATTGACAGGAAGCTCAACATGAGCCAACAGTGTGCCCAGGTGGCCAAGAAGGCCAATGGGATCCTGGCCTGGATCAAAAATAGCGTGGCCAGCAGGACCAGGGAAGTGATCCTTCCCCTATACTCTGCGTTGGTGAGGCCACACCTTGAGTACTGTGTTCAGTTCTGGGCCCCTCAGTTCAGAAAGGATATTGAGGTGCTGGAGCGAGTCCAGAGAAGAGCAACAAGGCTGGTGGAGGGACTGGAGCACAAGCCCTATGGGGAGAGGCTGAGGGAGCTGGGGGTGTTTAGCCTGGAGGAGGCTCAGAGGTGACCTCATCACTGTCTAGAACTACCTGAAGGGAAGTTCTAGCCAGGTGGGGGCTGGTCTCTTCTCCCAGGCACTCAGCAATAGGACAAGGGGGCATGGGCTTAAGCTCTGCCAGGGGAAATTTAAGTTGGAGAGCAGAAAAAATTTTTTCCAGAGAGAGTAATCAGGCATTGGAATGGGCTGCCCAGAGAGGGGGTGGATTCACCATCCCTAGAGATTTTTAAACGCAGATTGGACGTGGCGCTGAGTGCCATGATCTGATAAATGGACTAGAGTTGGACCAAGGGTTGGACTTGATGATCTTGGAGGTCCTTTCCAACCCCATCGATGCTGTGATTCTGTATTGCTCCCTTTGTTTCAATGTATGTATTTCTGTTTCTGGTGGCATTCCTTGTGGATTACAAACCCACTATGCTAATGAAGTGGCAGACCAGGAGATAGTTTCCAGCTGTTAAGGAGAGCTCAGCATCACTGTCCTTTGGGCCAGACAAGCAAAGGGACAACAGCAAAGGTAAAGAAGTCCTGGAAGCAGAACCTGTTGAAAGCACGGCCATAATTGTCACAGAGCAGGGATCTTTTAAAAACAGTGTCACAACTGTACACAGTGAACCCTACAATTGACTTGGCTTGAAAATGTGGTCCCTGTATTGATAATCAATATGTTCCATTGTGTCTGAGCAGACATAAAAATGAATGCTTTCAGTTTAGACTGGATTAAAGGAGGCTGAGGTAGTTAGTGGGCTGTGTGGCAAATGCTGCTTCTTTTCTAATTGAGCCACTTGCTTTTGAAAGAGTGAAAGATGTCCCTGGTGGACATAACATGGGGTGTGCTAGAAGGATAAGGTTAAAAGAAAGGAGGCTAGAGGAGTTCAAGGTATTGTTTATTACTTTGAACATTTCTGAATAAAGGGAGGGTTAGCTTTTCAGTGAGGAGAATGCAGCAGTTTCACTCCTGACTGTACTGATTTGTAAGGGTGTCTCTCCCCTTAATCTTATTCTTTTTCCTTTAATCTGTATGTTTTATAAACCTTATCTTTTCTCTGACCCTACCTTTTGAGTTAATCCCTAGTGTCCTATGCCTCTATGTCTGTCTAGGTCTATGCAGTTTAAAAAGACACTCGGCGTTTCCAGTAGCACCACAGGGATCAGGAATGAGCAGCATCCATCCTAAGGTCCTTCCCTTGCTTCTGCAAAATGCCTTTGTTCTGTATCCACAACCAAAAGGGTCATCACTGACACATGTTAAGTCTCTTGAGTTTCCTAAAAACGGAGATGAGTTGGAGACACAAAGAAAGAGATGAACAAGAAATGAAAAAGGGAAAGGAAAAAGGGGAAGGGAAAAAGGGAAGGGGAAAAGGGGAAGGAAAAAGGGAAAGGGAAAGGGAAAGGGAAAGGGAAAGGGAAAGGGAAAGGGAAAGGGAAAGGGAAAGGGAAAGGGAAAGGGAAAGGGAAAGGGAAAGGGAAAGGGAAAGGGAAAGAAAGGAAAGGGAAAGAAAGGAAAGGGAAAGAAAGGAAAGGAAAGGAAAGGAAAGGAAAGGAAAGGAAAGGAAAGGAAAGGAAAGGAAAGGAAAGGAAAGGAAAGGAAAGGAAAGGAAAGGAAAGGAAAGGAAAGGAAAGGAAAGGAAAGGAAAGGAAAGGAAAGGAAAGGAAAGGAAAGGAAAGGAAAGGAAAGGAAAGGAAAGGAAAGGAAAGGAAAGGAAAGGAAAGGAAAGGAAAGGAAAGGAAAGGAAAGGAAAGGAAAGGAAAGGAAAGGAAAGGAAAGAAGGGAGAGGGAGAGGGAGAGGGACTTGTAACACACAGCTGTAAAGTTGGGGTTTTCTACTTATATTAGAAATTACTTCTAGTGTCTTTGAAACTATTATAAAAGAATGACTGCACAGTATGGAATATTAAGAATTGGAAACATTAATTTGGTAGGAAAAAAGAATTTTGTTTAGCTGGTTGTAATCTGATTCATGTCATAGTAGTCTTGGGTTTGCCTTTTTTTATCTTTTTCCCCCTAGTTTGCTGTCTTGTCCTGATCTGCTTTTCCTCATCTTTCCATTTATATACTGCTGTCTTGAAGACATTCTGGAGAACAAGGAAAAAAGTGCAGATCATCAGATTGAATACAGTGTAAAAAGATTGTTTTGCACAGTCTATTAATTTTTTCATTTCCTTATGGGGGGAAAAAGAAAAAAAAAGAGATGTAATTCCTCACTCTGGCTCTGTTCCACAAATCTGTGGAACCTGTTAGTGGTCAAAGGCATAACCTTTCTTTATATTCTGTGAATAGGACTACTGAGCCAAAGTGGGCACAGAGGTTCACCATACTAATCAATTTCTAGTAATTATGAAGGCAAAGGGGACATTTGTAAATATGCTGGCAGAACATAACCTTTCCACAAAGACATCCATCAGAGGAATAGACCACAGATCCAGAACACGTCAAGGAGATGAGCTGTGGAGCAAATAATGCCATCTGTACTGCTCATGATGTTCTTGGACCAAAGTATCAGAAAGTTGTAAATGAATGCCACATTTACGCTCCCTGAATACAGCCATGATTGATAATAAGCTACCGATATCAATAGGATTTTTTTAATTAGGTGGAAAAGAAATCATTTTGGATGAGAAACTTTTGTGTGCATTACCAGAAAATTAAGAGTCTGCAGAATCACTCAAGTTATAACCAACTTTCCATTATGCATAATCTCTTCAGGGGAAGGGAAAATAAATATTTACAGATGACTCCAGTAAACTCCTTCATTTAGAAATTTGTATATTCACCATTTGCAGAAGAAGATTTTTCAGGAAATAGGTCATGGGAGGACAATTTTAACCTCATTAGGAATATATGGGAGATCTGACAAGCATCTCCCAGGTATTTTGGATGTTCCATTCCTGGAAATGTTTGAAGCCAGGCTGGATGGGGCTTTGAGCAACCTGGTCTAGTGGAAGGTGTTGGAATGAGATGGTATTGAAGGTCTCTTTCAAGCCAAGCCATTCTATGATTCTATAATGATTCCAGTTTCAGAGAAAACACAATTACACATTTTCAAAAGCAAAGCTACTACAATTTAGAACATGACCATTGCAGAATTTATTCTGCATTAAGGGTATGAAAGATTGATGGGCATGACTGTAAGCACACTCATTGCATTGGTAGAGAAAAGCTAACAAAGTCTCCCTTGATCTCCATGCCATGGCCACTCAGGGCATGAGAGTCACTTTGAATTTCTATCGTGATTAAATTTGGAAAATTAAATTAAAATAGGCAATTACTAATTTCAAAAGATGATAGCTTACCTAGAAGATACTCAATACTAATACTTCAATAATTTCATTTCAAAATACTTTTTTTTTGGCCTTCATAAAGGCATTAAGTTAAACCTAATGCAGACCATGTTAAGATAGTTATAGTCATGTCCTACTTATATTATTAGAAATTTTCTGTTAATCTGAAAAAAAGTTAGTGCAGTCAATTATTATTCTGAACAGTCAGTAAAATTAATCCTAGTAGTCATTTCTTCAAAATTAAATTAATCAACTGTTTCTGATCATTTCAGAATTGGGACTCTTTCCATTTTTTCCACATATCAAAAAAAAAATTTTTTTGCCCTGATTCTACAGGGGATCAACTGATTCGAATGTAAAAGAATGTCATCTTTTGAATTTTATGTCTCTTTTTTAAAATATTTTTCGCATTATTGAGAAGAGCTGGAAAGGAAAAGCAAAGTCAAAGAAAGTTGTAAAGGGGAGAAAAAAGAAAAAGACCATGGGATTATTCAAAGTGAAAGGGCATACCTACAAGTGTGTTTATTGTCACTAGACAACACTGTAGAGGCATATTTAAGATTTTATGCTGGTTGGTTTTAGTCTGTTACAATTGTTTATTTTGCTGTTCGTGATATGCTTCTCCAAATTATCTTCCTCCTCCTGTTTCTCCTTACTCTTCTCTCCTTAAACTTCATCATCTTTGAAACATTGGAAAAAGCTAAGGAACACCAGGAAAGCAGCAATTAGTAAATGGAGATATTTTTGTAAATAAATTTCCTCACACATCTATCTTTTTATGAGGTACCTTTTTGACAATCATTCATACCACAGAAACTGAAATAAATTGTTAGAGATCATCAGACAAAGGGGCCATTAATAGAAGTGAGATAGAGAAAACAAAGAAATTCAGCAAAATGTTTGCACATAACATTTCCAGTTCTAGTATGGACTAAAGTTTTGATCTAATATTTATATCTCTGTTAGACACAAAAAAATATTTCATGCTTTGCAGAGCCAATAGATTGTTTCTGGCTGCAGAAGATTGATCTCAACAGGAAGTTAGCTTTTAGAAACAAATCCTAATCCTGATTTCAAATTTACTAGTGGTGAATCCCTTGGTAAACTGCATTAAAACCAAATAATTCTTGTTTCAAAGACATGTTCATGTTTCTAGTTTTAGTTTGCCTAACTAAGATTCAAGATATATTTTTCTGGTTAGATTGAAGAGTGCACTATTTCCTTTTGTTCACCAAACAGACATTGACTCACTAATCATCTGTTTGATAAACTAAATACATGGAACTAATTTACTCCTTCAATAAAACATGTTTTCCAGTTCATTATTCATTCTTATAGCTCTTCTTTAAATCTTCTCCTATTTTATAACACTCTTCACTGGATATCAGAAATGATCCTAAGACAGAGGGGTCAGTGCAGAACCCAACAACGCAGTAATTTAATCTCTCTATAGCTTCTCATATCCTCGTGTGGATTCATGTAGTGGTCTCATTAACCTTTTTGCCACAGTGTTATCTTTAGCAGCTCATTTTCATCAGATTAATTCCCATGACCTCTAAGTCCTTTTCACACTCTCTGCTCCCAAGAATCCTGCGTGTTTAACTGACCTTTTTCTTTTTTCTTTTCCTGGCCTGTGACTATGTATTGGACACTATTGGGAAATAATTTCCTCATGCCACAGTTCCAAGTGACCAAAGTGTGTGAATTTCCATAACCCATTTTCTTCATTATTTAAATCTTCTAGATTTTTTTCAATCACAAGCTTTAGCAGTACAATTCTGTATTTTCCAAATTGTGCCAATGCATGTGTAGCAAAGAATGGATCTTGCTGGGGCTTCCCTGAGAGGATGTTTGCTTCCTAATAATTCCCATTTACAATTTGGGGTGAGTTGACCTTGGCTGGCAACATGGGCTCACCAAGCCACTCTCTCACACCCCATCCTCAGCAGGAAAGAAGGAGAAAACAAGATGAAAAACAGTGGTTTGAGATAAAAAAATAATAAAAAAACCCAATTTAATGAAATAAAGCAAAGGCTCTGTGTAGATGACTTTTAAAAAAATTAAAACAAGAATATATTTATTTTCTACTTCCCACCATCAGGTGATGTTCAGCTGCTTCCTGGGAAGCAGAAGTTTGGTACTCATAGATGCTCCAGAAGACAAAGACTTAATAATGAATGCTCCCCACCTTCTTTCTCTTAGCTTTTATTGCTGAGCATGACATCATATATTATGGAATATCCCTTTGGGCAGTTTGGGTCTGCCTGTCCCAACTGTGTCCCCTTCAACCTGTGACCCACCCCCAGTGTATTGGCCTTCTCTGGAGCAAAGTGGAGTGACAGCTCTGATGCTGTGCCAGCACTGCTCAGCAGTACCCAGAACACTTGTGAGTAACCAACACCTTTCTAGCTACCAATACACAGCTCAGCACCATGAGAGCTGCCATGGGGAAGGTTAACTCCACCCCAGCAACACGCAATACACAACTGCATCTTGAAGCTCGTGAATTACTTTTTTCCATGCTTTTAATCCATTGATTTTGCACCATTCTTCCTATTCATTGAAATATTGCTCTGTACCAAATCAAATGCCCTGGAGACATCTAACTATATTAAACAGATTCCTCAATCAAACCTGTAATTTCATAAAAATGTAGCAAGCTAGATTAACAAATTTTATTAGCATATACTGATGCTGACTGCCAATAAAGTAACCTCTTAACTCTTTATTAATTTGAACTGTGTCAACCATTTCAATATTGTTCCCTAGACCAATGGCAAACAGACTCATAATTATCACTGTTATCCTCTAACTTTCCCAAATATAGGTGCATTTGTTTTCTTCCAGGCCTCTTTTGTGCTATTTTTCAGGCTAAGATTTCCAAGGCTAGTGGAAAACAAGTAAAAAGGCCCAAGAGAGAGATCCAAACATCATTTTGAAAACTCTTCAGTGGGAACAGTTAAACTCAGATGAATAAAAAGTATGTAATGCATGTCTTGTATGCATCAGATTTCCTCTTGAAATAGAAAATATATTGGTATAGAATAATATATTAATATGGTCTGATATGAATGAGCCATTCCACTTTTTCCCAGAGAGCAGCAATATTTTTATGACTCAACTTTCGCCCTGCATTCAGCCAATATTATATTGAAGGGAGGAAAAAATGCACATTTTTGTCTTAATCTGTGTAGGACTCTAGCAATAAAAACAGTTTTCCACCTCTGCCATACAAGGATGAAAAAATGAGAAAGGTTTTTGATTCTATATCTACCTTACATGTCCACATTGCAGTATATTTCCCATTAATGTCAAGGAGAATTACAAGAACATATATGGGGGTGATTATGTCAGTAAGTAAAGAAATTGCCATTTGACTGGGTAAAAATTTCAAAACATAGGTGATTCAACTTGCATTAGTTATCCAGCCTGCAGCCCAGGACACTGTCTCTAATTTACTGAAAGAAACAGAAAATTATGAGCTGGCACATATCCTTCTCCATTAGGGCTGGAACTAGGCTATCTATTCTTACTTACCACTTCTGAGTCACTATCAGATTCTGTTGCTATGGATTGTTTATGTGCTTTTGATTTATATACACCACTGGCAGCATTACTTTCTGCAAGGTTTCTAATTGCTCAAAGGTTTGGGTGTTTGTATGTTGACTAATAGAATCGAATTGGTAGCTGGATGTTCTGCCATCTACTTCTAATATATGTTCATTCTGGGTTAACTAGAGGCGTGTAATCCAACAAAGATGCATTTACGTTCCCAATTCCCACAATAACATGGTGATAAGCACTGGGATAAGCATTGCCAGTTTGCCTGACAGCACCACGTTTCAGTTCCATTTAGACTGGGGCTACAACTATTCTTGGCAATACCACGAACCTGCCGCAGCTGCCCAGTCTACAGAAAGGATATAAAACTATTTCTCTTTTGGCTACAGACACTTTCTTTTCAGCTCAAGCTGCAGAGACTTCTGGTTTTAAGTTCAAAATGTTCCTGGGCTAAATCTCACAAGACAACTCAAGTGGCAGCTGTCATCATGTTACCATGCCAGCAGAGTCCGAAGTAGAGATTCTCACATGAACTATGGGGAATCCCAATACGCTGAGCCCTCTTGAACTTCCACTGATACCAAGTCTGGTTTAGCAGAAATATGTACCAAAGGTGTCTGCCACTACTTCTGTCTCTGAGCATGGACACTGCCCACCACCTTTTTCAGCAAAGGATAACTTCTACACCATGGAAGGGGTCAGTTATAACCATTCTACTGTACAGAATATATCTACAAAGCAATGGGTTCTGGCTGAGAACTAATGAATTAAAGCAGGTGCACATTGCTGTAAAACATGCAGCATGTTATAGAGCTTTGCTGTGTATCTGTGCTTTGTCTAATGAATATAGAAAAATAGTCAGTTATTCCACAAGGAAATCTTGTGGCCCCATAGAACTGAGCCAAAAAGCACTTTGTGTTTAAAGGTAGCCTTAACTGCTATTGGAGAGATCACTGTAAATGAAATGTTCTATTGACCATAACAAGCCACCCATCATCACACCTGAAACAGGCCTTGTAGTAACAGAACATGGGGTAGAAGAAAGAGCGTTTAATTTTGTAGCTGTGTTCCCACAGTTGCAGCAAAATGAAACTTAAATCTCTCCTACAAGATAATTCTTCTAACTTGCTCTTAAAACCTCCAAAAATAAAAAATTGAATACCCTGCAATACCACAATGCCACATGCAAATTCATAACTATGTCAAAATACAATATGAACAGAGAATTTTTTTTCTTGTGTCGATAAGGATTCCAGTTCAAATAGAGCCAGAAAAATAAATATAATTCAACATAAACTTGAGGGCTGACAACCAAGTACTTACTCAGATAATTGAAATACATTATGTGAAAAATGGAGAAATCCAACAGAAAAAATCTCTAAATATATCCTATATTTCAGTCATTGAAACGTAGTCTTGTTTAGGTCATTCACCAAGGACTAACACTCAGCTACAATTCCTGCTTTAGAGATCAGAAAAATTGCTGTAGAGCTGTTAAGTTATTTGCATTAAGATGTAGAGAAAAAAAAAAAATCAAGTGATGCTTTTTTGGCCTCTATTCCTGTGCTTTGTCAAAACTTTTCTGATCTATTTTATCCATATTATAAATATGAAACTATTACATCACCTTAATATGCAGCATTTTTTAAATATAAAACTATATATTCATGGTCCTTTTATATCACTAAGGTAAATTATATGATGTCACCATTACTATAAAAGATTAACATAAACTGATTACAAATGGCAACTTAACAAAGGTATTTAGGTTCATAACCTGAACATTTTGAATACCTTTAAAATTATGTGAACCAAAAGATGGAAATACTGTGCAGTTCCTTTCTGTTGTTTTTTTTTTATTATTATTCATCTATTTAGTCACTCCTATCGCACTTCTTTCTTTGTTGAGACTAGCTGAAATAAGTGGAATTAGGAATTACATTAAGAAAAGCAACAACAACAAAATCCCCAAAACCAACAAACAAACAAAACAAAACCAACCAACCAAACACAACAAAATTACCTCACTAGCCCAGAAGGAAATCTGTGGCTAAGATCCCTCTTTTATAGACATTCCAGAAACTAGTTCAGCCAATCCTCACTGTCATGTCAGAGGAAAAGTGCCATCTTCTGAAACACTATATCATGTTCAAAATAAATATCAAATATATAAATTTATAAGCTTCCACAATAAGGCTGTACAAGTTGTGTGAGAGATGAGATAAGCAGAAACATATAAATAGGTATTGTGTAAATTGAGAGAGGGGAGAGACAGAGTGAGAACAATACAAAGAGACTTTCAACACTATCAAGAACCTCACTCTAAACCCTTCTCCAGATGACAGTGGAACCAAGGGAGCATATGACAAACTGCTAATGGAATAAGGAGACATATCACAAACCTCTGGAAGTTGGGGCAGGAATCTGCATTATAGTCAGGTTATTGTGACAGTTCATATGAAAGACCAAAGTATGTGCCAGACTTTATCAATTGAAGGGTAATTCAAATTGGCATAAAAGGAAAACCTCCTTTGTTTTTATTTTTTCAGGAATCTATACCCTGTGTGTCCTCATGCATGTACACACACACACACACACACACACACACACACACACACACACACAGAGTGTAGTATAGCCAAGCTGAGCAGAGCTGAGCATAACGCACAATGTACACATCAAATTCTAGTCAGGTGCAGAAAAGAAAAGAAAAGAAAAGAAAAGAAAAGAAAAGAAAAGAAAAGAAAAGAAAAGAAAAGAAAAGAAAAGAAAAGAAAAGAAAAGAAAAGAAAAGAAAAGAAAAGAAAAGAAAAGAAAAGAAAAGAAAAGAAGATGTAGATTCTACTAATAAAAAAAAGTTCATGATGTCACACCAGGAAAAAAGACCTGAAGGAAAGTAAAGCAATACTAAACATTTGAAGATGATTGAAGAATTACCGTATGCTCTGACCAATATAAAATATCATTGGTTTTCTTGGCATCCACCGTGAGGCAAATGCTTGACAGTGATTCACAGTTTTGTGTGCAGCATTGCCTCCAGGGGCACATGAGGGAAGACATGGTCTTTAAAGGGATGGAGATTAAATAAAAGTGGGGAAACTGAAGTACTAAGTTTGGACTGTTTGACTACACTGGTAATACAACAAAAAAGATTTAGCCCTTTAAAACAGACCTGGACTTCACACAGGTCACCACACTGGTTCCATGACAATAAAACAACCCATCTTAAATTCATATCAGGTTATTAGCTGAACTATTTCAAAAAATGTCTTTTGGAGGTCATTTTAAAGCTGACTAAAACACAACCTTTTCATTTGAAAATTATTTTGGAAGACAAAACAAGAAGTGGGCTGCAGCCCATTTATGGCTATTGGTAACTTCCTGTCTTGCACAGAAACAGATTATTTTGACCACTATATATACATATATTCATGAGGATTTAAAAAAAAAAAGAAGGAAAAAAAGAGTAAAACCAATGTTGTGTCAAGCAGGATGCAGTCTTAAAGCTTATGATGCAACCAGAACTAAACCTGGCCATTTGCTAATGGTGATGTGCCTGCCATCAAATTTCCAATCACAAAGTCCTCACTGAGGTGCAGTCCCTCTCTGCTTGCATTGGTATCATCATCATATGCTCTTGACAGGTTGGGTTTCATCTAAAATGTGCCTGCAAAGAGCAAAAGAACAGCTGATCCTTAAGTCACATTCTATCTTCCATTGACTACAGACAGACACTTGAGAGCCTGCTTAAATTAGATATCACCATTTTTATTGATCAAAATGCTGTGATGAAGGTCACACATATGTGTGTGGCCCACATTAGATTCTTAACTTCCTTCTGAGGCCAAAAACTAGTTTAAATATGAACAATGCTCTCTTTCTGTTTCCTTATTCTATCACTTTGCAAAGCAGAGATTATCAAAACTTTTCTCAGGTTCCTAAGTACAAGAGGGCTCAGTGGTGCACAGATGGCCAAAGACGAGAATTTTTTTTTTGTTCAGTCTTCACTTGATTCAGTGGCTGTGATTAGATGTCTAACATAATTAGCATCAATGACAAAAGGGTAAGAACTCAGGATGGAAAAGGTAAAGCATAGGTTTAATTCTACTTTGAGAAGCTGGATGTTTTTAAACTGGCGATTCCTGATGAAATTCACCTGAGAGTATGTAGAGAACTGGCTGAAGTAATCTCGGAGCTCTTGGCAATTATTTTGAGAATGGAGTGAGGATGGGTAAAGTTTCAGAAAACAGAAAAACACAGTCACAGTTCTTACCTTTAAAAAACTGAAAAGAAGTGTAGATCAGTCAATCTAATTTCGATTACCAAGAAAAAAAAAAACTGGTTCAAGTATTCAAACATCTGGATGGGAACAAGGGGATATGAATCAGCCAATGCTGATTTGTCAGAAATCATGCCAAGCAACCTTGTTTTTCCTATGACATGGTGACAGGCTTATGTATTGAAAAGAAAAGTATCTTTACCTTAGAAAAGTTTTTGACAGTGTTTTTTATTAAATTTTTCTAGATAATTCAGGGTCTTTCTGAAATTGCTGTGAGGTAGGGACAAAACTGATTGGGGTAATATGCATAAAGAGAAAGCTTTCAGCTGGAAGGATGTAACAATGAGGTCTGCTGGGGACTGATTGGAAGTCTAGGTTATGGAACACTTCCAATCATAACTACTGCAAAATGGAGCAGAGAATACAGTTGCTCTCTTTCAAGATGATTCAAAGCTGGGAGAGACAATGACAAGGTTAGAATTCAAACTGATTAGTGTAAATTGGAGAAATTGTCTGAAGTGATGGGGATGCAATTTAATAAGGGCAAAAAACCAAAATTTCTCCACTTAGGTAAGAGTAACCATCTGCACAGTTATAGGATGAGTAATAACAGTTCTTCTGAAAAAGGATACATGGGCTATAGTAGATCATAAATTGGGCATGAGTCAGCAATGCTAGGCTATTTCAAAGACAAATGGAATCTTCATCCTGGAAGAGAATCATATAGAAGACAAAGTAAAAAAACCTTTCTGCTTATTTCACTCATCTCAAGTGCTTTGTCTAGATTTAGAATATCTTCAAGAAATGTGCCGACCAAATAAAGAGAGAAGAATAATCAAAGGGTTATAAAACACAACCTTTTAGGACAACCAAAATGAGCCAAGTGGTTTAGTGTAGATGAGTGGCACCTGAAGAGCATTTTGTCGGTCCTCGAGCATTGTAAAAGATTGGTGCATAAAGTACTGGGGCAAATTCAAACAGGAAAGCAACAGAGCAGCCTAAAATGCAACAATGAAGATCTAAATTAGATGTTAGAGGAAAGAATGACAAATATTCTTAAACACTTGAATAAACTGCCTAGAGAAAATACAGACTTTTCAACACTGGAAATTTTTAAGAACCAGTAAGGTGAACATCTGTCAGGCATGGTTTAGGAAGAGCTGAACATGCCTTGCAGTGAGAGGATGTACTGGATAACTTCTAAAGATCTCTTCCAGAAATGCCATTTTTCCATGATTTTTAGTGTGCTTGGTTCCTGTGATAACAGAGATACATGGAACACGAGAAGGGAGTGTTTCTAATAATATGTATGGCAGATCTAGTTTACTTTTGTGATTGTAGTACCTCTGGAACATATTTATTAATGGGACTATCTACACCTCTTTATAACACTTCTCATTCTCTAATGACTCCAAAGCAGTCTGCATTTAAGTCAAGGAACAGTGCACTGGAATTCCTGAAATTAAATGACAAAACTTGCCATAGGCACATGTGAAAGAAAGAACAACACCATGGAAGACCCAGAAAAGTGCTCTAAATCGCCTTAATGGGTTGAGGTGGACAAGCATCTCAAATCAAACTGATAGCATGCATGCACTTGCCAGTAGCTGTCAGAATCTAAAAATAAAGAGAGGGAGGGGGAACCAAGAGCTTTAGTTGCTCTTGACATGATTTCATTTAACTCGCTAGGTCTGTGACCTTTCAGCACTGGTAGAAATAAAAGTGGAAATGTAACACTGAGAGGGGAAATTCATGTAAATAATAACCTTTAAAGCCACCAAGTGAGACTTTTTTTTTTTTAAAGGAGAGAAATCTGATGATCCAATTATGCAAGTCATTAGGAAAACAATGCTGAAATTTTGCGGCTAATGGGATTTTAAGTTATATTGACAATGAAAACCAATTATACTTTCAAAACTTTTTTTTCCTCTATCTGCAATTGCATTATTTTAGTGCATGCTAAACCTCAAGTAGCCAAATGAATGTTAATTACGGAAATAGTTGAGTTAACAAGAGAACCCCTCTCTTTTCTTGACCTCATAATTTCACAAGTTTGAATAGAAGCATAAAGTTATTCATTTTGCCTCAAACTGTTGGATGTTGTAAATATATAAATCTTCAAACTCTTCAAAATTCCTACTTTAGAATAAAATTTAGATGAATTTTCTTCAGAAATACAGTGGAACCAGTGCTCAGCCACAGGATGAAAGCAATTCCAAGGCTTCGGAATATTTAGATAATGACCCAATTCTTTCAGGTCAGAACCAATTCTAGTTTAACACATTATAAATTTTCTGCTTTAATTGATTTTTCCACTATCTATTTATCTTTCTAATTGCATAGTAAGGTAGCAGGTTAAAAAAATTCTGTAAAATCCAACCAGTTCATGTAGAACATTTCAATAAATGAAAGGGTCGATGGGAAATTTTGCAAAGTTAGTGTATAATTAATAAAAGTCACAGAATTAGAGCAAGTTTTTGTCAGTTGCTAATTTCATCAAGCTAATGGCAGAATAAATCTAAGGCATCCTGAAATGTATGCCTCACTACAACAAGCAACTTTTATGTTTTATTGAGTTCAATACAGAGAGAATAAAAAAATCATAGAATGGCTTGGGTTTGATGTGACCTTAAATGACCTCATTTAGTTCCAACCCTCCTGCCATGGGCAGGGACACATGTAGTAGAAATGTCTTGAGTGGGAAGGAACCTCTGGAGAGGATCTGGTCCAACTTTCTCTTGAAAGAGGCCTTAGCCTCATTCATCAAGCCAAGTCATGAACATTTTCAGCAAGAGAGAGTCCACCACTTCTCTGAGCAAATTACCTACCCACTATTAAATCTTTCCCACAATGAAGAACTTGTTTCTTATCTCTGTACAGAATTGCCTTCAAAGCAACTTGTGCCTGATGCATCTTTCCCCGTAAGCATGCACCCTTGTGAAGTGAATGCCTCCATCTTCCACAAAACTACATTTCAGGTATTGAGAGACCATAATTAGATGCCCATGGAGCCTCCATTTCTCTGGGCTGAACCCTATTCCTTCAGCTTTTCTTCATACGTCAAGTTCATCAATACTCTAACCTTCTTGCAGGCCCTTTAGCTGATCTGCTGTAATGTTTTGAGTCTCTCTTGAACTGGAGAAACTCCAACTCGAGATGATAGTTCAGGTATGGCCTAAGTGCCAAATAGCATAATCAGACCCCTTGATCTTTGGGATATATTTTTGCTAATGAATCCCAGGGTACAGTTTGCCTTCATTGTTGTGAAGAAACGTGTCATGGGAGCACTACAACCTAGTCTTGATCAAGAGCTGAGTGCCTGAGTATCAGCTTCAGACAGCAGGGCAGTGCAAACAAGTCCTGAGTGTAATGAGGGTCAATATAGGCATGGATCAGCAAGTGGCAGGAGAACAATATCTGAAGCTGCTAGAAAGCTACACCATGGTATCAACATGGGCTGACTTGATTGGCAGCCTGTAACAACATCTGGCTACACACACACACACAGGTAATAGAGATCATGGAGAAACATTTTCACAAGGACATCTGACATCACATACAAAATGGGGAATGCCAAGTGGGACCAATAGAGGTCAGTGCTGAACCACCAGGCAGGCAATCCTGCCTGTACTGCCATTCATCTATATATAGACTACATCAGGAAGGAGACAGGTTAAAGTGGGCTGATTGCTCTTTTCTTAACCTAACAATGTTCAAGAATCTAAAAATCTTGCCAATTTGCCTTCAGCAGTTGTATCACACATGAGTGAAAGAAGAGGTGTGTAGGCTTTCCTTCAGTGCAATTGCAATTCACTTATTTGCCAAACAAAAACTTCGCTCTTAAAATGTGCCTGGGTCTGCAACAGTATCAGATAGTTTACAGTTTGGCATAGGATTTTGGCTGTAAAATTAGCCATTTGGCTTCAAAAATATTCGTAGGGCTAAATTTATTTGGAGGCAACATAGTCAGGAATGAACATATATTACAAAACAGTATCCGTGCATTAGGAAAAAAAAGGTTTCCAGCTTGCCCATAGACCTTTTCTATGAATTTGGGCCAATTATTCATCATTTTGTATGGTTATTCTCCCCATCACCATTGAGGTGTTTGTTATACTGAAGTGCTCTGGAGCTGGCATTATCTTTTTACAAAAATGAGTAATAGTGCTGCTGCAGAGATTGTAAGTTGGTTCTGAGTTACAGATGACAAAGTGTAAATGGACCCAGACAACTCATAGAGGTCAAAAAATCTTTGTCTTTAAGAAAAGTATACAGAGAAACAGGAGTTCTGCCAGCCCACTTACACTGAAAAAATTATAGTCATAGATAATTTATGCTGAAAGTGACTTCCAGAGGTCATCTTGTACAACCTTCTTTCTCTTCTTATTTGCACCACTTGAGGCAAAGTGGTCTTCCATGCTAATAGACAAATTCCTCACCACACCACTTAATTTTTATCCTTATTCTGAAAGTTTTGTCACATCAGAGACTTAGAAGATCTAAAAATGGATGAGAACTTAGTTGATCCCTGTGCCCAAGTCTGACTGAAATGTGCTCCCTTCAGCAGCTGTGAGGTGCTAAAACCAGCTTGCCTTTGACATGAGAAAAGGTATTTCTAACAGTGTCTGGAGAGAATTCCACTTGCAGAGCCAGATTTTGAGACACTTGGGAGGTCACATGCATTTTAGATTTTTGTACTGAGCAATCTGACTCCAGATTTTACCATAATAATTTCTCTGTATATTGCTGTCCCCATGTGCAGATCATTTCATTTATGAAAGATACAGTGAGAAGAACACATTAAAAATTAGGCTTCCTGAACGTGGAGGGATTTGCTGAAATGATACGAACATACCTGCAACAACCCAAGGGAAGACCAAGAAGAAAATTAAATCAAAATACATGTAAGAGATATTAGTCAGGTCTCTTAATGCACAACTAGAAGGTGTTCAGAAATTATGGTGATCAGGACAGAATCTGAAGCAGTGTTAAGGTTAAAGGGAATAAAACCCAAACACACTCAGAGAACCTGGTAAAGAGCTCACGTGAAAAAGAATAAAAGGCATAGCCTGAGTGAACATTCCAGATAAAAATGACAACCAATTTGCTGCTGTCCATGCTTGGGAAGGCTTCATTCAAGGCTGATGTACTAAACTTAGGACTAATCAGATTTTTTTTTCAAAGTGGAGTGTCTCAGTGTACAAGGAGATGTGTGTCTTCAACAATGTCTGCAAGACATCAAAGAAATATCTTGTTGGTGATGTTTTTTCAGTAGATTGCTCACTGGATGCAACTCATCACTGGCAATCTCTATCTACCTGACATTAAGTATTAGCATCCAAATAAAACACTTTTTCTTTTTTCTAATTTAAGCACATAGTTAAATTATCTTTATTTTAGCAAGTACAAATACTTCTTTCTTCATTTCAGACTGGAATATTGACCTCGCCTTCATAGCAACAGCTATTTGAAATTCATATATTTTGAGGAAAAAAAAATGACAGCTGCTTTTATTGTTCTTTTTAAGAGCATCTCTAACAACAGCTAGAGAATCATGGCAATTCTGCTAGCCACGAGAAGTTGATTGGGTTGGTTACTTCAATCTCACCAGCTTCATCTTTGATTTTAATAAGATCTTTAGAAATGGCTGGTTTTCCCTGCAGAACTTGAAGTAACACAACTTATTCTGTCTTCAATTCCTATTGAAATGTAAACAATCTGCAAATCTTTTAGAAAGGTTCAGTGTGGAAAACTCCAAACTGATAATTTGTGTATCATGTATTCACTGAGATCCTAAACACCTTGCACGAGAGCACAGTCCAGGAGAAGAACAACATAAGCAAAGTATTGTTGCCTGTTGTCTAAGTTCCTGTGAAAACAGACACTCAGAAAAAATATTAATGGAGAAAGACAGATGGTATATCTTTATTGAAGGCTTTCAAGGTGCACACCCGAAGTCTGCACACATACACACACGCACAGGCCCACACCTGCACACCGACATGCACAAGGATGTCACGGCTCTGATAACTTCTTCAGCAATTAACACATGAGATACCTACAACCAACCATGATTGTCAATTCCCTCTGTGCCCCACCCACAGGGGTCTTCAGAACTGCCCCTTGGAGAAGTTCCAGAACTTCCAGGCCTTCTTGTGCTTTTTCTTCATGCTGTCTACAGGTGGTTTCTCATAAACACCACGGCCTTTTGGCAGGGCATGAGAAAGCTCACAAATCTGCGAGAAAGAGCTTTAGTAACTCACCTAAGATGTGAGCAACTTAGGAAAGTTCATGTAACCTATTTAATCCCAAAAATCTCAGAATATACATGAAAATCCTTAGGCATCAGTATGCCAAATCTGAGATGTAAGCAATATTGTTTTCCAACAGCAAAACAAATTCAAATCTCCATTTTATGCTAAAAAGTCAAATCAATCTAATACTGCCTTAAAAATATTTTTGTTCCAGGACACTTAAAAACCTCATTAAGAAAATTTAAAGTAAACAAACAAACAGAAACAAACAAGCCCAGAATTCCTAAATCTGCCTGCAGTTCTACATCAAGCAACATGACAGGATATATAAGGCCAGTGCTACTAACATCAAATCAGTTGCTCACAAATTGTGTTCATTTAACTGCACAGGCAGTTTAAGCCCCACTGCCCATTTCAGAATGAGCCCCTAACAGAACCACATGTGGCTGTGTGGAAGAGGGAGGATGGTATCTCTCTAGAGCAGCAATAAACACTGATCAAGTGTGAGGGGAGAAAAGATTAGCATGGGGGCAAATATTCTGCCAACTGGTTTCCATGCTTTGTGCATGACTTTGTACATGAAAAACAGAAGCATCTTTGCCCCCAAAGAGCAGAATTTAACAAAAATGGCAGATGTATTTAATCTTTCATCTGTAATACTATCCTGCCAATGGATTTAAGAGATCTGTAGCTGTCTTCTTTCAGCACATCCTTAGACAGGTAATAGATGTGCTTCCACATTCAGCAACACCACTGCTTGTGCTGAACCTGTCTCTGGCAGCTCAGTCCAGCCCCCTGGGAAAGCAATACAAATCATGGGGGTTTAGCAGCCTGTATCACTTCCCCAGAACAGGACTGCAAAGAACACAGTGGGGATGCAGGCATAAGCCAGAAATGAAAGGGTTAGGAGTGACTATCCTGGCACTGCCACTGGAAAAATAAGGGATGCCAGGTCTGAGACGGGCAAGGGTACCAGAGCAACTCCTGCTTGCTTCTCACCTTACAGCTAGTCCCCCTGAGGTTTTCTGTGCTACAAAACAATAACACCAGTGTCATCAAAAGCATAATAAAGTGACGTGTAAGCAGTGTTGCATAATAAGCTACAACTTAGTTCACTACACTTTCTCTTCTGAACTTTGTTTTAACTCTTTCCTGAGGATCAATACCTGATCTGTGTTTTCACAAAATGTTCTAAACCTTAGACCATGTATGTAAAAACTCATAAGCAATTATCTGTAACTACAGCAAGCTTTCAAATAAAGTATCATATACTTCTGAGTGAAACTCATTTCTATTCCCAAAACAAAGGAGTACATACAGCATTCAGAAAAACACAATTAACAGAAAAATTTGAGGATGCTATTCAAGCAAGTCTGTATTTATTGCTACTGTACAGGTATCCTCAAACTAAGGACTGCAGCACAAGCATTTCAGGCTAGTGCACCTCTTATCTCTGGCTACCATTTGAATAGCACCTCTGGTTGGTGTTGAAGGCTTGGCAGTTAATTTACAGAAAACATTTTGTGGCCACTTGAGGCCGTGGCACCACCTCCCTCTAACTCCAGCAATTTACCTTCACTCCAAAGCCTGGCCAGTAGTTGAATCTTTCATGCCATCAACAGCACAGAAAACATTTTGTGGCCACTTGAGGCCGTGGCACCACCTCCCTCTAACTCCAGCAATTTACCTTCACTCCAAAACCTGGTCAGTAGTTGAATCTTTCATGCCATCAACAGCACAGAAAGTTACTATGGCAGCAAGGAGTTAAACAGCTCACCCCTGGAGTCATGGGGCTTTCAGGGATGATGGGTTGTGATGGTTATCCTTCTCCTCCATAGGCCCTTCTTCCTCTAACCACGCCCTTCTTCCTCTAACCTAATGGACACCCAACTTGGTTTTGCTAGGGCAACTATTCCCTGCTCCTGGAGGATGTCACTGCACTGTTCACATTTCACTAACGAGGTGACATGAAGATTTAATCTTCTCTTTCACTACTTGGGCAGAGGATGCAGGGACTCAACTCTTACACTGTCTCTCCTTCCTAGAGCTGAAGCAGAAAGACTGTGGCATGGCTTGAATTCCACGCAGAGAGGTATAAAGGAGAAGGCAGAGGAGGCACAGAGGATTTCCACAGCAGAAAGAAGGTCCTGTTTCAATAGGAAAGGACATAACAGAGTACCATCAGAACAAGAGTGCTGTTTGACAGTAGCCCTGGTAGTACTTCCAAATCTTTAGACTGAAAGTCCTCATATCCTGTGCTAGAAACACAGATTATCCCAGAGAATACCAGAACTTCTTCCTTTCTGATGCTTTCTCTTCCTCCAGGGTAAACAAAACAAACCAAACAAAACCCCCAAAACAAACAAACAAGGTCAAATGTTCACAGTAAATGTTTGTGGATTTCTCGTACCTTTTGAGTTTGTGGCATATATTTAACACTCCATGTATAAAATGCAGCTTTGCTGCACTTTGCTAAAAGAGAATATATACCAAGTGAAATGGGAACTTATAATAACCTTCAAAATAAAACAAGAAGAGTTATCATTTTGTTTATCGATACAAAAAGAAAGAACTGAATATTGGCATGTAGGAAAGGCTTGTTCCTTTCCCAAGCAGGGGGAAGCTGTATGCTGGGAGACAGGGATGGATATTATACATACTCCAGCGCCATCTAGCCCAAGGAAATAAAATTCCACGTTGGACAATGGCTGCTGAAGGACACTTTGTAGTGCTAAATGTTAAGTTCATAAATAATTTCTGACTCTTGATGAAACTTAGCTTTTGGCTTATTGTATGACATTTTCATTTTTTTTTCTACCCTATAAATGCAGCTGAGCAGCATAGAAGCTCCTCTGGGAGCCATCTGCTATGGGAAATAACTGGAATATGCTATTTTCATTATTTCTCATCCAAACTGAAACTTGAGACAACCTGAAATGCTGTAATAAATGAAAACCCACGGTACATACATTTTGTGGGTATTTTAGTAGAAAACTGAGAACTTCAATAAGAGAAGAGAGGAAAATAATAATTAAAAAAATCTAATCATGCAAGTAGGATCTTGCCAGTTTCACCATAGTGAAAATTTGTAATAAGGGGGGAAATCTATAGTGTATTCTCTTACTAGTTTTTTATTTCTAGAAATGTCAAATGAATTTCTTCTCTCTTCTATACAAAGTTCAATTAACTTATACCAGTTTGAAGTTTATCTAAATTAAATATCTGGGTTTGGATAGAAGTGATTTTAAATCCACCAGGAAAAATAAGAAAAGTTTTCAAAAGTCTAGATAGCTTCTTCATGATGATGTTCAGTCTAGTCAATTCAAAATTTGACCACAGGTCTTCTAAATTGTCAGATTTCAAAGACCACATTGATATTATTCCACTGTTTTTTCTTCACAGTGTGCATTCTGCAATTTTTTGAGTATTTCTAGTAATAGCAAGTGAGAATTAATTTTAATATAAAGTAAGAGCACATCTACCTTTGAAATTTATCACAGAATGAATCATCCTGTCTCTTCATTATGAGGGAGCTTACATAACTAGTTTAGCTCCCACTGTGTACACCTCAATTTTACTAGGACAGACCTGCTTCTTCAAAGATTGTACTTGAGCCACAAAATTATCAGAGGTATTTCTTTTGTTTGCTTTTTTTCTTCGAGGACAGTTTTCATAATTATTCTTTTTTTTTTAGCTGTAGGAAAGTCTTTCCATACACAGGATAACCTAAATCCAAACAGGAGAAGCATTCCATAGCATTGCTACACTGTGGTAACTCTGTGAGCTCTGAGAAAGCAGGCTCAGGAGTCAGAAACCATGTAGATCCACTAAAAAGGGTTCTTTGAGAATCTAATACATGCTGTTCCTCAGGTAATTATACAGCTAATTCGGAGCTGTGTATCACCACAAGACACTGTACTGTGATACAAAGACATAGTGTAACACTTCAGTTGATGGATAAAAGCTTTTCCACCAAGAAAAAAATACATGTGTTGTTGCTGAATGAGAAGTTGGCAGTAAGCACACCCACAGGAATTTTTAATAGCACATTTCTAGTTTTTCATAATAATACTAAAAATACAGTGGTGCACAGGTGGCCCAGCACTGTTTAAAAAGACTGGTCAGCAGGGTAAAAAAAACAATAGGAAGAATTGCAGCCCCCAAGAAAGACAGATATGCGTCAACAGAAGGGCCAAGATGTGGTGCACATATACATGGACTTATGTTTGTATTACAGAGCCCATAGTCAAAACAAGTCATATAAATCTTATAATATAATGTGCTGTTTTGCTGTGCCTTTACTACCCTCCAGCAAAAGAGGGGGTTTATTATAAATCAATGTATATGCACCAGTTACAAGGTATAAGTTAAAGTTCTTAATAATTTTTAGTCATTGTTACTTACAGTGAGATCAAATAATTACAAAGAAATAGGGTCATGTTTTTTCCATCAAAGGCTGACAACTTTTAATACAAAGTCTTTATATTATCACTTAATTAGAAGTGCTGCATCCATACATACTATTACTGTACCATTAAATCTGTATATAATGTTATGATGGATGGATAGGAAGGAGGAGCTCTATTTTGCATATATTCAATGTCTAACTAGGTTTTATAATTAGGCTTTTGACCCTGCTTTTACCTGGGAACCTGAATTAGCAATTGAATTTCTGTTATGCTGGTGACCCTATTTGCAGTGTCACAGCCTGAGACACGAGAAAGAGTTCTTTGGAACCCTTGGCTCACAGTTATGTGTTCTCCTTGGACTCATTACGCTTCCCAGGGAGACTCAGTTAGGGTAGGATCAAGTTCTCCTTCTTGCATCAAACTTGCTCCTATAATTTCATGGGCCTAATGAGTCAGACAAAAATAAGTTTCAAAATATCAGTGGGAAGATCATAAAGGCTTTCTAGGGAGAGAATTATATGTAATTTGCTACCTAACCAGGGACTGGTAGATTCTTCCTGTGGAGTCACAGAGTCCTAGAATGGTTTGAGTTGAAAGGGACCTTGAAGATCAGCTATTTCCAATCCCTTGCCATGGGCAGGGACACTTTTCACTCGACCAGAGTCCTTCAGAAGCATCTGCTTTGTCTACTGCCCACACAAGCAATTTAGACATTTATCTTAGGAAGACTTACTGATAAGACATAAAAGTCAGATGCCCAGACTTACTGATAAGACATATAAAAGTCAGATGTTGTGGGTTTGAGCTTAGCTTTGTTATTATCATATTTTAATTGATAACTCCCATCAGCCACCACCATCTACTTTTCACCCATTTTGACATATTTACTCATTTAAAAACAAGTAGAAATAGGTGGAAAAGACAGAAAAGATGAGGCCTGGATTTAAATGACTGTCATGCATGAAAAATCGAACTTTCTTTCTCAATGGCATCACCTCTGAATTCTGTCCTTAGAATTTACATTTTATCATCCTCATCAAGATCCAAAAACTGCTTCCCTTCCCTTCCAAAACAACTCTAAACCTTGCAGCATAAAATATAGTATAGACACCCAAGCACCAAGCATAATGAAATCTAGCAACAATAATTCAAATATGTGTCTCCTTGTCTGAGTCACTTCAGAGACATCCAGAAACATAAATATATGTTTTCCCTGAAAGGTAACAGTTTTCTTCCTTTTAATCTGAAATAAAATTCTGTCCCCATCTCCCAGGGAACTAAAGGTGACAATAAGAGCTCGAGAATGTTCAGGAGATGTGCTTTTCACATTAACATTGCCAACAGCTGCACCATAAATACTGGGTATATGGAAAGTACATTCAATCATTATAGGAGGTATAATTTTAAATCTGAAAATCTCTCAAATAAATCAGTAGAAAAAAGTTAAGGGGTCTAAGTTTCCAAAATCTAAATGTACTGCTTTTCTCTTCCAGCTTTATTTGCAAGGAATTCTAAAATCTGCTGGAACAAAATATTCCCCTTAATGTTCTATAAACCGCTTATGAAATATCAAGCTTTGTTCTGTTCATTTTTCCTTTTCCTGTGCTACCCCCTTGCCAGACGTCAAGAGGCTGATGCCAAATGTCTGTGAATTCATGGCTTATGAAGGGCAGGATTGGATGAGTGAAGGAAAATCAGGCACAAAGACAAATATATTACCCTCCCCCGACCTCTTCTCTTTTATCAACACCAACACAGTTTCACACAGTGAGCCGGGAGCCAATATGAGCATCTTGGAATTATTTGAGATACAGCACATGCTGTCAGACCTCTTGCATTCAGCGCTGGAGGTCCTCCGTTCTGCTCCTGAGGAAATCTGATATGATGGCATTGACTCCATGCTCTCTGCTAGGTTTGCTCTGCATACTAGAGACCCTAAAGAAGGGCTACAAGGATGTTTATATTAGCCCTTGCCAAGGACACTCTGTCATCCTGCTGGCATGCACAGAAAGTGCCCAAAAATCTCGAGGGATACCATGAACTGCAGAAGTAATTCAGGTCAATATTCTTTCTATCCTTGCAGTATAAGGAACAGAGAAAGTGTAGGGTGAAAACCTTTCAAAAAGCCAACAGGGAAAACATTGAAAAGTCCAAAGACAGCTTGTATCCAAGCCACACATCCAAGAGAGCACACTGAGCCAGCTGTCATTCCTCAGGTAGACCTGGTGACTATTTCATGAGCAGACAGAAAATGCCATGTTCATTAGAAGACTCTTAACAAGAAAACAGCCTGGGACAACACTAAAATTATTATTCACTCTCTCAATTTCATAAAAGAAGCCTGATCTTTACCAAAGATATTAAAACTTCTTCTATCGATTAATCAGATCTACATGTAAGACTTTTTGCTTTATCGTATCTCCATTCTTGAATGTCTCGTGCAAGATAATTAAAGTAATTTCCTAGTATCTCCTTGTAACAAAATTAGTTCCATTAAAAAGTGAAGATAAAGATGGGGGAAACAGAGGAAGATATAGAATCTGCTATAAAATATAACTGATTGATTTATAGTCTCTTTAATAGACTGATCTAACATGTCTAATATGTCTACGTCTAGCACCTGCCTCATATGAAAGAAAAAAACTGCATTGTCAAAGTATAGCCCATTTTTACAAGCCATAAATTTCAAGAATAACAACAGTTTCCCCACACACATCTTCTAGGCTGTCCTTATCAATAACCAGCATGGGAAGTTCAAAAAATGGAGTACAAGAACCAGGTGAAATACAGAAAAAAAATGCCCTGCCTCCTGCAGTCCCACAGCATCTGGAAGATCTATCCTGCAGTCATCACTCCATACTCTTCACTCTTGTAAAAGATACCATGAAGTTACATATTTGCAAATCTGGGACAAGCCCTATTTCTTCAAAAACAAGTCCTAGCCTTTAAAAGTCATGCTGATGACTCTCCTGGATCACTGAAAACAGGGGTAAGGATTAAAGCAGGATGAAAACATATTACAGTGTGCCTCAGAAAACAGTCCTTGGGGAAGTGCATTTGTAAATAAAGGCAAGGTATGAGGAATTTCTGATTCCATATCTCCCATTCAGTTTTCACTGTTATTGAAAATGGTGTATCCAAACACACAAACTGTCTCTGCAGCCTGACATTCTCTTTCAAGTCTCTTGGTGCTACTGAAAAGGAACATTCTTTTGATTTATTTTGCCCTTCAGAGCCCATTACTCTATCCATCTAAATTACCTTCTAAAGTTCTTTCTTTTCAGTATACAGAAATGTTTCTTTTATCCAAACAAATTTACATTTTTTAATGGCTCCCTACTTTTCTGTAGGACTGTTGTGCTTTAGCTCCAGCCAGCAATTCATCCCCCCACAGCTCCTTGCTCATTTTTCCTGTGTCATGGGGAAGAGAAATGGAAGGGTAAATGTCAGAAAACCCATAGGGTGAGACAAAGACTTTTTGCCAGGAAAAGCAAAATGACCACACTCCAGCAAAGCAAAACAAGGTATTAATTCACCACTTCTGATGGTCAGGCAGGAGTTCAGCCACTCCCAGGAAGGCAGGGCTCCATCACATGTAACATTGACTTGGGAAGACAAACACTATTCCTCCAAACATCCCTCATTTCCTTCATCTTCCTCAGCTTTATATGCTGAGCATGACACCCTATGGTCTGGGATATCCCTTGGGTTAGTTGGGATCAGCTGTCCCAGCTGTATCTCCTCCCAGCTTCCTGTTCCCTCTCGCTGTGGGATGAGGTGTGGGGCAGAAAAAGCCTTGACTCTGTAGGCACTGCTAATCAAAAACAAAAATTTCCCTGTGGTATCAACACTGTTTCCAGCACAAATTCCAAACAGCTCCATACTAGCTACTATGAAGAAAGTTATCTCTACCTCAGATAAAACCAGCACTTCTCACAATATTTTCTATGTCTTAAGCAATTCTAAATGAATGAAATGAGAGACAGGCATATATAAGAAATTTAGGGTGTTTTCAACATAGCATACATGCTACTGTATTGTAAATGACCATTTTATAAAATGATGCAGTCCTGTTTGATTCCAGTTGCAGCTAAAAGTAAAATAAAGCCATTTCCTGGTTGATTTCAGTTGGAATTGGAGATAGTTTTTCAATATGACCCTCGGCAGTGCTTAAAAAAGTGGGAGAAAGAGGCAGATAAGGCACTGAATGAAATAAATGGATCCAATCTGAACCCAGTTACTTCAGAAGTTGATAGCATATTGGAAAGGCAATGCACAACCAGTAACCTCAGCCATAAGAAACTTAATGATGGATGAAAATGAAAAACGTCTGGATGCCTATTTGTTTATGAGAATTAGAATCCTTTAAACAAGTTATGAGAGAAAGGGCTGTTGCTGCACTGGATTTTAAGCCAATTAGAAATGAATGAAAAATCTAATTTAAATGGACATCATCTTTCACTAATATTAGAAAAACAATACTTTCTGCACTTTATTGGAGGTGATAAATTTATTGTGACACCTGAAGAGGACAGCTATTTTATACTAAAAGACAGTTTCCTCTGCCTAGAAAATAGCCAAAACTCACCCACAGTTTTGAATTTTGCTTCCTGGTGGTCAGTCAGTCATATTTTTAAATTATTCTTATTAGTTTTAACACTAATGGATGGATTAAAACAAACTTTTGTTGGCATAATCAACAAAAATAGTTTGGACTTTGCTCCATCACTATATCTAGGACAATTCTGTCTAATAATCCAAAAGATAAATAACATGATGCATGTTACTTATAAGATGCTGGATTCTGGTCTCCTCCACACCTCTGAAAAGTTACAAATCTTTACATTCCTGTCTGTGTAACTGAGTTCAGATCTGTTCTGGTATATCTAACATATGTATCAGTTTTTGGCATCAGTTGGCCATTATGTTGTGCCAATCTTATAAGTTACATTGCCATGTCCTCTAAAAAGTCTCATGTGGGACAGAATTCAGGTTATGAACTGTCTTTTTTCAATTCCTACACATATTCATAAAGAGTAAAGTAGAGAGCAGCAAAAGAACCTGTGAGATCAAAGACTTTATCATCTCCTGGCCTGCCCATGAAGGTAACTGCCCTTTTCAAGGGCTGGTGAAAAGATTCATGGGGAGGAAATGTAGATGTTTTTGAACCAGGAGGGGAGGAAATCTTTAGGGCTTTATACTGCAGCCACCATGGACAACAGCAAAGAAATAAGCCCTTAAAGCTCTGTTGATCCAAAGGCTGGAGCTCAGTGCAGAACACCAAACAGAGAGGCAAGAGGAAACCTCTCTTAGTCTCTCTGTAGATGAACTACATGTGGAAGGTACCTCACACACAACATGATTGTAGAGACATACTTGCCTACCATGGTGATAGGATAAGGGGGAAAGTTTTTAAACTTAAAGAAGAGAGGTTTATATTGATGTCAGGAAGAAACCAACTAGGGGCTAGTGAGGCACTGTAACAGGTTACCCAGAGAAGTCATGGGTGTCCCATCCCTGGGAGTGTTCAAGGCCAGGCTGGATGGGGCTTTCAGCAGCCTGGTCTAGTGGAAGCTGTGCCTGCCCATGGTAGGGAGGGTGGAATGAGATGGTCTTTAAGATTCCTTCCAACCCAAGCCTTTCTATGATTCTGTGATCATGTAATGCTGTCCAAGCTTATGATTTTATGGGGTTTATGTGACATAAATGAGAGCAGAGAAACGCCCTTCTGTATCAGAACTGATACACTGCTTTCCTTGGAAGCTGTTGTACATATGTGGTAGTTCTGGCTTTAGTTTTAGCTTGGCCTCAATGTAGCAGGCCCAGGGAATCTGACATAGATTGGAGGGGACAAGCATTGCCTGATTTTAGCAGTCAAAGAGATATTTCATATCATCTGACATCAAAAGATGTATAAAAAGAGAGGGAGGTGGAGCTTGTGCCTCTTTCTGGTCTTCACCTTAGACCTGTGAGGACACACTGCCCTTCCTCTCCCGAGATCAGGCCTTGCCGCCATTCCCGCTGCGTTATATAGGGAGGTGAACATTTTCTTGTTAATTTTTCTCCTCTCTTCCTGGGAGTTTTCCCTGGAAGAATTTCTGTGGGGTTTTGTGAGTTTTGGGTGGTTGGAATCTGTATTATTTGGTTGGGCGACTCAGTAGAGTTGTTATTATTTCTTTTCACGTTTGTACATATATGTGTTATATCATATTCTGTTTTTAATTTTCTTTTCTTCTGTGGAAATATAAAAACCTTGCCATTTTAAAGTTCCACTTCTATTTTTTTCCCACTCTCTCCTCTCTCCCATTCCCTGGGGAGGATACTCTGTCAGACTATTGGACAGTTGGCATTTGGACAAGGTAAACCAAAACAACATCACAAGCAAAAATGATGCCAGACAATGAGTAGTGATACTTCTGAACTGCAAAGAAAAAGGTTATTTATTATTATTTAGTTATTTAGCCTATGGTATAATATTACACTGATTTGTTTCCAGGTCAAGCAGAAACTGTAAGATTTATTAATTGGATCTTACCACGGTTTTATTTTTTCCAAAATGCTACTATAATAAACATAATCCTTCTTACCCCCATTGGCTCTGATCTGATAAAATTTTAATGCACCTATATTATGCTATCCTCAGCCTACAATATCATTTAACAGAAGAACAGTTGAATCTGTTTGACAGTAGATAGGAAAATCATGATTTTTTTCTTAAGTGGGCATTCCAAAGCATACTCATTAAATTAATAAAATTAAAAATTTTAGCTTGAGCAATTTAGCTGTCACCCAAAGGAAAATTTCATATTTCTATCCCTCAGTCACCACCAAACTTTTCCTCAGAAGATTAAAATATATGTATTTTCCTTCTGAAAGGAAATAGAAAAGCAAAACCTTACAAGAATACTGTCATTTGAGCAATTGTATAAAAATTGCTTTTCCCATTCACAACATAAGCTTACTTTAGAACTGAATGGAAATCTTCAATAGGAATGCCAATGTATGTTACTTTAATTCCAGATATGTAGCTCTTCACTATTGTCAATTTGCTAGTATGGCATTTTGTTGTTTTCTACTGAGGACATCTAACCCAGTGCTAGGAGCACTTGCCTGGAATAATTACAAAGTCTTCTAGTTCTGGAAGAAGCTATATGGAAGTTAAAAAGAGAATAGAAAAAAATCAAAATACACTGAAAATCTCCCAGAAAGTTCTTATTCTCTAAAAGTTAGCCATTGTTTCCATCCAGACTTTTTGAATGATGTTGAGTGAACAGATGTTCCCCTATACAATCTTTTAACATGCTGACCACTCATAACTTTTAAAAAAGAGCCTTGAAAGATAGCTCCTTATACAGAATCCAAGTCTCATAGTTCTCAGTACATTCTTCCCCACAGGAGGAGCTGAGCAGGGCTGGTCTATGGGATCTAGGCTACAGAGCACCCCTGGGCTCAGGGGCACAGCCAAGTGGCAAAAGAGTGCAAGAAGAAAAAGAGAAAAGCCAAAATCTTTCGTTTATTGATGGCCTTTTAGACTATAATCCTGTCTTCATCAAATAGTGCAGAAAACTGCATGAAAAACTTTGTTCTGTGGATCCTTGAGAAGGTAACAGAAGGTAGGAAACAGCCCAGGGCCAGAGAGACCAGGATTCTTGTAGCAACAAAAGACTTTATTTGTCAGCCCATCTGAATGATTCAGGCTTTTTACTTATTCTCCATGTCTCAGAGATATGAAGGAAAGTCTCTGATGTGTTACCCAAGTTTATGTTTAGTACTATATATCATAGATTGGCTGTTGGCAACTTCTGAAAAAAAATCCTTCTGATTGCTGGCACACGCAGGACCATAATCCAGGTTGTCTTAGATGAACTTGAGGTACTCAGTTGATGCAAAATTTCCTCGCAGAGAATTGCACTGTCTACCAGTGCAAACTCAGAGAGTAGAACCCACAGAAGCTCTAGCAATGCCTTGTAAGTGGTGGATTGTCATGGCTGGATAAGAGGTACTCGCTTTCCTTGGCACTTAGAGACAACCACAGTAACACTTCTTAACCTCCTTACTAGTAGTGACTACACAACTAGAAAAAAGGACTGTGGAAATATGGATCTGCAGTTTTCCTTCTTGAGCAACACGTTACTATTGAGCTGTACAACTAACCCCATCAGGAATTTTAAACCATCCTCCTGATCACCAATTCTGTTGCACTGAGCACTGCAGAATACACTTAGCATATGCAAGACTAATTAAAACAAAATTCTAATTAGTACCTTTCTAGTTTTGAATCCATACAGCATCATGTATTGAGAATTAATTTTAAAAAATTAATTATGCATTGCTGTTTGTCTCAGGTTATCAGCAGACAATCTATGTAAAATACAATATCTGGTTAAAGATAGGTCACCTATTAATTAAGAGCAATGTGACCAAATTAATGGATGGAGGTCTTAGTATTTCATAATAACAGTGTTAATGAGAGCCATGACTTGCATTCAAAAAATATTAATGTGTACTTTGAAGCAATAATGGTATCAGAGAAGCATCCTTTTACTCTAATCAAGCCTGAGTCTTGCCATAAACACAGGTTACTCTCTTTTGAGGATAACATATTACCAGCTACAATCTCTTCTTCATGCCTAAAGATCTACCCTCAACCTAGCACCTTTTGAGGAGGGACCATGACCTTTTTTATTTCTCAAGTTCTATTACTTCCATTTATTTGTAGAGGATGGGACAAAAGTATTTAAAAAGCAGTGAGTGCACTCTTGTTCACATTCTTCAGTGTTGAGAATGATGTCAGTGTAATCAGCATTCTTAATTATGTCCTTGAAATGTGAGAAGTTTGCAAATCACTTAGATGTTAAAAAGGGAAGAAGAAAGGGAAGTAAGAGGCAAGGGGTCGTTTGAAATAAGAATGCATTCCTTAGAAAGAAATCCTAATTTACAGAAGGTCCTGATTACGGTTACTTTAGCAAGACCTTGCTGAAACGGAGAAATGATTTATCTGTGGCATGACCTTGATAAAGCTACTCTTTCTACAAGGAGAAAATTGAAAAGTAATAGCTGGCAATGACACATTAGCACTGAAACTCAAACTGTGTATTTGGCTTCCTGGCTTTGTTTTTGTGGTTCTGTTCTTTTCTTTTTCTGGGTCACAAAGAAAATGTCTCTTGAATTTCATTCATTCAAGATTCAAATCTCTCAGGTACAAAGCAGCACTGGAAGCTGCTTAGTACAGTAAATTTTTCCCTCCAACCCCACAACCATTTACTTTGGGAGAATCTTGCAGGATCACATCTTTAGTAATGAGTTACTTGATCCAACTCCTTATGAAGCCAATGGGAATCTTTCTCCTGATTTCCGCAAAGAACTGTACTGATCTCTCAGTATGTTCAGTAGGATTTTTCACTACATAAATACTGTGGGGTTTGCCATTATATTAATTTTTTTCTTTTGTGGTGCCAGGTTTCGCAAATTGAAGAATTCTCTCAGCTCGTGCTGAAGTCAATGCGATTCACAGGAGGTGCTAAACTGCAAGTTCAACACCCCATCTGTACCCTGCCTTTTGCAGCAGCCATAAAATTATGCTTGGAGACTGGATTATGACAGGCTTGTGCAAGCAGATATGCTTAATGACTCTTTTAGCTAATCTGCGCAATTGCCTCAGTACACAGGACATGGTTCTTAAAAACACTTGCCAGTGCACACAGCAAATACTTTAAAAGTTAAAAAACTAATTAAATACATGAAACAGGGCTTTGGGGAAACAAAGAGCTCAGCATACAATTATCATCCTCTAAAAATCTGAGTTAGAACAAGATCATCATATTTTGCTCCAAGGTAGCTCACATATTTCTACCATTTTACACATCTCATATTAATAGGCCAACTGAGTGAGAAATAGAGTAACAGTGGCTAAATCAGAGATAAAACTCCATGAGAATTTCTGACAGATTGCAATATAGTTCCACCCTTTTTGTTTGTTTGCTTGCATTTTAGTTGCCAGACACTTTCACAGATCCATTTTTAATGCAAAAATTTATTATTTGTTTCTTTAATGGTTTCATAAAATATTTAACATGGTCTGTTTAAATAAAGGAATGACATCATGCATAAAAAATGAAAAATAATGTGCCTGTAATAAGCTAGAGGTTACATTTAATGAAACAATGCCCATAAATGAAATTTCATTGTGAGTGCTGATGATGCTCATTTCAGATGAATACACTTTGTATTTATTAGTTTTAAGCGTGTTCATCCTCAGCTTCTGTAATCAGAATTACAATATCCACTCAGATGAGAAAAGTAATTAAATCATTAAGACATACTTTCTTAGGGCTGGGTGATTCTGTGGATATGCAACAGTTGGCTGGCTCCTGCCCTAAGTCCCTACTGCAATAGATTAATTGTTTTCTCATTATTTTCCAGAGGGTATCTATCCTCATAACGGTATGTATGTACAGTGTGAGAATTATGTGATTCATGTGAACTTCAGTGGCATGTGTATCCGTCTTTCTATCTAACTCTGGGCTACCAGCACAAAAAGCAGAGGATTCCTGGTATAAATAGCTAGGGAGAGTTTCTTACCACAGCACACTTGAGGCAAGACTCAAGAATGGCAGAGATGGCTATTGGACCACATCAGGGTTTGGTAGACACTTGACTTTGACTGTATTTGTTTAACCTATATTCAGTGCATTGGATGCAAAGTGTGCACATAGAATTCACTTTACATGCACAATTTCAGTAGAAGGATAAATTATGATGCCTACATTCATATACTTGTTTACTCTGTCCTTAATGTGTTGCATTTTTCCAGCAAAGGCATGGAAATGTTGAGGAGATTCATAGTCCTTTAAGGTTATGCAAGCATTATAAATGATTTTAAGGCCAGGATGGACCATGGCTATTAAGAGTATTATCATGTAGTTCCAGGATGGACCATGGCTATTAAGAGTATTATCACAGATTCAGCCCTGTATCACAGTAGCAGAAAGCTTCAATACCCTTCACTCATCTGCATCTCCTACACCTCAGTCCTATACTGTGTGCATTGCCACAGTACAGATTTTGAAAGACAACACTGCTAAGGTAGGAATGAGATAAGGTCCCTATCAAAGTTGCATAATAGCAGCTGATGGAAGAGTTAAAAGCTTTATAGCATTCATTATAAATACATTCTTATTTTGGTGCTTCAAGCACTTCTTACAGAGGAACTTTCAAGGGGTCACCCTCTCTGAGTTAAGCTCCTAAGTGTTATTCACACATATCCCTGATTCATGTATGCACCTGTAAAGTCCTCAGTACTGTTGTCTGAAATCATCTGATTTTAGATGTACACAGTGAATGTATCTACATCTCAGCTAGTCACATCGTGTTCTCTTTATAGTCAATAAAAAGAATTGACACAGAGCTGCAGTTTGTATATGCAGGAGGAAGACACGAAAGGCCAAAGCTCAACTAGAGTTGAAATAGGTCAGTGTCGTGTCAGGTAACAGGACTTTTTTAAAGTACATTAATAGCAAGAGGAGGTGTAAAGAAAACATTGAACTGATACTTGTCAAGATGGTCATCTGACTAATAGGGATGAAGAAAAAGTGGAGGCATTCAATGTGTTTTTGCCTCAGTCTTTAATAATACTGATAGATCTTGGGCTGCCGAGTCCCCTGAGGTGGAGGACCACAAGCTGGGGAATGGGGACTTTCCATTTGTGGACACTAAAATTGTAAAGGAGCAGCTGTATCAGCTGAATGTTCACAAGTCCATGAGGCCTGAAGGGATTCATACCAGAGTTCTGAAGGATTTAGCAGATGTTATGGCACAACCCCTGTGATCATCTGCACATCCTTTAGCAAGTTTTCTGATGATAACAAACTAAGAGGTGCTGTTGACTCTCTTAAGGGACAAGAGGGATATGGATAGTCTGAAGCATTGCACAATCATTAATGGTGTGAAATTTAATAGGCAAAAATGCTGGATTCTGCACCTAGGACAGAATAACTAGTATGAATTATGAGATGAGTGGCTAGAGTTCAGCCTTGCAGAGAGGGATCTGTGGGTGGTGATCAGGAGGAGGCTCAAGAGGAGTCAGGCAGTGTGCCCCGGCAGCTAAGAGGGCAAACCCCATCCTGGGTGCATCAAATACAGCGTAACCAGGCAGTCAAAAGAGAGGATTGTGCTTCTGGACTCAGCTCTGGTGCAGTGTCACTCTGAGCACTGTGTGCAGTCCTAGTCCAATAATTTAAGATGGATCTGAAGGTGTCTGAAAGCATCCAGAGGAGAGTAACAGAACTGGTGAAAGAGCTGGAAGCATGTCCTCTGAGGAGTGACTGAGGACTCTCAGTTTGACTAGTCCAGAGAAGAGGAGGCTGAGGGGAGACTTCATAACTCTTTACAGCTTTGTGAGGAAGGGAAATGAAGAAGGAGATGCTGAGCTCTTCTCCTGGGGATCTTGTCATAGGATGTGCAGGAATGGTTCAAAGCTGCACCAGAAGAGGTTTACACTGGGCATCAGGAAGCATTTTTTAACAAGAGGGTGCTCACACATTAGAATTGGCTCCTAGAGTAGCGTTTGATGCCCTAAGCCTGCCAGTAATTAAGAGGCATTAGGAAAATCCCCTTAATTACATGTTCTAACTTTTGGTCAGCCCTGGGGAGGGTCAGACAGTTGGACTAGATGGTTGCTGTAGGTCCCTTCGATCTGAAAATCTATTCTATTCTATTCTATTCTATTCTATTCTATTCTATTCTATTCTATTCTATTCTATTCTATTGAACACCTAGAGGAAGTGATTCATCTGATCCCAAAGCATACCCTAAAATGGGTGAACACTGTACATATATCTCTGCATGTCAGAATAATCCTTTTCTCAAGTATTATCTTCTCTTAAATGTAAACCTATTCTTTACACCAAGACCGTAATTTTTCCTGTGATGATTAACTTCTATGGAAAACCTATGGGATTTATAATGCTTATGTGCTTTAATCTTTACTATTCTATATGTCTGTGGGGAGTTAAGGGAAAAAGTATGTTGTTTACATGACATTAAGGTGTTAAAAAGTCATATAAACACAGACACCATGCACCACTGCTCAAAAGTGCTGCGATCAGATTGGAACTGGTTTCCAGTTCCACAGAATACTTCCACAATTTAAAATATTCCAATTCCACATGAGGACAAGATAAAATTATGTGAAAAGAGGGGAAAGAGAAAGGACTGAGAAACACACACTCAAGCAAGACAGTAAGACCTTCACCTGAGGTCTTTACCTTAGATGAATATACGCCCAGCCAGACCAGTAGCTTGAACCAAGCACACTGGAGAGCTCAAAGTGCATGTTCTTCAGTTTCCAATTATTGGCTATTGTGTGCAGTTAGTGTCTTCTTTTGATGAGAGACTCCCTTCTAAGCCTAAGAAACCATTTTCCAATAAAAGATTAATCAAAATTTTATTTCATTTCCAAAACAGCTCTACTTGCTATGTTTTGCCATTAAAAGCAGTAAAAATCCCCATACTCGACTGGAACAAAAAAGGAATTTGGTACAGTTATTAGAAACTTTTATATCCTATCTTGATGTTTCAGTGGTGAAGACCTCAAAAGTTAATAGCAGCAGATTATCAAGTATTTTGTTCCTCTGCTAAGAAAAAGAAAGAAGGGCAGGAAGAGTCCTTGCATAATAAGTTGATTTTTAAATCTTCCAGTTCAACTTTGAAGTTCTTTCAGTGAGTTGAATGTTAGTGGTTAAATTCACATTTTCTGCAAGCTTTGTGTTAAACTAGGCAAGTAAAAAATGCCTTTTCAATCATGTATGATTCTATTTTCATTTTTTTCCCTCAAACTGGGAAAAACACTGATTCCTTATATAAAAGAAACTATGTGTGAAGATCTGAGTTTCATGGTGCAAACATTCTCCTGCAGTTCTGTTCAAAGTTTTCAAAAAATATAGTTATATATACTTTTAAACAATGGGAAAAGTGTTCTTTCAACACAAACCTATAAGTCAAAAATAGCTGAAGGAATTGTACCTTAATGATAGCATCAGCTTCTCAAATAAACTATTTTCTTAGATACATAAAAGCATGAAAAATGTCCAGCTCCTAAATGAGGGCTTCAGAAAGGCATCCAATTTTTTGAGGCCCTCAATTACTACATCTTTGACCAGTGGCTGCTATTAAAGAGCAAGAGTAAGCTGCTGGCCAAAATAATTGCATTATAGAATACACCATGCTTTTAGTCATCATTTTGACATCTGATAGATACAAGGCATTGATTTGACAGTGAAACTATAAATTCAGACCATTAGAACTTCATTTCTAACAGTAAAACAAGAAAATCCACATGATATGAGGACAGAGTAAGTCCTCTGATCAATATGCACCTGAAAGATGATCTTCCAAAGACAAAACAATTCAAAAGCAATTTTGCTTAGATATCTCGTGCTACTTTGTCTTTATTAACTCACATTTAAGTCTCTTAATGTGGAGATTAACATTAAGCCTTTTTTAACCTGCAAGTAGTTTATCTCTGATTTTTTTAGAAAACTGCTAACTAAACAACACTACAATTTTTAGGGCATAGATACAACCGATGTTTGTTGATAATTTTGAAATTTGTCAAGAATACTTTTAGATTTTGAGAGGGAGTTAATCACTTATATTGTGCAGACAGTTTGAAGATTGGCCACTATTTTAAGTGCTGTGAAATTCCTCATGATTCGTGACAGTGAAAATGCTTCATGATATTTTGCAATATTTTTGAGCTGCTGTGGTGAAGCTGTTACCTTTCCAAGGTAAGAAAAGCTACAAGAACAAAGGAATAAACAACTGAAATATCTACAAAGTATGAGCTGCACAAATGTGGTGACCAAAAGCAATGATATAAACACAGATGGTAAAAGGGTTAAAAAGGTAAAGAACACATGGAAAACTGGATGTTGTTGAAAGCTTGCACAATAATGAACTTAATACAGAAAAAAAATCAAACTGCTATTTGGAAAACAAACCTGCATCCATCCTTTGGTGTGACTGAGGAATTCTGAACATGGAAAGCTGTGACTGCCATAATAGTAAGTAAAGCACTTTTGAAACCTGTAATTGGAAATAATTTCTTATACTTTTCAGTAAAACCAAGATGATAACTCCCCAGATTCCACTCTGGAAGGTTTTTGTCCATTTTCATTTCTCCCAACAGATAAAATGTTTCCATGCCCATAGTTGGAAGGCCGAAAAATTCCACTGAAGTTTTCGCAAATGGAATTTTCATTAATTCTTAACCACAAAAGTTTATGGACTTGCCTTCTCACCTTGATTAAGGGTTATTTTTTAAATGTTTTTTTCAAGGGAAGTAATTTCCATTTTCCCATCAGTCTCAATTATAAACATCCTGTCTCTGAAAAAAAAAACCCCAAACTTTTCATTTCTCATTAATCTCTACAACATGAAAGTGAGCATTTTAGATAATTCTTGGATCTTTCTACCAATATAAGTCCATACAGCAACAAGGGAAAACTGAAAATCCTGATACCTTAACTGAAGGAGAAAGTTTGGTGTGAAAAATACCATTTTATATAATAGTGGTAAGGATTTCTTTCTCCAGGATTTTTGTGAATGATTTCCTGAGTGTCCTTTGTAAGGCTACACTTACATAGTTATGTCAAGATTTCACTTACATGTCATCCAAACTACATCCAGATATACATGACAGGTAACACAATACTTTCAAACTTCTCTTTAAATTTTAAAACGAAATATTACATTTGTGGTGAAGAAGCAATAACTGAAATATTTGTTCATAAAATTAGCAATTCAGTAAGCTTTGCCGTTAGGCCCACTCATGAAGTGGTCACAACGATTACAGGTGACTCTATTCACACTTCCTAAATAAAACAGTTGAATTACACCAACATCAAGAACATAATAAAAAGCATTTTCCAGAATTTGAGAAGCAATTTACCTGTAAATTTAGAGAAACTACTGTTTCAGCTGTTTGAGCTGTATCCAGTTTCAATGGTTGGCTGCATCAGCCTGAAAACTAAGACTACACTACTGCAGCTTCGTGAATAGTTATCCATATCATGCAATAAATAGCATTACTGCTTCCTGACTATCTGACCTAATTGTGCTAAACTACTTTTCATGTTGGCACAAATACAGAACAGGTTAAATAAACCTTTTGTGAAGGTTTACAATCCACCAGCTCTAAAGAAAGTTTTACTTGTACAAGCGTTCACAGACAGTAATGGGAGAACATGTTGAACTGAAATCTATTTGGACAATTTTTCAGCAGCAGATTTCCATACTACCCAGTCATCCCTGTTAGTTTGTGGCACACAGTGTCTGACAACTGAAAGATATGTAAATTGCTCTATACTTGTTACGAACACTCCTCCAGATTTTGCTCAAAAGCTGTAACAGACTGGGCTGCTCAGCATAATTTTTTGAAGCATTTGCAAAGCTGGTACCAAATCCTGCCCTCTTTCCATATGTATACCCCTCATTTGGTTTCCATGGAAGAAATGCCCATTTACCTACATGAAGAAAGTCATTTAAACTCACCTCCATTTCCCTCAACTCTATTTTCCTCCCATTATACACACACACTACACAGAAATTCTCAGTCTTGGTTATTATTTATGGAGAGCTTTCAGGATTACCTTTTACAGCTGATTTATAAAAGTAATCACCTGCCTCAGACCAAAATGTAGCACTTGAACTTAAAATGCTGCTTCTGATTTGAAAGATGTCATCTGCTTGAATAAAATCCTTCCTTTGAAGCACAGAGAATCTTTTTTGAGATAGAAAAAAATCCAAAATTAATTTAAAATTCAGAATATTCTTTTTACAGAAACTGCTTGAATATGTACGCAGTTACCCTCGGATAAATATTGCACTTTTAATTAATTGTATAATGAGATATGCACATTGTAAAAACATATATGCACATATTATTTCATTAACTGTCACTTGAATAATACTCAGAGCTCAAAGTAGATGCGGTTCTTCATGTGCATGCTTATGAGAATCCCAGATTGTAAAGACAAACATTATGCTATACAAAATTGATTCAAGCAATGTAAAAAACATGCTCAAAATCTGTCTCTCAGATATCCGGAGCAGTTTCAGACCTTGCACAGAGTTCTGCTCCAATGCTGTCTGCTCCACATCCAGACCCTCCATAGTCCCCATTAGCACTGTGAACTGAGAGAAGACAGAAAGAACCCCTGGCAGAAAAGATAAAACATGCAACCCCTGAAACAGGCAGGTTCTAATGTTCACTCCCAGCTTTTAAGTTGATACCTTCCTCTGCTAAACTCCTTGGAATGTTCTAATGGCCACACCTAAATTTTTACTTCATTGTTGTCCATTGCTTTGGCATCTGAAGAGCCATCAACAAGGAAGGACCAACTCTTTTGTCTTAAATTAAACAGCCAGTTCGACTGAACAAATTTTACATGTAGTTCCTTTTTCTTCTCTTTGGAGACGTCTGCAGAAGGCGGCATTCCAGATTGTTTGCAGGATGTAGACACAAGGGTTTCGTTTTTAGCACACTTCATAAGTATTTTGCATAGACAGATGAAGATGCACAACACACTGTAAGCAAAAGCAACATTTCATGCCTTCATTCCATAATTAGGCTTAGCTCTTAACAAGTCACATTCTAATTCCCACCAAGCAAGTATGAAGAGGGCATCTGATCTCAAATACCTTATTCATGCAAAGAATAGGTTCATCTAAAGTGCAACAATGAATAAAATATGGGAAATGTATTTCTGAAAGGTTATTTTCCTGTGTCACCAACTTAATTCTGGCACAAGATGACTCAAACCATCTGCAGCTTGAACAAGAAGAATTAAACATTTTGACAGGCCTGAAACCTCATACTTTGATTTTCCATTTTTTAAAATCCCAGTTTAATTCCACCTCACTCCCCCCTTTTTTCCCTAATGTGCTCTTCACCATTATCTCACCATTAAATCCAAGAGCTGAAAACTCCCCACTGTGTGACACTCTCAACCATAGGTTGCTCAGGTTGGAATGAAGTACATGGTAGTTGTTTGCACTCAATTGCTCAGAACTCAGGTTCCAGAACTTTTTGTAAGGCTGACTTAGAGCAACCTTAACATATTACCCACAGTTTGTGTGGGTTTGAAATGCAAATGTTTACTTTCTACTGTAACATAAACATGGTTTGTTATGCAGGGCACTGGCACTTCTTACCATACCTCTAAGAAATAGTACAACTGCCACTCTTAAACACATTTCTTAACACCAGGATGCTTGAAATTTATACTTTGGATAACAACAATGTATTACAGTGAATGCATAAACCAATATACACTGACCCTCACTTGAAAATTTAGGCTCTAATTCAGGAAAAACATTTGCATCATATTCTTCTGTTTAAGAAAGCATTTAAATATTGTCCTCTATGAGGATAGAATTCTTAATGTACTTATAATGTTAGACACTGTCACTAATCCAACCCTTCTGTATTTTTCCCCTGTCCCTTTTCTTTGCCATCTGCCTTTCAGTGTTAATTACATTTATCTGTCTAAAATTTTGCCACATGCTGCATTTTTTATTGAGCCAAATGATACAGTGCACATGCATTTTACTGGTGAATTTATGGCTAGAGGGCCTTCTTTTTTTTCTGTCCTTTATGGAGAAGAACAGTTCTAGTTTTAATGCTTTGGCACATAAGCTTTAATATCATCCATGCATCTGCTCCCAAGCTCCTCACTGAAGGTCCCTGTGTACCACCCAGGACGGAAGCTGTAACGCTGAGAGGACATTTCTCATCACTCCATTTTCGCAGTTCCTTCTCAAACCTTTTCATTACTGCCGAGCACATAGTTCTAAAACCTGAAAGGTAAGTGAAGATGAACAAAAGGCTTCTCCATCAACAAAAAGGCTCAAGCTCTCAAACAGCGAGAAGAAGCTCAGATCCCAGGCAAAATTCATGTCTGCTTTAGGAGCCTTGGACTTTCTTACTGTTGAGTTTCTGGGCTCAGCATGTGTGAAACTCTTTCTTTATGTTACTGTACCTCCAACCTTTAAATGCCAACATTATACATATGACAGGAAAATAGGAGCAGTCTTAGTCAAACAATTATGGGCAAATAATTTTATTTTTCCATTAAAATCTGAATTATATTATTCTAGGCTTTATTTTGGGGTTTATTGTTTTTGTGATTGCTGCTTAATTTGGAGCTGATATATCCAAAATGTTTTCTACACTAAAATACAAATGCAGTCCACAGTTTTAAGAACATCCCTTAAATGTATGGGCCAATCCAATAATAAGTTTTAAGGAATAAAACTATTAACATTTTGTAATGTCAACCAATTCCTTTTTCGTAAACACATTATATACTTCTGTTGGAATTTAATCACTTGCTAAGCAGCTAAATAATTTTTTCGAGCTAATGAGAATTAGTTTTGAAGTTGTTAGTATTAATGAGAAATCACCATATCCATATTAGTGTTTCATAGTACTAAATATTTGATACCTCGGTTCACATTACTGCTTGGAGGATACTAGCAGCAATCAAAATTATTATTTTCATTTTGTCAGATAAAGCAAAATTCTTTTATGCTTTTTAAAAGCAAGTATTTGCAAATGAAAATAAAACTATACTTCATTACAACAACAAAAAACTAACAAACAAACAATCAAAAAAACAGCCTTCACATTTAGAAACACAATGTTGTATACTTGTTTTAAGCCTTTAAGTGAAGGAGGGACAATATCAGTGGCAATCTGGAGAATTCAACACTTACGAGGAGATTTTCAGCTCCTTTTAGACATAAGCCCTAGAGAAATTGCTTCTTTCTTTCTTGCAAGATCTGCCCTCTTCTCTTCCAATGGATGTTTTGAACCTCTCAAGATGGAACTTATCCTTCTTATCCTTCTGATATAACATTATTTTTTTAATGTTCTATGTCTTAATGATGAATACACTCTCATCTCTTAATCTTTCTATGCCTCTGCAGCAGTTTATCCCTCAATATCAAATGTCTCTCAATATACAACCTAATAATTTTTTTTTCTGGTGATCCATACATGCCTGAGTGTAGTAATACCACAGGTTTTATAACATTATGAGGTTCAGCTTCTTCACCTCTATGTTTCTCACATCTTACGAATATGCCCTGCTAACTCTGTCTGGGAGTTCTAGACAAGCTTCTCTGGGCAGAATTTTCCAGGCAGTGTAGCTTTTAATTCTTTCTCAGTTTAGTTGTGGTTGTGGGTTAACCCTGGCCAGCAGCTAAGCACCACATACACATGCTCGTTCCCCCACAGTGGGATGTGGGAGAGAATCGGAAGGGTAAAAGTGAGAAAACTTGTGGGTTGAGATGAAGACACTTTAATAGGAAAAGTTAAAAATAAAAGCAAAAAGAAGCAGATAAAAACAAAACCAAGGAAAAAAAAAAGCTATGCAAAAAATCCAAATTGCTCCCTACTAGCACACCAATGTCCAGCAGGTTCCCATGCAACTGCAGAGCTGACAAAATCTCACCTCTCTGTTTTTACTGCTGAGCTTGACATCATATGGCATTTGGTCAGCTGGGGGTCAGCTCTCCCAGCGGTGTCCCCTCCCAGCTTCTTGTGCACCCCCAGACTCCTCACTGGAGGAGCACAGCGAGAGGCAAATAAGGCCTTGATGCTGGTTACTAATAACTAAAACATCTCTCTGTTACCAGCACTGTTTTCATCAGAAATTGAAAACATAGCACCATACAAGCTACTACGAAGAAAATTAACTCAATCCCATCCAAAATCAGTACAGTTGTACAGTCTGTAGTTGGCACGGCTTCCCCGCCTTTCCCTGAAAAACTATTTCATGGTCTTTTCAAAGTCATTGTAAGGAAGCCTTCCTCTGTTGCATTTTTCCACTGGCAATTCTACTGACTTTGGGGAAAAAAAAATTTTTAAAATTCTTGATGTCTTTCCATCCATCAGTCTATCACCCCTACTCGCACATAACCAAAATTTCACATAGTTGGCACTTTTATCTGCAATCACACTTCCTGTAGCCCCACAACTATTTTGTTTCTTTTAACAGAAACACTTTCTTCTGTGATATTCTTTGTGAATATGCATTTGTCATTACACCTGACCTAGTCATGTTTTCTACAGCACCCTTACAAATCCAGTCATTTTACACCTACATGTTTCTATGGGTTGGCACTCAGTGATTTATCTGAGAGAAACTCCCTTTCTTCTAGCTTTCTAGCACAGTATACTATGGCTCCTTGATATTCATGAATTAATCCATGACAACCCTCTCCACGTCCAAATGAGAAACACCCCCTTCCTCTCCAAGACATTCAACCTGCCAACAAGGTTGGCACAAGTTTACTCCTGGATTATGCCTAGGAACAGCCTAGAAGAGCACTGGGTAGCTCAGAGCAGAATACTTATAACAATGCCACAGCACAGTCAGTCAAGTTACAATACCTGGTCCCTTGATCTTGGTTTGTAGATACTTTCTCTTTTGAAATAGGGTAACCTCCTTGGGCTGTGCTTTCAAATGCATCTTCTGGATCACTTTAATCACTGGTGCACTGAATGCTCTCATTACCTATTTCCCTGTCCACTCTTTGTCTGAGTTTTCAATATTAAATAAAGATAACTACAGGTTGAACAAACAAACAAACAACAACAACAACAAATCACTAGTGAAAAACTGTTTTTTCACAGAATCATAGAATATGCCAGGTTGGAGGAGACCCACAAAGGACTGTTGAGTCCAACCCTTAGCACTGCACAGGATCATCTCCAAGATCATACTATGTGCCTTAGAGTATTGTCCAAACACTTCTTGAACTCTGTCCACCTTGGTGCTGTGACAACTTCTCTGGGGAGCCTGTTCCATCACCCAGCCAAAAAGAAGTTATTTATTGCTATTTGATAAAGGGAATGGAAAATTTTCAATTGCTATCTCCTAGTGGCTTCCTTTATCAATAGGTTTCTTTACAATTATTTGAGATGTACCTTTCTGGGTAAATTTTTAGAGTCTATGTAGAGTGTTGGCAAACTATGATTTCTTTTTTCTAAAGGAGCAGATTGCTATTTAGGGAAAAGAAATATTTGAGAGAGCAGGAAGTTTCACAGAAGAATAATTATTAGAGTGAACTAAAATTTCAGTACAGTTCTAAGAAAAGTTGCCTGATTAAAATTTTCATGTTTCAAGCAATTTTTAACAGGAACACTGTGGCAGGATATGCCCATCCTGATGAGATCTAAAATCCAATCAAAGAATGCAGACTATTCAAGCCATCATGCAGGCTATCATGCAAGCTCAACTGCTGATGCCAGGATGCTGTCTTGGTGTTAAATTATGCTAAAACCATTCTGGTTCACCAGACTTCAAATACACATCCTGCTTTTGAAACAGACTATAGATCTGTGACTACCAGTCAATCACTTTATTACAAAAGTCTGGTCCATGTCCATAGTCAGGTTCTTCTGACATAACCCTTCTTGGGTGTATGTGTGGAGATTCATTCTTGGCTAGGGATACCTTCCAAGGATACTCCTCCAAGCTGAGAGAGAGATCTCCCCACAAATGTTGGTCTGGGTGAGTTACATGAAATCTCTACTTAGTAATGATTTCCTTTTTGCTAGCTTTAATGTAATTACTTTAACACTTGCCTCAATATAGTGCACTCTTCTATCTTATACTATACTACTTTATGCTATATTGTACTTTATGAGTAGATTTCCTGCTTTTTATATTGTCTAGTAAATAATTCTGATTAAGATATTTTGTTTGATCATTTGTAATAATAAATGATGAATTTTATATCAATATTCCCGTTTTGCAAGACAAAACTGGTTTAATCACAACTCTGTAATTCCTTAAATTCAAACCATGTACATAATCCAAGGCTAAGAGTGGATTCAGGTGCACCTACACGCCTTTCTGAGAAGGAGTTTAGAAAGCAAGGGAGTCCTTTTCGCACTTTTTGATTCTTAATAAATTTTGTCTAAGCCTTCCAGTCTCCCAGGACAAACACAGAACTGGAAGGGATCACCTATGCTACTGAGCATAGCCTCTGAAACAGTGTTGCTACCACTGTCCTATAGCACTAAAGTTATTTAGAATTTATTACATATTTCCTGTGACTCAAGTTCAGCCTCTGTATCTACCTGCTCTCATATTAACTCATCTTGCATAAGCACATGTAATGGTTTGACCCATGGCTTCCTCAGTAACCATTGTATCTAAGGAAGTTACAAGTATTCCACGCGTGTCTTCCACGTAGCAGAGGGGGAGTGGTTTTCTGTGGCTGCTTCCCTTCTTTGGCTGAGGAGCTGGTGGGAGGTTGTTGGAGTCTGGTCCCTCCGGTCCCTGGTGTTTCTCCTGTCCTGGTTGAGATTGTTTCATTCTTGTTCCCCTTCCTTGTTCTCCAAAATGATTTGCAGAAAGTTATCCCTTTTGACACTCAGTTAGTTAGGTCAAAAAGGCAAAATCTTTTAATCTGTCAACTAAGGTTTAACCAATGCTTTTTACAATGGAAAACACCTGAAGCCAAGTAAATTCCTTGGCACTTCGTAGCTTCATCTTTCAGCTAAAGAGTGACCTTTTTTTGTCTTCCAATTTAGAAACTCTCTATTTATAGGAAAAAAAAAAGGTTTCTTAGTTCCCAGTGTTGTCATTTGAAACTCAAGTTTATCTTATACTTTTAATTTCAGCTGCCTGAGTAATCTGATCCACCCTGCCTTCTTTTTAATGGATGATTTCTTTTCCACTCCCCTGTTTCAGCATTACATCCCAACTTTATAAGCAGTTCTGAATTTCAGAATCTCATACTGAGTTCTCTATATTTGAGTCATTAACAAATACATTAAACAAGATCTGGCACAGATTGATCCCTTGAGGATAATAACAGGAGCCTTTCTTTGTCCCACTATTCCCTTCTGCAGTCTCCCCTTTCAACAGCTCTTCAATCCATCCCGTATCCTCTATTAATTGCCATCATCTCCACCTGCAGCACCAAATTCCTATGCAGCATTGAAGTAAGTGCTTTTCTGAAATTCAAAGGGATAACACCACTGTATCATCCTACACAAGAAAAAATACAATAAATTATAAAAAAGAAAAATAATTATTGGCTGATCTGTAAAAAAAAAATCCCTTTTGAGAAAAAGTAATGTTATATAAAGCTTGTATTTTCCTTGAAAATACTTTCTAATACTTTGCCTAGTAACAGGACTAGTTTTAAGCATAGACTTGGGAGGCAGGTGCCAAGGGCAGCCACTCCTTTGCTGCCTACTTACCTTGCCCTTCCTTTCTATCTTGCCTCTACTTCCCTGACAACACTGGGACTGGAACCTAAGAGCAAGAAGAAAGAAATATGTGCCACTTCCAGCCCTTTCCTTCACTGTCTGACCAGCTCCTGCTCTTAATTCCAGCTGATGGGTGGAGGTACAGGAAAGAACACAGGAGAATGGGAAGACTGGGAACAGACTGAAACCTTTGAGGGTTGCTGGGTGCCCAGTGTGGAGACTGATGCAGATCCTCATCTTGCTATCCTGGAAAGAACAAGCAGGTGATCTCAGAGGCAGTGTAGGAGACTGTCCTTTCCTGCTATGAACTGGAGAACGAGGAACTGAGACAGAAGAAAGGAATCCCATGGAAATAAATCTTATGCTGGAGGAAGGTAAAAGGACACACAAAGGAAGGAATACATGAAATGGTATAGATATAGGAATATGGGGGGGGTTGTTGTTGGGTTTTTTTTAGTTTTTGGTTTTGGTTTTTTTTAATGGGCTCCATGGAAAAAGAGAGGCAGCTTTGGGGAGCTCAGAAGCCTGGGAGTTGTAGTCCTTACTTCCCACATCCAGCAAGGTAGGACGCATGTCCTGAGTACATGGTTCACGCTGAGCCTGGGCCAGTATCCTTTCTACAGGGTGAAGGCTCTCTCTGGAAGAGGCCAGAGATCTGACTAGCAGCATAGGGACAGGGGGCAAAGCTCCTCAGACCAGCCTCTTCCATTTGTCTCTACTTCACCAGAGCATTAAAAATTTCTTCAAGCCCCTTACTGCCTACCCTGTCCTCCCAAAATCCTTCTTCGCTCCATCATAAAACTGAAGGGTCACCACAAAAAAATGAGGGGTGAATTAGTATGTCTGATGTTCACCCATACAGGGCCAAAATTTAGTTTCTGTTGGCCCTGGTGAGAAGCAAAGAGCAGAAGGTTGTGAAGGAGGAAGGGGAGTTATTTCTTAAAAATTGTTACTGGTTTTGATACTGTCTAATCATACACTCCTTACAGTCCATTAAAAATCCTTGCTGCTGGACTTGGCATTTCCTGCACTAGATTCTTTCAGCAGTCCAGAATAGAGATTATCTGGATTTTGTCACACTTAGCAATCTAAGCTTGGCTTCTTAGAGCTATGTTCCGTTTCTTCTGCTTTTCTTAGAGTTACTGCATGTAATGCAGTTACAGGAACAGATTTATAGTTGTGTCAGAGATAATGTACAATGTACAAAACAAAGGGTTAACATGCTAATCTTCTTGCATTCAAACTGACACACCCCAGTAGGGCCAGTCTGAGATAATGAAATTATAGCTCAAAAGGAAGATCCTGAGAAAGGAGTGTAATGGTTTTAATAAACAAGGATTGCTGATGTTGGGGAGAGAGGTTTTCTGGGGGTTTAATTATTCAAAACAGCTATGGAACACCTAAGCAACCACGATAAATAGTGCAAAGCACTGTTCTTTATGTGAGTACTTAACCAAACCAGGATGTAACTTCCTAATTTAGCTGTGGAATGACACAGAGAGCACAGACTGTATCCAATGTCTGCAGGTTCATAAAATCATAGATATGTTTTAAATCATTAAAAAGATATATTATTCTGTATTGGCTAAGAAATGTGGTTAGGAAAGCAGAGTCTATCATCTGAAATGAGATGTCTGTTGTATCATTTTCCTGTAAGGGACTGTACAATAGGAAATTGTATCTGGAGGTTGAATCCAAGGCACTTTATAAAAGCTTGGACAGCACCTTGGATGGCATCTTTTCTTTCAAGTTTAATAATATGTGATTGTTCTATCCTGCAGGAGGAAGGAGTCATTCAGGCAAATACCTGGTTCAGAGCAGCATTTCTTACATGTGCCCATGTGCTCTCCATGAGAAATGCATCACTGTAACAACACTTTTTATGACATCTCGGCATCAGCAGAACCAGCTGTCGAGGCTAATGGAAGTGCACAATCTTCCTGATGATTTCTGGAGTAATGCAAAGGAGAAGATGATGACAATTACCTTTGAGACACCTGCCTCTAAAATAGCACATGCTCATTTTAAACAGGTTGTAATCTCACCTTGAGTGACTGCCAGGCTTCATTTGGATCCTTCATGTTTAATATATTATTTAGATTGCATGGTTTTAGGCCTGAAAGGAAGCAATTTAGATTGAAATTAGCAATAGAGTGTGGAATTATACTGACAGGCAGTGGAAGTTTAGATACTTATTTCAAAAATATCACTCTCTGCTCTACATGTGCCTCTATGGTACTAAAAATGTTTAGAGAATGTTAAGACATCACAGTTAAATGCCCAGAAATAACAATTCTTAAGTTAAGGTGTCAGGCGGTGGTTCTTCTTCTTCGTTTCCCAGTGCACAACCAGCACCAGAGTATCACACACACACCTCTGGCTTTTGCCCATGATCAGACTGGGAGAAATGTAGGGGAGGCTGGTTGGCTGATCAAGGAAAGGAAAATGTTCTTTATGAGAAGTGAAGGAAGGCTGGAGGGCTTGTTTGCTCTAGTCAAATCAAACTTGATTGGAAGCTGATTAGAAATATATCCGAGATGATACAACAAAAAGGAGGAACTATTTAAATCTGAAGAATAATGTTGGTACGAGAACAAAATAGTATAAGTCTGCCACAAATAATTTGAGACTGGAAGAAATTTCCTGTTAGAACAGTCTGTTGATGACAGAAATAACAGGAAAAAAACCTTGCTAAATTTCAACTTTCTAATTGCAGTAGTCTTAATTCTTTGAAACACTGACCAGCTTCTCATTTTAGATCACATGAAATGTAGCCCTATGTCCTTTACGTCTTGATAAGGGCAGAGTTGTGATGATTATCTCCTTTTTATCTTTTTCCTGCAGACAAATGGGTCAGGAAACTTTCAGCCAAACTGGTAAAAGTTTCTGAAAGTAGAAGGTAATCAGGAGCTCTTTGACATCCAGAAATAAATCTGCTAATGGTGTACACTATGTGTCATGATATATGGAATTGCCATTCATCTTAAACAGCAGGCAGTTATTCAGGGAAACTACAATTTGCAGACACTGACAAGCCCTCATGCATGAGTTCCAGCTTCATTTCTTTTACTTGCTGGGGACCACATACCAAAACCAGACCCCAATAAATCAGTTATGTTAGTCTAATCCTGAGGTGACAGAGGCATGGACATGCGTGGTTAGACTTGTATAAAAGAGAAGCAGGCAGACTTGCTAGTCAACACTGGGTTTAGTTGCTTCTCTTACTCTGGCAACATCGTTTTATCAAAATGCAGCCAAATGGCATTTATCATTTAATCATCTGTCCACGCTTCTTAGAATGGGCCTTACACTCCTATCTTTGCAGCCATCTTAGTTATACCTCACATCTGCAACTTTATATTGCATTGTTAAGTTCTACAGAGACTAAAGAAAAAATTCCACTTACCAACTTCATGCAATTTATTTTTTCTACTTTTCCTTTTTTTTTTTTAACATACAGCAGCAACTTCTACAGCTTTTTTATTTTAGACAACGTATCTTTTCTTTTCAAACCAGCCAGCCTTCAGTGGCAGTGTGTATTTTTAGGAAGCTGTACAGCCATCTGGAAAGGTTTTATTTTTTTGTTATGTTTATCCTTTGCACTTTTCAGATTTCTGTCAATGTCCATGGTAACAGCTGCTGCTATAATACTCTCCAATCTTGTGTAGTTTAAGAGCTGCACAATCCAGTGTGGTTTGCAGTCTACACTTCAATCAACAATAAATTTGTAAGACCAATAGTTGTGGAGGTTTGCCTTTGGAGACCACTACATAGCTGCCACAGGTGCCATTTCTGTGTCCTTTCTGCTCATGGTTTATTTCAAGGGTGGTTGATCAGAAGACTATGCATTAGTTTTTCATACTCATATGTGCATATACATATATATACATATATATAAAAGCAATCTTGGAAATGTTGACTTTTTAATTATGGGGTTTGTGTTTGGTTTGTGGTTTATTTGGTTTGGTGTTTAGTTTGAGGGGGGAGGTTGGTTGTTTGAGGGGTTTTTTTATTATTCTCTCTACTCCTATCATCCACCTTGTAAATTAAATTATTATCCTTGTTTGGGAGTGCAGAAATTCTGAAGTGTTGCAGTTCATATATGGCTCTATTTTATTTTTCATGAACAGTAATAACTTGCATAGGTATAAAATTATTCAGCTCACAGAATTAAAAAAGGTGCTTTTACCTGCAGGACATGGTAACTGTTTCAACAGTAAAAGCAGTAAATAAAGTAAAATTTCAAAAAAGTAACTAAAGCTGAGAGAGATGTTTGTGAAGACGAATTATATCAATCTGAGCTGAAATCTGAGTTGCCATGACTCTTTAAAGTAAAAAAGGACAAAGTTTACCTAATGACTGCAAAATATTTTGAAACAGGCTCCCTAAACATTTATGGCAATCACTGGAAAGAAAAACATTCCAATAATTTGCTGTCCTGAATTCAGAAGTCTTATAGTATGTGATCTACATTCAAATAGTTGCCAGACTTTTAGGGGCTTTTATCCCAGAGAGCATCAGTAGCTCTGAGAAGGGTGTCTGCTGAGCACAGACCTGCCTGAATAACCAACAGCAAATACCAAGGCGCAATTGATACCTGAAGATCTGCCTCCTGGGGACTTAGGGGTTTAGATCTAAATTTATCTCATGCATCTTTAGAGGCACACCAGGCAGGTGCCTACTCAAACCTGGAAGCTGATGCTCCCTTTGTAGTCAGTGGAGAATATGCAGAGAGCGATTCATCCCACGATAGGACGTGAAGAGTCATTTAAGGAAATTTCACCAGCAAAAATCTGTATATCTAGAATTTTAGAATCATGTAACTGTTGAGGTTGGAAAAGCCCTCTAAGATCATTGAGTCCAACCATTAACCCAACACCACTACATTATGTCTCCAGTTAAATGCCTCCCTGACATCCGATCCCGTCAGATCTCTGAAGCTCAGCAAGGTCAGCCCAGGATTAGTACTTGGATGGGAGATCTCCTGGGAAATGCCGGGTGCTGTAGGTTCTAGTCCTGAGGACTTCACTGGCACTGTCCAAGCTCACTAGGCCGTGGCAGATGAACCTCAGGACTGAAACGGTGGGGCCAGTTCTGCGCCCGCTGAGCCTCACCTAAAATCCACTGCGCAGGCTGGAAGGGCACACCCATGTGGGGACAGCCCTTCCCAAATCTTCGTTCGCGAAGCTGAGCCACACATACACCCACATCTCCAGGTGCCATATCCACAGGCTTTTTGAACACTTCCAGGGAAGGTGATTGCAACACTTCCCTGGGCAGCCTGTTGCAAGGCACCGGGTATTAAAGATTTTAATCACTGTTTACTTGGAAATCAGCATTTAGTTTCAATCTCCAAAAATTAAATTTTTGCACAAATGTCTGTGAACTAGGACATTAGTCTCAGAGCACTATCTGTATATCAAGGATACAAACATGTCCCTTGCTTTCACAGAGCAACTTTAGGAGAAAAATATGTTACTGTGAGTTATTCAGATTTTGCAACAATAGGCCATGTAGGCACCTAAAAGAGATCTTGACATCAAAGAAAAATTGAGAGGCTCTATTTGGAACCCGCCTTCTAGTTAACCAGTTCTTCAGTTCACCAGTGAGGACTCTACCCTTCCCTTACATAAGCTAAACAAAAGAGCCAGATTGGAGCTAGCAAATTTTCATGACCTTATTCCACTTCTGTATCACATGATCATGGCAGTGCCTCCAAAAAATCACATGGACCTGCTAACTCAAATCCTCCTTAAAACATTTAACTTTCTGCAAAGTTTGACCAGCATTAAAGTAAAATAGAGGGATAAAAAACAGCCCTGTGAATTTATACCCAGTACATCGTGTTGAACTGTAGGCCCAGCAACGTCAGCGTATCAAGGAAAACAGCTCTAGGGAACTCTTAACATCATCGAGCAGACAAAAATTTTGTATACGATGTATATATTGGACTGCCTGTCTTTCTGTATTGTTATTGCTAAGCTCTTTACTGTTTGAGCTGTGTGGTACAGTACTTGTCAGTCTCTGTTGTACCTGAAAGTTCCTGTAAACAAACAGCATTATGATAAATCTCTTGAGTTTCCCCGAGGCACTTCTGCTGCTGCTGGAAACCTGAGGTCACTGTGCAGTCAGTCCTGTAAATATCCCCCTTGACTATCAACTAGGAGGGCACAAATCTGGATGCTCTGATGCTGAAATGCTTTAATGAAAAACTCACAATACAGAGCTTTGGGAATCAGCATCTTTAGGAAGTCTGAAAAATCTTTTCATTTCTTCTAAGGATCAGGAAAAAAATCATGTCTGTCAAACTGTCAACGTGCAGCAGAAATTGTCCCTGAGCAAATGCTGTTAGTGCACAGACAGATCTAGCAGTGAGAGTCCTGCTACTTTATTGTGATCGGCAACTCACATGAAGGTTCTTGCCTCATTCAAGGCTCAAGCTACAAGGAAACTAATCTGTATTAAATACATAAATGAAAAAAAATGGGCATTGGGGGTTTTTTACTATAGAGGCTGGAGGTCAGACTCAAACAACATAAGGCGAGCTAACACCTACAAGTAACACACTGAGATTTAGTATGATGATTCAAAAAATCCGAGTTAGTCATCTTAGGCTCTTAATGATGGGAAGAGCTTGTAGCCTGCACTCTGACTGTGAAGCCTGATAGACCAGGACAGTGACTGACTCACTGTCCTGCCTAACTCAGAGCTGTATGCTAGGATAGGATACAACCACTCCAACCTTAGGCACCTCTCAGTTTTCTGTCTCTAAGCTACCTCTCTAGTCCACACAGAAAAAAGCAAGATGGTTAAAGCACCTTCCAGGACACCTATTCCATGAGGAGAAATATTACCCTAGATGTGTCTACTTGTCTCCACTGACTCAGGCTTACACAGGTAACTTTTGAATGTGCACATTTCAGGGAGATAAAACTCACTGTAGCTGGCTTAGCCTATTTCCTATCAAGTTACATAAGCCCATATATAAACATAATACTATGAGAAGGATGACACTTATTGTCACTGATTGGACTAGTATGGGTGTTAATTATGTTCTCTATTTACTTATCTGTGTCTGATTATTCATGTTTTAATGTCAACCAAAAGAAACAACCTGTGATTTGCTGAGTTGTCACTGAAGTTCTTCTGTATTTCTCAAAGTAAGCTACCCTAAGAGAAATACTGACATTCCTGAGATCACAACTCATGAGTTTTCTGACTTGGGCAGGCAACAAGTAAACATTTCCTAATGTGAAGCACGTGACTTTATCCCAGTGGCAAGTTTAAATTGACACTTGAATGGCTATGCTGTAGTTCTGCTCTTCCTCTCACCACACCCAAATAAAAGTCCATTGGAAGTCAGAACATTGTTTTGCAGCTTCACTTTCAAAATTATCTTATGTCAGGGAATGACCCACCTAACGTGTACGACAAGGAATATTATACCACACATCAATACATGTATGAAAGCATAAATATGTTCTACTTACAAATCTTAAACATGAAACATGAAACCATTATCCAGTTTCATTTCTGAGACAGGCAATAAAGAAAACCTCATTTCGTGTGGACTACTTGGCCATGTGCATAAAGAAAATAATATTGTTTTATTTGAACAAAAAAAAAAAAACCTGGAAAGCTTCACAGAACTTTAAAAACAATCTTGATTCTAGTTACATTAGATCCTATAAGAACAGGAAGAAGACAAGATGTTTCTTGTGCAATTCTGAGACATCAGCAAGATCAGTGTAAAACTGTTCCCATTTCTCTGGATGACTTAAAACATCTGGAAGATTAATTTGATAACCCAGGAAGACTCATTCAATCCATGTTTGCAAGATAGCCTGGCACAGAATGAAATACAGAATCTCCCCTGAAACTGTAAAATCTCCCAGAGTAAATCTGTGAGGATTTGCAACACTCCATTGCCCATCCATCTCTGTGTCCTTGCCCCCATCAGTAAGGCCTCCTCAGGCAACTATCTGGGAAGCAATGCCAAGACCTATATAAAAACTGGTTATAGAGCCAACATTTTTTATTACCTCTGCTAACAAAAATTTACACAGACCCAAGCTCTGCTTCATGACTGCTCACTGCAGACCACATGGAATGCACTTAGACTTAATGCTATCACAAGCTATATGAAATCTGAAGGCCCCTGAAATCTATCCCAGAATATCCAGCGTCCTTATGTACAGTATCCATTCACAGTCAGTTAGGAAGCCCAAACATGCATGCAGCTAAAGATCTCCTGGGTGCTTGCAAGAACACCTGGCCATCTTTGTGGCAAAAGATGGAGTGACCAAAAGCTGGGTAACATGCTCTATCTACCCCTCACACAGATGTGCACAGATGTGCATGTACCATTGTCCTCTGCTCTGCAACTCCATTACTCAAAAGCACTTCTATCAACAACAAACACCCTGAGATTAGCTCAGTTGGTTAAAACTCAGTTGTAATAATGCCAAAAAGCAGTTAAATGCCTCCCTGACATCCGATCTCGTCAGATCTCGGAAGCTCAGCAGGGTCAGCCCTGGATTAGTACTTGGATGGGAGACCTCCTGGGAAATGCCGGCTGCTGTAGGTTCTAGTCCTGAGGACTTCACTGGCACTGTCCAAGCTCGCTCGGCCGTGGCAGATGAACCTCAGGACTTAAATGGTGGGGCCAGTTCTGCGCACGCTGAGCCTCACCTAAAATCCACTGCACAGGCTGGAAGGGCACAGCCACGTGGGGACAGCCCTTCCCAAATCTTCGTTCGAGAAGATGAGCCACACAATAATGCCAAGGTCATGGGTTCAATCCCATGTATGGGCCATTGACTTAAGAGCTGGACTTCGATGATCCTAGTGGGTCCCTTCCAACCCAGAATAGTCTGTGATTCTGTGAACATAGACAAATAATTCTCACCATTCAGAAGCTACCAAGTCAGCCAAGGATGATGGAGTCAAGCACCTCTCCCCAGGTGTCTAACAACTATTGAGGATGAAGAAACTTATATACAATACACCCTCTGCATACATAAATACTGTTGTTTGTGTCTCGTGACTAATAAAAGGTGTAATTTATGATTCAAGAAGAAAAAAATGCACACAAGTGAAGAATATACATGTATCTTTGTAAATATAGATCAGAATATCTTTTATGTGTGAGTCAGGTTTTGTCCTGTAACATAGGAAATAAAAGGTTTCCTAGAAAATGGTGTCATGCAGATTTCTAATATTTCTTATCCTGAGTGAGATGATGAAGCTATTTTTGTTCTCCATACAAAAGTGGGTGCAGTGAAATTTGTGAGTGACTTGCCAGCACATTTGTGTTTTGAAGGGTTATTGATGTGAATAGCAGGTGAAGTGTAAAGAAAAGGCTCCAGCTGTTTCTTGTTTTGAATTCTTCCTTGGTGCAAGCACCAAGAGCAAATACCAGAATGGGAAAAGTTAAACTCTAAGTGTCCCAGTTATACTCAAAGAGAAAAGAATTAAAACCCTTTTCTGTTGGTGTGCTGTGCAGTTCTGCAACATTGATTTTATTCACACATAGTGCACAGCTGTTTATTGAGTCTGACCCTTGAGGGGAAGCCAAAGAAACACTGGAAATGAAACCACTCAGAAAAAGACAGTTTTCCTTTCCTGTTTACTTGATAGATGTTTCATATTAAAAAAAAAATCAGAAAAAGAAGGAAGCATTTTTTACAGAGCAGTGACTTGCAAATCATTGTTTTGAATATTGGCATAATTATTTCAATACTTCTGATGTTTTTCCCATCTTTTTCTCCAGAACAGTTGCTTTAACTAAAACTGAAAATAGAGGAAAAGCTACTGTTTTTATTGTCCAGGAGACTATAAAATAAAACTAAGCAATGCTGTCCTTTATTAGAATGATTTAGTAGCCAGACAATCTCACTTTTTTATACCGCCTTAAACGCTACTATTACCAGCCTTAAATATGCCATTCCCATTCTGTTTGATTGTTTTGTCAGAATAAGGAATATAAAATACATAATGGATTCAAATAAAGAGAGATTGAAATGCGGTGAGCACATTCAAATTCCTGCAGATCCAATTTTGAGGGTAGGGAGGATGACTGGGAAGTTGATATCCAAGTACTTTTTGCTAGACTCCTGCAGAACCTCTTACTTAATACAATTCTTCTTGAATTGAGCAGTACCATTATCAGAATGTAGGAATTTATGTAAAAATGTGAGCCAGCATTTTGTAACTGAAACTTTTCTTTAAATTAATAATACTGAAGACAATAAATGTACAAAAAATTATGCCTTCAACCTCCTATTCTCCTTAGCTGCCTCTAACCTGCCAGTGGCAAGACTTGCACAGCAGAAAGTGATTTTCACAGCCATCAATTCTGTATTCAGTGCTGGGCAATTCATCACAACCAGAGAAAGCTAAATTCTATCAACTTCAAATGGCAGATGTCTATGCTTTGAGACTTTTAGAGTGATTCAGATTTAAGAATTCCTTTTCCTTTAGTTTATTTTATATTGCTACAGACCCAGCTCTAGTATATATGTCAAAAATTGAAATTCTAAGTCTTTGAGTAAAGAGACACGAGTGGTTTAGTGACTGCAGAAAAGAGAAATGTTCTTCTCCTGAAGGACAGCATGATAAAATCATAAATTACTGTGTGGATGCTACCAGCAAAACTAGTGTTTGAACCTCAGAAAGGTTTAAAAAGCCAGGTCAAGGGGACTTGACAGAACACAAAATCCAAGACAGAACCAGAGACAAAGCTGTCAAGTGCTCTGAAGACAGTTCAAACTCAGTGTTGCTTAGAGAAATCCAGTGGAATGCCTGAATGAGGAAACAACTGATATATCAGAAAACACAGATTTCTAGCTATTTTGATAGGAAATGCTGAATAAAAGCAAATATTATTACTTGCCAACGGGATGGTTGGTCTGCCATCACAGGAGTGGAATAAGAAATGCAGATTTTAATTTAAAAAAAATATAAAAGGAAAAATTGCACATCCAGTTCAGAGTTAGTGGGAAATGTTTCCCAATGTATTAACTTTCACATTACTGCACCAGGACAAATGGGTGTAGGTTTTCCTTCCTCCTTTTTAAGCCATCTAAGCTGGAGGTCAAATGTTTGGATAAAAGTAATCCTGTGCAAATTTTTCTTTTGTGTATGTAGACTATCTTTTCCTATTATATTAATTCTGAGTTTTATGTTAAAGTTATAATGCTCTTAATCTTTTCCTCTGTGATATCTGCAGGAACAAGGACAATGCTGGAAACCTTCAGCCTGAATAGTTCAGTAGCTTAGGCCAGCACATGCATTGATCAAATGCAAATAATGTCCATGGCAGTCTATGTTATTCTGATTTATTTCAACAAATCTCAAAAGCTGTATTTAAAAAAAAATCTCAATAAAAGATATATTTTGCTGCAATTAATGCTCTTCTTTGGCTTAAGCATACTGGCCAATCATTAAATAAGGTCTGTCAACCTCACTGCCCCTTAAAGAATCTGTTGAAAGTCTTTTGCTCTGAAATACACAGAAGAAAATAGAATAAATTTAAAAAGAAAGCAAAAGATTAAGGTACACATTTAAACCTGCAGATTATGTAACAGTCCCCCTTTATAAAACTAACCTCAGTAATACAGAATCAAAACCTCACCTTGAAGAACTGTGGGTTGCACCATCATAGAAGGTCCAATAAGAGGATGAACCCTAAAGATGTGAGCACAAGCTTTGCCCCAGTTAGCATTGCACACTAACAGTGGCTCCAAAAATGAGATGTCTTTCACACACAATAATATGAGGGACATTGGACAGTTTTCAGATCTTATTTTAAGTGATAGATTCTCCTCCTAACCACATTAAAATATGTTTTACTGCACACTGCACTGTAGGAGAGCCTGCCCTCAAGATGCCACACAACCCTCGTGTACAAACTGCACTAAAGCCAGGGGTTCATTATTAATTACAGGTCTCTTTTTTAAGTCTTTGGCTATTTTTCCAACAATCTATAATGAATTCCTTAAAAAGTCAAACTGCCAAGCACTGAACACCACCAATGGCTGCCAGTTAAAAAAGGCCAATTCATAATAAAACTAAAGATGCACATTTCTAATGACAAATAGTCAATTAGCCATGATGAATGATGTCATGTGATAACTTCAAATTAAGATGAAATACCTTTCCCAAATTTATTCTGTATCTAAAGAAAAAAATCAGAAGATAGATGTGGATATGGATAATAGAAAAAAAATAGTCCTTAGTCCTGTACTGAAAACTTAAAGCCCATCCAGACTCAGCTGGCCTAAGGCGCTCCAGAAATTTTCCACAGCACACAAGGGATGACTGTGACCCAGAATCACATCTAGATGTAGTAGCAATCCCAGCAGAACTCACTGGGTACCCTCACAGCTTTATAACCATAGGTTTCATAATAAATCTAGACCAAATCAAAACCTGTCAAAAATTCCCCAGCTGTCCAGCTCCCATGCACTACTCTGTTGGACTTGGAGGGAAATATAGTTAAGGAAGATGAGGAGAAGGCTGAGGTACTTAACACCTACTTTGCCTCAGTTTTCACCAGTAAGACAGGTGGCCCTCAAGACAACTGGCCTCTGGAGCTGGTAGACAGGGAGAGGGAGCTGAATAGCCCTCCTGTATTCCAGAAGGAAATAGTTACTGACTTACTGAGCCATCTGGATCCTCACAAGTCTATGGGACCAGACGGGATCCATCCCAGGGTGATGAGGGAGCTGGCAGAAGAGCTTGCCAAACCACTCTCCATCATCTTCCAACAGTCCTGGCTCTCTGGGGAGGTCCCAGATGATTGGAAGTTGGCAAATGTAATTCCAATCCACAAAAAGGGCTGCAAGCAGGACCCTGGCAACTACAGGCCTGTCAGCCTGACCTCCGTGCCTGGCAGGGTTATGGAGCAGTTCATCCTGAGTGCAATCACACAGCACCTTCAGGGTGGACAACGGATTAGACCCAGCCAGCATGGGTTTAGGAGGGGCAGATCCTGTCTGACCAACCTGATCTCTTTTTACGATCAGATGACCCACCTGGTGGATGAGGGGAAGGCTGTGGATGTGTCTATCTGGACTTCAGCAAGGCCTTTGACACTGTCTCCCCATAATATACTCCTGGAAAAACTCGTAGCCCATGGCCTGGACAAGTGTACCCTCTCCTGGATTAAGAGCTGGCTGGAGGGTTGGGCTCAGAGAGTGCTGGTGAACGGAGCTGCATCCAGCTGGCGGCCAGTCACCAGTGGTGTTCCCCAGGGGTCTGTGTTGGGTCCAGTCCTGTTTAACATCTTTATTGATGATTTAGATGAGGGGATTGAGTCCATCATCAGCAAATTTGCTGATGACACCAAGTTGGGAGGGAGTGTCGACCTGCTGGAAGGCAGGAGGGCTCTGCAGAGGGATCTGGATAGACTTGAGAGATGGGCTGATTCCAATGGGATGAAGTTCAACAAGGCCAAGTGCCGGGTCCTGCACTTTGGCCACAACAACCCCCTGCAGCGCTACAGGCTGGGCACAGAGTGGCTGGAGAGCAGCCAGGCAGAAAGGGACCTTGGAGTACTAATTGACAGGAAACTCAACATGTGCCAACAGTGTGCCCAGGTGGCCAAGAAGGCCAATGGAATCCTGTCCTGTATCAAAAATAGCGTGGCCAGCAGGACCAGGGCAGTGATCCTTCCCCTGTACTCTGCGTTGGTGAGGCCACACCTTGAGTACTGTGTTCAGTTCTGAGCCCCTCAGTTCAGAAAGGATATTGAGATGCTGGAGCGGGTCCAGAGAAGAGCAACAAGGCTGGTGAAGGGACTGGAGCACAAGCCCTATGGGGAGAGGCTGAGGGAGCTGGGGTTGTTTAGCCTGGAGGAGGCTCAGAGGTGACCTCATCACTGTCTATAACTACCTGAAGGGAAGTTCTAGCCAGGTGGGGGCTGGTCTCTTCTCCCAGGCACTCAGCAATAGGACAAGGGGGCATGGGCTTAAGCTCTGCCAGGGGAAATTTAAGTTGGATATCAGAAAAAAATTCTTTACAGAGAGAGTGCTCAGGCATTGGAATGGGCTGTCCAGAGAGGTGGTGGATTCACCATCCCTAGAGATTTTTAAACGCAGATTGGACGTGGCACTGAGTGCCATGATCTGGTAAATGGACTAGAGTTGGACCAAGGGTTGGACTCGATGATCTTGGAGGTCTTTTCCAACCCAATCGATTCTATGATTCTATGATTCTACTTGATCACAGAAGTCCTTTGGAATCTTTAAAACTGTTTTTCTAGTATTCACTCATCTAACTGTCATTTTCCTTCTTTTGAAATACTGTCAGTCATCATTTTTCTACCAGAGTATCTCCTTCCATTCCATGGCTACAAACAAATACTGTGTTTGTCCCCAGGCCCAAAGCAGATGTCTCCAGCCCTGGCTTAAGCTTTAATTCCATTTGTTCTTTCTTTCAAATGAACATTTTTCAAATGTATCTACCGATGGGTTACACCAAAAGCAGTAATAGGGTTGGCATCCCTTTCTTTGCCCAAAGGTCTTCATGATGAAAACCAAGGAATAAACTAACACCAAAGTGCACAGTAGCAGCATACTGCTGAAATCTCATGAGACTCCCCTGTTCCTCATTCCCATCACAGCCACATTCCTCACCTGCCTGCAGGTTCTATCCAAGATCGCCTCATCCTCCTTTTTTTTCGGATAAGCTTCTGCACAAACTAAATCATCTGATTCATGGTATCAGCTTTTCATTTCCTTTATTCACCCAGATTTACTCACATATCACCCCTTTACAAATAACTAGTAGGTAGCTGAAAAATGGTAGTATTGCTGATCAGAGAGGAAAGAATGGTTTTATGTTCCTGCCCCATTACTGAAACTCTGCAGCCAGATTAGTTACAGGGCAATGGGTCCTCACCTTTTTCGGCAGCCTTTTCACTGTATAAAAATGCACAGAAATATGTGGAGCTCCAATTTAATATTACTCTGCTCCATATTAATAAATAGCTAGTCTGAAAAAACCAATTTCCTCCATAAATTTGAAGATTGTTATAGATGACACTGTCTATTAGTATTTGCATTTAGGGACTTCCACTTACAGAAAAGCATGCAATTATGTCTTTGCTATTAACTATGCTACACAAAGATAAATGTTATTTTAACCTGCTGCAAATTCTAAAGGCCAAAGAGTTTTTATAACTAGGTCATTTTTAATGACAATAATTCCAGTTTGGTCAATTCCCTGCCACTTAAAAAGGAATCAGGCAGATAGAACATATTTAACTTTAGCAAATTCCATTATTTCATAAAACAATTTAGCAATATGTTGCTAAATCTTATACTCTATGGTCTCCTCTTTTTTTCCAAAGAATTAAGGCTTAGCCTTCTAAGATCAGCTTGGGAAACTTTTCATTGCAAGAATTATCTACAAGAAGACCTGGAAAATAAATGAGATTATTTTATTTTTGTGCAAATGGCTTCTTAGGCTGATTTTTTTTTTTAGTAGTTTTGTTTTAGGAAAAGTTAATACAAAGTCTCCACCTGGTGGTCAGTTGTATTTTGGCAAAATCGAAATATTTTACTAACTGGTCAACACATCTTAATCTCTTTCCTACTTAGCCAAGCCATTGCTTCAAATCGATTGTTATCATTAAATAGGGGAAAAAATGTGCTGCAGAAACAATATCCCTAATCTATTGAGTATACAACTCTATTAATCAGTATCTCCCATGTTTGTAATTTTGCACAGATTAGATCACCATTTTTGCTAGTGTCTTGTTACAATCACATAGTTTTGATACACAAGGTGCCCAAGAAGGTGGAAAAAAATGCAGAGAAGGGTTTACAGGGTAGTATGTAACACAAACTGTAAAACTATGCAAGTATGTCCTGTCAGAAACTGAAAATTTCAGAGCAGATTTAAAAACAGGACACCCTCTGAGCTAAAGTAAAAATTGAAAGAAAATATTAATTAGAGGGAAAAAGTTGGTCCAAGAACAAAGCTCAGTGTGGTGGGTTGACCCTGGCTGGACTCCAGGTGCCCACAAAAGCTGCTCTGTCACTGCCCTCCTCAGCTGGGCAGGGGAGAGAAAATATAACAAAAGGCTTGTGGGTTAAGAGAAGGGCAGGGAGAGATCGCTCACCAGTGACTGTCACAGGCAAAACAGATACCACTTGTGGAAATTAGTTTAATTTATTACCAACCAAATCAGGGTACGATAATGAGACACAAAACCAAACTTTAAAGTACCTTCCCTCCACTTCTCCCCAGGCTCAACTTCACTCCTGATTTCCTCCCTTTCCTCTCCCCAGCAGGTCAGGGGGATGAGGAATGGAAGCTGTGGTCAGTTCATCATACATTGTCTCTGCTGCTCCTTCCTCCTCAGAGGCAGGACTCTTCACACTCTTCCCCTGCTCCAGTGTGGAGTCCCTCTCACAGGAGAAAGTGCTCTGCAGATGTCTCCTAAATGAGTCCTTCCAGGGGCTACAGTTCTGCACAAACTGCTTCAGTGTGGGTCCCTCCCATGGGGTGCCATCCTTCAGGAACAGGCTGCTCCAGTGTGAGTCCTCCACGGGGTTACAAGTCGTGCCAGCAAACCTGCCCCAGCATGGGCTTTGGTCTCCACGGGGCCACAGGCCTTGCCAGGAGCCTGGTCCAGCCCAGGATTCCCACAGGGTCACAGTCTCCTTTGGGCGGACCCCTGCTCTGGCATGGGGTCCTCCACGGGCCACAGGTGGGTCTCTGCTCCCCTATGGACCTCCATGAGCTGGTGGGACACAGCTGCCTCACCACGGGCTGCATCACAGGCTGCAGGGGAATCCCAGCTCCAGCACCTGGAGCACCTCCTGCCCCTCCTTCTGCACTGACCTTGGTGTCTGCACAGTTGCTGCTCTCACATATTGTCATTCACCCCTTCTGGATCCTGTACAATAACTATTTCCCCCTTCTTAACTCTGTTATCCAGAGGCACTACCACTGTGGCTGATGGGTTCAGCCTTGGCCAGCAGCGGGTCCCTCCTGGAGCCAGCTGGCATTGGACACAGGGGAACCCTCCAGCAGCTTCTCACAGAAGCCACCCCTGTAGCACCCTCTGCTATGAAAGCCCTGTCACACAAAGGCAACACACTCAGAAAATTCATCCAGCAGTATCACTGGAAGTGGTGAAATTTAATCACAATTTTAAAGAAACCTAGCACTGTTGCAGTGGTGACAATATGCCATCTGGTGATGAAGATATTTTTGTATTACAGGACTGAACTTGCATAACTACTGGCCAAAGAAAAGTCAGTTCAAGTAAAAATTAAAAAAAAAAATAATGTATGAATTGTTTAAATGCACTGTAAACTATAGGGGTTTTTTTCTGATGAAAGCATTGCAATTATATTGTAACATTAATGCAAATGCTACATAAATGTATTTCAAAGCAAAACTTAATTTCCCCTCTCTTTACATCTTGCTCAAAACATTCTGTGTATGATCCAGCTCTTCATTATTAATCTTCTGTTTTGAGCATCTCTGGTCAGCAAAGCCAATCACTAGTACAACTGTTCATTGGTTTTGACAGGGAGAAAAATAATAGCATTCCATAACCAGCAGGACAGCTTTGGATCTAATGATCCAAAATTAAATGAATGTCTACACTCCCTTTGGCATCAGCTATGAAATCATAACTTCTTGGAGCAGATACTGTGGATTCATACTGCAGAACTGTAAATTCATAGGCCATCAATCCCTCTTAGTTATTTTGAGAGTTTGCACCCTGACTACATACTTGCCAAAATTTTTTAATACAAAGTCTTTTCTAAAACCACTGTAGAAGAAACTATCTCCTCTTGTGGAAGCAAAAACTACAAATAAGGAAAGCTCAGATCAAATATGTCTAAGCTAGTGATCAAAAAAATAAAAAAGTGCTGAAGAGTTTCCATGTTTATGGGACACAGAATTTCTGTGAAACTGTGCAGTGCTGCTCCTTCCAGAATAGCGTGTGGGACAACCAAACAGTCACCTCAGATATGCAGTCACTAATATCTATGTAGCTATTATCCTGCATCATTTTATTTTGGGACTATTCCACTTGGTATAAAATAGCTATAGTCATTGATGCAGAGAATAATAAAACAAATACATGTGAGCTTTTACAGAGCAGCTCCACAGTTAACCCCCAGGCCCCCTCCATGTACCCATCCAAACTGTGGCTGAGCCCTGGGTTGGGGCTGAGATCACCCTCAGCACACAAAGTCTGCACTCACAGATACACTGGGCTCACCACTGGCTGCATCCCCCAAACAGAAGAAAGCACCATGATCACAACTTCCAGGCCATCCATGGATATGTAAAGTCAAGGTTGTAAAGACAACCACCTTAACAGTAAATTTCTAACTCTAAAATCAAGAAAATTAAGGCATGTGTGTAGATACTTCTACTTATTCCTGATCTTGTACTAAAAAACCCTATTATTTTATTCACAGTTAATGTGATCCATATCAGTATAAAGACCCATAAACTTCTATTATGGTAAAAAAAAGTTCATTTTAAAAATCATGCAGTAGAAAGAGAGGTACCTACAAATTATTCTCATATAAGAATGAAGAAGACTTTCCCAGACTACGTCACAGAGTAAAATACTTCAAAAGGAAAAAAGTACCCCTGAGGTAATCTCCTTCAGCCTTACAGGAAACAGCCCAAGCTTGCTCCCTTCAGGCACTTCATCTAATCTAGTTTTAAATAAGCCATATAATGAGGCTACTACAGCTTCCCCTGGGAACTTATTCTACAGTCTAATAGAACTCATTTTCAGGAAGTTTAAATTATTTTTAATTTCCTCCCATTACTTCTAGTTATATATATCATATTATTCTTCATACAGTAAAACCTTTTTGAAATACAGTAAACAGTAATTTTTCATTGTAAAAAACTAACCCTTACCATCATTAATAAGCTTAGTAATTGCAACAAGGTTTTCTTTTTCAAATTAATTTAATTCTGTTGAAAGGTTACAAAGTAAAAACTGACTAATATTTTCTGGGTTTATGTACATATATCTTGTACAATAATGTTGTAAGGTATCCTACAAACATGGCCCATTCAAAAATTAGGATTATTAGTACCAAGGATATGTTAGGTGTCTATTTAAATTGAAAATTCTCATTTTAAATTGGAAACCTCCTTGTTGAAAAATACTTGGAGTGTAAGAATAACAGAGAAAAGGCAAAACCCCACTCTAAATTCTTACTGTCTGGATGGAACAGTCATTGTTAAAATAAGCTCCCTGTTTATTACTAAGCCCTTTTAGCTCAGCCAAATCTACACTCAAAATCATAAATACCCATAGAAGACATTTGCTGGGGAAAAGCCATTACACCAGAAAACATGTAAATTTGAAATAAATAAGCAAGGAAAAGGTCTTTTTGTGCTATGGTACATTTTCTGACATCATTCAAACACATGATGATTCTCTATTATTGATAATTCTGGTAAGGGACATTTGTTCCTGGAGAATGGCATGGAGGTAATTGGGTGTCTATACTACCTCTATGCAATATTACCATGTATGTATGTATTGCTATGAAGTAGCCTGAATATGATATAAAGTCTAATATTGAGCACTAATCCAGTTGCCCAAATAGGACCAAGCTTAGTAACTATAGAGAAACAACCTGTTGTTCCCAAACTGAATCACCTAAAATTAGTTCAGGTATTTATACAGGTAGTTCAGGTATTTATTCTGTGCATAATTCAAGAAAATAATAGTTACCAAAGAGTACGTAAGGCTGGACCGGACTCCTCAAGGTCATTTGGTCTGACCTCTGCTCACAGGGGTAACCTGTGAGTGACAATTTGTGCTCAAAGCAGGGACAACCTCAAAGCTAGGACAGGCTGTCCAGGGCCATGTTCAGTCAGGGGGTTGTATCTCCAGGGATTGGAAAGCCAAAGCTACTCTAAGGAAACTGACAGTGCTTAGCTTAGTCTCACTGGGAATACACACTTTTTTTCTGGTATCTGTCTGAAATTTCCCTTGTTCCAAATTGTGTCCGTTGTTCTTCCACCTTCTACTGCACAGCCCTGCAAACAGTCCAGCTGTTTTCTCTACCTTCATTTTAAGTACTTGGGGAGGCTGATTAAACCCATTCCAGTCTGGGGGTAGATGTCCTCACCACACAGCCACACTGCTCGCTCACATTGAACCTGTTGTATATCAGCAGCTCAAGCATCTGATTTAGGGTTCATCTCCCCTTTTGCTGCAGAGCTGCCTTCCAGCCAGTCAGTTCTTAGCTCGGACTGTTGTACTGGGTTCTCCCATTCCAGGTGCCTGACCTTTGGACTTGGGTGTGTCCAGCTTGCTCAAAACTGGTCTGTACCTCAGTCTTCCTAATCCACCCTCAAATATGAGAAAATGTTGATTTTTGGTGGAAAAAACCCATCATCAGTAAGTTTTATTTTAAAACACATTGAAATATTTCTGAAGAAATTAATTGCATGGATTAGGGTGCATGGACTAATGTAATGAAATATTAGAGAAAGCATTAAGCAGAATTGTATTGTCCAGGTTCAAACTTTTTATTTAAAACACCTAGTTCGGCAGTACAAGGTGACTCCCTCTCCGATTTCCCAATTCCCCAGGGACTGGGAACAACACTCCCCAGCATGCCCTGAACTACTTCAGTCTCAGCACTTCAGCGCTCCCACATACACCCAGTTGGAATCCAAGTACAGGCTTTTTTCAATTGACATCCCTTAAGGGCCAAGCAAAAAAGCAGACTTGCTTTCTAGCCCTTAGGGGTCCCTAGTTTTGAAAGGTTATTTTGAGAGACCACTTTGCACAAAACATGGAGCAGTGCTCTTAGCCTATTTTTCCTTTTTTTTTCTTTTTTAAGAGTAGACAGAGAAAAGTGTAACACACACTTACTAATCAGCAGCTTAATGGTTAAGTCATTCACCTAGAAAATGAGAGATGTTTTCAGCTTGACAGTGCCCAAAAACATACCTTCCATCACCAAGCTATAATGACTAAGTAACCTTTTCATTCCCTCCTCTTGAAACCGTTCTACCGTGGACAAAGCAGTGAACAGGTCACAGGAGCACATGTTTAGAGCACACCTCTTAATCCCTCTAGTTTTGTGCCCTGCCAGCCAGGCTACCTAATTACACCCTTTCCTCTTCTGCACAAGGAATCCCAAATGCCTTCCTGCACTGCTGCACAGCTTCAGAAAGAAGGGAAACTGTTCCTTCACAAAATATCATAGTCTGTAGGCACTTTCCACAGGTTGTGCCCATGGGTTTAGTATGAACTTTTTCTTGGAACTCATAATAGCTGAGCAAGTGGTGTAAATAGTACACACTGTATGAAAAATTAGCATTATCTTAACTGATGGATGTGTTCTGTAAATGATTGCTCACTGTGTTCAAAGAACTGTTTTCAGATGGGTAGCTCAGGCAAACACTGCACAGACAGACATCCCTACTTACACTCCAGAGAAAGCACCTTGGTGTAGAAAGGTGTAAAACTTAGACTACACTCTCATCCTCCTGTTTTGCCATGTCCAATGTTTGTTTTATGATTGTTTTAAATCCCACACTGAGAGATCAGACCTCTCCCCATACAGTCTGCAGAAGTTTTCATATTCCCCAAAGGTTTTTGTAGTTTGGCAACAAACCCCAAATGTTAGATACTGTCCAAGCCCTTTGCTCAATCTAGGGCCATAAACTTTTTGTAAGGCATTGCTTCTCATTAAGCACCAAAAAAAGGCACACAGTTTCTCTGACTTTTTCATGTGGCTATCAGAGCAGACTCCACAGTCCATGGCACAGAGCAGATGTTTCAGGTTATGTTCCAAACGACTCATGAGTCTGAAGGGAGAAATGCCTCAATCAACCAAACTGAAACATTGACTAGAGGTACCTGAGATGCCACCCTTCTTTAGCCAACTTAAGCTGCAGGTAGGTTCACAGCCCTTTAGCTCCTCATAAAACTAGAAGCCTAATTTGCCTTATACTCTAGTATACTTTATCCTTTAAAACACAAAATGAGGATACAATTTACAATGAGGCAGGCTGGTACAGTCAATCCAAGCAAAGAAAATGCAAAGCTAATTCTCTGTTTCAGACCAAAGTTGGTCTTTTCCTTTTCTTATTTTTAATTTCTTTCAGGTGTGTGCTTTAATCCAAGAGCTATCATTCATTTGATCCCTCTTGCTGAAGGTGTCCTGCTCTGCAGAAAAGGATCCAAGATTAATTAGAGGAAATAAAGGATGCAAAATGCAGGGAACATGACTGGATTATGAAAGTCATAGGGTCTGCTCCCAGAGTTGCTTCATCAATGAGTGTTTCATATAAAAATGCATAAGAATTCCTTTGAGGAGAAATTGGAGCATAGGTTTCCCCCTGCTCAAGAAATTGTCTAGTTCCTAGACTTGACTCCTGTGGCTAGAGAGAGACGTATCACAGCTCTTTAATACTCTTTTAGTACAGTAAAACAGCTTCAAGGGGGTGTAGCAAGCTTAGAGCTTGATGGTGGGAAATGAGAGATGAAGGTTTTAACCCTTGGAGGCAGAAGGGGGAATATTGGCTTAATGCAAAAGTAAGTGAAATTCCATGTTATATGGAATGTCAGATTAGAGGAGATCAGTGGGTCCATGGCTTAAAAGAAAATGAACATAATTAAAGGGCTTGATCATATATTATGTGTAAAGTTCAAACTTGTATGAAATCAGGGTGATTAAACACTAAAGAATTAATCAGAATCAAAGTCTGTCAAATAGTGTTTTCTCTCTTAACACCTTGGTATTCCTTTAAAGTACAAGAAAAAATGAATATTAAACCCATTTAAAGACCACTTTTATTCCATTTCTTTGTATTTGCAGCAAAATAATTTCACAGAACCAGGCCTAATTATATTTCAGGGTCACCCAGTAGGATTCCTAATGTTTATTGCTCACTAAAAATTATGCTGCAATCACATTTTAATTCCTTCATTATGCAGATCTAGACATAGCAGTCCCAGAAACTTTCTTATTAAATCTGCAGGAATCAAGATAGCTGTCCCTAAAGTTAGTTCAGAGCTAAATAAATATTTTTATAACTTTTTTTTCACAATGTTTATTATAGGAAAAAAATTATTCTTGAAGAGAAATAAAAAAAGATTTTAAAATGTATCTAAACAATTGAGAAATAGAAATTTACTGGGCATTAATGGGAACATGCATTTTCAAGTGTACTTGAATACTCAATCTGCAAACACAGTGTCTATTTTTCTACAGATAGCAGGACTTTGCCACCAAATGTTTTCATGTATCAGGTGCCTCCTAAAAGAGCATCTCCAACCTCTCCCTCCCACTGTGTCTAACCATCAAATCATAGAATGGTTTAGAGGTGACCTTTAAGGTTAATCTAATCCAATACTTGTGCTACATGCAGGGAGGGACATCTTCAACTCAATCAGATTGCTCAGAGCCCCATCCAACCTGCTCTTAAGATGTTCGTAGAGATGGAGCATCCACCATCTCCCTGGACAACCTGTGCCAGTGTCTGACCACCCTCATTGTAATAAACTTTTTCCTTATATCTACTCTAAATCTACTCTCTTTTAGTTTAATACCATTACCCCTTACCCTATTGCAACAGGCCCTGCTAAAAAGTTTGCATCCAGCTTTCTTATAGTCCCCCTTTAGGTACTGGAAGGCTGCTAGGTCTTCATGTAGCCTTCCCTTACCCAAACTGAAGCCCAGTTCTCTCAGCCTGTCTCCCATAGGACAGGTGATCCAGCCCTCTGAGCATCTTTGTGGCCTCCTCTGGACCCGCTCCAACAGGCCCATGTACTTTCTGTGCTGAGGAGCAGAGAGCTGAACGATGTAATCCAGGTTTCACCTTTTCTCAAAACAGAAGCAGAGAGATCTTCACTTAAAGGACATTTAAGGGCGGGCTGAGCGCTGCAGGCACGGCCAGGGCCGGCAGGTGTCAGTGCAGCTCGCAGGATCCAGCGCATCCCTCCCGCACGCCGGCAGGAGCGCATCCCTCCCTGCGTGCCTTCAGGAGGCGCTGCCACAGCACTAACACCTCCCAGGTGAATCCAGAGAGCAGCCAAGCCAGTATCACGAACTCATTTCACATCAAGTATTTCCTGCTGCCCCACACGTACCAGATGCAAAAAATAATTTCCAGCTGTAACTGGAGCAGCTTTCCCAGTCTGTGCTATTCACACTTTCAAAACAGCCAGCAAAGTTTTGTTGGGTTTTTTTGGTTTTGTTTTTGTGAATCCCTGCTCCCCCCAGGCCTACTCAAAGGGGATCATGACACTTTTCCCCTGGCAGATCATGTAGCCTTCCACTTACAACTTTCTAAGGAAGAAATCTTTCCTTTCTTGAACCTCTGTGTAGTATATACACTCTGCAGTGGAATCTGGTATTTTACACCAACATATAAATTATAAAACATAACTGGCACAGGCCTTTAATACCTAAGGCACAAGGTGCGAGATCAGATAAAACAGTGCAGTGATGGATCACTGTCGGTCGCAGAACATTTAAGATCATTGACCCACACCAACCTTACTGCTAAGCATTTCTGTAAGACCCATAGAAGCAGGTGTCTTAAAAATTCACTAATTACCTTAAGGAACAGGGATATATGCACTCACTCCCTGAAATATTTTACACAGCAAGACCCAAAGTCTGGGACAATGAGTAAATGAGCACACCCATTTTCAAGAATATCATCAATTCAGATGTAAGCAATTAGCCAACATAAGAGCACTCTGTACCTGGCTTCAGACACTGGTGAATGAGCCAAGTACACACCCACAAGTCTACAGTAAAGAAATGCTTCATTCCAGAGCAGGGCTTTGGAAAGTGCTAAGGTACAAAGTAGCTGCAGCAGTACCAGGGTAATTTTAAGTGAAAAGGTACTTCAAGCGTTCACTTAGTCAACCCCCTGCTCTGAACTGGTTCAGACTGCGTTTGTCAGAACTTTATCCAGCTGTTTATCCCATTTCTCCAACTCTTCCCTCTGGACTGCTGCCTGTAGTCCTTTAGGTGCACAAGCTGATTCTCTCAACTTGGTGTAATGTGCAAACTTAATGAGCAAACACTCCATTGCCTCCTTATTGGCGATAAAGTGATTCACTTCACTTGAAAAAGTAGCAATGTTTGCTGACAGAAAAAATTTGATAATGTGACAGCAGCTTAACATAATTTGATGACAAGACACACTTGGTTATTTAGTGCACAGAGGAGAGGGTTAGATAAAACTGACAGGGAGACCCTCCTGCGGAGTCATGAGCCCTGGACTATTTATGGAGTAAGATAACTGACCCATAGCCATATTGGCATATCAAACACAGAAGTCAGTATTTTTGAAACCCAGTTTGAGTCAGGCCTTGACCAGCATTATGGCTGGTAGGGGTGCATTGCTCAGATTAGCTCTTGGCTATTGTCCTGTTATCTGTGTACCTGAATCCATCGAGTCGAATGCAGCCATCACAACTAAATGCATCTATTACATTTGGGATGGGCTGTATATTCAGGAGTGTGGGGAAAGTTAAGGCTGCACATGGACAGCAAAAAAGGCAAGTTTAGCAAGTGCATTTGTCTGTGGACAGTGGAAAAACTTGTTCCCAGACTTCGATCTGCAGCTAAGAACACATACCCAAGTACGAGCAATCCTCTGCAGACATTATGGGTAATTAAAGCTCCTGTCAGAGGCCCTTTTCCACCCTTAAATTTGCCTTTATGAAATAGATGATAATTTGTTATTTCTGAGAGCTATTCTTCACGATCTACACTATTTCTTTTTTATTGCAAACTTTGAAAATCTTTACACCCTATGTTAGCACTGAAACCTACATTTCTGCCTGAAAACCAAACCTTTTATGCTGCCTGGCCCACACAAACATTCAGTAACTAGTCAGACATTTCAAACCACCCGAACCACCTATCTCCTGTGAAACCTTTACATTCTCTGCCTCTCTTTCCACATGAATCCTTAAGGATCTACAGTCGCCTTCTCAGACTCACAACTTCTGGTGGCTCAGGTCTAAATACATTTCCTCTGGAGACAGAGTATACTGCTATATCAGCCAGGAATGTTCAGCAAAATCAGCAAGAGGTACTTCCTCTAGGGAGCAACACTGCATGCTAAGGTACTATAAAACTCAGCTAACACTATCTTAAAGTTCCCTTGAGAGAAAAAGAAAAAATTACACACATCTCTCCTGTTCCACATTACAGTGGCACTGCAGCAGTTTGCCCACCCAGGCCTTTATGGAGCGTGGGAGCAAGAGCACGCCTGGCCAGGACAAAGCAGAGGCAGGCTGAGCTTGGCCTGCATCTCATCTTGCCAACTCTATGAGCCAAAAGATGGTGCCATTTGACAGCACTCCAAAACAAACCTTGATTCAGCACAGGGCAGATATAACCTATGCCACAATGGCTGGCCCAGACGGCAAGGATCGTTCTGATGCCTAAGGATGTGATTTAATGCAATTTTAGAAAGGTTTTAGAATCATAGAGTCTTTGCTGAGTTGCCCTGATCTTAAGTCTGAATATTAAAGTGTCTTTCCCACCAGCTAGCAGGCTTTGTCAAGGCCAAGCCGTTTTTCAGCAGACACCTGCAAGATAACAGAAGACAAACAACAGAAGAAGGCCTAACTGCCCCCCATCACAAAAGGGGTAGATTGGCAGGACTTTTGGGTGGGCATTAGAAATGGGAACTTCTGATTGGATGTCCCTGAGGGGGATAAAACCCTGTGACTTCCTGACCATAGGGGGAGACCCGGGGTCAAACCCCCTTGGGTTTGATGGTGGAAGGTCCTTCTAATAAAACCCTGTATCTTTCTCCATTAACTTGTCTGCAGTGTGTCTCTGTTCACAGGGGTACGCAATCTACAGGCATCAGTTCCTTGGTCCCATCCCACAAAGAACACAATGATGTAGCTTCAGTTCAGAAAGGATATTGAGGTGCTGCAGCGAGTCCAGAGAAGAGCAACAAGGCTGGTGAAGGGACTGGAGCACAAGCCCTGTGGGGAGAGGCTGAGGGAGCTGGGGTTGTTTAGCCTGGAGAAGAGGAGGCTCAGAGGTGACCTCATCACTGTCGAGAACTACCTGAAGGGAAGTTCTAGCCAGGTGGGGGCTGGTCTCTTCTCCCAGGCACTCAGCAATAGGACAAGGGGGCACGGGCTCAAGCTCTGCCAGGGGAAATTTAAGTTGGAGATCAGAAAAAAATTCTTTATAGAGAGAGTAATCAGGCACTGGAATGGGCTGCCCAGAGAGGTGGTGGATTCACCGTCCCTATAGATTTTTAAATGCAGACTGGACGTGGCGCTGAGTGCCATGATCTGGTACAGGGACTGGAGCTGGACCAAGGGTTGAACTCGATGATCTTGGAGGTCTTTTCCAACCCAATCAATTCTATGATTCTATGATTCTATGTTTTCCAATGCATTCAACCAAACACAGAAAGCTTCGAAATATTGAGAATGTCTTAGGCAAGGCAAATAACACACAGAAAGTAAGCACTATTTATTTAGCAGGGGTTTTTTATTCATTACAGAAAGGCAGTATACACAGGAACATTTTCAATTCAAAACAAATGAAACTAGTTCTCTATCACTTTCATGGATTAAAAATAATGACATGTAACCAATGACACAGTACAAACAGATACAGAAACACATTTAGGCAATACAACCACTTGATTAGCAACAGTTTCAAATTAAATTTTACCAAAAAATTCTACTAAAGCAAGGTAGTGTGTGTTTTTCAGAACTATGCTTGCCCTAAAACAAAAAGGAAAACTCACCTAACTTCTCACACCTAAACTTCCACATCCTAAACAAATGACAACTTTCAAGTAGGTTCTTTCTGAGTATTGCTTCTCCTACTTACAAGAAAAATGCTGTTACAGCTGAGGTTGGAGACAGGAGATGTACATGCTAAAGAAAGAAGACTGAGCATAAAATACACAGCAAGGCAACAGGATCTTACTCCAACAATCATATCACATCCATGTAACACACTTCTAAGAATATGCACCAACAACAGCGACAAGATATTATCTGTATTTCCTGAAAATGCTTTCAATTATCTAGTTTTTACTTGAAGCACTTTGAGCATCAGACCTTTGGAAAAACAACTGCTGAAACAAGGTAGTCTCATTATGAGTAGAAAACAAAACACATTCTTGCAAATAAATTGCCATTTGCAGTTTACAAATCATACAAACTACCACACAGAGCTGGTTTTCTTCATCATTTGTCATTTCTAGGCTCCATTTTGCAACATTAGGTAAGCAAAATTCTACAACTACATATAACTTAAAGCACAATATACATTAGCAAAAAAATAATAGTGTAACTTAAAATATGTGAGCTGTGCATTAATGTACATAACAGGACTAAATTTAGGGTATCCAAATGATTTTTAGATCTGAGACATTCAAGCACCTACTTTTCCAACTGAAAGGTGGCCAGAAGTTAGAATCAGAGTTAATTAAGCCTTAAGTGTCAATGCCTCTAGATGAAAATTATTACTTGGCACTACAATGGACATAATTCAGCACAGCAAGTGTAGTCCTCGCTCAGCATGAGTAAGGGTGCACAATACAACGTTTGTGTTTTATCCTAAGAGCAAGCAACATGCCAAGCTATTGACAAGGTAAACTTGTAATTTTAGGTAGGAAAAACCTGAAATTCAAAAATATAAAGAAACAGTGCAACATCAAGAAGACAATCACAAATGGTTACAAAACCACCTCTATTTAATCAATACATTAACATTTCTGACACTTAAGACAGTATTTAAGAAATTTCATCTTACACATTTCCTGATGTGTTACTTAGGGGCATTTTTCACATTGGAAATATTTACATGCCTTCTTTATGTATAGTTCATCAGGAGTGGGAACCCTGCAAAGATCAGTAGGCATTGTCTTACCTCTTATTTGATTTTCCCAGACATGCCTCTCTCCCTTAAAAAAAATAGATTCTGCTTTCCAGATAGAGCTTTCAGATTGTCACATTAATGAAATACATTATGATTGGGGGGGGGCAGGCAAGGAGTTGGGTGGTCTTAGATCTTGTTTGCTTGTGTATGATATTAGATATGTTGTCTGTCATTCGGATTGTATTTATTTTCTCACTGAAATTCACAAACAACCACAAGGTATACAGAGAAAACCCCTTATCCTTCAGGCCTCTTCCTGCTTTATCTTTGTCCAAACAACTGAGGAAAGAGGTGAGGGAAAAACAAAATAATAAATCAGAAGAACATATGACAAATGCTTACAATCTCAGAATGGACACTGAAAAAAACTCTAACCTTGTAAGGCATATACAGTATACAATCACTTTTCAGTTTTGAAATTTCCTCCTTCTACAAAGAAAGGAAGAAAAGGCTCTCAATATTTCCCTTTAAGATACAAACATTTTCTTCACTTGACAGTGTATTGACAAAGTGATGGAGAAAACTTCCTTTCCTCACTCTGACAGACAGAGAGGAAGATGAAGGAGAGAGATCAGTGGAACACAACACACTCAGAAGAATGAACAACCCCAACTGGGACACAACTCAGATACCAAGAGAACCTTAAGCTGCGTCAATGGCATCTGTACACCAAGAGCCAACTGCCAAAACTTAATGCATGTCTCATAAATGAGGATCCAGGTTTTTGGATTATTATTAGCAAACATTCTCCTAATGACAGAAACTATTCTCACATGGAAAATTTGGAATCAGAAACAAAGAGAAGGATACGTTTGGCATCTTTGTTTTCTGAACATCCAAAACAAGGAAGACACACCACCACTGTAAAACAGATGTTCCAGCAAGTAAAGTTTTACAAATACATATATATATATATATACACACACACACACACACAAAAAAAAAAAAACTGCAAGAGCATCTTGACAGGTTTGCCAGTGATACAATTGTGTAAATAAATATATACCAAGAGTGGTATCTGCATTTTTTTTCACTGAGGTAGTACCTTCCTAGCTGCAGTACCCTCATTATTCGACTAATTCTTTTGACAGTATCTTCATACACTGTCTTCCCAGACTGCAGAACATCAGAATCACAAGGCTCAGACAGTGCTTCTTATCATCATAATACAGAAGAAATCCCAGTGTCTTCACTGTATTGTCCATCTTCTGCAGGTTTTTAATTTTCTTTCAGTGTTGTGTGAACTCAGAACCTTTGTTAATGATACTCCAGCAGCCACTTTACTAGATTTCCTTACTTGAAACCTTATTATTTCTAGTTCTATGGTTCAGACAGGTTTTCTTCTTTGTCTAACTTCTGTCAGCAGAATCAGAATTTTCATCATAATCTGGTTCACAAAGGAAGCACAAGTTACTGGAATTCAGAGACTGCAAATCTGTTTCTTCTGATTTAAGACTGTCAACTACAATGGGGCAGCACCTACTTTGAGAGCAAACTGCATGGCCTGCAGCAATTAAGTCTTCACCTACACTGCTGTTGTCGTACAGAAGATCCACCTCTAATTTCATTTCAGAGCCATAGTGGATAAAATGAACTATCAGCACAGGTTTAAGAAGAAGCTTCTGAAACAGAATTATAGCTTCATCACTCCAGTGTTCCTCCTTGGCAGGAACTGTATCATGCAAACAGCAAGAGTGTGCCAAGCGTGGGAAGTAAAGCAGACTTTCCGGAATGACTTTAAGTTTATGGATATCAGAATAAGCGATGCTCTTCAGAAAGCCATAGTCTATAAATGTAAGAACAACAGACTGACTTGTTACTTCAGTAATTTCTGCTCTGTACCATTCTGCTTTCAGTCCAAACTTGATCAAGCAGCCGGCACCAGGGCTCACATGTTCTTTAGGCAGAGCTGGCAAGTTGTCAGGAAGGTCAGAGAGCAGCAAGGACAACTTTCGCCCGCAACCAAAGAAGAGTTCAAACTGGATGCTGAAGTTTGAAGGATCCGTAACTACAATTGCAAACCCAGGATATGTTGTGCCACTTCGCACCCACATCCACATGACTGAATTTATCTTGAATGACTCCTCAGAGTTTGTATTAGTGCATTTTTCTGGTCCAACAACTGTCCGACAATTTAAGAAGTGATTCAAATACTCCTGAAGCATAACCTGCCCTACCAAAACATCTACCTCCCAGATACCAGGGGATTTCAAATATCTCAAAAACAAGATCCTTATTTCACAGTCCAAGAATGCATTTAATAAATGATCAAACTGAATTTTCTTCAGGTTCTTAAACCAAATCCATTTACAAAACACAGCTTGTTTAGGAAAACTTTTAATCTCATCACTAAGCATCTTTGCATTATTTAAGGACACCATTTCACATGTGCCATAATCCATGAAAAAAACCAGCATTAACTTCTCCCTGACAAATTTCTCTATCACTTCCGATCGATACCATTTAAAGTTCCTTTCAGATTGTGTCATGCATTCCAGTCCTTTTTCTATGTCATCCACTTTAAGCAAATCACTTTTTTGTGCTTCTTTGTCAAGCATTACATTTAACTCATGTAATATTTGCAAATTTTTAACTAACTGTACGTAAAATTCTCCAGTCTCTGAAATATTAACCACTTCTGCTGCTTCTACTTGTCCAAAATTTATAACTTGATGAAGGATACTTACAGGGTTTTTGGAAGTATTTTTCATCCTAACAGCTTCAGTTTTATTTTGACCACCCGAACCATTCCTAGACTTTCTATCTTGATCATTACCATTTTGTTTTGGCCTACTGTTCCAATGACACATTTGTGTGTTTTGCCACCCTGAACCATCTATTTCCTGCAGAAGGTCATCAGACATAGACTTTCCATCACAAATTACATCTATTTCCCATTGCTCTCCATGTTTCTCTAAGAATTTGCAAGTAACTGGCTTATTACTTACTTTTCTTGCAAAAGAAGCACTTTTCTCAGTCCAGCTTTCACCAGGAATATTTTTTACACTGCTAAGGAAACAATGAACACTAAACCTTGGCAGAGTTAAGAACTTCTCTGGAATCCTGCAGATTTTTGATGAACTTAAAACTGCAGCATTACCATAGTCAATAAACTCTACCTCAAAGGAGTTTCCTGATTTCAGAGTTTTAATAACTGCTCTGTAGTAAAAACAATCGGCCTCATGCTCTGCAACAATGAGATCTCCTACCATGAGCTCATCTAAGCAAATTTCCAGACCTCCATTCTCCAAGCTTTCATTTAAATCATTTGCTAGTTTTATTATTAAGTTTTCATCCTCTGCAAGGTGAACATAGAAACTTGATGGACTATTCATGTGAGAAATGTAAGCTCCTACTTCAGTATTCACCAGGATATCACGTTTAGGAAGCCTGATTAACGTAGGTATATTTTTACTACTCCTTTCCTGCTGACCTGTACAACTTAGTCTTTCATTATGAGATTCAGAGAGAGCATTTACAGTTATTTCCTTCAAAGTTAAAGCAGAATGAGAGACTGAATGAGAAGCAGGTTTTCCAATCAGAAGGTCTCTGTTCTGTAGAACAGCAGCAGAAGTATCTCTAAATCCTGGCTCTCTGCTGTCCTGTGAAGTCTGATGTTTTAAGGATCCACTACACAATTTTGGTGTGCTACATGCAGTTTGCCCTTCATCTCCACAATTCTCTCCAGTATCTGTCTGGTAAAACTCATCATATACTTGGCATTTCACTTCAGTTTTCAATGTAGGTATTTCAGGATTTTTAACACTCACTTTATTAATTTCCTTTTCATCTTCCATGTGACATCTCACTTCTTCATTACTTGTAAATTGTAACATACAGCTTTTCTGTGACAACTCTTCTGATATTTTTTCTTTAAGTTTTTGACTTACTTTGAGCTTTCCATCATACAACTCCACAACAATCTTTCCATCTGATTCTCTGGATAAAATTACAGCCTTCAGCAGTTTACCAAGGAATCTTTCCTCAAACCATTTAGTAATGCTTGCTGGAATATTTTCCCCCCTAAGATCTGAGAGATAGCATTTAATAGCTTGCATGGGTGTGAATAATAAGTCAGTGGCAGAGTCTGGAATGGGTATCAACTGGTCTCTCTCTACCATACTCTTATTTCCAAAATCCACGTATTTAGCATATAGATAGGATGTCGATTCCACAGGAAAAGCCAAAGCTCTGTAAAACAGACCATCTTCAAAATATCTGGCTATAAATAATCGTGTTCTGCTGGTATCATACCTCACGTTATTTGACATTTTACTTATCTCCCCAACCCTCTTCATCAATGCCTCCACAGTTTCAGTGTTTCGATTAAGCTGACAATAGAATTTTGAAGGACTATTTATGTGAGTTATATAAACCTCCTCCTCACTTCCAATTTTTATATCAAAAGATGAGTAGCAAAAACTGTACAGAGAACCCAAAGATGCAAGGTTTCTCAGTTCACCACATTCAGACTGGGTGAGACCACATTCTCTGAGGAATTCCTCTGCACTAATACGCGGAGTCCGTAAGTCAACAACATTGCATAAACAGTTGGGGCTCACAAGAACAACAGCGTAAATTATGCAAGTCAGTGGTTCTCCAGAAGAAGAAATGAAGTCTTCAAATTGCCTATGCACTTCTTCAGACCAACTAAGTGAATCAGTCTGTAGGGATACATTTTTAAGTCCACACCGAAATGCTTGACTTTCCAGCGTTAGGAAATCTGGAAGAACAGCCTGAAGATCTTTAAGTAAAACTCTTTCACGATAACCATAGTCTATAAAAACCACATCAACTTCATTTTTGGATACCTGCTGCACAACAGTTGCTCTATACCACTTCCCATCTTTGGGGTACTTAACAATACAGGCAACCTGCCCACTTTTATAAGGATTGGTATGATCTTTATAGCGAGCCTGAATTCGTCCCATTAAGTTATTTAGCTCTGGCAGTTTGCTTTGCAACTGACATGAAAAATCTGATGGGGAAAAAAAGCAAGAACACACCACTTCAAAAACATCTCCCGGTTTAAAAAGAAACTCTTTATAAAATAATTTTCCCTCACATACCGATTTATGCATTTTAGAGACAGTACCTTCTCCAAAACAGGATGGCAAAACAGATTTTATAGGCATTGGAGACACACTTGATTTTTTCTTCTGAAGTATGTCTCCATTTCCAGGGACCTTGCTTTTACTGGTGCTCACTGCATTGATTTTTGATTTTTTACAGTTGATGTAATTCCAGTTTTGCCGTTTTCTTGCTGACTTTAGAACAGAACCTGGTGGTTTTTCCCAGTATTCAGCATACCCAGCTTGAATCATATACATGGCAACATTTCCTTGATGCAAACCGTTACAGTGCACATTAACAATGTACTTGTTGTTCTCCTTTCCAATGACATAAAGCAGCAGTTTTCTGTTCAGCACTATACTTTTAAAGAAATCGGTTTCTTTTTTAACCCACACACCATCAGTGGGAAATGTGCAAGCAAGGGAACAACACATAGCTAAAGCTGGTAAGTCAGAAAATGCAGGAAGCAATGTTTTCACATCATGACAGGGTACTGTATCTGTATTTCCAAAATCCAAAAACTTAACAGTAATGTTTACACAGAGCACTTTTGTGACAACAGCCCGGTAAAAACACCCATCTTTGCTATACCGGGCACAGCACAGCACCCCCGGTTCTGGCTCTTTAAGGACCATTTCATCAGCTCCACAGTGACTGTACACACAGGCAATATTTTTCATCAAGGCCTGAAACGCATTCTTGTATCTGCAAGGTTGAATCCAAAAGTCAGATGGATTTACTATATGTACCACAAAAGCTTCATAGAAATAATTTATTTGCATCTCTTCTCTTTTGCAGTGGCTGGAGAAAGAACTATCCTGTTCAGGTAAGGAAGTTTTTCTATCTTTATTTACAGTATAATTCTTAAGCAAATTGTATCTCTTAGGACATCGTTTACAGTTTTCAGCAATACTTGTAATTTTTGTTCCCAAAAGTGAGCCACATGATGCAGCTGCCTCATTCAGATTTTCTGGATGCTTAGCATTACTTCCAAGATCTTGTTTTTGCAGCGTAATATAATACAAGTGTTCAATGTTATTGTATAAATCAAGGGTTACACACACAGAAGTTTGTTCTATCAAGGCCTGCATAAGTTTTCTCAGCTGAACTTTTATTACTGTTTCATCCTGTTTACCAAAACAAGACAGTGCACATGGAAACGAAATCATTGGTAATGTCATGAACTCCGCTCCAAGTTTGTGAACAGAACTAGGTGGCACAGCTTCAGTAATGCCAAAATCCATAAACCAGACCTCCACATGGCCAGAGAGAAGCTGTTTTATCACTCCTCTATGCCACTGCCCGCTTTGTCTCTTGGCAGCACAAAGGAGCCCTAAACTATCACAAGATGCAGTATTTTCTCCAGTGAGAGCTTCATAGTACAAATGCATAGCTCCTGTCAAATCTTCCAGCTCTTTCTGCCATTTTTGTATCTGACAATAAAATTTATTTGGGCTTATTGCACCAGTTATTTTTACATTTTCTTTATTGCCAACAGGTAGACATGGAAAAAGTTCATCTATAACATGCCAAAAATCTGTTGGTTTCTCAGAATTATTTAAGGTAAGCAACTCCTTGACTGAAAAGTTCTGTTTCAACAGTTGTGGCATTCTCCTACAAACCCTTCCTTCAGGCAATGCTCTTAAAGTTTCTACAATAAGACAAAATGAATCTCCATCAATAAATCTACCTAACTGCAGTTCAAGAACATCAGCAATAATCTTTGGCACTTCTAGAATAAACAGCTGGTGTGGTATAACAGCCTTCACATGTCCTGTAATCTGTAATCCTACCAGAGATGAAAAATAGTTAATGGCATTTGGACCCCATTTTTCTCCAAGAGGAAGAACACTTGCAAAAACACCCAACACCACCTTTGGTGGCAGCTGAAACAATTCATCACAAGCAGCAGCAAGGTGTGTTTCCTCAACCACCATCACACATCCAGTGTCTATAAGATAAGCCTCACAGATATTCTCTCTCTTTCCCAGAACTCTTCCTCTATGCCATTCTCCTTCTGTGTCTTCCACCAAACAAGATCCACCAATGGAAACATTCGCTTTTACTTTGAGCACACGCTGTATTTCATTTTGTAGTATGCAATAGTCAGGCTCACACCCTGCACTGTGCTGAGCATGGAACATTATAAACAAGCACTCCGGATGGCATTCTACGTGAGTTATCTTCAATTTCATATCCACTCGGTCTGGTAAAGGAGTCAGAGATTCTATCATGTCTGCAAAGAAAAGGAGTATGATCATCCTGATGGCCTGATGGTTTTCTGCATTTCTCCTTTGCAACTAAACTCCTTACATGACATTTGTTTTCAAAATGTTTTAATAGCATATTATTAAAATTCTGGTTAAAATGTATACTAAACATTTAAGAATGTCATGTTTTATGCAACTGGGATACACTTGACAGGTAAATGCCTCCCTGACACCCAATCCCATCAGATCTCAGAAGCTCAGCAGGGTCAGCCCAGGATTAGTACTTGGATGGGAGACCTCCTGGGAAATGCCGGGTGCTGTAGGTTCTAGTCCTGAGGACTTCACTGGCACTGTCCAAGCTCGCTCGGCCGTGGCAGATGAACCTCAGGACTTAAATGGTGGGGCCAGTTCTGCGCACGCTGAGCCTCACCTAAAATCCACTGCGCAGGCTGGAAGGGCACACCCACGTGGGGACAGCCCTTCCCAAATCTTCGTTCGAGAAGCCAAGCCACACACACACACAACACACTTGACACAATTCTCTTTGTACAGACATGCTCAGATACCACAAAAAGAGGTACCTCTGGATTCACTCTTGGGGCCACAGGCTAATTTTATCATGACAGACTCATTTCTAACCAAAAAGTTGCTCCCAGAATAACACAGAGAATTTAAGATTACATCAGAAAACTGTTGGGAGAAGGGACCTAATCGACCTTCAGGAATGCAGAATATGGCAGGACAGATGAGTGGGAAGACTGTCTTTCTTCTCAAAGTATGTCTGCTCAAAAAAAAAAAGGAGTGGAAAACAATTCATGTTGTTTATGTAAGGCCTGCTCATCTCAAAACTGCTACTTACATCCAGTAAATTTAACTGCAAATCTCTCCAAAGGAGATGCAACTCAGTGTTTTATTGTACTGGAATTGCAGTTACAAGGAGATCTTACCTGCAAAAGTACTTCCAGTCTGTTTCTCTTTCTTTTTAATGTGTCAGTGACCAAGGACTCACCCTCTACTCACTCTGCTTTTTCTACCTAAATTACTTCTTCAAATCACTGACATCTTTTATAGCTCTGTGCTTTACTGTTTACTTACTCTGGCTCTCTCTATACTATCACTTACAGCAATAGTGCATTTTAAATTCTTGTAACTGCAAGGACATACCAAGCACATCATCTATGTGCAATGCTTCTGCACCTCCCATCAAGCAACAGTTGTGCCAGCTGTGTTTTGCACTGTCTCAACAGTCCAATTCTGACAGTTTAAGTATCTTCAAATTCTTCAGATACCTTTTTGATCTTATCTATAATCTGGACTTCAAGCTCTGATTCCAGCTCCATACACATGTCAAGATTCAATGCATCTGTGATTTCAAACTGTCTGAAAAGACTCTGCATGACCATAATTTCATCAAGCAATTCCATTAAATAAACCTCTGTTCTAACAAAGTAATTAGAGGTACACAACATCAAACGCAAAGAAAGTGGATAAACACACAAGGATAGTCTGGACAGAAACCTTATTTTATGAATTTTTTTGTAAAGCTGAAAGTTAAACTTTCAGTTTCAACTACAAGTTATTAGGGCAAGATCCTCCTCAGCCTCAAAAAATCTTCAGTGGAACTTCCATTTGAGTTTTCATCATAAGCATACATGAAGTGATTACACAAGCTCTCCTCAGAACAAATATTGAACCCCATCATTCTAGTTCCACAAAAAATAAAAAACCACACTAGTAAATAAATGAACACTCTTACTGTAAAGCAATAGGGCAGAAGGACAAAGAATCACACATAAAATTAACAAAAAAAAATCCCCAAACCACCAGACACCAAAAAACGCTGAGTAAAAGCAGTACTAAACCCAGATCTGACAAACACCTGCTCCAGCAAGGCCCTTTTCCCCACTTTTCCCTGTAATACAAAGCTAAATTCTGAGGGTTTTTTAGTGAAAGAAAACAGTCTTCAGCAAAGGGTTCTGTCTGCCTGGAATAAGCACTTCATCACACAGATAATAAAACTGTTGAAGGGCCATCACTGATGCTCTGAGTCCTTTTTTTTTCCCTTCACCAAAACGAAGCACTGCTTGCATAAACATATAAATAATTTGTGCATCAACATTTGCTAGCCTGTTACCACGGCCCAAATAACAGCAACCCCATTTCTACAGTTTACAAAATGGCCTTTTGCTTTTTACTCACCTTTCCACCAGTTAAGGTTTATTCACTCAGAGGACACACCTTCTAAAGGAAATGCAGTCCACTTACTAACAACTCTGCAAACCTCTACAAGAAAAGATGGTAGAAAATCATTAGAAAAATATATCTAAATGAAACTCCTTTACTACTTCTCTTATCCAAAGCAGCCCTGAGGATAACCTCTTGGCAGTGTTTGCCCAGAAACAGCTCAACCTTAGCCAGCACTGTGCACTTGCAGCCCAGAACACCAAATGTATCCTGAGCTGCATCAAAAGCACAGTGGGTGGCAGGTCAAAGGAGGGGATTTGCCCCTCTGCCCTGTGCTACTGAGACCCCACCTGCAGTTCTGCAGCCAACTCTGAGGTCTTCAGGACAGGGAGGATGTTATGGTGTTATACAGTTATAGACATACATATATGTATATATGTGTATGTGTACATGTGTGCTGGAAGGCAGAAGGGCTCTGCAGAGGGATCTGGATAGACTTGAGAGATGGGCTGATTCCAATGGGATGAAGTTCAATAAGGCCAAGTGCAGGTCCTGCACTTTGGCCACAACAACCCCCTGCAGCGCTACAGGCTGGGCACAGAGTGGCTGGAGAGCAGCCAGGCAGAAAGGGACCTTGGAGTACTAATTGACAGGAAGCTCAACAGGAGCCAGCAGTGTGCCCAGGTGGCCAAGAAGGCCAATGGGATCCTGTCCTGTATCAAAAATAGTGTGACCAGCAGGACCAGGGAAGTGATCCTTCCCCTGTACTCTGTGTTAGTGAGGCCACACCTTGAGTACTGTGTTCAGTTCTGGGCCCCTCAGTTCAGAAAGGATATTGAGGTGCTGGAGCGGGTCCAGAGAAGAGCAACAAGGCTGGTGAAGGGACTGGAGCACAAGCCCTATGGGGAGAGGCTGAGGGAGCTGGGGTTGTTTAGCCTGGAGAAGAGGAAGCTCAGAGGTGACCTCAGCACTGTCTAGAACTTGTCCTATTGCTGAGTGCCTGGGAGAAGAGACCAGCCCCCACCTGGCTATAACTTCCCTTCAGCCCCATAGGACAAGGGGGCACGATGGGCTCAAGCTCTGCCAGGGGAAATTTAAGTTGGAGATCAGAAAAAAATTCTTTCCAGAGAGAGTAATCAGGCATTGGAATGGGCTGCCCAGAGAGGTGGTGGATTCACCATCCCTGGAGATTTTTAAACACAGATTGGACGTGGCGCTGGGTGCCATGATCTGGTAAATGGACTGGAGTTGGACCAAGGGTTGGACTTGATGATCTTGGAGGTCTTTCCCAACCCAATCGATTCTATGATTCTATATATGTATGAATATGTACATATACACTGTTGCAGCAGTCCAGAGGGTGCCACAAAGGTGAGCAGAAGGCTGGATCACCCTCCTGTGGTGACAGGCTAAGTGACCCGGGTCTGTTGAGCCTGGAAAAGAGAAGACTCCAGGGAGACCTTACACCATCTTCCAGTACCTAAAGGGGCTACAGGAGAGCTGGAGAGGAACTTTTCCAAAAGCATGGAGCAATAGGGCAAAGGGGAATGGCTTTACATTTTTAAAGAGACATTTTATGACAGACAAAATGACAGACAGACTATTCTGGGCTGGAAGGGACCCATAAGGATCATCGAGTCCAACCCTTAAGTTCCCGTAACACTACACACAAAACACCAGGAAACTAACGGGATAATAAACCATATTTTGTTTTCACAGTAACATTCAGACTCTTGGAGTTACTACTGGAAACTTAAAGCATGAAACAAATAAAATGTGACTTACACACAAGTAAAATTCAGTCTTTTAAGCTTTGACTTTGGCTAAGTAACAGTTCTGAAAAAACTCAGAGATGATGACAAATCACAAAATTGAAAGTCCAACCCCAAATCCTTCAAATGTTACTTGGACAGAGGTCACAGGAAGCAGCTGGTATTTGGGAAGCTGGAGCTGTTTACACTGAACCCGAATTTGTTCTAGTTTGCATCACACTTAACTTGGGGGCAAGACATTTTATTGGGTTTGTGCTCAAGAACAAAACAAACTGAACACCTGACCCCACAAAGCAGTTTAGGCAACAACATTTCCTCAAAAAAGCCCACCAAAAACAAAGCAGAAGGAAAGCCTCCAAGGATTTACTTACTAAAATGTTCACAGGTTGACTTTATTAAAGCTATTCTTAAGTTTCAATTAAGCTTCTGCTTGCTCATGCTGGGCTAAACCAAACACACCAAGAATGCAACATGCCCTCCCCTTTACAATAGAGTTTAATGTTTCCCTGATGAACTTTTGAGGGCATTCTGAGAACTTTGAGTGATTTCTCCAAAGCTATATATTCCCTTATTCAGTTTAGGCTCAATTAGTGTACAAGCCTCAGTAATCTATTGTAGATAAATAATTAGAATGGGCATTAAAAATTTACAAAGTTATTTAAATGTCATCTTTATAACTGGAAATATTTGTGATTTTGTGCATTATTGGTGAGGCTGATCACTGCTGTAGCTCCATGAAAGAGTCAGAAATGGGAAAAAGGACACTTGCTTATGTTAGCTATTAGGAAAAAACTCTAAACTATGAGGGCAGGAAGGCACCAGTACAGATTGCCTGGAGAAGCTGTGGATGCCCCATCCCTAGAAGTGTTCAAGGCCAGGCTGAATGTGGCCGTGAGCAAACTGAGATAGTGGAAGCTGCCGGTGGGTTTGAACTGGATGATCTTTAAGGTCCTCTCCAACCCAAACCATTCTATGAGTCTCTAAATCCTCCCCCTACCCAACAAACACACCTAACTTAACTACAATCTTAAAATTACAAAAAAAACGAAATTACTAAACTGAATCCACCCTCCTAAAAGCATGGTCTGACCACCCTTTGCCCACTGCAGCTCAAAAACCACCCCAGTTAGGGAAACACCATACAGGTGGCACCTGCCAGCTGCGTTCTAAGCAGGAGCACTCACGCATTTATTTCTACTCACAACGCTTCAGTCATCAAAACTCGCATTATACCATGCACCACCACCATACATGCAACTCACGGCATAACAAAAAGGGTTTTAAATGCAACGAAGGATAGGACAGAAGGGACAGGATAAAGAGCCGCCCTGCCCGAGGCTGTGTGAGGCCGGGCTCACCTGCGAGGAGCCGGCATGGAGGCGGGCACGGCATCACAAGGGGCGGATGCGAGACCCGAGAGCGAAGACCAACACCTCTGAGCAGCTGTCGCAGCTCCCTCACCACTCACACCCGGCACAGCGCGGTGCAAGAGGCGGGTGCGCCACGATACAGACACGACCCTCCAACCCCAACACCCCCACGCCCCACGGGCAAAATGGCGGCGCGGAGCGCGGAGCGCGGAGCACACGCTGCCCGGGACTGCGCGTGCGCAGCGGCACCGCCCAGGAGCTTCGCGCCTGCCGTGTGGGCGGGGCCGCCCGAGCGGCGCGCGGGGACTGCGGGTTCGAGTCCCGCGTCCGTCCGGGCTGCGGTGTGGGCTGGGCTGAGTGTGGAATTGTGCCCTTCTCTGAGGGGGCTGTCTGTGTGTGTGTCTGTGTCTGTCTGTCTGTCTGTCTGTCTCTCTGTGTGTCTCTGTCTGTGTGTGTGTGTCTGTGTGTGTGTGTCTGTGTGTGTGTGTCTGTGTGTGTGTGTCTGTGTGTCTCTGTGTGGGTCTCTGTGTGTGTCTGTGTGTCTGTCTGTGTCTGTGTTTGTGTGTCTCTGTGTGTGTCGTGTGTGTCTGTGTGTGTGTGTGTCTATTTGTCTGACTGTGTCTGTGTGTCTGTGTATCTGTCTGTGTGTCTGTGTCTGTCTGTGTTTGGGGCAGGGGGCTCTGTGTCTGTGTGTGTGTCTCTGTATGTGTCTGTGTTTGGGGGTGGCTGTGTGTGTGTCTGTGTGTGTGTTTGGGGGGCGCTGTGGCTGTATCTGTTGGGAGGGGTTGTCTGTGTGTCTGTCAGTGTCTCTGTGTCTGTGTTTGGGGGTGGCTGTGGCTCTGTGTGTGTGTGTTTGGGGTGTGTGGGGGTATCTGTGTGTCTGTGTGTGTTTGGTGGGGTTTGTGTGTGTATTTGGCGGGTTTTGTTTGTTTGGGTGTTCGTGTTTTCCCTTTCACGTTGCAGCTGTCATTCATAAGGTGTTACCTGTCTAGCCTTTGAGAAAGGCGCCTCTGGGTCACACAATCTGCTGGAGCTGCCTGGAGAGGACTTGAAAGCTCTTTGTTCTTTCCCATTAGCACGAAGAAATTCTCCAGGCTGAGGAAAGTGCATCTTAACAGGGTGCAAAGTGGTGCTTCACTTGCTTTTGCCTGCTTGGTTTTTGTTTTCGGGTTTTGTGGGAGGTTTGTTTGGGTTTTTTTGTGATGTTGAGTAGTTTGGGTTTGGTTTTCTGTTTTAAAAAAGAGTAAAAGCTTAGGTGGTCACAAGAAATACAAATATTAACATGCTGGTATTTCTATAGCTGATTGTACTCTTTAGAAAGAGTTCAGCTGTGTGTAATAATTTCTAGGAGTTTACCTTCAATTTTTGCCCTTTTTGCCCCCCCACTGGTCAGAATTGCTGCACCACAGTCGCACCCTCTGCAAAGTTAAGAGAGAGAAAAGCTGGGTTTGTAATACTTACAGATGTAGTGGTCTCCAAATACAGCTAATATATTAAAGTCTGTATAATATACTTTTTAAGTGGTATTGTAGGTACTTAGCTTAACCCTGAAATTTACAGGAGCTCTTAATTTGATTTTGCAGATAAGTGGGCATGTTTGTCATGGTCAAGTATTTGTAAGAGCTGCTAAGAACAAAAGTTATAGAGATCTATCACTGATAGAACATCAACTTTGTTTCTGGATAAAATGTCCAGTTTATTACTGCATTCTTATGTTGGACAACACAATTCCACTACTGGAAAACTCCATGTCTGGAGTTTTTAGTTTTTTCTAGTCTGTTTACTTCTTGAACAGAAAGTAACACTATACACATCCTGAATTGTAAAGCTTTTTATTTTCCTAATGTAATGCTGCAGTGTCCTGTGCACTCCCTCTGTACCCTGGGCTTCCCATTTTATGCTTCAGGGTTTGGACCTTAGCACTGTCTAGAACTACCTGAAGGGAAGTTCTAGCCAGGTAGGGGCTGGTCTCTTCTCCCAGGCACTCAGCAATAGGACAAGGGGGCATGGGCTTGAGCTCTGCCAGGGGAAATTTAAGTTGGAGATCAGAAAAAAATTCTTTACAGAGAGAGTGCTCAGGCATTGGAATGGGCTGCCCAGAGAGGGGGTGGATTCACCATCCCTGGAGATTTTTAAACTGAGATTGGACATGGCGCTGAGTGCCATGATCTGATAAATGGACTAGAGTTGGACCAAGGGTTGAACTCGATGATCTTGGAGGTCTTTTCCAACCCAATCGATTCTATGATTCTATATACATACTCCTCTTTAGGCAGCTCCTCCAGAAGGCCTGCCCTCAGCAGGTCTGTCTTTACAGAAGGTGCAGACATCAGGAAGCTTCTCAAATATTAGAAGTAAATGAGTTTGTAACCTTTCCGTTCTGGGATGGCAAATAATTTGTCATCTTAGTGTATACCACACATTCATTTATTTTTTAGTATAACTCTTTACTTGAGATGCTGTGTTTTGTAGGGGTTTACTAGTGGGCTGTCTTTTAAGATTGACACAGATTTACATTTTCTTGACTATACATCTTATTAGAAGAAAACTGTTGTAAACAGATGGGCATCCAGCGTATCTGAAGACTTTGGAAAACCTTGCCAAACATCTGAGCATGCTTGTCTCACTTTGAATAAAAAAGGTAGAATACTAGATATTTAGTATAGCAATAGACTGATGAAAACTGTGTGTGTGTGTGTGGCTCAGCTTCGCGTGGCTGTGCCCTTCCAGCCTGCGCAGTGGATTTTAGGTGAGGCTCAGCATGCGCAGAACTGGCCCCACCGTTTCAGTCCTGAGGTTCATCTGCCACGGCCGAGCGAGCTTGGACAGTGCCAGTGAAGTCCTCAGGACTAGAACCTACAGCACCCGGCATTTCCCAGGAGGTCTCCCATCCAAGTACTAATCCGGGGCTGACCCTGCTGAGCTTCCGAGATCTGACGGGATCGGATGTCAGAGAGGCATTTAACTGCCTGAAAACTGTGTGTAATACTGAAATTTTCCATTCTCTAAGGTGCTTTGAAGCTCTGACTAAATTTATGTATTCAGCTTTACTTGGTGTTAGATGATCAGATTTCACATCCATAGTCTACTTAGGCAGAGTTAGGTAAGAATGGACTTCATTAGCACAATATTTACAGAGGAAAGATACGACATGATCTTTTAAAGAAGTTAGATTCGTGCAAGATTGAAACTTGGTTGGAATATAGAGTTCAATCTTGTGCAATGTCTTGGCATCCTCTACCTTGAGAAGAGAGAGTGCTATCTCAGAATGGCAATTCAGGAGCCTCAGGTACCAGAGTGCCTAATGCACTGCCAGATCCCAGGAGCAACCTCCTGCAGTAGCATCTGAGATGTGAAGAGTCACTGTAGGTTATTGTGGCCAGTCAGAAGCAGGGAAGAGCCTAAAGTAGAAATAACAGTGTTCCAGTATCCCAGAATGTCCTTATAGTGTACTTCAGCAAACTTGTAAAACCTATTCAACGTTTTCACTGCAGCATTTTGCAAATGTTTTAAAATACTGGTGAAACTACACAATCCACATTGATTAGTACTAAATCTCAAGAAATTTTCCCAGCTTTGTTTACTGTGTAATACAACCAACTCTGAGTTTTCATCTTTTTCTCTTTATTGATCTTTACAAATGTTGTGATGTTGTTATTCCAACAAATAGTTATATTTTCCTTCCTTGTCATTATTTTGAGGAACCCATTAAATATTGCTGGTTTATCCAGTATGGAAGGTTACCAAACTGTAGTAAGTTTATTTATACTTCATTGACAGAAATAAAATATAATTGAATTTTGTTGTGTGAGGCTTTGCCATTAACAAGTCTTGACTAAGACAAAACCCCAGAAGTGAACCTTGGTTTTGGTTTGTATGAAACTGCTGAATAGGGTGGTACTTCATGTGTTCCACAATATATCTCTATATGTCCACTCAGGTATATTTTCTAATCAGGAACTTTTCCTGTGATACTTGTATATGCTTTAAAATAGTTAACTAAAACCTAAAATTAAAAAACCCTCTGTGCTCATGGGTTCATTTTTATTCTATAATAGATGGTGATTTGTTTCAGAACTGGCCTACTTTCAGTACACCTCCACATAAAACTTTGTGTAAAGAAATGGGTACTGGTTTTCCTTATAGATTCAAGAGTAGCATAAAGAAAATAAAAGTTTTATTCTGATGGAGTTTAATGGAAGATCATAAATGAAGCTCTGCTGCCAGCTGCCTGCCAGTAGGTAGAACTTCTTTGAGTAAACCTTGTTGAACTCAGAATGAATATCTAATCACACTCCTGGCTAACTTCCAGCAATTAGGAAAATTGGCTTTGAGGGAAGGGAACAAAAGACAAGGCTGTCCTTTGTTGTAAAAGTTGAGAGGCATACTGAAAAATATTACCAAGGATGGCTTTTGGATAACATGGACAGTCTAAGCACCAAAAGTAGTCAGTCTGTAGCCTTCTTAGATTGTTCTTGCCAGGTGGTAATTATGTATTTTCTTTGATTTGAGCAGTAGAAAAATTAGAAGGAAACACTGCAACCTGTAAGATAGATGACAAAAGGAGAGGAATTATCAGCATCTTCTGTTTGAGTTTTAAAATAAAAGTCAGTCTTGCTGAATTCCTTGTGCAGAAAAAAAATAGATAACCACCTACCTCCAAGGAAGGCAAGAGGTATGCAGATTACAAGAGAATGAGAGTATCTACCCAGTGTAGAAAGAGGGAAGGGTTTAAGTCTTCATTTCTCCTTAGTGTTTCCTTTCTGGGTGACTAAATAGCTGAACACTCCTGATGCTGGTTCTATGCTCTGTGTGCTGACTGGAATGAATCCCATTCTGCAGCACCTGACTTCCACAAAGCATTATGTAATGAACATAACTGCTTTGATTCCAGAAAGGGATAAAAGGAGATTTAAGCAACACATATCCTACTTTTGATCCCAACAACTATTCTGGGATCTGTCCTTAATTTTGCTAAAATTATTTCTGAATATTAGTATCATAAAACTTTCAAAACTAGATAACGGTTAGACTTCACTTTTAGGAAGGACAGTCTGTAATAACAAATACTTTGAAACTGTCTCCTGCTTTTGGTTAGTTCATGACATGCATGGACATGTGTATGGAGAGAGGAACTTAACACTCCAAGGCTTAGTTCCATCCCACTCACCTTGATTCATGTGCAAAGCTGCAAATACATCTGTGATTTCTGATTGCCAGAAACATTTTTTATTGTATGTGATCAATTGCTTTTCTAAAAGACACTGCAGCATTCCTTGTTCTGGCATTTGTGTTTGTCTTCTAAATAAATGGCTTTGAAAGGGAAGATATATGTAATACACAGGTCCAAGTGAGTGGTGACAGCAAAAGTGCAGGACATTTTAGAGTTCTGAAAATGAAGAATGAAAAACACCTCTGCCTAAGATAAATCTCACAATGAATGGATTGTTTGTTCCATGTCAGCCCAAGTTTATTGTTTTAAACAATGGCATTTATAATTAGAAATAGGTGATATAAAAATAATGATATTGTTCTATTTCCTGAAAAAAATCACTGTGTCTTCTGAAACTTTGATGCTACAAGATCTGTATAAAACTTATTCTTTTTTCCCTGAAGTCAGTCCAAAAGGTTTGCTGTCTTTTTAATAGTCAGCAAACTTGAAAAACAACAAAACTCAAAACAGTCATCTCAAAACAAAAGTTTGTACACGTTTTCCTGTTTTGTCTTTGAAAGTGTGTCCTCGATGTGTTGTTGTTCTTGGTTGGTGTTGCTGTTAAGCTGAGCGATAGCCACGAGGTGGCAGGAACAGCCACAAGTTTAGCAGGATGATTGGAAATACACTTGAGTTCCTTCGGTAGAACGAAGGAGCACAGGAGCAATCAATTCAGTGTGACACATATTGAAATGCGTGGGTGCCTGTGCTGTAGAGTTTCATCGGAATGGTCATCAGATTTATCACTCCATCTGAAGCCACTTTTGATTGTTTTCAGGTAAAAGTAGCTCTCAAAATATTTTGAATCTATTTACAGTACCTATTTACTCAATACAGAGTCAGATTTTAATTTCAAATATTTTACTAAAACGTGTCAGTTTTGCCACGTCTAGAATCTTTTAAACTATATTTGTATAATCATTTATAGGAAATTAGTCATTAACTGACCAGTTTATATACAGGAAAGCAGAGGGCAGAAATAGCTTTTACAAAGTATTTTCAGTGGCAGATGACAGAATTATAGAATGGTTGGGGCTGGAAGGAACCTTAAGGACCATGAAGTTTCACCCCCCTGCCGTGGGCAGGGGCATTTTTTACACTGTTACTTTTTAAAATACACATTGCACATTTCAGTGACAGTAAGTGTCAGGGCAGAGAGCTTTGCCCATTATGTCAGAAGAAATGCTCATTTTACAGGTGAAAGAGCAAAGTGAGACTTGTCCTTAAATAGTAGGATATAACAGAACTGAGACTTGTTCTTAAATACTGGGGTATAACAGAATTTCTGTTAAGAAGGGCCTCCCAAAATAGATGAGTTTTGCCATGTGGATTGCACCATACCAGTACAGCTGTGCAGATATAGAGACATTATTAGTGGTAACATGGAGTTTATCTGCTCTGCAATTTGTATGGATGGGGCTGTGGGGCAAAGTCACATTACTATGTCATCTAAAGCACCATTTGGGCCCAGAATGCAGAGTTGTGCATAAGAAGACCCCACACTGGAGTTTTACCCTGGTATCTGTAGCTGCTGTAGGGAATGAGAGACTGTCACTGTCCATTTACATTAGCAATTCCTGTGGCACAATCAGAATAGATGTGTGAAGTTAAATGGTTGGTGCTGATAACTGGATATCCAAGCCAACAAGTTTTAAGTGAGGAAGGGTTATTTAAGTCTCTCGCACTAGTGTGGTCACATACCAGCATTTGAAAAGCATTTTTTAGTTAGTTTCATTCCAAAGAATTTGCTTGTGTGCTGAGGAATAGGTTTACAGCGCTGGCCAAAGCAGGGAAGTGGGAATGGTAGGGAGATTCATCTCCTTTTCTAAGCTAAAACTAGTGTTAAGGCACCTCAGAGAGAAGCCAAAGTTAGGCATTCCATGGGTAAATTCACATTTTTTCAGCATGGCAGTGCAGGAGTAGGGCTAATAGAGCAATTGAATGACTATACAGGAAAAGGAGTAACCATCTTCAGAACAGAACTATAATAATTTCAATTGTTTAAATCCAAATAGTTCCATTTTGCAAAGCAAATACTGTATTTCCAAAGATCTGTAGATCAAAAAGTTGTTTGGTTGTTGGATTCTTCTTTTAAATTCTGACAGTAGTTTATCCTGAGGAAGAAAAGAAAGTTAAATATGCAGTGGCAATTTTGTCATTTGAAATACTGAATATTTCTGATGAGTGGTGGAATGAACTGTGTCATGTAGTGATGGCTGGTGAACTAATGGAACTGTGTATCATGAAATCACAGGAGTGGAGAGGTGGAAACAAAACCTGTTAAATCTTCTAGTTGTCTCAGAGACAAACTGAAGGATCCTGTAGGTTTTTAACATTATTTCTTTCTATGGTCCATTTCTATCAGAAATTAAATTAAATTAAATTCTGGCCCCAACCCCACAATCTATGTCGGAAGAAAGAGCCACAGCCTTTTGCAGAGTTTAGTGAACACCATTGGTGTCTTCACCAGTATACATTTTGGATTATACAGACTTGACAGTTTGTGAGTGATCTTATTTGATAGTCACTTAAAATCTTAGCGAACCTGGTTTTGAATTTTAGACATTCAACTAAAAATCAAATTTCCCAGACTCTCAACAAAAGAATGATTTTTTTTTTTCACAAACACTGTCTATGCATCTATGCACTGGACCCATAGTGTTTAAGGATAGCAGTCTTACCTGGAATCTCTACACAATTTTCATTTAAACATAAAAACATATGTCTGGAAACTTAAGTTTCTCATCTCACAGTGCCAGTTTATAATCTGTAAAAAGCCTTTCTTTTCAGGGATGTTGAACATCTTCATTTCCTTCTGTAGCACTGGTCAGAATCTTTTAGAAGCCAATGTCCACAGTTTAAGCTAGCCTGGTATTTGTGTTTTCATAAAAACCTTACAATGTTAGACTGCAGTGTTAATCATTATATCCATCTTGTTAAATATTTTACATCTTGTCTCTGTTTACAAACAGAATGAGTTCTCTAAACTTTTTTTCTAGCAGTTGTCATTGGCCTTTTGTATGAAATTTGAAATCATCATAGTGCAAACAACAGAATCATGGAATGGTTTGAGTTGAAAGGGATCTTAAAGATCACAGAATCATAGAATACTTTGGGTTTCAAGCGACCTTTAAAGATCATCTAGTCCAAACCCCCTGCAATGAACAGGGACATCTTCCAACTAGATCAGGTTGTTCAGAGCCCTGTCCAATATGACCTTGATTGTTTACAGGAATAGGGCATTCACAGTTTCTCTGGACAACCTGTTCCAGTGCCTCACCATCCCCACAGTAATTAATTTCTTCCTGATATGTAATCTAAACCTATTCTCAGTTTAAAGCCGTTTTCACTTGTCCTGTTGAAAAGTTTGTCCCCATCTTTCTTGTAGGCTGTTGAAGTACTGGAAAGCCACAATAAAGTCTCCTCAGTGCTTTCTTTTCTCCAGGCTGAACAGCTCCAACTCTCTCAGCCTGTCTTCACAGGAGAGGTGCTCCAGCCCTCTAATAATCTTAGTGGCATCCTCTGAACTCACTCCAACAGTTTCACATCATTCATATGTTTGGGGTGCCGCAGCTGAACGCAGAACTCCAGATGAGGTATCATGAGAGTGAAGCAGATCCCTGAAGAGGTCAGACTGCTCTCCTGAAATGCAGGGAAGTGAGCTTGCTGTGCATCCTCTTTACTGCCCCAAGAGAGTCCACCATTTCATGGTCGCTGCAGCCAAGGCTGCCCTTGAGCTTCACATTCCCCACCAGCCCCTCCTTGTTAATGAGAACGAGGTCCAGCATAACACCTCTCCTCATTGGCTCCTCTATCCCTTGGAGAAGGAATTTCAGGAACCTCCTGGATCACATAAGTCCTGGTATGTTGTCCCTTCAACAAATGTCTGGGTGGTTGAAGTCCCCCATGAGCACCAGGGCTTGTGAACATGAGGTTGCTCTTGTCTAGAGAAGGCCTTATGCAGTCTTCCCTGTGAGGTGACCTGGAGCAGACCCCCACTGTAATGTGACATGTCGCTGCCCTCCCTTCAATCCTGACCCATAAGCTCTCAGCTGGCTCCTCATCCATCCCCAGACTGAGCTCCATCCACTCCAGGTGGTCATGGGCATAGAGGGTGACAGTTCCTCCTCATCTCCCTTGCATGCCCTTCCTAAAGAGCTTGTATCCTTCCATTCCAACACTCCAGTCACAGGAGCCATCTCGCCATGTTTCAGAGATGCCAATAATATCATAGTCCTGCATGTGTGTATGTTCTAACTCCTCCTGTTTATTCCCTGTCCTATGTGCATTGTCACAGAGGCCTTTAAACTGAGCCCCTGATGAAAGCTGACTTACTGGCTGGAATGGCAGGAATTCCATTGTGCACTCTTCTTCTGACCTGTGTTCCCTCTCCAGACTCTTGGCGTCTCTTGCTAGCACTGGCATTAACTGATAGGAATGGAATGGATTGAGGTTGGCCTTCCTCGGCAAACCTCAGCAATGTTCATTATGACATACACCTGCTTTTCATATTTCCAGCACAACCTGCTCTTTTGTATTAGCACCTCACGTGTTCACATGTATGTGTGTGGGCTTTAGCATTAGTTATCTTTTTAATGAATGATCAAATGCTACCTTCAGATAGGCAGAGGAAGTTTGCTGTGTACTGAGATATCTGCATATATGTTTTGAGCTATTTAGAGATCAGAAGTAGAATTTAAGTTAAAATATCTTAGAACTAATTTTGTTTTGGTAAATTTTAGCTATTTATACAGCATAAAGCAAAATCTGTTTCTCCACTGTGTCTTTCAGACAATATACTGGTTAAGCATGACATACTACAGCAATTTTAATTGCTGCAGGGTGCTGATCCATCCTTGGAATTGAAGTACAGGATTTTGTCATCACATGTATTAAAGGGGCAAAGACAGGCTGGAAATCACACCAGTCCTGAGAGAAAATGTCCTTTTTGAAGTCAATGGCAAAACTCCGGCTGAATTCACTGGGGTGAGGATTTCACTCCATATATTTAAGCAATGAGAAAAGTATTACATGTGTTACTAATACTGTGTGGATAGTAAAAAGCAGACAGATTTTTCGGTGTCTATCTGGATTTTCATGGTTTCTGCTGAAGATTTGTTTTGATTCTCAAGTCCCCAGAGTAAAACGGTTTTCACTTTGGCGTTCTGATTCCACAGTCAGACTTACTCAAGTCCATCCATGCGCCTGTCAGCATTTCATTGAAATTTTCATCTGTGAATTTGACTGTAGGATCAAGACTCCAAAGAGTCTTGAAAGGCAGAACATACTCAGGAGCTTGATTTTTCATTGGAAATACACTCCTGCTGGCCCCAGAGTTTGGCCACATTCAGAAGATTATGTAAGCTGCACCTCCTGGTCCAGACTTTGTGCTAAGTTCTTTTCCCAGCATTCAGTCTACTCTGAAGTTTCCCCTTCTCTGTCTTGTGAAGTGGTATTTCTGGGCAGGTGACTTCTGCTTCCTAACCATTCTGTTTACTTGCAGTATAAGCCATGTAAAACACATTCAGGCCTTGTCCATAGTAAGATTTTGTTACCAGCTCAACTGTCAGTGCAAAACCAAGCCCCCTTTTGCTCTACGTAGATGTGCTGTGAGGATTACCTAAAAAGGTTGAATACACATGGTTCCAAATATTGCCCTATGGATTTCCATATACATTCTTATAAACAATACTTTTTTTCTATATAGATTTCTTTATACAGTAACAGGGAATATTCTAAACTAAGAAGTCATAAGAAATTACTGGATGTTGTTAACAACGTGGTTTTTGTTATGAATGGATTCCAGGTACTGAGGCAGCCAGTCATCTCCAAAATGAGTGCATTTCCAAGGAGCAGTTCTGTCCAGCTCAGGCACAACCTCTGCGTGCACAAGATTAAATTAACTCTCTAGTTTCCACATGTTGCTGAACATATCTATCACAAGAGTGCTTGTGTAATGTTTTATGTAATGGGTGATCTTTCCTTGAAATACTTCATGTGTTGAGATCAGCATTTAAGATAACCAGTATGCCTGTGAGAAATAAATGATGATCTGCTAACATTGCTACTGCTGTACCTATTGCATACAGAGGTAAACATGAGCTCAATAAAAGAAACATTCTATTCAAATTACATTTGTACTCTATAGATGTGTTTTGGTCTTCTTCTATGAAGAAAATACAGTACTGATAATTAGTGTAAAACCTGAATGCTTTTGAAAATAGGGGCATGGCATGGAAAGGTATCACCTGATCAATCAAATCTAGACTGATGCTTTTCACCAGCTGTCTTACCTGTGACTCAGTTCTCACTTTACAGGCTTCATGTGAAATTTATTTGGTTTGAGTGATTTTTTTCTTTCTGCTGTTCTTGTTGAAATGTTCCCATGCACTTTTTTTTTGGAAGGGAAGGGGGAGAAATAAAATATCTTTGGTCTTACTTGGTATTTCCTTGTGTGGAAAAATGAAATTCTATTTTCTTTAAACCATAGCAAATAAAAAATGCCAAATTAAATTTATAATTGCAATTACTTATCAGTTAAAGGAAATACACTTTTTTAAAATCATTACAAAACCTACTCCATCAGAGAGAAAATATGATAGTATTTATAATTTTAGCATATATTTTTATTCTGGATTTTAGGTGAGGTATGTGAAAAGGAAGTTGTCCTTTCCTGTGTTTAATTGCAGTATTTTATCAGCTTTATCAAGAGCTCCCAGTTAATAGAATCTATATTATATTGTTCTATTGGTCAATGTATTTAAAAATTAGCACACGCAACCTGCTGATACTTTAATCTGGGTAGGAAAAGCAGATCTATGTTTATTACAAATGGTGATTTTCAGGTCTAACTACTTCAAATTATTATTTGAGAATGAATCCAACATTACAATACTCTTATGGATACTTTATTTAAGACCGCAAATTACAAATATTTTATATTTAATGAGAATCTTATTCATATATATCTTGTATTCAGTATCATAAGTATACATATATATATATATATATATATATATATATATATATATATATATTATTTCCCAAATAATGCTATTGTAAAATTGAAACATTCTTCAGACAGTTCTTATAGGTTAAAAAGTTAATAAGTTAAAATAAAAAAGAAAAAAGTTATGTTCTAATGGGCTTTTTCTATACTGAATTTAATTAAATGCTAGTGTTTCTTAGTAGCTCTGTGCAATTGACCTCTGACAATCTTCATGAAATGACAGCTGTTAATTCATTCATCAACTTCTGTAATCTATAGATAGAATTAGAAACAAGATACAAACAAAAAGAAAGAATACTTCATTACCTCTACCATATTTTAATATTAAGTCATTATCTCAAGGCAAAATTTAGATAATATTTTATGAAATTTGCACATACTTTATTTCCAAAATAAATAGGAAAATTTACCCTTCTGGAAGCCAGAGACAGATTTACCACTCAATTTGTAAAGGTCTAGGTATTTTTTTAGTTGCAGGTCTGACTATTTCATGCAAGTTTTGAGCAAAAGAAGACAATAAATGATCCCATGATTCTGTGAATTCTTAAATATTCCTTGGCATGGTTTTGTCATGAGCCAACAAACACTCCTTCAAAAAGTTCCTGAACATGATTATAGACATAACTTGTCTCAGGGACTATTTTGCAATAGGTTTGGATGCATTCACTTTGATATGGAGTGTAAGGAAATTTACTGATGAGGGTGCAGTTCGATTATACCAATTGAGTGAAGGGACAGAGAATAATCTCAGGTCCTGTTTGGAACACCTGGGGCACAGATGTAGCTTGTTTATGTGGTTTTCTGATGAACCTGTCTTCATTCTCACTGAAAATGGTACATAGTGACTTTTCTAGATCTTTCATTGAATAAACGACATTGTCACTTCCCCAATGTAAAAGAAAGGTTGTTGAAAGTAAAAATTACTCATTCTCCTCTGTTTCTGCAGAAAGCATATCCTTGTCAGAAGAAAGCAAGAAATTTCTGTTTTGTCCAAACAGAATCAATCTGAAGCTTAGCTGACAGGTTGTTACCCACTTTCCTTGTTCCATGGGGTAATGTGAGGGATTGGAAAAAGCAGGAGGAACCTGACGGTCCCAGTCTTTCAACTGGTCACAGTGGTTCATGGAAGTGATTCGTTTTCTTTCATGTGCTCTGTGTCAGGGTGATCTCTCAGCTGAACAGGTCAGTGTGGTCTGAGATGGAGCACTATCTGTTGATCTGGGCCCTAAAGTGTTTGCTTAATTCTTATCATTCTCTGTGTCAGTGTTGTCCTTCCCACGCACACACACCAAGATTTACACAAAGTGCAATACCTCCAAAAGGTCTTATCAGGAATCTTTTGCAGCAATAGTCAAGTCTTAAAAGGCAAAAAAATAAGTAATTGACTAAATGTAACATTAATCATAGAACTATATACCACTGGGAGTACATTTCCAGCAAAGTAAAAATCAGAATATAAATATTTATTGAATATAAGAGTATTTATAGTCATAATAGCTTTGAACTGGCTACCACAGGTAAACAGGAAAGAGGTGATTGCACAGATTTCACCATGGGTTGTGCAATTGCATGGGGGACTTTAGGCATGTTCTTTAGGTGCTCTCCTACTCTGACGTTAGCAGTCTTCAAATAATGTATTTGGTGCTTCTTTAAACCATTCCCCCCTGTAGTGGCACCTTCAGTTGCAGTGTCAACAGACACAGAGAAAAGCTGCTGTGAATTCTCACAAAACTGCTAAACTGAAAGTCAAACTATGTACTAGGTTCTTTTGGTGTTCAAAACATATGTCCAAAAAAAGAAAAAGAAATTAAGTTGGAACTAAGTTTTTTCAGTGAGAAATATTGTTTTGAAGATTTATGTTTTTCTTGGACTTTTTCACCCCCCAAAGGCCCCCCCATCAAAACAAAACATAACATAATATAAGTACATATTTGGGAACATTAAGACTTTAATAGAACTGAAAATCAAACACAAATATAAAAATAATTTTTCTTTACAATCCAGCAACTGGCTAAGTACTTTACCAGACTTGGTAAATTTTTTGCTAAATAATCTAAAAATATCCATAGTAGGATTTTTGTTCCAGTTTTAAATTTTCCTTGAATAATAATTAATAACTGCAAACTTCTGAGACTCTTTCCTGATGTGCCTTTTTCCTTGGTTTTGATGCTTACAGTGAGACAGAAATTTTAGGACCAAAATGACTGTAATGTATATAATGCAGTGATACAGGTTTTGAAGTTGCATAAAACATCACAACCTAGTGGGGTTTGTGGTTGTATAGACTTTCCAGATTTGTCTCTTAAGCAAGTCTTGCCTATATTGCATTTTAAATGCCAAACTGTCTTCATGGTATCTTTTTTCAGTTCATATTAAGCAGACTAACATTAGGTCTCTTTTATCACATCAGACTTAATATCTACTTATCACAGTATTTGCTTTACAATAAGAATATTCACATAAATGTCTTTGAAACCACAGAACTGGAGAAACCCCAGTTATGATAAATTTATTTTCATTTAGAGTTTTAATATATAGCAAAGAACTCTAATTATACTTGGAGCTGAACCCAAAAAGTAAGGAAGGCTAAGGAAGTGTTGTGATGCCAATGGTTCTCTTAAGATCAGTTCATGTCACAAGGCTTCCACCTAAATGAACTGAATTGAAATTGTACCTCAAAAGCTTTATTTCACCCTGAATAGAAAAAAAATCCTATAGAATTAATCACAAGTGATACTTAGTACTGAGTAAAGCTGTGTCTGTCATTTTCTGTCAAACTAACAGCACTCTTGGAATGGGCAGATCCAATTCTATGTTGTTGTTTCCAGCTACTTCAGAATTGACGAAGACTCGAAAATGGACATCTCTTAAGTATGCCTGCTCTAGGAAAGTCTTACTGTATAAGAAATTCATAGCTGCTTCTGAACGATATATTTGTCTGATTATTTTAGTTTTCCCTCACAGGAAATGATGAAATATAATGTGTGCTACTTAAGTCCATTTGCCCAGGTGGACTGAGGCCACATTTCAAGTGTTCTGATGTCTGATTAAACACTGGCTTCAGAAAATGGTCCTTGCAAGCAAATGAATAGTAAGGATGTATTGATAATTCTCAAGGTAAAAAAAAATAACCCAACAAACTTATGCAGACAAGCTTCACAAACCAGGCTACAGAAAATAGGCTAAGGGGTAATGGTGCTAGTAATGTGACTTCTCACATCAACCTTTCCTTGGAATCAATAACGTAAGTCACAGCCATGGCAATTTCAGGGAGTAGCTCACTGAAGATAAACAGTAAACCTGATCCAATGATAAAGTAGAACAAATGAAGATAGCTCAATCTGCAAAGCAGCACTTTAAACCTTGGGAGACTGTCTCTAGAAATTGGTAAACACCTACACTGTGACTATTTGAGCCAACTCACACTAGAAATCATATATGTCTAGAAATTTCAAATCCTGATTTATCTTGAAGTTTGCTATGTTGTTATTGATTGTACATTATTACCATGCAATTAATGATGCTGTTGCTTACCTTCATTATCTTCCTGAGCCTTGGTAATCACTAATTTGCATTTTTCCTTTCCTATGTCAGAGATAAGGTAGTATGTTTTATCTTAAATTTAATTTGGTTTTTTTTCTCTTTGCTTACTAAAAGTACTGGTCCATGTCGCAGACTGCGAATTGCTTTCTATTAATTATGATGCAATATTTCTGTTTTGTCACAATTGAGTATTATGGAGGTAAAAACATACATGTTACCCTAAAATTTTACACATTGATGTCATGACTCTGTCCCTAAGGAACTTGGTTTTACTTTGAAGTCGGCCCAGTTTTGAGAAGTGGTTGCACCAGATGGCATCCTGCATTTTCTGTCAGCCTAATTTCCTATGATCTAAATAGTAAAGGAGATCAACCATTCAATGCTTAACTTCAACAATTTATGGACATTCCTCTACACATTTTGGATTATAGGATTGTTACTGCCACACACCAATGTAAAATGTATGTAAGATATCAATAATTGTTAAAATAATTTACTTTCTGTGTGAGAAAATAGGAAAACTAAAAGTTCAACTACATAAGTAGCACAGATCTCTCAAAAATATGAAGGAAATGTAAAGTTAATGTCATAAATTTACAAAACATTTCATGTAAGTTGGTATCAAGTATAATAAAGAAATATCTTGTATTTGGGTAGTCTAGATTTGAAAAATCCAGCTTTTGAAAACATTCTCTAGCTGTCTCAATTGGATGCTTTTAAATTCCTGTAATGTCACAGAAAGCCCTCTGTATTCTGAAACCATTTTTAAAATATTTCATTTCAGAACAAAAGGATTCAGTTTTGACTTGAAAATTCCTTCTCACCTTAAGTAGCAGTAACTTCAATATTGCTCACGGCATTATCATTCATGTTGTTGCTCTTTAACCAAAATATCCAATGTAATGTATTTATACTGTGTCTTTACTAAACTCCCAAGTGCTTCAAGGATCAAATGTTCTTAACTGCCAGTTCCATGTAGAAATGATAAATAACTACCTGTCATAGCAATGGGTTCTGGAAGAGCAGGTAATTTGCTTTTGTCCCTTTCCAGTAGAAGCAGTCTGTTGCCTGATCCTTTGGTAAGCTGACTTGAAGGTGTTGTTACTGTCTTGTTTCTGTTTATTTCCCTCCCACCTGGGGATGAAGGGAATGAACATGCACTGAACATACCTGTGTGTAACGCTAGAAAATTGCTATTGGGGAAGAAACAAAACTGAAATCCAGTTAGGCCCTGTCACAGACTTACATATCAGCACATGTCTGAGCCATGAAGCAGTACTGGGCAGAGCCAGCACTGTATCACCAGCTGTCATAAGAAATTAAAGGGAACCTATTCTTTGGAAGCAGAAAGACTTCAGTACCAGTTATAAGTAGGGTATGGTGATCTGGCAGGTCATTAGCAAACATAACAGTGACAGCTCTGACAACTGAAAAATGGAAACAATAAAAATCAGATTTTAATAAATTTGTACAATTTCCCGGTAGCACTAAGACCACTCTATGTGAGCAAAAGCTATGTCAGTTCTTGTCTGTGCTGTCTTAGTCAGGAGTATGTGCATTTAAGCTATTGTTGATGAGTGTGTACTTGCTCACTTGTTTATCTCACTTTTCTAGCTGGATTTTACCTGTGATTTTTTTTGCCTCCCCTTCTTAGTTTTATCATCTAGTGAAGAATTAGGTGAGACAAGTACTTATGACCTCTAGTTAATAGTAGACACTGAAACTGTCCTAGATATAATGGTCCAGGTTCAGCTCCATTGAAAAGACACCACTGTCTCCTGGTACTTCCTGTGTGCTATATGGACGTGCAGGTGCTCGGACAGGTCAGACTGTAGATGCAAGGGCAGTATAGTGGGTTCTTAGCTGAAAATAACTTTGACAGGCAGCTTTGTGAATCTTTTCTACTGCAAGGCCTGCGTGAAGTATTTGTACAGGGCGCAGGAGTGTTATCAATACTGCTGAGTCTACCACTGTTTATCAGTATTGCGCATGTAGGTTAAAACTGGTGTCACTGACAGAACGAACTCAAGCCTGAAACCAGTGACTGCCTGTACCTCCTGTTTACCCCATTCCTTATCACAGAAGTTATAAAGAAGCTGCTCTACCTGAACTCGTTTGGATTATTGAGAAGCAACAAGAAATTCCATGCTTTAATTGCTGAGATCCCAGATACCTGGACTTTGCTCATAACAAGTCTCTGTTGGCTGTAACCTTTGCACAGCACAATAAATATGTCTGCTGCGTGGCAGTGAGCTCATTGAGTTAGTAACAGAAAAACAAAGGAATTACTTGAAGTTAGTCATGTAAAATCACTTTAAATGCAGAAGGAAATGCTGCTTTACAGCAAATGTATGCTCTAATTTATTTGAATAAAGAAAATAATAGAGGAAAAGAATCTTTGTCTTTCGGTACTGTTAATTAATAACAGTTTTATAGCTATCTTTGAATTTTACTCAGACACAAAAGTTGGATAAAAATAAACAAAATAAAAAAGTGCCTTCGGGCTAGAAAAAACATTTAATATGTGCCAACTGTAATGCCAAATGTACACTGATATGCTTTTTGGAAAACTAAAACCAGATAAGTAATTTAAATAGTATTGTATTTGTTTTCACCTCAACTTCCCCCCATCCTTCCCCCCCCCCCCCCCTTGGGAAAAGCAGATAAAATACGTGTGAGATTTTCATAAATTTCACCTGTGCATTTTTCAGTCGAGTGTATGGACCTATAGTTATGCTGTTAATAACTGGGATTTCAAAGAGAACTGGTCCTGGAAGACAATTTTTTAAGGCATCCAGGCAGGGAAGTACAAGCGACATACATGCTTGAAGTAGTGACATAAATAGAAAACATAAATTGTTGTTCCTGTTAGGTGCCTTTATGTATCATAAGATTCTTAAATGCTTTTATGAACTGGCTGTAGCCATTATTCTTTTTCCTTTGGGTTTAATTGTTTTAGGTTAGAAAAACAATGCAAGCTATTAGCAAATCACTCTTCTTTTTTCTTTAAAAAAGTAATTCAGGTGTAAGTTTCAAGACTATTCTTTTTGTCAGTTCCCAGTGTTCAAACTTACCTTGTTTTTAACATTCATGTTTTACAGGGAGACAGTGCAGAACACTGTTCATGTAAGTGCATTGGTCTAACCCAAAGCTTGAATTTCATCAACTTGCTTTCAAAGGACAAGGTAGAAAAACACCTTTGAGCATGTGAAATTCAATGCAGTTAGGATTTAGGCAACTGATCTCATTAGAGTTGTTCAAATAAATCTTATTTGGGCACCTGACATTTTGTGAGTGCTTTTTATTTTAGCGAAAACTTAATTTGGTGCCAAAATATTTTATGTTCCCTGAAGCATCACTGTCTTGGCTTCTCGGTGCTGCTGTCTCCCTTCAGGCTGTTTATGATTTACAAACAAGTTCAACCAGTGGTCTCTCGACACACATGGACAGCATTTATTTCAACACAAAGTACAGCAGACACAGACAGTTTCATCCAAGAGTACAGCTGGAGGAAGCATCAGACTTGTGTATAACAGTCTAGAGATTAAATTAACTGTACAGGAAATGAAAGTCAAGGTTTCCAGACTCTCATCACTCCATATATGTTCTATCTGACTTTGCTCAGCTTTCAGGTGACTGCTCTGCCCCTTAGTTGATAGACAAAAGTGCTATGCAAACCGATCACCACTTCTCTTAATAATTTAGTAAATAAATTTGAATGGCATCTTACTTTTACTCAGATATTAGGTCTGTGTAGCACAGCTCAGAATTTCATGCTCTGTCAAAATTCCTACCTAGATAAGGAATCCTGAGCAAGCAAAAAAAAAAAAAAAAACCAAACTCACAAAAAACCCCAACCAAATCACTGAACAATCGAGGAAAGGGAGGAACAGCGAAACTTCCTGATGACAGCTGGCAGCTGCAGGGGTTAAAGGAGATAGGAAACACTCCTTTAGGATATCATTCTGGCTGTCATTCTGGCTATCTCTGTTATGAGGAAGAGACAGGGGATTGTGAAGTGAGTTGTGATGCAGGTAGGCACTCTAGAAAGGAATGAATCATTTCAGACACTCTGAAGATGCAGCTATAAAGATTTACTTCCTAATGTGGATCCAGCAGATGCTCCTGCTGTCTTCCAGTGCACAAACTGGATTCCTTTGAAATGAAGTTAAACCAGGAGTGCACCTTAAGATCTCCTGTCCTAACTTGTCTTGTCTGTGGGACCAGATCAACTAGACTGAAGTCTGCAAAAACCTACATGCTGTGGCTACTGGACCCTCAGCATGAACAACTCTGCTCTCCTTGCCCACTCTTTGGATATGCAGTACTTGGTGGTGAAGGTGTAGCATGATAAATGCTCAGGAAGAAAGTACATCTTTCTGCTGTCTATAGGTGAATCTGGAAAGATTTGCCAGGTCAGTGCCTATGAACAAGAAGCTGAATAAGCTCAGTGAATCTCAGGTTTTTTCTACTTTGGCATTAGCCACCACATAGGCCTGCTGCTCCTTTTTGTCAATGTGTGGCAAAGACAAGGTTCAGTTCCAAAAGAGTACTGTAGTTAGGAATAATTTGAAGATTAATACGAAGTTCTTCCTTTCCTCAGCATTTTTTGTGTCCTCACTTGTTTTCCTGATAGGAATGTGTTGGCCATTTGTTACAACTTATACAGCTTTTAGGAGTAGTAGATATAAAGTGCTGACAGATCATAAGGATTGTAACCAAATTCTGGTTCATTTCAGAAATACATGACCAAAATATTGTATTTATTACAATAAAAATAAATAAAATCTATATATTAGCATTCAATTTTTAACTTGGATATGAGCTCACTTTGTTCTGGCTTCAGAAGTTATTTCATGTCAGCTGAGCTGATCTAGCTGTTGACATACATATGTTTAACCCTATGGAGAGGTGAACTTAACCTGAAGTTGAGTTGCATTTGCTGCAGGCTGGGAGTGAACAGATGGAGAATTACTCTGGTAACTTGGCTTTTCAACTAAACCTTCATTCTATTCCTAGTGGATAAGTGTTCAGCCATATGAAAAAAAAATACAGCCATGTACCTTGCATATTACTTCTTTTCTTTGAGGTAATAGGGATTTATATGTCTTATGATTCACTATAGAGCTGTAGAAATGGTTCATGACCTAAATTATACTGAGCTGCAAAAAACCCCAAGATTTCAAACCCTGAAAACCAATTTATGTTTAACAGACAGTACTTCTTTACATCTCTTTGTAGATGAGTAGTGTGGCACTCACTGGCATTCAGAGAAACAAATGGTTAATGATGAGGATAGCAAAATTAGCTTTGTAGAAACAGTGGTCACCAAATAAATGTTTAACTAAAATAAATTTGCCCTACATTTCTTTGGCAAAATAACCAGGACACTGAAAAGCACACAGAAATTTTCCCAGCACTTTTCAGTCCCTTTTCATGGAAAACAGTTTAAAATTCAGGAAAGAGAGCTCCAGTCTCAAAATGCTTTGCTTTCTATTAGAATTTTTTAACGAGAAATTCTTCTTAAATCTGTGGAGGGTTTTCTAGGAAAAGTTTTCTGTCTTTGAAAGGCTTTTAAAAACTCACAAAACAGATGACAAATCTCAGTTTTAAAGATTTGAATTCAGTGTGTTGGGTTTTTTGTTTGGTTTTGGTTGTTGTTGTTGTTTTGCTTTGGCTTTTTTTGTGATGCATCTTTAACTATAAATATTAATGGCTTCTGCATAATTGTTGGAAGGGAGCAGAAGTGCAAATCCACCACTGGGAGGGTCCATGGCAACATGGCACATGACTGCTTTTAGCCAGAGGATTCTAGGAGAGCTGTAATCCCAAAAGACCTGATTGATTGTTACTTTGGGCCAAAATCTTTACATTTCAGTAGCCTTCACCTGCTGTCACTTATTCTCTGAGTAGTTTGAGAGTCTCAGTCTGAACATGATCTGTGCCAACCCTTGTCCAAATCAGAGATCTATGAGTGCGCTGATAATATCAAAACAGAACAGCCAGAATTTTTTAGCTTAACCTCTTCCCTTAGCAGATTTTTTTTATGGTAAGTAATGAAATCTTACAAGACTAAAAGATTCTTGAAGTCCCTTTCTAAGACAAGCTCTATTTCTCCCTGTGAACAAAAACTCAAAGGATGAAATCCTGGCTCTCTTGTAGTTGATGGCAAAACTCCCATTGAACTTCAATGGGGATAGGATTTCTTCCAAAGCGCACAGAGTATTCCCAAGTCAAAATGTAAGCACACCAGCTTATTAATAAATGCACAATAACACAGCAAGCCAAAGGCAGTATAAATACTTAGATGGAGTGTGATTCAGTTTAAATGCCAATAACAGACTTACTTTTGGAATCTATGATGCCACAGCTAAGATCTCTCACGTTCAGACATCTGGATTCACTGATTGCTGTTCAAAAGGAAATAATTAATAAAGGAAAAGTGGCAGAGTGGTGCTATATATCTAATGGCACAGGACTTTATAGTGATTATGAGCTATTTGCTAATGTTCAAGTAAGTGAGAGCTGGACTTTTTCACAGTCCTTGTTCTACCGTCTCCCAAGAGAAAGTGAAGAATAACAACTGGAGTTAAAGAAGTGCATATGGAAATACCAGGAAATTTTAGAATTGTGGTTTAAAAATGAGAGAAAATTAGGATTTTGATTAATTTGCTTTCCACGTTATAGCTACATCTACAAATTAGTTGCCATTTATCTGTATGTTGGAGTTAAGAGATGAGTATCCCACTATTGACAGCTTTCTACAAAAATACCCAAGTCATACATGTCCTGTAGATTTGATTTAGTATCTCCTAAATCCTGTTTGGTGTGTAACTGAGGCTGAGTGCAGTGGTCTGTTAATTTTCTCTGTGATTCAAAGGAACTTGATGCAAATGAGAAAATTGTCTTTTACAATAGCTGAATTTCCATGTATCTTTTCAGTGCCTCTTATCAAAGAGGAATCTTGAAAACATTCTTCCTGCCTGTAAGGGCCACAGAAAAAGTGCTTCATGCCATACAGAGAGAGAGAGGGAGAGAAGTCTTTTACATAAGCTTTTTTTGCTGGTTTTATTTAATCCTGTCTATGGAGGACTGATGACTCTACCTAGGAATTTTAGGAACAACCTTTTACCAGTGGCCTGATAAGCTAGTGAAGTAATCACCTTTTGTCTAATCATTTCCACTGCCATCCTGTAATGGAATCATTTGCTAGTCATGGAGATACTTGGAAATACTTGGTAGCACTCATTGCTACATGATTTTTAGTTTAGGAAAATGATTTTTACCAGTTTGTACAATCATAATAGGACATGTAATACTAAGACTGCCACTTGAAATTCCCACATCTGTTTGTGACACGGAGCTTGGAGCTGTGCTCATTTTCATACTGCAGATATCAAACAGAAGCAAATGCTGACGTCCCCTCGGTTGTAATTTTTTATTAAGAGTGGGGAACATCACACATGAACTGCATAGTTGTTTACAATGAATTCACTGCCATTGATACAAGCAGTGCCTGTATTAAGTGATGAAGCTATCTTTTTTTAAGTGATTCAACACATTTAGACCAGGTTAGATGCAAAAAGTTAAATTAAATAATGCCAGGATAATTAAGGTATTTATAATCTCATTCAATTTCAGTAATACTTAAAATGCCTAAGCGATAAATTGTAAAAATTCTTGGAGAACATATTGAGAAAATAAGCACTTTCTGAGATTTTATAAAGTCTTGTACTTTGGAATCTAGGAGAGTGCATCTTCCAAATATTTAGTATGTAACATTAAAATTGGAACCATCTGTCCAAGAGAACTTACTGCTCAGTGGAAATAAATAGACATATTTTGCACAAGTCTCCTACTCTATTTTAGGTTTAACTTCAGGGCAGGAATGAGTTTGTCCCATTAGCTGTGTGAGGAACCCAGGTTCCATGAGAAATACATGTATTTCTGCTAGAAATTTTTGGTCTGATTAATTCAGCTGGCAAATTTAAGTTATAGATACCCCAAATTAGGGTGAAAATAATCCTGCTTTAATGCTGTTCATGTAGCTAAATAAATGCCATTAAAACATTTCCTGAGGATGTGAATCAAGATAAAACAAAGCCAATAGCAACCCGAAGGTGTTTTACTATAAAGTGGTTTGCTATAATGTGGAATCTTCTGCTACAGGATGTTCCTTTACAAGCCTGGGAAGTTTCAAGTAGTTGAAAATAAAGTACTCATACTTCAGTAGGAAAATACCCTCCCAGGTTTACCCTAACCAGAGGACCACAAAGACTCATGCCAGTGAGAAAACTAATGAAATATATGCTTTAAAAATGACAAATTAAGAAAGCAAAAAGAGCAGAAAATTTGATATAACATGGCTTACAAACTTTATTCTAATGGAAGAGGTATGGAACAGAAATATTGCATAGGTTTTACTGAATTGAACATTTAAGAATAATATGGCTCTGTGTCATGTTATTTCCCTATGGGGCCTGTGCATGACCCTTATTCACACAGAACTTCTTAAAAAAAGACTGTAATATATTGTGAATTTTTGAGTGCATGTCCTTCTATTTCAAGATGCTGAAGATCATTTCCTCAAATAGCTATTTTCTTACTTCTCAGCTCTGGAAACATTCTCTGTTGTCTTCTGCTGGACTGCTAAGGAAAGAATCTGGTCACATTTTTTGGCTGTGATTTGTGTCTGTCCTCAGGTTGTGCTTTTGTCAAATGACAACCCTGTAGTTCAGAAACTCAAAAATGTGCAGGGGTTTCAGTAATACTTGCAGTGCATTTGATAAAAATTAGTAAAGGAAGAACCATAATAAGATAACTTAGTTATCCTTTTGGGGTTTTTTAAGACACCGAATGTCCTTGTCTACTTCCATGGAACAGACTGATGGTGTTATATAAGGGTGATGAGACTGTTTCAGCAGTAATGGAGCCTGCTCTGGTATCCCTTGAATTTTTTTTTCCATTGGGTCTAGCTCTTATTTATCTCTTAAATAAGATTCTGCCAGTCAACCATATCTTGGCAAGCTCCCTTATATCAAAATATTATTTTTCTTTTTTATTGTCTTCATTATCTGTTAGGTTAACAAGTTTATGCTGAGTTTATTCACTTTGATCTTTCTTCTTTTTATCCCATGCACTTTGTTCCTTGACCCTTTCCTCAGACTGAGCTTGGCTTGGCAAGTATCTGTGTAGCAAGGACTGCAGTGCACATAGGTGATCTTGAACTCAGCAGTAGTGGTTCTGCTCTCAAGCAGAGCCAGAGCAGGGTAGAGCTCAGAGGACCTTTGCTGCCCGTCATTCACCCACCTTCTAAGGTGTTATCATGACTGATAGCAATCTCAAATTGCCCTTCCCTCTATTTCGCTGTTAAAACCAAACTCAGTGCTTGAATTGTAGCAAGACCCTAGGAAATTACTATCTTAGCAGTTTAGTGATGCAGAAATAATTGATGCTGTGCATTTCTTTAATGTCTGTAATTGCAGAAATACATTTGCTAAAATGAATGAAAATTCTAAGACAAAGCATTCTTGATGACACCCTTGCTTCCTTGCTGGAGATACTCCATGGAAGCAGCTACTGCTCTGCCCAAGAAGCAATTGCTCTAAGCCTGTACCTCTCTCAAGGGTTTCACATGAATTCCTGGTCAACACATGGCACACATTTCACATGCAGTTAAATAGTGTGTCAAAGAATTATTACCTTCAAGCAATTTCAGGCACTGGAGGAATTTTCACCATTGCAGCTTACAACCCTAAGTAATTTATTCCACAGTTCTCCAAATGCATTAGTGAACACAAAGCAACTCACCAGTGCCTTTTAAAATGAACCCCAAAAACCGAATGAAGGTATCACCAAAAGTCAATAAGTTATTTAACATTTGACCTAACAAGGCCAAATGCTTTCTAAAAACTTAGGCTCCCAAGTCTGTATTAAGTATTGAAAACTATTAGCCTGATTTTCGTCCAATTAACTTTTTAATCAACTTTTTGAATTTAATGGGGGCTACCAGATTCTAAAAAAAAAATATCTTTGTGGTGCTTATTTTAATTGGTTAAATATGCAATCTTATTTAGCACAGTTAGCAGCCTCATCTTAATTACTGTCATCTTGCAACATCTTGGCTTAGATCTTTTCTATCATTAACTTTTATTAATCAATCTATATCAAAACCAATAAATATGTAACTTAAGAATGTCTCTCTTTTAATCCTGTAACGACATAGTGAGCTTTTTGCTGTTGAATTTATGCCTCTGCTATGAAACAGAATGTACCAGTTTTCCCCCCACATCACTTGGAATTCATTGATATAAGTAGGTAACAATAAGCCAATGGAAAAAAATTAATATAGTTATAAGAATTATCATGAGTAATGAGAGCATAATAGATTAATAGACACACACACATATGCAAATGTGAGAATAGTCACTACTTTCTGCCAGTAATGTATCAACATTCATTTACAACATTTAGTGCTTTATTTACATGGCCATCATGTTTCACAAATTATAACAGAAAAATAAATTAATGTTCAAAGAGAGTTTGGTGATTTCTGCTGTCATTTGACATTCCATTGAAATTCCTTCTATTCCTTCTAAATCTTTTCTTGACACAGAATGGTAGAAATGATCAAGTATATTCTAATAAGCAGTGATCTAAAAAGTTGGTTGTCTTAGGAAAAAATCCCACTGAAGGGAAAAAATGTTATGAGCATTTTGGGATAAAAGCCAGTGAAGGGCAAAATGGGACCTGGCAAGGTGTGACTGTCAACAGAGGTGGCCAACCCTCCCGCTGAAGGCAGTTGGAATGATCCATAGACAGCTTCTCATAATGTTGAAATCTGAACTTGTGGGAATGAATCTCCTTCAATTCTATCCACCACTTACTCTAGATCTTATTAAATAGTTTCGAGGAAATTATGTTAAATATCATTACATTACTTAGTAATATGAAATGTTTACTAAAAACTGTGTTTTATACAGACAGAGTTTTTGGAAGCAGGCTGATTTGGGTTTACCTGATAGTTTAGAACAATAATATTGTCCCACTAAACTAGATAGCTCATTGAAGACTATGGTATTCTCCCATTTCCAGTTATTGTGAAAAAAACAGGTCTGGTTTCATATTCTTTTGCATTATAAACCATTTATTTTTATTGGAGATCAGATGAGGCAAATTTCTTTATTTAAGGCAAAATTTGACTAAAGGTCTTAAGGGAAAGAGTTTCTCAGTGAAAAAAATGTATCCAACTGTAGAGTAGTTGCTCTGGTAGAAGTTCCACATTTATTACTATGATATCATGCCTTTTTTGCATATACTGGTAATCCTATGAACATCCTTAATTGCAGAAAGTATGGAATCTATGTGCTAAAGGCTAATACCACTTAGGCACCTAATTTCCATTCATAAATGGATCTTGTTGCATTTGAAAATCTTGCTTTTTGTCTTCCTCTATGTTTATGCATTCCCTGACATAATCATGCATCTAATAAGAAAACAAAAAAATGTGGTATGTGACTCGAATATTTGAATGTCACAAGACATTAATAATGTGTGGGTTTCTGCCTAATTGTCAGCCTTTCACACAGTTCTTATTTTAGAAGCTTTCCTGAATTTTTGGTGTAGATTTTTAGTAGGATTTTTGTTTTTTTTTCAAAAAGCCCATTAGTGTTTGAGGAAAAATACCATCTGATGTTGCAATGAGGGGCTTTACTTTCAGGGTAATGTTTAACCTTAGGAGTAAATGTACGCAAACAAAAAAGTTTTTCTTTAAGATCTCTGTATTTTGAGTCTAAGTAACCACTGTGTATTTTCATCATTCTCTTAATTAATTTCTGCTTAGCAAAGTTCTGTAGCATTTCTGAAGCAAAAAACTGGAAGGGACTCAAAATCCTTAGGATCATAGTCCTGCCTATCACAAGCAACTGTGTTTCCTTATGCTGGTCATAAATGTATTAAACTAGGCTCTAAAAATATTTAGGTCTGGTTCCTTAAATACCACCATTCTTCTGCAAAGGCTCATAGACTGATCCATAATTTCCAGTCTTCAGCCTTGATACACCATTGAATGCTTTATTTTGGGCCTTTAACGATATCACCTCTAAGCTTATATGGCTCTTCTTTCTTCCTGTGGGTTTACAGGGATCAGTCATAACCCTCTCAGACTTTTCTATGGTAGAATTGTCAAGCTGCTTTGTCTCATCTTGAAAACAGATGTTTTGTTTCCATATTGATTCGGATAGTCCTTGCATTTGAATATAGTTTGAGTTCATTTTTGCTGAAGATTGGTATCAAGAAGTGCTTAGAATTTTCTTCATAAAATCCCAGCAGTACCAAGGAAAACAATCAGTAATTACTGTTATATTTTAATGAGTAATACATCCCTACCACTAGTACAATACTTCCAGTTTTTCCTATCTGTTCCTAAACAAATGACCTTTCCCTTTGCACTACAGAAATTGATGCTATTCCTAAAGTTCTAATTCTTAAGATTATTTAGTTCCTTCCCGAGGGACCTTCTGACCTCTTCTGTGTTGACTATAGCCTAAATTGACAGAATGATATGAAAGGTTTAGATTCACTGTGTGTGCTGAGTTGCTTCCCATTTCTCATGGCAGGATCATTGCAAAGTAGCTCTCTGTATCACTAGAAAGTGTCACAGCAATTCTGTTCCTGCATATGCCCCATGTTTTAATAGTGAGAATTGAGTTTAATGTCAATTCGATTTTCAGATCAAGCTTAACAGTATCTTTCTATCAACTCCTTTCTTCCTATCCTTGCTTTGATTTATGTTTTTTTCTTGCAGCATTTGTACATTCCCACTTGAGTTTTGCAGGCGTCTCTTAACCATTCCAAGTTCTACCCTTTTTGCTGATCTGCTCATTCTTTTCAGTCATCGTTAATGTTCTGTTTATTTTAGTAGTATTTTCTGACATACTGATTTATTCAGTTATGCTTGGAGTTCTCCATGTCAAGTTTTGTGCTCTTGTTTAATATGGAAATTCTGAAGTAGTGGTGTACTAAAGATGTTACGTTCTTCTTTCACATGCCTATGATCATGCTCGGAACTTGATTTTTTTCCCCTTGAGAAGAGTTCTCTTTTCATAAATACTAGTTTTTCACTGAACATTTCTCAGTTTCCTAGGAATAATAATCAGTAAACTACTTATTTTCTTTCCCCTGTCAAATCTTTATCCTCCTCCTTGGAAGTTAAAAATCTCTGGAATTCCACTAGAAGAATCACTGGAAGTACCACCACTTTCTTGACTGTTTTCCCTAAACATTTCCCTAATCTAGACCTGCTTCAGTATGAAACCAGCAGGATCATTGCTTGCCATATCTATACCTAAAAATGAAAAGAAAGTTTTTCAGGCTTCCTCAGATTCACATCTCATGTCCTTATTTATGGCTAGCATAGCATACTTTGTTTGATTGCATGTACTTTGATGACAAAATATAATACTTTAATGGCTTACTTAAATAATTCTTGGTAAGGTGCTTCACAGGTATTTAGATCTGATCTGTCCTGGAGCTGAGAGGAATCCCAGCATTTTTCCTTCGTGCTTTTCTTTGATCTTAGGTCATGGCATTCCATTGCAGTTCTTTGTATATTATCTTCATGTCTCCTTGGACTCTGCTCTCCCAGGCTACACCTACGCTAGCAAACTAAACAACCATGGCAAGTGGGCCTTACTTTTTCTTACAGCTAAATAGCAGAGTAAACAGCATGAATTTTAGGCCAACCTGACAAGCACTTTCCCAAATAATGCCCAGGCACCACTTCAGACTTCTCTCAAGTTAGGAACCATTCCCAGTACACATACTGTGTGAGCACCTTATTTGGTGACATGAGAGAATTTAACTTGATGGACACGGGCTGCGCTATGACCCTTGGAGTCTGACCCAGAAAATTATCCTTGGCCCATTTCATTTTTCAAGCACAAACAAAACTAATTGTGCTCATCACCCTTTTTCCCTGGAATCATTTTAATTTCTGTTCTTCCTTGCCAGAAACTTTCTGTTTGTGTCTTTTTTATTCTCCACTGCAGCATTTTTTTTTATCAAATAAGTCTTTGTATAATAAGAGGTATTCTGATTTCTTTTCATGAAAGTTACTGTCTGCATTTCTGGGCATTTTTAGGTGTGTGAATATTTGAGCAGCGCTTTCATTCTCCTAAATTCTCTGTTGCATCCCTATTTGAAAGCCATCTTTCCACTCCTAAGACATTTTCCCCCTTATATTCTACTTTTTAAAATACAGATCATCATCAAGGTCCTCGTAAAGAGGTCATAGACATTCTAGCTTTCTGGAGCTACTCTCTCCTAACCATCATCACCTTCTCTCTCTGGACCTTAACTTTAAAGAAACAGGGGGAAAATCCCATCCAAAGTAGCCTTTTGTGGTCTATTTGACAGCTGACCATTTGGTGTTTCAATCTAATCCTACTTCTGTGCTTTGGCTGAGTGATATCCATCAGCACTGGTTAAAGGTTCAAAGTTTCCAGCACCAACTCATCTAAGAGCTGGTAAATCCATGTGTAATTTCATTCCAGAATAATTTTTTACCAAAGTGTAAAGTCATGGGAAAATTTCAAACACTTTCCCAACATAAATCTCATATAACTGAAATTCAATGTTAGGCTTTATGTTAATCCCATGAAACTGAATAATAAAAATGCTAACCTCAATTTCTGAGTGCAACTGCCATTTCAAAGGCATGGAGTTTTACTTTCTCAGCTTTCTCAGCTTTACCTGTTCTAAACTTTACCATCCATCACCATGTTAACCTCATTCTACACTCCACGTTCTTCCTTAGTCTACATTCTATGCTCTTACTTGGGTGCATCAGTAATTATTTTACATAAGATACAGAAAAACAAATGTCTATCTATGTAAGCCTGTTGAGAGAAATAATTGAATCTTTGAAATTTGTTTCTTAGCCCCACAAAAATCATGACTCATGAATTAGTATTCAGAGTGAAAGATGTATTTTTATAAAATATAAAGTAAACTTACAGAAACAGGTACACTCTTTCCCCAGGATTGTCAGGTGATTCAGAGAGATATACTGGAAGCTCTAAGAAGAAGCTATGGAAGTACCTTGCTCTGAAGGAAAGATTTTAGCTCACATACTTAAGTATGAAAATTTGGATCATTTCAAAGCTCTGTTGTCTGTGATGTAGGTGACTGCAGGTAATCTAAGTGTCTAATTTTCCATTACAGTCTGTGGAGATCTAAATGTTCAGTCTGATGAGTGCCTGATGCTTTCTGAGTTTCCTGTTCCTGAAGTAATGGCAGTTATATAGATTATCAAAAAGTGGTTCTTAACCTTTTGATATGGCAGCTGGAAACCAGACAAGATGCTCTAGTATTAGAAATTACTTAAGATGTGCAAGTTTTGGCAAATACTTTCCTTTCTGTATTCTTGTATTGTTGTATCTGCCTGTTTCAGTGTCTTTTGGTTATATTCAGATCAACAGCTCAGTCAAGGAAAGAAGTCTTCTTTTTATATCTGAGGATGAAACCTGGGCTGTGGGCAGCTTGAGTTTTAACCTTGAGTGGATTTAATTATGGCATTTGAAACCAGAGAGGAGGAAGAACACCTGCAAAAAATAACAAAATGTGTTTTGAGAATTGCCAGGAAAACCTTGAGAACTGCCAGCACAGAGAGAGATATCAGCCACCTATCAGGACTCGACTAAAGGCATGTGAACAAAGACTTTTAGCCAATTAAAAGTGATATATGTGCATGTGGACAAAGACTATAAAGAGTTTAGCCTTCTGTTAAAGGGATGTTGCTCTTGCTGCCTGTTGAGGGCTGCTTGCTGCTTGTTGCTTGTGGTTTGGGGGCTTGGCCTGCCTGAGCCCCTAAGGCTTTAGGAAACTTTTAGGCCTCTGAGTTTGCTTGTAGTTTATTTAGTTGTAAATAAAATAGTATTTGATGGCAAGTGGATTAAGCCTCTATACAGACTGATACACATGTCTTTTAGAAAACACTGCTGTGATACTGTCACAGTCCAACCAGAATAAGACATCCAAGAGATAAGCAAAACCAGGGAGTACATAGATAAATAGACTGAAACCAGAGGTCTCCAAAGCTACCTGTGAATCCTGTTTATTCCTTGTTTTTATTTAGTTAGATGAGGTTTTACATTCAAAGATATTACCAACTTTCAAGTTCATTAAAGGAAGATTAAACGGACCTAGGCATGTGGTATAACTTTTTCCTTGGTGATTTATCTTCTTTGAGATTCAATTGCTAGCTGGGAAGGGTGCAAACATCCTGTAAGATCCATGCATTGTCTCCAGCCATCATGAGAATGTCCTTGACACGCAAGGAGTTGAAACTGGGTGGTACTGTGTCAGGAATGGATTTCACACACAGATGCCCTACAAATTTCTTCCAGTACTGCAAGAAAAGTAAACCCTCAGTGCTTTTTATATTTTTCCATATTTGTAATTGGTTTGTGTGACTTTGTCTTACCTCTTCTTATCTCCTCTTCAAAACACGCAATTGCAATCTTCAGTCCCTCTCAGACAAGACAAGAAAAAGCTCTGACATGCATTTCTCTGATCCTTTTTAGCTTTCTGTACCTGTCCTCTGAACTGGAACCACAGGAACTGAATAATTGCTCTGTTTCCTTCTATTATTGTTGTTGCTGTTGAGAACATACTGTTGTTTGCATTACTATAGTGCTGTTAGGGTATTTTGACCCTGTTCTCCATTCTTTTCCTTCATATTATTACTTTTTTTCTTTTTTGGCCACCTCTACATGTTTGACCACAATCCTGAATTTTTCACAACTACAAGCACCATTCCCAGCCCACCAAATTTTGACCATTACAGGAGAATGCATCTTATCTGAATTTAACCTCTGAACATTGTAGGCCTGAAGTCTACACTAGACTAAGAAATAAGGCACAAATGTTGCATCACAAGCTTAGGAAATGGGCAGAGGATTATTTCAGGAAGCTCCCTGTGTGAGTGGTGGATGGGTGATGTGCTAAATCAGAAAATAGGAAGTCACATGGAAAGAAAAAACACTAGAAAATAAAATTCTTTAAGTGCAATTGTAGCAATGAAAACTCAGAGATATTGGATACAAGGGGAAAGATGGTGAAAGGTCAAGGAATAGAAAGGCAGTATGTGGATCAGTCAGCCTTAGCTACTAAGAACATCAAATGGCAACAGAGGCAGCTTCAGAATTGAGCCAAATCCTGATACCAGAAAGATTAACATAACTCCATCATGGTCAACCAATTCATTCTTAGTGTTACATGTCTTTAGGAAACCCTTCCTTTTTCATTAAAATATGTTGTAATTGTCATGTTGATGTGTTGGGGGTTTATGCAAAAAAGTGTAATTCAGAAATCTTCATTCTTGCCAACAAAATAAATAGTTGCATGTTTTATTTACCTTGATTAAACATGTTTGCAAAGAACTTTGAAAAAATTAACTTCTGGAAGTTTTCTTTCTGTTACTAAATAACATCTGAACTTAGTATTATCTGAATAACAGGATGTTCCTTTTTTGTTTTTTTTCTGAGCCCCAGCCTCTGTTAAAAGGTTAACCTTCACCTATTTTCACAGTTTATATCTTATCTTAATGTTTAAATGGTTTGGTTTCATTCAAATTATTAGCATAATTAATTGTTACATTGTTGATAGCAGAGACAATTTGACAGCCATGTACAAGCATAAAACAAAATGCCCCATCTTACTGAACACTTTATGTAAAGGAGTTTTAGCTTAAGTTACAACTGTCTGCAACCCACTATTATCCAGAGGCACAAGTTCCATAGATGTCGTGGTCTGATTTTCAAACCCTCAGACCCCAGTACTGAAGCTCTATACAGAAGTAATTCAGTGCCCAATGTGAGACTATGATCACATGATTTGATACTTAAAACTGAAATCATGTTAGAATGTCAGTCTAGTCCCTGAGACATCATCAAATGTGTAGGCAGGGCCAATAAGGGGTAGCACTCTTGTGTCCAACACCAATCTTTCTGACTGTGTGGTGGAGTTAACAAAAATAACACAATTTCACACAGAAATATGTACTAATATTGGAAATAAGTTTTAACCAAAACTTTGATTTTGGCATAAATATGTATGAATCAATGCATGGAAGTGTGTATCTATAATCAAGTGAGGAAATAACCATTCCATATGAAACAATTTCATATTCCTTGATTTTGCTAGGAATCCATAATAATCAATGTATGGAAGTGTGTATCTATAATCAAGTGAGGAAATAACCCTTGCACATATAAGATATTCATAGTAGAACTGCTATTTTCTATATGAAATAATAGGGATAAGTTAGCATTCTGAATAAATACACTTCTCTCATGCTGATTTATGTTCCATTAAGGTCACATTTGCATTACAGTTGCAAACATGTAACTCTTACAAACATGGATTTTAGGAAACACATTTCCTTCCTCAGCAATACAATAACAACCAGAAAAGTCTCACCCTAGTTAGAAGACTAATATTTTTTCCTTTTTAATCCAAATTGATAATATCATAGAATCACAGAATCATAGACTCATTAAGGTTAGAAAAGATCTGCCAGATCATTATGTCCAACATATATGACTGAACACTACCATGTCCCTTTGAGGACTAGAGGAAATGGCCTTAGGCCGAGACAGGGGAGATTCAGCTTAGATATTAGAATTCTTCATTGTTAGGAATTTGAATAGGTTGCCTAGGGAGGCATCTTGATCTGGCACTGGATGTTAAGGTTTAATGGTTTAGGAGTTATAGTGGTAGTGCTAGGTTAAGTGTTGGACTTGGTGATTTTGCAGGTCTCTTCAATGGAATCATCTCTATTATTCTATGTCAACTAAACCATAGCACTAAGTGCCACTTCCAGTTGCTTCCTGAACACTTCCAGGAATGGTGACTCCACCACTTCCCTGGGTAGCCCATTCCAATGCTTAGCCACCCTTTCAGTGAAGAAATTCTTTCTGATGTACAACCTGAACCTCCCCTGGGGTAGCCTGAGGCCATTTCCTCTCATCTTGTCACTCAGTGCCTGGGAGGGGTATGGGCAAGTGCACAGTGTTGAACTCATTCTGCTGAGAACAATGAATTTATTTTTGATTATGGCCACATGCAGATGTGGATTTAGGCATACATCACTGACCCATCACAGAGAGTACAGGTGACAAAAATAGCCATCACCCCTTCTTCCCTTCCCCTTCCCCTTCCCCTTCCCCTTCCCCTTCCCCTTCCCCTTCCCCCTCCCCCTCCCCCTCCCCTTCCCCTTCCCCTTCCCCTTCCCCTTCCCCTTCCCCTTCTCCTTCTCCTTCTCCTTCTCCTTCTCCTTCTCCTTCTCCTTCTCCTTCTCCTTCTCCTTCTCCTTCTCCTTCTCCTTCTCCTTCTCCTTCTCCTTCTCCTTCTTCCCTTCCCTTCCCTTCCCTTCCCTTCCCTTCCCTTCCCTTCCCTTCCCTTCCCTTCCCTTCCCTTCCCTTCCCTTCCCTTCCCTTCCCTTCCCTTCCCTTCCCTTCCCTTCCCTTCCCTTCCCTTCCCTTCCCTTCCCTTCCCTTCCCTTCCCTTCCCTTCCCTTCCCTTCCCTTCCCTTCCCTTCCCTTCCCTTCCCTTCCCTTCCCTTCCCTTCCCTTCCCTTCCCTTCCCTTCCCCTTCCCCTTTCCCTTTCCCCTTCCCCTTCCCCTTCTTAATACTGTAGTTTTACCATTATCTATTAGTGGCTTGTCAAGTACAGAAGTATCTAGTATTAAAAAAAGCTGCATTCTTCAGTGAATGAAAGAAATGGAAAAGTACTCAGGAAAAACCTAAGAGTTCATATTTAAACTTGATTTATACTGTGGACATATAAAGTCCTTAAAAGGATAATACAGTAGAACAGACAATAAGGTGACTTGAAATCAAATTTTCTGGAATAAAAACAATACATGGAAAGGATAATACTTGTTACTGCCATTTTTTCTGGACAGTAATGGAGTAAAAAGAAATTAACAAAGAACAGGAAAGAAGACACCAGTAAAATTAAAAATTCATGAAGTACAGCAAATGTTTTATGTAAAAAAAGTACATTAAAAATACTTGAGAACTGCACACTTTACATGATTTGTACCGGTGAAGAGGAAGTATCTAGTGTTTTTATGCACCACAATATTGTACCATATAAGTAAAGATGAAAGTATTTCACATAATTATTAAAATATCTTATTAATAGGATATGTTAAAATATCTTTAAAATAAAAATTTCAGTCCTCTGAGGTGTATGGTAATCTAGGCTGGTATATTGAGTTTAGAAAGGACTTCAGAGAGGGTGAAAAGACTTTTCTCCTCAGATGCCTTCTAAAAATGAGGAATTTTGGATATCATCAGTAAAATCATGCTGTTCAATCATCAAAATACTCAGGTGTCTGGGTAAGCTGAAGATATTTCAGTGATACAATCCATCTTTAGGGATAAAAGTCAGGATTTTTTCTCAAATACCTGTGAGTCTTGGCCTGTCCTAGAATTTAAAATCACAACCACTACAATAATGTTTCTAATTTTGAAAGCATTTTTACTCAGGAAAAGAAAACTGAACCTACTGCTCATTAAGGCTATATTTAAAAAGGTGACCAGAAAGTGAAAAGCCTTTGATGTCAGTACCAATAAGGTGAAGGGCATGTCCCCTTTCTTTCTAACTTTTCAAAGCCTCAAGCCTAACAGGTGCAATTCATCATCCATTAATGAGATTTATAACCTGGTCAATATGTAGATTAAAGTTCAGTCCCCACCTGACAGCCATATCTTCTATCATTCCTGTGGCTTCATAAGTTTTGGTTTCGTTTCTGGTAACATCATTCAAAAGTATTGAGTCATTTTTCTTTCTTCATTATATGGCATCAGCACCGTAAAAGTAAAAAGGTATATATAGATATCTGTCCTCCTCAGATGAGACATTGCAAACCTGTTTTTCTAACTGTCATGTGTGAGCTTAGTCCACAGAGATTTCCTAGTGGCCTTCAAGCATCTGGTGTGTCACAGGGGGCACCTTCCACAGTACCTATTATCTAACATTAACAGAAAACTAGCAGTGAGGGTTTCCTATGCTCTGCAAGGCAAGTTAGTCTGTGGTTTTATTCCCTGTTGCTAAAATGAAGATGGATCTTTTCCCCCTCTCTAAGGAGAATAGTGCCTTAAAAAGACTCAGGAATGATCCAGTAAAATTCCATATAATTTGTGTATAAATTTGTGTTGCACAATATCACTTAAAACTGATGTATCAAATTGATGGATCAGCTCAGAGAGAGTGAAGGCGACGTGTCAGACTCTCTCACTTTGAGTGATTATTGAACAGCTCTCAAAAGCAGAAAGAAAAATGAACTGCTCAGAGTGGCGGAAAAAATGGGCTCCCCAAAAAAATTGAAAATATTTAAACATTATTCCTCAGTGTATTTCTGAGCAGCAGAAGCCAGCAAAAAGAGAAACAGCAAGCCAGTAGTTCTATAAATGATAATTCCTACATTCAAATCTTACATTTAATTTAAGGGCAGAAGACAAAGTATTTCATTGTAGTGTGCTTCTTTGAGGAACATGTTATTGTGTAGAAAATTAATATGTGACAGATAAAGATTTTAAAAGAAAAAGAGAGAGAAAGGAAAGAAAAGAGAGAAAGAAAGAGAGAAAGAAAGAAAGAAAGAAAGAAAGAAAGAAAGAAAGAAAGAAAGAAAGAAAGAAAGAAAGAAAGAAAGAAAGAAAGAAAGAAAGAAAGAAAGAAAGAAAGAAAGAAAGAAAGAAAGAAAGAAAGAAAGAAAGAAAGAAAGAAGAAAAGAAAGAAAAGAGTAGAGAAAAGAAAAGAAAAAGAAACTGTTTCTCTTTTGATGAATTCAACTTGTAAGTCTGGAAAACAAATTCAGTTTCTGAGAAGTAGCCAGATGCGGAGATGAGGAAAGCATCATAGAAAGCACAGTGGTGGTGCAAATTAATTTTGAGAAAGCAGTTGGAACTTTTCAGGCAGAGATGGCATCCTGTGTACATGAAAGCCTGTAGAGACAGCATGAGCTCTAGCAGTATGAAGATGATGAAGGGTTGTAACCATGGGAAAGATGAAGCAAAAAGGTGCACAGAGTTTCAAGCTGGAAGTCTCAAAAAACATGGTTCACTGAACTCCTCATGTCATGACTCTTGACTAGAATAAAATATTTTGGCAGGGCAGGCAATCCTGACAGATTACAACATGGACAGAAAGGATGACAAAATGCCACTGGTTCAGTGGAAGTTACTAGAACAGCAGCATGTAATTTTTCTACAAGAATCCCCAGATTGTCATTGTGAAAGTAAATGGGTTATATCTTAGCCTTATCTTTTTCACAGATGCACTCAACATCTGTAACAGAAACAGTTATTATAAATACAGCACAAGATGAGTCTTCCAGTGGTAAGCTTAAAAGCAAGCATTTGAATAGAAAGTGTAGACAAACAAGAAAGAAGAAAAGAAAAAATATTGGTTTAGAAATATCTCAAGCACTTTACCATGTCAGCTTGTTGATGAGGAAGAATAAAGTAGAGGTTTGCAATATCTTTGTAAGAATCTCACCACAAAATTCAAAACTTAATTTAGAGATCCAACCTACCACAGCTGAAAAATATATTTCTTTGCCTAAGGACAAGACAAAATGAGGGAACTGAGAAGGTTTCATACTTAGAAAGGAGAGTATGAATAAAAGGTTCAACAGAATCAGTACATTTTCTTGTTAGTGCTAAAAGAAGACAGACCCTTTGCCCAGGAATATACTCAAAAGAACTAAATAAATATGTAAAAAGGAAACATTTTCCACTACCTACAAGGAGAGAAATTCTGGAGGAGATGGTTTATACCAAATATTTTTCTACTGTTGATGCCTCAGCAGGCTTCTGGCAGTGGTTCTTAGACAAACAGAAGGTATGTTTATGCACCTCCAACACCTCCTTTGGGAGACAGTCTCCCCCGATGGCCATTGGGTTATACTTAGCACCATAGGTGTTTGACCAGAAAATACAACCATTTTTCTCTGATGAGGGACATTCTAAGACCTAAACAGATGACACTGATCTGGGAAACACAGCGGAAGACTAAGACCAATGTTTCCAAGGAACTCCCAGACAACCAGAAGTGCTGAGCCTCTTTCTGAATGAGTCATTAGAAAAATATGAATGTCAGATTGTGAGTTTATTTCTTAGAAATAAAGAAAATAAGAAAGAGGAAGAAAAAGAGAAGGGAAGGTGAAAGGAAGAAAGGAAGGAGGGAAGGAGAGAAGAAAGAAAAAGAGAAGGGAGAGGACAGAAAAAAAGACAAAAGGATTTTTTGGAATATAAGTAACTTAGTACCAACCAAAATGGCCTCCATGAACTGTCTCTTTTGTTGTCCTGCAAAAGTCATTGAATGAAAATCAGATGCAAAACTTAAAAAAGTATCTAAATGAGTTAGTTGAAGAAGATCTTATCATAAAACCATGCAACAACCTCTCTTAACAGTACTGACAAAACATCTTCCCAGTCTCCGGTGAAAGAAAAAGTAAATTCAGTATCATCAAGCAGACTAAAAGACAAAAGTAGTCCCTCTTTTAAAAGACAAGTGTAGCAAGGAATATGATCAGTTTCAGTCACAGGATTTGATGCAGATTTCTCTGTGCAGCTGTGGAAAAATGTGAAGTCTGCAGACAGAGTTTGATTAAAAAAATTGTTGTTTGTTCTACACTCCGAATTTGAGCAGAACTACAACTAAGACTTTTCAAACAATAAAGTGCTAATGAACAATATGGTTTAGAAACAAATTTTAAGCTCCTCCTCAATGTCAGAGCACAGGAAATTGAAAATCCTTGACTTATGGTAAACACTATTTAGAAAAACCAAAACTTCAATGTGTTGTCAACAGTATTCTCATACTAAATCCAAAACACAGCACTGTACCAGTCACTAAAAAGAAAATTAACTCTATCCCAGCCAACACCAGGACTCTGTGTAATACAGCAGTGTAAGCCTGTCACTGTAGATTGGTGCGCTCATGTTACCTGCGCACTTAGGAGCTGAGTCATAATTTTTCTAATCTTTTTATAGTCTCACAATGTGATATTAATATAGTCAGGTTCAACTTCAGCCCAAATAACCCCTTGAAGGAAGTGAAAAAACAGAGGCAAAACAGGGAAATAGCCACCTCTGAATGCTGGGCACTTGAGAGCTCTATTTATGTGCAGTGCACAAATAAATAGATTTTAAGAAATAGCTAAAACCTTTATGTTTGAATGCAGAAAATTATCAAATACTATTGGCAAAGTTATATCTCTACAGCCTCTTTATTAGACTCATACTACAAAGGAAAATTTTTGTTACTTATCACTGTGCATATTGAAGCTGCTGTGGACACAAAGGTAAACAAAAAACAATGTTGCTTTCTGGAAGTAAAAAATAATAATCTCTTATTGCTTTATTGTATCTGTGACTGGTATAAGGCAAGGACAGAAACTGAAATGATAAGTCAAAGAAATACTTTCTTCCTGGTGCCTCCAACACTGTTGAATTCACAAAAGAAAGTTTTGCAAGAAATCTCTCTGAAATTACATACTCCTGTTAATGTCATCAGAAAAGAGATCCTGATCACAAGGAAGATACCACCCTTATTGGAAAGTACATCCCACCATACATCAATGCTTATCATTTACTTAGCTGATGATCACACTGCATCCTGGAAAACATAAGCCAGCTATTAAGTCCAAGAGTATGAAGAAATATGAGACTTTAAAGAGAACCACCAATGATTATGGTAAAATGGTAACATTGCTAGGTTAAAGAAATTAATGCTTAGCTAAGCTAAAATTTGATTTTTGATTCCACAAGCTAAGTGAAAATATTTTAATTTGTGAATGTCAAAACATTTCTTTTTGATCAGATATATGGAAATCAAATTTACTGAACAAAATGTTCTTAGCTATTACCATAGTCTTTTTTTTATGCATTTAATTTTGATAGGTATGAATAGAGAAAGAATTCAAACTACTAGAATTTCTCATAACATAAACCCCGTCTTTTTAACAATATACATATCCATAAAAAAGATGTTTTTGTTTATGTTTTAATCAAGTTTATCTTTATAGGTTTATCTTCTTCAGATAAAATTTATTGTCTTTTTTCATATTTTTGCTAGTATTAGTAGCAAACAAAAGAAATGAATACAAAAATAAGGAAATAAAAGAACTATACAGAGCTTACTTTCAACATGGACATGACCTGATTTACCTGAATACTGGAAGTAAAAATATTTTTTTTAGGAAAAATATATCACAAATTTTGGCACAAAGGAAAAAAAAGCCCCTCATTCTCCTGACTGCAAGTGCAAAATACGGTCATTTTCTGAAGTACTCATACCCTTAAAAGTCTCAACATCTATATTAAAGCATGCTGAAGTGATAATTTCTTCCATCTCTAATTTATGCATTGTAATAATTCTTTTGTAGATGTGATAAATTTATTTGTACATTGTTAGAGTCTGTAGCTGAGGGATTTCTCTTTGAAAATGCTGTTAAAGAAAAAAAAAACCAGTGAACTGGAAGAGTGACATCTCCAGTACATGCTCAGTCTTCTGCCTCCAGATAAGCCTGGGGCCAGCATGCCAGATTTTGAGGGACAGTGTCCTACCAAGGTCCTTTGGTCTGCCATCTCAGTGGAGGTAGGGGATGGAGATCTGCTTTTGTGGCACCAAAGGCACAAGAGCTCTTGATGTGTTAGAAACAAACAATGCACCTGAGAATGGTCACGTAGGAATTAGAGTTTTCTCCTCAAAAGGTGGCAGGACCAGTAGCACAAGTAAAGTGCATCTACACCAGTGCACACGGCATGGACAACAGGAGCTGGAAGCCAATGGAAAGCAGGAAAACTATGGTATAACTGCCATAACAGGAACATGGTGGGATGACTTGAACACCTGGTGCATCATAGTGGGTGGCTGTAAACTCTTCAGAAGGGACAGGCAAGGAGAGAGAGGCAGTGGGACAGTCCTGTGTGTTAGGGGTGTTTTGAATCATCCCAAAATCATAGAGTTCATGAAATTATAGGGTTTTTGATTCTCAGAGGAGTAAGGATGGGGACCTAGCAGAAGTGCTCACTGGGACACTTTCAATCGTTTATGTGCAGCTTGGCTAACTGGAGAATTCCCAGTTTACTGGAGGTTAGCTGGATGATCTCAGAGGGTTTTTTTCCTACCTCAATGATTCAGTGACTCCCAGTAACCAAAGCAGAGCATTGTGTGGAGTGCAGTGAGGATCTGGGACTCTCACCTTTGGACCTTTGGCAATTTGCTCTGAGCTTTCTAAACTGTTTGACTCAGCTGCTTGCTACAGACTATATAAATGGAGGTCCAAGTCAAAAGGCTCATTCTCTCTCTGAGGCAGTTGGGAAGACTTGAAGAGGGAAGGACAAAGAGGAAAAGAAAGAGCAGCAAGAGGTTTCAGGGCTCACCATGGGCCCTGTGCAGCTCTTGCTGCTCTCCCTGCTGCTCAGCAGTGGTGTGCTCACACGTAAGTACACTGCCCTTTATGTTAGTGCTTTTCCCTGCTTTATTTATGAACCCATTTAAACAACAATATTGCAAAAAAATCAACAGGAGTTTGGGTTATAGAATTAGAAAAGTTCAGTGTGGCACAGATATCATCCCTTCACAGGAATGGATAATCATGATCCCCATGCAGAAAAAGTCACGAATGATGCCTGGTATCTTTGGAACAGATTTAACTTATTTTCCAACTTGTAAGGCATTTTTCTGTAAGGTTCTCCTTGGAGATACTGCAGCTTGGAGATACCATGCAAACTGAGCCCAGCTGTTGCTAACCTATTTTGTGACATATGTGAAGACAGCAGTAAAGCAGATTGTATTTGGCAGGCAATGCTGGTATTTAACATAGAGTTTTGTGTACTAAAAGTAGTAAAAGAAGTAGATTAGTAGAGGGTTTTTTTCCTAAGATGAGAAAAGATGGCTGAGATCAATATAGTACTATGGATTGTGAGCTATCCTTACTTTCCAAGAAATTACTTATTAGAATACAACACTGGAGTGTTACTTAAGGGTTCAGGGAGCTTAAGGAGAAAAGTGAGTCTGGGCAAATTATGCAGGTCTGGTTTAATATGCAGATCTAATTAATCATAAATACATCTTTGTTGAACTAATATTCTGTTGTTGACTGATGTTATGAAAATTTATTGTTATGCAATAAACCTTGGTTTTATAGATTATTAATAATGTTATTAATGCTATTTAAATAGTACTGGTAATATTTCTGTTGCTATTTGTACTACTGTGATTAATTTGACAGTCTGTTTCTATAGAGTGGTCTACCTTAGAATTCCCAGAATGAAAACCTGGAAAGTGCGTAGAGAAAAATGCTGGCTTTTATGTATGATATTCTAAAGAATTACATAGCACCTAATGAATGCAGCAAATTTGCAAGGTTTAAATAAATTCTATTTTGGTTTAAATAGGGTCATATGGAAAACACCTCAAAGTTATTGGAACAAACAATTCTTATTAACTTGAATAAATTTTTCCTCCAAAGAATTAACTCTCAGTATTCAGAAAAGATTTAATATCAGAGAATTAAATTTCAAAGTTATCCTTTTTGAAATGTACAAAAACCAAAGTATAGCCATTATCTATGTAGATGCCATTTTTTTGTGCTCAAGGAGACTAAAATTTAAAAGTAAGCTGTGATATATAGTATATTTAATCTATCTACCTCTACATTTTGTTCCCATCCCTTATGAACTGTCTATTTTACATAATATAGGGCTTGTAAAAAATTTAAATCCTTCTCAGTTTAAATCCAAATAATTTGATTCAGTGATTAAAGATCCTGTTCTGGGGGTTTAGTTCACTATATCAAGGCAACTGCTTGTAACTCCCTTTAGATTTGACTGAGTACTGCCAATGTTAAGAGTAGCTTTATTATTTACATCAGTGTTTCAGACACCATCAGAAGTTGGTATGAATGAAAAAGCTTATAATGAAAATGTACTATTTACATTTATATATTCATAGCCCTGTTTTATACCTATAAACCCCTTTTCCAGCTTTTAATCATCTTCTTGGGGTTTTTTTACAGAAGAAGAAACACCTGAAAGCGGCAATCCAGGATGTTCAAGTAACTGATTTTTTTGCATTTTTTGCATTTGCTTTTATTATCTTATATCACTATTTTAAATGAATACATCTTTCAAAGCCTGACTCTTCCTCATCTCTTCTTCTGAAATAACTGAAATTAAAGCGATGGCAATACTCTGAAGTACTTATTGCCCTTTATTTTAAATATTCAATTATCCATTAGGATTGGTTCTAATAATTTTTAGTTCCCCAAGATCAGAGAAGATGAGAATGAGTTTCTGAACTTTCTATTTTTTTTTTCTTTTGGGGGGGGTGTGTGTTTATTTATTTATTTCTTGATTGTCAGGTGCAAATTCTTTAATCTAGAAGTATCTATTTAGCAAAAGTGAAGCTTTAACAATGTGGTTATGTACATTACACTTTACTGTGGACTGAATCTCACATTTTATTTACCCTTCACAGTGGCTGCTAAGCCCATAGAATTGCACTTGGGTATCTGACTAAATATCTGTAGAATAAATCATCAACTCTGTCAGCAAGGACAGCAATTTCTTTAAACAAGCCAAGACTCAGGAAATGCTGACTTTATGCCCTGTCTTTGTAATGAACTCTGACTGGCCCTGACTGCTTGGTTAGATACATAATGTTCGACCACAGGGTCAAAGTACTGAATGACTTGTTTTGTTCTTTGTCTTTGAGAGTTTTTTTTCCTTGTTGGGTGCTTTAGCACCATCTCCAGGCAATCGGGTTACTTCAGATGCCTGAACCAACTCAGACACTGCTGAGCTTCATTGCCAATTACTTGTCTATTTTTGATCCAATAAATTATTTAGTATTTTCATTTTTAATCTTATTATTTCCCTATTCATTTTTAATTATTTCTGTTTAAAAGCAGGGTACGAAGCAATAATTAGCCTTTTGCTTTAGCATGGTAGATACTGGTGTTGTAAAATTCTCTGGGAGTATACACTTATTTTCCAGAATAGTCAAAAGTGACAAGGATAGTATTAAATTTTTTAGCAGAAGTTAATTTTAGGGTTAAATACATAATTTATTTTCCAGAATAGTCAAAAGTGACAGGGATAGTATTAAATTTTTTAGCAGAAGTTAATTTTAGGGTTAAATACATAATTTATTTAAGTTTTCAGTTTTTTTAAGGTGTTGATTACTGTGTGATAGCTAGTATTAATTATAATAATTCTGTTTAGCAATCGTGTGAAAGTGATCTCAGCTAAAATACTTTTAAAGTATGTAGTGGTTATAACAGTGATAGTTCAATGAGGAAATAAAAGATTTATAGTATTGTTTTATTCTCTCCTTGAAGTATGAAAATCTGTGACATAAAGGGCAAGGTAACATTGCCATTGGCTTCTGACATGACAAATATTTTATAAGAGAAGAGGAGTAAGCTGCATTCATGCAGGTGTAGGCAGGCAAAATCAGTTGTAATGGTGGGCATTTGGGTTTACACTGGCATTACCTTTTTTTTTTCCTGTAAAATAGATCAGGACTCTAATAAGGTCAGACAGTCATAAATAACCACAGAGGAACAATTTAGGAAAATGGTTTTCACTCAGTATCACAACAGCCTCATAGAACCAGTGCGTTGCTCAGCCTAAACTGAGGGAACAGCAATTTTTATTTCAGAGTGACCTAAACTGTTCCAACACACACACTTAAAGTGCCTGATCATCATTTAGTTTAAAACAATGCCTGCATTTATAGTGGGAGTGGATTGTGACCAGACATTGTTTGGCCTCTGTTATGCATTCCAGATACCAAAATAATATCTTATATCCCTGTATTTGACAGAGAGATTATTTTTTTCTTTATGTCTCCATTACCATGTTCATTCCTGCTTGTAGAATTTAAAATTACAGATGAGTTGCCTCTCACAGCAACAGGGAGATATTAAACACAGGTGAAATTCATTCCTTTGAGGAATTAGGTTTTGGAGCTTTCTTTGCTAGAAATAGAAATACACTTCAAATATTCCCTCTTGCCTTATATAATTTAGTACTTTTCCCTTTTTCTAGATGATCTTCATATAGCTAAAGTTTACCTCCATGAAAAATTATCTACTCTAGTATTTTTTTTTCTAATCTAATAAGTGAATTAGAATAGATTATATTTCAGGAGAGTCTGGGGCAGAAAGATCCCCTGTAGATTCAAGTGAAATGGTATTGAGGAAGGCTAGTTCTGGTGTTCTGTCCCTTTCTGCGTTTCTTTGTTTTCAGTCTCAGTCATGTGATTGGTAAAGCAGGTCCTTGCATTTTCATTATGATGGAAAAATCTGAGCTGAAATAAATCATTTTATTACCAATTTGAAAACTACCATTTGATTGGCTTAATTTAGGAGCAATAGAGTAACTTTTAATAACAGTTGCAAACCTTAAGGTATCTCCTTTTTTTGTCATTTGCTTTAATGGGGCATGATTTGAAGGATAGATGGGGTTATATTGACAAATCCCATCAAAAAGAGCAGTGGACCCCAAAACTTATGCTACCCCCACAAGTTTTGTCTTATGCTTCAGAAATAATCCAGGTGATGTGAAGGCATCACTTCTCTGACTGAAAGATATTCTGTAAAGGAAATAGTGCAAGGGTGGGTCTTCATGTTTCCTTTGTCTGTGGCATTCATTTTATTTACACAACACTAAGCATGCATGTATTGTAAAGATTTCATATGCATATCCTACCCAAGTCATAAAATCACTCTTGTTTTCCCAATTGCAGAAGATGCAACCAGATTTAAACCCCTCAGAAAATATGTTTACTCATATGAAGCAGAAACGTCAAGTGGGATCACAGGAACAGCAGATTCCCGAAGTGGTTCAAAGATCACATGCAAGGTGGGCAAAGAGGAGTAAATACAACTGATGGGGTCTGTATACTGAACAACAAGGGAGCTGGCAGCTGGGGAGCATCCTCCAATGTTTTTCTAAACAAGGCCATTCTTTTGAAAGGCACATACTGAGAGTCATAAAGACTAAGCCCTCCCTATCCTAGACAGAAGGTACCGAGGATGATAGAAGCCCTTCATACCACTGTGCCAGTGCATTTCAACCCTGATCTGGCTGTACTTTTACAAGAGAGAGGATTAAGACCTGGCAATTTGGTTTTCCTTAACTCCCAGGCTGAATCTAGCAATGTCCAACAAACAATTCTAGAAGTTGAGTTACAGGAGCTCATTGATGCCATGAAGACCCCATGATAGCCTGTTGATGGTAATAGTCAAGGCAGTAAAAGGTCCCATAAGCCATTAAACTACTCAATGTCCCTTCATCTTGCCCAAAACTTTCTTCTCATGATAGTGTTTGGTTTTGGTTTTTTGTTTTTTTTTCCCCGAAATTGAGTAATTGGGAAAATATATTTTTTATTCAGCACACACTGTTCTAATAGAGTCTAAACATTGATAAGTGTTGCAATGGCTCAAGTTTTCATGCAGTTCTAATATTCTAAATTCTCAGAAGCTAAGTTGCTTGTTTACCAAGCAAATACCCACCCTCATGTCTTCTCTCTCAAGTTACCTTAAGCTGCTTAGAGCACTTTGGAACAGATGCTAGCAGAGGAATCCTGACACTTTACAAAACCCAAGGAATTTTCAAAGTGGTAACTGAATAAATGATCTTGGAAAACATGATAATGAAAAAAAGATAAACATATTTGTGTTTTCAGGTTGAACTGGAGGTACCACAGATCTGTCACTTCATCCTGAGGACAATGCATTGCTCCCTGAGGGAGACATTTGGTGTTGACTCTGAGGGAAGGGCTATTCTGAAAAAGTCCAAGAACTCTGAGGACTTTGCAAATGCCATGTCCAGGTAAGCAATATCCATTATCATCAATAGCTGTGACCATTAAATGGAACAGGCTGCAATGTTGCAGCCTGCCCAATGTATTTCTAGGCATAGATCATATTTCATAATAATATGGTATATTTATAAGCTGGTTCCACAGCAAAACTCTCCCTGATACAATTTGTAGTTAACATGCCACAGTTATCAATTGCTTGTAAGGAAGGTTTTTTTACATATAGAATTTTTACCTTTAACATTTTTTTTTCATTTCTGTCACCTACATTAGGAAACTGTTGTGCAGTGACCCAAAAGATTATTGCAAGTGTAATGTTCCTTCTTGTAAGCACATTCTCAAATGCAGCCAGTTTAAGATAATTTTCCTTTGCTGACATGGTGTAGACTGTGCAATAGAAAGGCATTTGAGACTGAAGTCCAGATTTCCAATCCCAGTCTTTAATGAGCTATGCAGCCTTATCTTGTCCCTGTTTATCTGCTTTCATAACTGATTGCTACTGTTCCCTCAACCCAACCAGTCTCTAGTGCTTGTCAGTGCATATTTTAGTCACGCACTTTCATTCTTGTTTCAGTGCCTCAGTAACATTTTGTTTCACAGGCCATAGATCTCAAACCAACCTGAAACAATGTTAAAATATGTTTTTCAGGAAACTATCGAGATTTTATTTAAAAACTGCGGCTAGTAGAGAATCTTCCCATCATTTTGTAGACTATTGCAGTAGTTAATAATTACCTCATTCTAGAAATTTACTTACCTCATCTCTGAATTTATGCAATTCTAACTTCCACCCATTGCTCTTGGTATTTGCTTGTCCTCAGCTGATGTAACCTGGTGATATCAGAATGTCCTTGGTTAGAATTTTGCTGCTTTAATAGTAATACTTCCAAATAGTGACAGCAGTGAATAGTAAATAATGATAGACCAAGGTCAACATGATGCTCTATCTGTAGTCCAGCAGTATATTCATACTGTATTCTTCACTCTGTGTCTTTAACATTTCATACTAATATTGGTTTTTTTGGGTGCCAGGCATGAGCTAAAATTCAGCATTCAGGATGGAACAAAGGTCAAGCTGTATTCTGAGAAGGATGAGCCTCTGAATGTACTGAATCTCAAGAGAGGGATCATCTCAGCTCTCCTTGTTCCCACAGAAACAGTAGAAAATGTAAAAACAATTTCAATGGTAGGTATTTGGAAAGCATTCACTTTATTTCCTTAACAAATGGAAGAAAGCTCACATAGTAGAGTTACTCCTGAATATCATTTTCTAAAGGCCTGTAAATTCAGATCAGAACAGGTGCCTTTTAACTAGATCAGAATATATTTGAAAGCATGAACAGAGATGCTGATTTCTTTCTTCTTTCCAGGACACTGTATATGGAAAGTGTGACAGTGAAGTTGAATTCAAGTCCAGAAAAGGAAATGTAGCAGAAGATATTTCAATTACCAGGTACCTGAAAGGCTGTGACAACTTCAGTCCCATCAGAGATCATGTCAGCCCTATTGCCATTGTAAAGGGACTAGTAAGTATACAATTTAAAAATTATATGATACTACAATGACTAAGTTTTATATTTATTTATATTTTCTAAAATCTTAAATAGCTTTTCTGCACCCTTCCATTAGATCAGACTGTGGTTTCATTGGCAGCCAATAGAGAAAAAAAAAAAAACATGCAGAGAGAGAGTATAATTACCCTCTTTCCTGTTCTCTTTGTGTTTTGTTGTTTGGTTTTTTCTTTTTTAAATGAGAGCTTTTCATAGGTGGAATTAGTACTACTGATTACACAATAACCTATCAGGTCATAGCCAAATTTTTAGTTTTGTGAGTCAGAATGTTCAAAATTCTAATTTTAAGTAAAACATATAGTCTACCAAAACCCTAAATTGTGTGTGATGTGCAAGGGAAGAGGCCTTTAAATGTCCTGAAGTAAGTGGTTAGACATACTGTTTTATCTACCTTTTAAAAAACCAATAATCAAATTCAATTGCTTGCATGGATATTGGCACGTTTCTGTGTGTTATAATGTCATCTGTGCTGTAGAGTATCTTAACTTTAAAAAAATAGCATTTCATATAACACTGAAAACACATTTTATAATTTCTGACACTTCTACAGCTTGTTGTAGAAGTCTTTAAAATTTATATGAGTGAAATTATAAAGAGCATCAGTTGTGACAAGGGGAATGAACTACTCCAAAAACTACAAATCCGTTTTATGAAGGAGTCCTTTGTTGTAGGCAACAGAGGATCAAACATGAAGTAACTACTAACCCAAACACCCCAACAAGGCCCTGAGGAAAAATTTTGGTGGGATTTTTGCCTGTGAAGAGACTTAAGACTAAAGATTGTTACTGGTGCATTTCTGTCGTTGTGTGGGAATGACTCTACTTATGCACCTTTGTTTCCAATATGCTGTAACTGTTAATATTCCAGTAAAACTGTGTCAACCTTTATGATAGTTTCCTATTCTACTCAGTAAAATAACTGCCACAATATTTATTTTACAGAACACCCCACTATCTACCCTTCTAAAGAGCACTCAGTTCTGTCATTACAACATTGATGCAAAGAAAAGGCATATAAGAGATGCTGTCTGCAGTGAAAAACACCTGTTTCTGCCTTCCTCATACAAGTAGGTTGCTCACTATTTATCATTATCCTTTGTTGTTGATGCCAAAGGAGTTTTTGTTCTGATTTTCACATTTTGTAGATTTTAGGAACACAGTAGTTGTAGATTTTTAGAGGGTTAATATTTCTAACAGTTTAAGTTTAATGCCTTTCTATCACTACCCCTGTCCCAGAACAGGGAGCTCAAATTCCTTTAGTTAATTAATCTTCTTTAGACTCCTTTCCAAGGTAAAGAGCTGAAGGACATCAGAAGGCCTACAGACTGAAACATAAACACGGGTCAGAGTGACCCAAAAGCCAGAATTGGATGAGCTCCAAGAGACCTTTGTGTGTCCAAGGAAGAAGAGTTGATGAAGACAGAGGGTCTTGACGACCCCAGGCCCAATTCCAGGGGTTGGACCAGGGGTGGGACTGGGGCTGAACTGAGAAATGTGTAAAGCAATGATTGGAGGGATCTTATGATAAAAGCCATGGAAACAAGAACTGGGACACATGCATGTCATCCTGTATTCCTGTGGGCTGTAGGCCCTGTGATATTAAAGGACCTTTACTTTTTATCTTACCCTACACTAACATGGCTCGGAGTCCTGTTTTTGGGGGGAAGGGTCATTCACGGCATCATTATAAATATTCCTTTTGAATGGTGATGTAGCACATTCTGCCCTGACTTCATCCTCAAATATACATTTTGTTTTTAAGAAGGCAGGAGACATGTCAATACTTCTCAAGGGTAGTTAGTCTCAACTAAAGCAGTGAATTTTCCTTTGTTTCCTAGAAATCGCTATGGTGTGATGACAGAGGTCAACCAGACCCTGAGGCTTGAAGATACCCCGAAGATCAATAACAAAAATTTTGATGGAGGTAGAGCTGCAGTTCACTATTATACAATTGCAGGAACAAAATATAAATACAGAGACAATTTTTTAAGCGGTGAATTAATTAAAGATGCCCTTGAGGGACCCAAATCCATCCATAATTTTTAATGAAATTGGATCGATTTAGTAAGGAAAAAGGCTGAGTAAAAAATGGAAAAACCGGAGCCTTTTAAAAACTATGCTAATTTGAAATATTCTTGTGTTTTAATTTTAGTTTTTCAATTATTCTTAATAATTAAAAAGTGTAATTTCCTTGAAAAGTAATTTTAATCTCTTATTGGAAATAAGTGCAATGAACCCATTTTAGCCACTCATAATTTTTTTTGCAAATTTTAGCTTCAGCTGCCAAATATAAGCAATGCATTATTACCATAGATTTTGTTCTGAAATATACTTTTGGTCTTCCAAGTCATAACATATTTCTCCTAATAAATAGTCATTAAAAGCTGAAAAAGCTAACTATGCTAATAAAAAAGGTGTTAAGGAATCATCTTCATGAAAATGGAAAACAATTTATGCAAATATCCAACTTTGGGGTATTGTATTTAAATTCCACTCTATTATTTTTGTAAATGTTCAGCTGTTCAATAGTTATCATATAGAATAATCATCAGACTTTGTATTTATACCAAATGTAAGAAGAAGATAAAAATTGGCATAGCTTCCTGATAAAGACATAAAGGATGCAATTTTTTTTTAATTGATAGGTGAGCTGGAAGAGAAGGGACTTGCACTGGAAAGTACAGATGCCAAATTCCCCAGGCAGGGCGATGCTGTGCTGAAAACCCTTCAGGAACTGCAGAAACTTACAGCCTCCCAGCAGAACCAGCTGAGAGCAAGACTCTTTTACAAATTTGTTTCTGGGCTTAGAAGTTTACATAACAGCACTCTTGGCTCTCTTGTACCAAAGATGATGGAAACCTCAAGGTATGTTAGAGCTGTGCATTGTGCAAGTACACCAAGTGACAACGCCATGGCAAAACTATTCTATAGTGGATTTGCTGAAAGAAAAGATAGAAATAGATAAAAATATAATAGAAATAGATAGACAAATATCATCAGAATTATGCAGAGAAAGAAATAAAGAAGAGTAAATAAAACCTGTGGATTTTACATTTTTTCATCAGAAATGCTCAGCTGTTAATTGGAACTTGAACATTAAATATATGAGTAAGGATAAGCATTCAAATAGATCTGAAAGTTTTAGAATTCTATAAAGAACTAATATTGTTTATATCATTCCTCCATCAAATCTTCCAAACTTACTGGAGAAGCCAAACTGGGGTATAACACAGCCCCATAGAGGGTTTTTCTCCCCACCTCAAGTGTGTGTGTCAGGAGCAATCCTGTGGATAATTATTGTAGCCAAAGATCTTTCATGCAGTTTAGCTCAAGGACAGTGGCTGTACTTCCAAAATCCCAAATCTGACTTATAGCAAAGAACACAGTTCTGAATGTGAGACTTTGGGAGACATGGAAGACCGCTAGTCTTTGGTCTGACCCTGTCCTCCACTACCCACCCCTACCCTTCTGTCCAAGCTGGACTTGAGTCAGTTTATACAGACTTTAATTCCTCAGTCTGCAGAGGAACTAGAGCCTCAGTCTGGTTCAACATATTAGATTATAATATTTAAAGCTGTGGAAACATCTGTTGTGAAGAAGAAAAGAGATATATCTGTGTAATTATGATTTTGTTAATACTTTCTTGTTGTTCTTTTTTAATTGTGCTACTATTATAACTTGTAAAATTAAGAAGCTTCTTATTTATAAGCAATCACATGGTTTGCTTCCAGTCACACATAAGAATATGTCATTTATATTAGAAACCCTTAATAAACATGTCAAATGTCTGTTTCAAACAGTCAACTTTCAGCAATAACTACAAACAGGGAATTAATTAAGCAAAATCATCTCTGCTCCCTTCAGCTCCATCACCGTTCAGGCCCTGACCCAGTGTGGCACTCCAGAGTGCTACAGTGCAGTCCTTCAAATCCTGAGAACTGGAAATGTGAATCCTCTTGTGGCAGACCTGGTCACATATACCCTGGGACTATTGCCTTCTCCGACTCCGCAGAGAATACGGGAAATTCTTAACATGGCCCAGTATCAGCCAAGCAGAGCTTCTTTTTATGGCTTGAGTCACTCTGTTACTGAGTAAGTAATGGCAGCACACAATTATGGTATGAAATAACCTCAAGGTTACAATGCTTAGAGTAAGCCCTAAGAGTGCTCATCTTTTGAGGATTTTTTTTTTTTGTTGTTCTCATGAATTTGCTCTTTAGGAATAAAAGACAGACATTTCCTACTTTTGCCTTTTGTTTCTGATGTGTTTTTATAAATCTTTAGGTTCTACAATGTGAAAAGGGTTGTGACAGAGGAAATTACAGATGTTGCAGAGTTTGTGACATCACTGCTTGGCACTGATTGTTCTGGGGAAGATGAACTCACATACCTCACACTTCGGGTATTTTATTTCCTTCTTTCCTTATATAGGCCATTACTTTAAATTGTTGTGCATATAATACTCTGCTTCTCTTGGTGGAGAAAAAAAATGTTTATCATCTTTCTGTGTTTTCATGACTGACAGGCTATTGGAAACATGGGTGCAGTAATGGAGAAAGCTAAACCCAGTGTGAAATCTGTCCTGAAGACATGTATCAGAAATGAAGCTGCATCACCTTCAGTTCAGAAAGCAGCCATCCAGGCTTTCAGGAAAATGACAATTACTGAAGAGGTAAATTGGGTCACAAGAACCAGCAAAAATTGTCCTCAGTTCACCTTGACTGTTCGCAGGAGTTACTGAATATGCAAAAACATTCCAATTATTTCTGCTAGCTCCCTTTTAGCTGCCTCCAGCTTTTTCAGAATGCCTTTAAGTAGTTTCCATACACATATAGATCTGAGAAGTTCTTCAGTCTTCTGACTTAGTAGGTGTTGCTCTTTTGAGATGCAGTTGCTTTGTATGGATAGTCTCAGTTTAAATAGGAAGTTTAGATCTGTTCCTGTTAGTGTCTTAAATGAAGATCTGCTTATTCAAATATGGTGTTAACTAATTAATTACTCCAGATTTAAATGTATTTAACTAGTTAAAAATTCAGGTCCCTATTTTATACTGGTATTTTAATGTCATTGTTGATAGAAGTGCTTAGATTTATGTTTGCATTATAGTGACACTACAGCATCCCCCAAAATGGGTGTCATTATACAGAGCACTTCAGCTCACTATAGTGAGACAGTTTCAACATCAACAAAATTTATTCTAAGAGACATACTCTTGTTGCTAGACAAGGCTTAAAAGTCTGGGAGCCTGGAAACAGCTGAAGTTTACATTCTCAGAATCAGCTTAAAGTATTTTTTTTCATTATTACTTATTTTTAAACTATGTTTTTAATTTTCCTGCAACAGAAGACTTTGATCACCTTCTTTTCCTAAACTGAGTGATCTTTTTTAGAAATTTTGACAATTTATTTGCAGACAACACTTCTGATTCCCAACAATAAAAACTTAGTATCCTAAAGAAAAAATTAACCTGCCATGTATAGGATAAGAAAATAAAGGATAAAAATAGAAAAAAAAAAAACCAAAATTATTGAAAAAGCCAAACCAACCAACCAACTCAAAAGATTTAAAAATATAAGAAAATAAAGGATAAGAGAGTCTATTTGCAAGAGTATTTAATGACAGAAAAAGGCCTAATGGCTTCAGACTGACAGAGGGTGGGTTTAGGTTGCATATTAAGAAGGATTACTATGAGAATGGCGAGGCTCTGAAACAAGTTTCCTAGAGAAGTTGTGAATGTCCAATCCCTGGAAGTGTTCAAGGCCAAGTTGGGTGGGGCTTTGAGCAGCCTGGTCTAGTGGAAGGTGTCCCTGCCCATGACAGGAGTGTAGGAAGTGGATGATCTTTAAGGTCCCTTCAGCCCAAACCATTCTATGATTCTCTGTTTCTATGAAAATCAGTTTTAATAAAGCCATAATTTCTATATTTTCTAGTTTTTCAAAATAGCTTCAACGAAACTATTTTGGATTTTTATACAAATAAGGTACAGAAATATGTATGTAGTCCTGAAAAAAATTGAATTCTGAAAATTATTTCAGCCTACATATTCCCCAATGGGTTTAGCAATGTCACCTATGAGCCAGTTCTTCATTGTAAACCTTTCTCTATTTATATAGGACCGTTCAGCACTTCTCAAAGTATTCCAAGAACCAGATACCCCTACAGACAAACGTCTAGCAGCCTATCTCGTAGTGATGAAAAATCCTTCCCCAAGTGATCTTGCAAAGATATTGAGAATCCTCACAAAGGAGAAAAATGAGCAAGTGAAAAGCTTTGTTGCCTCACACATTGCTAACATCCTAGACTCTGAAGAAATAGGCATTGAAGGGTAAGTAAAATTTAGTTGTATCTTGATCCCTTAGGAAAAATGAAGTTCTGACCATAACTGCAGTGGTTGCTATCTAGCCATGAAGTTTTTGCTGGGGTTGTTTTGCTTATTTGAACAAGCATGTCAGCTGAGTAAACGATAACTTTGTCAGAGCAGTGCCAGATGATAGTCTTTTCCTTAAGCTGTTTGTTGTTAATATGGAAAGAGCTAGCCTTTTGTCATCACCTCAGCTGTATGTATGTCTGCAAGTGACATAAAATACTAAGACTTAATGAGGGCTTGGAATATATACTAATCATATTTCAATTGCTATCTTTGTCCCTAGTCTAAAAAGCCAAGTTGAAGAAGCTCTGGAAGGAAATGAGGTTCCAACAGCCAAAGATTTCAGAAAATTCTCACAAAATTATCAAATTTCCAAGACAGTTTCTGTACCTGGAATTGACCCCATCTCTGCCAAAGTAGAAGCAAATGTGGTATTTGACCCAACCAGCTATGTTCCAAAAGAAACCATGCTGAAAACCACCTTGCAAGTGTATGGTTTTCACCCAAGCGATATTTTTGAGGTACTAAAATTATCAAAAACGTTTGATAGTATTCTGCTGTTTTCTTTGTCATTTCTGTTTCCTTATAAAAACCTTCTGTGAATAATGTATTGTTTTTACAAACTTTGGGAGAAATCTAAGGATCACTATGTTTACAAGGGGACTTTGATTTGATCTCAATGGGCTTTAGAGCAAGCCATCCGTTATGTGATGTCACTTGCCAGTGACTGGATGGACAACCCTGCTGAAGTTATTAAAGTACTCAACTAGGGTAAAATGAACCCATCTGTAACTAATTGACTTCATGCTAATGAATCATTACAGGCACACTGAAGTACTCACAGTAGATTGTGAGTGAGATACAGCCTGTATGTGGGTTTTCAGTTGAACGTCACCACAGAGATATAATGAATTATAAGACATAGTATTCAGTATCTTCCCTTAAACGTCATAGACTTGTAGGATACAACTAAAAGGCATTGTTTGTTTCCCAGAAATTCTGTTTGTTGGAAAGTTCCAAAGAAGTGGGGTGAACTCAGTTATGACTTGTCCTTCCTGTTCATTTTAGCTTGGCTTGGATGGAAAGGGATTTGAACCAACACTGGAAGCATTGTTTGGAGAGAAGGGATTTTTCCCAGACACTGCAACCAAGGCCTTGTACTGGGTTGAAGGCAAAGTACCAGAGCAGGTTTCCAAGGCCCTTTTTGACTATTTTGGTTACTCTCAGGATGGCAAGCAGGATCAGGTACAGCTTGAAAACATTTTCTGTGCAGCTCAGAATTCCTATTTACCTCTTTTTACCTCTAATTTACCTCTTTTTTTTCTATATTGGCCTCATTGCTATTTAACAATATGTTTTCTTAATGGTATTTGGGAGAGGTCTTTCCCTGGAGACAAATCTATAAAAGCATGTACAGATTACCTGACATTCACTAAGTAACTGTTCTAGATATATGATCTTATGGATTTGTTACAAATTTCTTTTGATGCTTTCTGACTGACTTTTCAGGATATCATGAAAGGTATAATACTTAACATTGAAAAACTGATAAAAGAATTGAGCAACAAAGAAGCTCCTGAAGGAAGAGCCTATCTGAGAATCCTGGGAGAAGAACTTGGCTACATGAAACTCAATGATTTCAAATTGCTGGGAAGCATGATTTTAAAGAGTGTAAAAACTCTTCAGACTGTTCCTGAAATGGTATGTTTCTGACGCACCAATGTGCATTATTGACTTTTTTCCTACCAGATTTTTTTAAGATTTAGATCATATTTAACTATTATGCAAATATTTTTCATGCCAGCATGAAAATAATATTATTTAAAATAAAATATCCACCTTTAGTCTCAATAGTCCTCAATAACAAACTGGTGAGAGGATGAAACAAGGGAAAGTTCAGATCTTATTTAATTACTAAAATATCTACTGGAACAAATCCCCAAAATCTTAGTACTGGCCATTAAGTTATACTAATAAATATTTAATTATGAAAATGTATGTTAATATTTAACAATTCATCTTTGTCATGTTAAAAAGAGAAGAGGTGTAGTACAGTTTAGGAATATTTGGTAAAACTCTTCTTTCATTGAAGTAAAAATATGCTTTGTCACTGACTTAGGGGAAACCAGAAAATTACATGGTATCTAAACCAATTCATCTTTATATATGTATATTAAGGTAGACAATCTGTGTGTATCAAGGCAGGTAAAAAAATCTGGTATTTGTTTATAGATTTTGCCAATGAGTCTTTAGTACATTTTTGAAGCAAGGAATCCGTAGAATTTAGATTCTCTACTCCATTTGAAATTAACTTCTTTTTTATTATAGAGTCGCAAGCATTCCATGATTAAAGTACAAAAATGTTCATATTCCAAAGTGTTTAGTCATTAGCGTTCCTTTCCTTGTTTGATTCACAGGTTGCACAAGCCATCTCCAAAGGTGTTGACAGGGATTTATTCGTCCACTACATATTCATGGACAATGAGTTTGAGCTTCCCACTGGAGCAGGTTTGCAACTGAAGTTTGCCTTGTCTGGAATAGCCACACCTGGGGCCAGAGTAGCTATGAAGCTTCATCAGAAAAGCGTAAGTCTCAAGAGCCGTCCGTATTTTTTCTGCTCCTAATTATCTACAATCTCATTTATGGGTAAAACTGTAACACCAGAAAAACTTTAAAGATTACAAAATGTTCCTGATATATAAAAAACCCCCCTCATTAGTGGTCTTTGGTTAATTTGTGGATGACATTTAGATTAAAATAAGAAGTAATGGGTATAAATTAAGTATGATACATAATAAAATTTATTAATTCAAAGTATTTCAATCCCTCTTTCAAAAATAATCCTTTTAATTTGTTTATTTATCTCTCCTTGCACTCAAATGACAATTGTAGAAAACTACACTTTGTGAATTTGCTGTTCAAGCCAAAAAGTTAACAAAACCTATTTTTGTGGCAAATTCAAAAGGGAAAATGTGATTATCAGTTAAAAGAAATGTTGAAAATTGAGTCAAGGGAAACATTTTTTACCTGAAAGTAAAATTGTAACAATGAAAGAGCATAAGGCACAAAATTAATTATCTGATTAAAATTTTTAAAAATTAAGTATTTCCTTTCTTTTTTACAGTTCTAATAATTATTTTTCTCTAATTTAGTCAATATTTCATAAAATATTCCATAGTAATTTCAGTTCATCTAAACTTTCAGTTTTCCACCATGTCTAAGATTTAAATAATGTTAAAAAAAAGTCCTGAGAATTAGTAGTGGTTGCCCTTTAAATATCTTTGGAATTTTTTCCACAATTTTGCATGCTGTTCCTTCTTAATATAACCAAAGCAAAAGCTTGAAAATAAGCTGGTTTGTGTTTACAGAAATTCAAATCTTGAATCCATTTCTTTTTTGTCAAATAGTTTGCTCATTGTTTTTGAAAATTGCTATTTTTTTTCCCCAATGGAAAACTCTCATGTCTTCAGATTTAAAATTTCATGCAAGTAGCTCCAAGTACAAAATCTTTCTGAAGTATGAGTATTTTTACATTGAAGTAGGTAAGGTTACTTGGCATTGCCATCTTCCTGTATTCATTACATTGCAGTTACCACTTATGTGGTCACTCTGATTATGTGGTTTGGGAATCAGATTTTTTGAATAACAAAATCAATTATAGACAATTTACCTCTAGATTATCAAGTGTATTTTGGGGGTTTTTGTATAACCAGCAAGAACTGTATTGGACAATTAAATACCCCTTTTTTTTTTTTATTAAATAGATGCAAGCAGATCTCATTGCTAAACCTTCAGCAGCAGTTGAGTTTGTAACACACCTGGGAATAAACATGCCTGAATTTGCCAGAAGTGGTGTGGAGATGAATTCTAATATATTTCATGAATCTGGAATTGAAGCACATGTTAGTGTAAAAGCTGGACAACTGAAATTCAGCATTCCTTCTCCAAAGACACCAGTAAAGCTCCTCAGTATCAGGTAATGAGAATTGAATGAGAATGTTCAAGTCTATGCTTTTCCTTCTTGGCTTTTATTGGTGGAATATAAAGTCTAGGGTAACCATGGAGAAATTTTCAACTCAGAAAAATCCCAAATGTTGTAAAACTGGGATAACTTCTTTTATAAGATCAGCAAATAGCCCAGATAAACGATGACCTGGAGTCATGGCTTACAGATTATTTAATTTGTGATCATTTTTGAAATTCTATACAAGACCTATGATTTCTATAATTTTGGGAGGGGTTCACATAAAATTATTGTAATAACAATACTCATTTTAGGTTGAATTTAAATGGAATACTTACACTAATTTTAGAGAGGGCAAATGGCTCCATACACAGAATTATAATTATCAATAATACTTGATAAACCACGTGATCATTTAACCACCAAATGTTGTTTAATTCAGCCCCTACAGTAATAAGTGAGTTTTATTCAGAAATAAACTTAAGAGGAAAATGTTTGAGCACCTGCCCTGGGAATAAATGACTGACTTTTATGTTCCAGCAATACGCTGCATTTGGTGTCTTCAGCCAAAACTGAAGAGATTCCACCTCTGACTGAGAGCCAAGAATCCTTGACTTCTTGCAAGCCTTTCATTCCTGGTCTAAATTTCTGCACCAAATTACTGTACTCTAATGCCACTGCCACAGAGTCAGCTCCATATTTTCCCTTGACTGGAGAATCCAGGTAAGTCATATCAACTTGAACTATGTTTATTTTGTGCTAACTACTCTTCCTTTCTAGGGCTTATTGTCTATAGTACTCTCTCACATAAAGCTCACCTTTTGAAATCTTTGAAAACAAACTAGCAACAGCAGCTCAGAAAGCTGTTGAGAACTGTGTGATTTCTTCTGTTTGTGATCATGGACAAAGTAGTTATTCACAGGAAATGTCTTTTTTCCTTTAGATTTGAAGCTGAAATAGTGTCAACAGGGGAAGTCAAGGAATACTCTGCAAGTGCAAACTATGACCTGCAGAGAGAGGGAAATGACCTGATAGACACCTTAAAGTTTGCTGTCCAAGCAGAAGGTAAAAGTCTGGAAAAAACAATATGGTTAAGCTCAGTTTTGAACTGTGTCATTTAATAGGAAAGAGATTTTTATTAATAAATCATAATAGAATTTTTACAGTATAAAATGGAATACATTTTCACATCCGAACAGGCCAACACATTAACTCTATTTCCTTACATGTATGCAATCTCAGTGGCAGATTTTCCTGGTGAAGGGCTGATTTTGGGTTTTGCATAATTTAAATAGAAGTGTGAAGTTATTGAATGGAAGCAAGGAAGTGAAGATGCTAATGGTTCCATATAAGCAAGAGAAAAATGCTGTTTCTGATGAAATATGGAAGTAAAGCATACAAACCATCTGTAGGACCATTTAAATAATAGGATAAGTGATAGGGTTAGTAGATCATATGTTTAGAAGATGAGAGAAAAAATTTGAGCCAGTTTCTGATTCAGATGCATGAAATGTTGTTTTCGATCTTTAACACGTTATAATTTCAGGCTGGACCTTTTTTATTCTCCTTTTAAGAAAAGTCTAAACAGATTCCATAGTTGTGAATAACCAAAATACATTATATTTTCCAGGTGTAAATCAGCATGAGGCCACATTGACCTTCAGGTACAACAGAGAAAGAAAGGTTTTGACCAGTGATGTCCACATTCCCGATGTTGATGTTGACTTTGGTACAAACCTCAGAATTACTGATGAATCCATTCCTGGGAAGAAAGCATATGCCTTTGTCTTAGACTTTAACAACAAGAAGGTTTCTGAAGTTACTCTTACTGGCCAGATAAGGTAACTCAAGAAACCATTTAGAATTTTACAGCTACCTTTGAATAAGATAACTTAAGGTTTTATTGAATGTAGAAAATGTGGGGAAATTTTATCCCATTTTGAAGAAATTTCTCAAATAGAGAAACATATAAGCTTGTTATTAAATCACCTTTAAAAAACTTTGAAGTGTTTTATTTCTAATACGTCAAATACATACATATGATACATCAACTGATATTTCCTACTATATGTATATATACAACTTGTAATACAGGTTTCTTGAGCTAGTACTTCCATTTTTGCACACATGTGAGTACAAGAATGCATTGCACTGGTGTTATTGCAGGTGTTATATCCAAGCATATAAACAAGGCAAGATTTGTTTAGAGAGGTATTATCTTTTACTGGATGTGTTTGGCTCTAAAAAAAGTTATTACATCTCCCCATGAAGAAATCTAATGGCACTCAATAAGAAACAAAACCAAAAATAACTGAGAGCTTCCTTTAAAAATTCCCACGCTTCTCGATGAGAATATTTCCGGGAACATCTACAGGGGAGCTGACAAAAATGTTCAGCCTGCCAGGGTTTCTAAAATTGTCTGCCTCACAAGCCCATAGTGAAATGGGCTGATCACATTCTTTAATAAACCTCAATCTTCCATGGAATTCTGTGATCTTGATGGTGCCCCGGGGAGTCTTTGTCTTTGCTGTTCCTGCAGAATTGCCTCTGAAATCAGCGGGAGCATTGGACAGATGTCAGGGACCTCAATTCCCTTTCATTTGCACTAACATAATATTAGAAGTTTGCTCAAGTCAACAAAGTTACAAAGATATAAAATAAATATGAATAAAGGAAAATGAAGCCCAGTGGCATAATATATTTTGTTAAGTGTTTTGTTTTTGTGCAATTCTTGGCCATGATCTGTATCCTTAGTAGAGAATTCAGCTTGAGTAAGGAGTTCAGAATTTCATTCTGGTACAACATTACCAGGACAGGTACATATTTCCATCCTATTCGGCCTTATGAAATTAACTCAGAGTCGTTATTGTGTATCTGCACAGCAGCATTACAATAGTTTACCACAGGTTTTCCAAATTAACTAGCAGAAGCTGAAAACATCCATTGAACTGGAACAGTTTACAAGTGTGATTCAATCTAATTTGTTATAACACCTATTATGCCATTGCTATAGATTTAAGGACTGAAATTGCTCCTGAAACATAAGTTAAAAAGTACAGTGAAATATTTTTATTCACATTTACTTTTTTCTTTCACAGATATGCTGGAATGGAAGAGGCAACATTAAGAGGCACCATTTCTATTCCTCGCCTGCAAACTGAACTTAGAAGTGAAGCATTGGTTAATTATTCACCAAAAAAAGCATATCTTCAAATCAGCTCAGCTGCAACAATTCATGGAAACTCAATTTCAAAAAGAGTTCTTCTCAGATATGGTAGGGGCAAAAACATGATCCACATATACAACCTACAAATTTAAACATATTTTTGCATTAGTTTCTTGTAAATCTCTAAATAGCATACTGTTGATTTTATCCTTTTAAATTCATGATTTTCAGATTCTGAGAAAGTTGAGCTAGAGTGGAATTCAGATGCCTCTGCTGTTGTGGGAAAATTGTCGTCTGGCTTCCCAGTTGACTTTTCAGACTATCCCAAAACTTTCGAGAAGCACACCAATGCACTGCTGGATCGGAAAGTGGCTCATACAGATATGACACTGCGACATATCCTGTCACAGTTTCTTGTGGTATGGTTCAACCTACAGTAGATATTACAGCTCCATCACATAGCCCTGATGAATTCTTGCCTCCCCCATGGAAGCCTTGTAAAAGCACTCATCAGCCTGAATAAGCTGTACATTTCAAACTTAGATTGAACCAGTGACTTTATCAGATGCCTAAGGATCAGTATATGGATAGTTACAATGACTTCTGGATAGTTTTACTGGGGAGTCCTAAACTTTGTTATTTACTTCGAAAACCTTTTCTCCTCATTGCAGGCAAGCAACACCTGGCTGCAAAAGGCATCAAAAGATGTCCCCTATGCCCAGACTCTGCAAGACAAACTGAGTGGACTGCAGGAAATGAACATTCAAAAATTTAACCTTCCTGTTATCACCATTCCAGAAGAACTTTTCCTGAAAAGGTGGGGAGTGAGATTGAGATAGTGACACAGGAAACTGAAAATAGTTATTTGTTAATATTTTTGTGTTATTTTATTTGACTGTGTTTTTATAAGACAGCATGGGATTTCTGTAAATACTAGGATAAATCTGGAATCATAACAATTTTATGACCAGAGAAATGAAATTATGTGGAGGAATTGATGCATGTCTTTAGTGCAGATCTGTCTTTACAACAGTCACATGCAGTATGTGAATATATCCTGAAACCTTGTAGTATATTGTAAGGAGCACTGAATGAAAATGCAGCATTCAACAGACTTTACTGTAAGCCACGGAAATGCTGGAGCCATATTTCCCATAGATTTGTACTGTGCATCCCTGTAGACCCTTCATCTTTGGCTATAACCCTAGTAGCTCTACATTTTCCTGTGCAGTGCTATTGGACAGTTCTTCCCATTCCCCTACACACGTTGGTTAACCTCTACCAGTAGAGTCACCTGATCTCTTCCCACATCTGACTTGCTCAGAGGCAGCACATGCCATGGTGGTACACAAACGGACTGGATGCTTATACTAGTTTAGTCCCATCTGTTCTACCTAATAGTGAGTTTCACAGAATTTGCATGAGAGTCATTATCCTTCAGTCAAATTTCATAGAAATAGTCCAATATGTTAAATATTCAGAGAAGTAGAGTTTGACAAACCAAGAGACTGGAAGGTAGATAAATAGGACATTTCTGCTGTTTCTAGGAAATTAGACTCAGTCAGAGTCAGAGTGGACCTAAACTTTAAAGTGCTCATGAACCTGCCAGACTTGCTCTCAGTACAGTTTCCAGCACATACTGTTCTTGCCATTACAGTTCCTCTGTCATTGCTAATCTGCCTGTGCACAAGAATTCAAGGAGCACTGTTGCCTGGTAGTATCTTCAGAATTCACCCACAGCTGCCACTGTGATAAATAGAACTGTCTATGTAGTTTTCCCTTAAGCTAAGGAAATATTGGTGGCTGAAGTGTATGTAAAGAGCCACAGAGGCCAGTGTAAGATTGGATTCCGAAACCAGATGGGAAACAGCCTTGCATTTTATCTGTCCTAGGTCTGTTTTGCCATGTATTATATTTCACTGTGGTAATATGAAACTTTATATTAATACACACATTTGTATTGCTTCCTTTGTGTTCCTGATCTAAGTATAAGCAAGAAAGAAACTATTTTTTCTCCCATGTTCTTATCATTTGCGGTAATAATAATAATAGAACTTTTTACTGCTCTTTTATGTTGCTTTTTAAAATTTTTGATATAAAGGAACAAATTTCAAAAGTGTTTGCTTAATTTTCCATCCTAGGATGTAGCTCTAAGTGTAAAAAAGAAGATTTTGCAATATAAAAGACCAGTTAAGCAAACAAGAAAAATATCTTTGCCAGCCTATTGTTCATTCACAAATTAAGGTTGAGTTTCCTTCTGTTTTGCCTTTTCATAATTACACTTTTTACCCACAAGCTTTTGAGCTGACAATCCATTTTTTCCAGTCCTCACTCATAGTTAAGTGGTCAGATTTTTATTTCTTTTTATTTAGAATAAAATAAATGCTAAATATTCAGGTTAAACTTTTGAAACTCTTATAATCAGAAAGATATTTTCTTACCAATTTAGATCCTTACAACATCTAATGCTAATAAGACTTCATGCATTTCTATAAGATTTCATCATATAATGTATATATAATTGCATTTTCTGTACTCAGCATCCCACAAGTGTGGCAGTGTTCTTGGAGGACTTTTTTTGCTTGACTTATAGATCTCCCTGATTATGAAATGGGGGGAAAAAAATTGACAGAATTCACTGACAGCAAAAGTGTTTTCAGTGAATTCTGATGAATGAGTGCTTAAAAATGTTGATATTAATAGGTGGTCATTACATTTCTCTCTAATACTAAAGTCAGGGCATTGGTATAAGCATGGTAAGTAAGGTGAGTATCATTGGCAGAATAGGGAATCATGGAAATTTCTGTATATGTTTTATGAATTCCTAAGAGAGTTATCCTTATTTTCTAGTGAAGGCCGGATCAGACACTACTTCAATAAAAACAGTTTTGTAATTGATATCCCATTGCCATTTGGTGGACGATCATCCAATGAGATATGGATGCCACAGACTGTTAAAACACCTCAACTGGTAATGGAGTCAATGGGAATAAGTGTGTCATCTCAGGAATATAGAATCCCAACATTTAGTGTTCCAAGATCGTTTCCTTTCCGTGTGCCTTTACTGGGCAAGTTGGAGGTCTCTGCTACTGTGAACAGCAACTATTACAACTGGACAGCAGATTACACTTTGACCAACAGCACCACAGAGAGAGCATCTGGGGCAAAAACTACTTACAATATGAATGCTGACTCCATTTTTGAGCTACTTTCCTACAGTGTAAAAGGTAAGAATGTTTGCTAATATTGTAGTGTTGGTAAAGCTATTTTAATTACTTTGTTTTACCTGTGTCCAGTACCACACACTCATTTGCCTGCCCTTACTTAAAGGTGTTGCATAAACTCTAATCACTTTCTCTTTGTTTTTAAAAGTATTATGTGTGTCTGATTATTCAGGTACTCAAAGTAAAGTCAATTTAATTCAATGAAGTCTTTTAAGGTCCATGTTTTGCTGGATATTCCTTGCTGGAGAAAATGTCCTTCAAAACTGAAGGCATGATTCTACAAACACTTGTGTGGCTGACAAGTAAAGTGTTTTCAAAATTAGGTGGGCAGTTGCATGTGTAGGTATGCCCACAATTTACTGCTCAGTTCATTTATATGTATATATGTCTATATATATGTATATGTATATAAAATTGTCTTATAATTTATCTATGTCCATATACTGCAGTTTGAGTTTTCCAACTGCAAGAAGACAAACTGTCTTCAGGTTTATCCTAAACTCCCCACCATAAGTGAGGCATTATAAAGAAAACATTAAAACCCTGAGAATGTTAGATATGGGCTATTCTTGAGAGTCCATCCTCTTAGTTTAAGTTTAAATAATGACATAAGTTTGTGTAATTTCACAACATTATATTTAGTAGACTAGTGTAAGGACTTAATTTATTCATAGTTCAAAACTCTGACTTCAAATGTCAAAATAATAGCCATTTTTACAAATATTCAGGATTGACCATAACGCTTAGGCCTTTAAAACAAAATGGTGTGACAGTAGTTCCAATTCAAGTAGTAGCACAGACGTTCAGTGGCATCAGAAAAATTCATAAAGACAAAAAAGGAATAAATTACACTTACATTTTGTCTACTTTGTCCTATCTCAGGTTCTGGAGAAGCATCATATAATAGAAATGGATTCATCTGTGCATATGAAAATCACCTGAAACACACAGTCTTAACATCAGACTTTAAGTTGTCCAGCAGGAAGAGTTATGAACCTGATCCAGTTGCAAACTACACCTTATTACTTACAGCATCAAGTACTTTGGGCCCTCAGCTGTCATTTTCCAGTGATATTGTTTCTGAAAAGACAAATAACATGAATATCAATAACGTCAAAATGGAAGGGCAGTTGCAAGTGGCATCTGTCTTCGCAAGAAGCATTTACACTCTGTCAAGCACATACAATGAAAAGAGGCGGATTTTAGAAGGAAAATCAAATCTGAAGTTGGATTCTTCTTACCTTCAGGTTACCAATCAGATGTCTGGCAGATACAGTGATGGTTCATTTTCCATTACCTCAGTTTCTGATGTACAAAGCGGACTGTTAAAGAACACAGCTTCACTGAAGTGTGAAAACAGCCAGCTGAAAATTTCATCTGAAACCAGTGGGAGGTATCTACATATTGCAGGTGTCAATAAGCTTGAAATAATTTTGTCAAAGAAGATGGCAGGACTTCGATATGAGTCCCAAGCCAGTTACAAGCAAATCCAGTATTATGCCTTGTATGCGGGTTCTCTCAACTCCCAGGATCTTGTTTTCAACACTGATGTGTCCCTGACTGATCAAAGGAATAGAGCTGCACATAAGTCATCACTCAATGTCAATCGGTATGGTCTCGCCAGCAGCGCAACCACAAACGTGCAGTTTAGTCCACTGGCAATGCAGAGTGAAATGAATGCCAAGCTTGACACTGCTGGAGGCTCCATGTCACTGTCCTCTTCTGGGCGCTATGGTAAAAACAATGCAAAATTCAGTCTAGGTGGGAGAGTGAGCCTGACAGAAATAACGCTGGGAAGTGAATATCAGAGTACAGTTCTGGGTGTGGACAACAAACATGTTTTAAACTTCAGAGTTAATAAAGAAGGACTCAAGTTTTCCAATAATTTGCAAGGATCATTCAAAGAGATGAAGTTGGAGTACACAAATGACTTGAATATTCCTGGCTTATCCTTAACATTTTCTTCAAAGTTAGACAACAGCTTCAGCTTTGACAAGTTCCATAAGCATGTTTTTGACCTACAACTGCAGCCTAGCTCACTTACAGCTAAACTGACCAATAATCTTAAATACACTGCGACAGAAGTTTCCAACAAAGCAGAACTGCTTCTCGAGCCTCTGAAGATGAACTTGGGTGGCAATGTCAGAGGAGCCCACGGAGCAGATGAAATAAGGCACACTTACACCCTTACATGTGCTGGTCTAACTGCAGACTTGAAAACAGATACAGTGGCAAATGTTCAAGGTGCAGCAGTGAGTCACAGAGTTAATCTGGATGTGGCAGGACTTTCTTCCTCAGTTACTATGAACACAAACTGTGATTCCAAATCTCTCCGTTTTAGCAATGCTCTGCGTTCCACTATGGCCCCATTTGCTGTCACTGCTGACATGCACACCAATGCTAATGGAAAGCTGGTTGCTATGGGTGAGCACACAGGAGACCTGTACAGCAAATTCCTGTTTAAGGCAGAGCCTCTTGCTTTCACTTTCTCCCATGATTACAGAGGATCTACCAGCCATACCTTGATGACTAGAGGAAGATACACTACACTGCTTGACAACAAAGTTCATATGCTTTTTACTCCATCAGAACAGTCAAGTGCTTGGAAATTGAAAAGTCAGCTAAACAATAATGTATACACACAAGATCTCAGTGCTTACAATGACGCAGAAAAGATCGGTGTGGAACTTAGTGGAAGAGCTTTAGCAGATCTTTCTGTAATGGACACATCAGTCATACTACCATTAACATCTCAAGAAGTTAATGTAATTGATGTATTGGGCCTCAGGGGCAGCATATCAGAGCCTCAAGAATTCAGCATCTCTGGCTTTGTGAAGTATGACAAAAATAAAGATATGCATGTTATTAATCTACCATTCTTGGAAAATTTGCCAGTTTACTTTGAAAAACTCAGAGGCACCATGCTGTCCACACTGCAGGCCATACAAAGTTACCTGAAGAACATCAACGTAGAACAACATTTGAGAAAATACAAGGCAACTTTGGATAAACTCCCACAGGACATTAATGATTACATGGACAAATTGGATATGAAAGGCAGAGTTAGCAGAATGAAAAATAATTTGGTTGCTTTCACAAAGGACTACAGAATAACATCTGATGATATCCAAATCATGCTGGAAAAAGCTATGGAACACCTTCAAGAAATGCTGCAGGTCTATCTGATAGAAATTGAGCAATACTTGAAAGACGTTTATGAGCAGTATGACATTAAAACACTTATTGTACAGCTTCTTGATCAAATAGTTGAAAAAATGACAGCTCTAGATAACAAATATAAGGTAAGAGAAACTGTAATCAACATCATTGAAAAATTACGGGTTTTTTTCCGGCAATATGATCCTAACAAAATCGGAAGCAGCACTTTGGCTTGGATCAAAAATGTAGATGATCAGTACAGGATTACAGCTAGGATACAGGAAAACCTAGAACAACTCAAGATTAAGATTCAGAATATTGATGTCAGAAGCATTGCAGAAAATTTGAAACGGCAGATTAAAAGATTTGATACTAAAGAATTTTTAGAAAAATTTAAGCGTTCCTTGCCAATCGAAAAAATTAATGAAATTCTTGAACAAATCAAAGACTTTATTCTAAATTGGATAGAGGAATATGAAGTATCTGAGAAGATCAGTGCTTTCCGAGGTCATGTGCACAAACTGATTGTAAAATATGAAATTGATAAGCAGATATATTTTTTAATTGACAGAATGATAGAAGTGCTTAACAAGTACAGAATAAAAGAAACTGTTGAGAAACTGACCATCTACCTTCAAAATATTGATGTGAAGTCATGCTTTGATAAAGTTGTTGCTTTTGTTGATGATGCTGTCAAGAAAGTGCAAACCATTGATTATGAAAAGATGATAAAGGAAGTCAACAAGTTCCTTGACACAGTTATTAAACAGCTCCAGGCTTTCGACTATAACCAGTTTGTTGATGACATAAATAACAAAATCCGAGAAGTGACCCAGAAAATAAACGAGGATCTCAGAAATCTAGAACTTCCACAGAAAGCAGAAGCACTGAAACAGTATATAAGAGATTTTAGAGCTGTGATTTCAAAATACGTGGAACAACTAAGGGACACCAAGCTTGCTGCAATAATTAACTGGTTCAGGGACCTTATAAACTCAACAACGTTTGCTAATCTGAAAGCCAAGGTAAATGAACATCTGGAAGACCTGCGAGAGAGGATTTCTGAAATGGATATTTCCCAGGAATTGCAGTGGTGCCTTCAGAAGATAAGCCAGTTCTACAATTCTGTTGTCGTATACATATCTGACCAATGGAACATAGCTTTTAAAAAAATTGCTGCCTTGGCTGAAACGTATGATCTGAAAAATTGGGCTGAAAATTTAAACCACTTTGTTGAAACAGGATTTATAGTCCCTAAGATGACGACTGCTATATTCACTATACCTCCCTTTGAGGTTAGTCTCCGAAGTCTTCGGGAAGCAACATTTCGAACACCAGACTTCGTTGTTCCATTGACTGATCTGTATATCCCATCCTGTGAAATTAATATTAAGAAACTAATGGATATGAAAATCCCAATGAAATTTACTATCCCAGATTTTAAAATTCTAAATGCCTTTGAAGTTCCTTCCTTTACAATTGATTTGGTTGAGATTAAGCTTCTGATTGTGAGAACAATAGACAAACTAATGTCAGGTGAATTTCAGTTACCTGCTATTGATTTCTATTTCAAAGATCTGAAGATGAGTGATATGCCTTTTTCTGACATTTCTTTCCCAGAAATACAAATGCCGCAGTTTCAAATACCAGAATTGTTGATTCCTAAACTAAATCTAAACGAACTCCAGATTCCTAGCATGAAGATACCAGAGTTTCAGCTTCCACGTATCCCACATTCTGTGACTGTCCCTACATTTGGCAAATTGTCTGGAGCTTTCAGAGTCACCTCTCCATTCTTTACACTGTCCACACAAGCTGAGCTTCGTAATACTACAACATCAGCAAACAGTCCAGAATTTGTGACCTCCATTTCAGCTCAAACAACGTCCAAATTAGATTTCCTTGTTTTCAGTGTTATTGCAGATTCACATCTCTTAGCTCCTGACATGAAGCAACTGAACTTTAAAAATGCCATGAAAGTCAACCATAGGTTCCTTAAAGTTGATCATACAAATTCAGTGGTATTTTTAGGGACTTCAGTATTAGGTGAAGCTGAAACTAGAGCAAACTTACATGCCAAGAAAAATTCCATAGAACTCCAGAATAATTTAATGGTCAAGCTGCAAAGAAAAATTTGGATGCAGAGTGAAACGGCATATTCCCACAGACTGAATATTCCACAAGCTGATTTCTCCAGCCAGGCTGATCTGTTCAATAACATGACAACCGAGGTAGAAGCTGGACACATAACATTTACTTCTACTGGTAAAGGAAACTGGAAGTGGGTTTCACCTAATTTCTCCGATGAAGGCACTCATGATTCCCATGCTACTTTCAAGGTTGAGGGCCCCATTATTATATTTTCTGCCAACAACAGAATAAATGATAAGCACCTGAGAGTCAGCCAAGCTATGAGATATGAATGTGGTTTGCTAAATTATGCAACACTTCAGATTCAGTCTGAAATCGAGTCACTGCGTGTGGGACGTAGCATTCTGAATGTGAAAGGCACAGGACAGCTTGGAGGAATGAAAGTAGAATTAACAGGCTCTCACAGTGCTCGGCTCCATGGACGGATTACTGGAACTGTAAATAATGAGCTTTCCTTCTTGGCACACCCTTTTGAAATTCGCCTTTTAACAAACAATGATGGAAATGTGAAAATCAGCTTCCCAATGAAACTGACTGGCAAAATTGACTTCCTGAATAACTACATGTTGGCCCTCAGTTCCTCTGTTCAGCAGGTCAGCTGGCAAGCTACTGGCAGGTTCAATCAGTATAGATATTCCCATAACATGTCTGCTGGCAACAATGATGACAGAATTGAAGCTCATGTTGAAATGAATGGTGATGCCAACCTGGACTTCCTACATATTCCTCTAACCATTCCTCAAATTCAGATTCCCTACACTGGAATTAAAACTCCACAGTTAAAAGATTATTCATTGTGGGAAGATGTAGGCCTGAAGGAATTACTGAAGACAACAAGACAATCCTTTGATTTCAATTTGAATGCTCAGTATGAGAAAAACAAAGATATGCATGTAATCACACTTCCTTTAGCAACAGTGCATGAAGTACTTAATAAAAACATCATTTTGTTCAACAAGCATTTTGAGAAAGGAAGAAACGCTGCTTTAGATCTTCTCACAAAGTCATATAATGAAGCCAAAACAAAATTTGACAAATACAAAATAGAAATGTCACTGAACAAACTACCACAGACTTTCAGGATTCCAGGCTACACCATTCCAATTGTGAATATTGAAGTTTCTCCTTTCACTGCTGAGATGCCAGCCTTTGGTTACACACTTCCTAAAGAAATAAGCACAAGAGGATTCACAGTCCCATTTATTGGCTTTTCAGTTCCATCTTACACACTAGTCTTGCCTTCCCTGGAGCTTCCAGTCCTTCATGTCCCACAGGAACTACGCACTTTAAAGCTTCCGAGGTTCAGAATTAACAGCCCAGCAATCTCAGTTCCTGCCATGGGTAACATTACTTATGACTTTTCATTTAAATCCAGTGTGATCACTTTAACTGCAAATGCTGGGCTGTTTAATCAGTCAGATGTTGTTGGGCATCTCAGTGTCTCGTCCTCTTCTGTCATTGATGCACTGCAATTTAAGCTGGACGGTTCAACAAGTTTGACAAGAAAAAGAGGGTTGAAGCTGGCCACAGCATTGTCCCTGAGTAATAACAAATATCTAGGAGGAAATCATGACAGCACTATTAGTCTCTCAAAGAGGATCATGGAAGCTTCAGTGGCAACAAATATAGAAATGGATACACCAATTTTAAAAATTAATTTCAGCCAAGAACTTTCTGGAAATACAAAATCTAAACCCACTCTTTCCTCAGGAATAAAATTAATATATGATTTCAATGCTGCTAAATATGGCACCAGTGCTAAGGGAGAAATTGCTCACAAATTTGCTTTAGAGAGCCTTACATATTACATATCAGTAGAAACTTCTACAACTGGGGATATTGATGGAGTATCTTACACTGGAAATGCATTTTCTGGAAGCTTAGACCATGAGGCAAATGCCTATCTGAATGCTAATGGGGCTCGGTCATCTCTTAAGTTCAAAGCCCACTCTAAAGCAGATGGACTCTGGAACAATGAAATCAAAGAAATTCTTGCAGTTGAAGCATCTACCCGTCGTGTTTATGCAGTCTGGGAGCACAATGGGAAGAACTATGCACGGTATACACCTCTTTTCACAACAACTGGAGCTCAGAGATGCAAAGCAACCTTAGAGCTGGCTCCTTGGGAAGTATCAGCAGATCTTCAGATTCAAGCCACTCAGCCAAATTCTTTCCTGGACACAGCATCAGTTAATCAGGTTGTTGTAGTGAAAATCAGTCCTGCAAACCAGAAAGTTGGCTGGAGGGGTGATGGCCAAATTCAGTCATTATCTCTCAGTCATGATATGCACATATCAAATGAAAAATCAAAGGCAAAATTTGATATTTCTGGATCTTTGGAAGCATACATGGACTTTCTCAGAAACATAAAGTGTCCAGTTTCTGAGAAGAGCTTATGGGATATCTTGAAGTTGGATGTCACTACCAGAGCTGACAGGAAACAGTACTTGAATGGCTCGGTATCCCTCGTGTACACAAAGAGTGAGGATGGGTACTTTTTCCCCATACCTGTGGATAAGCTGACCGATGGCTTCACTGTCACTATTCCTGAGTTACACATAAAGGCTCCAAGCCCTGTTCTCAACACTCCAGAGTTCAGCCTTCCATTCACCACTCTCCAGGTCCCAGCATACACCATTGACTTGCGCAACATAAAAATTCCACAGACTCTAAGCACAATGCCATTTGACGTCCAGTTACCCACACTGCCAAGACTAAGATTCCCCAAAGTAGATGTAGGAGCCAATTATATTACATTAGAAGAATACAAAATGCCATTTTTTGAGGTAACAATACCTGAATACCAAATAACTGTGTCTCAATTCACTCTTCCAAAGAGTATTTCACTGGGCAGTTTCCACGTAGATCTGGATGAAGTAGCTAATAAGATTGCAGATTTTGAACTGCCTACAATTACAATTCCTGAACAGAAAATTGAGATTCCCCCTCTCAAAATATCCTTGCCTGCTGGAATTTACATCCCATCATTTGGTGCCTTGACTGGATCTTTCAAAGTTGCTTCCCCTTTGTACAATGTCACCTGGAAAGCAGACTTGACAAACAAGAAGGACTCTTTTGAACATTCCATTGACTCTACCTGCAGCTCAACGTTGCAATTCCTGGAATATGACCTGAATGGTAAGACATTAAAATTCTATATGCCATTATTTGTGGGAGAAAACTGAATACTGGGCTTTTTGAGATTTATATTATTCTTCCCAGGACTTTGCATATGCAGGTGTTGCCATCTACTCAGTGTTGGCTTTAGGTGATACTTCTTTTAGCAGCAGCATTTTTTTATAAATTATTATCAGAGTCTCAGTCTAATGAATATATATATATATATAATGACATACTGTGAAAAAATGGGAAATATCTCTTTGTGTAGCAGTTTCTTACTTTGAATTGTGAACAACATAACATTCCCCCAGTACTTATATGTAAGGGAGAGAAGGCAGGCTGGCTTTTTAACTGTTTTGGTTGAAATAAGGAAATACCTATCTTTTTCCTTGGGGAGTAAACAGATTTGATTTCAGGTTTTTTTTGCAAACCAGAAAACTGGAGTCCCATATAACACTGAGTTCTAGACACTTTAATTATACTAAAAATATAGATCAGAATAAAATTCTAAACTCAAGAAATCGCGATCCCCACTTATGATCTGCATTAATGCAAAATGTTGTATCCACGTTGAGACAAAATGTGAATTTTTAAATACCCCAGCTGAATAAATATTTTCAAGTATTTTTATTTAGAACATTATGGGCATTCAGTTTCTTGAGGCATAATTTTACATACCAGTGAAACATCCCACAAATGGCTATCTAACATACAACTGGATATGTGTTTTGTACTGTTTGCTAGTAAGTTCTGGTAATACACACATCTGAAATTTTTTTCACAGTTGTTTCAAACTACAAATATGAAGAAGGTGTCTTTGTTATGAAGACCACTGGCAGCTTTTCACATCGTGACATGAGTGCGAACTACCAGGAAGATTTTGTTTTTTCAGGAATTGGGTAAAGATTTGCTCTAACAATATAATTTATAATAGACATAATTGCCAATGATATGTTGTTGCTTTGAACTCTAATGCCCCAGAGGGCTTTGCTGTAATTAATAAGAATCTGTGTAGTTACTGCTGTGTCTTTTTGCCTCTCAGGACAACTTGAAAGTTGTTCCCTAGCAGTGTTTCTAGAACAGCTCTTCTCAGCAGCCCCATTTCAGAACACTGCTGAGATACATACACAGTATTTTATATTCAGAGCAGTTCTAGATCTAACCATCAGTATAGTTGTTTTTCTTTCATTGGATCCCTCTGTCACCACAAGCCATTACAGAGCAATTTTTATTCACATGTGCTAGCACCAGGGATTACAGAGTTGGCCTCCTCACTGCCTGTTTTGATCTGCAAGTATATTGTTGATACATCGATAAGGCAGAATCTGTGAAGTCAAGTACAAATGCAGATAAACTAGTGTCTGTGTTGGTGGGAAAAATTTCAGTCAGCTTGTAGAAAGCTGATAGTGGTACAGCTACAGGGTTTGTTTTGCTGCTCTAATTTAATCAAAATTCTCAACAAAGCTCAATATACTTTTATCTAAACCAGGAAAACTGGAGTGACACGAAGTTTTGAATATATGTCAGGCTGCATTCTGAGAAATGTGGATAGCAAAATCCTGCATTTTCTTTTCATGATACACTCATTGTTTGCATACACATATATAAAATAATAGGTGGTATTGTATTCAGACATGCTGCTTTGGGCTTGTGCATTGTGCATTCCTCATAGCTGTGTACCTCTTGTTGCTGTAGAGCTGCAGAAGACACTGCATCCCTAGATATCATCAGTCCAGCTTTCACAGATGTTCATGTGCGTTACCACGAGAATGAAAATAGGTCATCCTGCTCAATATCCTCACCCTCAGCTGGGACCCTGGGTTATGTCATGGAATGGGAGGATGAAATTCTCACAACTAAAGTTTACTACCAAACTCAGGTAAGCTTGATGTGAACAGTGAAAACCAAAAAGGTTTGGTGTGGTCAGAGGAAAACTTTCCCTTTAAATTTTGTGTTTATGTTGAGATAAAAATTAACCACTAAATAAAAACTATATTATCAGTAATTAAGGTTTATATTTCCTAAATTGGCCTTTCTAGTACTAAAAGTAACACCCATGTTTCAGGCCCTCCACAGTTATGTTTTCCCTCTCCTATGGTCAGGAAGACACATCCACTGAAAGTGAAGTACAAAGTCAGATTTAGATAAACAGCCATCAGGTTTAATATGTAGCCATCAGGCTACTTAGAATTACTACATAAGTGGCCATTATAGTAATCACTGGCAGAGGTCAGACCATCTTGAAGTGCCTTTTTTAATCCATAACTATATTGCCATACATTATGAGAATTAGGAACCTTACTAGATTTGCTAGCAAAAAATGTTCTTATTATTGGCATACCACAAGAATTTCAGAATTAAAATCTTAAATTCCAAAATTATATACTAATTTAGGGATCACAAGCAAGTCATAATTCACTATTTACTACTAAAAAAATGGGGTAATTGTACATGTAAATAGAGTCTCATTTGAGGATTTATTAATTACTCTGAGTAATTCTCCAAATTGTCTTATTAATATCAATTTTTACAAGATGAAATCTTCTAATATTTCCATGTGAAAAAATTGCTTTTTTGCACTTTATTTCAGGAATGAGTAGAAGGCTTATTGTCCCAAGTAACTCAACTGCCTTATGAGACATGATGGTTATTTAATACAAAGAAAATAAAAATTTTATTTGCAGTCAAATTTTTTAAAAGACCAAACTAAGTTATGTTCTGGTCCTGCTGTTGGAGGAAGCTCAAAGTAGTGTGGTACAAGGTCATATATTCCAAAATACCTTTCAAGATGACAGAAAACAGACAGTAAGCAAAAAAACATGAAGAGTGCTTGTCTTAATAGATGATAAAATTAAAGATGCAACAATGAGAATGTTGAAATATGCTCATGGATAATATTGGATTTGTTGTATATACAAGCTACCTTTTTCTTATCCTGTTTTGTACTTTCAGGCTGCTCCTCAGAAGGATGTCGACATATTAGAAAGTGAGATATCCTTGAAGGAACCTAACTGGATTCACATGCAGTTCAACTGGAATGAGGATGCTGCCAAAGACTTGCTGTTGGGTCTGAAAGAAAAAGTGCCTAAAATGACAAATGCCATCTATAGGTATGTTAATCGGTATCATAAGGAGCATATGGGAATGGAAATCAGTGCTGCCACCCTGAAGATGAAGAACATGATGCAGAATAATGCTGATAAAGCATACACATTTGCTGTAAAACAAATAGATGAAATAGATGCTCAGCTTCGCACAGCTGCCAATGAGGCCTCTGGCAAATATCAGGAGTTGAAGTTCAAAGCTAAACGGCTGTATCGAAGAGCAGCAGATCAAGCTGAACTGTTTGACTATCAAAGTATAAAAGCAAAACTTCTGGATGTTACAATTGACATCATAGAAGATTATCATCAGAAAATAAAGCACCTAATTGACTCAGTCATTGAATTCCTGAAAACCACCAAATTCCAGGTCCCTGGGCTGTCTGAAAAGTACAGTGGTGAAGAAATATACATTATGACTACAGAGAGGGTAGCAAAAAATGCTGATTTATGCCTTTCAAAACTTCAGGAGTACTTTGATGCCTTGATTGCAGCTATCAATGAGCTGGAAGTCAGAATTCCTGCTTCTGAAACAATTCTTAGAGGCCGCAATGTACTTGATCAAATTAAAGAAATGCTGAAAGATTTGCAGGACAAAATCAGGCAAACATTTGCTACTCTTCAGGAAGCTGACTTTGCAGGAAGGCTTAAGCAACTGAAACAAGTAGTGCAACAAGTTTTTCAGAAGGTAGAGGAAATGGTTAGAAGCTTGCAATCCAAAAATTTTGAAGACATCAAAGTCCAAACGCTGCAGCTGTACAAAGATGCAATAACTTCAGACTATGCACAGAAACTGAGATCCTTGACAGAAGATGTTAAAAAATACATTTCTCAGTTCAAAGATTTTAGCAAGAAGACATTCCAGGACCTTTCAGAAAAGCTGCACCAGCTGCTGCTCTATGTAAAGTCACTGCGAGAAGAATATTTTGACCCAACTACACTTGGACAGTCAGTGAAATACTATGAGGTGGAAGACAAGGTACTAGGATGGCTGAAGAATGTAATAGATATTCTTGTGGATTGGCACAAAAAGAATGTTGGAGGTCTTGTTGACTTCATTACACGCCTGACAGACCAAGTAAGAGAACTGGTGGAAAACTACAGCCAGGAATATTATGACCTTTTAACTGATGTTGAAGGAAAAGGAAAACAGAAGGTCATGGAACTCTCATCTGCTATTCAAGAAAAAATCCGATATTGGTCTGCAGCTGCTAAGAGGAAAATCGATGAACATAACAAGCAACTCAAAGAAAAACTCCGGGAGATCTATGGGCAGCTTAGTCACTCCCAAGAAAAGCTAATCAGCAAGGCCAAAAGGTTAATAGATCTAACTATAGAAAATTACTCTGCATTCCTGCAATATATCTCAGAGCTTCTTCGATGGTTTGAGCAAAGAACAGCCGAGAGCATAAAGCCATACATAGCTGTTCGTCAAGGAGAGCTTAAAATAAATGTGCCCATGTGACTGGCTGTCCGTTTACCAAATGCCCCAAAACAGTAGAGAGGCACTCAGAAATAAAGTGGAAATCACATGCATACTGATTCAGCAAGGCATTGAGAAAGGCTCCAGGGAAGAAATGCAACAATTCACTGAGGAAGAACTCGTCAGTGAGCAACTGAGTCTTCAGCAGGTTATGGAAAATATACAGCAGCCCATGAAGAACTGAATGTACACACAGAAAAGTAACAAGTTTGTACCACAATGTATTTAAAAAACAGCAATCCGTACACTGAGGCTTCTGGTAGATACTGTTTGAATCTGAATTTGTAAATGAAAATTTAGTAATCTACACTAGGTTATTTTAATAAGCTTAATAAGCCAATAAATGAGTTCTTTATTACATTTTTGTGTCATTTATTACAGCTTCTTTTACTTGGACCACAGTGCTTAATCCAACAGTTTTCAAGGTCAATGGGAAGTCTTTTCTTTTTTATTTCACTATATGTTGGATCAAGACAATAATGTGCAATACATATTGTAAATAGTCACTAAAGCTATGGAATTCATGCAATAAACAGGTTTTAAGATAAAGGTCACATTCATAAGCCAGCTGAAGAAAGACTTGGAAACACATCTAATTCCCAGCATAGAAACACCTTCAGAGATAAGTCTGGGAGAAAAAGAAGAGGAAAAAAACATGAACAATAACATGACTTTTAAAAATGATAAATTCTGGAAATAATGTCAAAAATTGAAAAAGAACATAGAAATTTAACCATATGTAGAAATCCAACCCCTGCAAAACTGCAGATAATAATACCAATGCTCTGTTAAGAAGAATTAATTTATGCCTGTGTCAGTTTCCAGGAAATTATGCCAAGAATTTTAGATGGGTTTCGTTTCAACTGGCTAATTTATGTTTCAGAAGTACAGGGTTTTCTCACCTGTCTCCCCATGATATTTCTTTTTTCACATCAAATTGTCTATCTCACTTATTGTGAGTTAGTTAACTGTGAAAGTTTCACTGGCATAATTGTGTATGATGGGAGTCAATAAGTTTTCCCCTCCTAGGCTGAAGCCTACACCTCATTTAAATGAATTCTCAGTTTAAAGATAAATGTAAAGAATGTTGAAGAAGTCATTCACACAATAGGACTGGTTTTGAGTGGGAAATATATTGACCTACTGTGGTGTATTTTCAACTCTTGGAATACTATATAGATAGTCCTAGAGAAAGGCATGCTTAGGCTGAAATAACATTACCTCTTTGAGAATAAACTGTGACAAACACTGGAAATTTTGTGTACATGTCTGTGTTGATTCAATCAGGTCACTTCTATAATGTGGTTGTTACTTGTTCATTAATGGGAAAACAAAGAGTGTGTTTTCATCCCATGGTATTATGAAGTACATACATCAAACGATGGAGCACCAGGACTTTGACATCCCTATTGATAGACAATCATAGAATCATAGAATCGATTGGGTTGGAAAAGACCTCCAAGATCATCGAGTCCAACCCTTGGTCCAACTCTAGTCCATTTACTAGATCATGTTATTACCTGAGTAACTCTGCCAGTAATGATTCTCACCAGATTAGATACATTAACCCTGAAATCAGAATTTGACAAGTATGGTGGCATACACACCCCTATCTGCCTGTCAGCAGAGTGGTATCTCTTAGAAAGTAGGGTAAATCCATTTTGTCTTCAGCAGTAATTCTCAGAATAAGAAATGGAATAGCCTCCATGAATTGTAAAATAAGGAGTTTTGATTCTGAATAGAACTAATCTACATATGTCACCCTGCTCAGGGGAACTAATGGTATAAAAATCCCTATTTATATGTTATATTAAGTATCCCAGTAAATGGAGATGTTGCCTGCAGGGCCCTTTCACCTTCATTCACAAGGAAACTGAAGCCTATGGTTCATCTGATCTTTATTTGATGTCAGATTGCACAACTCGTTTCCCTGAATTTCACAAATGTTTAAGCACAACCAGATTTCTCAGACACTGTCTGATTCTTGCTTCCCTTTGTCATGACAAACAGCTCTGTAAAACAAAGGAAAATAGAATAAATTTAACAGTTCTGGGAGAAGAGAGATCTAAAGTTTTGTTTTCTGTTGTTTTCCCCCTCATGGCTATTTATTTCTGTCCATCATCCATAGTTCTTGGAAGGATTATAAATTCTAAAAAAAGGATTTACTTATAAGGAATGGGTTAACTGAATAATAATTATGCCAAATAGTATAAATAATGGCTCTTTTTGGCAAGAGTGAAGCTTCCCAAGAGCAAACACAATAGTTTGTACACTAAACTGTGGTTAGGGGTTAGAGGAGATTTCCAAGTCTCATAGCAGCATTGCAGCCAATTGGATTAGAGCTCTCAGTCCTGTAATTGATGTGACAGCCATCCTGCAGTCATCCTTCTGTTGGTTTGGGGAGGACCTGGAAGCAGAATGTTCCTCTCAAAAATGAGATCTTACTGGAACTTAGCTGTCTTGTAAATCCCCACACTAGAGAGGTTGTCTCAAGCACCTCTTTGAAACTCAGGCAATATTTTGACCCAGGAAGGGGTTTTTTATGTTTGCATGTGCACATCCCACAAGCACACACAACCAGGTGTAACTTTAATTTCCATTACCTTTCTTGTTGTTTGGTTGTTGTTTTCTTTCAGGATCTAGCAAATTTTAGCTTTATTTTCCATGTAATACACTACAGAAAAGTAAACAAACCCACAATTACTCAAATTCTGTTCCAATTCATTCCACTTATGAAATGTTTGCAATATAATAATTTGAAATATCATTAATTCTATTTTGGCCTTTTTTCAGTCTCATTTATATAATAGGAAATATTATATTTCATTAAATTGAATTGTGTGTGAGATAACAGGGAATTAGCAACTATCTGGGGCTCAGTGACACTGCTTCTTTTATTAGGTTTTCCTATAGTCTTCATCATCTGAATTCTCATAAATGCCAGAGGGTCTTTTCTTTATAATTTGCAGCAAGTATCAGACATAGAGCAGAACTGGTTGTAAAAGTTTAATTAAGTGAAACATTTTAACAAGAAATTGAGAGAACAATATGCCCTGCTCTAACTAAGTGATTGTAGAAATAACATTGACAAGAAACGTGTGTGTTCCTAAATGGAAAACTTTTGCAGACGTAGGACAGCAAAAATGTTCCCAAATTTTAGATTATGCAACCAGCTAGACTTGATCTTTTATTAAGTGATTTAAAAATACATGTATAATTTGCTGCATATACAGAGATTCTACCCAGGTTTCCACATACACACACACACCCCATTGTCAACCTCTGTCTCTAAATTATGCTATTGATACTTTTAGAGCAACTGCCATTATGGTCTACTGGTACCTTTAAAAATTAATATTAAAATATTTAGCTGTTCAGTAAGTGACATCAAATTCTGTACTACTCTTCTGCTGGCAGATTTGTTGCTCAAGTGGGAAACCAGAATTTATTAAAGGCCATAAGGACATACAGAATTGCTTGTATTTCATTTCTACACAGCCAAATTCTGGCCCGGATGAAATCGATAGCAAAATGTCTGTTTGGCCTCGGCAGGAGTAGGCTTTGGCCAGTTAGGTGTATAACTTGAGAAGCACTCTGGGATCCTGTAGGACAAAACTATATTATTATCAATAAAAGTCTACACAAAAGTATCATAGAAAAAACATGCAGACAAGAAAATTAATCACTAATAAATTCAAGACAGATTAGAATGATGTTTGCCTGTGCAACACTAACCAGAGCCCCTTGTATGTGATTTTACCCAGTATCACAGGCAACAGGTGCCAGGGCCAAGAGTTCTGGGTTCTGGTCCCAGGCCTTAGACATGCAAATATACATGTACCTCTCATCACCCTTTCCCTCATTTCATTATCCATCCAAGGCATTAATGGAAACTTGGACTTTGTAGAATAAAAGCCTATGTTGGAAGTTTGCAAGACTCAACTGGGCAGTCTTGAGCAACGCTGTTGGAGTTAAAGCTTGCCTCTACTTGGAGCAGTAGGTTGTACTAGAGACCCTCCCAAACCCCCAGCAACCTGAGTTACCCTTTTGTGATTAAACTGATAGGTCTTTAGGTTGCCACTCCTAACACTGTAGCTACCCTTTGGTAAATTGGCCTCATCATCCTTCTAACATATCATTATACAGAGATGTTTTATGCTATCCCTGCATGTGAACACATGCTCATTCTGATTGCAACCATGAGACAATCCCCAGTGTCAAACTCAGGTGCAAACAACCATCTGAATTTCTGTCACTAGCTTACCTTTGTTCTGGCACCACACACCAGAGTATTTCTGCTAAAATCTTTATATCCATCATTCAACAGACCAGTTAGAGGATGTTATGGGTTTAGCCAGGTGGGCCTAAACTTAGGTTTTAAAGTTCAGCTAGGCCTAGGATTGTCAGCTGATTTAAACTGGGCTGAGCTAGCTAACAGCTGACTTCTTCCAGCCAATAATATTGTATTCCATACCATACTATATCATCTCAAAGGGTGTAAAATCCAGTGTGTGGGAGTGGCTTGGTTAGTTCCATCATGGCTGCACTAAGAGGAAGACATCTGGCAGTTCCTCTACTATGCTAGGCCCTGCTTCTGTTGCCTCTGCTTGCATTTTGTTTGCATTCAGGGAAGTAGAAATATTTTTGTTGTTATACTTTCTCTTTCTTGCTGAGTGTCTTTTGGAGTGCTTATGAATTTGGAGTAATGGGCTTTGTAATAATTGGGGAGTGGGAAGTTATTCCTTGTTATATATGCATAACTTGTGTAAGTGTGTGTTATATTGTAGTTTCCTCTTAATATTCTCCGTTCTGTATAAATACATGTAGTTAGTTTCAGCATAAACCTGTTTTAGGAGGTTTTTTTTCTCTCTCTCCCTCTTCTTTTTCCCTTGGCTGGTTGGGGGAGGTGGAACACTTTTTCTCTGTCCTGGACAGTTGGCATTCTGCCAGCTCAACCTAAGACAGATAAATATGGTGACCCCGACCTTTGCCAAAAGTTTAGAATGCAATTGAACTGTCATGAAGAAGGCACATTTCAAAAGTAAAATTGAAATAGTATGGTCAAGGCAAACTAGCTCACATTTGTCAAGCAACCTGGTATCCAGTCAGAGCCAATTAAGGAGAAGTAGGTGTCCGTCTTTAGATTGGCAGTATGATACTACAAGAGCTCCTCTATCATATTTCTGTTCCAGCTGTCTTCTCTCCTAGAAATAATTTCATCTTTAACCATATATAAAACGCAAAAAAAACCCAGTAAAGTGCACAGTTCCAAGGGTATTACCAGCTATCTGATATCTTTTGTATAATAAATAATTTCCTTTGAACTTCAATGCATGTAATATTCAATTTTAACAACCTGTACCATTTTCTAGAGAAACCTTCCCTAATTTTTCTTTAATGTTTCTGGGTTCTGGGCCCATCAGAATTTGAGTCCAGGGGATTTCAAACTTGCTTTGACATGTAGTATTGGAAATCTTTTCCTTCACTTACTCTTGCACAAGAAGCAACACCTCACTGTTTGTCTTACTGATAAGAATGTCTCTGCAGGGAGGATAGGCCAAGGCCTGCCCTTGCCCTGCCCTTGCTTAAAGTAGTTTTTCTCTCTTATCCGGCTCTGCATTTGGATACATAATTGTGTCCACAGCCAGCCAGTTATTCCTATAATACTGGGTATGTACCCACATGAGTATAAGTTTGCCCAGTTAAGTGGTAGGACAAATTCTTCATGGCTAATGTGATCATTCCCCACAATCGTATCTCATACTCTTCATGTGGTCCATACTCACATCCTGAAACACCCTGAGGCATTTCAGAAATTGAAATCTTCTCGGTTGGTTCTGCGTTTTTCCTTCCATGATTTTCATGTCAATTTAGACAAAGTACCCCTCTGCCTTACCAAACCATGGACACTTTCCCAAAATGAAGGAACTGAACACAAACCCCTGTTATGATTATTACCATACATGTTCTGACAGAGTGATTTTGGGAGCTGTTAGAAGAATAAACAGCAGCATTAATTCTTTGCAGAATGGTTGGAGAGGGGTCCTCAGCTAGTCTGGGCATTGGCATAATGAGAAGATGAAGCACAGTGAGCATCAATGTCACCACCAACTTGGGAAAGTAAGAGAGGTAAAGCAAAATACTTACACCATGCTTCTGTTGTGAAGAATTTGCCAGATGTTTGCTATAAGCAGAGATCTACCACAAGTTATAACCTCATAATGATTTCCCAGCAAGTGAATTCAAGGGGACATGCTAGAAACAATCTTGCATTTATGGATAAATCTATTAATCTATACTGCCTTTGAGACTCAAGGTGCAAGTTCTGATCTCTGAACAAGTGATGTGAACTAGCTCAAATGTTATGTTATAGGAAGTCAGACTTGGAACAGCTCTCTGTTCAGTGTCCAGGTTTCCTTAAAGAGGGAGCCAAAAGCCATATGCAGCATAGACGCCTGGGGGACCTGAGACTTGGTCTGAACCAAGGGGTGAACAAAATGGGCAGCAGAGAGAACACAAAGAATGAAAATGTTAACTGCGTCCACGCTACCAATGGCATGGTTAGATATTAGAGGAGGCCACTGAAGTGAGTAAAGGTGGTCTTAATCAAGGCAATGCACAGGGAAAATTATCAGACTTTGAGTTCAGCCAGCCACTTTTCTAATTATGCTACTGAAAGAGGCTGGGCACTCCTGGTTTTTTGGGCAGGCTGGTTATTCTGACAGAGGTAATGTTCTTCTCCTCTTTGTGTACAACTTTGACTAAGGATGGAACGCAAATGCTTAGCCTCCATAACATATTTTTCTTTCCCTACACATTTTCCCTGTTAGCACTACCACTGTCACAGTTAAGATGTATTCCAAGGTTGTTGCCAAGTAGAGGAAAAACGTTAACATACACCTACCTGCTATTTTGCTGTTGCATATTTTCGGATGGTTGCTATTATTACAGGACTTTATTTCTAAAAAGCTTGAAAATAGTTTTATCCAGGATTGTTTTCTATAGGTGATGTTTTTATTCAACTCTATCATTTCTGCAAAAGCACTAGTAATTGTAGATCTATAAGTACATTTCATATATGGAAGGTTTTTGTTCTGGAAGCCCCAGAAGTCATTTCATCTACTAATATATTTTATTGTAACCAGTCTCATAAACAGCCCCACAGAGCACCCATCAGTGACTCTGAAAGGCCATTTGTTCCTTTCCTTCTAATACTAGCTATGTTTTTAAGTTTTAAATCAGAGGCTAGCCTGAGTGGAAGAGAAGATCCAAACAAGTTACAAGATGCTATTAGACCCCTATGCTAAGGGCATCACATAAAACTTCTTCAGTTAGCCAGAAACTCCCTTTTCCGGGTATATGCTCACTCCCTCACACTTCACATTCCCATTGAGAATGCATCACATTATTCTGCAGAAAAAAAAACAAATTAAAATGGAGAGGTGGTATCACTGTCTCTGGAGTTCAGCTTAGGTGTTAATTTAATTTATTTCAAGATTACTGTCTTTGAATGTTCTCAAAGAGATTTTGCGTAAAAAAGGGTCTCTCAAGCACTTACTGCCTTTGTGTTGCATGACACTTTGGACAGACATTTCCCACTGTTACCAGGCTGTCTTTCCATAATGCTCTTTCTCTATTGATACTATATTTGTTTCTTTAATTGATACTATATTTATTTCTTTAATAACCCTTTGTTTTTTCTCTATGGTAATGACTGGCTTATAACTATTTATGAACAATATGGACAGTATGGAAAAGCATTTCTTTTTAAAGCTGCAGAACAGAAAACCAGCCAAATCTGAAAGAACACACATCCCTCACACATATACCATGGCAGTTAAAGGCCCACCTCATCTCTCTCTCAGACTCATCTGTCTATATGTGCACACATCCATGCAAACACATGCACACGTACTACGTACATCACTGTCAAGTTAAAAGCACAAAGTTAATCTTAATCCTTAGGTCACTCCCTTAATTTCAGCACATTGAGCCAGCCGAGCCTTCCCAAAATGCCTGTCAGCAGTTAGCTGATGTAACTCTTCCCATGCAGGTCCCATTAACTGAGCAGCTTCACCAATGGTGTTCCACCAGGTTCATCATCCAAAGCTTCAACACTTTTTTAAATACAAAACCAGAAAGTTATATTTCTTAGATGTTGCAGTGAGGCACTTTGCCTTTTCTCTTCACTCTCCATTTCAGCTGTAACGTGCTGTTGAATTTGATGTACAATTCTGTGAAGTGATACAGTTGATCTTATTCAACATTGGCCAGTTTCTCCTCCAAGAGGTTTGAGTTGAAATTTTCCAGTCTGTTTAAAAACACACATTTAATTAAAAAAAAAAGTTTCTTACTATTTTGCGAGTCCAGTAATGACCTGGTGACTTCTTTGTGCCCATATGTGTGTTGTGTGTGTGTGTGTATGTGTATGTGTCATCTGGACTCTGCCTTCCCTGTAAGGTTTCCACTGAACATCACTACCTCTTCAATTTTTATAAATTTCCTTAATATACACCCTATATCTAACTTCCTTTAAAACCTGTTGTCCAGTAGAGAGACAGGGTCAAGTTTGAATACTTTATGTTCTGGACTGAGGTTCAGTTCCTAGGCCAGTTTTGGATCCACTGCATCATTTGTTCACCTCATTTTCTCATATATTAGTTTCCCAGCAGAAAAATGGGAATTATATTTCTCTGCTTTTCAGTGGAGTTGTCAAAATAAAACTAACTCAATCCCTGGAGATAATCTAATAAGTCTCACAGTGGTGAAGACCATGAAGTAGATAGACACACGGTAATGGCAACAAGAAATCAAGATACATGTATTGACTTCACTCTCCCATTATCATGTTTATTGTTTTAGAAACTTGGAGTTGATTTCATGTGCTAAATCACTCAGAAACACTCTAGTACACCCCAAAATCATCATACATACCAGGCATCAAACATATAACACTCTCACACAGATAAATGATCCGAGGAATGGATTCAACGGCTGCTAGCAGTTAATTTATATTGTGGTTTCGCCATAAACTTTTAACTTTGGAAATAATCTGCCACCCGTTTCAATTTCTGGCTGCCACATAATGCACCTTTGTGAAGTCACTTTTCTGTCTAATAGAGATGTTTCTTTTTATGGGTGAACATTTGTTTAAAAATAACAAATAGTTATCTCATTTACCATTCACAAAGAGCATGCCACTTAACCGTATGTAACCAAGTCCCATTTCATCTGGTTTAATGTTTAGCAAGGCATGCAAACTAGTCAATATTACAGGGAGAATATGATTTATTTAATAAAATTACATTACTTTTTTCCATTAAAAAACCAAATAATTGCAACAAAAAAATAATGTTTAAAGTTGAAAAGCATAGCCTGCAAAGATTGATATAGACAAGTCAGCACATATTGGAAAGTCTGATGCTAAGCTCAGCTGCTTCTTCACCCTGTCTCCACTTCTGTTCTGGATCTGGTGAGTAGCCAGTCTCTGTTTCTGAAGTTGAGTACTCCCATAGTGATTACTGATATCCACCATAATGTAGTTAGCAGATAGCCAGTTTGTTCTGCTGTGGATAACGTTATAACAGAACTTTTTAAGCACACTTTGTTCCCCTGGGAAGGATAAAATTTAGGATATATATAGATATAATATGTAATGTGTTAGGTCTAATACATACATTTACATGTTATATCTACCTATCTCTTCTCTCCGTGACAAAAGTTGAACAGGAGTCAGCAGTATGGTCTTTTGCACAAGAAGACCAGCAACATACTGTGGAGTTGTAGCAAGGGGGTCTGTGAAGAGACCCTTTCCCTCTGTTTGGAATTTGTGAGACCACATCTGGATTACTGTGTCTGGTTTGGGGATCCCCAGTGAAAGAGAGCCATGGACATACCAGAGTACAGCAGTGGCCAGCAACCCAGTCAGGGGACTGGAGATCACAGCATGCAAACAAGAGGTAGATGGCAGCTTTGGTGAGTCTTAAGAGGAATAGGCTAAGGAGAGACATTATTTCTATCTTTTATGACTTCTTGCATAATTATAGAGAAGAGAGTCAGGCTCTTCTCAGAGCAAAACAACCCACAAAGCAACAAATAAAAGCTATATGAAGGATAAAAAAAAATACCCTGTGAATAATCAAACAGCAGCACAGATCCAGGAGGGGTTGTGAAATGTTCTTCTTTGGGGGTGTTCAGAACTCAGATAGGCAAAGTCAAAAGAAAGGTCCTCCAACTTCAAAGTTCAACATACCTTCCAAGTTAGTCCTGCTTTGTGTAGGATCAGATGATTGCTAGGGATACACTACATTGAACTATTCTATTTCATGATAAGACCTAAACCCTCTAAGCACCCCAAAAAAGTGAAAGGCTGTGAGCTCACACCTACTTAGTGGCTGAGATTTCTCAAAGGAGAGCTTAGTTATGAATGTCCCAAACACTGGAAAATCTTCCAGCAAAACTCACAATCAAGCATGCAACACAAATACATATTAAATCTGGCATCAGCCCTTCTTGTGCTCCCAAAACTATTCAGTGTAACATAAGTGAAAGAAGTTCATGTTTCCCATTCCCATTGGAAGTCACAGAAAATTGCCCTAGATGATATTTTGTAGTCATAGACTCACTGCTTTGCTGCTGTTGTTTATCTTCAACACATGTAGAAACTGTTTTGGGGGAAAGATGGGCCAAAAAATGAGATCTCTCGTTTTAATGTAATGCATTCCTTTTACTCATTAGATGTCTTTTTGAGATTAATTGAAGAATGTTGCTCTTGCAGTCAACCAGATAAGGCTTCTTTTTTCTTTTGGGGAAGGGAGAGGTTGGATGTCTACAATTTTTTGGCTAGAGCAACATTGATACTTTATGCAATTGAGCCTTTGTTCTTAAAATAAACACATAAACTTGGCTTAAATTAAGACATAGTAGAATTTGTTTGTTTTTAGAATGCACTTTTGTTTAGCAGAACCATTAACCAGCAGCTGTCCTTATGCACTGTGTGAGATGACCACACTTTCCCCACATATTTTGCAGGACAAGAATGGCATGTGCTATGATGCTGAGGATCTCACAAATGTTGAGGATGCCTTTTAAATTACATTTAGTGCTCTGTGTTTTTCCAGCCAAAGAGTCACTGTAAGAAAGCAAGGAGACTCTGAGCAAGACAAAAAGCCTGTGTCCAACTATTTTTACCTCTGAGTTTGTGTTCTGCTATCAGGTTGTGAAGTACAATTTGCTTGGGATGACGCCCTCTCAGAAAAAAAAAAAAAGACACAAAAAAGACCTTTCATTCAGACATGCACTTTTTTCTAAGAGTGTCTGTAGCATTGCAGTGTGTACACTGGTGGTTGTGAGCCTCTTCAGAGTGCTGTAGTTGCTTCAATTTCTTTTCTTTAAAGTTGTTTATGCTCTTTTTATCTTCCTTCAGATACTGCCCTAGAAATGACTGGTACAAAGCCATGGAGGATTTCTCTATATTCTACCCTTGGTTTAAGCCACTAGTCTGGCTGCCAAAAGGCCCAGTGAGTGACTGACCGATCATGGCCCTTTATGTTAAATATTTTTACAGAATCAGAATCATAGATTCGTTGATGTTGGAAGGGACTTCATGGGGTCATCATGTCCAACCTCTGCTCAACCAGGGCCACCAAGAAACAGCTGTCCAGCACCATGTCCAAATAGCTTTTGAGTATCTCTGAGAATGAAGGCTCCACAAGTTCCTTGGGCAACTTATGCCAGTGCTCAGTCACTCCCTACAATAAAAAAATTGTTTCCTGATGTTTAGAGGGAACCAGCTGTGTTTCAGTTGTGCCCACAGCCTCAGGTCCTGCAGGTTAAAGGGGTGCAACACTGCACTGAACTGAGATGGTGTAATCTAACATGTATTTTGTTCCAGTGCCCAACACATGTGCAAAACACAAGGCAGTCCCTGGCAAATCTCTGGTTCTTATCATGGAGACAAATATGTATTTTAGGGTTCACACTGAAACAACCTTAGTGCCAACAGTAACTTGTGGATGCAGGATTTGAAAGTCAATGTGTCTTTGATTCCAAAGGTGTGAAACACTACCTTCACTCAATTTGTCAAACATTTTTCTTCCACAATTTAACATTCAAACCCACAAACCAAAACAGCAAACAGAAGCCCAAGTCATTAAAATTGGGCAGTGGATAGGACCTGCTGCTTTTAATTCTCTTTTAACCTGTACTGACCTACTGTTATTTAATTTGCTGCTACAGCTCCTTAATTTCCCTCCATGGTATTATCAGGGTTTTTTTATTATTTGATTTTTTTCTTCTCACTTTAGTGGTAGGAAATAATGTCCATGTCACAATGATGTACCAGCCCTGGCAGTGTCATGGCCATGTCACAGTGGGCAGAACACAGGGTGGGCCATGTCACACTGGGGTAAGTGGCATGCATGCCTGGGAGGAGTGTCTCCTGGCTATCAGGGAGACTTGGGATGGACAGCCTTATCATGGGGCTGGGAGACCACCAGGCAAGGAAGCAAGTGCTCTCCATGGAGTTGAAGGGTGGCTGCTGATTCTCCTGTCTTTGACAGGCACAGTCCTGGAGATGGAAATGAGGAGACCACAGTTAGAGAGTGTTCCAACTTTCTAAAAGCAAAATAGCCTTGAGTATAAGGAAATGTAGTCCCAGCCAGTACCACACTGATGTCCTGCTGGCAGCTGGTGGTTCTTCAGAGTCACTGACAAAGGAGCACCCAACACCTACCATCTCTGTAGCCCACCATAGTCCTCCTGACATCTAGAAGTTCTATTCACAGTAAACCTGCCTGGCACAACTGAACAGACATTTAACTGTATAAAGCTAATTTGTCTCTAAAAATAGGTGTGACAGCAATTGGGGAAAATATCACTGGTATAGAGTTTTTAGGGTGCAAAACTCTTGTGTAACACCAGTTAGAAAAGCACAGATTCAGGAAAACCAGTGCAGCTCATGGAACCCAAAGAGTAGGGTTACGAGAAGGTCATTACTCAAAAAATCACTCATGATTAAGGGCATGCTGCGCTGAAGAGTGAGACAGCAGCAGTGAGAGCTCTGGCCTTAGCTTAGGCTTTATAAATAAATGGATACAAGGAGGAAGAATCTTCTTAAACCAGTCTTTTCCCCTTATTCAGTACATGTACAGACCTCACATTGTGGCTTGACCTTCACTGGTCCTAAAACACTTGAAGTACATTACTTTTGGCAGCTCTACAGTGGGGTCAGCAACCTCCAGCAAGAGGCAGTAAGAAAGACCTCAGGTGCAATAACATCTTAAATCACCACAGCTGTTTGTTTGGTGTGTGTGAGTCACAGGTCCAAGTGGATGAGTATAAAAACTTAAAGGTTAAATCTATATTAGTAAACTAAATAGTGTCAAGGCCATCAAGCCATCTGGAACAATCTGATCACATCCATAATATTAAACTCTCTTAACCTCTAACACAGGACAGCTGCCTGCATGTTGCCTACTGGCTATGGTCCCTGGCCTGAACTAACTCACAAGCCATACCTAGTAATTGTTTGGGAGGTTGTTAGTTGATCTAGACCAAAACCATACCAAGGACTATTCTAACAACTGAATAATGTGGATGAGTAAGTTCCAGTGCCTGTTGCCCATGCCTTGACATTGTTTAATTTACCAGAGTACATGTACCCATAGTTTTCTCAATTTGTCACCAGTCCATTTGCTGTCCCTAAGTGTTTTGGTCTCTGAATTTATACATATAAAATATATACAGTCTGACAGTACCTCTTTACTCTACACACTCATAATTGGTGTGTTGGCATGCTGCACCCAAACTTTCCTCCATAAATATACATTTTTTGATGACTGCAAATGAATACATCTCTACTTGGAATAAAACCCTCCATGTTTGGTCTAGCCAAACATACATTCAGAACTGGAGCAGTCTGGAATGCACATCTGGAATGTGTGACAGTGTTAAGAGATCCTGAATACCAGAAGAGAAACAATTTGGGCTACTAAAGCACAGCACTTATGTTTACTGCACAGGCTTTGATATTTTCTGGTTGTCAAACCTCTGTAGACACTGTTGTGTGAAGAGTATTTGGTGCTTTATAACCCATCAAATTTTGGTAAAATTCAGCAAAGTCTCTAGTATTGGTCCCACAAACATGTGCCAAAGGTAGATTTCTGTTACATCACCTCTCCTGGAATTGCCTAGAGACTTCTGCATTTAATACCAAAGGCACCATTGCCTTTTTTACCCCTCACTACTTCTACATGGAAAAGAGCATGGGGAATTATAACTTAGGGACAGTAAGTACAGAAGCCTAAAATCTGCAAGGCAAGTCCAAAACATAACTTTCCCCCTTTAAATTGTTGGGTTCTTCTTTGCTCTAACCTGCTTTCCTTCCAAAAAAACAGGATTGTTCCCAACATCTCTGAAAAAAAGATTCAGGAGCAGGAAATTTCTACATTTTAAATTTTTTCCCCTAGTTGTTTTGACAATGATTACTTTTAATGTGGTATCAATAAATCCATTGAAATCTGGAGCAATGTTGCCTTGAATAAACAAGAAAAAATTTCAAAAATAACCTTTCTCCTGTATATGTTCCAATAAACAGAGTCATTTTATGCTCAATAGTAATTATGAGGCAACCCTATAAATTATTGTACAGTGATTCATGTTATTCTATAGACTTTAGGTCATACACTTCATTTCAAGCTGAAAGTGCTGCAAAGGATATATTATGCTCTGGAGGAAACAGGGAAAGAATATAGTGTACACTTCATATTGGTATCATGGGAGAACTGGCTGTGAGAAAGCACTTTGCAGCAAAATATACTGAAATTACTGCAATGAACCTGAGCTGAAGAAGCAACTGAGTGCATGTTCCCCTACTGACTTGTGAGAGGGAGGACCTCAGCCTGTCAGCAGAAGCAGTGGCTACAAATAAATCTCCGTAAGTTCTTTGTCTGTTCGGTGCTAGACCAAAAATCAAGCATAATAACACTAGTATGAGTTTGCTTTAGAACATGATTTATGATGATGTGACACTGTATAATAAGAACATACTTCATTCTCTCATAAAATTTTCTACCTGAAAACACTTTCTGTAGGAGACAAATAAACCTAAATTTCAAAGGTGGGAAACAAGCATGAGCAACTAAAATGAACTAAGTGTCCCACAATCAGACAAAATCTGACAAATCAAGTGGGAGTGTGTTGGCCAAGGCATATATTGCATCCTTCTCATTTTCTGAGCCATTTTTTCTGTACCTAACCTGTATCACCTAGGGAAATAAGTGCATACCTGTCAAGTCCTGAAGCAGGTAGACAATCTCTCTCCATACAGCTGACTGAAAAAACATAAACTTTGAAAATCAATCAAAGCTGGCAGAAGGAGAAAGGAACCCACTACTAAACTTGGAAAACTTGTTTGCCTATCTCAATTTCTTCAGGAGTGGAGTTTACTGATTCTATGTTTTGCCTTTGATTTCGGTTAACAGCAGAGGGAAGTGTCTTGTTCCAGGAGAACACACCTGTATTACTGAGGAATAACAGGGGTCTCCATGACTGATTCTCTCTCTTCAAACTCTGAGCACAACCAACCTCCCCTTTGCTTGCTGAATTCACAATATTGAAAACAAGACTGTTTTCTGTGTCAATTCTGTCTGGCCAGTCCCATCTGTTGACTGCCCAGACATTGCGGAGAGGAATTGGCTGTAAATCACATCAGTGACTCCAACAGGGTCAGTTCACTCCAGCTGGTATCTTCCTGGTTTTCTCACACCTCTAATCACATCACCAGCGTTCTAGTGTAGAATATATGGCAGGGAAAGAGCTGCTCTGAAGATGGCAGCTGAAGTGGGCTGCCCCAGACAAGGCAGCTCATTCAGCCTAATTTTTGCTTCCCACTCCACAGCATGCAGAGCTCAGGATAAGTGAGCTGCATGATTTTTCCTGCAACAACAGGCAATCCTGAAGGGCAAAGGAGTGAAGGAAGATATTGTGAAACGAATTCCTAAAGATGCAGAAGCTGGTGAAGGGTCTGGAGCCCAAGTCCTAAGGTGAGCTGCTGAGGGAAATGGGGTTATTTAGCCCAGACAAAAGGAGGCTCAGAGAGGACCTTATAGCTTTCTACAGCTACATGAAAGGAGCTTGTGCCAGATGGAGGTCAGTCTCTTCTGCCAGGTAACAAGTGATAGGACAATAGGAAATTACCTCAAGAATCACCAGGGGAGGTTTAGATTGGATATTAGGAAAAAATTTCTTCACAGAACGGGTTGTCAAGCACTGGAACAGGCTGCCCAGAGAAGTGATTGAGTCACCATCCCTGGAGATATTTTAAAGACTTTTAGATGTGCCACTTAGGAACATGGCTTAGTGGTGGACTTGGCAGTGTTAGGTTGATGGTTGGACTCCATGGTCTTAAAGGTCTTTTCCAACTTCAATGATTCTATGATTTATCACTTCCAGACAGATTTACTTTTCCCTCTTTAGAAAGTCAGTGACTTTAGGGCAGGTGTGAGAGCTGCTGCAAAAAAGCAGCCAAAGGGTTATATAGTGCATCTTTCAGTGTGTGGTCCTGCCAAATGTTTTTGTGTGGACTTTCAAATTGGCCCTAAAACAGTTTCCAAAACAAGGTCAAGTGAATGCATTGGAAACTACTGTTGCCATCATTCAAAGAGCACACAGCATCAAAACATTAAAACTGTGAAATAAAACATACCATATGTTCCTGCTGCAACCACATCCAGCCTTACCTCTGTGGCTTTATTAGCCCAAAAGATCCAGGCAACACACAAAATGCCTTGGTCGAAATGCGCTGGTCAGTCAGACGATGGCACTACAGATCCAAGTCCACTGGCTGCCTCCTGCACTCATTAAAACTTCTGCTTGGCCATTCATTATCCTGGTTTCATTCTCCATCCCAGTTTTCCCCTGGTTACCTGGTTGGAAACTGTACCCCCTGATAATTCATACGCTCACGCAGACAGCCCATGGCAAACGTTGCTAAGAGAGGGACTGCCACGTGTTAAGAATCCATGGTTTGGGGATTCAGTGAAGTGTGCTCCTTTCCCACACTAGTATTTTAAAAGGTTATAGATCATGTGTGCATAATAGGCAGAACATTAGGTCACTTGTCTCACTTACAACAATAATCCGTTTTGATATGGGTCAGGTTGACACAAAGGGTCCACCCATACCAGATCTATTGATGAAACTGATCCCTTTCCCCCAAACTAATGAAATTTTCAACTAATGGGTACTTAAGTTAATAAAGTGTGCCACACATCTGCTAGAAGCCATTTGTAAAATAAAGCACTGGAGTTCAATTTTGAGATCATTGACATAATGTTTGAGTGGCATCCCACAGGGACCCAGCATGGCACCAAATTAAGGAGAGCAACACAATAAACGTGTGAGAAATAACGTTAGTATATAAACAGTAAGTAGGAGCTTCTTTTTCTTTAAAGGAAGCATAATACTACTTGGAGTTCATACCATCACTAATGAATCGAACAGGACAAATCCTGATCTCCCCTCGCAGCCAATGAGCATTTGGACAACGACTTCAATAGGACCAGGATTTAACCTGGGGAATTATTTTAACGGAAATTGGCAACAAGCTGGTTCTTATAGCTAAAAAGTATCTTTTCACTGAACTTGTGCATGAGTCAAATTCTCCACTCCACTCTATTTTGTCCTTTCTTTTGAGGAGGAAATTGGAGGGAAAAAATGTTTCAGCAGAGTCCAGGAGATTTATTTTTTAAGTCCTGAAGTTACCTAGTTTTATACAATTCAACCTAAATGTCTCTTAGCAGCAGCAAAGCTCTCCTTTTCTGAAGCCCTGGGGATAAGACACAAGAGTCATTCTAGAATATTATATTAGCTGAATTTTAATAGTCCTCTTTCCTATGGAACTCACTGCAAACCAAGGAGTAACATGGAATATCAGGGACTGTTTGATCATCTCCAGTGGCATTGCTCTTTTTGAAAAAGGTACTTTTCAAACATTGCATCGTTTTATTTGTCCCAAACTTTTTGCATGAAACACATTTTTCATTTTAAAATTACATTGGAAAAGGAAAAACAAGCAAGTTTTGACAGTATCGCTCATATCAATTTTCTTTTGAAAAAGGTAAAGCAAACATCTGAAAGAACTCAAGATTTTTTTCTAAACAAAGAAAAATCACTTTAGTTTTTTGTAGTACTTCTGTCATATTTTGCAGAGGAAAACTAGAAAACTTGCTACAATAGTAAAGCTAAAATTTGAATTCAAAAACAGTGAGAAGGATTTACAGCTCTATTTACTATATACTATTTACTCTTTTTCTCCGAGTGTATATAGAGATGTGCTGATCCTATAAAATGCATCTTTGAATCTCCTTATTATCATATTCCTAAAGGAGTTTTTCAGTGAAATGAGCAGTTGCCAAGTGACATGAAAATGTTATACTGAAGAATTAGCAGAGTTTATGCCTTGAATTTGCCACAAATGAATATTGACTGTCCCATTGCAGGCAGGACAAAACCTGGCCATAGACAAGAGCTCCACGCCTGCCTTTGTTTTGCAGATTCTGCAGTTAAAAAAATGCTGTTAAACTGTGATTGCATTTACAACAAACATTGGAAATCATTCAGTGTATGTTCTTTACTTATAAAGTCCCATCATTTTTAACCTGTTTCATTCATACCTCACATATATTAATATTGTAAACGTGCTGCTTTCCCTCTTTTCCATCAATTGTTCTCCATTTCAACTTTTAGCTTTGGAAAACAGGAAACAAATACCCATCCAAGTTTATGGGCTGAGCCTAAATCTGGCCTTCATCTAAATGTGGTTGGAGCCCACTTAACCACCCCACAATGGAACACATTCACTCTCATCCCTCAATGCATACATATGCTGTTCCAAGAATAATGTTTCTCACAATATTCCCAAGCTTTCAACACTGAGTTCAATTGTCTTTTAGAGTACATATACAGCAGGGCAGGGAGAGAGTAGATGGGGATGTCCAGTGGAAGATCCCACCTGAACATCACTGCTATGAGACTGTTTTTTCCGAGTTGATTCACTCCAGGATACGTTTATGCATTAAATACCATTTCCCAAAGCAAGCCATTTCTGTATTCCTCATCTTATAGCATGAAAATACATGGAAGCCTTCTCAGTACTTGCAGAGGGGTTGGAACCACATCCTGCTTTTCTCAATAAAAATAACTCAAGTGGACTGAGGTGTCTGTTGTGTCCGTGTGGCAGCTCAAGCTGAATTGGGCAGATGGACACAGAGAGAAGTTTAACCTCAGTCAGGGCCACATCCACACTCACTTGGGTCACTCAGCTGCCAATCTTACCTACTTTGCCCTTCTCTCAAATATCACTCTCTGGCTTCATCTCCTCAGGCATGAGTACTTGTCAGGGCAAAGTGCTGGATATTTGTCTTACTGAAGCCCTCAGTATCTGAATTTAGCAATTTTGAGTCATGTGTCTCTGTAGTCATGAATATTATGGGCTGTTGGGGAAGAATTAATCTGGAATCCCAACTCCACTTGCTACTATTTCTCAATCAGAACTCCACTGACTTTAGCTGATTTATACCACTACAAGTGAGAGAAGCTACCCTACAGGTTACAGTTCTGCACTCTACCGTGATGTGACTTTAGCTGGTGTCTTTGGGGGGAAAACTGCTGCAACTAAAGACATGGTGAGACTGTTCTTTGCCTGTTTGGGCTGATCCTGACACCTGAGGCAATGGAAAATAATCTTTCCTCCCAGGCTACAGAGTCAGCAGGTTAAGTTTTAGCAAAGTTTTCTTGAAATTGCCAAGTAGAACTTATTAAAAATAATGAAACCTTCTCTATTTCAAATGTTTTCATTTTGAAGTATTTCTCTTTTCCATTTTCTTGATTCTTCCCCACGTTTCTAATTTAAAAAGCATTATGGGAACAGCCACCAACAGTTTTATTTATCAAATACAGGGATTTTGACACATGATATATTTTAACATAAATTTCCTTATGCTTTCTATAAAAATGTATTTAAGTACTATTGGGGAGATCACAATTCTTTCCTGGTCAAAACTCATTCCAAAAATTCTACTTGCCCATGCTATTATTTAGAGGGAAGAAATTGCCATTGTATCTATTATCAGCTTTTCCTTTTAAGGGAAACACCTGCATAATCTGCGCAGGGAAATCTGGCAGAACTTCACTTCAACCTCCTTGTGTCTCAGTGTTACTATTACAGCCTGAGGTTAAATTCTGCTGGCAACACACATTTATGTTCTGGAAGCAATTTTTTGTTAACACCTATGGTAGCTCTTAGGATCAAGTTACTCAACATGACAATTAGTAGAAATCACAGCAATGGTGCTTTCTTTTATGTCAAATTCCTACCACAAAACCAAAAAGGGAATTAGCTACATCAAATGAAGAGAAGAAATGCCATCTAAGTACTGTTTGGAATGAGGGAAAAAAGTGTCAGACTCCATGAGTCCTGTTATAAATTTATTTGTGCTGTTGGGTTTGTATGAGTAATGGTTAGATATTCCATATGGTCCATATATGTCAGTGCATGTCTTAAAACAGAACTGAAATTTCTCTTTACTCTTCCTTTCTCCAAGATTAGTAAGTCTTTGTGCATCTGCAACTTTGACTTTGTCTCTAGACCCTCACACAATTTTATTTTTGAAAGGACACATTTTTCTAGTCAAAATATATTTGCTATGAGCTTAGCAAAAAAACCTTAGGTGCCTCCTAAGAGGTAATGATGGTTTCATGTTCAGCTCTCACCTCTCTGGGCAAGTGAAGTATGAACACTAGACTCTCAAAAAGTGATATTTATCATGTGCACTAGAAAATTTCCCCCCTGCACATTGAATCAAATGGAGTTTCAGAGTGCCAGCTGCACAAACCCAAGAGCATACACTGCAGACCTCTGCAGTATTGTCAGTTGCCACACTGCCAACACAAGGTGAAATCCCTCTGCAAACCCTTTTACAGACACACCCAGCATGTCACCTTGGTATAAAAAGATGCCTGGAATGACTGAACTTCAAAGTATGTGGCCATGATGTATCGCTGCACATACACAAGATGGGAACCTATATTAGAGACTTGTAAAGGTGTAGCTTCAGCCTTAAACTATCAGTCTGTTTATGCAGTAGCAGGCATGAGCAAATTGGAAATGGGAAAGTTGATGAGCTCAAGGGATTGGTGGCAGGACCCCATGAGGCAATCATGGCCCTGACCCTCAAAGACATCTTGGTACCTATCTTTGTAAACTTTCATCTCAGCATTAACATAAAAAGACAGAATCTGTGCTGCAAATAGGATTAATTAATAAATTTACTAATTAGACATGGATATTTATGAAGAAAAATCACAAATTCCTTGGAGAAGAAGAGCAGAGGGACAGACATATTCCACCGCAGAGGGAACCGGAATCAGATTGTGCAAGCAGAATCAGCAAACTCCAGCTGCAAGTATCATCTTCCTGGTGGGCTACACCATCAAGCATCCCCAAGGTCTGTCATGATCTCTTTGCTCTGTGGTGAATGAGGATATTCATCAAAAAGCTCCAGGTTCCCAGTTTGTGCACACGGGTGGCTCCGCTTGGGAGTGAAAGGATACAACTGTATTGGAAAATCGCCACATTATAAATCCAGCACAGGAAGGGATTTTGTAATAAACAGGGAATATCAGAGACAAATGAGAAATAAAAAAGTAAAGAGCCCCCTCCAGTGTCACCACATATGTGATTAATGAGACTTAAGGAATTCACGAATAGACTCTCCAAGCAACTGAGTTCTGTTTCAATGGTATGCAGTCAGGTTGTATTTGTATTCAGAAATCCCAGCTGTACTCAATACCCAGGAGTTTTCTATATATGTGAAAAGAATTACACGCAACTCAGCTGAGAAAAAAAGGAATCACCATTCAAACATAGGATAATTTTAAGGCTGGGATATTGCAATGGGTGTTTCTGCTCTCTGACAGTTTCTCCTTTCCTTCTTTAAGTGGGTTGCAGGGAAATTAGAAAGAGATGAAGTTATTAAAAAGTCACACATTTACAGCAGTCTTCAGAAAACCTCCATTTGGATGGTAAAAATGAAATGAATGTACTTTTTTAAGAGAAAAAAAATAAATAAAATATGGTCAAAAATTAAGATAATGAGGTTCTGCCTGCCTGACTTTTCTCTTGGTATCTAAATCTCATGCTTAACTTCTTCTTGAACCTGGTCTCACTGTCAGTGGAAAGAAGACACACTTTCCCCAGGTACTTTATTTTTCAGACTGTTGGCTTCGCATCTGAAAAGTCCCCTGTGCATCTTGCACACTGGTCATCTTTCCATGTGTTGGAGGCCACACACTGGGTCCTTGAGATTGTGGCAGTGAAACTGAAGAGTAATTGACTTCACATCTGTAAAAAACTTAAAGAGAAAAACCTGAATAAATATTTCAAGGGGGGGATAAAGTAGCATTTATACAATTCTGGTCCATTTCTAATACCCACTGAGATCCCTGGCTGTTTCATTGTGAAGCCAGAAGTGAACCAAAGCTGAGCTCTTTTCCCATTTATTGTTGTTCTGTCCCTATTTAAAAATAATATTTTCAAACATTTAAACCATATGGTTTCTTTATAGATAGTTTACATTTTTCTGCAGTCGAAAATGTATCGATAACTCCTTTTTTACTGATAATATGATATAATGATAATATATTCATAGTTAAAAATTAATATATGAATTAGAAATAACGCCTAGATGAAAAATCAAGAATCCACATCTTAGGACAATCCAGAAAGGGCTACAGTGGTTGTCTGTGGTTTGGATGGAATGTTCTGTGAGGAAAGATTATGTTTAGTCTGGCAAAGATTCACTTATAAAGTGGTTTAATGATAGTATACAAAACACAGACAACTGAAATCTGAACAAAAGACAGAGATATTAGAGAACCTAATTTCTTCAAATACTGTAAGATGATTAAAGTAAAAAAAACAACCAGATCTTATTCTAACAGACAACTGCTGGTCTTGCGTAGCCCTTTACCCTTTTAAAAATAACCAGGAGAATTGCAGAACAATTAGTAGAACAAATATTTGTTCTTACAAAAAGCATATTGAATAGATTTGGAACACAGGATGCAAGTAATTATTAGAATCAAAATAGGCTAATGTTCTCCAATGCTATTTGTAAAGCAATTTGAGTTTTATTATTAGAATGTGTATTTAACATATCATTCTGAATCTCATTACATGCTATTTGGACTAAACTTTAATAGGATTATTATTTTTGGCATTCATGGTCATGCAATATCTATAAACATTGTTTCTGAACCCTTTAATACGAGAAACAGACATATGGTGTCTAGAAATAAGCAAGCTTTTCAACATTTTTAACAGCACACTTATAACACACTTTCCATTCCTGTATTTCTAGGATTATTTGTGAATAGGTCACTGTTAAAGTATGACTTGTCCGCTTATCTCTATGCTTATCTACTCTGTCTTCTACAGAACAGAATAAGTGAGGCATGATAAAAACGTTTTTATATTATTTATTGTCCCTTATTATGGTTCATTTTTAATTTTTTTTCTAGCACATTTCTGGAGAATTACTTAATGCTTATGAGGTGATAGAGAAAAAATGTTAGTGCTCATCTTGTTCTAAAAGTATAAGAAAAGGAAACAACATAAATCTTATTTCTCAAATATGAGAAGTCAGATTGTCTCTCTCCACATCTAACACTTTTACTAATATACCTAATGTACACTCTGAAGCCCCCGTGACCGGCACTGGGCTGCATTACAGTGTCTGCACAGCGAGGCAATGTCCACAGAGATCTAAGAGAAAACCTTGAGCACCCCAAAGCCAGAAGAAAGTGAAAACTGCCCTGCCCTTCAGATCAGGAACCACTATGCATTTGCAACTGAAGTTAGTGTTCTTCATCCTCATCCACTGGGAGTCGTATCAGTCACTTCCTCCATGCGATGGATGTCCATCACATGCTGATGTTACAGTCACTGAGCTTTGAGATGAACATTTATGAATGGATATGCAGACAGAGTCGTGGAATGGTCATGGTCAGAAGGAATCTTTAAAGACCATTTAGTCCAACCCTCTTGCCATGAGCAGGGACACCTTCCACTAGATCAGGTTACTCAAAGCCCTGTCCCACCTTACCTTGAATATGTTCAATGATGGGACATTCACAGCTTCTCTGGGCAAGCTGTTCCAGTGTCTCACCACCCTTCCTTACATTCAGTCTAAAACTACCTTTTTCCAGTTTAAAACCATTTCCCCTTAACTGCCACTACAGGCCTTGGTAAAAAGTCTTCTCCATCTTTCTTCTTATAAGCCCCTTTTATATAATGACAGACCCCAATAAAGTCTCCTCCATGCCTTCTCCAAAACGTTTAAAGCTTGATTTCTCCATACCCAACAAATCTCTGCTTGCACTTTACAGTGCATTCCATATCAACTCTATTAAAAAAGGCTGAAAAATCACTTTTGTCACTTGCTTCTGCATCATGGCATCATATCTGACTCAGACAGCTGGAATCTGTCACATTCCACTGGACAGGCCAAAAGAGAACACAGAACTTGGACAGAATAAACCATTTTAATATGCCAGCAAGAAATGGTTAGCATTTGACCCCTGTGCATTCAGTCATGATTGCCCTGATAACATGTGCTGATGGGAGGGAATGAATCTTCTGACAGGACATCAGATGAAGCCCTCTAAAAGAGTTTGAATTTTTTCTATTTTTTGTCCATATCATTTAACTCAGTGTGACGTTGGTGGGATCCACAGACATCTGTAAATGGATTCTGTGTAGGAGAAGGAAATAAAAAACTGGGTATGCCTGAGAATATGGTGAATTTAACAATTAATCTGGAGTTGGCAAGAAGTTCATAAGAGGAATTCAAAACACCTCAGTAAATAGCAGGTGCTGCCTGACATAATATATATCAACCTCATCCAAGTGATTGGCTTCTGAGGTTTTTTCTTTTAATCTTGTCTTTACTAAGTCTTTGTGCTAAATTAGAAGGTCTTTGCGAGAGGAACTGTGGAAATGTTTAAGGAACACCTACTGCAAGAGGATCACAATTATGACTTGGCAGCATGTAAGAAATAATGATGAAAAGAAGAATGAGAATTGGGATCTTGAAATGGCATTGTACAACCTTCAGTATCCCACAAAGGTACAATTGAAAGTAACTAAATAGTCAGCTTAGTCCCACAGGTCTGAAAGAATTCCTGAAAAAATTTCCAGCCTCTTCAAAACAACAAAGGAACCTGCCAGTCTGGCATGTAAGGATAGATTAGTGCCTGGTGGAAGCAAATTCCTAGTCTGAGGCACACATTTCAATTACATAGCAGGAAATCCTATAGCAAAGAAGTTTCTGCCACATTCAGGAAGATTATAAGGGCTCAATTCTACTCCTTGAACAGCAGAGAATGCTGAGGGCACTTCTCTGGCTCCTCAAAGCAAGCAAAAGGGAGATACTGTTAAATTTACTGCCTCTGATCCTTAAACAGGTCCTGAGATACCAGACTGGGCCCAGATCTCAATGAAGGGTAGTTCATGGTGAAATGCTGGGCAAGTAAACACGAAGCAGGGGGAAGAGATGCCATCTCCTCTAAAACTGCAGAGGAGCCAGACTGCAATTGGGTAACCAGAAACTAGCCAAGGATGTGGTTTAGTAAATTGTTGTTTCCCAGCTTAGTAATACATCCTCCAGCTCACAGCCGTGCAACCAATGCTGTTTTCATCAGAATATTTTAATTGCTTTATACCAAAATTTAGGATTTTGTAAGTCAGTGCAATCTTTCAATTACATTTAAAAGCATGTGTGTAATTTTAACTTACTGTTGTATTTCAGCACACTGAAAAACACTGAAATATTAATAATTACCACATAACTGTGTTGTGCTCAGCTCAAGCTTTTGTTTTACATCTGAGACTGCCATTTCAAAACTTAATGCTAACTCATTCAGTAACTCATTGGATTAATGGTTTCCTACTGAACCCTCATGTGATTTTGGAAAGCATTTCATTATTTGAAAGGTTTCTTTTCCCACACTGTTTTGGCATACATTTGTAAACTAAATATGACGGAAACCAAGGCAAATAATAGAATCATCAGTTCATGAGGTTTACAGACAAAAGAGGAACAGGATGATGATGTGACTCCTTGCAAATATGGGGCAGCATGCGAAAAAAGAACAAAGATGCAAGAATTGGGCTAAAGACAACTGTTTGCAGTGGCTCATTTTTTCCATTCAGAACCAAAACTGGAGACAAGTCAGAAAAAGCATATGATCATTTCTACTGAAAAGCTATAATCCACTTTGCTATTACTATTTCTTCTGAATAACACCATAGTGCTCATATGGGATGTTTCAATATGAAGTGCTTGTCTATAAATAATACTATACTCCTGCGACTAAATCAACAGAAAATTATGACCAGGAGAACTAGTGGAGATCCACAGATGAAAAGGAGATCTCCTGGTGTGTCCTTAATGCCATTTACACTGCATGACATTTTAACTGGAGGTTTTTCTCTCTGTATCTGTCTGTTCTTCCAGCAGGTGCCATAATGACTATTGCTCCACACAGATCCAAACACCCTTTGTCCTGACACTGCTACTCCCACTAGGAGTTGCAGCACTTGTATGGAGAGGCTGGGAAAAGGGCTGCCACAGTGTCAACATGTCTGCCACCTCTATCCTGTCTTCACCTGATTCCTCAAGGCATCTTACTCCAAGTGGAAATGGACAAATGATACAGAAGGGACAGGAACCAGATTTATTCTGTATCTATGCAAGATGAGATTTTTAGCTGTACAGTTCTGCTCACAAACAAACTTTCAGTTTTCAAGATGCTGGTTTGGAAAAAGGCACAGAAATGCAAATTTGGCAGAATATATCATGGTGTTAATATTAATTTAAATAGCCTAAGGAAAAGGTGAGTGAAAATAAGAAGAGCAGATACAAAGGAAGCATAAATGTTGATCAGAAATAGAAAGGCTTGGACATATTTATGAATATGATTAAAAAAGGCTTTTATGCTGGGCATAAACATTTAGAACATTTGTGCTTAGAAACTTAAGAAGGCAAAAAAATCATCAAAATAGGGTTTGAAACAACATTCATAACACATAAAGTATATAAATATTAATAACCGTCTCGTATCAAACCTTTTTTGCCAAAGAAACCACTCAGAGGTAACAGAGTCTCCATGAGAAGAAATATATCTCTGCATGACAGAAAACTATCCCAGTAACAGAAAACTCTTTGAGTAAGCAAGTCTGCACCCTCTACCTGGCAAAATGCTGCCATCAGTAACACCTGAGAAGCAAGGAGGCATGCAGAGAGTCAGGGGTGAAGGAGCTGGGTGTTCAAGGTTGGTTCCCAGGGATAAATTGCAATAATAACACTGAACAATTCCCACTGACAGTGATCTCAGCTGAGCCCCTTGCATCTGCTCAGGAGACAGATGATGCTGCACTGAAGTTTACACACAGTCTGAACAACTTGGGCTAACCCTCCGTGAAAAACAGGAAATACACCAGAAATCCAGGAGCCTGAGTTTTATGTGTTGGTAGTATAGGAAGGAGAAACCCAAACTGAGGCTGCCAAAAGGCATAAAATAGAAATCATGGTTTGCTGAGCACTCAGGACTATTTTCACACTATATTTTTTCTTGCAGTAACCCTTTCCTTAGTGTGTTTCACTAGATTACAAAGCAGGGTTTCTTCCATGAGGAGCATTTTTCTTGCAGACTAGATACTGCTCCAACTTGGACCACTGCACCTGAGCCATCCTGATAAACTCATGGGACACTGGACACAGCCGCAACTGGACACCAAATTCATAAAATCATATCATCATTAAGGTTGGAAAATATCTCCAAGATCATTGGGCTCAACCATCAACATCACACTGCCAGGTCCACCACTAAATCATGGCCCCTAGTGTCACTTCTACACATCTTTAAAATACCTCCATGGACAATGACTCAACCACTTCACTGGTCAGCCTGTTCAAACACCTGACCACCCTTTCAGTAAAGAAATTTCTTCCTGTTATCCAGTCTAAACATCTCCTGGTGCAACTTGAGGCCATTTTCTCTCATCCTGTCACCTGTTACCTGGGAGAAGAGACTGACCCACACCTCAACACAACCTTCTTTCAGGTAGTTGTAGAGAGAGACAAGGTCCCTCCTGAGCTTCTGTTTCTCCAGGATAAACACCCTAGGTCCCTCAGCCACTCCTCATCAGACTTGTGGTCAGAACCTTCACCAGCTCTATTTCCCTCTTTGGACATGCTCCAGCACCTGATTGATCATATCGCCATCTGAATCACAAGCAACCATATCCAGAAATAAAGGTGTATTCCACCAAAAATGACTTTTTCCAGCCTTTACCAAATCCATCATGCACCTCCCGCAGGTTTATTTTCTAATGACTACTTCTAGCCATTCACTAAGCAAATATTTTTACTCATCTACTCCCCATTTGAAATTCACACCCAAAGACTGCATTTCCAAAAGACTTTATAAATAATGAAGAAGGTCAGCAAATGAGTCTATCTTAAGATCTGGCTCACTTTTCACAAGAGAGAAAACAACCCATTGTTGGTTAAGGTGTTTTAGAGTAAGGAAAGCGTGACTTATAATTCTGCTTGCCATGGGTAAGATCTTAGAAATTATAGCATCCAGAGGGCCACCTCTTCTTGCTTGAAGAAGGCACACTAGAATGTGTGGCAAGTTGTTATTTTTCAACAAATTTGTGTTTTAGACTCTTGTTGTTTGTTTTTTTTAATTTAGTTTTTGTTAAACTCAGATAATGTTCCACTGGAAGCTAGAAGTGGAGAGCACTATTCTGAAAATGAATGAAATATTTGGACAATTTAGGCTTATTTATGTAAAATTCATTTTGACAGGATATTCACTCATGTTATCAAAACCAGAAATATGCCCGCTAGTTCACAGCAAGAATATGTTGTGTGGGTTTGTAGTGCCTAAGAAAGCAGCTCCAGTTTGGTTAAGCTTGTATAACTTGGTCAAAGGTCTGGTCTAACTTGGCCAAAAAATGTCTTAGAGTCTGGCATCAAATATCCTGAATATCCATTTCACAAACTGATCTTGGAAGAAGAGAACCTGGAAACAAGATGTTGCAAAGAGAATTTCTTATAAGCCAGTAAAAATGATCAAATTAATGACTCCATAATTATTTGTTTCAGAGGCAGGGGACAAAGAGAAGTCACTATAAAGTCTGAGGTTTTTCTCATTAAATATTCCTCCCTACCTATTTCCTATTACTCAAACTCAGATTCAGCCATCTCACATCAGGCAATTAGCTTCAGTAACCAAGTCGGAGAAGCCTACAAGACTTTACGTTCCTCCTGTGGCCACTGGATGGAGAGAAGGTTTCAGAGCGTGCTGCATCTTCTGAATTGTCCCCTGGAAGAGTCATTTTTCAATGACTGTTGGGGGTGTAGAGGCTTCTAGTTTTTGAATGGCTCTGAATATCCAAGATGGATCTAAGTTGAAGAACTCAGAATAGCATTTGGAACGTGAAACTCATTTCAAAATTGCCAGTATTCTAAATCAAAATAAATAGAAATTGTTCTTCTAAGTTCTCAAAAACATCTCAGCCTTTGACTCATGCAGATTTTGCTACACAGAAAACAGGGAGCTCAATCCTGCAATCAGCAGCTGAACAAGTTACCATACGTGACTGTCACTGGTTATGTGTGGTTAATATGATTCCACCTCTCCACCAATGCACTTATGGTAATGAGTTTCCACACCATCAGGCACAAAAATGCAGACAAATTTACTGCTTCATATCATTTTCACCTTTCTATCAATCTTGTACTACTGCTTTCTCAGCCAGTAACTAGCTTGCAAATAGAGCTTAAACCAAATATTTCAAATATATACATATCATCCATCAAACCATTTAAACAAACTGCACTTAGGTTACCAGGTGACAAGTGCTCACACACAGATGTATATAAACCCTATATATAATGAAAGAATGTGAAGTCAACTTATTTTTGAATCTCTCTGTCTTCATATTAATGACTATGAAAGATTTTTTTCAACATACAGTCACTTCTTGATAGTTCATCAGCATTCACGGATGGTAACTCTGCTGTATTGCTAGGGGGTTTTCTCTTTTTCCTGGCATGTGATGGAATGAGTATCTTATTGACATTTATGAGGCAACTTTTCTTTTCCTCGCCTAAAAACTCTTCTGTGCAGGGTTGATCATGCCAAAATACACACCTGATTTATGTGGTGGATTTGTTGCAGCACAATTGTCACCACACATAGTCATAAATGATGCAAGAAACTCATTAATATGTCTAAGTCAGCATTCAAAGCTGTTTATTTAGATGTAGCCAAAGCCATGAGGTGTCTGGATACATCCCAGCCTGGACAATGAGTTCAGCCATAGCTCTGCCAAAGACAAGTTACTTTTTTTGCTTCCAGGTGGTTGTCTACCACAGAAATTACTTAACACCTCAGCTGTCTTTCAGTGACATTATGAAAACGTCCGAGTTTCTTTAGCCTTTCTCTGCAGACTGTGGATGGCACCAGTCTAGTCCATCAAAGCACTGGGGTGAGATTTTCCACTGTGCTCGTTTCACTGGACTGGTGTGTAATTGCATTCAGAGGAAAATAAATCTTTCTAGAATAATCATGAAACTCAACTAACTTTAATCCAGCAGAGCATGCTGGCATCACCCACTTATATAATAAATACATGTCTAATAAATAAATGTCTAAAGGAGGCTTCATGGCAATAGAATCCCATTAACAGGGGTCAGGGTTTTACATCAAGGCCTATTAGAGCCCTCTCCAAAGCAGTAGGCTGCTTTTCAGGTCTACTGTGGAGGTTTTGCTTTCTTATACAAGCGAATGTGGTTCACCTCAAGGGAAAAGAAAACAGATCATTTGATCATTCACAGTAGGCCTGCACGCCACACTGCTCACCATGAAGGGCTCATGGAAACACCAGGTGGAAGGCAGCACAGCCTAATCCAGCAGACCTTGCCCTGGAGCCAGCTCTGGGGACCGAGTCCTTCAGAGAATAATAAAATGGTGATGGAAAATGCAAAAACAGAATGCAGAAAGATTAATTAAATAAAGGGCATCCTTCCAAAAAAACTGTAACAACTCTGTGAAATGTGTTTTCAACACCACAATACTGCTTCTCTGTTTTGTTTCACAGCAAAACCATTACATGTAAGTGTTGCCTTTGAAACGCCAGGGAGAGACATGGATGAATGTTACACAGCAGACCAGAGGCTGCCAAAACTAACTGATTTCTGTTTAGAGACCCTAAGAGTGAAATCCCTGTGAAGTAGCAGAGCTTGAAGAGTAATTAGCTACAACCATAACAAAACAGTGAGCTACCCCCACTCAAATCTCTATGACTTCTCTGTTGTAAGTGGCATTGATCTTTCAGGTTGCTGAGAATGGACTGTCCATGAAAAGAGTTACTTAGCATGAAAACAACCAAATGAGTAAGGAGAAAAAAGGTCATTTGTTATGATAAAAAATAAATTGTCAGTGTTAGTGATGACCATTTTACCTGTTCCCACTTCTTAAAGACTTAAGGCAAAATTAATCTAAATTCAATCCCACTTACCCACTTACAGTTACCCACACAAGGGGTAACTGCTTCCCAGCAGCTCTCATTTCATCACGTCACCACCAAGGGGTAATCAAGCTTTTGTTTGTATGTTGTTTGGAGGTTTTTTGCATTCTCAATAGCTAGGCAAAAAGAATTTTCTCATCACTTTTTTTTTCATACCTTGCTTAGGAGAATTTTTGCTAATCTATTTCAATTTTTGCCTTTAAAAAAAAGGAAAAAGAAAAAAAAAGGACCAAAGAAGTACCTTACAAAACCTCGTAAATCCCAGAAATACCTTTTTGGTTCTTCAGGGACCAAGACAGACAGACTAGAAAGCATGAAAACAAACCTTTTCTTAATGCAATCACATATTAGGAATAATTAATCACTAGAAAGGTAAAGGTTTCTTATTTCTATGCTTCTGCACTGTGGTATTGAATATTTTCTCTACAAAGATTTTTGTAAACTAGTAAGGCATTTCTCTTCACTTTCCAAACAACAGATTGATCGAGAGTAAAACTAAAATAAAAATTTAATAAATCAAAAATTTAACCCAACAGAAATATGAATTGAACAAATGAAGTCCATGCTGAAAAAAGTAATGGAGATCAGATGTTTTGATAGGACAAATCATGATTTTCCCTAACCTTCAGTCTAAAAAAAACTCATAAGAAAACACCTTTAAATTCTGCAGAAACCCATTGTGAGATTTCTTAACACTCATACAGATTCTTTCACTAGGACTTCTAAGGGAGACACCATAAAAATCATAAAAATAGCTAGATCTAGTTAAGTTGTCATAGGTTTTTTGTAGAGATGAAAATCTAACAGCAGGGTAGCACTTTATTGAATTTATTCTGCTTTTTATTGCACATATTTCAGCCAATTGCCATTTTGACTATCCTGGCCACCCTTTTGAGAATTCAGTTTTTCTGTAATTTCAACACATCAAGAGAGCAAACTTGGAAAAATGCCGTTCCCACCAAAACTACCCACAAATTGCAGAATCAACACTGAACTATTTTGTAGTGATTATTTCAGCGACAGGATTTGAACTTAACATCCTCTGATCCAGGGGACTGAGATAATTTATTCACTCTTTATGAAAATAAAACCCAGCAATGTCCAAAGGAATTACCCTTTTCTGTAGGCTGAAACAATTATATAAAATGGTTTCCTTGTCAGCCACAGGAACAGTAGCCCTTTTGACATCACCATTTTTTCTAGTGCTGTCAAACATCAGTCTAAATGGAAATATTAGGATTCAGCACTAGAGCCTCAGACTTGCTGATTCAGAACTGTCAGTATTACTGCAGATTAAGTTAAAACAGCATCTTTCTTTCTGAACTGCTACTCTGTTTTGTATCACAGTTACTTATATATTGTGACTTCTGCAATAAAATGCATAAAAATCCAGGTTTCTGAAAATTCTGGTTTCAGATCATTTTGAAGTGGAAAAAGTACTTTGTGCCCTATGTAGAGAAGTTTGCCAGTTGACATAGTTACACAAACTTCTGTAATCAGATCGTGATAAGTCCTGTCACTCATTTTAAGACTGATTTTGACATTCTAAGGCTTTGTCATCACAGATACATGTAGGGAGGCACTTGCTCCCTTAAGCAATGTCTAGAGGCTTTAACATAAAATTGACAAGATCTGGAGCCCTGGCTGTACCATTAGCACAGGGTTTATCAGCAGCAAAGATAAGGGAAAATACTAAACTGAGATGTTTGACCTGGACAGCGTGGTGGCAAAATACCTCCTTCCCTGTGTTACAGCTCCTATTTTACCAATACAATGACTTGTTATATTACTTGTTTCACTCCTCCTCAGCTTCAGAAAGTCTGTTGCTGAAAACAGCAAGCACACCAACTAGTCTCTTGCTGTCAATAATCCCCTTTTCTGCTGCCTTTTATCAGTAAATGGGCTATCCCATTAATAGTCAACCTACCTACTCACAACTCATTTCCTCCAAATCCCAGTGGACCACTAGTCTTTCCAGGAGCTTCTTCCTCTGATTTCTCTTGGTAATTTCTCATAGCAACACTTCCATGACATTGGATACTAGACAACAAGGAATATCTTCAGTAGAGAACAGTAATGAATGCACAGAGCAGCAGCTGGGGTTATTTAAAACCTTTCTGAATCTTCATCTTCAATAAAGATGAATTTAAGCTGTGACAGAGACAAAGTCTGTTTTGATAGGAAGCCACAAGCAGCACCTGTGCAGTCTAGAACTTTTTTATCTAGCTGTTAAAAAAATAGGAATGCATATGTAATTATTCTTAAATCTACAGGAGCAACACAGGCATCAGGAAAACAAATCTGCTGGAAGTGGAAGTAAATGTTGACAGAACAATAAATGGTTATAAAGTCTCTATAAATAAATGCAGTTAGCAAATTAAAAACAAAGTAACCCCTTTTTAATTTTTGTAGTGGAGAGCAGCTGAAAGGGAATAAAAATAGTTTCTACCTTCTCTCCAGGGTTTATAACTTCATCAACAGGTCTCTTGGATGAGATTGCCTATGACAGCAGTGGGCTTGGTAGTGTCTCGTTCAGGCCTTTTTGGTACTCCTTCACCCAGATCCACTGCTTGTACAGTCAACACTCAGCTCCCTCACAGAGAGGACAAAGATGATGGCAAGAAAGAAATCTCCCCATTTTTTTCTTATTATTTTGCCACCCACTTCTCACATGCCATTGCTGAGTACCTCTTCTCATTTCTTATCATTTTTGGTCAAGTTCTGCAGAAAGAAAGAGGGCTGAGACATGATTGTGCCTGTTTTCTTTAAGAAAAAACTGGCCCTTCTTCTGCCAACTTCTGTTTCCAGAAAATAGGAAAGCAGAGAACACTTGCAAAAGAACAGAAAAAAGGCTTTCTTATAGCTTAATTTTCTGTGAGCTAGGTAATTACCTTTCCAAAATATTTCTGAAATCTTTCCATATTGCAGTTGTCAATTATCAAACCAGAGGATGCTGGAAAGTGATAATTAGGTGTGAAACACCACTCATGCCCTTGCAGATAGCCCTCCTGCCAGCCATTTAACACTCACTCTGGTGCCAAAGCCATGAATTATGTGACTTCCAATGGCATTTAGGTGCTAATAAATTATCAAACCCTTTGAAAGCAAGGACCTGCCTAGATGGGAGAGTTTCATTACTGAGGTCATGGGCAGTGATCCCCCTGACCTGCAGCAAACAGAGCCATTCCATTCAGGGAAGGGTGGGCCTGGCTTGTTGGAGAAGTTCCTGTATTTCCACAGCGGCAGATACACCCAAGGACAAGTCAAGGGTAACTGTCTCACACTTCAAAATGTCTCTTTTTGAAGTGGAAAGCTAATTTGTTTGTGGGATTCAATCTTGAGGTCCACCTCAAGTGTGTCCAGAGTTTTATACTGCCAGATGGAGTTACATCATGCAGATAGAGTTGTCCAAACGGATCAATTCCACTTGCCCTCTTTCTTCATTAATAAAGGTTCCTTAAGTACAACTTACTCAAATCTTTTCTGAAGAAGTACTAATGCAAAAATGCTACACACCAGCCAGCAAAACGATGTCAAGAGTTATAATTCTTCTGGACTATGTATGTTACTTTCATCTCCTTAGTTTATAGGAAATAAATTCTCCACTAAAAATAAAGTTTGAATGGATTTACAGTTCAAATCGAGCACCAAAAGTAGTTCAGCATCTAAACTTCGATCTTGTTGCTAGCACATATTTCAGAGGCACTGACTGACTCGACATAAAGATGTCATGTCAAAACTGGCTGGCTGTAGTAGGCACACCAAGTCCTGTCCCAGGACAGGAAATTACTTACCACTTTGTGCTTCTTTGTCTGTATGCCTCGTTCTTCATTTCTAGAATTTACTGCAGAACACGCACAGCCTCTATAAGTGATCTACAGTATATGATACCAATTCCTCTGGCAGGATTAGAAAAGGGCTCAACTGAGCTAAAAATGGTTACCAGTGGCTAGCAAGAGAAAGATCCACATGCACAGACCTTCATGTACATTTTTCAAACAAGTGCTTGTTATGTTCTGAAGCTGTTTTTTCACTCAACAGTGGTATCAATGAGGGATCTCCACAGTGTAGCAATATAGGATCATGGAAGTTAAAAATCTGATAGGAATAAAGAGATAAAAGCAAGACACAAAGTCATATATAACACAGGTACACCTAAAATAGCTATGTACTTTTCCTTAGGTGATTCAGGCCATCCTTCCTGGCATTCACCTGCTGCCTCAGAAGGGTGCAGGCTTTGGCAAGTCTTACATGCCAAGCTTCTCTGAGTGTCCTGGTCTACTGGAACTGCCTGAGGCAGAGGCAACTTTCTTCATACCTAAGTGTAAGGTGCTGTGCTTTGGTTTGGCAGCTGAAACAGTTCTAATAACGCAATGATGGTTTTATAGTTCATGAAGAGAGACTGAACAGCAGCAAGTCTTTCTTTCACACTTTGCCCCCAGTGAGGAGGCTGGGTGTGCACAAGAAGCTGGGAGGCAACTCAGCTGAGACAGCTGACCCCAGCTGAACAGAGATCCCACCACAGGACACTGTGCTCGCAATAAAAGCTCAGAGAAAGGAGGAGAAATAGGAGGTAGATTTTCATGGTTATTAGATTTATCTTCCCATCTGTTACATTTTTTTTTCATGAAAATGGCTGAACTTACTGTCACTAGGAAATACTGAACAAATTCCTCTTTTTGCTTTGCTTGAGCATACAGCTTTTGCTTTCCCTATTAAACTGTCATTATCTTGATCTGTGAGTCTTTCTCCCTTCTACTTTCTCTCCATTCTGCTGAGGGAGAGAAATTGAGTAGGTAAGTGGACTTTTGGCTGTTAGTCTGGGGCAATCCACTTGTTATGGGTTCCCCTAGGTGGGCCTAGATTTGGGCTCTGAAGTCTGGACTAGGCCGAAGCTGTCAGCTGACTTGAGCTGGGCTGAGCTAACAGCTGACCTCTTCTAGCCAGTAATTTTGTATTCCATACCACATTATGACATCATCTCCAGGGAAGTAGGAACCAGTGTGGGAGTGGTTAAGGCAGTCGCTTCTCAGCCCTCCTCTTGGGAGGACGCACGATGCTGTCCCAGGGGGGATGGAGAGGACCAGGCCCACCACTGGCTCACAGGGTACCTCAGGAAAGTAAAATGTGTTGTTCTGGGTCTCTCCTTTCTGCTTGGGTTTATCTCCCTGGGGAATAAGCTTCTTCTTAAGTAATGTGTAGTTAGGACAGTAGAATTTGTGTGTTCGTTAAGAAGTTGAGGTGGGGAACTTGTTGTTGCAGACTTGTGTGAGTGTATATTTGTACTCTCTTCTAATTGTCTCTTTCTTTCTGTGAAAAATATATGTAGATTTAGTATAAATGCAGTTTGAAGTGTTTTTTTCTTTCCCCTCTCTTTTCCTCCCTTTCCCTGGTGTTAGGAGGGAGGCTTTTCTCTCTGTGCTTGGGGGGGTTGGCAGTTGCTTATCTCAAACCAAGACACCACTATACTTGGCCTCAAGAGTAGCTCTAGATATGTATATTTAGGCATACAACTTGGTCACCTGCTGCTCACCCTTAAAGAAATTTTGTGTCAGACTACAGGTGTACCTGAAAGAGGATAGAAAAAAATGAAAATTAAGCATGCTGCAAAATCTTACCAAATACTCACTGTCCATTTTGTATGGGAATATCATGCGGTAGAGGCTTACACACCTTCCATTCCTGTACTGCCTGAATCCAAACCCATCTCTGTCTCTGCCTTCCTGATACTGTCTGGACCATCTATCAGGGCTAAAAAGAGAAGCTGCAACCAGTTCTCTGCACTCACTGCCTTGAGAAGTGCTGGCTTTGTTCACTATTGAGTTTATTTGGGGATCCCATTTTAATGGCAGGCCCAAGAATTGTTCAATTATCTCTCCGGAAGAAAGACACTGAGCCAAATGCCATACAAACGTATGTTTGTTCTCTAATAGCCCCGTTGTCTTTGGTAATCAGGGGTCTGTGCTGGCAACCAAATATCTCACATACTGCAGGTCTTCTGTGAAAAAATGAAAACAAACATTAAGGAAAGATCACTTAATAAAAAATTTCAGTAAAACTGGAGCAAATGGCTTAAGGCTCATCTTTCTCTGTAAATAAAATGGTGAAGAGAATGAGATATTTCAGTGAAGGGCTCAACTTCAGCAGAGGTGCAGATGAATGATATCAATGTATGCACAACTAGAAAATGTTGAGTAGGGAAAATGTTCCACAAATGCCTTTTTTATTTTCATCTGTTCCCCCTTGTACATGCACTCCTCAGGAAAAGTGCTGTGCTGTTGTGGCAAAGGAATTTTGCAAGTATGAATATTGATCTATCCCTTAAGAAGGAAATGCTTGAGGTACAATGTAATTTGTACCATTGTGCTGGAGTGCACCAGTCAGTAAGTTTTGTGCAAAGGAACTGAATGATTCAGGATTTATACACTCTGACAAAGAACCTTTGTCCCATCCTCTACAAGTAAAGGCTTTATAATCCAGTTCATGTATTCACCTTTATGTTACAGATATTTTCTATCTGCTATGCCAATGTAAAAGGACCTTGAAGTAAGTATAATGGGTGTCTTTAAGCCTCTTTACACTGCCAGAATATCTCATTGCCACGCTATAGAATATCTTATGAGACAGAGGCTACAACTATGTTAATCTTTAAGGTAAGTGTTACATTGCCAAAGATTGCACAGCTAGAACTGGTCCAATCTCAAAGGAGAACAGAAGAGGTGACATTTTTCAGTTAGAGAGTTCGTGTCATCTTGCATTTTTCACACAAAGAACATGCAACACCTATACATGGCTTTATTTCTTATACCTGCACACACCTAAAGTGCTACTTACAGAACAAGTATTTCAAGAACCTAGAAAGGGAAGATGGATGGCATCATCCACACTTCATGATTTTCATTAAATAGCCATCAGTCTTTCTAATCACCTTGCTCTGAATCAGGTACTATGGGAGGTGTTTGCAGACAATTTCTGATTGACTATCTATCATTTTAAAAGGTGATAAAATGGTTGGAGTCACTGAAAGCAAAACTGTCAGGAACTGTTTTTCATGGCTGCACAGGGTAGTACAGAAAAGGAAGATAATTCAGTGAAAAGTGGCATAGATGGCTAGTAAAGTCGTTGATCAACTATGTCAAAGGAAAAAATGGTGATTTAACATGAACAATGATCCGGAGCTTGTATTTTACACCTTTTCTACACTTCCCACTATTAAAATAATTAGAATCATAGAATCGATTGGGTTGGAAAAGACCTCCAAGATCATCGAGTCCAACCCTTGGTCCAACTCTAGTCCTAATACATAAGCAGATTGAAATTCTTCTTGTGGATTCAAGTTGTGAAGAAATATTTAATTATTTCAATAATTAAAAAAAACCAAAACAAAACAAAACAAAAATCTTTAAATGAAAACATGTATCAGTTTGGGATTTGAATGCTGTGTGCTAGTCCAGAGACTGAAACAATTTTATCTACAAAGCTAGGGTTTTAGAAAACATAGCCAATTTATGATAAATGTTGTTTAGAAACCAATGCCATGTAAAGTTTCTTAAATTTCCATCTGTGAATACATTTATAACCTTCATAGGAAAAGACACTGTGTATACCCCATCCCTGGAAGTGTAGTGCATCATCCCTTCCAACCCAAATGATTCTGATTCTACAATAACATGGTCTAGTTTTGAATTCAGCCTTACTTTGGGCAGGAGTTGGAAGGGGATGACCCCCAGTATAAATTATTATGTGTATGAGTGGTAACACAAAATTTCTATGCTACGTATTTTTTTATTGTAATTAGGAAGAAATTTATGAACTTTGTTTTCTCTTGGGAAGAAATTAATGAACTTTACTTGCTTTTTGGCTCCCAAACTCCTAATCAAACTTGCTGCTTAGGAGTATTGCATTCTTTCATGATTGTTGATATTAGGGATAGGATTTGTGTGAGTGACTTGTAATTTTGGCTATCTTCTTATTTAAAATCTTCTCAGGGACACCTGCCTGTATGTATGGCCAGTGGAGCACCGTGAAGCCACGAAGGGACCAAATCCCTGATGGTGACAGGTAGTCAAAAAGTTAAAAGGTACCAGTGTAGCTGCTGCAATTCTCCATGAGTGCACTGTTGCAAAAATAATGTAATTTACCTTTAAATGCTGTGTCCTTGACAGCTATCCTGCATTACCTTGCCCTTCCCATGTGCTAACAGTATGTTCACAGTCAGTGGGAGCACCTCAGATGTATTGTAGCTTGTCATGGAATGATAATGATCTGTCTGAGCTTCCTGTGCTTCTTCCTGGACTTTGACTACTTCATTTTTGGGCTCCTTTATTATTAATCTACTTAAATAAAAACAAGAAAGAGTGACAGAGTATTTACTGAGAGGCGATAAATTCCCAGAGCAATTCTTCAGATGGTCTAATGAGGCCCAAGCATCAGTCACATCAGCAATTTGGCACACTGGTAGCTCCAGGGTGCAGTTCAGCCCCCCTTGAAACCTCTGGAAAGACTCTGAAAACTAGATGGTGCCCTAAATGAACAAAGGCTGTTGTTCCACAGACTGAGTGACATTGAGTATTCCCAAAGGGCTTTTCTTTATTATTATTATTAGATTAGAATCAGTTCTTAAATCACTAAATTGTGTGGAAATTTCCTATTCCAGAAATAAGCAAACATTCAAGAGTATATATATTTTACTTAGCAGCTACCGCAGAAAAATATACAAAGTGGGAATCTGTTAAATACAAAACCTAACTGGATATAAAAATGTATTCCCCTGACAGGTCAGTTTCTTTAATAGCATTTCATTAAAGAGGGTGCCATTGTTTTATGAAATATTCTATGGTTTAATATATAAAATATGCAGCTGTTTAATGTATCTCAAAAAGTTCAGTTTTGCATTGTACTTTTATTTTTCATCAGCATAAGTTTCTCTTGAGTAATTTCCTTTGCATCAGTTCTTGTGGAATAATTTTTTTATCAGGTTTATTAGCTCTGAGTCCATTTGTGTTTATCCAGCCCAAATAGATTACACTAAAAGTATAATTCATAAATTAAGACTTGAACAGATTCTTGAGACTTCATTCTTATAAATCATAAGTTTAAGAACACACTAGTAGAGTCCAGAGGTGATCAAAAGGGTAAATCTGAGAGGTATTTGTTGAATTTTTTGAAATATCTTAGTTGTTTGATTCCTTTTGCCCAATGGACTGGCAAAGATGACAGTAAAAATTGGAGCAAACTGTGGCACAAAGAAAGGAAAACAAAAAGAATAAGACTCAGAAAAGCCAAGGTGTTTTAACTTCATGTCTTCTACAGTCACCCAACTCAAAACCTGGACACAAAGAGGAATCTGGAGCTCTGAACACACTGGGAATAACAGTATCCACAGGAAGGCCAAAAAAAATTGGTGAATTAGAAATGTTTCATGGTTTGCTCTGAGAGATGAGGCTCCTCTCTGAGACTGAAAGGATGTGGATCTGTTGAACCCTTGTTATTATTTATTTTTTATTTATTTTATTATTACTAAATATAGGTTAGTATATATAGGGACTTACATAGTTATGTTGTATGTATATGGGAAGTCAGAAATGTGAAAATACAAGTCTACCATATAGATTTTATGTGGATTTGGCACATGTGCAAATGCATAATTGCAGGAATTAGGATTTAGTAGAATAGTCCTGGAAGCCAGCAACAGGTTTTCAGGCTTCGTTGTTATCCTGGTTGATTCATCATCTAAAATAAGTTTGAACAGACAACATAAAACCTAAGTGCTGCAATTGTCTCTGCAGCTCTCTGGACACTGCCAGCTCACACTTTAGCAAAAGGTTGTGCAGGACTGTATATAACTGACACATCTCAGGGACAATGGAGGGTACACAAAATTATATGTCTGCTTTAGAAAAGCTTCATTTCACCTGAGAAATAAAGACTTGTATTGCAAATGTGCTTCCAACCTGAAAAACCTCTGCCAACATTCAAAATAAAAGTGAGGCAAACATTTCAGACAGTCAGAGCAACTTAAGTTTGAAACAATTTCTGCAGGACAGATTCTCCATCCTTTGATTTGAGAGTAAATGTCTTCTCATCATATACTTGTGTGCTGGTTTAAAGGTGAACCAGCAGGGGAAATGAACTCACCACGAGAGAGATTATAAGTCAGAGCTAAAATTTAATAATAATATTACAATAAAAACACTGAAACAAAAGGGAAATTGCTTTCAACTCACAGAAATCCAGCAGTATAACCCAGTGTCCTGGGGCACAAACCCAAGGGGGTTTGTTTGCCCTTGTGCTGAGACCCCGGTGGCTCCCCCAAGTCCAGAGCAAAAGGAAATGAAAAACCTGTTGGTGCAGACGAGGGCTGTGGTCTGGGCGAGAGCGGTGATCTCCTCCTGTCGAGGTCCTGCTGCTCCTCTGGATACGACGAGAAGTTACCAAAGTCTTCTTACCCACCACTTATGTACCCTCAGGGAGCACCCAGTCCCTCCCCCTGGGCGGGGACTCACACAATGGGTGATTAACTCTGGGAGCCAGGGGGTATTGAACTGTTGATGGCCCATTAGCAGCTCCGCCCCCTCAGGCTGGGTGTGAAGGTGATAATGACTCCCTGGGCAGCTGCTGCTAATGGCCCATTGTCCTTGGGAATGAATAGAGGGGGTAGAATACACAGCTTTGATCACCCCCACACAGTGTCAGCTGGTCCCTCCTGCTCAACTAGGACAACTTGATCTCTCATGAGGGTAACACAAGTGATCCAGGCCTGGCTTGAGTCATTTTTAATAGTGTTCTTTGTTAATACAGCATACAATATGGTCACAGTAGTCTCCTCAGGTCTTGAAGGACCAAATGAGAAGGATGTATGCAATAACTTTCACAATACTTCGATAGAGGTGCTCTGTGTCAGACCTGTCCACTCACAAGGTGGAAGACTTTAAAACATTATTAGTAAAAAAAGGGACTGATTCACCCAATCTACTGTTAAAAAAATCTGATTTTTGCATAGTACTGAGCAAAGCTACCAAATTTCAAAGAATACCAATTGAAATTTGAGACAGTTTATTAAATAACTTGGCAATATTTCAGTCAATATACCTGCCCTCTTGCTTATCTTTCTTTGTTCTAAAGATTTGAGAACAGTATTTGCTTCATTTGACCTTCAGCTGTCTAGATTCCAGTTAACTCTGATGGAGAAACACTAATGTGCTACAGCTTAGACTGACTCACACAGAGATTTGGGAAATTTTCACAGGAGTGGTTTGTTTCCCATACAAATGGAAAGGTCTGACTGTGGAAGGGGAAAATGAAACCACTGTGTGGCTTCCACACAGTGCTGTCAAATAAATTATCATTCCTGTCCCAGGAGGGGAATTCGATGTGCAGACCCGTGAGTGCAATTGGTGCCCATTAACCCAAACAGAGGGATATGGGGGAGCTCTGACTTGCCTGCTGCGGGCCTTAGCCAAATATTCTCCTCATTGTCCCACCAGTTCTCGACTGATGCCCTGGTACTCTTAACAGTCCTGATGTTCCCAGCCTCTGCCTGCCTCAGGAACATTCTACATTAGTAGGTACTTTTGTGAAGAATGCAGGGTGTAATTTTTTTTTTGCAAAGAATATTATACATGTAGGCTGGCATGCACACAGGCATGTGAGTGTCTCAAACCACTCTTCCACACTCCCCTTCCTACATGAGATGGAAATAAACCAGTATAACCACATGTCTGCTGTATGTATGGCTTTAATGAGGAGATGAGACAGTGTAGATCAGCCATGTTATAGCCAGTGAGGGTGTCAAGTCTTCCAGCCAGGGCAGCATTCCATAACAGAGACTTGTTCACTGTAGTAGCAGAATGTCAAAGTCCCTCTCACATCACGTCATGGAACACAATGCTGTTTTCAGGCTCTACTTTTACCTCGATTCTTAAACACACAATAAATGGCACAAATGCTTCCATCAGTCCTATAAATACTCAGCATATCTGTTTTATCCACACTTATTGCAGCAGCAACAATTTGCATGCATTGTAATCTTGTGCTTAGTTCCAGTGTTAGTCACTGATTCAGTGGTTTATTTAACAGAAACAGATTTCAGATCCTTGACAAGCTCTGACAAATTTCAGAAGCCCCGAAAACTGAGACAGTGGAAGAGTGAATTTTATCTTACATGCAGAATAAGTTATGAAAATTTTCAGACCCACAATCTCAGTACTGCTGTCAGTTCCCTTGTGTGACTCTACTCCCTGATTTCTTGCTTGGAAACAGTAAACCAGCAAACCTTAAGCTCAGCTTGTGTTGGCATACTTTGAGTGTCTCAACTAAGGTTCCTTTTGCCCTGTAAAAAAATTGGTTATATGTACTATACAGTGTTGACAACATACAATTGTTTTCTGATCACTTGTTTATAAAATACCATAGCAGTAATAGAACTTGAAGAGGCCAAAAGCAGTGTTTTTGAGACTTATAAATATTGTGGTTTTTTTCTCATTATTGAACTTTATGTTTTGTGAAGACAGTCCCCCTATCAAAGCAGCAAACAAGCCTCCATCAGCAACAGCTGAATGATACCGTCAGTCTTTCATTCACATTCTTGTTCTCATGCTCTTAGACAGCCAACTCATTGTACCACTGTCAATTTGCCACCTGGAAATTACAATGCAAGTGCTACTTATATCAGTGACAGTCCTCAAAAGCCAACTTAGACACAGACAGTTTCTGCAGGAAAATTCATTAGGCTTGTCACATGGAATATCAAGTATGTGATGTTCAGGTTCTTTTTCCCACTGATTAGTTCCAAATTTGTTTTAAATACACGCTGAAAAGAAAGCAGTAGAATTAGACCCTAATTCAGCAAAAATCTGTCTTTCTTCCACTTCATAAATAACACAACTAAAGTAATGAATTTGTTTTGCTTTGATGAAGTCAGATCTGTGAAACAAAACCTAGTCTGTTGCATTAGATGTAGTACGTAGCTTTTATCCGTAGAGGATGAGTTATAAAACGTGAACCTTTTTTCTGCTGTGAGCTGCAGTATGACTCCTAGCTTAAGCACAGAGCAGAGGAACATCAAACTACACTAAGAAATTACATTAGCAAGGCTCCAACTATTATCTTCAAGCAAAGTTTGTTTGAACATGGTCAATTTTCTGAGTTCACTTTTCTCCTATGAAAAATGGGATCTTCTAGCACAGTTTGCTTCTACTATTCTCATGCAAATCCACAGTCCAGGACAACTTGATAGGGTCTTCTTTGGGAAAACATAGCAAAGACAATAGTCAAAGATATCCCCTTGTAGGATATCCATCATTTTCAGTGACCTTAGCTCTCACAAGTCATGAAAATTGTTTGAGGCTTGCCACAATATTATTTACTCTTTTTCTGCACTACTTAGAATCACAGAACAGTTTGGATTGGAAGAACCCTAAAAAATCATCTAGTTCCAACTCCCCTGCCATGGAACAGGGACACCTTTCACTAGACCAGGTTGCTTGAAGCCCCATCCAACCTGGCCTTGAACTCTTCAAGGGCTGGGGCAAACACAGCTTCTTCAGGCACCTATGCCTGAACCTCATTCCCCTCACAGTAAAGAATTTCTTCCTAGCACCTGATCTAAACCCGCCCTTTGTCACTACAGACCCTTGTCAAGTCCCTCTCTAGTTCTCTTGTAGCCCTTTTAGATACTGGACAGAGCTGTAAGTTCTTCTTTCTTTCAGGCTGAATAGCCCCAGGTTTTTCCACCTGTCTTCATAGGAGAGACTCTTCTTTGCCTTCACTCCATGTTTATCATGTCTGGAGAGATTGTTACCTTCTCTAGCCCAGGTTTACACAAAGCTTGGAGGACATTCAGTTCACAACACTCCCTTAGGCACTTAACTGTTAAAAATCAGAATAAAAGAATATCAATGACACTTTGGAATACAAGGTAAGTCCCTAATCTCAAATAGTAATCTGAGTTCCTTGTAGGTGAGAAAGAAACTTTAATACTCACCTGACAAAAGCCTGAGTGAAGGCATGAATGCTCCTACAGAACTTCCTAAACATCTATGTAAAATCCAGACCTCATTGCAGAGGCTAAACTTATATTAACTTCAGCAGCGCCAAGACTTCACCCTTAGTTTTTAGTTCCAGCAGAGTGGAAAGCCAACTTTGGAGAAAGCGATGGGACTAGGAAAAATGAGAAACTTTGGGGGTGCAGTAACAATTAAAATGAATAATGATTTTCAACTGAGGTAGAAGTGGGAAAAAACATCAATACTGAGAGTGCTGTTTCAGCTGGCACTAGATTCTATTTACTTTATGAAGAATATTTTAGCAGAAGACAAGCAATTTAGTAGCATCTCCTCTGGAACTGTTTCTGTTCTTATCCACAGATGGAATCTGTGCTTCCTTTTCTTACATGCTTTTAAAAATTATTTCCTTTTTTTTATCTTCTACTCACTAACATTTTTCCAAGTTGCTCAGCTTAGTTCCCCACTCTCTCCACAGTATGAAAGCTTTATTGTTCCCAGTGAATGCTTCATCACTTACCCCTCCTAGCTCCACTCTTTGGCACAAATGGCCTCCTTTGAGCTTCTGTGTGAAGACCACCTGCAGCAGACCTTGAAATGACTAACATGGAGGTAGGCTGAGATCAGCTTAAACTCAAGCTTCAAATGTACTCTACAGCTCTTGCTGTTTCCTACTCCCCAAAACGACTTCATTTCCTACACCGACTGCTAAAGCAATAGTCCCAAAAGAGGGAGCAATGATTTACAGGGACACTTCTTAATATATGAACATTAATGTTATTAATTGTAGCAAGTACCAAATTTACTAGAGACATAGTCCATGACCAGCGTTTTGAAGGAAATATGGTATATCACTCAAATCCATGGATATAGCTGTAGAGATTTATAGAACTTTGCCTTCAATAGAACATAGTGTATGACTAATGCTGAGGTCATGTCAAATGTTCATTTTGCTCATTTACTTTCGAAGGTGCAGTTGAAATAGTTGCCAATTCAACATATGAAAAGGATTTTTTGATAAGAATATATTGACAAGAAGATATGTAAAAGCTGACTAAATGAAAAGTTTAATTTAATAGCAAACAGAAACTATTTGTGATTTTTATTTCCCTGAAAACTGTATTTTAAAAATATCTATTGATGTTCTGATCCTAAGGCTTAGTACTAGTCAAAGGACACATTACTTGTCTGGTCCCATGCCTGGTAGAGAGTGCCAAAAGGGAGACCTCACAGTAGCTAAGCACTGTGGCTGATGATAGTTACAGAGTCAGTAATAGTGGCTCAGTTCTCCAAACGGTCTTTTAATCCAGCAAGACATACATGGAAATCAATTAAATTGCTCAGGATTCACAATAGGTTACTTAGTGCACAATCAGCCTCAACAGAAAAATTCCTTGTAATTCACTGTGCAACTAAGCAGATAAGAATAATCTGCAATTTCCAAACATCTCAGACATTTAACAGCCAAAACCACGCACAAATGCACGTGCTGGGGAAATGAAATTAGCAAGTGGTGTCATTTGTTTTAGCATATGATCACATCTGACAGGCATGAGCTTGTGTCTGGTGTGTTTTCTTGTTTGTGCTGGGAAAAGGAAAATATGAAGGCTGTTAGGAATGTTTCTGAATGTGATGCTTTCTTTTTGCCCCATTTTCTCTTTTCTTTCAGTAAAAACAGTGGAGATGTTTAAAAGCCCTAAATCATACAAGGCATATTTTTAATATCTTGTACTAGGGATAACCTTTTTACTAGCACTGGAAATCCCTATGTAGCATATATAGATGTATCCAGATGGATTGCTTCCATATGAAGGCATTTTCTTTTGCCATTTTTCATTCTATTGTATGTAGCTGTAACTTATGCTTTTTATAATGAAGGGCTACTCTTAATAACCCTGTATTTATTTTATTTTATTTTTCTTTTAGAAAGAGCAGATGTGATGAAGTGAATGAGAGCTATTGGTTTAATAAAGCACAGTCATCTTCTCTCAGATGTTACAATAAAGATTAGATAGACCTTTAATGATAAAGCTCCAATGCTACCTCTGCTGTTGATAAATGGTCTGAAATTTCATTTTCTCTGTTCTGTGTACCTTGCATACACGTCTGTGTTTAACTGTTTAGAAACTGATATTGTAACAACATGAAAGTGATGAACCCCAGGATCTCAAAATAGCTCATTGTATAAATGATGGTTTCTACCTGAAAGGGAGAAGTGAAAGGTGACAAATCCTTCCTTCTCAATTAAATTCCCTTCATGAGAGTCTTTAGTACATTTCTGACTATCATGTCAGTCAAGCAATAACAGAAAATTCAGTGTCATTACGGAAAAAAAGACATTAAAATATTTTTAGGAGTGGAAAGAGGGGATACATGAATATACTTCAAAGAGAGGGTCTTGTTTTCTTTTTATTCCCTCAGCATTTCCATGAAACTTAAGGCAATGACATCACAACAAAACAAGGTTGCCAAGATATACTATGCAAAAACATGTTTTCACATGGTTACATTTTCTGCAAATTATAGTTCTTGGAATATAAATCAGAATAATTGTTTAAATCAGAGTGACTGTTGAAACAGATTTACAGAGATCAAATCAAAAATGTAATAATTCTTGTGGTTTCGCTAATGCTCAGAGCACCAAATACTTCTGAAAATTTTAGTTGTCAGTTATATATAGTGTTTACATTAACATGCTGCTTGAACAGAGAAAATATATATTTTAAGATGAAAATGTGAATCCAGGGTTACAAGAATGTTTCTGAAACAGCTAAGTCATCTTGTTTCAAGTAAAACCAGATGTTTGCTTAAAGTGAAAGGCAATCATTTCTTTTAATTATGTTCACTGGTTAGGCCACCAGGAATATCCATATGTGCACACAATGATCCGATTAAAATCAAAGACCTTACGATGGAGAAAGCAATCAACAACTGAAAGACCACCAAATGACATGCAAGGCACTGACCTGGATTCCACTACCTCCGTTCACCCATTTTCACTCAGCAAGTTGAACAGGAGAGACTGCTGGAATCCACCGAGGTCCCCTGGGAGTGTCACGTCCCTGGCACCTGGAGGTATCTTCGGCAGCAATGGCCTCCTAAAAGGTTCTTCCAAATTGCTGGACCTGCACTAGACACACTTCTCAATTTTTCACGGGGTTAATACATGGAAAGACATTCCGTATGCAGTAAGGAAACTGCTGCAATGCTTTTCTTTGGTCGTTTCAGGATGTGTGGCATTGTGGTGAGTCTAGTGGAAGAGCGAAAACTATGGAAACTCTGAAAGTGTTTTTTATGAACACTTCACCAGAGGAGAAGGGGATGGAAAAATGAATCAAACAAGTGGATTTTCATGTCATCCTGAAATCCTGCCTGTAGATGCCACGTCACTGTCCTTGGTAAAGACTGTAAGCACAATGCATTAGCATGTGGTTTCTTAAATAACCTGTAACTGTTGATCTTCCTGTCCCAGACATTTTGAATGCACTTATCACCTGAATTTTTATCAGTGACTGGTGGCTTTGAAACTCTACAACACTTTTTCTAGTTTAGAATTTCTATTCAAAACTGCATTGATCATGTATATAAGGATCTATTCTTAGTCCTTTTCTGAAGAAATACCAAAAACTCTGGCCTGTGGCAGGAGATGCACCTTCTAATTATTTACAGTCAAAAATGATCTTCTGGGAACTGGCACCTACCTCCAGTAGGACATCCTCAGCTCCTCTTTGATCCTACCAGCACAAGTACAGCTCTATAACCATCTATTTCAATGAAAACTATGCATTGTATATCAAAAATTGTGCATCATGTTTATTTACTATGAAATGTAATGTTGACATAAACACACATGCACATGAAAAGTCCTTATATGGATGTAATATGTTGCAGGTGGACATAAAATAACATCATATCCTCTGATTAGTTTTTTTTTAATGGTATTCTTTCCAGAGCTGACCATTTACTTCAGGAAGACTTGGCAAGTTCATGACTTTTTCTGCCCATAGTTTTCAATTAGTACTACCTCAGCTTAAGGGTATAGGACCATTTTTCTCTGTGGCACACATCTTGAGCCTTTTGCTGGAGGCTGGTCAATTTTCTGGTGGTCTTTTACGTCACTTTCTTCACCAGTTTGTGGAAAAGAAATGAGGGGGGAAAAAGAAGGAAAGAATATTTTGCTCAGTAAAAGATATTCTTTGGCCATGTACATTTGTCAGAAATGCTGGCATTTTCAGGCCAGACTGAATACATAATCAAGTGATTAAATGTCTTTACAAAAAAAATGGACAAAGCATATGGCTCAGGTGAAGCCACTAGGATTTTTAACTCTTATTTCAATGAGCCAAAGAAACATTCTTCTCTATCTTCCTATGTTACTTCTGTCATGGTGGGGTAATTTACTTTACACATTCAGTTTCTGTGGTGGTGATCTTGGCTCAATTACTGTATTGTTTTGTTTTTGGTTTCTAGTCCACTCTGTTTGGCAATACTTTTCCCCAAAGAGGAGATCCTTTTACTTCCATTCTCAATGCTCTGCAAGACAACCCTTCCCTCACTCAAGCCTTTCCCTCAGACTTGGATGAAGTTCAGCTTTTATAATGTTCTTCAACAAGCATGGATACACCCGTGACAGCTTTGTTTTGTTCTTGTGAGTCCTGTACAGTCTTTTAAATGCTCCTCTTTCACATGGCTTCACTTCAATGTCAGTGTTCTCACAGGACCCCTGTGCATTGTGTCGTCCCTCAAAGCTCCTCTCAGTGTTTTGACTAATAGGCAGCTATAGAAAAAATTTGGGCCAGGATATTTAGAGGGAAAAAATCCTGCAGACCCTGCAAATTTAGTAGCAGACACTTGATTTTTGTTGATTAGCTTGTAGATATCTTGCCAGGAATATCTTCTTCAAGGCATACTCCTGTCTTGAAATACAACATCTTCACCAGCTTTCAACATGAGACAGGAACCAAAACGAGTTAGCATTGGAGTGGATGACCTCCAAAAACTTCTGGCACTGCTCTATGGAAAGTAGATGGCATTAATGCTGATATAGAAGAGTTGTAGGCAGTCTAATTTGTAACTCAGTAGGATCCCAAAATATGTCCAGAATATTATTTATTACTAGAAGTTATAAAATAGAGTTAAGGCAGATTTTATTGTTTACTTATCCAAGCCATAAAATATACAAGCACAGGAAATATAAACAACAGCAAAACAAGCTGAGCGAAGACAAGCTTTCAGCTAGCTTAATCATCTCTAAATTCTAAATATTACCTCATGATGGATGTCTGCTGGAGTCAACAAAGGACGATACCAAATCCAGTTCCCTGTTCCACACAGACCACCCCTAATGCGGACACTTCCATCCAAATATATTATCACTTGTCTTGCCTTGAAACAGGAAATTTAATTTTCTCATCACCATTTGGTGAGTATACTTGTGGAAAACAGCCTACTTCCTACCCTTCTTTGGACTGGCTTTTGCAGGTGGATTGTTCTTTTCCACTGTGGATGAAGGAACAGTCAAGAATGTCTCCCTTCCTTACTCTGATGGCCTGGGTGAATTTTTCTAGACTAGTTTTTATAACCTTTCCATCACTAAATTCTAGTCATTTACCAGTGGTATATTAAGTGATACATGCAATATCTGTTACATAAACTGTGATTTCCTGCTCATTATCATTTATTATTCTTCTTTTCCATACTCTTCAGAAACAGCACATCCTTCTGGACATACTTTATTCCATGCCACACCACTAAGTGTCCTACTGCTAATCTGAGGTTGGCTTAGGAAAAGAATATAAAATTAGGGGATAACATAAAAATTACATGAAACTAGCACATTTTGTATATCCACTTGCCCAAAAGGTCCATATAGTCACCATTACAGCCATGTGCATTTCTAGTTTTAAATCCTTCAGTGACTGGGACTCTACAACCTCTCCAGCAAATTTATTCCATTCTTCAACTGTGGCTTTTATTCCTAATACATAACAAAATTGTCCCTCTGTAAATTAAACTGATTACATCTTGTTCTATGCACCATGGCTGTGAAGAGCAGGTTATTCTGCTTTCCTGTATTTTAAAGACACCTGAAAAACAAACATTTGTTCTTGAAACCCCCTGACTAAACAGGCTGGGTTCAGAATTCATTAAGAATGACTTAATGGAATTAACACCACATGAGTGACTTGAGCAATCTGAACCCATCACCCTATTTCAAACTAGGCTGAAAAAAAAGTATCCAGAATTTGCAGACATTGTATATTGGATGGAACTTCTTTGTAAAATATCAGAAGTTTGCAAAATAAATTCATTTTTGTAACTACTTTATGAACTTGGAAAAAGTGAGGCTTAAATGAGAAAAGTTCAATATTTGCTTTTCCTCTCCTACTTCTCACTTTATGTAGCCAGAAAATGAACTCAGTGTTTAACAAAAGTAGGTTTTATGTCAAGTAATATTTAATTACTGTGTTTGTTTAATAGAAATTAATAATTAAGCAGCCTGAAATGCAATCACTATTATAGTTTATAGATAAGAGAAAAACATTTGAAATTATCTTAAGTAAACTACAAAAACATGGACTAATCTTATGAACAAATGCAAATTCATAATCCTGCTTAGGCCATGGTCTGCTGGTAATGCAGTTGCAATTAAAGTTCTCTGTGATTTATGGAAGTCAAAAAGGAAATTATTCAGAAACATCTACACTGGATGCTTGTAACTGGCTCCCCCTCTCCCAAAGGACGGGACTTTGCCATGGCTCAGCTCAGAAGATCTTTGACTTGTTTTGCAAAATGTTTGCTTGACTTCTTCAACTTCATCTGTTAAATGTGCTCGGCTCAGTAAGATAACTGGCACACGGGGTGACACAACACTTGGAATTACAGTATCAATCCTTATAAGCTAATTTCTAACAAATGGAGGAGTCTATTTTTATTCTATTCTTATTCAATTTTCATAGTCCTTGAGGAAAATGTTCAGACTAATTAATTTCCCTCGTCATCTAGAACTCAATGCACTGATAAATATAACTATGATCTCTTTTCATTTTTAAAATTTTAAACTATTTCAGTCTGTTCTAGTTATTAAAATATCTATTCAGGTTATTTCTATTAGTAGCAATTATAAACATGAAAAAAAATTCACAAAAATCAAAATTCTGGAGTTGTTTTAAAGTCTCTAGAAGTATTTTAGCTTACTTTAAAAGAACAAACATTTAAAGTTGTCACATTGAGACCATTTTAATGGAATATGTAGGTTACAGGGAAAATGACTTTACAAAATATTTGTGAGTTTTCTTTAGCCATGTTAATACACCAGAAATCCCCATGGGACAGAAATGCAATACTATAAGGTAAGGAAAAGAGCTACTTGCAATCATGAACACAGGTTGCTCAAAACTTGTTCATCCTGATTCAATCATAAATTTTCTTATAGGAAATCTGGGAATGAACAAAAACTTTGGTAATCAGGAACAAGATGTGGTTCAAGATTTCTCTCAAAGCAAGCCCCTGATTCTATGATGTTCACCTGTACTTTTTGTCTCCACTATTAAAGAAATCCCTTGTGGAGATACCAGTAGCAGAGCTGACTGAAAACACTGTCAGCATGAGTCTTGGCCTGGGAGACAGAACTGATTTTACAAGGGAAAAATTGTCTAACTGACCTTGGGGGGAAAAAAATCAAGTAAAAAATAGGATTTCAGGCCACTTCCTGAATTAAAGAAAAAAGTCATCATCCTCCACAGTTTTTTACTGCTTATTGGTGAGTGCAGAAATGCATGTTAAGGACTAAGAGAACTGATGGCAGTGATACAGCTGGGATCTAAAATAACTGCACTTTTCAACTTCATCGGTACAGTGACCACACAAGATCCACAAATTACTGGTACTTCCAGTCTATTTGAACTTAACAACACCATTGGGAAAACTGACTACTAACAAATACCAAGGCCATTGCAAAATCAGTAAAAAACTTTATTCAGTGGCAAAAACATACAGCAAATGATATTCTAACTCATCTTTCCTTTTAAAAGCTGTAAACACCCAGTGCCTCGCTCTGCTCTGTCACCTGCTGATGACTTTCAGCCAGAGAGCCCATGAGGGGCTGCAGAGCCCAGCTGTGGTGGGGAAGGAGCTAGTTGGGTGGTCTCCTCTGATAACCAGGTGACCAAAGAGATGGTGAAACCTTCAGCTCTGCAAATGGAGACAAAGAGGCCTGCAGGCAGAATTTTGTCAGCTGCAACCTCCCAGCCCACTGTTGCAACTCCCAGGCCACTTCCACACTGCAGTCACTTGAAGAAACTGCACCCATTGAGATTCCAGCCTGACAGGGGCAGCCCAGGCTATGTATACCTCTATAGGTGTGGGGATGGGAGTAGAGGTAAGAATCTGAAGAAAGTGCTCCTCCAACACTCCACATCCCTCCAAGCAGCAGCTCCAGAGACAGTCTGGAATTTAGGTCAGAAGACAAGAAGGTGTCTGTTGGTAGAACTATTATCATCAGTATCACAGTTGCACTTGCCTTGGACTTGAGAACAGCAGCACTGTGATAAATTTCAAGGAATTTCTGATGTTTCCCTCTTAAAGGGATGCTAATCCATCTTGGGATAGGGAACGTGATAGGGAAGGATTTTATTTGGCCCACAGTCATGATATTTTTTTACATTAGATATTGCAAAAGAATTCTTTACTGTGAGGGTGGGGAGGCACTGGACCAGGTTGCCCAGAGAAGCTGTTGATTCCCCATTCCTGAAAGTGTTCAAGACCAGACTGGATGGGGGTTTGAGCAATTTGGTCTAATAGAAGGTGAACCTGCCCATGACAGGGGGATTGGAGGTGGATGATGTCCCTTCCAACTCAAACCACTCCGTGATTCTGCATTTCCCAGTTTGCCAGTAAATATGAGTTGTTCACCAAGTTCAACCACATTTGTTGTGTGAACAGGCAATTTTTACATATCAAGCTCCTAAGAAATTTGGAAAATAGACAACTGGATTAAGAGAAGACCAAAGTTTATCATCCCTACTGTCAGAAAACTTGATGAGTCTTCATGGTGACATTGCCAGGCACTAGAGAAACCATACAGAAACATTCAAAAAGGTTCTGAAGCAAGGCTTAATTCAGTTCTGGTCTTCGTGGGAATGATTTGCACTTTGGTTTTGTTTATTCATTGCTTACTCAGGGTCTTCTGAGGGAGCTGGATGCTTATGTTATTTATTACTTAATGGTGAAATAGTTTTTCTTAAGACCTTGAAGAAATGTCTCAGACTTTTAGGGAAAAATTTTCTGGTAGACTTATCACATCCAGTTGACTGATATTATTTTCTCACCAATGCACACACATTTTTCCTCCAACAAATCTGTTTGGAGTCAAATAAGAAACAACAATTTCTTTTAGGGGAAACAAAGGAGAAATCCAACTTTCCTTTATGTGCCATGCACTTATCTCTTAAGTGCCCCCAAATACGTAACATTTGAAATTTTAAAAAATTAATGAAATTGCAGGTTTTTTCTTTAAGCTTACAAAATCCTGTGTGTAGAACTACAATCACCCTGATGTGCAACCTTAGCAGAAATAATATGCAGTAGGTTTCTAAAACCTGTCCAATACTATTTCTGTAAGAAAATTGCCATTTCTACAATGAACATTTAAAGATGGAGTACTAAATCATTTCACATCAAAAAAATTTCTGAAGGATGCATGTTCTTCTGGATATCTGTGAACAGCATTTCTTATCTGAACAATGTACATGGAGTCTTCTGCCTTGCTTTTCAGTCCTTCTGAAATTCTGATGAAATCCTGAAAGGTAAAGGTTTGTTTCCCAAAGGAAGCAGCTGAATTGTCACAAGATCACTCTTTGCTGAAATCAAGTTGTAAGTCAGACAGTACTACTACTACTTCTACATACTTCTGAATCAAAGCTCTTCCCATTATTTCTGCTTTTCTGTGATAGATTTTAGATGAGCTACACTTATGATCAGAAAAAGATGTAGAAAATTCTGTGGCAATCTACATTTCATTCTAGGAATTATGTTATAAACACCAACACATTACAAGTTCAGAGCACTTCAATTCCAAAAATTTATTATATTATTTGTCATCAACTTGAAAGACATGCAAGATGTTCCTTGCTTTCAAAAGTACCTCTCTATTATCTTCATTTTCATCTAGTCCAAATTCTACTTTGTTTGATAACCCATTACCAAATGAAGGTATTTGCTAACAGCTCAAAACCAGTTTAGGAAGTTTTCCTTTGCAGAAAATGTAACAGTCAATTCATTTTCAACTTACGGAACTTCGTGTTTCAGCATTTTGTGTAATTAAATTGATGAAAATATTTCCTCTAACTATATCATTTTGAAAATCTTTTGGAACATGAGGGGGAAAAAAATCATTTTATTATCTCTCTTTTTGGATCTGGGGTGTTTCTTCTACCACACATTTTGATGTATTGTGCAATTTATAAAAAGAACAGTTTGCTGGAAATTATGTCCTTCCTAATTTGGTATCCTGTGCATATAAGCTGTCATTTCACTGGGTGTCTTGAAAACGGTTACACAGGCTCTGATTCTTCCATTACAGAAGTAGTAATAGATGTTTATCTCCAATTTCAGGGGATGTCTGTGGTTTGAAGCAAGCTTGGCTGTATGAAAAAATAAAGCCCTTCCCAGCCATGTCTCTGTGTGTTCTCACAACTGAAAGAGAAACACTTTATTGGGAATGCAGGAAGCTTTTATCCTACCAGGGCGCTCCAAGTTTTATGTAAGCCCCAGCAATGCATATGACTCTGTCTCAAGTAGATGATCTACAGAAGTGACCTGAAGGGAAGTTCTAGCCAGGTGGGGGCTGGTCTCTTCTCCCAGGCACTCAGCAATAGGACAAGGGGGCACGGGCTTAAGCTCTGCCAGGGGAAATTTAAGTTGGAGCAGAAAAAAGTTTTTTACAGAGAGACTAATCAGGCATTGGAATGGGCTGCCCAGAGAGGTGGTGGATTCACCATCCCTGGAGATTTTTAAATGCAGATTGGACGTGGCGCTGAGTGCCATGATCTGATAAATGGACTGGAGTTGGACCAAGGGTTGGACTCGATGATCTCGGAGGTCTTTTCTAACCCAATCGATTCTATGATTCTATGATTCTATGACGTTGGATAACAACACGGCACAGCTCCACTGCCTCCACAACACTGGGAACTGACATTGCTTAACAAGTTCAGTGAGGAGGGAGGGATCTCCCTTAAACCTTGTGCGTGAATAATTGTTACAGTCCATTTCCACTCATGCTTTCTTACATCTGCATAATATGCACATCTGATTCATTTTTGTGTAGACCACTTTATAAAACCCTTACAGCAGTTTTTACTGATACATTCAGCATCACCTCCCCTTTCCTTCTGGAAGGAGCACCCTTTTTCTTTCAGGAACTCACAGATAAAATATTGTAACCTAAACAGTCACCTTAATGTTACATCTCTAACAGACATTTCAATCCACAAAAATCCATAATCATACTGAAATGCAAATGTCAGTCATTATCACTGCTTCTGCTCTTTACTTCCTTCAGCTCCTATGTGATCTTGAGCTCAGACTCTGTGACCCAAGCAGACAGTTTCAGCCCTTTAGAAAAATGTATGGAATAAAATAATTGTTAAATATTGAAGTATTGAGCCCTGGGTATGTAACTAAAGCAAACTGCTACTAGTTTAGAATTATTCTGGAAATATGTTTCAAGTTTGTCTTTTGATATTTCAGAGGTAGTGAAATTAATGTCTGCATAAAGTATGTGATGAAATCTTGGATTGCTTGATTTTAAAGTATTCTGAAGCATTGATTTCTGCATGTGAGTTTTTCCAAATGGTTAAAAAACATTAGTTTCAGATGAGTTCTTCAGAAACTGATTTGGTGCTCTTCTGAGCAACCCCTTGATGCTCTTCTCTGACTCCATCTCATTGTTCTTCATGAATATTTTCACCATAGACATTAAAAAAAACCAAACCCCCAAGCATGTTTTGCACAAAATCCGAGAAGCTATTGATGAATTAATCCATTAGCCCACATCAAGAGCCTGTTTGTAGCTGTTTATCAACGATTATTTTTCATCTTTTTTAAAGAAATTTCCTTCTTTTTTACCTGCTTAAAATCATTTATTGGGATCTATTGCTTAGACAGATTACTTCTATTTAATGTTATGCTGGTGACATGCCCTTTCCATCTTAATGGAAACAAAAACTCACTGACTTTTTCTCTTATCATTAATGTAATATGTTGCTGTAATGTTATTGCTACAATGAAATATTTTGAACTCTATTTTCATAAGCAAATTCCTATTGCCTTTAAATAATTCTTCAAATGTATTATGAATCAGAGTGACTAACACATATTCCATACTTTTTTTCTAAAATCAGGATATCCCTGAAAATCTCATAACCACCAGCATCACCATATTTCTTCCTCTTACATTTAGTCTTGGCACTATCTTTCTTCCAAAAGTCTGGCATTTCCAAAATCTTGAAATACTCACTAAAAGAGAATGCTGTTCATTCCAAAATCTTCCTTGAGCATCTGTTTTTAAACTCTTAAGTAAAAAATGTCTGGATCTATTGTTGCTTGTTAAGATCTTTGATTATTACTAGGCAATAATATTTTATACAATGTGTTACCTACCTTTTCATTCAATTCAGAATAAAAATAGCTATAAAACACAATTTTCTTTGTAGGTATTGCTATTTACTGTTGCAAAAATGGATCAATAACCCTGTTCATTTTATTTTTGTTCCCCAGAAAGTGCTTTCTTCATGTCATCCTTAACACTAACTTCTAGATTTCTTCCTTACAGAGTCAGTTTTCCACAGGTTCCAACATTAAAAAAACCCCAACCAAATCCACATTATAAACTGTTTTGTTGCTGCACCTGTTACAGATATAGGTATAGTTACTATTGCTTTCATTGGTGAGTGTTATCGGCCTTTTAAACAAGTTGTTCAGTCATGGGATTACTCTGTTCAGGGTTTGAAGTAAACAGTTTTTAATTATCATTCACATTTTTCTGATTAAATTTTTCCTCCCAGATGATTTGGTTGGTAATTGTTTTCAGCTCGTGCAACTGATCTTTTTAAAGCACACAGGGCATGCACACACATGCACACACGCACAGGCACACACACTGCAGACATTAATACATGTTTGTGTGTGTGTGTGCATTTCAGAGTGCGTGCGGGGGTGTGTCCGTGTGTGCACTGTGCAGCCGTGCACAGATGGTAAGGATTTATTATGTTTATTCAAAGCAACTACAATCAAGTCACAAACGCTTGAGCTGAACCACAAACATTGGGAAATTCTTCTAACTCAGTGTCTCAGGCAGAGTTGTCCCGCACCGTATGCAACACATTCTGACTTAGACAATCCGCACGCACAATATTTTTGAATTCTTGGGACATTCAGTTCTGGCAGCCTGCTGCCACCAGCCAGCACTTCCCAGACTCCTGAAGTCCCCCAGAAGGAATCCTTCTTTCCCTAAGCGCTGAAGATTGGTGGTGCTTCTTTGATTTGATCATAGCGACCAATACTGACAATAATCTAGAAATAAATTAAGATCACAATTTGAAAAGTAGCATAGCAGAATATAAAGGCAAACTGCAGATCTTTCTGATATTGAATTATAATCACGTTAATATTAACTTAACAGTAATGATACCTGATTTTCCTAAATGTAGTGGAACAAAGTATTTTATCTTTGATGAACTTGGGAGAGAAGTATTGGACTCATTGTTACTGTTTATTACATCACTGTTTCTCCAGGTGTGCATAAAGGTAACTCAACAGTTACCGATTTTGCAGAGCCAAGAGGGTGAACTGAGGACCACAACTGTGCATCAGAGGAACCACATATGTGTCAGACAGGTGTTTACCCCACTGATACTTTGAAATAAATTTTTTATTTATAGGACCATGTCTTCATATATGTTATTTAAAGGACCATACCTGCATAGATATATTTGCTTGTTCAGAGGCAAATGGTAGTCATCTTAATCATACATTTCCAGCATAATCTTCTTGGTAAGAGGCGAGGTAAAGATTAGTAATTTCATTTAAATGTGCTGTCTTGGGATCACTCAGTAGCCCTTGGAAAAAGATGAAGAAATCTCCAGGGAGGTTTCATTCCACTCGTTTCAGGATGGAATTAAACAACATTCTGATGTGTCTATTTCCCTCAAGGGACTATGTAGCTGTACATGTCAGACACTCAGCACCCAGACAGCTGAATTTAACTTTTCAAAATCCCACATTAAAGTGAGAAATCCTTTTTTTATATATATATCATTATTAATGACCATTAAAACATTATATCTAGCCTCTGCTTTTGTTAAGGCGTTGATTTATAACAGCCCTTAGGACATGATCTGCACATTATGCTGATAGATTAATCACACGTTGTGTTAGGTAAATTTATGGCACTTCATATCACATTTCCAACATTACAAATATGAAGAAAAGAATAATTAGGATGCTTTAATCTTCTATTTGAACACAGTTTTCATTTGTGTTCTTCTGATGTTCTAATGTCGAGAAACCCAAATAATAAACAAGGAGGTATTTACCATAATAATTGTGTAGCACCTCATGTAGTGGTTAAAATTAATTTTCTCATTAGCTGTGTAAAAGATCAAGCCATTATACAAAAGCATGCAAATGCAATGGTGACAGGCACAGTATGTGACCTCAAACACAGTACGTGACCTCAAACACAGTATGTGACCTCTGTTGGTTGAGTCAGTTCACACATTAATATCCTGAACCATAACTAGAGCTTCTAGGAGCTGCTGGTAAACAAGTAGAACTTGCTGCCATCATAGTAATAGAGGGACCCTCACTCAGATAAATATTTCCCCAGTGCACCATTCTTGAAAACAAAGCTACCTGAAGGCTCCCAGTCTCTGAAACTGAGCTTTATCAGAACACAACACACTACTCTGCGTTTGAGAAATGCTTGGTACCTTTTCGCCTTGACATGTTGTCACCCTCATCATCATCAACCATGCTGCTCATTTTTGAAAACATGTCCCACAATATACTTGAACATCAAACTTTGTAAAAGGAGTTAGACATGACCCTGACATCCATGAGCATTACTCCCCCCGAAATCTATAGGAGTTAAGTGTACATCTGAGGGCAGAGTTCGGACCATAAAGTTTAAGTACAAGCATCTGGGCACAATTTTCTCCAGTGAGCAGGATTCCAAGTTTCTGTAACATCTGCTGTGGGAACTATAAGTACTTTATATTAATGTTTTAGACTGTGTTAGCTATAATCACCTTTTTAATGGGAAAAAATGTAGTCATCTCCACCTGGTGATTCTAGTGATACAGACACCTGTCTGCTAGGAATTGGGCTGAGACCATCAACACATTTCACACAAGCAGTTTAAGAGCTATGAGATGATAATGGCCTAAGGTTATAACTTACAAGTGACCCATGCATGCTGGGCTTTTTCCAGCAAACATCATTGTCAGATAAGCACTTGTTTCTCTGTAGGGACTCAGCTGGTTCTATCACTTCATATTTTTGCAAACTATTTGGCTAAGAGATAACAAATGCATGTGAACAAAGGAAAGGAAAGAATCCTTTAGCAGTGCTGCACGTACAGACTGTGCTGTAGAAGCCATTATTCTTCTAATTGGTTCCCTACTTATGTATCTAAATATATAGCTACTAATGGTTTCATGTCAATACCATCAGTAGTCCTCTTATCTGTGGTTTCTTCATGTTTGTTGTCAATCTCATTATGTACATGATCCTGATTAAGGAGAAGTATTTGAATACATTTTACACTTAGAGTTAATTTTTCTCATCTATCTAATTAAGGGAATAGTGAAAAGAAACAGTCACACAGCCCACACTCAGGTCTATGTTGCCTTTCATAGGCTATCATTGATACTTGAGATAGTCAGCTAAAAGAACCTGGAATAAATCTGCGCCATTATTTTTTTACTAGAGTTGTAAAATGTCATTATAATAAAAGATAAGCTGTAGTTGAACTCTAGATGGAGTTATAAAGAACTAGGTATGTACCCAGATACACTTTAACTAAAAATAAATCCTGCCAGAACCTCTTTATTGGAGAAGGGATATTTTACCTCTCCTACTCCTGTGTTAAATTTAGTTTCAAAACTGGCCAAAGGACAATATTTTCAGCTGCACTTTTTAATGCTTTCTTACTGTCTGGCCCATGGAAATGAGTTGAAGTAAAAGTAAAATTTAGTGGCAAATCTTTCCCATAATTTCCTTTTTTTTTTCCTGTGATACACTGTTGATAATCAGCATACCATTGTCTATGAAAAGGAAGAATATATTTTGGAAAACTGACAGTGACTTAGCCTACCTCAGTAGAAAAGTAAATTCAGCCCTAAATCCCTGATACAGTACCAGGCTATGCTGTGATCTGATAGCAGCATCAACAGAAGGAGTTTCTGAATTCAAAAAAACAGCTGTAGGGATGTATTCATATACTATACATATAAACAGAATCTATATGATGGAAGAATGAACTGTAAGATGGAAGAATGGATTGATATCCCAGCATCCTATAAAAAAAACATGTGGAAATCCTTTTACCACCAGTGAAGAAGAAACCACTGGGCAACTTTCATCTCCCCTGAATGAAAGCCAGTATGAACTTCCTGGTGTTGAAAACAACCTCTCTCATAGAGTAATGGGGTGTGAGGTGTTCTGCAAAACCCCTGGGAGAATCTCCTCTACACTCGTAACTCTCAGGTGGCAGCACCTCAACGCAGTTTTGCATAGTTGGATGACTAGGAATTAATTGTCAGAGATTTTTAACCATGCACCATGTGCTGCCGAGTTGCAAAGCCAAGTAACAGAAGTACTTCTAATACTTGCCTCTGAGTCTAAGGTTAGAAGGCAAGATACCAATACAGCTGAGAAAGGTTGGTTTGCTAAAGCCAACTTAAAGTCAATATGGGAGTATAGATTTCCTCTGTTTGTGATTTTATTCCTACTGATTCCAGCTCCAAGCATTGAGACGGACTGATGAAAGCATGTTTTTGCTGGATAAGCAGGTAGGGAACTCACAGACAAAAAAAAGTCCCACAGAACTTTTATTTTTACCACACTTAAGTTGTTGCTAAGGAGTAGATTTTCTTCCATGCAAAACAAAATGAACTTGAATAGATTGAAATTCTCCAGCTTAAACTGCATGTTATTAACACTGGCTAAGAAAAGTTCTAATTTTCTGGCGTCTTCAAGCAGTATGCCTTCAAAAGGAAAATTCAATAAGTTGCTTCTTACCACAAGAATGGACCATAAGTGATGCTGCCGGTCAACAGCTTTAAACTCTTCAGTTGTTTGAATGTGAAAGGCCTTCAGGAACCTTTCTGGATTCTCCAGTGTTATGGGAACCTTCCACTTACACTTGGCTGGGGAAGTGTGAATTCTTATTTTGCAAAGAGCTTGGAGATCTTGCCAAAGCTAATATTCTGGGGTCCATATGTGTTAAGTGATCGGCAATTCTGGAACACACTATCAGGCAGTCAAATGGGGGAAGCCTCTCAGAGGCATTTCAGCCAAGGAAAAGAATTTGGATTTTCTCAGGAATAACTTTAAAGCAGAGAAATGGCCAAGAGAAGATAATTTGAAATTTGCAAAAATTTAAGATGTGAACTTTTGTCCAGGCTACGTGCATCTCAAGGTATTTTGGGGGGCAACTTTCTGTGTCCCTGCAAGTGACAAGCACTTCCCTTAACACTGGCTGCGTGCAATGAAGTGTCACTGTGCTCAGCATTGTGACCTCGGAGACCATAACAGAACATATTTTTCACTAATACTTTTCTACATCCATTAGAATGTGTGTGTGAGCTAGTGCAAGAATCCTGAGAGTGATAAAGAACCAGATGTTTACAGATAGCATTTGCCCATTCATTACATATCAAGAATGCAAATCAGTGTTGTGTACTTTCTAATGCTACGCGAGGATCTGACTAGCACTGAAAAACACAAACCCCTGATCTTTTCACTTTCACTTTTGGTCAGGCATGGAAAGGGGCTGCTGAGGGAGGTGGTAGAGTCACCATCCCTGGAAGTGCTCAAGAAATGACCAGACGTGATACTTAGTGCTATGGTTTAATTGGCATCATGGTGTTCAGTCAAAGGTTGGGCTCTGCACTCCTGGAGGTATTTTCCAACCTTAATGATTCTATGATTCTATCTATACATAGCACCTAATTTCATCACACACAACAATATGAAGATTATTTTCAATGGCACTTGACAACAATATTCACTACAGAGACCATCGCTTTTCTGGCTTCCAGGAAAGGTTAATTGTTCTTAGAAAAATACTAATAAACATTAACACTGTTTCTGGGATTATTCCATGACATTATTTTGATCTCTCTTTGTTATGGCATATACATTCTAGTACATTGCTATAGCACTTTGTAACTTTGTAAATCTTCAGGTAAGTAAAACTGATATTAAACATTAAATATTATGTATGTAAAATTCCTAAAAGAACCTGGCCAGATCATACTGGACTTTGGTACTCCTTCAGTATATGTTTGATAATTCAGTGCTACAAAAAACCCACTAGCACTAGCACTGAAGTTTCAGCTTATTTGATCTGTGGTGACTGTTTAGACTGAAAAGCAAATATCTCAGAGATCCTCTTAACTACAGCTTTTTTAAAAACTGATGTCCTCTCTGTAATATACATTGGCATTGGCTTAGAAATCTTTGACATATATAACTCCATTAAAATATATGGCTTCATAATACAAAAACATGTCTCCTTTCAGTTAGCTCTTTCTCCACAAGTGAAGAATATTTCTACTAGGGAAACAGTGGGTGGTTTTTAGGAGAAGTTGATGTAAACATGGTGACAAGAGGAAGGGCCAGCAAACAGATGGTCTTCTGATTTCCCATTTCAGAGCTACTGTAGCAGGTGTTGAAAATGCCTTCCATTCTCCTGATGCAATAATGTGAGGAAAACAGCCCTTTAGGAAAACCACAGAAAAGAGTAATGACTGTATATTCTGTCATGTATCAGTGGGAAACGTTCAAAAATGCAATTCCTTTCATGGAACTGATTAATATTTCAAACAAATGTGTGCTGCACAAAGGAGATGTGGCTATTCACAGTGGCTATAAATTACTGCAAATTACTCCAGAGAAAGGTCTGGGAAATGAACACCACTTTTTACAAGGCCCAGGATGTTGGCATGAAAATAGTTTGTATTTACATTCTAGTATTTTAAAAACATCAGCCCAAGCCATTTCAGAGTGAGTGTTCCTCTGAATTTTGGGATTGTAGCTGATTGTGTTTTCCATTCACTGCCACTCATCACAATGCAAGTGCATTTACAAACACAAACACACACACACAGAGCTGGGCAAACACAAACACGGGTTGCTTTTAGTTATGAGAGACCATGTAGAATTATCTGTCATGCAATAGCTGAGAGTATCCAAAATTTAAAAATTAATTTCAGTTAGTTCCTTTCTGCTCTTGTTTTTAAAATTACATGTGAAAAGGCAGAGAACACAAAGAATTTGAGAAAAGCGAGAATAAATTCAGATCTGTAATCCAAAGGGTTCTTAATAATTTTTTCAAGTCTGAAGACCAAATGAGATTCTATATTTCTTTCTTCTGAAAAATGCTGCTTTTATAATCAGCACTCCCTTTCCTGAAACCTAACATACACTCATGAGGTCATCTGGCCAGAGAAAAGACACAAGTCCTTCATTTTATTGACTCCCTAAATAGTGAAATAAGAATGATTGTTGCTCAGTTTTCAGGAACATCTAGTTCACACCAGACAGGCTCAGTGTATTGCATTATGAATCACATCCTTTGTACTTTTCCTCACAGCATTTCTATGGTTAATCCTGTGATTCCAGTATCTGTCTTTACAACAGTGAATATCTGAATAGGGTAGATGCTGTTCATCTACAGTCTAAGTGACTGACATCAATTTCACTGGCATTTAAACTGATTACAAGTTGATTTGTGTTCTGCACTTTTTCTGATTGCTGGATTTCACTTACTTGCACTTATCAGATTTTCAGAAATAATCTCATATTTTAGAAGGGTCTGGTTTTGCAGATCCAGTTTGAAAACTCATTATCTGTATTGTAGACATGCTGATGTATTTTCTGCTTTTATTAACAGCAATTGGGTTTCAGCTGTCTGAGACCCCAAAAACAAGCTCTAATCTTTAAAAAATAAAATTAATTACATTAAATGAATTTAAATTAAGGGAAGATGAGGCATCAAAAAATATTGCTCATGCCTATAATCTTTTAGAAATGAGCCTCATACTCCTGTGAACTAATACTTTACTTTTCTTTACAGAGAAGAATAGAGCTACAAATTCAAAATAATGGCAATAGAATTGTCTCTTCTTTGTATAAACTATTAGAGTTTTACAAAGAAAAACTGGAATTGCATAAATGTAGATACACCTGATGTAAATAAAGAGGAAAAAAAGTCCAAATAAGTAACAAAGTATGTGCTTTCTGCACTTAGAAAACGCAAGCACTAATATTCTGTGAGGGAGAAGAGGATATGCTTCCCTTAGATTTTATCTCTTGGATATAATTATGGACTCATAGCATAATTTGATCCAGAAAGAACCTCTGGAGATCTTTAATCCGTCTTTTACTCAAATTAGTGCCAATTTCAGGTTACTCATGCTCTTGTTCAGTCAACATTTGAGTAATCTTCAAGGATGGAGAATGAAGAACGAAGGTTCCAGACATTCCCTAGACCCCCTGTTACAGCATTTTACCACCTTCATGGTGAGAAACTGGTTCCTAATATGTAATTGGAGCTTACTGTGGTTTTCACATCAGAATTTAATCACCAAACATCTGTGAGAAGAGTCTGATCCTGCTGTATCTATACCATCCCATTAGGTAGCTGTAGGCAGCAGAAAGACCTCAATTCCCCTTCACTGGACCTGCTCTAGTATGTCCATGTGTTTCTTATAGTGGGGAGCCAGAACTGGGTGCAGTACTCTGGATGTGGTGACACAAATCCCAGCTAGAAGGAAATAATGATTAATTTAACAGATCTTCTGCCTTTTCCTCTTTCAGCAAGACTGTTCAGGGAACAACAAAGAACTGAGAAAAAAATTAACTTCTAGGAAAACATTGACTAATAAAGTCAGGTAAGGAATTAACATAATGGTGGGGTAAAACTGTCTGGGGAAATGCTGTCCGGCCCAGAACTGTGTGAACAACTTGACAGTAGGGGTGATTACATGTCCTGGATCTGTTTGGTCTGCTGATGTAGTAAAAAAATGCTGTGGACCATCTCAAGAATCCTTTCTCCTACCTTCCACAGGTGTTTAAATCCAGAAACACTTAGTCACAGAGTCTAATTAATCTAAGCCACGAAGACTCAGACTAAAATTCATAATTAGTGTCCCATAAATAACAACTCCTGTCCTTTTGCCAGGAAGAGTAAATAAATAAATCAATAAATAAACCAGACAGAATGTTCCAAAGATCTACAAATCAGTATTTTATTGGCCAAGGCAGAAAAATGTGTTTCATGAGGCAGAGTGTATTAGTAATAGACCTTATCTTCCATCAGAGAACAGCTAGCTGGAGTGTCCCTGAAGGAAAGAGATGCATCTATGTTATGGCCAAGTGCAAAACATCTTCAGCTTTATGGAGGAAGGGGGGGGGGGGGGGGAAGAGCATCTTTAGCTCCATTCCAGACCTAACCAGCAATCTGTGAAGTTGCATCACCTACTTCCTGTGCAAAGCACTATTTGCTGTAAGAACAGATGTACTGGGTCAGGTCAAAAGTCTAAAATCATCTAGTCCAAAATCTTTTCTTTGACAGTGACCAGTAGCAAAAATATTTGCAAATAGGTATGGGTAAAAACCAAAAGCAGAGATTTTAACAGCCATGGTCTTTGAAATCCAAATCCTCAGTCAGGTCCCAAATTATTCAAGGAGTTTCTATCCCTAAACCAGGTCCAGTCAAATCCCTCCCACCATCAGAAACTCTGTCTCACAGCACTGAATTCAGTGTGTGCTGGTGAGTGGAGAAAGGCAGGAAACAAAGAGATAAATTCCACAGCTTGAACTCCATGGTTTGTAATAAACATTGCTTTTAAATCATTGTGGAATTGGCTCAAGAGAGTTGAATAGTTCTGCTGCTTGTTTCAATAATCTACTAAAGACATAGACATACTTGCATAATCTCTCACTCTCCATCTTTCCATTTTCTGACCAGCTGGATATATGTTGATAACATTGTACACAGTCCTATTTTTTAAAAATCTCCATATCTCAAAGACTTGTGTTTACAGGATTATTGGACTTCTTCATGACATAATGCAAACTCTTCTGCCAAAGGATGGACTTGATGTGAAGGCCAAAATTTAACTGGAAACACCCTTAGGTTTTTTTGCAGCAGAATGCCACACACCGTGTGTGGGAAGACTCTTGTCCAAGTCAGCCTTGCAGGGATTACTGAAATATGAATGCTGTTCCTAAAGCACTGCACCTGAAAACACGCTGATCACATGCATAGTTGTGGATTAGTTTGATTAAAAATACATGTAGGCATCCATCCTGTGGATAACTGGGGTATGTAGAGGAAATAGGATGCCAGAGGTATGTGGGTTCTCCCAAATTCATGGTTCTGGTGCTGTTATTTACATTATAAACATCACCACAGAGTTTTACTTTCAAAGATCATACCCATAAATCAAATCCAAGTGTGTTCAATTTGTTCACTCCTGCCATAATGGCTATCAGTCTTAATTCCAAGCATGAATTGTCCCCTCAGGATAAACCAACAAAATTCTCCTATTTCAAACTCAATTATGACCACAACATTTTGCACCTGCAGCAATAACGCGGATTAGGGATGATATTTTTCCCAGAGAAAGCATCTCCCACTATGGCAAAGTGAGGGAAGATCTGTTCTCATGAAAGAGTGAGTAGGCAGGTGTGGGCAGGGACAGGTCTCTGACTTGAAATGGCCAAACAGGTTGGCCACAGGATCAATAAGAGCAAGTAGGCACTTATTTTTTCAGAAAGAAAGAGGTAACACCTCTTTCTTCTGAGCAGGAGTAAGTTTTCAGTCCCCTAATTGCCACATACACCTGTATTTGTGTGTCCGTGTGCACATCTGAAGGATGGCATCTATTCACGTTCCAGAAGATGCCTTAGCATTGAGGTTTCAATTTACTGCTCATCAAAAGACACCTTCCAACAGCTTCCCTCTGTGCTGTTTCCATTCTCCTGCAGCTTTCAGGCCTGGGAGACTGACAACCAGACTGTGGAAAGCATTTCATCAAAATGTTTACCAATGCAAAAAAACCCCTAGCAGGAAGCCTTGACTTTTTTATGTAATGCCCATGAACTCAAATCAATGAAAATTTCAGTTCCTCTATAAATGTTTCAGCCAGCTCTGAGCAATCCGCAGCTGACACTTCCTTTACTCCAGGAAGCACTAAGCAGCAACAAAGGTTTCAGTCCAAGCCATTACATTAATAGAGCGACAACACAGCTCTGTGCCATGTAGCTCACTGACTTCTAAGGAGCCGCTCACTGTCCACCTGGCACAGCTCTGCACTGGTGTTGCTCATGCTGCAGAGACAGAAAACTCAGGAGTTGTGAGGGGTGAATTTTAGAGCCAAAAAGGAGAGGGACCTGCCCCAGAGGTCTAAACAAAGCACTGATGGGGCTGTTTAAGTCTTTACAAGTTTGCTCTCCCCACACGTTTTTGAATTTGCATTAGAAGCTGAAGTTTTTCAGCCCTGTCCTTAACCACTCCATAAAAACAGTGGGGGATCGACTCAGCTTAACTTACATGAAGGGAACAGGGCTAACTTTCCAAACTGGCAGTGTCTCTCCTTCGCTTGCTGAAGCCAAGCATGCTGCCAGCAAGCCCCAGGTGTGCACCACATGAGCAGGTGAAGAAAATAAAAAATGTTTATATGCATTGCGATGACAGTCCTGAGTCCATATAAAGCAAAATACATGACAAGGAGTATGGTTGTCCCAAGACACCAACATTCCTCATGTGCATAAACAGGCAAAAATCCAAAGGCATTATGCCTTCATCTTCTTGGAAAAAATCACTGGACTCTTGCTCTTTAGCATGGATTTTTATTCTATTTTTTAAAAGTTGATTTTTCTCTGCTAAACTATTTTTCTTTTTTCCTTTTTTTTTTCCTCAAAATAAGCAGCAAGGAACTGTTTTACAAGACAGGATCTCATATTGCATTTACACAACTGCCTCACTTTAAGTGAGATCAGAATCAACCACAGACAGGTCCTTTCAAAACCACTAATTAAACTACCCTTTGAAGCCAAAGTTTAACTTGGAACCGTCACTGTGACAAAACCCTCCATGCTTATAGAGCTCAAAAAAGAAAGACCTAACATGCAGCTTCCTTTGAGACAGTGCATGACACTCTTGTGCTCAATTCATAGGAAGTGTCCCACATTGAAAGTCTGTTGATAAAAGGCTTATATACAACCAAAGCCCAGTAAACTTTATGATAAATAAGAACATTCTTGCCCTGTGTTCCCGCGAGAGGAGGCAAACCTTTTTTTTTCTTTAAAGAACCTTTCTGATTGCATTTCTTGAGTATCTTGAAAAACACCTTCTCTGGGGCAAATGGAAATTCATATCGTAGAAATGCCAACATCTGTCCACTAATGCACAATTTATCTCATCAAAGACAATGATTTTAGAAATAAATGATAGATATGACAGAAATGCAAAACAAGGTGATCAGATGGCCAGAGTCTCTTTGGTACTTTTATGACACCAGGAACAGTGAGACAAAAAGAGATAAAGATGCTTTACATGTGACATGGGGAGATGCAGTCTCAAATATTAAACCTCAGCATATTTTATATACCAAACAATTTCTGTTTAGTACTTGCTGAATGTTTCTGTTAAGGTTAACTAAAGGATAAGAAAATCACAAACACATTATCCAACTAATTCAGACTCTAAAATGGAATTTTGGATTTGAAGATATTGTTTGTGGTTTAGTATTAAAGAATATTTCTTTTTTAAAATCTTAAACTATACTGTGAGATTTAAGAAACTATCCAAAGTAGTCATACACCTGCTTGATTCAATGCCTGTTTCCAGTATGCTTGTTGACTTGGAAGTGCATGAGTTAAAGCAAGAGAGAGCACCACAGAGCACGTGTATGTATACAATTTTCTTTTACCTAAGCAGAGACATAAATTTCAACCACAAGAACTGGATCTTACTAGTTTTAAGTCAAACAATAGAAAACAAAATTGGCCTCTTAAGATTTTATTACCATGTTCACTTTTTAAAAAGAATATCTTTTAAATTGTAATCTACAAAGTAAATGGAGTATAAATATCTAGAACTGTATCTCTTTCAGAAACATGAAACAGCCCTACAGTTCAGGTTGGGAGGCAGAGAACTGGTGGCTTACAATCAAATGAGTTACTAGCTACATTCTGTTTCCTCAGTGTGTACTGGCTGCTCTGCTCTGTGGATTGTAACCAGCTTCAGCATTTTTAAAATATTTCCCAGTGCCCTTTATTTGATATTTTATGCTTCCCCTCATAAACCCTTGAAGCAGATTAATTGTGCCTGTGATGTTTGTTTGTAAGTACAGCTGCTCTTCCTTTCAGTTTGTTTTATAATTGTGATGTCTCAAAGATATCCTCATAAAACTGACGGGTGGATCTGCAAACAACCAGAGTTTTATCAGAAAGGAAATCCAAATTAAAGTTATTGGAGAAAACATTTGAGTAATGCTCAATGTTACAAAAAAAAAAATTAAAAAATCTATCACTTCATTTACATCTTTATTATGTATACATAAATAAATACTGTAGTCTGTGAGTACTGTTAGAACTGTTGGTCAGTATATACACATATACAGTTCTGGTTAAGTAGGATGTCTTAGAACAAATAATAAATCCAATCTCAGGAGTCTAAGAGGAATACTAATTGGTTCAGGGGCTGTCAGGCTGTACCTCCAACAAGTGCTATATTTCAGGATTCTTTTGTTTATTAGTTGGAAAGGATGGGTGAGGTTTTAGACCAAAGCAATTGCTAACTATAAAACCAGATCAAATAAAGTCTTCAGTTTGAAAGAGCACCTTTAAAGTCCATTTGTGAGATACACTGTTCAGCTGTTAAATGTCTTGTAAGTTTTCCAAGAACTTTGGTGAGCTTTCTTCATAAAATCTATATTATTTTCATTGAAGATTAATGATAGACTTATTAAAAAATCAAAAACTTGGAGAGACTTTCTGCAATTATGAGCAAGGGTCATCACACTACATTTCTTTGGAATGTTTTTATAAGCTTTGTCAGTAGAATTACACTTTTAAAAAAATCTATAGACCAATGTTTTCAAGTCTGTTTTTCTTTTTTTAAACGATCTAAGTTATTTTTTCTCTTTTGTTTATGAGTACATGAACAATAGCAAAATATCAGTCTCAGTTCCATCCATGCAATGACATTGTGTCTACTTTCATTATCAATTGTGACTGAGCAACCATTGTCAAACTGACATGGCAAGGTATTTGTAAGACAAGGAGGACTCTGTCTGTAGACCAGCACAGGTCTGCACGTTGCAAATGAAGTCCAAGCAGGTACAGAGGGAAAACAGTTCCTGATCCTCCATTTTGTCTCACCCACTCTTATCTTTGCAGGATAAAGGCTGCAGAGTCCCATATGGGTGCCAGAGAGGATTTGTGTTTCAGGATGGAAAACTGGCATAAAATGAAGGAACTCTTTGGGGCTACTACAGCTAGTAAAGGTTGCCACAGAGAGTAACTAATGTTAACCAGGAAATGCATAGTCCTGCCTGCCCCTTGACAGACCATCAGGATGCAGAGCTTTCTGCACTGCCTGCAGCACTTTGCTTTCTTTTCCTGCAGAATAAGAAGTGGTATTGACTACTGTCATGTGGTAGAGCCAAACAAAGAGAGATGTCCTGGATGAGCAGCTGGTTAGTGACCTGACTTCTCCTTGTCCCTGCCTCTATGACGGAGAGGATTGCTGCCTCTTACCATGTTGTCTATCACTGTTGAATCCATCACTTGAAATGGACTTAGGAATCTGAAAGTGATTTAGGTAAAAGCATAAGCCAAGTTTTGCAGAATGCCCAATCTGAGATACTCTCAAAGCAGCTGAAAGCTGAGGAAGTCAGCTCCTCCTGGGGCAGCACCATCATGACCAGGACTGGTTTTACCTTTGCCTATCCATCAGTACAGATAGGTATCTGCAGAAAGTGGTCCAGGTCTTACAGAGCAATTCATATGCAGAAGGGTACTGAATTACTCCAGGTGGTGCCTATTTCTCTGGAAATTAGAGAGAACAAACTGTGTCTTTGATCCTAACTTGGGCATCTTAATTGGGTTACCTGAATCCAGGCCCCTGTGTTTAAATAGTTTTCCTTAAACTTATGTAACTTAAATAACAACCTGTAATGGTATGTATATTTTTAAATGAATTCTTAAAGTGCAGAGTCATGAGTCATTGCTAGAGAGCACATTATTTGACAGAGAAAGAATGTAATTTAAAATAAAGACTTCTATCACTTTCACCTGAAGGAAAACTAGGACTGAAATGGAAGAAGTACCCTGGATAATTCTGGGAACTTCCTATAAGCAATAGTGTCAGGATAGCACCTTCTGTTGCTAAGTATCTGGAGTTGAAATCAAGGAATAGGTATAAACAACCTAAACGCTCTTTCTATAAACACACACACACACACACACAAAAAAAAAAAAAGTGCAGCAATGTTGGAATCTGTTCCCTTTCTGAGAAAACTGTAATTGTCAAGATGTCACTGCAAACAGTCTTTGTAAATTTGCCAATATCAAGAAGAGAAAAGGTGTGAAATACCATAGAATCATAGAATATCCTGAGTTGGAAGGGAACAACAGGGATCATTGAAGTCCATCTCCTGGCCCTGCACAGGATAACCCCAAGAATCACCCCATGTGCCTATATATCTGAAAGAGGAAACCTGCAGATATATACGGTGGTTATGAAAACCTGCATTGTTTTAGAGTATGCAAAACTTTTATTAGCTTAATCATGAACAAAAAACTCATCTATTAAATTAAGATTCCTGAACACACCCCTCAATGTTACACCTGCCCTTATCCAAGGGTCTCTCTCCTCCAGTGTGACAAACTTACTGCGCTTCTCTTTGTCTTTCCCTATTTATTTTGCCTTTCTTCCTCTCCACATACCTGGATTTCAACTTTGTTCCCCATGACAGGCCATTTATATGAGTGCTCCCCTGTTCATCTTCTCCTCCAAACCAAACACTCACTGATGCTCAGCTCCATTTGACCTACCAGCCTGAGTGCCACTTCGCTGGCCCATGGAAAATACACAGTGGAAGCTGGAAATAAAATCATCTTCATTTCACAGCTGATTCTTGAGTTTCTTCCCACTGTTCCATAAATGATACAGCAAAGACAGCAAGGAACAACTTTTAAAATGCCCAGTATCTGCCTATTAATTACATTAAATCAGTTGAATTCTGTCTAATCCCACCAAGGAAATTTCTCAGAATTTCTGAGTTAATTAGGTACAGCATATCAGCATATGAGGTGTGGAAGCAGAAAAGTGACACCTGCTGGAGCAGCAACACCTTACTATTGTTGATCTTCAATTACATACAATTATTTGCATACCAGGATTAGAAATAAGGATCAGATTTGTTGCCTTTTATTAGGCACGGCTCAGACAATTGACAATTCTTATTCTGAAAACTCTAAAGGCATAAGAATCAAAAACCACTAATTTTCTCTTCAGAGAGGAAGACAAAATCTCTTAGATAGGGTCTCACAGCTTTCATGACACTACTGAGTTAAAGACTGCCTGGCCATATGCTTAGCACCAGAGCAGGATTGTTTGAACTGTCACCTTCTCAGATAGTTCCTGGTATAATTTCAGCCTGGAGCAGATAATATTCTCCAAAACTGTTCCCAGGCACACTCTGGGCATTACCGTGGGTCAGGGATTGTTGCCTGTCAGTAGCTTTATTATGAGGTTCTGCTCTGGACAATAAGAGAGTTGAAGAGTGTGGATGTGCACTAGGTCATGCAGCTGGCCCTGGGGATAGGAACCAGACACGAGTCACCTTTGGCTTCCCAGTTAAAGGCAGGGCCACAGAGTACCAGGGGCTGGCACAGGACTTGAGCAGATGCAGCTCTTCCTCCATAATCTGAAATATTCAACTGTGTTCACTTTCAACCATAAAATCTACACCGCTGACCAAAACTTCAGTGTTCTGTTGCTTCCCAATCTAAAAATACCCAAAAAAACCCTGAGATAAACCTCATACTTCAGTCAGTCTTCTGTTAATAATTATGCCATACAGTTCTGTGTCACCATGGCTGTTGCTATGATAGTTCAGAGTGACATATGACATTCATTTTTTTAACACTTCCATGCTGACATTGTGATGTTCAAATGGCAGAAGTTTTTCCTGTCTTCATCACTGCTGAGTTAGGAAAAAACTTGTGACAGGTACCTAGAATAGGTAATTGTACATTTCTTTACAAGAGGTTCTGGGGTCCTATACCTCTGGATCCACCTTCATGGTCTTCTTTCTGGTGACTCTAATTCCTCCAAAAGTGACAATACCTGTGGTCATCATACAATTTAGTCATCACGGTGGTGGATTGAAACTAGAGGCACCAACCCAGGATTAACCCTAGTCACACAGCACAGCATTCATTTTGAGTTACCACCAACCTAAGCCAGATTTGAACTGCTGACCAAGAAGTGAAAGGCTTCATATCCTATTACCAATATCCTAAATCATCCAGCCTCCCCTGCAACTATATATTTTGGATTATTATTTAGGAACAATAATAGAATACCCCATAAACAGGTTCTTTAGATATTCAAACATGTCAGGTTGTACTTTCTACATTTTCAGATAATTGTGGAGTAAATATTTTTTAAATGAAGTATTTTACATCTGTCTTGGACCAAAGCGATCTTTCTGTCAGTAATACCACAGAACACTTGTAAAAGTATGCCGGCCATTACAGAGTTATGCACTCTTGGCAAATACAGTCTTTGAACTTATGTTACTGTGCTGCCAATAAAAAACATGTTCTTTTTTATCAACTGGATGACTTTCAATTACACAATCATTGTCTGACAGAAAAGCGGTTTAAATAGGTTTTTTAAAAAAAACTTTCTTTTTTTTTTTAATTTCACACCAGTTGGCAAAAGGTTAATGTTTGTTTGCCTGACTCTCAAAAGAGACATTTGGTGTAGTTCAACAGTGCAGGGAAAATACTGTATAAAGATCAAAAGGAAAAAAAGCTTGCACACTTTCCTGTGAAAGACAACACATGGTCCTTGCAGAAGGAAATGCTGCATTTCTTTCCCATACATCAGAGCTAGTCCTTCACTTCATCATGATGTTCATCTGCAGTCAAAGCTAATGATGATGGAGCTGGAGGCCTGGGCTGACCAATGTTTTCATAACTCGTTTTAATCCTATAGAACACCAAAAGCAACTATGTTTGTAACCCCAGTCTGTTAGGATAAAATAGCTGGTTCAATCTGGACTGCCATTACACAGACATTCACATATGCACATAAGCAAGACTACACTTAAAATTCCTAAATCATCTTTCCTATCACTGTAATCACTGAAACTTAGTGAAATTACTTTTTAAGGTGTTAATAGCACTCAAAATACCCACTACTACCTATTCAGAACTGCACATGACAGCCTGGATACACTTTGTGATCCACTCTACTGCCACACATTATCCACTCCAACACAACCTCCCACATGGACACTGTCTGCACAAACTTTACTCCATCCATGGGTTTACAACTGACCAAGTACACTTCCAGTACTAAAGATGTGCCAAGGTGTCCCCATTTCTGAAATACATGCAGGTCCATCTTTTTTCACAAGCAATGCTATGTGATTTTGGACTTTGATAATTATTTTAACCATCTTATGAAGAAAGGATGCACTTTACCTGTCACCTATGTAATCACTTTCTCTGTCTAGTCTTCTTTCTGTGAGCAATTACACTAGTAGTTGCCTAACTGACTTGTGATTGCACTTATGTGAAATGCACTTGATCACCCTTTACTCTTAAGTTGTTTGTTTTTTAATGCAGGAATTGCTCTTCCTGAGTTGCTCCTCTTTGCTGTGCCCAGAAGTACCTAGAAACTCCTTTCTCTTCTACATGTATTGTCCTATTTACTTTCTTCACTGTATCAGTTGAAAATTTTCCCTTTTCACATTCAATGTCCCATCTCATTTCTTCTTCCCAACTCTTACTACTCAACCAGTACTTTTTCATCACCCACCTGCATCAATGCTGTGCATGTTCCCTTTATTCTCCTTGCAGCCTCCTCCAGTAATTATCTTTTTCAATGATCCAAACATGTGAAGACACCTCAGGTCCTGCTGCAAATTGAGCCTATTTGCATTAGATGAATTTGTTAGTCCAGTTGGATACTTTTTCCCCTTTCCAGCCTTTTTCTCAGATACATGTGCACGTTGTTACACGTGTTGCCTATTTTTCACCTCATCTTTGAGCTTCTATGAACTGTTTATTTTTCAATAAATACAGACTGTTAAGTAGGCTGAAGCAAGCTACCAACACAACAAAATACTCCTTCCAAAATACCAACCAGCTCCCACATGTTAGTCCTGATGAAGAGGGAATAAGGGAAAGCTTTGATGAGTGGTTCCTCTGTCCTCTTGATCTCTCCCAGGGTGCTGCAGTCTTCTGTTTTCTTCAAAGATGAGGCTGTTTAAAGGGTTGTGAAGGTAGAGAGAAAGAAAAAGGAAAGTCTCCAGAAGCCCAAACTGGCCACCTCTCTTCCTGCGCCTCTCCTGTGATGCATGGGAAAACTATACTCTTTTCATCCTTTCTTCATCCCACCATCTTTTGCTTATAGAATCATTCCCTAGAGAAAGAAATGGTTACTTGATCCACCTGAGGAGTGGGAGATGGACATGTTATAGCTGAAGTAGAGGTAACTCTGTGGAAAAATTAGCTAGATGGAGTAGGTTGAGTATAACTGGGATTCACTAACTGGGAGACATCTAAGTTAGGAGACTGTATGATCAAAACTGTTTCACGTAAAGATTTGGATTCACTGGGACTAAAGAGGATATTCTTTATGTCTTTGGAATCATCTTTAGACTATTCTGATATCAAATTTTCTAAAGATGTCTATGTATTTTTGTAATTTTGACTCAGAATTTTTAAACCTCTGGACCCAGGTAGCTCTGTATGAGAGAGGGATTTGAAGGTGCTGCAAGCATTCTGTAATACGTGTAGGACATGTCAGCTCACAGGCAGCACACTCCAGAAATCAGCATTTACAGAGAGCTATTCCATCCACCTAAGTCCCAGGCCCTCCTTTAAATATGCCTGTGTTTCTATTGCATATAACAGAAACTATAAGACAACTGGAAATTGTAGGGCAACTTTTGGTGATTCTAAAATTTGCAAATTAGGCCCAACAGTAAAATGCCTGTAATTAGACAATGTGAAGCTGGACCCAAGTGTAACAGTCATCCAGAGAGAAGCATTTATGGCCCTTGCCTAAGATACCCATATTACCTCTGACCCTCCCTTGTATAGACAGAGAGTATAGATAATTATATTTATACTTGAAATATTCATTCGAAATTGTCCTGTTGACATAAGAAATAGGCTCTTTCAGAGAATGGTTCATTTAACTTAGAGGTCTGTTTCAGTAACTGCATCCTAAAAATCCCTGTCCCTCCACTGACTGCAGGAGGAATTTTGATAATTTGCTCATATTTGTCTGCATTATAGCTGCCTACATTTGACTGTATTAATGCTGTCTGAGGAATCCACATTCCTTCACACGAGGCTTGTGGAATTTAAAAAGCCAGAATCACATCATTTTATCCTTCTCAAATAACAAACCACAGGTCTACCAATAAACCCACAGTCATAAAGGGCCCAGCTCCAAACCTGCCGTCATTCTTATAGCCTCTCCATAACTAAAAAAGTTTTCCATGATCATAATATACTTGTCAAGAATCACCAGAGATCTGACTTTTATTTCTTTTATGTCATTTGCTGTGAGAGAGGCTTCTTGATAAAGCATCCTTCCCTTTTGCATACCACAGTGGTCCAAATGGGTGCAGTGGTCACCCTAACAATTAGACCAAACAATTAATTAATGATTAGGCATGTTCCTCCTTCAGTAACTCAGCACAAAAGCTCAAACATGCTGTGAAAAAATGAGAAAAGTATCAGATTGTGCTGTGATCTGTTCTGTCTTGTATGGGCATTTCCCATATTTTACTGATTAGATGTGAGATGGTCTGATGATGGAAAGAGGAAAGATACAAATGCAAAGCCAGGTGCTGAAAGATGTTGGGCATCCCTTGAGGTTTTATAGCTAATGATAACCATGGACATTCTGCATCCATCAAGAGAGACTAATTTCTCTATCTGTATAACTTGTGAGTACACAGCCATCACGTTCCAGAGGAACTGACTTTTCAAAAAACACACAATAGGAATGCTTTCATTTCCAGGATTTTGAATTGTGGATTGACTTGAATGAATTTAATGTTTATGAGATATATAACCTGTGGGATGTGATTTTTTCTCCCTTTATGACTGAAAAAGTTTCTTATAATTTGGTTTGCAAATTCAAGCCTCAAATAAAGGCAAAATATTGTAATTTTTGAAAAAAATATTAACTATGAGTAACAATTCAGGTGAATTTATCAATGTATTCTAACAATAAAAACAAAGGAGAGCAAAAGTCAAGTAAACGGACATTTTTTAATGTTGATCTACTTCTGGCTGTTCACCAACTTTAATAATCTAACCTCTGTTTAGATTAAAATATCATGTCAGCTTTTAATACAACCCCTACATGAGCTGCAAATTCACAATACATGTTAAGTCTAAAAAAATCATCATCTATCATTGCACTATTTCAGCACTGGCAGCTGGGTGTTTTTGAAAGGTTCCTCGGAACAGAGATCTTAGTTTAAATGTAATATTATGTTATATTACTCACACTTGAACTGACCTTCATAAATATCAAATCCTTACAATTATATGTCCTGACATTTAATACTTTCTTGCCGACTAAGCAGGACCATGTTACATTATAAGGTCACTTGTCATTAGTAGCTTTTGGAGAAACTTATCATTTTAATGAAGACACTAACTTAGACACAAACAGTAAAGAAATTGTGGACAAACATGCTTTTGACTGGCTCAAGTGTACATATTCTCACTGCACCATATACCTCTGAAAGACTTTAAATATGCCTTGCTAGTTCATTGCCCATCTGTATTAACAAGCATCATATGCTTTGCATTGTTACCATAGGAAATTACTTCTTAAGTGGTCCTAGTGAACACTGAAGGGTTAACCCTTCCTGCTCTCCTGGGGTGAAACCAACAGGCTTGCCCAAAGGGCTGCTATTCCCCGAGCAGTAAGTACAGAAGCTGCTCTTGCTCACTTAACCACTCAACCTTTCAACTCTCTTAACTTGCTCATTTAAACATTCAGCCAAGAAACTGGGCAAAATATCAGATTGATCCAGGAACCTGTTGTACCCATAAACATAAATGATGCCACTCTAAGTGCTTTACTGAGCCACCTACACCCAGGTCACCCTCTAGAGTGGATGGCAAGTAAGAGGCATCTCTGGACAGCAATTAAAATAGGTAAAAGTGGACATATCCAACAGCAAGAAATCAAGTAAAGAAACTATTACCAAATGGCATAGCTTGACCAGAAGCCAAATCAGAACAACTGACTCCTTTCTCATTACCTTCCTTTCCCATGAATATGAGCTAATTGCGTGGATCAGGTAGAAAGTTAGGCCCATGTCCCTACACTCATCTAGTCCTCCAAGGGGAACTATTCAGGAAAGGAAAAGGTGTACATTGCCTTTTCTTCAAGTGTGACATATCCCTGAAGACAGGGCTCATGGGCTGGAAGAGCCCTAGGAGTTCCTGGTTACACTGTTATCCCTCAACACTTCATTCCTGATGATGTACAAGGCATGGTGTAACCCTCAGTGTGCTGTACTCTGCTGTGTTTCAATAATGAGGAGAGACTGCATGCTTCAAGCCCTAGAGGTGATTGATACCTGTGTAAGTTTATACTGCTGCCAATAAAGCAGCAAGTCCTGTGTCTGAAACAGTTTTCATATCAATGTGTAAATGGCTACTGAGTCAGAAAACCATGTCCAGAAAGGCTGGGTAAGTATTAAATTTTGAATGCTTCATGCTATACATTAAATTAAAAAAAAAAGTCATTTCAGATAAAAAATGGTCTGATCTTCAAGAACTCAGCAGGTTCTACATGGACATAACCTTTATCATTTATATGATGAATGACAGTTCATTGAAACAGAAGAAAGAGAGGTAAATTGATGCTGCAGTGTTTACTGCAGTATTTGCTAAAACAATCGTAAGGTTCTCATTCTCCCCTAGAAGTTATATTTCCCATAAATTTGTAAAGATCCACTAAAATCCCAATTAAGAAAAAAAATAATCAAAATAGTCAAAGGAACTAAAACAAGATGCCTAAGGTTGGAAAAATTACACACTGTAGCATTTATTGAAGATTTCCAAATAACTCTTTAGTTATTGTATTTCTCACAGTCTTCCACTGTTATGTATATCTGAAGGCATGAATTTTGTGCAAAAAAAAAAAAAAAGCTATTCAGTGTTTATCTAGTTAAAATCAGCTGTAATTTGCCATCAGTATTTATAAGTCTCTATGCCTTGGTCAGACATGAACACCCAATGGCACTCACAGAGAGGTCAAAGAAAAATGTGGAGCTCCAAGAAGTGATAAATTCCTCAGAAAAAAATTGAACAGAGAAACCAAAGACTGAAGAAGAGGTGCCAGGATGGTTGTGATTAAACATACGTATGTATGTATGGCCAAACTTTGTGAACGAAGATTTGGGAAGGGCTCTCCCCACGTGGGGGTGCCCTTCGAGCCTGCGCAGTGGATTTTTTAGGTGAGGCTCAGCATGTGCAGAACTGACCCCACCATTTCAGTCCTGAGGTCCATCTGCCACGGCCGAGCGAGCTTGGACAGTGACAGTGAAGTCCTCAGGACTGTCTACAGCACCCGGTACTAACCGGGGCTGACCCTGCTGAGCATCCGAGATCTGAGGGGATCGGATGGCAGAGAGGCATTGAACTGCCCAGTACGGTCTCCACTGAGACTCGAACTCAACGACCTTGTGATCCAGAGTCCAGAGTGCTCACCATTACACCACAGGACCGCCCTCGATTAAACATATAATGGTCACACAATGGGTATGACCTTCATCAGGAATACTGGTTTTCCTTTTTTAAACATCAGACAAGGAAGAGCAACAGTGAGTACATAACTTCAAATTCCTTCAGCTTTTGCATGGAAAACTCTCTAGGTATACTATTTCTAATCATGATTACACAAGTCACCAACTTTGAAGATTAACAAAATGTCTTCTTTTGGTGTAATCCAAAAATAAATATGGGTATAACCTAATGATAACTTCATAATAATCCTACTTACACTGAGATTGCTTGATCAAAAAAGGTTATCCAGTGTCTTACACCTTTAGAATATCTCAAAACCACCTCCATTAATAAAACTGCTTGCCTGGCAGTCATAATCCTGAGTGACTCAAAACATCATCTGCAGGACACCAGAATTATATTTGTTCTTAAACTTAACAGTTTTTCCGGGTCATTGTATGAAAACTTACAAAATGGACTCCAAGCATGTTTAACCCTGGGTATCCTTCTCTATTTTCCCCTTTAAGTAGTGATGCTGTGAGGAGATTTGAGATTTTGCATTTGCATTCACAGCAGAGGGCTCCATGGAGTGCTCTGATTTGTGACCCTTATCCTTGCTTAGGAGCATGATCTCTTTGGACAGTCTGCTGTGCCCCACACTGGGATTTACAGTAGCACAGATTAAATATTATCCATTTAAACTTATACCTACAGATCCCAAGCAAGCAAGGCTGGAGACATTTCCTTCTCAGCTCTTAGTATCAGAATAAACTAACATGAACTTTAAAAAAAAAATTACATATATATACACACTGTATTGTTGATCCCTCCTTTATGGGCTACACTGGTGGCAGTGTTTTCTGTTTCTAATCGCCCTGGCCTTTATGATACTGTACTTAATGAATTATGCTCCTCGGGAGGAGGTCAGTGAAAGAATCAAGCTAAAAACCCCTAACAGTGTTGTTGGCCAAGAGCCAGCTCTTTTGAGGCTGTGTTTCTGCATGAGGTCTACCACAGCTGGAGCGAAACGACTTGCAGGTGGCTCAGTGGGCAACAGATCACACAGTACTGCTCTGTCCGCCCCTTGACAGCGAGGAGGGAGTCACCTATGCCTGCCGTTGGTGGCTGAAAATGAGCAGGAAACGTCTGACAATCTTGATTAAGAACTCCCAAGCATTGAACTTTCCATAAGGAAAAGGCGCACTCAGATCTCTGGACTATGACATTCCAACTTCCAATTTAAATACTGCTTGAGGTCTGGGAGAAAATGCTAATGCTTATCCTTATAATGTTTGGTGCTGGGTGCCTTAATAAAGATGATATCCATGGCCCAGTTAGCACACCAAAACCTGGGTAATGAAGTAGGTATGCTCCGTTTCCCCTCTTCCCAAAGTTTCATTCAGAGAGAATTTATAGGTTTTATTTTAAAAGTAGCTGAAACACACAAAGTAATTTTCTAGAGTGTTTTTAAACTATTAATTTCTAAATTACATGAACAGATGCATATGCACAGTGGAAAATAGCATCAAATATCTTGAGGGAACAGAAGAGCTCAACAGTCTGGCCAAATAAAGTTAGGTTTCACTAACAGCCCACTTGGACAACTCCATTCACATCCCTGGGAACTGCACCACTCGGCTGTTCAGCTTCACTTTCTTGCAGATTAATCATTTGTGGTTTTGAAAATACATAAATCTTAAAGATCTGCAGAAATGAAGGAGCAGAAGGCTTTTCCACACCTCAGCTGACAAAAACTACTGTCCATTTGCTGCAGGACTCATTTGGGACTCCTTAAGCAAAACAGACACAATCCTGAATGTTGTGGCAGCTGAGGGTGAAGGGCTGAATTGACCCTCCTAAATGCATGCTGGGAGCCAGCTGGACTGTGGGGAAAAGATCAGGGAGCTTGGGCATGGTGCTCGTAATGAATACAAACATCTCTCCATCAGTAGCTGGAGAGTGTCACCACAGCAGTGGCAGCTCTGCTTTTCCTAGGCACTTTGTAAGGCTCCTCATAAGAAAAAAAAGACAGCAAACACAGCCTACATCAGAAATGACTACACGGCTGCAGTGCAGGACCTCAGATGTACATGCACTCATCAGCTCTGCTGCTATTGCTTTCAGTATCTCTGTTCTTTCCCAGTTTTCTCAACTACCACCAGTGAGAATTTTATGCAGCTCTAGAAATACTGTGGCATAGAAGCAGCACCATGAGTGACCAGAAAGCTGGTGTTTTTCTCCAGAAAATACTAAGTCAATCCCATTCTGTGAAGGACAAGAATACTGGGACTTTTGTGCTGGGAGCCCTTGGGTTTGGTGGGACAAATAAGGCAGACCTCTAAAATTTGGGATCAGAAAAATGTTTTGCTTAAGCCTTCATGACTATATTCAGTTTTGTGTTCCAGTTACAGTGATGCAGGTTGGAACTGATACTGTGATCCCAAAACAGGAAAGACCTTAATTATTTCTGCCATATTTTCTAATTCTCAAAATGGCTTCTAGTCCTCCTTCCAAAATGAAAAGTGAATGGCTTGAACTGTGATCTCCTGTTCTTTACCAGCTCTCCTTACTAATTAAATTTATCAAACCAGGAATGAGAAACAATAGCATGTGACTCAGGTGACCACAAAATTATTTTAAGAAAAATGAAAAATACACACAAGAAATGAATACAGATTGCAAGTCAGTATAAAAGTTATTTCATCACTACATATATCTACCAAATAAGCTAACCAAGAGACAACTAAGTCAAAAGAACTGCTTTAAAGTATATAGAAAATAACATACTTGGCCAAACTTTAAAGAGCACCCTGTTCAGGCTCTTGACTTACCCACTAAGTCGCACAACATTTACATTTTTTTTCTCCATTTCCTTCATAGAAAGCCATGCAAATTCACAGGGACCCAAACCAAAGTCCTACACTTCCCCAAATTTTATTATGTAGTAGATGTCTCCATAATCTGTAAAGAGTCACACAAAGCCACAAGAAGCTCACACTGATAGGAGTAGTCTTAATTATCTTCACACTCATCTCACTCTGCAGTACTTGTACTTATGGACAGGCCAGGCCATGGGATTAATGACTAGAAAGAATCAGTGGCACATTGTGTACAGCAAAACACCCTCAGCTCTTCCCATCTGGTCTCTAATCTTCATTCCTGCACCACTGATCATTAAGTCTTAATTTACTGCAGTTTAAACAAAAAAAAAAAGATATAATGAGTAACATACAAGCTCATGTTCCTGGTAATGCTCATTCCCTATAAATTCCCACTACACCTAGGAAACTGTGGTTTGATTTTCTGTGTTGCTAATTGATGAGTGCAGCTAAAGAAATTCCTAGCAGGTTTTCGTCTCTTGAATTTATTTGCCACCATGGAAGGGGAAGGGGGCTGTTCCTCTGGGAAAGAGGGAGAAACTGGAAGGATTATATTATTGTGACCTTACATTTGAGCTGACATCTAGCACGGCACTAAATCAGTGATTTGGCACAGCAGAGGGGATTAGCACGGGTGGGTTACAAGCACTTTGCGGCAGTGCAGCTGTCCTGTGGCTACCAGTGGATGTCAGTAGAGGCTCCACTTGCAAAGGAGCCAAATGGAAAGAGACAAAGGAAAGAAAATCCTCCAAGTTCTCTTAGTACACAGTGCAGAATGCACGAGTTCTCCCAAATGCCTTGTTTGTCTCAGTTTATGATTTAGGACTACAAGCAATCAGTAGTACATTGAAGGATGTAGCAAAGCTGATCGAGCTGCTTGTAACTCTTTATACTTTCACCTTTCAAAAGCAACATTTTTCCACTTAATTAAAAAAAAAATAACAAAGTCAGGAGGCCCGCTTGGAGTAGTAGTGATGCTGAAGAGCAGATTAAAAGAAGCAAAAGATGTATCATTTGCTCTTCTCCGCCAGCTGAGCAGCCACTGCTCCAGGAACACTCAAATGCAACAATGAAAAGCAATCAAAGCTCTCTAATTATTGCTTTGCAGGGGTTGGACTGTAACCTTTTAGCAAAGTAAACAATCCAGGCAAGCTAAGCACAGAGTTTTAGCTAAACTCTTAACAATTTTATCTAGAACAAACAAGCAAACAACCAGCACACAAATGGAAAGGGTTTTCTTTGTTAATTTATAACCCATCACCTCTTACAAGCAAAAGCTGACCTCTTGTCCTCAGAGAACGTTCCTGGCAATGGAGTCACTGATAAGAGTGACTGAATTCTGCAATCAGGGACAGATTTTGATGCCATCATTTATGCTGAAAAACAAAGTTCTCACAGGCAACAAGGTGATATCAAGGAATACAAGAGGCATCCAAGAAAGGTGGTGGAAAAATCCCATGAACCTAGAACATTTCCTTAAAGTAAATGTGGACTTTTCAGGTCTTTCTATCTTGAATTAATGCAAAATAAGTTCATTTATTGGAGAGGAACCTGAAACTGTGTTCAATTAGTGGGTGAAAGCTTTCCTACTCCCAGATGATAAGCACTATGCTTTGACATAAAGATCAAGAATTCTCTTAGTTATTCTAGCTTGGGTGGATGCTGTTTGGTTTAACATTTTCTGCTTTTCAGTCTGCTCAGTCTGTAAATACAAATTATTACAGCTCATGTGGTCACTAGAGCTCGTCAAGTGTTACAAGAAAATATTTTTCATCGGAAAAATGCCAGTGCTAGAAACTGAGATGTTTCATGGGAACATGCAAGTTTTAAAATCTCTTGTTGGGAAAATTTTCTCAGGTCCAGAATGGAATTTTGATCAAAACCACAGAGAAAGAGTGGGACACAGATCTGTCTCATAATAACAAATACCACAGTGATCATCTTTCCTCATAAACCAGTCCTTTGAGGCTTCTATCTACTTTTCAGCCTAGTTTCCTACACAAATGAAAGTGACATGATCACAGGATTTGTCTGTTTATCTCTCAGTCCTCTGTTAAAAAACATTGGAAGCCATTGACCAAATTTAGTATTTACAGAGGTTACATTGCACTCTTTGGGAGTTTGGGAGAAAGCAGGGGTTGAGTAGAGAAGAGAGATGTAGCCACTCTGCCCACTGTGGGAAAGTTTCAGCATGGGAACTAACATGAATCTTGCTAGCTTGTGAAAGAGTGCAGCAGATGTGAGGTAGGGAATTGGAGATGCTCCAAAGACATTGAGGGTCGAGGTGATCACAGACACAAAGAAGGAAGAATCTGAGATAACTGCAGTGGATAGATGATGAGAAGAGGCATGTGACTCCTTCATAGGAAACTTGAATTCTCTATTAGTTTTTCCCAGAACCACACACACTATTTTTCTATAGGCTGTCAGCATTTTCTTGACAGTACTATTTTCAGACTTGAGCAGCACAGGGGAGAAAGCACAGAGCTGTACAAAGATCTGCTACTTTTCTCTTTTTTGAGCACAAAACTAATTTGCTGTATCTTTCTGCACTGCTTCTTCACAGGCATCCCTATCTGTCTGAGGCATTTCCCATTTTATTTTACCCCCATGTCTTTTTGCTTTATTTTATATCATTGGTATTCAAGACTATATCTCAGGTACCCTGAAAACATTAGTTTCTGCTTTTCTTATTCCTTTGATTTCATCTAAGAAGACTTTCATATCTGAATTTTGTTTCTTCTCAACCCATTTCCCCTCCTGTAGCTGTAGGAAGACTCACCATGCATTATGAAGATACATCAGTCAGGGGCATGACAGTCTTTTAGATAGGGGAAATAGGACTTGAGAGATCAGACAAGTCACACTGGAGGGAAAAAACTAACAAGCTTTTGATTTACTGAAAATGAGGAAGCTTCTGTGGAAAAATACTGGACAACGCTATTAAAAGTAAGCAGGCTTATTGCTGTGACTAAAACTCTTTTGACACCACTTTAGCCACAGAAGAGGGAGATTCAATTCACCCTCTGAGAATTTACAGGTTATGAACAGATTTTGCAAAACCAAGCTGAGCTTCACACAGCCACAGGATATACTTTCTTCAGGGTCTGAATGAGCTTATTTAAAAGTGTGATCGACATATATTGGCATCTTCAGAGAAACACAAATAAATATAAAATGACTCTGTAGCCTACTCCCTACTGGTTCATCTGAAAATATTTTATGATTGGAACAGGTGGTTTTTTTCTTGTAGTGCCTTAGCACTGGGATGGGTGCACTGTCACTCTTATCAAAATTTATTAAGGGGATGAGCAAACCCAAAATAACAAGAAGATAAAACCAGCATTGTTCATAATGAGTTATTTTATAGGGTGTTTCCCATCTTTAGCTTCAGTGTTCTGGTAATTTAACACATGGAATAATACCAGCTAGTAATTTTGGCTTTGCATATTGTTTTTTTATGACTTATGAGAACTTAATTGCATCTTAGACACAGTCAGAAAGGAAAAAAAAATCTCTGAGATACAGGGCAAGTTTCTTTATATTGCTGCTTTTTATTCATGCAGCACCAGTCCATGCTAGACCAAGCAGAACCAAAAACAACGAGGAAAGAAAGTGGACACAGCAGGTGTAACAGAGAGCTCAGACCACAAAAGGGTGCTATCATTTTATAACATGAGCAAGCCTTCCATAGCGACCTGCAAAGAATGTGGCCTTTGAAATAGCTTCACTAGAATTAGTAGCCTTTCAGGAAATATTACTATTGTTCTGAATTCCACTTGAAAATTTAATTTGCCCCCTGTTATTTTCAGGCAAATTCCAGCAGAGCTTTATTCTGTGAAATCTGTGTAGGTGCATAAGAAACATCATCTTGATTAAGGCAATTCGCCCGCCTTTGTACACAGAGTGATCTATTTATCATGAGTGTGTTTATCTGCTCACAGAGAACTTGTGCAGATATAATTCACACCTAGGAGTGTGTGTGTGCTCTGTATTGAAATCATATGCACTCTATAACTGCATTGTATATTGTGAACATCTAATTAACTGTTTTGAACTGTTAACCAACAAGTATAGAAATATTAACTAGTAAGTATTGAAATGTGAAAATTCAGAGTTTGATCTTAAAAACATGCATAACACTGCAGTATAGCAAAAAACCCATGATGAGATGCAGTTTTCAAGCAAACAATATGCCAGAAAAGCAGCTGTCCACTATCCAATATTCAGGCTTCAATTTTGAACATTCTCACTTTGAGGACTGTAAATCAGGTAGCTCTGAATTGAATTCCTCTAGTTATCAAAGACAAAGGTAGACATATATGATATGACTCAGTTGTCTTCCCAGCACTATGCAAGGGAGGAGGCACATCTAATTGGTTAAGTCAATGTGACAATCAGGTATGGTTGGCCTCCAGAGACCTCCTCAAACTTATTTTCACACATCTAGGAAGGTATCCATACTGATGTACCAGCAGTTGCACCAGCAGAGTGCAAGAAGCCAGGACTGCCCAAGGCCCTGTGAGTGCCCAATGTTCCTCCTCCAGTGGGTCAGGCACACCTTTGTGAGGTGGCAAAGCTAGATGATGTATTGGATCTAAATGACTGGATTGCACATGCATTGTTAATTTGCAGTGGCTCCTGTTGCAGATGACTCGACCTTTTACAGATTTCACCCAAACTTATAGGGGAGGAAAAAAATCTAGATTTATAACCCATTAGCAAGCATATCCTAAAAGTAATTATTTAACTTAGGAATCTAACCTCTTTTCATAATATGAAAAATTTAAGGTGTAGGAAACAATTTGGGAAAGAAAGTAATAAATTGCCATATTTCTGCATTGAAGGGTATCAATGTTAATTGAATATGTTAATGAAAATGACAGTAATTTTCCAGTTCATCTGTGTAATTCCAAAACTTATACTTTATAAACACAAAACTGGTTTTAGATTGGATTCTGCTGAGATTAGCTAAACAGTCAAATTTGTCATTGCAGCTAAACATAAAGGTGAACAAGTTTCATTTATTCTGCTTTGTTGTAGTATATTCTGAAATGTTCAGTAGTATCACTTTGCTCAAAGTCACGTGTAATAAGATCACTGGATTTGTATTTTTGTGTCATACTAGCTTAACTTTTTTTGCTATGAAACAATCTTCAAAAGGAAATGTGGAAGTCTCTTCCACCCAGCTGTATGACGTTTCAAGTTATGGCTGGCTACTGGCTGTCACAGTGTTATTTCATACTACCATGTCTGAAAAGATGCAACAAAATATGGCAGAACACAAGACATGTTAGAAATTCAGGAACTGAAATATACATTTTGAGGGGGAAAGGGGGGTGGGGGGGCAGAGGTGGGGGGCAAGAAAGAGACAGAATAATAAAATAAAATATTACCAGTTCTCTGCAAAATCCAACCAAGTAGCAAATATGTGACCAAGTAGCTGACGGCCAATTTGGAAAGGAACGTGTACCACTTCCTTCCATCCCTATACAATTAGTGGGTGAAAGGGGTCTGTCAGCAGGGCAAGAAAAATGTGAAACTAAGGACAAGAAAGTCCACGAGAGCTGTCTACATGGCCTCCACTTTGTTTTGGCTTTTGGCTTTCTTTATTTTCTTTTTTTCTCCTCTGGGTAGATAAATTAATAGCTCAGGGCATTTTTTTTCCTGTGGAAAATATGGGTTCACAGAGACTGGACATTTTATGACTTTTAATCAATGCCAACAAATTCTTCATTAACAGAAAACAACTGAAAGACACCCTAGAAGTTGAAAGATTTCTGGTTTCCCATTTGAATTGACGTTTAGCTTTGAAATGTATTTCAAATGTATTTTTTCAAATGTCCAAAAGTAAAATGACTTAGGAAACAAAATAATTCATTTCAAGTGAAACAAAGCAATTCTTTACTCAAAATATTTTCAATTTTTTCTCTCTGAATAAAAATCAAAATAATTGAAACTGCCTTGACCAACAAATATTTCCTTTCCACGTTTTCTGAACTACCAAGCTTAAACAAAATTTATTACTTTCACTGCAATGTACTAAAACATGCATAAATCTATCAAGCTTTATGTTGGTTGTCAGTCAGGTTAAGCAGGTGGGAATTCAGACTTAATCTGTACATGGGAAAAAAATGAGATAGAGGTTAACCAATAATCTGTTATAAATAGTGTACATTAATTCTGGGTAGCATAACTTGGAAAACAACTTTTACCAAAAGAGCTTGTTAGAATTGTTGATAGCAATGCTGAAAAAGAGAACATTTAGGAACTTTCTATTATTTGATCAGAACTCAAATGAAATCATAGTATGATAAAAAGCATCAGATATACACATATGAATTTTAACTACACACTGATTTCAATTTTTGCTATGAGGTTTTGCTGTAGCACAAGCAAAGGGCACAGTTCCAGACACCTGGGGAGCCATGCTCAGCCCTGCTCCCTCCCTCTTCTAATGAGGTCATTACTCACTCGTCACTCCAATAATGCTCCTATAACTACAATAAAGCTTGGAATAACCAGGGTAGATAAAAAGCAAAAGGTAATTTTTAATATCTTAAACTATATTTTCTTTTTCTTCACTGGATATAGAAGATAGTTACGAGTTTACCAATAGTTAAATTTCCTTCTCAAAGTGGCTTGCTTTAACCTGGCAAAACTTTGAAGAACTTTTAAAGTGGAACTGCTTCTTTCAAGTTTCTGATATTTGTGTGTCTGGTCAATATTCATTCTGATGTATGTGGCAGAATACGTATGGTGTGCACACGTACAGCCTGACTGTAATAACTTTGATGATAAATAGCCTATGTAACAGCTTTTAGGATCTGTTTGCCACTGACTTTGGGATCCATGCTAACCTTAGAACACATCTTCCTTGTGCAGTGGAGTGCAAGGCAGAAATCTCCTGCTAGATCCAGAATCAGCACCAGCTTAGCAATGTCAGGACAGGACGATGGACGAGAGCCTCAACAGCAGAGACATACACAGCTCTAATGTGACTGAGCTCCCTTCTCACAGGGCCCAGCTGTGCCATGCCTTCCATCCTGATGGTGCTGGGGCGAGTTCAGGTGTCTCTGGACATCACTCCAATGCCTTTACACATACCCTTTGTAAGACACAACTTCTGTTCTTGTCAGAGCTGCCTCTTCCTTTACGCTTTGCTCCTGATCTTGAAGAACACCTTTTCACTCTGCAGTGTCTGTTTCTGAGACACAGCAGTTAACACCAGCCCTAAAGGCTTCACGTAGCACATACGAGCTCACTGTCAAAGCAGCTGGGCTGTACAAGAACTGCTGCCTCTTTGAGCTACTAAGGTATATTCTCTGTTACTCTCCAGAACATACTTTAACTCAGCTGTAGCTTCAGAGTGTTGTGACAAGGCTGCTTCAAAGTCAGGCCAAGGCAAAACAATGGCAGAGGCCTTCAAACACTTTGCTGGAACAGAACCAGGGTCCAAGCCCTCAGAAACCTCCCTTGGCACTGACCAACTTATTAGTATGGGCTTAGCCATGGAATTCAACTTGCTGCAGCCTTGCTGCACTGACACAGCTGATCTCATATATCTAATTCTTTAGATAGATATGAAGTCAATTTGTACATCTGCAGTGGCCATTTGCTCAAGATATCTGAGCACAAGGGCAGCTTCATTGGAGCTATTGAGCTTCTCCAACGAGCCTGCCAATTGCCTGGAACTCCTAGACTCACAGCCAAAAAAGCAGCAGGATAGTAGATGATGTATAAAGATTTGCTGCCAAATATGGTGGAGTTGGCACCTGTGACTGGCTCAGCACTGAAGTTCCCACTGTGAAGATCAGTGATTATTACTTTAATAAGCAGCTCTTAAGTGAGGTACCTGATATCTGTTGTTACAAGACAAGGAGTGTCAAAGGCACAAAAGATGGGGAAGTTATAATAAAACATAATCCTTGGGGCTCACCATTCAACTTACCTCGGGTTTCATTATTCTTGAAAAAAAATCTTTCAGTTATTTCACCAAAAAAAGTCCACACAAAGAGATTTCTCAGTGGGTTTCTTATTAGTTGAGATTTTACAAGTTGCCAATAGGGTCCAGATTTCTGAGTCCCACTTTACATGAATCAAACTGCAGAAGGTCTCCAAAACTTGATACTAACCCATTTGCAATAGCACAACATTGCTCTCCAAAGGAAGACATCACCATGAGGTTGGTTCATAAGTCACTGATGCCAGCAGGACTCTAAAAACATTCATGTTGAAACACTTTCATTAAAACTTATGTTTCTTTGAACATCAGAGGTGGACATACATTTATGTAAACATATTATAAGTAGGTCAATTCTGTCAAAGATATGTGTAGGTTCACTAAGTTATATTAACAATAAAACAAAACGTGAAGACAAGGTGATGTTCAGCAACAGATTAGTTGCTGTTTTATCTTTAGAATGGAAACATTAACTGTAAAGCCTGAGACTGGGTAATAATTAAGAAAGATGTAAAGAAAGAACGTTTATCTTCGAAAGTGTGTGCTGTGCTTTTGAATAAATGTACACCAGTGAACTATTTTATGTATTACTCATAGTGTCATAATTGGCCACACATTCTTCAGTTATTATAGATACAATTAGAACATCAAGCTTGAAGAAAGGGGTAAAAGGTCATTGTTGTAAAAATCCCTGTCCTTAAAACCAGAGGTTAGATCTCTGATGATTACCCCAAATAATGCCTTTTTCTGAAGCACAGAGGGTCACTTCCTGTAGTCAAGTAAAATCTCAGAATTATATGACTTGTGGCATATGAACTATTAATCCCTGGCCCTATGCAAAAGTTTGAGAAAAATGTTTCCACTACTAAATGGGGAACAGCAGCTTACAAAGGTAGGTCTGTCTCAGGCTTACCAGCAGATGGAGTTGGAACCAGTGTCTTGATATGCATCATCATTAACACGAAAAAGGTTCTTTTCTGGAATAGCAGCACACAACTGGTGTACTGGTGACACCTCAATTTATAATAGAACAAGTGTGGAAGACAAAACTGAAAAGATATATTTATTGAAATCCAAGTGAGAAAACACACTTGAGAAGCCTGGAATCTGTGCTGCAATGTCTAACACAATTTGGTAAAGTTAAGTAAAAGGAGAAATATGGGGTTATCCATTCACAAGCAACTGACTGGGTTATGAAAGTGACACGTAAGTCTTTAAACTACTTCCAGAAAAAGTAAACTTATGACGAAAAAGCACTGTGCCAAAGAATGCATTGTTACAGATCCTCTTTACATACAGCTAATTATTATAGCAAGTTTCTCTCTGACTTATCTGCATTAATAAATACAATTACGAAAATGTTACTTGGACAGTTTGAGACCAAAAAATTCTAGAAGCTATTTCATGAAATCAAGAAGTTAAGAAGTTGAAAAAAACTTACCTTTACCCTTCTTCCCACTTGGTTGATGTAGGAATAGATGCTTCTCACCTAAAATAATAATGGAACAAAGATGCTAATTGCTTCCACTTCCATGAAACATATGAAACAAGACTCACCCTCTGACTGCTTTATTTAGGTATGAGGACATTCCATGAGTCTTTACATTGGAAGAAGCTGTTCTGATTGCAGACCACAAACTCCTCATTAAAATTCTTGGAGCTGAAACTGATTATCTGGCTGATATATTACAGAAGTGGACATTAAGGCAAAGTTCTTATCATTATGATATCATGGCTAAGTTATCTGAAAAACAAAGCAAAACTGTACTTTTCCTGCTGACTAATAGAGATGAAAATGTTGCCTAAAAGAATCCCTTCATGTACTCCTTTTGTCTTCCGCCCTTTGTGAGGAAGTGGGACCATGTACCTTGAAATGAGTCACAGCAGAAATGGACAGAGTCAGCCGGATTTCCTGTTGCCTTGCAGCTTGTGCAGGCTTTAAAACCTGGGCAAAGTAGGTGAGAAGTGTTGCCATCTGGACTGGCAGATTTTACATTCACTCTGTACAGGTGCAAATGGCTACAAGGTGTTGGACAGTAAAGGAGCAAGAACATGCAGGTGAGAAAGATTTGGGAATTTGAGTACAAATCAGTCAGCCATTCTGCTTACCGCTGGCCCCCAGATGAACTCTGTCAGAGTCACTGCACCACTATCTCCCTCCAGATATCCTAGTAAATTGGTAGGAGCAGTCAGGGACACAGAGACAAAACCCTGCATTTTCCCTTTCTTTCTACCTCTAATCTGGTATTCCTCTTTAAGGATAAAGCCTGAAATGAAAGGTTAGTTTGTCCTTTGTGATCAAACATCACCAATGTACATACACACCTACAACACCTGCTCTGAACACTGAAGCCTTATTAGCTGCTCTTAAACCCTGGCAATGCTCAGCAATGCCCCTTCTAGTTAGCCAAGTATCCAGCTTCTTGCCTTGAGGGACAAGAGTATAGCTGACTGTCTTACATCTCTGCTCAAATGTGCTTCATAAACTTGATACCTCACAGGTAGATTTAATTGCAATGTTTGAGTATAGGAAGAACCTAAATATGGTACTGTGTATGTGTGTGTCTACATAAATATAAATATAAATATAAATAAATATAAATATAAATATAAATATAAATATAAATATGTATGTATATGTATATATATGTGTGTGTCTATGTGTGTACATGCGGGCAGTCAAATGCCTCCCTGACATATGATCCCATCAGATCTCGGAAGCTCAGCAGGGTCAGCCCTGGTTAGTACTTGGGTGGGAGACCTCCTGGGAATACCGGGGGCTGTAGGTTCTAGTCCTGAGGACTTCACTGTCACCGTCCAAGCTCACTTGGCTGTGGCAGATGAACCTGAGGAGTTAAAGGGTGGGGCCAGTTCTGCACACGCTGAGCCTCACCTAAAAAATCATGTGCACAGGCTCGAAGGACACACCCATGTGGGTAGAGCCCTTCCCAAATCTTCATTCGCGAAGCCGAGCCATACAATATACATGTGTGTACATGTATATACATATGTATAGATATAGAATAAATATATAAATATAAAATACGTATAAGCGAGATATACAGTAGTGTATATATATATATATACTATTACCATAAGAAGCAGCAGCAGAGCACTGGGATACATTATGGCATTCAATAAGCTGCTCTGTGAATTTAATTGAGTACTTCCTGGCATACCCATACCCCAGGTCAACTCTCTTAAATTTCTGGGGACAGTCAGGAAGTTAATAAAAGCCAAGAAGTCTTTCCAATAGACTGTTTGCATCTGTATCCCCTGTTCAATAGACTTGGCCAGACTGCCATCCCCTGCACTGTTACATTTACAAGCTGAGGTGTAAGCTCAGAGTTCACCTACAAGAGAGGAACCCAATAAAAATCTACAGACCAAAAACTTTCTTGAAATAGATATAGAGGAATAACTTTTGTTCTACTCGATTTTTCAGTGGCAGAAACTCTTAATCAAGGTAAGGGAAATGATCCTTGGAGGATGAGTATCCTCACTCACCCACCCATAGTCAATTGTAGGGAATCACTGTTCACTCACAGTCCCTCTTAGCATAAGAAAGCGTGAGATCATGTATGTAAAGGGACTTAAATTCAATCATCCCCATTGTAGAATTGCTCAGCACCCATTTTTTTTCTAGTCACTTCTCAGTGGAGGAGAAAGAACTTGAATCCTTGTACATCTCAAACACTGAAGTGTTCTAATCTGCTGCAGGAAGGAGGCTCCCCCTTCAAGAGCAAAATACTATTCCACCTCATCACTAAAAAAAAGACAGAGCATTATTTCAATAAAGACAACCAAATTCTAGATCCTGAAGGAAGGGATTTATGTCACTAATTTCAGAAATATGCAGGTAGTTCAGCATTTGGCAAACAAAGGCAGCTCAGATTGTCACATATGAAGGTCCTCATTTCTGAGCATCTCTCTGCAGGGTACTCAGGCACCTTCTCAAGGCTAATTCAAGAGGCCAGGCTCCTTCCGGTATCTTAAGGGCAACAGGATAGTGACAATTTTCAGTGGATCTTTGGCCAAGGCTTATCTGAGATCCAGTGTTTTATGCAAAGACCTCTTAGCTTGGATACCTTGCAGCTCCACATATTTTCATAACACATGATTTAAAAAGGAAGATCCAATTTCTTTTCTCATTTATGTGCACGTAAATTTGGTGCAACTCCACTGAAACCCATGACTGAAACTAGTGAAGCAAAGGGGAGCATAAATTATAGGGAAAATCAGGCTTTACATTTCTTAGTTGCAGCTCTCCCATGTGACAAATGATTCTGGGGCCCTATTTTGGATGTATCTAACTTGAAACAGCTTTTCAAACCAGAGTACTTAATACTGTCTAACAATCAGTCTTCTGCAGGGCACCCAAAAGTGAAGTTTCAGTATTGCAAGTCAGTCTTAAAAATCTTGGCCATTTTTTCAAAGGATGTGTCAGTGTCTCAAACAGATGCAAAAGCAATGACCACTCAAATAGTTTGGTGTTTACAGGTTCATCAATCAAAAAGAAACACTTTGATCACCTGACATGATTCAAGCAACATAGCTGATATCTGATACCAGACCAAGATCATACAGATCTAATAAACTTTTGGCTCCTGCAAATTTCTTTTAAAAAATATAAAAGAGGATCAGTTATAGAGAAGTTGATTAATATGCACTCTGTTCAAACAGTCTTCAACATCTGTGTATTAAATTCATTTATTAAATTATACCAATCTGTATTTTAATGAGTAAAAGATACTTATTCTGCCATCCATCAAAATAAACTCAGGAAATACTTAACATTATAATCATTTTTCTTGTTTGAACACGAGTTATGAAATATGAATCCCACAGTAAGAATGCTGTACTTGCCATTATGATCAAATATGTTTTTACAGGTGCACCAAATATTCTGTTTTCATTTCATTCTCAAACTGTTGAAAATATAAACCATGTTTTATATTTCTTTGGTAGGTAATATTGCCTTTTTTCCCCCCACATGGCACCCATTATTAGTGAGTTATTACCATGCCCTTTTTCAAACACACACTACATATCCTAAAGTTGCTTAGTAATGAAAATACAAATTTATGTAACATCTAGTATCAAATAACACTTAGGGCACACTTTGGCACTGAAAGGTTTGGGGCACTAATAACTAGCAAGTGCATGTTAATATTGCCAGATAAGGTGTATACAATCTGTTGGGTCAAGTTCAGCCTTTTACCACTTTGCTTTTCTTTGCCCAAGGAAAGTTAATTTTTAGATACTGCAGGGCTTCATATATGCATGCATAGAATTTTTGTTTCTTATTGCTCTGATAATTGTGATTTTTATTTCTATTTTCTTGGTCTCCTTTCTTTAAAATAAAAAAAAAATAAAGGAAAAAAAATCTTGGCAGACAGACAGCCAGCCCAGCTGGGACAGCAGGTGAGCTAAACTATAGACTTCTTCCCAGTATCAGTTTGACACTATATCAAACACTAAGTATAGTCATTAAAAAATTCCTTCCTTCTATTTGTACAGAGTGAACAGCCAATTAAAGACAGAGCTTAGTTCTGGAAACCATATTCTTAAAGAAAACAGTATTTGGGTGAGGGCAGTGAAGAAAAGCAAGATATAACTGTGAGGCACAGAGCTGCCCAGCTGGTATTGGATGCACACACCTCTGGGGCTTGGTGGAGCTACAAGTCCAATACAGAGGTTTGGCACTGGGACTGTAATAAACAGGTAAAGCTCACCAAATAAGTAACTGAGACTATAACAGTAGTTTCAATAAAGAAGTGGGAACTTCCCTATTGATTTCAGTGGGAGTAGATTCAAACCATGAAAGATCACACCAGCAGTAAAGCCAGCACTCCAGAAAAAACAGTCACATTCTGGAAAGCCAGTGTAACCACATGTTAATCTGGGGGCTTTTTTGTAAAACAAATCAAGAGAGTAGGAAATAATTTGGCATTTTATTGGCAAAGGGGGAAACCCCTTCAAGGAAGCCATCCCTTCTTACAGGTGCAACCACAGCATAAGTTACCACCATCCCAAAATTACAGCTGAGGCAACATCAACCCTTTTCACGGGTACATGGAAAACAGCTGATATGAGGAAGGTCTCTGGTGAGTGGAAGAGAATAGTAACTTGGTAATAACCCACTATGTTCAAACATGGCATTAGGAATGGGAAAATTTACCATTTCTACTTTAAACACAGTACTAAAAATACTAATTTTCTTAAAAGATATCATTGTCACTGAATTTATGATTTTTATTCCCGATCTCATTAGCCCATATCATATATAATATTCTGAGTAATTTCTTACTGAAAAATCCACTATTTCTGTGCTATATAAACAGTTCATGTAGATCTAGAAAGTGAAGAAAAGCCACTGGTCTTAACTCAAAGTATACAGGCCCAGTAACCAGTACATTGGATTCTTGGCTACTGTTTGCCTTGAACAGTCTTCAAAGACAAAAGTAAAATACATCTCACAGAAGACCATAACCATACTTGGTCTATCAGAAGCATCTGGAAATCTAGCATATTCCTATCTATTCTACATCTACTTAAAAAAAAAAAAGTAGGCAAATCCTTCCAGCTGGCAAAGCCTAATTTTTTTTTGACTTTTCTGTACTGTACAGAATAAAACATGGGCATATATATATATGCTTATACAAAACACAAAGAGCAGATTTTTTAACCAGAGAAGCATTTTTCCTGACTTCTTGATTTTAATATTTGAAAAGCACCTTTGTGGATTGCATTCTATGGACAGGTTGGAAATATTTGAAATGTCACATTTATTGTCCCCCTGGGATGATCAACACAGATTCATGATTAAATGTAAATTATTTGTGGAATTTTCTCTCCATTTCACCACTTCCAATCAATACAACAAAAGGAAAAACTTCAGCTTGAGTTGGTGGAATGATACCTGCTTCCCATTAGTCCAATGATTGTAAGAGGAATCCCTATGAATATAGAAATCCACAAAGAAGGCTTTAACAGTCCTGATTCTTATAAAATCTTCAACAATAGACATATAAAAAAATAAATCTGTGGCAACCCAAAACCTGTATAGATAGGACACATATCAGAGACAATACTTAAATGCTGCTCTGTAAGGAATATTAAGGATGCTTTAAGTTAATCACTCAATTCATTGAATTCTTTTGGGGAATGTCCTTCACTGTGAGTTTCTCAGCATTTGCCTTCAGTTCTGACCATCTTTTTCAGGCCTACTACACATCTAAGAATTTAGCAGTTATTTTATGCCAAAGCAGGAACCTCACACTCTTCTATAAATTTGGAAAAGATGGAATAATTTGGTGATTTCTCTTCCTTGGCCTCCACCTGGATTTGTAAAACAACCATCATAAACCAACACAACATTTCAAGCTAAAACAGTATAAAAATCAATGAGCTACTCCTGGACTTTTTCTTACCTGACCCAAATCTGGAAATTGAATTCTCTACCCTTACAGAAAAGAATTCTCAAATTTCTGCCATCATGAGGAAACTAAAATAGAGTTTCCAAGTGTGCATGTCTATGCTTTTATTATGAAAAATTGGCAACAAGAGTTTTCTTTCTTTTACTCATTAGAAGGACAAATGGCTGCAAAAGATTTTTCATGGGAAGAGTTTGTTAATGTAATTATTTTTTTAAGAGAAATAAGAAAAGGAAATAGCAGTATGTTTATCGGTGTTACACCAAAGTAGCAACTTCAGTATCTACAGGCAGAGGAATACCACCAAGGTGTAACTCCTAGTCCCAAACACCTCAACACACTATCCCTACCCAAGAATTATCTCAGCAGTCTTCAAAGTAAAAAATGTAGTTTTCTATTGGTAAGCTGTTCCCCTTGCACCTTATGGGCTCTTAGGAGTATCTGTGAGACATTCTCCATTTTGGTGCTTAGTGGTCAGGAAGAAAATGAAAGTATTGAGTAGAGGCAAAACACAAGCTGTCTCTTAAGTGAACTGTCTACCACCAAAATATTACATACATTGGGGTTAGCATTTTTATTATTTTTCTTTTCAGATTGATGCTTCTAAGTCTTTCTTTGTCAAAGAGAATTTAACTTCCCTGTGCCCTAACATATACTCCATCAGATTTCCATTCTTCACATACCTCTTTTCAACTGCCACCTGAGGCCTTTGGCAAGCAATGTATTTCCCCAAATTTCTGATCTTATATTAAATAATATGTTTTTCAATAGCCTCTGAAGACACATAATTAACACAAGGATGTAGAAAATCAAAATCATGTTAACAGATAAAAGAATACTATTGAACAGGGAAAAAAAAACCCAAACAAGTCTCCTAAGACAAATAACAGAGCAGAGCAGAAACACTTAGTTCACATTGTAGAAGATACTGAGCAAGTAGTAATTCTGGAAAAACTTTGGTATAAGAGGTAAATACAAATTCAGTGCAAGTTTACAAAGTTAAATGGCTGGTTTAGAGGCAAATATATCTCTGACCTACATATACAGGAAAAGGAATGTTCTTTTTTCTATTAACTCCTGGAGATTTTCATGGTCCTACCCACCTCAGTGCTTGGAAGTTATTAACAAATTGGAGGGAATTCACAGGAAAGTATATAAATTGTCCAAAATTTTATAGCAGTTGATTTAAAATTAATATATGAACATCAGAAGTTAAATGCTAAAACAGATAACATAACAACAACAGACATGTATTTCAAAGACCTAAACACTAAAGTGTTAAACCATTCTGACTGGGTAAGTTATAATTTCTTTTGTCAACATTTGGAGACACATATGCCTCATCATAAAAAACTTAGTTCACATGTTCAATATTTATATGTGTACAGGTGAAGAGCTCCCAGACAGCAGCAAAAGGTACTGCACATCTGTGAATAGCTGAACTGCACATGCATTACTTCCACATACCTGAATCCAGGATTCCTGCTGGTCTTGTTACCAGCACATTACTGTACACTCACACCTGAAATAAGTTGCCCCAAAATTTTCTGGGAATTCTTAGCTGGCTGGTAAAGATGGTGTCTGAGAACAGGCTATTTGTGCTGTTAACAGTTGGACAGATTATTCCTGATTGCCTTTTCTTTCCCAAGGCAACTTGGGGATATACATACTTTGAGGGTAACCTCAACTACTTTCTAACCACCATCTTTCTTCAAGAAAGACCTTCCAGCTCTAATAAGAGAAACATTGCTATTGCTGCTGCAGATCAGCTGAAATGTTTATTTTTGTTTGTGGTATCTATCAAATGTGCATATCTCTCTCAGAAGCCATATCTTGTCAAATCTGTCTGCTAATGAGACTATTGTTTATTTCCTGTCTTTTTTATGTACTCCACTGAGAAAAGCAATTGACTAAGAGCAGATGCAACAAAGATAATACAACCATAGATAAGATAACCATAATTTGAAGCTATTACTTACTAATTTACCATAAAAAATCTTTTAAGTGGAATATCAACTGAAATTTTGTCTTAGAAGCTGCTGAAAATAGTCCCTTAAGACAAAAGAGTAAGAGATTGTTTATAAGAGCTGGTTCTCAGCAGAGGTTTTGGGAAGGAAATAAGCATTCTTCACCAGTTGCACAGTATATTGCCTTAGGCAGAGTACATTGATACTAAAACAGTTTGCCTTATTATTCATCTCTGTTCATTTCTGCCATTGGTTTTGGTGCTGACATGAAAATAAATAACAGAGTACCTAAACAAATGTTTTGTCTAATGGAGATCTTATAAATGACATGCCAGTTACATAAAATGTTAGAGTCTCTTCTGTCACTGTTTTTGCATCAAAACAAAGTATGTGATTTATGAGAAAAACAATTAAATACAACCAAAAGTGCATGGAAGGACTCTCTTTAAATTCCACAGACCTTCAAAATGGATTTTTAAAAGAAGAAATAAAAGTTACTGACAGAAAAAATATAACTTCAGAGGGCCCATGGGAATACTAAGAAACTTAAACTACTCTGAAAAGAAAGACCAAGTGGAAGCTCCAAAAAGCACTTACAGAGGGGGATGACAAAGCAACAGAATCTAAAAAAAGACACACAGAGTAGATCAAGATTGGATTACAGTAATGTAATCCATTAATATTTTGTACACAAGGCTACAATTTCCCCAAACACCCAATTATAGATATGAAAAGTTTTGAAATGGCCAGTATTTTTATCACCCAACTTGCATATTTCTTATGGCATCAACAGAAAGGAAAAAAAAAAAGAGAAACTACCCCAAAGAAAGAGTAAAAGCATTTAAGTGAGGTTTCTGCCCTGAATTCTTCAGTGGAGTCCAGAGAAGTAGTTCCAGGATCACGGATTTGCAGTGCCTAGTCCCATGTATCTCTCCTCTTGCTCCAGCTATGTTAGACACCAGATCAGTAATTTTGGGGTCAGAACCACCTTGGGGGTGGGGGGGCTGTGGAAGAGGAAGGGGTGAGTCAAACCTCATGGAGGTGGGATGTTGTCGTATCCCTCATGGGAGGCACTAAGCCCACATGAGGAAGCCCTGGAGCAGCTGCCAGTCAAAAACAGCCCAGGAAAACTAACACCCCACAGCTCCTGGAGCCTCTGACCCAGCTGGGATTGGCAGGGACAGCGAGAGCACTGCCCCTCACCCTGCCCTGGAACCCCAGAGGGGCCAGTGGGCCAGAAACCTGGGGAAGGTTGGTCACAGGGATCAGAGCAGATAAAACCACAGGCACATGTGTGCCACATGTGGCAGTCCTGCCATGTGAGCATGTGAGAGCTGGTCTTCCACAAGGTTCCAATGGTAGCTGTATGATCTGTCTCTGTCTCTTTCTCCTTCTCTCCTCTTAGTCCCTCTGCTTCTCTTTCTTTGCTCCTTTCTTGATGCTTTGAGTGGCTTGGATCTGGGGGGATTGAATTTTGACTTAAGTGTTGTGAAGAGACTGGAGCTTGATTTAAGTGTTGTGGATAACTATGTGCTGGGTTGGTATTGTCATGGAATATTTTGTCTAGCTTGTGTAGGTCCCTTTTTGAACTTTTGCCAAGTTCCCTTATTTTCTTCCCTAAATTAATAAAATTACCTCTTGGGAACAAGCCTGTGGCTTATTCTCTTGACGCTATCTGGAGGTATTAAAGAACCCTATACATATATTTTAAAGTGAAAATTCTGGCTGTGCCAGTGAGTTTGCAGCTCTGGGGCTGAAGTGATATAAGCTATGAGAGTAAGTATTCATGACTTTTCATATAGAGTCCTGAACCTCTCATGGAATGCTTTTACCTTCAAATATTCATCAGAGTTGAAGTGGAATGGTACATGTGCCTGCACTATTTCTTGTTGACTGCTCTTCCCAGATCTTAATTTCCGACCGGTCTCCATCTGCTCTTTACCATTAAGTATGAATATTGCTGATACTGCCAGAATTCTGCTCCATTGTGGCAGGCCATGATGCAAGGTATCCACTGATTTATCACTGCTTCAGAGTGTGTTTCTAATTCCTTCTCTCTTCTGGGGACTGATGCTTGCCCAGACACCTGAATATGCTGCACATTTTGTGTGTTACAAAACTGTCACAAACCATGGTGCCTATAGTTAGCTGGCCTGAATTCATGCTGTGAGAACATAAAGGAAATAATTTTGTTGGACAAAACTGCGATGGTACCCTACAGATCCATTTGGTTTGAGCCACTCTATGCAAAGCATAGATTTTATTCTCATAAGTTTCTCTCAGATTCTTTAAAGGAAGAAGACAAGAAGGGCACTGAACCACGGTGGGAAAACATTCTGGACCAACTCAGGAAATGAGGTCAAGTGACAGAATGGTGAAAACTCTTCTTGTGTTGAATTAAAGACTTGATAAGTATTTTCTTGGGGCACATATCCTAGGTTCAAATGAGACCCTATTTCACACGTGTGGTGTCAGGACTCTGACTGGCCTCACCTGGGGCTGTCACCTTTGCCCCTGCCCATGGGCTCTGCAGCCTCAGCTCAGGCTGGTGCCTTCAGTTTCTCCAAGAGCTGTAGCATGGGTGTCTCCACCTCTGACCATGGCCTCTGCTGATTTGGACTCAGACCTGTGGACCCACATCTGGCTTGATCTTGGACCAGCATGGGGATTACTGGACTGTCTCCAATCCTCGTTGCCATTACCAAACCTGATTCCGACACTGACTCCTCCTCTAGCATGATGATCTGGACTATTGGCCAATCCCAGATGCCATTCCTAGGCCTGCCTTGCTCCCTGGTTGGAGGAAGTGGGATGGTGCTGGCAAGGTCCCTGCCCTGCTCACCATGAGTCCCAGCTACCCAGCCCTGAACAGAACAACTGAGGAAAAAGGAGTGCAGGAAATGTCTTACACATTCTAAATGATTCTTTCTTAAACTCTAAATTGTGTTTGGCTTCAAAAAACAAGACAAAAATTGTATCACACAAATACAAAGTATAGCCCCTCCACTATCTGAAACTACTTGCTTCTCAAAGGAAGAAGAATCTTGAAGGGTGCGTAAGAAGGATATGTATTACAAACTAATACATTTCCAGCTGGTTTAAAATTTTTGTCAAATAGAAGAATTATACCAAATTAATTTGTATAAAGTGCTGGGGAATTTGAGGAATATTTTACTATAATCAATAATAATGATATCTATGCAGTTTCAGAAACATGATGGGTTTATTAGGTAATTTCTAAGAAGATTCATTTGTTCTAGAATCATAATGACCAGAGAACTTTAACTAAAGTTTTGCTGAGCAGGTACAAAATACTAAATACCAAATAATTATGGTTTGCATACCAATAACTAAACCTTACAATAACTGTAGTATTTTCTATCTACTGGGGGAAAAAATCATGGTTGTGTATTATTACAATGTAGGAATGTATATTTGAACTGATTTAAGTAGTTTAAATTTCTGATGTTCAGTAATAATACTTTCTTTTGATTGCACAATTTATGGGATTATTCATAGTCCCCTAAATTCTAAGCACAGTAAAGACCTGATCACAAACTCTATAAAATTCTGGATGTAAGAGGCCAGATTTCAAGTTTCATTTTACTTCAGAATTCTATAGAAACTGAATAATACACTGCTGAGTCCTATTGTTTTAAGTAACTTGATTTACTAAACGATCTGGTACAAACTAAAAAAGAAACCACATAAAAACTGTATTTTACTTGATATTACCTTTATTTAACTGAAATTCTGCTTTGAATTCCTAGAGTTCCATGTTTCTTAAGTTGCAAAGACAGTAAAAACTCAATAATTCATAAGAAACATTATAGGTAAATGCCTAACAAAAATTCCTGAAGCAGTATGTGTGTTTTGTACTGTACTTATCATGATATTTGCCCATTGTACATGTGTACATTCATCATCTTTGATTCTGTAGTTTCTCTCCTTTTGTGGGTTATATATGAAAGAAATAATATTATTTGTGCTCATTTATATTATCAGAATATATTGTATTTCCATGGCTGATGCATTTCTCTTCACTAGCATGATATGGGTTTTTAAATTACAGGCCAGCACATGGCATGATGATTGGCAAAGAGCATTTTCTGAAAGACTATGTGCTGGTTAGAACTGAAATTACCACTTGTTTCAAAATGTTCCAGGGAATGATTGCCCACTGAGATAATAAGTTAAGAAAACATCAAACAGAGTTTAACAATGAAGTTGTATCATGTATTTAAGGGAAATTCGACGTATTTAATACTGTGCCCTGTTTTGCAAAGTGCAATACCATACTCTTTAAAAACCTTTTCCCCCTATTTTTCTAAGTGCCATAAAACAAATCAGTTACAATTCATCATTCCAAACAGTCAAGCCTAGAATTTTATAGAAGCACAAGTAATTATAAGGAAAGCATATGTTATAGAAATAATAAAATCCCAGTATAAAGGTCAAGCTATGTCAAGTGAAAAGCTTTTATTAAAGAACCTCTAGTTCTGACCTAGAGACCCTCAAAATCATTATGATAATGTCCACCTCTGTTGAAATTAAATGGTTCGGTCAAGAGACATATTTTAATATCTTCAGTAAAGCTTTTACTTACAATGCACTCTTGAAAAATCAGATCACAACACTATCATGGGAATATTGTATAGCATATCAGTATTTATGCATAGCAACTGTGTCCAGTCCATCTTTTACTTTATTTTACTCTTCCTTGTGCTTCTGGTTCTTTACCTTTAAAAATTATTTGGGGCAACATTTAGTTTAGTCTTAGTCTAAAAACTATTGAGACAAATTCACACTGAATTAACATTTTATATACCACTGGAGCAGCTAGAAGCTTCAACTTTGGCAAACTGAGTATTCTAAAATCTGGCAAAACTCACAATAACTGAACCAAAGAGCACCCATCTTAGGTAGCAGGTGATCAGTTAATGAGCCTAAAAGACAGAGAACATAAGATAATAGTGAAAGAATTATGGACAGCAATTGCTCAGTGACCATTCTTGACTGATCTGCAAAATGGCATGTGACCAAAAATAAAATGGGATACAAATGTGTATTTGAAAAGAACAAAACCGAAATATTTCTCTGATTTCAAAGGAGAGCTCATTAACAGCTCATTATAATATACTCTACATGATTTTACTGCCTTCCCATGTCAACTCTTGTGCAAAGTATTTTTGGACAATTGTCTTGGCTATTATTTTAGCTTCACTTGTTTCACAGTAGAAGGCAGGGGGAAATATCTGCAATATAAGCTGTAAAGTTTATGACACTTGTTACAGGAAAGTGTCATTCAAACATGATAGAAGATGCTGAATGAGATGGAAATATGGATAAGTTCATGAAGAACAGTGAACTTGGAGTCACTCTTTTGCTAAGCTCCTGGAAAAAGCTGTATTGTTTAGGAGATCAGCTGAATGCCAATGAAGCACACACTGATTTGTAATGGATGTGGAAAATTCAAAGGCTGAGATTTTTTGAACATTGACTAAAAGACTCAATAGTTGATAAAACCAATGGGAAATCCACATCTCATTTTCAAAAGTAATTTGAAAACCATTACTTTAAGTGCACTTTTTAACTGGAAATATGAAGCATTTATATGATGAAGAACTAAAGTCTTTCTGTGTCTACCTACAGAACTCCCAGGCAGAGATGAGAACAGCCTTCCCTATTGTCCCCTTTTCTGCATCCTCTTCATTCATAGATAATTTTTTAAATCATAACCCCCATTTTTGTCTATTATTTATCTCTACTTTTTATTGTGTTCATTAACAGGTGAGCATACATTTTAATTGAACATGCATGTAAACAAATAACATAAATACCCCATTTTAAAGTTCTATGCAAAAGTGAGAGTGTGGCAGAAATGAGCTTACCCATGGAACCTCAACTGATTTATCCTGAGAATATGCATTTTGATACAGGCTTTAATTACATGATCATTAACTTTTTTTTTTCCATGGCCCTCCAACCATTTCAGTACTCAGAGTGGATGGTGGTGTTTACTTAATGAACAGCTGTTCAATATTTACTTCATTATTCAATACAAGGCTCAATTTTTTGGTGGATGGCCTCATGCCATCTTTGTTGCACACTATTCATACTCTCCTCTAAAAGATATTAATTAACCTCCCCATGAGTTTCCTTTTATGATGCTAATCAGTATAATTTTGAAAGACCACAAATATTAATTATATCACTGATATTCTAGTGAGTTGTATGCACATCCTACAAATACGGGACTGAAGTAGGAACAGTACAGTTAATAACATCCATGAATTTTGAGTATGCAGTGTGACACACCTTGGGTTTGATTTACAGCTCCAATTGACCTAAGTTGCAATCAGGCACTTTTTCTAATATGTTTCCACAATGTGAGTCAAGGTACCAAGAAAATTAAATACACTCTGTTAGCACCAATCCATGAAAAGTTTGTTTGAAGTTACCTCCTCAGTATCACATATCTAGAGCTGAGATAGGAATTCAGTTGTCCAGACGAGCATCTGCATCTTCATAGTGAGGCTCTACCTTTCTCTTACTGAAACCTCTTGCTACAGCTTTACATTCCTTCCCAGTTCTGCAACAAATGGGTGTGGAGACAAACTTATCTGTGATACAAACTATATAAAGGTAATTTCCATCCTTCCTTGGGGACAGAGATCCCAGAGGTAAAAACATACAGTTCTATAACTAAAAGTTGTGCCATGATCCATATGCAAACCTTTAAAGCAGAATTTCCTGATTTTTGATGCCTAGAATTTTCAATGCTCATAAAGTCTCACTTTTCACTTCCAGTTTTCCCTGTTATTGACTTTTGGCCAGGTAATCACCCAGTTGAGAAGCACTTGGGGTTGCTGGTGGATAAGAGACTGGCCATGAGCTGGCCATGCACACTCGCAGCCCAGAAAGCCAATCCTGGACTGCATCAACAGCACCATGGGCAGCAGGTCAAGGGAGGGGATTCTGCCCCTCTGTTCTGCTCTGCTGAGACCACACCTGCAGTGCTGCATCCAGACCTCAGGTCCCCAACAAAGGAAAGACATGGACCTGTTAGAGTCCAACCTTTTCAGAGGGATGGAGCACCTCCACCATGAAGAAAGGCTGTGAGAATTGGGATTTTTCAGCCTGGAAAACAGAAGGCTATGGGTGACCTAATTGCAGCCTTCCAGTATCTGAGGGGAGCCTGTAAGAAAGATGAGGCAAGACTATTCACAAGAGCATGTAGTGACAGGGGAATGGGTTCAAATTTAAAGAGAGTAAGTTTAGATTTTATATTAGAAAAAAATTCTTTACTTTGAGGGCAGTGAGGCACTGGAACAGGTTGCTCAGGGAAATTGTGGATGCCCCATCCCTGGTGGTGTTCAAGGCCAGGCTGGATGAGGCTTTGAGCAACCTGGTCTAATGGAAGGTGTCCCTGCCCATGGTGGTTGGAACTGGATGATCTTCAAGGTCCCTCCCAACCCAAACAATTCTGTAATTCTATGATTTTCTGAATTTCCTCTCTAGTTTCCTTTGTTTTCCTTTAGTTCTCCCTTACATCTCTGAGTCCTTGTTTCTCTAGATATATTGTTTCAGTCCAGCCCTTCTCTTTCTCAAACTGAAGCTTTGTTTCTATTGCATCTGAAAGTAGGATTCCTTCTTTACCTTTTTGTGGCAAAAGAATGGTTATAGTTGAAAACAGATAATCTCATAATGAATATAATGCTCTCATTTTAGTGTCCATTTAAGCCAGAAAATTCACCTTTTTTCTCTACCATTCTGAGCTAGGGCATATTCAGTTTCTTGATGAGGGATGGTGCCTACTGAGTAGAGAGAGATCTATGGACCTTCAGACACCTGTGGATGGAGGTTTAACCCATAAAACCTAAGGTTTTTATCTGCATCTTCATTGAAGTAGCCAAATAATGACAGAAGGAATACCTTCTGTTGACAAATGGGCCCCCTGAAAATTTTGATTTTTCTCTCCCCGAGTTTAGGGGCCCTGGCACACTTCAAAGCCCAGATTTCACAAACTTCAGGGACTTGGGCAAAAAATACATATTTTTTCCTTACATCCTTCCTAGAAATGGCAGAACTGTTTTAGCTGGAGCTCTTCAGAAAAGTACAGCCTGGGACAGCTACTTGGCATGGAAAACTTCAGTCAAAGCAGTTACAGTTTGGCACTATTATAAGTAGACAAAATCAAAGTTTCATAATAGGAAGTATTAGGTCATTTTAATAATAGGCAGTTCTATCACCTATAAAACCTTTAAACATAATAAAATATTGTGTGTGTAAACAAATATCAAGAAAAGTCCTTTTAAAAAGTGTCCTGGTGAAATGAGAAACAGAAAAAACAAACATGCAAAAATGTGAAATATCACATCCTGACTCTGAAAAGTAAAGACACATATACTTCTCCACCTTAACACAGCATGTGTCTTGAGCTTTCTTCACCTCGGTCCAAAAACAGAAGAACAAAAAACAGAACTTTAATCTGCCAGGAAAAAAAAAAAAGTAAATATTAAGTTAGAGTCCTTGAGCTTCCTTGCTTCCCTGTATTAAAGCACAGCGAGTCTACGGCCTAACCTCTGACATCCCTCTGGCTTCTTCAATGTAGCTTAATGAATCCCCAGATACTCTATTTTCATTTTCTCTGTGTGTTTTCCCTCTGCAATCTGGTGAAGCCTCTTTTTTTCATCTCCCTCTCATATTTCCATTCTATCAGTACCCAAAATATTGAAGAGCATCTGATTGCCCTGAATTAGAGTTTCATGGGCTGGGACAAACTTCAAAACTTCAAAACGTCTTTCATTGACTTTGGAACAGTTTTATTACAAAATACTGTCCTAGATTGAAATACAGTAGTGATATTCAAGGAATATCAGTTTAGAGTGCTTAAGAGAGTAAAAAATCACTTTTATTCAATAGTTCCTATTTTTTAAAGTCAAAGAGGGTTTTATGACTGCCTAATCTGTCTTGCATAACATACTGTAAATCTCCCACAATAATTTCCACATTATTCACATAACTTTTTTATTTGCTAAAGAACATGATTGAGAATCATATTCACTCCAGATTTAAAATCTTCATGTAATGGCAAATATACCTTATCTTTGGAATGGTGGATTTAGTCATGAAAAATAGATGACCCATCACTATGCCAACATTGAAAGAAAACTCCTAAAGTCTGTTCTGTCATACTGAGGGCAGCAAAGGATTGACTCGAGTAAAACTGATCACAGGCTTTGTGGCTAGTTCAGAATTCATAACAACCAGCATAAAACCTGCAGGATAAAAGGAGTTATCTAAATTAAAGGGTTATATAGATATATATGATACAATATAACTTGTAAATATTGCTTCTATTGTTTGCCATAATACTAGGCAGTAAACTCACAGGACCTTGCTGGTTTAAATAAAATGCAAGAAGGAACTGACTGAAGGATACATTTTAATAGCCCTCTGTCAGGCAGAGTTAACACACTTGCACTTCTAACAACAGCATTTTTATTAAATCTTTATTATGCTGTATTTAAAAAAGTCCCCTTAGCCCTCAGGTAGTTGGTCGATGCTGAGTTTTCAATGAAATATTTACGAAGTTCTTTGTTTAGAAGTTTAATTGTATCTTTAAATGACTTTCATATGTTTATGTGCTTTACCCTCCAATATAAATGCCATATGATGCTCTATCATACTGTCCGGAATAGTCATTATGCATTTCACCATCACAACTGTTACATAACAATAAGCAGAAAAAAAGGACAAAAGGATAACTAAGTTAAACCAGATCTTATACATACTTATTTTGTTGGCAACACAGATCATATCTCCAGCAAAATGTGTTTCTAATCATGTAACATAGCATAGTGCTGTAATACTTTCCATATTTAAACTTTTTGGTCAATGTATAATACTATAAAAGATACTAAAAGGTACTCTGCACTGACCTTTCAATTTCTCTGCCATGAGCTGGGGGAAGGAGAAGACTCTTATGAATAAAGAACAGGGATGGGATGATGAGATCTAAGGTGGACTCCTTAAATGAAATTCAGTTTTGCTTTTATAAGGGTTGTGGAGATCACTTACTCTTGTGGTACAATATTTAAAGAAAAGCATGGCTTAGAAGATTTATTATCTTTCCAGGTAATGAATGACAATTTTAGAAACACTTTCCTGATTTGTGAGCTAAAGGGATATTTTGTAAAGTGAAAACACATTAGAGGTCCCTGTCACTTCATGTGAAAGCAGTGCTTCATTAAATCTGACCCCACTGTCTTCTACAATGCTCCTCAGGTGTCTCCTGTAGAGCAGATTTTGGACATCTGCTCCAAGCAGTTTGTGTCATTACTCTTCAAGAGGTTTAAGCCAGCTAGATGACAGGATGTGAGATCCCAAATAAAGCTGTCCACAGCTTTATACATGTAAGACATTCACCCATCCACCTGTGCAGCCCTTTTCTGGCGCATAGCTTGAGAGTGAGATCATGAAACAATCTCAGTTTATTTGTAAAAAGTGACCCCCTTCTCCATGCCCTGGCAGGCTGGAGAGTCATCACAGGCAAAAAGTAGGGGAAAGGAAAAGATATGAGGCAAATTTGAAGGAATAAAGAAAATTGTGGATTCATTAGTTGGTATGCTTGCTTGTAGTTGTAAGAAGGGGTAGATATGATAGGTGTGGTTTATAGGTTTATATAAGTCATACATTACTATTATGCAATTATAGCTCTTAATAGAATATGTTGGCTAACAGTGCTATTTGAATACACTCTGCAGGTTTCATATTTGTCGTCCAAGTACTATATTAAAACTCTTTGAGAAGAGTATCAGTTCACAGCTGATGAAAGACAGTTATTTCGCAAAGCTGGCAAAAAAAAACCCTGTTAATCCAGAGGACTGTAAGTGTATGACTGAATAACATTCCCTGTCTCTCTAAAACAGTAAATATTGTCTTGCTAAGTTTGTCTTCTTGATGACAATTTTCCTTGTAATAAATGGTATCTAAGATCTGTCCTTCCCATTTAAGTAACCTCCTCCAGTTATTATAAAACCAGCCAACAACATCTGAGAAATAATTTTGCTTATCATATAAGGTAGAAAACAGTATTTTCATTTATAATAAATTAGAATGAAGTCTATATGGAACAAGAAAAGCTCTGGAAAGTACATATAGAGACCATTGGTTTCAGAAGTGGAGTTAAGGAGGGTTAATTCTTTTTTTAAAAGCTACTACTAGTCTATAGCAAAGCCCACCTGCAAGAATTTACAATTTTGCAAGTTTTTATATAACTGCTCCAGCAATCATGCATGTAACTTTCAAGTCCTGCACGTTAAATACATTAGCTGAAAATTGATGGAATGCTTCTCATCAACATGCCTATCTTGGAAAGACAAAGTTTTAGCAAGACACAATCAAACATGATAACCTTTTATGTCACACCAAAAAAACTAACTGCAAGTTTTTTTCAATATTTTATAGTGTGAGCAGCATTTTATGCTACAATTTTACACCCAATTGACAGAACTATTTCATCAGTTTCAATAACTAGTTAGTTAAATGTATTACACATAAGAGAGGTTTTTCCCCCTGATTTTGTTCTCATACAAAGGCTGGATTTTATTCTAGTCTGCTTGATATAATTCTATTTACTTCACAGTTGTTGCTTATTAACACCAATGGGAAGAGAAACAGAGCCATTAAATCAGAGTTTCCTCTTTTTTTCCTTGATGCAACCTGATGCTTTTTGGTTTACCATGGAATGGTTGCATGGTGAGAGAGACAGATTTGCTTGTGTTTTTAATAATGTGTTCTCTTCAGAGAGAGTCAATATTTGCCCTGCCTAGTTTGGCTGGTTTTGCTTTTAAAATCCTTATTTCTGCTTTAAAAAAGATTGGAAATGGTAAAGAACACATCTATTAGGACTTACTGTCATTTGGGACATATGACTGAGAGAGAGGAACATCCATTTTTGTCAGAGGTAATTATGTTATGAAATTACTTCTGTGAACTGAACAATTTCTGACCAAAAACTAAATAAAGCCCTTTACATCCACTGGAAAGTCATCCAAGAACACGATGCTTAAAACCTTTCAATCCCCCCATGTCAGACTTCATGACCATTTCACCTCAGTTTGCTCTTGAGCCAGCATTGTCCAAAAGTGGTTCCTTCTGTGTATTCACTGCTCCCTCTGTGATACTCTGCTCGACAGCAAGTGTGTACCCCCTGGCCCTGTTTCCTGTGCTGATCAAGCTTGGTACTTCCATCACATCTGATAAGGACTTAATTCCCCTTATTGTGCTGGACTTTTCTGCTTTCTTGAAAATGCTTACCAGAACAGTACATGCTATTCCAGATAAGGTCTTATCAGAGAACAGAATCAGGACAAATAGCCTATCTTTATGGAAGAACTGTTTTGGAAGTATTTCAATTGAAATTTAATGGAAATACCATTAAGCTTTGTTTGGCTTTGTAGAAGGTGACACAAAATACTCTGAATCAGCGCAGCTGAAAAAATAGTCTTTGCTGATGCTCACTGAGAAAGAAATTTTCCTTTCTGAGATGACTTGGTTAATTATTTTGCTTATTTGTGACCCAAATTGAAACACAAAGTAAAAAAGCTCCATCATTCCTCATCATGTATGTAATTTATCACAGAATACAGTTCTGTTCCTCTACTTATTAAGCCTCTCCCAGACATTCTTTTGTGTTCTGAGCTTCTGAAAAAGCCTAAGGTAAAACTGAATCATTGCAGTTCTCTGCAAACCTCTGAGCTTACTGCTTCTTTCTCACTGATACATCAAAACTGATTTAGGAATTTAAATATTTCATTACCTACATGAAACAAAAGAACCTTTTTTCTTTTCCTCCACAACTCAAGGCAGTCATGCCTTCCAAAAAAAAGAAAGCTCTTGCTCCTGTTACCAGTAGAGGTGTGTCAATACAGACAGAACCCTCTAAAAAGGATGCAGCCACTCAGGCTTCTGGCTGCATAGACTGTTTGAGCCTGGACCTACTACCAGAGGACAGTGTGAGAAGCAGCTGCATATGATGTGAGCAGGTGAACGATTTGCTGGGTCTGGTGGCAGAGCTAAAGGAAGAGGTGGAAAGGCTCAGAAGCATAAGGGAGAGTGAAAGGGAAATTGACTGATGGAGTCACACCCTTTCCACTCCTAAGGAAGCCCAGCAGGAGGTGGTGAAGCCCAGCCCCTCCTGCCATCAGGCAGACGGAACAAACCATAGGGATGGGGATGAATGGAAACAGGTGCCTGGTCATAGAGGCAAAAACACCCCCTCTCGACCCCTTTCACCTACTGGGATGCCCTTAAAAAACAGGTATATGGCCCTGGACTTAGTAAGTCTGATGGAGGACAGTCAGGAGGAAGATCTGTCTACAAGGTCTTCTGGTTGTCCCCAGTCTACCAGACGGATTACAACTACAGATACAAGGAAAAAGAGAAGAGTTGTTGTAATCAGTGACTCCCTTTTGAGGGGAGCTGAGGGCCCTATTTGTTGGCCAGACCCATCCCACAGGCAAGTTTGCTGCCTTCCCAGGGCCAAGGTGAGGGATATTACTAAGAGACTTTCTAGGCTTATTCAACCCTCAGACTATTACCCACTGTTGGTTGTCCAGGTTGGAAGTGATGACATCAATAAAAGAAGTACCAAGGTAATAAAAAAAGATTTTAAGGCACTGGCCCGATCACTTCATGGGACAGGAGCAGAGGTAGTAATTGGCTCAGTTCCTGTGCTAGCCGGGATGAATGAGGAGAGGTTTAGGAAAGCCCAGCTTACCAATAGGTGGCTTAGGGGATGGTGCTATCATCAAAATTTTGGGGTTTTTTATCATGGGGCAAACTCCATGTTGCCAAGTCTCCTCAAACCAGACGGGCTTCATTTATCTAGGGAGGGCAAAAGAACTGTAGCCCATAAGTTGGCAGGGTTGGTTAGGAAGGCTTTAAACTAGGTTTGAAGGGGGAAGGGACGGCAATTGTGCTCTCCAGAGATAGGCCTAAGGGCATAGAGCCCGAGTTGAGAATAAAATCAATGGCCCAGCTGAAGTGCATGTACACCAATGCACGCAGTATGGGAAACAAACAAGAGCAGCTGGAAGCCATAGTGCAGCAGGAAAACTATGACATATTTGCCGTCACAGAAACATGATGGGATGGCACACACGACTGGAGTGCTGCTATGGGGGGCTACAAGCTCTTCAGAAAGGACAGGCAGGGAAGGAGAGGTGGAGGGGTGGTTTTACATGTTAGGCAGTCTCTTGACTCTGTTGAAGTTGAGGTCAACAGTGACAAGGTTGAGTGCCTGTGGACTAGAATCAGGCAGAAGGCCAACAAGGCTGATATACTTGTGGGTGTATGTTACAGACTGCCCAACCAGGATGATGAAGGAGATTAATTATTCTACAAGCAGCTGGTGGATGTCTCAAAATCTCCAGCCCTTGTTCTTGTGGGTGACTTTAACCTGCCAGATATCTGCTGGGAGCTTCATACTGCAGAGAAGAGGCAGTCAAGGAGGTTCCTGGAGTGTGTAGAGGACAATTTCCTTCATCAACTGGTAAATGAGCCTACCAGAGGTAAGGTCCAGCTAGACCTACTGTTTACAAACAGAGAGGGGCTCGTGGATGATGTAGTGGTTGGAGGCCGCCTGGGACACAGCAAACATGAAATAATAGAATTTTCAATACTCAGGGATGCAAGGAGAGCCATCATTAAAGCCTCTACACTGGACTTCCAGAGGGCAGATTCTGGCCTATTCAAAAGACTTATTCAGAGTATATCCTGGGAAACAGCCCTTGGGAACAAGGGGGTCCAGGAGGGATGGACATGTTTCAAGCAGGAAATTTTGAGTGCATAGCAACAGGCTGTCCCAGTGTGCCCAAAGGCCAGCCGGAGGGGGAGACGGACAGCTTGGTTAAATAGGGAGATTCTGAAAGAAATCAGGGATAAAAAGAAAGTTTACAGACTGTGGAAAAAAGGGCTGGCTACTTATGAAGAATTTACGAAGATAGCTAGGTCATGCAAAAATAAAATCAGGGAAAGAAAAGTGCAGTTTGAAGTTAATTTGGCTAATTCTGTTAGGGATAACAAAAAGTCCTTCTATAAATACATTAATAACAAAAGGAGGGGCAAAGAAACTTCCATTCTCTGTTGGACTTGGAGGGAAATATAGTTAAGGAAGATGAGGAGAAGGCTGAGGTACTTAACACCTACTTTGCCTCAGTTTTCACCAGTAAGACAGGTGGCCCTCAAGACAACTGGCCTCTGGAGCTGGTAGATAGAGAGAGGGATCTGAATAGCCCTCCTGTATTCCAGGAGGATATAGTTACTGACTTACTGAGCCAGCTGAATCCTAACAAGTCTATGGGACCAGACGGGATCCATCCCAGGGTGATGAGGGAGCTGGCAGAAGAGCTTGCCAAGCCACTCTCCATCATCTTCCAACAGTCCTGGCTCTCTGGGGAGGTCCCAGATGATTGGAAGCTGGCAAGTGTCATCCCCAATCCACAAAAAGGGCTGCAAGCAGGACCCTGGCAACTACAGGCCTGTCAGCCTGACCTCCATGCCTGGCAGGGTTATGGAGCAGATCATCCTGAGTGCAATCAGACAGCACCTTCAGGGTGGACAAGGGATTAGACCCAGCCAGCAGGGGTTTAGGAGGGGCAGGTCCTGTCTGACCAACCTGATCTCTTTTTATGATCAGGCGACGCACCTGGTGTATGAAGGGAAGGCTGTGGATGTGTCTATCTGGACTTCAGCAAGGCCTTTGACACTGTCTCCCATATTATACTCCTGGAAAAACTGGTAGCCTATGGCCTGGACAAGTGTATCCTCTCCTGGATTAAGAGCTGGCTGGAGGGTCAGGCCCAGAGAGTGCTGGTGAATGGAGCTGCATCCAGCTGGCGGCCGGTCACCAGTGGTGTTCCTCAGGGGTCTGTGTTGGGTCCAGTCCTGTTTAACATCTTTATTGACGATTTAGATGAGGGGATTGAGTCCATCATCAGCAAATTTGCTGATGACACCAAGTTGGGAAGGAGTATCAAACTGCTGGAAGGCAGGAGGGCTCTGCAGAGGGATCTGGATAGACTTGAGAGATGGGCTGATTCCAATGGGATGAAGTTCAACAAGGCCAAGTGCCGGGTCCTACACTTTGGCCACAACAACCCCCTGCAGCGCTCCAGGCTGGGCAGAGAGTGGCTGGAGAGCAGCCAGGCAGAAAGGGACCTTGGGGTACTAATTGACAGGAAGCTTAACATGAGCCAACAGTGTGGCCAGGTGGCCAAGAAGGCCAATGGGAAGCTGTCCTGTATCAAAAATAGCGTGGCCAGCAGGCCCAGGGCAGTGATCCTTCCCCTGTACTCTGCGTTAGTGAGGCCACACCTTGAGTACTGTGTTCAGTTCTGGGCCCCTCAGTTCAGAAAAGATATTGAGGTGCTGGAGCGAGTCCAGAGAAGAGCAACAAGGCTGGTGAAGGGACTGGAGCACAAGCCTTATGGGGAGAGGCTGAGGGAGCTGAGGTTGTTTACCCTGGAGAAGAGGAGGCTCAGAGGTGACCTCAGCACTGTCTAGAACTACCTGAAGGGAAGTTCTGGCCAGGTGGGAGTTGGTCTCTTCTCCCAGGCACTCAGCAATAGGACAAGGGGGCACGGGCTTAAGCTCTGCCTGGGGAAATTTCAGTTGGAGATTAGAAAAAAATTCTTTCCAGAGAGAGTAATCAGGCATTGGAATGGGCTGCCCAGAGAGGTGGTGGATTCACCATCCCTAGAGATTTTTAAATGGAGATTGGACATGTCACTGAGTGCCATGATCTAGTAAATGGACTGGAGTTGGACCAAGGGTTGGACTTGATGATCTCGGAGGTGTTTTCCAACCCAATCAATTCTATGATTCTATGATTCGAACTTGATCATTCATGCATCACATGGGTTATTCTCTTTTCTATCACAAAAAAAAATTCTTGTATTTCACGGTGACCAGGCACAATCTTCTGTTAGTGAATTCATATATATGACATGAAAGGATGAGAAAATGTGTCACACAAGAATGTCAAAGATCACTTTACCTTTGATTTCTTTCTCCTTCTCTGACTGATCTCTCTTTGAGGAGCTCTTGCGGGCATTTGTCAGTGCAGCTGCAGTCCTCTGCTGCCTCAAGAGCATATAGGTCTGTCAAAAAGATTCTGGTGGGTTGTGTTAATATTAGCTCAAGAGACAAAGGCTAATTGCCCAGTGATCCCTGGAAACCATCTGGAGGGAGTCAGCTCCAGCAGTTAGCCAGGAGTGGTGGGCAGGAACAGCCTGCAAGTGTTTCTCAAAGGAGAGATCAGTCAGAGGAGTCTGCAGCTGTAGAGCAGGGAGTGCTCTGTTATTGCTCTTATTATTTGTCTTCTTTTTTCTTTAAATAAAGTAGGCTATTATTCTTTTAAGTAAATCAGGCTCACCCATGTTAGCCTTTGGTTGAGCTCTGAGTGTTAAGTTGAAGCATTGTGCTGGAAATAAGGCTATGAGTTTCAAAAAGCCTACGGACTTTGGGCAGACGAAACTAAATTAAAGCTGGAATATTCTATGTTGGCATTTTTTGAGTGATTTCACAGTGGTGCAGATGAAACGGAATATGAGTTTGCAGAGAGACCTATTCAATAGCTGAATCACATTCCCATTCCTCTTGGCTGCTGTTTCTACCATGTGCTGTAGGGAACAAAAGGGAAGGATAGGGCCTTGCTGTACCAGGTCATGTTCTTCACTACCTTCCTTCTCCCTCCATTTCTCCTGTGCCATTACTAGAGTGAGAAGGGATCTATACCCAACACCATGTTCAGGCTGGAACAGTCACTACCCAGTTTTTGCCCATGACAGGCAAGAAATGTTCAGTGACAAATCATGAAGTCACAGGCTGAGATCACACCTGTGGGCACCTTCAAGTGGGCTTATGGGGTTTCCCCACAAGAAGCTCCCTGGCCATGTCCTACTCTGCCAGGGCAGTCTTGCTCAGCACCTAAGCCAGCCCAAACTGCAGGGCTTTGACGCATCACGTCTGTTGGACTGCATTTCCCCAGGAAGAGTTTTGCATGAACGGATGCTGGAATCTGAACCTGAAGCACCAGACAGACATGGTATAGGATACACTACTTATAGTAGTAAGAAATTAAATATAAACATAGGTACCTTGGCTTTACAGTGCCTCTGCCTATTGTTAAGAACTTTTCTCAGGTATAGGTGTATGGATGGCACCACAGGCTCTCCCAGGGGAGGCGGCACTAACAGCCAGAAACAGCCTCTCAATTTTTAGTTTTCCAGCAAAAAGGCAATGAACTTTCCTAGCTAAAATTTTCCCATCATTTTGGCAAGCCCCAGAGCCCTCCCCTGACCCAAAAGCCCTAACCTTTTTATCTGGGGGGCAAGAAAAAAAAAGAAATAGAGAGGAAGAAGTTTTTTCTGAAGGACTTGTACAGTTAAAAATCATAAACAATAAAGAAATCTACATGCTAATGTTCCAACAGAAACAGAGACTTGGCTGACTTCCGTCATCTGAACTTTGCATTAATTAAGTGTTTTGAATTTGATTAGAATAAACTAGCCATCTCTTCTCATCCAGCATTTGCCCCTTTCCAGACTTTTTCAAAACCATACCCGAGATGATCCAGGATTTCAACCAGAGGAACAAGAAGGGAAAGAGAAGGATAGGGAGTTGAGGGCAGAAAGATAAGCAGGGAACAGACAGAAAAAACAGTTTTCATCTGCCTAGAATTTGCATTTGGATTATGTATATGTCTTACCTTGTGAGACTTGTATTGATGACACTTTCATATTAATCCTGACTTCACATATTTCACATATGTATTTTTTCATTGGAACATAATTATTTTCTGAAACTAAGAAACATGAAATAAACATGGTAACAATTATTGGTGCTTTGTTCCTGCTTTTGTTGGAACTTGGAGAGGCACTTGACAACCTAGACCAGGGCTACTTTGACAATGTTTGAAGAACCAGTTCAGCCATAGGTTGATGTCAACTGCACTAATCAGAACTCTATCAGTGGATAACTGTATTCATATGTTGCACTGCACTACTCAGATATGCATGGCAAGCTCCACAGGACACTCAGGCTACTCAAATCAGTTTTCTCATCTAGGCAATTTATCCTGAAACTAATAATTCAGCTGTGGGGTCACTAATTTTTCCTTTAAATACACATTCCCCCATTCCTGATAACACATATGGAAGCATGACTATCCAGATGCCATCTGGATGCCATCCAGAGAGACCTGACAGGTTTGAGAGGTGCGTTTGTGCAAACCTCATATTCATCAAGGCCAAGTGCAAGGTCCTGCACATGGGTCAAGGCAATCGCAAGCAAAACCACAGGCTGGGAAGAGAACGAGTGGATTGAAAGCAAGCCTGAGGAGAAGCTCTTCAGGGTGCTGGTGGATGAGAAGCACAAAGTGACCCAGCTGTACTAGAACCCCAAAAAGCAAAACATGTCCTGGTCTGCATCAAAAGAAGCATTGAGAGAAGTGATTCTTTCCCTCTGCTCTTCTCACCTGTGGTACTGCATCTGGTTCTAGGGTTCCCAGCATAAGAAGGACATGGACCTGATTGAGCAACTCCAGAGGTGATCAGAGAACTGGAGCACCCCTGCTATGAAGACAGGCTGAAGTTCAGCCAGGGGAGGAGAAGTCATATACCATCTTCCAGTCCCTAAAGGGGCCACAAGAGAGCTGTAAAAGCACTTTTCACAAGAGCACAAAGTGTTAGGAGAGGAGGGAATGGCTTCAAACTGAAAGGGGGTGGGTTTAGATTAGATATTAGGAAGAAATTCTTTACTAGTAGCATAATTAGATACTGGAACAGGTTGCCCAGAGTAGCTGTGTGTGGCTCATCCCTGGAAGTGCTCAAGACCAAGTTGGATGGGGCTTTGAGCAACCTGGTCTAGTGGAAGGTGTCCCACCATGGCGGGGTGTTGAAAGTAGACAACCTTTAGGATGCATTGCAACTCAAACCATTCTATGGTTCTATGCCTGTTTCACTCAGTGGGAAACCTCATTGTTACACCACAGCAGCTTTGTAGGGAAAGCAGAAGGACCCGAAGTTCAGCTCTCCATTCAGATACAAGGAGCCTGAATCCTCGGCTCCCGTTTCCCAGCGCTCTGAACAGCAGGCTGTGCACCACACTTTATTTATGCAAACATGTGAGCATGTACACAGAAAAAGGAAGGGGAGAAGGTGTTGAAATCTGTTCTGTGCCATAGCCAAGAATTCAAGATTCATGGGGCCAGACAGACACTTAACTAAGTTGGTTGTGCAATCTGCTTGGCGACCCACAGTCCTGGGAAGTAAAAGCAGTAGCTGCTGATTCGAATCCCCCATTTTTACCCTTGATTTTGCATTTTAAGTGTAGGTGTGACTGTTATGCTCCATGTTGAATTTAACATTGCCTGTGCTTCAGGCAGCTCAGGCGCCACACGTTGTTTTCTTGTGTAAAAGTTATACAGCCTTCTGAGGACATGGTTTCAAAACATTTAGTTGCAGCAAAAAGTACCTTAAAACACATGCAACAGCCAAACTGTAGAAACTAAGCTTTTACCAGAATATTTCAGACCTTATAATAATCCCGGTTATTATTCTTGGATTTAGGTGTTTCACATCAGTTGTGTTCTGGGCAACTTTGTATTATTCTGGATCTCATCTTAGACATCCACAACATAACAGACCTTTAGCTCCTGCTGTTAACTCCTACATCACTCCAGTGCTTTAGGTTTGCTATTGAGTTGAGCAGAGAGATGTCTGAACTGAGTCAAGTAGTTTCATTACTGTGTCAATTAGGATGTATGTGTTACTGTTCAGGAATTTAAACACTGATAGAAAAATTTGGTATGTTGAAACATTTCCCTGTTCTTTTGATCATCTAGAACATTTTTCCAAGTTCTATATGTAGTTTGAAGAGCAATTTTGAGCTAAAAATTGCTGCTTTTTGTCATTGTTCAATCCCAGGTGGCAACTAAATACCACGCTGCTGCTCTCTCATGCCCCCACCACATCAAGGTGAATTGGATAAAGGTGAAACCTGTGGCTTGAGAACAGTTTAATAACTTAAACAAAATATGCTATCACAATAAAAACATCAACAAATACTAACTGCAATGAAAAGAGAGAACAAAAAGAGGCAGAGAAATAAACCCCACGATACAATTTCTCAGCACCCGCTGATCGATGACCAGCCCATCCCCAAGCAGTGATTGGCGCCTCCCAGCCAACTCCCCCCAGTTTATGCACTGGGCATGACATCCTGAAGTATGAAATATCCCTCTGCCCAGTTTGGGACAGCTTCCCTGGCCAAGGTCCCTCTGACTTCTTGTGCACCTCCTCACTGGCAGAGCATGAGACGCTGAAAAGTTCTTGATTTTGGGTAAGCACTACTTAGCAACAACTACAACATCAGGGTGTTGTCAACACTATTCTCATGCTAAATCCAAAAAAACACAGCATTGTACCAGCTACTAGGAAGAAAAGTAACCCTATCGCAGCTAAAACTAGGATAGTTTTTTAATGCAGAATTGAAACAGAGAACCTGCAAACAATTTCCATTTCAAATAAATGGTGAAAGGGTGTGTTGTCAGAAAATTGCAATTCAGTTGCATTAGGATCTTAGTCATTGAGTTTTATCAGTTGAATATTCATTACATGGAAATTGCAAGCCCCACATAAGCAGGGGAAACAGAGTATTTCAAGCAGAATCTGGTAGTAACATGTATGTTTATCCAGCAAGTCACCACCTTTACCCCTTCAATACAGTTGTGATAGCTGCAGAAGAAACAAGGTTCCTTCCCATACCTCACTTGGCCATGTCCGTTTTCCCTCTGTGTGGTCCTGGAGCCTGCAGCCAAAGTTCATTTCAAAGAATACATGCAGTTTAGTTTCTTCAAAATTATCTAGAGTTACTCTTTCATTTAGCAAAACATATATTTTTTATAACACTCTGCCTGTGACATGCCATGGTCCTAACTACTGTTCTTGTCCTGGCCTAAAGCTCACGTATCAGCAAAGCTACATGTTGCTCAATAAGCCTTATTCTGGTATATATCACTCAAAATTTTTTGTTTGCAAGACAAAGTTGACAACCCTAGTTCTTTACTTACCTCTGTTTAAAGTTACTCATCCTGTTATTACACAATGGGAAAAATTGGTATCAGTCAATTTTAAGTGGATTGCTCTACAATTGTAACAGACCGCAGAAAAATTTTTGAACACTCTGTTTATAAAAAGTAACAGGAGTTTTGTTTCCACCCAATTTTTCCGTGATGTCTACAAAACACTTAAAACTAGTAAGAATGCTGGAGTGCTGAGATCACTGTTTATCATAATGACCAAAATTGTTTTACAGTTTTCCTGTGCTCCCTGTTCACTTATAGCTGTCTGTTGTCTCTTGTCTTATAACCAGACTGCAAATTCATCCAAGTTTCTTTTCCTTTGTTTTTACAACACTTGACACAACAGGATCCCAAGGATCTGAAACACTTCAATAATACTTCAACCAATTATGAAAATCTTTGGTGTTGAGTGTGGTTTAGTTGCAAATCTGTAGAAAGAAAAGAATTATCTTTACAGTTCATCTTTCCCCCCTCCTTTCAATAATCCTCACACAGTTCATATTACTAGGGTTGGGTTGACTGTGTGGTCAGTCCAGCAGCAGTTTCCCCAGCTAAGCTCTTTGTCTGCTGTGCAAAGCAGAGCTCAATGGGCATTATGAGCAGTGACGTGGGATATGGTTCTCTAGTTATGTTTGCATGTATTTCTTTTATTTGCTTAGTTGAAAATACACACTGATAATAAATCAACTCCAAGTCACTCCTAAAGACCTTCTTTAGTACCAAAAGTATGAGCTTACACTACCTGGAGAAAAAGAAAGCATCTTCTAACTAAAAGCTAAGCGACCCCCTCTCCTCTAGTAATTGCTTCCAAGATATCAAGTGGTCAGTGCCTGGGAACTGAGAATCTAGAAAAGTTCTAAGTTACACCTGACAAAGGCCAAAAGACAGAGACAGCATTTGTGCAATATTGCCACACCACTCTCACTCTCTCACTGCTCAGATTAGACAAAAATTTGGAAAATGTATTCAGAGTGGCTGCTGTGAAGGAAAAGAAGAAAGGTGGGATGAGATGATGTAATATTTTTGCAATTGGATGAAGAGACAGGAATGGGGTTTGAAGTCACAATGAAGTAAAGACAATAATCAGATGAGAATTTAACACCTAAGAAATATAATATCCATCATGTGGATATAGACATCAGAGAGCAAGTGCTATTGCAGGTGCTGACAGATGGGAAGGTTGATCCTGCTTTGGTTGATCCTGCTGTGAGTGTGAAAAAACAAAGCGGGTCAAAAAGAGAGAGAGAGCCAAGGAAGAAGGCTCTGCAGTGCCACCTGGAGAGCCAGGAGGCAGAAAAAGGGAAAGAAGTGAGAAGAGGCAAAGGGCAAATGGAGAAGAGAGGAAAGCAAAGGCAAAGGGAAAGCAAAAGGAAGGCGGGGCAGGGGGCAAGGGGAGAGAAGGGGCGAAGGGAAGGGGCGGGAAGGGGCGGGAAGGGGAAGCAAGGGGAGGGGAGGGAAAGGAAGGAAAGGGAAAGGAAGGGAAGGGAAAGGAAGGGAGAGGAAAGGAAGGGAAGGAAGTACAGAGAGCAAGATGAGCAAGCAGCACACACTGATGGCCTAAGGAACTTGCTATTAAAAATCATTCCTAGAGATGGAAAGAACTGAAGGAAAAGCTCGAAAAGCTTCTCATTTTAGGTTTTCTTTTTATATTTCAGTCAGATTTTTTTTATATTTTTTCCATATGCCCAAATTGAGCTTCTTAAATTACTGTGTTTAGAAATAAACACATGGAAACAATAAACATCTAAAACATTAGCTTGCATATTTCCTTAATGTATGCATATTTCTCTCCAATTTTCCACATGAAATGAGACTAATTCACTTAAATTTCTTGGGATCCACCCTCTGTCAAAGTTTCCATGATTTCAGGGTTAGCTCAGTAGTTGATTAATACCTTTGAGAGTGTGGACTTATAAATTTTAAGTCAGTTGCTCAGCTTGTGCCTAGCAGAATATTTACACCAAATTCAAGTGACCCCTGTCAATTTACACAGATGAGAAATTGCCTATTATTTCTTTTTCTTTTCATGAAACAATAAGGAGAATATTATGCATATAGAAGTCTCCCCTTCTAAAGGAATACAGTCGAGGTTTCTTCAAAGGTTTTTCTCCTTAGGGGTATTTTGTGCCACATTTTTAATACATCCTTGGAAATTTCAATGTGCTGTTTTATATTCCACAGCTATTTGTAAATGTAAAATTAATTCACTTCTGCTTAAATTCAGTCTTCCTGTGGATTAATACCAAAAGCAGAATTTTATTCAATATGAGCATTTTTCTGACATTCCTGGAGCAGAGAACTTGTCTTCAGACCATCTGATCTTGTCCCCCAGTAGGGGCCTAAAGCAGATGCACATGACATCACGTGATCCTGGCTACTTTTTGTAGCACATGCCCTTCATAAACTCCCATACCTCACAGCCATCACATGAGGGATGTCAGAGAACACATACCTGTTTATTCCTTCTCATACTGGTAAATGGGCTGTTGTCCATTAATTTGGCTAATCCTGTTTTGACCATGCTAGCACTACCTCCACAATATCCCAGGCAGCACAGTTCAGATTTTCATTACCTCTTTTATAAAGAATAACTTTGTTTTCTGGTCTGTTTTTCCTTTTATTTTTTAGCTCTCATTATACCCTGTAACAGTTCAGATTCTTTATAGGTGTCTCATGCCAAAATCTCACTGACTACTGGTATGAATTATCCGCCCCAATTCAACCAAGGGATATTCTGGCCTGTTTTGCTTTTAATTTTGTAGTGACAACAAATTCCCTGGCTGGAAGAAGAGCATGGCCCAACATGCAGGAAGAGGTAAAAGGCAGAGGATTTAAGCACAGCAGCACACATTCCAGGCACCATGAACTAAGAGAGCAGGTCATGGGAAGTTGAGGAGGTCTATTCATATATTAAAATATTCTCCAGAGCTATTTTAATGTAATTTTGGAGTCAAGAAGAGAAAAAAACCCCTTCCTGAATTTGAGAGTCCTACCCCTGCAACTTACACTTTTTTGATGTTAGCATTAAACATTTTATGCTATTTTAACCCAGTGGTCCCCAACTACTACTAGTTCATGTGCCACAACATTGGTTAGAAACTACCTCTTTGTACAAACTCTTTGGACTTTGTGTCTGATTGATTTAAAATGTCTTAATGACCTGCAAACATGAACAATACTGAAATACAAAGAATCCATCATCTTCCAATGCATGGTATTAAGATTTTTTGTGTTGAAGAGCACTGGCCAAATACCTTACACCAACTATTACAGAGAACTAGAGCTTATTTAGCAAGCCCCATGTCAACTGACAGCTAGAGTCGTTTTGTTAGAGACCTCCTTTACTTACTTTTTGTACATGATGTCAAACCCATTACAGTCCTCACTGTACAACACTCACTTGTGAACTGCATCACTGTGAAAATCAAGCTGCATACTTCTATTTTTCCCTGGTCCTCAAATTCTATGCTGTTGTATTCTTTCGTCCCTTTTCTTTATTACACAGAAGACTGGAATATTAATTGTTTAGTTCACTATGCACATGTATATGTTTTAATAAGTATGTTCATTCAGTTTATATATCACTGAAGTACTTTATGCTTTATTTTCTAAATTGTGAACCACTCTTTTTCTTCTTCTTAAACTTTTTAGTTTTCTAAAATATGGACACAGGAAATGGGCAGAGCATGGCAGAAGTGGCTGCATTAGGTGAATAAGTTATATGAGTGACATAAAAGACAGAATACTGTCCTCACTTCTGCTCACTTCTGTTCACTATTTATTAGTCTCCATGTCACTTAAGGGGGTGCAAGGCTGCACTTCAGTCACCTTTAGGATATCCTGCTGCTTGTTGCTATGGATTCACCATTTATGTATACAACCACTTTAGCAGTGATTTTCATGTAGAAGATTTCCATTGATGTTTATTTTTAGTCATCCAGTTTACTTTCTTATGCTTTCTTTAAATGAGCATTTTCTTTATATGATACCTTCTTTTTCTGTGATCAACTGCCAGTGGTCCTCCCATACAATCTTATCTCTCCACTCCACCATACCCTTAAAGGTTGTTTCATGTAAAGGCTATAAAAATGTCAACATGGATTAGCTACGTTCATATTTTTAATTATCCAATCATTTTTGAAGGACCCGCTTTCAACTGAATGGCTCTGCAATTGCTTCATTCCCTTCACTCATTGCTTTTATTAAAACCGACACACTGTACAGCCTCTTTGACAACCACACAGGAATCACACCAACAAAAGACAAGGAGCTGACAGAGTTCCACCCAGGTGTTTTGACATCACCCCACCATATGCACCTCTCTGGAATATAGTTATGACTTTCAGGCCTACAGCAGGATAATCGAATCTGTCAGATGATGTTGTTTTTCCTCCTGCTGCCTAAACTCTCATAAGCAGAAAAGGGATTTGCTCTAGTTGAGTTTTACTAAGTAAATTTTAATTTGAGTGGATAGTCATTTTCTGTAACTGAGCTACAGCTGAACTTATGAGAAAGATCCAACTATATATTTATGAGCTTTATGACTTACAACTTTTATTTTATTAAGTATCATTGTCAATGTCTCAACATTTAATAAGTCAATAGGTGTCAAGTCCCAAAATCTAAAAGGAACACTTGAAACTTTTAATAGACAAGCTCTTAATTGACAACCTACACATAAGTATAAGCTTAGGCAGAACATTCAAAATAGGAAAAAGTATTCACTGGAAAAAATACACAGAAATATGATATATGCTTTTCTTCTTAGTATCTCCAGATCAAGACTCTTCCTTCAACTACAGCTTAATCAACCACAAGGTATCACATACAAGAAGCAGTAATTGTTTGAAGTTTACAATATATATACTACATAATAAAATTATGTTGATTAATATAGCATTATTTTGTCCATGAACTCCACAATCTTCATAGCATGCACATATTGCAGTCTATGATGATACCAGTTCTTTTATTTTGACATTCACGTATCATTTTGATGCAGTAAAATATTTTAGAAAGCCAAGCCCAGAAAATCTTCATCTTCAAATTTGTTGGGAAAAAAAATCCTACACAAAAGTTGAACTTCTTGACATAATCCAACAATGTTCTGCCAAGATGTTAACGTAAAAAAATATCCAGCTGGGCAGTGATGCATTAAACATTCTCTGGAGAAAACTTGATTCTATGACAGTAAAAGGATTAATCAGTTTCACATTTTGAACCTTCTATAAAAATAAAATATTCCCAGTTTTTTTCTAAACTTCTGAAAATCCATTGAATATAGCTTTTTTTTTATGTTGCCCAATCATATTTATCTATCTGCCCATTTTCCAACCAGTATTTTTTCTTTGCACATACTGCTTAACTTGCTCACCTCTTCCTCAGGGAAGCAGGAATGGGAGACCTCAGCCTTCCCCATGGCCTCCAGTGAGGTAGTACAATGATGTACAGGATGTAGGATGGAGATGAATGGTAAAGGTAAGTCTGTTTTACTGGATGGTCAGAAAGAAAACAGGACTTCTTTTACTCAAAGCATTCATGTTTCTCCAGTTTGCAGGAATAGGTCCTGTTTGCACTCCATAGGCGTGGTTATATTGAAATAACAATCCGCTCCTGACCTGTGAGTGAAGAAGTGTGTTCCCAATTCTCACCACATTTTAAGCTCTGTAAACCCCAGGCTGCAGTGTGGTAAGAGGCTCACTGTAATTGCTCCTCCTAAGAGCTTTGGCTTCTTTTATAAGATGCAAGATTTCTTTTGTGGATGTCAAGAAGCTGGAGGGGATGGTCTGTTAACAGAGACTTGCTGTAAGATACACCAGTAGAACCTCAGCTGAGAAGGAGCGAAGGCTGGAGGCAATAAGGGCTGCATTCTTAGTACATCTCAAGGGAACTGCAAACAACACTCACAAAGGTCTGATAAATCTCAATGAGTCAGGGAACAGAAAATGAATGATTTTCTGCAACCTTCCTCCAAACATAAATATGTCCTGTTCTACCATGACTGACTTGAAACCAAGCCAGACCAGTGGCTGTGGAGGTACATGCAACAAGACATGGTAAACTCATGCTGTGTGAAAGGTGTATGTGATGTTCCATTATCTTCCCCTCTCTATTCTAGCTGTATGTTTTCTAAACTATAGCACATCACATCTTCTTTTGTTTCTCTTTTGACTACTTTTATTGAGAAAATATGAGGATATTTGCCCTGAAATGGAAGCTGGAAATCAACTTGATACATGTTGAGGTGAGTCTGTTTTAGCAGTTGATTGCTCCCAGCCCTTTCATATACTCAAAGTAAATGCTGAAGTTGGAGTGGAATACTTCAGTCCCACAGGTTCAACACAAAACAGATTTTAATCTACAGTTTGCATTTTTGCTGGTAACACACATTAAGATACTTGATATCTTAATGAGTTGCCATATTCAAAGCACTGATTCGGGAAAAATAGATTTCAGATGGAAGCTAAGCCCCTGTAAGCATCCCAAAGCACAATAGCTATTCAAACTCTGTGTTTTCCCTTTCAGAGAGGCACACATGCAAACAGATTGTTTAGGGCCTCCTCTGAGGCAGCACATACCTCAGGAACTTCAGTCGTGCCTCTCTGCAGAAAGCAACTTAATGGCCTCATTTACAGCAGTAATGAAAATGAGCCACAATTTATTCGCTGCCCAGCTGACATGGGGCAGCACTTTCATCCGCACAACTAAATTGTCTTAACCCCCAAAGTAAGGAAGCGGTTCCTCCAAACTGTTTTCTGGGAATGACCTCTGGTATGTGCCACCCTTTGGTCTCTGTTCAAGCATCACCTGGAATAAAGCTTCTTGGCTTATGTGAAATGCACACCCGAGACTGTGTGGTAACAAACAATATGGACAACACATGGCGATGCCTGGCCCCACACCTGCAGGGGTTATTTTATTAGTAGAGATGGAGTCATTGCATCTAGCTGTAATTATTTAATGTCAAAGTGTTAAGTAGCCATGAGAGCCCAGTGTGAGATACCCTGAGGACTGCTTTTGGGTGCCTTACCCTCTAAGCCTCCAAACAGAAACACTGCAATGTCTAGGATGGTGCTTGTTTATCAGGATGAATGGCCAGGGAAGCTGTGCTTCCAGTAGTTTCTGTTGTCATAAGTAAACCCAGTGGAGCTGTATTGGTCAAGCTCAGACCATCCATCCAGTCTGCTGCAGAGAAAAGAGACTGAGAAGTCTATTGTCTCTGGCAGTAATTCTTCCATAGTAATACAATGCAGTTGAATGGGTGATTTCTAAATACAGTCTCCACTATTCTCACAAGCCTGGAGAGCTTTTATTTATCTGTGCACAATGTTTGTTTTTCAATTGGACGTTATGGAAAATCTGACAGTAATGTAAAGGATGATTAGCAATAAAACAAAATATCAACCAATAGCTTCTAAATTTAATCATAGGCTAAATGTCTACATTCAGACATGGTTAATCAAAACCAGTTTGTAAACTTCATTTTATTCAGGTCAGCCAGTCAACAGTACATGTAATGCATACTATAAAACTGATTTAGGGCTTTTGGACACCCAAGCATCTACATAAACCGAGCAAGTATTAACTAGGTCTGTCTACTCATAAATTACAGCACATTGTTTTTAAGTGACCAGGATAAAAAGCAACATGCCGTGAACCATCTACATCATGTTTTTTTCTCCTTTGACCAATTTCCCAGTTACTCTCTCAAATTATCACTCCAGTTCCTTCTTTGTTCATCTCTGTATTGTTTCCATATAATTGTCCAAACCCGCCTGCAAGGAAACTAATCAAAAAAGGCTGAAGCACAAGAACATTGACCACTTGATAGTTTGCCCAGCTTATTAAAAATATGAGTTTGACATCCTGCAGCATGTTTTAACAATCGGTTCACAAATTACAGCATGGCTAAATACAATTAAATTCATTCCACTGCACACAATAACTATTTAACATATGCTGTGAATCTTGTACACAGATCAGGACTCTGCACTGTTTTCCTACAGCTGTTAGTCCAGTCTTGTTTCCTTGTGCTACAGTTCCACCAGTTCTCGTAACATAAAAAGGTTTGGGCTGGGTCATAGCTTGGTTGTAATTTTAACAAAACAAAACAAAGCAAAACCTCAAAACCCCACTCAGATGTTTTTAGAAGCAATGATGGCTTTCCATAAGCAAAATTATTCACTTCTCTGTACTCACTGCAAACCAATACTGGGTTCAGTCACTGCTGTGCTTGTAGAGGTGAACCGTGTCCAACCACTGAACCAACGCCTTGACTCTTTATCTCAAATACCCAAACACAGATAGAGCTAAAAGCATTTACTACTTATTCCAAAAGCAGATTTTGCATAAATTTATAGTACTTTTTTTCTTCTTTTTTAGGCAGAACCTGCAGAACACATATTTTAGCTAGTACAATATATGTGATAATATATTAGCTCAAATGAACTAACTTGATGTGGTATCTACCCACAGATATTACGTGCCACTCTGTATGCACCAGATCTGAGAAGCACGTGATGCACAACTCCCAGGGGATATGAAACACATGTGGGTCTGATTCGCCACTTTGTTATTCCAAATGTACACCGTTGCAACTCTAACGAAGTTACACCAGTGTAAAATTGTACTGGAAGATTAAACCCACATGTCTTTTGATATGAGCCAAATTTACAGGGCAAAGTTTTTCAGACAAATTCAGTAAACATTCAGACTTCTTCAGAGTTCCATACCTGTTTAGTTCTCAGACATCACTTTTCCCGCTTCAGGAAAAGCTTTACCTTGAGGACAGCAACTGTTATTTGTTAAAAGGCTGTCAGTAAGAACCAGAGTTATTCAAAAAACAAACAAAGAAGGAAACGAAACGAAACCAAAAAACTCAAAGAGATTGAAAAGATTTGTGACCTACAAAACATTTAAAACAAGATGGCATTTCCTGACCCTCATTCGGCTATGATTAAAACTCCTTTTTCCTGCTTAGATGTTTACCTCTTTGTAGAGTTAAAAGCAAGACCCATCACTATTTGCAAATTCTTGTGATTTCACTGCATATCTTTTCAAGTCTTTTTCCTGGCCTCCTTCCAGACAGTACACCTTTGTATTACTTTAGCCACATTTTACTGCAATAGAAAATTAACTGATTCTGTTTGATTTGGATTTGTACACAATTTTGAAAACTTATAAGCTCTATGCTTATATACTAAGTAGCTACATTTATCCACCAGCAGATAAAAAGACATTTATTAAACAAATATCTTACTGATTCTCATAAAGTGTCATTTAGGAGCAGGTGTCTGTGCTGGTGTTCTGTAGACTACTAGTTTAGTTCAATGCATAAATGAAAAAATCAGATTAGCTCTGTATATATTTCATTAAAAAGCTGACATTTCCTTCTGTTGGTAGAAAAATCAGCCTAAAGAGTCTTGAGAGCAACTTTTAATGCTACACAGAAAATACTGAGGAAATGTAATGATGATGCTAATCATGACAATATAATAATAAAAATAGTACTAGTAGTAGTAGTATTACTCTCTTTGGAAGACATAAAAGAGTAGTAACTTTTTCTGCTTCTAAGTTATTTCTACAATTTACCAAAAGTACACTTTCAAGATGTTTCAGTCACTCAAATTCTACATTGGCAGAGAGAAAAGCCTTTTCCTGTAAACAAACAAATAAACAAGCAAATAAATAAAATCCAGCCCCCATGCCACTATGTTAATTTCTAGTGATACTGAACTCAATTTGATTCCTTAATGAGTAATTTTTATATCATATTCACAGCAACTGCAAGATCTCTTTTTTATATCACCTTCTGGGAAATTTTATTATTGAAAACATTCAGTATTATTGTCCAAGTGTCAACCATAATAGTATGATAAAAAAAAATCCTTATGCATTTTCATTTCAAACAATTATACTTCAATTCTGACTACATGTTATGAATTCTTTTCCCCCTGGAAGTGTCTTTGATAAAGGCAGTCGTTTATTTGTTTTGTTTAAAAACTATTTTATATCTCCCTACTTATACATGTAATATGATTAAATATGGCTGGCAATCAATAAATAAGATCTGAGAACATTTTTGTATTTAGTTATGACAGTATTATACACTATTTATTAACATGGTAACCAAGAAACAGTAGTGACTTCAGTTATTGAATATCATAAATAGTATCTCATACAAATATTATTCATTAAGTGATTATCCTAGAATCAGGGGGCATATCTAAATACCAAACGTTCTCTGATATAAATACCTTTTTGTTTTTAAATAATTATGTATAGACACTGAGTTAGGCTGTGATTCCTCTCACCTACTTCTAATTGAATGTTAAGGAGTTGCTCAGTCATCTAAATTTAGATGTCTTATAATTGGGTGAAGGCATTGAACACATAAGGTACAGTAAGGGACCCAGAACACCCACAGAACTTGGGGCTCTGATGTACCATCAACACTTTTCTGGAGCAGCAGCTGGAGGTCAGTGAGGAAACAACATTTCCATTATAATCTCAATTTCTAGTTTAAGCAGTAAAGTCAGTGGCACTGAAATAGCAATTCAACTCACCTGGAACACTTAGGGTAGGATTTGGTTACTTAAACATGGGTACCTGATGCCATTGAGAGTCCTCCAGGAGTAACATCCATTCATCCCACTCTAACAGAGATAGGCAAAATAGGAGAGAGGGAAGTAATCATTCCTCTTTATTGAAAATAAAGAGACTGTTATAAAGCTGAATTACACAGACACACCTAGGATTCCACTCCTTTGCCTGCATTAAAGTGCCCAGTGTCATGTTAGATCCTTTGTTGTGTCTGAGATGACCCCATAGTGATGGACATTCTGTAGCCTTCTTCAGGCCTAATGCAGCAGCAGCTAAAGACCTTCTGGAGAGATCCAGACACCATATACCATTTTGGATGTCATTTTTAATATCTGAAACTTCTGACAGGTATTAAACAAAACCCACAGAAAAGCCACATCTTTCATATACATATGGTATCTCATGAATCCCATTTATACAGTCTGTCCCCATTGTTCCACCACTGCTCTTGAATTTGATCCATAGATCAAAGTTGCTACTAAGGTAGAAATGCCTGGTGTACCTGTTGGCAGGAACTCAGCTGCATGAGAATTTACTAAATTGCCCTTTCACCTCCTCCTTAATTTTCTCTGTGCTCTCTCTAGGATCATTCCTGTTTCTAGCACAATTTTCCCCCAGCTTTCTGGAGGATGACTGGTGACTTCATATGTCCTGCTGCTTCCCAACACATCAGTCTCCTTAGATGATATTCTGCAGTGTTGCCCTCTCATGGACAAGATCTTACAAGTAATGCTGCTAGAAATACATTCATTTTATGTAGTTCCACCTCTAAATCCTATAAATGCTGAGTCCAGGATTTGGTTTTGGGTTTTTTACCCCCTACATGTTGAAGTTTCAACATTTTTATATAAGACAAACATCATTTCAGAGCCCAAAATGTTACAGAAATGGGTAAAGATGGCAAACCTTCAGGCTTATCCCATATAGGAAAACAGGAGGAAATACTATGACCCTTCTCTTGTATAACTAAATATGTATCTGACTTCTGGTTCAAAGTAATTTATACTTAAAAGAATTACATTTCAGCTACTTTTAATAATACTGCATATAGCATCAGACATCACAAAATACAAAAGCCTTCATGATGCTTTGGAAAACCAATGGGAATTTAAATAAGATACAAACCAGACATCTTCTAATACTTCTTCAAGTTTTCTTCCTTCTTTTCTTCTTGTTCACAATATGACTCAGGGAGGCAGATCCTACCTGATATAAAACAGGCAGTCCAGCTTTATCAAAGAAGTTACAGTCACACGAAAGGAAAACCTGGCATGATGTGTCTAAACTGTAGATTTAACATTAACTGTGGCTAATTCTGAATGTTGTAGATGTTTCTTCCTACACAAGTTATTTCTTTACCTGAACATCTATCTGCTTTTTATTATTAGGCCCAAATAGGACATCAAAGTTTATTTTTTTTAAATTCACATGCAAAAAATGTCTCTCACTTCCATAGAACTCTCCAAACTTCTTCTTCTTACTTTAATTTGCTTCTGAGGACTTCAAAACATCTTATTGTCCACAGTAGAAGAAACATCTGTTGAAGTCATACATAGTTTCTGGCTGGAGTCAGTGATAAAAGACAGCATAGAAACTCACCAAAACATTTCATTCCTATCAACATGAAACAAAATATTACAAAAAACAAGCTCATTTTCTTTTTTTTCTTTCTTTTTTTTTAATAAGAGAAATGTGGGGAAAATTTTGCACGCCAAATAGACAAGAAAACTGTGATTTTAATTCATCAAGCCTCACATGACTGGATTTTGTATCCCAGCCAGCTGAGGCATAACCATGCTACAAAAGATGTTTCTTAATTAGCTAAGAAGGAGAAACAAATTATGAACAATGGTACTTCTCTCCACAGGATTTCGTGTTTAAAGGAATTGCTTTCCACACTAGAATTGATTTTTGCTCTTTCTACATCCTGATCTGTGTTACCACTTGCTTAGAGCAGCCTGATATTAATTACTGCTACTTTTTTCTTTGCATAAAACATCAACAAGGCCCCAACATCACATTTCAGATCTAAGCCAGCCTCCTAGAAGGTGAAGTGGGAAGTGTATGCAATGAAATTAGAACTGCCATCCTTTTTCCCTTTTTTATTAGTCTTCCCCAATTCAGCGTCTCTCTGCATTAACAGAAATCAAGAAAGAAGACCACCTGGCAAGCTTACAGAAACCCGATTGTCTTCCTGGTATGACAATACAAAAGCAAAGAACTTGAAAAAAGCTTCTGGTAATGAGAAGGAAGAACTGCAAGGAGTTATGTTGGAAACTACATTTCACAAAGTACATTTCTTGCGTAGGAGCAAGGGACACTGCATTATCCAAAAGAACTGATACTTAGAAAGCATGGTGCCCTTGCCTATTCAATTTCCATCTACTTGCAGGTCTTCAAGCAGATTTTAGTTCTACTGCTTTTGCTCAATTATTCTTTACTCCTTTGTATTTTGCCATTCCATTTCCTTTTTAATGGCACCCTACCTACTTTATGTTTTGGGTTAGTTTTTTCTCCCTTACAACCTAGAATATTAAAATTTGCCCATGTTATCACTAACTAGTTTCAATTTTTCCTTTTGCAGATCCTCTATACTTTCAACCGTATTCCTTACCCTTATGCATAATTCTGTGATTCCTCTTTTCTCCCTCCCAATTCCTTCATTTCTTGCTTTCCTGCTAGTGTTATCTATTCCATTTCCTTTTTCTTCACGTTCAGTTTTGTCTTTTTCTTCTTATTTTCCATTTCTTTTTATGTCTTTTTTTGTCCCAGGTTCTCCCTTGTACCTCACTTTCTGTTGGACACACACATTGGCATTAGAGAGCAGGAAATAAGGCAAAAAATGAAACACAGTCAGCTGGGGAAAGCACCAGAGATCTGCTTGTCTCACATATTTTTTTCTGCATTTTCTGCCTTTGTCTCCAGCTTGATGATAGTTTTATGCCTCAGTGTCATTCACACTGTTCCAATAGAATCTTGTTTTTGTTTGAGGTAAGCACTGTTTATTCAACAAAAAGTGTTTTGCTTCTGCATATATAATTTTGAAAAAGGCGTGACGATTAACTATGGGTGAACAGATAGGTTTTGCCTTTTTGAGCCAGATTTCCTAATTCCAAGGTCCCAAGGTTTATGACTTGTTTCTTGTTCCACATCTGTGGTCAGGATGCCCTAGCATTCAGCTGGAAGCATCTATGGCTTTTTAAAATATTTGTTGTATTTTGTTATTTCAGAAAACTTTGTAACATTTATGCCAAGCATCAATATCTTAATAATCCCATAGTAGCCATAAGGATCTTCTTTGTAACCTTTTTTCCTACAGCAGGTAAGCTCCTGGTCTCCTCCAGGGAAGATGCACAGTGTCAGAAGGATATTATGTATGTATGTATGGCCAAACATCGCGAATGAAGATTTGGGCAGGGCTGTCCCCACGTGGGTGTGCCCCTTCCAGCCTGCGCAGTGGATTTTAGGTGAGGCTCAGCGTGCGCAGAACTGGCCCCACCGTTTCAGTCCTGAGGTTCATCTGCCACGGCCGAGCGAGCTTGGACAGTGCCAGTGAAGTCCTCAGGACTAGAACCTACAGTACCCGGCATTTCCCAGGAGGTCTCCCATCCAAGTACTAATCCTGGGCTGACCCTGCTGAGCTTCCGAGATCTGATGGGATTGGATGTCAGGGAGGCATTTAACTGCCCAGAAGGATATTAAATGTATTGAGATAAGCCAATATTGATGATTCAGAGTGGATCTTTACAAAATATAGTTTAAATAGGTAAGAAGTAATACTTTATAGATATCTGAAAAGTGAGAAGAATAATATATAGTGAAAAGTCAGTGCAACTTGGTCCTACTCAGGAAAGTTTGTTTCTGCACTTCGTTGTATTTGGAGATGATAGAAGCTGCACTGATCTGCTTTGTTTCCATACCTGAGTTTCCAATGTCTTCCTGCAGTTGTGGAGAAGGATAAAAGTCTTAGGATACTACAATTTAAACATAACAAGATTGTATTTCTCCTCAAAGATGCGCACTTTGATGGATCTTGGAATTTCAGATGTTTATGGATACTTCTGGATTATGTAATGAGCAGAACTACCAAGATTCATGTATTGTAACCTTACAATGCATTTTTTCAAGTCACACTATTGTGTTTTCTTTTCTAAAGAGAAGTAGTAAAGCTTGGCATAATAAGCAGTCTTGTCATATTTACCAGTGTAACTTGCTGGATTTTTGTAGATGAGATATAGAGCTGTACTCACTAAACTGAGCAATCTTGTTTCTATGATCTTAGTCTTGTATATTGGAAGTCCCCAGGAATACAGACCTACTATATTTATGGCTGTTATGGTGGTTATCAAGCACACGCTGAGTAACAGCAAACAGACTGTGTCAGCAGTCAAAAGGTAATCTAAGGCAACCCACCCACTTCCTGCTGCAACAGAGAGATATTTTTGCTGAAGAAACCAAACCCTGAAGGGATGACTGTATGAACATAACAGTAATGGGAGTAGTTATTATAAAATGTCAATATATAATTAAATGTAACATTTTTCTTCCTTTTTTCTTTTAAATCCCCACACAGGATCATTTCATGAGAGCTAAGGATATCTGAGAATGTAAACTAAGCAATCTTTGGCTTCTAGTTATTACCATTTGGCAGTTTTTCTATAGCCTGTGTAAAATGGAAAGGTAGTCTTACCTCCTTAGGGCTGCAGGCCATGACAACTCCTTTTGTGCTAAACAGTCTTTCCATAAGAACTAAAGGTGTGATTTGTCATACCTAGCTCTATGTCTCTATGGCAATTGTCAATACAAAAGAGTCACATGCCATTTCATATGTCTTAAAGAATCTATTGTACATGGCATGCTCAGGTGGACACCCCAGGTGCCATATGTCAGAGGCATCAGGAACATATACTTAGGGAACTGAACAGTTGCCTACATCTTCAATAAGGGAATAGATACCCAGTTCACATGAAGATGCATAAATATTGACAGTTATTTAAGTTTAGGCTCTGAATTTGAAATATATTATGAATTAAAAGCTGAATTCTAACCTTCAATTTACAGAGGCTTAATCCTACTCTTCATGTTATCCCCCAGTGTTTACATCACACAACTGCCTATCACAAATTAACTTCCTAATTTCTGTTTGCCTTAGCATGTTGCCAGGAGGATCTACTTCATGACCATGCCAGACACAGTGGTGAGACTGACTGGTCTGGAGTTCCCAGGTTTTCCTTTTTTCCATTTTAAAAAATGAGGGTTATGTTTCTCCCTTTCCAGTCAGTAGGAACTTCACTGTGATGCCATGACTTCTCAGAAATGATGGGTTGTGGCTTAGTGACTTCATCTGCCAGTTCCCATGGACTTGTGTAACTTCAAGTTCTTTATATGATCTCAAACCTGGTTCTTCATTGTCCCAGTCCCTGCCTTTCCTTCTGCAACTCAAGCAGTGTGGATGAAACATTTGTCAGTGAAGACCAAGGCAAAAAAGTTTTTGACTACCACAACCTTCTCTATTTCCTTGATAACCAGGTCTCCCATTTCCTCCCAGAGAGGGCCCACATGTTCCCTAGTCTTCCTTTTATCACTGAAGTACCTACAGAAGCTTTGCGTCTTGCCCTCAATGTCCCTGGGCAAATGTAGTTCTATCAGGGCTTCCAGTTTTGCTAACCTGATCCCTGGCTGGTCAGACAATTTCTCTGTATCCCTCCCAGCCTGCCTCTTCTTGCTTACACTCTCTTGCAGGCTTTCTTTTTCTGTTTAAGTTTGTCCAGGGGCTACTTGTTCATTCATGCAGGCCTCCTGGAGTTTTGGCTTGACTTGCACTTTGTTGGAAAGCATTGCTCTTGAGCTTGGAGGAGGTGATCCTTGAATATTAACCAGCTTTTCTTGCACCCTTTCTTCCCTCCAGGGCTCTATCTCATGATGCACTATCAAGCAGATTCCTGAAGAGGCCAAAGTCTGCTATCCTGAGGTCCAAGGTAGCAAGCCTGCTGCATGCCCTCCTTTCTCTGCTAAGGGTGTCAAACTCCAGTAGCAAGGAAGCTGAATCCCTGACTGTGGCTCTAGTCCTGTAGACATTTGTTGATTGACCAGATTTGACTGGCCCTTCCAGTCCCCTTTGCTTTGACTGGGAGGATTGATGGAAAAACCACTGGTGCTCTGAAGTCTCTTACTGCTGCTCCAAGGGCTCTGTAATCCTTCTTGATCCTCCTCAGACTGCTCCTGGCTGCCATGCAAAACAACAGCAGTGAATAATGGTCAGTGGACTGTACAAGACCTGGTAGTCATGGTGACATCTCTGATACCAGCCCCAGTAACTATCATACTTCTCTAGAGAGCATGTCAAGCCAGCAAAGGGATGCTCCTGTATGTTTAAATTGAATTATTTAAATTATCCAATTGTTCGAATTAATAAAATCATTGGCTCTGCTGTGGTCAGAGTTATGTCTCTGTTCATGAGGATTTACTATCAGCCTTTCCTTGATTACTGATGGTTGCCTGCAATTACTGAAACATCACAAGTAGAGGAGTTATTTCTGCATTTAAAGAAGCTAACAATTCCAGTGCCTTATATAACACTGTACAAAAATGTCCTAATATTCAGCTTTTCTGGTAATCACTGAATTCAAGAAAATAAAAATTATAGATATTATTTTTGGCTTCTTGGTGGACACTTACTTCATATAAGGAACATTAATTAAGTGATTGAGAGTTATCTACCAAGAGTCCTAGTATTCATTAACCTCAGAAATAACCACTGCAATATTCAGATACATAATGCCCCGAGTTTCCATTTCTGTTTTGGTCAGTCTGGGTCTCCTTTAAAGCCTACTCTGAACTGATCAGCAGTGTTATCAGGATTATTTGCTTTCTGGAAATGTTAAAGAGATCAATGAGGACTGAAATCCCCTTACAGCAGGCACTGTGCCTCCTTTCCTTGAATAGCTGATCTCTGCAGCACTACTTCCAGACTTCAAAGGCAAGATCAGCTAACTCTTCTGTAAAATAGGCCAAAGTCTACCCAGAGAGTGTAAAAACATGTGTAAAATTGGATACAAACTGACAAGGTCTTCAGATGTACTGTAAGTAGTGAAAGAAGTCTGAAAACATGAAATGCATGACTGATGCTGGAGCCTGTAAAATTGCTGCGGTTTTGCCAATGTAACACTCCTACAGACTTGGAAACACATAAGAAATTTAAACATTACAGAACAAAGATGGATAAAATGAACAAAAGAAAAAATCAGGATTTTATGGTGAATTATATTTTTAAGATCAATCCAAATGATAAATTTCCTAAATTATACAATGAAGGGGTTCCTGCTTAATTATAGTATTTAATTAACCAAGGTGGTGGGTTGCCCCTGACCTGCAGCCAAACACCCACCCACTCATTCACTCCTCTCTCCCATAAGACAGAGAGAAAGTAGAAGGAAGATGAGAAGACTCATAGACTGAGATGATGACAGTTTAACAGAGAAAACAAAAGTTGCATGCACAAGACAAAAAAAATTAGGAATTAATTCACTACTTCCCTTCAGACGGCTGAGGACAATATCATGTAGTATGGGATATGCCTGTGGTCAGGGGGCATCAGCTCTCCCAGCTGGGTCTCCCTGTAACCTACCCCAGACTACTCACTGTGGGTAGTGAATGGGGGAGAAAGCCTTGACGCTGTGCAAAGCACTGTTCAGCAAGAGCCAAAACATTGATGTGTTATCAACACTGTTTCAGCCACAAATCCAAAGCACAGCAACACAGGCTGCTGGAATGAAAATTAACTCCATCCCAAGCAGAGCCAAAGGGAAATTAGAATTTATCTCAGTGTTTGCATAGTAAATACATAATAAAGACTAATTCAGCTATAAATGGGTTGATGAGTTGTGGATGGGAGAAGGGTCTAGAAAAGTGACCAACTACCAGTAAATAGGGAATTAACCAAGGATTCCATTGTACAGAAAAACCATTTGGAATTAAAGAAAGGCTTAGGTTGGACCTTAAAGGTTACCTAGTTCCAACCCCACCATCATGCCATCCACTGGATGAGGTTGCTCAGGGCTCCATCCAACTTGGGCTTGAACAGGTTGCAAGAGTTTCAGTGATCCCACAAGAAGAGAGGAGAGGAGAAAGTAAAGTGTTTCATGAAGGTGAAGAATCTCATCCTCATGCAGTATTATAGCATCGACAGTTTTATCCATTCTACGGTGAGAAAAGGAGGGGCTCTAATGCAAGAAAAGTAATTAAAAGAAGTCTAATAAATGTTTTCTTGAAAAACATTGGAATGTGAACAGTACCTGCAATTTCTTTCTTCTGACAGAGGGATTATCAAGCCCGCAAATCAGTCATTTCCAAGTTCTTACATCTCTGAGCAGATTCCATAGATCTAGGCATACTGCCTGCACTGTTTTATGAGAGAAAGTGGTGATTCTTTTTACATTAGCATTTCCCACAAACTCAGCACCAAGTGAGCCCACTCGCACACTTGTGCAAATGGAACTGGGTTTTCAAACCTGGTGTTTTATACACAAAAAGTTTTGGAACTCTACTTTGCCCAGGAATCCATTCACTGAAAAAAAAATCTATTACACTCTGTACCTTAGATCATTCTCTTCAAGAACTTGGCTTACCCTATTATCAATGCACATTGTTTGGTCACTGTTTTGGATTTCTTGCTATGCACAAGTTTTCTCCCTATTTTTCATAAACTCTTCCAAGAATTAATCTGGCAGAGTGCTGACCATTCTGGCCTGATCCAGAAAAACACTTAAGGCTGTCTTTAAGCACCCGAGTAGTTCTAACCAGATTGAGCTCATAATACTATTGTTTTACAAGATGGTGAAATATCTGTTTACTCATTAAAGTCTGAATATTAAGATTCAAGATTGCTTGTTCTATCCATTACAGATGTTTTCTCCTCATAAATGACAATCAAAATTTCATTTGTTTGATGTTTATATCTTTGTTCAGTTTTCTACTCTATTGGATAACTCAGTGAAAAATTCCAGGCTCTTCTTGAACAATTTATCATTCTTTTCTTTTTCTTCATTATTATTAATGGGAAATTCCAAACTTTGCAGATAAGATTTATATAGTCTTTAAAATAGAACAAGAGAATATCAGAAATGTTGTAAAAGCCTGTTTTGCAATTAATGGAATTATTAAAAAAAACTATTAAAAACCCCAAACTCCAAAACCAACCAATCCAAAATAACCAAAAAACCCCAAAATCTTCAATTGCTTTAAAAAGGATAAAATTGCCGAAATCTCTCTGACCAATGAACCACAAAGGAATCTGTCTTGCAAACATTTATGTGCCAAATTAGTTTTAAGCACATGAGTAGCACACCACACTGTATACTTTCATTAATGACCTAAAACAGGAGACAGAACATTACTCTATTACTCTTTCAGATGACATGAGAGGAGAAATAACAATCTCATGTTGCAAAAAAAAAAAAATAGGCTTTACATTTGCTACATAATAATAGATTTATTTCAGTTTTTAATGAGATTTTTCTTCTTTTACTTTTAAATTAAATGTAAATATATTGAGGTTCAGAATGATCTTTCAATATGAAAAACCTCAGTTTTAATATTTTTTAGGAGCTTAGCACTGCAAAACTTTATTAACCTCAGAAATCTTGCCCAGCTCTAATCTTCGATGACTACCATTTCTTGCGGCAAAGCTGTTACCTCTATATCCCTGTCCTCTCTCGGGATCAAAGCCTGTGAGGTCCTGACTGATACAACTGATGATGGCAATGAACTCCCTCTGCCTTTTACAAAACCTTTCTATTTGTCTGAATTCAGGATTATTCATATTTATTCATAATTTTGAAGACCATGTTCAAATTCTTTGTCATGAAGTCATCTCATGGCTTTGTGTTTGCAGGTCTAGAAGAACACCCTGAGTAACCCCATGTTGTCAGTTGTTGACACAAGCTGCATACGACAAATTCCTTCTGTAAATTTTTTTAAAATCTGTAACGGAACAAGAACATGTATTTACAGCCCTGCAGGCTATTCTTGTTTCTTGACTTTTGCAAAGGCAATGGGTCTCTTTCTAATTCCTGGCCTAAACTGGTCATAGCTTGTCTATACCCAGTTGTACTTGTGCTGCTCTCTAGTTTAATTAGCTTTTTCCTCTTTAGCAGTCACTGTCTTCACACAGCTAGAAATAACAATTATGCTTTTTTCCAAACAATCTATTTAGATAGTCCAGCAATTGATCACCTTCTCATCTTATTACCATGACTGTGATCCAGATTGTGCTTATTTTTCTTAAACACATATAACTGCATAGTGTTTCAAGCAAGTTAAGCATTTTCTTTCTTGTATGACATTCTGAGTCTCCCTGTCCTGGAGATATTTATCAGCTTTGTGTCAGTGAATTTCACTGGAAATGTTCATATATTTCTTCTGTACTTATGAATATGTTTTGCATTGGAGAGTCTATTCAGTCAAGGGAACATTCTTTGAAACTTTTTTTTTCTGAATCCTCCAGTTTATTTTTTGTCTCTGGGAGGAACTGGAGGTAGTAGCTTCTGAATATAAAACCCACTGTGACTTTGGTCATATAAAACTATAGATATCACCTCTCTTTATAGCATGTTATAACAGTGCAGATTACTTGCATGGCCCGGCATTAGAGCATACAGATGAAACCATGTAAGCCTATTCATGGTGTGGTATCCTCACTGGACAATGTAAAACCAGTTTCTATATTTCTTAGCCATGAAAACTGACCAAACTGCAAAATTGGTGTTCTTCATGCTTCCCCTTCTTCCAGCCACCATTACTTTCTCATTTATAGGCACGCAATGTTTTAGCTTCAACAACAGAGGTAAAATAAGAACCATTTCACTTCTTTCTTCTCTCTTCAGGTGACAGTCATCTTTGTGGTTAGCAAAATTCCTTAGACTATGAGGCAACTTTCCAGTCCCAATTCTATTTGTTGGGTACATACCTTAACTGTGAAACTGTGAAACTTCTATACAAAAGGCATTGGCACTGCTCTGTGGGTTGATACATAGAGGCTTAAGATATTAAAATCTAAGTGCATGCTGACTAAGGAAGTCTTTATTCTGCCATGTCTTATGTTTAATATCATTGCCAAATGCTCTCAAGCTTTGTTCCGAGTGATAAGCATAAAAGCTTATAAATCAGTTAAGGCTGGTTTCGTTGGTTTAAAAAAAAAACAAAAACCAAACAACTATTCTCTACTAAGTGCATATAACACAGCAAAGAAATTAAGAGTTCAAACACCAGTCATAAGTAAATGAGATATAGGAGATATGTGTATATATAATTATAGCTTGTGTTCTGTAAAGATAATCTTTCTTATGGAACAGTGAAAACAAACACAGAATCAAACCCACAAAAAATAGGAAAGAAAGGGCAGAGAGGCAAAGGTAACAAGTACAATTAATGTAATCTGCAGCATATTAGTCTGCTATCTGATACTTAACCTGAGAGTGTGCTCTGTAACACTGAACTATGACTTGCCTGATTTGATTGGAATAAATGAGTCAGTCAGTTTGTGACCAAAAAGTGTAGGTCTTACATATTCAATTTGTTTGCACTGGATAAGTCTTCTTCTGTACAAAGATTCTAAGTGTTGGTTGAAAATATTAACATTGCATCATAAATCAATTCTTCTTAATAATGAAGAATATTATATTGATTGTATTTGCATAGTATGCTTAACATTATTCACAAACAGGAAAGTAAAATAAAAAGAATATCCAACTTCCCAATTTCTATTTTTCAGGAATCATTTATATTCTTGTAGCATAAAATTTTGAAAAAAAATATTTATCTTTTTTCATTTGTCAACTCTTCCTTACTCAAGAATATTTGTCAAAATGTGTCTGGTGAAAGTTCCAAGACCATGGGTATCAGTTTTCAGAAGGGCTGTGCTGTACAGGCCTGCCAGCTTGTTTGGAAACCAGTCAAGAATTCTCACTGTATAACAATGACAAAAAACTCAAACTAAAACTTCTATGTCACCCTTGAAAACACGACTACACCCACTTGGCTGGTGCCACTGGAGCCTCTAGTGGATTTTTTTTACATTGCAAAACTGTAGCGCTGATATCAAACTCTGTGGTTGATAGACCTGTTATTCTATTGGAGAAATAGTGACATTTCACAGCTTCCAATGTAACTGTCACAGTCTGAATAGTATCATCATGACATGCTCTTCTGCGGACATCAAATATATTTCCCTCTATGCAGACTCTTCATATTGAAGAAACTTTTCATACCATGTTCAGGAAGGAAGACTCTGTCTTTCTCTGGAAACCAGAAGAGCTTCAATGACAAAAATATATACCTTTATTATAAATACAAGGAGCTGGATTCAGTTGCACACATATAAGCCTCTCATCATTCTACGCGGAGGATTTACAGTCTAGAATGTCGTTGCTGCTTCAGCAATCCACTGGTTTTCCCTACAATTCCTGTCTTGCCTGCCAGCCAAACGTACATGTAACTTATTGTGAAGTGTCTCAAATAGCTGTTCATACATCTGTAGGCAACTGAATCGAGACCAAGCAAGGGGATTCAGATTCAGATATTTTGACTGGGATGTCTACCCTCTAAGTGTCTACAAGTGAGCTAGATGTCTAAACTCCTATTACAGCCAGGGGAGATCTACTCAGTACAGTCACTACTGCCTACAGACACATCTGACAGCAGACACTTTGGTCAATTGCTTATATATATACATGATGCCCAGGGTGTTCCACCTGGCTCCTGCCACATCCCCAGAAGGCCAAGGAGCTCCCACAGATCCTCCATCACATCTGCCAATCAGAAGCAGTTGTTTCAAATGCCCAAGGGCATCTCAGGTGGCAGTATACACTCAAGTGTGGACTCTTGATTCAAGCCCATATAGTTTGTTTACTTATCAAGGTCATACATAAATAGTTGTACTGCAGACATCTCAATTTAGATGCCTGCATCTGAATCTGAATCTAAATCCCAAAAGGAGTTTTGACTTGGTATCTAACAGGAAGCATAAATTTCCATAACTGAAAAGAAAGTATTTTCCAAGTCAGCATATTAACCAGAACTCTATTCCAGAAAGCTTACAGTAAGTCAGTGGTAAAATCCCTAGATTTTTAGCTATATTTGTAGAACTAAACATTCAGAAGCTTTGCAAATTCCACTGCTTCTTACCCATGCACTTCAGTGTATTAACTCCTGACATCAAATAAACTAATATGTGAATGTCTGCAAGCACAGAACTCAAAAAAAATCTTCTGAATCAAATGCATTTTACAGTAAAGTAAATACATTGGCCAGAGTAGAGGATTTTGGTGAAACACTTCAGAATTTATAAGCAAGAGTACTGACATGATGATTGCACTGTACCATTACAATATTGCAATTACATGGAAAACAGGGTTTGTGCATCTCAGTCATTATATTAAATTGGCACATTTGCCCTAGATTGATTTAACCTGTTTTTATTAACACTTTCTTACAGTACATCAACTTATCCCAGAAAATGCACGGTCACATTTGGAAGCATCAAATGTACTTTGAAAAATTGTTTTTGATACTTTAAGAGAAGATTTCATTTTTCTTATTGCATTTTAGAGAAATACATTGCAAGAAGAAGAAAACTGGGATTCTTCTTCACATGTCAGTGCCTGGTGACACTTTTTGTTTTCAAAGGAGAAAGGCTCTCATTAAGAAACAACTGTGCACTTATAAATGACAGATAAAAGCTTGTAGGAAAACTGAAAAGGCAGCCCATTGGGTTTCTTGGATTTTTCTTAGCAGATTTCTTTGAGGAAGGTCATCGCTTAATCAGTTTTTTTATTGTACATACTTTAAAGAAAATCACCATAATTTTCAACAGTCTATTTATTGTGCTACACATCAAAATTAATAATTTAGAAAAATTAACAGTTTCTCTAGAACACATTATCAAAGAACATGTATAATTCTTATTTACCAGAAGGATTTTTTCTCCCACAAAATCCACTGATGCACATCCAAGAAACCCCTGGATAGAGCCTGCTGAAGATCTTTTACACTTCATGTATAAGACTATTCAATTCAAATAATGTGTGCAACGCTGAACCTAAGAGACATTAATGCCAGAAACAACAACTGCACTATATCAAGCCCAGGAAAAAGTAATGGGACTAGAAAGGGAGATTTTCCAAAAATCAGAGTTTTTATTTCATCTGTAATATTGTTGATAAATGGAAACGCTACCATGCAAAATCTCAGCACTTTTTTGGCCGGAAAGGCACTCATGCTAATATAATGAGTCTGGATTACAGAGGTTTGCCAAGCTTAGATCAAGTATAGATTAGTAATGATGTCTTTTAATGTCTTAATGATCTCTTAATGAAATACATTTATAATGCTACAATTTGCTGAGGACTCACCAAACATTTTTCATATCAGAACATGATGTTCAAAGCAAGGTTCTTAATAATAATTAACACATGTATTGTACTTTTTCTCTTCAAAGTGCTCTAAGAACATTGGTAATTAGTTAAAAACCAGTGTGCTGGGTGTATGCTATCTGTTTAGACTCTAAGAGGCCCACGACAATCAAACTGGAGCTAACCAGGAAAGTCCAAGCAGAAAATAGTCATTTCTTCTGGGTTCTGAAGAATTTTAGATCAAGGCAGGAAAGACATGTCACAAGATAAATTAAATGCAGGTGGCGGCCACTTCATACAAATACTACTAGACGAATAATATAAACATAGACTATACTTTAAAAAAAATGTAGCCAGAGTATTAAAGCTTAATTAATTTTTTCTAAAAAAGCAGTGAAAGAAAAGCTAACCTCTGAAACAGAAGACTCCTCCAAACAATCTGAAAGCTTATTTTGCAAATTTGTGTTTTCAGCATCCAAAATTAGGATTTTAGCATAAGCAGTCAGAGGTTTGTGGCACTGATTCAAAACTTTCTAATACTTATTATCTGCCAGTTTTAACAAACCCCGTATAAATCATACCCATTTGCTTCTGTGACTGGTACCTGGCAGCACAGGGGTTAACTGAACAAAGAAGGGACTGTGCTGGATAAGTTCCTGGGGCTCATCATCTGCCAGACAAGTACAGATAGGAAAAGAAATCAGAAGGTTGTAGCCAAGCAAGACTCAGCTTGAGTACCCAGCAAACATGGCAGCTGGGGAAGAGGGTCTTCTCTTCTCAGGTTCACAATAGTAAGTACCCCAAACCAGGGAGTACATACTGAGAAATTCTCTTCAGAAAAGGAATCTGTCATACCATTGTACTTCTTTAGATGGAAGAATTAACTAACTCGTAGTAACGTGAATTCAGTTCTATTTTGTATTTGGGAATATTACAAAATTTCAATTTTCACAAGGAAGTCAAACATCTTTGAAAACTCATGCAAGAGACCAGCTCTCTATAAAAATCTGTTGTTCTAGTCAGGATAGATTTTAAATTGTTTCAGTACCCAGTGCAATTGATGTGTTTGTTTTCTAAGGAGAAACAACAGCAATTCCAACATATTCCAAGGAATATTGTGAAGATAAACATATAAAAGATTCATCATTAAGCACTATGTGCTTAAAATAAATCTGTAGCTAGATTTATTCCATTGAAATTGTGAAAGATTTGGTTGTCTGCTTATGGTCTCACTTTCAAGGAAATAAAACACCTAAATGTTTATATTTAATTGAATTTGAATTTCAGCGGTCAAAAATGCGTTAATTTTTATAACTTCTAATTTCCTTTACTATTTTTTAGTGATGTAACATCTAAAATGAGGATAATGCAATTTTCATTAATATGAAGCCCTATGGAAAAAATCTAATATTAAACTCAGTATGATTTAGCAAATCATAACTTTTTTCTAATTTATTTGAGAAAAAGAATTTAGGGGTTGTAGAGGATGTGTTGATCAAAAGAATGGCATGAGATATTAAAATAATAAAGAACTAGTTGGAACAAACACCTTTAGTAAAGAGCAGAAGCTAAAAATCGGATTATTTACACATTGCACTCACTTGAATTTCTTCCAGGCATATCCTGGAATTTCAGTTCATCATATGGTAATTTTCTGGCAAATGACAACGTGATGCTTGTGAGGTCTTCAGAAATGCAACCTAGACAAAACTGATAGCAAATTCTTGAATTTACTTGTTCTATTTAAATTATACAGACAGCACAAGAGAAATAGAAAGGAAGGGAGAAGGTTCAACAATGCCGAGCTCAAGCTGATGACTTCTGAGTCTGAAGAAAGAACTGACCAATTTCCATTCTTTTTCTTGGAAGCTGCAGCGAGAACAAGTCTCATGGAGCAAGCCTTGCCCTACTGTAGTCACCTCCCTCCTGCTTGCTGAAGAGTCAGTCTCCCCAGTAAGGCAAGCAATTCCAATAGACCTCTGAAATCTAAGGCAGGAAATTCCTTTCAGCACAGCTTTCAGCAATGAAACGGACTGTCAAAACACCTTCCCCGAGGATTACAGGGCTCCTGCCCAGGAATTAGTGGAGAAAGTTCGGCACTTACATGAGTACAATGCCCCCAGCTCCAGTTCATGTGTAACAAGAGCAGCTTTAACACACATTTATGCTGAAGCTAGTTAACACATTCAAATTCAGTGCAAGAATGTCACTTTTGTAACATAGGCTGCTAAGAACTTCTAAAAACAAATGTAAGAAAATGCTGCTTCTTCTCTAAAGCACAATCCAGTGCGTGTCCTTCCCAGCTTGCAGATGGAATTGTTTTCTTAACTAAATAGGCAGTCTTTTTTATTTCTTACCCAGGGCTTGCATAATTTTATTAAAGGCCTTTTTATAGTGTTCCCAAAGATCCCAACCCAATGCATATGCAATCATAGTCCACACGTACAGGTGTCAGTATGCATATATGTTTCTTCTGTGCTCTTTCAAACATAGTAAACTAATGAATTTTTTGGCAAATTTGGAAATGCTGTCAATTTTAGAGAGTTTTTAAAATCAATTGATAAGGTGGCGCTGCTCGTTGGAATTCACTCAAGGATGGCTGAGTGCCAGGATAGGATTCAGTTGCACAAACACATGTGAAGGGCCTAGCCCAGATGTCCTAGTGTGTGTTGCTGTGTCCTGAGATGTTTGGACACCAGCTTCCAGACCAGGAGGTGCATGATAGGTCCCGTTTCATCTGTGCCAGACTCCTGCACATGTCTTAGGTGCACAAGAACATCTCAAATAGCACGACAGCACTTCATTCAGACACTTGAATCCAGTTTCCAATGACTTTGCAAATAGAGTGAACAGTAAAACTGGCCACAACAGCAAAACAGCCAAGAGCTCAGTAACTGTGGTAACAGCCTAACCCAACCTCTGTGCTATACAAAAATAACTGTATTGAAAAGAGAAATTAACTGATATGTAACCTCCCACAAAACCCAAACAACAACAGCAACAAAAGCCCGAAAACAAACAAAAAACTGCCCCACCAAACCAAAACAACATGTCCCCCAAGACTATAAAGGAAAATACCACAGCACAGTACAGAGTATTGCTGAAATGGAATTGTCTGATTTTATTATTTCAACATACATTGTAACTTAACAAGAGCTTGTTGATAGTCATAGAAACATTGATTCATGAAGTAACTTGGTTGGAAGAGACTTTTAAAGGTCATCTAGAAAATTTGTCGAGTCTCTGTTCCTGGAGAGGTTTAAACCCAGCTGGTCAGAAAACCCTGAGCAAACTGCAGCAGCTGACTGCTTTGAGCAGAAGGATCAAACTAGACAATCTTCAGAGTCCCTTCCAATGTCATTCCACCTGTGAGTCTATGAATCTTTAAGTGTAGTTTAAAAGTGCAGATGAAAAGTAGAAAATTAAACATTTTGTTTTGTCTGTCCTATGCTTTACTTCTAGGTTCAAATTATATATATGTACCTACACTTGGGGAGGTCCCGTGGCATAAAGGAGGGCACTCTAGACTCTGAATCCCAAGGTCCCGAGTTAAAACCCCTGGCAGTTAAATGCCTCCCTGCCATCCAATCCCATCAGATCCTGGACGCTCAGCAGGGTCAGCCCTGGTTAATACCGGGTGCTGTAGACAGTCCTGAGGACTTCACTGTCACTGTCCAAGCTCACTCGGCCGTGGCAGATGGACCTTGGGACTTAAATGGTGAGGCCAGTTCTGCGCACGCTGAGCCTCACCTAAAAAATCCACTGCGCAGGCTGGAAGGGCACCCACATGGGGAGAGCCCTTCCCTAATCTTCGTTCACGAAGTCTGGCCATACATACATACATACATACACACACTTGTCCATGTACTCTATTCACCATTTGTGCTGGACTCAGAAGCAGACAGGGTGACCTGTCTTTCTTTTGATGTCTAAACTTCATGTTTGTTTTGGTACTACATCTCTTTCCAAAATTATACAAGGAAATAGAAAATCAAAGTCACTTACTCCACCCTATAAAGTACTGCACCAATATAATCATGGCAGGGAAGGGAGAACAAGGGTTTGAAAATGTTAAAACTTTTTTTCGTGTAACACTGACACATATTAAGTGAAAGTTATAAGATGTCATTTAATTAAAAGTTCAGTCACAGATTTTACTCACCAATAACTGAGTTTTAGAATATGAAGAATATTGTACTATCAAAGATAAAGTCACAATATACATGACTTTTTAGGGGCTTTAATGTAGCTAAACCTATGCAGAAGTTCTTGTATAGGAGAATATTTTAATATATTTAAAATGGCTGAAGCAGAAATAATTTTAATTTACTATCTGCATAGGGACTAAAACCAAAACATTACCACAGCAGGTTTTTGCTGCATATTGACCTCAAGGGTAAAGTGGTTGGTCTCATCAGTAACAGGAATGAAAAAGTGTAGAAAGGTGCTTGGAAAGTTCAACACTTTCTAGTGGTTTGTATTTCATTGTCTACCTCTAACTCTGTGTATGGGTCTGTGACTGCTGAAAGAGAGACCACATATGACTAATCATAAATAACAGTTCAGAATAAAATAGACTATTCTGCAAAGGTTAAGCAAAAATGTGATCCATGGGGTTTAGGCAACAGTTAGGGCTAAAGCTGACTTTTTTCAAGAGACTAAATTCTGTACCTAAGCTGAAGCCTGCACCCTCTGAAACACCAGAAAAATCTCTGATGAAGATGCTTGGCCAAACACTGGTGTGACTCATAACTTACAGTCCTCATGGTCAGTTTTAGACAGCAATAGGTGAAGGCAAGAGAAAAAAGAAACAACAAATTATTTGACTAGTTCTCAAATGTACTTATAAATGGAATTTACTTTCATGAAATTCAATGTTTTATTTCATATTACAGTTTGCAGCTATTAAATGCGAGGCAGTTGCTGTGTGAGTTGTTCCAGTACACACAGCTGCATTAACAGCTAACTACAAATACATTTTACACTAGTGGGTACTTTCAAGAACCAAATGTGTCTTCAGGAAGTTTTACCAGTAACTTTTTTCATGTATTTATGCAGTGTCTCTGAATTCTGTATGTTATTTTCCATATATGTGCACTTTTTTCTATCTCTGCTGCCTGAAAACTAATTTCCACTCATCTGTGGGGCAACATTAACAAAGACACTTCCATCTGTTCCTCAACAGGATTTGCTATCCTGTAACTGTTGACATGTAAAGGGCATTTTATATTTTGATTGGACATTCATTGTGCTTTCTTTGGATAAAGTATTTTAAACTGAACTATGAAAATACCCTTAAATACAGGTCATAGCAATTACTAAACAAGTCTGCAGCAGATGGCCCCCAGGGCCCTGGCCAGAAGAACCTATCTCCTGCAGATTTATTTGGTGCTTGCAGATACTACCAACTAAACTTCTCAAACCTGTTTGAGGCCATTGTGACTCTCATTTGATGCCAGCAAAAATATTCCAGGCTTCTTTGTTTCAACAACAATATTCCTCAAGGCCTTCCTGGTACCTGGCTATATAAAATGTTCCTGCTTGGGCCTTGTCAGAGGGCCTGCCCCTGCAGTTAAATGAAATAGCACCAGGGACCTTTAACTAGCCAAGGTTAACACTTGGCCTGAGTCTCCTTTTGGACATGGGGGGTACCACTGCGGCCATTAGACAAAACTGTTATATTGTGTAGGCTTTTCTTCATTTATAAGTGCCTAAAAATATTAAGACTCTATTGCAGCACTTTGCTGTGATTTCTCTATTTCATGAAACCCAGGGTGCATGCAGTGTGAGAGCATGTGCTGGGTGAGAGCGCAAAGGCTGCTAGGACAGCTCCAAAGGGCACTCACTGGTCCTGTTTTATGAAGGAATAAAACGTAACCAGGGAAGTAATGTAAAATACTCATGAAAATCTGACCCTATAAAGCATTACCCCAAGCTTTCATAACATAAATTCTACTTTTTCCCCATCCCTGAATTTAACTAGCCCTTAAATATTCTATTCCACCCTGATCTAGCAAAATCTTTATGCACCCAAGCCACTTCAAGCTCACTGTTTAGGGTGCTGTTTGTTTAAGCAAATCCTATGTAAGTCCAGAAACTCTGGGACCAGTGCTCTATGTTAGACCATTCCCATGCTCAACATTTTGTGTTTGCTGTACTCTGACTTTATATACTTGAAAAGAGAATCATATGAGAGCAATAGTGTATATATGATACATAAAATATATAACCTCCAATTAACCTCTATTTCCATAAGCTTGCAGTTAGCTTTTTTAGTCTTATAATACAGGAATACATACTAAAATATTATTGGTGCCATTCATGACAGGAACATACTCAAAAGCATATCCCAAGGTCCACATGCACCCAAACAAAAGAGCACAATGAGACAACCAACACCATGACAAATTCATATTTTTCCATGGAGATGTGGAATAATGACCTTTTCCTACTTAATGTTTCCTTTTGCCCACAGACCAGGGTTAAGTGTCTCTTCTTCAACATTGAAAAAAGTATTTTTTGTGACTTCACTACAGGAACTTACCAACTCCAGCTCATATCAAATGAAATACACACAATCATTACTTTAATTTCACTCATGAGCTTACTTGCTGCTGACAATCAAGTTTTTACTTATAAAGAGTTCAATAAAATGTCATAGTCTGATCAACAATACTTCAAGCATGTAGATGGTTCTTTGATATATTAAATGAATATTACACAAACTGGGTTCTGGAATAACAAATGACCTGCAGAACTTGATGTGAATGTTTTTGCAAATAAGAACACGGAAACTGTATTAGATCAGGCCAACAGTCCATTCTTTTCAATAGCATCCAACAGTTGTGCTAAGGAAAGGACAAGCACATTGGGCTACTTCCCTGGAAATATCTGCAGAAGAATGACAGCTCTCAGAGCTTCCTGAGAAGATCCTTTCAGCATACTTTAAGCAGTATTCCCATGTCTAACAATCCCTGATGGATTTCCCTCCCATAAATCTGCCTTCTCTTTTTGAAAATTCCTGTGAAATTTTAGGAATCTGTGACATTGCCAATAAAGTTTAAGACTAGATTAAAATACATTGTGTTTTGAAACAGCCGATTATGAGCTTAATTGTTTTGCACAGGTTTTCCAGTAGAGATTACAATGAGGAATCACTGTCCATTCAATTTGGTTTCACAAATTACTGTCATTTCCCCAAGCTCCTTCTCCTTCTCTCATCAGCTTGTCTTCTAACTTCTATTTTGCTTAGTGCTCACTATGTGGAAGAATTTCAGATCTGTGAAAAACTTTGCACACTTTCCAGATCTCTTGTAGTTTTACTGTACCTTGGGAAGTGTGAACTGCTAGACCTGCAGACCCCACCAGAGCAGTGAGCACATCACCCTCACACAGTGAGAATCCCAGCCATCATTTCCAAATGGCTATGAAATCTTGAGTTTGACCATTGGAAGCACAGGGCACCAACCTTTCACAGAGCATTTGTTCTGACTCCAAGGCCTCACAAGCATGTCCAGCAAGGGGCAACACTGCTTGTGAAAGATTTAGAAACTTGTCTTATGATGAATCCTGAGAGAGGTGGGTTTATTTATTCTCGAGGGGGCTCAGGAAGAACCCCATCACTTTCTACAACTACCTGAAAGGCTGTAATGAAGTGGGGCTTATCTCCTCCACCACGCCTGAAGTGAGAGGGCAAGAGGAAATGTCTTTAGCCGACACAGGGAAGATTCAGATTAGGTATCAGAAAAACATTTTTCACTGTTCAGGTGGTCAGGCTTTGGAATAGGTTGCCCAGAGAGGTGGTGGAGCCACCACCCCCAGAGGTGTTTAAGTGGCTCCTGGATCGGGCACGGGGATGTGGTCTGGGGTTACAGCGGCAGGGCTGGACTTGATGACCTTGCAGGTCTCTTCCAGCCTTGATGATCCCATGAGCCTGTGATTCCACCCCTCAAATACGTGCAGGATGAGCCTGCACTCTGCTATCCCTTTCTCTCCCGTTTCTTAGGAACTCCTTACACTCATTTCGCGCTTTCAAAACTTTTTTTTTTGTTTGGTTTTTGTCTTTGTTTGTTTGTAGTTTTATTTGTTTGGTTTTTATCCTTTGCCAGAATTCCCAAAGAAACTGTGGAGGTTTGGGCAAGTGCGAATGACAGGCTGAAGCAAAACCCAAAAGACGAGCGTCCCGGGAGATCGTCGCTCGTGGTGCCGCCGTTATGGGCGGGCGAGGGACAGGTACCTGGCGAGGGACAGGGACCTGGTGACAGCCGCCTGGCCCGGGGAGGGGAGGGCAGGGCCCGGCAGGGCAGGAAGCGGACGGTAGGAGAGTGAGAGAAGGGGAAGGGAAGGGGAAGGGGAAGGGGAAGGGGAAGGGGAAGGGGAAGGGGAAGGGGAAGGGGAAGGGGAAGGGGAAGGGGAAGGGGAAGGGGAAGGGGAGAGCAGGGGAGGGGAGGGGAGAGCAGGGGAGGGGAGGGGAGGGGAGGGGACGGGAGGGGAGAGTAGGGGAGAGTAGGGGAGGGGAGGGGAAGGGACGGGAGGGGAGGGGAGAGCAGGGCAGGGGAGGGGAGGGGAGGGGAGGGGAGGGCAGGGGAGGGCAGGGCAGGGCAGGGCAAGGTAAGGTAAGCCAAGGCAAGGCAGCACTGTCCCATCCCATCCCTGCCGGGGTTGCACCCCGCCCTCCTGGCCCAGCCCCGGGCGGGCAGGAGGCGGGTCGGGCCGGGCCGGGCCCGCCCCCGTCTCTCCCGCGGCCCCGGCGGAAGGAGCGGCCCGGCCGCCCCCGCCCCTCCTCGCCGGCCGCTTCCGCCCGGCCTCGGCAGACACAGCCCAGCAGCCGCCGCCGCCGCGCCGGGAGCCGCGGACGGGGAAGGTACGTGTCGCAGCGGCCTCCCCTGCCGCCCCCTGCCCCCGTGTCGGGTCCCGCAGCCCCCCGGCGCTGTGCGGGGCTGAGCCGCAGCCTCACCCAGCAGGGAGGTGCCCCTGCCCCGGTGTGTCGGGGCCAGGTCCGTGCAGTCCATAACGCCGGTGGTCTCTGGGCGTGCGGTCGAGGATGGAGTAGCACACCCCGTGCAGTGAGCAGCGCTTCGTACGTGCTCCTTTGGCATGTTTTGTCATGGACTGGGAGGAGACTTCAGGAGGCGAGTCCTGAGCGGTGTCTCCTTTTCCAGAAGATAACTGAGGTGATGCTTCCTGTAGTGTTTCTTCCATATGTCAGCACGTGTTCCCATGAAGCATCTCTCGGAGCCTGACTGATGCTTGTTATCTAAGCGGCACGTTATAAAACAAGAAATGAAGGAAAAGCCTGTGACTTGAAGGGCCTGCAAATAGGAAAAGTGGGACATAAGGTTATAAATTCCTATAAGTGAGATGAGACTTTTTAAGTTCAGAGGAGTGTCTTTTAGTGGAGGAGCTGTTGGTTTGGGAAAGTAGCAAGTCTGGCAGGCGCACACACCCTTCGGGGACCCGCTGCCTGTCAGGCTGGCTCTCAGCGCTGCTCCCAGGGCATCACCACTGTTGGCACCTGCCTTCAAGCCTGTGCTTACTATGGAAGAGAAGAAACACCTGTGCCAGACAGGAGGTGAGCAGCAGGTTCAGGAGGCAGTGTAAATGGCAATGTGCAATTAAAGAAATTAAGCCAATGATGAAGTGCTGTTGAGGCATGGCAGTTTTGAGAGCTTTTTGTTTTGTTGCAAAAATGATGAAACAGCTTCATTTCCTGCAACTGATGTGTAATAATAAAGCCTTATCATAAGCAGACTTGAAGAGCTTGAATGATGTAGACCCTTATTTTTTAAGATGATGTGTATTCCTGGCCCTCTGGGACTTTGTGATGTCCAGCTAAAGTGTGACAGTCCATCTGCATAGGCATGTCACAGAATCTGGACAGGAATCTATATTCTGTGTGACTCAGAGACTGGAAGTGTTCAATTATTAATTGGGATTATTGCAGTTTCCTGTTTTCTTGGGGCACTTGCTTATGATGTCAGTGAAGGAAGTGGTCACACATTTACAGAACTGGGTAAGAGACAGCATTAAGAGTATTGTCCATCATGGAATTACTACAGGGATTGTATAAAAGCAGTCGAAGTCAGTGATTTTTCAAAAGTCTTTGGCAATATCCTAAGCAGATGCCTGTGAAAAAGGCAAGCATATGCAGTGCTACTTTATCTAGTCCCATTCTGTAAAGTATCCACTCAGCTTGCAACAAAGTGTAGTCCAGGAACTTTCTGGAACACATAGATGTATAGTGATCTTAAAAATACAAAGTTCTCCATCAACTCTTTCTTGTCTTCGACCCATGTGGAACTCTAGTTTTCCCAGCATCCAGCCTCAAGTAGTTCTGTGGGTCAAATATCCACGAGCTCAGAAGGTACGACTGTTGGTTTTCAACATGCTTTCTGCTCGTTCTCTTTAGTATTTCCTACTCTTTAAATTACACTACACACTGATGGGTCATTACCTACTTATCTGCTTCATTTGATTCACCAAGGCTATTACAATAAATTGTGTATGGGTAATGGTAAAACAAAATTATCAGTAGGACTGCCAAGCCAAAGAACGTAACCAGTAAATTTGAGAATATTTACTCTAAAGTTTTCTAATTGCGCTGTTTTTATTGTTTTGGTTTCTTTTTATTGATAACTTTGATTTCTTTTAGATGACACTGTTTTTCACATTATTGTGATTTATTATAATGATAGTCCCCATTTTGGATAATGTCTGCGTTATTTTTACCAAGTATTGGAAGCAGAATTTCAAGGTTTCACCTTTACTGGTGCTATGCATGTATTTGTACAGAAAACATGTTTACAGGATATGGAGGACAGGAAGTTTTCACTTATTTAAATCAGGCATGCTCCTAATAGCAATAGAAGTATGTTTTTTCTGCTCTTGACAAACCACTATGTAACACTGTGAATTTTCAATAAAATGTTTGACAGAATTGGATTCCAGCTTACACTTTGAATGATGATATTTAGATGTCCAGTAAGGTTTGTGAACAGGCTATACTAGGAGAAGTAAATTTTTCTGGTGGGAGAATATTCATAATAGGAAGAAATTGTGTAGTATGAGAGGTATGAGCTTAATGAAGAATTAAGCTTGAAACAAATTGGACTTTTCACATGAATACCAGCCTGAGTACCTAGTCAGTAGTGAAATGAATGAGAGAACTGTTTGTTTACCTGGCTGGGATTGCACAACCACCTCACACAGCTGTGCACTGTGTAAGTGCCCTGTTACCATATGTTAGGTAATCCTTATGGGCCAGAACTGTGTCTAACTAGAGATGCTAGAACTTCAAGTTTGGCAGGGTTTCTTTTATCAGCATCCTTGTCTTTTTGCTCAGTGTCGTTGCTTCTTCTTGCTGCTGCCAGTAACCATGGTGTTCATTTGGTTCTTTCCTTTTTGTATCTCATCTCCTGCTTCTGTTTAGACTCCGTTCCCATTGTCCTTTGTTTTGACCAATTCTTTACTCAAATTTCTTGTTTGTTTGTTTGTTTGTTTGTTTTACAAAGGAATACTTTAGTGATACCAACTTTCTTTGGAAGTCTGACTCCTCAAATTTTACCTCCCTAAAGAAATTGTAGCATGAGTTGGGAATAAAATGAATATGAGGTTATAACTGGGTGTTTATTTGCACCTGTGGTGAGCACAGGCTTTGTTCATGTATGCGTTCGTACACAGTCATGTGTTGTCAGGCTTTAGCAGGATTATCTTGATGGGAGGAGCTGGGCCCTTGTGCAAAATGCTGTAATGTAGTAACTTCAGGAATTACTGGGATTGTGAGGAAAAAGCTAGAGTGTTCCCAGAATGGCTTGAATCCTCTTATGATCAGGACTGTAGGTCTGTATGTCAGAGCACTGACACGTGCAAGCCTTCCTGCAGTGTGGTGCTGAGAGAAACATTTTGGCTGTATCACCACTGTGTCCAGCCTGGCTGTTCAACTCCCCGTCCTGTCCCCTTGATCAGCAGAATGAGGAACATCACCAGTGCTTCTTACTGGGAAGGACTGGGACTCCAGGCCTCAGTAGTATAGACAGTTACATTGCTGTAGTGACTCAGAAAGGGATCTAATGCTACCTAATTTTATTCATGTCTCCTATTCATTGGTTGTCCTGTTTGATTTCCTTTGTCTTCTGCACAGAGCTGCATACAGTCTGTTTGTTTCCAGGTCTGCTCACAGTGCCTTCCTAACCTGTTTAGGTGAGTAAATGAGTATCAGGATGTGCACCTGCTGCAGTAAACATAAGGAGGAGATGGTAGGCAGCAAACAGGTTGAGAGATTACTGGAGAATGCAGTTGTGACTAGTAAGTTGGTCTACTGTGAGGAGATGGGATTTTGACTAATTCTTTTATGCCCTTGTTAGAAAGCAGGAAAACCAACAGCAGCTGGAGAGTTAAGCTGAAGGCAGGATAAACCAATTGATGTAAGAACACATGCAAGTTGAAATAATTACATGAGAAGAAAAAAGTGGTTTGAATTTTAAGCATATTTTAGCTTAAAGGAGAATGACAAACATGGAAAAAGGGAAGAAACAAATAATTCCTCTGTTAATTCCTCTTTCCCTCTTGCTGGGAGGTTTCCTTTGGGGAGGAGGTTTGGTTGGTTTGGAGTTTCACCTGTTAGCTGGGGCGACCTCGGTGAGCCTGTTGGTGTTTCCTGCCATTATGTGCTATTTCATATTCTGTGTTAAGCTCTCCTCTTCTCTGTATAAATATAAAAACCTCACTGTGTTTAAAGCCTCATTTCTGCTGTTTTCCCTCACTCTCCTGCTCTGGGAGTGGACTTTTTGACTGGGTACCAGGCAGTTGGCATTTTGCCGGCTCAAACTATAACAATAAGGGATAGTTCTGTAGGGGGATTTATGCTGAACAGCACAGGAAAGGATGGGGAAAGTCAAATCAAGGGTAGCATGATGCCCGCTGATTGTATTGGTGTGTGGGTTTTGATTTTTTTTTTTTAATTTGATTCCTGCTTCTTGCTAGTATTCATTAGGCTTTTTGAACTTTGCATTACTTAACAAGAAAAAAGAGAGCAGTGAATGTTACTCTGATAGAAGGGGAAAAGGAGTTATTGAATGTAAGATGAAATAGCAATTGCTTTGTATTGCTCTTGCCTGTTCTTACTGCTGCTGAAAGATGGAAGTCTCTTTAAGTGCTTAACTTCTGGATGCTGTGGTTTAAGTGAGTATATAGGTTTCCATTACGTGACATTATTGCATTTTTATTTTTCCTTGAATGTTGTCCAGATTACCTGTATGACTGAAACATCTGTCCAACAGAAATGTGGGGCCTGTAGTTTTTTTGAAGCAGGAGAAAAAATAAGAGTATAGAACATATGGTTGCAAAGTCAAATAATTATTTGCCTTTCTTCATCTTTTTGAAAAGTTGCAAAATTCTCCTTTTCCCCTCAGATAGTAGGAACCAAATGGCAGAGAAGCATCATCTTTGTTTAGTGAGCAAGTGTTTTATCCCAACCCTTAGAACACAAGCAAAACTATTTGCATATGTATGTTCCTTTATCAACACTATTTTCAATTTCTTCTCATACGTATGTTATGTCCTTGATTACCTGTTCCTTCACCTTTTTTTCTTTTTTGTAGTATATTTTGATATGTCTCTCTCTCCTTTGAAGCAAAACCCTGTGAAAGGCCATGTCCTCTCCCCCATAATTCACATGAATGTTCACTTTTGACTGTGCTCTGTTTTGTGTGGTGATGTGTATTGAAATTTAAAGGTCACTAATGTTTCTTTTCTCTGTATCCAAACTTAAGCATGATGCATTCTTGTTCATGAAGTGTAACATTTCCACCTCTAACTTCAGCCAGATTTTAACCCTGTCTGTAATCATGGTGTTACATTTCAGTTTTGCCCTGTGGCTCCCAAAGTACTGATGTTCAACATAATTCAAATAAACAAATTGCATACTTTGCAAACTTTACTGTATTTGTGACAATTTTCTTGTGCTATCCATTCCAAACTGATTTATCTCCCTTCGACTTTCTAATGTAACAGGCAGCTGGGAAAGTTTATTTACAAGATTCTCTTGATGTGAGTCTGCTGTGTCCTTGAAAGTTGTTGATCAGAAGAGACCTGGCATAGTTTTTTCTCCCAGAAACCTTTATTACCACATGTACATTGTACTTCAGCAGCAGCTTTTTGTGTTCTTTCACATAGATGCTCTATCTTTATTTGACCAAGGTTTTGCTAAAGTTGCAGTTTAATCTCAGAATTTATACTTAAAATGTATTTTTTGTACCCACATGTTATTCATGCCCACCACCTTCTGTTTATTCTTCTGTAAGATTTCAGTTATAAAATCCCCAGGTTTTTTTCTCTTGCTCCAGTACTTTAATGCAGTGTTTGAAGGGAAAGCTGTCTTCAAAAGTTACTTCATTTCTCCAGCAGATCTCAATACCATGTGCAAATGAACAACTTTTTCTTCCTTTGAGATGGAAAAGTTTCCCAATCTCCCACATTCTGTTTTGTAAAACGCCTCATATTTCATCCAATTAAGCCATCCTATTTACTTTCATACAAATAAAACCATCATTGCTTCTTTGAGTGCATTTGTTTCTTTAAGCAACAACTTGCTTATTTCTTTTAGGTCATGGATATTCTTAGCTTTATTATCAGACCTGTGCATTGACTGGGAAATTGGGAATTTCCTGGGAGCATAGCTACCAATTTCTTGTAATCTGTAGGGTTCCCAGCTTTAATTATGCTTATGAAGTTACTTTAGGAAAAAGCAAACCAAGACAAACTTGAACTCTTCTGGGGTCATTTTTGTGTTGGTAGCACTGAACAGTTAACAACTTGAAAAAGTGAGTGACCAGCTGGGTCTGGTTAAATAGATTGGCAGAATGTGATATGTAGGACCTCTTCCACTGTATGCTGAAATGTGTTTGCTAAAACATATGCTGCTTTTAGAATGTCATGTCTTTGTTCTTTTGGATACATTTATAGTCACTAGTATTGTATAAAGGCTTATGGGCCCTCAGCCACACCAGGGTAACTTCTCAGGGTTTGCTTCTGTTCTCTCTGACTCCAGTGTACGTGTTTCTTAACTGAGTGTTAAATTGCAATGGCAAATGCAGGAGCTTTGATCTACCTGGTAACAGAGGACGTGGACTCTGCTCTTTGAGCACTGGATAAGCATAACTGGGGTTTTGAGACCTTTGTTAAACTGAGACCTGTCATTGCCAAAGGAGATAAAGAGACCAAGTCATCAAACTTAGTGCCTTGTTGCCAGAACTGCAGTGAAACTTCGGATGTTGCTGACTTGAGTGCTGTAGACCAGCAGTCGAAGCTTTCAGCTGCTTTCATAAAGGTTACCACTGCACCTGATGCCCATGGAAGTCTTTCATTTGCTGTTTCATCCTCTTGTGAGTAGTGTGGAAATCAAGACCAAGTGTGCTGTAATAGTTCTAGTATGATAATTTAAAAGAGCTCCATTTTTTTTTCAGTCGTTAGTGCGTGATGAACTTCTTAAAGCCAAAACTTGCTGTGAGATATAAAGATTGGTTAAAATTTATGATGGACATGCCTAATCCATTTCCCCAGGATTTTGATCACCCTCTCTGTTGAATAATTTTGTACCAGGCCAGTGTAGATATTGTAGACAATGTATCAATGTGGGATCTGAAAATGTTTTCTGATTTCATGATTCCTTACCCCCAAAACTCCGTTCAAATTTTTCATATCAGAGCAAAGCACCTTGTTGGAACAAGATTGGTGGGTGATCCATTTGTTCCTGATTTGAACCCACAAACAGGCCTTTCCAAGCTAACAATTTTGCTGAAAAGCGCTCTCAGTAACTGGTTTCATAATGTGTGGCACTGACAAGGGGCCACTTGTCCTGTACAAAACTGATACCCAGAAGTCATTTTCCCGGCTTCCCTTCCACAAGGACAATATGCAATTTCTTCATCATTGCTACAAGGTTATTAATGGTAATAAAATGCAAAGATTGTGATAATACAAAGGTCTTGCAGGTAGTTCCAGTTCTTAAAATTAGGTTTCTCTCTCCTTAGATCTGCACACAGCCTCCTGTATGTTCTTTTGGAACAAGGTTCAGAAAACTGATTCCTGTTTTCATTCTGCACTTTAGCTTTTTGTCATTACAGCCCTAAGCATGAGTGAGCTGTACCTCATTTCCACGTGTTTCACTGATATTTTTGCACAGTCATCAGTGAAATTCCCCCAGCCATTTTACAGTTTGAGGGAGGAGCATGGGCATAATGATGCAGGAACAAAACAAGTGAAGAAATCAGATTGCTAGGTCGAAAACAAGGCTATCTAATTATTTCACTAGTTTTAGAGAAAAGCAGCCTGCTGCTTTGAACTGCCTTAGGTAGAGTTGTTTGGGGTTTATTGGGTTATTTTGTATAACTACATTGCTTCATTTGAGGTGTAACTTTTTAGCTTTGCTCATTTTTGCAGTTAATATCTGACATAATTCAGAGCTAGTGCAAAAGGAATTTGTATATGACTTTGACAGAGAATTGTACTGGAAAATACAAAGAAGAAATGTTTCATTTTTATGTGCTACTGCCTGCTGCTGCTGCTTTTTTTATAAAGAATTGGTCAAGATTTGTGACTGGTGTCAGAACAGCTTGCAAAGTCTTTGACTTGTGTTTGTTGTTTTTCCTTAGACAATCTGGCATCTGTTGTTTGTAGTTTGTCCAAATAAATCCTTGATGAGACCTAGGCATTGTGTAATCCCTCGTCTGTCACATCATGTTGTCCCCCCCTTCCTTTGTTACTCTTTGCAGTTTTTTTACCAGCTGGGTCAGTCTGTCCCTTTTGTTTCTGGGTCTTACCTACAAGCCTCTAAGTTCCAGCCTGCAAATCAAGGAGCTTACGTCAGGTCTGGAGGATTCTCTTCTGTTGCAGAAATTGCCAGACCCTTAACATAGCAGGCAGCTGAAGGAATCTCACTGTTTTTCCAGTTACTCTCTTGTCTTGTGATGTTGAATTTAGTCATGTAAGATCACCTATTGGGGCACGGTTTCTTTTTTGTTTAAGCTGGTACAGCTACTGCATAGAACACATCTATTTCAGTTTCCTATGTTTCTGGAGGACTGCTCTAGTTTAGATGCCTTTCTCTGACCTATATACTTAATTATTGTCATGTACTGTGTGCATGAAACTCTGCATTTGCTAAGGTACTAGAAAAATTTGCTGGGAAGCTTCTTGTACCTCTCACGCTTTACTCTTTCTGGTGTTTTAGGGCCATAAGAACTGTACACTGTTGATTTCTAGAAAACTCTGGAGAAAATGTAGTCCATCCTTCTCTTCAGATCAAGATTACTGTTTTGTCCAGCTGAGTCTTAACAACCTCTAACAAGACAGATTCCACTGCCTTCCTAGACATCTTCCATTACTTTTTTAGCAACTAATTTTTTTGTGGTGCCTTAAACTTTCAAGACACAACTTGTGGCTGTTGCCTCTTTTTTTACCATCTGCCATTGCAAAGAAAAGTTTGGCTATGCTGCCTTTGCAGGTCTCTTTCAAATGGCTCTAGATTACTTTGTGATTACAGCTTGGAAGACTGAAAAAGCACAATTCATAAAGCTTCTCCTTAAAACTCTGACCTAGTGATTTCCTTCATCCTCGGAAGTTCCCCTGTGTTTTTGACCTGGTGGGGTGAACACAGGAGGGCTCAGTGTTAGGTATGTCTTCACTACGGTGGAGTAGAAGGGAAGAGAAACTTCAGTGCAACTGCTGGCCTTGCTTTTCAAATTTGTCTGATACACAGTGTGCCTTACTGTGTTGAGAGTGCATTGTTGTCTGTGTTTTCTTTGTTTTTCTCATCATCCAGGCTCCTGATGAAAACATTGGGCTTTATAGGCTCCAGTATTGACCCAAGATTACTTGACATTCAGCTGACAACTAGTAGTTGACTATCTTTAAAGCTTGTTCAGTTAGTTTTCAAACTGTGCAAGTCAGTTTATTTAGTCTGAATTTTCTAGGCTTAGAAAGGAGAATGCAGTGGGAAATGGTGCCAAAATTCTTAATAAGACAATGTACATTACATCTACATGTTTTCTTTCATTCTTGTAGCCAGGTATTGTATCACTGAAGGCAGTTGCGTTGCTTGAGCATGATTTGCCATTGGCAAATTGGTCTCTTCTGCAGGATTGACCTGTTTTCCTTTATATGATCAGAAGAACATACAGAATACATGCTCCTGTGATTTTTCTGAGGACTCAGCTAAGCTCGATCAGTCTATAGTGCTTTGGGTGCTTCTTACCTCTTTAGATGGCAAATGGCTATAATTCTGTGTATCTAGTCCAGTCTCATGAATTTCCATACAACCAGCCTCTGTAAGTTATCCTAAGTTGTAGTCCAGCTCCTTTATCCAAAAGGGCAAAGTACGTCAGGTTGGTGAAAGCGTTGCCCAGTTGGAGATGCCACAGCCTCTCTGTGTAGCTTCTTTCATTATTTAATAATCCTCAGTGTGCATATGGGGAAACCTTTGTAGTCAGAATTACCTTTGTTGCAACTTTTGACTTTTTCCTTGTCCTTTAGATACACATCACATGCTTCATGTCTGTATCATCTAACTGACTGTCTCCAGTATATTGATGTCTTGCTTGTATGAGAAGTCCAAAACTGGACATAGTACTCCAGATGCACTCTTTCCAAAGCCAAGCAGCAGAATATTAATAATCACATCTCAAAACTTGCTGGCTACTCCTTCTTATGCAGCTATGTATATACTTAGGCTTGATAGTTGCAGGGGCTTGCTACTGACTCACTTCCAACTTGTTGATCACTAATGTCTTTTTTGGAAAGCCACTTCTTAGCTTTTGAGCCCCCAGCCTGTCTGAGTGTATAGGTTTACTGAACTCTGGGTGCAAGGACTTTCCATTTGCCCATGGCTTTCCTGTAGTTTCTGATTTTCCAGCCTGTCAAGGTCCCTTTGGATAGCAGCCCTGCCCTGCAGTGTCAGTTGGTGTGTCTTCCTCCCCCAGATACTACACACAAACCTGCTGAGAGTGCCACCTGCCCCATTGTGCAGGTGTTCAGTGAAGACATTGTACACTGTTGCCCAACACTGATCCTTGAAAGACACTGCTGGTAAGTTAATGGTTGTGTCATGCTTGAGTACAACTTTGAGGGCAATTTTTTTTGATAACTTTCTGTGAACTGGGGCTGACGGGCCTAGAGCTCCCTGCACACTCCAGCATGGGCATGGTGGTTACCTTTTTTGCAGTTTTCAAGCATGTCTCACATAGAATCGTTAAGGTTGGAAAAGAGCTCTAAGATCAACAACCCCATGCAGCCCTACAGGCTGGAGACAGAGTGACTGGAGATCAGCCAGGGAGAAAAGGACCTTGGAGTACTAATTGACAGGAAGCTCAACATGAGCCAACAGTGTGCCCAGGTGGCCAAGAAGGCCAATGGGATCCTGGCCTGGATCAAAAATAGCGTGGCCAGCAGGACCAGAGAAGTGATCCTTCCCCTGTACTCTGTGTTGGTGAGGCCACACCTTGAGTACTGTGTTCAGTTCTGGGCCTCTCAGTTCAGAAAAGTTATTGAAGTGCTGGAGCGGGTCCAGAGAAGAGCAACAAGGCTGGTGAAGGGACCGGAGCACAAGCCCTATGGGGAGAGGCTGAGGGAGCTGGGGTTGTCTAGCCTGGAGAAGAGGAGGCTTAGAGGTGACCTCATCACTGTCTATAACTACCTGAAGGGAAGTTCTGGCCAGGTGGGGGTTGGTCTCTTCTCCCAGGCACTCAGCAATAGGACAAAGGGGCACGATGGGCTTAAGCTCTGCCAGGGGAAATTTAAGTTGGAGATCAGAAAAAAATTCTTTCCAGAGAGAGTGCTCAGGCATTGGAATGGGCTGCCCAGAGAGGTGGTGGATTCACCATCCCTGGAGATTTTTAAATGGAGATTGGACGTGGCGCTGAGTGCCATGATCTGATAAATGGACTGGAGTTGGGCCAAGGATTGGACTCGATGATCTCGAAGGTCTTTTCCAGCCCAATCGATTCTATGATTCTATGATCATCAAGTTTGACTGGTAACCCAGCACTGCCATGCTCACCACTAAACTATGTCCCCTACTGCTACATCCACACATTTTTCCATGCTTCCAGAGATGGTGATTCCACCACTTTTCTGTGTAGCTTGTTCAGTCATTGTGACTTACCAGAAAGGATAGAGAGTGGCCTCACAGTAACCCTGGCCATGGACACCTTGGAATGTATTTCTTATGGTTTTATGGAATCACATATGTCAAATCTGCCTTAATTGTCCTTTCTCCTGTGGTTTGGTTTCATCATTGTTTTATCCAACTTACCTTTGCCCTTATGGTTACCATCCTGTCTCTTGCTTCAGATCACTTACACCACCCTGCTTGTCCTGTCTTGTTTGTGGATAGTTTATATACCAACCAGCAATTGACTTACTCTAATTACATCATGTGGTGCTAGTCCAAGTTTGTTACAGTTCTGTCACTAAATACTCTTTTAAATGTAGATCATAAGTTTTTTTTGTTCCCAAACTATCTTTGAAATCTAATGCCAAGTCCAATTAATAGTGTAGGATGGAGCAGGTAAAATGGGCTATCAGGAGAGGTGCATGAGTAATTAGCACAGTGTGTGCAAGGGAAACTTACTTTTTCTACCAGCATTTTACCTTGGGTTCAGTTGAACCAAAGATGAGTATGAAGAGACTTGGTCATATGGCAGAAGTAATCTGGTTTTTGTGGATAACTCTGTTTCCAAATATTCCTATCTGAAAAAAATGATCAGTAGTAAGACACTTAAACATGTGTTGATTTGCAAATGCAAGTGTGTATCTCAAGTTTTCTTATAGGCTTTGCAAACCAGAGGAGCATTTATCTTATCCTGAGGTGGAAACCAAGAGGCTGGTCCCATGGTTATTCCCTGATCAAGCCATACACTGGCAGCTAAATCTTTGTTATCCTGTAATAGGAGTTTGCTTTCAGGTAGACACCTACGTGAAGGGTGTGTTAATCTAGTGCTGAAGCTCTGAGTCAAAGCCCGTATTTCTGTATTCTGACTGGTATTTTGTTACTAGATTAAGTACTGTTGACAGAAGCTGCATTTCTTACAATACTTTGCCCTCATGTGTTTAGAGAATTTATGAGCAGTGGTTAAAGAGAAGGAAGAAAAACAGTATGGGATGTAATAAGGCCTGATTTCCTGTGCAGTTGCATCACTTTGACTCTGTGATGATTTTTGTGAAACTCCTACTGGTCAAATCTGTGGTTCTGTCTTTTCCTCAGCATCCTTGGAGCTGCTGTGGCACAAACTCCACCAGCTGACACAGCCAGTAGGAGCCTTATCTCTTGAGACCTCTGCATGTTAAAACTGTTTGGAAATTGGTAGGCTATCTTAAGATATTTCTAGGGGAAATGTAGGCAATTCATGCCAAAGATAGAAGCCTATAATGGCAACATGATTCTTCAAAGCTTCATTTATTGAAGAGGGAAGGAGATCCAGAGGTACATATATTCCATCTTAAAACAGACCTGAGCAGTATGCTGCGAGTACCTCTGCTATCTTTTCTCCATCTTTCTATTCTGTCCTCTATTACCAAAGGCCATAAAGTCACAAATTAAAAACCCAACAATAAATAAATAGAAAATCCTTCAGATATTACATAGAGTTAGTACCAGGAAGCTGTTTGGGATTGTCTCAGAAGGGCAGTATTTCAGAAAACCTTTTCTTCTCCAGTGTGCAGTCATCCTTTTAAGGTACTGCAACACTGTGTGGTTTTGAAATTATAAGTTAAAAACTTGACCAAAGCTAGTATGAGAAGCCTGTGTGAACCTGAAAGTCCCACCACTCCAGTCCAAAATGTATGGCTATGTTTTCTTTTTCCATTGCTTTGCTTCTGGCCTTATATTGCAAATACTGCTTGTGAGTGAAGAGTTGTCAGTGGGATTTCCATTTGGAGTTGTTCCAGGAATAAGTTTAAAATGAAACTTTGCAACAGATTTGTTCATGATCAGAAACTTTGTATAGAACCTACTTTATTGTAAAAGGACTAATTACTTTTGCCTCTTGGATTGTAAACACTTCAGAAAAGCCGTGATAAGCTTAATGTTTACTGGGACTGTTGAAGTAATGGGGTGTCTCTATCAGAACTGCTCTGGACTTCTTTCAGCTTCAAATAATGAAGAAATAAAAGCAAAAAAAAAGCATTACAAATACACCTTTTTATAGTTTGATATAATTCACTTTACTTATATTTTGGGCACTCTAAGACAACAGCATGGCAAATAATGAAGTAGCAAAAGTGTCTCCTTTGTCAATTAATAAACTTTTTTTGGTGGGCAGGGTGAAGTAGGGAGGTAGGGGGAAAAGCTTAATCCAGAGAATTGTAGTTGATACTTTGAAAGTATCAAAGAACTCCACTCCCTGTAATTTGTTTGTACTACACTCAATTTTTTTCAAGGTGGTACTTGTTAATTCAAACCAAAACATTTGCCTTTTCTGCATTAGTTGTTCTTTTACCTTCAAAATTTCAGATTAAAACTGTGGAATGTGAAGAAATGCTGTTTCTACAAGTGTACTTTTTAAATGTTGTCCAGCATTATTACTTAAAATTTCACTCAAATCTGCTCCTTTCAAGGTGTGTAGCACTGAGAATTTTCCAGGACTATGAAGGTACTGGCTCCTGCCTAATGGTCCTGCAAATTTGGTGTATCTTTTAGGCTTTGGTTTACATGCCTAAAACTTCACTAACTGACTAGGAAATAGAATTTGTACCTTTGTACTAAAAAATGAATGGTCCTTTTTCACTAAGCAAAACCAGTTGAAATACCTCATGTTATCCGTAACTAGATGCTTTTGATGGTTAAAAGGTCATGGTGGTTGCTACAATATCCAGTTTTGTTATGAGGCACACAGAAATTACAAAGACAAGAACAAAGTAGTTTGGTATTTTTTCTTTTGTTTGCCTTCAAATAGTCTTCAGATGAATCTTTTCAGTGGACAGCATGAATGAGGAATTTAAAATTATTTGCCTTTAAAGTAGAATAGATCTTACTGTCCAGTTCATCACTGTGTGTTTCTGTGACAGAAATTGAGAGATGCTTTCTCTCATATAATAGTAACATATATCACCTTCTATAACCTCTTCAAAAATCAAATGGTGAATTGGATCATCTGTTTCCTGGGTATGACAGCTCTTTGGTGGGAGGTGGGGGTGGTTTGAATGGGTTTTTTTGCAGTCTTTCTGTGGGAAGGTGTAACAGCAAGGAGCCAGCTATGTAAATGTTTGATGACCTATTATAACAGTACCTTATTCTGCCTAACAGCAAACATGAAGTCGGGGTCAGAAGAGCCAGTGCCATTGCATGAAGAATTTATCTACTGTTGTGGAGCTGCTACCCATGTCTTGAAGTGTGGGCCCTGGAAAGACCTCTCAAAAGATGAAAGTAAAAATCTACCCCGACTCTTATTCATGATTATTCCTGGTAAGGAGCTCTTTTTTTTTTTTCCCCAAGTCTTGAAGTGCATTGATTGGAAAGTTTGTGTTCTGTTTCAGAAACCTTACAAAATAAAGTAGTAGATTTTGGCTTCTGCATATGGCCCAAAAGCAATAATGTTGCAATGGTGAAATTTCTTTGGTGCATTCAATTACTACTGTTACCTGTATTTGTAAGACAGTATTGAGAAATTAGGGTCTTGCTCATTTCCTTGGTGTGGTGGTGGTTTGCTGGAAGCTTTGCAGTTTTTAGTTTGTTTCTTTTCATTGCTCTCCCTCCATGTATTTCTTACATGTTGAAGTGTTACTGCAGTATCAGCTGTGTGCTGACTGAAAGTTACAATATTTGGGAAAATATTTGGGATCCAGTAGGGTTTTTTTTAAGTTGGAGCTTTTTAATAGGAAGTGGTTTTTAACTTAGACTTTTGCACTTGAATTTTTATGCTAAGCCTCTTGAAATGAGCATTGTACAATTCTGAGTTTTATTTAAATGTGTGTCTTAAAGTGAGGGGTCTAAACTTGCATTTAGCAAATGTTAAAGTTAATAGAGAAGTCCAAAATTCGTTGAAGTCTGCCAGTGAACTGTAGGACTTCTGCCTTTAGCAAAAGTAGAGCTTGAGTCCACTCAAAGACAGATATTGTGACTCTTTCACTGCCTTAGAGTTTGCAGATTTCTAATGCTTTCTATAATTTATTTGAATGTATTGGATACTATTGTTGCTTCCCACGGAATAAATGGTGCAAATAATTATGTTTTTAAATTATCCACAGCTTTGGCTCGCTGTTAGTGTACCCTGTTGCTGTTTATGAGACAATAAGTAAGGCTTGATCCTTACTTAGTGGTGAAAGTGTGCACAGATTCAATTTTTCAGGGGTTTTTTTGCAAGGTTTTGAGAGGCCCGTGGAGTATTTTATGTTGGGTTTTTTTGAGCACAATTATTTTATGCCCTTGCCTTCCGACTTGAATAATAGTGTGACTTTTAACCCAGTGACAGTGAAGTTTAAATTCTTTCAGTAACTGAAAAGAAGAAATAAGCCTCCTATGATTGCCTCTTATTCCTGTTTCATGGGAATAAGCCTTTAAACTAGATGCTGCATGGTGAAACTCTTTAGTAAAAGACTATTTGTACAGATCCAAATCACTGAATGGTTTTCTGGAGGTACAAGCCTAATTTAATGCCTTTCAATTGCTACTTTCTTCCAGTTAAGGCATTTCTGAAAGGCTTAATCAAAAAGCTGAGTTTCTTTTTCCCCCAGGTTGTGGATCTTTCACCTGTCTTCGGGTTGTGATACCCTTGTGTTTGGGTTGGTAGCAGAGGTTGTAACAAGGGTAAATCTGTAAAGCTAACACATCATTAGAAAGATATGGAGGGGAAGAGCACAGAAGTCAAACACTACCATCCAAGACAGAGTAGCTCTACAAGGCAAGTAAATTATTCTGCTCAAAATATACTGAGTCTCACACACACTGTAAGGACTCCATATTCATCATAGGAAACTTTTCATGCATGAAAATGTAGTGACAGGGCTACATGGAGCTTATTTCCTGCAGAACAGTTCTGTGAAGACTCCTTAATAACATCGTATGTTAACTAGGTAGGTATCCAGAAATAGACATTGCTGAAATATTCAGGATGCTTCTGTCATGGTCTGCAAGCTTTTGCAAGCAGCTGATTTATGGTTTTGCTCTTGTTTCAGCATTATGCTGTTAACAAACTGGAAGTTCTGTCACAATTTGAAACCACAGCAGCCAGAATAATGCTGTCTTCACTCAGGTGCCCAAATTCACTAGTGCAGCAAGTTGCCCAAGCTTCTTGCTGTGGCTGGCAGGGAGCTGACTAGGACATGGCATAACAAAGTACAGTTTTGTGTCTCATAAGGCAAATGTTTGCATGGTTTTTTTCCTACTGGTAAATGCCTCATGTTTAACCTTTAAAGGTAGGCTTACCTGCCAACATAAAAACCACAGCCTTAGGAGAAATCCAGACATTTGGGTTATCTGACAACATGTTCATGTATCTAAACAGTTAGGATTAGATAACATTCCCCTTTGTAACTTCCCAAGTATGATTTGTGAAGCCCTTCTGGAATCCAGCAATTTTCACACTTGAAAGGCATGTATCCCTGACTGAGATTCTTTATGGAATGAAGGAGAGACGGGCAAAAGGACAGCTTGGTACAAGTCAAGGGAAGAATAAGGCAGACAGTGGCAACTCTGGCTCAAAAAAAGAAGAGTATGCACAGCCAGTCATTGAGTGATCTGGACTGAAGGGGGTTAGTTCTGCTGAATGTATTACCATGTTCTTCATATTAAACTGCTCTGGTACAGACTTTTCCAGTCTAATGAAATTCATGCATATGATTTTGTTAATATGTAGTCAAACAAAACTTGATTATGGGGGTGCTACTGAAAAGAAAGATCAAATTCTCAGCTTCTGCTGGAATCAAGATGTTGCAAGAGATGTTAGAATAAATGCTGTATATTTGTTTTCTTTTTGTGTTTTAGTCATGTTCTTTGGAATGGGGAGGATTTCTCTCTGGTCTGGCTTCTTTTTTTTTCTAAACACAGAAGAGAGAAAGCTAACTCCAAAACATTCTTCTTCTCAGAAAGCAATGGCTAAATTCCCACTGACTTGAAATGAGGCAGGATTCTGTCTCCTGAGGACTGATACCTCGCTGTGCTTGAAGCAGTTAGAATATAGAACGTGCAGTAGAGTTCAATCTCATTTAACTGCAACAAGATGTTTTTTATTAAGTGCAATCTGTGTGAACTCATAATTAAAATAAAGCTTTACTATATTAATTGAAACTTTTAATATGCACTTTTTTGTTCCATAACATTTTTAACTTGTGTAAGCAAAACATTTGTGTAGGAATAATGTGTTTATTAGGGTAATTACTAAGTAAAAGGTCCAGTTTTTCCTCAGTCCATAATAAGTGTGTATACTTGTTTGCCTTTCTTAATATGAATTCTTATCTATTAAAATGGATGAGATTTACTCATGAAAATAACATTAAATGTGTATAGTTGAAAGATCAGGTCCATGAGTTTCTGGAAATGTAGGTGTTATGGAAAGGGCAGAAATTAATGTTTTTCCTCTTGTGTCTTAAAGGTCTGTTTTCCCTCTTGCAGTGTTTGTTTAGTGTAAAATTAGCAGTGAATTACAAAATCTACTACAGCAATATTTGACATTGCTTGTGTTCATTGAAAACCAGAATCCACAAAGTGCAATGGAATATTTTTTTCTGTTTTAAGAGTATCTGTCTATTTATGTCTGTATATTTATGAAACATTTAACCTTGTAAATAAATACTGTACAAATTTTAAAACCACCATGCTGTTTAGCTCATGATGTTTTGCTTTTCATCAAAGTTTTTCTTGCATTTCATTACAGGAGTGCATTGGAATACCTTTGTTCCAGGCTTCCTAATTTGTGTTACCATTGCTGTAAAAACAAGGCAATTTTCACTCTTGTGCTTGGGAAGCTTAGTTCAGTTGATAATGTATAATGTAAATAACACTTTTTTGTGGTAAAGCATGTTGCACAAGTTTCATTCATTAATATACAGAAATAATTTCAGAATCTGCTTCTTTGGCCTGCATGCAGAGTATTCCCTGTGCTTGCCAAGTTTCTTGACATGCCTGCATGCAGTTGGGTTGCTGCCGAGTTATTGGATCCTCTTATTGTTTTTCCGACTCATGCGGTGACTTGGTGATGTTTAAGGGCTATGAGGACTTAACCTGGCGCTTTTGTTAAAGTACAAAGATTTTATCTCTAGCTGCTTCTCTGAGTCAAGAATTGCTTATGCACAACACAGAGTGAGGACTTGGATTTTCATCTTCTTCTAGGAGTAGTTGTGTGTACTTACATCAACAACACTATTTCATGTGAAGACTGGTTAATTATTTTTCAGCAGTGAAAACAGTGCAAATGATTTGCCTGGATTTTGACAAGTCTTTAATGTGTTCTCCCTTGAGATGAGACTTCCTGTGAGCTCTAAAGTCTTTCGAGTTCTATTTCTGACTGTAATACAGGTACTCTGAAAAGCTTTCAGTATATTATCTGGCTTTGTATTCACCTGTGGGTTTGTTATTTGGCAGTCATCACCCTCAGCATTTGCATAAGAGAAGTTATAATAAAAATCACTGTATAATAATACTTTGCAAAAAAACCGATTGTATAGCCCTGAAGTTCCTTTGTATTTTGTTTTTTTGGCTCCCACTAAACCAACTTTTAGAAAGTTATTCATCATTTACTCTGCTCAGCAGTTACTGGAATGAATAGTTCTTCAGAGGACTGTCACCACCGAGACCAAGGGGTTTGCTTAATAATAAAAGAATCTATTTCCTCATTCTACAAACTGTGTAAAGCATATTTACTCCAACTCCCTTCAGTTTGGTTTTACAATAGACTTTGATTTATACAAAATGCATGTGATTAAAAGTGCTTGTTGGTATGTAATCTATGTGTTGTAACTGTCTGCAAAAACTGAGTTGGATCTAGTAAGGACTTACAGTATCAGCAGATAAGGTTGCAATGTGTAGCTTCTGGCAACCTTAGTCAGGATATAATCCAGAATACTATATGGATTCTTGGCACTTAACATGGATGGATGAGAACTGTTTATGGGAAGCAAAATCTGATTTTGGAGTCAAGACCACTGAGTTACTCAAGGAAGATACTTTATCTTCTCAGCAGCCAGGATCTCCTCCCCCAGGACACAGCAGTGTTTACAATTTGCCTTTCAAATGTGGCTGGAGGAAAGAGGAATGTTGCTGGCAATGGATAACCAGGTGAAGAGGAAAGATGACTTCTTACCTCCTGGGCAAGGGGACTTCTGAGTTCTGGGTCATGTATGCTCTGTGCTTATAGTCATTAAATGAGTTCCAGCAATAATTCTGTGTACAAAATTGAGAACGTGCTCTATCTGAATGCATTAGACAGTAAAAGCTGCTTTTTTCCTCTTTTTGGTTTTGTGGTTTGGGGTTTTTTTTGAATGAATAGTACCAGAGCATCAACAGTAGGAAAAAATGTCTGTCCTCATCTGTTACCTCTTCAGTTTTATCACTATCAACGTGATTATGAGAGCTCTTGTGTGGTTTGATTTGGGGTTTTGGGGTGGGGTTTTTTTGATTTTTTGCTTGGTGTTTTGTTGATGTGGTTTTTTGAAGGATCAGACTGAGTCTGTGTCGCTTGGTTCAGAAAGGGACTCTAAGGACCAATTTCATCCAGTCTAATAGTAAACATCTAATTAAGATGCTAAAGTGAGTAGGAGAAATTTCTGTGTACTTTTTGGAACCAGTAGGGAGGGATTGGCTCTGCCATGAGCATTTCTGCCTTCTGAGGGTTTAGGTTGCCCAGGGATGTTATGAAGTCTCCAGCTGTGGAGATAATCAAAACCTGACTCTTGTGCATACCTGGGCAACATGCTCTGACTCTGCATGAGCAGGAGTTGGGCTACGAGATCTTGGGTGATCCCTTCCAAGTCTAGTGATCCTGCAAATGTGACTCCCTGGACTGGCCATCCTAACTACTTGTCCAGGTGTGGGTTCTGATCTGTGTTGATTTGGGGGTACCTTCAAAAAATAGTAAAGATAAGTCTATGAATAATCTTAGGTAAATACTTGATTAGAATTAGCTGCGCTTTCAAAAGCTGTAGTTTTCCTTCACAGCCACACTGCATAGTGAGGGCCTTAACACTGAAATGGGTTTGTTAAGTGCTAGGAACCAAACAGAATTAAAAATTGGTAAGGAATGTGGTATGGTACTTAAGCACAGAATGGACAGAGTATGCCAGAAGAGGGAGCTGTTCTAAAGATTAGAAGAATAGTGGGTTTTGGCAGGCTTATTGCTATAATAGCTATACCATCCATGTATTTACAGGCTTCACATTCTTGTCTGAATGCACAGACAAGCACTGACTGTTTATCGACTCTATGCATATCAGAAAAAAGATTAGTACTTTTATAAGACCATATGACAGTGATTAATCAGTTATGTTGGTTGTTGAGGATCATAAAAATGCCTTTTACTTACATTAGGAGGAGTGAGATAAAGGAAGTCCAGTTAAGGCAGAGAACATTAGAACTGGGAGTGCTGGGGCTTCTGTTCCCATTCTTTTCATTTGCCTGCTTTTCAGTAGGTGGCCAGTCATCCTCTCTGTGTCCCAAACCACCAAACAAATCTTCATTTGCAACATTTGCAATTACACAGTCACCCAAGTTTCTAAGGTAGCATTCACTTACAATCAGCTAACACTAAGTAGAACAATTAACAATAGCGGCACAGCTGTCTAGAGTGAGACAACAAATGCTTCCTCTCCTGGAATGTTTAAATCATTGACCAGCTCCATGGGCAGCTCCACTCTCACTGTGAGAAATTGTTGTGCCAGGGCATATATCACCTTCTGCTGTACAGCAGTAAATACCCAAATAACTCATCACATAAAAGTGCTTCAAGGCTTTTCTAAAGGAATCATTCATTTAACTTTGGATTTTGGTGATTTGAATTAAGTAATGCTTCTACATGCAATGAGAATTTTTGGACAAAAGTCATAAAGTGTAACTGCACTAATACAAATGTTGAAATAAGCTACATAGAACCCCTATTTACACACTAACTTGCACTTTATTTTGTTTAATCCTGCATCACATAGTTCTAATGACCTAAAGCTTAGGTTGAAAAGTTGTTTCCTATGTGGATGTATATTTTCCATCATATTAACATTGTGCTTTATGTGTTTTATCTTCATGTACCTCTAGTAGAGTAAGATACAAGAAGTTTCACAGGTTCTACTACTTTTCCTTATTTTGATTATACCATTCCAAGCAGAGCAGTGCTGCTATTTTCCATCCTCAGCTAAAGCAATGGAGCAGAGAAAAAGGGAAATTTAGGTGCTCAAAAGTGAAGATTATGTCATTTACCACACCTGGTTCAGCGAATCAACTTTAAAATCCTGTTTAATTGGAGCCTTGGCTCCTTTGACAAGGCACGGCGAGGATTATGGAGCTCAGAATGGCACCTACTCCAGCTGGCACACTTGAGTCACATGTGGCTAATCAACAGGAAACAAAAAAACTCTGAATTTTGCATCTGAAATTCTGTCCTGTTTATATGCTGTTCATATCCAAACAGTTGAGCAGAATTCCTTCTGTCTGTGCACAGATACTCATTGCATTTAAGAAAGACTTCTCTTTTACATATTAGATTAGCAGCAGTATTCATCTGCTCTGTGGGACTTGCAGTGCTTGAAATTACACTTAGTCCTGAAGATACTATACTTGAACAGAGTATTCACTCTGCATGGAGAGGATGGCCGTGAATCTGCAGCCTTTTCCTGGAGAGAGGAAGAGAAATGCTGTGCTCTTTATCATGGCCTCACCTGCAGCACTGGATTCAAAGCAACCACTCTTTGCTTTTTATGTATTACTTCCCTGCTGGGCTGCTCATCACACTGGCTCAGGGAAAGTTAGCTGCTGTTCTTAAAAATTTCAGGAGTGTCTTTCTCTGTGTCCCACCTGTCTGTGTTATGACCTTATGAGATCAGCATCACATAATAGTTTTCTGGAAAGTCTCTACCATTCCCTGCTTTTATTAGGAGGTGGCACTTAAGCAATTAAACCTCTCTTTGGATATGGGCAGCCTGTGAAGGAATGGATAGCAGGACTGGGCCATTCATAGAGCTCTTGCCTTCAGACAGCTCTTAGAACTACAAAGTTGAGTATAAAGCAGATATTCCTGAGTCTGAAGTAGTGTGGAAGTTAGAAACTGTTTCTAGAGTGTATATTAAGACAGACTAGATACTGAAAATCTAAGAGGTTAGTGCTTGGAGCACTTAAAATGTCCTAAGGCCGTTATTTCACAATCATAAACTGTTTGTCAACAATACTGGCACAAGGTATTCCTGTTCCCACCACACTGTGCCATTCCACCCCTCAGTTATGCCAGAACAATAGTTTGAGAGATCCTGCTGAGAATTAAATAAATACATAAATTTAGTTCTGGGGTCTTTTCACAGCTGGAACAGTTTCCTGGAGCAGGGCCCCACAGAGTTGTGCCAGAGTAATTCAGGGGCTGGTGAGCCATGGTATGAGGGTGGGAACAACAGCCGAGGGAGAAGGTGGGAGTTCCATCAGCTGGACTTGCCACAGAACTTTCTGTTGATAAATTACGGTGTCAGTCCACAACATGCAGAACATACATGTGGGTTCACATGCTCTGTCTGGACACTGCTCTGGAAGGAGCTGGTACCCCACCAGCCTCACCAGGTGGTAGTGATTCCCTGAGAATGCCTCTCCCTGGAGGCTTCTGCTTTTGTTTGTACTGCAGCTCCAGATGAAGCTGCCAGCTCTTTGCATTTGACCCCAAGTTCTCAGATTCTGACATGGAAAATTTTTATTTTGCATTTCTTTATTTATATTTTTTTCTGAATAAAAGAATTTGACAATGGGAGGTTTTGTACTCTCCAGTAACTTGTGTGTGTGATACAAAAGCAATCAATGAGGACAGACTATGCTGCAGAGTTAAAACTTTGTGTAGCATACCAAAGCAGGTGGAAAGGTTTCTGTAGAGTAAGATAATGTGTTTTCCCCTTTCTCTGTGACTACAGGTGGTGTTACCAGTAGATAAGGAAGTAAGAGCACAATTTTTGATTTCAGTGAGACTTAAGCATGGCAAAACATTTTAGTCTTTTGTGGGACGTATATCACCATGTTTTGTGTATTTGCACTTTGAGCAGGAGCAAAAGCATACACACACACACAGACACACACACTAGGACCCCATACAAAAAACCAACCCAGCCCTATCTTCCTGATATTTCCAAATATTCCTCAAATATGATATTTCCACTCCATTAACTTTTCTAGCCTTTAGCACCAATATTCATGACTTGATTATGAGATCAGCCTTGTTTTCATCTGACCAATATTTTCTCATATGGCAGTGTGTATAAGGTACTGAAAGCTGGTGGAACTTGTAGTGACTAGTAATACTTTATATTCATGCATACCTTATTTGGTCTGTTTCTTATAAAATGGGAATAAATACAAAATGACCCTCCTGAGCCAATAGTTTGGCTTCCTGAGAACATTATTTGTAGTAGATAACACTAATTTGCCTGTACCTATTTGATTTCTACTTTTAACCCCCATAAAACCTTGAATACCTCAGTCAGTTTTCCCTAATTTATTCTGCGACATGGGGGTCTCAAAAGGTTACAAAATAGTAAGAGTTTGACTGGAAGACATGCGTGCTGATAAGAATACCCCCTAAAGGAAAGGTGTGTTTCATATCCCATATTATATATATATATATAAAAATTCAATTCTTAGGACACTGTTCTCCATTATTTTTGCTGTTTATGGACTACTTCTTTGTGACTATTTTAAAATATGCTGACAGTTGAGCTTTGTTTACTGGGTCAGCCCACCAGCTTCCATTGTCTTTAGAAATGAAAAATCATACTGTTTTATTAAAAATAAAAACTTCCTCATACAAAGAGGAGTCTGTATGTCAGATCTAGGCTTGAAATATGCCCCTTTTGCTTATTTCCCAGTGCTCCAGAAGTACCTCTGATGGGGCCTTGGCACAGATGAGCTTGTTAAGTTTGAGGAGGCAGAGTAATGACAGGATGGTTGAACATCCAGCTGTGCCTGACAGTATTTCCCTCCACTAAATCTGGGTGGCAGATGTGACTTCCTGAAGTGACTTAATGAAATTTCTCAATCCTAAGAGCGTCCTCTCCCTGCTAATGAGGCGCTTTCAGTGTGGATCCTTCCTGCCTGGCTGTGCGCAGCAGCATCAGGGGAGGAAGTGATCCCTCTCCTGCAGCATGCAGTGGCTTGAGTTGGCCAGAGTTATGGAAAAGTTGTGTTCCAGGGTATTTTGCTCAATTTAACAATTTAAAAAAGGATCTGTCTCTTCATGGGCTATCTGAGGCAGGAGGGAAGAAGAAATTGCTTACTGAAGGACCTACCTATGAAGGAAATCCACTGTTTACATGTGCATTGTGTACAATAATGCAATTAAAATGCTAAGAGCTACATCAGCAGTGTATAATGTAGTTCCATCCTGGGAGCTGCTCCCAGAAATACCTGTAATGATATGGATTTGTCTTGATATTAAACATTTTGACTTAGTTATAGCTGAAAATAATGAAAGAAACAGATCCTCTTTCAGATTCAAGTTAACACAAGGCTTCTTTTCTGTCCTTATAGTAAGTCTTATCAATCACTGAACCTATATTAGAAATAAATGTGACCCAATATGTTCAATATCTGGATTATGGAAAACAGTGGAACCAAAAAGTAAGTCAGTCATGCTCTTCTTTTCCTGTTACAGGCATGATGGAACATTTTGATCATTGTCCTTATTTCCATTTTTGAAAACAATTCTTGGTTATTCTTGATGGATTTAAAATCTCCCATAAGAATGAGTAAATACATCGTGACATAAATACTGCCTTCCACCTTTAAATTTTAGATATTTTATATCTGTTATCACAGCCTTCTCTTAAGAAGCTGGAACTCTTCATAACAAGTCTTAAATGGCTGAAAAAAAGCACTTGTGAAGTGACTTGCATTTTGCATTTTCCAGAATAAAGTGTTTCAGTTCAAGTTTTCATGGACCATCTACTTAGGACCAATACTAATATCCCAGCTATGAGGCTTTTTTCCTCAATCAGAATTGCAATGGTGTCAATACAAAGAATTTTTTCCTAAGTATGTGGATTGATAAATTTTAGTTCATCCATAGACAGAACATGCTGTTCATTTATCTTGTATTTCTGAAGACTGACAAAAATGCAAGTGCAAAATCACCTTAAGACTGTTGGTTTCAAGTATGACATTCTCCTCACACAGTCTTGCTACACAAAAACTGCAGAAACACATTTTCAGTCTTTTTATTCTAAAATTAGTTGCCTTGGTGTTCTGTTCTATTTGTTTTCTGTCTGTCACTGTCTGGATCGAACAAAACAAACAAACTCAAGCCTAAAAACTTAAAAGCCCCCAAGCCTATGGTTTTTGGGGTTTTGGAGTTTTTTTGTAATTTTTATCAGTGTTAGGGCATAGGAAAATCTCTGATACATATTTGAAAATGTTCTTTCTGGTGCCTTTTGAGTGTATTGTTTGCTCCTCCTTGCGTATTATTCAAAAGGGATCAAATCTGCAGAGCTGTGTATCTGCACAAAACAAATAATTTGTGGTTATGTTGGGTTTGAATTATTTATTTTTCTTTGTCTTTTTCCTGCTGCTGTTGTCTCATCAGGGTTGTGTTGTTCAGATGTTTCGTAGGCGTTCCTGTGAACCCATTTGACATCGTCTCGTGTTGCTCTGTGTTCACTTTGTTTGTGCTCCCTCTTTCTTTCAGAAGGAGGTTTGCTTTCTGCTGGTCCAATTCTGCTTCAGCCTATGGAGCTGAGTGAAAAATTCCCACTGGGAATTCTGCACCCAGTGCAGATCTCTGATAACCACTGCCATGATTGGTTGGTTGTAGGATGGATTGGATCAGACCAACCACCTCTGGGGTGTTCAGAGTATTTCTATCTGTCTTCATCTTCCTAAGCAATTGTTTAAGAGACTGTGTGTGTGTAGCTGTATATTAGGACATCTAATTAAATGTTTTAATTTTTAATTTGCTATGGAGAAAATGAAATAAAAATTATTTGATTGTAAGAACTATAAAATCCTGTCTTCCACCTTTGAAAAATGTGAAAAAATTGCTATCCATTAGGAACTCAGTTATTTCAGTTTTATATCTCAACTCCTATCCAAGAAACATTAGTTTACATACATATTAAAAAAAAATAAAATCAAGGCTTTTTCTTGTACTTATGTATCTATTTTCATTGAGGCACTTGAGGTAACTATTGAAATACATCTGTAGACCTTACACAGTCCCTGCAATATCACCTGATCACGACGTCCAGTAGGTTTACTGGGGATGAAATCAGCATTTTGGACTTTGTATCTTATCTGCCTGCATACATGCTGTTACTTGTTCCTCTGAGAAAACAAGCATGTTTTGTCACAATTTTTATCTGGGATTTCTTATTCACAAGCTTCAGCCACAATTGTCACTTGGTCAAAACCAGCTGTATTAGGTTAATTCAGGTTTATCTGACTGCCCATGTCATTCTTTAGAGGTAAATGAACCCATGTTTATCCTAAAGGTTACAGAACAGCAGACAGGCTTATTGGCTTTGCAAGATGCATAGAAAGAGTGTGTATTATAAAATCCTATATGTAAGTTTTATAGCTGTATCAAACTAATAACAGTGTATGTTGTATATGTATATATAAGGAAAATATGTGAAATGTTCTTGAAAAACCTCTCTAATAAGCTGTGTTACAGACACCTGGCTGAATCCTTCTGAGATTTCCTATTTTCACAACCCAAGCAAATATATTAAGGTGCTTTCCAGCCAAATTCACAATTCCAGAGTTAGAGAGGATCAAACAGAGTTTTCACATGTGTTTCTGTAAAATGTTCTTGTAATTGTTTGCTCCTTGGCTGATGCTGCTCCTTTAGGGTAGGGACTTTAAATGGATACAGGACCAAGAATTCCAGTCCCCTTGACGTGCAAACAGCTGAAAGCTTAATTGATGTGAGCTTATGATGGTCATTCAAATATTATTTGATAGGTTTTATTTGAAATTCCTTGACCCTGAATGTCAGAGAAACCTATGTATTGCCTTTTAAGGCCTGATCCTCAGCCACGGTGTCAGATTCTGCAGTTTTCCCCCAAGTGTGAGAACATCATTGTGTTTTTAACATGCTCCAGTTAAATCCTTCTGACATCTGCGTGGGCTGCTTTCCATTCATTAACGTAGGGGAGTTGCATCTTCTTCCATGGTGGCTGGTCAGACGCCAAAGGCAGATTAAGTTTCCTTGAGCAAGGAACTTGTCATTTAGGCTCTTCGAGCTGGAACTGGGAGCTTTGGCAGCTCTGTGAAGAGGCAGTGAGAATCATTGCCACAAAAATTATTTTTGTGTGGTCCTGCTGTGCACCCCTGGATTTCAAATTTGATTTATGGCTGTTTTTTTTTTTTTGTTTTTAGAAGTCTGCATTTGTTTTTTCTTGCAGGAGATTATCATTTAAGTACTGCAGCATACATACTCAATTCTGAAACTGCGGATTATTTCTAAAATTCAATGCATGGTAATTGCTGGCATATTTTCCAGTTCCTCAAAGTTCTCTGTAAACCCACTGCTGGCTGTGTCTTTCCCTTCTTGTATTCATGTAGCTGCCTTTATTCTTTATGGTCCTGCTGAGGTCCCAGAGCAAGCAGAAAGCAACTGCTGGAGAAGTGTGTGAAGCACCACGGCTGAATGCCAGCTACTGCTCCCATAGATGGCTGGGCTCCTGAAGACACAACTGGAAACACTGGAGAACATCTCACAGGACAGCATGGAACCCAATCGCTTGGTTCAAAACTAGGTTTGGGATGACTTAGCTACACGTAAATTTCTTCTCCTTCACTCCTCATCACTCTTGGCTTTTACTCTACACTATTCAAATAAATCAGCTTTCAGACTGCTAAGAATTATTTTAGTTTTATGTTTAAGTCTATATTTCTTTTGAGTAAGCTGTGTATATTTATGACCTATGCATTTCTAGACAGAAGACTTTTCTTTCATGTTGTGGTGTATATCTCTGTTTCTAACTTGAAACATTTTTGCATTTAGTGTTCTCTTAATTCTAGTTTCCCTTTTATGTGGATATTTTCTGTTGCTGAAGAATTCAAAATACTTGACAATTTGTAAGTCATAAATGCTGTCATTGCTTGTGAGCAGCAGGTCTGGTGTGTGACTTTTTAAATGGACATGCTGTGTTTGTTGTTTGCCATTCAGAATTACGTGGATTGAATTGCACTGATGGCATAGTGTATATAACTTTAACCTTAACAAGTCTGAATAACTTCTTTTTTGGAAGTGCAGCATCTCAAATACTAGTATGTAAAATACTGTGAAATCAGGATAAAGGTTATTCTTTAGCAGTGGTATCCTGGGGTAGATATTCCATTTGTACAAGTTTTTCTCTCTTCACTGCTAGCTGCCTTCTTACGAAGGAAGAAGATGGCATTTAAAATCTTGATTTGATGGAAAAAGCATTAACAAGAAAGTGTTTGAAAGTGAAAGGTAGGAAAATGCATGTTTGTAAGGAATATTCATATTGTTAATTACATGGATGATTAAAGAGCAGTAATTCCAGTTCTTGGAAACCTGTATCTGCAGTATGTGAAAGTGGAGAATATTTACTCCTTACTGTAGCTCAAAGTTACACCTCTGCACTCTAGGTTGTTCTGTACCATTCTGTGTTAGCTGTGGGTGGAACAGACCATAAAAGAAACAAGTAGATTCCCATCTTCAGGTTAAAAATGGAAAGACTTCCTTAATGCAGAACAGCTGAGTGAAATGTTGTGTGTTACAGAGAACAGGGAATGTGGCAGGAGTCCTTTGGCTATTGCCGCTTACGAGTACACCAAATCAGGTGTCCCCACTGTTCTCATTCACTGTATAAATTGTCCTTTTGACATATTCTTACCACAAAACACTTAGAAATATGTTGCAAATTAGGCAAATGCTCAGTGTATTGTAGTTTTGTGCCTTTTTCTGCTATGGTCACCATTTACAGCTGTTTAAAAGAGTCCTGAAACAACATAAATGCTGTTGAAAGTCAAGCACAGTTGAGAGTAACTGCTTAAGATGTGCTTCTTGGTTCAGATGACTGCAACTTGGGATCTGCTGGCATGCATGAATGATTCAGCTGCCCTGAGGTGTTTAGGGATTGATGTGATATTCAAATAACTGGAATAACCTTCAAATCATGGAGGTTAACACTGCGTTTACTTATGCTTTCCATTTTTTGACCTTGGTTGTGGAGTGATAGAGCATAAGCAGTTTTGGTTTGATGTGCTGGGAAATCCTTAAAATGCACAAATGAGCACTGTGTTGCCTGGTCACCTTTGTGATTAACCTGATCTATAAAGTAAAATAATTTAACTGAATACAATTCAATTGCAGTAGATGCGCCCAAAATATTATTGATCACAGTGCTGGGCATATTAAGTCACAGTTATTTCCATTAGCTCTTCCTATGTTGTGTGAAAAAATCTTTGTCTTTGTTCCCCTTAAGTGTTTTGACAGCAGCTCAAGAAAATTACTTTGCAGAGATGTGAGATAAACATTCTCCGCTTGCAAATTTCAAGAGCAGGGACTATTGATCTGCATTTACTTAAGTCAGTGCAAATCTGGAATAACTCCATTGGAATTGCAAGCTAATAAAGAATAAATTTATAGCTGGTTTACACATGGTGATTTCTCTATAGAAATCTTTGCTGTTAAAATTCTTGTTGATTTTCCTTTCTACTTATGCCAGCAGTTCTCAGTCATAGCCCTTCAAGACATTTTAAAGTGCCAGTAGCAATTCTAACAGTTCATACCCCTCAGAATGTCTTTTACCATGAGCAGATGCTGATGAGGATTGGAGTAGTGGCATTTCTTTTGCATTTAAGGATTTTCTCTTCTACCTGCTTAAAATACACATCACATTTATCACAAGATAAAAATCCTCTTTTCCTCAGAGAAATATTACAGTGCCTTGAGCTTTGTATAGTATGTGCTGCAGAGCCTCACTGTCCTTAAGCAGTTCTGACTTGACTGCTCCTCAGCTGATGGTCAGATCTTGAGAAGATTTTATGCATTAAGTTCACCTGTCTGATGATGGGAAAGGGCAACAAAATGTCTAAGGCAGCTGCTGTAATTTCTCCCCATTTCCTTGTTCTGCATTATTAAAGGAGAGAAAAGTGTAACGAAAAGAAGGCTGTGGTTGCGATTAATTTTGTGATTCCTTGATCTCAAAATTCCTAATTGAATTATATTTCAAGATTAAGTGTAGTGCCAAAACATTGTGATCATTTGTACTGCAAAAGACACAATCTATTTTAGATTGCTGCTACTTTTATCTTCAGCCTTGCTGAAAGAGAGGTGTCCTCTGTGTAACATCAATCCAAGGAGCTTGACAGATGACATCTAGATTTTCTCTGAGGCTCTCTATGTTATACATTTTTGATGTATGAAAATGTGGTAGTTGCATGGATGTGTAACCCTTGTGAATTTTAAATTGTTTTTCTGGAAATTAGATTGCAAAAATTAGATCATGCATTCTGGAGTTTATATAATACAACAACTTCTATAAATTATTCTTCTTTAATGTCAAGCTTGCAAATAGATGCTTAGAAACATGAAGTAACTGAAACTGGGTTTGGGGGTTTGGTGGCTTTTTCCTTCCCCCAAAGCTGTGTACTCCAGTAAAAATAATGTTATTGTAAGATCAGTAATTTTGTTAAGGTTTAAAACCTATAAGAGACACTTTTTACAGGTGAGTGAGGGGAGAGATGTGTGAGATACATGACCTAGAGTGAAAGGCTTCCCTCCTGTGCCCAGCCATCATCCCTGGTGTGAGCTGTGGCATCACCTCCTGCGCACGTGGGAGCGCCTCTTGGGAGAGCAATGAACTTACTGTGTGCTGTCTGAAGGGCCGAACGGTGGAAGTAAAAGAAGAAAATATGAAAATACCGATTACTGAAAGGGAAGAAGTGGAATAAACCCTGTTGTTCTGTCCATGCACTGTTTCAAAAAGTACTAATTTGATTACTTCTCTGTTTCTTCTTCTCTGTCACTATCAATACTTATACAGCTCAGCCTCTGTTGTTGCAATCAGACTGATGTAAAGGAATTGACAAAATTTTAATGAAGGATTTTTTGTTGTGTAATATATTGGTGTTATTTCAGAATGTCTTAAAAACTGACAGCCTTTTTACACAATAGTGCTCTTTCTGCCTTTTGCTGTTGATGATATCCAAAATAAGAATTGTCTGATACTGGACTAAAAGATACATAAATGAAAAATCATAACCATGATGGTGAACTTTCCTGGTGACTAAATTATAGTAAGAAATCAGTGGAACTACTCTGGAAGATCAGTTAATAAATAGAAATTACATGTTTTTAAGTCAGTGTGGAATTTTTATACATCCTTGGAAATTATGAAAGCTCTACTTTGTCTTCATATGGAATTCCAACTTAACTACTGATATCCAAAACCGAAAGAAAAAAAAGGAGGAACAGAGATTAGATTTTTGTTTGGTAGTCCTGAAATCCTTCCCAGATACATATTTTTGTCTGAGGGACAGTATTTCAGTTTCCACTTCAGCTGTGGTACCTGACTGTTGATATTGTTGCTTTTAAACAGTGGATTTTTGATCAAGGTGGTCTGCTCTCCTGGGGCAAGTCGTATTTGTTCAGGTACCAGCCTCTTCCAGGAAGTCCTCTGTAAAGCTGATGGGATGCAGAAGAGAGTGCAGGTTCTCCTGTTGTTCTAGAGCAGGAGGGTTGAAAAGGAAGGAGCTTCTCCAGTGGTGTGCAAGGGAACAGAGAGAATATGAAGTTGCAAGCAGGAGAAAATCAGTTTAGTCCAATGAGGTTCAAATAAAATCGTCCTTTCTTTCAGAGTCAGAGCAGCCCTTTGCGTAGTCAGAATGCCTATAGTGGTAGCACTGAGATATTTGGAGGGAAGACATCTGGATCACGTGATATATTCTGTAGTCTTTGATTTTTTAATTTCATATTTCTGTAACTTAGTGGGATGGATGGATGGATGGATGGATGGATGGATGGATGGATGGATGGATGGATGGATGGATGGATGGATGGATAGACAGAGATAGATAGATAGATAGATAGATAGATAGATAGATAGATAGATAGACAGACAGACAGACAGACCTCTGAAGGAAAAAGAGATTTTTTTTCTCTTGTGTTGGACTTCAGTTTTAGGTTTTGCCATTTCAGTGTAATTCTGTAAAATGCTTCCCATGAGTGCCCTTGATCAATGGAATTAAACTAGTTGAATAGCATAGCCTCAGAAGCTGGGAAAATAAAAATTGGAAAAGTACTAGAGAAAATAAATTAATGAATTATTATATAATGCAGTTCAGTTTGCTTTGAAGCAGATTGCTTGCTGTAGGAAGGTTAATATTGACTATGCTTGTATGTTTTGTTTCTTGGCAGGTAACCCTGGACTGGCGGGTTATTACAGGACCTTTATACAGGCCTTATATTGTGGCCTAAACCAGCAGTATCCCGTGTGGGTTGTGAGCCATGCCGGACATTGTAAACCTCCGAGTGGGATGGAAATGATAGAAGGTACAATCCTGTAACTTGTGCATACAAATGTTTGTGCCCCTCTGATTTCCCCAGCAGAACTTGTACTTGTTAAAATCAGAATGACGTGAGTTTTAAATGTCTCTGCTGTATTTCCACAGAGCAGTTGTATGAGAAGAGAAGTAAGCTGAAATAAAAAAGTATTTTTGGGTAATTTAGATTTGCCAGACAAATAAGTGCTATTGAGAGAATAAGAATTTGCTGTTGGCAGTGTTTAGATACAATTTGCCGTGAAGTGTGTTTATGTTGAAAAGACTAGATTAGAAAAGTAAGTTTTTAAATTAAATGTCCAATTCAGGGATTGAGTATGTTGGGAGAGATTTAATTATCTCTGAATTTCATAATAGCTGTACTAAATTAGTGAATTTCCTGGAAGCAAGTACATCTTTCTAAGGCTGGTGTTCCCCAGGGGTCTGTGTTGGGTCCAGTCCCGTTTAACATCTTTAGTGATGATTTAGATGAGGGGATTGAGTCCATCATCAGCAAATTTGCTGATGACACCAAGCTGGGAGGGAGTCTTGACCTGCTGGAAGGCAGGAGGGCTCTGCAGAGGGATCTGGATAGACTTGAGAGATGGGCTGATTCCAATGGGATGAAGTTCAACAAGGCCAAGTGCCGGGTCCTGCACTTTGGCCACAACAACCCCCTGCAGTGCTACAGGCTGGGCACAGAGTGGCTGGAGAGCAGCCAGGCAGAAAGAGACCTTGGGGTACTAATTGACAGGAAGCTCAACATGAGCCAACAGTGTGCCCAGGTGGCCAAGAAGGCCAATGGGAAGCTGTCCTGTATCAAAAATAGCATGACCAGCAGGACCAGGACAGTGATCCTTCCCCTGTACTCTGCGTTGGTGAGGCCACACCTTGAGTGCTGTGTTCAGTTCTGGGCCCCTCAGTTCAGAAAGGATATTGAGGTGCTGGAGCGAGTCCAGAGAAGAGCAACAAAGCTGGTGAAGGGACTGGAGCACAAGCCCTATGGGGAGAGGCTGAGGAAGCTGGGGGTGTTTAGCCTGGAGAAGAGGAGGCTCAGAGGTGACCTCATCACTGTCTAGAACTACCTGAAGGGAAGTTCTAGCCAGGTGGGGGCTGGTCTCTTCTCCCAGGCACTCAGCAATAGGACAAGGGGGCACGATGGGCTTAAGCTCTGCCAGGGGAAATTTAAGTTGGAGATCAGAAAAAAATTCTTTACAGAGAGAGTGCTCAGGCATTGGAATGGGCTGCCCAGAGAGGTGGTGGATTCACCATCCCTGGAGATTTTTAAACTGAGATTGGACGTGGCGCTGAGTGCCATGATCTGGTAAATGGACTAGAGTTGGACGAAGGGTTGGACTCGATGATCTTGGAGGTCTTTTCCAACCCAATCGATTCTATGATTCTATGATTCTATTCTATGGGATGTTTACAGGGGAGAGCTCGCTTGTGTATTTGTTTAGAGTCAAAATTTTGACATGCAGATCTCCAGCAAGACATGGTAGCCAACTCAGAGCAAATACTGTCGGTGTACAACATTGTAAAATGAAGGGAGCCAGCAGCTAATCCTGTCCTAAAACTGCTTAGTGTCAGGATACCTCTGGACTTGGTCAAGCTGCAGTGATACAGCAGTAAATCAGTGTGATTCCTTAGGACCAAAAGGTTCAGCAATGTGAATTTGAAAACTTTGAATAAGAAACCATTTCAGCCATTTTAGCATAACTCTCCCTCACTATCTTTGGCACTTGAACTTCTAAGCCTTTTTATTGGTTTATTTAATCTCAAGTTTCAAAGTTAAAGATGAAATTTATATTTCTTTGGTAAACTTCCTGCCAGTCATTGTGTTGGAGTGTCAGGCTACCTAATGCTAGCACTTTTTCTGACAGGTGAGAAGTCCTTAGGTTTGTAATTTCTGGTACAGTATTATCCAGAGGGAACAGGGAGAAGTCTGGCAACAGAGTGAAGCTGAATTTATTACAGGGAACATTTGAAGGTCTCATAACCTGCACTGGGATCATGTCTATGAGTGTAGTTAGTAAAAAGAACCTTTGATAGTGAGAGATGTGTTTTGTGGCTTGAAATGGCTGAGCAAGTTGAAAGGGGAGGATTTTAGATTGAGACAGTAGGGATGTTCTCCCATTTCCACTGTGACAGTCCATGTGCTGCTAAACAGAGTGTAAACTTGGGTGGAGGAGAGCATACAGTACGTAAAAGCAGCTGATACCAAAACTGAGAGCAAACCTTTAGCTGACTTAACTGTATCCTTTTGCACTGACAGTGCTCCTGTGAGGGAGGGAACTTCCAGGAATGTGGTAGCTTAAGATGGACAGGTCAGAAGTGAAGTACCATGGGGAACGGTGCTGTGTCAAGGTTTGTTCAATATATTCACCCATGACCTGCAGAATGAGAGTAAACAAAGGAATCTCTCAGTTTGTGACTGGTACGTCATAGCATTTAATTGCTGGGAAGACATTGGATGTAACGAAACTGCAGAAACATCTTACAAAGTGTAATTAATGGGCAAAAAGATTGTAGAAAAGTGTCAGGGTAGATAAATATGAGTTAATGCATCTGACAGAAAAGATCTCCCTTAACTCTACCTGGGCAGTCCTTGACTTGGAGTTCATTTGCAAAACTTAGGGAAGATAAGTTTTCTTATATTAATCATTTCCCATTGAACAGTGGCAGAAAAAATTTAAGGCAGCAAATCATTGGTCATAAGGAATGTTGCAGGCAAGGCAAGAGGCATTGGTTTGTTACTGTATGTGACCACAGTGGACCCAGATCTTGAATATTAGAGTGCAGTTCTGGTGGGCATCTCAGGGACAGCTTTTTAAAGAGTGAAGCTGGGGAGTGAATGCAGAAAGAGAACTAAAACAATGGAGTAAGCAGCCTCCTTGTTATGGTCTGATTTGGAGACCATAAAGCCTTCTCAGGAGCATGACCGAGTATCCAAAATCCTGACAGTAAATAAGGTAAATGCAGAATAAAATATACCAGATTCAATATTGAACTAATGGTCACTTAATGATACAAACTGATTTAAAACAAGTTAGAGAAAGTACCTATTTTTTTATTTATTTTTTAGAGTAACAGGTGAAAAATTGAAAAACAGGTGAAGGGACTGGAGCTCAAGCCCTATGGGGAGAGGCTGAGGGAGCTGGGGGTGTTTAGCCTGGAGAAGAGGAGGCTCAGAGGTGACCTCATCACTGTCTAGAACTACCTGAAGGGAAGTTCTGGCCAGGTGGGGGCTGGTCTCTTCTCCCAGGCACTCAGCAATAGGACAAGGGGGCACGGGCTTAAGCTCTGCCAGGGGAAATTTAAGTTGGAGATCAGAAAAAAATTCTTTACAGAGAGAGTGCTCAGGCATTGGAATGGGCTGCCCAGAGAGGTGGTGGATTCACCATCCCTAGAGATTTTTAAGTGCAGATTGGACGTGGCGCTGAGTGCCATGATCTGGTAAATGGACTGGAGTTGGACGAAGAGTTGGACTCGATGATCTCGGAGATCTTTTCCAACCCAATCGATTCTATGATTCTATGAAATTTAGAGTTAACAGCCAAAGCACTATATATGCAGGGCAGGTTATATGAGAAGCCTTAAAATTATAAAACAACCTGATGGACAAGTGCTGAAAGAGGCAGATTCTTTGTTGTGCAAGGCTGCCCCTGGTCCCAGTGCCATCCTGTGGCAGGGTTGTGAGCCTGAGAGATTCATCACAAGAGGAAGGGATGTACAGAGTGTCCAGGCTTAATGCCTCAATAGCATCTTCTCTTGCCACTGCTGAACTTGGAGGATTCACATGCCTGACCCAGTAAGGTGTCCTTTAAAAATTAAGGTGTACTGTAAAAATTAAGGTCCTCTGTAAAAATTCAGTGTATTCCAATGTGCTTCATGTGGCCATTTCATAAAACTTCATCTAAAATAACCTCATGCAAATCCTCTGAGAATGTTCAGTGTGTCGTCATAACAAGGATGAGAACAAAAATTTATGAAGAAAACATTTGAATCTCTGACACCATTGATTTTTCAGATCATAATCTAGCAAACAAAATAAAAAAAAGAGGTGCGGAAAGAGGGGGAGCTACCAAAAAAACCCAGTTCATACTGATGCATTTAAAACAGTGGTCTGCAAGCATTTTTGCTCATGCACTACTGTCACTAAAAAGTTTTTGGGCACACCCCTCAACATCTCTTTTTTTAAAATATAAATTATATGCATACTTTTCTGGTATTTCCTTCCTATACCCTACTGTGCATGCAACCCTTTTCAGAGACAACTGATTTAAAGTGTGCAAGCATTTAAATAGGGCACAGCTTACAAATGATGGTGCCTGTATAGGGGTCTAAACCAAAGCAAACTGTGTGAGAGTACTACACCTGCTTATATTTAGATCAAGTAGATTTTGAAAAGTCTCAGAAAGACTAAAGCAAGTTTTCCAACAGCAAACATCAATCACAGGCTACTTCTTAATTGAAGGCATATCACCTAGCAATTTGGAAACCAAACAATACTACACTCTTCATGTTCACTTCTGTATGATATGCTTCTGTTCAGAGAGCTTTTCCAGGCTCTGCCCCATGAAGACTTAGACCACTGATTGAACATTTCATTGGTGTAATTCTGCTCCCAGCAATCAATCCACTCTGCAAAATTATTTGAAACACTTTTTTACTCCAGGAATGCAATACAAAAGTTATACCTCAATTTCAATGTCCTCCTCCTCCTCTGCTTTTAAAAAAGCACTTGTTTTGAACCCTGCTGTGACTGTAAAACAGGCCAACATCAATCCTTAGGTGTAGGTGAAATTAGAAAAAGGAGAACAGTTTTCTGACTCTCATTTTGCTTTAAATTGAAATTAAAAAAAAACGTGTAGACAGCCTGTGTACATACATAGGTATGCCTAAAAATGGCCTGATTCTGTGGACATCTGCTGTGGCTTAACAAGAAATAGGAAATAGGACATCTCAGACATAGGTAAGAGTAAAATCATAGAATCTTTAAGATTGGAAAGGATCATTAAATGCAACCTTTGACCAAATACCACCATGCCCATTAAATCATATCACAAGGTGCCACCTCTACTTGTTTTTTGGACACTTCCAGGTGACTCCACCACTTCCCTGGGGAGCTTGTTCCAATGTTAAACCACGCTTTTGGTGAAAAGAATTTTCCTAATATCCAACTTGAATCTCCTTTGGCACAACTTGAGGTCATTTCCCCTTGCCTTGTTGTTTGTTACCTGGGAGAGGCTGACCAGCCCCTGGCTGCACCCTTCTTTCAGGGAGTTGTAGAGAGCAAGAAGTCCTCTCTGAGCCTACTTTTCTCCAGGCTGGGCACCCCTCAGCTGCCTCTCAAAAGACTTGTGCTCCAGACCCTTCGTTGTCTTCCTCAGGGCATTCTCTGGCACCTCAGTGTCCTTCAACAACTAAAATACGGTTTTGAGTTTTTTATCCTTAGGACTGCCAAGACACTGGTTTTGGTAGTGAAGCAAGATTGAGAGTAAAGAAAAATTAAATTATTTATTTGTATGTTGTAATAACCTTTGTATGCCAAGTGCTGTAAGAATATGGAATCATGTGATTCATATCTTAGTTGATTAGAGACACGATGCATTAAAATACTGTATACCTAATAAATAGCTAGTCATTACTCATCTCTTAATGATACAATATTTGGTCAAATAGATTATATTAAATATCTTGAGCTTTCTAAACTGTGCAGATGCGTATTGGGCTGTACACAGTCAAATTAGAAATACTTTTTATTGTTTTAGCAAGATGTGTTTTTCTTTTGAAACAGATTATCTACTGAATATTCCATTGCTTTACTTCTGAATCACTATTAGCCTGGCATCTGAATGAAATAACATTCTTAATAGTCAACTTACAAGGTAAAATTCTAGTTTGAACTTTTATATTCTGTGGACTATAGAAGACAATAGCGTGTCCTTAAAATCTGTTAAACTAACCTTAGTTCATGGTTCTTGATAAAAGAGGTGGGTAATGATTGATTTCTAGTCCATCAAAAGAGGTTTTCCATTGCTTTCCCTTTACACAGGGAGAGTAGGGCATTCAGAACATTTTGAAACTGAATTACATCCTTAAGAAAGAATAAGGGAAAAGCACAGAAGTGGTGAAGGGATAATAAATTATCTGTGGAGGCACTGATTATGTGATCCCAAAATGTTAATGTACCATCAGTGTGAAGTTTTGAAGTGAAATTAAATTGTGTAAAAAAAAAAACCCAAGCTCTAATGTTACAGGAAAATTTGGAAGCCATGGGCAGCTTGAATTTATGTGATATATTGCTTCTTGGCTGTTGTTACAATTCATCTGAATGGAGTTTACTTTTGCAGCCCTCTGGCTTCTAGTGAAACTGCAGAATTGACCGTGAGTGAGAGTCTGCCTGTAGCTCAAGTGATATAAATTTACAAAAAAATGACTGAAATTGTTTGTGTAAAACTGAATTTGTACTTCAGCAAGTCAGTAATCTCATTAATTCCTAGATAGTTATCCACCAAATGACAGATAGAAGTGTGGGTGTGCTTAGCAGATACAAGCCATACGTTTCTACCATCACTATACACTGTGCTGGCAGGAAAAAGTCTAAAATAGTAGCTTGAGCAAGACAAGGAGCTTGGTGTTCTATAATAAGAGGGTTACGAGTTATTTAGGACAGTGATTCCCAGACTGTGGTCTGTGGGTCACTGGTGGTTCCCAGGACACTTGCTTGTGGTCCAGGAAGAGCTGGCTGATCAGATGGAGCTGGCACTCTCTCTGCTTTCCACTTGCTAAGCAGAATGAATAGTAACTAAGAATACTTTTCCAATAACACTTCTTTTGTGTAAGCATTTGCTGCGGTGCTGTTAGAGATGTTGTGCCACCACAAATGTGTGGTGAGGGTGAGCAGTGGGATTGTGGTCTGCCCTGCTGCAAACAGGAGAGGAGGAGGTCATGAAAGTTGGGTGTTCCAAGAACTGGGCTCCTAAAAATAGGGACTCATCCTTGTTGTTGGGTGTCATAGAATCATAGAATGGCCTAAGTTGTAAGGCACCTTAGAGATCACTTAGTTCCAACTCTCCTGCTGTGGACACAGACACCTTTCACTAGACCGGGTTGCTTAGAGGTACATCCAACCTGGCCTTAAATGCTTCCAGGGAGAGAAGTTACTCAGGCACAGGGACTCCATATATATTTGGTAATTTTCACTGGCTTGTGACTCAGTTATTTTAAGTAAAGTAGATATTTTTAACTATTGCTGAAGATGGAGAATACCTACACTGCTGAATCAGGTGAATCAGAGCTACTTGCAGCCTATTTGGTCAGTACAAAACCACTCAAAATAAGTCTCTATAGCAATTAAGAGGTTTTGACCAGCAAATCCTTATCTGAGTTTCAGCACTGTTTGGTCAGTAGTAGCAGCAGAGATGTGGCCACATTGAGGTCCACAGTGATATCCGTTTTTAAAAGGCATTTATATCTTACACATTTATATATACATATATCTATATCTATATATACATATATATACACTATATAGGGAGAAAAGCAGTAGGAAGTCAGCTGGGCTGGCATCTCACATGCATACTTTAAGCTTCTGCACACACACATTTGATTCACATTACATACATTTAATTCACATTAATTTCTATTTCAACAACATTTTCTGCTTCCTAGGCATATAAATATCTGAGTCAATGAAAGATGGATTGTCTTTAATATAAGTTCTTTTGAGGTTTAGTTAGCTATATTTATATATTACAGGCCCAGAGAACACTGTAGTCGTGTTTATGTCCCAGAACACATTAAAATTCAGCTTAATTTTAATGCAAAATTATATGACAAGATGTCTCCCAGTCTAGGGGTATCACAGCGTATAGATACATTAAACCCCCCAAATTTCAAGCGTGCCATTCAGGTAGAGTTATTTTGGTTTTATAACTATTTCATAGCCAAGTGTGATTTTTTTAACATATAGAGAGGAGAAGCATCCTGTTTATGGAGCTGGTCTTGGCACTGATTAATCACATTGAGCTCCTCACATGGTATTAGTCAACAGCGAGGGATCCACATCGGGCTGTGCACAGAGGGACTGGTTGTTTTCACAGGATGGGACAGGAACTGTCAGCTCAGTGCTGCCCCTCCTGATCCAGCAACTGGTGTTGCCCAGAAACCTTATTCCTTCCTTCTCTTGGAAGAGGCAGCCTAAGTAAGGAAGTGTGTGTGCATATGTAAAAGTTATTATGAGGCATTTTAATGTTGAGGTTTTTGTCCTTGCCTGGTAAGATCTGAATTTTACTGTATGGTTTTAGAGCTAGATGTCTATTTTAAGGAGGAAACAAATGGTCATTTCATGTTATGAACCCACTGGAATGTTTGAAATCTAAATGTGTGAAAAGTAAGCAGCCCTAGGGATGCTGCAGTACTCCGTTTACTTCTTTCCTTTGAGCCACATTCAGTTAATTATTCATGGAGGTCCCATAATCATGCCCATAATTATGCAAATACATCCATAGAGTGAAAACTTGGCATTTGGCATTGACTTTATCAGTCCTACTTAATTTTAAGCATATGTTTAAAAGTCCTGCTCAATTCAAAATCAAAACAAAGAAAATAAAATGTTGTCATATGTGAAGTATTTCTGAGTTTCTCTGTTGTTTTCTTTTCTGGCCATCCAAAATGATAACAATTTTACCTGCTTACAGCATCATACCTTAGCAGCCATGTATTTATTTGTATTGATCACTTCAACACTATGAAGCTGCTTTTGGTGCTACTTAATATGTAGCTCTATAGCATTGACTACAATGAAGTAGTGACTTATCTTTGTTGACATTCCAAAGAATAGGACTTTGTCTTTACATTTCTTCTGGCTATATGTGTACCTTGGGCATGTTGCCATAGTTGCTGTGCTGGGAATTCAGGCCAGTGACTAAGAATGAAACCTTCAGCATTTTCTTCAGGAAGGTTAAAAAGGGAACTGCTATCTTGGTAATAGAGAATTAATTTTTAAATAATGTAACAGAACACTGTAGAAGAAAAGATATAAATCAGAATTTAAAGTCATTGTTTGACAAAAATGTGTTTCCTCCTGAAGGATACAGAACTTGCACTACACAGCACATGCTAATGGTTATTTAAAGCATCAGCAACTGATAAAGTAACCTGCTACATTACATAAAGTAGGAGGTGAAATTCTACTTGTTCTCAGTTTTGCCAATGATTTTCATGAAGTCAGGCTTTTACATATGCTGTTTTGTCCATTTCTCTTTTGCCAGCAGGGATCAGTGCTGGGAGTCATTGAACTCTGTCTGGTTCCCTTTGCTGTCAGCTCCCACTCCTTGTGCAAAGAGGAGCCCACACAGAGATTGCAATGCTTTCCAAGCCAGGTAGCTGTTAGGATCATGGACTGACTGCTGTGAGGAAGCACTGCAATGCAGAATATTCTGCATATGTGCTGTGGTACAGCCCTCACCACTGGTAGCAGGGGGTCATGTTCTCTACTGAAATAAACTGAAATACCTCTTTTCAGTCAGCACTGTGGCACCAGTTTACAGCAGCAGGGAATATAAGATAATAATTTTGAAAGCCTCGTATAATCTATAAATTTTAAAGGATACAGATGAAAGATGAAAAAATGTTATGTTTGCCTAAGTGGATAGTTTGTTCCTTAAGAAGAATGCTAAATGCTTCTATTAAAATAGTGTCATCCAAGGTGAATATATACAAGAGTAAAGAAGAAGGACTGAGTTTACTCAATGCCATCCTAAACGCCATTATAGGAGCTGGTGAAGCAAGAAGTTCATTAGTGTTATTTTAGTGTTATTCTCAAGAAAAGTGTTACTTTGGTATTATTCTGAGGAGTTACACTTAGTTTAACATGTCAGTCTTGGTCTATATTTCAGTTCTGAATAAAATTTTGGGTTGGATTTTCAAGAAAAATTGGGATTGGCCTAACAAATGAAAAGTTATTGCTCAAATTCAGTAGAAGTATCAAACATTTAATAATATGTCACCAATCGATATGTCTAGTCACTGTAAAGTACAAATTCTGCATTGTTACTTGGGCTACTCCATAACTGCGCCTCTCAGCAGCTTCCTTTTTCCCTTTTCCTCCTCTTAACATCGTGGTGTGCTCCTTCTCATTTTTTTCTTACTTTGGAAATAATTCTTTTTATTTCCTGCCTGTGAAATAACATGGGTTGTCTTCCTTGGCCAGCTGTCTTACTCTGCTCCAAACTTTGGCTCTCCCCTGTTTGCTCTAAGTCCTTCTTTCTCTGTATCTGTTTAAACTTCCCAAAGTTTTGAAGTGCTGTTTTCAATAGGTGTGACTGTTGGACTTGCCTACTGCAGCGCAGCACCTCATTTGTCATACACCAAAGGAATCAATGCCTGTGAAGTGATACTCATCTGTTTTTGTTCCCTTCAACACTCACAGAATTTCCACTGTCCTTTCTTTACCATCTGTGTTATACCTACCCGGTCTTGGTGATACACAGAACTCATCACTATTCTGGTTTTCTTCCATTGTTAAACTGTATAAAAGCAAGTTTTGTTGAAGCGTGCAGCTTTGTTTGTGGGAGCAAGTGGAGGGAATTCAGAGCCTTTCACTTGACTTCAGTGTGTCCAGAAAACAAGAAACATAACATGCACTATCAGCTTCCCATGGGCTCAGACCTCTTTGCTTTTGCTCCTAGAGGTCACTTTATGTTGGAAATTCAGATATGCTCCTATACCGTGATGGTTCTGTAACCTCTACACTGCCAAGTGTTGGGGTTGTTTTTAATTTTTGTTGTACTGGTTGTTTTCTCTCTTTATAATATGATGCTGAAAATTCTTACAGATTGCACTTTCTGCAGTTATTCAGCTGACTGACTGCAGAATGCAGTCATTCAAATACAGAAAATATTTCTATCTATGTTATGTGAAAAACCCATATTACATTTGATTTATGCATGTTAAAGTGGCTGGAATGGAGACATTGAATGATGTAAAACTGCATAATATAACACTCTTTAATGATGTTTGCCTTGCCAAAATTGGAGACAACCAACATAATTCTGCTTCAAAGTTTGTACCATTATCTCATCATAGCTTGGTGACAGTTACTTTAAGAGGGAAGCAAGACTGGGAATGCAAGATAAAATAACTTTCTAACAGATACCTAAATTAAATAAGTTCAGTGTGCTTCTGTATGCTTGTAATAAAAATTTGTGGTTTAGTATTTGTCATGTTTATTAGTTCATTCTATTAGGCTATGCTGGTACTAATTTAATTATAATACAGCTTCCTTTGAAAAACAGATTAGGTGTTAAACAAGTGTCCCACCAATAGGTATGTAGATAGCAAAGGAAATCAGTGGTTCGATTTGTAGAATAAAGTCTTGTTATTTTTCTAGTAAAGAAAATAATACTTATGACCACTTCAGTATCTTGAGTAAATTGTAATTTATTTGGGGAGGATACCTTTACAAAAAGTAATTGCTCCAATAAACACTAATGACTGGTATGTTTATCTTAAAAGTTTCATGACCAGTTCCTGAGGGTGCTAGGGCCAGCCTAAGGTCTAAGGGTTAATCTAACACACAGTGCTTTAAGACCTGGTTCCTGGTGTCAGGAGGAGTTCTTCAACATTTATTGAAAATTCTTTCATGGCTTCCATCCCATTTGTTTGGCATTTTGCTTGCTGATGCAAAATTTTCAGAGTTCACTAATCAAATGAAAGATTGGGTGAAATATTCAGGCTTTATGCAATATATTTTTAGGGGATGCCCATAGTAGACCCACAAACTTTAATCTCAGTTTTTAAGCTTACAGTTCTATTTAAACACTTTCAAATGGCATCATTCAGTTGTAAGGCATCATTGTCTTTTGCTGTAAGAACAAAAGCAATCAAATGATTTATTTGATTTCCAGAATTAGACTTCTGATTATACACACCATTTTAAAAGCTAATTCTTCTGAGTAATTTACTTGTGGATTGGCTTTCTGACTGTCACTACATGAAGGGAAAGAGGAAACTTCCCAGAGGTGGCTTCACCTAAACAGAAGTTACTCAGTCACAACTGATGCTCCTCCCACCAGTATGTGTATGTTTTTGTAGTGGAAAAAGGTGATGGTGCATAAAGTGGAAAATGCTTGGCGTAATACATTGGTTGTACTAAGGACATGTCATGGAGACACAGAGGACTTAACATGACTCTGAACTAACTCTCCTGACCTATTTGATTGGCTCTACTTGAGTCTGTGCCTTTTCATATGCTTTGATATTGTCACTGACCTGTCAGTATCTTCTTCCGCTTTGCATCACACAGCTGAAATGAGTGGCATCTTCAGAGGGAGTGGTGAATCTTTTTCTAGCCCCTCATTCAGTCTCCAGATACTTACTGGTCCTTACCCTGAAAAAGGTCCAATTTTGAAATTTCTTGACCACAAGAGTTTATGTGAGTTGTTCATTAGAGATTGTCCTTAGATATCCTACTGTCGCCTCGTAGCATAAATGGTCCAGGGAAGAAGATGACACAGTGCAAGTAGACCAGTGGTTTTTACCTCTCTTTCCTTCATGACATAAAATCACAAGTCACCTTTTCACATAATTCATTACTTGTTCATAAGTTATTTGGAGGCCTTGTGTGTGAGCAGATCTTGGGACAGGCTTCAAAGTCACTCACTAACAAGTGAACGAGTGTCTGTATGCACTGAGCTCAAATACTCAGTCACCTGTTGTCAGTTTGAACATTGGACATGTAAGCCTTCCCTTGTGAAATCTGTAAAGTACAGAAGCATGCAGAAATTTGAGGGTACTGTTGGAAAATCTGGCCACCAGTATCTTTTTGAATCATCCAGTAAAAAGTAGTCTATGATTTTTGGAGACTTTTAAATGAAAGGCTAAATTTTATGAATTGCCAGCCTAAAGTCTGCTCGTATAACTGCTATGCTTTTTTTTCTGCTTAAGAATTTCCCTTGCATAAACAGCAGAAAAACAAACAAACACAATTCTGTTATTTCCCTGAAAACCAAAGTCCTCTTTCCTAGCAAGATTAACTTGTCGACTAATCTTAGAGCAAACATTTTATTTTAATCTGTCATTGTTTTCTGCCTGTGGTTTTAGCGGAGGTCAGAAAAAGAGATTCATTAAAGTGATGTTGCATTTGTTTTTCTGAAAGCACATCAGAAGATTAATGCTTTTCCAAAGAAAATAAAGAAATACAGTATTTCTTTTAATACTCTTCAGCTAAATAACATCTTAAAATCACATGTCTTGGCTCAGATGGGGTGTTTGCAGCATAAGGTACAAGTCATACAATTTCTACTATCTGAAAACTGCTTAAATGAACTCTCCTTCAGCCATGGCATGTATTCCACACCTGAGGTGAAGTCACTCTGGTCCCTTCTCTGATGTAGAGCCATTGGAGAGCTGACTGCCAGTGTGTTTGTGCAAGTCTGTTTGCTTATACAAAGAACCCATTTAAGCTTCTCCACCCAAGAATTTCATGTTGATTTTGGATAATCCCTGGGTGATTTTATTCTGTAAAATAAATAAATAAATCTTCCAAACTTGTGACGCAGCCCAGCTCTCAAATATTTTGGACTATTAGAAGTTTAGCATTTGTGCTGAAGAAACATGAAGTGACACAAGGCGTGGGCAACTTTATATTTGTCCAGATATAAAATAGGATATGTATTTCAATATAGGGTTATATGATGCTGGAGTTTCACCTGATGAGTGCAGGGTCAGTCCATGATGAGAGTTATGTGTGTGGATCACCAGACCCCACACTGCACACTCATTCTCCAGTATGGCTCTCTAGGAATAGTGCCAAGGTGATTGGGTTTGGCAACAAACCAATATTTCAGAAGAAAAGGAAAAGTTGTATTAAACAGCTGAAACAATTCTCTGGCCTTGGCCTTGGCCATCAAGACTCACTTGCAGCCTCAGAGAGATTGTATATGTATGTAACACAAGCCAGTAGCCATGGGAATCAGAGAGAACATCCTTGCTCTATGTGATGTGAAATGGGCTGTGCTGAGTATGATTTGGCCCAGCACAGTAGAAGGGGTGTCCATGGTCATCACTGATCACAGCTAAATCATCCAATTAAAATTGCTTCTGCAATCTCTGCTCTCCCCAGCTCCCATAAGGAAAAAACAGTGCTCGAGCTGACTATGCTCAAGTCCTAAATGCAAGTCTGGGCAAATGTGAGGAGGGGAAAGCCCTTGGTTTCACCCTCCTCTAATTCCAGGCCATATCCTTCCTTGGGACTCTTGCTTTGGCAACACAACTGGTTCTGAACAGGCACGTCTCTGCTGAAGTCAGTAATGGCTGAGTATGTTGGCCAGAATCTTTCGCTGCTATTTATTAGATAAATAAATAATATATTAGATACCTAATGTCTTCATAACTAAAATAATTAACTGTATTTGTCTAACATAGTTATCTAAACTTGGAAAATGTTGAGGTGAGGCTAGACTGTCTCCACTGTATTGTTTATTAATTGCATGGCAGCGATATTCAGCAACTCTTTTAGCAGATACTGAATTCATATAATGAAGAGCAGCCATTAACCTCATGAGACTGAATAATGCAAATAAAAATTCATTTTGTTTCGTGCTTGATTTCTGGGGTCTTGTGAACCATAAGATGATTTATACCTCTACTTTACCTCCTTTTCCCATGTTCTAACTGGAAAATAAGCTTTCTTCAAGGAGCTGCAAAACCCACTCTCATCTGAAATGGATCTATGATACTATCTATCTTTCTATTACAGTAGTTTTTCAGTGTCTTTCAGTCTTTTTAATGTATTTATAGTATCAATGAATATTTTCTTCCACATCTGTTTTTCCCACAGGAAACTGTTGCAGAGCACATCAAAAGAAACAAAGTGGGAAACTAAACACCTAAAACTTGGTTAGGGCTGTGCATGCACTATCTCTGTCAGCTGCTCCTGAGTTGTTAGAGGTGGGTGGCTTTTGCCAGGAATCTAGATGACACGAGTAGGACCATGATTCAGCAATGAGCCAGCCCCCATCACGTGTCTAAACCATCCTGCCAGGAGATTTAGCGTGTTTCAGACTAAAGCCACATTGTAAGTCAACCTGTAAGGAGTATAAAAGATCGGAGTTTTAAACTGGACTATGAAATTGAACCCTGAGATAATAGCACAGATTTAAGAGATTAAGTGATATTAGTACCACTCTATCACCTTTAGATAAGCTAGAGGCATGTGTTCCTTCATGCTTTCTGCCTCTTTTCTTTCATTCTTATTTTTAGTATTTCTTGTTACAGTCTTTTCAGTGGGGTAGTCCAGTTTAAACTGGAATGGTATATCCTCAACATAGCATTTAGTTTAGTGGGTAGAGTACTTTTCTAGCAGATGAAAGAGCTGTGAACCCCCTTAGATTGGGGATCTTGAGACCCTTGTCACCTACCTCACGAACAAGAGTTAAAGATGCCCAAACTGCTGTGTATTCTTAGAGACACTGGTTCAGCTTTATCTTGTTGACTGGCCAGGAAGCAAGGATCCAAGTGCTCATTGTAAGGGACTGCCCAAGCTCCCTTAGGAGGTCCATGGCAAAACAGGAATGAAATTGCACAATAACCTAGAACTGTGAAGCTCTAATTTGATCTTCTTTGTGGCTGAATTGACAATGATAAGAACCTGCATAAATAGGGATAGTTAGTGTAGGTTCTAGTACTCTGTGTTAACACATACGCATTTCCTATTTTTCCTCATTCCGTGGGACATTTTGTGCATTTTTTAAGACAAGAGATTTTGAATATCTGAAAGTTGTTAGTGCATGATGACTTGTATGATAGCTTGTCTTCTGTGAGGAGGGACTCTTATTCCTGGGCAGTATTGCTGTTGTAGGTCATGATTGCTCAGTGTGAAGTTGGATTGATTTAACCTGATCCAATGCCAAAGTTTAGTCTTGTTCTGAAGGAAGGAGACCACAATAGTGGATGATATGCCATAAAGCTCCATGTGTTTCCATATCTTTCTCTGGTTCCCAGCCTACACATAAGGCTTCACATCCTGTGCAAGTTATTCATCAGTCTATATTTGCCAGTGGTGGTAAATTTAAATTATTAAGTCTGGTGGTTTGGTGGAGTTTTTTTTATTAATATGTGTATTTATTTCAGTGTTTTGCAAAGAAGTGTGTGTGTGGGGGGGAAGATACCTGACATTTCTATCATTGGACTAAAGGACTTCTTTTCTTTCTTGTTTCAGACACAGACATTAAGGAGTTAGAGGATGTTTTCGGGCTTAATGGACAAGTAGAGCATAAGCTGAACTTCCTCAAAAACAATGTATCAAAAGATATAAAGCTGGTTCTGATTGCTCATTCTATTGGTTGCTACATCACCCTGGAGATGATGAAGCGAGCATCTGAACTTCAGGTACCTGAACCTTCTGGAATGGGAGTTACATTATTAGCAAAGCAGTGCATGTGCTCAACCTGTGGGTAATGCCAAAGGTTTCCTGTGGATGCTCCCGTTCTGCTTGCACCAACTTTTGATTAAAATGGAGCAAGACGTTAATGGCTAATCCTAATAGCATATAATGAAGTAGTTTGATGTAAAAATAAGTTCAAAGTCTGAATTTGGATCTGCAATGCCCTTGGAATGTTAACAGTTAATAATGGGACTTTCCTGTTCTCATCTTTAAGTAATTTATAAGTAGATTACTAGATATTTGGTGATCACATATGTAGTACACCAAAATTTAAGACTGGTTATGATTTTAACAGTGGTTTCTTATCATGAGGTGAGCAGATTGCTGGCTAGACACAGGGAAATGTAAGGAAATGACTAATAATATAAGTTGTGATGAGTGCTATGGAAGATGTTGCTTTTAAAATGTAATATATATGCAAATATCATTGCTCCAGTCTTGCAATTCATATCATTGCAATTCAGTCTTGGTTTGTGCGACTCAGTGTAAGTTGTTACTGCACATTCAGTGTATCTCAACATTTTCTTTTGTCACTGTGAAGCAGTAAGAAGGCTGAGGTACAGCCGTGTCCTTGCCCCTCTGGAAATGACAAACTGTTCATGCTAAGTAATAACTCACTCTGCTAGTGGATGTTGAATGAAGAATATGGAACTTTTATTCCTAAACCTTCGCTCTTACTAAATCATTGCCTCTTCCTTTACATTATAAAATCCTTAGCGGAAGGAAATGCAGTGTCAGCATAAAGTCTGAGGTTAATATATGTATGTGGTTAATATACATATGTGGTTAATATAGGCAATATATGTGGTTAATATATGCATATCCACTTCTTCATAGCCATTTCCACTGCTCGTCTAACTTTTTTTTTCCTTTAAAGGAAAGAACAACTAAAAATGTGAACATGAGGATATATTTCCACAGGCATATTTCACTTTGTGATTGTAAACAAGGGCATTATTTGAGAGAACTTCATTACTGTTTTACCTTTTCAAGAAGGGATGTTCTTGAAAATACCATATGCATTATTTTGACCAAAAATACCAACTTTTCTTTGGTCAAAATCTGTGCAGTCTTTATTGCTCAAATGATTTTATCTGGCTTCAATTAAACTATAAATTGTTGAGTAACTCTTTTTCACCTGACTCATTGGATGCTGGCAGCTTGCTATTCATCAGTGTTTGGAAATGGATCTTTGGGTTACTCTCAGGCTGCATGGTGCACTGTGTGCATAAAGTTAATATATGACAAGCTACATTTAACATGCATTTAACAATAGAAAATATTTGTGTAAGCCAGAGTATTGTGTAACCTTTGTCCCTTTGCCAAAAATAAGTTAACTCTTAGGGTTTATAACATATGAAGTGTGATAATAAGAAACTTGTGTTTCCATCTCTCCCTTTATTTTTACTGGAATATTTGATTCCCACAAGATTTTGAGCACATATGTGTATTTTAGTAGCTGGATCATTTGATTTTATTTTTGTGTAGTTCTTATGTGATATTCTTTCATTACATGAATTTTGGTTTTGGTCTTAAATTCTCTGCTTTAAGAGCCTTTCACTGCTTACAGTTTATTATTCTGCGCTAGAGGTTAATGTGTTGTATTTATTGTTCAGATAATCCAGTAAACATTTATATTTGGAATGAATGTTTAGCAGATTTAATTTTTAGAATCATAGAATCATTAAGTTTGGGAAAGACCTCTGAGGTCATGGAGTCCAGCCGTTAACCCAGCACTGTTCATGTTCATGAACATGCCATGTTCACCACTAAACCACATCCCTACAGTGCCACATCCACATGTTTTTAGAACACTTCTGGGGATGGTGTTTCCACCAGTTCTCTGGGCAGTATGTTCCAATGCCTGACCCTTTTCAGTGAAGACCTTATTGTTGCACCACTGAAAGCCCTTCCATAGTCTAGTCAAATACCAACTAGATTGTCCGTCTCTTAGCATGCATGGAAAGCAGAAAGTACTATCCCCTTATCTCTCCTTGTTTCCTCTTCAGCTGTTGGTTTTCACCAAATCACAGAATTGATTTGTTGGAAGAGACCTTCAAGATCATTGACTCCAATCATCAACCCAACACCACCATAATCACCCCTAAACCACGTCCCCAGGTGCTGTATCCCAATGCCTCTGGAACACTTCCAGAGATGATAACTCCACCACCTCCTTGGGCAACTTATTCTAATGCTTAACCACTGTTTTAATGAAAAAGGTTTTTTTATATCTAATCTGAAACGCTCTTGGCACAGCTTCAGGCCATTTCTTCTCATGCTTTCACTTGAGACAAGGCAGAAGAGACCAACCCCCACCTCACTGCAGCCTCATTTTAGGTAGTAGAGGGCAATGAGGCCCCCCTTGAGCCTCCTGTTCTCCAGAGTAAAAAATCCAGCTCCCTCAGCTGCTCTTCATCAGGATTGTTTTCTAGCTTTTCTACCTTTTTTAACAGCTTCATTGGCCTTCTTTGCTGATTTCTTGGGCCCTTGTGCTCTGCAGATTAATGGGGTACTGCATTTTTTTTCTTAAAATTCTGTGAAATTATGCTTTCTTATTTTATTAAGAGAAATGAAACAGGGAATTGCCAGTTTAGTCCAGCATAAATTGAGTTCTGGACCTCATCTCTGTTTTCCCACTGACTTCCAAGGGAGACTTCTGCTAAGGGCTCCTTCAGGAGACCCATTAGCACAAACTTAGTCTTGGGTTGATGCCTTTAACTAAGTCTGATTAGTAGAGAAAGGGCACACAAGTTACGCTCATACTTTTGTTACTAAGTGGGGCTACTGCACAGTGGGGCTGCTGCACAGATCACTGGGTCAGTGATGTTTTTAAACTCGTCTTTAAGTGACTGTTGGCCCAAAGGATCCATCCACACCCTGGAATGGTTCTAGGCTTGGCAAGGGCCCAGGACCATTTCCAGTAGTTTGTTTGGATGACGATATCCGTTTGGAGGCAGGAGGAGCTTCACTGTCCACTGTACCGTGTGGACACAGACCATCCTATGCCCTCCTGTTCAGTGACAGGGCCAGAAAACAGTTTTTGGCCACTTTGTTTTCTGGTTCACGTGTGACCATGAACACTTTTTAGTTGTCATGGTGGGCTTCAAATTTTGACAATATTCACCTCTTTGTGGAAGGTGAAGCATCCAGATTTTGCCAGACTGCTAAAGAATTTTGACACTGGGAGGCAAATAAATCAACCTCACTTTGTGGATGTGGAAAACTGCAATAATGTACAGCTTCCTTGATACTTGCTCTTAACCTTGTAATCTTCACTCTTCATTCAGACAGCAGAACTGAAAAATGAGGCTAAGTGACAAAATGATTTTCTCAGTTGTTGGAACATGAGCCTGACTCATAAATATGCTACAACCTCCAGGCATTCTCTTCTAAAATGCAAATCCTTACTTGGAAGATTTCCTTGTGCTTTGCTGGTGGCACTGCTGAGTGTTTCCTAAAGTACCTCTTTTGATCATTAATTTGGTCAAAGATTGACAAATTTCCTTGCTAATGAAATTCAATCTGTTACAACATTAGTCTTTCATTTACAGTGATATTTTTGAAATGTCAGAACCTTTGTGGTGGTAAATTAATGGTTTTTAATGGGTACAATGTAAGTATTGCTCTTCCTGTAAAACTCATTGGTGAGGAAGAATTTAAAACCTCTGAGTATGTATCAGTTTAGCCAAATAAAATTCCTGTAGTGTGTAATTCAAACCCATGCATTGCAACTGTGTCTCAGTGGTGTGAAAGAACATTGGGTATTGCTAGAACTTGATTGATTTCATAAATGATAGCTAAAAACCCAGAATTTGGAATAGTTGTGTATACAAAAAATTCATAACTTGGAAACCCTGTCACATCATTTCTGTGCACATTAATTATTGAGTTGAACAATTGATTATGAGTTTGGGGAGCACTTTCATAATGTTAGGAAAGAGGAAACTTACCATGTTTTTAAATATGGGTATTTCTACAAAAAACCAAAAGTCTTTACTCCGGAATTACTGGAAATCCACAGGATCTGTGAGACTGTGAGATTAAAAGAGGGAGAATTTTTTAACAGCACAGGAAGTACTAAGCATGTCTGACCTTTGAGATAATAAAAGTCTTTTCAGCAGCATGAATGGAAGAGGGAAGGAATGTATGAAGGAAATTGCATTTGTTCAGTTTCTATTTTGCTGAGATTAGAACCTGTATATGTAATCCAAGTCTGGTGGTGTCATCATTAGAGAAAACATCTTTTCAAAGAGTGGTAATGTAGCAGGCTCTGACATCCTTAGAAGTTCTAGTGCTTTTTGGAAGTAGAAAGATGAAAAGGTAACCACACCTGAGATAAAAAGGAATATAAATTTTTATTCCACTTTTCAAAGTTTCACTTAATAGAGTAGCATCTAATTCCAGTGTTGATTACCTAAGTTAGATGTCACTACTTTTAAACAGTCAGTTTACATAGGTAAATTGTCTAGGTAAATTAGCTTCTGATTATGAAGTTTAAACTATGCTAACTGAAGAAATATATTTTTACTACCTTGAATACTCTCTTAGAAAAGTAAGCTTATCTCAGATTTTTTGAAGAGTACAGTGAGACTACATAAAATAGAAAAATATAGAAATGCATATTTCTAGAGAGAGTAATAAATATGTTTTATATATAATCTTTACCTACAGAGAGAAATACGGAAAAATAGGTAGAAGATTTCTGAAGAGAGAAGATGTCTTCTCTCTGTATTTTGTGTACCTGTGTGCCAGGGTGCAGTGTAACCAACAGCATGGCAGATGGATAAATAAATGTCCTTTGTTTGTGCAGCTTATTTTGATTTGTCCTTGCTGAGAACTGTTTGCTCTTGGTTCCTAAATGGGTGTGAGTGATGGGTGGCATATGGGTGTGTGGTTATGTCTAGCAGTAGGGATCATGATCTGGAGAAAGACTATGGAGAAACACTATTTTTGTATGAATCTCTTGTTTGTGGCAGGCTTAAATGGAAAGTGCAAAAAATCACCATAAAAATTAAAGTGGGTAGAAGACTTAGAGTAAATCCAGTAACAGCATTTGCAAAATTATTATGCAGAAAAAACCCCAGAGGGCTATGCTTAGCAGACCTCACAAGGGAATTGGTGCACATTTCAGATAAATGTGTATCTTGTGCAGAGAGCTATGAATTTCTAGGCCATGACATAAAAGTAAACTGAGTCTGATGTATTTTTCTTCTTCAGTCCATCCATCCAGATAAATGAACTACATACTAAAAGAGCAAGCAAACAGCTTTGGGCTCATTTGCACCCACCTTCAACCCCCTTTAAGTGTTGAGGAAGCAAATGAAGACAGACTCTAACATAATTTTACACAGATTTAAACATTAATCTAAGTTCAGCTGCCTTCAGTGAGATGTGTGCATTAATTTAACTCTATTAACTTTGTGGATGTATTAAGTTGGTCACTAAGTTGGATTGTTTCTATAATATATTTATTTTTTTGTAGCTGGGAGGCAGGGAGTTCTCTCTATCACTTCTTGAGACATCAAGTCTTTGGGAGCACAGACAAGCCCAGGTGGTCTGAGACAGCATACACATGACAGAGTCTGCAAAATCCACCTTGCAGATCTCGACGATGGCACTTCAGGCAGTATCAATAAGTCTGGTGGAACAGCCAGTAAAGCAACAATAAAGAATGAAAAGAACTTGGGGCACATGAAACATTCTGCATCTCACTTGGAAAAAGAGAGAAGTAATGCAGATGATTTATTAAATGTAAGCAAATAAAATAAATAAGATACTGTATCTTTGAAGCAGCAGAGCAGTTTTTATAAAGCTTCATGGAGAGATTTTTTTTTTTAAAAAGGAAAAACATGAAAGCAACCTGCATATGAAAACCTCAAACAAAATGTTTTCTCTTTAGGGTGAGAGGCTGCAAAGTGAAGAGCAACCATCAGTGAGTTCATGGCAAAGATTTGTTAGAGGGGTACTGATTTTTCACTGAGACACTCATAATAAGCCACAAGCCTGAATTTAAAAGCTCAACAAACCTTCAGAACACCATTGGTGAAAGGCTGGTAACTGTGGAATGGGGTTGAGGGTGTCAGCTCACCCAGAAGACTACTAGTGACCATTATTTTCACTGGCTTGATGACTGCCTTGATGCCTTAGGCTCCCAATCATATTCTTTTCTATCTCTCCTCACCAAAAAAACTTTAAAAAATGTAAACTCTAAAAAAATGCAGCAGTCAGTGGGCAGAGGAACTCTTGTGTAACCTCAATAGGCACCACTTTTGTGAATAGGAACAGGCACTTACAGATTACCATGTGCTGTGTAGGTCTGCTTGAAATCTGAAATTTCTTTTGCCTTCACAGGCAAACAGCTCAGCTTGTAATGTGCAGAACAAAAGACTGTGAAATATCTCAAGGGCACAGCAAAGTAGAATTTGGGAAACTTAAAATATAATGAGACACCTGTTGAAGGTGATATATCTTCAGATGTAAATTTCTTAAGGGAAAATTAAGTAAGGAGTCTTTTTTTTTTATCTTTTATTTTCGCTGATATAAGTGAGATGTTTGGAAGAAGCTGTTTGTTGTGAGGGTGGTGAGGCAGTGCAACAGGTAGCCCAGAATAGTTGTTGATGCCCTATCCCTGGAAGTGTTCAAGGCCAGATTGGATAGGGCTTTGAGCAGCCTGATCTAGTGGAAGGTGTCCCTGCCCGTGGCAGAGGGATTGGAGCTGGATGATCTTTAACTGGATGGATGAACCCAAGCCATTCTGTGATTCTATAAAACTGTTTTTAAACCTTCTCTTTTTGTGTCTAACAAATATAGACCAAAGGCTACACACTGTCAGTTTGTCTTAGGATTTGAACCCTAAATGTCTCTCAAAACAGAGGCAGAGAGATACCAGAAAGATAAGGCACAGTAAGTATTAAATCTCTGTTTTGCCTTTTAGAAAAGACTTTGGGGGAAAAAGTATATAAAATTCATTCTTAATACTACTTTATATGTATTTTGAAAACAAATAATGTATTTCTGAACAGACGCATTTGCCATGTGTATGCATAGCATATCTTGTATGGTTTTTGAAGTGGGTGAGGTAGGTAGATATCACCTGCTCAGTCCTAGAACTTTATGGGAAATACTAAATTATATATAGTTCAGTGTTTTTCTGAGTCAAGAAAACTTGCAGTCCAGAAATGCTGAAGATCAGATAAGACTGGTAAATAGTAAAGTGATAATTAAAAGCAGAAGTATTAATTTAGTTAAAATTGATGTCTAGTGCAATTAAAAGACAAGCTTGATGAAATCAGTAGCACTGTGTCTGTCAAATCCTAATTCCGGAGCAGATGAATCCAAGTTCTTTTTTTTAACATTTATCACATTTTTAAGAGTGAGAATTCAGAGTCAATAATAACATTGCCCTGAGATTTCCTTGTTTAGATCATAAAGAAGACCTGAGGAAAAACTTCATTCCCAAGATTTTCTATGTAAAATCTTACTTTGTTCAAAATGTTCATTGAAACTTCAGCTTCTGTCACCATGTTTAACATACTGCTTTACTGCTCAGTGGAATATAGAAACAATATGAAAAGCAAGATTCTAGTCAGTGATGATTTGAAGTAGGAAAGCATAAAGAGCAATAATTTTAATTTCAAGAGACTTGGGTATTTTTTAATAGCTGTGTTTATTTCACTGCTTATGAAACGTGATTGCAGATGTATGTAGTCAAAATTCAGATAAATCTATAAATAATTTCTTTTTCTAGGAAGTTAAAAGACATAAAGGTGACCAAATGTGCAAACATAAAAGAAAGAAAAATAAACTGAAAAGTGGAATCTATTATCATTCATCAAGAATCCAAAGTAAAACATAAGAATGAAGAGGAAATGGAGTAAAAATAAACAGATGGCTAAAATGGTAAATGGCAGAATAAAAGGATTTGTTAAGTGCTGTGAATTTTTACTGACTTTTTAATAAAGTTTTATTATTTTGAATCTCCAGAAATTTAAATTTGTATTGTAATAAATAAGTGATTTGATAAAAATGAGAGAATCATAAACATGTAACACGAATTGAGTTTCAAAAACAATTAGGATTTATGACATATATTTTAAGAAGAGCTCAACACCATTTTGAAAGCCAGATTTCCCAAAGAACTTTTTATGCTGGGTGGTGTGATCTTTTGACATCCTGTCTGCAGATGTGTGCACTTGAAAATGAGAGTCTCAAGTCTTCAGAGAGTTGGAGCAAGCGATTGGAATTCAGTATATGTCGCACATAGCTTGAATTGTTTTTTGTTTTTCTACTGCAGTTAATATGCTTTTACAGAAGAAAACAGAGCCAGAAATCTGCAGTTTTCATGCTGTTTTAATATTAGTAGAGAACAGGAGAAAGCAATCAGTTAGGACATTGAAGAACTGTTTATAAAAGGAGCAGGTGAGGGCACATTGTGGAGTTTTTGAACATAGAATTTACAAGCAAGTAGTTAAACTTTGACCGTGGCTTGTAACTGTAAGAGCCAGTATCTGTTCCTAGTAGCTCTTTATTAAAATGTGATTTTTTTTGTCAATCTTTAGTCCTCACCAAATAAGTTGAGTTGCTTTGTCAGCTCCTGCCTGTGCTGTATATGATAGTTACTCAAAAGAGTGGGGAAGAACTTGGCTTGGATCTTCCAGTTAGAAGAGGTTACTTAGAACTGACAGGGTTTCAATTGGAAATATTTCCTACTCTGCCATATTGTTAATTTGTTCATTCCCCATGGTTTTCTGCTGCATTGGCTTCTATTCCAAGGATGGTGTGTCCTTTTTGAAGAGTTCATTGCAGGAGTGAAAGGAATCAGAAAGAGACACAAACTTTATAAAAAACAGTTACAATATCTCTGAGCTTAGACAGTACATTCACTTCATTTAGAGCATTTCTAATACACGGCTAAATTAAGTTCAGGCAAATACTGGAGGCTTTTTTTACCTGTATGTTTTTAGCACTGCATTGATTGTTGATTATTTTAGAGGAGTTTTTGCCAGTGCCACCATGGATCTTTTCAGACACCTGAGGATGTGTACAGTGACTGTAAACCTATATTGAGGCAACTAAATCAAGCCCTAGATTTAGGAATCCCCCTCTGCACTCTTATGACTGAAGTTATCTTCAAAATTAAATATAATGGAAGTGTGCTTCCTTTTCTATTTATTTCAGTATGTAAATATTTTAAATACTTGATTTCTGTTGTTTGGATGCAAGTGTACCTAACTGTGGCATTTTGTGAAAAATATCGTTGGAGTTTGCCCTTTCATGTGGAATTCAGTGTTAGATATATATCTAAGTGCGAGTCCAGAAGCAACAATGTATCTAACAAACTTATTACCTCTGGAATCCTGTAAGAAAGTTCAATTGATTTAATGAAAGTGTGCTTCTACTAACTTTGTTACAACATTTCTAGTCACTGGAAAAATTTAAGAACATTCCGCTCCATTTAAAATTCCAAAACAAAGCATAGTTCTGTTTAAGGAGCAGAATTTACTGAGTCCTAATTGTTCTTGAAAATATTGAATTTATGCTCCTCTATTTTAAAACAGTAATGTGACTATTGTAAGTGTATTTTACTGAGATGAAAGATACAAACCCCAGTTCTCAATGAATATAATTTGTGACCTTTAATGGCAGCTGGCAGAGTTTAGACTTTTTACCTGGCATTGGCAATTTAAAGAAATTCTACAAATTCCTGTTCGCAGTTGAACTAAAGCCCTTACTACCTGATGACCAGTTTTATTTGTGTGATAAATTAGATACGATAATTTCACTCTCCTAGCAGATTCCTGCCTATATTCCATTTGTCATAGTAATTAAGGCTAGCAGCACTCTGTAGTATTGCAAAGGAAGGAATTTTGTATTTTTCCCTTCTTTAAAATGCTTGCAGTTCTGGAAAGGTCAAAGCAAGGATGGAAAAATGAGCTGACTGAGAGAATTCCTCACTCCCTCCTCTCTCTTATTCTCTTCTTCTGATACCCTGACAAGACTTTGGGATGTAAGTTCTATCTTGAAACTAAAATATTCCTTTTTTCTTTTCTTCTTTTAACAACTATACAAAGTTCTGCTCAGTGTGTACCTCCTGACGCCCATCCTGTTCTTCACTGGTATCACAAGGCAGAAGCTGACTGTTCTTCTTCCTCCAGAGCACATCATTAACTAAGGCAGTTTAATTGGTTAAAATGGTAGTGGACTGATCTTCCAACATTCAATTCCAGCTCAGCTTTCTTTGTCTGACTACTAACCTTGTAAGCCAAGATGCCTTTGGCTTTACGTTGACTGGATGCCTTGTAGAGGGCTGACTTCAGTAAGTGATAAAATAACCCCTTCCAAATGTCTTGAGTGGAGCACTTGAAAATAGAAGTCCAAGGATCTCAAGGCCCTGATGGAAAATTAGGGCCTTTCCTTTCTATCAGCAATAATGCCAAGGTCATGGGTTCAATCCCCTGTGTGGGCCATTGACTTAAGAGTTGGACTCGATGATCCTTGTGGGTCCCTTCCAACTCAGAATAGTAGGTGAATCTCTGTGAAAATGAGATTATAATTGGAAGGCTAGTTTCTCATTCACCTTGTTCAGCCACATTTCCTTAAACCAAATGGATTGTCATTGAGATTTATTGGTAGGTGTGGTTATACATTGATGACTCTTAGTTCAAGACAACACAAAAACTAATTCTTAATGCTTTGTCTTGCTTGAGCCATCTTTCCAATTTAAGTACATATTGTTGGTGAATCCAAATGGTGAATGTCCCAGAGCACATCTACAAGGATTACATTTACCAGTCCAGTGCTGTAGGGGTACTTGCAGATGCAGTGCAGTGATCTCATGGGAGTGCTACACTGAAAAAAAAAACGCACCCTGTACTTCCAAAAAGAAAACGGAAAGAATTTCTGCTGGAAAGTGGCAGCTGTGTTCTGACATTCATGTAATGGGAGCAACTGAAAGCTTTATGGTGTGTAACTGTGACACTGCATTCCAACATAAGCTTCTCCCTGCCCTTCTTCCAACCAATAAACTATTCTTCCTCTCTTTTCACTCTCACCCCTCCTAATCTTCTTCTGTTTATATGCTTTAATCATAATAGCAACAAATCCATCCCTGCTGGTATTATCACACCGTTGCAAATTTTGGCCGTCTCCTTTGGCAGTTCCCTTGTAGATGGAATGACATTGCCCACTTTGATGGGGCTTAATCCTCTATGTAAAATACTGCCCTGTCAATATTTTCTCTATTAAACTATTTTCAGTCCAACAATAAGATACAGATTTTTGGGAGAACAGTTTTCTCATTATTACCTTAACCCATAAAAAGGCTTTTACTTTTTTCTTTTTTTTTTTTTTAATTCAAACATTTTGGGCAAGTTTTCAGTTACCCAAATATTTGTAGTACAGAGTAATTTGCATTTCAGCCCTGTGAGACTTGTAAATGTAATGAACAGTCTGTGTGTTTAATATTTTTTATATTTTTAATAATTTGCAAATAGTTCAGTATGTAGAGCTGACCTGTTAAAAAATAGTTTGCAGTGTCTGTAGAGAACACTTCTGAGTCTTTTGTGTATTTAGCAGAATTCTGGCCTTCAGCTGGAAAAATTCTAGGAGTATTTCTTACTGGAAAATATTTCAAGTAATGTGAAACAACAGATAATTTTTTCCTGTGCTGTGACCCACTTGTAAGGTGAGGTATGGATGCTCCCTTTCCTGTTGCTATCAAATAGGCTTCAGTATTGGAAGTCAGGTACAGGGAAAATGCTGACACCTTTTGAAAGGTGTGTTTGAAAGCATATGGGTTTCAAAAGGAATTGTGAAAGGCCTCAATTTACTTGCCAATCTAAGAGGTTAATCTCTAACTACAGTGATCAGTGCTTTATGGCAGCCATGGTCTTTGTCTGTCTATCCAAAAATAGGTAAGAGTCTTGGTTTTAAAGCTGGGAATACCATATCTTAGGTGAGATCTACATTGGCCGTAGACTGTCACATTTAATAACTGAAAAATATATCCTTATATCAGAATTTATTCATGGGGCAGAAGTAACACATATTAAATTGATGAAAATTTTGCCACTCGTTTCAAGGAGCAAGATCACACCCCCAGACATGTAGCAGGGGGAATCACAAAGGACCAGAAGTATTCAATAGGATATCGGACACGGTGAAGTCTCTTTAGGGCTCTGCCTTTTTGATTACTCTGCTTGTGACCACTGTTGACAAAAGTGATTTCTTACTCTTAGCAGCTGAAGTTGGATACTACCAAGGTTTCCTTGCCTCTCACATTCTTGCTCTGGAAAGATATATCCTCAGTTGATTTTGTCCCATTTCAGTTCTTTTGTAATTAAACAAAGAAGGGAGCTTTTAGTATTCTCCTAATAATACAGCACAAAAGTTAGTACTGTGAAAGGCTGATTGTGATTCAGGTTTTAACAGGACTCTTCATTTGGCTGGTCCAATGAGTTTGGATGCAGGACTGCACCCTATATGGCCCAGAATCAAATTTATGCTAAGTCAGTGGAAAGTGGTCTTAAAATAGACATAAATTTAGTTACACCTCACCTTGGTGCAAGTGACACTCAGGTCTACATACCTAAGGGTGTAATCATTGTACCCTGCACTGTATTTGTTGTTACACTGGAGATCACAGTTTGAAACACAAGTACGTTACCAAAAATGCTGGTCCTTGAATGTTGTTTCCATCCAAGTGGAACTGCCAGGAAGCACAGCCTTAAAGATGTACTTCAAATAAAATTGGATAATGTATGTCAAATAAAGAAGGTGCCAGCACATGGAAAAAACCATGTGATCACTGTTGAGTGTTTTAAACAGAGGAGAATATTGCCTGCTATTTATATCATCAGGTAGAAGCTGAAAGAAAATAGTAAAAAAATAAGCTGAAATTTTAATTTATTTGAAAAATGTTTGGTTTATTTAGATATATATATATATATTTATTTGAACATAGTGGGTCAAATTCAGATGTTGAATGAGGTATATGTTGAATGGCAGTAACTATAAGTTAAATAACCTAAAAGATAAAAATTCAGTTTGTTGTGATTCATTGTTTTACATTTGACAACTTCAAAAGCATGATACAAGAAAACTGAGGGTTAGGAAATACAAACGAGCATACACAAAAAGGAAGTTTTGTCTTAGAATTCATTAACTGTTACTTTTCTTACATATACTTATGTTCCATTTACAAATAGTGACTTTGTCTGATATCACTGAGGACAGCATAAAACTTTAATCTTCCCTTAGAAAAAAGAATCTTAGTATAACCTTACATTTTTCAACAGTTGGTACTGTTGTAGAACACTGTGGAGGTGTGAAGATTATGCCCTGTTTCTTTCATTACTCTGTGTCTTGAATGAAGTTAATGCTGTTGAAATATTTGGAAACAATACATTTCTGAGTTGTTCAGGAAGATTTATATGTGTGATGTTTCTTAGAGAAACCTTCCAAGAAGTATATACCTACGTACGCTGCTTCCCAAAGAACCCATAGAGCTGATAGTTTCTATATGGTTCCAAATAGGAACAGCTAAAAGCATGGGCTATGTGGTTGTTTGAATTTAAGTTACCCTGAAGCCAGCCTGTTGTAGCCTCTGAAGTTCTTGTTTTGTAATTCAAGTGATGGAGACCTATCTAAGTTGACCAACTCCCTTACGGTCAGTAATAGTTTTGCAGAGGTGAGAAGGGGCTGCAGGGGTTGTACCTGTGGTCACAGGGAAACACGAGTGGTCTCTTCATCACACTGAATTGACTATCCCAGTCTAATAGAGTAAGCTACAAGAAGTTTTATCTATAACAACATGAAGTTAAACATGAACAAAGGAGAATACACCAGATACCAAGAGGCAGAGACATCTCTGACATCAAAGATAAACAGAAAACAGCACTTGGAGAGGAGACAGCCCTTGTCAAACAGCCAACCTGAGCTTAGGATGTGATGCAGCACAATAATAAGGCGATATTGTTTTGTTAAAAGTATGCTACGAATTTCTAGCTGCTTTGCAGATCTCTAGAGGAGACATTGATTAGAGCTTGGCTACCACTTCTCCCGTGCCTCAACTCTTGCTGACTGTGGCCTTGCTTGACCTTTGAGTGACAATCGGGCCAAGGAACACGAGTGAGAAGGTTGAGAAGACATCCATATCAGCAAAGCACTTTAACGAGGCAACCTTGTCTGCTGTACATACATTGTAAGAATTAAAAGTCTGGGTGTGCAGGAAAGGGACTAAAAAGTGTTTTCTTCATATTCTCTCCATTTACTGTTTCTTACACATCTCACAAGTCATATTTGCACAGATAAGGTTTAAGAAAAGCTTGTTTTTCTCACTGTGTGTGTGGAGTAATGGAATATAAATAAAGGGCTAAGGGTCTCCATCAGTGCTCTTGGGAAGATGAATGATACATGTCACATTTTAGTCAAGTGTAATATAGTTTATAGGACAGAAAAGCCTAAGTGCTATCATACTGGGTAACTTCAAGCCAGCTCTTTTGAAGAAAGAGAAATTCAGACTGAAATAAGTAGAGGGAAAGCCTAGGAATGTAATAAGGAACCTAAATTATGGGAGGAGCTCTAGAGATCTTGGCTCTTTTAACCTCATTATGTGTATATGAGTGCCTTCTATAAACATTACAAATACAGAGAAAAATAAAATTTTTATGTAATTATCTACTATGTTATATTAGAATGCAATATTTTATGAGATCAGATAGATATAAATAAATTCAGAAATTTGAAATTAGTTTCTGGACATGAAAATAATAAATCTAGGGTAACCATCCAAATAAGTAACAAATAAGAAACCTATATTGTTTTTAGTTAATGTCAGTGGTTAATGGAAATGACTGTAAAAAAGCTAAGAGAATATGCTTAATGTGGTGCCTGTCATTTTTGCACCATGTAAATATTGCAAATGTCATTTGTATGTATGTGTATGAAATTTAATCGTTAGTATAAAGTATGCATTAGATTTCAGTACCTAAACTCCTGTTTATGGATTTTCCCGTAGTTGTCCAACAAATATTTTTTGCTGACTTGGAGATGCAGCTTCTGTGCCCTCATACGCCTTCCTTGGAAGCAGTAAAGATTGACCACAGGTAGACAGTATATACAGTGTTCTCCATAACTCTGGAAACCCTGTTTACATGCTCACAGTAAAATTTATCAAAGATTTGAAATCAGAAAGGTATTCTCTGTTAGCATGGATCTCTGTGTTTCATTTCAGTTGCATTTTCTAACTAAAAGTTGACTGAAAAGAAATCCTTTCCTGGGCTTTTAAAAATATTTTAATTTAATGAGTTCCATATCAGAACAGGGGGCCCATGACAGTGGTAGTGCTGTGAGTCTGCCATGTTATCATTCTGTGCTGGATCATCAGTTTTATGGATATAGATCTTTTTCCAAGGCATCATAAAATTTCTCATTGGGTGCTGGAGGATTTCTTATAGCTTGATGAAAAGGAAATGCAGAACTGTTTCGAACTGGGTTTAATGATCAGTCTTGTGTTGAAGTGTTGAAAAGTTCATCTTATTAACAGAATTATTTGAATTAGAGAGAAATATTTTTTCCATAGCATTCTCAATGTCAGGGTTTTTTCTGATTTTTTTTTGGAGGAGGGGTAAAACCTTTGCATATAATGTTAGATTGGTTTTCTCCTCCCAAAGTGGTATATTTCTTTTCCTTTTTTGCTGCCATTTTGCTAAGCTATTCATAGCTTTTTCACTATTTATAATTCCTTCAGAGATTTTATCATCCTAGCCTCTTGTTAATTTTAGTCTGTATGTGTGGCTGACTTTTGGTTGAAATCTTTCCATTTAGGATGTAGAGCACAGTATACAATCTGCACTGTCTTGCAGACGCAAAGCTGCCTCTGACACTGAGTTTCCTCACTGTATGTAAGATGAAGTTGCAGAGCTTCTCTCTCATTTGCTTTATGTACCATATCGTATTGCAACTTGCATGTCACTATCTTCCCCATATCCTTGCAGCTGAATTATATGCCAGGTTTTTTCCTACTCATTCATGCTTTAGATTACTTTTTCTGGGCATATTTAAAGATAGTAGTAGCTTCCAAGTTGGTTCAGTGAGATGAATATTTAAAATACCAAATTTAGCTTAACAGAACCTCATCATTATACCACCTCTTTCGAGTCTGGGGAGTGGAGTGAAGGTGGGTGTTCTTTTGAGGGTTTCTGTACTTCTGAAGCACTATGTCCATGGAAACTGCAGTCTAGCTACAAAATTGGTGTTGACAGTCAGTGTGAAATACTTCTAGCTTCTTGTCTTATGCTGCCTGTTTGTAATTTGAAAATCAGATATTCAAACACTGACCAAATACCAGAATATCTGCATATCTTCAGCTTTTACAGAAGTAAATGCTAAATTCTGATCTTTTCACATTACTATGTTAAGGAGCACCAATATATTTACATAGTAGTTTTGATGTTCAATATCATACACTGCTATGAATGGATCTCTTCTAGAGAACAGTTGCTCAAATAGTGCTCAGTAGTAGCAATTGTTCCCCTCAAAGTATTTATTTAAAAGTGTGCTCTGCTTCTCTCATTTTGTTCTATATTATGAAGCTCCCAATTAGAAGTCTTAGGTCCTCTGTAGTTAGTGGGAAGCAGAAGATGCTACTAGAAAGTGAGCTTAGTTCATTTGATATCTTTGAAGATCCGTCCATGATTGACTTCACTTAGGAATTTTGGAGTGATTTGACTCCTAACACAGGCACCTCAGTTAAAATCCGGTAGCAAACTTGGACAACACTGGATGAAAATGAACTCTGAAAAGGGCAAAAGTTTATTCTCAGTTATTTTCCCACCATTTCATGGTGTGATTTCAGCAGATACCATTAACACCTATGTATGTAGAGACATAGAGTTAGTGACTGGCTATTTTTTGCTTGCTAAGCATCTGATGAATGATCTCTTGATAACAGAAGGAGGATCTGTATATGATTGCCAGGGATGACACACAGTGTGTTTAGAGTCTTATGTAGGCAAAATTGATTATTAAATCTCTCTGAACAGTTCAAGGTACTCATTGAATGAGATAGATATGCTAAAACTAGTGTTTAAAGTATTTTTCTCTATAAAACAAACCAGGGCCCATCTGGGGGCTCTTGACAGCAAGTGGCAAAATACAGCTTAGATTCCAATAGTGAAGCCTTCTCCTTTCCTGCTAGCTCCAAAAATGATTATTTCACATACATTCTGTATTTAGGAGAGTCCTTGGTCTGTGTTATTTTCTAACCTGTGCCCAGATGTTATCTCAGGACATCTGGCTTTGGACAAAATCGTGCCAGAGAACATTAGTAAAAGGTGTTGGTGCTGGAGCCTAGGTCCTAGCCCAATTTCACTTACCAGCACTGATGTTATGATGCAGATTAGTTGACACAATTTTTAGCACATTTTAGGTGTTAAAAATCTTTCTCCTAGTTTCACCTCTTTGTGTTTACAGAAGGCATCCAAAGGAGAAAAAAGCATGCAGGATAATCAAAAATCAGTGTCTGATATGATAAAGCTTAGGTTATTGCTTTACTAACAAAGAGAACTGTCTGTCATACTGCTGTTCTGGCGTAGCTCCGCTCTATGCATGTATGCATACTTTACTGTATTTATGAATTTGCTCTTTTAGTGTAAGATGTCATTAATATTCATGTAACCAGAGTACTGGATGGGGATCTCTAGGTATTGCTGTATTTATTCAGCAAAGAATGAGAAGCATGTACCTGGTTGGTGTGTGCATGTGTTCATATGTTGGACTTGGCAGGTACCCAAGGCACTACCAGAGCCTAATGCCTTAGAGGTAACATTGTCAAGCAAAATTCAATCCAAAGCTTATTTGGTAAATGGATCTCTAGACTGCTTGCATGCTTGCTTTCTCAGTCCTTAAAAGTACATTCAGTGGTTACATACTTGTGTTTGTGTCTTTGGTGCTACTGTTTGGGTGCATTTGTGCCTCTGTAAAAGGAAAACAACATCCTGGATGTAAATCATGTTCATTTTGAAGCACATTGCTCCCTGCTTTTGTCCTGTTGCATTTACACTGCTCTGCTCTCACCTACATGAAAAAGCTGACAGATGGCACCAAGTAGTTCTGCTCAACTGAACTGTAATTTCTTCAGGTACTGTTAGAGAAGTTCTGCCTGTGAGTGTCTGCACATCCTTCACAGGCCTTCACAGCCCTGTGTGTGTTGATTCCCTAAAAGAAATTGATCCCTAGCTGGATCCTCAGTATGCCTGAGAAAATTCTACCAAAAGGCATTGTGATTAATCCTTGATCCTTGATCCAATCTCTTCTCAAACTGTGGAAATTCAAATGCCCCTTAGTGAATCTGAGCAAGAAACATCACTGTGCTGCTGCTGGTGGCACTCAGAAAGTTTACTTTTCTTAGCAGGAATTTCTTCAGCCCATGAGAGAACATTTAAGTGTATTATTTAGAGTTTTAACAGCATGCTCAGAGAGTTGCATACACTAACTCTGCTTTTGTTTGGAAGACTAACACAGCTCTGCAGGGAGCAAATTATGCTCTTCATACACAAACGATTTTCATAGAAAATTAAATCCTTCTCTCAGTTTCACAGATTATACATAATAAAATTAGAAATCTGGAATGAAAATAATAGAAAAATTTAAATGCATCTAATGCCAAAGCGCAAATTTCAGCACTAAGAAATAGGAAATGTAGAAAATTTCATCTGAAAGTGTGAAATCAAGTTCACATGCCCCTGCCCTGTTCTGTAACCCCCTGTATGTTGGAAGGGTGCTATAGAAGATGGTAACAGAAGATTCCCTTCCACTGAGCAGACACTAACAATCTAAGCCACCATGACATTTGTTGTAACAAAAAATACAGCATTTTCTACAAAATGTTGTTTATTTACATTTTTTTACCCCTTTGTTTTTCAGAAAGGGTTTGGTTACCCAGAAAATTAAGCTTTGCTTAGAGCAGAGGATTGTGAATTACCACACAGTCGTTTTAAATATTCCTGCTTTCACAATGTGTATTTTCCTGTGGAGTCATTGAACTTCAGTTTATTTGTTCATGAAAAGCTTAATTCTTACAAAGCACTTTGAAATCATCAGTGATATGTTCTTCTATTAACTATGTTTGAAATACTTGTTTTGTTGCTTATTTAATAGGCCCAAACATTTGTTTAGAATCACAGGAGATCCATAAGATAAAACAGAAGAATGCGCACACATTTTTTTCCTGACTTCACACCAGGAGAAAAATATTTTTTTATCACTTCTGTTCATTCTTTAGGTCTTTTGCTGTCACAAAATCCTGTGGGTTTGTTGTTACTGAACTGTGATAGACAGTACAGCAAATGAAATGGCATATTGTACAGACGAAGAAATTATTCAAGATTTTAAAACAGAACTCTGTATTTATATATTTTATTATATTGTATGTATACACTACATAATATTATACTGTATTATATATAGCATTTTATTTATTATATTATGTATAATTCATGACTGAACACAGTGGAGGGGCAAGTCCTGTTCTGGTGAGGGAACAGCTGAAGCCAACACTGTCTGGTTTGTCCTGTGTGTTTTGTTGGAAATCTGCTCGGCACAGCTTGGCAGTGAAGTTGGGAATACTTCCCTGATCCTCCTTGTTTTGCCTGCAGGTTTCTGCATACCGAGTAGAAGCAATTGTGATTAATGTGGTAACCTGTAGATTACCACTAAGTGCATCTTTATGTTATCTTTGAAAAATTTACTAGGTTTCACCTGACAGATAATGGCTTTTCCTCTGCCAACACAACAGAGGAATAACAAACTAATAGATGAGATGAACTAAAATATATCAAAAGAAGTGCTGCTTTCAACAGAGAACCAGCTTTTGCTTTTCATGGGGTTTTAAGGGAATTTTAAGTAAAACTTTCCAGCCCTGCGATTTGAAGCCATGCATGCAGTGATGCTGTGGTTGTGGAGCAGGGCTGTGTGGCTGTGCTTGGGTGCTTCATCACTGAGCATCAATTGGTGTGATGGGTCCACTGTAAAACACGATGGATTGCTGCCTTGCTCCTGCCCACTGATTGGATCTCTGAGTTCTAGGTGCGCTCTGAGTTGAGTAACTCATAATGGGATCTGAGTCGTATGATCTTTTTGTTGATGGTTATTGTATTAATCATTTCTGCTACCTCAGTGATCAAGAGCAGGTTATGCAGCAGTTGCAGATGCTTTCTAAAACTTTCCCTGCTCAAAAGTCAATGTGAGCCTCCAGCAACTGCTGCATCTGCCATTAAAGTCAGAGCAAAGCAGTGAATTATTTTTGAGGAGGTTTAACTTTCTGATACTGTCTTCAGTGGGCCAGTCTTGTTGTTTTACCACTATACTAGAGATATCTGAGCTTATCTGTGGGCTGTGATGAGCAGGGATGGTCTCTGCAAGAGACAGGACTGAGAAAGCCTGGCTGTAATTAATAAATTCACCTACTTGAGGTCTCTTCTGAAACAAATCTTTCGAATGGCTCCTGCTCCTTTCTGTCAGTCAGTGTCTGCCTTTACACATCCTGCCTACTGTTCTCTCCCATTTTATTTATCTTAGCAAAACATCTCTCTGGATTAAGAGCAGGTGGCACAGTGTGACAGCTCTCTGGGGGCCCTCAGCTGTGTGAGCTCAGGAAGGCACACACCTGGGCTGCCCAAGTCTGTAACCAGCATTTCTTGTGTAATAGAAACTGGCACGTTTCAAAAGTATTGAGCTCCTCTCGTTGACATCATAGGACTTAACTGCTCTGAAAATTGAGTCACTTTTTTTGAATACTGGTTGTGAGTGGCATCCAGTGTTTAAGCATGGCTTTGCTTCCTCAGCGCTGGCATTTACCAGTCCCTGTACAATTAGCATTACCCACTCAAACTTTAAATAATAGCTGATGAATATATTTCAACTCTTTCAGTAGAGGGCACTAATGAAAAATATTGCTGTAGGCGTTTTTTTAGCTTTATCGGATTCGCATACTTTTAGTGGCTTTATAAGGAAATTATTTAAACGTTTTACAAAAATCCTTTGCTGGTGTGGTTCAGACTATTAAATTGTGCAGTGATAAACACAACTTACTGTAAATTTAGTTGTTTGGCTTTTTGTACTATGTTCTCATTTTAATCAAAACAGGAAAAACTTCCAACTATTTCTGCAAATCCAAAACATGTTGACATAACCATTATTCAGAGAAGTCCTAATGGTATTCAGTTGTCACCTTTATTTCAGGTAGATTAAAAGCTGAAAAGAAAGCCTAAGTGTACAGAAGTGTATGTACTCTTTACTTAGGTAGTTTTGAGAAAGCCTTTGTTTTATTCTTTAATGTGATAGGAAGCAGAAATCACATCAAGTGAATCATATTCATTTAGGGATCCTTCCTAAACAAAGTGCCATGGTCAATTCCGTGCTTTTAGGGAATGAGTATTTAATAATCTGTACTTCAAGAGCTCACTTCTCTCATAAAATAAGTAGTTTCTCTTCCCTCTGTGTTCTAAAATTTACTGTGCAGGTCATACATTCTAGAAGCTGATGGACTGACTGATCATTCTAAACACCAAAGTATATAAACAGGGGCAAAAGGAAAACTCTTGATGTTCCTACACCTTCCTATGTGGTGTGTGTTGAAGGAATAAAGGGCAGAACATTTTGGGTTGTTAGGGTAGCTTGTTCTCTGGACACATGCTCAGACTTCATTTTCTCAGTGATATGTATATGTGTATGTATATATATATATACTCACACATATTCATGCTGCTTGACTAGGGACAAGGAGCTGTCTTGGCACCCACATGAATTCTGTGAAGAGTTCACAGGTAATGTTAGCTTTGAGTCCTTAAAAAGATGTAGAACTTCTGACACTCTGAGTCATAGACCCTTGAAACATTCAAGTCTTGAGCCCTCTGAAATTTAGAGTTAAAAATTATTAATCAAATAGAAGCAGCTGCTTGGTGACTAACCCAAAGAGCATCTATGCCTTGAACATTGAACTTAATTGTATGCGTCATGTGGAGTGTTGAAATCTTGCGGTTTAATAGCATGATAAATAAATAGCTGGTAAACAAACTGAGTGACAGTTTTACAAATACTGTTTATTGTCACAACAATCAACAGTGACAATTCCAGTATAATTCGTACTATATAGTACATATACTATTTTTAGTGGGTTGACTAAAGTGCAGCAAGGGTAGGTGATACAACCCATAAGTCTCAGCAACTCCTGGACACAGAGTGTGTTTGCCTTCAGTAGATTAATCCACCAACTCTCTGTGGTCCCCAGACCCGCCTGAATCTCTGTGACCTGTGTCTCTAGTTGCCCACCTCTCTGCTTTTTCATGTGCTTAAAAGATGAAAATCACTGGATATTGAATTGGGAATATTTTAAACCAGGTGAATCCAGATTTCTCTCTCTAATTATATTTTCACTGGTCTTATAATAATCCTGAAAGTTTTAATTGAAATATAATTCTGTGCCATCTACCTGATTTCAGCTGGTGTTAATTGCATGTAGTTAAGATCCAGGCACTTGAAAAGTAAAAGAACATTATTCACCATTTGAATCTTATTAAATTCCTTTATTTTACCTGAATATTTCTGGTTCACTTTTTTCAAGACACAAATATGACATATTTTTTATAATCATATGTGTCATTGTCATAAAATGGGCTAAATCTGTTGTATCTGCAGTTCTGTTGCAAAGAAGTTGAACATTTTTTAGCAATTCTACTGGAAAATGCACATTTCAAAATACTGGCTCAGGAATGTATTAGTAAACTAAGAAATAGTTGATAAGTGTTTTAAAATTATGAATTTTACATTTCTCTACTAAGAGAAAAAGACTTAAAAAAAAAAAAGAAGTAAAATTATCCTCCATCTTACCACCATATTTTAAAGGTATGTCTGCCATTACAAAATGCAGGAATGCACAGGACATTGTAGCAGCTTTTATGGTTTGTCCTTTTTCCTCCAAGATTTAGCAGCTTCCCCAGTGATTAGTACAGCCCTCCAAGCAACTAATCCTGTATGTATAAACTGCAATGTCAAGGGATTAAAGTGTGCCTGGGAACGCAGGTCAAATCTGCTTTAGTTCACAACAGTTTGGGATGAGCTCCTAGCTGAAGTATCACAAAATCACCATATAATTTAGTACAAGTTTTGCATTCCTATACTTCAGCTGCTGGTTGCCTTTAATAAAAAGAGGCCCTGGATTGATTTCCCTGAGAAGGTATTTTTCCCAAACCAAAGTGGGATCAGCTGGAAAGTAGAAGGATTTCTTAAAATAGTTCTGTATTTTATATAAATAGCACTTTCAAAATCTGCTTTTTAAATACTGTGAAAAGGATAGTGTGGCAGGTTTCTGATGATGGATGCATGACATGGAGGGTTCCCTGCCCTCTCTCTGCCTGGCTGAACACAGTGACTTGAGGGATAGGGGGCAATGGCAACAAGTTCCTGCCTGGCACAGCCAGTGTGTCTCCTCTGAGACTGCCCCACCTCTCCAGGTGCTCTGGAATAACAGGTGTGAGAGTCTGCAAGTACAATAACCAGGACAATGATTCACATGGATTGGAGGTGTCACTGGGGTTGTCACCCTACACCCTGTGTCAAAACTGCATCCATAAAAAAAGACTGGTCATTTTCATAGGAGACTCGTGAAGGGAACAGAAGGACCGACTTCTTACAGAACCTGCTGCCTCCCTGGGTCCCAGGTTAAAGATGTGAAAGAGAAATCTTCCCACCCTGGTATGGCTCTTGGATTATTATCCATTATTGATTTTTCAGATAGGTGGTGATGACGTTGCAATAAGCAGTCTGAAGGCACTCAAAAGAGACTTCAGGGCAGTGGGGCAACTGGTTAAGGAATCAGGAACACAAGTAGTGTTTCTTCTTTCTATTCCAACTGCAGGGAATCATGAGAGAAGGAACAGGAAGAGCCAGCAGATCAATACCTTTCTCTGACCAGTTGCTCTCCAGGTATCAAGGTCCTTGAGCTGGAAGACAGGGACAGTAAGCAGACTGAAGCCCCAGTAATCTGAGGAGAAATGGTTGGTGACCTGCTACACAGCTTAGACACTCAAATGTGTGTCCTGTGGCCAGCAGGATCGTCCCCCTGTGCTGGGCACTGGTGAGGCTGCACCTGAAGCCCTGTGTTCAGTTTTGGGTCACTCACTACAAGAAAGACATTGAGGTGCTGGAGTATGTCCTGAGAAAGGCAACAGAGCTGGTGAATAGTCTAGATCACAAGTCTTATGAGGAGCGGCTGAGGGAGTCTATTGGAGACAAGGAGGCTCAGGGAAATCTTGTTGCTCTCTACAACTACATGAAAGGAGGCTGTAGCAAGGTGGGAGTTGGTCTGCTTTCCAAAGAAGCAAGTTATAAGGACAAGAGAAAGTGGCCGGAAGTTGTGCCAGGGTAGGTTTAGAATGAATATTAGGAAAGGGTTGTCAAACTCTGGAACAGGCTACCTAGGAAAGTGGTTGAATCACCATCCCTGGAGATATTTAAATGATGTGTACATGTGGCACTCTGGTACTTGTTTTAGTGGTGGATATGGCAGTGCCTGGTTAAGGGTTGAACTCAATGATCTTAAAGGCCTTTTCCAACCTAAAGGAGTCTGTGATTTTGTCACATTTCCTGAATGTTTGCTGTTTGCTATGTTACAATGCCCAGATCTTGTAAGCATCACTTGGTGACATGTCCTGTGCTCTTGGAGAGCTGCTAAGACCGGGGGTGCTGCGCACAGATGCAGTGGCGTACACTAGCTGAGTTTCTTCTGAGAATAAGAACAATTATTTTAAAATATTTTTTGCAAAAATACTAATCTAATTTGCACAGCATGTACAATGACGTGCAATAAGCAGGCATATGTAACTGCATCAGGTTCTTTTATCTTGAGTCACCAAAAAAGCCCAGCTGCTTATACCTAATTATTTGCAAATGCAATATCCAGAATCTCTCTTATTTTACTTTGTTGGTACTGTTAATTTTGTGCCTTTGATGCTTTTTCCTGTGTGAATTTTTGCAACATATTTTTACTTAGAGAAGAAGTTGCAATTATCCTTTTAGAATATTTGCTTGATCTTAACATGGAAGTGTAGCTGAGAGTAGGTATATTAATTCACTTTCGATGAGTGTGGGTGGATTTTTATTTAATCTCTTTGTATTTTAAGGCTACAGTATATTCTGTTATCATAACATAAACTAATTACCAGGTATAGAATATGTCTGTTTCGTTATAATATACACAAAGTGATATTATGTGCCAGCATACACACCGTAGTGAAAGGGCTGTGTGCTTCGATTCTTGTTCTGACAAGTTTTACCTGTATTGAACTGAAGATTGAAAACCTTGTGTGTTATCAGTCTGTGAAGTTACCATCACAGCAGCTGATGTTTTTATAAATTTGGTTGGTTTACATACAAAAAATAGTTTTCCAGATGAAATAAAAAGCAGTGTGCTTTTCCTGACATAAATAGCCCACCGGGGCTGAGCAGAGGGCTCCTGCCTGCTGCCCTCTGCTGGGGTTACTCCTGCTGGAGCCAGCGGTGCTGGTGTTTCCAGGTACATCATGATCCCCAAAGGCCACTCACCTCTGAAGTTCTTCTCTGTTGTGTCATAAAACTGAGCATTTCATAACTATTTAATTGTTTACTTCATCTTTTAAAAAATTTAACCTGGGTGCTCCACAAATCCTGGAACACAACTCACCTGGAAACACACCAGTAAACCCAATTTCTGTTCAAGTGGGAGACTCATTTACACGTTCAGCCTCCTAGGCTGGGCTGTGGTGCTGTGGGACTCCTCTGACAGTCGTTTTCTTGTGGCCTGGCAGGTTCTTCGCTCTGTGCTGCTGTTCCCGACGATCGAGCGCATGGCTCAGTCCCCGCAGGGGAAGCTCATGACCCCACTGCTGTGCAAGCTCCGCTACGCTCTCTACATGCCTGTCTACCTGCTGTCCTTCCTGCCCGAGGGCGTCAAGGCCTCCCTGGTGCGCTTTGCACTGCGAGGAATGAAGACCTGTGATGAGTCTTCCATAACAACCTCCATAAATCTCTTCAGCGTCGACTGCATTGGTGAGCACCTTTTCTGTGTTAAAACTATCTTTTATGTTTTTCTCGTTTAGTAAGTGTTGATTTAGTTTTGTGGACAAAAGCTTAATATTAAAGCCTAAGTTTTTAAGAATAGCAGGTCTGATCTGCTCTGAAATTAAGACCGGGGTACAGGAAAATCTCAAATGAGTCAATAAAAAAATCATAAGGGGAAATTAAGAAAATATTTTCCCAAAGAATATATATTTTGTAAGAAAACTGACCTATACTACTAACGTAATTTCTCATGTGATTAAAACACTCTTTTTACAATCTAGTTTATGTGACTTATGTCTGCTTACTTTTTGCATTTCATTCATACTGGATGATGAATGTAAATCACTAATCAGTTTCACAAAGGGTTCTTTGCATCTGTTCTTTTAAAGCTATGATTTAGCCAGCTGTATAGACTGCCATCTCAACTGGAATATTGGTAAATTCAGAAAAGAGCCTTCAGCCTACAAAGACACATAGAAGTTCCTTTATGCACAGAATTTCAGCACTTTTTTTGTCATAAAGAGAAAGATTAACGTTCCTCCGGTGCATATTGTATGCATATTTTGCACATTCTAGCAAGAGAAAATTTAAGAAGGGGAATAATTTTGGATAAATTATGTTAAGTTTAGAATGAAAACCAGAATGTGGATTGTGCTATACTCCAGGTATTTTGGTAAGTTAGCAGTTCAAAACAATTTGGAGTAGAATTGACGTGCTAACACAGTAATAATAGCAAGAAGGAAGTTTTGATTGCATTAATGGTAGTAAAAACACATTCCTACATTTCCAGTTGGGCTCTGTCTTCTATCAGTTAAACTTTACCTACTAATGGTCCAAACAGATGTGGCAGAGTAACTGGGATTGCAGCAAGGTCCATTACCTTTCGTGGATCTATGGATATGTTAGTCTGTGTGGGAGGCATTCTATAGGACTGTGCAGAGACTGGAAGAAGGATGGGCAGTGAAAGTTCTTACTGCCAACACAGACAGCCCCAGTTATGTTGTACAAACTGAACATTGTGACAGTCACTTCATTGCAGGACCCTGTGCCTGCCAAAATCAGGCTCCTGATTGATAATGGGCATTTCTGATTGAAGTCCTTTAGTTTGTTGCTTGATTTCCTATTAATTTATGTCAGTTTCCTGGTGACTGAGGAGAAAGCAAGCACGCAGTCATACCTACAATAGGTGTTCAAGCATCTTCCTTTGACTATTGTGTCTCAGACAAAAGGTATGTGGAGGACTGTGGGGTCACATTTCCACAAGCCAGGAATCCTTCTCTGGTCCCCACAGATAAACTTTTACTTCTAAAAAGCAGGTTATACACTGCCAGGGTTGTATTGGAAATGGTCCTTGGCCTGTGTTAACCTCCAAAAAAGCATGGCCAGCCATTGTTTGTATGTGTTGTTTGGCCCAGATAACAGCAGCAGCAGGAATAATTTAACAGAGCGGATTTTGTGTGCTGCTGTTAAAACCTGTCTCTCCAAGCTCTTCAGTCCCCAGGTGAATGAGCCCCAGTTGATGTGTACCTGTCAGCCTGTTGTAGCTTCCTGTGTGCACCAGTGTCTGACCTGTGTCTGAGCTGTAAGGTAAATTGAGGCAAGAAACTAGCCTGAAGGCCCTTCACTCCTAGCATATGATCTCTCCCTATGTTCAGCTGATTGGCTGAATTAATTATACCAGAATGAAAGCCCCTGGGAGCCAATGTCTTGTAAAACTTGCATAAATAGGCTTTATTGATGCAACTAGTTCCTTTGGGCTTGTGATATCATCTCTCTGAAGCAGAATTCCCCTTTGGTTTCATCTTTAGAAACTGATGATGTTTTACAGCCCAGTGACTCAGGACCACATGCATGGATTAATAATCTTTGGGCTTTCCGGATATTGCTTGTTAACCTTCTCTTTTATTGTTTGAGGACAATAGAAAATGTTACCATTCAGCAAAAATTTGCTAAACCTAACACAACAACTGAGTCTGTCTTATGGGACTGCTCAGCTGTGAGCTGCTGAAGCCTCTGGATTTATGGTAGATGCTTTTTCGAACATTTCCTTGTCCCATAATAAATTAGTAGATATGATTCAGAAATGTTCAGCAAATGAAGTTGTGTCTCCTCTCCAGGATGTCAACTCATTAAAAATAGGCATATTGCCTTTGGCATGTACCTCTGTTGCATTACTGTAATTGTAATAAAAGCTGTGATTAAGGGCAGAAAAGATGGTAAAAGTTTCCTTAAAACTACCACGTCCGTTAAAACAAACCAGCATGCCAGGGATTTGTTACCATATCCAAAGCTTAGTCACAACAATGTTTTCTCTCCTCTGAAAGGAAATGGGATTTGAAAACTTAATTAGAGCGGAACTCTAAGACCAAGTGTTTCTCTCGTTGCTGCCGAGAGTGAAAAGCTCCATTCAGTGGCAGCAGGATCAGGCCCTTTGTTGAAAGAGTCAGTGAAGGAAGAATTGTATTACCTATTTGTCCCACTGTTCCAAATTATGTTTATTCCTGTTTCTTATCCACACATGTCTTACTGTTGTGCAGACTTCATAGTTGATGACACGTAGAAGCCCCAGTCACATGGCAGGAGGAATTGCAATGACACTGTGCAGAAAGGGATCGTCATGTAATGTTTTGTCCCAAAGGGGAAACAGGACAGACAGTACTGTAAGGAAAATGGATTGTAAGGAAAGATGGGAAGAGACAGTGTATAAATAATAAAGCAAAAGGGGCTGGAGGGTCTTTGCTTACCTGGATAACAAAGATATCTTAAGGCAGAAAAAGTATTACACCAGGAAAACAAGCATTTGGGTACTTGTATTCATGGATGTAGGAGATGAATAGACATAAAAATTGAACATTAGTGACCCTGAGTTATCTGAAACATTGTCACTCTGTTTATTCAGGCTAGCAAAACAAGGCTACCCATATCTAGCAAAGTGGTGCTGGTTCTACAAATCATGCACAGTCCTGCAGTGCTGGAATACTTTGGCACTCCAGTGCCCTGAAATTTGTAAACATTTCTTCGGTGACAGATGCCAGTAGCAGACTTACAGTGACAGTAAACCATTGTATCTGCACAGGACAGGATTTATTGTCCAGCCATTTGACTGGCAAACTTCCTCCATTTGTTTCAGTAAAATTTCCACAAAAGCACAGACATTACATAATGGGTAAACACTGCACAGCTTTTTCGAGAGGCAGGCTCGTAGGTCAGAGGTTAACGTCTGGATGACAGGGAAGACACAGATAAGCACAATAACAAGAAAAACCTCCAACTGGCCCAAATGAGGTGGGTCCTTTGTGATCTTGAACCTGTGACTTCCCTGAAGGAATCTCCCTGTTTGTTTAACCTGGTCGGGGAGCAGGGGAGCACTGCAGGCTGCAGCAGGGGGAGGTCTGCTCTGTGCTGCAGGGGCAGGTCGGGAAGGAGGGGACTGGGAAACCTGAAACGAGGCTTCCAGATGAGTTTAGGCTGTCACACAAGTGAAAACTGGAAACAGTAGATTCCTAGTTTAATTCAAGCATACAAGAGATGTTGTAAGACAAAGAACTGAGATTGAACTTGAGAGTTTGTATTCAGATTTTATCTCAAGTGTGGAAGCATTCAGATTTCATGAGGAGTGTTTGAGTGTTTAAATTTCCCTCACTTTACAGTGGAAAAAGGGCTAAGGCAGTTTCAGGCACTCCACTTCTATGTCCACAGGACTGTATTGGAAGTGAAAGTCCCAGCTGAGGTATTGAGGCTCATCTCTCAGCAGTAGCTGCTGATGTACAGGATGGCAAAATTACATCCCTGAAGAGCCGTAAAGTTTTCTTGTAGGATAAATTTTGCAGAACTATCAAATAGCATCTGGGAGATAAATTTACATCAAAAGCCGATGAAATGTAAGCTTCCAGCCACTGTGAAAATGGAACAGAAGCTTTTACATTGCCTAAGTTACGTTAGAATTTTATCTCCAGGGAGCCAACTGGAAAATTGCATTCTGGGTATGAATTATCCCAGCCTTGGGAGTTATGGCTTGAGATCTGTTTCTTTCCAGTTCTTTCTTACTTGTCAGAGAGATTTTAAATACAACATAATGGGTGATCGTCATCTAACCTCTGTCAACATCATACTGTCCAAATAAATGGCATCTAAGGTAGGACAGGTGAATCACACCTTGCAGATGACTGCTGCACTTTACTGACCACAAAGGGACTCGCTCTCCTCCATTAGAAACATAAAAGTAGAGGAGATAAATCCCACTCAGTGTCTACTGACTGTTCATTTTGCTTCAGATATCAGAAAACAGTGCTGTCTGAATTGTCCATGCAGCCTTTACCCTTGCTGCCAGGACAGTCAGGTATCTCATACTTTGGCTGCATTACAATTCACAGCTGCTGGTCTCTAGTGAGAGTCCTGTTATTTGTTTCCTGCCTTCTTCAAAATCTCATTTTACATTTCTGCCTCCATTTCCTTACAAGCAAGATGGCAAATTTTTGCAGAGTTCATTTTTTGGGTCTCAAAGGCTGTGGAAATACCCATCTAACCAAAATACTTAGGTAAAGACAGTGCCTGGTGTTATGCTTTTGGAATTCAATGGCACCTCCACCAATGCTGCTGGTATTTTTCAGAGTTAAAAACAAGTGTTTAAAGTATTAGGTAAGCACTTGAGAAACAAGCACACCTGAAATGCTGTAATGAGTTTTTGCCCCCAAAAGAGTATTTTAAAAAGCTATATAATTACATATCTAAAATTTAGTTTTCTTTCTTTACTTTGAAATGAAAGTCGTGTTCTTTTCTTGCACTGAAACTGAAATTTAACTCCTGAAAGGGACAAAATTTATGATGAGCACAACTAAATTCAGCACAGAAGGCGTAGTTCTTCTGATTTTTATATTGTTTTACAGAACAAAATCAAAAGAGCTCTACCTTCCGTGCTGAGTGTAATGAAACCTGTCCGCTGAGGCATGCATGGCCAAAAGGGAGATGTGCATTATATTCTCATCTAGGTGTTACTCTTTCAAACGCTGTACCAGCATGTTTAAAAAAGAATCCAATGTCTAAGACAGGCCATGAGCTATTGCCCAGCATCACATTGCTGGTCAGCAGCAGAACTGTATCTAGACCTACATCCTGGGACAGCAATTGATCAACTGAACCTGCCTAGTCATTAGTTTAACCTTATAAATATATATGTGTATGTTAGTCATGAGCATCTTCCTCAAACCACACTGCTGGACAGGCTGGTGGGCATGCACCACATTTTGAAGTAGAGACAGCAACTGATACCACAGGATTTCAGGTAGCACCTTGCAATCTCACACTTGCATTTTTCATAGTGGGCAAGAGAGTAAAAGCTTTCCCTCTCCTCTCACCACTGGGCAACTGTGGAGATCTTTGAACCCAAACTAACCCAAACCAGGACATTTTCAAGTTGTTTTTCCGGGCTAACTGAAATCAAAGCCCTGGTAGTAAAAAGTGATTTGTTTCTCCTCATGGATGTAAGAATTAGATAACTTCTGGCTATAATGCAGAAATAGTTTCAAGGATCTTTTCCTACTTTTATATTTAAACATGTGTAGAATTTCAGACATGATGGATAGGTAGACAAAATCTCATGTCGAACAGAAATCATTGTCTAATGATGTTACATCAGTGCACTATAGTGCAGTATATCACCAGTGGGCAAAAAGGATGAAGCTCAGCATGTCTCCTCTCTTCTTCCCATGTGCATTCTTTGATGCCCAGTGGGACAGAAAGAGGACAAAAATGATATAGTAGATAATGTCCCTCCCTCTCATTAGCATCTAATTAATAATGATTCAAGAGAAGTCTGTCCTGCAATCAGGTAACTCTGTAGCTGTCTCCTACAAGTTAGTTTTTATCTCTCTCTGAATTTTCTGCGGCCAGAAGGCTGCTTTAGGTAGCCCAGCAGCCTAGCCCAGTGTGCCAAATCCTCTGCTCCTGCAGAGTTTCTCAGCAGGCTCCTGTGTGTTGTCACAGTTGAGTCCTGTCCACTTCTGACATTTTAAGTGATGATCGTAATATGTATTTCTGCAAAGTGTTTAAGAGCGTGTTTCCTTACCTGTGGAAACACTGTAATATTTTATCACCTGCCTCGCAGGAAAAGGGGCCAAAGAATAACAGTCTTTAATATTTTCATGTTTCCTCTGCTACTGTTTATTTTCCTGTGTGATGCCTGACTAAAATGTTTGTTTAATGTAGTCGGACAACTCACCTTACCAAGCAGCACTTAAGCTGACGGAAAAACCTCACATCTGCTTTATTCTTTCTGTGAGTGAACTAAACTTTTCCTTATTTTAAAGTAGGATGCTCGTATTGAATTACTGGAGGAAGGCAATGACTTTCATGTATTTATAGTCCTATTTGTTTTTTAAAGTCAATCTGCATCATAATTTACCCCATTTCCAAAAGAAAGAAAGAAAGATGTTTAATGAGGACTTTTATTACTTGCAAAAGCTTTTACTTTTCTGTGAAAGCCTTATGAAAATAATAGTAGTAATGTGGAAATTTCTCACTGGGTTTATTTCTGTTAATTATTCCTCTTTTTCTTCTAGAAGGGGAGGGAACCCAACATAAAAAGCTCCCATCATAAATATTACTCATAAGGCGTGAATGTTTTGATAGTGGAACTGCTGATCATTTCCATGAAATGTGAGGCACAGTTGGGATTTTGTTGGGGAAGGGGTGATTGTTTATTCACCCCGGTGAGGTTTCATCCCCAGGGATATGATTTACTCTGACAAATTCACAGCAAGTCTAATGGTGTGTTGCAAATGGAATGGAAAAGGAAGAGGTAGCATCAAAAAAGCAGAAAGGATGTAAAAAATAGGTATATGCCAGTTAAGTGCTACAGCTGCTTTGCGTTAGCTTATGCCAAACAGTCATCTGCCAGTTGGCACTTTATTTTCCCCAAGGCCAATACAGAACACCCTGAATTCAGGGGAAGGAGTCCCTCCTGCAGTAGGTTCATGACTTTTGTCTCAGAGGTGTCTGAAGTAGAGCTCCTGGCTCTCTCATGACTTGTGTTTACTGATTGGGGATTTAGCTTGATTCATCAAACTGCTTCATCATACAGTACCAACAAATCACTTATGCAAAAAATATACCCATGGGTAAATTTAAAAATAAAATGTTTATTTAAAAATGAAATATACCCATTGGTCCTTGGAATAAGGTTTTTTTTGAAAATGACATTTGTAAACCTGCTAACTAATGCAGCACCTGTCATTCCATGTACCTGAAGGGGACACTGGTTTGGATTTAATTCCTACAGTAGCTCAAACAATATGGCAATCCACTTTGCTGCTACTCCTTGTCATGAGAATGTCCACCAGCACTCACTGATTCTTTAATGTGATGGTATTGACAAGGAGAAAATGCTTGCAGAGTCTTTATGGATCTGTGGAGGAAATGCTGGCTTACCTTGCGCAAACCCATAGGCACAGGAGATTACTTGATGATTAGTGCAGTGGTCAGGTGTATTTAAAATGAGCTTTATAAACAGTGGGTTATGTTTAATGCAATATAAAGTGGTATAAAGTTCACCTTTCATACTAATCAGAGCTGCACCAGCTGGGGTGGGAGGAAGTTTACCTTGTTGAAAGGATAGGTGGTCCAGTCGCTGAATTCCATGAGGCTTTCTCAAGAAAGAGTCAGTGTCAGGTCCCACTCCATAAGAGCACTTAAACTGATCTCTGTGTAGCTACTCACCTGCATAAACCCTTGCCCAGTAAAGCAGAGTGATTCCAGTAGAGCTCAGGCAGGAACCACAGTGTAGACATGTTGAAGACTGTCCATCCTGGCCATTCCCTGTGGACTGAGCACCAGCTACACCTGCCCCTCTTGGAGGATAAAAAGCAGACGCTTTCCATGGCCAAAGTCTGGACCCCACAGAAATGCCATCATCACAGTAATCTGCATGATATGTGAGAGCTTAAACTGGAGATGAATTTTTCTACCTAAGGGATAGTTCTGTCATTTAAAGATGATGGGAGTTTTTCCAAAGTAACTTAGGGCAGGATTAACACCATAGACATTTCAGTTTCCATCACACACCCCACTTCACCTGCACATGCTTCATCACAAAAGTACTTCTCAACAAAGCATCTATTGTTCGTAAAGCACCTGAGTAAAATTGTTGAATAACTTTATTTTTGCCTTTAGCCTCCACTGTGCTCTCTCAAGCACAGCTGACTGATTGTCTTGTAAAGTTTCAATCTTCCTGCAACTGTAGTACCGAGCAGATTGGAGAAGCCCATCCATAACAATTTCAGCTATTTCTGCCTATTCCTGTTGATCATAGTTATACATTAACTGGTATGTTTTTCATTCTAAATTCAAGTGTAAACTTAAGCAGACCCCAAAGTCAACATTTACATCTTGTAAACCTCTAAATATCAACATTTTATCTAATGTGTGTGTGCATGTGTGGAAGCACATGTTCCTGGATTAGTCATCCTTTATACAAAGCAGTTCCTTCTGTTTGATGTTTTAAACAATAAGTTATATGATATTTCCAAGATTGCTGTTGGCCATAATTACCGGTAGAAAATATGTTTTCCCCATAGGAAATTACAGTGCTGTTTGGTATTAGTAGTTCTTGACACTGTTTTCTGACTTTTTCTGAGGAATGACAGAGATTGCTTCCTCAAAAGCAAAGGATAAACTGGAAAGGAAACTAATGTTACACTTCACTGAAGAACTTCAAAATAAGACAGGGCAACTTACCAGGAAAAAATGTGACCAGATAGTAGTACATTTCCTGAGGGAAGCTTATTTTCAAAAATTCACTCTACTTTTTGCAGGGCATTTATTGCAATACAGAATTTATTGTTCTCTGTGCAATTTAAGCAACTTTGCTTTAGCGTTTAGAGGACTTTTGAGAGAGTTGTATTACAGCATGTCAAAGTACTGATGAGCTCTGCTGCACATGAAAATCATAGTCACAAAATGGTTTGTATTGGAAGGGATCATAAAGAACGTTTAGTTCCAGTCCCCTGCTATGGGCTGGGACACCTTCCACTAGACTGGATTGGTCAAAGCCCCATCCAGCCTGGACTTGAACAATTCCAGGGCTGGGGCATCCGTGGCCTCACTGGGCAACCTGTTCCAATGTCTCATCACCCTCACAGTAAAGAATTCTTCCTAATATACACTGCAGTCCTGCCCTCTTTCAGTTTAAGCCATTTCCCCTTGTCCTATCACTACATGCCCTTTTAGAACATCCCTCTCCAGCTCTCTTATAGCCTCTTTACGTACTGGAAGGTGATATAATGTCTCCCTGGAGCCTTCTCTTCTACAGGCTGAACAGCCCCAAGGCTCTCAGCCTCTCTTCACAGGAGAGTCTTTGGGAATAATCATCCTATTGTAGCCCCTCAGAAGGACAAGCAAAACTCTCTTCATATCTGCAACTCAATGTTTAGCAGTCATGGATTTAGAAATAAACTAAAATCAGTGGAATAGAAATTGGTTTTCCTGCTAGCCTGAATAGCCTCTGACACACTGAAGCCAACTCTTAACTGGCACTTCCACACAGTATAACTCATTCTTAGATGGAAATACATCCAGTCAGGCACTCAGGACTCTTCACTTTGGCTACAATTATCAGCAAATTATCAATTTAATTGTATATTGGCCACTTTACTTTTGCAGAGGCCGGGAATGGGAATTTAGAATTGACCAATGTTTTGCATATTATAAAATACTTCTCAAGCATTTTTAGTAACACATTATTGTGAAATTATCCTGCTGCCAGGCATATTTACTAAGGGAGGCATCAGTGAAGTCTTCTGGAAGAAAGAGACTAATAATTTATGAAGGTTCTATGGGAGTCCCTTATGTGACAGAAGAAAGGATCACTTCAGGCTTTTCTGTGTGCAGTGCTGCTGTTACCTGACAAAATGTGTCCCCAGTCTCTACTGGGGTCCTTAGCCAACACAAACAGGAATCTAAAGTAATAGCAATTAAATGACAAATGGTGAAATAGCAGAAGTGTGCTGGGAAAAATTTGACAGTAAATGATAGTTTTGTAAGGCAGAGCATCAGAACTGTCCTGGGAAGCTGCAGTGTCAACACAGGGAAGAAAGATGTATGGAAACAAAGTAGAGAGAGTGAGAGACTAATGACAGGGTAATGAGGCTGCTTGTTTTTCATAGAACATAAGAAATGGTTATTAAAACCACTGTTTTCAGTTCCTCAAAAGAATATTTTCAAGTATGCACAGGTGTACAGAGGTTGGACCACTTTCAATCAGACCAATGTCATGGGAGCTTTGGCTTCCTTAACCATTGAAAGGCAATTAACATTGAAACACTTAGTAAAAAAAGCTTAATGATGAGTTTAGGGGGAAAGATAAAAAAGTCCTCTATATCCATGTGAGCAAATTGACACTCGTGAAGGATCTAAAATTACGGTAGAGAAAGAAATTCATAAGAGACCAAAGGATACTGGCAGTAAGAGGTGGGTGATATGTAGATAATATAAATTTCAAAAGTATGGAAAATAAAGTAGTGTTGCAAGCCTTTAAAAATCATCACAATTATAAGTTAATTACCTTAACAGATACAGATGAGAGAACTGACAAAACTAGAGTATCAATATGAAGGAACATAACATTCTTGGGAAAGAACAGCAGGGAGAAAGGAGAATGGATGCACTTGCCTTTGCATCCCCGTATTAAAGACAAGGAAACCTGTTGAGTATTATGTCCAGCAAAAATTCTGAGCTATCCAAAGTGCAGTATGTAGTGTGCTTGATGGTTGTAGAGGAAGGAATCCACCAATATACAGACTGTTCATCTAGTTCTCATAATGCATTGAATTGGCAGAGTGTGTGACAGTTTGGTACAGAGAATTTGAAGATGGAAGGCAGATTGGCTGCGTATTTTCACAGAAGGGTGGCACCTGTGCTAGAACAGAAATACTGAACATGTTTACAACATAGAGCTCTATTCATTCACTAATCCCCTTAAAATCCTGCCTTAGTCAGTGGAGAAATATATAAGAAACACTTGTCTAATCTGTCTAGGTCACTACTTTAGGATGAGATGGACTGTGTACTTTCTACTGACTGTGAAGCAAGAGAAATTGAGCTTTAGATACGCACATTTAATCAGGTGAATCCCACGACAGATATTAAGAAATTATGAACTTAAGGAAAAAATGAAATAGAGTTGTTTAGATTGAACAAATGATAACTAGAGGACATGGTAAGAATTTTCAAATAAAGGACAATAATTTAATCAATGTATCCATGGTAGACAAGGTAATGTGTAATGGAGCACATTGAAACAAAAGTGATTCAGATTAGATTTTAGTTAATGTTGCAAATGGGACTCGAGATGACATTTCCTATGAAGAAAATGAACTTTTCATCATCTCTGCTTCCTAATGGCAGGATGCATAAGTATATGCTGAAAATAACACAGTATCATTGATTCTTCTTGTGACGAAAAGGCCAGTGGAGATCCCTTCCAGCCCTGTAATTTCATACACACTAATTAAACATACAAGAGTAGCATCCCAAATTTCAGAACTCTAATGAAGAACACTTTACTGTAGAAGAATCAAGCAAAACAGATGAACAGAAGCAACACAGAGTGATTGAGGAAACTAAAATATAGGCGGGAAATGCCAGACATTAGTTAAAAGCAAATCTTAAAAGCAAATCTGAAAGTTCAGAAAATGTGTTCTGGTTGAATGTCTGAATGAATCTGTGTTCTGCAGGTTGAATGCAGGATACAGAAATGTTATAGTAGGACCTGCAAAGATAGATAGGTTACCTCTAGAAATCAGCTAAATGAATATAGGACTTGTGGTAGCACTGGAGTGTGATCATCCACGCTTTTTAATTATTAATGACTTTCCTGATGCAGTTTTAGCATTCTCTGGTTAGCATTCTCCTAGTATTCAGGCATGGTTCAGGAGTTGGCACTGCTATGCATCTTCCCCATAGGCAGTTTGAGTAGACCAAAAAACTGATCTTGTGAAAACAAACCATTCTATTCCAATTGGCCTTGGGGCCACAGAACAGTTCTTGGCTTCATTTCCTACAACGGTGCAAATATAACCTGTATTTATACCTGCAAAAGCAGCAACAGTTTGATTGTTGGAGAGCAGTTGAGAGAAAACAGTCTGTGGAAATCTGACTCCACAATTGTCAAAGCAGAAGCTGAGAAACTGGTAACCCAAAGCAAAAGATGATGCATTTAATGTTGGAAAGGCTTTTTGCAAAGGTATTGATCAGTGAAGAGACACAAGACTATCAAAAGCAGGCCAGTGAGGAAAAATGTGCTTTTACAGCATGGCATTTATGAAACAATAGAACAGATTGCTCTGTAACCAATGAGTATTTGATCATGATGCATTGAAAGGCACCATCATTTTCCAGCCCATCAAGGCACTCATCATTTGCCAAATAACCAAACCATGCCTGGAAGAACTATATTATGCCCTGGGTTTAAGAGCAAACCTGTAAGTCTCTAAAGTCAGAGAAGGAAAACTAATAAAGAGCTTTGCTCAGACTTCTATATAAGAAATGTGGAATAAGTAAGCAAGTTGTAGACACTCTTCAGATTTTACCTGAGTCTGGCAAATATTCAGTACTTGTGACCTTAATAATACAGTCCTAGTTAACCTAGAGATGGTGAGAAATATTGATGAAAAATTGCTTTAAAATTGAATGAATGTAAGCATTATCATACTGAGGAATGCTATTGCTTTCCCAGGAACTAATATCAGGAAATGAAAAAGTCCATCTTATCCATTCTCTCATTTCTAACAATGGTCAGAACAAAATGCTTCCAAGAAATGGGCAAAAGCTCTGCCATAGAAAAGTCTTCCAGTTAGTAAAGGCATCATTCTTAGAGGCAATGACTTAAAGACCTAAAGTTTTTATAGTAGTATGTAGCTCTAAATTTCGGTTGTAGTGGATTAAGACAATTCAAAATATTTCTTGACTGCCACTGTCTATGTCCTCACTTGCTAATTTCTTGACCCTGAGTGGTTCTTACTGTAATGGACTCTATCCTATGTAATGTAAAAATGGATTTCCTTTTACAAGTTCTGGTTAGTTCTACCTCTTAATATTCCTCTGTATTACAAATTATATGCGAAACAACTTTTAAGAAATAAAGGAATCTCTTCTGGGCCTGGTTGCATTTCAGATTTTTGTTTTTTAGTCATAATGAGCTGTGTTTTATTAAAAGCCTCATACACAAGGGAGGACAGAGACCATCTGGAAAGTGTTGCTTGACTGAAAAGTATATGAATTACCTAAGTGACATTCAACCTGTAAAAATAAATCTAATGGAATACATAAGAATTTTAAAAAAAGAATTATCTAAAGCATAGGTTTGCTGTAGGTGGGGAACAGAATCAAGGGAGCCAGAAGCAGCAGATCTGTGAGGCTGGCCAGGAAGGGTGATAAAACTTGCTGTGACCCTGTAGAAGTACAGAGAATGCCCACAGCCTGCACCACAGTCATGAGGGCATCACTGCTCTCTTACAAAACCCCTCCAGTTCTAGCTAAGGAAAGTTTATTCATTTCTTGGTGAAAAAAGACAATATCTTAATGTGTGTTACCTTTGTTCATCTGCCCAAGGGATTGGTTGGTATGAGTAGCAGCAACAGCTTTGCAATTGGGAAGCGTGATGAAGGCAGGGCCATGGATTTCTTTTCCTCTGAATTTGTCCACTCTAGAGTCTCTTATGGTACTTTCTTCCAAGGAAGATACTGCTGAAACTGTACTATCTGGACCTTGATGTAGAAATTTGGCTTTGTGTTTCTTCCTGTACCCATTCCAGAGCATAGCTCCTACTAACTTAGAAAATAGAACAATATTTTGATGTGTGAGACTTAATAAATTTACAACTACAGCTACAATCTTGTGGATAGAGTCAACATAATCCATAGGGAAATGAAGTGAGTTCAGGTAACCCTTTGTAGCCTTGTTTATTTTAGTCTAATAAACATGCTACTAAAGAATGTGCGTGTGCATCCATTAACGTGTCTAGATTGGGGCTATCTTCACAACCACTCATTTTTATTGGAAAGGGAACTGTTCTGATAATTTCCTGAAATTCATTAGCCAGTGAAGTTGAAAAGGATTTTCTTTTCCTTTGTTTTGTCTCTTGTTTCATTCGTATGGCATCTCTTTCTGTCTATTCTTTCTGTCACAGTAAATTCATCCTCTTTAGGCCAGCAAGGAGCACAGTATCATTTTTATGTAATTAAGATGCAGACTACAGAACAAACCCACACAGAACAAGCATAAGTCATGGCACCACAACAAAGAGCTGATTTTTAAATTAATCAAGGGCATATATATATATATATATCAAAGTTTATCAGGGTTTAGTTGGAAATGCATAACCTTCTTTTATATTTTTGCAACATGTGTAAGTAATTTTTTTCAAGATATTTTTACATGCAGACATAGTTACAACCCATCTTGACTTTCCACAAACAGTATAATGTGACCCCTCAGTTTTTAGTGTGAGTTTGCAATTAATCTAGTCCTAACCTAATCTTTTCATGCAAATAAGCAAATCATCTTTGGATATTCAATAATCAAGCAAGAAGCTTAAAGACTTGAGGAAAAACACATATTTAAGTCCAAGTACAGGAAATCTCTGAATTGCTTCAAGAATCAAGTATAAAGTTTATCTGTCTTGAGTTAGAAATACATTTCTTCCCTGAAATCTTCACATCTTTCCAAGTTCCAGCATAGATCTGTTGATATCCACAGAATCAACTGACAACATTTTGGTTTAGAATATGGTTTAAAATCTTGAGAAAAATAATAATAATGCTAGACATATAATTGCTTCAAAATCAGGAAATTTTGTATTCACAGATTATTTGCTTGGCTGCATTGTGGCTGTATCACTGTGTTTGAAGTTCAGCTTAACAGATACATGTGTTCCTCTAACAACTGACTGCTTGAATTGGTGGTTAAATAACTCTAAGCACTGAAAAGCTTGATTGATTTCAGTCATTATTGTTTCTGAAAACTAATAATTTAGCTGAAGGATATTAAGTCCTTGCTGTGACACCTTGGGTTAAAGAGCTACCAATGATATAAAGCAGTCTTTTCTTTTCTGGATCCTTGATTTGAGCCCAATCAGGCTTCCTCTACCACAAAACCTCCACAAATAATTCTAACACATTTTGGCACAGTTTGTCGTCTCTGCTTAGCAAATGTGTGAGACTAAACTGACACTGATCCTTAATCACCTTTAATCCATGGAGAGGGAATGATCCTACCAGGGCAGGAAAAAGGTCATTGGCAGGATCATGGGGAGAAGCTAAGTTGGCAGTAAATTTCATAAGCCTGACCTGGGAATAAATGAGGGGCTTCCATTTTCAAGGTAATCTGTATATATAAAAGATCTGCATATAAAAAGTTACAACATGTTATGAAGGTATTTATACATTAAAAGCACAGTGAACATGATATTGGTCTTTTTAAACTGTGATTTCACTTTTAACCTCCAAGACCTAATTGTTTATGGTAGTTATATAATTAGCTATAGAGGTTTTTGTTATTAAACTCTGGTGACCTGGTTATGAATTACAAGAAGTATCAGCAAAACTTGAGATGGAATAGAATGTTATAGATACTCTGGGGTTATACAGCTATCTCCAGGTACATTGAACAGTTTCTGTAGGTTTTCTACCTATTTTTTTTGTTTGCTTGGTTTTTGAGAAATGCTTTTTCCTTCCTAGTTGCTATGTGAAAAAGCCACATGAAGGAATAATTACAGAGGCCATGGTACTGCAAAGATTCATGTTATAAGCTTCATTTTCTGTGCTTTGGATTATCCCACTGACCCAGGCTGACTCATAGTGCATCAGTCTAGCATATGCAAAAATACAGATCTAAAGGAATGGAATTACATAATGCAAATAAAGAACAAAGCCCACTGGCTTTAAACTGTTAAACCAGATGAACAGATTGAAAAAAAAAAGCTGAAAAGCTTCTATATGTTCCTTTTCTGGAAATTCTAGGCTGGTTCAAAACCAAATCTTTAGGTGCCTGTTTCCTAGATGAGGGCACAGATTTACTGGGCTTTTGCATTACAAGCAAAGGATGAGAAAAAAGTAAATATTGTTCCTTTCTTCCAAAGTCTTTTCAGGAGATAACTGCATTTCATGTACCTTCAGTGGACAGAGATGACTTCATAATTCAAATCTCTGAGAGACAGGATTTAGGTTTCAGCTCCAGCCTTGATATTGCAAACCATCCTTGCTAAGTAAAGTGCTTTCAAGCCACTGTGTTGTCTCTGACAAGTTCTGAAGCACTCACGTTCATGTCTATGAGAACTCTGTTCTCATGTTGGGATCTGAATATTGCAGCCCAAAGAATCAATGTATGTGGTGTTCATCTCTTTTACACATCCCATTATAACTATGCTGTGGTGGGTTTCTTCAGACACTGAATGTTTTCATCGTTTATCATTTGCTTTGGCAAGCAAGTAGAACTGACTTGATTTCTGTAGAAAGCTGTACCAAGTGCACAACTTTTTATAAACTCATGCAACAACCACTGTGCACACCTTCATTTTATGGCAGGAACAACTCACTTAAGTTGAGCCAGGTATCAATTAGGGACTGATGGAAGACACACCCATTTCAAACTACAGGGCAGTTCTGTTCCCTCAAATATTTAACACTGTCACTTCAAGCATTCCTGCTGAAAGTAAAGGGGCAGCACATCATACAAATGTGTGTGTGCACAGTATTGTGTCCTTCAAGCCTTTTGTGTTGACTTCTCTAATACAGTTCAGAGAAAGATTTTAAATTCATCAAGCACAGTATTCTCATAGAGGCATGTCTTGACTTTGAGTACTTACAGGTACTCACAGTCTACAAAACACACTTTGTCAAAGCAGCCTGAAACATGTTTTTAAAATGAGGAAACTGAGACAGAGAGACTTCGTAATTTGAACAGGGTCTCAGAGGCTTTCAGTGCTAGTTCAGAAAAATTTCAGGCCTCCTGACCTGTCATCCCACAGTCTTATCTTTCACATGTAATGATTTTTCAGAATAATAACTTCAATATTCTGTTACTTTTACCAAACCCCAGACAGTTCTTTCTTCGATGAGTAGTGAGATACAGCAGTGAATGCCAAACAGATTGCAGCTACATTTCACCCAAATTCAGCATGGACACTGAGGTCAATACAGCTTCTACACAGCCCATCATGTGCATTCCTGATGTTTGCATTTCGAGCCAGGGTTCTGCAGATTTCTGGATGGACTTTATTTTGTGCAGTCAATAGTTCTGCATGTTTTGGTGAGACAACTTCATCACTCAGAAAGTTCAACATGTGGAGTCTAGGTTGCATTTTATATTCTACTTGAAATCATGACAACAAAACCAAAGAAATATTTTTTCCAGGACTCTTGGTAATGATTCTGGGAATCTTGAGAAATTTTCAGATAAAGCAAGCATTGGCACAAGTTGGAAATCTTTCCAGAGACTGTAACACCAGATAGCAAGCACTGAGAAGGGGAACTCACAAGACAATCTTCCTCTTCAAAGCCTAGTGAAAGATTTCAGAGGCCATTCCTTTTGCAAACCTTAGCTTCTGGTTGTACCCAGTTCACTGACTGATTTTTCAGAGCTGCTGAAAAGCTCCAAGTAACAGTCCCTGAGAGCCTTTTGAGTTGTCTTTCTAATTACACACCAAAAAAAAGTAAGTAAATTCTTCTAAATTCTTCTTTCCTTAGAAAAAAGAAGCTTGGTATTCATGAAATAGGGAAACAGAACAAGTTTTTTGAAAAGGAAAGAACTAAATATTCAAAAAATGCCAAGGTTAGCAGAGTATAGCATTAGGAAATAGCAGAGAGATTTCTCCCTGAACTTGTGACTTAGCTTTTGAGAAAAATAGCTTTTCTGAAGAAGCCCAGATTGACATTCCACAGCAGCAAGAGAGAAGGTTACTGTTCCTGCTTTATAATGGTATCTCTTTCAAAATAGCTTTCTATAGATATTAAACTTCTTACAGTGTAATGTGGATTAGAGGGAAGCAGTGGATTTAGGATAGTTTGACCTTAAAGATTTTTACAGTGTCTCCCATTATTTTCTTATAACAAAGTTTGGGAAATTGGACATATCTGAAACAACTACTGGACAGATGTGTGACTATGGAAAACGGAATTCAGGAGGATTTTTGAAACTGGAAAGACATAGCTAGAAGGGGTTAGTAACAGTCTTATCTTCATTCCTTTAGTATTCAGTAGTTGTGTTAGGGATGTGACCAGTAGAATACAGTGTGTTTGCTGAGGTTATAGATGTCATCATGCTAGAAAGTATTGCAGATATGCTGGAGATGGACAGGACCAAAGTGACCTTCACAAGCTAGGGAAGCTGTTTGTGGAGCAAGAAGAACAGCATGCTGTCATTCCTTAAAGAGCCAAGTTGTTCTGTACGTAAATTACTTACAAGAATGGGAAATTACTGGTTAAGAAATTTCCTGAATTTCTGCAGGAAAAAAGTCTTTGGATTATCATGGCTCACAAGTTGATGTGGGTTAACCTGTCATGTTGTAAAGTGAGACATGATTTTCATACTTATGAATAGGTACAAAAGCTGAAAGAGTTACAGCTCCTCTGTTGAAGAAAGAGACACTGTAGCATGAGCTGAAACACTGCATCAGTAAAGTTCAGGAGAGAGATGAGCACTGCATGTTTCCAGAGGAAATCAAGAAAGAACGGTAGCAGGCATAGAGAATAGTACCTTAAAGGAGAGATTGTTGTAAATATAAGTTATCTGGCCTTTGTAGATATTTGCCCTAACATTAATTGTATTAACTGCATTTGTAATTAGAGGAGCTCAGGGCAATGCAGTTAATGTGAATGCGTCAAATACAATTGGGTATCAGTTTCCTGTGGCAGCAAGGTTCATAGTTAATTGTGTATGACATTAAAAACTATTTTCTTTTATTGTTTTGTATTTAAATGTATTATGCTGTAAAAGAGGGAGAGCCAGTGTGTCATGAAGTATCATGAACATCATGGCAACGGCACATCTTTAATTGTTGTTTAATTGTTGTTTAATTCTTTGATTGTTTGCACCACGATTCTCAGTTTTGCAGTGTCCCACAGAGGTTGTGGCTGTCAGCATACAGCATACACAGCTCTCAGGTGTGGGCATGTTGGGTGATTTCTATACTGGTACTGCAGAATTCTGTATCATCCTCCTCCTAATATTTATAAAAATAAATGTTCTGATTGGAATGTTGAATTCATGTGGACAGTGAACAGCTTAAGGAGTCTCTGAGTTTTAGTCGTCTTTAAGAGTCTCTGGTTTCTGATTCCATTCTTTGCACTAGGCTTGTAATGGAAAAAAATACTTTTTTTTTTGCATATATCTTGCTTACCTTTTCTTTAATTTGAATTTCATTTGCTATTTTTCTCTATCATCTTTGGTCCTCTCACATTCTCACTGCTAGTTCCTCACAAACTAACTAGAATTGTGTCCTGTGCAATGCTGTCAATAAATTACTTATCCATGGACAAGAGCATTAAGAAAAAAGTTACCCATGATTTTAATATGGAACTGGACTAGAATCTTAGGCCAGGATTCATTCCACCTGAATTTTTAAGCACTTAAGTCAAGTTAAAGCCTAAAGGTCTAATCACTGAAAAGACAGTTTTCTTGAGAGGTGATTTAAGCCATCACAGAAACGATTCAATTTGCCAGGTGTGTTCAATAATTATTTAGAGATTTTTATATAAATTCTTAAATGTTATTATTTTATTATTTTTATAAATTTGAAGGGGTGTTAAATTATTATGAATTTAGACCTTATTCTTTCTTGTTATGAAAACCAGATTATCTAATCTAATCCTAATTTTTTTCTTTGCTTCCAGACTCCTTAACACATTGCAACCTTTAATTTTATGGCTGTTTAGTTCCAGCCAAAGTTCATTGTGTGATACATAAGAAAGAGCTTTTAGACAACCTGCAATTTTTACTCAACTGGTTGTGCTTATTGAAGAACTTACAGATCAGTAAAATGCTATTTTCCTTGGTAAAATCAGTAGCAGTTAGACACTATTTTGTACTCCTCAAGACACAGGACAGGGTGATTCTTGCATAGCAAGACAGTTATCAACTCAGCAATTCTCTATTTAAGGTTCTTACTATTCCTAAATGTACCCTGATATATTCTGTATTCTCCACTGTTGCTACTTCTTGATACTTCACTACTCAAAAATAAATTGTTATCACCAGAAAAAGAATACAGAAAGCAGAAACCTCCTGACTGTATAGAACAAGAAAGTTAGATGCCATAAAGGAAGGTCATATAGCTTCCAAACAGCATAACTATCTTCTTTAGCTGCTTCTTTAGCCTCTACAATTCTATTGTAGGCCTCTTGTTTCTGATATACCTAAGGAATATTTTATTGTTTATTTTTAAATCTTTTAATGTTTGTTCTTGGAAACCTACTTTTGCTCTTTGCAATTTCCTCTTACTTAACGCCTGCTGAAGTTGAAGTTCCTGTTTATTGGTTTCCCTAGGATCATGTTTCCAAAATTTCAAGGATTTTTTTTTGGTTGAAATAGACTCTTGAACCTTGCCATTCATCCGGTTTAACTTAATCCTGCCTTCCTGGTTCCCTTTCTTTCACAGTACCCAAGTGTGCTGGTTTAAAGGTGAACCAGCAGGGGAAATGAACTCACCACGAGAGAGATTGTAAGTCAGACCTAAAATTTAATAATAATATTACAATAACAACACTGACACACAAGGGAAATTGCTTTCAACTCACAAAACCCCAGCAGTATAACCCAGTGTCCTGGGGCACAAACCCAAGGGGGTTTGTTTGCCCTTGTGCTGAGACCCCTGTGGTTCCCCCAAGTCCAGAGCAAAAGGAAATGAAAAACCTGTTGGTGCAGGCGAGGGCTGTGGTCTGGGCAAGAGCGGTGATCTCCTCCTGTCATGGTCCTGCTGCTGCTCTGGATCCGACAAGAGGTTCCCAAGGTCTTCTTACCCACCACTTATGTACCCTCAGGGAGCTCTCAGTCCCTCCCCCTGGGCGGGGACTCACACAATGGGTGATTAACTCTGGGAGCCAGGGGGTGTTGAGCTGTTGATGGCCCATTAGCAGCTCCGCCCCCCTCAGGCTGGGTGTGAAGGTGATAATGGCTCCCTGGGCAGCTGCTGCTAATGGCCCATTGACCTTGGGGAATGAATAGAGGGGGTGGAATACACAGCTTTGATCACCCCCACACAGGGTTAGCTGGTCCCTCCTGCTGAACTAGGACACCAAGACTTCAGAGACAGTTCCTTTTAAAGTACTGCCCTTATTGCCTTTGCTGCCTTACTGGTTTACTTTCAGGATCTCTGTGACTAATCCAAGTTTACTAAGTCTGTGGATTCCACTTGATTTGTTGTTATTTACTGAAAAAAGCACAAACATCTCAGAAATATGAGCAGACCCCCACCAAGATCAGGAGACTGGACAGAGTAACCATGGGAAAAGGGGAGCAGGGGAATACTTACTATCCCCACTGTATGACTGAACTGGGGATCGAGAGCTGCCCACAGAATCCCAGTGGTGTTGGATGAACTGGTATGTGTCAGGTTCTGCACCAATGGTCACCAATATTTTTATCCCTACCAGCCATCCACTGTTGGTGCTACAAGGTAATGCAGAAGTTCTGACTGCAGCTGCAGTATCCGTCGTGGCCTACTGACAACAGCCTCATTCTGGACTGGAAAGTAGAAAACTTGTCATACTAAAATCCTCATATAGTAGGTTTTGTACGAGTCCTGTTGCCAAATACGGGCTTGTGCACTTAGTGCTTTGTGAAATCCTGTAAATCCACAGTGAGTCACATACACCTGAAGAACCTGCATCTCAGACAGAAAGGACTGCTCTCCATGTGCCTTCTGACACAGCGCATGGCTTTAGACACATAGATCAGGCAGATTCATTTATGGGTAGGAGCTTTGATCACTAAAGTAATACTTACCACATTAGAAACAGGAATCAACCTGAAATTAATTAAACACCTTTGAACTTCCTCATGGAATTACAGAGTGGTCTGGATTGGAAAGAACTGTAAAGATCATATAGTTCTAACCTCCCTGCCATGGGTAGGGACTCCTTCTACTATACCAGGTTGCTCAAAACTCCATCCAACCTGGCCTTGAACACTTCCATGGCTGGGGTATCCTCAGCTTCTCTGTGCAACCTGCTCCAGTGCCTCACCACCCTCACAGTGAAGAATTTCTTCCTTCTTTATATCTAATATGAACCTGCCCTCTTTCATCTTAAGGCCATTCCCCTGTGTCCTGTTGCTCCATGCCCTTTTGAGAAGTCCTTCTCCAGCTCTCTTGTAGCCCCGTTAGGTACTGGAGGTGCTATAAGGTGTCCCTGAATCCTTCTCATCTCCAGGCTGAACAGCCCCAGCTCTCTCAGTCTGTCTTCATAGACGTGCTCCAACCCTGTGATCAACTTAGTGACTCTTCATTGGACTTGTTCATACCTCCCATTAAGTTTTTCCTACATGATTTTTGAGGATACATTCTAAGATGAGGGTTCTTCTATCAAAGGTGTATAATGCACCAGTGTTTGGAGCTGAATTGAGAAAATGATGACCAGTGTCAGGGTATAAACTCAACAATGCTGTAGATGCACAGACTTCTGCCTGCTGCACTATGGGATTAGATGATCAGGTTGCTAGACACAAAACTGCAATGAAACCCCTTTGCCCAGCAGAGTAGGATGGGACCAGCAAATTTGTTGGATTGTCTATGTGATGTCACATCTGCAACCCTTTCCTCTTGCCTAGGAAAGGAAGAACTTGCACCAGCTGTATCAATGTTTAATTGAAGAAGACAGAGCTCTGCAGGCACATAACTGAATTATATCTTCTTTGGCTGGCTCAGAAGTAGATACTACTTTCTAGGATTTTTTTTTTCACTTGAGAGCATTGGCTTTGTCTTTTAACATTTGATCTCCAGCACCATCACTCATCTCTCTGTGGTGGCATTCTGTTTCCTTAGAGCACTGTTGGAATTCAGCCAACTCCGTGTTTTGGTTGCCACCAAAGACCTGTGTGATTGCCATTTCCTCCCCTATCTCACAGTGTGAGAATGCATTACTCTTGTCTCAAAGCAGCATCAGATCCAACATTGTCATTCACTACTTGTGCACAAAACTCTGTTGGTTTAGATTTTAAAGTGCCAGTCTTTCCATTTTCTCCTGCTTTTCAAGACAGGATTTAGTATTTTAAAATACTGTCTGTCATTCTAGGACCTGCAAATAGAAGTGCTTTAAAGTAATTTAGCCACTCAGGGTCTTCTATTGGTTTCACAAACTGGTGAGAAAGAATATTGCCCTTCACTCCCACATACAGGTTATGAATGTCTCTGTGATCCACAAGCACAGAGGGTTCAGGCTGTGAGGTCAAGAGAGGCTTGCCTATCTTGTTAGCCCAGTAAGCTGACTGGGCAGAAAAAAAGGGTAAAAGAAGTGCTAATTCTTTGGCTATCTTCACATTTCTTCAGCACAGCACTGATATCAGAAATGGATTTCCCTTATTAAAAAATCCTTTGGAGATCCTCTCACATTTTGAAGACGTAATGCAACACTGATGGTCATGCAGCAACTCTTGATTCTGCAATTGAATACATGAGGTTTGTTCTACAGAAAAACTCAATCTAACAGCGCTTGTTCAAAGCCAGGTCTTAGACTGTACACTGAGCTTCTGCAGGTTCTGTTGTAACAGCAGCCAGGTGAGGTGGACACAGTGTGATCCTTCTGTCAAAATGTTTAAATCTGTGAATATTTAGGCATTCAGACAAACAACCCACTTTTCCAAAGTTCTAAGATCCTGTTGCTATCTAGTATACGAGACATGCCAGAACTCAACACCTCATCAATAATTAGGTGTCCAAATGTTAGACTTAATCATTCACATCTCTGAGACAGTATCTTGCAGACCAACTCACAATAAATGGCAAGGAGCCATTTTTAATACTTTACATGCCAGAAAAGTAAGGCTTGGACATTTGGTGTCCAGTCTTACCTCAGTAAATACCCTCAATATTATGCAGGACTGCAGTTTTCAATGATATTTGTAGTTGCCATTGTTTTTATTATGTGTTATGTTGAATATTTGAATGACTTGCATATTGGGGCGTCAATAATTGCCTATTGATTAATAATACCTTTTAATATATGCTTTGTATTTAAAAGCCCACTTCTGCGTGGATGATTTATCATGCTTACCTTTACCTTTCTAAAAGCATTTAGTGAAAGCTAGTCATGAGAGTTTCTTCTCTGGTTAGGAGAGAGAGCCATCACCATGAGCTAATTCATAAGTCTGTATGACAGATGGGTAGAGTTATGTTCCAAAGATGTCTTTCCATTAATTATGGAATTAATTAATAAGGAATTACTTAATGTAGTCTGTGTGGCTTTTTAATCATTAGCTAGGTGACATAAATTCTGCTCTATCAGTGGGATTCTTTTCCATTGGATTGTCGAGACAATGACTGCTCTAGTTGCCCTGCTTTTTTGCAGTGTCGAGCCCATATTCTTTTTCCTGAAAGATTTTCTGTGCACTTACATTATTGCATGTTTCTTTTTCTACAGCCAACATCTTGTACATGGCAAGCCAAGAAATGATGAAGGTGGTGGAGAGAGACAGTACAACCATAAAGCAAAATTTAAAGAAGGTAACTATTTAATCCTCAGAGTTTTCACAGGAAGTCCACATGCATGAGGAGATGTTACATCCAGTTATATTTGTGCAAAACCAGAATTTCTGCTGGCTTGGTTCTGCCTTTTTGGCAGTGTCATTCCATTTACTTTGGAGAAGCCATTAAAGGGGTCACTGGTCCTTAAAATGTCTTGATTGACACCTTTGTAATTGTAGCCTTCACTGCTATCAGGTGTATCAACTCATGTTTTCCTTTGTGGAGGAGAAACAGCCTGTGGTCTGGCTGAGCCTGAGATGTGAATCCCAGTGAGGCCTGGGTGCTTATCAGACAGGCAGATGGACAGCCAGGAAATGAGTGTAGGCTGATGGACCAAATCCTTTGACTTTGCTGCTGAACAGGTCGAGAAGAACATGCACCATCTCTGTTGTGGGGTGTCAGTTAATAACATGGGCGTCTGCAGGCTCAGTTTTAACATGGCATCAAAAGATAATAGAGAGGAGTCAGTAAAATTATGGCTCCACACTTTCAACCACTGGACTGCAGAGTAAGAAAAATTTCTCTGTGGCTGGAGCTACTGCTCTACAGGTAAATTAATTTGTTTCAGGGATCTTTGTCCTACACTGAGCTTTCTTGTCTGTATTGGTTTATTGTTGTAAGAAATTTTGTAAAGTTTTTGTCTTGGACTGATAGCATTTTCCCAGGCACTTCCTAGGCATGGTTCAGGGGTTGGCATACACCAGGAACTGTTCCTAATTGGAGTTCTGATGTGGTCACCCTGTTTTGGAGGCTGAGATAATTTAATAGCCTGGCCACGGTCAGACAATTCTAGATGGCTTATGAGCCAGAAAACTGTCACATCTAATAAATTTTTATTGGGGTATCCTCTGGGTGAGTAGATAATCAGTATAACATTTTATTCTACTTTGTGCCCTTCCTTTGCTCCATTTTTTTGTATCATTCCTGTCTTTTTGTGGGAAGAATGATTCCATGACTTTGCACTGGCAGATATTTTCCTCAGAGAATGGAATTTTCTAGGACAGAGGTCCTAGATCTCTGTAAAATTACTTTATGCCTTTTAAATAGATATGGTACAAAGTTTATTTCATAAATCAGTGTTTCTTTTTTGGCTAAAAATAGATTTTTTATTTTTTCCTTTATTTATCCCATTTGCCTTCTCTGCACTTTGAAAGGAGTGTTCATATTTTAAAGGAGTTGAAATAGCACATGTGAACAAAGATCCCTGCACTGCACCTGGCACGCCTGGGCTTTCGCATTTTTACTGCAGAGCACTCAAAGTTCTCCTGCGTTTCATGGGGAATCTCAGTGAAAAGACTGGAGGGCTGATCTTTCAGTCTGCAAATAGTCCCATTGTCTTAAACAAAAGTTTTCATGGCTGGATCCAAAGCCCCATGAATTGAAAGAGAATGGTTGATTTTACTGACTGAATCAGTGAGTGCCAGGGAGCTGGAGGGTCTGCCTGTTCCCTGAGGGAAAGGGAGCCCTGAGCCAAGAGTGACCCCACACAGGCAGTGCCCTCACCAAGCAGGATCCAGTCCCACAGCACCTGAGCATAGCATGGAAACAGGTTCCTTTGACTGTCCCAGACAAGGCAAACCAATGAACCAGGATCAGCATCCCTCCAGAGAATCCAGTCAGAAGCAAAAGGGGACAGGGCCAGAGACGAATGGAGACAAAGCTACAGTGTGGGTCCAAAGTCCATCCAGGAGGGCTTGCTAAAGTTACGACGGAAGACCAGCTGCAAGGTGGGAGCCATCCAGGCAGCAACAAACTGTGTACAATGTGCATCTGATGTCAATCTGTGACACAGGCTGGAGACTGGTGCTCTGCAACGTAGCCTTGAGAGGCAGAGACTAAAGGTGAAGGGCAGAGCTGGATACTCTGCAGCAGAGGCAGGGAGTGTGGGTCAAGTGCCAGGCGAGGTTGGAAAGGTTGTTAGTGCCTCGAAGCCAAGGGTGAGATTGCAGGTCACCCTGTTAGGCAGGGTGCAAAGGCAAAGAGTGTGCAGAAGCAGGACTCCAGATACTTGTGGAAATGTAAATCACAAGCACACATGCTTGAGAGTTAAGCATAAAAGCTTCATTGGGTGGGGATGGTAGCGATGACAATCCACTGCAGCTCCAGTGACTTCAGGTGGTCTATCAGATGCTGCACATTACAAAAAATCCTGATTTCTTGTGCTGTATGAAGGCCCATAGCCAGCAGTAAGAGTTTGCAGGTGTCCTAGTCTGCTCCATCTGTGCTTTTGTTGACTCTGTGAATCTAAGCATGGCCTTGGCAGCCCAAAGCTGTTTTAAACCTGTGTTAACTTTCTTTTATTGATTCTTCTATGTCCTCATACTTTTAAAGTGGCAAACATACTCAAGAAAACAAAAAGCTGAAGCAAGCTTCTAAGAGTTGGCAAACTGAAGAAGAAGCGAGTCTAAAAATGAAGTTAAATGCTTCTTTTTTCATCTCCTAGTAATTTCTGGGAATGTAAGAATTAAGGGAAAAATTTTGAGTTGGCATCATGTTAAATTTGAAGAGTATTGACAATAAAAATGGGCTTAACTTATAAAGGTTGGAAGTTTATAAAAACAGGAACTATAGTCCAAGTTGCTATAGAACTGGCAAGCTGTTACTTCAAAAAAATTTATACTGTTTAGTAGTCACTGTGATCATATGCTAAAAGCCAATCTTAACACCTGACTTTGCCAGCTGCTGTGGAATAGAAAAGTTATTTCTGGATCTTATTTGCATTCTGTGATCTGAAGAAGAAAGAAGAAGAGACACTGAATTATTCCAATCTTTCTATGCCCAGGTTGAACTATAATTATTACTAGTTAGGGGCCAGGAGAAATTTTATCATCAGACCCCAGATTCTTAGTTGAACAATGCTAATTGCTTGGATTTATGTTGAAAGAATGGGAGCTGGAATATTGTTTGGGTAATGAAGTGAGGTTTTTCACTTAGGATCTTCTAAAGTCAGAAGTTGTTCACTTTAAATAGCAGTGGAACTGTATGAGGAAGATGGACACCTGTCCTAACAAAGTAATAAATGATAAAGCCTTTAAAATATTGACTGTAAAACTATTTGTCTGGATCAAGCATTATATGAAGGTACAGGAATTTGAGCTTCTTATTTCAATGACACAGGGGTTGCAATAAACCACAAAATCCCAAGAAATAAGGTAGGGGATACTGATACAAGATTTCTTCAGCTTTGGTGGTTAATTATTAGCCATTAGATTGTGTGTAAGGAAGCTGAGCTATGTTCTTTCACTGTAATAACACCAACTCCCTTTCCTAACAGAAACTGGAGGCAAAGATACTACTGAACTAGAGGAAGTTTATTGTAATTCCTGCACAAAAGGAAGTGGGTGTAATTCTGTATTCTTAAAAGATGGATCAGCACTGAGCATCACTGAGCTTTTACAAATAGAATTTTAAAAAAATTAAAAGGAACAGGAAAATGGATATGCTGGGCATTCACTAGCATGCCTGGAATGGACAATGATATCTCCTTATGGAGACTCTCTACAGAACTTAACTTTTTATGTCTGCATCATGCCCCACTCGTTGCTCTATTTGATGACTTAGCCTTATTGACTTTTTTTCTGTCAAATAATCTTTTAAACCTGTCACTATATATATATATATATATATATATATATATGTGTATCCTTGCATAAATCAGGAAGATGCAGCATGAAAGGGTAAAACTACATGCTTACAGAGGGAAGTCTCTTAAAAAATCACCCCTCAGATTTTTTATGGATTGAGATATATCTGGTTCATTACTTCATGTGTAATACACAGTAGGCCTATTTTGAAGTGTAGGATCTGTTCCAAGGTCCATCTAAATCAACAGAAGGACTTCTACAGATTTCAGAAATTCTTGAATCAGTGAGTTTTGTGTAGTGATTCATAATTTCTTAAGACCATAAACCATCTGAAAATCATGATCCTTTGATTAGCATGTTAAACCAAAAAAGGTTTATATGCTCCTTGAGTTTAGTTTTCCCAGTGATTTGGTGTAAGTTACATTGATTACATAAGGAAAAAAGACAGGAAACATCTGAAGGAGAGATAAAAAGATGAAAAAAAAGCCCTGTTATCTGAGACGAAATGTATAAACTGGAAGATTATGGGCACATTAACCTGATTTCACTCAGATTGTGGAAGTCTGTATGGTCAGTGGCTTATAACTACCCCTAGGTAGATGGTTAGGTGGGAAAAACATTCACTTTTTTAAAAATTAAATTAATGTTTACTATTTCATGCTTATTTCAATGGTGTATTTAGAATTTGAAGTAGTGTAAATTTATATCACATCCATCATTCCAAAGAAAATGTCTTCTCCAAGAGTATCAACTAAACAGTGACATGCAGAGATTTAGAATAAAAGCTGAAGAATGAAGTATTTCCTTTCCACAGAGAAGTGCTAGGTTTTTCTTTTGAAAAATTGTCTTTGCTAGGGAATTTTTTTTAAAACTGAGCAACCAAGAACTATTTTGACCCCTAAGGCAGCTATTCAGATGTTGCCCAGTGTTTTTTTTTGAACCTCTGCAGACATCCACGGTGGTTTATTAATTATTCCCAGTGAGAGGAGCATGATCTGAAGATACGTGCTTAAAAGAATACTACAAATACTTCGCCTGCCCACACTCTGAGTGAGGTGCTTGCCGACATTTGTGAAAAACCTTCCAAACACTCTTTCTGAAAAGGTGCAAAGTGCTCTCTGGAGCCAAGAACACTGCTTTTTTTGTCTGGTCTCACATCCTTTTTGGCCTGTCCTCCCTGGAGGTGCAGAGTTGAAGCCAGGGAAGCTGCACATGTGCTTGGGGATTTAGGTGCCTGTGTTAATTAACCACAAGAACAACCTTCTCTTTGAAGCACCTACAATGCCTAATCAGGGGTCAGCAGATTCTCTCCTTCGTGGAAAAGGATCCCAGTGACCATTTATTCTAGTTCAGTGTACCACAATGTACTCAGCTGTGATAGTTCACTTATGTAACTGAGCTCCCATTACCACCGTTCATGCTGTGTGGTGTGCTAGGAAAGAAGTGGTGATGTGGATTTCTGAAATTTTTCAAGAGGGTATAAGATGTGCTGTACACAATAAGCATAGACAGAAATACTTCCCCATCCTTCTGCAGAATATTTAAAAGTTACCACCAACCCCTTACTACTCCTTAACTGCTTACCTCCTGCTTTGCATGGCAGTGGACAACACTGCTCTTTACTGCCAGGTGCTGATCCTGCTGTTGCAAGAGAGTATGACAGATTGACCTTAGATAAAGTCCCACTGAATGTAGGCAGTGTCAGGCTGACATTCAAAGGAAAATACTGTTTGCAGTAAATACAGTTGGAAGAATCTGGCCCTGTAAATAATATTGCTTAAATAGTGGTTTCTTGTCTGTTTGTTTTTATTTTGGTATTTATACAGACTTGAATTCTGAAATATTCATGTTCCTGACACATCTAAATATATACCCTTGAAATGCTTTTAAGTCTTTAGAGTAACATAGATAATATAAATAAGTTAATCACCCTGATTTGTTGATAAATCCTGTGCATCCTTTTTAAAAGCACAGTTTTACTTTGCATTGAGTTTGACCGATCATTATCTGTGAGAAAGTGGAAATAAAAGTGGCCTCACATAATCTCATGGGTCTATGTGTGGAGCAGCCAGTAGCATTGCTAACAAACTGCAGCAGAGTTAAAGAGAAGCCCTTTTCCTTTCACCAGTTTACCAAGTTTCAACACTGACAAAGGCATGAAAACAGTAGGTAGGACACTGTGCCTGACCCCAGGGAGAGGATTAATACACATTGAATCACATGCAAAGTACCCACTACATTGGGACATGTCTCGAGGTTTGCATCTTAATTTCTCCAAGACTAAAATGTTTCTTCACCCCCTTTACAGACAGGAAAGTTAGTTTTGTTTATTATTTATGTTCATTTACCAAAACTGACCACTATTCTTCTGTTAAGTAAAATCACCACAAATACTTGGACTGCCCATTACACCTTTACTACAAGCCCTGCAGTTTGGTAAAAAGAACATTGTGTACCCCAGATAGTCAACTACCTCTTCTCTTAACAGTCCAACTGAAAATGTTTGGGTTTGCACTGCCCTTGGAGGGAGAGCTGTGAAAAACCAGTTCTGGTAAAATAAGCTGAGAAGAAAGTTCCCAAAACTTTGCCATCAAACTGGATGGTCTTAGCGAGGATGGTGAGGGGAGAGAGATGGTGTCTCAGAAAGCCATATCCCAAAGCATTTAGGGCTTCTAGGGCAATGCCAGCTCTTTGAATTCCCAGAAACTGATGAGTAAAGCCAAAGTACAACAGAAGCAAATCCAAAAAAACAGTATGTCCCAAATCAGTCTGTTCCCATGTCGTTTATCCTATTCTTTTAGCAGGATAAGGTGGAGACACTTTCATCATTCCAGAGAAGCTAAGTCATTTTCTATAAACCCTGATTGAAACTAAAATTAATTCCGGTCTAATGCCTTTTAAACTAGTTTTCATCCAAGAACAAATGAAGCTGTTCGCTGGTTACTGTTGAGAGATGTCACCCAGAGAGAAGCTGCTGTGGCAACCAATGAATGCCTGTGGGAGTAATGCTGATAAAATGTCAGTGTATGAGAGACAAGGATTTCATCAAGGACACTGCTGCAGTCTGGCTATTGCACGTGTGCCGCTCGTGTATATCCAGAGATCAGACCTTCGCTCTTTGCCATCAGCTGGAGTGGTGCCTGCCCATGTAATAAGATCCTAAAGTTGTTATAACATGTAACAAATTCCAGAGAGATAGAGGAAACTCAGTATTTTTTAACTTTTTGGATTTTTCAGTGCTGTCCTATGACAGTTATAGAAGAGGCATAAAAGAAATCTCTGTAATTTATACTTTTGCGAACTGTCATACATACTGTAACAAGTGCCAGTGGAGTCAACTGCAGGAAATCTTTATTATTTTCTTAGAAACTTTTTAAAATGTAAACATCCTGTTGATACAAATCTCAGACTCTTCTGATGTTTACTTAGTAGCTGCCATCATTGTGCAGTGTCAGAGTACACGTACCACATTACAGGGTACAAGGCTGACGGAGCCCTTTTTGGACTTGTGTTTTATTTTATATAAGCTAAGGCTGAAAATACTCCTGAGCCATTTAATGGTAAATCAACTTAAAAGAATAATGCTCTTATTTTAAAACTATTTGAAATTCAGAAATTGCTTAATTATTTCAAACACTGTATTGAAATGGCCAGCAAAGAGAGCCCACATCCCCTTTACGCTGCCCTCATCAGGTCCTGAAAGAGGACATGTCTTAGTCACTCACAGCAAGCAGGATATTGCATCAGGAATCATAAAGTCTTTCTCATGTCCAGTGCAAGCTGCCATTTCCCTTCTGAGTCAGGAGTACCTGGAAGCCTCAGTATTCAATATTGGAAAAGAATAAAAATAATCCTCTCGCCCTCATGGCAGAAAAGTTTGCAAATATTGAAAAGCTTAAGCCCAGAAGAAAAAATAGAAAGAACCTTCTATTTATTGTTTTGCAAATCTGTTTATTTTTAAGCTAGTCTCATTATTTTGGTGGCCTGACTCACCATTTCTGAATGCTTAGATTGGCAGCAGCTTTCCATGGCTGGTGCAGTGGTTGTGCTGACTCAGGATGTCTTTACAGCCATGCACCGTCCACAGGAAAATATGCACTTTACAGATCTATGCAAACCATACAGTGCATGCCAGTATTCCTTGCAATTGATGGAGATCCCATGTGCCTCTGGTTACACATGGTTCATTAATTATATCTTCCTGCAATAGCAATAGCAAAGCTCCTGATGTGAAAATGAAGATGAGAAGATTTGGATTCTAGAAACCTTTGTTTAATAATGTCTAAAATTATTCTGTCAATAAATTAGGAAATTAGGTGACATTCTAAAGTCTGTATATTTCATGTCTGTGTGTGACACAGGTGAAGAGCAGAGGCCCTTTGTCATTCAACTCCACAAACAGCAGTCAGGTAGCTGTCAGGTTTCATAGGACCTGTACCAACATTTGGATCACTGAAAATCTACACCTTAATTGAAATCCTCCTCTTTCCTATAATCTATTAATAAGGAAGGATTTTGAAAACAATTCTGAATTCTTTGGGAATTTTGCAGTTGAGAAACACTTAGGTTAAAGTTTAAGTGTGCAGGCATAGGCACCAGCATCTGTACATGAAATAACCAACAAAATAACTGCAGCATCAAATCAAGCCCCCAAAGTGTCCTGTTTTAAAATTGTTCATAGTTAGTTTGTTATAATGTACCCAAACTTTAGTGGCATATATGACACAAGTGTCTGTCCTACCTTGAATATTTTTATTTCAGTCCAAAGGATTCTACAATGTCTATGAAAAAGGCTCAGGGGAAATGCATTGTCTTCTCATGTTAACAGTTCCTGACTTGGAGAAGGAAGCTTTTCATTCCAGTGTAGGGGAGACACAGTGCTGATCTAGTGTAGAGGGGAATTAGTGAGTGAGGCAAACAGAGAGGAGAGGGAGGCAGAAAGAACCAAAGGCTCTCTTTGTCTGGCCAAAGGAAGGCTTCTGGTGCTCTGTGAGGCAGTAGATTGGAGCTACCCAAGCAAGACTGGCATATGAGACACACAAGCTGCCTGTAGCAGCAGTGGAGACTAAACAGGATATCTGGCATTATCAGTCTTAAGTTGCATGAAGTTGTAGAACCATTTAGGCTGGAGAAGACCATTAAGATAACAAGTCTAACTGTTAACCTAACATGACTAGATACTTAGGTAGGGGCATCTGAACTGTGCTTTATGAGTTCACTTGTAAGAATCTACAGATGCAGCAGGCATTAGAGGTGCAGGTGACCCCATCAGAGTCAACAGAAATCTGTTGGAGAAGTCAAAGTGGATTTGGCCTCTGGTTCAGTTTTGGGCCCTGTGGAATATCTGCATCTGGTTTTGCCAGAAAGCTCTGGGTCTCCTATAAAACCTCATACTTGCCAGTCTCATGCAGGTGAATCGGATATCTAGAGCATCTCACATGGCAGTAGATATCCATACTGTGGCAGTTGAGTTCTTAGTGGAGCCTGAAGTGCAGCTTCACTCACCTTACAATAAATACGTGCTGTGTCAGCTGAATAACTTTCTAAGCACTGATGCCTTTATGGAGCCTATCTTTTCTGTCTCTGGTGGAAATTAGGGTGCTTGGTGCACATGTAAACATCACAGTACAGGTACCTGTATTTAGATGTTTGTCTGCTGAACTGAACCTCACCCTGCCACTAAGAACAACTGATAGTCTGAGAGATGTTTGAGGAACAGCACTGGAAATAGAGGTTCTAGAAAAAGCAGCTAGGGTTAGAATTGAGACTCAGAATGGGGGGCAGAAACCAGAAGACTAAAATTTGGACTTTGCATGGCAAGAGTGTAGGACTAGAATAAGAAGCAAAGTAGAAATTGGAAATGACAAAGTAAGGAGAATAGAGGTGAAATAACGAGCCAACGGGCATGTAGAGCAGCCTTCAGACTAGAAAAGGACAAGACAGAAGTCATACTTGGAAAAAATAAACAAATGACTGGACAGCAAGCCAGTGGTTGGTAAATATTCTGCTTGGAATGGAACTTCAATTTTCAAAATCTTATTGTTTCTGTTCTCAGCAAGTGCCATTGATTATGTTTGCCTTAAGAACAGGAGCAGCACAAAGGAAGAGAATTTGTAGAGATAAATGGTAGGTGGTCAGGACCTGGTGTTCCCAATGTAGGCATCTCAGAGGGTTATTGTTTTAGCCAACAATTGTCTGGTCCCATGGACTAAATGTCGTTGGTGACTAGAGCTCACTAAGTTTGATCCTGAAGAGCATCTTTGCTTTAGTTTAGGTTGAAAGGAGTTCATACACTCTGAAACCTTTCCATGATGTGAACCACAGTATAGTAAATCTGGAAAAAATTGACATTTACTTCAAAAACACACTATAGATTTTAACTAAATCTGTGCTGGACACCTCCAGTGTGACACCCAGCAGGAAAGGTTCCTCTGGCCGGAAGGTGACAGTGCTACTTCTTTCAGTTACACTATGACTTTAAGGGACAGAGGCCTAAACCAGCAAATCTAGAGGTGCTGACACTGTTGGCAATACATGTAGTTGCCACATGTAAAATTCCTGGGGTTTGGTTTATCTCTTCAAAGCCTAGTAGTCTGTATACACAAGCTTTGCTAAAACAGTTGGCATTGCACTACCAAGCATTTCACAGTTAGGGAGCACCGATCTGAATTCAGATGCCTTCTGTTTATGCATTCAGAGCTGGTCTCTCACTTTTCCCTTTTTCTCTTTCATTAAGGAAAGGAAGGAGACAGCAGGATTAAGAACTACCTCATCTGTGGCAGAAGGAGTAAAATGCTTGTTGAAAAAAACAGGGAACTATATGAAATGAAAGTGAATAACTTCATGATAAAGGCATCTAAACTTCACATCCAAGAATGGGCTCTTGTTGAAGTCATTAATATTTTTCATAGGTGGCCATAGTTGTTCTCACTTTTCTGAGTATCTCATTAAAGACCTTGGAATGTGTATTACAGGCAGATAGACAGTGTTTCAGAGCACTTGCAAGGGCTATCCAGGAGTGCTGTCCTTTGCGTATAGTCGATACTGTGTAATGCTACACACTCTGGAAAACGAGCTTGAGGTGTTTCAGACTACACTACATGCTCTCAAATTAATATATATAGTTTGACATTAATTTCTGTGCTTCCCACCTGCAGAATGGAGATCAAAATGGCCACTAAGGTGTTGCAAAACTGAATTAATAAACGTGAGCATGCAAATCTTGTAGTGGTGTGTGCCAGAGGAATGCAGAGCATAAAGAAAATAAATTCTGTCTGTAAACCATGAAATATGTAGTAAATAAATCGTCAGACCACACACAGAATTTAAAGCAAAAAATACTATCAAAGAGCAGCTCATCAGCTGAACATCATCCTGTCAGTGGGTTGTATGAGTCAAGGATCCTTTGGATCATGCAGTGAAAGATTAAACCATAATGCAAATATAACCAGAGGCAAGCTAAGAGTGCACATAAATCTTCTATTTAGGCATTTCCAAATCTGTGAGTTCTCAAGTTTACAATCTCACCTGGAGAACAGCCCATTTCACGGTCCATGCTGACTAAGCCAAGTATTTTATCCACCTTTGTAACTGTAAATGACTTTTCATCTTTGTCTTAATGATCATCTGATGAGACTCTGCAACTGGCCTTTCAAAAAATGTAATGATTTCAAGGACTACTCCATTAAATTGGAGTTGCTCCACTGCTTTTTTTCTCAGTTTCATAATCATTATTTTTGTATCTATTGGTAACAGAGCCCAGAGTTAAATGTAATTTGGTCAGATGGTTGGCTTCCAAAAGGCTTGAAACCAGCTGGCCATTTTACATTGGCTTTTTGAAGAACTTTTCCTAATGTGACATCCTGTGATTGATGAATCATAGGCAAGATCAAAAGAAAATTTCTGCTAAAGCAAATGACACACCTTGTTCCCAGCAATTAGTGAGTGACAAAGGAAGCCAATAATGTTTATTAGCTTGGGATACATAACTTGGGTTGGTGTCTGTGCGACTGAGGTACTGTGTTTTGGATACAGCAAATAGCCAGTAATGTACAAGATTTGGGTAAACTTCAACAAGAGAAAAGTTAGACAAAATCTTAACATTTCATAAAATGCAGTCTGGGCTCTTAGCCCACCTCTACCCCAGTGGGTCCACTTATTTGTATTCTACATACAAAAATGATGGAATTGAAGACTTTTGTGATGAAAGGAAAACTTCTTGTCCCCTAATTTATGATAGCAATGCTCAATTTTTCACTGAAGAACAGAAATGAAGTATGAAACAAATGAGAGTAATGGAATTGGGCCAAGCTGTGTGTGTGATGTGTTGAGCAATCAGCATCCTCTGGTACCTGCATCCAAACATTTTAGTATGAAGAATGCTCATTATTAATCTTGTTCCTGTATAAGTTTTTACTCTCTCCTCACCAACCAGTTTCCCTTCATATACTTAATGGAAATTGAAAAACACAGCTATAGCATGCAAAGTTGAGATTCAAATGCAGGGAAATGGTGACTTGGGAACATGTGACATTTAGTGGTTCTAAGAGAGAGAAAAGACAGCTCACTGAATAGGATATTTGCCTGGAATTTATGACTTTTGCATTTAGGTGGGCCCTGTAGCAGCTGCTTCATGTATGTCATTGACCAAGGTTATTTGGGCAAGATGAAAACAAAATGGAGTTTGGCAGAATTTTAGTTCCACATTGCAACCCAAAAGAAAGTTGCCTGTCAAACTCTGGGAGGTGCCTGTGCTCTGCATGGGCAGCACTTCACAAAGATGAGATAGAAAGTTGTGGTTGTCCATCCTGGAGAAGAGACTTTAGACCACGTTCCAGTACCTAAAGGGAACCTCTATGAAAAATGGGGAGAAACTTTTTACCGGGGCCTGTTGTGATAGGATAAAGGGTGATGGTTTCAAACTGAAAGAGGATTGATTTAGACTAGATATAGGGAGGAAGGTTTTTTACAATGAGGGTGGTGAGATGCTGACACAGGTTGCCCAGAGAGGTGAAAATATTCAAGGTCATGTTGGACAGGGCTTTGAGCAACCAGATACAGATGAAGATGTCTCTGGTCATTGCTTTTGGTTAAATAGCTTGAAACCTAACACAGAAAACAGCTAATAGCTGGGTAAAACACAGCAACTGGCCTGGCTAGGGGTGGACTCCATGGACGTCTAGATGTTTTGGTCCATAATGTGACATTTCTTACAGCAACCAGGCTTTCATCAGCATACCTGTTTTCAGCATTAAGTCTGTGTTGTGTTCCCCAGTTTCACAGATGAGGAAACTGAGTCACAGAGCATTTAATTGTCTTCATCGTAACTGCAGACTTGGAAGCAACCTCACGATCTATCTTGGGACTCGAAGCATCACTTATTTCCAAGTAATTCTGTTAGTTGCTCCACCAGTAACTTTCCAAATTAATTATTTGTTATGCTTTGGTTTCTAGCTGATTTTTTACTATGGAACTGGAGACAGCTGGTGTCCACAGCACTACTACGATGAGATCAAAATGGATTTTCCGGACGGGGACATTCGACTTTGTGAGAAGGGGCTCCGCCACGCCTTCGTGCTCGACGCCAGCAAGGAGATGGCTGCCATGATTACAGACTGGCTACAGGATGATCTCACCAAATTATAAACATGGATTCTGTGATTAACAAGAAAATGATGTAATTATTTTGTGAACGTGTAATTTTTCTGTGAGAGAGTCTGTCCTATTTTTTTTCTGTTTATTATAGATTATGGCTTGTTTTCTATTGAGATGTTTCAGAGGAAGTTAAAGAGAGACTGGCTGGTCCAAAGTATAGTTTTATTGATTCGATGCAGATGTAATTATGTCCTGTGTCTTCAGGACCCTGGAGGACTTGGCAAAAGGTGGAATATTTATTGTCTGCTAGGGCTTTAGGCAACACTGATACAATTGTACCTGAATTACTACCACTTCACGGACCTGCTGGACAACCATCAGGGATGTGGAGGATCCTGGCAATGGATCCTGGTGTGCTGTGAAAGGCCTGACCCTCTTTCTGTGTCTCATCCATCCATGCAAAGCAAGTGCATGACAGGCAGAACAGCCTAAGCCCCCTGGACAACTCTGACATTGTCTCCTCTGGGTCAGATGGGGTTGGTGGTCAGTCCAAGGTCAGGCTGAGCTCAGGATGAGTACAAGGGAGATGTATAGAGGCACTGTGCAGTTTCTCCAAGTCTCACAAGAGGCTCTGCTAGGACTCCACAGGGTATTAAGAATGCCATAAGTTAACTGTGGCTGCTCAGCCAGGGAATACATAAGGAACTCTTGTCTGGTACATGGCCAAATGTTTCATTTTTTGATTGACTGTAGAGACTGGAAAGGAAGCTGATCAAAAGTGCCAGTATTAAAAGGTTAAAATGTATTGCAGAATCCCTGTAGAACAGCTTCTAGGTGGCCTAGCTCTCCTCATGAAGTCCACGAGAACAGTGCTTGCTCAGCAACTTTAAAGAATGAAACCAGTTTTGATTCATGTCTGAATTTCAGTTCTTTGCTCTAAGGCCTGACATATGAAATTTTCTGCCAAGCCACGAATTAGATAAATGCACCATCAGAAAATGTCTGTTACTGTGCCACAGCTGCACCCATGACATGGCATGAAATGTTACTTTTGAGAGCCAGACCCTTGCACGTTGCTGACAAGTTCACTGTTCCTCACATTTGTTCATCCCTCTCCTTTACAGATGGAAAAAGAATAGAAAAAAACATCCTACCAGTTGTGATAACAGAAGAAGTTACAGGCAATAGCTAGAAATGGAAATAATGCAAGTGAGGGGAACAGAGCCAAGTGTAATCAGGAAAAGCTTTCTAGCCATGAACCTGTGAAATAGTCTCCCTGTGGAGTTCACAGAGACATTTATAAATAAGCAAAACACTACAGAATATAGTCAAGGGAGATCCTGCCCTTGCAAACAGATGAATTTCAATGATGCATTTGGTATCTAACTTACATGATTTATTAACAGTTTTGACGTGGTACTGGTGAAAATGATTCTGGAGAATGTTCTCTGTGATGCAAAAAGATTGATTAGTTGCTTACTTTCTTACACAATTATACAAACACCTTCCTTTGCTCTGTAAACCCCCCTGAACCTTTCTCTAATATTTAGAGCAATAGTATTCGGTTTCTGGATATTTTGGATTAGTTTTCAAAGCTGAAGACTGACAGTGGATTTAAGTGACCTTCTTCGTATCAGAAACTGGTTTAGCTTTTGAGACTAGCCAGTGGATTTTCCAGTTACACTGCTATGTAATGAGATGGTACCCATGAGTGAGGCAGAAATGCTGAGGCCACAGTTGGCAGCAGCATGAGGAGGAACTGCACATGTTCAAAGGGAAGGGACTGTGCCCATGCAACTGATTCTGTTCAATGGAAAGTCAAGGACTTTCCTTCTTTTTGCAGGACCATTTTCAATCACAAAACAATCCTTGTGCTCGCTTTAGAAATCCATAGTTGTACGTGTCTGTGTGTGTTTGTATAGCCCCCAGATGTTGGCATCATTCCTGCTGGATGGCCTTGGTCCAAATGCTCCTTGTGTCCATTGGCCAAGGTGCTCCCCGGGGCCGAGCCAGGGGGCATGTTCACATACATGGAGATACATAAATGTACACATATATATACACACATGTGCACCTGTTCATATGTCAGCAACACAAAAATTACAGCTCGCTTGGTTGTTTTGGTTTACACATTGATCTCATTGAACAAAACATTTGTTGTTCAAAGTATATGGAATCAGGGAATCAAGCAAAGATTCAGTTTGTGAAAGTCCAGCTGTTGTAGTGGATCTCCTGAGACCAGACGAAGTCTTGCATTAACCAAAGATGACAAGCAACTATTAAAGCCTGGGAACTGAAGCACCTATGAAGAGCAGTTGTTTACAGTGCATTATTCGTATACTTTGTATGAGGAATTAATTTAGCAATACTTGTACTTGACTTGTGTATGCCTTTTATACAACTGTTAATCCATTATAATAAACCTTACTAACTGCATTAAGACCTAAACTGAGATTAGGTCTGGTCAGTGATGACCAGATCTACTGTAGGAGAATGCCTTACAATTTTCTTAAATGAATTTTCTCTAATATTATCAGAACCTTGTTGATTCAATTGCTACTTTCCTCCTAGAAGCTGTTACTGTAAGGCTAAGATCTGAAAATTTGCTACTCTATTCATTGCAAAAACACACAGGTCTAGTTTCCACAGCTGTATTTCCTAAGAGGAGCAGATCCCACACAATGAGAAGCCAGCTCCTCTGAAGCCCGTGGTGTTCACTTGTCACCCCGAGCAAAGAGTCTCAAAAGTGCTTATGGTCCAAATGTGCCAACTTACCATGAAAACGCAGTGTGGTCTTGCCTATTTTAGATTATTTAAGAATTCTTGGGAAACGTATCACAAATATATTGACTGTATGCTGTAGCACCTAATCTCTGTTGTTCACATCTGTGCTTAATTCTCACCCCACAAGTAACCTGCTAGTTCAATGACTTTGACTCATGTGCAAGTGTTTTGCTAGATCAATACCTTTTATTAAAAGTACACAACTTCAATAACAAAAATAAAGACATTTATGGTAAAATGTAACTTGATTCTTTGTTTTGATAACTTGTTTAGTCCTAGTTCACCTTCTCTATTACTTCATGCATACAAAATTTACAAAAATACATGCCAAACCCCAAATTTCATATGCAATGTGAACATCTGCCAAGTGCACAGAAAAGCCATGGGTGGTAGGCACCTGACTCGCTTAAGCATTTTTATCCAGAGTCCCTCCAAAATAATCAACCAGTGTTTCCCCTTGCTCCCTCCAGCTCTGTGTTTGCTCTGTGTTTGCATCAGCTATAGAGTGTGTGGATCAGTAAGGTTTGTCCCTTCAGGAAGCTGGATGAGTACTTGCCCAGTGTTTATGGTGAAGAATTTGGAGTTGGACTCCAAGCTAAACACCAGATTCTTGACTCATGGAGACAGATTGCATACATGAGCCACAGCAGATAATCTCTTCTCTGCAGTTGAGGTCATTATGTATTTATTTTACAGAAAATGGGTTTATATGTGCATTCACTCCACATCCCTTTCTTTGGTCTAGCTAATTGCCAGCAAAGTCTTTAAACAAGATGTTCAGTGTTATCATTAATAAAGTCACTCAAACTATTACTGGGTTTGGACAAACTTACTAGACCCAAGAGACTTGTTTTACTATATGTCACAGGTCATGCTCAGACTCCCAACTACAGTAAGTTTCTGCAGCTCTTCACTTGCAGGCAAATGTTCTCTTTCCTGGCACGTTTACAACATAAGAATCCAGAGAGCATTTGTGAGTGACCAGGAACTATTAAAGCAGCATATATTTCTGGAAGAGCTGATGGGAGTTCAGTACAAGCAGCAGTAACAGCACAAGCCAGCTGCCAGGAGCCAGCACAGCTCTCAGTAGCATCATGCAGAAGTTAGGGAGCAAGCTATCATGCATGCTTAGAAGGGACAGGCAGGGAGAGCTTTAACTAAAAACTGTTTTGGAGTGCTTAAGCTGGTAGGCAGTGGTCTAGATTTTGCCTGTTGCAGGAACGTGCTTGTAGGAAAGTAGTTGTGTTGTGGAAAGTAGTTTGCAGCAGCTGATAAAACGCAGGATGTTTAAAACGTCTGACTGACTGTACCTGACTGCAGGGTTTGCCAGTCGGATGTTGGAAGTAGATCTCATGCCATCCTATTTAATGCAATTCACACTGCAAAAGGCAGCAGGGCGATTGTGAACATCCTCTACAAACTCACCTCCAAGCCCCCAAGCTCTGAAATATGCTTTGCTTCATGCATTGAGAGAAATCCATGAAGATGAGGTGGCTTGGTAATGAGAAAAACAGGCTTTCCCAGTGTCAGGACTCAGCTACTTCTTTTTCCTAACAGGCACCCTTACAATTTGATAAGGATCCAGCTGTTCCAATCTAACTTGCAGGTTATAGGAATACCATTTAGAGAATATAAATGTTTGAATTGCTAACATCATCTACCCCATCATGCAGAGGGTACTGCAACTCATCCGCGTTTATTAGGAAAGAACCTGTATTTTCATCCACAAAATATACCCACAGGAAGTTAAACAGCCAGAGTGATCCAGCCCCAGCACTGCCTCAGTGAAGTCAACAGGAGTGCACACAGGCTTTGGGAGACCCAAGTGATTGATTGGCTGAGACTCGAGCAACAGAAGGGACATGACATGAACAAATTGGTTCAGTACAAAAGTACTGCATGCAAGACATGAGTTTCCTTTTATCCTCATATCCTTACTGGTTTGCACCTAAATAGGACAGTCCAATGCAGCTGAAATCCTACGGATTTGTTTTTGTAGCAATGAAAACATGCCCACCTAACATTGTTATTGAAAATAAGATTAAATTCTCAGAATACTTTGGGACTGCAGTTCAGCCTCACATCAGCACATGTCCCAGTGTCTCCCCAAGCTCCTCAGAGTTGGGCAGTGTTAAAGAGAACTGTGTGGGATGGTACATGAGAGGCTTCAGTTAAGCCTCAAGCAGGTGCTAAAGCCTGGTCCAAAACCTACTGAGGTTATTACAGACATTAAAAACAATTTCACTGGGCTTTGGATTAGGTGCTAAGAGGTACTCCAAGCAGAATTTACTGGGCTCACCTAATCTGGCCCCAGTTCATAAAGCAGTGCTCCCAAAATAGATGTCTAAATTCTCTGTCTGGTCTAACTTAGATATCCAAATGTAGGGGGTATCAGATCTCCCTCTGGAGGTCCTGGCAGGCACCAACTCATTTTTTTACTACATAAGGGACTCAGGCATTTGCTTTAGGGTTAAGTCATCAGGTACCCAAGTTGGACCATGCTCTGTTTTAACAATGCTCTGCATTTTCTTCCGTTGTATCCATGTGTGACCTTGGACATCTCCCATGTCTTTGGTAAGCCTTTGATTTCTCTTCAAATATGAACTGACTAGTTTATGTTGTCAATCGCATGTGTAGTCTGAAGTGCAGTGGATGCAAACCCACCACTCCCACTTGTTTCAGTGAAAACAGGGTGGGAGGCTTGTGAATAACCATTTGCTCTCATCCTTCAATGTTCTGTTGAAAATAACTTGTTAAGATAACACATTCCTGTAAAACTGCTCATAGAGTGGGCGGGGGACAATGGGGCAAATCCTGCCTCCCTTCATGTCCCTGGCCAAATAACTTGTACCAAAAGATTCCCTCAGCCAGAGGGACCATAAATGGGCATGTGGGGATGCAGGATACTTCCCAAGAGTGTCTTGTGTGTGGTCTGTCATTGCATGTGCCACTGGAAATAGAAATGACCATGCCTCGCTCCAGCTGTGTTTGTTTGTGGCTGTGATTAAGAGGAAGAACAGTCCAGAAAATACCAACCTTGTAATAATTAATTTTAAAGTCCTTCAGGTAAACCTTTTCAGTTCTCTGCATGTTTCTCCTGGGTCTTGAAAGCTGAGATTGGCTCTGTTATGTCTAAACCACATAGCTTGATGCCTTGAACACTCCTTCCATGCTTCCAGATATCCTTTACTCCATACCTGCATCTTCTCAGTATTGTGTGCATAGGGATGTAGCAGAGACCATCACAACTCTATTACCCCCCACTCATTGTTTCTAAGGCACTTTGGTGAGATTCATTGCAGGAGCATGTGTTAAAGCAACTCACTCTCCCTCAGACTTCTGGGCTTGCCACTGTAAGGTCCCAGGCAAAGCAGGAGAGGAAAAGGTCATACCATTATGTGACAGCCCATTTCTGAATGTGCATGACATATTTCTCTAATGTGATGGATTAAGCAAATCTTGCAAATTCCCTTCTTTCTAGATGAAAGCAGGGAACTATTAAAGTTCAACTTTTAAAGTTCATTAGAAATGCAAAACAATTTCATGCCACAGGGTGCTTAAGCTATTTAAAAATACTTCTAAAGAGGGAAGAATGGACTAATAAACTTTTCAATGAAAAGCAAATTTTAACAAAGTATTTTCTGCCATGGTCATTAGCAGCCTCGTCTCTTGGGTACATCAAGCAATGTATTGAGTGTACCAGTGATACCTAACAGGAATGAAACTAGCAGACCTGATTTGGCAAAGAACTCTGTCCTACATTTTTACAGGTATTTTTTCATTTCCCAAATTTTGAAATTCCAAATTTAGTTTTCACTTCCTAAGGTGATATTTTCACCAAATTGTGTTCCTCCCTCACCCCTCCAGCAGACTGTTACCTTGGGCTGCCTCTGTGGGGAACCTTCCACTACACCAGGTTGCTGAAAGCCACATCCAACCTAGCCTTGAACACTTCAGGGATGGAGCACCCCCAACTTCTCTGGGCAGCCTGTTCCAGTGTCTCACCACTTTTTGACTAAAGAATTTCCTCCAAACACCTAATCTAAATATCAGCTAAAAACTGTTTTGACTGGTCCTATCACTACCTGCTCACATAAAATGTCAGTCACCCTCATTTTAAAGCCCCCTTTAGGTACTGAAAGACCACAATGACATCTCCGTGGAGGCTACTCTAGGCCAGGCTGATGGAGTCAATGGAGAGAATCCTGTTTGCCTGGCTGGAGCTGGGTAGCTACTAGTCAAGGAAGGTGAACTGTATCCACAAACACAAAGAAGAGATGTACATTTTGATGATAAATCCATCACAAACACTCACTGTTCTGTGACTTTATTTATTAGAAAATACCTGTGGCGGCCCAGGTAGGCAGTTTAAAATGAATGGGTATTTCATTTTTGGTTTTAACACCTTAGGTAGCCCAGGGAGTAGGGGTAACTTTGGAAGGCTGCTCTGGTATATGGTTTCAGGACCTCAGCACAAGTCTTCAAAAGAAAAAGAATCTGGCAGAGGGCTATTTATCAATAAAATATTTAATAAACTTATCTGTACAAAATATTAAAAAGGTTATTGAAGAGTATACAAGAATACTTATTTAACAAATATATACTGCTATATAATATATTCAAGAAAATATAGATTGCTGTTTACAGTTCATTTACAAACCCATATGTACAATCTATTTAAACTTTAGATACATACAAACAATGCATTTACACCGTCACATACAGAGCTATCTTCTTTAGAGATATTTCGCACACTCAGACCTGAAAAAGCTGAACAAATACATGGATAGTTCAGAGGCACACACAGGGATACAAGTATTGCTTCAAAAACCATAACTACTAGAGATACAGTTATTGGAAACATGAGTTCTTTTCAATTTTTTGATATTTCCTTTCTAATCAAAGAAAAGAACATATAAATAAAACCATGACTGACCAGCAGAGAGGCTCATTTTGTCAAAGGAACTCCAGAGAGTGTTGACTTCAGAAACAAAACTTGTGGTGATGGGATATAGAAGGACTGAGCAAACTGGATCAACATTGTTCCTACTGCATCCAAAGTGGGGAGGACCACAAGCAGAGCAGGTCTGTTCTGCACAGACATGTGTCCAGTTCTTGTGAGCACCATCTCCACCAGCTTTTCCAGTGGAGAGCAGCAATGCAGGACAGAGCTGGTGACTCCTGTTGGGCACAACCCCCAACTACTCCTTAGGCTGTAAGAGCTTGATTTGCAAAGGCACTGCACAAATATGGCTTCCTCTGAAGCACATGGGAGCACTGGATGTTCAACACCCCAGGAACTCAGACCTTTTTTTAAAGAGTTAATTACTCATAGCACATGGGATGAATGTAACCAGAATGATCTCTCCTCTCCCTGGACAAGGAGGGGATGAGCTGCCCCGACAAAATGGCTCATCCCCAGATCACCACCTACACACTCACTCTGACACCTCTTCAGAAACCGAAGTCCAGCCCTTCCATATGTGACCATCCCTTTTCCTGGCCTGTGGAAGCTATTTCACACTCTGCTGCTGATGGCTGAGCATCTGTAAGCCCCTTGGTCCTCAGCAGTTCCCGGCACACAGCTGGCACACAGCTCCCTGAGATGACCAGCTTGGGATCAAAGCAGCCCTAAATTTTGGCTCTTGTTTTTGCCCTACTGCTCCCCTTCTCTCTCTTTACCAAGGCAGGATGGAGGAAATGAATGAAACACCACAGGGACCACCACTGTCTTCCCAGAAACCAAGACTGAAGCTAACGCCACAGCTCCCAGGGAGGCCAGGCTTGTTCCAGCCTCTGTGTCTCTTCACTGATGATGGAAACCAGGGTGGCACCAGCACAGGTTGACACCATGGCAAAGAAGAGGGGAGGGAGACACAAACACTCACATATTCCATCAGAAAAGCACTTGAGGGTGGGACCCATCATGAGCCAGTCCCTTCTTTCCACCGGTTGTGACCTTGCCAGACCTGTCCCCTCAGTGTTCCCTGCTTGAGGGCACACACTGACCCCCATCTTTCTGTTGCTGAGGCCTGGCCTTCTCTTCCTCACCCTTCTTCTCTCACCAAACACCACAGCAAGTCTCTGAACTCCCCGTCCTGAAAACCCAAGGGTGAACACAAGTACCAAAGCAATAAAAATGAGCCCACAAAATGTATGAATGAACTATTAAGTGGTGATGACAGAAAAATGAAGAGCAAAACCTGCTAAAAAACACTGAAAATGGGTGGGGTTTGTTTTCACCCATTTCTGGGAATGGATCGAGCTTTTGTTTAAGATTTTTCAATACCAGCTCCATGAAAGTGCTTTGCTGCCCAAGCATCCTACCCTTGTCCATTCAGACATGTTACATCCACCAGTCCACCCACGTGTTGCTTCCCATCACCACTGACACCAGACTCCTCTCCAACATGGAGAATGCAGGGGCTGTTTGGGTACTGCTGGTAGTAAAAGGAAAATGCAGCCACATGGGTTACTTGTGTCTCGAGGTGCAAGGATGCACAATATCCTTTGAGATGTAGGGTGGGCTCCTTGGTCAGTAGGTTACACCAGCAGGAGTTCCAAATTTTGGTCATTTCTCAAAGGCCCAGAACACCAGCTGATGGAGCATAAGTTATTTGCAGAGGCATCTTTGCACCTCCATTTACCTCATAACATGCTGTACCAGAAATAAGGAGCTTCAAAAGGCTGAATGCCACTGGTTTTACATTGGAAGGCATAATCCAGTTAATGACAAAATTGAAGGTGTCACACACACCAGCCTGGTGGAACATCTCACTCTTATACCAGCCATTAACTCAAAGATAGGAAAGGCAGAAAAACTCTCTCACCCACCTTGCAAGGTCACAAGCTCCTGACCATCCATGGAACGCTACTCCACAACTCCTTTCATTGTTGTGTTTTCAGGGAGGACACGCTCCCACAGTGAGCACACTGCTACATTCTGCTTCTGTCACTCAGCACCTCTATTCAGACTCCACATAGCCACAAAGGGATCCCTAATGCCTGAGAAGCTGCTCTGATGACAGTGGGACTCAGATGGTCTCTCCATCTGCTGGACAGGATGGCTTAAAAGAAGAACCACACTGCTCTCAAACACCAGTGGGTTTGCCCACATAGGTTTTCCCATCCACTCACCTCTCCAGAGCATGATGTGAAGAAAGAAAAATTCCCACCATAACTCTAATTGCACCAAAGACAGAGGACACAGCAAGCAATTTGGTGGAACTGCCCTTCAGTCTGACCATATTTCAAACCCAGTGGCACAGCCCTGTTTCAGGGGGCAAGACCCAGGCTCTCATTGCCCCACATAGGTTTTGTTCTCCCTGGCACACAGCCCTGCTGCCCTAGCACAGACAGAAGAGAAGGCATTCAAGATTTCAGGACTCACTACATGCTCAGCAGAAAACCTTGACATTTCCCACCAGGTTTACTCCAACGTGAGTATGAGCTGGATTGGTATTTATGACGTAACTGTCACATTAATACAAGTCCATGGGGGGTTTGATGTGAATAACTGCAAATGCTGCTATCAAGGCAAGGACAACAGGGTGAATGAAACTCACAGCAAAACTCCTGTTAAGTCTGGAGAGCAAAACAGTGGCAGCCCACCAGCACTCCATTTGCCCAGCCATAGCCCCCTGGGACCTGCATCTGCAAGGGGTCCTAAGTGATGTCCCAGCCTCTCTTGTCTCTTCCCTGGACAGGCAGTGCTGCCAACAGAGAAGTGTGTTACGTGGGGGCCAGCACAAGTGACTGTCCCTAAATACCACTTTTGGCTTTGTGGGATAAGGGCTTAAAACTGTAAAAGAAGCTGCTTGCTTTGCAACAGGAGTGTGACCAATAAATCAAGGCAGTGCTACCCAGTTACAGTTGTTTAACCAAGACCTGAGTTAAAACCCACATGGTGCAAACACACACAGGAGTCACTGGCACTTGGACTTGAGCAGAAAGCTCGAGGCTTGGGCTTTGCTTTTAATACCTTTGCTGTCTTTTCCTTATGATTATTCCAAATATCAGGCAACAGGCAAAGAGGACCTGACTCCATCTGTCAGTGCTGATCAGAAGTAAGACCACTGGGATCAACACAGTTATGTTAGGGAGAAGGTGTTACAAGCCTGAATCAAGCCCTTTTCCATATGAACACCCTTCTCTCTGCCAGAGTATAGTAATTTTCCTTCTATCACTGGATTTGAAATATGATGGAGGGAAAAAATGGGGGGGTGGGGGGAGAGAGTTAGACAAACCCTCTACTTTAAGAGAATTAGAAACAATTACTCTTTAAAATAATAAGAAAAGGATTAAATCTGTGATTTTCAGGAATTATTTCTAGGCCAGAAGCACCCCAAGTCACCAGGCAGTTCAACTGGGCATAAAGCCATTTTGCTTTTGATTGTTCCTTCTATGGAGCTCCACTGGACCGGGGGTTCAGGACACCGTGCAGAAAGTGGCTGAAGCACAGGCTTTGGTTTTACAGAGCTCAAGGAACTCAAGGCACACACACCAGTCCAGCCCTGACTGGGTGTGCTTCCCTGAATCGCAGCCCCAGTGCTTCCAAGGCAAATGGGATCTCTCCATGTTTCCCTGCTCCTGCGCAATTACATTCCCATGTCTGAGGGGAGGGAGCCAGTTAAGCATAGATATATAGTCCTTTTCAAAGGCTTAATATTTCTAGTTTTACTGTAATTATATCCTGCAGATAAAAATGGTGCTTAAGGTCAAACAAATCCTTCAGGAGAATATACTCTGCATGGAAATTGCCTTTTTTTTTTAATTGGAAAAGTTGTATAAATACTGCAGAATGAGAACCTATAATTATCCATTAAAATCACTCTAAGTCTACAGAATTCATATTTGTCCATGTGCAACCTATAGTCTCATATTTATAAAGTTTACATGTGCCCAAAAATTAGCTCAGGCAAGAGTCAACTGATCAGAAACACATTTTCCCTGGGCTATTTCTATGGCATTAGAGCATATCCTCTGCTGAGGAACAGCTCCAGGGATGGGTGCTAGGCTGGGCTACCACTACCCTGCAGTCAGTGCCCCACTTACCTACCTCCTCAGGCAGAATTTACTGCTCCATGACCTGTGTTGCTCCCCATCCTGGAAATGCAATTACTCAGCTGAGGAAACCCCCCTGCCCAAGAAAGGCTTTCACACCCACCACTTCCATTTAGAGTCATAGAATCATTAAGGGTGAGAAAGACCATCAAGTTTTACTGTCAACCCAGCAACACCACCATGTTCACCGTTACACTGTCTCCTCAAGTGCTATATCCATATGGGGGTTTTTAACACTTCGAGGGATGGCCACTCTAGAACCTCCTTGGGCAATCTGTTCAAATGCTTTACAACCCTTTCCATATTTTTTTCCCTATGTCTAATCTAGACCTCTAAACATTTGCAATGGCTCTGATGGTTGTTGCACAAACCTCGCTTCAGTGTTTGGGTGCAATCTCTGAATCTACCTCAGGATGGAGAGGCAGCCCTTGCAGTTGGCCTGTAGGGATTCCTAAAGGAGTGGTGGCTTTTGCTCTGGCAACACCTCCTCTGAGAGCAATGAGCAATGGGTGGGTCAGCTGAGCACTGAGGCTGATACACTTTCCCAGAGGGAGCAACACAGTTACCCACCAAGGGCTCCAGCCCCGTGCCCCTCCAGCGGTGCCCTGCTGATACACATCCTCTGAAGCATCCCCAGGCAGGAGCTGCCTCCCGTCTCCTTAGGCAAGCAGAAAGAGGGTCCGACTTCATCCTTTGCCCTCCTGTTGTCCTCCGAATGTTTGCCCAGGAAAATAACAGGAGGTCCCTTAAAAGAGCAGCTGGCACAGCAGTGTCACCAGAGGTGTGAGCACAAAGGGTCCTACCACCCCTGAGCTCCCCTCGGGGGCTGAAGCTTCCCTCTCAGCAAACATGATTTTCAGGGGAAGATACCTGCAGCCAGGAGAGCCAGGATCGATTCCCACATGGGCAAAACCATGAACAGCATTGCTGCCAGCAGTGGCCTCTGCATTCTCTCCAAATCCTCCTCATTTATCATAGCAATCCAGGCTACGAAACCAGCAACTGAGCCACAGTTTTTCTCCCCAGGACCAGCAAAGCCACCATGGGGTTCAGGATAGATCCTCAACAGAACACAGCACACAGCACTGGGGTCAGGGTGAAGCACTGCAAGACCCAACCCATCAACCCTGCTCCCCACCAGCCCCTCCAGGCCTGCAGTGGGTGATGTTTGTCTGTTCCCTGCAGTTGTGGCTGAACAAAAGCCACAAGAAGTGGGGGTCAGTGACATTAACATCCCCTTGGACATGGTCCCACAGGAGCGGGTCTCAGGCCAACCTTTTGGCTGAGGCTCATAAGTGCCACTAGCCAGCAGGAGCTGCCAGGAGCTATAAATATCTTGCCTGGATTTGAACTGCCCACAAATCCCCACCGCAAATATTTGGAGGAAGGGGAGAGGGTAAAAGAAGCAAAAACATTTAAAAAATGTCTCAGCAGTGAGAAAAAATATCAAACAACCAATGACAACTGAAAAATTAAGTACTTTGAAAACTTAGTAACTTTATGAATGATGTGGTGTTTTCAGAGCAAGAACTTCATGCATTGCTGTGCCAACCTCCTTCCCAAACAATTGGTGCAAAAGCCAAAGGGCAGAGGAAAGCCATGAGCACTCCTGCCGACCCCTCCTCACCCACTAGCTGAACCTCAGTCTCCCCAAATGCTGGCACGGAAAAAAAACACCAGCATTGACCTGGTCTCTCCTCTCCCCCACTAATCTCCCTCTGGGCACCCCCCGGGGGACAGGCACATCATTAATATATATTTACATTCATGCTGAGGTAGGGAGAAGGCTTTTCCTCTTGGAGACATGGATATAAAATGAGAGGAGCTCTGTGGGAGTCAAGGGGGCTGCCCAAGACTTATGGGTACCACACTCGCTCCCCTGAGCTGCCACCAGCCACAGCTTGAGGATGTAGAGCAGGCCTCCATGGATGAGGATAGAGGGAAGCTGGGGATTGTTAGCCCAATGGATCTATCACTGTTATCGATGCACATAGTTCACTCCCTGCTGATGCACCATTTTCTTGGGGGGAAGCAGCTGTTGGACCTCACCAAGGCTTTTTTTATCTTGAAAATCATTTGGATCACAGTAGAGCTCTTTGAGATGACCTCCTTTCTGCCCTGGCCAGGCTCATGAAGGACAACTGATTTTATGTAGGAAAAACCCCATGTTTTCCAGCAGGGATTTAATCTCCCCCAAAAGCAAACTAACATTGATAATAAGCTCTGATGTTTACACACCAATACTCTGACCAACAGTAAAGAATAAACCATCAAACACAAAATCTGTGCAAATACATCTCTGGTCTATGCCAACCCGTCCATGAAGCTGAAGGTTGGTACTAAAGGCCACTGAGGTGCAGCAGAAATGCTTCCCAACATCCAAAACACAGCCCCGCATGAACGCAAGGTTTCTCTGATTTAAAGGCATAATTTATACTCAGCTCCTGAGTTACTAAAATCCTGCAGCCCTTTCAACACAGGTCAAAGCACCCCATTTTATGTAGCAGTGTCCAAGAGTGACATTCAGCCCTCAGCATGGAAAAGGTCCATTCCTGGAGGATCCAGGTTTCTGGAGCAGGGAGAGGCCAGTGCTCCAGGGAGGGATTGAGCTCACTGGGAAATCAATGCCAAATGAACATAGGGTGGAGCTTAGTGTTTTTAATAGATTATTTGGAAAAAGAAGAACCCGACTGAAATGGCTCTTCCCTGGGGAACTCAGGACCTTTGTTTCTCTCCAGACATGCTGAGGATGGCTCTGTGACTTGTGGGTCTGATGCTGGATTCCCAGTATGCCTTGGAAATGGAGATTTGTGGAGGAAAGGGAAGGAACTCGCCAACCAGTACCTCCTGCAGGACACTGACAACAGGGCCAGCACTCAGGACTACATGGAGCCGGAACATGCCCAACTAACACCTCCAGGACCATTCCCATTTCTTTGACAGCTCAAGTTCTACTTTAGATCTGACTCTTGCTTTAGCCTCCACTTACAGGGACTTTCTTTCCTGTGTCTACCAGCAGACTTATAAATGTCTCCCCACTGCATACAGACCTGGACCAAATTATTCAACACCCAATAGCCAGGGGTTCCCCACACTCTCCGTCCCCTGCCTTCCCCTCTGTATCCCTTATTTTTCCACCAGCAAACCTGGGGCAGTGATTTGAAGGCAGACAGAAAAACTCCTTTAACTCAAAGAAATGAGTGTTTCCACCTCACCTCCTCCCCACTGCCACAGCCAGAGGGTGATGGTGACCCAATCCTTCTGCCACAGGCACCACTCCCTCCCAACTCCAGGTCTTCATTCCCACTGAGACAATTTTCGCCAGACATTTTCCAAAACCTTTGGGAAAGAAGGTGTCTACTTGGGCAAACCAAACATATCAGGCAGAGCTCAGAGGCTGAACAGGCATTCCCTGGGGGCTCTGCCAGGCTGTGTGCCCCCCTCTTCCCTGGTGGAGCAGGCAAGGCACAGAGATGGCAGCAGCCTCAAAGCCTCAGTGGGGGCATCCCTGATCCCTCTTGGGCTCATGGCCAGGGTGGCCCAGGGAAGTCAGGGGACACCTGCTCTGAGCTTGGCTTTTGGAATGGCACACACTAAAATGTGTATGTGTATATATATCTTTTATATATATATATTTATATATATAAAATGGGATGGGGCTGCTGGGTAGGGCAGCGAGGGCCGAGGAAGAGGAGAGCTGCAGAAATTGCTACCTGCAGCCACATGTCTCCACTACCATGTCCTCGTACTGTTTGTAAACCACATTGTTCCCAGAGTCTATGTAGAGGATGCTGATGGGGCTGAGCTTGGAGGGCACACAGCAGCTCGGAGGGGTGGACTCCGGGTCCATGGAGTTCATCAGAGTCTGGATAATGGCATGGTTGGTGGGCTCCAGATGGGAGCGCAGGGGGAAATCACAGACCCCCTCACAGTGATACGCCTCATAATCCAGGGGGGCGATTATCCAGTCATCCCAGCCCAGCTCCTTGAAGTTCACATGCAGGGGCTTCCTACTGCAGCGGGTCTTCGCCTTCTTCCCATGCCCTCTGCCCCCAGACCGGGCAGCAATGGTGGTCCTTCTCTTCCTCCGCTTGGGGTACACCTCCTGGCCAGGATCGGGGGGCTCCAGGAAGGGGGGACTGCCCAGGGCCTTGATCTTATCCCGGATCTCCTTGAAGAGGTTCTCCTTTCTCTGGGTGCGGGAGAAAGCCACGAGCAGGGCTCGCTCGTGGGGCTGGGGTTGGGGCTTGCTGAACCCCAGCTGCCGGGGGGGCAGGAGCTGCCCCGACTGACCCGAGATGATCCTCAGCAGGAAGCACAGCAGCTTGCCCGAGAGAGATTCCTCCCTCTGATCTCGCAAGGCTTCCCAGACATCAAACACCTCCCATCTGGAGGAGCCCGTGTCCAAAATATCTGCAGCTCTGGAGTCCAGCAGCCGGGGCTCCTCGCCATCCCGGCTTGGGCAGGTGGAAAGGAGGAGGTGGTGGAAAGTGCCTTCGGGGGATAGGGCCAAGCTCCGGTTTTCAGGGAGGGAGCGCAGGATCCGCAGCTCTGCGCCTGTCACCTCCTCCGCCTCAGGCAGGCTGGAGATGTCAAAGAGGTATCGCTGCTCGGAGGCTGATGGGGAGGCATCTGGAAGAGATAAAACGTAAGAAAAAAAAATTGGAAAAAAAAAATTTAAATCCCAACAAGCTGAAGCCAAGCTCTTATTACAGAGGTGCAAGGGACACAGAGCTAACGGGGGAAATCTCGCTGCACAGCAAGGCTCACTGAGCATCCTGGTGGGACACAGACCATGTGTCCTGCATGCACGAGCGTCACTCTGGCTGGAGGCACAAAAATAAACGGGGAGGAGAAGGTACAGAGGGAGGGAGGCATGAATTGAATCAAGTAGCTTCTCATCAGCACTCCTCCCCATGTCCTGAGGAGTCTTTCTCTTACTCCTCCCGTGTAGTTCCAGGGACCCCAGTTGCACCATTATTCTCTTTTGGCACAGAAGCCCCATCTGATCCTGTGTGGCACAGTCCCATTCCCAATCAGCAGCTTGTCACCTATTTATTCTGCCTAAAGTGTCTCTCTCTCACACACACACACATGCACACAGAGCAAGAGCCATGCCAAGTAAAATGCTGTGAAAAATCCCATTTTCCCCTCACAGCCAGATAGGGTCTGATAGAGACACCCCTGGAGACTGAAAGTGAGCCCAGCTTCAGTTTGTCACTTTTTTTGGTGGATCCAAAGCCCAAAAACAAACTTGTGCAGTTTCTGGCACTCATTAAAGATACTTAATACGAATTAAAAAAACCCAACGATCCAAAAGCAGTGGAGTTGGAGAGAAGAGATGAATGAGTTCTGGGAGGGTTGTTTATTATTTTCTCCCTCGTTAATGAGAAACCTGACCTAGGCATGCTGCAAACGAGCCCCCGACCCGCTGGCGGCAGAGCCCTGCCCGACACCCCGACACCGCATCCCCCGCCTCGCCCTGGCAGCGCCGCTGGGTGCAGCCTGCACCGCCCGCCGGGGTGGGGAAACAGTCTTCTCCCTGTCATTTGCTGCTGCAGCTATTATCATTATTATCGCTATTATTATTGTTCATTATAATCATTATTATAATTATTATTTTAAAAGCAGATATGAAGTTCCTATGAGGAGCAGATAAAAGCAGATAAGGAGATCCCTTTGAAGAGTTCATCTGGTTTCGTTTTGCTCTGAAACTTCCCAGGACCTGTGAGCAGTTTTTCCCCGGCTCTCTCAAGCCGGACACTGCCCACCCTCCCACCGGAGCATCCTCCCCGCGTCCCGCCTCCCCTGACCTTGACCCATGAGCTTCTATCACCCCTTCCCCCCAAACGCTGCCGACAGGATACGGCCCCTTCTAGGTGTGTGGATGGGGCTTGGGGGGCTCCGCACAATCAGCCGCCACTCTTCCACCCTGGAGCAGCCGGCGATAGGCACGGGAGAAGGCTGGAGCTGCTTTTCAATCTGTCTTTTCATTTTATTCGATCGGGATTTTTTTTTCCCCCAGCCGAATCAACTTCGCCTGAAGGGCGCAGTGTACACATATATATGTTAAAAATATATGGTTAAGCGCGTTTATGTGTTTATTTGATTACCATCATTAGATCCGCGGGTAAGAAGACAGCAAAAGAGAGGGAAGAGGGAGAATGGGATCGCGATGACAAGCTCAGCCGGAGAGGTCGGTGGGAGCCACTCCGGAGCAACCCCACGGGGCACCGCGGCTGCACTCCCTCCCCAGCCCCGCCCGGCCCGTCGCGGGACCCTGCGGAGTTTTTCGGTCTGCAAAGGTTCTGGCGGATCTTCGCGTTCCCAGTGCCGGGGATGCCGCGCGGAGAAACTGCCCCAAAAGTGCGCCGCAGTCCCCGACCCTGCATCAGGTGGCAGGAGGTTCCGAGAGCCGTCCGCACCCCCGCCCGGCCCGGACCCGCTGGCTGCACCTCGCATGGCGTTCCCAAGCGCATCCCCGACTCCGAGCGACATCCTTCACTGTGCAACCCCATCGCCACCCCCGACTCCACGCTCAAGTACAGCCCCATGCTCATCTTCATTGCCAATCCCCTTCCCCAGCTCCACACCCAAACCTTTTGCTGTCACCATCGTCACCCCAGCCCTACGCTCACGCACAACCCCACTCCCAGCTCAGTTCCGTCCCCAGTCCCACGCTCAGCCTCGCGCACGGCTCCATTACCGTTAAACAACGGGGATGCGCAGCCCCTATCCCGTGAAGCTACATCCCATGAGCTACCCTCATCCCTGCAACCATCCCCCTACTCAAACCAAGGCAAAACTTCGTTCCCCAATCAACATATAACCCCATCCCAGGCACAGCCCCGTGTTTGGACCAACGTATGAGCTCTCTCTCCGCGTTGCCACCACGTCCCCAAACTCACGCTGAAAGTGATGTGCAGCATCGCAAGCAGGAGCCCGATCCCCACAGCCATGCACAACTCTCTCTCCATCCTCAAGCCCCATCCTCATCCTCAAGCCCCTTTCCAAGCCCAAGCACCCACATCCCTCCCTCTCGACGGCAGGGTCCCGGCTGTGCGGCCGGTCCCGCTCTCCTGTTCCGCCGGGACAGGGGGACGCACGCCCCGCACTCACCGCTGCGCGCCCGCTCCGCGAAGCCCGTCACGGTGTCGGCGCGGCGGCCGGGGCCGCGGCGGGCGGCCAGGCGCTGGTACAGGGCTACCATGTAGTGGTGTGGCACCACCGTGCCGTTGCGGAGAGCCCCGGCCCTCCGCGGCGGGGAGGAGAAGGGGGAGGCGGCGGCGGCGGCAGAGGAGGAGGAGGCGGAGGAAGGCGCGGCTGCCGAGGGTCGCTGGGGAGCGGCCGCCGACGGGCCGCGCACGGTGGCGGCCTCCAGCCCGCGGCGGAGTCGGCAGGCGCCCAGCAGGCAGAGGCAGAGGGCGGCGGCGGCGGCGCGGAGGCGCATGGCGGCGGCCCGGGGCTCGACGCGGAGCTGCTGCCGCCGCCGCTCCCCGCCCGCTTTTGAACATCGTCTTCGCCGCCGCCGCCGCCGCCGCCACCGCCGCTCCGCGGCCGCCCCGCCGCCGCCGAGGCGCCCCCTGCCGGCCGCTCGCCCCTCCCCGCCCGAGCGCCGCCCGCGCCCCGGGACCGCGCCCCGCCTCCCCGGCAGGTGGGACATCCCCCGGGCATCTTCGGACCCCGCCCCGCCTCCCCGGCAGGTGGGACACCCCCCGGGCATCTTCGGACCCCGCCCCGCCTCCCCGGCAGGTGGGACACCCCCCGGGCATCTTCGGACCCCGCCCGCCTCCCCGGCAGGTGAGACTCCCCCCGGGCATCCTCGGACCCCGCGCCGCCTCCTCCGACAGGTGCGACTCCCACCCCGACACCCCTCCCCGCCTCTCCCGGTAGGTGGGACATCCCCCAGACACCCATGGACCTCGCCTCGCCTCCCCCGGTAAGTGGGACCTCCCGGACATCCCCGGACCTCGCCCCGCCGCTGCCCTGCAGGTGAGACCACCCTGGACCGTCCCCTCGGACAACGGTCTCCTTTCCCCGGTAGGTGAAAGAACCACCGTCCCCGCTCCGCCTCTTCCCTGCAGGTGAGACCCACCCGGGTCCCCCCTTCTGGATCCTCACCCCACCTCCCCAGGCAGGTGAGACCTGCCCTCCCCCCCCAACCCCCCCCCCCCCCCCCCCCAAAGCTCCGGCCCCGTCTGGTGGGAGGCACCTACGCCTTCCATGGGGGCACCTGCACCTCTCATTTGGCGGAGAGACCTGTGTTCTACAGCCCCGTGACGCGGCGACAACCCCCACCTAATTAAGGAATTGTGTCCGACTCGAACTTTGGAAGGCGGCCACGGTCCAGGGTGGCGGGGGTGGGAGGCATCACCACTACTCCTGTTCGCGGGTGTCATATGTGGGAGCGGCGAACCCCCCCCCACCACCACCACCACCAAATTGGAGAGGGCAACTTCACTCCGTATTGGAGAAGGTCATTGCCACTTCGTACTGGGGCGGGAGGCCCGGTCCCACACTGGACACGGGGCAACCCCGGCTCTATTTCGGACGGAGGAATCTCCGTCCCACAATTGAGCGAACTGCGTACCCCCAGACTGGCCCGCGGAGGTGATGCTGGCGGCGGGGCCGGGCCGGGGGGGTGCGAGGGAGCCGGACAGACCCGCTGCGGGACGGCCCCGGGGAGCCGGACTCCTCCGCCCCGCTTCGCGCTGTCCCGGGTTGCTCCGCACCTCCACCGGCCCCGATAATTCCTCCTTGGGAGCCCGACACCAAGAGCAAAACAAAGCCCCGGCCGGGCTGCATGCTGATGTTTTCCCTCGCATGGAGGGTTTCCTTGGTAAAATTCAGATGTTTCCTTGGGTCTCGATTAAAATAACAAAGTGGGGTATTTACTAGGATGTTATTTCAAGTCTCTTAAGTCCCTGGTTATGTCTGTTGCGATTTCTCCACAAATACAAAAACAAGCACTGCGATGATTTATTTGAAAGAATGTAGGTGTTTCGCCAAAACAAACATGACTTTTTTTTTCCCCTTTCCCCCCCAAACAATCGCTTCTCACGAGCATTTGTCACTGCAGCCTCTCAGATTTCTTTCTGTTGTAATTTTACAGGTGCTTTGTCACAGTATCACAAGCGGTTTCTAATGCCAACCAGAGGCAATTTTTTGGTATGTACACACACACTGTGAGGAGGTAGGGATGCAACTCCCATGACACCATCCCAAGGGATCCCCATCCTGAGAAATCCCTGTCCCATGCAGCGCTGGATGGCCAGGCCCAAAGCCACTTACATACCTTGCACAGCACTTGCACAGTTTGTAAATCCTTTGCACAGCATTTGCACAGGGCTTGCACAGCCTTTACAAAGAGTTTGCACGGGGCTTGCACAGCCTTTACATGGAGTTTGCATGGCTTGCATGGCATTTGCACACCTTGCACAGACCACAGGGCCTTGAATGCTGCCACTGGCACCACCCACTGAGCAGTTAGTGATCACCAGGAGCCCTAACCCAGCTGGGGCAGGCAGCAGAGGAAAGACCTGCAGAGGAAGGCTTCAATAGCTGCTATTCTTTTGTCAGTCCCTTATTAGATCCAGCCTGATGCTGTTCAGACACTAAAGGTCACTTTTACAAAGCATCTGAAAAGACCTACCAGCCTGAGGCCTCACTCCCCCCCTGGCCAGGGTGCTGAGATTCCACTCAGGTGTCCTTACAGAACCAGAGCAGGAGGCAGCAGGGCTGAGCACTCACGGCAGCTCTTTCCAAGGAAGGGAAGGCTGACAAACACTGTCCAGTCCTGCCCCACTCAATCCCACCTCAACCAGCAGCCCCAGGGTCACAAAGTGTGCTCCTGATGCTTCCACTGAAGCTTGTGGCAGTGTTGCCTGCCCTGTGCTGCCCAGGGAAGGAATTAAAAAGGATCAGCAGAAAGATGTAAGGATGATGGGATGGGAAAGATTGTTGAATTCTAGAAAATGGGCAGACAAGTCCATCCATAAACTTCTGGGCTTCTTGCAATGGTTTCTGGAGCCTGCTGCCTGGAATAATTTCACACAGTTCTCTGTGTGAAACAGTGAAAGACATAAAAACAGTGAGTTTGGGGCATGCCCTGGGCCCACGAGTCTTTATGTCCTCCTGCATTTTGGGGTGCATGTACCTGCCACACATGTGGAACCCCAGGCTTCACCACATTCCCTGGGACTGGAACTGTCACTGCATTTTTCTGTGTCTTTCAAAAATTAAAGTTACATTGATGCGACAGACAACCAGGCTGTGCCTTCTGTTTTTCCTTTCCCCCAGGTTGTTTTTTTTTCCCACAGACCAATCTTCTTCTCAGCCCTCAGTGTGGGCAGCCAGGCCAAATGCCTGCCTGGTGCAAGACAGCAGAACTGAGCAATGGGTTCCCCTGCATCACTTTGCACCACAACATCCTGTGCACAGCTGTCCCCATGACAGAGCCTTGTGCTACTGGGAGATGAGAGCCAGATCCCTGTCCTCATCATCTGTATGGAAACCCAAACACAGGCACACACATACCCACACAACCCCAAGTGACATGGACACATGTCTGCACACACCAGGCACACATGCCCACACCAGAAGGTGCACACATGCCCATAGCAGAAGATACACACACACACACACACACACACACACACACACACACATGGATACACAGACCCAAGAAGAAAACCCTGTCTGGTCATGCTGGAGGGTAGATCTGAAATCCCACAGCTCATCCTCTCAACTACACAGCGTCTATTGAGGTGCACAAGTGCTAATTTTCCCATCTGTTCTCCATTGCAGCTTCATTTAAACCCTTTTGGGCTTTCTTGAATTTCCATCAGCCCAGCCCAGCCCAGCCCAGCTGCAGGACCTTCCCGAGCCACCCCAGCCCTGTGAGCGGCACAGCAGCTCCTGCCCTGAGCCCTTCCCTGTGCCGAGGACGGGCTCCCTTCTCTCCCACTGCAAACTCTTTGCGCATAATTTCACACTGGCAAAGAGCCACCTTCTACCAGCCCTCCTCCAAAACCAAATTAGCACGCTGCTGCAGCAGCAAAAATTGGAGAGGAAGAGCTGCAATTTTATTTTACAACTCAATTAGCAAGTTTATACAGAAAAAAACACTCATATAACTGAGGGAGATTTTATGTCCGTTTGGCTTCACCAGAAAATAGACTTGTTCCTCCCAAGGGCACTCCCCACTGCTGTGGGTACAGCAATGTGTTCCTGCCCATGGGGGCCCTCAACCAACGTGCTGATCCTGGCTCCAGCCCTGCTCACTTGCCACATCTCTCTTTGCTCTTACACTTAAAAATTCTCTGGGTACCTCCATCAGGGGCTGAAAAACACAGTTCTGAGGCTGTCCTGTCATCCTGTTTACCAAGTATTAAATCAGAAGTGTGCCAGAACCTAGGATGAAGATAAAGGGCCCCATTTGTCTCTAATTTTCCTTAAGGACAAGCCTCAAACAACATGAAGCCAATGGCTATATGCCCAGGATGGATCCTGACTCCCATAACAGCTTGCACCATGTCCCACGATGGTCTGTCTCTCCCTTCACCAATAGACCCTTCTGGTCAAGCTTTTGGAAAGAAGGGGACAGTGAACTCACTAAGCCTTTTTTCTTACTGGGAACATATTTTTGGATGCTGATTCTTCAGAATCAGGAAGGAATGATTCCTTTCCATGCATTGGGTTGAGACCTTGGCAGGGTGAACTCCCCTACCATGGCTTCATCCTCTTGTGCAACTGTAGGCAAGGTCCCAGCCCAGCAGAGGGGCTACTCTACAGATGCTTTTCAGCACATCAAAAAAAGGAGGTATTTGATTTAACCAGAACCCACCAGCCACAGAAGGCCACTTCTCAAAGGAGGAAACTGAGGCAGAAGGGAAATCCTTGAGGAATAACCATGTACCTCATGTCACAGCCACATTCCCACAGCTCTGCACCTCCACCTCACCTTCCCCATCATCAGCCCTTTTTGACAGAATAAAAATAAACTGCAGTGACAAAACCCCTCCACACATTGAAACTGGAGATTTTTGTGGATGTTTCTGTTAGTTAAGGCAGTGGGGCTCCCCCAACTTTTCAAGTCTTGAGCAAGTTCAGAGCAATCAGAACATTGATGCCAGTGGCTATTTGGAGGGTGTGTTTTCATGTAGTGACCACACAAGAAGCCTCTTGGGGCTTCACTTAACAAATGTCTTCTCGTGAGATGGCTACAAGTGACAGCAAGGCCAGCTCAGCAAGTAACCAAGCAACAGCATCATTTTCTTTCCAAATCTTCCAGCAACTCCTTCCAAAACTTACTTAAACTGAAGCCAAGTTGAATTCTTTCTGGTTGTCTGCATGGGGATAGCCAGGGGAAGATAAGACAAATCAAGGTAGAAACTCCATGCATGGAACATCAGATGGATTCAAGGACCCTGTGGACTGCTTTGCTTCAGGCCCTGAGACCTGACGTCATCACAGCCTGGATGCCTAAAGCTGTGCTTTTCTCACATCACTTTCTATTTGAACACTGTGGTCTAGCTAGGGGACAGGAGACTTATGGAAATGCTTTGTTGAGAATTCAATCCTTCTGGAAACATAAAAGCATCTTGAAACAGGCTTTCCAATCCCCTCAGGGAAAACTGTCCTATTCAGCATCTGTTTGACAGGGTCTGGCATAAGCCACCTGAAAATAGCAAGTCAAAACACAGTTGAGCACTCAGTTGTGCTCAAAAAAAAAAAAAAAAAAGGCCATTTGCTTTTTGAAAAGTGCAGAGTCAGCACGTAATTTGTCAATGCACCAAGTGCAGATGCTGGATCATGGTGATGACTCATCCAAGTGTCTTTATGGTGGTAGTCTAGGCTAGCATCTGGTTGGAAGGGGTGGGATATACTTTATTCTGGCTTTTTTCTCAGTCTCACTAATCACCGTCCTCCCATTACTAGTTACTGGAGGGTGAGCTCTACCTCCAGAAGGCAGTTCCTACAGTATCAAGACAGAGCCCAGCTGAGACAGCTGTTACAGAGTTGAACAAAATGCTCAGCTGTCTCCTCCCTAACCCTGGCTGTCCATGAGAGATGTCACCAGGGGAAGTGCTCTCCTACAGCTCTCCTCAAGCTCTGCTCCATGATTCTTTATTTCACATATTTAATCCTTTGATTTCCACTCAGTCCTTTTTTCTCTCATCTGCTTTCCACATTATTGTGTTTCTCCCCAGCTTCTTGTACTCCAGTTCCCAGCCTCTTTGTGAAGGCTCCTCAGATTTGGGAGTAACAGGACCTGAAGGGCAGACTTGTTTGGGAGAGTGTTTGCCAGCAGATACCCAAGGGAGCACCAGAAAAGGAACACTGCTCACAGTAACTCCTCCAAATCTTTCCAGTTCCCAACTATTCCTTGGAGATTCCTTTTCTGCCCTCTCCCCAGCCAGTGCTGCTCATGACTTGCGCCAAACTCACTTCTCTGCCACTTGAGACAGAATTTCTCTCTACCAAGTCCTTTGCTTTCTATCCCAATGCAAAGTCTTACCAGTAACTCCAGTTCTGTCTCACTCATAACTTTCTGGATGCAGGTGTTCACACTATCAACATGGAAGGAAGGTGGGGGTGTTTTTTTCCTCTTTAGGTTATGTTCTCATCCTTTGGTTTTGTTTATTCCTTGCCAGACAGATACTCTTTTCTCTCTCGTTCACTTCAATGCCCTAATCCCATATTTTTATTTTCCACCATAGACCAGACAAATAGAGCTAAACTCTGAAGCCCTTAAGGTCAACCCAGTAGTTCTCCACAGTGACAGGGACCTGGCAAAGAATGGCCTTTCCCCAAGAACTGATTTCCGTCCTTTTTGGAGATACAAAGTACAGCTGACAACGTAAGATTAGTTTCCTGGACAGTTACTCTGGGGACACCAACAAGCCATGGGGGTCAGCTGAGGCATGCAGAGGGCCAGAACAAACCTGCCATCCTCAACTCCAGCCCAGTCCTCCTCCCTTCGCTACTCTGCCAGCTGCTGTGCTGGGTTGTGAGGAGGAGAAGAAGGAATGAAGGAAGTTGGGTGCCTGGGTGGGGAAAAGGATGTGGTCCCAAGTCCCATTTGATTGCAATTTTGCATGGTCTGGATGACTCCTGTCGAAGATTCCGTCTTACTTTCCTACCAGGGCAGCATGTCCTTCCATGACAGATGTGGGTGGTTTGGGCCAGGCAGTGGTGAGAGATTCCCCTCAACCAAAATGCCCCACAGAAACCAGCACAGACCACGGGACAAACTGAGCAGCTCATCAACTACTTACCACTGATACTTTCTGGTGTCCTGCCCAGTTCTGCATTTTAACCTAACAATTTCTGCTTTCTTTTTTCCAACTTTTATTGGCAAACATTTCATGCCCTGCGTTTCTTTCTCCTTCAGCTGCTGAGCACCTCAGAATATAAGAAGCATCTCGTCCTAGCTCAGCAGAGGAGCCGGGTGGCTGCGGGGAACCGAGCATCATCTGGAAGCGTGCGGGCAGGGATCTCTCCCAGGGCAGGAGCACCATCTCCTGGAGAAGGGATTTATAGCATTGAGCCTCCGTGTAAGGTGTTTCCCGTTGCACGGATGAAACGTGGAACACACTATCAGTTTCGAAGGCACTCACTCTTGTTTCTCTCTCCTGAAGCTGTGAAACACATGTAAAGCAACCCAGTACAAGCGTGTCCTGTATTCAAGAGAAGGAGATGGAAAATAGGAATATGTTATGCAGGCACATCCCTTTTTCTGTGAGTATGGGTTGCAGCATCAGTTGTTATAGTTTTACCATGGGTGTATCAGGTGAAGCTCCATCTTATTTTGCATTTCTCTGTCTCAAGGAGCCCTCGAGTTAATACAAAGAGAAATCACTCACTTCAGGGTCTTTTTGTATAGTTTTACTGTAAGTCAGAACAAGCTTTCTGCCCACACATCTTTTCCTTGGTAGATGCATTTAAAGGAGATAAATGCAATGTACTAAATCTTGCAGTCCCTGTACATTTATTTTAGTGCTCTCACTAAAGTTAAAGCCATTCCTCTGGGCAGTGACAGCTGCATCGACAGCGTCCCTGACACACATCACTGGTGGGATGTCAAATGCCCTGTTAGCAATGACCTTGATTTCCTAATGCATTATAGTGGTGTGTCTTCATAACTTCCTATCTCAGCTCTATGCAGACACTGCAAGCTGGTGTGAGTTGTACTGACATCAGTATTTGTATTTAGAAACATTCATTTCTGCCCTAACAGACCTGTTATCCAGAGGAGGCTACACGGATGACCACAAAGGTGGAGCACCTTTCCTATGAAGACAGGCAGATGGGGTTGTTCAACCTGGAGAAGAGAAGGCTTCAGGAAGACCCCATTTCAGTCTTGCAGTATTTAAAGAGAGGCAAAGCAATCTTTTTACAGATGCAGATAGTGATAGGATGAGGGGGGGAAAATTTAAACTAAAAAAGGAGAGACTGAGGTCAGATGTTAGGAACAAATTCTCTACTGTGAGGGTGCTGAGGCACTGGAGCAGGTTGCCCAGAGAAGCTGTAGATGCCCCATCCCTGGAAGTATTCACATGTTCAGGATGGGGCCCTGAACAACCAGGTCTAGTATGTGACATCCCTGCTCATATTGGAGAGGTTGGAACTAGATGATCTTTTAAGGTCCCTTCCAACCCAAACCTTTCTATGATTCTATCATTTACATTTGATGCAGAGAACATATTTACTTTGTCTTGTCCACTTGTCTGTTTTTACACACCAAAACACTCATGTCCAGGTTCAGGCACCTGAGACAACCTCCAATGCTTATATCTGAGCATATGGTGCCACTTGAGACATCCAGATATCCAGCTGCTGCCTCAAAAAAGAGGGGGACCATCCTACACCTTCTGCCTCATTGACCAGCACCATGCCCATGGATCTTTTCCAACCTAAAGGATTCTGTGATTCTTGTGTGAATGTCTTGGGTGTTCTGCAGCCTGCAGGGAGACCCCAGGTGCCTTTTTTAGCACCTGAGTGCATTTTCTTAAGAGATTACCAAAATTTAGTAGGAAAAAAATAAATAAGATGGGACTTCTGATACTGAAGAAATTTTTCAGGAGCACAGCACTGTGTGTGGGTCACTTCAGCAGTATACAGGGAGTTCTGCCTTTTTCTGTCGTTCACACGCTGATCTCACCAGGTCAGTAAGGCAAAATATGCCATTTTGGGCTCCTTGTCCTGTGTCCAGAAGGAAAGTGCAGCTGAAAATGATTCAATATGACTGGCTCCTGTATGAAACAAAATGATGGTCCAGTGGTCAGCCGCTGGTTTGCTAACAAGAACTTTACACTTGGAATGCCTCTGTTCTTTCTGCAGGGCCTCATCCTGCAGTACAGGTTCAGTCTGGGCTGACAGTTTTAATAAGAACAAAAAGCATATGGAGAGTTAATGGTTGTCTTGGACCATGATGATTTAGCAATGTGGAAACTGCAAATGAACCGAGTTCAGAATCTTCTCCATAGTTTTTTCCTCTGCACAGTGATGGCTTGTGGATACAGTATTTAAAAGACAGATTGTGAATGTAAAGACTCAATTAATGATTGAACAGCCATAGAATACCCAGAGTTAGAAGGGATCCACATGGATCATGGAGTCCAGCTCTTAATAATGACCATAATTATGGTCACCTTGTATCACAGTCCCTGAACTTAGCTATTTATTCCGCCACTATCCCAAGTTTTGCAGTTTCTCTGGCTTTTTCATGAAAAGCCATGATCCCAGAAGCAGAAATATGGCTTGTGCTGGTAGTTCAGAGAAAGCAGTTGTGGTAGATGAATGGTTTAAATTTTGGGCAAAAGGTAGCAGAGTGACCAGGTAGCTTCATCCCATCAGGATTGGAAACCCATGCCAGGCCCTGGCTGAGCATCTCTTCTTCCTTCCCTCAGGCTAGAGCTATGCTTGGGACACTGGCTTCCTGAAGAACCAAGCTCAGCTTTGATAAAAGTGAGTATTCCTTATTCCTCTTTGTTTCTCCTCCTTCATTTTCAGCTCCTTCCCTTCCTTTCACATCACTGCTGGCTTGCTGGATGCCCATAATCTGTTTCCCACCAACATCAAGTATCAGATGAAGGAGACCAAGGGGACAGACTGGACAATAAACAGAGCATGGGAGGGCTTTACGCTCATCTTTTCACCTAAGGATGCTTCCAAGCCCCACAGAACCAGGGGGAAAGGTGCCAACCCCCCTCCCCTAAATCAGTGCTGCACTACCTGTGCTGCAGTGCTCCAGGCCAGCTGGCATCTCTTGTGTGGCAGGCTTATCCCAGAGTGGGCAACATATCCCTGGCTGACAGCAGGTGGCCTGGAAGCCACTGGTCACCCAGGGATCCTCACAGGGGTTGGCAGCTCCTTGTTTCATCACTCCAGGCTGAGCCCCATGGGCTCTCCAGATAGACATGATTGTGCAAGTGGAGCTAGTTTCTTAGGCTGCAACTATATAGGTAAATTAAATGTTTGTAGGAACACACATTGACACCAAGGTCAAGTGCAAGGGACCATCTTACCTATGTGACAATGATGACTTGGCACCCTGGCATTATTGAATTTACTTGTGTAAATGAAATATTGGAGACTCTGAAGACCAGGGCAGGGTACCTCGTAGGCTTATGTGTAGGAAACCTGGATCATTTTCAAGATTGTCCATACCCTTGCCTTCTTTCCTTCAAAATCTTATTCTAGCATGGTTGGGGTGAACCTTAGCTAGCCAAGAAACAGTGGCTTTTCTTAAAAAAGAAAGGTCCAGACCTTTGGTATTTGGTGGGGAGCTGAGAATCTGGCAGCAACAACAATAAAGACCTCGGGTTGTACCTAAGCCATTGACCATTGGACAGTCACACTCCTTCACCTCTTAGTTTTTCCCTCCCTGTAGTAACAGGTCCCTTCTCTTTCTCGTGGGCAGCTTGGGAAAAGGATTAAGGAAATAGTAGAGGTGTATTTCCAATCTTGCACATGGATGTTCCTAATGGAGTGTCGGGAAGGCAGAGCACCTTCAGTGTTCTTGCATAACTCCTGTGTTTCCCTTTTCCCTCCCCAACTAAGCACAGTCCAGACCAATTTCTCTGACTGTGTAATGCTGGGATAGCAATTACCATTCTGGTTTTGTAATTGTAACTTTGAATGCCTGAGTGACTGATTTCAGCAGAGGCTCCAGTCACATGAAATGGGAATGGATACAGCTGGTCTTAGGACCAGACAGAAACATGTGGTCTCCCAAGGAGGCTTCATTTCCATTCTCCTCAGGCTGATTGTTTTTCTCACCAGGTGGTAGTTGCTTCTTCTTGCATTACGGAAAGTTGAAAACTTGACTCATGAGAAAAATATCCAAAGTGTTGCTACGCCATTGTAAAATAAATGGATACTTCTGTCTCTAGGGATGTACTTTCCTCTGTCTTTCTGAAGAACAATCACCCATTTCTATAAAATTGCCAACACCCTTATAGTGTCATTTATTAGTTACTGTTTTGGAGGAGTGTGATAAGGAAGCATTTAGGGTGGATTCATTTCACTTGATCTAGAACGTGAGATTTTTTAGACACGTCAGCTGTACCACTGTTTGGGCTTCAAAGACTGTACTGACTTGATTTTCTATTACTATAATAGATACATATACATTTAATGCACATGATGGCCCCAACACCTACTTCTAAGGTCATGAATTTCAACCATTTAGGCCTCATTCTGTTGTCTACATAGACACACTGCAAACTGGGATGTACCAGAGACCCAAGACATCTGGCTGGACATAGAGACATAGCACAAGACCAGTACAAGACCTGAAACCCACTAAGGCAGCAGCTACAGGCCATGTGCAATACACCAAGGTCTCTTCATCTCCACTAAACCACAGTTGAACAGTTGAACTGAGACCTAAGCAACTAAGCTAGTTGTTACATTTCCCCTATAGCCTCTGGAGAAAAGTTGGCACTTCTAGGTCACAAATTTTGAAGTGAGCATCTGAAACAGACCCCAGTGCTCCCAGAAATTTTCCTTTTCTCCAGAGACTACAAAGCCAGTCTACCAGATCAGCAGAGCACCAAGATGCTGAGCAGGTTAAAATCTAATTTTAAGCAAGAATAATCTCTCTGTATGGAACTGGATAAGCAAATTATTACTGCTTTATAACACCTTTACAATTGCAATACTACTATCTTCATTAAAAACATGGATGTAGAAACCCATGCCAATGACCTGGTGAAACCCGGAGTCTGTCAGTCACTTTCTAAGTAAGAGTCAGAGCATCTGACTTAAAATGTTTGTTGTAAAACATCCATGAGAAAAACTCAGCTCCTGTATGAAGAAGCACTGACCTGAAAAGATATTCACCTTCCTACTATAGCTATGTATGAACAACTGGTTGATGAGATGGGTTGTACTGGTTGTGCTGTGAGACAGAGGCATACTTACAGATCTTTTTGCACAGCTGGGCAACTCTGTCCTGGCTTGCTGTCACCAAGAAATGGTTAGGTGATTGCAATCACTCTCATGGCATCTGCCAAATCAGTTATCTTGAACTGAAAGGAGTGCAGCAGAACTAATGCAATTCAGTTTACAATAAAACGTGCATTGTACTTCCCTTTTATTTCCATCACACACTGGAGTTACACCAGAAGTGACTGGCTTAATGGTGAGCCAAATCAAACAGGTATCTGCTGAGTCTATGCCTCAACCTTTTCCTTAGAGAGACACAAATTTAGGCCTCTCACCTATTGAGCTGCCAGGTTTATACAATAGTTGGAGGATCTCAAAGTTGTCCAGCCATCTCCTCTTCTCTTGTATTTGGTTAACGCTGGTCATTGGGTAATTGCAATGCTATTAAGTGGGGAGCAAGCATCCAGACTGGCAGACCCATGGAGCAACAGACAGAGCAATTGCATACACCTTCTTTTTAGGAAGAGATGATGAAGAAAAATACTGCATAGCTTTGCAGTCCCTTGTCTATTTCTTGCTAATTCAGAAAGTTGAAATGTTTCCATTTGGGAGAATTTCAGTCAGGTCCAGAATCACTCATAAAAACAGTGGAATTTTTCCAACAATGTCCCGGAAAGGTTCCCTAATTTTGTAAAGAAATCCAGGAACAAAACCTGGCCAGCTCTGACCTGACTGGCTTGCACTGTGCTGTGGTGGGTAGTTCAGCAGAGAAGTTGGGGTCTCCATGATCAGCCTTCACTCCTGCAGGCAGGAATCTTCATAAAGGGAGTCGCCTCCACGCTTTATGCAGGTCCTGAGCAACCAGGAGGCAGCACCAAAGCCAAGCAGGCCTTGGGCTCTTGCTCATCTTCAACCAAATAACTTAGCATGGACATAAACACCTTCAGAACTTATTTGGAGGAAATGAGGGAAACCAAGGCAAAGTACTTGGACAACAGCTTTGGTCAGGTGTGTGGTGAAGATGGACTTGAAGAACTTGGCAGCATATTGAGAAGACTGCTTGGAAATTTGTGCATTTATTGACTGTTCCTTTACCCTTTCTGGATCTGGGGAAACACTGTTCATTGCACCTATGTAAAGAGTCAACTACCTAAAAACTATGGTTCCTTTGGGAAAATAAAAAAAATTATTCTATCTATCTACTGTAGATGTGATTTTTGAATAATATAGACAATTTTCTGTACTTTAAGGCTTGGTTTTAGTAAACTAGGGCAAACTAGGAAATTTCATCTTTTCTCCTTCACTGGCTACCATGAGATTATCCATGATTTACCTAGGATCTCTGAACATAAGAGGAATGGAATTAAGAGAGAGGGCTGCAGCAGGTCAAGAGCCAGGTTTATCTTTCAGCAGGGATTACTTACAGTTTCTACTAGATTATTCCTGACGTGTGGATCATCATATTACAGGTTAAATGTTTAAAGTGGGGAAGAAAGCATGAGGCATAATGAATAACAGCTATATAACTCTCCTCCCTGCTCTCCAGAATAAATCTATACTGAGTTTAGGAGGTGTGTAGATTAAAAGACTGCCCTGACAGGCTATCAACAAACTTACCACATCATATAACAAGAGTGAACTTTAAATCTACCATTTTAGCTACCTTTGAAATTCACTGAGAAGCCCAGTCCTAATATAAAATCTCCTAGTGGTTCACATCTGGGTTTTGTAATTGTCATCTGAAAACAAATAGTGTTAGGAGTGATAAGTGAGTGATCATCTCACTGGAATCCTAGTGCAGCCTTTTTCAGTAATGAAATGATATTGTATTTCTCCCCATATGAATCAAGGCTGAAAAAAGTTTCATGTTCAGCTTTTAAACTGTGTTTCCATAGCTGATTTATTTTGTTTTTAAATATTTTCCTCTGCCCTTGCTTTCCCCTCCCATTTTATTTACTATACCCTAAGCAGGGCTCTGGTTTCCCCTCATCCTGCCATGATTACAGGCAGAGTCCTCTGCCAGGGATTCAAAAATTGGTGGACAATTGCCCCTGGGCTTATAAACTCACTGTTGTTCTGCTGCTGCTTTGAGGGAGATGAAAAGCAAATCCATGAGCTGCCAAGAATCACACCCAGGCAGGGATGCAGTGCTGTGAGAGCTGGTCCCTGCTCAGTGTACAGGAGACAGACGTGACCCTGGGATGAGTTCATGGGGTCACACCTTGACCCTGATGGAGACCCCTCATCCCCCTGTGCCCCTGTGAGGAACAGAGAGGGATTAAACTCTAGGGCTGCAGTCTGTTTGCACTGAACAGAATGAACAGACCTCAGCTACAAATCACTCAACATTTTAACAGGCTTTGAGAGGTTTTTCTTCCTTGCTTTAACCCTTTGTGGAATATCAGTGCTTGCAGAAGATGGATGGTGGGCAGTCCTCCAGCGGAGGTGACAACCTATGATGTAAACCTGCTTTGGCCATGTCCCAAGCCAGGGCTGAAGGACAGGGAGGACCATCCCCTTCACCTATCAGGACTGGGGTCTCCACTACACCCGCCCTCCAACACACTCCTCACAGACATTGCCTGATCACCAAACAGTTCCCCAATTTGGCATCAAGCTGTTCCCCAAGGAGGCCAGTACATGGTCTGCAGACCATAAGCCCTGCACAGGACCTGGTTACCCAGCAGGTGTCATCACAAGCACTGCAGTCACCTGCCAGCCCCCAAGATATCAGGGCTTGCCAAACTTTCACGTGTTTTTTTAGGTTGCCACAAGGAGAGCCAAGGGGAGGGCTTTTGAACTGTATCTGGTAAAGGAGAGCAAATGTGTTTGTGCCCCTTTCTGAGCACTGGGAGGAGGGCGGTTGCTGCATCTCTTTCATTTTTACCTGTATTTTCTTGTCTGTCCTGCCACAGGCTCATGGATGGAGAATGATCTACTCTCTGGCAGAAAAGACCTGTGGTAATGCTGGGAGAGGTCACAGAGCACAGAGGTTGCAGGCCTCTGATTTCCGATCTTTAGCCTTTCTTTCTTCTCCCCTTTTTTCATCCCACTACCACTTGGTCCCCTTCAACCCATGATGAGAAAACTCTGGGCTATATGTCCGTGACAGTTTAGCTTTTGGTACAAAACTGTTTATCAAAAGTAAGTACAAATATCAGTCCTAACTGCAAATATGGTCATATCACTGACTGACTTAATCTCTGTAGAAAATCCCAGTGTAACTAGTCCCAGAATTGATTGTGAGCTGAGGGTTAGACTGGAGTTGGTTGATTTGCATGTGCAAAGACATGTGCCAGACAGGAGCTGGGCATTGACTCCCCAAGGGTGAGTGCCATGGTTTTCTAGTTACTGTGAAGAAAATTAACTCTAGCCCAGCCAAACCCAGCACAGTGAGACAGAGCTGGGGGCTGCAGTCAGCGCCAGTGGCCCATCCCAGGTCTATGGGTTGTATTTGACTGCTCTCTAGTGGAGAGAAAAACGAGTCCGGAGGTGAACACAGTTACGAGGCTCTCTCTGAGCCTGTCACCCTCACCTGGGTGTCTGAGGCATTTCCACACACCATGGTCCTGTGCTGAGTGTCCAGGAGCAGGGTTTGGGAGGAGTGGTTCAAATCTGGGTCTTCCTGATCCGTGAGGCTGCAGGGCAGTGGTTTGATGCAGGAGTGGTGCAGGGTGACAGGGGATGCACATCTCATTGGAGAAATGCTCACACAGAGAGCATGGTTAACATCCCAATCTCTTCCCATTTACATGACTTTTCCGTGCTTCTCCTTGTGTTGAAGGAAACTCCTGAAGGACCTGGTCCTATGTGTGCAGTCAGTGGGTAGAAGAGCAGAGAGGTACTGTAGTAGGAGAGCAGAAACATTGGTCATGGAAGGGATTTTATAAGGAAGTGGGGAAAAAATTATATCAACTCATTTACCAGGCACTGATGAGCCTTCAGGAGCCCTCTGCTCTGAGGGTCCAGTCAGTGCTGGACATAAACACTCTGAAGGAAAATAGTTCTTGTTTCATATCACAAAGTGATAACCCACAGGATATAGTGGGAACTTAGACTACTTCACTATGACAAGAAGGTTATTATGGAAGTCAGCTCAGGACACAGGCCATAAGGGGTGAGCAGTGGGTGCTCCCAGATGAGCAGAATCATATTACCAAACCCAAACTTTCAAAAGGTGTCCCAAAATTATGAGATGTATAAGGATACTGTATTTCAGTTGGGATTTACTTAAATCAGTTTTGAGTTCTGAGAATAACTCATCACATTTTCCTTTTATTTCTGTGAAGTGACAGCTAAAACTTTGGGGGTTTTTTGATGGTGATATTAAAACCAGAAACAGCCACTTGACTCACGAAACAGTCCCACCAGCTACAGAGGTTATATGCATCTGTCCTTAAACTGTTTAAAACCTGAGATCTCCATTGCCTCTGTGTTTTGGGAGCTATTATCTTAGGTTTCCAGGATGATACTGTCTTTCATTTAGAGCTCCTTCTATATGGACTCTTCCCAATGTTCAGACATCTTGAACCCAAATAAAACTCCTTCATCATCCTATTGAGCTTAATTACTTGTCTCCCATTCATTCTTTCCCTTCACTTTCTAGAGGTCTTTGACTGAAATCAGACTGCCTCCTTTCCTCTGAGCTTCTTCTTCCACTTAGGTCAGTCATCTTTGACCTTGCCTCATCTAGTCAGAAACCACTGAGGCTCTACCACAGTACCACACATATCTGCAGTAAAAGAACATGGGTTTGTATGCAAGCACTTATTCTATGCAAATAAATTAATAGTTTTGTTACAGAGATGCTGCAGCTATGCATAAGTAAGGCTGCACAAATGTGTTAATTCAGTTTGTTGAGTGTCCAGAAAGAAGGGGGGGGAAAAGAATGGATAAAAATAAATCAAGAAACTTAGCAAACTAGTCAGCACTGGAAGTTAAGAGGCAGGGAAAAGGCCAGAAATCCCAAAGAAATAGCCCTGAAACTTCTGAGAGTTTACTCCTCTTTCTTTCACTCACACACAGACAAGAAAGACCCACGAAGGTGAGAGGAGCAGCTGAGGGTACTCCAAATATTGGTAGGAAATCATAACTCTATTAGTGATTACTTTTAGTGGTATTGCTTCTCAGTTTTGCTGCACATTCTCCCATAAGCCTTCCCTTGCAGGTTTCGAGTTGACAACCAGCTACACTAAACAAGTCCCAATGCCACCATGACTGATGGCCTACGTGCAGGGTCTGGCCAACCCTCAACCATGTGCTCATTTTTGCTAGAAAAAAAAAATTTAAAAAAAGTTCAGAGGAAGAAAATTTCTCTGTGGCATCCAAAGCAACATGAGAATCAAACTCCAAGTATTCTGGGATGTTCCTTCTGAAAAAGCAGATTGTTGCTCAGTTCCAGCAGGCACCTCTAACTAAAGTTTTCTCCTGTCAGGTTTGATTTACGTGCACCTTTTGTACAAGATTCACTCTTCACAGTCACCATCTGATGAAGACCCTGCCTTAACCTCATGGGAAAGTCAGCTGATTATTTCCACAACATTAGAGAGGTTAGCACCACTGAGGCATTTGTTTTGGTCATTTGTTACAAAGATACAGGCTGTGGAGTTATAAAAATGCCATATATGATAAGACTCGTTAGGAAGTTAGATAAACAGGTAGCCCTTGGACTTCATGAGCATACTAACATAGCACACACAACCTCTCCAGGACAAAGAGGGTCAGCACACTGGGGCCAAGCAGACAGTTCTGTTAGGGGAGAAAAGCCCCAGTTTTTGATGCATCTTCACAGGCACTTGGCAATATTTGGAAGGACACTGCACAGCAAGCACAACAAGCCTCAGTGGGAACTCATGGCTTAGGTCCTGCTCTATTTTTGCAGTCTCAGGCAGCCAACTGCCAGCTGCTTACTCCTCGTTACTATCTGAATAAATTGGATTATCCAGGAAGCCAAATGTGGATAAAAATGCCTTTAGAGAAGCAATTCATTTAGACATAAAACTATTCATGATATACTGATGCTTTCAGGAACTCCAGCCGAGAGCTGTTTAACCCTTCAGATGCCACATGAGAACAAATCACATAGCAAAATCACTTTCTGGTGGCTTGCAGCTTTTCTGGCAACCAGGACCCCTGTGCCAGAAAAGCTGCAGCTGGGTGGTGGTGTTTACACTCTGCTTTACAAAGGGTTTTTAGTGTCAGGGAGAGAAAACAACTGGGATTTTGGAAGGAACCCCATCTAAGAAGTCTTCCCTTCAACTCATGAGTTTCATGCTCCAGATTTCGTTTCACCACAAGCATCAAAAGGCTGTTCTGTATCTGCCATTTTGAACCTCTCTTGATTTTCACAGATTTTGATCACATCACAAACTCCAGCTATTCCTTTTGGGAGTGAAAAGTCCTAATCTACTCACCGGGTCTTTTTGCAGAGGCTGCTGCTTTCTGGGGGGCACCCCTGGACCCCGCTGTGCACCCACTGGGGTGCACAGCCTGTTTGGCTCCATTGATGCAGTGTCAGAGTCTGGTTTTTATTGCTTTTCTAATATTCTCCATCATATTAGTGGAATCTGTCTGTGCAGGAAGGCAATGGAGGGGTCTGGAGCAGTGTGGCAAGGAGTAGCTGAGGGAGCTGGGAGTGTTTAGCCTGGAGAAGGGGAGACTCAGGGAGGATCGGAAAGGAGGTTGTAGACATTTGGGGGTTGGTCTCTTCTCCCATGTAACAACTGAAAGAAGAGGAAATGGCATTGAGCTGTACCAAGGGAGGTTTAGATTCAGTACTAGGAAAAATATTTTCACTGAAAGGGTGGTCAAACATTGGAACAGGCTGTCTGGGGAAGTGGGGGAATTACTGTCATAGAATCATAGAATCATAGAATCGATTGGGTTGGAAAAGACCTCCGAGATCATCAAGTCCAGCCCTTGGGCCAACTCTAGTCCATTTATCAGATCATGGCACTCAGCGCCACGTCCAATCTGCGTTTAAAAATCTCTAGGGATGGGGAATCCACCACCTCTCTGGGCAGCCCATTCCAATGCCTGAGCACTCTCTCTGTAAAGAATTTTTTTCTGCTCTCCAACTTAAATTTCCCCTGGCAGAGCTTGAGCCCGTGTCCCCTTGTCCTATTGCTGAGTGCCTGGGAGACCAGCCCCCACCTGGCTAGAACTTCCCTTCAGGTAGTTCTAGACAGTGATGAGGTCACCTCTGAGCCTCCTCTTCTCCAGGCTAAACAACCCCAGCTCCCTCAGCCTCTCCCCATAGGGCTTGTGCTCCAGTCCCTTCACCAGCCTTGTTGCTCTTCTCTGGACTTGCTCCAGCACCTCAATATCCTTTCTGAACTGAGGGGCCCAGAACTGAACACAGCACTCAAGGTGTGGCCTCACCAATGCAGAGTACAGGGGAAGGATCACTGCCCTGGTCCTGCTGGCCACACTATTTTTGATACAGGCCAGGATCCCATTGGCCTTCTTGGCCACCTGGGCACACTGTTGGCTCATGTTGAGCTTCCTGTCAATTAGTACTCCAAGGTCCCTTTCTGCCTGGCTGCTCTCCAGCCACTCTGTGCCCAGCCTGTAGCCGTGCAGGGGGTTGTTGTGGCCAAAGTGTCCCTGGAAGTGTTCAAAAAACACGTGGATGTGGCACTTGGTTTATTGGTGAGCACGGTGGCTGGACTGATGGTTGGATTCGGTGATCTTAGAGGTGTTTTCCAACCATACCAACCAGCCGCGCCCTGCACCCGGCCGGCGCTGTCCCGGGATGGCGCTGAGTAAGGCGAGCGCTGCCGAGCAGCGCCGTGCTCATCGCTGTATGGCAGGGAGATGTGTGCCAGCTGTCTCCCGTGAGGAGGGGGTGCAGGAATGCACCGAGGCTCTGAGGGATGTCAGGTTCCATGGGGAAGAGGATGCGCGGGTGGGGAGACTTAGTGTGGTTCCTGTGGACATACTCCTGCCTGTCGATGTAGTCGTGGCCGAGTGGTTAAGGCGATGGACTAGAAATCCATTGGGGTCTCCCCGCGCAGGTTCGAATCCTGCCGACTACGAGGTGATGTGTTGTTTTCTTCCTCCACCATTCCGGACGTTTTTTCCTGCCCCCACTTCTTTTGCACCGGAGCCGCCGCCGCCGCCCGATATCCGGCAGGGCCGGCCCCGGGAAGGGAGGCGGGACCTCCTCCCGCGGCCATGGAGCAGCGCGGCTCGGCGCCCGCTGTGCTGGTCACCACCAGGTACCGGGGCCGGCGGAGCGGGGAGCGGGCCCCTCCGCCCGTATCGGTTCCCCCTGCCCGCATTGGCCCCCGCGCCCCCATCGCCCCGCCGGGGTTGCTGCTGCCGGTCTGCCCGGGGCGGCTGCGCTGGCGGCACGGAGGGAGGGAAGGGAAGGGGGAAGGGAGGCGGCGTAGGGGAAGCCGAGTATCTGCTGCGTGGGTTTGCCCTGGGTCAATTCGGCAGCATTTCACAGCTGGGAGAAATACCCAGCCCCTTTCCTCCTTTGTTAACTTCGGGTGGTTTCCCTTCCACGCTGACGCAGCGTGTGATCCCGCCCTCCGGAAACATTTTTGCTTGTCGTTATGCCGAGGTGGGTCAGGAGGAATTGGATTTATCCCGAAGCGCCTTCCCGGCGCGGTGTCTCCAGTGCTGTGGCTGATGCGCGCTCCGCGCTGCCGTGCCCTGCATCCCCATCCCGACTCTGTGCCCGCCAGCCCACCGGGAGCCCCTCTGGCTGCCAGCCCTTTGATGGGCAAAATGAGGGGGTTTTCCCTCTTTTCCCACCTTCCTGAAAACCTGCCCTAGGTGGGTGCAGAGGTGCTGTTTTCCGGTGCATTCAATTTTAAAAACCTGTATTTCCTGGATACGGTGAAGGAACAACCCTCAAGAGAAATGCCTCAAAAGGAAAATGCTTGTGGCAATCTTTATGGAAAAATGATAGGGATAGCTCTTCTTTTTTTTTTTCCATCCCCACGAGATATTTGAGCCCACATGAAAGCAGTTTCCTATCAGATGAGTGTTGAGAAGAAGTGTTGATTCAGCAAGGTTCCTACCTCCTAGAACATAAATAACAGCTGTTTCAATCACATTAACTTCAAAGCCATTGTATTAATCCTTAAATATTTGGCTTCCTTTGGAGTGGTGGCCTTGAACCTTCAAATGTATCTGACTTGTCTAATAGGTATTTTGTAGGACTGACTTTATGTTGTTTAGCCTTGGAAATTGAAATTTGAACACTTGGGCTTGTTTTACTGTCTATAGACTGTAAAAGACCCACTTGCAAATTGTCCCATTTATACTAGAATACTCTCAAGGATAAAATCATATGTGTGTGTGATTAAAACTTTGGCCAATAAACATTTTCTAGCTTGTGAGGTAAAATAGCTGTATAGTTGTGACCTTTTCCACTCTTCATACATACTGGTTTCAGGAATGGGATTCCTGGTTGCAGTGGTAATATAAATCTTAGAATATGCTGGTTTGGAAGGGACCCATCAGGATCACTGAGTCCAACTCCTGGCCCTGCACAGGACACCCCAAGAATCACACCATATGCCTGAAAATGTCCAAATGCTTCTTGAACTTAGACAGTCTTGTTGCTGTGACCACTTCCCTGGGGAGCCTGTAGTCTGTATACTTGTAGCGAGCCTATGCAGAGAAAAAAAAACGTTTGATGGGTAATTTGTGTCAGATATTTTCCCTTTAAATGAATAAACTGGCTGTAAAAGTGTTTTCTCCTTTTACTGTTATCTGAGATGCCACGTTTTGGTCCCCATTGACAGAGGTTGTTGGAGCTGGGTGCTGTTGCCAGGGCTGACTTTATTGGGGCAGGAAGCACAGAGTCTGCACTCCTGGACACACAGACACTGGAATAGTTTCTCTGGCCACTTAATTCTCTTACTTGCTTTCTTGGTCACAGCAGTTATTCCTCACTCCCCGTCTTAGCCTTTTAGCACAGAAAGAGATTAATTAAAGTACGATTTAATTATTGCATGCAAATCAGAAGACAGGAATGAGAAACTGTGTCTGTTCCATGAACTGTGGAAGCTGCTCTGTTCAGCTGACCTTTGTACAGTCTCCACTTCCTCTGTCCCCTGCCAGTCCCACATGATCTGATTGTGCAAGCACAGTGTTACTGGTACGAATGGTCTTGTTGAATTCAGGTGAAGTGATTCCTGTTAGGAAGGTTAACCATGTGCCCAAGTCTCCCCTGAACCACTGGTATTGTAGACAAAAGTGTAATTTGGAGATAAACAAACTACTAAGGAGTAGAGGCAATAAACCTGCGTGTCCAATTTAAACAACCAGCTTTCTACTTTTGCTGCTTTTTCTTAAAAAAGTGTAAAAGTGAATGTGTTTCATGTGAAAAAATGCAATGAAACTATATTTTGTCTTGGGATTTGCAGGTGCTGCTTCTGTTTGAATAACAACAATAACAATATTTAATTAATTAAAACACTGAGGCTGCTTATTTTGAAACAAAGGCATTACAAGAATCAGTGAGCACTTTAGAGAGTAGGTTCTGTCTGTCACAGCCTCCCTGCTGATTTCTGTTTGTTTAGAATAATTTTTTATATAAAATAAATCCTGTTGATATGGAAGAAGTAATAGGGGTGAGTTTCCTGTAAGAAATGGTAATGAAAGTGATCACAAGGCCCAAAGCAAACAAACAAACGAAAATGTAGCTATTGCCCCTCCCTCTGTTGCTTTCCATTAGAGTCACTTTAGCTCAGACTTTAAACAACTTCAAAAGAAAACACCTGGGTATAGATAAGTTATTTTCTTGACATTTTTAGGACTCTGAGGCAGCAGCTTCCAAGGTGACGTTGTTGTATCATCTCAGAACATCTGTATGTGGTTGGTGTTTTTAGCTAAGCAAGGCTGCTCACAAAGGATGGCTCACTGGTGGTTATTTCTTTTATTTACATCAGAGGTGAAAGGCAGGATAATTTGTCATTTATACTCTGTGTTGAGAGAAATAGAATAATAGACTCATTTAGTTTGGAAAAGACCTTTCATATCATCGAGTCCAACCATTAACCCAGTACTGCCACGTCCATTCCTAAACCATGTCCCCAGATGCCACATCTACAAGTCCTTTCAATATCTCCAGGACTGGTGACTCAAGTGCTTCACTGGGTTAGTAAGTCATTCCTCAATCCCATCTGACAAACCTTTTTACGTCCTAAGCTATAGACACAACTTCTGAGTGACTACATATCTGGAGGGAGTTTCCTCTGCTGCAGGTATATTGTAAAAAAACTCTAGATGCAGCTGATTTTACTGGCACGTGCCCTTTTAGTAGCATTTTGGCAGAAAATAAGAACAGAATCAGAGCAGACAGAATAGCATTTATGTACCTACTCTAAAATACAGGAGGTAGTGGAGCTGTTGTTAAAGCCCTAATGTTTTAAACATGGCTTGCAAAGAGACTTGGGTACAAAAATGGTCCTGTGCCCTTGTTGTCCTATTTATCAAGAACTCTCAAGATACTCTCTTTAAAAAGCTTTTTATTCAAGTTTTGTATTGGAGATACAGAGTTTGCCTTCTTGGGAAAGCTCAGATTTCAAAAGAACTGGTCAAGTTTTGACATGATGAGATGACCCTCTTGAAACTTTATTTGAAACTAGATGGTTTAAACCTCTTGAAAGTGTATTTTAACTTCTTCACATCATGTATCCTTAGGTGAAAGGGCACCTGTCTTAATCTAGACTTCCTAAAGAAAGAGGTGAGAATTCCACAAAACACCTCCTCAGTCAACAAGAAGTCCAGGGAAGATGGGAATTGATAGTCCCTTTATGGTTAGGGTTTAAAAAGGCAGAAAAGATGTTTAATGATTCTAGTCTGGGTTTTTTTTTAATCCCCTCTGATTTCACTAAAACCCATTCATTCACACATGGAAAGGATGCACTCAGAGATGTGATGTCATCCTTTGGATGACAAACTTCTTTCTGGTTCTGGCAAGGTACCTGATTCCAGTGACAGCAGTAGCAAGTGTGGGTTCCCCTTCCTTTGGGGAAGGAATTGCTCATCAGTTTTGGTTTTCAGTCTACTTAAACAGACTGCTTATTTGCTTAAAAATACTGTTTTGTGCCCCAACAGCAGCTGCTTGGTCTTGCTCTTGATGAGTGAGCGTATATAATACAATTTTGGCATTCCTCTTGCAAAAATGTAATGAATAATTCCTTGGGTGGGAATCCAGGGAAAAATGGCATCACAGTTCCATGGATCTGAAGCTGGCAGCAGAAGAAAATGTGTTGAGTAAACTGCTCAGCAGCTGTCCTATTGCATTTTCCTCCAACAGGAGCCACAGGTGATTCTGACTATTGGCAACTCTCAGAGGTTAATGCTGTGATTGTCTAACTGGTTATGAAAGGACAGGTAGCTTTGTTTCCAGTAGGATTTTCTGTGGGAGAGGTGAGATATTTTAACCAGTGCACCTTTGAGCTGTTTGGCAACAAGACTGTATATCAGGCAGTCAAAACCAGAAGGCAGCTCCAAGGGATCAGGTCCTTCTTGCTCGGTCCTGATAGGTGGTTGTGTAATTTTCCTCAAGTATCTTCACAGATGGAAACTGTGGTTGGGTCATCAGTCCACTCCAGCAGCTTCCTTTGTGTTTCAGGCTTTAATCTACTTCCCTGGTTGACTCTTCACAATCCTTAGGTTGTCCCTGTGCTCCAGCAAGCTCCTTCTTCCTTTAGTGGCCCCTCTAGCTTATTGTCTCTGCTATTCCTGGGACTGTCCTGAGACAAAGGAGAGTTGGATAGGGCTTGGCATGAGTCTTTCTGCCAATGGTTGAACTCTCTGTGTTTTTTCTTCCCTAGGCAAATTCAGAATACGCACACGGGGCTGGATTTGTCAGTGCCAGAATACCAGGAAATCCGTGGGAAGATGATGTCTGGCCATGTGGAGTATCACATTGTTGTTGTAACCCGACTGGCTGCCTTCAAATCAGCAAAGCACAAGCCTGAAGATGTAGTTCAGTTTATGGTAAGTATTTAGTCAGAGCTGTATTGGTGATCACTTTCTTAACCAGCTTTGATTATTTCAGTCCTGATGTAGCAGATACTTTGTCATCAATCACAGCCTCAACACAGTCTGCCATTTCTGAAATAGTATTCTACCTCTATCTATTGAACTTTTTATTCCAGGAGCTCAAAGCAACGGTGACTGTTGTTGCCTTTTGCATTTTCGGCCAGCAGATAGAAACCAATTAAGCATTTTATAAGTCTGCTACAAAATTGACTTCTCTCAAGCACTGGGACTTGGTACATAAACATGAAGTAACTATATAATAGCTTATTTGAATGGATTTATTAACCTTGGCATGGTTTTTAAAATCCTTAGTAAACTAGAGTGTTTAACAAGGAGGTGTCCATATAAAACATTATTGAGTTGGATTGTCTTTTTCTCATTATACCTGCAAAGATTCAAAAACAGCACGACTTAAAACAGGTGAAATTAATCTCATCTATAGCATGTGCCTGTCCATGTAAGCTCCTTCACCTGGGACTGTATTGAGTTGATGGAAAAAGGTGCACTTAGTGTATGTTTTGTTTGAACCACTCCCAAGAAGTGCATTTGTCTGTCCATAAAGGGACACATCCTGCTGCATGCTGTGAACATGTTCCTTTTTCAGATGTTTTGCTGTAAGGTGAGAGTGATGTGAGTGTGTGGTTACCTGGTAGACCATGATCTGTATATAACACTCCGTAGAAGACAGTTGATAAATAGTTATTTATGCAGTTGGATTTGCAGGTAAACATCTGTCAGTGTTGTAAAGAGATGCATGATGAGGTGATCTCATTCACATATTCCACACCTTATGCTATGTATAACTTTATGGTAAGAACAGCAGTGCTGGCATAAGAGTCTGTTCTGTTCTCCCTCCCTGTCCCTGACTGCTTGTTGTACCTTCTGAAGTGTTTCCTTTTGTGTGCCAGTGTCATGTGGCTATTCCATAACATCAGCTGAGGAACTGGTCCTGGCTAAAAATGGGTATTTGGGCGGTTGTTGTTCAGTCGTGATTTGCACCTGTTTCTTAAGCCTATCAGTTACACAGCTCCATTGAAATTTGCCTTAGGAGAGGGAAAGGGCCAGAAATGGGCAGATAGGATAGAGGATGTGCAATTGTTTTGGGGGTTTTTTGTGCAGCAATGCCCATTTGTATTACATAATGTTGCCATGTAGCTCTGTGCAAGAAAGAATCTGACTAAATCTGAGGTGTTAAACTGGGCTATTGTCATCTAACTTTATTTTGCTTAAGTTCATAAAATCATCTTGTCTATAAAGAGGGTAAACAAACTTCCTCCTGTGGCCCCCCTGCTTGCTGGAATTGCCTGTTCCCATGTCTGTTCTCTCTTGGAGGATTTTTAGCACTTAGGTGCTCTTCTCTAGTGAAATGAACTTTCCTGATTTCTCTACTGGTTAGGCCTTCTGACATTTCATTCTTCATGAAGAAGAAAACTGGTGGAGCCTGGCGGGAATAGCATTTATCTCATCAGTTACATTTTTTTCAGCTGACTAAATCTGATATATTAGTTTGTTGTGTGAGAGTAATTTAAAACCCTGAGCTGGGAGGTTGGAGGATGGATGCTTTGCATTCATTGCAATGAATCTTGTCTGTATGTATTACTGGAAGGAACTGGGGGATTCACCTGTCCTAATTTATCTCTCTGTAACTTGGATATTTTAATCTGAGTCTGTCCCTGCTTTTATGGTCAGTGGGGAGAAGGGGAATGAGGTGACTCATCCTCTAGAAATGTCTGTTTTGTTTGACCCTAAAGGGAAAGCATTACATTTTAGACCGCTGCATCAGGGAGCTTCAACTCCAGGCTGAAATGCTTAAAGGTTAGTAGAGTTGTACACAAGTCACTGTGTGCACTCAAAGGTGCCCTGGGATTTTCCACCTGGCCTTCAGGAGGTTGTGGTCTCACATAGGTCTTGTGTGTTATTTACCTGCCCCACATATGTCCCCTGGATACCCCAAAGCATCTCAGATACCATGGGATGCCCATCTCTAGGCAGAACAATCTGCTCTCTGTGATTGTGTCTGCATATGGTGGATTTCTAAACTCCCATCCCAGTCACTGCACTGCTGTTGAGAAGGATGTAGCTGAGCATCTGTGGTGTGGGGGAACCCATTTTGCATGGCTTGAAACATTTGAGAAACCCTAAATTATCTGAGATGTGTACAGGGCTGGCAGGTATAGGGGAGGACCTAAAGGCATTAGCGCTGCCTGGAACAGAGTGAGGTGAGATACAGGGCATCCTCCAAGGGACCTGTAGCTGCCTGTGTTCAGCTGAGTTGAGTTTCAGTGACATATTGCCAAAATGTAATGATTGTATCTGGCTGTCACGAGAGCTGAGGCACCTCCTACATGTGCAATCAGTTGACTTAACCTGGGGACAAGTCTCACCCTGTGGCTGCCACATGAGGTGAGTTGCACCTATAGTGCCTGTGCAGTATCTGTTCTGCTGGATGCTGTACCAGCACAGAGAAGAACCACCGTCCTTCCCCAGAGAGCTGAAATGAGAACAAGGTGGCTGGGAAACAGCAGAGAGAGAAGAATAAGGTTACACTGGGTGGTAGATCTAAAGCATCAAATTTGTATCACAAAGCAGAGACATCTGAAGGAGGAGGAAGAAACTACTTTTTTCTTGCTCTGGAGCGGGATAGGAGAGGAGCTTTTTTTTTTTTTTTGGCTTTTGGGGTTTTTTTGTTCCTTTTGAGGAAGGAGCCTCGGAGTGCTGAGGTGACAGGTAGGTTAGAGAAGACAGGCAGGCATGGTAGGATATTCACCGACTGGCATACATTAATCCAATTTTGACCACCTCAGGAGACAGGTCTGTGCTCTGAGACCTCCTCGTCTCCCTCTGTGTGCCCCTGAACCACCAGGTGAGTGGGTTTTCCCTGGCGGATTCCCTGGCTCCCGTGGCAGTGCCTGCCTCGCTCCCTGTGAGGCGCCAGGGGGCAGCAGCGAGCGACCGACCGGCGCTTGTGCTCCAACCGCGCCTCCCTTTTCCCTGGAAAATGATGGAGAGCAAGGCAGAAGCGCCCTCTAAGCTAACTGTGGTCTCTAGGATGCGATCTAGGCCACACTGGATCGAATCACAGAATCATTTAGGTTAATCGAGATAATCTAAGGTAACCGAGTCCAAGCTTTGACCGATTACCACCTTTTAACTAAGTGCCTCATCCAGTCATTTCTTGAACACCTCGGAATGGTGACTCCACCACCTCCCTGGGCAGTCCATTCCAATTTTAACCACTCCTTCCATAAAGAAATTTGTCTTTATGTCCAAACTGAACCTCCCTTGGTGCAGCTTGAAGCTTTGTACTCTTGTCCTCCCAAGATCAAGACATTTTTAAGGGCCTGTAACCAAAACCAGGTGAATATCAAATAGATATTCCAGAGTTGACCTGTGGAGCTTTTACTCTGGGTCTGAACAAAGCAGAGCTCCCTGTTCCCCAGCCTTTTATGTGACAGTGCAAAATCAGTATCAGTGTTTCTAATTGAAATGTTTGTGAAACATTAACAGAAGAAGAAATGAACTTTTGTGATGACTTTATGGTCTAAATTCTTAGAAATTGAAGGTATTTTTTTGATTTTAAAAAATACTAATTATAAAATAGGGCAAATGGATTGTAGAACTGCTTAACCTTGAGGTTATAATTGGTAATTGAAGGAAAAGTCAGCTGCATTTTTTTCAAAGGTCCAAATACTCTTGCCCTATCAAAAGAGGGAAATTGTTTTTCTCTTTGGTACTACTGCCAACGTGATATTTAATTATTGTCTGTAGATCTGCCATCTTCTGTGAGAAGAAGAAAAGGTTGCTTTTCTTAGATGCATTTCTGCTAACCACACCTTAGCTTTTTAGCAATTAACTTCTCCCCAGCCTTATTAAAAATCCACCCAGCCTTCAGTGCCTTGCCTTCTCTTTCTATCTGCACGTACTTTATTTGATTGTTTTTTACAAGTTACATTTGTTAGTCAAGTTCTTTCTTTTTCAAAGCTGAACAAATACCTGCTGGTGTTTGACAGGCACAGCGTAATTTAGGAAGGCATTTACTATAGAACTGTCTTCCTCTCATAAAAGGAGGGAGTATAAGTACGTGGGTGTGTATTCATTTATGTTTTCTTCATTGTCTGTTTGCATATGTAGGCTTTCTCTTTGAGAGCTTCAAAATCTGTGCATTGGAGTTGCTATTTCCTGACCATGCAGGTGTGTTGTGAAGATAAATTCCTTCACCTTGTAACCTCTGTGATGTGAGAGGGGTTGAAAAAAAAAACCTGTGCTCACTGTAGCAATTGGTTCAGAAGCCACTAAGACTTTTTGTTGATTAAAAGAAATATTTGAGTGCTTGCTCTTCTGCTGGGCAAAACAGATGGGGAGAACAGCATGTGGTCATGTAATTAAAATCTACTGTAATGCATACCCATGGGGTCACCAAGCAACATTAATTCTGGTATGGCTTGAATTGGGAGTGTCCAAGTGAAAGCTTGGGTTGTGCTGTGTGGGAGAAGGGATGCTTTTCCTGTACCCAAAGCTAGTTGTTGTTTTGAAGGAGATTGCTTCTGGATCTCCATTTTCTGATGGTGTTAAGAAGTAGGCTTTGTGAAAAGAACATCACAGTAGCCATGTTTTTCATGAAATACTGTAAAATCATGAGTGCTCATCACTGGTGTGCATTGGCTGGCTAAAGGCTTGAGTTAGCTCTGAAATCTCCATTTTCTTGAAACTTTTGCAGTAGATGAAAAGCATACGAAGACAACTTTGAGGTCAGAAATGGGGCATTAAAAGAAGCTTTGAAGGGAAAGGACACATTAAATCCTATTAATACTGAGTGGTATCAAATTCTACACACAACTGAGAGTCCCAGGCTCATATCCTACAGGCATTCTGATGTATATACTTTCATGCATGAAGTTTTTGTGAAGAAGGGGGCAAGGCACATGCATGAGATTTGAGGGATTAGCAGCAAACTTCAAGTTTTCACTTTGAACTTCGCGGTGGTTTTCTTAACCTTCTAGCTATATTTGATCACTTTCAACTTTATTTGTTCCTGGTGAAAAAAAAATTCAACCTATCCCTGTCTCTCTTAAGTTCTGTGTTGGATGTTAATTGTTGCAGGCAGATAGGGTCTTGACCTGGCAAATATGCACATGCTTTGCTGTATTTGCATGATTAACTCTTTTGAAGTGAAATAGATTGAGCCTTTGATACTGTGACTTGACAGAACTCCTTGAAGTGTGTGCACTCAGGCTGACTTACAGGTGGTGGGGGTTTAGCTCCACAGCGTTCACAGAGTTCAGTTAGAGGCATGGTGGGAGAGAGGATAACTGCAGGATCAAAACCTGGAAGATTTACAGGAAACAGAAGAAAAATATTTGAATATTAATCAAATGAGGCTTTGTTTACCTAATTAGATTGATAAAAGAGGGTTTAAAGCAGCATTTATTTTTCATCCTGACATTTTGTGTCCTATGATCCATCAGCTATTTTCAAAGAATCATGAGAAATAGCTAGAAAAAACAAGATTTGATTTTGTTAGCATGCTGATATGCCTTTCTCTCAGAAAACTGACAGAGGATATTGAATGGAAAGGGTACAAAATTGTCACGGCAGAGAAGTGCTTCCTGACTGGAAAGGTGTGAGAATTCTTTGAGTGATCTAAGGAACTTAACCTGAGAAAATACACGCCATAGAACCTGGCCAGCACTTTGTAAGGCCCTTGTGTTGTCCCTGTGCTGCTGCATCCAGCTCTAGGTTCCCTACGACAGGAAAAACATGGACCTGTTGGAGCGGATCCAGAGGATGGGTACAGAAGTGGTCATAGACCTGGGACACCTCTCCTGTGAACACAGACTGAGAGAGCTGGGGCTGTTCAGCCTGGAGAAGAGAAGGCTTTGGGGAGACCTTGCAGCCTGTTCCAGTACCTGAAGGGGCTACAAGAGAACTGGAAAGGGGACTTTGACAAGGGCTTGGGGTGATAGAACAAGGGGGAATGAACTTAAGCTGAAGGAGGCAAGATTTAGGTTATATATAAGGTAAAAATTCTTTACTGTGAGGGTGGTGAGGCACTGCAGCAGGTTGCCCAGCAAAACTGTGAATGCCCCATCCCTGGAAATCTTAAAAGCCAGGCTGGCAGGTTGGATGGGGCTTTGATGGAAACAGGTGATCTTTAAGGTCCCTTCCAACCCAAACCATTCTGTGTTTCGAAATGCATCAGTCTGAGATTGCTGGACTCAGCCAGCCTTAGTGCTGCATTTCCAGCACCAAACCCAAGGAAGAGCTGGCAGCAGTGTTGAGCAAAGGTGTTGAGGAGCCAGTGGCTGCCAGGGTTTGAGGCACAGGGGCCAGCACTGGGCTTAGGTAAGCCGGGAGTGGTTTTGGCTGGAGGCTTGAAATCTCACTGGTGCAGTGGGTTATTCCAGCAGAGGGCATCCCGGCACTGCTGGATATTGGCCTGCATGGCTGTTGGGGAGGCACATTAGTATGCCTTTGGTATGGTGCTGTCACACTTGGTATGCTGTGTCGCGTGTACGGTTGGTGGTGTTGTTCAGAGCCCACGCAGATCCACAAAGGCTTAATTAGGGTGTGCATTTGCTTTAGGTTCAGTGATGTAATTAGACATAAATTGAGATTTATGAATAATTTACAGAGTTTGATAGAGGAGGAATGAAAATTAAGTTGGGAAAGAAATAAGTTTGTGTATCTTAGCTCAGTGTTAAGAGTATTTTAAAACTGTTTTGGCATAGTCTTGATTGGCTGCTGTCGTAATACTTTCAGACATTAATTTGGTATTTATTATTAAAATTAATTAGATGTTAAATGTTTTTCACAAGTCAGACTCGGTTTTTTTTCCGTGGTGGAAGGTAATAGTGTTTATTCTTTTGAAAAGTATTAGTGAACCCCTCACTGTCCATTACATTTGTGCTTACATAGTATTGTTGGGAGGGGCTCAGGGATCATACCCTGTTCAATGCTACTGAGACATAGCAAACTAAAAATGTACAGCAATTCAGAATTCTGTAATTGATTTCCTCTCTCTTTTTGGGCTATCTTTTGAAGGGAGGATTTCCATTTTCTGGAACAACCTCTATTGCCCTCACTTCAGTGCTTGGCTGGTGAATTGCATTTCAGATCCTGTATGTGGAGCTGAGTGTTACTGACACTTACCTTTATTGCTTTCAGGACACAAGTCTAAAATACTTGCTTTTCATTCCCCTGTTAGCTTGGGTTGAGTTTTGTGCTCCAGATCTTTGTTATGGAACTGCTTGCCTTTGGTGACTGGACACTGAACCCACAGTGAACATTGTACAGTCGAAACATGAATGCTTTTCAAATTAGCCAGCTTGGTTGATGATTACTGCAAAAGGCAGGAAAATGTGAAAGCTAAGGTGGGTATTGCTCTGTCTGCCTAAATCTGATTTAGTAAACTAGTCGAGGTGTGTCTGTTAATGTCAGGGCCTGTTCTCAGCTCACACAGTCTGGCTCATCCATAGTAGGAAACTCCTACCATCTGCAGTGAATGTCAGCACCCAGACTGGCTCCTGTGGGGCCTCTGCACCAGGCCAGAACTTGGGCTGAAAAGTTATCTGGGTGAGGGCTAACTGCACAGAGCCAAAACTGTGCCAGGCATTGTCAGGGTCCAGTAGACACTATTAAGGTTTCTAGTAGACACTCCCATGTTCCAGTGCCTGATACTGTTTAGTTTGCTGGTATAGATGCAGTTTAGGAATTCTGCACTAACCTGTTACTAATTTCTCTTCTACTTTTGTGCTTTTTGTTAGGTTGACTTTATTTTATCACTGTGTTGGTGGAGGAACTCTGCCTTCTTCTGTCCAGAAATGTGGTGCGTGAATCTCTTATCTTTTTATCCATCTCAGTATGTGCAATACTGCACACATTGCAGAATTAATGAGGATTCACTTCACTAGAGTTCACCAACATGCATGTTTGCATGTTACAGGAGGGTAGGACCTGGACCCTAGCAGAGGATCTGTGCCATATGCACTCCACTAGCACTAGCTTTTTGTATTGTTTTTCATCTCTGTATTCATTAAAACATGTTCATAGATTATGGGAGCATGGAAGGTCTTCATGAATACATTGTCTGTATAATACCACATAGCATGACAATCACTCTCCATTGCATCTGCAACATCACTTAGAGACAGTGTTTTGTTTGTGTGTGGGTTTTGTGTATTGTTTTTTCTGAGGTACTGAATTCAAAACTTAATGTGGCATAGAAGCCTCACCTTTTCTAACCCAACATTCCCATGGCTGTTGCTTTCCTAGTAATATCTTGAGCCTTATTTCTGCTCAGGCTTCCTGTCTCTGTGTGCAGAAGGAATGACTCCATTCACCGTTTGCATCTTCTTCTTGTGTGAGAACCTGTAGGCCATAGCCAAGTTGCTGGTTTTTATTTTCACATGGATAAACTGAATAGTCAGGGATCAGCTGAGGTCTTTGCCCTAAGGTTTCTGTATGTGCTCTGGAGGGCAGCAAATGTGCCAGTTTTTTAGGCTGAAACAGCCAAAGGGCACTGTAGCCACAAGGAATGAGAAATGGAACATCTAACTCCATGGTGAAAAGGTTCAGGTAGCTTTCTCCATCACATCAGCTACCTGGCAGGGCTTTTCCTCCTTTCTCTTAGGACTGGGCATCACTTCTGGTGCACAATGATTTCTGCTGTCAGAAAAGTATCTGGACCATTGACCTTCACAGTATCTTATTAGTTGATGAGTCAGACAAATGGATGCTGTGTATCTGGGAATGAATTCCCATTGCATTGGGCACTAGGTTTTAGTAACAGAATTAGAAGACCAGCAACGATGCTGGGAGATTCACTGGGTACATAACAGGCTTTTACTAGGCTGTAGGGAAAGCTCCTTACTCATACATGTTTTTCCACTTCAGTTTCCACAGTTAATGTTTCACAGCACTTGAACTGCTGCTTTGCTGCTCCTGCTCCCCTGTAAAAAAATGTACCCAGGCAGCATATTTCATTGCAGGTTTCCAAGAAGTACAGCGAGATAGAGGAGCTCTACCAGAGACTGACAGCACGATATCCACAGGCTTCTCTTCCACTCTTGCCTAGAAAAGTTCTCTTCGTGGGTGAATCTGACATCTGTGAACGAAGAGCTGCGTTCAATGATATCATGAAATCCATCTCCAAAGATGAGGATCTAGCAACGAGTCCTGAGTTACTGGAATTTTTAGGTAACTAAAAGGTGTGCTTGATGAAAAAGCATTTGACTCAGGTAGTCAAAAACTAGAGAAGGCCAGATTAAAGGCTGTCACTGAAAATATCTTCTTGTGTGTATTTACAGTGCTGCATAGTCCTCTGTGCTAGGGTTTTGCCCTCCTCTCTGTGGACACATGCCTCATTCAGGAGTGTTAGTAGATATCTTCAAAGCAAGCATTGTGCTGTCATGTCTCTGATTTCCTACTGTAAATCAGAACATGTAACTCTAGAAGGCTAAATAATCATATTGTCATTGCGTGGACAGAGGTGGATCCCAGGATGGACCCTAAAGGGACAGGCTCTCCCTTAGTAAGCAACTCTTCCAAGATTTTTCTGGTTTTCATGCAAGTTATTAACTCTGAGAAAGATTTAAATAAAATGAAGATTCTATATTAGTGAAATGCATTCTCTGACTGTCTTGTTTTTTTGCTCTTGTTGCCTCTTCCAGTGACTCTTATGGTTCCTTTCGTCTGTCCCTTGGGCATAGAAGGGAGTCACTGAATGAATGGAACATACGAACTCTCTGCTTTTTATTCAGCTGAAAGCTGCTGAGCAGGAAATACCCCAGCCTGGTGCTGTGCAGGATTCTTAGTGGAGTGTTAGTTTTAAGGAAGTGAAGTTGCAAGGTGCTAACAAGTGTGAACAGCCCATTTTGCAAAAGTGTCAGGTGTGTGGCCACATTAGAAGTTGGTGAAACTGGCAGCTTCCTCAAGTCAAGCAGGGCAAAGCTGCATAGTACTTTTGCTAATAAGATTCTGGAGTGGGGCTTTTTTGGTTTTTCATTTGTTTTTTTCTCTGGCAGTGTTCTTTTGAAAGCAGACCCCTTGCACAGGGAATTCAGAATTCATGTTGATTGATCTTTGCGTGCTGGTTAACCTAACTGTGGTGTACATGTCTACAGCTGAACTAGCCTGGACTGTCTTTATCCTGTGCACAGATTGGGTGCAGATAACGTGACCTGCTCATTGAAATCTGTCTTAGAATAATGTAACTCTCACCCCACCAAAGCAGGTGGAATTCAGTACATACACTGCAGATCCTCAAGCTACTTGTGCATGCTTTCCTTACAGATCCTGGGGACATGGTTGATATAGTCAGGGATATTGAAAGAGAATCAGCATGGTAAAACACAGATAACTGTTGGAATAAGGCATGCTAACATTCCCTGCCTACCCTGAACAGTGCTCTCTTGGCTATAAGGGGAGCATAAGACCAAAGATGAGTGTGAATACCCACATTTAGTTAATGAAGTCTGCCCTGGGTCATTTTGCAGATGCAGACCTGAAAAGCTGGGTGAGATGAGTTTCCCATGCCATGTTAGTTCAACAATCAAAAGCATGAAACCATGAATTTTAGCTGTCATGGTTTTCACTAACCTTTTTTTTCCTAGTCTCATTATTTTAAATTGCTTCCCTGGACATCCAGAGACTTGACAGCAAGGAACAGTTTTCTCCTCATTCTTCTGGGCTCTGCATATAACAAGTATGGTGAGAAAACTTAGTTTCATGTTTCAGTTGGCTGAATTTTCTCAGTTGGATGGATCTTGCATTCTGAAGGGTGTTAGAACTTCAGGCATCATTTTTAAGTGTAAATTGAAGAGCTGCTGTGGAAACTTTTTCATGCTGTCCAGTGCTCTAATTTTAGCCCAAATTAAGTGTCAAAAAGTGAACTTTATCTCAACGACCTATGTGGAAGTTAACTGCCTCATCTAAGCAGAGTATTTACAGCCCTGTGTAGCCAGTGAAGAGAAATAGGCACTTTGGAGAGAATCTTCTCATATGACTTTTTGGATGGGATGAATCACCACATGGAAAATCTATTGTTTCTGTGAGATACAGAAGGAACATAAATAAGCAGATTTGACATGCACTGCTGTGTCTCAGATAAAGGTTCATTTCCTCTGTCTTTCTCTACTTAACTGCTCTAAATCAGTAAACAGATCAGACACATAATGACACATAGTGGATAGTGGGTTCAGTGAGAATGTTGAAAGAGTTTCGGAAAAGCTGATCACATCCTTCATTCCTTAAACAAAACCATCAGAAACAGGTGCAAGGTATTAAAAAACTGTAGTTGTTATCCTGTGTACTCAGTTTTGCATCCGTTATTGTGTTTTGCAGGTACAAAGTCTTCTGGTGCCATTGAATTCAAGGGTAAAAACATGCCTGATGACAGGGAGAAAGAAGATGAAGAAAATGAGGCCTTGGATTTTTTCAAAGAGGAGAAGACACCTGACTTAATCTCACAGCTTTTATCAGTACAGAAGGTCAAAAAAGGAGAGGAAAAAGAAGAGGAAGAGGAGGAAGAGGAAGAAGTTCTAGACCCTCTTGGTATAATCAGGTATGGCTGCTAGTGCCTTTGTTATTTAGATTTTAGCCTAGTTTTCTGAGTAAGGCTGTTCTATGTCACTGTCTTCTCATCCCAAAATTTTATTCCATTGACCACTTCCAGCTGAATTTCACAGAGAAGGAAAGGCCTCTGCGGTTCACAAAGGAAGTGCCTTGGTAGGGGAAAGAGACTTTATAATTGCTTTTCAGTGCATTCCTCAGGAAATCCAAGTGACAGGGACATTATGAGTGCCTTGATTACAGCTCCAGCCATAGGAGGCACTTTACTGGGCACTGCAGGGTTCTGCCACAAAGCATCAGTGCCACAGCATCCAGTGGATGTGCTGTTCTGAAGCACACTGCTGCTTAGTGTCTGGAACTGCTTTTGAGCTCACCTGTGTCTACAAGGAGGTGAAGTTAGAGCAGCTTAAAGACCAAAAGAGTCAACATTTCAAACATAATATTCACAAATAGGCATTTCTTTCTTTCTTCCCTTGTCTGAAGGTTTTACATGCTCAGTGTCACTTAGGCATAAGCAATAACACCTTGAGAAACAGTAAGTGAATCAAAGATTTCTGATACTGATCTAGATTTGTTTACCTGTCCAGTAATTTTCAGACAGTTATTTTCTTCACTTTTAGGTAGAATTTCTCACTGAATTCCAAAACCATTTCTAACTACTGAAGCCTGGAAGCAAATCTAGTTTCTTGGTGGCTGGAATCATGAGTACTGACTACTTTTTTGGGGTGACTCAGGCTTTAGATGTCTAAGTAGAGAAGGCTTAGCTGTTCTTTATCTTCAGTAAGCACTAACTGACTCAACTGAATTGTTTAGCCACCAGCCACTACTGAATGCTCTTTGTTTTGGATCCAGACAGTGGTTTCAAAATGCTTCTTCGTAGCAATAGGCAGTGAACTGATAGGAACAAGCCGGAGCCCTCTCTTGGTGTTTCCCAATAGCATTTCCAGGGGACCATTCACTCCATGCTCTAAGCTGGAGTCACCCACACTAAGTTTGGTCAAATGCAATGATTAATACTGGAATCACTATTTGGACTTTGCTCCTGGTGTTATAATCATATATAATAGTGGATCTCCAGATACCATCCTTTTTCCTTGAAGTATTTAATCCTTTACATATCACCAGAAAACTCTGAGTATTATTCTTTTGACAAAACATGCTTAATTACTCAACATCAAAATCATTCTTTTGTTGAAGAAGAGTTTAAAAATTTAAATAACTATGCACAGGGACAAGTTAGATAAAGCAGTACTTCCCACAAAATGCTAAGTTTACAAAAGAAGCTGTCCTTTTTTGGATAGGAAAATGATCTATTGGCTTAGCAAATGCAATGTTATGTTTTCCAACTTATAACAAGTAGAAGCTATAAAGATCTTGCTATGCCAAAACAAGCAAGAAGTTTGCTTTTCTGCTCTGCACAGTTTGACATAGCATTTGAAAATCTTGATTATTTTGGTCTTTTAATGCATTGAAGAAAGACAAGATCTGGTATTTAATCCTCGTTTAGTTTATTGCTTCCATTCCTTTCGAGGACTGAATTCTTCCTGAATCAAAATAGCTTCATTTATGTAAGAAGTTCTTCACTGGGACAGAGCTGCAGTGTGACATGTTAATGCAGTCAGATGGTTTTCACTCTTAACCAGTGGTTGGCTATCTATAGAAGAAATTTCCATCTGTATTTATTATTATTTTTGTGAATCTCACATGTACAGTGTTGAGGCAGAAACGTCAAAGTGGAAATGAGAATCCTGAATCTGATTTTACATTGTCTCTGTTCTGCTGTAGCTCATCCTGGTAGTTACTTTCAGTTGACATCAGTGGAGCTCTGATTGGGCATAAACACTGTGTCCTGGCTCTGTGCCATTTAGTAGTAGGTGTCAATTAAGAGGCCAAAGGCAGGAGCTTAGTTTTCAGTGGATGGGCAGTTCTTGGGGACCATTTTAGGCTATATCCTATGCCTGTTAAAATGTGCTTGTGTGCTTTGATGAGGGAGCTGCAGTTCTCATAGCTTGAGTGCTTCAGATATGCTTGAAGTTACTTTGGGATGGAAGTGAACAAAAGGGGAGGTGATACAGATAAATGTGTTTAGTAGTCAACTGCACCCTAAGGCCTAGTAAATTCAGGCTAAAAAGGGGAAAAATAAAATCCATGAGCCTTTCCTCTCTGAAAAAAAACTGTGAAAAGATGTGAAGTCGGCACTGAAACAAGCCAGTCCATCCCCTACAGTACTGGTGGCCAGAGTGCTTTGAGCAGCAAAGCTCCGACCTAAATTGAATCATGTGTTTGGCATAATCTTACAGGTTTTTTGCTTTCTGGATAAGGATGAAACTGCTTCAGTAGCACAGGCCTCCATATGTTGTCAACACGCTTCATTTGGTAACAACTTCTCCTCCTGGGCCAGAAGGCTGTGACTTGGATTAAGCCCAGCACTGCTGCTGTGCTGCTGAACCACCCGATATTCTGTTAAATATACTGGCCTTAGGGGTAAAATGCTAAACTCAGGCCTTTATTTTCTGGTTTTGTATTGCTGCTGATCATCCAGGTGGAAGCTCATGATGGCCTGGTTCCTTTTGCCTGCAGGAGACATCTCAGTTGTGCTGATTCTCTTCCTTGCATTCAAGGCTGCCTGAGTTGCTCTTTGATGTCAGGTGGGCAACTCACTTGCCAATTCAGCTCTTCAGCTTTTATGGGTATTAGTGATGATCTGCAAACTCTGTATTTCTCTGCTATATGGTTCTCATGCCCCAAAGGTTTCTTTCTGTGTTAGCAGGGTGATCTTGGGATTCTTAACAACAGAAAGACTGGGTTTTTTCTTTTCTAATCAGAAACATACCAAAAACCATAATGTGTATTTGTGGTTGTTTTCAGCTATTAGCACCCTTCCTCCTTAATAGCTTTTACAACAGGCCTGGTTCTTCCTAGAATAAAAGTTGCCCAAAATTATGTCACATTTGTGGGGTGCAATGTTGAAATTTATTTGAAATATCTTTTCTCTTCTTCATCCTCTGTCTTTTGCGATATTTTGGAGTATTATTATTTCAGCATATTGTCACCAGTTATTCTGCACGTTTTCTTGGACATTTTTAGAAATCTTTTCAGCTCTCATAGCAAACTTTTTTTTAAAGTTAACATATTTTCCTTTTTTTTTCCTTTTATTTGCTCCAAAGCCACAAACATTATAATATTCCTTTGTTAAAATGTTCTAATTCCCTTTATGAGTTGGAAATCAGATATATATTGAACTCAACATTATAGGCACAATGTTAGGTATATTGATTTATCTTTTTATCACTCTCCTCTAAATCCTTCCATTTCAACATTTGCAGATACATATTTTTATGTCTGTGGTAGGCTAACATATTACTTTGGCAATAGATCAGGATTTTTGCAGTTGCACTATCTTTGTACACTGCTGTGTTTTAAAAGATTTTCCCTGAAAATTGCAAGTAGTACTGTGTGGCTCGTCACAATTACAGGAGGTTCTCCAACTGAAGTGCCTTCAGGAATGAATGAAGCAAGAGCACTGATCTGAAAGAGGCTAATCCTTTGAAGGGCATGGCATGAAAGATAGCCACAAGTTGGATGAGCTGTTCACCTGCAGGTCTTGGTACTGCTGAAAATTCTGCTGTGGAAAAAGGTGTAATTTGCCAGTGGTTTGAGGAGAGATTGGCACAGAGTGAAGATTGCTGTGTGAAGCAGGAATCCAGAGCAGCACCAGTACTGTCAGCTCAGCTGTGCCAGGGTGCCCTGGTTGGGGCTGACTGAGCAGTGTCTGACTGTGTCTATACCATTACATTCTCCTGTCCTCCAAATGTGGATTGCTACATCCAGAATGCCCTGCTGGAAATGGCTGCTGGCCCGTGCTGCCTCCTGGGCTGTGGTTAGGATGGTTTAGGAGAAGATGTGTTGTCCCATGCCAAGGGGGTAAGCAGGGACTGAACAGCTGAACTGTTGAACTGAGTTCTGTGCTCAGGCCCAGGGTGTGAAGGAATTATAAGAAAGACAGTAAGGCTCTGAGCACCTCTGCCCACAAAGCTTTCTCCCATGTTTGCTCCAGTCTGCCCTCGAAGTTCCTTAAGGTTTTGCTTTATATAGGGAATTCAGGCATCCAGTTGTAAATTTTTTTTACTTGATTCAAGCAGGATCAAGTTAGCATTTCTAGGTCTGAATCTTAAAGCAACTGAACTGAGTGTTGTCTTCTTCCTCTGTGGATGAAATACTCAGTTTTATTGTTTGTAGGTTGAAGCCAAGAGCTTTAGCATTTCTCTCCTCTCACTGTGTAGTTAAAACAACTCACCTTAGTACTCATATTCAGTTTATTCCAATAAACCTCAGACAGCAGCTGATTAAAATGACTGAGAACCAGCTCCTCTGCACAAAGCAGCAACAATTTTGCTAAAGGACTGTGACTGCCTAATGGGTTAAAACAAGCAGCAGCCCTTCCAGGGCATTCATTTTTTCATCTGCAATTAACTTCTGAGGTAATATTTGTTCACCATTTTGGGAGAACCCACCTTTTCCTGTGCTTTCCTTTTCTGTCTTCATCAGTCCTGCACAGCCCTCTCAGGAACCTCTCCTCCACACATGGTTCCTCCCTTCCGTCCTTTTTCCTTTGCCTCCCTAAATCTTTCAGTGACAGGATATATTTCCTGAACCTTAGGGTTTTCCTGGCAAACTGCACAAGGATCCAGAAGTGGGTATTCCCCAGGCAAGAGTTCTTCTGTCTCCTTGTGGGTCCTGGACAGTTTCTGTCTCGACTCTCTGCCTTTGCTATTGTTTGGAGGATTTCCCCACATGGCTTCTCCCCGTCCAAATTTGTGCCTTTCCTGTGGAATACAGACAGACACTTGAGTGGGTGGAAGCTTTGCATCTGTTGTGTTTAAATGCAGATACAGCTGAGTCCTGACAATAGTTAGGAAGCGATGGGGCTGGTCAGGGCTGACCTTTTGGGGGCCTTCTGCCAAAGGTTTTTTCAAAGCCTTGCTGCTGATTGTTGCTGGGGTCAAGCTCAAGCACCTCCAGAGCCAGAGGTTTGCCGTTGCTGGGTTTAGTTGTTCTGGAGATTATTGAAGGACTCAGGGCCTTCTCTGGCTGCAGATGAAATGGGTGATGGCTTTGAGCAGCAGATTGGCAGGGAATGAGCAGCCAGGAGCCAGCTCCGGCCTTGCCAGAGCCCTGCAGAGCCAGGCAGGCTGCAGGAGGGAGGTAGGTTGGCACACAACCAGCAGTTGTTTCTGGATCGCATCCTACACCTTCGTGTTTCCCAGCCCCTTAATGGCAGCCAGGCTAGAGTTTGTTCATCCCACTACTCCCTTCCCTTCCCTTTCCTTTTCTTCCCTGTTGTGGCAGAAGAGCCACGGATGACCTCAGCCTTTTGTCTTTGGGGAGGATATGAGTGGCAACATTTGATCTTGCTTCCTCTGCCAGAAAGTTTGGGCTGCTGAGGTGGGCTGAAGAAGAGGCAGAAATCATCCTACATTTAGCATCTTTCCACGTGGTTTTATTGATGGAGTGCCCAAAACTGTAATACGTGAGGGCAGTGTTCTTACTCGTGGATTGTCACCTCCAAGGAAGAAAATTTCTGCAGGCTGGAGTGGTGTCGTGGCACAGCTGCTGCCTGCTGGACAGATGGTCTGGAGCAAACTTGTAAAAATGTGTGTTCAGCTGCTGTGCCTTCTGGTCCTTGGCTGGCAGGGTTGTATTCCTGCCACTCCTTGGGCATCCTCCTACTCCTCAGCCACTCACCAATTCACAGCTGCCTTTTGGTTTAGCCAGGTATGTGTCTGAGTTCCCCTCTGAATCCAGTAGGATACATGTACAGCAGTAGAAACACCAGTCTGTTTGTCCAGATCAGCTGAAAGAGTGTGAAGGTGTCAAAACACCAGAGAAAAGATGCAGGTTGCTTTTCTTTAATAAAATTCAGATCGTTAAAACAACGAACAAGAAAATAAAAAGCTTTGTTTTCCTAGCAGTGTGTATATCCATGCTCACAGCTGTGAAGCCTTCAGAGATTTAAACAGACAGATCTTTATTTTCTGTTGGTTATTGAGTCACAAGCTTAGGTTGCAAGGCATGCTTGACCATCACTTTGCCAAGTGACACAAGTATTTGTCGCAATTCCAATTCAGCTGCTGTCAGATTGGCAGTTCGCAAAATCCCAGTAAACAACCCCACTGGTTTTCAACTGACAGCTGAAATTTTTCTGAAAACTACAGACATAGCCTGGTGGAGTGTTCTTCCCTGTCAACGTGAGGAGAAAGAAGAAAGGGCAGCAAAAAAGTCTGTATTACCCAGTTAAAGGATAAGCCTTGCTTATTTTTCATAAATTGTTTGCTCTCAACCCTTTTTAGGGGCAACCTTGTAGCCTCTCCTTGGAGGTGTTGTAACTGAGTGGCTGGAGAGCAGCAGGATGGGAGGGATGATCTCCTTGCAGCAATTCAGTCCCTCCAGTTTGTCTCCTCTGAACTTTTTTGTGTTTATAGGTGCTTTGTGAGTGATTTTCCCATGCAGTGGTTTTTTTTTCCTCTTCTGCTGCCAGTCCCATCTCCTGAGCACAGCTTCCAGTGTGCTGCTTTATTGCAAATCTTGCTGTCATCTCACAGATGGAAGGTTGAGGGTGATTGAAAAAAAAGAATAAAAAATGAAACCATGTTTGGCTGCTGGATCTCACAGAATCATCCATGTTCTTTCTGTGTTGTCTTCTGAGTACAAGAAACCTGTTCTCTTGGGAAGAGAACACTACCAAGGCCTGTGTAACTGCAAGTGGTGGAACTCTGAACCTTTCCTAGCTATACTTTCCAGCCATGGGAATGGAGTTTGATCTGTGAAGGACTTGGCCCTCTTCTCTGATTGCTGTTCATTGGGAAGGCCAACTGAATGGAAGTGCACTCAGGAAAACTGAGGTGTTCTGGTACTCCTGGGCTTGTAGTTCCCATATGTTATATCCATAAACACTCCTTCAGGGGAGCATATTGGACATGTTTTTGCTATTATGTCTGCTTCTGGCAATCAGAAAAGACTGTACCTGGGGTTGAGAGCTGGAGACCTCACACTGTTGGAGAGATTTGGAGAGGAGTGGATACATAACTTGAAGATTTAAAGTTGTCTGCTCTGTGTTTTATTTTGGAAGTAGTAACTTCCCTGACCTAAGGAAAACTTGTGAGAGTCCTCCCCTCTGCCAGCAATGCCCTTATCTGCTTTCATATTTTCTTGACTAATGTTGGATTTTTGGTCCCATGAGATTATACAGTCATTATTTCCCCAGGTTTTGAAGCAATTGCCTGGCTTCAATTTCAGTGGTAGGTTTCTGTCATGACTGGCTTGAGTGATTCCAGTACATACACAGCTGGAACATGAGGATCCTTTGGGAAGAAGTTTAAGTAATTATTTTAATGTGCTTCATTTTCTTTCTGATTAGAACACTGAATATACTTTAATGGGTTTTATAAATAGTTAATTTGTGTTTATGCCATCATGCTAAACCCAAAGGGCTGAAAATAGGCCTCTAGTCTTTGTGGTGTTAGAGCTGTGTGTACCATCCGGTGGTGTTTTCAAGCAGAACGCAAATGTAACTACACCTGGGGTAAAATGCAGCAAGAACTGAATAGCTTAGTGCAGCACTTCATTGCAGCATCAGACTGTAAGTGAAGAACACTTAACTGGAACTGCAGAGGGAATTGCATCCATGTAAATACTCAATTTGGAATTTGACCAGATTGCTAAAGTAGATAGTCTGCTTTTAAGGAAGATTTCACAGGATTTTTAGCAGACCTAGTTAATTGTTTACAATGTACTAAAGCAATAAAACTTAACCACACACTTTCTGTATATAGAAGAACTGCAGAGCCAAGTAATATCAGAGAACTGGAATGAAATACCATTGCCACTAGCTGGCATCAGCTTTCAAATAATTCCCATAGTCCTCTGAGTGAACTCTCAGCTTTTGGTTTCCCCATCCTTTTTAACAGAGATGCATTGGTAGCAGAACTAACCAGCACTGAAGACATGCAGGAGCTGCTGTGAGCTGGTCTGCAGGCATATTCAGCAAGTCCTTACTTAACTGGGACAGGTTTGTAGGAGGCAGGAGATGCTATAGAAGGGCCATAGGGTAAATTTATGACTACACCGAATCAGAAGTGTCTTTTTTTCACTTCTGCTCTGTGAGACCATTGAACATGATGTAATTGGGCAGATTTAAACATGTTTTGTTTCATGGACTTTGCAATAATAGGATGACTCAAGTCCTTAATTAGAATAAAAAAGCATTACCTCATCAATGAGCCTGCTCCTTTCACTAGGCACGGGAAATCTTTAACCGACAGATGCAAGCAACTGCTCATAGATGAGACAGACTGCTAATGAGGGATGGATTCAGAGCTGCCCTATTGCTTTTCTGTTCACCGACTATAACAGAATTGTTTGCCATAGAAGAAGCTGTCCATGGGGTGAATGTGTGCTCAGTTTAAATCGAGATGGGAGACTTGCTTTTCTTTTCATCTGATGCTGTCAGGTCTCTAATTCAGCAGACTTAATAAAACCATTGTTCCCTTTTCCCCAGGGATCAGCTGCAGACATTTCTGTCTTTGTTTCAAAGGATCAAAGAATTAGCTTTTGGAAAACCATTTTTGGAAGCAATCTGTAAAACTTTGCCAAAAATGCATGAATTAGCCATTGTAACTATAGGCCGGTACTAATTAACACACCTGGGGATCACATTTCTTGCTACTGCCCTTGCAGCAGTTGGCCAGGTCTGGAATCATCTGAAGTGCCAGTTAAAGGAGGAATGTCCCTAAGGACAGGCACACATCTGAGACTCGGCAGCTCTGCATTCTGCACATCAGTTTCTTGGGTCATATCACAGTACTAAAAGGTTAGATCTCTCCCTTACCCCTTTGGTAAAAGGAATAAAACTGATGCTGTAGATCTGCCTGGGGAAAAGAAATTCTTAATTTCTTTGTTTTCCATTACCTTCTATAAATTTTGGAAATACTCAAAACCTTTCTTTCCAAATTGCCTGTGATGCTCAGTCATGTCCAGATCATAAAGGGGGAGTGAGATTTATCGTCACAGTGAAATACATAACTGTACAAGGTGCTTTGACTGTGGCTAAACTAGTAAATTATAGCAAACAGGAACTCTAGTGTTGCTTTTGCCAATTAGAATAAAGTAGTTTCTGCCCAATGGCTGCATCCTTCTGATCCTCAGAGGAAGTTGGCCATGTCCAAAACAGGAAGGGCCCTAAGCTTGCAGTGATCACCCAACTATGTCCAGGCATCATTTGGGAAAGCAATAATTAGCCCGGGCCAGATTCATGCCAGGAAGTAACAGTTAATGTGCCATTATCTGAGCCCAGCCTCTGACCACATATATTTGCTGGTATAGGTTTTAGCTTTTTGTTGCAACAGGGCAGCCTGAAGAAGGTGCATGTTTAAGAGTCAGAATTGGAGCCACTGGGGTCCTGTAATGAGGCTTTTCTTGATGCAGGCAGTGCTAAGTGTATGCCTGACACTTGAGGATGCTCTGTCATCATAAACCACCAACAGCATTTTGCAGCAAGCATGGAGCTGGCTGCTGTGGTTCCTCTCAGCTGGCACTCTTCTGGATGATGGCAAAGCTCCGGAGCTCATCCAGGACTGGATGGGTGCAGCCTGCCTCTTTTGGACTGTAACAGTTGAGCCACGTAGGTGTGAGCTGTGGTGTGTCAGGCAGCTTGGAAAAGGTCTTGACTTGGATTTTCACAAGTGTAGGCTGTTTTCTGAGCTCTGCTCTCTGAACCATGAATTTCTGTAATAACTGCTGCTTATTTGGCTCAATACACAAACAGGTTGGAGTGCCTTGGATGGAAGACTTCCAAGATTTCCTCTTCCTTTATTGCTTTTTGTCTGTGATAGTATCTGAGGCGTATTTGAAGGCATCATTAAACACAAAACATGGTGTCATGCTCTCAAAACATTATCTGGACCCATTTGCAACAGACATCTCATTTTTCATCTGTGTGTTGGGTTATCTGCCAGCCTAGGCTGTTGTTGTGTGTAACACTCTTGTCCTGGAAACTTCTTCCCGAGTCATCCATCTTACTCATCTTGGCTATGAATGACAGAGCCTTGGCCCCTAAGGTCCTGTAATATGAAAAAAAGTAAATCCATTCTCACGAGGCTCCTGAGGGCTAACCCTCACTTCCTCCCTCAGAGGCTGTTACAGCAAACCCTGACCTCACTGGACTTGTTTTTATTTATTCAGTGGTGCTGCCAAGAGACAAAGGCAGTGCTACACAGGGTGGGATGCTGAAATGGGAAGGAGAAGCCTGTGGTCCGGAACTGCTGGCCAGGGTTTCAGGAGAATTAGTTTTCAACTCTTCATTGCAAAGGCATAAAGTTCAGGCTGCAGATAGCTCAATTCTGATTTTCAGGACTGCACTTCATTCCTAAACTGTAAAAGAACAGTACTCGCATGCCCTGACAGGTAGAGGTCCAGAGAGAGTGAATTCTGCAAGGTTGTGAGGTGTTAGGGGTTTGCTGGCAAACATAGCGGTTTGTTGGCAATAAGCACTGTTTAGGTTGTCCTTGGCATATGGTCAGAGATGTTATCCAGCCTGTTGTATCGCTTTACTTTCATGAAGGACCATCCTTGGTCTTCCAGTCATTTTCCAGGTGTTGGCAGCAGAGCACTTGTTGCTCACAGGAGCGTTGCCATCATGGTGCTGTTCTGTGCTACTGATGGATATTATGAAGGATGCCAAGTTGTCCTTAAATCCTACAGCCAAATGGAAAATGTGGCAAAGGACAGCCTCCTTTCTGCTCTTTACTTATTAGTTCTTCCTTGGAGGGGCCTCTCTCAAGGATCATTTCCAAAAGGTGGCATGGAGAAGACTGCATCGAGCTTGCCTCCATATGCAGTCCTCTGGCAGTATCTCACCAACCTTTGCTCCTTCAAACGCCCCCCTATGCCTTTGTTCTGTGCCCAGAGCATGGCACAAGCAGTGTTTCAGGCTGTGACTCTGCAGAGCTCTAGCACAACCCTCACATCATTGCAAGCACTTGAACTGAAAATCAGATAGAATAAATAATAATTCTAGAACACCACACAGAGCAAGGGAAGACCAAGGCCAAGTGTTTTATAATATGGATACAGCCCTGCCCCAACCTTCTCGTTCAGCAGGGTAGGTGTGTGTGCTGCCTTGTGTGCTCATGGCACCTCTGCCCTGGAGTTCTGTCAGTTGTAGGAAGGTAGACAGCCTCAAAACCCCTCCTTTTCTTGGAGAGACCACAGGCAGGTGTGGTGGGTTAACCCTGGCTGGACACCGGGTGCCCACCAATGCCACTCTATCACTGCCCTCCTCAGCTAGGCAGGGTAGAGAAATTATAATGAAAGACTCATGGGTTGAGATAAGGACAAGGAGAGATCACTCACCAGTGACTGTCACGGGCAAAACAGACTCTTACTTGGGGAAATGAATTGAATTTATTACCAATCAAATCAAAGTAGAATAATGAGAAGTAAAACTGAATTATAAAGCACTTCCCCCCACCCCTCCCTTCTTCCCAGGCTCAACTTCATTCCTGATTTTCTTTGCCTCCTCCCCCACAGCAGCACAGGAGGATGGAGGAATGGGGGCTGTGGTCAGTTCATCACACATTGTCTCTGTATCTCCTTACTCCTCAGGGGAGGACTCCTCACACTCTTCCTCTGCTCCACTGGGGATCCCTCCCATGGGATGCAGTCGTTCAAGAACAGTGCTCCAGTGTGGGTCCCCTGTGGGGTCACAAGTCCTGCCAGCAAACTTGTACCAGTGTGGGCTTCTCTCTTTACAGGCCCTGCCAGGAGCCTGCCCAGTGTGGGGTCCTCCGTGGGCTGCAATGGCACAGTTGCCTCATCCTAATCTGCACCACGGGCTGCAGGGGAACTCTGCTCTGGCATCTGGAGCACCTCCTCCTCCACCTCTTTCACTGACCTGGGTGTCTGTGGGGCTGTTTCTCTCACATACTCCTCTCCTGGCTGCAGTTGAAGAATAGTTTATCCTAGAGGCACTACCACTGTGGCTGATGGGCTCGGCCTTGGCCAGCAGCAGGTCCATCTTGGAGCTGTTTGGTGTTGGCTCTGATGGTCATGAGGAACCTTCCAGCAACTTCTCACAGAAGCCACTCCTCTGTCCCCTGCCTGCTATCAAAACCTTGCCATGCAAGCCCAATACAGCAGGTACCAGTGTCCTCTCTTGGGAGTGCAGAGAAAAGTGAATAAAGACAGGAGTGGGGCCAGGAGCTGCGGATAGGGAAGTGTGGAGGGGCTTGATGACAGGAACAAGACAGCCCCATGAATCAGCAAATGGCATTTCAGCCATATCTGATGCACTATATGTTTACAGTCACACTGACCCTGTGGTGTTGGTTCTGTGTCCTAGCCATGTGGCATGCAAAATGTCTGCTGTAGCATTCCTCCTTAGGGATCCAAATTCTGAAATGCCCTGTCTGTTTTCTGTCTGAAATCATTCTTCCCCCAACACTGCCATATCCACTGTAACACCAGGGAGTAAAAGCTTAAAACATTGTGCAGTTATTTGTTACTCCCCTGCTGTCATCAGCATCATTTCAGCACTTTTGAACTAGTCCTACTGACACAGATCAGTGATTCTGCTCCCCCTCCTGTGTACTCAACCAAAGAGTCCCCTTAGCAAACCTCAGGGAATTTCTCACATGCCTCCAACTTATTAGATGGCACAAGATTTTTCACTGATGTAAAATGGCATAACTTTAATGTTCTTTGAGTGCATCTAGGATTTGTGAGTCAACTGACTGACCTAAAGGATCAAATTATAGGCCCAGACTCAGACTGTGAGTCAACAGCTGCTAAACCTGGAGAGACCTCTCCTTGGGCTCAAAGACCACTACACGCTTCCTGCTCTTTGTCCCTACAGAAGCCTGAGGTCTCACATTGTCTGGGCTATGAAAGCCTGAGATGTTTACCAGCATTTCTACCCACAGCCTATGTTTCCTGATCCATTTTCACTGTAGCATCCCTTGCAGCACAGGAATTGTCAGTGTTTCTAATGGAGCCAGCCCCAAGGGTCCAGTAGGCAGTAGCAGATCATCAGCAGCTCAGCAGGAATGAGGAGCAGGGTCTGCAGTGTATCAGTTGTATGGATCTACAGGCTTGGGTTGCTTGTGTCTCGGCATAATTCTCCAGGGATTTGAGATGGTAGTCAGAGGCCGTGCTGAGATAATCCATCTGCCATCTCTTTAGAGGACTGTGAGAATAGCAAGGGTTGCTCTGGCTGGGCTAAGCGAGGGATTTTTTTTGCCAATAGGAGGGAAATGATTTTGGTTATGATTCTAGAATATTATCGTGTCTGCCAAGTAACACCAGCATTGAGTTGAACCTCATACACAAGGCAGAACACTTGTGAAGACTACTTATTTCTTCTTTTAGTCACGTGTTGTGTCTTGCTTGCATTTAGCAGGTTTCTGCCATTCAGTGGCCGACCCCACTGTGCTCCACAAAGGGCTCCTGGTGCTTCCCCAGCAGGATTCTCCCTTCAACCTGGCAACCAGTTGTTGGGCACACTGAGCTCAGTGCCCAGGCCCTGAAATTACTTATTTGAGCAAAAGCTTCTCTGCTGTGAAGTCAGACCAGTTAGCAAGAAAAACATAAATAGAAATCCAATTTAAAAATCCAGAATTATGTCATCTGTTTTTCTGTTTGCAGCAGAAAAGCTGCCACTGCAGAGCCTCAGTGACTCGCTTGGCAGGGAGAGTTTGTTGCCTACAGTGGTGTGACTGTTCCTACAGTCTGACCTCCAGCAGTGTCTGCATCATCACAAGTGGAGTTGCTTCATGCAGTAGGTATATCAATGGCCCGGGGAATATTTCACTCAGAGCAATTTTATCTTACCTTTGTTTTAAAAAACAATGAACTAGTGAAACCTCTAGGCAGGAGAGCTGTGTACTCTTTTATGGAAGAGGTTTTGATCTCATGATCAGCAGGAGAGGCAGCAGCCAGAGCACGGCGCTGTGTCTGCAACAGCAGTGTCATTTAGCTCTGACAATGTCTAATTGTGTTCTTCTCTATTGTAATTCCTGTGCAGCCATCTCTGAGTTATGGTGAGAGGTTTGTATTACGCATGGCACAGCCACGAGATAAAAAAGTGACCTCTGTGAGCAGAAACATGTGGGTGAAGGAACCAGGCTCAGCCCCACCATCTCCTCTTGGGCTGTGTCGTGGAGCAGTTGAGACCCTGCGCTTTGGAAGCAATCTGCCCAGCTTCCAAATCCTGCTTGGCTACTGCTGGTTACCACTGCCCTGGTAACCAGCCTTTCTCAGGCTTTTTATAAGCTCTCTAGATGTGGCGTGACAGGTATGTCAGGCAGAATTTTAGAGTGGAACATCATGTACAGGTTGCTAGAGGTTTTCTGTAGATTGGGGGTCAATCTGTGCAAATACCAGGCAACAAAAAGGAAAGACACCCTTCAGACTGAGTTTTGCATGGAGCATCTGTCATTAGAGAGGCCAGACATTTTTTGGTGCAAGTATCCTTGCTTGTTGTGTTATCTCCTAGAGGCTTTTCTGTTGACAGACAGACAAAAATTAGAGTTGTGCCTGCACTCTGGGCTCCTGTACCCATTCTGCTTTAGATTGCAATGAGGGGGAATTCAGGTGAGGCAGCAGTGCAGGGAAATGAGTCTCCTCCCAGGGAGCACAATGTGAGGCTGGGGGGCTGTCAAACATAGGTAGCACGAGATGCTGCTGGATATGACCTCATTCTGTTGTGAGGAGGTGAAGATTAGGTAACACAAAATGAAAATCATATAAATATATATGAGCAACAGTTAGGCTGCCTGTCCTTGGGAGCAGGCATCAAACACTTGCAGATCCTGTTGATTTCACTTTGTCAAGGCCTGTAGTGAGAGGACAACTTTAAAACTTTCAGTTTTAGGCTGAAAGAGTGGATGTAGATGAGATAAAAGTACAATAAGGGTGATGAGACATTGACACAGGTTGCCTGGAGAAGTGGATGCCCCATCCCTGGAAGTGTTCAAGGTCAGGTTGGATGGGGCTCTGAGCACCCTTGTGTAGTGGAAGATGTCCCTGCCCACAGTAGAGGAGTTGGACTAGGTGATCTTTAAGATTTCTTCCAACCCAAATAATTTTGTGACTTTATAGTTCTATCATTCAGAGGTATGAATGCCCAACACTTCTGAAAATGAGACATCAAGTATTCACATGTTGAGTGCTTTTCAGAAAATATTCAAATACATCTAACAAGAAGCTATGGTGGTATGTTCATGTGTATGGTTTTAGTGTTGAAGAAACCAGTCACTTCTCCAAAATGATTGCTATTTGTCGCTTTCACTTGCTAGTTATAAGAATTCTTAGTACAACATTGATACTTTTAGTACCTTCAATATCCTCTTTGTGAATCCTTTTTAAAAGTTTGGTCCTGAATCAGTTGACCATGTGACAGTTAAGATGCTCACTAGCAAATTTTTTTCACACTCTGTTTCAGCTTGGTTGACTTGGGTTGTGAAGCTGGTCAGGATGTTTTGTGAAGAATGTCTCATAAAGGACTATGTTGGCAGGTTGATTTCATTGCAGTTGTTATATTTAAATTCTTGTCATATGGCACATTTTACTGCTGAGTTTACTCCATGTAGATGTCACTTTACAGGCATGAAACAGAGTACTCATTCAAGAATTTGTTGGTTTTGAAGCTACAAAACTGTAACAATTATTAATTGGTGTAAGCAAATGGATTTTTTTCTTAGAGTGTAATTTTTACATGTTTAGGGTTAAAACATGAAGCTTCTTCCTGAAAATAACTTCATTAGGATTAATAGTGACCTTAAAATAAATAAATCAAGGAATAATGTCTAGCAGAATTTGTTAAGTTCAAACTGTTCACCGTAATTTTTTTCCTGATAAAGCTTCTGTTCTCCAAAAAGATTTTGCATTTATTTAAGATTTGACATGTATTTTGTCTTTTTTCAAAAACTGACTGGCAAATATAATTGTTTATTTTCGGTGGTCAGCAGCTGTAGCTGGTTATCATTTGTTGTCAGCTTCAGCCGCTTCCCTTTCTCTTGCTTTGGTAACTTGCCTACTGTTACCTCTGCTTAATTTTATCCTTTTTTTTAACTTACCCACTTTCCTACTTTCCCATTGAAGTTTCCTGTTTCTCTCCTTTGGTTACTGCCTGTGATCTTTTTCGAAAGCGTAGTTTGACCAGCAATAGTAATCTTTAGTGTTAGAGCTGACAAAGAGGAGTCCAGAACAGAGGTCTGGAGGGCAAGAAGTGCATAATGTGAAGAAGAGAGCTGAAGATGACAAGGAGGTCCAGTTAGCAGGATAAGGCAGCACTGCAGATTCTGGAGGTAGAGCAAGAAAATGTCTGATACTAGCCAGAAATTTGGGAAAATTATTGAGGAGAGATGAAAAGGGGAAATAGGGTGGAACTGGGAAGAAATTGTTAGGACTAGGTATAAGAAAAATAAAAGGGGTTCCAGAGAAGGGAACCAGAGAAAAAAATCAGTGTTTCTCTCCTATTATCAATTTGAAATCAACATACCAAACATACAGAGAAAGAGAATTAAGGACATAATAAAATCTGGTATACACTAAGCCCTGACACTACCATAGTCATGCTTGCCTTTTAGCTTTTATTAATTCCCAGACTGAACAGAAAGACAGTATTCTCTCCTCCTTGCCCTACCAAAGACATAAGGAAGAACCAAAGAGTGTTCTGGTTTCATCCCTTCTGACTTGAGGCATCTGTGTGCACAAGCTAATGCAGAGATAGCTCAAGATCTCTCTATAGACAAGCAGATCCTTGCAATGCTGCAGTGATATCCCTGCCTGCAGAAACCTGGAGGATAGGAGCTTCCATTGTCCTGCTTCTGCTTTGGAAGAAAACGGTGGGAACTTCGTGATTGCTGTGTCAGTCCTTGGATAAGATACCATTATTAACCAAGCCTGTAGGCTCATGAAAAGAAAATAGCAGCATGATTCCAGACAGATTTTAGTAATAAATGCTCTTTTAATTACTTACTGATTACATCTGATTATCTGCCTTTCTATGATTTTACCAAGCATCAAGGCAATGCTCAGCAGCCCTTGCTTCTTTGTGTTGTACTTTTATAACTTTTCTGATTTCTAAATTAGCTTTACTTTCAGCCCTCTCTAACCTCCCTGGAATTCTCAAATGTGTTGAGTAGTTATATCCAGGATGCTCAAAGATGCCTGGCCAACATTTTCCAAAACACCTTAGTATGTGTTACCTGGTAGTGCATATTTGAAAATATGCATCATTAACATGAGTATTAGGATAAGAAAAATTTCACTCTTGTCAGAGACTCTGAAATGCTGTTCTTCTGCTTTGCAGATGAAACCCAAAATCCTAGTGAATATTTCTGGCTCTTTCACATCATTATTGGCAACTTTATTATGTGTGTCTTGTTCTGGACTACTGTGGTTTCATTTAATCATGGTTGTGTTTTGAAACTTGTCTTTCGTTGTCCTTATTTCAGCAAGTCTGATGTTCTGGTTTAGTCTAGAAAATCACAGGATAATGATAAATTTCCTTTATGTTCATTTTCTTTCTTTGCAATCTACTCCGTAACCTTAGTTCCATTGCCAGCCATATGCCTGTGTGCTTTATTAGTTATTTAGTTGAAAACATTTTAGGAAATGTTTCTGTATTATGATTGTGGCTAATGAGCTGTGTACTAAACAAAAGCTGTTTGTCTGTGGTCTTCTTATCTGTTTTCAAATTATATGGAAAGTAATATAATCAGAAAGCTGAAGGACAGATTACAAAACCAGCTTGGCTTCATTTAGGAAGAACAGGTACTCTTCAGTGCTGAGCCCTTCAGAAAAATCTTTTCACAAAAGCAGGTCCCTAGTTGGGACCTGAACCCTTGAAAATCTGTTCCTTCAGGCTTTCTTTCCATCTGTTGCAAGTAAACAATAGTCTAACACTGACTTGGGGCTGCAGCAGAGAAACTTGCCTGCAATTGAATGCTTCTCTTCCAAATGATTTCTGATAGTAGATTTATTCCATCTATTATACATTATCTTATTTTGGGACATGCCAGAGCCATTTAAAGTACTGTATGTTACCATGATGTCCACAAGAGAAGGATTACTGTGTAAGGTAAAGTATCTCTGTGGCAAACACTTGCCACGTTTGCTTAGTGCTTAGCAGTCAGGCTGTGCTGAGCTGAATGGCTGAGAATTTCTATTGGGCATCTATCCCTTGCCCAAGGGGGATGAGAATGACCCCTTTTGTCCTGTGTGTTATTATCAGGCAGCTTTGGAAAACGAGCACTGTTGAATGAAAAGAAAGCAGCAGATGACATTTTGTTTTCCGCAGGAACTAGTGTATAGGTTCTTTGTTTTTCAGACATGATTTTCAAGAAGATGTGTTAATATTGCTGCTGTTTTAGCTGTAGGTCTTTTGTTCAAGGCTGAACGTAGATTTGTAGGAGTTGAGGTGTTGGTTTATATTAGAGAGCTCTTCCCTTGTAAAATCCTATGGAAACCTAAGATAGGAGTATGTTTATTCTGAATAAGTATTTTTTTAAAGATTATGGTAACATTTCTTTCCTGGAGCATACTTTTATTTCTATAAAAAGGAGATGGTCATATTTTCAGAATAATATGTTCTGTAATTTTTTGTCAGTGTGCAGAGATTTCACATACTCTGATGGCAACATTCACTGTTTTACCCAGCAGTAATCATGGATTAGGGATGCTTTTGTGGAGAGCACAGTAGACACACTCTATGATTTAAGCCACATGTTACCAAGAGCTAGATCTGCAGATCCAATGATTCATAATACAGCTATCACACACACAGGTCTGGAAATCTTCTGACTTTGGAGTGTCTTGGTCATCCTTGTTGCTCTTTTCTACAGCTGACCAGAAAGCATATTTGCATTATTGCAGTGCTAGTGAGACCTGGAGCCTGCCAAATGAGTGACCTACATTGTGTTTGGTAAACAGTAACAGGAGAATTGTGCTCACAAAATGGCTTAGGTTTGAAACTGTCTTTGCTTACAGGATTTTGTTGACATTTTCTTGGGTGATTTGAGAATCGTTTGGGAACCAGGAGTCTCAGCTGGAGTTTCAAGTATGCCAGCAGCCTGACTATATGGATTGATATACTCTAATTTTTGATCATCCAGTTTTGGTCCATGTCAGTTAGGAGGTCAGAGCAGGAGACAGCAGTGTTATCTGAGTCATTCTCACAGTGCTTCCTGTATAGAACTGAGTAGGCTCAACTAGGTAAGTAGTTTCTGTGAACAAAGGATACATCTTCCTTTGGGCTGGTTTGGTTCTTGTTGAGATTTTTAAAATTCACTTGAGTGACGTTCCAAAGGTTCACTTGTTTCAGCAGCAAAGAAATAGCAATGACACAGGTCATCCTCCAGCAGCTGGATGCTGGTAGTTTCAAAATGTCAGATGCCAAGGTTGTGAGCATGATGTATGAAGAAGATGCTAATGAGGTGCAGAGCTTGAGTACAGTAATACTTTGAAAGGCCAAATGTTACTTCATTTCTTTCTTCCCAAAGACTCTGCATCCCCGCACTAGTTTACTTCACTCTGGTACATCATGATCATCAAATTAAATATCCTTTTGAGTTCTCCTCTGAAGGGCTACCAGCTTATGGTTTCACAATCAGCTCAGTTCCAACTAAGTCACTGCTTATGGGGAAGGTAGCAGGAACATGTAGAGAGGGGATGAGAGGGCAGGCAGATGCACACTCAGGCCATCTGCAGCTGATGCTGAAACAGGAATTCGGACAGGCTCTGAAATGTCTTACTCACCTGTCCTCATCCACTGAGCTCTGCTCAACAGTGTGCAGTCTGACTGACACAGCTAAATACAGAACCGTGGGAATCCTGTTTCCCAGTTAAAGACTGACCTCAACAGAGTCCCTCTATGGATATGTTGGAATTACTTGGCAGTCTGACTGTGGCTTCCTTAGAATGGTAGTGAGGGGAAACAACTAGAAGTCAGAAAAACAACTTCCTCATGTTCCTGCTGGTAGCAGGTCAAGCCCTGTGGGTTTGACCCTGTGCTCTGTTTCTGCCAGTGCAGTTTCCTGCCAAAACAGAGTGAGCCCATGTCAGTGGGCAGGTTTGGTGGCTAGACTGAAAACAGAGGGTTGTTACCAGGACCTTTCAGTTCAAGTATTTTTGTTTCACATGCTGTTCTTTATGACACTTTTTATGATTCTCTTCCCTTTCTTCGATATTTCCCACCATACTGGTAAACTTTCCTGTAAATACTTCAGCAAACTATTAGTAAACTCCTTCTTAACTTCACTGGGGTGGAGACCTGTTGCTTGGAAATGTGCTGGCTTGTGTATATAAGTATCTGTTTCATAACAGGTTCTTATGCATCAGGACAGCTGTTGTAACTCTCTGAATGGACAAGGGATATTTGGAATTCTGTAGGTTAGCAAATCTGCATTTATATTGTCATTCACCTCTCAAAGAATACTTTACAAGGTATGAATTTTACAAATAAAGGTTGCTTCTTCCCTAGCAGGTTGGGTTTATTTATGTCTACTAATTTTATTTTTAATCTATTTTTAATTAGCTCTGAAAGACTCAGTCTCACTGTTCTCCTGTTTTAGTGGTTACATATAATGTTTCTTGGTTTTTTGTTTTACTTTAATACTGAGGTTCATTTGAGTGATAGATTCCTTACCACAGTTAATAAAGCAATGAATCGAGTTTGTGTAGAAATCCTGAGTGAAAGATGTCTGATTTGTACATATTATAACTTTAGATTTTGTCAGGTTTTGGAAGAAGACTCTTTTACAAATACTTCAGTCTGAAGTAGTTCCTTGGAGCTGAGCTTTCAAAAGTAGCTCAAATTCAGAAGTCACTCACAGCATATCTGTAATGAATATGAATGCAAAAAAAAAGAAATTAGTGGAAGTTTCTCCTGCTTTAAAATTAAGGTTTGTGTCATAAATAGTTCAGCAAACTAGTTACTGACAACTGCAGATACCTTTACTGTATCAAATAGGGTATATTTCCAAATAAAACCATATTTAAGTTCTGCATGGCCTTTGTTCTTAGGCCTCCAAAGTGCAGCATTGGCCATTGCTGAGACAAAATGGTGGTAGCAAGGTAATATCATCCATGGGTTCTATTTTGTTGATAAAAAACTTGTGAAAATAGCTGGAAGTAACTGAACTCCACTCTTGTGTGCAGCTGTAATCGGAAGAGGATTTTACAAGATTCTTTGATGTAGTTGGAATGTATATATAATCTTTTGACCCTGTTTTTAGTTTTTGATGACTGTGGCATGTTAAGTGCTGATAATTGGGTTTGCTCTAGACTGAAACCTGACCTGCTCTCTGCAAAGAAGATCAGATCTTCTATTGTAAGAGGCCTCAAAGGGGCTACCTTAGGAATTGCAAGGGCAAGACTGCTGTGAGGATCTGAAGATCTCTGAAATACGGCAATTACTTAGTAAGGACATAGAGTCCTAAAGAATGCTTCTCCTTCAGCTTAGTTTGAATTGGACTTTTCACCCAAAGATTTTGTCCCGTTCTGTAAACTTTCTTTTTTATACCCTGTGCTTTGCCTTGTAACTCGAGCTGCCTTATTCTGAGAACTGCCTTGTGGCTTCAGCCAGTGAAGCTTCAGTCCTGGGTGTGAGACTAAGCAGCACATGCTTTTCACTCTGCTCTTGGAAGGAGATTCAACTCTCCTTGTTCAAGCCATGTGCAGAGGAAGCCTGTAATCCAGACTAGCTTTTAGCTTCCTTCTCCAGACAGTGGGGAGATGATGTGATCTTCAGAGATTTATTGTATCCAAAGATCAGTGTTCAAAATACATGGGATTCATTTCCCTATGGAGATGTGTGTCTCTTCCCGCTGAGTGAGAAGAAGCCTAAAAATTAACTGTCTCACTGTCAGATTTTTAGAAGACTAAATTTAGAGGAAGTTAATCCTGTCCTTGGTTCAAGAAAGTACTGATTGACATTTGTAAATTCTGCAAATAACAGCCTGTCCACCAAGTCTCTTCCAGTTACTGATTGCTTCAACTTAAAGGTGCTGTGGTCTCATAGCACATCTCTGGAGATGAGGGGAGCGTCTGACACCTTTTTGGAAGAAGTATGCAGCGATCATGAACAGCAGCAGGAACTTGCAAGGAAATGGAGCCAAAGAAATTTTTAAATTCCTGCCCAGAGGGCCCAATGCAATGGATCAACCTGCACTTTGTTTTTCAAGCCATCCCTTCTGTCCATTTATGACTGTGTTGCTGAAACTGGCCTTCTTTCTTGTTTTAAGCTTTCTATGTGGGAGGAGTGAAGCTACGTAAGACGAATGGGTTTGAGTGTCAGTTTGCACAGTACAGCATTGTTAGCCCTGCTCTTCCCAGTCCCATTGGGCTTCTTGACAGTTCTTAAGAATACGCAACATGGGTACATGTACACTACATCAGTCCCTCCAGCTCTGGATCCCATTTCTGCCGGTGACTAACAGATGTCTGCACACCTTTCTCTAGACCTTTCCTAGCTTTCCACCATCTATTTTCAGCTGATGAGACTTTCTAGCCATAAATCTTCCTCGTTAAATAAGGAGTTGCAGCTGACTTTCTTTTCTCTTTAGAACTAAAAAAGCAAAAAAGGCACCTATTCCTCCAACCAAGGAAGAGAAGCCCAAATTAACCCTTTTTGAAGAGGAAGTGGATCCAGATGAAGGACTCTTTGGCCCAGAAAAAGATTTCTTACCTCTTGGTCCCAGAAAGAAGATGAAAGAGAGTAAATCTGTTTTATATTTGCATATATGCAGATTTTTTATCTAAAGCATGTGTATAATAGAGCTTTTAAGTTATGGTGATACAGAATATACATGCTAAATAATGACTTGGGAATGTTAAGGTAAATTTTCAGCGGAGCAGAATCATCTAGAATCATTCAAAAGGAGTAAGACCCATGCAGCCCCCATAGCTGTTCACTGTAAACCTTTTGAACTGGGGTATTAAGGTCTGTGTAAGCTGGCTATCCCACAGTAAACTCAAGCGACACTAACAAGAGTAGTGTGATCTACTGCTGAGTGCAAGGGCAAAGGAGATTTACCAAGCCCCTGAGAGTGCAAATTGTCACTGCAATTTGTGGATTGGAAATCTTTTTTTAAAAAAATAATTGTCTACATGATCTGTTTTTTTAGACCAGTAGCAGATTTACAAGCCAGTGTTAGTGCAAGTATTGTGTTACATAGCATGATCTAACATAGGGTTTTGTGATTCCCCTTTCCAGATCTGAAATTATTTGAAGATCCAGACCTTGGTGGTGCGGTGAGACTGGGTGACTCACTGCTGCTCCCAGCTGCCTGTGAGAACAGCAAATCTGTGCTGAGTTGGGGTCCTGAGGAGGACACCAAGGAGCTGCTGAGGTACTCATCTTAAATCTGTCATGTAGGATGAATGAGCGGAAAGCTTAAATACTTGGAGTGCAAACTGTGAATCAATACTTGTAATGACAAGTAACATGTAAGATGTGTCATAGAGCTTGGAAATCATAAACATTGAAAAGGAAAGTGGGAAGACCCTTTGAGAAAGGTGAGGTGCAAGATATTATTCTGGGACTCCAAACGAAGTGGCTTGAAGGCCCCAGGCATGCTGTCTAGTTCTTGTTTTCTAATATGATGATGCTGCTTTCTGCAGACTATCCATGAGGAACCAGACCTCCATTTTGAAAAGTGAGGATCAAAGCCCAGAGACAGAGCAGATCAGCTTCAGGGAGGTGAAATCAGGGGCTCTTACCACAGCAGGAATGATTTTATGCTGATGGCTCACAGACTTCTGTGCATGCTTCCAGGAGGAATCCTAGGCATACCTCCACAGCAGTAAAGAACTCTCATTAAAGTCTTTATCACCCTGCATTTAACTTTTAATCTAGTGGAAAGGAGAACTGGAGCTCAGAGTTACAAGAGGAAATAATGTATTGCTTCCTCCTTGATAGTGCAGCAGTGGAACATAACAGCACATCATGTTTTATCCCTGACATCTCTCTCACAAGACTAGTTTGCCTGCACTGATAATCCTCTAGAGATCAAGCAAGGAGACAATGCCCAGAAAGACCACCATCACCAGGGAATCTGTGCTGCAGTAATGACTCAAATTCATGCCTTCTGGATTTTAGGCTGGCACCTGAATGATGAGGGCAGCCTGCTTCCAGTGCTAATTTGTGCCAGCCAGCTCCTGTTAGGATGTATGATTTCCACAGCAGGTACTAAACCCAGGAGAGAGAAGCTGTGTGTGGTTTCAAACTTCTCCTGAAGCAGGTAATTTTGCAGCTGTTGCTTTCTACACATGCAGAAGTGCTCGCTACCTCAACAGTAATACCTGGCTCACTTTAAACAAAGGTTATATTGGGTTGGGTGCCATCTTCCATTACATCCTGACAGCTCACCTGATGTTTATAGAAGCTGATGGGGCAGGACATGACCTGATTCAGTGCAGTGGCTTATTGGGACCAAACACGTATGTGCTTGCTTTATTTTCATGTTTGCTTTTCTCTGCTGGGGATCTCAGCACACAGCCCTTGATCCAGAGTGTTCATTTGGCTGGAAGTGCTTTTTCAAATGCAGTCCTTGCGTTTTCATCCACTAGAGAGAGCCTTTCCATCTGTCATGTTGATGTGTTTTGGATTATATATGTTCTTTTCCTGTGTGGCAGAGAAGAGTCTCTGAAGTCTGCTCTGAGACCAATAGACCATGCTTTTAGATCATTTTGGGTCATCAGTGACTGCAACACACTCAGATGGTTACAGATACCCATGGGAAAAGATTCCATTTCTTTTAAATTCCAGTTGTTTTCATTTATCCTTGATTTGTCTCAGTGCTTTCAGTAGCTGACAAGTCATCAAGATCCAACTGAAAATGAATGCATGTTAATGAAGCAGAAAATTATGCCAGTGGTCCAATGGGAAAGTTGCTATGGGAATCCAGAGGCAACTTCTGGCTGTGCAAGAGGTATAGGCAGATAGGTCAGGATCTGTTGACCTGTTCAGGTGCCTAAGACCTTCTGAAATACCCCTGGTAAACCTAGGTCATGGTGTTATCTGCATATCATAGAGAGCTGCTGGATTGAGTGCAAGGAATTTGGTGGTAAAGGAGAAATTGCTGTCAAAGCAGGGGTAGGAGTGGTAGTGCTCTTTTAACCTAATCTATCCAACACTCCACCTCACCTCTGTGTAAATTCTTTGCAGTCACCTAAAGTCCCACAGCAAAACTTTCTCGAGTGGTTGTGCACAATGCACTTTTTTCAGTGTTCAGCTTTAGCAGAACTATAATAAATTTGGAGGCAGGATTTCAATCATCTCCCACCTTCCCTTACCACCAGACTGGTGTTACATGTTCTTGCAGGGCAGTGCGAGAGTCTCCTTTCCAGGCAGTGTCCATTTGTGATGAGAGGAAACGTTCAACTTGAGCTGAACCTTGCAACCTCCCTGGCATGGGAGCTAAAGCATATTTTGAGGCCTAAGAATAAGTTTTACATTTGCCCCAAAGGTGTTGACAAGTACTCTCCTTTCCCAGAGGGAACTGAAGAAATCTCTCCCCAGCCCTCAGATCAAATTAGAAGCTGTGACAAGCCATTGCTTTAGTGGACTGGAACTGTATAAGCTACTGGAGGAAAACAGAAACATCTGGGTCTGTTGAACATACTTTGTTATACCACACAGAAATTTGCCTGGACGCATTTTATTAGGATCTAAGACTGTCCTGAGCTCTGATTCCAGCAGGTCAGAAACCTGGACATGTTCACTGTACACTGATGGATTAGCTGAATAATGCAAATGTGGGAGCTCCTCACTTGTGCAGTGAACATCCATATGTGCTACAGGGTCTGCTGAGGTGCATGTGACATGTCTGAGAAGTGTCTGACTGTAAATCATGGGCAGAGATGAGAAAGCACTGCCTAAGGCAGAGGGAGGCAGAACCTTCTTCTTCCAAAGCGGAGATGGGAAAATGATACTGTTCAGAGCAGAACACAGGAGCAACCAAATCCTTAGTGGGCTTTATGGTACCTGGGTGGTTGTAGCAGCAGCAGCACAGCAGTGAATCCTCAGCAGTGACTGTAACTCTTACGGCAGAGACTGTTAGAGAGACAAGTCTGCAAAATGTGCGTGGGCTGTGCTTGTCACAACGTGAGGGAGAAGAGAATATGATAAATGTTCTTATTGCAAACTGAAGACTGTGTTCTCTGTGAATACCTGCTCATATGAAATGAGAATTATTACTGTTTTAAATAGAATCACCACAAGCATTGAGAAGAAACAACTTCTTTGTAAATATAATGGAGGATTTCTTTTTATGGTAAAATACCCATGTCCATTCAAACAAATATCTTCCCTCTTCTCATCCATTGACCAGCCTTTTACTGGTTATTAATTTCTTGGCCTACTGACAGTTATTTAGTGATGGTGATGGGAAATCTTGCTGAGCTACCTCAACCCTAACCAGTGGCATTGTAGATGCAGGCACTGTTTTCCTACCACTAGGTCCACCATGATACATTAGTGAGGTGTCTATACTTCATGTCCTTCCAGAACCTGTGGAAAAGGGATAATTGCTGTGATAGGAACCTGTAAGGTCAAGTCCCATTGTGTTGCCTTCAGGAATACAGAAGCATGTCATACTCTTCCTTCATGAAGTGTGCTTTGAGAAAGAGAGGGATAGGTAACCAGGTGGTTTTGCCTGATTTCTCTTTGTTGGAATGCATTGCTCCTGAGTTTGGAGCAGGTTATTCTTGAATATTTACCAGATATTTTGGGCCCCTTTTCTCTCCAGGGCTTTATCCCATGGTACTCCACCAAGCAGATCCCCAAAGACTGCTCTGCTGAAATCCAGGGAAGTGAGCTTTCTAGCACACTCTTGAATTGCCCTGAGAGACTGAAACTCCACCATTACATGGCCATTGCAGCCAACGCTGCCCTTGAGCTTCACGTTCCCCACCAGCCCCTCCTTGTTGATGAGAATAAGGTCTAGCATAGCACCTCTCCTTGTTGGCTCCTCTGTCACTTGGAGAAGTAAGTTGGCCTCAACATGTTTCAGAATATCCTGGGTTGCTTTTGGCCTGCTGGTTGTCCTTCCAACATATATCGGGGTGTTTGAAGTCCTCTGTGAGGACCAAGGTTTATGAACATGATGCTGCTGGGTCTATAGAGGACCTTATCCATGTAGTCTTCCTGGCCAGGTCACCTACAACAGACCCCTGCTATAATGTCACCTGTCCCTGCCCTCCCTTCAGTCCTGACTCATAAGTTTCTAGATGGCTCCTCGTACTTCCCCAGACTGAGCTCCATTGATACAGAGAGTGACAGTCCCTTCTCACCTCCCCTGCGTGTTGTTCCTAAAGAGCCTGTATCCTTCCATTCCAACACTCCAGTCATAGGAGCCATCCCACCATGACTCCCTTATGCCAGTGAGATCATAGCCCTGCAGGCATGTATCCTCTACCTCATTAATCTAAATCATGCCTGTCTGGTGTGATGGATCAGGTTTTTGTGGAAAACCAATGCTGGAATTGATCCTGTGAATGTTGCAGCAGCTCTGTGGGCCCACAGAATTACATAAATTATCACACATCCTAGCCTGAAATAATTATCGCAGTTGTCTGAGCAGCTTTTTAGGAGAGATTTAATTAGCTTCACCTTTGATAATGAATAGGGAGTTGGGATGGAAGGAAGCAGCTGTCAGCACAACATTTGTCTTTTTCCAGTGCTGAGAAAAGCAGCAGCAGGATCCCAGTTTTGCTGCCCTGTAATGGCAGACCCGGTGTGTTGTTTCTTAGGATTACACTGATAACCCTTTCAGGAGCATTATAGGCTTAGAGGCTGAAGCTGTTTAGGAAACCACATCCTAACACTGTCCATTCCCAACACATTCAGTCCATACAGACCCCGAGATTAGCTCAGTTGGTTAGAGTGTGGTGTTAATAATGCCAAGGTCATGGGTTTGATCCCCATATGGGCCATTCACTGAAGAGTTGGACTTGATGATCCTTGTGGATCTCTTCCAACTCAGAAGATTCTGTGACTAGAGGTTTGTCAGCTTCAGTTTTGTCAAGACACTGTTGCCACCCCTGAAACAGAAAAACTTGGTGTAATCTCCTTTCAGCAGGCATTAGCAGATGCTGAATTCAGAGAATAACACTTAGTCTCCATACTAGCCAGAAGTCATGTGGGGCACTGTCTCCATCATCAATGCTTTTTCATTGTCCTTGGGGTGCAAGAACAGCACTACAGTTGGGGAAAGAGCCTTGAGAAACTTCAGAGGATTTAAATCCCCATCCTTTGGGCAGAGGGTTATGTGGGTGATGGGCAGGTGGTAGGGAGGTTGCAGTTCCTAAGTCAGAATTTTCCTGACCACTCCAGGGCAATTTCTCTTGCTTGCTAACTGTGACCTAACTGTGGGGAAATGTCTTTGATTTGGATGCAGTAGGTTACAGTAAACAAATAAATTCTTCTGTGTTGGTTTTCAAGCATTTATTTTCTTCATTTAATTCTTCATATATAGGGATGCTACCTATGAACACTGGAACAGCTATAAAGTAAATCTGGCCAACAGAATAAAAAGCCTTTTGCCAGACAGGACGCATCCTTGCCCCTCCCTTAGGAACATGTATGGGTTGTCTAGAACAGTGCAGAGAGGTGACCCAAGTCCTGGTCTAGGAAGAGATGTTTTTACCGGACTTGAGACTCGCCAGATTTTAACCACCTTGCTCCGGGTTGTTTGCATTTTTGACAAGACATTATTGGCTCAGCAGGCAAAAGCTGCCTGCTTTCCCCTGCCCCAGCTGTGCCTTTGTCTGGTGATTAGGGAACATTTTAGAGAAGCAGGAGACAGAGTTTTAAATGTTTTTCAGACTGGAAAAATTGACTTATCTCATTTCCCGGGTGAGTGATGTAACCAGCAGGCTGTTTTCCTAAGAGGGCCTGTGGGCATGTGCATGTAGGACTTACCTGTGCTAATGAGCCTGTTCTCCGCCTCTTGGCCAGGAAGCACCATGGACTGCATCCATGCTGTTGGGACTCTCTCCAACTGCAGAACAAGGTGAATGTATGCAGCTGCCTCCTGGGAATGGTCCCTGTGCTGTGCCAGAGTTGTTCTAGAGAGTTTTTTGGAGGAGAGCTAATTTGTCCCAGACCAAAGCTGTGCCAGTGGTTCTTGTAGAATTTCAGCAGTACTCATGCTCACATTCTAGTGTCCAGACACATTTCCTTGCCCTGGGTAAAATACCAGTGAGAATTTACCTGTAATGGATTGCAGGAGAAAGCTGAATCAGGAAGAGAGAGAGATACCTTTTACATGGCCCCCAGTCCTTGGCATTCCTGTGGTTAACTCCAGCCTCTGTGTTTCTCTTGCTAGACATCAGACTGTCTCTGCTGACCATAGCAGCAGTGATGGTCCACAGATACTTTTAAGGCTCCTGCCTATTTTTGGGCCCAAGTCTTTTCCCAAGTTATAGATGTGATATTACACCACCCCTCAAGGCTTCAGTAAGGTATCTCTTGTACTTGAACTTAACACCAGACAAAATAAAGATAGTAAGATGGGGAAAGATAAAAGTCTATTTTGCAAGCACTGCAATTAATTGCACAACAGAGCTTCAAGCATAAGCCTTTTGGATACTTAAGCAAATTATGGGAGTCTTTGTCTCTGGCTTTTGTAACTTGATTCTCCTCATTAGAGCATTCCCAGCGAGCAGAGGTCATTCTTCCCATCGTGTTAGATGCTGTCCATGCACATAGTCATCACTGTCCCAAAGGTCTTGTCCAGAGAGACAGGACAGACTTCAGAGAAGTGGCATATAAAATGTTGATGTTCAGATGGCAGCTGCGTCTGTCTCCAGGAAGTCAGAACTCGTTTTCTGTCCTGAAGTCCACATGCTGGCAGTTATGTTGTAGGGCTTTGTGACAGCCTTTCTTCAGTAAGAGTTTTGATTCCTTTCTGTGTCTGGAAACAAAGAGAATTTACACCAATAGGGTCTGTGAATCAGCACAACAGTATGGCAGAAATTTTAAACAATGTGGCACTGCTTTTTCATTACAGAAAAAGAGACTAATTAAAGAATGATTAATTACATGGATTCTGTGCCTGGTGGTCTATAAAAAGATGGAGGAGGGAAGGTTCTTCCTTTAATCTTGTTTCAGAAGAGTCTCTTGATTTTTTTCTTCCTCCTCCTGGCCTGGAGTTAAATATGGTAGTAGTTATGCACTGTAACAATTCATTTGCTTCTCAAGAAATAGTAGTCCTTGTTCTTTCTCTGCCTGAGGCATTTTGCATTTTACCTCTTTAGTTTTGCAAAGACAGTTGTGTCTCACATGATCAAATGGCAGTGGATCAAAGACTTTGCCTATCACTGCAGCACTGAAAAGCAGTTTGAGACAAAGACCACATATTATCTGCTGTGTTCTCTGTAAGAGACTTCTGTCTAACCAAGGTATTGAAAAAGTCCAGGACTAAAACAGGGAATTAATGTGAACAGATTCCAGACTTCGAAAAATCATCTCCAGCAGAATCTTTGGCTTAAAAGCACAGTATCAAAACCCCACTGCCTAAAAAACCAGCAACCTATTGGACTGGATCCTTTTGGGGGGATTTTTCGGCTGTGCTGAGTGATTTTGTTGCTGTAGTTAGCACAGAAGTTAGTATAGAGCCACACAGCTCTAGAGAACTTGGGAAGCTGTACCATCTGATCAGGTTAATGAGCTGGATTTACTGCTGCCCCTTCTGGGCAGTGCACCTACTTCAAAATCATGCTTCCCCATATGGTCTGTATGTGTATTGTGTATTGTTCTGTGTTTATTATACTTTCTGTTATTTATGACCAGAACTTTATGACATGGATACTGATTCATTCAGTATTTGTTTATGCCAAGAAGGGAGGCATCAGATCAGCTAAAGCAAGCAAGACTTCAGAAATACCAGCCCTAACATGTTTTGTTTATTACACAGCAAAGAGAACAAGAACATGTCTTGGCAATGTGATCACAGGTGGGATATCTCTTGGATATCAGAGTTTGCATCAAACAGAAAGGCCTAGTCTTAAATGAAATTAATTTCTTCTATGTAAATGAGAAATTCAGAAATACATAGAGTGTGTTTTGTAAGTTAAGTGGGATGTGTCACCCACAGGTAATCATGGAAACTACAAGACATCAGAAATCTTATCTAAATAAAAGAGACTATAATCTTCAGAGTTATTTGGAGGATGAAATTTGAGGAGTTGCCTGCTGGAATACCGCAGGTAGAGCTCTGGGGTCATAGACCTCTGTTCATCAGTTGGTCTGTTTAGGTATTTCCTAGTTTTAGATATCACTGTTTAGGCAATTGATTTTACAAGCATAGCCTTGGTTAAGACTGATTCTTTTTAGATTCCCTTTGGGAGTTGCAAAAAGATCTATCTAACTTCAGGAATGGTTTTACCTAAAAGAGTTCTGACTGTCTGTACAGCAGAAAATGTAGGCTAATCTGTGTTGAATTTATGGCTGGGTCATGGTGAGGGTAGTTTTTCTCAGCCTGGGCAGTACAATTGTAAGTTCCCCACAGCTTTTAATGAGGGTGAACACAAAAAAGAAACCCTTGAAATCATGCAGTTTATCTTGGTAATAGTGGGATCCTTAGCAGAGGGGACTGGAGCTTTTGAAGTACCAGTAGTTTTAGCATTGAAACAATATTCATTAGGGATGGAGGAGTAGAGTGTCTCTGTGAGGCTGGTTCTTCTGTTGATCATGTTCCCTATGGTCCTGGACAGTTGCCCTCATCAGTTTCTTCCCAAATTATGAAAAAGCTTAACTTTGTTTTAACTGTCTGCAGAAAGCACTGCCATTTGTTCTGCCATGTGTTAGAGGCATTTACAGTATCTCTCCTTAGACTACTGGTGAACTGTGAGGGAAAGGGAGGAATCACTGTCCCGTTTAGTCAACAGATTTCAGAAGGATCTGAGTAACACTCCCCCCAAAATGACCTCATTGCCTGGCAGTGAGGAAGATATGAACAGATCATCAGGAAAAGTTTATTAGCCTAGAGGGTAGCTGGGCACTGGAACAGGCTCCCCATGGCAATGGTCACAGGACCAAGCTTAACATTTTGGACAATGCTCTCAGGCACGTGGTGTGACTCTTTGGGTGTCCTGTGCAGGACCAGGAGTTGGACTCAATGATCCTTATGGATCCCTCCCAACTCAGGATTCTGTGATTCTGGTTACATAAGACACATGAGTGGAAGAACCAAAAAAACACCTGATATGAAATGACTCATTTGTGCTCCAGGGACTGCCTACCTATAGGGCATTTAGAAGGAGAAACTAAAAGGACATTTTCCTTAGACTCCTGCATGTTATCCTGTTCCCAGTGAGTGGAGCCACTGGAGAGCATCCTTCTTTTCCTTTCCTCCACATACTCACTTTTCAAAGGCAGGCAGAACTTGGAATTACAAGACAATCTATTATAAGCATTCTCTCAAAACCTTTAACAACTCATGTGGGAACAGAGTTGGGCACGCACAACTTACTGCATCTCTGATAAGGTCAATCAATGCAGGTAGAAAATATCCTGAAATGTTTGAGTGTCCTGGGGTATTTCACTAGGAAACAGAGGGAAATTATCACAAAAAGGGCTCGTTGTGTATGGTCACAGATTACAAAACTTCTTCAGTTTCCTGGAAGCAAATGTGCACACAGTATTTTTAGGTCCATTAGTGTTTCCAGTTTCTCATGATTGAGCATGGGTATGCTCAATCTCAGTTTTGGGTAATGGGAATGAAGAGGAAGAAGAGCTGAATGAGAAAAATTTTACTTTCCCATGTAAATTTATGGGAAGCAAATCATCTTGTCACAAATTAAAAACGTTTGTTCCCAAACTAAAATTAAGTTCTTTTGATAATTGCAAATTACTTTTAATTTAGACATTTGAAAACATGCTGTAAAATTAATTAACTTAAAAAAGCCACATTATAAAAAGACAGGTTTTATGAAAGCTTCTGTGGAAAGAGAAATTCATCAAAGTAGATCCTTTCCTGCAAAAAGTTGCATTTTGAAAGATTGTATTTTCTTACAAAAAAAAAGCAATTCAGAAACCCAAGATTTTAGTGATGTTTTCTTTCCATTCCAGAGTTGCAGATGATTTTGAGAAACTCTTGGAAGTTACCTCCAAACCAAAACCTAAGGTACCACCAAAACCACCACTGCTTCAGAAGCCAGCAGTTGCCCCCAGAAGTGCTAATTCATCTTCACTGGCAAAGCCAAATGAAAACAGGATTCAGACAATGAATGAAGTGGACATTCTCCAGTATATCCAGGAAAATGAATCTATCAACAATGAAGATACCAGTCTTTTTTGAACATATGTATTTTTAAAATGTTATGATGCCTTCTTGGCCCTAACTCCTGGTGAGTTCAAGTGACACAAGCAAGAATTGACGAGGTGTTTTTACTGTCACAGTGCTCATTTATGTCCTGGGATATCAGAGCAGCAAGTTTGAGTAGCAGAACCTCAACAAGAGGTTTTCAAAACTGCAGCTGTGATACAATGCTGCCTCAGTTTTTCAGCATTTTACAAGGAATATGGACAAGGATGCAGCACTACAGATTGTCTGCTGCTAATTTACTATCAACATACTAGTTTTGGCCAGTTGATTGAAAATGATGTTGTACACATGACAACTGTGAATAATGTCCAGCAAATGGTCTGAGGCAGGATAGGCTGTTGTTTCTGTCATCTTTAGACAGAGTATTTCAGCTCACTGGAAAGGCCATTTTCCTTTTATCCAGTGCATTTTTGTAGCAGCCTTTTCCTCCCTGATGATATTCTGGTAATTTCTAACAGGAACTGCTAAGTATGGGTAATAGTTCCTCTGTATTTCAGAGAAGCATTGAAATCCCAGCTAAACCTGACTATGCTGCCTTAGTTGCTGCACAAATGCCACTTATAAGAGAACTTTAGGCCTGCAAACACCAGACTGTGCATCTTAGGCATAGAGAGATGTTGCAGTACAATAGGAGGTTTGAATGCTGTAGGACTCCAGATTCACAAGGGCTAATTTTTTTCCACCAAATCTTCCTGGGCTTCCCCTGTAGTTAGTGGAGAAAGAGAGAGATTTCTCCAGGAAGTGATTCAGTGCAGGTGGAAGAATTCTGAATTGCTCTCTAGAGTCACTCTTTCTCTCCTTTCCTTCACTTTTCCCAAAACTTAAAAGAACCAGCCATGGTGGTTAATTCCACAAAGCTACAATGATTTTTTGTGATAAAACAGCAGGCTCTTCTTTACTATGCAATGGTTAAAAAGAGGAAGGACAAACTTGAAATTATCCAGAATAAAAAAAAATAAGGAAATGTGTTGGATAAATTTTAATATGCATGAAAAGAAAACCATGATAGAATAGGCATCCCAGACTGTGCCTCTTCTTGCCTGGCTCAGGCACTCTGGTTGAACATACTGAATTTACATCTATTGTGGGTTGGTACCTGCTGTCATGTAGGAGATTCCTGAACTTATTCCAAGTGTGGTCTAGCCAGAGGTGAATACAGGCTCCCCAGAGCAAAATTTTTAATATATTTAAGCCATATCACTATCCCAATATTTGCCTTTCTAATATAGAGCAAAAATAAATAGAAAGCACTATATTTTTTAATAATGAAATTACTTCTCTTAGTACTTCCTTTTTAAGCCAATGGAAAATATTATAAAGGTATTTTTGGTTTGATGGCACAGATAAAATGTAGCCATTGGCTATTGTCTCTGTACAGTGTTTTACTATAATAAAGCATTTTGGTAACCCACAGGTGTTATTGTTGTTGTTCTCTAGGTTGTACAGCAACAACAAATCAGAGTTAAAGGATGGATTCCATTTAACTCACAAGGAGTGTTACATGGTGTTAAAGTATAAATAAGTATTAAACCAATAGTGTAGCTGCAGTCAGATTTCCTTTGAGAGCAGTTAAAGGTAGAACTACATATGGGCAAAGGTAGTACCTGATCCTGTCTGTTCCCACAGTGTCCTGGTGCAATTAGGAATCCTGTTTATCCCAGCCTGCAAAAGGGGAGCAAAAGCAGTGGGGAGAAAATAAATTACTTGCCAGAGAGCTGGCAGGGAGTAGCAGGCAGGAGAAATTAATTCAGGGCAGCCTTCCTGTTGCAGCACCTGCTGTCATGAACAGCCACTGTTTATTTAACTGAGGGCTGAGGAATCATCGTCTCCGTTTTATTTAGCACTATCTGGGGACACTGCTTGCATTTCTGTGGTTTTGGCCTACAGCCCATCACATGTCCTGAACACTGTTAAAAGTACCCAACTGCAGGCCATTAATGATCAGTAGGCTTGAGTGCAGATCTTCACCCTCCGTGAGGGGTCAGCAATGGAAAAGGATTAAGATTTCTTGAAGTGTATTAGAGAAATCAGTGAAGAAAAACACTGGCAGCACTCTGGGAGACCCGTTTATCCACTGTCCTGTCCTGAGTGGGAATATCTGTCTTATGTGGCAGTTCTTGTTGGCTGGGACAAGGTGTCTCTGGTGTGAGGCTGCAGCTGGAAGAATAGGCAGGTACCAGGGCAGGACATGGTGGCTGAGCATGGTTAGGCTGGAGAGAAACCTGAACATGGGCACTGAATTATTCATGCAGTGGCAATAATTATGCTGGAATTATCTGTCATTTTTTTAACCTGTCCTTAAAAGTTTACCTGTCTGGAGAGCATCACTGGAGATATCACAGCCCCCCTGGGTGTGCCATTACAATGCTTTGCCATCCTGTTAGAAATGTTTTTCTACAGTTTGACGTAACTGTTCCTTCCTGCAGCTAATCCTGTTACCTCTAATTCTCATCACCACAGAAAGAGAGTCTCTGTTCCAGACTGAACAACTCTGCCCAGTGAGGGTGGCAGCAAGACAAGTCAGGACACCACTACAGTACCAGCTTCTCACAACCTGATGTGCCCTGGATAAATATTGTCACCTTGCACTGGATTTAGCTTGTTTATTTGAAGAATTGTTACATACCCACACACAGTTCACCAGGGTCAGTGGAGGATGCCTGTATCCCACACACTTTCATTAACACCACCCTGTGCAGTGTCACAGTGCACAACTTTTGTTCCAGCTGGGACTGCTTTTCTTTCACTGTTTCGCTCAGAGCAATGTCCTCTGTCTGCCTTCCACCACCTCTAGAGCTCCACTCTGAAATGGCTCATGCTTTTGCAGAGCAGTGGGAGGGTGGATATTATATATTACCCTCATAGTCATGGGAACATTCCTGGTAGTACTGATGTAACAGCATTCTATCTGTATCAGTTAGAAATGGCCAAGGAATATTTTGCTATGCAGACCTCCCTAAAATTGTCAAATTACCTAAACACAGGGAAGGAAGAGCTGTTGATGGTTTCCTGTGCTAGATTTTTAAGCTTATTTTAAGGTTAGTGTTTTAATTTTTTTAAAAATCTATCATTCCTGTCAGGGAACTAATATAAAAGGATCCTTCATAAATACTGGTGTTATGCATTTGTTTTTCAATGCAGATGTCTAGCTGCAGTAATATTTGTGGGCACTTAGAGGTGAGTTACAGTCCTTGAATAAATTATATATGATGAATCATTATACAAGAGAAGAGTGTCAGACAAATGTAGCCCAGAAAAATGGAACATATGATTTGAAATGCCATAAGGAAACCATACAATATACTTTGCTTCCTGCAAGGCCAGAACTTTCTTTTATTCTTTCTTTCATATATCACTTCCAGTAGCAGCTATTTGATTTGCCTGCTCTTGACAACTCATGAAATTCAGTTAGGGACTCTAATGTAGTTCTTGGCTGACAAGCATCATCTTCCAACATTAGTAATACAGCTCATCAGAAGATTTGAAAAGATGGGGAGTTTAGTGATTGGCACTCATAGTAGGTATCTCTATTGCTTTGCAAGTGGCTTCTTGTTTTGCATAACCTTCTTGCTATGTGGTACAGTACTACTTGACAAATAACACTGTATACTTCATTATTTGGGTCACAGTTAAATTAGTTCACCAAGCTGAGTGTTTCACAGATGATTTGTCAGTCATCTGCTCAAGTCTGTTCAGTGGCGGAATTTCTAGGAAAGCTAATTCCCACGTAGCATTTAAGGCTTAGTTCTGCCAGTGACAATTTGGGTTGTCTAAAAAAAATACATTCATTGAAACTGATATTTCTGCTAATTTTTGCCCACATGTTAGATTCTGCAAAGAAGCTGACCTTGCTATAGCAGAATACACAAGTCAGCCTGCGATTTAAGGCCATGAAAAGCCAGCACACTTGTGGGGCACTAAGGCATTATCTACTGTAAATGAGCAATCCCTGAGGTTGTTAGATTTAATATAGAGTACCAGAAAGCACTGGTGTTTCACTTAAAAATGTGACTGTCACTAATGTCACCAAGGATTCTTGAATCTTTGTGTGTGTATGCATCAACCACATTTCATACCAATGTGATCACACATCGGTGATAGTTTAAACCTCTGTAAGTCTAGAAGAGAGAAGGCTTTTACTGTGAGGGTTTATCTATATTCTTACTTCTTATATCTGTATTCTTACTTTTCATCTCAACAACAACAACAGGACTGAATAAAGTCACTCAGCTGCTTTCTGTACTGTGCCCATTCCTTCCTTAATTGATTGATCTTTAAGCCCTTCTGACCTAAGTTTTTCAGGCCTTACCATAACACTGATCTTCCTTCCTGACCTCCTGCATACTAATATTTCATGTCATGCATTGAACTTAATGAAGAATTCAAGTGATGGGAAGATCATGTACACTTCTTTGAGTTAAAATACTGGCAGTGAAAACTGGTAAATTAAATTAATAGTCAAATTAAGTGCTGCTATGAGAGTTCAGAAGTCAATGAAGCTGCTTAAAGGATTGATTAGTCACAGATATTTAGAGTCTAAGTTTTATTCATACTAAGATGTTATGGATGCTTAAAATTTATATGGGCTCAAGGTTAGACTCATGGAAGGTTAAATTATTCTATGCTTATGCCACTTAGAGCTTGTGAAGTCCTCGAGCTACAAGTTGCTGGGAGCAAGGACAATACTCAATAAGCAAGTATTGTGGTATTTCTCTACAGTGATCTGCTTTTGGCTATTGTAAGGAATTCTGTTCTGGGCTAACCCCAAACTCACACTAAATCAGTCACTCGTGGAGGATTTGGTGACTGAAAGAACATCAGTGCTTTATCATCCTGCTTCTGGCATTCTTCATAAGATCTGTCCACTGGCCTTATAACAACAAAGCCATTTCTCCTGTTTACTCAGGAGAGATTCCTGAAGTCAGTGGAAATTTTGATTTCCAATATATACTTTTTCAAAAGTCACTTTTGACATGTAGTGAGCAGTAAAAGTCCTGGTAATATCAGAGGGAGATTTCAACCATTCTTGCGTGCTCTTCCAGATCCAGATCCTCTGCTCTTGTGAGACCCCACCTGGAATAATGCTTACAATCGTGGTGCCCCCAAAATAAGAAGGACATGGAACTGTTGGAACAGGTCCAGAGGAGGCCATGAAGTTGATGAGGGGACTAGAGCACCTCCCCTATGAAGATAGGCTGAGAAAGTTGGGGCTGTTCAGCCTGGAGAAGAGAAGGTTGCATGGAGACCTCATAGCAACCTTCCAGTACCTGAAGGGGCCTACAAGGAAGCCAGAAAGGAGCTATAGTGACAGGACAAGGGGAAATGGCTTCAAACTGAAAGAAAGTAGGTTTAGATTAGATATTAGGAAGAATTTTTTTACTGTGAAAATGGTGAGGCATTGGTACAGGTTGCCCACAGAAGCTGTGGATGCCCCATCCCTGGAAATGTCCAAGGCTTTGAGCAACCTGGTCTGGTGGGAGATGTCTCTGCCCATGGCAGAGAGGTTGGAACTACATGATCTTTAAGGTCCCTTCAAACCCAAACTATTTTATGATTCTGTGATCCCACCCTGAATGATAAGGTTAGTAGATACTACAATTTGCCTAGGATGTCAGATGTGGGAGATTTACCAAAGGTAACCAGACAACAAATGGCATCATCACAACACTCAACAAATTGCAGTGGAATAACCCCTAAAAGGACCATCTGATGTTATGTTACGATCTTTTTCAGTAATGTGCTGGGGAACCTCAGAGTCTGAAGTCCTCACCAAACTCAAAACGACCTAACAGCCCACTGCTGCATCAGCAAGCACCGTAATTTGTTACTCAGGTATATTGTTTTTATTAAAAAGTATGGAGGAATCACATTATCAGATTCAGAGGTCTGGAGCTGTTAAAGCTGTGGGGAAGCACTGAGGTCAGTGTTGCATCTCAGTGGGGGAGTTGCAGTCACCCTGACAAATCACAATGATGTATGAAAACCATCATTTTGTCGGATTTTGGTAAAAAAATACCAACCAGCTTCTCCTTGAACTCATTAAACACTCTCAGAATGCCATTTAGCTATTTTCTGCCAAGGGCAATGTTTCTGTGCCATTGATGTCATTGAGGGGTTGCTTCTTCTGACTGCTGGGAGGGTGATGCAGTCAATCTAAGCTGTCCGAATCCCATGCAGATCAGTAGAAGCCTGCTGATGCTGATGCTGAAGAGAGGAGGAAAGGAATAGGATGTGACACCACTGTCAAGCCTGATCGACTTGGAGAGCACCACTGAGAGACGGGAGTGACAGGACAGAATGAAAGAAGGCATCTGCCTGATTTATACACAGCTCCAGAGCCTTTCACTTCTCCTGAAATATTACAACTGAAGGGCTGAAATCAACATTTCATTTAATGGTTCTTTGGCGAGAGCAGCTCCACGGGTTTTCAAATGAACATATAAGCAAACGAAATAAAATTGCAAAGTTTCTGGGGTATTTACTGAACACTTTTCTTCTCTGCTAATTTGTCTGCTTTTTAAGTTTGACTGGGGAATTTGTGCTAATGATCACAAACTTCTCAAATTATTTTGTTGGCACTAATAATTTAAGGACACTGATTTTACCTCAGAAGAAATAGTCCACTTGATAATGTCTGGGTATCCTAACAAGTTCAAACTGTGAATAAAAACAGTAATTTCTTTACCTTGAATGCTGAGAATCAAAGGTACCTAGTGCTTCCCTCCCACCTTAGGCATTGAAATCTGCAGGCTACTATGATTTGTTTTCTTGTTTATGCCTTCCCTTGTCTTGACCTTTCATAGCTTACATATTTAATCTTGTGTACAGTCCCCCACAGGAATTTGTTTTGTCCAGAACTGCTGTCTAATTATAGTTGCAATGCCATACCTTAAACAAACAAACAAACAAAAAAAAAAACGGGGGGGAGGGGGTGGAAGAAAACCAACCCAAACCCTCATTTACATGGAATGATGTGGAAAATTCCTCTTTTTCATGAGGAGTGATAAAAGAAATCTGAGGCTGTCTTCATCAGCAATTTAGTTTAGCTCAAGGGAGCATTTTCATAGCACATCTGGATAGTTCAACCTACAGTATTCTGGCTCCCATCACAGAGCTTCCATGGTGGCAAACAAGACACCTGGGCCCAGAGGACCCACCTATAAGCAGAAATAGCTTCCTCAGGATGTACGTATGGGCAGTGGGTACTCACCACCACTTTGCACATCCTCTTCTGTTGTGCTGCTGCGCTTGCTGATGTCATCAGTGCATGTTTGGTGGTAAATTGAGCCCCAAATCATGCTGACCTCAGCCAGTTTCCTTCCACCCTTACAATAAGGGATTGTACTGAGGGAGCAGAAGGAGAAAGGGGCAAAATCATAGGGAGGTTCAGGTGTTCAGCAGGTGCTGGAATGGGTTTCATAATACCCAGCCTGGTACCCTTCCTGTAAGAGCTTGGTCTCTGCTCATTTGTTTCCACTCTCCAGGCTGTTCGTGAGTTTTGTATTAAGTAAACATTGGCTCAATTAAAGGGAAAAAATTGTATTGTGTGGGGACGGCAGGAGAGAAAACAAACTCCCACATCTCCTGCTCCCAAGTAGATGTCCTACTTGCTATAAAATCCCTGTTTCTTTTTTTAGGAATCCTTTTATAGTTTTATCTGGAAAGGTAATACATGATTTTGCCTCTGCTTTGATTGATATTTGTTGGAGCAACGGGAAATGAATGTTCCAAAGTCCCTGCAGCTGTGAAAGGCAAAAAGCTTACTCCTGGGTAAGTACTTTGGGCAGTGCACCAGGAAAAAAAAAGGTAGAAGAAGTAAAACTTTGCTTAAGCACCAAGATAGGAGACTCACTCCCAAGCCTTACTCAAAAAGTGGTCACTGGGGGTCATTATGAGGTATTGTTGCTTTCTCCCTTTTCCAGCTGGCACCACATAACCAGGCTGGATGGCTCTGCCAAGAGGTGTGTTTTCAGCTAAGGGTGACAAGCAAAGGCTGTTCTGGATAGTGTTGCACTTGCCAGATGTACCAGCTTCAATTCTCCCACATTTGCAAGTCTATGCATCATGACTGGTTTTGCAGAGTAGCCATAAGCTGACCTATTTCCATTTAATGCAGTAATTAAGCAGACTGACTGCCTTCCTCTTCAAAGTACTGGCCTACATTGGCTCATCCTGTAATTACTGTGGATGAACTCTGTAATGGCTTCATTTACCACAACTTTTTTTCCTTTTCTGTTGCTATTTTTTATTATTTTCTTTTTTTTTTTTTTACTTTTTCCCACCTGGTCTGCAGATTTACCAGCTTTGTAAAAGAAAATCGTGGTGTTTCTATGGTTCAGCCAAATGATAAGAGGAGAAAGAGAAAAATTTTGAGTTCAGTGGAAAAAAAAAATTTCCTTGAGCCATGTTTGAGCCACTTAATTCATCCAGAGATCCACACAGGGATTTATACGGGCCAGGAGTAAGAAATCCAGTAAGAGATCCTAGGATAGCAGGCATCACTGATGTAATATCTTGTCTTGCTGTGAAGACTGTGCTGTTTGGCAGGGACACTTCAAAAGGTGCTGGGTAAGGGTGACAGAGGGGACACAGCACTGGATTGCTGCCCAGGGACTGAAGTATTCACCTGGGTGCAACTGTCTGCTGCCCCCCTTTCCTTTCTTGTGGCTATTTTAATAACAGTTATTTCATGAAAACAACATTCAGTTATTTTAGACACTTTAGTAGAGACTGAGATTTAAGACTTTGGAGTCATTTATAGACTCCATGCTTCTTCTGTCTGATAATATGTATGTATATAGCACATATGAGAACATGGAAAAATCAGAGACATTCATTAATCTTCCCACAATTAAAGAGGGACTTGTAGCAGAGCCAGCAAAAGATTTGTCTGCTTTCCTATCTTGGCCATGAACCTGAGGGCTAAACTAAAAATATAAACCAAACAATGTTTTGGATAAGGGATTTTCTGATTTGTTTTTACATTCTTTTGATGTACATAAGGATGACCTGAAACATTCTTCTTCAGAAAACTTTCTGCCTGCCTTTCTTGCCTTTTTAGAAATCCATGAAGGTGCTTTGGCTGCTGGACAGCCAAAAAGCTGGTGGCATTGCAACAGATGAAAAGGAGGGAAAAGTATCAGTTTTGGTATTACAAGTTTTAATTTCTTACCCAGCTGAATTCCTGTCTCATTTTAAAATATCAAACAATATTTGAACAATATTTGAGAGAAAAACAATGTTTGTTAGGATTGCTAAGGAGTTTTCCCAATACTAAGGGTGTGAGAATCTGGGTTTCCTCCTATTTTTTCCTGATAAAATATAAGAAGGAAATGACTGACTTTTTAAAATAAAAGAGGAAAAGCTTAAGTGTTTTCTTTATTATGTCAACAAAATAGGTCTAAATTGGAAATTCCTTCAAAAATCAGCTTTCTCTTCTTCATCAGTCTCCAGTCCCTGAATCACTCACAGTTCAGCCATCACAGACTGCTCAGAATCTGAGTGGATAAAGCATTTACTAGATTGGTGTCAGGACACCACAAGACAAAACTTTTTAGGGAAACATTTTTTTTTTAAATCATAGTCAACTTGTCACAGCAAAACCCACAGATGCCCTGGGAGGCAGAAACACTAGAAAGCTGCCTGCGTGGCTTTCCCCAGGATCAAGCACTAGGACTATAGACTTTGTGGTTTCCTGAAAAAATAGGTACTAGATAAAGATACGGGATAGGCCCTTCTTTCTTTTTTTTTTTTTTTTTTTTTTTTGTGTTCAGTTTTGCAGTTTCCTCGAACTGGGATGCTTTCTGAACAAAACAGAGAAAGGCTGTTGCAGCTCCAGTAGAGGCAGGTGTGTAGCCACGCCAGAAATGGAAAAGGCTGAGCGTTCTCATCTGTAGCCTGAAAGCACTGGGCTGACGACAGCCCTGCTTTTTAGAAACACAGTGATGGAAATGCTTACAGTGTAAGGAAATGCTGACTAACGAGCCCTTGCGTAGGAGTGTGACTGTGCACTTCTCTAAAAGGGAAAGCAAGGGCAGGGATTGAACCCACAAGCTTTCGGGTCACTGTTGGCAGCAGGTCTTTGTGCCATCGTTGCACCTTGTTATATGGGGGCGGGGAGGGGGGCAGGGGACTTGCAGGCAGAGTGAGAAGTGAGATTTTGGAGCATGAATAAAGGCATAGTTTCCTGGCATCTGAGTTGTTTCTAATCAGTGGAGGCTTCCTGCCATTCTTTTGTCATTGATTACATGTCGCAAATGAGACAATAATCCCATTTGGCACCTGGTTAAACCAATATGAACATGATCATTATTAGTATGAAGTGGCAAGTTATTCCTACTGCAAATAAATATGCCTAGCCATTTCCTTTGTGTTTTTATTTCCTGTTTTTAGTTCCTTAAACTTTACCAGGTTTTAATTGTTCAGGATCACATTTCACATGCTCTGTTATTTGGGTCCCACAGAGATAGTAAGAAAGTTTCAGCTCAAACAGTTCAGCAGTCTTTGGATAAAGAAGTTGTAGAAAGTTCTTTTAGCACTTATATTTTTTCTAAAAGCTGGGTGGATGAGAAGGTTTTGTGGTCTCATGTCTTGAAAGAAGGGTTTCGGAATCACTTGAATGTCAAAGTTTTGCCTTTTGATTTATTAATTAGAAGCAGACAAATAAAGCTTAACCTTCCCAAATTTATCTGTATGAAAAAAGGAAGCAAGAAATAAAAAACAAATTTAAGAAAAAAAAAATATGTACTTCTAGTACTAAAATATTGTTTGCAATTCTGTAAATTCTATCATGAATGTGGTCTCCCCTGGCAGTGCCCATCTGTAGCCATCCAGTGAACACACCTCTCCTCCAAAAGTCCAGCACAGGAGGAGGCTAAGCAAGATTTGCCCTGCAAGTCCATCACTTGGCTGCCAGTGTCCTGTTCTGAAGGAGCTGTGGCACCTGTCAAGGGACAGCCTAGAGCTGGGAACAAGAAAGACTTTTAGGGGTCAGCAGCTGCAGGCCAAGCAGATATTGGACATCTGCGCTTAGGCAAAGGACCAAACCTCAGGGATTTTGTATCCTATCCCAGCGCTGGCTGCTGAGAACCCTTTTATAGTCAATGAAACAACTGGTGTTTCCAGACCACTTCATCTGACCTTCATCTAACCTGGGGTGAGGTGACATGGCCTGTGGAAGTGCCTGCTTGCCTCTACAGAGGACCCTGGCCAGCTCTTTCAGCTGCAGGCTGTAAGCATCTAAACTTAAGTGACAGGGATCCTACCCCAGGAGCCTTTCTCCCCAAAAGTCATGCTGGGTCTCCCTGGAGCTGTAGGCAGAGGAGGCAGCCACTGCCGCCCACCAGCTGCCAGGAGGCTATTCCAGGCTGGGAGCTGTCGACTGGAGTTGTGCCATGAGCAGTATTTTGGCCCTGTTTCTGCACATGTGCTTTGGGTCATTTGTCAGCAGACAAGCCAGCCAAAACAGGCACTGGCAGTGGGTACGTGAGGCAGATCATATCAGCCAGTGCAGGGAAAATGGAGAGAGGTGGCTTGTCCCAGTTGGAACTTTTTCCTCTCAAGCCATGAAGAGCTATCTCCCATGGGTGAAGAGAGGTCTGTCCCTCTCTGCCACATGGTGGCCTCATGGCAAAAGTTCATTTTCACAGGGAATCTTTTAAAAAATTGAGTCATACCTGTTAATCCTGAGAGAGCTGTAGCTGGAAATATGGTGGCTGTTCTATTTGCAGGGAAATAAAGTTTCAGAAACCATCTTGGTTTCTAAATACTGCACAAAGGCAGAAAGAATCTCAAACAGACAGACAAAACCTCCTAAGAATAAACATAAAAGAAAGCACCAACCAGAAACAATGGAAATAAGTTTTTATTTGGACCATGACATTTCCCTAAAACTATAAAATTATAATTTAAACTTAAATTTGAACCACAATGCAGGGGTATGTTGATGGCTGTGACAGCTTTTCTTAAATAAAATTAAACTTTAAGAACCAGAAGTTCATTGAGAAAGGCACTACCCTGTTTCAAAAAAGTTCAATTTGGGGTGTTAAGACTGAAGCTTTTTTTCTGCCCTACTACAGACCTCAGCTGCACTGTGCCACTGCCTTTTTGGAGGTATATGACTCCTGACCAGTGGCTTGGTACAGGCTTAAAAGGAAGTAAAGATCTGAGACATGACTGGGATAAGAACTTCTGTAATTTCAACCTGTTCCTGAAAACCCACAAAGGAGCAGAGTGACACCGATGCATATGAGCTTGGCACACTGATCAAGCAATTAACACATGAACAGCCAGTGGCTTTTCCAAGACCTATTCATCAAGGAACAAAGAAAGTTGTTAGTATAATGAGTCTCATGCATACCTTTCCCATATTATGAAGTTTGACTATGAGCCAACCACATTATTCCATAAATGTGACAGCCTAAGGGAATCTTCTTTGGGCTCTCTTGGCCAGGCAGCCTGCCTGCATGGTAGTGATCTCCTCTTGAGGTGGGACACAGCTCAAGGTTGATTGTCAAAGTAGAGAGACATTTTACCAATGGCAGATCTTCAGTAAGTGACCAATATCACACATAACCCTGTAGTATGGTTACCTTGATTAGTTCCTTGGCTACTTTGCTTTTGTTATGGTAACTTCATTTGCGCCTTGGTAGTTTTAAATCATTGCTCAAATGATTGTGCTGTGCAGTAATAGAGCAAACCTTGTCATCAAACTTTTAACACATTAAGTTGCACTTTTACAGCATCATATTAAGACCACTTTTGCTAATTCTTTAAGTTATCTCTGTCACCCTTTGGGAGGAGGAAGGGAACCAAGAGTCATCTCCTCAAGACTGGTAACTCATGTGAAGGGTTTTCTCCCTAGGCAGAAAAGCAGAGGACTCTGAAACTTCCTCTCAGCAGAAAAAAAAAATTACATTCTCTGGCTCTGAAGTCTTTAAATATTTACACATCAGATGGCATACCAGGCTGTGGTATGATGCCAGAGGATTATTGCCCATCATGAAAGTGGTGTGCCAGGGATGAACCCAGACCCAGGTGCATTGACTCTTGCACCATTTACCCCACCAGGACTTCCTTGTCACCATGATCAGGTACTCGGGACAAGGTGCCAGGAGCAGGCAAGGGAGAGGGTGTCTGTGTGTCTGGGAGTGAATGTGATACAGCAGCAGTGCACAGAGGAGGCACATCTGAGTGAGTTGTGTGGTGGAAAGCTCTTGTTGTTCTGCAGTCTTTCAGGCTTGCATGAAGGCGATTGGAAAACCTTTGCAGAGGGTTTTCACCCTGCTCTTGTGCAGGGTTTGTATTCACTCCAAGTTCTTTCAAACTCAAAGTGAAGAATGTTGTAAAATCCACAAGGAGGGCACACTTGAGCAGGAAAATACCTTCTGGTCTCCTGCAATCCATTAAATTAGTAGTGTATTTTGGAAAGCCTGAGTGATAAATATTTCAGGAATAATCAAAGAGAACTGTACCTGCAGCTGACCTGTGTGATGAGACCTTTCCTTGATGTGAACTGAAGCAGTAGGTAGGGAACTTCAAAAGTTCACATGTGATCCAAGGCAAAGCACTCAGGTACATGCACCCATGTTTCCTTTGCTGGTTCCAGTGGATGCAGATTCAAAGGACTGGGTGTTGTCTTTGTATATGGAATAAGATAGATATTTTTAATGATTAACCTGGTTCTGTGAACACCAACACAGTAGCACCAGAGGAAAGACAGATGTGAAACAGCAGTGCTCAATTTTGCTATAAAAAGGCTGAACCACTGTTAGCAACAACCCAAGCTACTTCTCCCCATGGTTTTTAGGACTAGGAAGCCAAATGCATTGTTTTGGTAGTTTGCTCATCTTTTGCAGCAATCACTAGTTCCTTATTTATTTGCCTGGTTTTTATGACTGCCACTGTCACTACCTGCCCAGGGACAGCCTGCTCATGGACGTGGTGATGGGGAAGCAAATTTACATTATTTCATTTTTTTTGTATGCATAGGAAGAGTGATTGTTCTTTCGGCTATTGACCGCATGTAAATAAATATGTCTCCATCATACAGACATGAAGGTATGTATCTGATTTTAGTCCCTGTCTAAGATGAATGGAAGGATGTGTAATTTTACACAAACTCTCCCCTGAAGTAGGATCCTGTGTGGTACCTTGTTGGAATTCATATGATGTTTGACCTAAAGGCAAAGCTGTGTGGTTGTAAGATTGAACATGCCTATGTGAATTAGTGTGTTGTAGCTTTAAGAATCTAAGTACTGACATCTGAAGAAGCTGTAGCCTACCTTCTCGGCAGATGTGCATAATCAGCCAATTACAAGAGGCTTTGTAATGTAAACAGCATTATTGGCCAATAATCAGTGTCAGAGTGGCAACACTTGCAGGTTACAGTTTTAAAGGTGTATAAAAGTTTCCGCGGGTAGGAATAAAGTTGCCTGTTGCTGCTAATTCCTGTGGAATCGTCATTACAGGTCAAAAACCTGTCTCCCCGGTTACAATATCTAGCATTCACACCCCTTTTTTGTCCCAGTGAATACAAAATAAAACACCTTTCACAAGAAAAACTTACTGTATTCCTGTCCAGAGTCTCTGCTGGCTGGACACTTATGGCATCTACCTGTTAGGAAGGAGTCACAGGTCTCTCTCCCCTAAGGAAGGCACAGCTGTGCATGTGTCTCTCAGCAGCTGCCTAACCAGTGACCTAGAGCATAAAACACAGGTCTGGACACATCCTCCCCAGACATGTTTTAAACATGATCAGTGACAAGCAGTTGCTGGTGTAGTCCATGGGGCAGATGTGGCCATGTGGTGGTGCAGGTGATGCTGTGCTGCAGGCAGCAGGACCTTCCTTCCCTCTCCATTCCAACATTGTGCATGTGAACTGCTCCACCACTTCTTGGCTACTGCCCTTCAGACACCAGCCTGACACTCCAACAAAATAAATCCTGCAAATGGGAGCAGAAGTGTTAAGGAAACCTAGAACCTGTCTCTGCTTTTGGAAATATTTTGATATTAAAAGGATATTTTGATCTTAAAGGGATTACAACCCTGGGGCTTTTCTACATCAAGTGATTATTTGGCATTGCCTTCATGTCGTATAGGACGGATTGCTATTTAATTTGATTGCAGTGTTGGGGAATGTTGAGATATTTCTCATTACAGGGGCTGGGGGAATGCCGTCCCCTCACCTCCATGTGGACAGACACAATGCTTGTGTGACCTGTATTGCTATGCAATAAAAATAGCAAGGAATGACTTGCTGGATATTACTACTGTTCATTTGTTCCCATAGCCAACTTCCATTTTCCCGTAGGAACAGGTAACAGTGGAGAGTCTAAAAGGTTTAAAAATGTTTCCCTACCCTTCAGAATAAAACTGTTGGATTTAGAGTCAGCTTAAAAGACTCAGGAAATTGCTTAAATAAGCTGAAATTTCTGTTGATACTGAAACCTTTCAGAAACCTTTGCTGCATTCTGCCAATTTTGTCCCTAATCTGAGTAACTCCTCTACAACTGGGATTTGAAAGAGAAAGGTCAGACTGAGATGAACATGTTCTCCCCTGAAGCTAACAAAACGCTCAGCTCCACGCCTGGCCTGGGACCACACATCAAGCCCAGAGTTTGGGGAGCACTGAACAGTCAGGGTGCATCAGCACATCCCCAGCATAGCAAATGCCACTGCTGTTGTGTCCTGGGGACCATGGCACTGGGTGCCCCAGCAGAGGTGTCAGCACTGAGGGTGGCACCACTTAATCACCCTAATGTGGTGGAGGAGCCAGTACAGAAGAGTTTCCTTGTTCAACACTCCTGTAGCTGCTGCTTCCTAACACTTTTTCAGGGCCATGATCCTTAGCATGTCTGGTTGCCCTCTCCTGGGGAGCATCATTTCAACAACAAATTCTCCAGGATTCCCACCTGGGATGGTGAAATCTCAGCCTCTGTTGAGGAAAGTTAGACACAGAACTGTAAGACTCAGATGTGTGGAAGGTACCTCGTGCCATGAGAGGAACTGTCTTTCTCAGCCCCCAGCAGTGCTGCCTAACCTCTTCTTGATGCTCTACTCATGTCCTTTCTCTGCTGGCCCAGGACAAGTTTCAGGTGTTTATTAAAAAGCACCTTGCAACCCTACTGGTAGAAGATTCCCGGCAGGACACCCAGCACTGAGACTAGTTGGCAGAGGGGGATCCTGTAGGAGTGGTCCATGGTGTGAGCTGGCTCCCAGACCTGGGGACACTATCAGAGCCAGATGTGTGCCAGGTACCATCAACCACCTCAGCACCTGTGAGAGACTGAAATGTTAAGGGTTAATAAGTCAAACAGCCAGCCATTTGGAAAAGCAGCAGGTGCTTTGCTGAGGCCAGGTTTGCACCCCCCCAAGTGAAGAGGAGGAGGAGAGTTTTTGGATGTGGCATGACAGAAACTTCTGATCTCCATAAGACAGCCCAGGTGCAGTGGGAATGAACACCTACTGCTGGAAGATGACCATGGCAAACCAACATTTGTTCAGCAGCAAGTAGTTTTTTGAGCCAGATAAGGGAAAAGATGGATATGAAACAGATCCTGTGAGGTGGGATTTTTTTTTATCAAAAATTCTTTTTATCATGCCAGTGTCTTCCCTCCCAATAAGACTCAAGTGTGAAATCCCCCCCTCCCACCTTGCCCAGGGGAGGTATCAGGACATTCACACGAAGGCCTGAAGGTGTTCATCCCTTCTGATAAGGCTCAACTATGCAGGCAAAGGGTCATAAACAACTGAGGACCCCCAAAGCATCTCCAGGCTCATTTCTGGGGCCTTCCACAGGCAGATGAGTATGATCTACAGTGTTACATCAAACGGCATAATACTCCTACTCCAGGGAAGGTACCTGGGCATTCCCACCTGGACCTGAAAGTATGTTAATCCATGGAACTTTTTGTTTTGGCGGGGCTCCTCGCACCACTCCACCCCCTTGACAGATGAAGACTGCAGCCATCACTTTGACCAATGGACACCTAAATCACAACTGTCAAGCCTCATAGCTGGATCCACAAGTGATGACACCTCACCTCTCCACTATCTACTCCTAGCCTTTCTTTCTTCTCCTTTCCTAATCCTAATGTATTTTTGTAAATTATATTTTAATATTTTATATCATTATATTTCTGTAGATGATAACCAAAATGGTTACATACCTCCTTTCCATTGCAACCAAATTGTTCTAAAAGAAATCTGCCATATGTATACACTGGACATTCAGTGTCATTTCACTCTAATCTGTCCCAAGACATCTGTTCACAAGAACCTCAAAACAGCTCCATGGGCAAAGTCATTCTAGTGCCTGCCAGCCCAAGGCTGGTGCAGGTTCACTTTCAAGCACTGGGACTGCATCTTTGCTGAGGCATTTACTGGAAGTTGCAACGTGAAGAAAGAGCATGGCATTTCTCAGAACTGCCTTTTTTCTTGCTATGCTACATGAGATTTTATGTAGATTCAGTTCCAAGAAAGATGTTTTCTAAATTAAAAAAATTCCTGAACTAATCATTACTTCCCAAAGGATGTTAATAAACAAAATAAGTGATCGATGTGACAAAAGACGACTGGCAAGGACAAGTGGAAGATAGTAAACTACTTAGTGGCACATGAGCTCAGAAGGCAAGAGCTGTTTCCTGTTATGTAGCCCATTTCCTACAAATCCTAGCTTGAAGCAGTTACTTCAATAATGCCAGCCGGGTGTTTGTTTTTTTTCTGTACAGCTTTGAGTAATTCATGACTAACAGACCCAGCCTGACTGATAAGTGCACAGAAGGCTTGTTGCCCAGTGTAATTGACTTTTATGGACTTACTCCTGATTTGCACCCACTAAGAGGCTCCGACATATGACTGCAGATTGGCAAGTTATCACACAGCTCCTCAGCAGCCACAAGTGTCTGAGCGTGATCCGAGCCTCTGGCAGCAAAGGTTAGGTATGACATCATTTAGCTTGCAGTGAGAGAGGACACAGCTGCACCAAATTGCCTCATATCTCCTGAAGGCTGAAATGCTGGTCCCGGCAGCCATCACAACTCCCACTGCACATGGGAATGAACGTGTCTGACCATCTACCATGCAGAATATGCCTTCCATGCTTCAAGATGCTCCCCATGCTCTTATCATTGCCCTTGGCTATTTTAGAATGTTGTTTCCACTGTCATCCAGCAGTGCTGGATCCACCCAAGCTCCATGTCCTTCCATGGATACACTAGGTACTGGAGCCTTACACTGGCCAGTGCTCACCGTCTCATGCCAGGTAGCTTTGTCAGTAACTTCATGCCCACTGAGGATGTTGGTGTCCAGCCATCACAGCTGGAAAGACCTAGCTGACACATGGAATGGCACATGGGATTGTTGGTACCCTCTGGAGGTGCACGGTATGGTGGCACCAACAGAGTCATCATCCAACCCCAGCTGTGCATAAGGACGAGATGTTTCTGCTGAAACCTAGGGGGCCTGTAACAGCAAATGACAATTTTTGGAGATGAGACTGAAACCACAGATGGGCAGAAGGAGGGAAATGGTTGCATCTGCCTTTTTGAAGTCAGAAATCAGCTGCTGTTTCATGGCCTTAGCCCATCATTTCAGCTCTGCAAAACCTGCTTCTCAGTAACTGACCTGGCTGCTACTCACCTCCACCCAGAGCCTGACCTTGCATGTTGGGGTTGCAGACTGAAATAAAGCACTGGCTCTGTGCTGGTCTGCCAGGGACCTCTCACATTAGGAAAGCACCCCATCCCTTTTCAAGAAACAGCCCTTCTTTTTTTGAGCCATGACCTAGAGCCAAGATACATTTAGTGCTTTTTTTTTTCACCTATGTCAAACAAGCTTGGATGCAAAGAGGAAACAGGAGAAGCAACAGGAGTAGTGAGAAGGGAGCTGATTAAGCTCCTTGCAAGAAGGGGAATGGTTGGTAGAGAAGCATTGAACTTTGAAATGTTACTGGTAATTAATAGTTCAAAACTTCAGGAAAATAAAATGTTTTAAAATATTGTATGTTTCATGAGGATTTTATACATGGCATTTTTTCCAATCATCCCAAGAGTTTAATCAATCGTATTTATCTCTCCTTTAATCTTCTTTTTGTTCATGAACTAGCTAAGTGAGGTCAGAGAGAAAGAGTGAAAAAGCACTTTTGGCAAAGGGAAGCTTTAAATATGTCACATTTAATAGAAGTAATAAGTACACAAAATCCCAGGATCTATAAAGGGCTTTGTGGAGGGAGGTTAATTTGCATCTCTGTTGGATATCTTTCCCTAATTATCTTTTTGTTGTTGATGTTCTTACTTCCTTTGCTGTGTGGATGAGTATTACAGCATTTCCACTGCCAAGTGGGGAATGGTTGACACAGTTCACTGCAGAGCTGGGACCCTTGGGCACAGACCAGTCATTGAGAGTCCTGCAAGCTCCATGTCATTCCAGGAGTGAATCATTAGGGAGAGACGCCCACGGGGACTTGTACTTTTGTTTCCCTGTCTTTGCACTCATAACTTTTTTATAGCCTACAAAATTGCATAAGCAGAGAAATACCAGATGTTATTTATGAATCCATAGATGGAATCAAAACACAGAAGGTTACAGTCAAAATAATCCTCTGGATTTTAAGGCACCCTTTATCTCTGAAGTGTTTGCCAGCAGAGATGATGCCGTTTTACCACATCTTTTAAGGACTGACATATTTTCCCATAAAATAGGAGAAGTGCCCAAAGCCTGGAGAAAAGCACAAGTTGCTCCTGTTTTCAGGAAGGGCAAGAAGGAGGACCCAATGAACTACAGGCTGCCCAGCCTCAGCTTTATCCCTGGAAACCATTTCCAGCTACATGAATGACAAGAGTCCCCAGGAGCAGTCAGCACAGTTTCACTGAGGTTCTTGACCAACTTGACCAACTCATATAAAGAAATGACTGGCCTAGATATGAGGGAAGAGGAGTGAAGAGTTTCTACCTGGACATCTGTGAGGTCTCAACACTGTCTTACGTTAGATCCCCGCAGACAAGCTGTTGATGTGTGGCATAGTTGAGCAGACAGTGAGGGGGATTGGCAACTGGCTAAATGGCTGGGCCCAGAGAGTGGTAATGGGTGACACAAAGTTTAGTTGGAAGACAGTGACTGGCAGTATGGAGTCTATAATGGATCCAATCCTGTTTGACAGCTTTATTAATGGTCTGGATGAGGAGGAAGTGTGTACCTTCAGCAAGTTTACAGATTACATAAAACTCTGAGGACAGGCTGATATACCCGAGGGTCATGCTGTCACCATATACTTAAACAGGCTGGAGAAATGGGCCAACAGGAATTTCATGAAGTTTGAGAAGGAGAAATGTGAAGTCCTGCACCTGGGGAGGGACAGCCCCATTCACCAGGACATGCTTTCCACCCCACTGGAAAGCAGCTTGGCAGAAAAGCATCTGAGGGTCCTGCTGGACACTAAGTAGAACAGGAGCTGTTGGTTGCATTAGGCATAGTACTGCCAGCAGGTCAAGATCCTTCCACTCTACTCAGCACTTATGAGGTCACAATTGGAGTGTTTGGGTCCAGTTGTGGGCTTCCCAGTACAAAACAGACATGGGCATACTGGAGAGACTCCAACAAAAGCTCATGAAAAAGATTAGGGGTTTGGAGTATCTCTCCTATGAGGAAATGCTGAGAGAGCTGGTACTTTTCAGCGTGTAGGAAAGACTGAAGTGGAATCTTAACAATGAATACCTTTAGGAAGTCTTCAAAGAAGTAAGAGCCAGGCTTTTTTTGGTGGTGCCCAGTGACAGGACTAAAGGCAATAGGCACAAACTAAACACAGCAGGTTCCCTCTGAATATTAGGAAACAATTTTTCACTGTGAGGTTGACCAAGCACTGGCTCAGGTTTCCCGGAGAGGTTATGGCATCTCGATCCTTAGCCCCCAACAGTGGGACAATCACATACTGAGGTATTTTGATGGCCTCTGCTGGAGATAATCTCTTATCAACCCAGGTTCTGAGCTGGAAGAACAGCGCTGAATTCCCATAAGACTAAGTGCCCACCAGACCCTGGGGACAGCCTTCCCTTGATGCTGCAGCCCAGCTCACTGGCTTCACCGTCTCCTGTGTCCTGCGGAGTCTCCCTCACCGCCACCCAACCTCAGCAGCTGTGACAGCACCCTGCCAGCTCCCACAGTATTTCTGTGGAAGTCAAGAGGACTGAGGTCAAGATAGGAGCTGGGGTTTACACATTTTGGCCATTGTGGCTCTCCACTCCTTGTGTTACCCACAGCTTCATTCTTCTTGGAGAGGCTGCCTGTCTTCACAGGCCTCTTCATTTAAGCCATCATGGCCTGAAAACTTTCACTCAAATCCCACCCTGTATATGTGTACTTACTTTCTCTAGAGGCAGGTAAGCAATTTAATTAGTGCTGAATTTCAGCTTATAAGAAAGTAGCCATTCTCACTATCAGAAGGAAATTAATGCAGATCCTTTCCCTTTCTCAAGCCTTTATTCTTGGCTGGTCTGACTCATTGCATGGATGCAACCTGCATGTTTGAACAAGGAGCAACTGTTTTTCCAGCATCTTTGGCTCTTGTTGTGCTGAGATCTCCTTTGTTTTCTGCAGCACTGTGGTGATTCGTAGATCTTACACCCTTGCCAGTGCCTGAAGCTCTAAATCTGAGGATGCTGGGCAGGCTGGAGCTGGTAAGCTGCAGGGACACAAATAAGCTGCTCTTAAGCACCCTACAGACATCTAAATGAGGAAAAAGAAGAAACACAACAGACTCTTTCTGAAATACTGAGTGAGTTTAAATGGTAGCTGTTCCTTAGCAGCAGAGTCCACACTGTAGTTAGAGCAAAAGCACAACCCTCCTCTGGCTCCTAATACTATACTCACATTGCATGACGACCAGCCCAGACATAGCAGTGAGCTAGAGGTGACATTTGGTGCTGTCTAAATGGGGAAAGCCTGAATCCAGGCCACCCAGAAGAACTAGTCCATGCTGATCCCCACCTGCAACTCGTTTGGGGTGAGTGTGCTGCTCTTACACATGATACCACTTTCTTTCTTACCTGTTCTTGCACCAACAATGCAGGGCAGGCAAAATGGCCATGAGGCCCTTCCTGAGGGACACACTTGGGCACTTAAGGTGTTAGATTGCCTTTATAAGACCATAGACTGGGCTTCTTCCCACCCCTGGTCCATCCGAAACTAGAAGACAAATCATGCTTCAGGGGTTGCAGGTGTATAACCAAGAAGAGGAAAGGAAGGACCATAGAAGCATAGGATTGTAGAATAGTTTGGTCTGGAAGGGACCTCTGAAGGCCTGCCCTCCTGCAATATGCAGGAACATCTTCAACTAGATTGAGTGGCTCAGAGCCCCTTCCAACCTGACCTTGAATGTTTCCAAGGATGGAGAAGCCATCACCTCTCTGGACAACATATTTCAGGCTACAGGGTCTGCTAAAATATCCCTCCTGCTTTTTCATAAGCCCCCTTTAAGTATTGAAGGGTTGCAATAACATCTCCAGAGCCTTTTGTTCTCCAGGCTGAACACCCATAACTCTCTCAGCCTGTCTTCATAGGAGAGGTGCTCCAGGCCTCTGATCATGACTTCCTCTGGACTCACCCCAACAGATCCACATCCTCTGGGGCTGGGGACCCCAGAACTGGATGCAGTACTGCAGGTGGTGTCTTGTGAGGGCAGAGTAGAGGGGCAGACTCAGCTCCCTCAGCCTGCTGGCCCCACTGCTTTTGGAGCAGCTCAGGATACAATTGGCTTCCTGGATTTTGAGTGCATATTCTCATCTCATGTTCAGTTTTTCATCCATCAGTACCCCCAAGTCTTCCTCTGGAGAGCTGCTTTCATCCCCCAGCCAACCTTGCATCCCACCAATATTGCATGTGTGTCCCTCAGAACAGGATATCCCCCTTATGAGAAGTATCAAAACCTGATCATCAGAAGGGTCCCAGAGATAAGGAAAATCTTATACTTGTGTCTGCTCTATGTAAAGAAGTCAGCGCTTGTTCTACTTGCTCTGGCAATGAAGAATTACACATGGTTGGTGAAAGATGCAGAAACTAAAAGGAGAGCTAGAGGGAAGTGTATGGAAACCCACTGAGGCTGCTGTCACTTAGATCATCAGGAAGGACCTCTGCTGACCATCAGAACAGCTGTGAGGACACAGTCACTGGAAGTGTTCAGTGCCAGGTTGGAAGGAACTATGAATAACCTGGTTTAGTGAAAAATGTCCCTGTCCATGGCATAGATGTTGAAACTGGATGGCCTTGAGGGACTTTTCCAGCCCAAGAATATCTGTTCCATGATTCTCTGAGCCTTTGCCAGCTATTTTCCTCCTCCGTTCCTGGACCCATAGCAATGAGGTATGATACTGGTGACTCTCATCATTCTGAACATCTAACTCCTTTCACCTCTCCTCACAAAAAGAAAACTAGGTATATGAGATAGGTCCTGATACCACCAAGTACTGCTGTGTGCTGTGACTGGACTCCCAGCAGGGAGTGGAGGAATGTCAAAGCTGTCTCAGTGATCTCCCCATCATTACTGCCACCTCAACAACCAGTCTGACTGGGGCATTGCTCCTTGAGGAGGCTGTGAAGGAGAAGCATGCTGGACCCTTCTTCCCCCTCTGCATCATCACATCCCACTCATGGAATTGCTGAGGCCAGGGAGGGAAATGGACTTCCCTAATATTTGTGGAAGAACTGTGCAGAGCCAGCCCAGGAGCTGAAGGAGCAGTCTAGTCACACAGCCCTTTTGGAAGCCCAGTTCTACTGCAACACTGGGATATCACCTTTCTGAAGACAATGCACAGCAGAACTGTTAGCAGACATCCATTTGCAGTCACCCCAACTGCCTGGTAGCCTGAGAGTCAGCAAAGCTGCAATACCCCCTCTCTCCTGCTCTACCCCTCCTGATTCTCCACAGGAGTACAGCCAAATCCAATTCCTTCCTGAAAGCAAGTAAGAGCATACTTTGCAACCAACTCAAAAAGCAGTGACAGAAATAACTCTTCTCTAATCCTTCTCTGTAAGAGGAACTGAATCTCCTCTTTTCAGCAGGCAGGCTGCAGTTGGACTGCCTTCACCTTGCCTAACCCTCAACTTCAACATGCTTTTTCCTCTATTTTGATTCCTTTTCCCTTCCTTTAAGTTTCTGCTCTTTCCATGACTTCTCAAATATGCTACCTGTCTTCAAATGGGCCTCATTTCCCCATCTTGAACTGTTCAGACTTTGAGTAGGGACCTGTTAAGCCAAGCCTTTATTAACATCACACAGTAACAGAACTAAGAGATGGCCTTGCTCTCCCCACATCACCATCACACTGGGTTCAAAATGTGATGCACAATTGACAATCATATGCTCAGAGAGAGGCAGTCCTGACACACTGGGTGCTAAAAATAAGTATTCAGTCATAACTAGTTACCTGAGCACTATCAAGCTCTGTAGAATCCATAGGGACAGATCAGAACTTCCAGAGCATAATTCGACCTTCCTAAGATATTTTCTGTTTGTCTCCATTTTCTCAGTCTCATCTACCTTTTCAAAAATCTCTTCAGAATTGTAATTTTGTTCAAGGTGGTATTTAAGGTTAAATGTCCATGCAAATTAGATTAGTTCTGGATCATTAGATGCCTTCCCAATTTCTGAGCAAACACTGCCAACCATTTTCAGAAGGGCCAACACCCGATGAACAAGCCACTGTTATCCTTGCATTTGCAGACTTGTCGTCTCTGGAGATGTAAGCAAACAGCCAGCATTATTCCACAGCAGTTAAATAAGTTCATTTGCAGGTAATTTGCACTAAGGGAAAGCATATCAACAGGTTTTAATAACTGGAAATACAATTTCAAATTTGGAAAAGTGAGAACTCTGGGAAGGGGCATAAGTAAAATGTCATTAATGCAACTAAAGTGCAGTTTACACTGAGTTGTGGGCTTAAACTCATAGAATAATCAGTTGTGGGTACCAGACTTCTTTTCCAGGTGACACATGATACCCAGGCTGCTGACCTTGCTCCATGTCCTCCTTTATCCAAGGCCTCAGCAACCACCACCTGTGCATGCCTGGCACGAAGCAAGTGTGTTGCTGTCAAAAGTATTTATAGTGCAATGTCTGTGTTCAAGAACATACAAGCAAAGCTGCTTATTCATCTTCTGCAAGAGATCAGCCAGAGCTTTCACTTGGGGAAAAAAATCCTGGTTTTCCTCCTTCCTTTGGCCCCTACTCCACAAAACCTGCTCCAACGGCTCCTGTCTGCAGGAATGCTTTAACCCTCAGGAGCATGAGGATACTTCAGGTGAAAAACCTCCCATTGACTCCCATGGGGATATAAGGTTGGGAGACAAGGCTTTAGGCTTGTGAATGATGGAGGCCTTCAACTCCCTGAGTTTGGAGAGAGAAAAATGAGAAAACATCTGCTTTGTCAAGGTTGGGGAAATGAGAGCCTTTCCCTGTTGCCTTAATGGGTTGTGCTGTCCCTCTGTGGTCCACTGGGATCACTGGAATGAGGGCAGGCTGGCCAACAGCAGGGATGTCTCCCCTGGTAAGGCAATTTGAAGTTTAACCTCAGTGATCAAGGGTGAAAATGAAATGCGTCCCAAGAGGGCACAGCCTTGCCTACCTATTTAATTACTATGCAGGATTGTACTTCAGGCAGCTTTATAGAACATACAACAGGCAGTTTTGTATAGCATTGAAGCTAAATCAGTGACCAAAATCCCACTATCAGAGTCCTCAAGGAGCCAACTGCCACCTCTCGATGTACAGTCTCATTGCAGTATTGCCTTTCCATGTCCCAGGGGACAAGGGGACACAAAAACATTGGCCACAGATAGAAGATCTCAGAACACAAGGTCACATAAATTTGGGCTGCACAAAGAAAACCTGTCAGCTGAGCCAGGCTGCTGCAATGAACCTACATTTCCTGACATTTACCATTCCAGGACAAAGCAGCCATAAATGCTCCATTTAAACTCTGCCTTTGAAAGGCTCCTATTTAAATCCAGACAGACACTGCTGAAACCAACACAAGTGGCACAAAGGCACACGGATGCCTGGCATTTTCCCATGTGATGCTCCAGAATATGTGAAACCCAGCATTCCATTTACCAGAAATGGTCTGAAAGGGCTGAATTGACCGTGACTATTTATGGAAAGGGCCTCTCAACTCAGAGCATCCTCCCAAAACCCAGCATACAGAAGTCCAGTCATCCCCAGAACGGGGTGTGCCAGACAGAGTGCTAATGAATGCAGATGACAGAGCTACGTCTCACCCTGCTAAATTGCCTGCGAACATGGGCATTTTGCTTTCTGGGTTCAGGGAGGCACAGGAGGAAGGTGTGACACCTTTTATCCAAGGACACCCATATCCACCTTCTTGCAGAGCACATGCTGGGAGTGAAGCTTGTGGTGCTGGGAAGTTATGCCATTAGCCCTTGTGGTAGAACTGGACCAGATCCCACAACAGCAACACAGCTCCTGCCCTGAGGTTTGCACAATAGTCCTTTCAATTACTGATTGAACTACTATCTCTGCAAACTCTGACTATTTCTGTTTTGCAATTAGTGTAGATGATGTTTTGTTGCCCTTTCTCCTTTAAGCCGATTTTAAAGTGTTTTCATCTTACTGAGCTCTTTTTAATGAAATACTTTACTGTTATTGAACTGCTGCCCCAGTGTGCCTGAGAGCAGTTTGATTTCTATTCAGTTATTATTATGCCTGAGTATTGCAAACAAAAGGAAGATGGGTAAAGGAACTTTCAAATAGGTGAATTGATTGTGGACCCCTTCCTCCTTCAACCTTCAGCTGTTGCAGCACAAAAAAACTAATCTTCCCTATGAAATTGAAACACAGGAATCTAATGTTGTTTATGAGACTGTTATCCTCAAAAACAAGAGAGAGATGACCAAAGTCAAAGGAAGTAGAGGATTTCCTTCTTATCCCAGCAGGGAAGAACTCAGACATGAGGAGGAGGGAAGGATCACCAGTGAACTTTAAACACTAAAAATACCTAAGACAGAAAAAGGCCTAGAATTTTTTTTGGCCCTTAAAGAGGTCAAGTCTTGTAGTAGGAAAGCAAAAAATGACAGGGCAGGGGAAACTGGACAAACTTTGCTGAGGACGGTTGGAGCAGAGAGGCAAGGGCATTCCTTCTGCTGATGCTGGGAGCAGAAGGGATTTACAGCCTCCCCAAGGTGGGTGTGCTTGCAGGGACAGGGGCACAAGCAATGGCTGGGATGGAGAGAACACGACCTCCCTTTGCACTGCAGCACTGAGCAGGAGCAAGTCCCAGTAACAGCCCAGAGGCTGATGTCAGGGACTGCCACATACCCACGTATCTGTAGTGGGAACTGATGCCTCAATAGCCAGCTGACTTCTAAAAATAGTGTGGAAGGTAAGAAATAGGCAGGTGTTCTCTGGTTTCATGCTGGTCCTTTAGCTTCAGGCTCAGAAGAAGCTGATTCAGCTTGAACTTTGTTTTCTGTCCAGTGAAAGTGTCCATCTATCAAGACTAGACCCAAGACTTTATGCTGTGAAGTTATTCCATTTCTGAGAATCAAAAAATTACCCTGGACTGAAGTAGGCTCTTTTTATTTAATAAAAATGGGCTTTTCATGAGATGCTCAACTTCCAGTGGCAGACTGGAGTGGCAAGTGATCCACCAGCTGGGAAATGTCTAGCCCTGGCACCAAAGCCCACCGATGCCTCTGGTCTGTGAGCAATGCATAGATCCCCACCAGCAAACACCCCAGTGCCTGTGTGTCCCAGTGATATGCACCTACTACTCCCCAGAGGCCCTTTTTGAAGTATTTGATCACCTTAGCCAAGAAAACAGCTGGGTAAGAAGTTGTGGTCTGAGCAGCCCAGAGTGGGAGGTGTCCTGTTCCCCAAGATGCTGGCAGTGAGCATTGTCCCTAGTGACTCCCTGTGGGAAACAGCAGCATAAGCTGACCCAGAGCAGGCAGCAGCCAGGACAGCAGTGTCCCTGGAGAAGGTTATTTTAGTGCTTTCAAAGCCATTGAGCTTTGGTTGAACTCGGCCAGTACCAAACTTTGATGGGATCAAAACTGCATCCTGCTGACGATGGGAATTAACCTATTATTGGATTTCCTGCACCTTGAAAAGTGCAAAATAATGTACGAATGCAAGGTCTTGTCATTAAAACCAATCCGGTCCACATTTCCATCACACACCCAACCTTTTTTCCCACAAGGTATTTAGACCTCAGTTTCCTATTACCACAAAACAGAAATGTTTAATAGTAGTTAATATCAGCTTCTCTAATTTACATATAACCATTCTGGCTGTAGCCTCTTTGAATAGACAATGTGATCTAGATTACTGAGAAGAATACATGAGGTTTTCTTCTGAAAGCCTTTGTGCATTCCAAACAATTTTCAAGAGCACTTCCAGTGCTAGCTTTTAAAAGAGACTTTATCACACTGAGATCAAAGGATTATTAAAGGATTAGAATTTAAAAAGAGTCCCTAGACAAACCTGAAAATTTACCAAAACAAAAAGGAAGAAACTTGTTAGAAGGAGAAGAAAAGATCCATTGTGAACATGGCAGTGTCTGTTTCTAAAAATTGTGGAAGAGAGTGATGTTCTCCACAACCTGGTAAAATGTGTCTTCATTTGCCCATGATGATTTGAGAAACAGAAACCATCCAAAGTGAATTTCATTTGTCTGGATTAAATGGGCTCCACAGGAAGTTCTGTTTTCTGTTGCTTAATATCAGGGATTACACAGGGCGCGTGTTCCCAGCAGATCCCTTTGCATAAGCCTTGATTACCTTACAGCAGGAAAGCCTGCCCACCCCAGTAGTCACTCTGCCCAAGGGGCACAGTGCATGCATAAAAATGCATAAGAACAAGTGATTACAGCATCATAATATAGGATTCTTAATAAGTGAATCCGTAGTTTATTGATGGGATCAGATTAGAGGCTTAGAGCTTGCCTAGGTAAAGGAGGTGTTTTTGTACTGAAACTTCAGGTAAATCCTGCAGGTGCCTCAAAAAACCTTCAGGCAAATTTGACTCTGCTCCTGGCACTACTTTTCTTCCTCTGGGCTCTGCTTAGCAAAGTATGTGAGTACATAAATATATACCTAAAGCAGGTAGGTAGCGATGGCTCTGAAAAACTAAAAAGGTCTTTTTTGCTTTTCTGAGTTATGTCTGGCTGGTGCCCAGAATAGGTGGTGTCCTACGGGTGTAGGAGCTGAGCTCTGATGAGCAGTGAGAGGTACAGATGCTCTTCGACATTGCAGTCAGGGATTTTACATTAGGAGGACTTCACCAGGGCAAGCCATGAACCTGGGGTTTAAAACATACTGCTGGTTCCTCTCCTGCTTACAGATCCCTTCTGCTGACATCCAAGTATTGAAGAAAAAAACCTCCACTGAGTATGGAGAAAACTTTCAAACAGAAGGGAAGAACATCATCCAGCTGCACCTTCCCATTGTGACCTCCCATGCAAATACCATCCAACACAAGTGAGAGTAACAGCACTTACCTCCTCTCAACCAGTTGCAAGGCAGGAACAAACATATCTAGACCATCCCTAGTGAAGACTTGTCTAACCTGCTCTGTATGATTCCAAGTGCAAGAGGTTCAGGAAATCTCCAGGCCACTCATTCCACAGCTTCACCACTTTACAGCTAGAAATATTTCCCTGTTATCTCATACAAATGTTGTTTGCAGCAGCTCCCATCAAAAATGCTTTGCCTAGTGCACCAGCCAGACAGGAAAAGCTGCTTGCTGCCCTCCCTGCCGCTTTCGGAGAGACCACTGCACACTCCCTTCAGTCTTCTCTTTTCCAGAGGAACTTGTCTACCAATTCTCCTGACTCACATTTCTTAAACCTGTCACAGCTGCCCATCCTGAATGGTAGCCAATCTTTCTTAAGCTTGATTTGGTGCACAAGCTTGAGATTCATCAACAAAGAGCAGAGCAAACTCACAGCCTGTGGTGTTATTACTGATACAACTCATAATGCATTTTCCCTTTTATTTAATATTTCATCTATCTAATACAAACTCATGGGTTTGATTTGGGTTTTTTTTTAGGGGGGAGGAGGTGCTTTTTTGCTGCTCGCTTTGAATCTGCACATTTGAACTCCCCTTCCCAAATTCAACATTTTATTTCCTCATCAGCTCCTCATCAAGCTCGAGGAGCTCAAGGAGCAGAATGAGTGAAGAGGCCATCCCAGATCAAGACCAGTATGAGATGGACATCTGAGTTTCCAGTTCCTCATCTCCAGAACATGTCAGAGCCTGTTTCTGGGCCTCATGGAGGTGCTGGCACTGAGACCAGCTGACAGGAGCCCTCTCTAATGCTGGGGATAGACATGCAGCACCTCAGGCTCTAGCACAGCTGCTGATGCAATTGCCTAGGAGTTCATGCTTGATCAATAATGACTTATTTCATTCAAGTTTGCTGGTTGTTCTTTCCCCTTAACTTGCAGATTGCTCTGAGCCCTGCTGTATCCCTCAAGTAGGTTTGAAGACTTCCCTCGAGAGGCTTCATCCCTCCACAGATGAAAGTGCATCCTTTAGTCTATCATCTGAACTTAAAGTGAAAAACAAATCATCTCAAAACTCTGCAAATTCACCAGGGAGTGAACTACTAACTGCTTGCCTTTGAGTGTCATATGACAAGCAGCTCAGCACCCACCTTGTTATGATTTAATCTCTTTCACACTCTCTTAGATTGTATGTAAAACCATCATGTGGCCAGGACAAACGGATTTCTGAAGCCAGGATGCAACACATCAGCTGCTATTCCTCTGTTCTTGGGACCAGTTATGCTGTTCAAGAAACGAGTCAGTCTGAACTCCTGTAACTTGTTTCTGAAAAATCTACTTCAGACATATTTGCATTTTATCCTGCTGGTTCTTATAGAGTGGTAAATAATTCATACAGAATTCTTTCAGGTACCAAAGCAAGTTTGACTGGTCTTTCTTCTCTCCATCCACATCATTCTACTTTCCTTTTGTTGTTTGCTTTTCTCCAGCCTGTTGGGATCTCCTTTTCCACCCTTATTGTGCACTGAAAGATAATTGGTAATGTTTCAAGCAGTGCTTCAGCTGAGCCCTCACTTACCCTTGGGTGACTGACATCTGTCCCTCACATCTGGTCTAATTTCATAAAGTTTTGCCTTACATTTAAAACATTTAACTGATTTCAACATTGCAACACTGAGGAAATAGCAGGGACATACCAAATAATGATTATTATGCCTTGATTTATCAGTCTGCTGACTCAGGAGAAATAATGGATCTTTTATGTCACATTACTTTCAAAGATACTTTCAAAAGGAGATAAATATTAGATTTATTTGGTCTAATGGTAATGGTCTGTTTATAACCCTGTTTGAAGATAACATTTTTACTACAAAGAAATAATGAAGGATCAAATTTGAATTTCCTCTTTATATGACAGGGGCTCCTTCAAATGCTATTCTTTATCTTTTGTAAAGCCAAAATCTGATGTATTTTTGTCTTTAAGTACTACTAGTTTTTTAACCCAATGGTAATGGAAGTTCATAATTTTGTTTCTCAAGTCACTCTGTTGCCATGGAAATAATTCTATATGGAGATGGGTCAAGAGAAAATAATCTCTCAGAGAAGATTGCTACTTGTAAAGCACATAAATTATAATAATTTAATCAAAAGCATAAAGTAGTCAATCTGAAAACCTATGGAAGTATAATAATTCAATTCAACTGCCTGATCTTTCTCTCTTGTGCATATCTTTTAAGCTATTGTTAAAAACCCATTACTAATTAATCTCTAATATGGTTTTCCAGGACACAGCCCAGCTGGTCACTAAAAGTATTTTGCAAAGGCAATGAGAAAGAATTGCTGCTGGATGAAATAATATTGTTCTCACTCTTGCTTGTCACTTCAAGATAAATGTGATTTCTTCTGGATACAGAATCCTTTATCTTCCCTCTTTGTGCCCCACTGTAGTGCTGTGGGAAGGCTTGTGACTCTTAATCCCTGTCTTAGGTGTGGGTGCATATCCATTGTGAGTATTTTATCTCCAAGAACCTGATCTCAAGCTCACTGGAAAAAAAAAACACTCCCAAAAAACCACCAACAACAAAAAATCCCCATGGATTTTTGTAAAGAAAACATTGCTTTTTTGAAGTTCAGAGTCAATGGAGATATCAGCTGAATTGTAAACTATTTTGCTATTGAATCTGGATTTTGTGTTAAGGTAAGGAAATTCCATATTAATGTCATCAAAAGAGTACCTGATCATTTTGGTACAAAGCAAAAGTGTGCCAAAAGTTCCAATTTGCTTTACTTTTATTTATCTCTTTATTCCTCCTGTGAAGACTTGTGGTGTATCTGCCTCATCTGTGGCCCATGAGCTGTACTGACATGGGTTTTCTTTGGGCCTTCTGCTGAGAGATCATGTTGTCCTGCTCATTGCTCATCTCAGTGTCTCCTCTCTGCACAGTGTTTTTACTGGGCATAGCTACATTTTCATCTGAGACCTCTCCACTGCCCTTCATCCAAGGCTGACCAAGGTGTTATGTCTGAAATGAGCTGCAATAAGAAACTGGCAAAAATCCTTCCCATTTCAAAACCAGCCGAAACAAGATGGATTTGTTGAGTGATTTGCTCCTGGCTATTGATCTCACTCTGCTAGAACTGGGTAAAAATCCAAAGCACCCAAATCCAATGTTATCCTTCAATTCAGCTTCTAATGCCTTGTCATTTCTGTTTCCAGAATGACCCATGAATGTGTGAGACTTATTTTTGCCTAACAACTTTGGGAAAAGGTGAAAGGGGAATAAAACTAGAACAAAGTTACAAAATACAGAAGAAGAAAAGTGACAAAAATAGGATCCAGTGTTTCAGGACAAAAGGACTAACCAAAAAGATATGAAAGCTTACAATTAATGTCACCAACAGAGAAGGGTATTTCCTTGCAGTAATGATGTAAGAGAAAATATAAACCGAAAATAATGTTATAATAGAGTTATTGGGCTATTGTTTTTCTGTTTTTATATCTCAGAAGGACAGACTTTTACCTAAACTGGTGATAAGATGTCTAGAAAAAGAGAAATGCAGGAAAATAAGGAAGTCTGCAAGATAAATCCTAAAATAGCTGGTGAAGACTTCAAGCCTCTTGTTATTGACAAGTCATTAAGTGCAGACAGCATCCGTCCAAGAGTGCAAAGGGAAGTGGGGGTGGGATGGAGAGCAGTCCAGCAGATCTTTTCTCCAAGGTCACACGTCCCCCCACAGTGGGGACAGACCAAGTAAACACTGAAGAGTCAAAGGCGCCAACAGCTGCCAAGTGTTCAATAGCAGCAGTGGAGAAAATCCCCAAGTTTACAGAAATACATTGGGAAGGTCTGGAGAAGGGAGCCTCATTGGTACCAGAAGGCAGATCCAGGTTTTCTGCACCCTTGCTCAGCAGCTCCCAGCTCTCCCCATTAAGGGTGTGGGGAACACCAGAAAATCACTTTTAGCAGAGGTGTCCAAACATCGGCAGCAGGAACGTGTGTTTCATCTTTACTTTTCCTTCCTGCACCTAGCAGAGGGTGGCCAGAGTGAAGGACAGCTCACAAATACATACTTCAACTTGGGAAAATGTCCACATTTAGGAAAACCCCTGGGCATTTAATTCAATCTCATTGAAGTCAAAAGTAGCAGATACATGTGGCAAGAGTTTTACAGGAATTTCCAAACTGAATTCAGATTAGTTTAGCTGTTGACTTTTTGATCAAACAAAGCATTTCTGAACTAATCAGCAAAGTGACTTAATACAAATATGAATTTACCAGACAGTTTCACTTTTTTTTTGTCCAGATGATCACTTATTCTGACATGACAAGTCTGAATATTGATAGTAAGTTTTAATAACAGGTCACTTAAAGGATGCCTTAGGGTTCCTGTTCATCAATTTTTTTTGCTCTTAAACAGAACAATCGTAATGAAAAAAACCCAACAGTTTATGAAGTGTTATAAGAAATTCAGACCACTTAATGCTCTTGTATTAAAATTCTAAAATACTAAACCATCTTTGACCTCTGAATAATTAATTGCTAGCAACCAATTTGATAACTCTAAAGAACAAGTGATGTGGTTGTGATACATCCCCAAATCATTCATATGTCTAACTGAACTTAGTCACATAAAATTCATCACTTCAGGTAAGAAGCCAGCCTTGTCCCCAGAGACTGCATTTTCCTTCCTTATTGACCTACTATTGTAAAGTCGTATCATTGTAAAGAGCACTATTGATTTTTAGAAGGTCTTTAGAAAAGCAGTCTCTTGGCTTCATTAAAAATTGAACAGCTTATTATAGTGATATGTCTGAAGAGAACTGAGATGGTCTGCATTTAGCCTCCAACTGCCTAATGAAACTAGGGAAAACCCCAGGAAAAGGTGTAAAAGTCCAGACTTGGGGTTTCAATCTTAGTCAAGCTCAGACCTGCAGGTCTGCAGATACCTCCACAGTTGCTGCCTGTCTGTGGAGGATCCTTCACTGCATAGGCAGCTAAGGATTTTACCTCAGATTTCCTGAAGAACCAGAACTTCTTCATGGAGTGCTTAGATATGTGAGTTTAGCTGGGCTCAGTCCACCTTACACCCAAAGCTGCTCATGTGACCCTGCCCTCCCAGGATGTCTCAGGGTGCTGGAGGGTGCTGCCATAGCTGACACTTGCCTTATGACCATGCTGTCCATCTTTGATACCTAAAAGACAATTCTTGACAATGCCTTGTTTCAGTGTTTCTTGGGCGTGCAGGCTACTTCAATTCCCAGTTTAGAACTCAGCTTTCCCATATATGTGTAAGGTCCCTAGATTTCTTCCAGAACTCAAGATCGGATGCTGCAGCATGTGGCAGCAGTGATGAGCAGCCCAACATAAAGGTCATTGTTAGATGCTCACTCTGGTCATTCCTAGCAGGTTTTGGCACCTTCAGGAGTTAGCCAGAGAGATAAGTTCTTTGCTCTGGTGCAGCATCTGGGACTTATGAGAGATCAGCTGAGTTCTGAATTGGCAACTTGGTTCCTGTGTGACCTGAAGTTTCTTGATGTTTATTGTCCTGTTTGATGGATAAGGCCATACAAATGCTACATAAACCTCAGAGGTAAAGAACAAAGTAAGAGTCTCAGACAGGATTTCTGAGTGTTTAATTTTTTTTTCCATCAGGCCATTCCCAGCAGGCACAAAAATCCTGGCTGAAGAGTAAAGGCTTCTGAAATGAATAGCATAAAAAGATGTCTTTTATTATCTTGCTTCAAAGTGCAGATCACGACCATTAAGTTATTTGGGGCTACAAGTTCCAGACCTTCTTCTCCTCTCCCCTTCCATCTAACAAGCAGAGAAAAAGTCTGTAACAACTTCACAATTTAGCACAAACTAATGCACCTCTTTCTAGAACAAATCAGAATCCCTCCAACCCTCTCTGCCTCTCCTCCAGATGACCCCCAGTCAACCTTATTTCAGCATCTGTGCAATGTGTCCAGTGACAGACTGGAGACAGCGGTATTTGTCAGCTGTCTCCTTGCTGACCTTTAGATAAGAGTAGCCTTCCCCACTTCTGGCCTCCAGAAAGGAAAAGCTCTGTGCTTCAGACGTGCCTGAGCTGGGAGTGAGCTGCAGCTTGTGGCTTCGCTTCCCTGATGTGCTGGGCTTCTTCACCAGCAAAGATGTGGAGGGTGGGAGTGAGCCCCCTCCCACCTGCACAAAGTCACACAGATGTCACTGCTTGGGCATCTGATGCGTAAAGCTAAACATATGAATGCCCAGTGTCCCTGGTCATCCTGGGAGGCTAAGCTGAGGGGTTCTGGGCTGCTGGAAACCCTTCTATCTGCCAGGAAGGAGTGGGAAACACACCTGATCACTCCAAAAGCAGAGTGTGGGTGTCTCTCTGCCATCCTATCAGGCACCTGGGAAAATTACTGTGGACATCCCTGCTGACATCCCCAGGGGCTGGACATCTGAAGTGACAGCACATGTCCTGCTTCATGCAACATGGCTGTAGGATCTCATTGGATGCCAGACACCCTGAATGCATACATACACATCTGCACTGTGGGTGTCAGTGTCCCAGACCCCATCCTGCCTTCTGGTGTGTCCTCAACTTGAAACTCCAATGGTCGTTCTCTTCAGAAGGTTGCTCTCCCTCCCTTATGCTGCTTTTGAGTCCTAGAGTTTGTTGGAAGTTCGCAGCTTCAATGCCTCTGCACCAAATTTTGCTAAAGCTGCTGGGCAAAGGTCTCAAAAACTGTGCATCCTTGTCCCACAGGGAGCGAGAGACAAAACATAACAGGTGTGTTGCTCCTATCCAGGAGAAAACATACCCTTACTTGTATGACAGGGAAAGAATGTGTCTGGGGCAGAGCAGAAAGCTGAGGAGCCAGAAGAGGTCATGTTAGTGCTGAACCTCAGCCTCTCTCGTACAACTTCAGACCAGTTTGTGGCAGCCTGAATAAGTCTCATGGGTGTTCTTCTCCCTCTCCTTTCCCTGACTTCACTCCAGCTCTAGGGCACATCAGGCTGCTCAACACCCTCATCCAGCAAAGCAAATTAATAGCTTGCAATTGCATTAGCACAAAGAAATGGCTAAGGCAGGCTGTGGTGAAAGCTGAGGTGTGGGTCTCTGGGAGCATAGTGCTGAGTTATTGGGGTATAGCAGAGAGCAGGCCCAGAGAACCAGTAATAAAGGGTTGGGAAACCACCACAACAACTGTGAGAAGCAGGAGGGTACTCTGGGTGCCAGCATCTCTCACATGGGTGTACACACAAGCATCCTCACTGATCCTAAAACCTGTGCTTCTAGCCAAGTAGAACCAAACAAGGTGTTAGACATTTTTCAGCAGTTAAATTTCCATCTTTAATGAGTTCATTTGATTTCTTACTTCAGATAAGACTAGTCTGTTGGGCTCAATAGTGGGAAGCTACATATGGAAATACAGAGGAGCATAGATGAAATATAAATTACCCAGTCTAATAGATTAGCATATTTTTGAGTGATGAATGGTCATGGCCTTGCAAACAGCTTGCTGCTACATCAGCCTTCCACAGCAGCAAACATATAACATGAGCTATTTGCTGACATCATGGTCAGGCTGTTTTGAGCCTCCTGCACTCATGTATGGTTCCCCAGTGATCTGGAGCAAGCCATGTATCACCTTCACACATTCAGGAGGCTGAGTTGAACTGGTGGCCTCATGAGGTGATGGCCATCTTCTGAATGCCTCCAGCTCCTCTTCAAGTGAGCAGAGAGGGTCCTGCATGCCCTGGATGTGCCACTTGGTTCATAGATATATCCAGCAAAGCCTGGATGCCAGCTGATGCTGCCTGCCTTGGCAGGGCATGGAAGGCCATGTGGCAGCTCCTTGACTCCCTGCCTGGTGCTTCCAGCCTCTGGCTGGGCTGGGGTGTGGGGAGGTGAGGCTCATCCAGCAGCATGGCCAGCTTCCACCCTTATGGCTTTCAAATAACATGTGTGATTGTGGAGAGCAGGTGGAGGCAGGGAGCATGCAGAGTGCCCAAGGACGTCCACACTGTCAGTGCGGTGACTGCTGTGCACCAGCTGTCCTGCCACTCTTGAGGTACTTGTCATCAGGAGGTGACAGGGCCAGGAATGCCAGACAGATGGCCCTGCGCTGGGGCTGGTGGCTCTGAGCCTCCATGGTGCTTTTAAGGAAACTAATTGGTGAGGAAAGTGCTTGTATGTACTGGCAGTAATACCACAACCCTAACACCACTAGGCAGCACCTATGGCTGCTGAAATGAGCCTACCTGGGCTCTGCCAACACTATGAAACACTTTGGAGCAGAAGGGACTCGGTGATTCCCCAACCTTTCCTTAACAACTATGTGGGATTGCCTGAGGTACATGCTGAAGGAGGCCAGGGCCACAGGGGGCCACAGGGCATCACAGGGCATGTGTGCCATGATGCATGGTCAAGCCTACAGGTAGAAGCCTGGACGGCTTCATAGTCCAGGACACAGCAATAATTTGGAGGGAGGAATGCTGCCAATGGCTAGAAGGAGAAAGAAAGTGTTGCTTGCTGGTTAAGGCCTCTGCATCCAACACCACATGGTTGGGAAGGCAGCCATCTGCACCACCCTTTGCCTTTGGTCTTCAGGACTGCTCTGTTTGGGATCACTCCAGTCAGAGCTATAGCAAGAACAGTGAGGGCTCTAGTGAATTCTGTGCTGCAACTGCCTAGAGGTCAAACCAGTGTCTAATTTTACCAGGATCATCCCCCAAAATGCTGTAGAAGTTAGAAATAGGAGAGGAGATAAAATGTCCTGGGGGGCTAGTGCAGAAGTGGAGCTTTATGTAGCGACACAGAAGTCCAGATCCTTTGTGGTAGTGCTGATGTTCCCCGGAAGACCTTCCTTGTGCAGTGCTACATGTGAGGTGTACATGGGTCATTTGTCCCAAGAGCTTTCCCAAACATGCCTCTGATAAGCCCCAAGGCCAGTGGTGGCCACACATGTAGGCTGGTAGGTACTGGACAGAGTGAATTGCTGTGGCTGCAGCCTCATCTTTACAACACAAAGGAGGGGAGTAGCCCTTGCACGAAAAAAATGCAGCACTTCCATTAAAAGGCAAGGCGAAAGGATGCGAGACAGTTTGTGTGTGGCCACAAGACAGTTCATTTGAGACAAAAAGGAAAGCTTTATCAGTGTAACTTTCCCAGACAGACAAGCCATAACTCAGAATGCCCTTTTCGGGTCTCCTGCATCGAGCTTCCCTTTAGCTGCCGAAATCTCGGCTCATTCATTTCCTCCCCTCCCTTTCTGCTGCTTCTTTCATTACCATTGCAAGACCTATTCAGGGACATCCCCTGAAATGTCCCGTTTGTCGAGGGGGTTGCAGCACTTGCTTTCACTTCCAGCTACTGGACATTCTGAGCCAGGGGCCCAGTTTTTGGTAATAAACATCCCCTTTGTCAAAGAAAAGCAGAGTTAAAGTACCAGAGAGCCGTCTCCGTCTGCTAGACAGGGGACTGGTCTGGCCTTAGCCAGCTATTGAGATGCCTTTGTGCCATGTTGCCATAGCTACCCTCCAGCTAAATAGGGAAAGAGCTCCTTTGTCCCAGATTAAGACCAGCAGACTTCTGGATCAGAGCCTGAAAGAGACTGTGGGGAAGGAGCTTGTCTGCAGCTGCTGGGATTTTTGCATTGCTCTTATGTGTGTGTGTTGGGCTGGGTGGAAAGGAAGACAAGGGATTGCTTGGAATAAATTGATTTTATATGCGTATATATGTATGTGTGCTTATGTACATGTATTTTATATATGTATTTTGTGACACAAAGCAGGCTGTGTAATGGTGGTGGTTGAAGGGCAGGTTTGCTAGCAAAGGCAGTGAAACCTGAATAAAGAGGACTTGAAATAAATTCAGCAGAAGTGATTACAGCACTTCACACAACCCCCAGGGACAGCAACCAAATCTCTTGAAAAGGCACCACAGGTCCTGACTAAACGGTATTTCCAGATGAGTCTCCCAGAAAACTCACACCAGACTAGCTGGCACTGTCCTTTTTCCTGCTTTTTGCTAAGCAGTGTCAGGGCTGGGCCTGCATGTGGTCACACATCCATCTTTGCAAACCCATTGGTGCATGGGATGGGGGATGCCTGTGGATTGGGACTGCAAAGTATGGCCAGACCAGCCAGCAGAGCAGGCACGGCAGCTGAGGACTCAGGATGTGCTGCAAAACCCCCATAGAGAAACAAAGAGGCATTTGCCTAAATGTTAAATACAAAGGGGATTAGCTCACAAGTGATTTTCTTCTGCCTCAACTGTACTTTTAGCTCAATACAAGTGAGGCTGAATGTTCCCACAGTGCACTGTAGTGCTGTACACTGACACAGGCAGGATAAAATCATGGTGAGTGGGGAACACTTGTGCCACATGCTTGCTGCTTTGCATATGCACTGCCATGCCACGTGCAATCATTACTTCCTCTCTGAGCACATGGAACAAGGTGATGTTCCACAGCTCATTTGTTCCCATTGAAAGCTGGGGCTTTTCCACAGAGATAATGAGCAGCTTCATTATTGATAGGCCTGATCTAGCTCCAGCTCCAACTTTTTTTTCTGCCTCACCATAGACTTCCTAAAATAATCCCATTTCTTGAGGGTGCTCATGCAGCAAAGAGAATTTCTGACCTCCTGAGGCTGGGATATGTAAGTGACAGAGACTAGTTGGGGACTGAAATTGCATAAATTCAGAGAAAAGGGAGTGGATATATTGTTTGGATGTTAGGACAACATGTAAACTAATTTTGAAGGAAGGACTGAAGTCATGGAAGTAAAGGACAAAATATGATAAAAATAAATCTGGGATTTGCCAAGGTCACTTGAGTGAGGCTAATTTGATAAGAAAAGAAAAAAATATAAAGAGCAAACAAAGTTCTTCATGGGCATTTTTAGACAAGGGAAATGCTTTACATCTAATCTGTCTGGACTTCGGCAACACTTCTGATAAAAGAGCCACATGGGAAATTATTGTTTGTGTTGGAAGAAGCAGGGACTGGTATTTGAGCTGAAGGTCTGTCAGGAAACAGCCAAGAACAAACACAACAGGTTCTTCTGAAAGGAAAATGATAGGAGCAGAGGAACATAATGGGTGAAATTCCTTGGAGCCAATTTTAGATAGTTTTCTTCTGGAACAAAAAATAAGAAAGAGCTAATGATATTTGCAGACAATACACAGTTGGGAGGCATTGGTGATTTGGGAATAGCATGAAGAAAAACACGCTGTGTTTGGGAGCTGGAACAGCTGACCTGAAGCAAAGAGTTCAAAGTGTCCATCATGCACTGAGGCTCTCTCTACACTAATTAATTAAATCGAGCCAGGGCAGGTTTATGAACTGTCCTGTGACCATCATGGAGGATAAATGTTTATGTGCTTCCTGGCACTGTTTGAGTAGGGCCAACTAACTCCCTGCTAGACAATGCCCAGGCATGGTTTGGGGATTAGCACCAGCCAGGGACTGCCTCCAACACACTGTAGGGATGAGGTCACTCTGGTTTGGAGATTAGGAGAGTCCTGGATGCAAGCCATGCCACATCGTCAGGCCCTGGCTCACTGTACTGGCTTGCCATAAATGTGGCCTCAGAAATTACAGTGTTTTGCTGTAAAGTAGAGTGTGATGATCAAACACAAAATGTGAGCATCCTCAGTGCTCTTGTGTGAGACAGCAAACACAGTCACAGCTTGCATTAGGAGAGAAGCTTCTGAAAGGTTCCTTTTGCTTCTTTACAACCTATTCTGAAAAAAACCCAAATGTTTAATCATGGCCTTCCCTAGTCCAGAGTCCCAACTGGTTAGCATCGAAAGAGATGTTGATGGAAACAACAAACATTTCAGGGGAGAAGGAGTCGAATGATTTTGGCCAGTTTAGTCTGACAAAGCAAACACTGAGAATCAATTCACGTGTGCTGTCTATAACTACATCAAGGAGATAGACACCAGAGAAAGGGAAAAAAATCATGTAAGCTAAAGGCAACTGATGGCACAAGTACAAATGTATATGTCAGTCACAGATAACTTTGAGCTTGAAATTAAAAGTAGTTTTCTAATCACTGGAGGGGAGACTTCAGATGCAACCGTGCAGGAGGAGCACTGGAAGCAGGAGTGAAACTTGGTTTGGGAGGTAATGGCTACAGACCTGGAAATATGTGTGACATAGTGGCTTGTAACAGCATAGACAAGCCCCACTGATCCACAAGGACCCCCAGTCTAGCTTCCTCTCTTCCTAAATAATTCACAGAAAAGTCTGCCAATAATGGCCACCAGAAGAGAAGCTGTGACTAATTGTTCCCACCCTCCATCAAGTTCTTTCATTGACCACAGCCTTGTGTACATCAGATGAGGCAGGCCTCTAATGAAAACTGGGCTTGTGATAGGCACAAGTGCCAAATGCTGTGCTTGCCTGTGGACTGCTGCTTGAACATGTTGCTTCCTCAGAGACTTGGCCTCACACACATTATTAGAAATGAAAATATGTAAAAAATCAAAAATGTAAATTTTAAAAAAAGAGGCTTCATAGTATACATAATAAACTGTCCCCTGGGATGGTTTAGAAGGCAAGAAATAGTGGTAATTGCTCTGGCTAATAACTGCACAGTCAATTTCCTTCTTTCTCCTTTTTCCATGCTTGCTTGTTGCAACTATTCATAGTGTTTTGTTTATTAAACCAGTGCTTTTCAACCGGTGGTTTACAGATTCTGGAAGGTCTTTGGGAAGTAGCTGTGCAAAAATTAAGAAAAGGAATTCTATGCTAGGAACCCTATATTTTCTAGACAGAAGTCTCTGTTGCAGAGCAGTCCAGATCCCTAACCATAAGAGCTCATCTCTCCCCAGACCTTCTCTGAACAGGACTGCATCTACATGTTGTCCAGCACAACCTAACTCATCCAGCCTCTGTGAGTAAATTCATGGACATATCCCCTCTCTATTGTAGCCCAGAGGTGTTGGGCCCATCCTCAGTGTTTCCACAATATATGATGTCCCTGCTCATTGCAGAGGAGTTAAAAAGTCCCTCTCAACCCAAACTATTCTCTGATTCTATGATTCTGATTCTACATATAGAGCACACAAAGTCTGCAGCTGCATAGGAAATGGATATCCATGTGGTGAGGGAAGAAGAGTCCTTACACATCAAAAGGCAGCAAAACTGAATTATTTTGCCCTGGAGTACCTCCTGTGCTCTCACAGTGAAAGATGTCTCTCTGGGGTTTGGGGAGCAGTTGAGAAGCCACAAATGTTGTGGAGAAGGAAACGCAGCAGTGCAGCAGCTGCTCTGTTTCAGTGCTTCTTCAGACACTTGTCTTTTGGCCAAGTCATTCAGCCCCCATAGGCAATAGTCATAACTTTACATAGTTTAGCTTTTATCTGTTTTTTAGTTACGACCTGATGACAAAACCAGCACCACCATTCAAATCTTCCAGTAGGAGTGTCAGCTGCCCTGAAATCCCTCCCACTTCATAGACATCAGCTGCAGAGTTTGCATACAGGGTCCAAGGGTATTTGGATCCAAGAGCTTGAATCCATTTCTAATATCTGCAGTTTGAAGCCATATGCATGTGCCAACCTCCTTTACTTTAAAGCTGCCAATTTGTACCATGTGATCCTGGAATAGAGAGGGAAAATGCACCAATGTTTCAGGTCTGGGGCTCAGGTGAAGCAAGTTGTTGTCCTTGTCCCTGCTGCCTCTCAGACAGGGACAAGGAATTAAAATCTTTTTTTTTTCTATATCCTGGGCCTCTATAAGGAAAAATGTGCTTAAGAACATGGGAAGTTCAGGCTACAATGATTGGAACCTTACAAACAGTGTCCACAACTACAAAGGTCTTTTAGGCATGATGGATTTCAAAAGCATAAAGGCTCCTAAATACTTTGGTAGCTCTAGGGGTGAGAGTTATATGTATGTTGAGCAGATTACTTCATCAGTGTATCTACAACACAAAAGTTATCCCCTTCACTGGAGAACAGCAGAGAGGCAGAATCATTGTCCTGTCCACTTTCTGTGTAGCTTGCACTAAAGAAAGTTTTACTTTGCCACCACGAATGGTTGCCTGGAGAAGTTGTGAAGCCTCAATCTTTGTAGATATTCTAAAGCAGACTGGAGATGGTCCTGAATGGGCTGAAAGTCCACACTTGGGTTTCAGCAACAGAGTCACTGTGGCTCAGCTGGTATGCAGCAGCCCTGGAGATGTCATAAGCTGATCAGGTTTCTCAGCCTTGCATGTAAGTTGGCTCAGCTACAGTGATCTGTGTTCGCTGAAGTGATGGGGAGAGGAGGTGAAGGTCTGGTTAACTTCACCTGATATAGATTCAAACCCATGTAATAAAACAAGATACAGGCATGTTCTGCCACTTGCCAGAGCGTATTTCACCAGTAATTCTTGTGACACCTATCCCTAAGCCTTTACGGGGAAAATTATTTAAAAACTTTAATGAATAAATAAAACTTTTTTAAGATATTAAAAGAATATGCTTGAGTAATATTGCAGTAGTGCACAAAGCACTGTTACTGGTGGTAAAAGCTCCTAATCTGAGTCAACTAGTGATTTAAAGCAAAAAAGGTAAAAAAAAAAACCCTCTTTAAGAACGTTGCTCTGTAGCTGGGGGGTGTTGGCAACCAGACTCACCACTGAACTCCCTCTGTTTTGTATCATGCTGTGACTCAAGCCCAGATCTGAACATCAGCAGGACCATGCAGAGCAGCTGGAGCAGAAGGGGAAGGTTGGGCCAAAAAGCCTTCAACCATTCTGAAGAGTTTTACACTTTTGGAAGAGGTTTTCTTATAGATTTCAGACACCATAACAAGAGCCTCCCAAATGCCAAACTGACTGAGGTGTGAGGTGGTACAGTGCCTGGCCTGACCTCTCAGAGGAGGATGTTTTCTGCTTATAAGATAATGAGGGGACACTCTGTGATGGGTTTCCATCCTCAACTAGGAGCCATATGTCCTCTCCTACTGCCTGGCTCCCCATGCAGGAAAAGTTCACATCACTTTATCCCTGACCACTTTTGGTCTGCCTAAGAGACCAGAGAATCTCTGAGGACAGACCATCTCTTGCTAGGCTCATGCAGTGCCCAGACCCCACAGGACTTGTGCTGCAAAGGCAGAGGAAGGTGCTTGCCAGGAATTTAAGCAATTTGCCTGTCTCTAACAAGAAACTTTGCTGGTGCTCTCTGTTGAAAGCCTGTATACATAACCTTCTGGGAGGAGACATTTAGTCAATACACTTGGTGTGGAAAGCAAAATGTAGGTAGGATCAAGGGATGAGAGCTCTCTTAATCATTGTCATTGATTTTCTGAAATGGCTCCATGTCTGTTTGTAAGAAGGATGCAGTGGCATCCTGTGTTTATTCAGTGTCTGCTCTGGGTGGGAGGAGGTGGCCATGCCAATTAAAAAGTTTAATTAATGCTGCAACATTTCTGTTCCAGAGATGGGGGCCTGTCATCTGCCAATTTATTTTCATGAATAAGTCATTAAAACAGGAGCTGCTGAGGACTTATTCAAACAGCTCATGTTTGCAGCACATCTTCCCTGGTTGCTGGAAATCATTGCAAATGCAGTAACAAGGCCTTGAGGTGAAACTCAAGAATACAAGTCTAAACAGATCAGAATTATGTCTGTGATATTTTATTGCAGTATTGAAATCTCCCAACAGCAGGATTGCACTGTTACAGTCTATACAGCTGAGTTTCATATACATGTCATAGCCAATAAATCTTCAGGAACACACAATTCCTATTTTTCACCTTGTTGCTTGCTGTGGCACTTACCTCTGTTGATCATGTTGCTGCACCAGAGAGAAGAGGTGCTTTTCATCTCTGAGCCACAGCTGTTTGTCTGTCCAGCTGTGTGGGATGCACCAAGTTCACCACTGAACACATGTGACCAAACTCAGATGGTGCTGTGAGAGAGGAATTAGAAATGACAGCTTAAGACCTTGTTTGTGACTACTTGATAAATTAATTCTGCATTCAAGCTCAGCTCTGAGTTCAAGCTGCTTTGAACTACCTCTGGAGGTTACTTCACTCCATATGATTCACTGCCTTTAAGCTGGGCACTCCTCTCATAGCTGGTAGGGGAACAAAAATCTGCATTTTAAATTATTACTGTTTTGATGCAGGGAGGTAAACTCCTGAGCCATAAAAAAATCTCTATTTCTTAGAGATTTGTTAGGTCCTTATGACTATTCTGCTGCTTTCCAGAGCAACTGAGTCATCTGTACTGAAAGACAAAGCTCATCCCCAGGACCAGGTGAGACCTGAGTCAGCATTTGGGAGCTGCTCATCATCTCTGTGGGTTCCTCTAGCCAATCTGTTTCTTTCACTACAGTCATGGCTCTTCCAAACCAGTCTACAGATGAAAATAGACCAATTTTATAGGAAAGCAATTATATCAAAAGCAAAGCTGATTTGCTTCAAGGAGCAATGTCCAATCTGACTTTGTGGGGCTTTATCATAAGCAAAATAGGCAAAAACTGACAGAAATATCAACATTTCAGTGTCATTGGCTTACTATTTTGATGTTTCATCTGTTGTAGTTTGGGATTATTATGTAAATTCTCTCCCCTGCCACTTAACTGCCCAGGCCAGCGGTTGACAAAAGAAGTAGTTAACTGTGATCGCTGGGGTGGGGGCAGGTTTGTCTCTTTTGGTTTTTTTTTTGGATATTCTCCTCAGTCTTGGCTCGGCGGAACGGGGGAGTGGGGGCTCCAAGGAGGCAGGCTGCCCTGCTGGTTACTGCTGGGGTTTTCCCTGGCTGTCTTGCCGCTGCCTACTTCGGATTACTTTTTCCTGCCGTGCTGCTACCTGCCTTGGATTTGCTGCTGGTCGCTCGTACCTTTTCTGCTTCTTGGACGGGGAACACAAGGGAAAGAGACTGAGTCCATCTGAAAGCCCACTGCTCGTCTGTTTCGCTGGAGAGGGACTGAAACTCACTCTGCAGCCAGCGGGCTGTGACAAGGACACTTAAGTATAACCTTTTCTCCCGGAGGAAAACCTGCTAGGTTTTGTTGTTGTTGTTTTTTTTTTTCCTCTTATGGTGTTGGGGAAGTGGGTTGCACTAGTCTGTTTACATATATATATATATATATATATATATAGCAGTTATCCTTCTTGTATTAAAATTCCTTTTCTTAAATTTGATAAAGAGTGGTGTGATTATTGAGGAGGAGGCCCCTCCCCTGCTTGTGGGTAAAACATTTTGGGTTTTCCCCTCAAACCGAGACATTTCTTGGCGCCCAACGTGGGGCTTGTAAACAAAGAAGGATAACTGCTATTTTGTGGCACCATGTGGGTCTTGAGCTTAGAGTTCATCAGGACCATCCTGTATAATATATTGGCTTTTTGTTGGTACAAATTCATGCCAAAAGGAGCGGCAGGTTTAAGTCTTATCAACAAATCAATGAGCAAAACTCAAATAGCCGCAATTATTATTGAGTTCTTACTCTGGATTTATGGTGCCATGAATTCGATGCCTTTGGATGTCATGTGGGTGGTGCTCTCCAGGCTGTTTTCCTGCCGCAACCTAAGCTGCTACCTCTGGGGATTCAGTGATAATAGTACGGACCCTTGGGAAGGAACAAAGGGGAATCTCTTCTCCCAACCCTTTGTCCATTCCCCATTCAAGTCTGCTACAACAGCTTTTGAGATGTTTAAATTCTCCCTGGATGCCAGAGATATCTTGCTCTTTATGGTTTTTCTGCAGGGTTGTATCCCTGCAGCTTACAGAATGTTTGAAGGTAGGGCCAGGGTTTTTCCAGAATGCATTCAGAAACCTAGCCCAGTGAAGGGGGAAAAGCGAGAGAATAAAACCCCTGATGCCACAGTGAAGGGAGAAAAGGATGAGGCTAAACCAGGAGGACAGGCCAAGCCTATGGAAGTTGCCCCTATTCAGAAAAGGAAATATAAGACCAAATTAGACCATCCAGCAGACGATGAGGGGGCTGCTGCACCTCCACAGCAAGCAGACCCAGAGCCTGAGATCATCACTGAGTCATTGTCATTTGATAATCTCCGTAGTTTGCGGAAAGACATTGCTCGACACCCGGGTGAGCCCATCCTGACTTGGTTGATCCGAGTTTGGGACCTTATGGGTGAAACCTTACAACTGGATGGTGCTGAAGCCAGGTTTTTGGGGGCTCTGGCCCAGGACGTGGCTATTGAACAGGTGTTCGTGAGGGAATCAAAGCCCCTTTCACTCTGGGCACGACTTCTAACGAGTGTAAGAGAGAAGTTTGTTTATAGAGAAATCCTGCAGGAACATCATATTAGGAAGACTTGGAAGACGATGGAAGAAGGAATTTTACGTCTGAGGGAGATGGCAATGATGGACGTGCTTTTTGGAAGAGGTGGGCAAGCCAATAATGACCCTGACAAGGTCAGATGCACACCACATATGTGGTGGGACCTTTCACGCTCGGGGCCAGCTGAATACACCGATTTCCTGGCATCCATGTATAGGGAAGAGAACCATGAAACAGTGGGCGCAGTAGCAAATAAGCTCCGGATATATGAAAGCATGACCCACAGCCCAATGCAGGCCCGTATTTCTGCTGTAGAGACATTGGTTGAGAGTCTCAAGACGCTGCCTGCAGAGGTAAAAGCGATCAGAGAGGAAATTAGGGAAAGTCTCCAAGTGGCACCAGTGCGAATGAGAACCTCTGAAGTCAGAGCCAGACGCCCCCCAGCCAGAGGAAGTGGACAGACCTCACGAACTGAGATGTGGTACTTCCTGGCCAAACATGGAGAAGACATGGGACGGTGGGATGGGAAACCCACCCGTGCCCTTGCAGCCCGAGTACAAGAACTGAAGGAGAATGGAAGAAGGTCAGTGAGAGTAAGTGCAGTCCCAGTTTCCCACGGGCAAGAATCTGACCCACAGGAGGGCACCTCCCAGGTGTACTCATCGAGAAAAGGTTCTGACCGCTATGACCAGGATCAGTGTTAGAGGGGCCCTGCCTCTAGCCAGGTAGAGGCACGGGACAACCGTGTCTATTGGACTGTGTGGATTCGATGGCCTGGTACATCAGACCCACAAAAGTATAAGGCTTTGGTTGATACTGGCGCTCAATGCACATTAATGCCATCAGGACATGTGGGCTCAGAAACTATTTCTATTTCTGGGGTGACAGGGGGATCTCAAGAGTTGACTGTGCTAGAAGCTGAAGTGAGCTTGACAGGGAGAGATTGGCAGAAACACCCCATTGTGACTGGTCCAGCCGCCCCATGTATCCTGGGCATTGACTACCTCAGGAATGGATATTTCAAGGACCCAAAGGGGCATAGATGGGCTTTTGGAATAGCCACTGTACAGACAGAAGGGATTGAACAATTGAACTCATTGCCAGGTCTCTCAGAAAGTCCTTCTGCTGTTGGACTGTTGAAAGTTGAGGAACAGCAAGTGCCAATTGCCACCACGACAGTGCACCGTCGGCAATACCGAACGAACCGTGATGCTGTGATCCCCATCCATAAGATGATCCGTGAACTGGAGAGCCAAGGGGTGGTCAGCAAAACCCACTCACCCTTCAACAGCCCCATCTGGCCTGTGCATAAGTCTGATGGAGAATGGAGATTGACTGTGGACTATCGTGGCTTGAATGAAGTTACCCCACCGCTGAGTGCCGCTGTGCCGGACATGCTGGAGCTCCAGTATGAACTGGAGTCCAGGGCAGCAAAGTGGTATGCCACTATTGACATTGCTAATGCGTTCTTCTCCATTCCTCTGGCACCAGAGTGCAGGCCACAGTTTGCTTTCACCTGGAGGGGCGTGCAGTACACCTGGAACCGACTACCCCAGGGGTGGAAACACAGTCCCACCATCTGTCATGGACTGATCCAGACTGCACTGGAGAAGGGTGAGGCTCCAGAACACCTGCAATACATTGATGACATCATTGTGTGGGGGGACACAGCAGAAGAGGTTTTTCAGAAAGGAGAGAAAATCATCCAGATCCTTTTGGGAGCTGGCTTTGCCATCAAACGGAGTAAGGTTAAGGGACCAGCCCAAGAGATCCAGTTCCTGGGAGTGAAGTGGCAGGATGGACGCCGTCAGATTCCAACAGAAGTCATCAATAAGATCACAGCAATGTCTCCACCTACCAGCAAAAAGGAAACACAAGCCTTCCTGGGTGCCATAGGGTTCTGGAGGATGCATATCCCAGCATACAGTCAGATCGTAAGCCCTCTCTACTTGGTAACCCGTAAGAAGAATGATTTCCACTGGGGCCCTGAGCAGCAACAAGCCTTTGACCAGATCAAGCATGAGATTGCTCAGGCTGTAGCCCTTGGACCAGTCAGGACAGGACCAGACATACAGAACATGCTCTACTCCGCCGCCGGGAATAATGGCCTGTCTTGGAGCCTTTGGCAGAAGGTGCCTGGTGAGACTCGAGGCCGACCACTTGGATTCTGGAGCCGAGGCTACAGAGGATCTGAAGCCAACTATACCCCCACAGAGAAAGAGATCCTAGCCGCCTATGAAGGAGTTCAAGCCGCCTCAGAGGTGATTGGCACAGAAGCACAGCTGTTTCTGGCACCTCGACTACCAGTGCTGAAGTGGATGTTGTCAGGACAGGCTGCCTCTACACATCACGCCACTGATGCTACCTGGAGCAAGTGGATTGCCCTGATTACGCAGCGCGCCCGTATAGGAAAATCAAATCGCCCTGGGATCCTGGAAATCATCACAAACTGGCCTGAAGGTGAAAATTTTGGTCTAGCAGATGAAGAGGAAGAGCAGGTGACACGTGCGGAAGAAGCTCCACCATACAATCAATTGCCAAAAGAGGAAATACGCTACGCCCTCTTCACCGATGGCTCCTGTCGCATTGTAGGGACTAATCGCAAATGGAAAGCAGCTGTATGGAGTCCCACACGACAAGTTGCAGAAGCTACTGAAGGAGAAGGTGGGTCGAGTCAGTTTGCAGAGCTTAAAGCCGTGCAGTTGGCCCTGGACATTGCTGAACGAGAGAAATGGCCAAAGCTTTACCTCTACACCGACTCATGGATGGTGGCCAATGCTCTCTGGGGATGGTTAGACCGATGGAAGAAAACCAATTGGAAACGCAGAGGGAAACCCATCTGGGCTGCCGATATATGGCAAGATATTGCCACCCGAGTAGAGAAGCTGATTGTGAGAGTCCGCCACGTAGACGCACACGTGCCCAAAAATCGGGCCAATGAGGAACATCTCAACAACCAACAGGCAGACCGAGCTGCGCAAGTGAAAGTATCACAGACAGATCTGGACTGGCAGCACAAGGGAGAGCTGTTCTTGGCTCGATGGGCCCATGATGCCTCGGGCCATCAGGGCAGAGATGCCACTTATAAATGGGCACGAGACCGAGGGGTGGATTTAACCATGGACATTATCTCTCAGGTTATCCACGACTGTGAGACATGTGCTGCCATTAAGCAGGCTAAGAGAGTGAAGCCCCTGTGGTATGGTGGACGCTGGGATAAGTATAAGTACGGGGAGGCCTGGCAGGTTGACTACATCACACTGCCACAGACCCGCCAAGGCAAGCGCTATGTGCTCACCATGGTGGAAGCAACCACAGGGTGGCTGGAGACACACCCAGTGCCTCACGCCACTGCTCGGAACACCATCCTAGGCCTGGAAAAACAAGTGCTGTGGCGACATGGCACCCCAGAACGAATTGAGTCAGATAATGGAACTCATTTCAAAAACAGCTTAGTTGCTACCTGGGCGAGAGAACATGGCATTGAGTGGGTGTATCATATCCCCTACCATGCACCAGCTGCCGGGAAAGTTGAGCGGTGTAATGGACTGTTGAAAACCACTTTAAAGGCGTTGGGTGGAGGGACTTTCAAACACTGGGATCAACACTTAGCAAAGGCTACATGGCTAGTCAACACTAGAGGCTCTGTCAATCGAGCCGGCCCTGCCCAATCAGAACCCCTTCACACTGTAGATGGAGGCAAAGTCCCTGTAATACACCTGAGAGGTATGCTAGGGAAAACAGTCTGGATCAACCCTGCCTCAGGCAAAGGCAAACCCATTCGTGGGGTTGTCTTTGCTCAAGGATCTGGTTCCACCTGGTGGGTGATGCAGGAAGATGGAGAGACACGATGTGTACCTCAAGGGGAACTTATCTCTGGGTAAACGACTCATATTACTGTACTTGTAAACACTTAATTATTTGAAAGAAAATTTAAGTTTAATGTAGAGTATCGGCATGGAAGAGAATTTAGGGGTGGATAATGTTGTAGTTTGGGATTATTATGTAAATTCTCTCCCCTGCCACTTAACTGCCCAGGCCAGCGGTTGACAAAAGAAGTAGTTAACTGTGATCGCTGGGGTGGGGGCAGGTTTGTCTCTTTTGGTTTTTTTTTTGGATATTCTCCTCAGTCTTGGCTCGGCGGAACGGGGGAGTGGGGGCTCCAAGGAGGCAGGCTGCCCTGCTGGTTACTGCTGGGGTTTTCCCTGGCTGTCTTGCCGCTGCCTACTTCGGATTACTTTTTCCTGCCGTGCTGCTACCTGCCTTGGATTTGCTGCTGGTCGCTCGTACCTTTTCTGCTTCTTGGACGGGGAACACAAGGGAAAGAGACTGAGTCCATCTGAAAGCCCACTGCTCGTCTGTTTCGCTGGAGAGGGACTGAAACTCACTCTGCAGCCAGCGGGCTGTGACAAGGACACTTAAGTATAACCTTTTCTCCCGGAGGAAAACCTGCTAGGTTTTGTTGTTGTTGTTTTTTTTTTTCCTCTTATGGTGTTGGGGAAGTGGGTTGCACTAGTCTGTTTACATATATATATATATATATATATATATAGCAGTTATCCTTCTTGTATTAAAATTCCTTTTCTTAAATTTGATAAAGAGTGGTGTGATTATTGAGGAGGAGGCCCCTCCCCTGCTTGTGGGTAAAACATTTTGGGTTTTCCCCTCAAACCGAGACACATCATAGCCTATTGGTGTTTCATCATAGTCTGCTACACTCTGCAGATGAAAAGAAACCCAATTATTTTGTGGAATTGAAGAATCCCCAGCCCCAAAATGTCAGTTCAAAGAAATTTAACATGCTTGTGGACACAGACAAGATCAGCCCCAAGGGTTTGTGCTGGTACTTGTATGGATATGTGTACATATATATCTGTGCATACAAGTACTTATGCACACTACACAATGCATTTAGAGTCCAAATCAAGGAATTTGAAAGCTGGACTAGTCATCGAATTGATAGTGATGTTAAAGAAATATTTAAAAATTGGAGGGCACTCAAAAAACCTTAGGAAAATCAAGCTGGAGGCTGGGAGGGATGTCCACTCTGTGGAATGACAGGAAACCAAACAGATGAGGTTTTCAAAGCTAATTTTAGGTGGCAACTATATGACTCTCACAAAAATAAGTGAAAAATTATAAACCTGAATCTTCTGGTCTGCTTCTGTTTTTCTCCATTTACAGCTGTGGCTGAATCCCTGAGTCTGCTTTGAAAAACTGATCCAAGCATCCAGGCTATTCAGAGAACAGCAGAAAGGCTCTGTGTTGGAGGTTGTGTAATACCAGCATTGGAGAGCCAAAATTCAAGCTGATTCAAGCAGGTACAGCTGGAAGCAGTGAGGTGAAACTAAATAAGAGAAGCTGCAGATTAAATGTCAGAGCTGCTTTTTCCAAAGCCAAGGTCTATTAGCCTGGGGGACATAATCCAAAGAGAGTTTCAGAATTCCCATTAGTTGGCCATTTCAAAAGCTTTACTATACCAATAACACTCAATAATACATTTTTTTGGAATAAACTTGTGTTGGCAGAGAAACAGGAGGTGATTTAACAGATCCTTTCTGGCTCTGATTTTTATAACTCTTCACATTAAATCCTAATAGAAGAGGTTATCTTTATAGCAAGCAATGAAAGATTTTCCCTGTAGATCACTACTTGAAAAGTACATGCTGCACATCTTTAAAATACAGGACATTTTATACTTTCATTTGATTTCAAGTGACTGGAGTACCCTGAAGCCACCTTCAAGTTAATATTTTAGCAAGAATCAATGGCATAATTAAACTTTATGGATGTCCCTCATCAACAGTTCCACGTGACCAAGTTTACAACATGGTGGTACTTGGATAAATCATTTTGTATTTATGGATGTCTCGTAAAGAGAAAGGAGGAGGACTTAGCCACAAGGGATGACAGAGTAATTACACTGACTGGTACAGTTTTAAACATCAATGCAATTTGTTATTAGTGCTGTGAGCTGAAACATGTTTGACTTAAAGGAACAGTGCTATGTCATTAAAAAAGCCTCATGATAGGACCTGGTGTTTGGATTAGCTCGTCTTACATGTCACCTTCAGAAGAACATTCCCTCCTAGCTTTCTGACTATTGTTCCAAAATGTCAATATTGTGAAAAAAGCTCTAGTTGTTAGAACTATTCTGGAGTGGTTTCTTTATCCCAGTGGGAAAAGTGATTGGACAGGGATATCAGATTTAAGTGCCCAAGGCAGCCATTGTAAAAGATGCCTGTTTTGCCCTCTGAAAGGCTGGTTGCCTCTGAGAGACCCTGATTGCTCATGGGCAAGGCCAGGACTGTCTAATCATCCCTCTTCAATCCCACAGTTACTTTCAGGACCTTTTTCTGATCCCATTAGAGGAAAAAGATTAATTTTTTTCACAGCTTTCCCTGCAAGCTGGGTTTTCTCCAGGTCATTTTCTGGTGTTGAGTAACACATGCCTTCACATGACTTAAACCATCAAGAGCTGTCCAGGATGGAGAAAATCCACATTACAAGAGCCCACACCAAAGCATGTCTTCCAAAGTGATGTAGCCTTCATTGCAGTTATCCCTGCCTGTGCCTGCAAAAGCAAGTGATTTTGAGGAATGCAGTTGCTTTGCCAGTTTTGGGGTTTGGGGCAGAGCAAGACATACCTCCTGAGGGGAGGCAATGCCCAAGGAGGGGTGGGCAGGCTGACTTCCTGTACCAGCAAGATTTCCTCTCTGTATGGGAAGACTTGTGTTCCAACCAAGGGCACAAGTTTGACAGAGTGAGAGGAAATGGCCTCAGGCTGGACCAGGTGAGGTTTAGATTAGATATTAGGAAAAATTTCATCACTGGAGGAGTGGTTGCATCTTGGAATATGCTTCCCAGGGAAGTGGTGAAATCACCATTCCTGGAAGGGTTCAAAAAGCACATGCATGGATGTGGCACTTTGGGATATGGCTTAGTGGTGAGCATGGTGGTGCTGGGTTAGTGGTTGGAATCAATGATCTTAGAAGGTTTTTACCAAACTTAATGATTCCAGCATTCTGTGATTCAAAGTGCTTGGTCAGTGCTGCTGGACATTGCACCTGCTCTTCCAGCCCACTTTCCCAGGTATTTTACCAAGGACTATTCTGCAGGGTAGGCAGAGATGGATTTTGATTCCCAGGAGAAATTGTAATCCTGTCATGTAATTGTAGAACAATATCTTACTCCTGAATAATGGCAGTATAAATTAATTCTGATAAATCAATGAGGAGAAATTAAAAATGAGCAAGCTGCACATCACTGACACAACTCACTGCCTTCTACTGCAACAAGTGATCCCTGCAAAGTTTTTCTTCAGTTCACTCCTACTGCTTCATCATTGCTTCCCTTAAATAAAAGGGAAGTTCTGATAAATAACTGTTCTGATGTCTGCCTATTTCCTGATGAGTGTCTTTCTTAAGACACAAGTAAATGACAGTTTTCTCTCTGCCTAATATACAACCCTGTTATCACTGACTCCTTTTGTTCACAGTGCCAGGATTTTCATGGGGTCACGCTGGCAAAAGTGTAATTACAAAGGATTGCAAAACAGGGGGAAGATTATGTTGCTGTTCCTGAAACAATTGAGGAGACAAAGAAAGAAGCAGGTCAAAATGGAAAAAGCAGGGAGGAGGGAGTGAAAAGATGAATAATTAATGTTATCATTTACTACATGGGAGTAGTCATCTCAATTAATAAAACCAATAATGCAGAACCATCCTTTAATAAATTCCTTGTAAACCTGATTTAATCCTTGCATGTGTGCTTGTGTTTGGGGGAGAGGGGTCTCTAGGTGGTTGTTGGCCTAAGCACACACAGCTCTAAACTGAACACTTGTCTCTTTGGTGGTGTTGAAAGTGCACACCACTATCAGGGAGCAGGTTTGGCGCATCAAGTCCTTTCAATTTTTGAGTGAAAAGAATGAAAATGGCTGAGTTGTGCAGCCATGCTCTGTGCATGGGTTTGAAGATGCAGAGTGCCTTGGTGCTCTGCAGGAGCAGGCATGGGATGGCGGGGCTAAGTGGGTCTGATCCCCATCTGCAGAAACTGAGCAGAGCACCATTTCCTCTGCAGACTCCACCAGCCACTGACAGAAAACAATTTGAGAAAATATGGCCACATTTGGGCTCCTATGGACATAACTTGGAAGCACTAGCATGCCTTATGCTACAAGTGTAAACAATATCATCAATATTCCATTATTTTTCCTTATCATGAGCCTTCCTTTCTTTGGGAAAGATACTCATTTCAGGTACTTGTACTCTGATAAAGCAGCTCTGTCCTGGACTGTACAGATTAGCACCTATACCAGCTGGCTGACAGCCTGCAGCCTTGCTATGGTGCATGCCAGTCTTTTGAGAGCTACAGATAAACTCATTGTACGATTTATCTGAATTTATTTAAGCACAAAATAACCTGTCAGAAGGAGTTTGAGCTTTCACTGACCTTTGTCTCATACACAGCTCCAAACCTGGCAGCATGTCAGTATATTTAAGTCTGGATTGTAAACAGCCAGACTCGCTCCCCTTCCAAAGACTATTTAGGTTTCAGAAAACAGCCATGAGCTGAAAATATTTGTCCAACTAACTCATTGTATTTCCTTTCTAACTGCTGCTAATCTGCTCAGAGGAAAGGTGCCCCTTTTCCTGTGTGCTGCTATATCAAGGCTCAGAGATGCCTGCAGGGAAAATAATCACTTATGAGCTGAAATACGCTGGAGGTGGCATTTTGCCAAACAAAAGACATTGCTACTGTCATGCCAGGAACCCTCTCACTTTGCACATCTTTAAGCATCTAGAAAGGACTTAATTAGAAAGTAGCTCATATTCTTTTGGGGAAGTTGCAAATGTTCTTGGCTGGGGTTTTTTGTTTCATTCAAAAGGCTTTTTCGTTAACCTCCTCATGGAACTGCGTCTTCCTTGGCAGCTTTAAAACACAGGGGTAGTAGTTTTTCTTTCTGTCCCACCAATTCAGTTCAGTCCCCAGATATTTCTTGTTCAATCTGGAAACATGTTGAGATTGCAATCTGTTTCCAAGGACAACCAGGTCCCCAGTGGCAGTTTTATAGGCTCCTCAAAACAATGATACTCAGTTTCACACAACACTGAGAGGAGAAATGGGAGCCCACAAGGAACCTAAAATCCCCAAATTTGAATTGTTCTCTCTGGTTTCAGCAAAGCCAGGGACAGACTAGGTATGCAGCTGGGGCTTCCTTAGTTTCAGCGAGGTTGTGCTCTAGGCCAGAAGCTCGAGTTCTTCCTTGGGTGATGGCACAGTGAGCTTTGTACCAGCACTGCTCCCTCATGTCACCTCAGCTCTTGATCAGGATATCTCCAAAACACTGTTTCCCATAGCATTACTAGGAAGTTGCATCCCATCAGAAGCACATTGGTCATGAGGCTGGAAAGGATGGTGGTTGCTGCATGTCATCCATGCCATGGTACCTCACCGAGCTTCCAATCACAGGGAAATAGTAGCTAACACTTGGCTGATTGTTTGGTGGCCTGAGGTAGGAGATGATGTTGGTAGCCACTGATGAACCAAGCAAATTATTTGCCTTCAGACAAGATGGACTCACCCTAGGCTGCTCCTCTTCTGCTCCACTACTTAGGCCTTCCACTTGACCCATCCTCTTCAGCACTAGCCAGCCAGAAGGAAAATGGCCCTATGAGAGGAGCCAGCCAAACCACCTTCCTGGGCAGTGGGAACTTGCTCTTGAGTGACACCCTGGATGCAAAGTGGAATCCTTTGAATTGTCTGGTGTCTGGGTGAGGGGCACGTGTATGGAGAAGAGGATCATTTACAGTTTGGTGATAATTTTAGGGGATTTTAAAAGAAAAAGGCAGATCAAACCTGCTTGCAGTAGTAGTTAGTCAAGCACTTGCTTGAACTGTGCCATTTCCAGAGCCATCTTTACTTTGAATAACAGAAACAGAGATCTAAACCAAATACCTAATTTTCTGACTGAACAGTGTATTCATTCAGGATTGACTGACTACTGAGTCTACTGTGGAGCTACAAACCTGTATTTAACCAAAACTACTACTTCCATTAAAAGCTTCTATTTCAAAAAGCTGATATGCAATGGTTAAAAAACAGGAGTTGAAAAATTCTCAAACATCTTCTCTTTGGATCTTCTCTCTTCCAGACATCAAAATACTGTGATAAACTCAAAGCCTCTTGGTATCATTTGTAATGTCTTAGACGTCTCTGGTTTAGAACAAAAAGCATTCCTGGAGATTAAATAGCAGCACTTTGTCAACATTTTGGAGTTTCCACTCAGTGAATACAAGGATTAGTTCAATGATCCTGCCAGCTTAGCTCATTGCCAATAAGACCATTATAAATGCAATACCAAGAAAACTTTTTTATTTCAACTTTTGACCTCGAGGTAGCAACTGCAGTAAAGCATGAATAGAGCTGGACATGGCTTGTAATGGGGGCCTGAGTTATTTTCCATCTTAATGCCAGCTGATATGTGTGTGTTTGCGATATCTCTTGTGGGGATGCATTAAGTAGAAGAGTTAACTAATGTCAACTGATGATAATGCCTGGTGCTTCCTTGGGGAAGAGCCCTAGAAATGGGCTTGGTAAACACCTCACAGACTTCAGACACTATGGTATGTTTGCTGAGAGGACCTTCAACTGGCGATGCACAAACAGGCTGAGTAAATTGGGCTCTTCTGAATCAACAGGCCCTTACTCCACCTGAATGTGAAACTGTTTCCCCTGGTTGAGATAAAGGCACCAGCAGAAATGATGAGTTATTAGGTTAGTTGTCAGCAACAGCTTTGCAAATGCAGACAAATTCCAGCTGACTCCTATTAGCCTGGGAAGACTGCACACAGCAGGTAAATGAGACAAAGAGTTGATCAGTTAGGGAAGTATTTTTCATATGTTTTTGAAGAGGTCAAGTATGCAGTTTTCCCAACTGGGTCTTTCCACTGTACTTTGCCATGTGCCAAGCATTTTTATCACTTTATTTTCACTTGACCTTTATTTTTCTTATATATTGAAAAGTCTTAGATCTTAGTACGAGTGTGTCTGGAACATAAAGGTCATATTAACCCTTTTCTACCAGGAGAACATGGGAACAAGCCATAAAAGCTGCATGTGGGTGGGCAGGATGGGTGTTTTGACATATGTCCATGGGATTCCTGGTTTTTGCATCAATTATTAGTGCTTGGCATAGGTCTCAGGTAAGACCAAGGTTCATGAAGTTTTTACATACCCCAAAGATTTGTATATCCATATGTAGTAAGAAATCACAGAGTCTGAAAAGAGCTTTGGCCCAGGTTTTCCATATTACTTTGAAATTCTGTTCTTGAGTCACATACTAGAGAGATTTAAGGACCTACTCTGAAGACTAAGCAGATGATGCACAGTTTGACACAGGAATTAAGGCTCAATTTTATAGCTTACAAACTTATACAAAGAAATTCAGTGGCTTAGGCAAGGTCAAGAAAGAAGTCTCTTCAGCCCTGATCTACACATCCAAAATATCAGTTGCTGAGTATGAGTAATGGATAAGGAAGGGAGATGTCAGAGGTCAGTGTAGAATAGAACAAATGAAGAGCTAAGCTGGTGAGGCTGAGGTTGACTGGAGTAATGGGCTGGGACCAGGGAGATACAGGGAGTAGCTTGGGTAGGACAGGGGCTCCTCAGAGTGGGTAGAAAGGGTTTGCTTCCAGTTCTGAGCCCGCAGACAGCAGAGTGCCTGACACATACACCAGAGCAGTGTGCAGACTTTAAATAAAGCCAGGCACATCAAACCAGAAGGAGCCAACTGGGAGCCTCATCCATGTCTAGCAATTACTTAGCTGTAGTGTCCCAATGAAGGACAATACCTGACTATCATTATATTTTAAACACAATCCTTTATGGTTGAGTTTATTTAAGTTCTATTTATGTACATAAATGTTTTTATTTTTAAATTGTTTATTTACAATATTATATATTTTTAATAAATTATGTGCAAGCTTATTTATTTATTTACATCAACACTCTTGAGACAGTAGCAGTTTTTTAAGTAGAGGCAATTTACTGCTCCATCCCTTGACATGAGTACCAACTGAGCCATTGAACAGATGGAGTAAATCCACCCTGAAGGGCAGGTGGATGGAGTTGGGCTTTTCCTGCACAGGCCTGTGATATGTGTAATCAGCTGGGACTGACACTGCTTAAACTGGGCTGACAGGAAGGCCATTTAACAGTGTGTCCTTGACACGAGTATCTCTCCTCCATGGTTATCACAGAGCCCAAACTCACTGAGTTTCAGACTGTGCAATATAGTTCTGAAGTGGAATTTGAATCTTTTGGCCTTTCCCTATGGGAATATGTGTGTGCGGAATGGGTAAGCTGAATCTCAGCCTGCTCAGAACATGTATTATTGATCTTGAGCAGGGAGGTTTTATGTGCTAGATGGGGGGATGTGAAGCTGAGTAAAGAGGATTTCTTTTATTGTGGTTGCTGCTTTTGCATGGATGTTGTTCCAGCAAAAATATTGCTGCGGGTTTATAAATTATGGGTGTCCTAAAGGAAAGACTGGTAAAACCTCCCTTTGTTCTCGTGGCAGTGTTTGCTACATGAAGATGGATTGGCTGCCCCTTTTGACATGAGCGATGAGACCAGAATTTTCTCTTGTTATAATTGATCATGTAAGCAGACAATAGGAGAAGACACTTCTACAGCAAATCTGTATTCACCCTCTGCAGTACTGTAATTTGTTACCACCATAAGCAGAAGCTCTGACCTGTGCCTGAAGCAGGCTCACCGCCTGTGCACCCCTATCTGTCCACTCCCTGGGCTACCCAGACCTCTGGCATGCAGAGGTTAACTCCACCATTGTGCTTCAGGGCTTATTTTTGTGCAGTCTGTTTATCTTCAGTCCCCAGGTCATTAATAAACATCCTTTTTCAAAATACTTTGGACATCTGGAATATGACTTGATTGTATTCTGAGACAATTATATCCTTTTAAGCCAGTAAGGGAAGGATGAAGACTAAAGCTTCCCTTATTTGGAAAAACACTGTCTGTCTAAGTTTTCCTCTTTTTTACACCAATCCATTCACCTGTCAGTTGGGATTGCAGGCTGCTGGAGCATTTAAGCAGGAAGCTAACTGTCCAGCCCTGCTGGTATCACCTCCCTGTCACCATCACTGCAGAATGTTGCATTTTCACCCTGAGCACATGAGAGTCATTGGAAAAAAGCAACATCTGCTTCTTTTATACAAGATTAACTACACATACTTGAGGCAGGACAGCCAATCTTGTCATTTTCAGCTCTCTTTACTTCACTTAATACTTGTTTAAACAGAATGTTAAAAAGGGGGGGGGGGGTGTTTGTTTGGGGATTTTGTTTGGTTTTTTGTTTGTTTGTGGTTTTTGGTTTTTGTTTGGGGGGTTTTTTTAAGAAAAATAGCCAGAATGAGAAGTGCTTCAGGTGAGTGCTAGGAAAACACAGAATGGTATTATGGGCCTGTTCTGCTCCCAGGAGTCAGCTGCAAGGCTCTAGGAGAGCAATATTTTTATCCCATTTTACACTTCTATTTGAACATTAACCAAATCCTAAAAGTGTCTTTTTCTGTGTAACAACCAGAGAGAGAATTTCAGGTTTCTAGTTCAGATGGTGCAGGTGTCAAGATTTAGGTGAAATGCATCCCTCCCCTCCTAGCCTTGTGTGTTGATGTGCTATAACATCTGCTGCCATTCGTGGGGTTGTGGGACAAGGCTCTGGGCACAATAAACCCTATATCATTCCTGGGAAATACGAGTCTGTCCGCTGCCTGTCAAGCAAACCTCACACAGCTCAGTATACACAACTTTTTAGACTATCCTCTCCTGATGGACTTCAGTTTGCAGGGGAGGTCACAACATGTGGAAGATACCAAAAAATAGCCCCAGGGTTTTCAGCCAGAAGCTGGGTTTTAGCCTTTCCTCCATCACTTTTGTGAGGCTGGAATCTCCTGTGTGTGTGCGCTGTCTCTTTGCAACCAGCAGTCACATCAGGTATATGGACTGAGCTGACATTGCGCCTCATTTTCTACCTATGGAAGCTTTTGCTAGAAACATTTTAATAAGGCCTTCTTGGGCTTGTAGCAGCCTCCAAAACACCAAGCTGCCTGTCTAGGACCAGCAACTAGCAGAGCATCTGGCTAATGATCATCTATTGATCATTCATTAACTCCAGATAAACTATGAATATTGAAACCTCTCATTGCATGCTCTGCAGATGTCTGCCATCGCTGCATCATGCCGTTTGCATGTCTTGCAAAATTAACAAGCATTTTGGGCCACCCTCCATCCCTATAAGCTGGAGGAAAGGAGAAAAGTCCCTTTGTGAGCCACCTCCGACTGAATCCTCAAAGCACAGCATTGCCTCAGAGGAGTGGTGTTTTATAGACTTCAGTGGTCGCTTTTCATCACTCCTCTTTGAGAAGACACTCTCCCACAGATGTAAGGCAGGAAAATTGTGCCTGGAGCTGCAGTGGGGTTAGGGGTCAGCAAGCAGCCCCTTGTGACTCAGGGCTGAGGAATGTGCAACTAGACCCTGCTCCTGCAGCGGGCACAGTCCTTGCAGGCACCCATTCCCTACGAGCACTCCGGTGTCACCTTTGCTGACTGGAGCTGCTCCAGTGGCGTGCTGCACTCTAGGAAAGGCTCCTAAGGCTTTCCCGGTCTTATTTCCCCATGTGCTGGTACAAATAGAAGAGGCACTGGGTTTGGGTAGCCTCTTGGTTAGGCACATACTCCCATTCCAAAGACAGTGATGGATGACAGAGGCTGCAGACATTTTTGTTGGAAAAGACACCATCAGACCAGCTATTTCAACTGTTAGCAGTGGTTTGAAGCTCCAGAGTTATCCTGGCCTCTCAACCCTTTTAGTCTGAATGACAGAGGTTTCTGGCACCTCGGTTTTGCCAGATTCATTTGCCCAGCTGTGTAAAACTATCCAAGTTTAAGTAACCCTGTTGACCTTCTAGAGAGGGACTGCTCTGTGCAACCTGCATAGAAGAAATTCCTGGAGATGATGATGTAAGTCTTGGCTGGTTAGAAGTATGGCCTTTCTTCCCACAGCTTTTTGTCAGATCACATCTTTTTTACTGCTTCAAAACCAGAGAAATATTAGTGAAAATTATTTGCTATATTGCCACTGGGGCTTGGCTAGTTCTCCTACCCTGCAGGAACTGTTTATGGCAAATGCACACACCAATTGCCAACATTAAACAGTGTGACTGATGAAGTAAAAGAAAGTTTTATTTCCTTTGTTTCTCAGAGGTGCCCAAAACAGCCGAGCTCATCCCAAGCCTCTTTAAAGCTGCACTGTGAAGCAGAGTCTCATTGAAACACGGAACCTGTAGCAGCAGCTGTATGCACAGGACCAGCTGTGGCTCTCAAGGTGAGAATGAAAGGAAGCTGGCAGTGCATCACTGAGCACACAGGAACAGCAGCTGGTGTGATTTTGAGAGTTTAGGACTGTGATATATTCCCTTCTTTTTTGCCATGTCAGTAGCCCATGGAAAATGTGCATATAAACCCAGATCATGTTTGTACTGGGGAGTCTGCTGATACCAAAAAAAATGGTCATGGAAGGTTTTGTGCCAAAATACCCACACAACCACAACATGCCTGGCTGTTGCTCCTCACAGCCTCAAAGGTGTTGTGAGATATTGAAGCAAATTATCCAAGGGCAATATTTCCTGCCATGAATCCTGTGCCTGGTGTTCATGTGAGAGGAATTGTCATGGGTGCAGCATCACCTCCTCCTCTTCCACCTCCCTCTCTGAGCCTGCACCCCTCCTTCAGAACCATGCTTTCCTATCAGACCCGCTGCTGGTTCCAGCTCTCCCTGTGGAGGCACATCCCACGTGGGAGGTACACTTTCAGCCTGGCTACAGCACTTGTGAACTGTGAATGCTTCACAGCTGGGAAAGGGATTACCAGGAGCAGCTCCCATTTTCTGTGTATACCTGTACAGATGAGTAACTGTCCATGTGTATTTGAATACAAGAGTCAGCCCCACTGCCTCTGTGTTGTAGTTTGGGATTATTATGTAAATTTTCTCCCCTGCCACTTAACTGCCCAGGCCAGCAGTTAACAAAAGAAGTAGTTAACTGTTGATCACTTGGGTGGGAGCAGATTTGTCTCTTTTGGGTTTTTTTGGATATTCTTTCCAGTCTTGGCTGGGTGGAACGGGGGAGTGGGGGCTCTGAGGAGGCAGGCTGCCCTGCTGGCTACTGCTGGGGCTTTTCCTGGCTGTCTCGCTGCCGCTGTGCCTGGACTGCTTTTCTGGCCACGCGGCTGCTGCTGCCTGCCCCTGACTGTTTTCTGGCCCCGTTGCTGCTGCTGCCTGCCTTGGATTTGCTTCTGGCTGCTCATGCTTTTCTGCTTCTTGGACAGGGAACACAGGGGGAAGAGACGGAGTCCACCTGAAAAGCTCACTGCTCATCTGTCTCGCTGGAAAAGGGACTGAAACTCACTCTGCAGCCAGCCGGGCTGTGACATTGACACTTAAGTATAACTTTTCCTCCCGGAGGAAAACCTGCTGGGTTTTGTTGTTGTTTGTTTTTTTCTTTCTCTTGTGGTGTTGGGGAAGTGGGTTGCACTAGTCTGTATATATATATATATATCAGTTATCCTTCTTGTATTAAAATTCCTTTTCTTAAATTTGATAAAGAGTGGTGTGATTATCGTGGAGGAGGCCCCTCCCCCGCTTGTGGGTAAACATTTTGGTTTTTTCCCCCTCAAACCAAGACACTCTGTGGGACTAGAAAGCTTTGCATTGTTCCTACTATATTTCATTTGCTGTGAGCCCGTCTTGTTCAAGATTTTTCTGAGCCCCTAATGTGTTTACAATGAGAAAAGTCCTGGTATGCTCTTTTTCAGTTACCTAGACAGGATCTATCACTCTGGAGATGGCAAATGAAGCTCAGGACGCCAATAAAGAGTATGCATTTCCATGGAATCCAAATAAGAAAAGCCATTTGGTGGATGATGCATTTGGTTTTGGAGTTACAAAACTGCTTCAGACATCATGGGTCAAGGTTTACTGAGCAAAACTACATTTGTTGGTGACTGTGGGTACACATTTGGGGTGGACACATTTCCACTGTCTTGTTACGGAGCAAGTCTTCTTTGTACAGAAATGATTCATCAAGGCACACAGTTTATGGCCTTTTGGGAGTCTGCAATGGCTTTGAGCTTTAAGGGCAAATGCTCAACTCACACACAACCTCTTTCCCTGCAGAAATCAGTACACATGCACCTTGCCCTTTCAGATCAGTCACTTAAACTGAGGTCTTGACCATCTCCTGTCCTTAAGAATTGCAGGGAACCCCTCTCAAGAGCTGCACCATTGATTGAAGGCTCTTGTTCATACTTCAGCTTTGTATTTCTGTGCCACATCGATGGGCTCTGCACTCCTGCTTTGAGCAGCTCTGCAGCACGGCCATGCATTGTGAAGGTGCCACATCACACCCAGAAACCTCGCTTGACATGAAGAAATGACTTTCTGTGACAAAGTTCCACAGGTTAATAGCATCAGAGAAAATAAGCCTGAAAGGGAATTCAAGAGGTCACTGTGAAGATCCCTTGCCCCACGACAGGTTTGACAGTACTGAAACTAATCCTGATGGGAGCTCCTCTAATCAGCTCTTAAAAAACCCCAAGACTGCGGTGTGAAAACTTCGTAGTTTGCCTTGGGCACCAAACTTCTGTGTTATTTTAGGCTGAGAAAGTTTTTCATAATTTCTAACTGAAATCCTTTTGCTGCAGTCAATGTTCATAATATCTGACCTATTTCTAGGCCCAGAAGCAGATTATTCCCTTCCTTTCCAATGGAATTTTTGCCTTGTTTCAAACATTTATCTTTCCCTGTCCCACACTGATGTTCTTCAAGTACTTTTAATCCACAAACCATATCTTCTAGACCTTAAATAATTCATGCTGTTTCCTTCTGAAGCACCTCCAGCTTCTGCTTCTGCAAGTACAGTGACCAAAGTGCATATGAGACTCCAGCCAGGCCCTGATAAATGCCAGTGCTCCAGCTGTCATTGGGATCAGTCCTTGAAGAACAAGATGGCCAAGGGATGGCACTGTTCAAAGTTGTCACCCTTATAAAGAAGGAGCACACTGCCTGGACACTCACCAGCACTGCAGGTGCGAATAAATACCCTCAGCATGAGAGTCACAAATACAGTTGAGTGGATTCAGCGGCTGTCCTCTCTGGCACATCCCTCACCTTGCTTATTAGCTCTTCAGAGCTAACAAATGAAAGTGAGCATTGAGGCATCTGAGATTGTGCCTAAGCCAAGGGAAGCCAGGTTTCAGTAGGCTTTTATCATTTTTGTATATGTTATATTGGACTGAGACTGTGTGGACAAGGAAGATTCTAAATAAGTCTGCAAATTCTTTGCAATGTCCCTTAAGAATGAGCCAAGCTCTCATACCCAGCACAAGGCTGAGAAGCACAGACTGGACCTTGGAGACCCTGGAATGTCACTTTGGCTCTTGCCTTGGTACTCCCACTCTGGTCCAAAACAAAAGGAGGAATTATTTTCTGGACATGCTACCACTGAGCCCATGTACTATTGGCTAATGAAGAGAAATCCATGCCACCAGAAGATGATTCTGGCTAGAGGAATATAAAAGCAAAAAAGTGTCCACTAAGTCAGTTCAGGGAACTAATCCACTAGCAGACTTCTTTCTTTTTTCCTTTTCTCCTGAGATCAGATGTTTACCCTGATGGTACAACTGCATGAACCCTAAAGTGTCACAGATAACCTAATGGGAATGAGTGGCCAGAGCCATGGGAGGGAAGGTGAGAGTTGTCTGCCACTCTTTCATAATGACTGTAACTTAATGCTGACGAAGTTTTTGGGATTTGGGTGATTCCCACTCAAACTGCATTCTGTCTTCTCTGAACCCTTTGACACATCATCCTGTATTGAAAAATGGAGCGCTTTTCTAGAAGGGATGCAAGTGTTCCATTCACACCTTTAAGGTGTGGTGAAACCTGCAGAAGTCCTGCTCTTCTGATACACAGAGGCACAGTAAAACTGGTTTCCTTTTTGTTTTCAGAGGATTTGAGGATCTAAAAGTACAGGTAATTTCATTTACCTTTTTTAAAAATCAGTCCAATTTTATGAGGCACATGGAAAGGAAACAAATAAAAATATTATGTCAGAAAAGAAGCATATTTTTGTAGGTGCCTTACTTCAATAATGCAGCAGCCAAAGCCTCAGAATAGGCAAAATTTCACTTTAAATATCTAAATGCTTATACATTTAAAAACCAAAGAACCCTCATCATTGTACTTTTTCAGTCTTGACTACACCAGTGTAATGAATTTATTAAGCCATGGAAGAATTAATTACATTAAAAGTACAGTCTCCATGCTGTCTGACTACACAGTAATTGCCATTTCATTCTGCTGGATTAGGCTGTTCATGGACATTTTCTTCCTAAATTTTTACCTAAGAAGGTAACATAGGCCACAGGAAAAAAAAAAAGCAAGCAGTACATTTTTGGTGGAGCGCATCAGGGAGGTATCAGCAGGGTCAATAAATTTTTTACTTTTAAACAATGACTGCCAGTGATTTAAGTGCTGAAGCCCTTTAACTACTGACTTTGTGGTTAGGTTTCACATGACTCCCTTGGCCCTGCTGCTTTGAAAGTTTGGATGAGATCCAGGGAGAGATGCTTGTCCTCCCAGTGCCTGGGCATGTAACCCAGCCAGGATCTATCCTTAGCTGGGCAGGATCCAGACAGCAGCCTTCCTGTCATCATGAGATGAAGGATGAATACTCACCCATAGGGCTCAGGTGAGTATTTTGGCATGATAAGAGGCTGAAGGACACTCTGCAGTGTGAAATTCCTCAAAGGCAGGGAATTTCTAGATAAAGAACTTCAGCCTACTATCCTGCCTCAACCAGGGGCATCTAAACTCCACTTGTGTTTTAGTTTCTGAGTTTCTGGAGCACCTAAATGGTAGCTGGCGCAAGGCTCTGGTCTTGATACACCCAAGTAGATGGATTTGTAACTCCTGCTTGGGTCCAGTGTCTGGAGCCCTTGTGGAGACTCCAGGTCCTATGGCTAAGGCAGGAGTTACACATCCATCTTCTTGACTTTGTCAAGACCTGAATGCCATGAGATTTCTCAAGCACCTTAAATGTTCAGCAACCAAACCCAAGTGCAATTGCACTCTTGCCATGAAGAGCTGGTAGAGCTCAGCTTGAGACCAACTCAGATGAGAGCACATGCAGCAACATTTGTAGACCCAGACTCCGCAGTCCAAGGACTTAAGCAGTACTCCAGGGGAGTGTCTTTGGCCATCTCTCACTGTCACCTGTCCTTCCATCCCCTGTGAGGCCAGGAGAGCATCTTTTGCTGACTGGGAGCTATTTCAATTTCCAGGGACACTCCAGGAGTTATGATGAAGTATTAAAATCCCAGTATAGACAAGATTATTTTAAAATAGTTAATCAGCTTAGAGGAAACCTGCAAAGGAGAGAGGAGTTGTAAGTAACACCTGCTAACACAATGACAGGCCCTGCTGACACCTTGAAACCATACATATTTCTTCAGAGCTTTGACTGACTGTTAGAGTTTGAGCTGGCAAAATGCCAGCTGCCTGGTACCCAGTCAAAAAGTCCACTCCCATACTCCCCGACACTTCCTGATGATGTCAGATGATATGAGATACCTCTTTGGCTGCTTAAGTCAGATGATACCTGTCCCCTCTAATCTGTGTCACATCCTTTGAGGCCTGCTAAAAACTGAGGCCTAAATGGGGACCTATGCTGACTAAATCCAAAACTACCACAACGCTTTTGTGAGTCTCATTTGTGCTGTTCAGACATGACAGTTTCATCTAAAGGACAAACAAACCACTACTAGAGCACATATTCTGTTCCTGAGGGCAGCTGTCATAGCTTGGTTGGGTCCAGACTGCCACTGTCTTCCAAAACAGGAGAGTATGGTCCTAGGCTTATGATGAGCCTGAGGTGCTGGGAATTGTTTGAAAAGGACAAATTAACATCAAATAAACCTGAACCAGAGTGTTTTAGCAATTTGAAAGTGCCACTTGTGCAGTTGCTGTAATCAGGTCAAAGGCCTGATACCGCCATTTTCATCCAGAGACTACAGTACATCTTCCCCTTGCCTCTGGCATGAACTTCGAATTCTTACCCAAACCCTTCCTCAGCATCACATCAAGAGAAGATGCCCCAGCTTTCCTTTGGGACAATAGGGACATCTTGACAGCAGCACTTGTTGCCCAATTTAATGTGATACTCTGTTTGCCCTAAAAGACAACATGACTGATTCAGATACTGCCTTTTCTTTGAGTATGTCAGCCCTCCAAAACCCAACCAGCACATACAGCAGGTAAACACACCTTTAAAGGTGTTGAGCATTTCTTAGCAGAAACCGCCCCCGAACAAACACTGTGTTTCCAGTGACTCAGGAAAGAAGGCCATTAATTTTAGATCTCTAAAAATAATCTTGACCTCTGTGTGCCTCTGCAAACTGGCAGCTCTAACTCCTGCTGTGCTGTGTTTCCAGGGTGTGGTACCACGTGCTTCTCCAACAGCACTGGGTGTGCATTGAGCAAAGTTCTGCTTCCCCACACCCAGCTGGCTTCACTGTCCTGCACACCTGCCAGCCTTGGTCAAGATGTTTGTCTTTGCTGCCACTTCTCTGCACCTTCCTTCATGATTCAGTCCTAGACTACACACTAATCTCATGCAGGAGGGGTGGAAAGTGCAGTCATTCAAAGGGTATGATTGTCTATTACAGATGGAAAGTCCAAGGAAAGGGTTGGAAAGGGTTTATGTTGCTTAGCTACAGTGGCAACACAATGTCAAAGGACACTGGAGCAAATGATCTTCTGATCTTTCCCTTACTCTGGGTTGGTGTATTTCTTCCTCTCCTTTTCTTTCCCGATTGCTTCACTCTGTATTGCTGAGCAACTTTCAGAGTCTTTGGACATTGCGCAACTGCAAACGCATTGGCATGGGATTGTCATCAAACTGCTGGGCATCTATATTCGAGAAAAGAGATCTCTGAGAAGTAGCAATACTTATCACATCAGTAGTTATATATTCATCAAACTTCACAAGTTGGCCTGGGTTGTTTCTGATTTCAGTGTGTGTATGGGGTTTTGCTTTTTTTTATTTTGAGAGCATGGGAATAACTCATAGTCCAGCTCATTTGTTTAGTTTGGCCTAAGGTAAAACATTGAATTGGTGGCCTTTGGTTGTTTATTTTGTTAATTTAGATGAAAAAGCTAAAATCTTGCAATTTAGAATCCAAGATACCTAAAAACATTATTACAGTATCAGGTCACTTTACTTAGTCACTGAGTGCTGGACTCATCTCAAATAGCACTAGATGTCTACAGTAAGATATCAACATCTGAGCCAAATTTCCCTGCTTTCATTTTGCAAGGAACAGAGACAAATAGGGGTTTTCTTGTTATGGTTCATCAGATTTTTTTCAGATCCCTATTTCTGAACAGCCTACTTAGAGCTCTCCACTGTAAGAGGATTCTAGAAACTAGGACAAGATTCAGCCACCTCCTTGTCATAGTCCACCATCCTTGCAGACTCATTAATATAGCCTTCCTAATTTCTAGCTTCTACTCCAAATGGGTTTTCTGTAGGCCATGTGTCATAACTGGCCAATCCTGTGTGTATATCTGACTGCCCAGAACTCCTTAAATGGCATGAGGATCCTATTAATATGCAATTGGATCCCAGGTTTGGACTGCAGTTCCTCAGGCCATGCATTGGCCAATTGACCATCCTTTGAGTCTGATCATAACACCCAGAGAGTCCCAATGCTTAAAGATTTGTTGCAGATGGTGGCATAGCTGTCACCTCCCAATAATGATCTGTTTCGAGTCAGGCTCATCATTAAACTTCATTTCCCTTGGTTGCATAGTGCTTTATAGGAGTTACAGTTTATGAGATTGCTCTTGAATTTGGCTTCAGTTTCCAGCCACTACTTCTTATCATGTCCTTCTCCATTAGATTTTAAAAGCTCTTTAACATTGTGACCTTTTATTGACTGCAACTTGTGTTACCACTAAATCTTGTTTTCCTTTATAAATCAAACTGATCCTTCAACTCTTTTAACATATTTTTCCAGGCCTCCAAAGTATTTTTTTCCTTCTTCTGAATATTAGCTCCATTTTGTTGCTTCTCTCTAGAAATACATATGTTAAGATGCAGGTGTCCTTCTATCAGGCACCTCAAAGGTCCATATCTAGGTTGTGACTGCATCATTCCAAGCAGCTTTCAGTCAGTGGGGTGAGACAGGCCTCTCCAATCGGCAATGCATCTGGCTTAATCTTTGGTTTTTTATTGTGAAACACTGTCTGCAGGAGGCTGTATCAATCACAAAGCACAGCAAGTCTGAGAGCACAGGAAGGCAGAAGAAAAAAGCATGGGAAAAAAAGTTCTGCCAGGAAAGCATCTCTGGGTGCAGACCCCTGCATCAGTCAGCCTCTGCCAGGGAAATGACAGGAAACCTCAGTGGAGGTTGAACCCCAACTTTTTGGACCTGGTCAGGGTAAACTGAGATAGCTTCCACTGAGATGTGTGTCAGCATCTCTAACACTGAAGTTCAATTGGACAGTAAACCTGGATCTGGGGAGTGTTTGTACTGGACCAAAATGTGATGGAGACATTTCTTTACAAAAATGTAAAATGCCAACAAGGCCCAAACGCATTCTACCAGCTTTTCCTCATCCAAGGCTTGTTGATATTTAACTTCAGCAGCTCATCTAAAGCTGCCTTGGGCACTCTGGTTACCATGATCATGTGCTCAGAGGTGCACCACTGGTGGGCACATGCTGATACTGCCAGTCAAGAGTCCAAGCCAAAATTTCAGGAGGGCAGGAGTGACTGGCAGGGGAGTCAGGTGGTGAGCAGGAGAAAACTGCCCAACAGGTCATTTATAGTGATTTGTGTCCATGTTCCATATACAGAAATGAACAGAAGCTGTGCCATCACAGGCATCACATGTGGTACAGAGCAATGACAGATCCTAGGGATGTTTGGAGAGGTTCACCTCCCTTCCGTTCTGCAACTCCTCCTTCTGCAGGAGCATTACTGATAAGGAGAGCAATGGTAGTCCGAGGATAGTGGAGTATCCTGGTGACAGTGCCTATTTCTGGTGTCCAGACCCCATGGTGACAAGGGGCACACAGCATTAGCACTTTAGGAGCTGAAAATAACAGTGTGGTGATGCTGGTGATACAATGAGAGGATGATAATTTTTCTCTATGCCTGTTTTAGCTACAGACCCTCTGTTTATTATCATGGAGGAAAACACCAATTACCCCCTGCAGGGAGGATAGATTACTTGATGCTGCTTCAGTCACTACCACTGCTAGCAGGATAACACAAACTCATTTCCCAGAGGTCTCCAAACAGTTGTCAGAGAATAATGACTTTCAGTTGCTACTAGCCCACACCAACTCTGAAGTGGTGACCTAGAGGCAAAAAGACTGAGTCACATTACAAATCCCTTCAGCTTTCACATGTGTCTCCATTTGTTCTCTAACACCAAGAGATTTAATTAATATCGATTATCATTTTTCATGGCACTTCTCATTTGTGCAAAAATTGGTCTGCAAACCAATTTTCAAAAAAATCCTTGTCTTTAGGAATTCTGCCTGTGATATATATGAGCATTCTTCCTGTCAATGCTTTTTTCTTCTGTTTTAAAGCTTCAAGAATAAAATGTAACAACTCACAACAAAAATAAGCTTCCTTAATTGAATACTGATATTTTTACATGGAAGAGAAGGCATATAGATAAAATACTCAGTAATGCATCACTAAAGAACAACACTTCAGGCTACAAAGAAGCAGTTGTAATGCCATGTCAGGATTTCTAGATTCCACTCAGATTCTCACATCTCATTTCTATTACTTTTTATGTTGCAATTGGACTGAAACATCAGTTCCTTGGCTTTGAGTTTTATTTTTCATTTCTATCTGTCCTCAGACTTGCCCCTCATTTATGCTGCTCTATGGAGAAGTCTCACTGAAACTGATGAGATAAAGCCTATAAATGTGAAGAGTCAGATGCCCCAGCTGTATGAAATTAATTCAGGTGCCATTTCCCCAGCAGACGGACTCTGGTCATGGTCATGCTATATTTGCACTGCTAAAACTGTGGTCAGAATCTGTCTTGGTTAGATTTAGCATACATGGTACATACCCACAGCAATAGCTCTTTGTGATTGTGACCTTTCTGTCTTGCAGACACAAGAGAGGACTACTGAAAGATGGAAAATGAGACATTTTCCATAAAAATATTGAAACAGTTTACAAATAAATGTTTTTATTGTACAAAAAAATAAACGTAAAACAGTGTGCTTCCACTATGAAATCTAGATGAAAAAATGATTAGATTTTTCCATTATATTGGCAACTAATGTTCCAACCAGACCGAGGGTTTATGAAAGGATGCTGGTGCCTTGGTGGGTGCAGTTGGCAATTGACTCCAGTATAGAGGAGAAGAACCATGTGTTGGCATCAAAGGAGCAGCAAAAATTCACTCAGGAAATCCTCTGGGTTTAGCAAAGGCATTGTTTGATCTTGCAATCCTATCCCCAATTATTTTAGAAATCACCAAATAGTAAGTGAAAAGCTTAATCTTTCCAGCAGCACAAATCCACTAGAGGGAAATCAATTTAGGGAAATCTCTATGGAGGTAAATGAGCCATCCTTTTCCCGCATGGTTTGTGAAAAGAGCTGGAGGCACTGACAAAAAATACCTTTATGCTTCAGGAAGGATAGGAGAAAAGGTCAAAGCAGCCAAATATTAACCAACAACCATAGTCTGGGCACTAGAAACACCAACAGCATCCACACAGCAACCAAATAATTCATAATTACAGGCAGTGAAGGCAGCAGAGGAGGACCTGAACACCTCCATGACATTTGGTAGCATTCTCTTCTATTGTTTGGCAATGTAAATGTCTGTTCCTGGCCCAGCTACCATGGTTTCCTCCTGTAGCTATCCACAGTTCTACACCACCCCAGCTATTTGAACAGGCCCCAGCATTATTTGAGCCTGGGCCATCTAGTGCTCTCCCCAGGTAGTGGCCTGGTAGGTTCAGGTCAGGGCAGTAGTAGTCACTTTGACATTTCTTCACTGCTTCTGAGGGCAAGAGTATTTAGTGCCATTCCTTGCCCCTCATCTTCTGTGCTGAAGAATGATCCATGACATTTTAACTTTCTAGTGCAGGCATAGGATGAACACCTGCATCAGTGCCAGTCATTTCAGGTTCCCTTTACAGCCAGGGAAAAGAAACAGGCACTTTCAGAACCATTTCAGATATTAGGATAAGAGAAAATACTTCCTGAAGTGCCTGTGTATCTCCATTGACTATAAAATCAGTTTAGACTCTTAGTTCATAGGCAGAAATTTACACTGTGAACATCTGGAGTTGGCTGGACAAATCCTACTTCTTCTGTCAAACATTTACAAACTTCTTCCATAAAGACACAATTAGCGAGAATTGCACACTTGTAGACAAAGATACTTTTCCCTTATTTGTTTACTAAATATTTCAAATAGAAATTTACTTCTCTGCTTTAATGAATAAAATAAAAAGAGGACTTTTTATGGAATCCATGGTTAAATACAATGCTTAATTTAGAGCTAATGCAAAGATAGTCAAATAAATGGAAATGTTTTTTTACGTTAGCGATGCAGAAAATGGTTACAAATATTGCTTGTTAAGAAGTAGACTAAGTTCTTAAAAACTGTATTGTCTTTGACAGATGAGGTGACCTACCATGTGAGATGAAAGTGACAATAAAAACTGTCTGATCCAATATGAAACATTCCTGTAAAAAGTTAAGCTATTAATATGATGTGTGCGTGATTGAATCAGTGCACTGAATTTTTAGCAGGTCAGCATTTTACAGGTCTGACTGCAATGATTCTGGTAAGATGCAGACTAATTGCTTTTCTATGCTCTCTGGGATGCTCTCATTGAAACACTCAATGAGGGAGAAAACAGACCCAAAAATATCTGAAAATATCTCCCTTAATCCCATTTTAAATATACAAAATGCCATGAAGTTTAGTCTGAAGTAAAAATGTAAAACTTGAGTGCTGTTGATAACTGGATTTAAACAGATGTAGAGCTCAGCTAATGTTGTCCTGTATTTTATCAGCTTTACATCTTTACTCCTAAGAGTCATCAGTTTAAGCATTTCTGTGGCTAAAGTCTGCCTTTGTGCTGAGTATGGACATGATTCAATGTTGATTCAGTGAATGACAGTGTTTTGTGACTTGAACCTTCCTCTATAGAATAATTTGCCATAGAAGTCCTCTTATGAGGTGACCAGATCCTGACATACTCTGAAGCTCATGAACCAGTGCAAGGATGGACTTGGTCACCTTGTCCACAGTCGGCATTCAGGAGCAGCAGAGTGGAATGGGAGGCTCCCCTTTTTTCCAGCATCCAGGAAGAGCATGGCACCAGGAACCATGAACAACTTCCTACACTGGTACAACCTGACTGCAACTGGTCTTTGTGGTGCGGCAGCCTGCACTCATTTTGTGGACCTACTCCAGCATAATGGACCCATCAATGAGAGAGCCCTCGGCCTGTGTTTTTCTGAATGTGAGGCATTAATGGCAGAGGGACATTACATCTGGGTTCCTGGATGACATCACTGAGATCCCTGTTGGATGGTGCTGGATTCCCCTCTGGCAATAGTAGCAACCGAGTGTCTTGTTTTCTTTCCAAAGGCAGGAAACCTCCTGCCTTGGGATTCTCTTGGGCGGGATGGATGAGTCACTTGGTGCTCTGCTGCCCCTTCCTCAGGCTACAGCTGGGGACTTTAAATAGAAAATTGTCTCAGACAGATTGAGCACCAGGGAAACCCTTTTATGACCCAGAATATGCTCTCCACACAGTGTATGTTTTACTGTCAGGGACCCAGACTTCCTGAGCTCCATCCCCTCTTCCCAGCCTCTGGCTGCCTGACGTCAGCAGTATTTCCTTGCATGCCTGAGATGCTTGAAATTGTTGGGGCTTAACAGGGAAACAGACGATTCAGGGAAACAAAGGTAAGATTCGGTTTTCTTTCTGATAGAAGGAATTTGTTCCCGGACACCGCTTTGTTATGCACGGGCTATGTTTACTCCCCATTTTGCCACAGCTCACTTGACCACTCCAGCTGCTGTAGTCACTGAAGCAGATGTTTCCTGCCCAGATCCTGCTCTGTGAGAACTGGTGAGACAGAGGACACCACAGCAAAAATGTGACTGCTTAATTGTAAGCTGATGTGTCTGTGAAATATCTGTGAGCAAGAGGACACAAAGGTAGCAGCACAAATGCTGCCCAGTGAGTGCAAACACTCCATGTGCGGGTACAGAGCTGGGCAGGGAATGCAGCCTTTTGTTTTTCCTTCACCACCAAGAGCCTCCAGGCTTTGCGTTGAGCATTGGGTAGGATCTGTGACATTCCCAGGGTGAGGATCTATCTTTTACAATTAATTAGCCTGATATTTTCCCTACATAGCTTACTGAAGTTAGATAATTTGGATCATGTCTGATTTAGGGAATAAATAGGAACAGAGCACAGGCCTAGAGTCTTCCATTTCAATGGAATACTTGCTCCATTGCCAACATGGTTTTTGTCCTCAAGCCATCTAACACTCTCACAAGCAACTGCTGAACAGGGCATGAACTATGGACTGTCCCCACCAGGCACTTTCTCTGTTTCTACCCTGGTTTTGGGACAAGAGTGCAACTGTCGTGGATGAGTCATTCCAGGGCAATTGGCCTCGTGTTGTCCTTCTCTGCTCAATGGAGTTAAGAGCACAGCTGAATGGAGAGAGGATTAGGGCTTGTGAACCTGCATAGGGTAGCAGTGATGGCATGGAGCTGGGGAGGTGAGGATGACAACTGATTTATGTCAGAGATGGCCAACATCAGTGCTTTAGAAAGGAAAGAAGCAGAGTGGAATTGGCACCCAGTTGGCTGTCATGTCCTGAGAGCATTATGCCAGCAGCAGGTAGTCAGAGCACAGCCAACCAAGAATACATTCCATGAATGCAGATTTCTAGCACCATAGCAGGTGGATAAAAACCAGTCTCAGAGGAGAAACAGCCTGGCTTGGCTCTGACTCTGAATCCTCTGCAGTTCTGTAACTGCAACAATGGGGAAAGCCCAGTTATGGTCCTGGCAGCAACAGTGCTGTGGAAAGATCAAAGGACAAATACATATGCAAGTAGCAGGCACTGATACAGACTGGCAAGTAGTCTGCAATTATAGTTCCTTAAGGAGTTTTTTGGGGGCTAACTGGGCTGAGCAATGGCTGGGGGGACACAGACATAAGTCTAGCAATGGCTCTCTCTGTTGTGAGGGGTTTCTTGGAGCCACCTGAACCTCAGACCCAGAGAAACATACTTAAAATTTCTGAAATGAGCTGCTATTCTCCTTTTCCAGACAGGTTTGTAAAGAGAGGAGTAATTTTTTAGATTAATTGAGCAAAATTCTCTACCAATCACAGGAGCAGCAATGCTCTTGCTCCCACACAGGTACCATTGACTCCCACCTACACACCTCAGAGTAGAGTGAAACCAGACCAGAAAGCGTGATCTTTCCTTCATCCCCTTACAGCTCCTGCCTTGCTCATAGCATCAGACTCTGGCAGTAACACTGCAACAACTGTTTGGTCAAGCCTGTCCCCTCCTAGATGCATACGTGTCTTGCTGGCCTTAGTTCACCTTGCAGGAAGGATGCCCTGGACCTCCAGCCCCCTGCCTCAACCTTGTCACTTTCCCAAGAAGGGAATATCAAGAAGGAGGTCAAGTCCAATAGTGAGAAGGAGCAATATGCTGACACAGCCTGGTTCTCTCACACTCTCATCAGTAACAAAAAGAGAGGTGTGAGAAGCCTGCAGCACTTCTGTTAAGTAAGCAGGACAAAACAGAACAGATTTCTGTGTGGGAGCCACTTTTCTCTGCTTTGGAAATGTTTGGGTTTGGTTGTTTTTTTTCTGTGTCCTGCCTGATTCATGCTCTGTTTTCCCTCCTATTCCCTTTCTCCTTACTGTATCTTCCTTTTCCACTTTCTTCCTCCACCACTGGTGAAAGTATTATGGAATAGACTGATATGTGTGGCTCTCTCATGGTTTGTGTTGCCTGAAGTGCTATCCTCCTTTTATCAGTTCATCATAGATATGTCAGCTCTGACTCATCAACACAGACCCATCCAAACAGTCAGCAACACCACCTTTGGGACTCACACTCAGGTAGTGCCAAGGAAGTATGAGTATTAGCTTGGTTAATCAGAATTAGGAAACAAACCATTGGGCAAGAGATGACCAAGACAATATTTTCCATGCAAGCAATGTTTTCCACTACCAGTTTCTCAGATAAAAAGCAGGAATTGCTTTCAAACAGATTGTAGGGCACAGGTCAACAAAAATGAGCTGTTTATAATTTCTGCTGTCAAAACAGTGTATGTACATAGATCCCAAACAGCCCTGTAATCCATGGTTATCTTTTCTGTGTTTGTTTTCCAGCTGAGATGTTAAATGGCTTCTCAGATCATACCACTGTGCAGGGCACATGTCCCAGACCCTGAGTGCTCTGGTGATTAAACCCTTGTCACCACTCCTCACCAGCTCTGTGACCCCAGGAAGGGCATGAAGGAGCATCCCTTTGCTTCTCTGTCTGCTTCAGCCATGGGAAATGAACAGCTTGAAGTCTCTGCCTTTCACTGGCATGACAGGATAACTTTGGGAGCCCAAGTGCAATTTTGGGAATAAGGGAAGGGAGCCCCTCTCTGACTAGTTAAGGTGGTGATACCATTGTATTAAAATGCCTCTTAATGATTGGTTAAACCAAAAGTCTCCATGTGGAATAGTTGTTCAGGGACACCATCAAGATGGATTTCAAAGGTGACCTTTGAACCCTGACCTCCTGGCTGGCACCAGACATGTACATAGCTCTGTGTTCCTATTTCTAGGAGCATCTATGGCCAGCTCACTGTCTGTTCAAGTCACATTTCAACACAGCCATTAACGCCATCAGCATGAGACACAGTGATGTTAATGCACAGAGGTATACTGAGAAACAAGAAGGCAGGGGACAACCCACTGTTTATGTGTCATAGATAACATGTGAAGATGCAAGGACATCAGCTTGGCCATCATATTACACATTGAGGTGTTTACAGGCCCAGAGGAGATAGTCCAGCACCTGGTCTTTCCCATGGCAACATTCAGTAGCAGCTGCTTTCAAAGCATCATCGCCTGGTGATACAGGGAGGACAAATTACCCTATTTCAGCTCCCCAGGGACCACTGGGATGGAGTCTGATCCAGCTCTGCTGGGTCTCATATGCCCAGTTAAGCCAAAGGCAGCACTGATACATGGGTTAGATCTATTGGGTACCTATTACTAAGTTGCAAAGAAAAAGTATATCTGTTTGCAAAATAAGTCCCTCCTTTGGAAAGGTCCTGTTGCAGAGCTAGTTGGCATAGCTCAAATTTCATTTGTCCCAATGAAACAAGGTTGTTCTCAGGGGAGAGATGCTCATACAAGGAAGACAATAACAGGGATCTTGGGAGATCAGCCTGTAACTGTTCCATATGCCACAGGCATGTCCCTTAATCTCCTTGCCTGAATCTTCCCAGCTCATAAATAAGCATAACAATAACGTTATCTCCCACTTTCTACTTACCTTGTCTGTGTAGACTGCAGGCTGAATAATGCTATGTAAAAGAGCATTAGTGCCCCTAGCAGATGCTATACTGTAAGCAAAAATGAATACTCTTATGACCTAGGAAACATGAGATATGTAGGTCTAGGCAGTCAGACAGGGGACAGTAGTAATTCAACCTGCACCAGCACTCCCCTCCTTAAAATGAATCTCTCCTCCACCCCTGCCAGGTGCCCATGCTGATTCCTGTTTAATCTCATGCAGGTAATTTTCCATTCATTGTGGGTTTTTTCTATCTTGATTGCAACTTCACTTTGGAAACAAAACTTGATACAACTGTGAAATATATGAGTACAGCTCCTCTGCTGAAATAGATTGACTCTGCTGAATTGAAGCAGATTATACCTACATACAACAGCCAAATCACTGGTCCCTAACTAACATCAACATGTATTAAATTCTGTTCCAGGAATGCTAACAGCAAGTTTCGATGTGGTGAAAAGCAAATATTGAACTGTTTGCTTAAAAGTCAGATTAGGCTCTGTCCATAGGCAAATATTCCTACTAGGAAGCAGAGTAGAGGTTATTTCCCCTTCCCCCTTCCCAAAGGCAGCCAAATCAAATTAAAAAAAATTTGTTTGATAACATGAGTTTTTAATTAAGGAGGTACCAAGCCCAAGGGAAATAGAAGCCCTGGGGAGCTGTCAAGTGACTTTTGGTAGTTTTGTGGCAAGGAGCCACAAAGGTTCATAAGGACAACCACCTACTAATCCTTGTGAGCAGGGAGAAAGTGCACCTGAGGGAAATAAGATCAAATCTCTTCATGAGCAGAGGAAAAGGTACTCCAAAAAATCTGTATGAACACAAGCATTTCATATTTTAGTCTTTGTTCTTTGCCCTTCGGCTCTGCTGCTTCAGGGCAAATGCTCCCAGCACTGACAAGTCCTTCCTGTCTCCCTCTGATGTCTCACATGAAGATGAAGACACAGGGCCAGATCAGCCTGGAAGGAGCCCTTCACTTGGCTTCACCAACATTTCTGGCTGTGTGTCAGTCTCCTGCCAGCACCCAGAAACCCATGCCAAGGCCACCCAGAATTCTTCACAGGATGGATTGCAGAAGCCTCAAGTGGCACCAGTGGAGGATTTGGTTGGCTATTTAGGAAAAGTTTCTTCACTGAAAGGGTAGTCAACCACTGGAACAGTCTGCTCAGGGAAGTTGTTACCCTCCCTGGAGGTATTTAAAAGAAGTGTAGGTGTAGCATTTAGGGACATGGTGTAGTGGGACACTTGGCAGTGCTGGGTTAATAGTTGTACTCAGTGTTCTTAGAGGTCTTTTCCAACCAGAAGGTTCTGTGATTCTTGGATGGCTGCAGGGTGGAGGCAGAGCTGTGAGTTGACAGGTGGCACAGGCAGGCCCCCAGCATGTGTCACTGTGACTAATCCCTTGTGGCAAGCTCAACTCTGTAAGAAACAAGTGTTATTGAAGCAAAAGTTTACTCATGAATTTGCCAAACATGAAAACAGGACAAGGAAAAGCTACCCACTGTTCTTTGTGCTGATTTTACATTGCTGCTCATTTCCAGCCCAGCATAAGGTCTCTTCAGACCTGATGCCACACGCCTCTATTTCCACCTCTATAGGACTGAGGAGATATCAGCCTCTTGGCCTCCTGAGGAGGCAGTTGCCAGTTCCCAAAGGCTCCAGGAAAACTCTCCATCATGCCCACTGGTCACAGAGAATGCTGTCTCTCCACTTCTGCCCCTCATCACAGAAGCCCAGTGGCAGATGGGCAGACAGGAAGGACTCACACATCAAAACCTCCTCATGCGGGGTTGGTAACCCATCGGGGGTAGTTTCATCCCCCTTGACCAGAACAAAAAGCTGAATTTGGATTCTAAAATACAGTTCCAGGGAATGCAGTTAGTTCAAATAGGCTGCTAAATATCTCAGCAGCATTTAGCTAACAACAGCAGGTAGCAAGCCACTGTTGTGAATGTTTTCCATCTGATTAAAAGAAACCTCTTGATTTTGCTCTGCTTCTTTTCCTTTGCGTTATGGAGGAAATTACCAATATTGTAGGCAAATTCACAGACAGTTTAATTACGTAGAGAAAATAAATTTGGTTTTATGTCATCTTCTCACTTCAGAACCAAGATGAGAGTATAGTCAGAGGTTTGCTATTCAGAGCCACCCCAAGACTGCTCCACAGCCACCTGCACTCATTCCAGAGGGACTGGTTCCCAAGATTAAAAGCTAGTTAAAATGCAAGCAATGATTTTTCAATTATTGAGAAAGCAACTGAAGAATGTTTCATCTTCTCATCTCTGAGAAAGGACTATGGTGTCTTATTTTAGCCTATCAGTGCTCTAGTATGGGTCAAGTTTCTTTTTGTACAGCACGTAGCACACTGGATCTCATCTGAGACAGAAACTGGGCATAACCCAAACAGGCACCCAAATAAGCATGTGTTTCCTCTGCTTGCTCCATCCCTGCCTGCAGAGAGAGGCACTTAATATAGGAGTAGCCTGGATAAGCAAAGGGTTATTTCTTTCATCATTACATCAGGAAGGAGGCTAATTTCTCCTGTGGAGGTCAGCTCAGTGAGTTGTCATTTGTTCCTCATCTCCCAGACCACATATTATTTTACAAGTTCACATTAAAAAAGGTTAATGGGAGAAGCAAGCACTGACAGTCATTTTCACTCCCCTGGTATGATTCACTGCATTGCTGTAATTCAGCTCAGTGCAAAGCTCCATATAACAGTAGTACTTGTACAAACTAACAGTTTTCAAAATCTTTCATTTTCTTTTTTGCTTTCATCAAAACATCTTTTTTTTCCTTGACCCTTCTTTGGTTGAACTTTGACTTGAATAAACAGCAACATCTGGAATTCAGCAAAGCACACCATAAAGGGAATAATATGTCCACGGCAGTTTTGCTGGAAAGGACAAACCCATTTATTACCCGAATGAAAAGTTACGACTGCTAAATGTCAGATGAAATTACGAAAAAAAAATTGAATCATCTGTGTGTGTCCTTTGTGTCCTTGCCTAACTCAGTGTGTGTGGAAAGCTGTCCCTCTACTATCGCTGGTCTGTCTTTCTTCCTTCTGCCATTGCTGAAAGCCTGTGAGGACTTGCCTACTGTAGATACCTGGATCAACCTGGTTACCTTCACGCTGGGGCAGAGTTGCAGCTGGTGCTTTTTCCACTCAGATAAAGAAAATACATCAGACTGCCTGTGATTGGACCATGATATAGCTCTAATCAAGTAATATTCTTGTGGCCCCTCACCTTGTTTAGGCTGAACTTGGAGGCACAGCATCCTCTATGCTGGACTGGCCAATGAGCCAGTGGCCAGAGGGGATCAGCCACCCCAGAAATCCCCTGAGGATGCTGGAAATAGCTGAGGACAGGTAGCCGGTGGGTTATGAGAGGAGGAAAGCACTGAGCACCTCAGGAAGGGAATGGCAAATGTTGTCTCTCTCTAGCTCCCTCCTCCCAGCTAAGCAGCCACAGATGCTCCCTGATGGTGATGGCACTGGGCATCTGAGCCTCAGGCACGGTGCACAGTTACAATCTGAATCCATCACCCTTTGCTTTGTTTTCCAGTGGGTAACTCCTGGTTTCTGGTGCAAGCTCACTTTCTTCAGAGCACGTGTTGAGGTCATGAAGTCACAGCTCCCATAAATCAACAGAAGCCAAACACATTAATTCAGAAACAAAAGGCAGTCTTCAGCTAGCTGGGCAATTTTTGTCTTAGAAGACTGGTCCAAGGGTTGAAATCCTGCCAGCCTGGAAAATAAACATCACTTCGAGGAGTGACTCTCTTTGCCTTTTCATTTTGTATCAGGAAGTGGTTTGTGTTTTTGCAGCACAAAGTTAGAAAGGTGGGAGAGAAACTGGATTTATTTGAACAAGGCTGGGGTGGGCCCTGCATTCACCCTGCTACTTCCAAACATTTCATTTGTGATCTCAGATGTATTTCTGATGGCCAGACTCACCAAGAGGCAAGACTCTCTCAGTCCTGCTGTCACTGCTGTGCCTGAGGTCAGACAGGTAACTTTTAAGCACGTCTTACACCATTTAGCTCAAAATCAGGTATCCCTGGCTCCATCTCAGCTAGAAAGCTAAGCAATGAATGTCACTAAGCTGGTAGGATGTTGGTTTTGGCCCAGACCACACTGCAGGCAGTGCTGCACTCCTTGAAAGCACGGTGTCTGGACCTACAATCCAAGCCTGAGTAACCAGGGTGATGCTCACAGCCTTCTACTGCCTCTTGCACCTCCTTTCCCAGCAGTGGTGATGTACAGAGTCTCTTATCTCTTGTGAAATCAAAACCTAAACAGATTCCAGCAAAGTTAATGTGTTAGTAAAACAGCATTTTGGGTAAGCAGAATAATAATTTATGTAAATAAGAGAAAAGTTTTTCCTGTTTCTTCTCCTTCCCCATAAGTAAACAAAGATTACATCCATACTGGCAAGCTCATCCTGAAGGTCGAGGTTTTCAGGTTTAAACCCCAAACCTTGATCACATGTACTGTTAAACTGGCAGCAATGACATAGCTCAGTTTAGGTCTGGGCCACCAGCACGGCCCTTGCAATCCAGGGGGACAGTTTAGGATTTTACAGGGACCAGAGCCTGTTCCCAGCTGGGTGTTTGGATGTGGGCAACCTGACTGGGGATGTGGAGATGGCACTAATGGGTAGAACACCTGTCTGAGGCTGGGGAACAGGTCCCAGCTGTTTGAATTCACCAGTGAGGCTATACCCTGTAAATTTGTGTGTCTCTCCATGGGATAACTGTGACCTGGGAGCAGCCCTGCAGGGCAGAAGAAGTGACAAATTCACATAGACCTGGATTAGACTAGAAAAAAGCAACACCTTACACTATAGGTAAATAAAATGACATTAAATGTAATGTAGCCCTCACTGTGAGCAGGAACTGCTTAATGGGTGAGTTACACATGGTTAACCACAACAATCCCATCTCCATGGAGCATGGAATATTATTTTGGTTACAACAATTACCCAAGGATATGCATGTTTAAGATACCATTTCCTGCTGCTGGCAAATCTTCAGTCTCAGAAGAGGGTTAGGGGGACCCTCTCTTCCCTGGCCAGGCTGTGGGGGCCGCCATCCTGAGGGCATCCCCACCTGCCACCGGCTCATGGAAATGCGTGCCTGGGAAAACAGCTTGATTTCCTCTAGGATATTATGGCTTGCATCCCTCCAAGCTGCACAAGACAGTCAGCCAAAACAGCAGTGAGTGGCCTTGGCTGCCTCTGTGCTCAGGGGGGACTTTTAGCAGGGCAGTGCCTCTATCCTGGGCAGTTCTCACTGAGCCAGCCCTGCCCTCATATCCCACTTCACATCTGGACTTTCTCTTGCCCATTGCTCCTCCCATGTGTGTCCCTCTCACCACACCAGGCTCTGCCAGCAGCAGCTTTGTCCTGTCCCCATGTCCCTGACACCGACAGGGCAAACCGGGGCACTGGGGCTCTGAGCTCCAGCCTGGCTGAGGATCCCAGACTGCTGGGGAAGCACACGAGCCCCAGCCCCCATTTCTCACTTCTGCTTTGACAGATTTCCAGGACTACTCCTGTTGCAGACTGGGGATGATCCTGGATTTTTGGCAGCTTTTCAGTCGGGGGAGTTGTTTTACACCCAGCTTGAATGATGGGATATGTGTACAGCACAATGAAAAATGTAATTTTTAAAAAAATCCTTACATATGAAAACAAGGCTTTACAAGAAGAAGCATGAAAATAAGGTGGCTGCCTGCTGCCTGCTGCCCTTCTCCAATTTCAGGAATCTTGTTGCTTATTAAGAAAAAGGAATGCATATTTTAGATTTTATTTTAAACGAAAAGAGACCCAGGAGATAAGTGGGAGCATGGATTACTCTCAGTGTCCTTCAGAAAAAAAAATCCATGATATTCCAGTAAGAAGTGATGAGGCAGACCTTCAATTTCCAATAATATATGTACAGTCCATATAAACATATGGTGTTATTGGGATGGAGATGCCGAGAGAGATAAATCTTCGCTGGCTGTTCAACTTCATGTTTGGTATGTGCCTTGCATCCACTGACACATCACATCTGGCCAAGAACCACCATAAATTTTACAAATTGCACATTCTCTTGGTCCTTTTTCTTACAAGTATCTGGGGGAATGCAGCATTTTCCCCTGTACATGCAGTGTTGCTATTTATAACTCAGGACCTATCAGGATGACTTTTTTTTTCCCCTGAAATCTTGGAATAGTTCAACTGAATGAAAAACAAATCATCTTTCTCTTCTTTATTTACTGCATTTAAGTACCAGGGCTGAGAATGTGAAAATGATCCCAATAACATAGTCTCAGATGATACTGAACTCTTGTAGATGATTTATCTATGACCAGAACAGCAATTTGGTATCCACTGTACGATCCATATGGAGCCATAAAGCATCTTACCTTACAGAAATTAATGCCTGTGTTCAGCCACTGTATAAATAACAGACCAGACCTGTCACTGTCCTAAATTTGCAGGAATTCACTAATCTAAAAACACTAACCTAATCTGCAGAAAGGCATGTGTGCTCTGGGACTGACAGTGTCACTGTGCCCACAGTGAAGCTGGGCAAAGGCAAGTGTCTATAATTACTCTGTCCTTCTACACTCCTGCATTTTCATGCCTGTCACCTTTACTTCTGTACTGAGCCAAAGAGTGGGGTCTCTGCAGAAGGAACCTTTGCCTTATTCCTGGGTTGTAGAGACCTTAGCACTAGAGAAGCCCATCTCAGACAGGGCACTACAATGAAAGTAATAGCAGTAGCTTGAGTTCCTGCCTCCCTTCCTCTTGCTCACATAAGCATGCACGTACACACACATACCTAGCCTCTCCAGGGCCCATTAACTGTCCCTCTGGAGGCTGGATTCTGACCTAACTTACACCAATTTTATTATCAGTAACAAAATTACCTTGGTAGAAATTGCTGCTGATTTATACATGTGCCAGAAGTAGGCTCTGGATAGGCATTGCTGGGGTTGGTGCATGTGTTTACCCTCTCCAGGAGATGAAACACAAAGAGGAATCTTGAACACAGGCATGACAGGCAGCAGAAGCAGGCACTTCCAATGTCACTTTGGGAGAGATCCCTGTGTCAGCCCACCCATCTCTCCCGACACAGCCTGGCATGCTCAGCAGGCACAGGCATTGGACACTGGTCACACTTCTGCTTCTCTTGTTCCTGCAATGAGGTCAGGGTGTGTACAGACCTGCCACCCTCCACTGCCATTTATTTCACTTCTGAGATGGAATGTGTGTTCACATCAGCTTTATTTTTCCAGCTGTGGGGATGGGGTTTTTTCCCCCAATGACATGCTGTGATTTGCTTGTGCCCAGAAGAAGTAAGGAACGGGTTTGCCACAGGTTTCCCCAAGGCAGAAGGATGTAAATGAGCTAGGAATTGCTAATAGCTTAAGGAGAATAAGGGAAAGACTGCATCTCAGAGGCACATGCCAGACCAGCAAGATGAGACCATCAGGCAGTGGCTGCCAGACTGTCAGGAAAGGTGAAAGCACTGGAAATTGAAGCTGGGCTAGCTGAATCCAGGCAGGAGGTGGAGCCTCAGCTACAGACTTCCTACACATGATCCTTTACCCCAGGCACTTCCAAGCAGGAAGATCACACACCTTCTTCCCCTTGAACAGAGTGAAAGGGCTTCAGTCACTGCCAGGATGCCAAGGGTGGTTTCACATGCTGTGAATGTGTCAGGAGGTCACACAGAGAGTTTCAGACCCCAACCAATCCCATCTTCCTGCTGCCAGGCATGGACCCTACTGCAGCCATACCCATAACAGAGCAAGGTGCAGAGCACCACTGAGCCCAGGCTCTCCCAGCACCTCTCCAGCTCCTCACCTCAGAGGAAAGAGCAGGTAGAAAGGCACCAGCTCAAAGAATGAAAAACAGACAGCTTCAACCTGAAGGTCTCCTCTTGTTGGCCTGTTACTTGCCACAAAGGAGCAGCACATCTCAGGAGAAATTTTACCATTCCTGACCAGTTATGAGCATTTGGGATTTACTCCAGTCAAATTGAGGGATCCCGTCAAACAAGTTCCCAGTGCTGTAAGAGTAGATCAGCTATACAGGGGAATATGTAAAATTTTTACTGCTGCATCAGAGCATAATCTGGGATCTTGCTTCTTTCTTTTGTGTATGAATAGTTTTAGTTTGTACATTTATCTGTAAGAATATAATTCTGCTCAAACTCCTTCTGCTTCATCTGTTTTCCAATCTAAGGTGAGCAAATTAATTTTAAAAGTCCAAGAAGAACCTTCCTTATCAGCTAAAACATCCCCAGTGTTCCGAGATAAGGATTTATTTCAGCAGTTTCAAAACTGTCTTGCTGCCCCTCCCCAGTGTGGGGGTTTCTGGGCTCTAAGATTTGGTCATAAATTGTGCAAATGCTCTCAGCACTTTTAATTAATGTAAAATTTGCATTTTAATGAAGGGGGTGATGGAGCCCTCCAGCAACAGAAACAATTACATATTGACCTGATGAAATAGCAGCAGGATTGCTGCAGTGGGCACATTTAGCTTGGTTTTGATGGATTCAGCTGTGGCATCCCAGCCCTGCCCACACTGAATGAGCAGAGGTGTAATACCCTGAAGCAAATACCAGGAGAAAACTCCTGGGAGTCCTGCTGATCTGGGCAGGTCACATCAGGTGTAAGCATATTCACCCACCTCTTGGCGGGGTTTGCTCAAGGAGCAGAAAGCAGAATGAGGAAGGATCTGAGGCGTCTTTCCTTCTTTGTCCCCAACACTGGGTCCTGGATGCTCTCTGGGAAGATCCAGGGTTGACTTTTCCTTAATCCTAGGAGTATGAGAGAAGATATTTTCTGCCCTGAGAAGAGGGAAAGGGCAATTTGGCTCAGTAACTCAGTACAAATCATCATGAGACCCAGAAAATTATTTTCACCACTTTTGCAAACCCTCTCTCCTGTAAAGCAATTTTCCTGTTTTCCACGTGATGATGATCTGCATAGCTGGATTTCAATATGCAAGACCCACTTGAAAATCTACAGCACTTGGCAATGCGCCAAAAGGACAATTGTTTGAGTGTTTTGTGTCTCTGGGAGATTGTCTCAGCACGCATTCCTGAGTGCAGGGCCAAGGCACTAGAAAATGTTTTGCATCCAGGAATTATTTATAAAGCAAAGAGGAAGTTTAAGATGACAGGAAACATTAAGACTTTCCAGCCTGTTGAACAGAGAGACACATAATACTATTTCCTAGCAGGTCTTGCTAGTTCACAAGATATTTTATACATTTCCTCTCGCTGGACACTATACACTAAGTAGCAAATTAATGGCCTGGAAGGTGTTGGGTTTGGTTTTGTTGTTTTTTTGGTTTGGGGTTTTTTGGTTTTTGGGTATTTTTTCCATTTAAAAACCAGAGACAAGTAAAATCTTAGCTGAATTGAGAACTGATTTCAATTCTTCTCAAGCCAAATTCAGTCTTAGTTGTGTGACCACTGTTGTCCCTAACACATCAACTCCAATGAAAATGTGAGCTCTGCTTATGTCCAAGCCCTTAGGAACAACAGAGTAGATGTGATGTCACCACAAGTGGCTCTGAATCAATATACCTGACTGCCTGTATCTTATTATGTAGTTAAACACTGGAAATCAGATCTCCCCAAACCGTAATTCATCTCCAGACCATTGTCTACCAGAATAAAAGGGGACAGAACTGGCAAGGGCAATGGAAGCAGGACATTTCATCAGCACATCACAACAGAAAAGCTAGCAAATGTCCTAAAATGGTAAGAATGAGGTTTGTATTGTAACATCTGGAAGTGAGCAATTCAGGCTGATTTAGCCAATCACAGTAATGGAGTTTTCCCAGAGCAACCTTTGAGAAGACCTTTAACTCCTGGCTGTACTGCATTTGCTATAAACTCAGCTCCTCTTAGTCTAAATAGCAGCTCTCCTCTCCCCACCCTCATTTCTGTGGTCTCGACCTCATGTGCAGCCTGTGTGGTTATTGCTGGTATTGTCTGATTCATTCCTGTGTACTTTCCCTGCCTTGTCTGCTAACTCACCCCTTGTTTTTCCACTGTAAGGATAGAGGTGCAATACGTTTTCTTGTTACTGTGCTGTGATGTGCCATCTTGAGCAAATCTGCCTACCACAAATCCTTTCTAAATGGTGATTTGCACAGCTGCTTGCAAGTAAGAGCATGAAAGGAAAGCAGCATGGGCACATGCAAACAGAAGAGCACTCCTGAACTCCAGCCAGGTCATTACAGAAAAGGAGGCAGCTGGTCCACAGGTTTAATTTAAGCTTAAGTCCTGCATGAGGTGCTCAAGTGTGGATCTTTAATCTGGGAACTGTATCTGGAGCATCCTTGATCTGTACTTGTTCTTCACTTTTTCCATTCTTCTTATTCTGTTCATATGGGCAAAGAACATTTTACTACTTCATATCTGTCAGATCTATCTCATATCTCCACTCAGCAGTTCTCATTTTCCTAGTTCTGACACAGCTATATCTATTTGTCATCTTTTCATTTTTTTTATTAAGCCCCATTAGTTGTCTGCTTACCTTAGTGTTGTCCTTTCCTGTGAATTTTATTCTTTGAATATTTCTGGATAGTTTTAGTAGCTGTGCCTTAAATAAATCCGTCTTTTCCACACTCCACACCCCCCAGGCCAGATGACTGTGTTAGTTTCCTTTATCCGTCAAAACTCACCCCTTTGAATACTGACAGCCCTGGCAAAGGATGTGCTTCTGTTTATTCTTCATGCAGGGTAAATTGAATCCATTCACAGTCACGCAAACTGAGGCCATTCCCAAGAGCCAGTTCTCTCTCAGCCACAGCATGACCAACAATAGATACTGGAAATCAGAAAAGTCAGTATTTCCAATCTGGCCATTAGTCAATTAAATCCAAAACAGACACCAAGAGATAGCACAGCTCCTTAAGTCCTAACCTAGTCCCTGTAATTGAAATGAAAAAAAGGAGAAGGAAAAAATTCTTGCTTTCCTTCCTGAGTAGCAGCAGATGCTCAGAAGCATGACAGCAAATTCTCCAGTCTAAACTTGCAGGTTTATAAATTTCAGGGAATTTATTATACTATTTGCTATTTGACCCTGTTACCCCTCAGCAGCTTCAAATGCCAGGTGCCTCTGAAGTGGAGGAATGCTTCTAATATCAAACTTAGTTACGCAAAGGGTCCTTGAACTTCTGTCCTCCTGGACTGTAGAAGGAAAATATCAGACAATTTATTACTGCCCACTCCTTGGTATCAGGACAGTTCTTCGAAATCTTGTAGAGATTTTTCATTTTGGCTTCTGAACAAGTAGGGGAAGTTACTCCTTTCAGCAGACAATAAATGAACGTGAATATAGTTGGAAAAAACTGGTGTTTGTTTTCCACCTTTGTGTTTGAGGATTTAAGAAACATTTAAGGTGATGGACACTTACAAAATGTTAATCAAAAACTCACTAAGAAAAATATGTACAAATTAAAATTTCAAAATATCTACCTCCATGGAGGGTCTTTGGAGGGTAGTTTTATAAAATGTTATGCATATGTGGGCCTGTCATATATAAAATTCTACCTTGAATAAGACAGCCTATAATTGCCACTAGTACAAAAAACAATATGATCCCAAATAATGTGTTTCTTTGGTTTACAAAAGAAATGTGCTATGTTTAGAAAAGCAACTCCACTCAGGAGCTAAAAGTTAGCTTTCTATTTGTGAACCCCCACCATCAATAAGGCTTCTTGGGAATAAACTCTTCTCTAACTTAATATTGTTTCACTTATGCCCACAGATTTAAAATTCTCCATTAACCCTTATGAGAAGAATGGAAGTTCTTAATCAAAACAACAAAAACTCACCATCTGATCTTGTCATCTGATGAAAAGGGTAAGACAGAGACATGAGACATTTTGTGAAACAGTAAATATGTCCCCTAAAATGAAGTTTCAGTTATTTCAGTGCATTCATTCTATGATACATGAGATCATGGTGATCTCCTTGAATTTATCTTTTTTTTTTTTTTCAGTTATAGAGATATTTATCTTGTTATCAGATGTACAAAGCCTCATCCTTTCTGGTGGGACATAATGCCACAGAGAAATACCCAACTGCAAAACCACTGGCATTTGTGTAGGACTCTTACTACTGCCTTTTGACATTTCCCTCCTGAAAACTCATTAATGCAGAACATGCAACTCAGCTTCTTCTCAGTAAATAATCCTCAGATGGAAAGTTTCTCATTTGCATGCAAGCCAGACCAGCAGACTGCATAACCTCTCTGGGCAGCCTGCTCCAGGGCTCCGCTGTCCTTATGGTGGAAACCTCTTCTCAGGAATATTTTATGACCACTGTCTCACTTGCTGCTGCACACATCCAAAATGAACCTAGCTCTGCCTGCTCTGGGAGTAACCAGCAGGTTGCCTTGAGGTGTCCCCAAAATAATCTTTTCCAGACTGAAAAACTCCATTCCCCTTAGTCTCTCATTGAGCGAGTTCTCTGGCCATGGTCCCTCACTGATGGCCTGAGGATATTTACTTGCACAATGCTACATGACCATACTCTTGAAAAATCTGCCAGAAAGTTTTAAATCTCCAATTTGCCTAAAATGAAGAATTGTTTGTATGCAAAACTCTGAAATATTTCTTTCTTATGACTAAATCATATATTATTTGGGTTATCTGGCATTGTATGGGAGCTACTTTTGTGAGCAGGTGGCAATAATGGTTAAGAAAAGAAGCTGACATATCTCACTGCAAAATATTTTCAAGCAGAAAAAAATATGTTTTCAAGGTTTATATGTCTTTCTGGAAAAAACATGCTTGATTTAAAATTAAAAACTGGAATTGAAAATAAATTTCAAACAAACCTTGGAATACCAATTTGCAGCTGCAAAAATCAAGTAATTTTTCAGTTATCAATAATCTATGAGCTTTTTTCCCCTACCGATACGCAAACAACTTCCTCAAGGAAAAAAAATTCTACTGCACTTTTGTGAATAATATTCATGGCAAAAAGGTGGAGATTTCTCCTAGCCAGCTTATACAGAAGATATGATCACTCCCACTGCATGTCATAAATTTGCACGATGGAGCACTCTTGACAGTATTCTGATGGGACCATTTTTTAAACTATAATAAGTAGATCTCCTCAGCCTCTCCTCCAGCCTTGTCATAAATCTATCACACCAGCCCCTGGCTTTCCATTTCAGCCCACACACACCTGCCTTATCCACTTACATTTTCTCTAACATTCTTTATTTGTTCATATCAACTTTGCTTGTGAGGATTTCACAGCTTGGGTGGGCATCATCCCTGCCTGCCTCTCAGTACTGCCTTTCCATTTGGCTTCCTATGGAGCAGGATAAGTACCAGTGAGGTTGTACCAGGCAGAAGTTGTGAGAAACAGTGCAAGTTGCACAAAAAGGTACATTTGTGCACTGCACTGAAAGCTCTTCCTGAAGTGAGGTCCTCACAGCAAGGAAATTGTCCTGAAAGAAGGAGCAGAGGTTGTCAAAGCAACTGGCATTCCTCAACTTTGCCTGAGGAAGGAACTCAAGACCAAGATCATAACAAGAATACCAGCATTTTCTTTCCACTTTTGAATTGGAGTAAGGACCAGAGCCCTCTCACTGCCATTCTCTTTTGGGATCAAAACAGAACCCTCTCCCCATTCCTCCCCGCAGATTCACCTTCCAAACTTTTTACCACACCATCTATTCTTATTTCTGAGTCTGGACAGCTACATACAATGCTCATATGTACAGCAGATTATGTAGCCCCTACCCCAAGGTGCCCAAACTGAGCTGACAATCCTCAGAGTAGAATAGTGGTCTTATACCTATTTCAATCATACTTTCTTTGGGGCATGGGCAAAACTCCTGCCATCAGAAGTCACATTCAGAAATATTTCATTTTCTGAAGATCCCCCTCACACGTCCAGCTCAGTTGACATCACAGTCCTATGTAACTTCTGCTTTTCCAACCCCTCCTTGTCAAGTCCCAGTCTTCCTGGCTCTTGCAGCCACAGTCTCTGTGCTGATCCCTTGCAGAGACCAGCTATGCCACAGCTGCATCCCCAGCTCCCACAAATTTTCTACAGTAGATTCAAGATCTGGAGAGTTTTAGCACCTACTGCCTCACCTTCCTGTGCCCCAGCTTGGCCAGTTGTCTGTAGTCTCAGATCTGCTGGCCCTCAGGAGCTGCAGCACTGCAGTCTCCAAACCATGCCCCAGGCATGGCCAAACCCCACAGCCAGAGCCAAGAGGGCAGTTCTACTGCACTGTGATCCTTCTGCGCTCACACTCCATGTGCCAAGCGTGGCCCTTTGGCACAACCTGGCATCCACGATTCAACTACACCTAGGAACCACAGTCACTTTGCAGGAGACCTGTGAACCATGCAGTGGAGTCTCCCAACAAGGGCTCCAGGGTCACAGTAAAAGGTGTGCGTCAGGTTCCTGCCTCTTGCCACTGCCTTTGCCCAGGTACATCACTCAACATCCTCAAAACTCTTCATGAATGACCTTAGAGAGAGCACCTCAGCTGGTCATGAGCCCAGCATACTTATCCTGTAGAATGAAGTGAACAAGAAACCCAGATCTTGTTAAGCCTGTGAATCCTCTCTGAGTCCCTTGGTGTGGGTGTCACTCCTCTAGACTTCAAGAGTAGCATCTCTCTGACTCAGGCTCCCACAACATCAAGGATGAATCACATCCTCTGTCTGTTTCTCTCTCTTGACCTTTCGGGGAGTCCCAGACAGCTGGATCAGACACAGGCAACAACTCTGCAGATGTCCTCCCTCAGACATTTGGATTCCCTGCTCTGGGCCAGCTGCCGGTGAGAAGCAGAGCTGTGTCCCTCCCCACACTTCCAACATGCCTAGGGTTGCTTGAAGGAGTTCACTGAAGCTTTTCTTCGGAGAGGGGCATCTAGCACTGGGTTCAAGCATTGTGCTAAGTCTTCCAAAGCCTCTTTTTCCTCTCTTCTACTTCTGCACCACAGTGGGATAAACAGAAGTCACAGTGCTCTGGTTCATTCCTGAATAGAAGGCTGTTTTCAGAGATGGAGTCAATACCCTCTTCAGGGTAGTCAAAAGCCCTTCTAAATTACACCAAGTGCTTTTTTGGCACTTGGTAACCTTGGGATTGGGTAAGGAGATGAGAAACACACCTCTGAGCCACTCTCCTCACATCTCAGCTCCCTAGGTTGTTCATGAGACCCATCTGAATGCTAAACTTCAGATTTTCACCCAGAAAAATTAAGATATTTTTCATACAAGAATTTTCCATGCAACTTGTTAAACACTTCCCTTTTAAAATAAAGTTTGGGTCATCTGCTCCATCCTGCAGATGGGCTTAGCTCAACACTTGGATTTCTGTGTGGTACTATTTTGACAACCATGGAGCTGGTCTCCTCTAATCCCTTCACATGCCACCTTCTTTGAATCCATGTCCTCCAAGAATGCATTTCTCATATTGCAGTGCCTGGCCTCTACAAGTTTATTTGAACAGACAGCTACAGCTGGGGATTTTTGTCTCTGCACAGACTTTGAACAGCTGCTTGTGGTTCCCACCCAGCCAAGCTCCCAGAAGCACTGTGCTCTGCCTTTGGTGGGAAGCACGTCAGGCTGGGAAGAAAGGAATAGCAGCAATCCTCAGGCTGTCATCGAGCCACAGTGGGAGTGGGACACAGCCAAGCCAGGAGGGGCAAAGTAAGCAGAGACCCAGCTGATGAATTATACAGGCCAAATGTGGAGCTCCCTGGATGTCATCGATGAAAAATGGGGGCTTTTTATAACACAAACAGAAGACGATTCTGGTTGGGGAAGGGCTGACAGCATGGGAAGCAGTTTTGCACACCCAAGCTACACCTCTACTGTGTCTGTGTCAGGCCCAGGGGAGCATCACTGGGATGGATGTGTTCTTAATACCTAGATATGTTCATGGCATTTATAGATGTGCATTGAGCACAGACGGTGGCACTGGTACAAGAAATTCTTACCACTTGGAACTGGAGGGTCCCAGAAGACTCTGCAAATGCAAACAGCTCTTTCAAGGATGTGAAATTATTACTGGCTTAACCCCAGTGGTTGACCTGCTCTTTCACCTTTCCATCCCTGCAGTCTTCTCCCTCCTCATCAGATTTGATGAGGAACACTGGAATTTTGTGGAATGACTTTGCTGATCTGGCTAGAAGTTAGGTTTGGTCCAGGTTTTAACTGATTTTTAGCTGGTTTTCAGCTGATTTTCAAGCCTGATCACTGACCTGCCCTGATATACTAAGCAGGTGCAATGGCACCAAGCTGACCGAAGGAACTGAGTTTAAAACATATGAAAAGAGAACATATCTGTGCAAGCAAGGTCAAGGAGCAGACAAGTTCTCATTGATATGGATGCTACAACCTTTCCCAGCTGCATTTTCTATGCAGTGCCTTGCATTGTGTATCAGGATGCTGATGGTGCTGCTGCAGCAGAGGTTCACAACTCGGCAGGAGAAGACTTTCCCTGGTAGAACCATCTTCCAGGAAAGCCTCAGCCTGGAGTTTGTTTTCTGTCTGGAGAAATGTAAAATCTGAATTGTTCTGAAGGAAATAAGACAATAACCTGTATTTCTTGCAAACATGATCCTAGACAAAGAAAGATTTTTTTCCTGCTGTAGGGAACTAGTGGAAGAAATTCAAAACATCTCTATGGTTAAGCAGAAGGTTGTACTAACACTTCTCCAGAGTAGTTGTTGTTCATACATTGTCCTTATCATAGAAAAATCAATGATGATTTTCTTTTCCCTCTCACCTGCCCAACAGGTCTTCAAGGAGACACATACTCAGGATCAAAATTTTTTGTTGCAAAGAGTATAGTGATTTGAATCATTCTGAAATTTCATGTGTCTTCACCAAAGTAATGTTCTCTCAAAACAGTTGCTTTGTTAGGATTTAATTTTTAAATTTTAAATTATGATATTGAACACTACTGTGAAAAATAAATCAAGAATCCCACTTTAAAAATTAATAAAAAGTGTTTTATTCTGAAATTATGTTGAAGACAGACACATCTACATGATGGGAATCTTATTCTCTTTTGAAGTAAAATTTCATGCTAAAACAACACAGCTTTGCAATGCATTATCATTGCAAGTGATTCTTTACTAATGCAAAATAATTTCTCAGTGAGTTACACCCTAAAACACAGGAATGTGGGAAATCCAGATCAGGAGCAAGCTGAGAGTGTGCCTGCTTGGGTCTTTGTTAATTGAGATGGATCCAGTCTTTGCTGTGGAGTGGAGATTTCTCAAGGGTGGGGCAGCAAGGTGTTGCCTCTGGTGAGATTGGGAAATCTCTATTTCCGTTTCCACTGCATATACCCCAGACAATATAAATGTGCAGAATGTGATTTTGTAAAGCTTTCTGTCTCAGCTGAGGCTTTGCATTCCAACTGTCAGGTTTTTACTTGTTTACCTTGGAGCCTGGCTTCAAGGAATACGATGGAAGAGATAATTGGAGCAGAGTGGCTGCCAGCAAGCAAAGAAAAATGTTTCAATAAAAAGTATTTTATTCTGCTATGGATACTTATATGAACGAATGGCACCCTTGGGTACAAAACAGAAATAATCCCAAGCATTTCTTTCCCTCCGCCTCTCCACATACCTCCCCTGCAGCAGGTTTCATACCACACACAACATCCTGCACGCAGATTTCTATCGATGTTTCACCATGATGGGCCCCAGGAGCTTTCAGGACCAGGCTTGCTGTGTTGTTACAGAGGCACTGTGCAGGGGGCAGTTCAGTAGCTGGAACTGAGCACGGACTGGGTGTGTCACGGGCCTTCCTTACCTTCTCTGGGCATCCATGCCCTGAGGAAAGGCTGCCCCATCTTACTGTTGTAATTGGTACCAGCCCCTAGCTCTTGCCCATCTCCCTGAACTGGAGGGCTTGCTGCTGTGATTTGTCCAGTGCAGGGATAAGAATAAACTCTGAAACTCAAACAGGACCTCACACTTTGTTCTCTGCTTTCCTCCCTGCAGCAACCCAAATCTTGCTTTTACAAGAGACAAAAGGTTTTCACGTTGTTCCGGCCAACCTTTGAAAACATGTTCATAACCAAGTAACCTCCTTATTTATTATTAGCACATCTCTAAACAAAACCTTCTGGAGGAAGCACTGTGTTTATGTGCGAGCCTGTTGTCAGAAAGTCAGGAACCCAAATCTGACTGCAACAGCAATCAGAAACTGAAAAGGAAAAAAATGTCAAAGCTGGGTATGGCTCATACTGAATTTTTGCTGCTCCCTGTGCCCCCTTAGCAGGTAAGCCTGTAAATTGGATAAATTATTTTAACTGTACCCTTCAAATACACTAACCAGCTCTCTAGAAAGTCACTGAATTAGCATAGTGCATTAGAAACCTCTGGCACTGCACACGTTTGTTATTACCACCAAATGGAACTTGAACTCCAGTCAATATGCAGGGATTTAAACTAGCACTTGAAACCCCATACAAGCCATGATGGGAACTGTGATGCTGAGAGATGTGAGCAGCACCCCCAGTCAAGCCGGTTGTGTGAACCATGACTGGGAGCTACTGCCTCTGTGCCAGATAAGCTACTGAAGTTGGCTCCATGCCCAGTCCTGGACCGCAGGATGAGAGCTGTCCCTGCGGCTAAAGCTGTGCATATGGTAGGACCAGCTCCTGACTTGTGAAGCAACACTGCGGGACCAACCCTTCTCACATCTCAACAGCACCTTGGAGCTGGAAATGGCTCCCCTGCACCTACATGGAGAGAAAAGCCAAAAAATGATCAGTTTTCAGTCTGCTTAGCTCCCTGACTTGGCTCCTGTGCTGGTTTAAAGGTGAACCAGCAGGGGAAATGAACTCACCACGAGAGAGATTATAAGTCAGACCTAAAATTTAATAATAATATTACAATAACAACACTGACACACAAGGGAAATTGCTTTCAACTCACAAAACCCCAGCAGTATAACCCAGTGTCCTGGGGCATGAACCCAAGGGGGTTTGTTTGCCCTTGTGCTGAGACCCCTGTGGCTTCCCCCAGTCCAGAGCAAAAGGAAAAGAAAAACCTGTTGGTGCAGGCAAGGGCTGTGGTCTGGGTGAGAGCGGTGATCTCCTCCTGTCAAGGTCCTGCTGCTGCTCTGGGTCCAACGAGAGGTTCCTGAGGTCTTCTTACCCACCACTTATGTACCCTCAGGGAGCTCTCAGTCCCTCCCCCTGGGCGGGGACTCACACAATGGGTGATTAACTCTGGGAGCCAGGGGGTGTTGAGCTGTTGATGGCCCATTAGCAGCTCCGCCCCCCTCAGGCTGGGTGTGAAGGTGATAATGGCTCCCTGGGCAGCTGCTGCTAATGGCCCATTGACCTTGGGGAATGAATAGGGGGGGTAGAATACACAGCTTTGATCACCCCCACACAGGGTTAGCTGGTCCCTTCTGCTGAACTAGGACAGCTCCCTGCAGGAACTCTAAGACCAGCATAGGCAACGCTGATTTAGAGAGGTTTAAGATGCTGTGGCCTTTGCCACCAGGATTGCTATGGTGTAATTTGAAAGTCTGCTCAGTCCTGTCTGGTCAAGTCCTGCATGGCCGATGGAGTTATGCAGTTGCATTTCTGGGCTAGGAAGTCTGCCCTTGGTGACTGCAGGAATAGCCAGAACTCACCACTTATGCCTGACTTCTCATCTCAGTGTGTCTCCCCAATCTTGCCCTAAAGTGCTACATTTAACTTTGCAAAGGCAACATTAAACCCTTCAGGTTTATCATTTGAATATGATTCTGCAGGTCTGTGTCTTCACTAGTATATACATGTATGAATTTCCACTTCTTTTATACCTATCCTTCTCACCTTGTCCTAACAGAAGTGATGAAAGACAACAATATGATCATACCCTTCCTAAGCGATAAATGTTTTTTACAGCAATTGTGCAAAGACTAGGGGAATGTACAGGCCAGTGTGTTCTACTGCACATTGCAAACTATGACAAAATCCATCAAAGTTTCTCTTTTTCACCAAATATCCAAGTCAACAATTTTCCTTAATTGGACTATTTGGTTTGTTATTTGTTTCTTAGCAGGAGGAAGTTAAAGAAATGAAGCCCTTGAACACCAATGGTGAGTATAAATTTGGTTTTGCTTATTGTTGCTACAGTTTTCCAGAAACATTTTTAACTGCTGAACACTTCTTGTGCAGGATTTCCACCAGCCTTCTCACGTGTACTTGCCCCAATGTGCAGCTATGTCCATACTTCACTCAGTATAGGTGCTCTCATACAAAAACAATGGTGTAGCAAAATCACCTCTGAATGGTCTTGAAAGAGTCATTCATTGAAGGCCTAAATATTTCAGAAATATTGTAAATTTCTTTTTCATTTTAGATTTTAATATTCAATAGGAAGAGTCTGGTGCCAGTGACGTGCATGAATCCTGAATTGACCTCTCAGTGCTGATTTGATTTCACTGATTCACTGGAACATGGAGTTTGAGTACATAACGGGTTTATGACAGATTCATACTTCTTCCATTAGTGCCACGCTGTGGTTTACCCTCTGGGGTATCTGGGAGTCAAAGTGCTGTGGGCTCCTTTGGAAAAACTTTAATGTTCTACCATGCATTCTCCCAGGGCTTGGAAGGGGCTATCAGCTGTCTTAGATCCCAGCCCAAACTGCAAGAACTACTACAGAGTCTCATCTTTGAGGGCCATAATTTGGGATACAAGGCTTGGAAGGATGCAACGTTTCTAAGTTTAGCTCAGTGTGAAGAACTCACAGAAAGCATTTCAAATAAGTAAAGCATGAGCTTTAAGTGTGTTAAAATAGCCTTTTTCCAGGTAACCACAGCAATGAAATAACTACCATAGCTGGCAGGTCCCAATTAGACCCAACAAGAAAATGCAGAGCCCCTGATGACATCCCCTGATTGGGCTGATGGGGCTGCAGATGGCATGAGTAGTGTGAGGGCACTTGCCAGGATGCTGTCTGCATCAGGCTGGTCCGAGATGCAAAGAAAGGCTGTCAGCTCATCACTACTCAGAAACTCAAAGGGGGAAACCCCAAACAGAAGCACAAAGCAGCAAAACAGCAATGAAAGAAACCTCATTCAGACTTTAACCAAACAGAGCCAGTTGTTGGTGAGCCGAAAGGGATAACAAAAAGGTCCCCAAGGCTGGGATCTCAATTTGTCAACTTGGATTATCTGTGTGTAAATCCTATGAAGCAGGAGACATTCCTGTATGGTGTCAGGGGCTGCTTGGCTTGCTCAGACACCAAAGTGCCTGCCAGGGTTTCTGGGTACACCTTGCTCTGGCAACATGACTTTGCACATCCCAAGGCTCAGCCTCAAGCCTGTCATATGGTCCTGTTGCATATCATGGGGACAGTAACAACAAAAGCTGCCTGCTCTTAGGGAAGAAACATGAAACCACAAGTCCAGAAAGATATAAGGCCTTGAACAGGGAGGGCCTCTTTAAATGACCAGATTAGACAAAAGCAGTGCTAATAAAAAGCGACTTACTGGTAGATTGGAATCCATTGTGTAAGGACTTGACAATTTGAATGGGTGGAAGGGAGAATCCTGCAACAGCAGAGTTAGAGGGCACACTCAAGCTTGGACCCTGATGCTTAAAGACTTCAGCCCTTCTTTAGGCAACAGTGGGAGGCTGGGTTATGTGCTCTCCATGGGTCCTTTCCAGTCTAAATTATTCCCTGCGTCCATGAACATTTCCTAAATGTGCTGAAAAACTTCCTAAAGTATCCAAGACTTCTGGAGAAACTGATGGGATGAGAAACACACCATCATCATAATGCATGCTTACGTGTCTTCTGGTGAATGCCCTGTGCCAAAACTGAAATTATCTCAGTTCAATTGCTGACATTGCCTTCAGACTTTCTGGGTGACCCTGAGATAAGCCCAAAATATCAGAGCAATCAGACTAAATGTCCCATGAACACAGCATCCTTTCTTTAGCAGGAGCCAAACCAGTTGCTGGGTGAATTGATATATCTGTAATGCCTGTGTTGTGCTTTTGGTGTCCACATCTTCAGGGATGAGAGCAATCATTACTTCCTTCTACTATTTGCCTGTGTCTAGAGCAGAGCCGTGGTTTTGTTCAGTGTTTGTACTTCATCCAGCACATGAAGCCCAAAGTCTTACTGCAAACTTCTCTCTCCTCTGAGTGCTCACAGGCATGACACCTTGAAAATATTGCTTTCTTTCACTTAGTCTGCCACAACCACAATTTGTCACTGATGAGCAAATCCTGGAGGAAAAATTCAAATACTTCTTCCTTTCTTCCTCCCTTTTTGTACAAAAACTGCTATCGCATAAGGCAGACAGCAGTTACCCATTTACAGGTTCATAATGTGAATCACACCCTCCTGTGTAGGCAGAGTGCCTGTGCCAGGCAGGGAGCAACACTCTTTTTCCACTGGAGACTGCAAAGCCAGAGGTTAGTTTGCTGTGATTTAGGGAATCCAAAGGTTTAGTGCCAAACCCTAAACCCAACACTTGTGTTGTCATTGATACCATTGCAGGAGGGAGCCAGAGGCATCAAGCAGTAAATTCAAGAGAATTAAGACCATCTGCTGCCCAGGATTGCCAACCCACAGCTCCCTGCAGAGTTTATTCAGACAAGCAGCTACAATATCCAAGTTAAATTCTCTTGAAAGTCACCTAAATCCAGCCAGCAATACGGTCCCTCTTGCACACAGCAGGAGGTAAAAGTGAATCCAAGCAACAATTTTACTAGAAATTCTAGAAGGTCTTTCTAGAACACTTCTAGAAAGTCTTGAGTTGGAGAGAACATTAAAGATCACCTAATTCGAAGCCTCTTGCCATGCACAGGGATGCCATCCACTAGATCAAGTTACTCAGTGCCCCATCCAACCTGGCCTTCTAGATTTGCACAGAGAGTAGTCAGATATATGTACATAATGAGTGGATACATAAGTAGACATATATACACATCTTTTGGCTGGATCTGAGTACTCACATGAGATGAGCACCTGTCCTAAGGAGTCTTCCACACAAGCAGGGTTCCATAAGAGTCTAATTTTTATAGATTTGTTAATGATGATCTAGATTCAGTCTCTGGGGTTCCAAAAGCAGACAAAACATAAGTAGAGATGGTGATAACACTGTTCCTTACAAATGTCTGGGGAAAGGGATCTGATTTTCGGCCACTCCAGACCATTATTTTTAATTTAGAGGCAAACACCATCAAGGAGGCAGTAAGATCATCTTTCACTGGATTGTGTAAGGCTGAAAGACAAGTGTCCTCAAACTCTTTCTAAATTTCTGTGAGCTGACAGTGCTACTGTCTCAGCAGCAGTTTACTTCAGAAGCCAGCTAGTTCTCTCAGTGCCTTTTTGCCAATAGCAGCTATAATTACATAAATGGTTGATTTGCAGAAGCAGAAGGAGGAGAACAACATGTGCAGAGCAATGTTACACAACATCGCAAAGAGTTTGCACACTTCTGTCATTCTAGTAAACCACTTACAATGACACTCACATACTCCTATTTTCTCTCTGTATTTTGGAGATAAGACTGTTTTGAATTCTTCTGTGGGATTATCTGATGGCTGCATGAAACTTGACTCATTGCAGCCATTAGAGGGGAGCTGGATGACCCCAAAACAATTCCCTGCTGTGAATAGCCATTGTGATCCCATAAAAACAATGGCATGAGATGTCACACAGCCTTTCCTGATCTTCAGAGCAGGATGCTCAAATACAAGAATTTAAAAATTAAACAGCATAATTTCTATGAAGTGGAAGTGGCTGCAATATGCACTGCCACTTCTCTTGGTGTTCATATAAGTGCTTTCTACCTCCAAATGTCATCCTTTCTCCCCAGGTCTGTGCTGAAATTAGAATTCTACCTTTAGATCTGAGTGCATTTTGTAGGCCTAATAGGGCATCCAGCAGCAATAATGGCAGTAATTACAAATGTGTTTGGTGTTCCGTGTTCAGAACTAAAATAAAATACACTAAAGATGAAAAATGCCATCACTCAAGAATTGTTTTGAAACAGCACAGGCAGAAATGGGCAAGTTCGAATGGCTATAAATATCACCAGTACAGAGCTCACATTATTTAGGGCACATGTGTGATGAGCGCTCTTCTGAAAGACTCTGGGCAGTGATAAAGCTCGAGAGCACAAGTGAGCTGGGAAATATCAAAATATTATAATCTGCTACAGAGACACACTGCTTTGCTTTATGGCTTGCAAAAATATACTCAAGATTCCAGATGCACTCTGCTGCAGGAACATCTGTTTATGGCAAGAGTAGAGTGCACGGGAAAGAATTGCTAAAGCAGTTGGCAATAGATCAGCATGAGCAAACTTGGTAGCAAGTTATTTTGGTGGTACTGTATATCCTGTTCTGAGTATCATGGTGAAACATCTCAGGGAACAGTTTGTTACAATCACCTTACGGTCATCCCACATGTACCGTCAGGTTCCAAAACACATGTGGAGTGGACACAAGACAAATTGATAAAGTTTTTGGTTGTCACAAGTTGTTCCTTTGGTCCTCAGGAGAAATTCTGCTGGAATTAGGCAATATCTTGAACACAAACTGTTCTCAATAAGCCATCAGGAGACCTGAAGTACTTTGTTTTTCCATCTCTCCTCCAAAGGGCAGAAGGACAAACTGAATATGTCTAAACAACAAAGTACTGTAACTCTTCTTCCTTTTTTAGTATTTTTCATTTATCCATTAAGTATTTCTCCCAGTAGCTCCTATCAGAGACTACTAAGCTTTGTCCATAAAAAATCTGGGAAATTTCCCATTTTTGTAACCTCGGAAATGAGGCATGACAAGATAGAATATCTCTGAAACATTTATTTAACCCCAGTCTGCTCCTTGCTCCAACTATCATGCCATGCAAGTCCAAGCTGTGCACCCAAGGGGCATCTGACTTCAGGCACTTGGTCTCAGCATATGCAATACTATAAGGAACAAGCCATGCTGTGGGACCTTCACAGTTCTTTGTTTCTAAAATTTCCCACTTCTTTTCTGGCCTTCAGACTCTCAGAAGGAAGAGGTGGTGCATTGTATCTAGTGCCAACTGATCCACCACCCCTAAGCTCTTGTGTCTCTGCTGGCTGAGAAAACAGTCCTAAACTGAAAACATGACAGATGCTGTTGATGGTTGATGCAATTAAGGCAAGATCTTCCTCTGCAGAACTAAGCAGAAATTTTATGGTGCTCCCCACCTTGGATAAGTCAAAATTAAATGTTTCCAACCTCAAGCTGCGTACTGGTGTACTTCTCCAGTGCTGTTGAGGCTAAAGGTAAGAGAAGTATTTCCTGTGACATGCAAAAATTTCATGGAGTTTAGACTGGGAACAAAGAGTTCTACTGAAACAGCAGTCATCTTGTGACCCTGGTCTGAGCACCAGTGCTGGAAACACTTTGTCCAAGCCAGCAGGGAAGGTGCTGCATAGCCAAAGCTCCAGGTATGGGTTACCTAGAAAAGGCATGGGACCCACCCAGATTGTCCACTGCAGTCCCATAAGGCTACTTGGAAGGTTGGATCAGCTGTCTCCACAGGCAGCAAGTCTGGAGCAAAGTCCTCTGCTTGAACAGACCAGGTAGGTTAGCTATTCCCAGGCCAAAGGAGGGTCTTAGTTCATCACTGGGGACCCTGAAAAGTTCAGATGCCAGTGGGCTGGGAAGGCCTGTGTGCAGAAGTGGGTGGCACTAAATCCTAATGGTGTCCCAGCTGCTCTCTTCAAAAGTGGCATTAGCCTCAATTTAGTTCCCTAACCACTAGTGCCCAGTGTGATTTAGGACACCCTTTGGTCTTTGCCTCCTTACTGTTGCAAACACTGTGCCCACCTCCTAGCCAAGGCAGACCTCCCTTAGGGCACCCCACCACAGCACAGAGTGCCTACATTTCAGCTTGGAAACCAGGCCCACCATCCTCAAATCCTCATTTTTTAAAATTATTTGCATCAACAAAACAAGCCCAGACTTAGAAAACATAGTGCCTGTCAGTTCGTGTTTCTGTATGCAGGATCCAGTGCATGTGGATGAAGATATAAATATGTGCTCAAGCTTATGCAAACTTTCTACCAGGAGAGCAGCAGCTCAGATGGATTCACCCACTCACCAGTGGTATCTGAATCTCATTTTCTAAATATGCCTTGCCTGATTCATGGACGAACACAACATTTGGCACCTCCTGAGGGGAAACGCAGATGTTTAGTTCCCAATCCCTGCAACTTCTTGAACTTTTGTAGACAAAAGGGGAAAGGACAGAGGTCAAGCAGCAGTATTTATTCTGACCTATTTCCTACCAATTGTTCAAAACCACCGGGCAGATATAGCACTGGCATTTCTTGTCGGCAATACCCTTGGGGTCTGCCGACACAACTCCACACATTCCAGTCATTCCTCCAGGCTGCTGGAGCTACTCAAGCCCCACTGAGGTAAAGTGGCCCCATCAGTCAGCCTGCTAAGGAAGGACCTGTCCCAGACAGACCACTCTGTCCCCAGACAGACCATCTCATCCCCACAGCACCAGCTCTTTTCATATGTTGATGTCCAGTGCAGAAGAAATCCTGGGCCTCAGGGAGTGTCTCACCTGCCAGGAAGTTGGGTACCCTGTAGAGAGAGCCCCAGTGAGGATATCCAAAAGGATTCTTGCTTTTCAAGGAGGACAAGAGAGAGAGAAGGAGAGAAGAAACATTTACTGGACTTTACTGGTTGTCTCCTTTGTGAGTCTGGTTAGATGGAGTGTCCCATGTCCAACAGGTCCTCAAATGCCACCAGTAAAAGAGCAAAGACAGGGTTTTGTGGCCTACTCCCAAGTGCAAAGGAAAGGCATGGGCATGAAGCAAACAGATGAAAAGCCTCAGTAGAAATTTAAGATAGTCCATCCCTCAGAACAGCTTTCAACCCTAATAGATGAAGTCCATGTGCAAATATGGTCCTGCACAGGGACATATGATAAGGATTTATACCATAAGTGAAGCAATGAGCTCTTAAAACTCTTGCTATGAGTGTGGGAAGCCACTCAGAGGAGCTAGAAATCATGCAAAATGATGGAGGCTGTGAACTCAGGAGCTTAGCTCTGGCCTGCTGGGATTGCTGTAATAACTCCAATCTTAGCACATCATCTGTATAAGGGAGATAGGAAGGGGGAAGAAGTACAGGGTGCTGTTATGCATCAAGTGTACATACCACTGCCAGCAACCTGTCACTGGACAATGAAGAGTGTGGTGATGGAGCGCTCTGAGTCAGTACACATGGCATGTGGAATGAAAGGGAAAGCAGGGAGAGTTCTCCTCTGGACCACCAGGACTGGGGAGCAGGAGAGAAAAATGCCTGGACTGACCCTCAAACTGCCAGAAAAGATGCAAGAGAGAAGCTGTGATCCCCAGCTGGGGTTGAGGGTGGCTGCTGACAGCCAGACATCCCCATATTTATATTCCTGCTGCCACTCATGGGAAGTGCACAGAGTCTGGCACTTCAGAGCAAATGTAAAACAGCAAGAACTTTGATTCACAACTGGGATTTATCTAGGTACTGCCTGTAGTCTTTGTGGTAAGACTCAGATTTTACAGTTCACTGCCCTGGGTTGTGATTCATGGTGAGAGAGGTCATTAAAAAGAGATTTACAGAAGATACAGGAGAACTGTCCAAATTATCCACTAGGGCTAAGCAGAGTCACTTCCCTTCAGCCAGAATTAGACACCTTATGCTGATCAGTCCTTTTTTCTTGCAAAAGAAAGATGTGCAGAGGAGCAGTGAGCAGCCAGACTGTTCCTATACCAGTAAGATGAGCAGGGAGAGGGGCTGGGCCATGACCCTGGTGCTCCACACACCCCTTATCCATCCTGCAGGACTGTTAGTACAGACTCCAGAATAGTTTTAGCCCAGAGGGCTGTCTCCTCAGAAAGCAGTCTCTTTATTTGGTAAGGAAGAGACATTGCCCTCATGGAAGTAAGCTGAGTCATGATGTATGCACGATAATGAGAAAACAGGGGGCTTGCTACTTTATTTACTCATTAGTATAGGTGCAACATCAGACACTGAGATCTGGTTTAGATTCCTCTAGGTTCAAGTCTTCCATCACTATGGAGGGTGTCTCTGTTGCAGAAGGAGTTCTAGTATTACAAAAATAGGACATATTTATTGAAGCAGACACTGGATATCTCATCTCCCAACAGTTAGAATCATAACACCTAGGACATTACAGCTTTTACTGACCCAAAGAAGAATGGTTTTATATAAAGATTCACAAAACCCAAGCATTTAGAAAGACCTACTCCAGCATCAGACAGTCTGGTACCTAGGATGCTCTCCAGTGCTGCCTGAGAGACCTGCCTCCACCTCCTTCACCCCCAGATAATGACCCCACCCCTAACCCTATAAGCATGTGTCATCAGCAGGCACTTCCTTATCCTGGCAGTATTTGACTCACACTTCATCCATGCTCAGGAGACCTTGTCTCCTTAGACTCAGTGTCACTCAGGTTGAGGCAGAACAGCTATCTTTGTGCCATGCACATCCCAAAGACGTCCAAAAAAGCTGTAGCAGCATTAGTGTCCTATTACATCATTGCACAGAGACATAGGATCCTTTTTCCTGCGATATACTACTAACTAAAATAATAAGAAGAACTCCTTGCTTCATGTACTGAGGAATTTAGTCCAGACAGAATGAAGCTGGCCACATGGTAGACTGAACTGCATGTCATCTCTGACTGGACCGTGACCGAAGGACTCAAGTATGAGACCCTGAGGCAGATAAATGGCTGTCTTGGTTGGCTGGTTGTTCATTTTTTGTTTGTTTGTCTTTGTTATTGGCTGGCTGTTTTTATTTTTACCTGTAACATAATTTTCAACCCAGATAAAGATGCGCAGATATGTGTGAATCACATGAAAATCATGGGGCTTGAGGAGTCACAAAGGATAGACATCACTTAGAAAATCCTAACTTCTGTAAACACATCAGGAAAGTGAGAGGGAGAGGCAGGCTGTGCCTGTGAGAGAGGGGCACAGCTGAAAATACTCCCAGGGCCCATGGCTTGACCCTTAGATGAGCTAACTCTTTGATCTCAACAGAGGACTCTCATAAACTTTGCAAGGACAGCCAAGCACCAGCTCATGGATGTGCACAAAGCTATACCTTTCCCCTCCCTCATTCCCACAGGGGAATAGCCCTGTAAGGTACATCTTCACAGCTCCTCATTTAACGTCCATTCCTAATGTTTATTTGCACACTCGAGTGGTTTCTAATGTGGCACATGCAGTCGATTTATTATTAGCAATTGCTATTAATAACACAATAAATGATCATACTTACATGTCCATATCTAGATGCAATAAAGCTGGGTTCAGCAAGACAGAGAGAACTGACCTCTCAACAGCCAGGGAGGGGTCCCAGCCTTCCCACACTGGGTAGATAAGAAGGACACAAAGATCCCTTCCCCTCTTATTCAGGCAGAGCTTGCTCTGCCCACAGGCTGTGCTGTTAGACTGGACTAGAACCTCAGTTTTCACATCTCTTAGTTTTCCGAAATAGGATTTGGTTTCAAATCCACCTCCAAATAAGACTTGTTTTTCAAATAAGAGAACTAGAACATTTAGAAATTAAGACCTGATTAGACAAGTGGTATCAGTTTGAGGAGTCTAAATACTTTATCATCCTATATTGGCAAGTGTTTACATCCCAGATTCTTCGTTTACTTTTTTATTTGTTTTCTCAAGAATTGCATTTTACTTGGTATTAATAGCTGTTGGCATTGGACTTGCACCAATCTCACCTAACCTGCAGACTTTCTCTTCCCCATCTTTAACAGTAACACATTTCCTTTATTGAAATAAATAACTGCAGTGTCTTGTATATGTTCCAGGGAAGTGTAGGACTGCACTGGGAAATAACAAATGTCACAGTCTGCACAGAGAATAATGCAAGCTTTCTTTCATTTCTATCTCATTACAAGCACTGTGTCCTGGCTCTGAGAACCACAAGCTCAAGCTGAGTCGATTTCCTTGCAAGTGAGTAATGGACAATCCAGATGGTTTGCCAGGAAGCACAGCCCCGGGGACTGTGTAGTACGCAGCTTCCAAGAAGAAAGGGCCATATTTGTAAACAGAAAGCAACACCACTTATCCTTATGAAAGGCAATTCCCTATTTGACAAGTGTTGAAACAAAGCCACCAAGCTCTCTTTATAGGTAACGAGTCTACCAAACAGGAAGGTCAAAGGCATGACAATGTCTGGCTAAGAGAATAAAAAGTACATATAAATCCTCCTGCCGCTATAAAAGATAAAAGACTAGTCAATATTTCATGCCTGTGGAAAGTCTGGCATTGTGCAAGTGCTTTTGCTCTGCAAAATGTGGAGCCAGGCCAGCAGGGACCTGCTTGTTTCCACTCCATGGAGAGCAATTGTGCCTGCCCTGTGCTGACTGGCACAGTGGTGAAGGTGTCTGTGCAGCATGAAGGGCTTCAAGCCAGACACAACCAGTGTGTCTCATAGGTATCAGCACTCACCAGTCATTTTGTCTAACAAAAGGGAGCACAGACTTTTCATGCTCTTCGGAAGTTTGCAGGAGAGTCAGAGGGGCAGACATAAAAGGGAGAAATGCTGCTCCTGCCAAATCCAGAGCAAAAACCCCATTGGTTTCAAGGGACTCAGTTATTTATTCTTAGATTTCAAGCCTGAGGCAGACTACTGGTCTTGTCTAAAACTCCCATGAACAACAAAAATTCAACACATCACACCCCAAACCTGCTAGTGAGCCACAGCAGTGAGCCCCAAATTCCCTTGTCCCTGGGCTACACAACAGCAAGTCAGACTCTGGAGAGAACAACACTTGTTGCACTCCTCATAGCCTCAGGCCTAAGTTTTTATTCACTAGCACATGCAAAGATACCTGCTCATCATGGATGGAAGGTTTTTGGTCTCAGAGACATTCCTTAGAAAGTTTCTAGACTTGCTTTGAATGTTTCAGGTAGCAAAGAGGCCTCAGAAGTCCATTCAGCAGTTAACTGTCCTCCTCCACATGCATTTATGGGATCTATAGCATCTGCCTTCCTCCTGGCTGCTCTTGGGAGCACATGGTTTGGGTACTAATGCTGCATGCTGGCACCAAGATGCATTTTACAAGGAAAAATATGCAGCTCTCTATAAGCAGATTAGGAAACACAAACATTGAGAAATGCAGAACAGAATGGGAAAAGAACTCTTATCCAAGCAAGACCCAGAGCAAGAACCAAAGCCTCCACTCAGTGAGAAAAATAGAGAAATTGTGGGGTTTAAAACTGAAGGTGATGCCACACTGTTGCCTTGCACTTGTTCCTTGCTCCTGACAGGCCCATCATGGCCCCCTTTATAGTCAAGCTCAGTTCTGTACGAACATCAAAAGATGCTTCTTGTTCAAGTCAGCTGCACAGTACACAGTGTCACCTGAGAATTCAAAGACATCTGGATCCCTCAATGCTTTCATGATCTTGTAGGTCTTGTTGTACATGAACAAGGTGCCTGGAGCCCCACCGATCTACTGGGCACCACAACACAAAGAAACTGCTGCAGCCTGAGGTGAGATGGGCAGCTGAAGAAGAACTCATCTTCAACAGACAGCTGGTCCTGCAGCAGCCACCCCTTCAGTGTTTCCCCACATCTGCAGATGCTACAACCACTGTTAAGTGAGCTTGCACAGTGCTATTGCTAACCTACCACAGACTTCTGGGTGCACTCAGACCAAACGATCCTCTTGACTCACACTCTGGATCTGGATCTTTTTCTGTATTCATATGTGTGAGTGAATCCCATACACTGCTCCTACCTCCTCCAAATCTCTGCCTCTCTTTCTTCCTCTCCATCTTTCTGCTTTTCTCACTACCTTGTCCCTTGGACTTTATTCCATTTCCATTACTCTACACTATTTAAATATCTCTAGTAAAAACTGGGCACTACATAAAAAAACCCAAAGGCAAAAAGAAGCCATAAATATTTAATCCATAAACATCTGGTTTGTAGGAATCGTGACGTCATTACTGCAAGAAAATAAAGGAGGAGTATAAATTCTAATGCAAGTCTTGGTTGCAAAACATGCTGCTGTATTTACACTAAAATAATCATCAGACAAACAGCTACATGTTTTTTCCCAGAAAACTCTATCCTGAATTTGTTCTTAGGGAGGAAGTTGCTCATAGCCTCTCACACTCCCTCTTTGATGCTTGCTATTTTAGGATTGTCCTACTCCTTCTTTGCCTCTCTCACCATAAAGCTGGAATTACTTTAGCCCACAAGGTTATTTAATAAAGCCTCCTTCTCAGTATATGAATCCAATTTTAGATTTTTAGTCTTAAAAATAAATATCGGCGGGGAGGGGGGAAAGGTTCTAAAGAGGGAAGAGAGAAACTAAAGCTCCAACATTCCTTGTTTTGGCCTTAGTAATCTCTAACATATTCAGGGCAGAGTCTCATTCATTTTACTGTAAGGGATGTGTAATCTCTGGATGGATCTGCTTAGTAAAGATTTGGTATTGAACGAGAGATGCCTGAAAGAATAGGAGTGTGACTGTAGTGTGTTGCCCAGGGACACCTGTTCATTAAGCTGCCCAGAATAAACAGCGTATGCATGTAAATTAGAAAACTCGGGGGGGGGGGCACTTACATAGTAATGGCCCACCTCTCAGAAAAGCTTTTCTGTAATATTAGTTATCTGTGGAAGACTGCACTTTATACTTTCTATTAAGTATGTAAAAGTATATTATTGACCTTTTGCAAATCATGGTTGGGCAACATTTGCAGTAGATGTGGTCGCTCTGTGACTGTATTAAGATGTACAGACATCATTTCAACACAGACCTGAGACTGCAGGCTGTTAGCTGGAACAAGGCTTTCTGGAACATGCAATCTGAAATATATTTGAGGCTGTCTTCACATATAAGAAATTGTTTCACCCATTCCCTGATAGTCATCTTCCCTCTCCAGACCATGATTTCTCAAAGATAAGGGGGCTTTATGTCTGAGGCATGTATCCAAACTTCAAAAAGCAGTGAAGATATGTCTGAAAGACAGAGCAAATGTCCTCTCCAAAGCTTTGGTTCCCATGAACAACCCCTGTGATGCCATCTGGGACTTGGGGGCTTTATTTCTTTTTTTCTTGCCACTGGGTTACCAGTTCACCTCTTCCTGTTCCAGCTCCTTATCTCCTCCCAAGATTCCTAAATCTTCATTTAGACAATTGCATTTGTAAAAATTATTACTGGAAATGTACCCAAAAGGTCTTCGACAACACTAAGACGCTACTGATGCTTCAGTTTGGTTTAAATAAAGGAATATCCATTCTAAACACCACAATTTCTGAAGGCATAAAACTTTGACAGAATTAAGCCTTTATTTTTAAATCCATCCTACTTATACTTAACCAGTTCCATGCAAATTACTCATAACTGGGCAGTTCCTACAACACCCAACAAAGAGAAGCAATACTTGCAGAGTAATTGGAATTAATTACTTACCAGACTTGGTCCCTGAAGAAGTTACATGTTAGCTGATAAAATTATCATGAGCACATAGTATGTATGATAATGCAGTTGTATTTAAACACTTCACTCCGTTTTAATAAATGAGAATTCTTCTGCTACAAGTGGCCAGTAAAGCCCTTGAATAAGTACATGTTCATTCTAGAAGAATATGACTTTTACAATATTTCTCTTTTGTATGGTGATATAATTTTTATTTTGAGTTTATTTCCCACCCAACAGCACTTTTAAGCAGAAACATGGCAGGTATTCTGGGCTGCTTCAAAAGGAGAAGAAGTTTTTTACAAGGGTGGTGGTACGCCGGAACAGGTTGGCCAGAGAGGTGAAAGACCCTTCATCCCTGGAAATATTCAAGGTGTGATTGGACAAGGCTCTGAGCAACCTGAGTTGAAGATGTCCCTGCTCTTGTAGGGGGACTGGACTAGATGTCCTTTGAAAGTCGCTTTCAACCCAAACTAATAACTCTCCTCTCCTCTCCTCTCCTCTCCTCTCCTCTCCTCTCCTCTCCTCTCCTCTCCTCTCCTCTCCTCTCCTCTCCTCTCCTCTCCTCTCCTCTCCTCTCCTCTCCTCTCCTCTCCTCTCCTCTCCTCTCCTCTCCTCTCCTCTCCTCTCCTCTCCTCTCCTCTCCTCTCCTCTCCTCTCCTCTCCTCTCCTCTCCTCTCCTCTCCTCTCCTCTCCTCTCCTCTCCTCTCCTCTCCAACATGGTGTCAGGGAAGCTGCATGTAGCTGGAACCCAGGGCTTCTGGGTGCCTGAGAATTTACTGAGGTAGCAGCAAGGACCGTTGCACACCCCACTACAAGGCCTGATAAATTATGGAGTTACAGCCTTTTCCTGAACACAGGTCCACAGTCAAGGAGAAGACAGACATTTTCAACTTGATTTGCCCTTTACCTTGCAAAAAGATTGGAAAACCTAAACTGCACTGTGAAAAGGGAAAAACACAGCCCCATTATGCTCCTACTCTGCTCTTTTTCCCACATGTGGGGGTGAGTGTGAGTGCATCCCTTAAGGAAAGCTGTTTGGAGTTCTACCTTAAAGAGTACAGAGCTACCTGGAGTATGTGTGGTAGCTTGTGACCAAAGAAAGGCTGTGGTGGATGTAAGGTGAATTGGTTAACCAATTATGTGATAGCATGTTAGATGTGAGAATGCTTAAAAGGTGTGGACATTACTGCGTGAGAGACAGATTTACTAGGATGTGAAAGTGAGTCAGATCTAGGTCTACTGATGTAATAGGAACTAACTTCTTCTACTATGAGCTATGAGAACTGTCTGTTAACCTATCTTGAATAAACTCCCTAAGTTATGAGCCTTCTGATCAAGCCTTCTGATGTCTGCTGTGCCGGAGCTCTTCTGACCATCAGCCCACACCCAGCTCGGTGTAGGGGACTCCCCCTATACCCACAGAGACCAATAATGAGGCATTTCATAGCAGGCCTAAGTCTGATGGTTTGGCTGAAATCAAACACTGTTTTTCATAAGGTCTTTGAATCCAGAGAGAAATGCCTAGAAAGCTGCAGAACACATTGGGTTTGACTGACAGCTAATTTTTCTCCCTACTTTTCAGTCTGACAGTCAAGAAATCAACTATTCCAGACAAATTTTCAATTAAAAAAGCCTTTTTACCATCCTTCTGGATGTGGTGTTGCTGAGGTACATCCTCAGGGTGTCCAAAACAACCTGGGATTTATGCCTGATGGCATAGTACCAGTGTGAGAAGTTTTAAGTCTCACAGTAATTTTGGGAGAACAGGGACAAACTTACTCATATCCCCTGGCTTTCTCCTAGTTTCATTTATCATGTGTTGTTTTGTATTCCTGGCAAGTCATTTACAGCAATCATTTATGCCAATCGTTTTTGGAAATGAATGTTTAGTATTGGTCTACTAAGTGAAAATGTAAGCACTGCAATAAATAACTAGATCTTCAAATGCATTCAACAGCCTACGGTTCTTTCAGAAATCAATGCTGTGAAGTGCTCAGGCTTTAAAAATGAGTCTCATTTTCTCTTGTGCCCAACTTTGGGTGAAAGACTAATTTTAATGTTCAGAAAAAGAGGATTTGCTCATACTGCATAAGAAATCTGTAATCCTTAGAGCTTCTAAATGTGAAGTGCTACTGTTAATTTTCTTATTCTGGTGTGGTTTTGGAGGTGTTCAGTGGAATAAATTGGAAACGCGACTTGAAACATTTTTTAAATGCTTAGAGGAAACAAGATCCAGATGACAATTGATCTGACAGGCTTATCACCTGCAGCGGAAAACCACCTCTGAGAGCAAGGCCATAAGGCATCTCCCTGTGCCCACAGCATCCTACATAATTTGTGGTACAACAAAAAAGTCTTTGCAGCCATGTCTTTATTTGTCATGCTTGGTGCCCTTTGTATTACTCCCACACACTGGTCATTAAAGCTTTCTTTGAAAGTTTTATTATCTTTCATATTTTGCAACCCTTGGAGGCATTGATGTTGCAGCCTGTTCCAGGGAACTGGTGGCAAAGTGCTCTTTGTTTCTCTTAAGGGAAGACCCCGAAGGCCACTGAAGTTGGTCAGCAATGTTTCCTTTCCTTTTAAGGATGAGCTGAGTGAGACATCCTGCTTTCATCCTTAAATCTTACCAGATGAGAGGGAAGCTGGTGCTGAGGACCAGGCAATGGTGACTTGTGCTGGAGTTCCCACAGCTAGTGGAAATGCAGCCGGTGGACAGGCACTGCCGGGGCCCCAGGGGCTGTGCTCTGCCCTGCAGTGTCTGTGGCTCTGCCTCAGCATCTGCCCTGCAGAGCAGAGCTGACCATCTCACTGCAGCTGCTGGCAGGCTGCGAGCCCAGGCATCGCTGAGGGACAAGTACTGCTGACAGCACCACAGATCCATGTGCCTGAGAAAGCAAAGATTTTCCCAGTGCTCTTTGCCATAGCCCATTCCCTAGTGGGATCACTGCCATGTCTTACTTATTTAGAGATTCCCCCTTTCCAAGCAGGGAAGATTTGAAACTGCATTTGAAAGAGGGCGTATTTAGATGCTTATCTCCTTCTTGCTGGAAAAAATTTTAGTGACTTTGTATTGTAGGAAAATTGTTTCCACAGGCATAAATGCTGAGCAAGGAAATACTTGCTAATAAGATGGACAAACTATCTCAAAAGCATATGCCTTGAGTGCCAGACTATTCAATGCTGAAAATTAATCATGTTGACATGAGCCTCCACTGTAAAAGCAAACTTTGTCATGTTACCATTTTCAGGCCAAGAAATAAATATATATACTGCAACACTAAAAATAAATCAGTGTTTAACAATAAACAACAGTCACGTTTTCTGCAGGAGTTGAAAAAATATCAAACAAAAACACAGAGCTGTATGGGAGAGAAAAGCGGTAAAGAGAGATGGAGAGAGTTTTTACAAAGATATGTAGTGACAGGAGTTTTAAACTGAAATAGGGTAGATTTAGATCGGATATAAGAAAGAGCTTTTTTACTATGAGGGTGATGAGGCATGGGAACAAGTTTCCCAGAGAAGCTGTGGATGCCTCATTCCTGGAAGTGGTCAAGGCCAGACTGGATGGGACCCAGTGCAACCTGGTATAGTGGAAGGTGTTCCTGTCCATGGAAGGGAGGTTGGAACAAGATGTTTAAAGGTCCCTTCCAACCCAAATATTCTGTGATTCTGCAAGGTTAGTACAGCAAAAGTTATCAATGCAAAATCCTGTTCTATATGAGCTATGACCCCCCAGTCCATGTAGAGTCTTGCTCTCCAGGGTGTCTACAACAGCACACCACATTTGTATGAATTTAAGAATGGTCACTAGATGCAGCAGCCTGATGATATCTGGTGATCCCTCTTCTCCAGAGGGTCCTATGGAGTCTCCCCAGTGCTGGTAGCTCAGGCAGATCTGTGAGCAAAGCTCAACTCTCTCCCATGGGCTTCACTGCTCTCACAGCTATTGCATTCACACCTTTTCTATCTGTTGCCCACCTGGACCCAAACACTTGCACTCCTACTGACATGAAACCAAGGTCCAGCAGAAGAGTGGGGCTCTGGGAGCATCAGGACGAGGGTAAAGGTATTTCAGCTCTGTCCACATGATGAGGTGGTGGGATATCTTGTTCTGATCCAACTCTTGTATCCCTCAGCTGCCTCTGTTTCTTCACCTCTTTTCATGTAGAGCTGGCTGCTCCTCCCTGTGTTTCTCTTTTCCCTTCTCTAACTCAGTCAGTACATGCTTCAAGCCTGGATCAGCTGCTTCCTATGTCTCCATGATCACAGGCTCCTTCCCAGGTAATTTTTCTTCCCATGGACCTATATTTACCTCAAAATATTCAGCTGTCTAATATCCCCTCCATAGCCTCCTCAAAACCTGGTCTGAACTCCAGGATCTTCTTCAGCTTTGTCTCCCAGCTGTGTCTTGTCTCCCACAGGTTCCTCAGATGCCATTTCCCACCTAAGAAGTTTCCTTTATAACTATTAGCCAGGATTATCTGTCTCCCACAGGCAGGCATATTTGCTCTCTCTGCCTTTAAGTGACGTTCACTGCTGGCAAAATAGCCTTCATCTCCCTTCTCAGATCTGCAAAAACACCATATCAAGCTGTCTCTACAAATTCCAGGCAAAATCACAACCCTTTTCCCCAGTCAAGGCCTCCAGCAATTATCCTGTGTTTGGATTTTAAAGATTTTTGCTTGAATCAATCTTGTTTTGAAATAGTAAAGATAACAGCTTGCAAAGTACATACATTTACATACCTCACTTCATTCAAATTAAGTGGGAAAGATAAGAATCTCTAGCAAATTAATTCTGCTAATGTTCTAAACTGTGAATTTCAATCAAAGCTGAAAACCAAACCAATTCAGCTAAATTGCTGACTCTTGTTGCACTTTAAGTGATCTAAAAGCATGCATCGATAAGCAAAGCAACTTCACTTTGAGTAGCTGAGCTCCAGACTGATTTGCTGCTTTCCAGAATTGTCTGATAAAAAAAGCCACAGTCAGCTCTAGCTAATAAGAAATATCAATCCAGAGCCAAAGAGCAATGGAAATATTGTAGCAAGTTCAGAACATTTTGTCACAGCTAAAATTGGTTTCCTGTGAACCATCTGAAATAATATGGACTGCAAAGCTTTGCAGATCACAACTGTTAAAATAGCAAATGCTCTAATGGTTCCAGAAGCAAGCAAGAAAATTCACTTTTTGTCCTAGGATAAGGGACAGTGATGAGGTGAAGAGTAAAAGACATTACACAAAGCGTTTGGAAATTAATTTATTACTCAGTGCTTTGGGACACCTTAAACCCAGGAGTTTAGCCAGAGAACTTTTGTTTATAATGTTCAGACCAGTTGCATTTTTCTTTGGATAACTTAAAACTGGACTGTAGCTTTTGAGACAGAGACTTATAGATCAGAAATTGAAATGGTGCAGAAAAATAACAAATCCAAGTGAAATGTCTGGAAACAACTGGGATGCTTTATTTCCACTGTTCCCACACTGCCACAGTGGCTGGGTGCCCCACAGGCTCTCTTATTTGGATTTCTAAATATAATTTCCCCTGGTGCAGCTAAATCCAGAAGTGCACCAGGAGAGGGAAGAGTGGCATTTACAGATTCATCAATGCAAGACTCCTGGGGGGAATGTGAGTTCGCTGTGGATATCCCTCCCTTGCCAGTGGCCAGAGCAATTCCTGGCAGACAGGGCCTGGAGTCCAGGGCAGAGGGCAGAATGCAAAGTGCTCAAACCAAATAAAACAACTACAAAAGGAACAGAGTTGTCTGTGACAGTATTTGGTAATTTTTGTGTCCTGGGAGGCTGGGGCTGATGATGGCTTGTGCCAGTACCATGACAGCTCTGATGAAGAGATACCCATAGGGCAGAGCCATCTGGTACAGCCAAAGCCTGGCTTCTGCTCTCTGGAGACCAGGGCCACCTCCTCAGCCTCCAGTCTGTCCATCTCCCACCTCTGAACCAGGAAGGACATGGTCTTGCTAATGCAATCAAGAGACAGAAACATTTCCTGCAAGCCACAGCAATCCCTGACCTTTTTTTTAAAAAAAAACAAAACAACTTCTTGTGTTTCCACTGCTGGAGGAAGCCAGAGCCGTCTGTTTGGCCACAAACAGGCTTCCCACGAGCAGATGTGCTCAGAGCATCCACCCACACAGCTCCAAAAGGACGGGCCTTGGGAGGGAGAAGGCAGCTTGGTCTCCACAAACTCTTTTCACACAGATCAATGAACACTTGCTGAACAGAAATGCCTTTTCATCCTCAGCAGCTGAGGCCATGCTCCAGCCCATGACCCATCCCCTCCCAGCCATACAGGAAGGGAACCTGGGATTTATGATAAAAGACTCCTTTCCCTTTGGTGCTTCTCCCTGTGGCACCACAAAGCTTGAGAACATAGCAATTTCAAAAGATTTAAAAGCAGGTCCCTGCTTCTGTTTTTGCAGCACTATCTCAGCCCTGTGAATTTTGGTGTCTGCTGCACATGGTGTGAATTGTCCTCCACAGACAGCATGGGGAATTAAGCAAACAATCCCCAGCTCCAGAGGTAATATGGTGAATAACTCCATACAATTTACATGGAAATGGTTTTCAGTGGAAAACACAGCTCCAGTTCTGCTGCCAGCACGGTGATGAGTGCATCTTCCATGCACCGTGTGGTGGGGCTCGGTATGTGCCCTGACAGAGTGTTCATCTGCTGAGGTCCACTTTGTTCCCATGGGCAGATTGTACATTTAATTGATTGTACTGTGCACAGTTCATTCCCTGCTGATTGTACATGCTGATACCCACCTTGATAGGACTATTAAAGTGTTTGAATATTTTCCTAGGCACGTGCTAAGAAAAAAATCAGGTGCTGGCCTCCCTGGATCCTGTGGGTAACACTTCCTTCCCCTGAGCTTCAGAGATAACGTCTCAGCACTGTCAGAGCTATATGTCACTTATTTTCTCCACAAGATATTTTTTCTCAATGTGAAATGGTCACATTTCCGTTACCCCCTTGGTTATTCAAACTGCTCACCCTTGTTGCAAGTTTCTATATTTTGCAATGAGTTTGCAAAATGGTTGCTCTGCTTTTGCTCTAGAGCTCTCTGCTACTGTGATAAAATTGTACAAGATAAGTAGTGAGAGAGGAAGCTGCAAGAAACAGTCATGATTTTACACACACAGCCACCACTTTTGTATGAATTAGAATGAAATTTAATAGTTGCGAGATCACACAGAATTTTACAAGTACTATTAATTAAGGAGTGATTTTATACCAAAGCATGGACAAGAAATGCAGCCACAGGTGGAACTAAAAAAATGGCATATCAGAAGAGACTGGGCCTGTTCCTAGGCTATTCAGTATCTCCATAGCTATCCAGTTGAGCTACTCAGACAGGCAAAATGTTATCTTTGTGGAAAGTTTCTTAATAGACACTCAAACAGTGACAAAAAGAAACAAAGATATCATCATCAGTGAGCTTGTTCTAAAAATAAAACCAGCATGAGTGTGGGGAAAGCAGACTCTGAAGCACCACAGGCAAAACCAGGACTACACAGGGGTCCTTGGAGGACCCTGGGTTTGGGGGGAAAAAAGTTATCACAGCAATAAAAGACCATAAGTGAAGAATTTAATGCTGATTATGTACATCATGTAACTACATTCAGTCTCACCCCTGCTGTGAAACAAGAGTCACAGAGCTGACAGAGAAAACAACAGAAAGACAATAGGGGAAGAGGCAGAGTAGCTTCACAAAACCCACAGCTGCTTTACAGGCTCCCTGCATGACTCAGTCACATGTGAAGCCCTTAATCCATCCTTCTGGGGAGAAATTAAGATTGTCACATCACTACACCACCCAATCCCAGGCACTGTCTGCTGTCCCACTCGGCACAGCATGCACCAACACTCAGAGTGCCAGCCATGCAGCCACCTCTGCCAAGGGTGCAGGCTGATGTCCTGTGTCTGCAACTGCTATCACATCATGCAGCTCTTCTGCCAGCCAGGACCCACAGCATATGCACAACACAGAACCATTATTCTTAGTGGTGGCATGGTTTTCTCCCCAAAATTAGATTCTTATTGATTATGATAACTAAAACAGCTTCACCAGGGAACGACTTTGGCATTTGGGCTGTTACAGCACTATTACTTGTCTGAAAATTAATGGCATCCTTGGCTTTGCTTTCCAGATGGACAATATAAGCATCTTTAGGCTCCTCTGAAGCTCCCTCCTGCTGCTGGCTGTTTGCAGCTGTGTTGAGTGCAGCCCTGGCAGGCTGGGGCTTGGCAGCCAACTGGAACAGGGAGAGAAAAGTTTCTGAGTTTCAACTTGTGTTAAAATGTTTGTTTCATACAGAGCTGATATTCTTTTATAATATATACACATGCTGCTGCTAAAACTTTAATGGTCATAATTACAGCTCTTTGAAAATTCTAATTATATGGATTATTAGGAAATAAGAGCTTGGATAAGATCAGGGGATTTGGATGGGCTGTCAGTGACGCAACCTCTGCACTTCTAACTCCCTGTAAATTAATAATTTTCCATGGTTTATGTATACATTCCATGAAACACTACAGGCAATGTGTTTCATGAGGCCTATTTCACATCCTGCCTTGCTCAGTCACTCTGTTCTGGCCCTGTGCCTCCCCAAGAATGTAGCTGCCACTTGTCAAAGACCTACTGCTTGTACCTCCTTATGGAGAAAACTGTAAGTTCCAACCAGCCCCCCTAGTCCTCACATACTTGTTCAAGCTCGTAATCATGAGGTTTACTGCTTACTCTGATCTCATATGAATAAGGTATAATTTCTCTTTTAAAATATCCACCATGAGGACTTTTCTGATAGATGATTTACACGTTTATGTTTTACTGTTTTCAGATTTTATGTGTTTTGTAATCGGCTCTGGGTGATAGCAAGAGCCAGAGCTGCAAAGGAACGAAGCTACAAATCCAGCACAAATCCAGTCTTGTTCATTGACATTTGCCTTAAATGGGTTATTACTCTTCCTCTTGGACATTATGGGATGAAACCAGGAATTGAATTATTGAATACTCTGAGAAATCAGCTTGCCAGTTTTTAGACTTATTATAGTACTTAGTCTACAATGATAATCTGCTGCTAATCAAATTTCTGACACCATGTATTAGCAGTTGTGCTCAGGTTGGGGCAGCATAGACCAAATTTTACCTATTTGACGCCCTTTTTACGCATGTATTTATCCCTCAAGTAGATTGAGCCCTACAACTGCATCAATTTTCTTTTTCAAATGGTCAAAATGTACTGTAAATGGAGACAATACAGCTTTTAGGTAAAGTCTTCCAGCCGATGCTCAGAAACTGCAGACTGCCATTTCTTTTTCTGCATGTAAAAATTAGCTAATACGCAGGTATTTTGCAAAAACTCAGTGTGGAGCTGAGTGACAAAGCTGTGCAGCATCACTGCTGCTTCCAGATCCCACCACTCATGTCAAGCCATCCCTACAAACTCGCCAATCCTCTCACTCTGTAGATGAGGTCTGGGGAGGTGAGAATGATGCTGTATTGCTTCATGCCTCAGGAGAGGGAAAATACCTCAACAGGACCCATTAGGGGCTACTGGTTCGACAGATGCACTCACTGCTCATGGACAGCAAGATCTGCTTGAGTGAAGTCTCTCTCCAACCTCTGGAGAGGCTCAGAACAGGAGACAAGGAGAAGAGACCTGTGTCAGACTACCTTCCATCCCTGCTGTCCATGCCTGGACAGCCACCCGAGTGGGAATCCATATTTGGAAACCTCTCCTTGACCTTCCCATCCTGTCAGAGCCCCCTGAGTGTAGGGGTGACAGTGTGTATGTCCTTGAAGGAACACAGTTTGGAGTGCACCCTTAAGGACCAGAGAGCTACCTGCAAAGTGTATGGTGCCTTGCAACCAATAGGGTGCTTCTATGTATGTTAGGTGAATTCGTTAACCAACAGTGTCATGACATGTTGAATATAAGAGCATATAAAAAGGGTAGATTTAACTAAAAATAAACTCTCTTCGTTGTAAACCTTCTGATCAAGCCTTCTGATGCTGCTATGCCTGAGCTCTTCTGACTGTCATTAATGCAGTTCCCTTAACTCAAAAAGGGTGACCCCAATACCTGAGGTTTGTCAGCTCCTACATACCAGCCAGAGCAGTCCCAGCTGATGGCATTCTTTATGCAGACACAAGTTACAGTGCTTAAGATAACTACTAAAATTTAGTTCAATTAAATTTCTGTGAAGACACAAAAAATTTCAGCCCATGAAACATTTTTCACTATTGTGCACAGAAGATTAGTTATATAGGTATTTTTCTACAATGTAAGAAACCTTAATGTATTTAAGAAGCTCATTCAGGACAGTCCTGGAAAGGAAGAAAGGCTGAGAGGCTGAGAGGTTATTGCAATTTCCCAAGCATGACACAAGAAGTTTCATATGGCCACAAAGTAAAAGTTGATGTCTGGGCCACTTGCCAGCACCATCACTGGTTGCTCATTCTTTGCAAAGGAAAAAGCCCATGAAAGGTCACCAATGCAAAAAAGAGGCTGAGTGAGGCAGGGAGAGCTGTGCATGGAACAGAGCATTCACCACGAAAACGCAGGATCAATAATCCTGTCTCTTGGGATATAAAATCAGATCAACTGTGCTGGCTCTCATCCCACATGGAGAGCAGACCCTGTCACTGCAGCCCTTCCAGAGTATGCTTTTAACTGATTGCAAGCATTTCAAAGATTTTCATTTGCAGAAATATTACATAAATAATTCTGGGATTTGAAATGCTCTTTGAAACTTTAAGAAGAAAAACTGAAAAATCCCCCACTTTCAGGGATTATCCAGTTTTTGTCCTTACACAAAACACATCAAGAACATTTGGGATAAAGTTGATGGGGTTATTAAGAGTGACTATTTCTTTTTTAAATCTTTGTTATGATTATCAGTGATCAAATACATCACATCAGTATGGATAAATCAAGGTAAATGTGCAAGTTCAGCCTTCAAATAACATCAGCACAATTTTTTTTTTTCGATTCATGATGATAAATTTGATTCTACAGTTTTTAATTAGCTGGTCACCATTACACAGAAGTACTAGTGACAGAACTGGACAAGTAATAAACAGGGAATAATTTACTCAATTAATTCAGCCATTTTTCTGTTTTCTTATTATTCATAGGGAGTTTTAATATTCTCATGTTTATGCCTTCCTTGAATGCGTTCATAAAATAAGCTCATCATATTATTATCTGCTTGTGGCTCCTGCCTTGATCCCACTGGAGCAAGACGCAGGATGTGTTCAGGGGTACAGAATAATCATAAGAGAAGAAAAGACTTGAAGATGAGGACCCCTTATCTCAGAGAAAGGGTGATTAGAAGAAAAACAGTTGACATAAACAAAATAATACAAGAGTAAAATGCTGAAAAAGGCAGTTCATTTTCCTCTCATAATACAAGAAAGAGGGGTATTCAATGAAATTGCAAGCCAGAAACTATACATTGTCAAAAAAAAAAAAAACCTTGAAAAATATTACAATGTTGGAATCTACTTCCCAAGACAGTACCAGTGCCAAAAGCTTAGCACAATTCAAAAGAGGATTAGACATTTATATGGATATGGGAAAAATGAATCTGAGAATGTGATTTTAAAAGCAATACAACCCCTTTTGTTTCAGGGCATTGCCAAGTCTTGCATGGTCAATTCCTTATAAGTGCTTGTATTTGAAATTCAGAGTATGAGCCTCTTGGTTTCATGTGGTCTAAGGACACAGCTTATGTGGTATATTTCTGTTCCTTGCTGGGATGGGTAGAAATTCAAACTGGATGCACAGTTTATACTTGTAGTCTTGTCCATTTAACTTTTACAGCATTATCTTCAGCAACATCATTTACCCTGGTGCTCTCAAGGGTGAGGATGGTAGCCAAGTCATGATCTGGACCACAGGCTCTATTTCAAGAGAACATTTCTGGAGGTCTATTTCCAATATGTGGTATCAGCTGTGGCTGCAGGGGAAGATAAAGCAAATTTCCATTTGCAAAGGATGAGGGAAAGAAGAGGGCTGGCAGCTAGAGATGCTCTGTGACTTTGCTAGGAGTAAAGGGCAGAACTTGGAAACGCGTGGAGAGAGATCAAGGAGCATCATCACCTCCCAGCCTTAGTCATCTCCCACCACTTAAGAGGAACCTTTCCCATTTCAGTACCTAAATGCTCTGGATGTCAATGCATTTAGTAATACCTTTTCTCATTTTTGATACTCAGGATTTTACAGCAGCAAGAAAAACTGAAGTTTGTTTTTAGGTGGGGGAGCTGAAAATCTCTTTCAGATCCTGTTTCGTATAGATTTCAAACCTTTAGAAGTCAATATTCAGATTTTATACTTCAGATTCACTGCCTTTATGAAATTCTCCCATTCTTCTTCATAGCACCTGCAGGCTCTTTACGAGATGTAATTTGTAAAAAGGTAGTCATTTAATCAGCTTAGGCATTAAATAGGCTCTGACACAAGAGGCTGGACAATGCTTGCACAGTTCCAGTTCCCTCCAGACCTGCTATGAAAAATCATCTCATGCTCTGTAAAGAGAACAGTTATAGAAAGCACATCAGGTAAAATGGCCATGAATCTCCTGTGCTCCCTAATGAGACCCCCACTAATTAGAAAGGTGAGAGAAGGTTTTCCTGGAGCAGAGCCAGACTTGTGCCTCTGTCATCATTTCACAAGGTTACTTAGAGGTTTCCAGCACTGAGTTTCCATTTCTCCGGGGTTTTTTGGCCCTTGCTGCTAAGGTTGAACCCAGCCATATTCTGCTGATGACATTAAGTGATGTCATCCAAGGCCACGGCTCAGGATTACTCAGGGGAATTTTTCCTGTTCTGGTTTCACTATAAATAAGTAAAGGGCATTGCAGATGCCAGGGTCCTAATCATCTGGACTCCAAGCACAATTTTGACTAATCCATTTCTGTCTTGACCATTTTGTCTAATATATCCTGTCCTGTGCTGTTGTGTACCCACACACACTCCCTGAGCCCCATGTGCATCTGTGCCCTGTCCTGAGACTAAATGGCATAGTTTGGCCTTGACCACATTAGTAAACTCTCCTGACCTCCCAAACTGCGTGGCTACATACAGGCAATCGCAGGGTAATGGCCTCTTGTTGGCTCTTGACCCAAGCCTGAAGTCCCTGAGATGTTGCCGAGGAACCTTTGCCCAACAGTGGTTAGAATGAGGCAGATTCCTGGGAAAAAAATAGAAGAAATAACTGTAGAGGCTACTGCCTGTCTCTAATAGGCAAGTGGATACCATATAAAAAGAAGAAGTTTCACTTTAAAAGTTCCCATTTCCTCTGGGGCAAGGAGCACAGTTTGTTCTGCTTTGTTACTAAAAAAAAAAAGCAGAACTGACAAAATGATTTAGGAGACTGTGATTTCCCAGTCTGTTCATCACACCCTGTCCTGGCTGGTCCATCCCTTGTGAGGCTGTCTAACACTTGCTGTTGTTGCCTCTCAAATGCCATCCACCTGTGGGAACTGAAGAGCAAACCCATAATGTTAACCCAGCCTTTGACCAACACATAGAGCATCAAGTCACTGGCAGGGAGCAAATATCCTTTCTGCTAGCAAGAGATAACATTCATTTTCTCCATGAGCCTCTTGGTGCACAAACACTGTCTGTCTTAGAAGTCTCTCACAAAGGGCATCCTAGACAGTAATGAAGTTTCAGGTATATCCAAATAAATATCCCTCCTATAACTGTCAATCATCTCAGTTATGCCTAAATAGCACTAACAGAAAAGGAAAAGAAACAGAAATTTGCCATGTACCCCTTTTGTTTTTCTCTCTCTCTCTTTTTTTTTTTTCTGTTAAAGAGGATTCGTTACATCAGGTTTCCTTCTCTTTCCCTATATCAGTAATATCACTGCATTTTGTGGAGCACACACCTCTTTCTAGGTCACCTAGCAGGGTCAGAGAGCCAAACCACCCAGAGACCAGGGATACTTCTAGAAAGATGGCTAAAGGTTCTTGCTAAAATTGTGCAGTTGTGGTGACACCAAAAGCACAGGTTTCAGAAAAGGGAGAGACGCCTTGTGCCAAGTGCAGAAGGAGCCATCACAGTTCCTTCTATTAACTACCAAACCCCGGAAATCTAAATGCAGTGGGAAGAGAGGGGAAAAGCTCCTTTTCAGGTATCGCTGCTGTTTGCAGAGAAAGCTCTTAGTTATATTGTGGGATTGTGGCTCCCGCCACCACAAAAGCCCAGGACACTCTTAGCTCCTCTGCTGCCTCTCAGTGTCTCAGGCTACAGGGCAAGGTGCCTGCAGCACTGTGAAATTTTAAGAGTTCAGGCTGTTATAAGTCAATCAGTCTGGATGGGTACCCTTGGGTATGAGGTGCAACATTCTAAAAAATGAAAAATGCCAGGGCACCAGTCTGGGCATGGGAATTCAATTTTCTATTAGCAGGATTTTGGCCTAGATGTTCTAGTGCTCTCCCACACACTGCACACAAGATAGCAAAAACTATGGATCATCATATGGAGCAGTTCATCCTGAGTGCAATCAGACAGCACCTTCAGGGTGGACAAGGGATTAGACCCAGCCAGCATGGGTTTAGGAGGGGCAGGTCTTGTCTGACCAACCTGATCTCTTTTTACGATCAGGTGACCCATCTGGTGGATGAGGGGAAGGCTGTGGATGTGTCTATCTGGACTTCAGCAAGGCCTTTGACACTGTCTCCCATAATATACTCCTGGAAAAGCTGGTAGCCCATGGCTTGGACAAGTGTACCCTCTCCTGGAATAGGAGCTGGCTGGAGGGTCAGACCCAGAGAGTGCTGGTGAACGGAGCTGCATCCAGCTGGCGGCCAGTCACCAGTGGTGTTCCCCAGGGGTCTGTATTGGGTCCAGTCCTGTTTAACATCTTTATTGATGATTTAGATGAGGGGATTAAGTCCATCATCAGCAAATTTGCTGATGACACCAAGTTGGGAGGGAGTGTCGACCTGCTGGAAGGCAGAAGGGCTCTGCAGAGGGATCTGGATAGACTTGAGAGATGGGCTGATTCCAATGGGATGAAGTTCAATAAGGCCAAGTGCCGGGTCCTGCACTTTGGCCACAACGACCCCCTGCAGCCCTACAGGCTGGGCACAGAGTGGCTGGAGAGCAGCCATGCAGAAAGGGACCTTGGAGTACTAATTGACAGGAAGCTCAACATGAGCCAACAGTGTGCCCAGGTGGCCAAGAAGGCCAATGGGATCCTGGCCTGTATCAAAAATAGCGTGGCCAACAGGACCAGGGCAGTGATCCTTCCCCTGTACTCTGCGTTGGTGAGGCCACACCTTGAGTACTGTGTTCAGTTCTGAGCCCCTCAGTTCAGAAAGGATATTGAGGTGCTGGAGCGAGTCCAGAGAAGAGCAACAAGGCTGGTGAAGGGACTGGAGCACAAGTCCTATGGGGAGAGGCTGAGGGAGCTGGGGTTGTTTAGTCTGGAGAAGAGGAGGCTCAGAGGTGACCTCATCACTGTCTAGAACTACCTGAAGGGAAGTTCTGGCCAGGTGGGGGTTGGTCTCTTCTCCCAGGCACTCTGCAATAGGACAAGGGGCCATAGGCTTAAGCTGTGCCAGGGGAAATTTAAGCTGAATATCAGAAAAAAATTCTTTCCAGAGAGAGTAATCAGGCATTGGAATGGGCTGCCCAGAGAGGTGGTGGATTCACCATCCCTGGAGATTTTTAAACGCAGATTGGCCGTGGCACTGAGTGCCATGATCTGGTAAAGGGACTGGAGTTGGACCAATGGTTGGACTCGATGATCTCGGAGGTCTTTTCCAACCCAATCAATTCTATGATTCTATGATTCCCAAAAGCAGTCTGGATAGAGTCACAAAGCTCTGGAGGTGAGGAGAGGTCCATGGCATAGACCAGGGCAGCCAAGACAGCCTGACTCAGGGCAGATGACAGACTCCAACAGGACTTGCTTCACTGGTGCTGATGCAGCCAAAGTGCCCTGGTACCAGGATTTACTTTCTCCTGCTCTTACTTTTAAAAATATGAGGCTGAGAAGGGAAAATGTTACTGTTCACCACTCAGAGTCTCTACTCACTGCCAATGACATCTGCTACAGCCCAGTGATCTGCTCTACTGTAACATTTGTATTTTGTTGCAGACAAATCATGCCCTGCTTGAATGGTGCCTACATTCAAAACACCTTACAGACACCTCCATTGGGTTACAGACACTGCTGTCACACCAACCTTAATGTAACACCTGCAGGGATTAGAGGGAGGGCATCAGCAAAGAACCACCATCCTCAGATGTATCTACAGTCCACAATTTATTTCTTTCCCTTTTCTGTGAGCAGAGAAGTGCTGAGATTCTCAAAGGTTTGAAAAACATGCTTACACACCTTGGAGGAACTGGGCTTCAATTACTTTCTTCATCTGAATTGCTTTCATTTGCCTGATTAGCTGCTGTAATGAAAGGGGAAAGAGATGCAGTCAGATATCTTCCCATCTCCTGCACTTCCCCAGACAATGGTAGCATCTCTGCTCATCACAGCTGGCATTGCAACCTAGAAAATAGGATGGTGGGGAAAATGAAAGAGTTGATCACACACAAAAATGTGTGCAGGCAGACACACAAGAAGAGCAAACCCTAAAAAACAACCTTTGGGAGGTTCATAGAGGAGCTTTGTTGTTCTTCAATTTGCTGTTAGAACTCAACATGTAAAACAAGAGGGTTTTTTCCTTTAATTTTCATTTTCATTCATGAGTGTCTGCTCTACAGAGCCTAATTAAAGCTCCTCTGTTTCCAGATCTGTAAAAATATGCAACATGTATATAAATACTTTCTCTACAAGCTGAAAAGCCAAAATTATGTTATTCAATTCTACTTAAGAAACAAGCAAATTTTAAACCTGGAGCAGTCTCAGAGGTAACTTCCAACTATAAAACAAAGCAATGTGAAAACACAGCTTTGAGAAAACATAGCCCTGCTTCTCATTTAAACAGACATATTTATGGATGGTAAGATATAATGCACTTCAATCTCAGCTGAATAATTCACCTCAAAGGTTTTGAGAGAGACACAAATCTGTTTTGAAAATACATTTCCTCCTGTAAGCATAAAACAATTTCAATTTACACCTTCCAAGTGTAACATCTTTTCTGAGTAGAAAAGCACATTAAAAGGTGAATGCAGAAGTCTGCAAACTTGCAACATTCTTTCCCAAGATATGTTTCTTGTGCCCTAATAAACATAAATAAAACATGGCAGAATCTAAGAAAATTAAGAGCTAGGCAGAAATGTAGAGAAAGGTCTGAGAGCAACAGAACACAATATTAAGCATTGTTTATATATAAAAGTGGGCTTTGGGAGGGTTTAGTGCTTTGCAGTGTAATGTGCTTAAGTAATTCAGTCCAAAGAGGAGAAGAATTTAGGCTACTGGCTTCTCTTGCCAGGAAGAGAAATCTTTCTCTTTTCTTTTTATGTCAGAAAAAATATATTACTGACATCAAGGCATCACCCCGAAAGATGACCCAGCTTATAGAACCTGCTCTGGGCACCTTTTGCCTTCCAAGTTTTTACTGCCTTTCCCTGCAGTACTGTGTGCAGCACCAGGAAAAGCAGATCCCCTTCACTATCTGAGAACAGTTAGATTTACATTTGAGTTGAGATCCATTTTCACTTTCCTGTGACATTTAGTTCTCTTTCCCTGCCTGGTTTCCATGTATTTTAGAAGCAGTAAGCACTGAATTTCAAAGCAAGTAGTGGTGGTGGGGGGGGCTTCCTGGGAAGAGGGTTCCACAGGGCTGGGCAGTCCCGGCCCACGCTGGCAGATTGCAAGGATAAAACTCAAGCGGGTTTCCGCCTGCAGGATTCACCTGCTCACAGATCACCTCAGGCTAGGATTTTACCATGTACATATGTCATTACAACTTCTGCAGCTCTCGTTTCAGTTGATATCTGATAAGCAGCTGCTGGGAACAGCATCAGCACCTCCCCAGCCATTTCCCGAGGAAGGGTGTGAAAAAACTGGCACCGTGGCAGCTTCCCCAGCACTGTGGGCACAGCACCAATGGGGGGATATGCTCTTACACAACAGATCCCATGGAGATCTGATGGGGATGGGAGGTGGGGTGCATGTAGCATCCTTAACCTCCTCTGCTAAATCCACCCCTGAATGCAAAAGCCCAGCAGTACACTGCAATATTAGAGGTGGTGTTTTGGAAAGGAATATATGAGAGGACAAGATGCTGACACAAAGGTTTGGAAATATTTGCTTCTGCATTGTACAGGCAAACCTGAATCCTCTAAGCTCTGGGGTAGGCTGATGCAAATGTGCCAGGTGGAAGAGGTGGGAGCTGTGGTTTGCCTACCTCTCAACTGCCCCAGTGACACTCAGGGACCATTTGCTCCCCAAACTATTTTTGGTGTTTTCTGAGACTTGTTGGGGAACATAATAAACATGAAACCTAATTAGTCGGCCATATTCAGCTCCCCAGAGCAAATATTCTCAGGTATTTGACCACGAGTGTGAAGACAAATAACTTCTTGAGAGCAAAGAGGCTGAGTAAGAGTCCTGAACACAGTGACAAGCACTGAGGTGTGCTCAGACATGTCCCCATTCCTCCATTCCTCCGTCCTTCCATCCCTCTTTGCCTCCCTCCCTCCTCCCCTCCATCCCTCTTCTTACTGTTTCCCTGAGGATGAATTGCACCTTCCATTCACCACAACTTCTTTTTTCAGTAGATCCCATGCTTTGGTGTTTCTTCTGTGCAGCCATTCAGGCCATGAGTTTGCTGGCTCTGTTCTGGCCTCCAGTGAGTACAACATCTGAGAGCCTTCACACTTTTGGTAAATTTAGCTTCTAATCATGCTGTGGCTTGATTCCCTGTTTGCAAAATGAGCGTATTAATCCTTCCTTTATCCCACTGTTTATCAGCCTTAACTCACAAGACTGTAAACTTTCTGTGGCAGGGCAGTCTATTAGGATGTGTGCTTGGTTCAACAGAGCCTTGAAACCCCTAGGAGTTTCTAAATGCTGCTGTTCATGTATTACCATATTATTCATCCTGATTAATTATCTGGGTTGTATCTTTAAGAGAAGATTATTATTTCTTGAACCTTAATTTCAGAGTCCACAAGCCAGATTTATCCCTGCTGCCGTGCCATTAAGTTACATTACTGTTAATAATTCCTCTCTCTGAATGCACTGCACTGCCTTGTACTTTCCCATTTTGTGCTTCTTCTACAAGTGATAAAGGATTGCTTTGAGGAATTTTCATTGCAAAAGAAATCAATTCTCAGCTTGCAAGGGAAGATAGCAAGGGCCATATAAGGTGATTTCATACCACCACTGCTCCCTTAACAAGAGTCTTTTGGAGGTTTTTTTGCAAGCTGTACATCTGGATGCCAGCTTTCCAAATGCTGGAGCTGATCTATCAAAGACTACAAAACAATCTATCTTTAAAATGAATGATGATACAAATTGTTCTCAGAAAAGAAATCTGTCAAAAAAAGAATATAAATTACAGACTGGACATGTTGGCAGAGGAGGAATGCTATGTGGTTTATATCAAGTTAATCCACTGCCAGAACTTTCTCTGATTTATGCTGAAATGGCAACCCTAGACTAAAGGTAAAAGGGGCACAGTGCCAACACAGACCCTGTTTATGAAGAGGTTCTGCATATGCCTAACTGTCTGAGTGCTCCTAGGCTGCTTGGAGGAAAAGCTTCTTAATCCATCACCACCTCAGAGGTGTTGATGCACCTCCAAGGCTATGGGTGCCTGCAAGAAACAGTGAAGCAGAAGTTGCTCAGCTGGATGCCTGGCCCAGCAGCTATGAAGAGGAGTTTAATGAGTGATGGCATCCCCTCCACACCCAGCAGGCCTAGATTCAAACTCAGCCTTGTTCCCAGCCACCAGGTGCTTATGCAGGAAGGGATGGCTGTGATGGAGATCCTGTTAGTCCCAACATCACCACCACGGCACTGGCAAGTCTCAGTCACGGGGCTCAGCTCCAGTCCCAGGGCTCAGCTCCAGTTCCAGGTGCAGGGCTCAGCTCCAGCCTCAGGGTTCACCTCCGGCCTCAGTGCAGAGGCTGTGGTCCTGCTCATATCTCTGTGGGATCCCAGACTTGATGTGAAGCAGTATGTTTATTATTAGCAATAAAATCATTAATAACCACCAACCTGTCTGTGAAGTGACTCCTTCAGCCACTCATCAGACTCTCCTGCCTGTTTCACTCGTGGCAGTGACCCCTCTACAGTCTCAGAGCCAGCCGTGCAAGGCACTGTACCACCAGCTCCTGCAGAGAGGAGCTCCATGCCAGAGACAAGGAACCCTGGGGATGGCGATGCAGGGTGAATGCTTAATGGCACCCAGCCAACCTTTGGCCCTGGAAAAGAGCAAATACTTGTTACTTGCTGTAGGTACTGACAATATGCAGTGCACAGCTAAGACCCCTTTCTGTTTCAGCAGCTGGTGATGTTACTTGAGGGACATTTAATACTGTTACTTACATGCAAAAATTTGATTGCATGAATGAACACTGAAACTGCAGTGTCAGGCACTCACAAGTTGAGAAATGCCAGAAATAAGATTGCTAATGTGTCCTTTGTTTAGTCTACGTTTGCATATGTGCTTGATAAGGTCTTTAATGGCATGATTTCATGTTTGCACTTGTATTATAAAACAAACACAGGAAAGCCCAAATCAAGCTGTACAATAACTTCAAGCACAGTTTTTTGCTCAGTTCCTGGTTCTTAGTGTGAGGAATAGATTATAGAGCAGTACTTTTGGTCATAAAATGCGCATTTGCCAAACGTGTTGTGTTTCTCTTACAGTTCTGCTTTGCAGTCCCTTTGCTGATATAATGGTAACCAAAGCTATTAACACTGCTGGGAAGAGCCATCAGAAGCCACGTGTGAATTCCTCAGCCCTTATTACGGGCTGAGAAAGGTTCCAGGTAACTGATGAGGCAAAGTAATTTCTGTGATTGAAAGTCTATACCAGAGATAAAGCACCACATTATTATCAGGTGAAGCTTTGATTTTTCGTTAATTACTATACTAACTTTAGAAAAGGGGGGAAGTATTTATCCTGCATAAGGCAAAGAGAACCAAAGAGTATACTTGGCAGAGATACACTGTATTTGTCTGGGATGAAAAACAGGACATATCTGCTGGTAGACAGCTATCCAGGGATGTATTTTTCCCCTGCTTCACTGTTTCTCTTGGCAGCACAACGTGCTAACTTTAGAAGTGTCTGAATGCCTTTGCTAAACTATTAGCACAAAATAAGCTCCTTTGTGTTTCACCCATTCATGCTTCTTAATTTATGTTCTGGCATGACTTTTCCTTGTATTGTGCAAGTCAAGAGCCTGCACATGGAGCCAAAGTCTGTTTGTGCACAGACAACGATCAGGATAAGTGCTCTTGAAGTCGATACAACTGCACCAGAAAGCCAGACCCCACAGTGTCTCTTATTTTCAATCCAATTCACACGTCTGTCTTGAGATCTTGCTCAGAAAGTAACAATGTACCTTCCTCTGCACTGGAGTCGATGACAGGCTAACCAGAAAAAGGAATGACCCATGGTGCATGGGGCCAGAGCAGTGCTCCTGGTAGTGTTCAGGTCTCAAGTCCTGGTTTGCACCATACTGGGAGAGCCAGAGGCCCCCCTGAAGTCTATCAGTGTCCCTAAAGTGAAGTGATCCTTCTTTTGATTTGTGTCTGTGTTACAGCAGTGTGTTTTATTGCCTGGGAAAGAGACAATAAAAAAAATCCTTGGCCATAAATAATGTGAAACAGGATATTCAAGAACAATAATACAAAGCAGTGCATGAAGTGAGGACCTTTCCCTTAAAACACTGCACACTGCAAGCTCCCAGGGGCATCAAACCCCCTTCTTTCATGTTCTTTATATAACCAAGAGAATTGCTGGTGCTCGACCTATTAAGGGTATATATTTTTTATAAAGGGTGATAGCAAGCCAAGAAGTCTTATGCTATGAAATTTGGCTGACTGACACAGTTTGCAGCTGAAGAAGTTTAAAACTTCACTTTTCCAAAGCTAGAGTGCTTCCCAGTGAAAAGAACAGGGAAGCAGAAGAGCTTTGGGAGCAGAGGGGTACTCTTCAACTCCACTGAAAACAACTCCAAAGATTGTCCCTAGGACAGGCTGCTGAGCACTGGAATGGGAGCTTGACTGGAAGTCCCAGGTGCTGGAAAAAACATGGCCAAACCCCAGGAAAACAGTCTGCTGATGCCTGTCTGAGGCTTTTTTGCACAAGGGTGGCAAAAACAAAGGAAGAGCCCCTGTAACAGGAGCCTTTAACCTCCTTTGCTCAACTCACCCTTTCCCCAACCAAGCTGCAGTTCTAAGTTTGAAAGTCAGAGTTAGGCATGGGAGTTTTATGCTGTGGCTGCCTGGCCCTGCTGCCCCCACATCCCCAGGGACAGGACTGATGTCTGAAACCATCAAAGCACCTGAGTTTTGGCATCCTTACTGAGCTGAACCCTGGCCCTCTCTGGCCTCTCCTCTTTTTCATGTGTACTAGGGCTGCACAGATGCCAAAAACCTGCATGCTGAAAACACACTTCTCCATCCTGACTTCTTGAGGGCTTTTTCTCAAATTTCAATCCCTAGAAACAGGCATCATTCATCCTTAACTGTGCCTTGTTCTACCTCCTTCACAAAACGATGCTCCTCCAACATCTGTGAAAACATGCAGTTCCAAAACAAAGCCCAGCTCTCACAGGCAGCTCAGACCACAGATGATTGGTAAAGAGGGAAAGGAGATTGTAAATCTAGAGGAAAAGATCTCTCCTGCAAGCACCCAGGGTCCTATTTCAGCCTTCCAACACACAGGCCAGCACAAAGACAGGATGACTGCAAAGCTGGCAGGTAAAAATTAAATAAAGGTACCTTCCAAATGGAGGATGAATGTGATGCTAAGAAAATGTGGCTCAGTGTAACACATTAAACGATCCAAAGGAAAACAAAACAAGAGTCTACATTATCTCTTTTTGAACTGTTTATAGCTGACCTCTAAGTCCTATTAAGGTGAGTGGACAGGTTCCAGGTAGCCAGGGCTGAAGTTGGATTTGGTTCTGTATATTTGGCTCCATATCTTTGGCTCCATAACGTTGTTCTGGGATGCTAACAAATATGTTTCATGGTATAAGAGTGCTCGAAGCACCACTGTTGCCTCTCCGCTGCACAGTTCAGAACAAGGAACAGGCTCAACAGCCCAGGGGAGAAAGGCAGCTCTTGTCTGCTGAGGGAACACATCGCTTGATTCAGATGCAAACCCTCTAATTTATGCAGACAGACATACTTGTACACAGACAAACACGCTGGGTTTTCATCCCAGCGTATGGATGAGTGGGCTAATGAAAAAGATGACATATCTTTCTCTTACACACACGCAGTCACCTACACAAAACTGTGCTAAAAATATTTTGTAAAGCAGCAGTCATGTACAGTGAATAGGGAATGGCAGAACTAAGACAGGCTGTTCATTTTGATAGTTTTAAGGATTAAAGTTAAGCAATAATAGTATTGTCTTCAATGTTACGCTAACAATTCCTGCTCTATTCCTTCTGAAAAAAACACATCTTGCTTTAAAAATATCTCCTTTTTTTGGGGAGGTGGGGAGGGAAAAAAAACAGAAACAAACTTCAAATCTTTATTTGCAAAAGTTTCTGGAGAGTTTTCTCTGGAAATACCAAAAGCAAAACTACAGAGGTTAGGAAATGTCAGAGTCAGGGATGCCCAAACACGGAGATGCTTTTGATTTACTCACATGTTCATCTCCAAATAAAGCGAAGCAAAACTTCACAGGCAGCCCTGGCTTTTAAGTGACTAACTCTGCAACCCCTGCAACAAGAAGACCTTTACATATTTAAATTCCAGGAGTAGATTTGCCAGTTTGTTGTTAGAAACGGAAGATGAATGCCATGCTGGGGTGGTTCCTCCACCACTGGCAGTATCTGAGTCACTGACAGTGGTTTGGGCAGCCACCCCCCATCTGAAGAACAACCTGAAGGAGGAGACACTTCACTTGGGTAACTAAGCTCACATGTACTCTCCTTCACACCTATTCTGCACCTGAGCTCTTCTGTCCTTTCCCCTCAAAACTGTCCCTGTTCCAGGCCTGTCACACCATTTTCCCATTCACTGAAGTCCCAGTCTCCTCATCCTGCCAGCCCTACCCCTATTTCTCTTCCTCCCAGTCCTTATCTCATTGCTCAACCATTCTCAGTTCCCTATGTCCAGTCTCTTTCTTATGCATTTCTAGTCCTCCCTTATTTTCCACCCTTTCTATCCGTCATGTCTCACCCTCATTCCATTTGTGCCCCTCTCATAATTTCTTTTTTCTTCTCTTTAAATTTTGTTCAGGCAGCAATATCTCTACTGGATGGGCTCAGCCGGATTGAGGGAGACAGTGAGGCCAAGATCTGCGCTCTCAGTCTTGGTAGAGCCCCACTGTCGCTGGGATGGTCCTGAATCTCCCTGCACTGGATCATGCTCTGTGCAGATACATCATTTGGGGTACAAATTGAAAAGTTCAACTAAGTCTCTGCTGAGCATGTGAAAATCAGAAAATCAGAATTTTTCCTAAAACTTGCCGTGAGGCGGATTTTAGCAGCTACTGGAATTTGAGGGAAGGAGTAAAAATGCATGCTGGATATGGGATCAACCTGTGTGAAACATACTCTCCCCATTCAAAAGCAGTGAACCCCCATCTTTGGTACAGGCAAACAAATAATTTAGAACCTTGGTCATTTCAGGAATGATTTGACAGTAAGTGTTTTTTGCATCCCTGTAGCATGTCTTAGCCAAAACTTTTGGACATGGCTTGTAAAACTCAGACAAATCTATTCTCCCAAAGGGCAGGAGAGTGACAGCTAAACAGATGGAGAATGATGAACAAGCCATCCGTGCACCCACAACAGCCCACCAGCTCCTGGGTGGTATGCAAGGCACCCTGCAGGCAGCTACCCAAAGGTGGGATCATTCTAAATTACACTTTAACAGTCACCACACCTAATAAATTATGAGAAATAGAAGGTTTACTCCATGTTTATCACCACACAATTAATTTTACTGATGGACAACACAAAGGAACATGCAAGATGCTGAGAAATTCGTGTACCCCTTCAGAATGTATAACACACATTTATTTTCTTGTAGGAATTAACCCAGTGTTCTGTATTCCCTGATTTAATTCATTCCTTAGCTAAGCCAGGATGCCTCACTAAAATGCCAGGACCTCTCCCCAGGGAAACCTGACCTTCCCTTTCTGCATTCATGGATCCTGCTAAAAGAGGCTCTCATATACCCCTATATGAACTGACTTATAGTTAATATCTGTACTGTTCCATGCAAACTTTTCTTGCTGAAAGGTAGGAAAAAATGGCTTTTTTTTTAATCATCCCCTTGACATATTCATCATCACCTGAAGATATTTATCATCACTAAATATTCGACTGGAACTTGCAGACATGAACCACAATGGCAAAATCTCTGGCTTTGTCTGCAAGAGACAGAGTGGTTCATTTATCAGAAAATAGGCATTTAAAAGGGGCCTTTTTGCTTTCCAGTGTCTTGGAGATATCTGGAATTCCATTTCAAATTGTATCTGAAAGCTAAAAGCCACAAAGCCTTGAAAGACAGCACTGAGGCTTCCCATACTACCTTCCTATACTAACTACCACTTGGACCTGTAGAGCCTGAACAACATGTTTTGGTTATTACAGAGAACTTCACCAAAACAGGCAGGTTTTCTCAGAGGAAAAGTTGGGCTCCATTTGCCAGTCTGTCTCTCCAGTCTATTTCTGCAGCCATAACAAAGGAAGTTGTTTACATAAAAGATCATGAAATGCAACTGATGAAATGCAGCAACATACCATTGGCTGTCAGGCAATGCCAAGAAAAAGTGGGTAGAAAGGGATTTCTGTTGATGTGTGATGAATTTTGGGAGTGGTAAACCACAGAATTAGAATCTCAACTAAGGATTTTCTGAATTTTTATAATTTTAAAATTAAATCCTGCAGTCCTACAGGCATTTTTACCTTTTTTTTCTCAGTTCCTGTATAGAGTATATAGCGTATAGAGAAACAATTCTTTTTCTATTCACACATCACTTGACTTATGTTGTTCAGCAACAAATAAATTCATGATTCTTCAAGTCACCCCTTGAGCCTGGGTTGACGCATTTGCATCTGAGATTTCTCAAGATAAAATATATATCCACACATCCAGGAAGTCTGCAGCTACCATGGTGGGAGTGCCAACCTGCTCCCTTCAGCTGGCCTGAATACATTTCATGATGAGTCTACACATCAAACAGCTACAGGTGCATCATGCAAGTCCAGCACTCCCCAGAACTGCAAGCTCACTGTACCTGCAGTGTTCACTCAGTGGACTGATGTGCAGTAAATCCACCCAGCACAGTGGAATGAGACCTGTTGCTGAGGCCCACAGCAGCTGGGTAGTGCTGACACAGTAAAGCACAATGCTTCCCAAAAGCATCAGACTTGTGCACACACCATGACTGCAAAGAAGGTTTCTGTACACATGGCAGCCCAGATAAATCTATTGCGTTTTTCCTCCAAGCTGGTTACTTAATATCTGGAAACCCTGGACAAATAGGAAAAATGATCAAGACTTTCTGGGCAAGGTTTTGGTTTAACAATAGTGATTATGGCAATGGAAGTGAACAAAACATCACTGCTAAGTTACAATTTGGCACTAAGATCCACCGATACAGTCTGCTTGCATCCAAACCACAGGCACACAAGCCATGGGCTGCATAGTTTGTAAATATATTTTTTATTCTTTGTGAAAGAAAATGTGGGTTGAATGCATATTGTCAGTGAAGCAGAATTACTTACACTCAATCTTTTGACTGTCACCTATGACAGATCTGCAGGAAAACATCCTTTTAACTAAACATGTGACTGTTGGACATATTTGATGACATTATATTTCAGAATGATCAAAGTCAGCTGTCAGAAAAATTAGGTTAGTCATAATTAGTCTTTAGTAGTTCCCATGAGAACCTTAAACAGTTCTTGGTTCTTCTTAAAAGATTAGAGTAAGCCTTGTAATGTGTCATAATGAAAGTGGCAAAGATTTGGAATAAAGGGCAGAGTGCTGTCTTTGTTTCTGAAAGTAGATGATTTCTAATTGAGACCTTTAATTGTACTGAACTTTATCAGTCGTGATACAGAGAACATTGGAAGAGGGCATATATCTTTCTGTGAACTGCTGGAAATGGTATTTTAAATTTATTCCTCTGAAAGAATCTGAGTCCTAGAGGCCAGTGTCTATACCAAGAGATATTCTTATTTCCACACCATTTGTCCTTGCTTTCTTCAATTCTTACTAATGCCAAGATGTGAAACAATGCAGTCACAGGACTAATTATTAGACTAAAGTATTATCAGTGAAGTTGAAACAAAATTGGCAGTATAACAGCCATAACCTAAAAGTAAAGGTGAGGAGTTGCAAAGCAAAACGAGGAGAGGCTTTATCTATCATTACCATTACTGCTGGTCTGCAGCATAATAAAAAAAGCCCAGCATATTAATTGGCTGGTTTATTCCTTTCACAACTGGGAACTTCTACGATGTGAAACACTGTGTGTAAAAATGGAAATCCTGTAAATTCAAGTAATAAAGTGCATCACTTAAGTAATATTTAATCCAAAGAGGCATTCAGATTATCTAGAATATCTGAGAACAATGACTTCTTCAAAGCATTGGACAAGAATTCTCTTTGAAATGACTTGTTTGAAGTCTTTTTGCACAACCATAAAACAAAAGACTCTCTGTTTAAAAGATTACATTTAAGGAGTCTTTTTTTCCCTGCATTTATTTGTTGGAAAATGCTGATAAGAGAGAGACCCCCAAACCGCAGTGGAGAGTATTATAACTGTCATTTCAAAGAAGACTGATAACTTCTTTAGATCTTCCTCCAACAGTGAGGTAATCATGCATCCTTGTCCTTTCATTATGATTTCTTAGCCCAAAATTTATCAAAGAGCATAATTTTACTGTATTTTGATGTTCTTTACTATCAATGCTTTCTTTTCAATTTTTTTCTTTTTATCCAACCCTGAAGCACAGAGTCAGATAACACAAAAGGGCTTAAGCCCTTGAAAGTATATAGTAGCCTGGGACTTATAAAAAACAAGGTACCTGTTGACCAAGTTTTCATACTCCTGACTTTTTCAATTGTCTACACACTGTTAGTTAAGGCTATTTCTTCATTCCATGTGAAAAATCATAATATAAATAATGCACAGTCCTAGATGAGTGGCTTTTGGTTAGCGAGATCCTCATGAAAGCAGCTCTTTTCCTGGTGTACCTGCCCAATGCAGTCCCTGCAACCACAGCAATAACAGCAACAATACATTAAGTCCCTATAGCCAGGGTTTTTTTAAGAACAGAAGGGATATCTGTGGGCCTTTTGCTGGCTGCCAGTGGCACAAAAGCCATGGAAATGTACCCCAGGGTTCTCATGGCCAGCCCCTGGCTGAACTGAAGTGGTGGTCAGAATCTCACCCAGCCTGCGAACAGTTGCTGGTATTCCAGTAGAATTGCAGATTCCCTGTGGTGAATTTAAGCTTCCAGGCCCAATATTCCCTTTTCCCAGTTATCCTCCACAAATCCCACTAGAAACAGCCTGTGGACTCCTCGACTGTACCGGTACCAGTGAGGTGATGAGAACTGGGATAGCAGCTCCAGTGCTGCACCAAATCACTCACATTGTTTGACTTTTGGCACTCTTCTTGGCTAAGTTTTGGCCCTGGCCAGCTATTCCAAATAATGCTGAGGCATTGTCTAGGAGCCAGCCAGGCTAGGGAACATTCCCAGCTGGTGATTATGGACAAGGCTTCCCTCTTTTGGGAAGGAAAGGAGGTGGAGTGTAGCCAGATGGATGCAGGTCTTGCCCTCATGGCCAGCAGTCCCTGTGGTTTAGGGATTTCCTGAGTCAGAGTTGGAGTCTTTTCGGGAGCTTGATTGCTCTCAATTAATTTGTCTTCTTGAATTTGTCCAAATGCCTGTGGGATCCATGCAAAGCTTTAGCATCCTTCACATCCTTTGGCAAGCAGTTCCACAGCTCATTTTATTGTTATTAATACCACACTTATATGTAAGTGATAATAAATCTATCATGTCTTGGCAAAATCTTCCAGAGGGTAATAGTTTTAATAACTGCTAAAAAGGTTTGCTGTGCTTTCTGAGTATCTCTTGCTTCAAATTTCAGCTATTCGGTTCTTGTGCATGCCTTGTCCATTAGCTGGTAAAAAAAAACATATTACCAGATATGTTCTCTGAGTAAACTGTGGTGAAACCACTTCTTAACCTTCTCCTTTGTATACTAAATCAACTGAGTTCCTGAAACTCCTCCTACAGTGACATGCTTTCAAAATTCAAATAATTACATTAAACATGTTGAGGCATGATTTTCCTTTCAAAAAAGAGTCCTTTCTGGCTGCATAAAACACCCCTCATGGAAATAAATAATATTTCCTCTGTCTTTGGTTTGTGACATTGTGAAGATGTTACAGAGAAACTTTTGGCCTGTCTCCAGGCCAAATAAACAATTTCACAATTAGCATCTCAGAATATCCCCTATGTGCAAACTGTGCTCCAAAATAAAAGTGGATTTTAGTCCAAAAATGTTAGTCTGAGTTCAAAGAGTGCTAAGGAGTATAAACAGCTTATTCAGCACTATATGCTTTGGGAATTTTTTCCATGGAGACAAGCTCTTTCTGAAAACAAGAATGGCACTAATTTGTCCATATGCATATAATTCATTCCTCTGATTTTCTTGGAGATTTGTTAGAAGATGAGAAGTGATCTTTATACTTCACACCTTCAAATGTGAAACAGCAGATCTTACAAGATACATATTGCCAAAGGAAGAAAAAATATATCAATATAATTCTATGGATTTGGTAGTAGAAATACTCAGCGTTTCATGTTAGATCTGGATTTCAGGTGTATTTTTTCTCACATCTCCAGATTGTTCTGTTGTATAAGATTGATGTTGAAGCATGATCTTCTGGTTGAATGAAATGCTGAAAACCAAAAAATCAGCATGCATTCAACTTGTTTTGTAGGGATTATATAGTGATGATAGCTACTGAAAAAAAATAACCTTTCTTTAAATCTTGATTTTCAAGTTCATACCTCTCCTTAGACTTCCAGGCATACACTGTAGGAAGGAATACATCTTCCCAAATGTTAATTTTTCATTTTCCACATCCACCTTGCCAAATCTTATGACTCAATTTACTTTGCAGATATTTCATTTTCTGTAGTGTTAACACTAGAAGCACTCACTGCATGGAGATGTAAATCACACTCCGATACACTGTATTTCCAGAATTCTCACTGAGGCAAGAATAAGTAAAAACTGGTGAGAGGACTTTTCAAAGCACACAACTTGGAGCAACATTACCAGAGAACTTTTACTCCATAAATAAAACTGTGTTTTCAAGCTCTCTAGAATACCTTCATAGATTCAGACAAGATGCAAGTAAAAAGGGCAGCATCTGAAGATCAACAGGAACTGCTCATTGTAGAAGATCCAAATGCACATGAGAAGTCTATGTAAGATTCTCTGTTGAAGGCTGAGCACCTTCATAGAAACACAGCTTTCATGCTTGTGCATTGCCCCAGGTTTCACCAAAACCCTGCTAGAAACCAGTGCTTTTACCTCTAGAAAATACTGAGTTTCAATCCTTATGGCTGGAACCTAAATCCTGAGTGTAAGCAAAGTGATTCTCTTTTCCTCTTCAGAGGCACACCAGACTCCACATGCTACACATTGGACCAGACAGTCACTTAATTCAGAGGACTAACTAAATTCCCACCACACTGGGATGTGCATATCAGGCAAGGAACTATCTTTTTGCTCATTCTCTCTTTCTTTATTAAAATGAAACTTTAGCATATAACTGGAATCCACTTTGACATTTACTGCCAGAGAAACAAGACCATGCCAGTTGCACCGGCACAACAGCTGAAGATATTCAGGTACCTCTGAGTTGTCTGAACAGCGTTATTCTGGGAATTTTCTAGTTTGCTAATACTTTAATAGCACTAATCTTGCTTTGCAACTAACATCCAAACAGACACTTGGGCATTTCAAACCTTCTTTTGAAATTTAATTCATTATCATGAGGTTGACCCTCGCAGTCCCTCTCCCCCATGGTGACGTGCTTTAACCTCAGAGGAAAGGGCTCAAACCTTTCAAACAAGTCAGGCTGGAGCATGATTCCATTTTCCTCTTCTGCATTTTTTTCTCACCAACTTTTCTCATCATCAGTTTCAGCTTCCCTTTAAGGTAGATTTTCTATTTAATTTTGCTTCATGTCTCCAGTACTGCAATTTAATGCCACCCTATTTAAATTAAAAGAACATTGTTTTACAGATTAAAAAAAAAAAGTGCAAGTCTTTTAATCTTTCTATTTTTTCTCTGGAGGGCAAGTTTCTTTTAATCACTTTCCTGAGCACAATTTAGGACATGTAATTATACCTCAAAACAAAAGGAAATGAATCAATATAATACTTTGATTTTAGGAAACACCAAATATAGTTAATCTAAGGATTTTTGATACAGTTGTCACTGCCAAAGACCAAAGCGCTTCTTAAGGGAGAATAAATAAGATGATGTGGCACTTGTTACAGAGCACTCTTTCTGAAATGCACAATTGTTGTCTGGAGGGATTATGGTTCAGGTCTAACTTGTAAACCTACTGTGAAATAACACACACAGTTTCTGGCACACTGCTGCAGTCCTGCTTTCAGAAAAATAAACTTTTTGATTGCTTTTTTTTTACCATAGTCATTCTACTTCGCACTCGTGTACTAAAATCCAAACCTTCCTAAACCTGTGCAAACGTTGTTCTCTGAAGGACAAGCAACCCTCCCTCCACAGAGTGGTCACAGCAGAGTAACAGCCTGCAGGTCACTTTTCAGGGTCAGTGTATCTCCCTGTGTGACCCTGGTTTTACAATACCTTGGTGATGAAACAACTGTCAATGTCATACCTCTGTGCTACAACCTTTGTAGCTGGTGAGAAGCTGGTTTGCTCTGATGTTCCTCACAAGGTTCACTCTCCAGCTGTGCAAGCATTTCACTCCCAATGACCAGTCATGCTGACTTTCCAATGCCCTTATTTATTTCTAATCTTTATTAATTTATCCGCTCTCACTTCCTAAAGTAGTGTACACCATACTCTGCTAAAACAAAGGAAAATATTAATCAGGATTAATAGCACTATTATAACCAAATGGATTCAATAGAATTGCAATGGCTAAGAGAGAATATTAAATTGCAGATGAAAAACGTATGCAGGAATAACAAGGTGTTGGAAACCAACATCTTTTTTTTCAAGAGTTATTAAAAATTAAGCAGCTGCAGTAGACCCTTCATGTACCCTTCACTGCACCTGCAAGCCAGGACAAAATGAGCAGAATTTTGCCTTTGGTTGAAGATGTCAGGAAGAGGAAGGGGTTTTGTACTGAGTTCCCCAATTTCTACATCACGCATGCCTGGTCATACGTAGTGGGAACTGACATTGCCAGTAGTTCCCGTGAAGAGCAGAGTAACATTAAGCACTTCTGGACCATAAATCCACTTTCCTAAGGAGACACGGGAACCTGGGATAAGATCCACAGTGGGACTAGGTGCCACAGCACTGAGGTGCACAGGCAGTGGGTTCCCAGGTACTCACTGTCTCCAACAACATAGCTGAGAGAGGCATTTGGGCTCCCTAAACTGAGCATCCTGAAAACAGGAGCCACAAACTAGCCCAGTGGGCAAAGAGCCATGTAAATTAGTCACTGAGAAATCTTCTAGTGGGGTCAAGGATGCCGCACTTGGATGGTGTTCACAGCCCTGTGGTGTGGACAGCCCCATCCCCACCCTCCACTGGAGTTCATTTTTCCCATAATGCACAACCCCAGGATGCAGGAAATGGGAGTTCACATAATTCCCTGGCCTGAGAAAACATCTACACTTCAGAAAGTTAGTTTCAGGGTTGTATTTTTGCCTAGAGGATGAGAAAGGAACATACAGAGCATCTAAACCACAAAAAGCTTTTCCAGTTCTGGTTGAGTTTTTTTTCAACAAAGAAGAAAACAAAGGGGAGAAAGAACACCAAATTTTGGCCAGAATAAAAATCTATTCTTGAGTGAAAAGGAAATTTTTCCTTCCTCTGTCCCATGAAAACTACACAGTGACTCTTGCTGTTCAAGGAATAACTTTATACACCTCTAACACCCCTCTGCTTCTTGGGTAAAGTGCTAGGGGTGTATGAAAAACAATCAACAACAGTTTACCAACCCTCTGCTAAAAGCAGCAGTCATGAAACAACCATCAGAATGTGGTCCATGGTGAAAATAGGAGCTAATGAGGGGCCTGGCCACGTGCAGCAGCCCTGTGCCAAGGACCACAGCAGAGAGGCTGCGGAGGTTTGCCAGTGGGAAGGATGCTTGGACAGCCTGTGATTGTCAAGGTGAAGTCTGGTTCTCCCAACTGTCTCCCCAGGACCCACCTTCTTGATGCTCACTCCCAGCAATGTTTTATAACAACAAAAGGGACCATCAAACCAATTCCAAATGACAACGCTGCATGAATATGTCTACACTCTGGTGTGTTTGCTGCTGTCCACAGGTGGGAACACATGAGGCCCTCAAATACAGTCCAAGTCCTTGAGTCCCTGAAGCAGGGAGGAAAAACTTTTAAAGTGGGATCTCCCCCATGCCCCACTCTGGCCAATTTCTTTGAACAGTGCTGAAAGTTTTGTTTTCCTTTAGTTAATCTGCTTACAAAGTCACACAGAATATGGAATTAAAAATGAGACAGACATTTTTTGTTGCCTGCTTTTTGACAGCTTTTGGAAAAGAAACCCCACTTCTGGCTTCTTACCAGAAGGATTATGTTGTTTCATTTATGAAGAATGCATTTTTCATAAGCAACTATTTTACATTGCAAAGTCTAGGCTCTTATTCCAGACAGATAGACTATTTTTAATAAATTTTCCTTCAAGATCTCAGCTGGCTTTTAAGTCTATGACTGTTAAACTAGAAATACTGTACTTAGAGAACTGCACACAAAGGTATATTCATCAGGTCTGGGGCTGCTCTCACACTGAAATAGCTCTTTAGAAGTTAAAAAAAATTACAATACATTAATAAAAGTGAACCAATTATAGAGAGCCTGTACTCAGTCTCAGAAGGCTGTGATTGCAACCTGTGGCTGTGGCTGGGCAGGAAACACTTTTCTTGCCTTGCAAATATTCCTGGGATTTCAGAAATTACTCCCATTTCCATATGTAGAAAAAGAGAGCTATTTTACAGTTTTCCTTTAAATGAAAGAGCAGAGACAGGCAGAGAGCCCACAGGGCTGTGGTTAGGGCTCTCACCTAGGATGAAAGGGATTTAGGATCAGATTAGCTGTGTTTGCTGTGGTTTGCAGGGGGGACTGGGGCACTGGGTTCTCAGAGGAACCAAGTGCTCATTAGGCTGCTGGCCTTTTCAGCCTTCTTGGTTGAAGATTTTCAGTTTTGTCCACCAGATCAAGGACTTGAACCTAATGAACCTCCATGGGAGACTGATGCCAAAACCATCTGCTCTAGACACCCAAAACTGGTTAGGCATGACAAGTACCAGTTAGATGGGTAAGGCATCGCAAGAGTGATTCAGGTCACCCAAATTCCCTGTCTTGACTCCTGGCAGGGTTCCTGGGCAGACCTGCTGTTCCTGAGCCTGTGGTGTGCCCATGTCAGCAGCTGCCTCTGTCTGCCCACCCTGGGCAATGCTGAAGGGGCATTTCATGAGTGGGGATGTACCAACAGCAATGTCAGAGGAACAGGGTGCTGGCTGTGTCTCATGTCCCTGAGGTGCAAGCAGCAGGTCCCTGCTCCACCAGAAGTTCAGAAACATGAACGTGACTCCTGCACAGTGTACTAATCCTGCAACCTCATCCACATCTGCCCTTAGAGAGACAGGATCTAGCATTCAGGCTGGAAACCGGGCTAAAATAGGGATGGTTTCTGTCCTTCATAAACAAACCATGCCATTGCTGTGGAAAAACTCATGGAAGTGGAAGAAAGGGTGACCCCAAGTTGAGTTCAATGTAGTCTGAGAAAGAAAACCCTGTGACTCTCTCCCTACACCCAGAACTGTCTGTTGTTGGTGACAAATATAATTCTCTTTACTCCCTTCTCACCTGCTCCTGGCACACCTGCATCATGCTCACTGACCTGTATCATACTCACTGGGTAAAAGGTTTCTCCAACTTCAGAAACTGCTCTTCTTTAAAAAATTTCTGGTTTACATTGATGGCCAGTGTAATGGGAAGTGAGGCCAGGAGGGGATCTCACCCAGTCTCCTGCATATCATAGGAAATGAAGTATCACACAAATTCCCTAGCGTGAGCCCAGTTCAGAGGAACGAAATGCTACATTTCAGCATTTGCTTTTTATCCTTATTGGTTCTTCTCTGCATACAACTCTTCTCTCTATTAAACAACTAAGAAAAATGAGTGTGCAGAAGAGGTAAAACCTGAATGGAAAACTCCTACTAAGAACTACTTTAACTTAGGTTGTTACTCTGGGGAGAACACCACTAGAAAAAATGTGAAAGAAAACTTTTTCTACATTTATTTTTTCACTTGATTTGTCAAAGTCGAAATCATTTCATGCCAGGAAGTTTGCATGTACACAACCCACTGACTGGAACCAGCTCTGCTGTGGGGAGCTCAGCCTCAATAATGTACCACATTCTGTGTCCCAGGCACCTCAAAAGGGGTACCCTAATCAGGGGTTAAGGTATTCCTTATCTTCTGGAGCTGCTCTGAATTGGAGTAGGGCTGATGACAGGCTGGCCTGGGATACAGTCGCAAATGTGTGTTATTGAGGTGATAACCTAATGAATGAAATTTATCAGGGCACGATTTTAGGTGTCTGTTACTAAAGAAGTTGGTATTTCTTGTTCAGTTTTCCAGGAGTACCTTTAGGATGAGTTACAACATACAGAAAATAATCCAGCAAGTTACAACATGCAGTCTGCATAGATCCTGCTTTGACTTCATGGTGGCCCCAGGTGCTTATTGTGTAACAATTTGCAGTATCTTATTTATCGTATTTTCTTTTTAAACTCACTATTGCCTGGTTTTAAACTCACTACTGCCTTGTTAAATTTGATACTCCGTTTAAAGCAAAAATAATTTCTATCTCAGAGAACTCAGAGAAGGTGGCTAGAAAGGAAGATACCCTGGGTGTACTGTGGGGATGACTATTCTCCCTCCTGGGGCCAGCAGGACCTTTTCATGACCACATGTCCTGGGTGGTACTTCTGGGCTGGCCAGCTGCACCCTTGACCTTCACCCCCTGAATCTCATGTCTGACTAGTCTGTGAATACATTTAAGGCCTTGACTTTTGTTTTTGAGCTTTCAGAAGCAGTTTACATCAGTGGTTAACATGCTTAGATGGGTAGACTCAGAATGAGATGGAAGAACCACAATTTATCCAAGTGATGACAACACCAAGGAACACTATATTAATGAGAACTGCTGAGAATGCAGCTTTGATTGGGTTTAGTTCTAAAATGCTCAAATTCAGGTTGGTCTTGGACTTTCACCCTTTTCAGAAAATCTTGGGCCAGACATTTTGCAGTGAGATATAAAATTGGATGGGTAGACAACATCCAAAATATTAAAAAGAAAAAATAAAAAAGAGGAATTCCCCTTTTATGTCTCCCCTTCATTTTAGCACAGCTGCCCAAAGGCAGTAGAGTTCCTCCAAGTGGGATCAAGGGGGATCATGTAATGACAAACTAGTCACTGCAGAAAAAATGCCAGTGGGGAAAAAATTCACTTCTTTAGGGGATGAAGTGAGCCTCACACCTTAATTCCCTTAACTGCTCTGTTTCTCCCAGGCACTCTTCAGGCAGCAAGAGCATGAAAAAGATCCTTTTCAAATAGTGAAAAGGACATCCCTGAAAAGACACTCCTGATAACATGTGGCTCAAGGTACAGCAGCTGCAGCAGATGTAAAATGATTCTTGCTATTTATGTTTGAACTCTAATACTTTGTTGTATGCCTTGACACAGAGTTTTCCTAAATTTTTTTTGGAGAAGATCTTGTAGCTGGAGTATAATCAGCACAAAGAACAATGACCTTTTTTTTCTGGTTGATGCTCTTTTTTAAAAAAACCCTCTCTATTACTCCCAATGTTGGCTTTAGCATAATCACTAGATGGAGGACAGGCTGTTCACGTGCACACAAATACACACAGAGAAACAAGAAGTTGTTTTCATATTATCCATCATCCATCCAAATCCACTCTGCCTCCTGTTCAAATAGACAACATTATTAGCTTTACCCTTTACCCTTCAATTACCCAGCACACCATGAGTTATGAGGTCAGTCTTGCAGCACTTCCTCAACTTTCAGAGCAGCATGGAGCTCAAATAAACAGATAGAAACAAACAAACAGAAGAGTATTTATTTCCCTGGATTTCCATGCACATTGATGCTACAGAGCAGACAGGACACTATAAATGAGGAAATATGACCCTTAGAGTTCAGTATGAATTTTAGTTCTCTAGATCCTCATTTTGGGCTCTTGATTGATTTTGGGAATTATTTTGTAATACAAAGGTGGCAAATTCTGATTATGTGGTTCCTTCATAATCCTGTTCTCACCCTTCCTAGAGTTTTACTAAGGTGGATATCACTGACCATCCTGAAAGGAAAGGGAACAAGTAGGTTTCTTAAATATTTTCCCCATAGTCACACAAGGGATCACTGACAGCTCAGAACAGCTAACCTGATTCAACACCTAACATTTATACCAATTCTCCACTTACAGCCATCATGCATGGCATTACCCTACCCAGCAGGCCACCATGCCTTGTGTGAAAGTTTCTGGAACATTCTCTTTTGGATATCAATATTGAAATGCATCAATCACCACCACTAATCTCCACTGGGTCAAGGGTTCCTGGTACGACAGGATTTATTAGATATCATGTTTTCCATGAACTTGAAAGAGCTTTGGAAAGGTGTAAGCTATTGTAAAGTAAAATCTACTAGCATTTTTTTTTTTAAATAACTATTTGTATGAGAAACTGTGCGTCTCAAGATGACATGATCCTTGATCAATGTCCTTTGCTGGACATTCTTGCTGTTCTTAAAGAAGTTATTGACCATAGGTTGTGCACAGAGGGCAGGGACCCCTGTGTCTTGGGAATATCATTTTATGACCAAGAAACTATGACAGACTCTTGGGGCTCCCCTGAGTCAGCTACTGTACTGCCAGTTAATCTGCCAGAACAAGGACAGATTTTTCTCCCATAACACCCAAACGAGAGGCGGAACTTGCTGTCTACTGAAATACCAGTAGGGAGTCAACAAGCTCCCTGAACTTTCAGTAGGTGCCCACCGCCATGAGTCCATTGCCTTCCCACTTGTTTTGCCTTGCAGTAAAAGTGTGAATGACCTTAGAAATGTGACATATTTGAGACCCACCACCACCACAGTCACCCACTCAGACAGTATTCAGATGCAGTTTCATGACAGTTCCTACTCACTGTTATGAACCCTATTGCCTGTGAAGCACAGCGAACACCCTTCCTCACCAGCAGTAGTCCCATAACTCTGCAGGAACTGCTGCATGGATGTGCAGGATGGGACTGTGCTTCCCTCTTAGCTCACACCCAGACCTTCATCCAATGTCCTGAGCATTCAATGACTTTGAAGCTCCAGTGACTTACGATTGAGTATTCAGCTTTGAGCTGAACACGTCCTCCAAGGTCTCCCTGCAAGTAAAGGACAGACTCCTTCACATCAGTGCTTCATAGGATGACACATGCTCCCTTTCAGGGGGTGCCAACAGACATCTCCAGTGTCTCTGACAGTGTTGCTTTCAGATTTGAAATCTCTTCAGCTCTCTGAGCTACTTCCAAACACAAAGTGAACAGAATCTGTGCAGTGGCATATTCTCATTTCTGCTAAGACCCTGGAGCATTTGTTTGAAAAGACATAAACACCCTTATTCACATCACGGTGCTCATCTGAAGAGCAGTCTGGTGGTTCAAATGCCACCCCAATAAACCATTTTACTGGTCAAAGGACATGAAGTGCAGAAAGTTGTAGATTTACAGCATTATTATTACTACTACTACTACTACTACAATAATAAACCTAAAATAACATGTAATAATTGGGCCAGGAAGGGAAAAGAAATGAGGGAAGCAATTGACTGATATCTGAAAAATTGTGGCAGAATTGTCTGGGATGTGTTTTCCATCATCATGATGAGGTTTCACAAATGAAGATTTTGGGAAGTGCTCTACCCACATGGGTGTACCCTTTGAGCCTGCACAGAGGATTTTTTAGGTGAGGCACAGCATGTGTGAAACTGGCCCCACCCTTTACTCCTAAGGTTCATCTGCTATAACTGAGTGAGCTTGGATGGTGACAGTGAAGTCCTCAGGTCTAGAACCTACAGCCCCCAGTATTCCCAGGAGGTCTCCCATCCAAGTACTAACCAGACTTGACCCTGCTAAGATCAGATGACATCGACTATCAGGGTGGCATGGCCATAGTTAGTGTTCTCCACTACTTCATTAAATCACCCAGAAGTAAAAGACTACTTCTGACTAAGGGTGTTTCATTACCAAGAACATGTTCCCACATTCAGCAACAGCTTTTGCTCAACTTCAGCTGAATTCTCTTGCATCACAAACATCCCTGGGCTCTTACATCATCCTGGCTGTGGACACAGCTGTAAAATCACGCCCTTCCCTAGTCAATGTAAGGCAAAATGTTTGTTTCAATAATGCTGGCTAGGCCAAGTTCATTCATAATTGAATCAGTGGTTTATTTCTTTGTCTTTTCACTGACCACTCATTCATCGCTTCCAGCCACAGGGTTCAAAGACCTGCTGGAAGGCACACATTATAAAATCTTTTCAAAACCCAGCACAAGTAGGATGGCAAACCCCAAGGGCCAGGCTGTCAGCCGTCTGAGGCAGCATGCTCTGCCACCACAGCCCATCAGCCTCAACCAGGATCCTGCAGCAGGAAAGCCAGAACAGTCCAGCAAAGATTTCTACAGCAGCTGGCACCTTGGGGCATACATTCAGTGGCAATGGAAAATGCACTGGTTGAGTCAAAGGCAGCCCAACCCAGGCTCATTCCTCTGTCCTGGTGTCCCCTTGGAGCTGCTGATGGTCCCCTGGTAGCAAAGCTTTTCAGATGCTGTGATCTCCACCAGCATGTGGCTGCACACAAATCTATCATGGATGCACACTGAACCCATGTTCTCTTTTTTTTTTTCCTGGTAACAAAGGAAGCTGTACCAGCTTTCTTGTAGCTGCTACCATTTCACATCTCCTGTCCTCCAGACAAGAATTGCCAAGGTGCACCAAAGCTCCCCCTTGCACAGTGGTGCAGAGACACAGTAGTGGAGGTGCACAGAGCAATTTTCCAGCTCTGTCCTACAACATGTTGTAAGAGGGGAGATCTGCAAAAGTTTTGAAATTAAGAGGTTTGGAGCAATATTTTAGACCAGTAATGTATCTCAAGGGTGTCTTGCAGCAAGGAGTTCCCATGCACAGCAGTACAAAGAGAAGCCAGTTTCCTTCATCAAATAACTGTGGTGTACAGGTAGTGGAAGCACAAGTGATAGCAGAGAGTCTATGATTTGGAGCAAACAACAAAGAAACACATTACTAGCTCTTGTAAACCCCAGCTCCCAGCAGGCAGTCAAACTGACACTCAGGACAGTTTGGTAACATCTTCTTGTGGAGTCCTACTTTTAGCTCTCCATATTCGGTAACTTTTTAGACTTTCCCCTCCCAAGCAAAATGATTCATTCTCCTGCATGTCCTGCCTCAGTCCTTCCCAAATGAACCCAGAGCTCCACTCATTTCAAGAAAACCACTTTATTTCAGTCAGTTCTGTATCTCTCTTGTAACCATGTGTGGTCATCTCCAAAGTGGTTAAAGTGATCAGCATTCAGACTGAACAACCCAAGTCTCAAGTTAATTTCCAATTTTACTGCAAATTGATACCCCTGTTTACTGGACAAACCAGTTGATAGAGAATTTGGATTACCACCACTCTTCAAATGATGGCTAAAAGAGAAATACAGTTTTTCACAACAATAAAAATTTTGTAGTGACCAGACCCCAGTCACCTTTTCCAGTTCCATGTCTTGAAAATATTTTGATCAATTTTCCAGTCTCTCGTCCAGCCATTCCTCCACTTTAGAACAGCTGATTGTTTCATAGAGCCAGGCTCTTCTGATCCATTAGAAATTTGCCCAGCAGTTGGAACACAATTTGCAGAAGGAGAGAATAAATTAAGTGGTATATTTGTGATTTTTATGCAAACCGCACAGGAGCCAGTGACTGCTACTCGTTTAGTCAAATCATCCATTCCCCAGACCAGCAAAGTTTGAGACCTTTTTTCTGGAGAACTATACTGACAAAACTTCCTCTCAGAAGAGGATCCTGGGCTAGGCAATATTTATTTTAGTTGAAAAAGTAATTATTTTATTGTAGGTTCTTAGATGTAAAAAAATTCTCTTAATAGTAAGCAGAAGGAGGAGTATGATTTCTACTTTGGTAACATACTGATCAAGATAAGAAATAATTAATTATACAACTCCTCTGAAATATTATACAACTCCTCTGAAATATTATACAACTCCTCTGAAATATTATACAAAAGGAGAAAATTATTTTGTCTAAGAAGCCAGAAATATGTCTTGGAACAAATCCAGATGCACCAAATGTCTACTTTTAAACTTAGTGACTAATGGAAAGAAAGCTACAGTGATTAATGTTAAATAAATATAAACTAAGAATGGCTCAGACTGAATCTGGGCAAACTTACCTCCAGCATTGAGAGGTGACCAGAACTGACCCTCAGACTTCAGAGGGATGTAGTATGTGGAAAGGGGAGATCTGCTTGGAAGAGCAGAGCCTTGGCAGTGTTCCATGATGTGATTTCCAGAGAACTCTTAGGGAACTTTATCCCTGTTCTCAAAAAATGAAAACACCTTTGGTGTCTTGCTGTATGAAAATTTCCAGTGTGAAAATTTGTGGCAATAATACACAGAGGGGACAGCACAAGATAACAACTTCTGGCCATGTGGAAACAGGCAGTAATGATGATGAAGAACAGGCACCAAACTCTCCATGCAGTGCTTTGACTCCTGTCTTCTGTGGGTGGGCTTGCTTGCAAGAGTCATGAAACACTCACTTTTTTAATAAACCATTTTGAAATGACTGTGTGGTCTGTGGTCAGGTCACACCTCATTTACAGAGCTCCTCAGCCACTGATGCACATGCCCAGATGTCTGAAATGCCCATTGCCTCATTCCTGTTTTGCCCTTAGACTCGATCCTGGTGGTATCTGGGCACACTTATGCCAAGCACGCACCTGAGCTATGAGACTGATCAAACTAAACCTTCTTTTTTCTCATGGGTAAAGGTGCTGTGAATCCAAGCCCTGAGCTAAATGCAACAAATCTTCAGGAATTTGAAGTGCAGATGAGACATAAGACCCAAGACTCAGGCCATGTCTATTGCTAAATGTTTTGCACAAGATGTGTTTTACAGATCAGAATGGCACACACTAATGAATGCAGTGACACAAATTGCATTGCAAGTACTGCCTGTACTTTGCACAGTAATTGTCAGACAAAGGATGGCAACAAAGCAGAGACTCACATAAAATTAGATTAAAAACTTTAACTCTTGGTGCATCATACACAGTGTTTCCATGGATCTGTAATGACCCAGGGAAAAAATATGCAGTGGAAAGCAAAGAGGCTTGTTCTGAATGTGCAGCAAGCAGTTCACTGCTGCTAAGGCTGCAAACACAAGCTATGGGCAACTGACATATTCTGAGCACACATGATCCTGAACTCTGATTTATGTCTGAAAGCTTAAGAAGGATTTATCTTCAGAACCAGCTCAAGGAGTATTATGTGAAAGGGGAAAGAATAAAGCATGAAAGCTATAACTTTCTCTTTCAGTACAAAAACCTGGACACTAAGTAACCATGCAGAGCCAAGAACTGAGTGGAGCACATCAGGATGAGTGCTGTGATCTATGTTAAAAACCATGTCTATATTCCTTATTGGCATTCCTTGCTAATTCCTTGTTGGTTGGAGGCACGGTGGAGTGAGGGGGGGGTGGGGAGATGTTTAATAATGTTGATTTTTAAGTCATCTACTGTTAAAATCATTTCCTCACTCAGTCCCCTAACAAACAGACAAAGAAGTTACCATCTGGGGAGAGAGATGCTCTCCCTCTAACCAGGCTTACTGCACAGAATATCTGCTTTCAGCTGCCGTAAAGGGGATCAAACTTGGTAAATTGTTTTAAATGTCTGGTGTGGCTACTGGCAACAGAGAGGTGCCAAAAGAAGTAATTTCTTTTTTTTTTTTTTTTTTTACACTGAAGAACATAGACAAACTGGTAGAAATGGCTGGATAAAAATCTAGGCTACATAATGCTGCTTTAATTATATTTTTTATTTAGGTCTCAGCTCTTAATGATAAGTTCTTACTAATTCACTCTTGTCCCAGATTTCTTCCCCCTGTGCTTCAGTAGTGTATTAAAAAGTCTTTCTGAAAACAAACCTTTGTAAATTTTAGTGTAAAAAAATGAAGAATTGTCACTGAAAATAGATGTATGGCCACACGCAGACAGAAAAGTCAACTACTCCCTTTACAGAGTGTTGTCTACTAGTAGATAGGAAGCACACAGGAAAGCAGCAAGGATGTTGTACCTACAGAAACTCTAAAAGAGTAATCTTTAAAATTCCATTCCTTCCCTGCAGGACAGATAGACAGTGAGTAAGGAAAACCCAGCTCAGAGGGTAGAGCACTCCTGAGGTCCACACACGGGTGATGTGGGATCTCCAAACTTCAGAAGAAAGTTCATGAATGCTAAAAAGTCAGCACATTTTCTGGATGTGCGCCACGGTTAAACTCACATTATTCAGGGTAAACAGGAGCACCCAGGTTCATTTAGACAGAATAACAGTTCTTGTAGAATATAAAAAACAATGAGGAAGAAAAGTAAATTTACCTGGGAGAAACATCAGAAGAAGAAAAACAAAGGAAGTGTTTATGCTACAGCCAGCCCTAAACCTGAAGCCTGACCCCAAACACACCCATACACAGCTGAACTCAGTAAAATCCTGGCCAGGTACTTTTCGAGCCTTTGTGCTGTTGCAGATAACAATTTACAAGTCTCCTGGAAACAAAATGTGGAGGGGTAGCAACACTCCAAAGCCAGCTGCAAACTCTTTAGGTCTTCTTTACATTTATTTAAAAATATACTTTTTTATATATTGATACTGATTAATTAGAACTCAGCAATTCACAACCTATTACCAGTGTGATGGACCAAGGCAATTAGAAACAACAGATGAACAATTTAAAGTTAATAAAGCCATGAAATCACAAATAGATGGCCTTCTCTTTTGCCTATCGCCTCATTCTGCAGCAACAGTACTGTGTCTTCAGGGAATAAATAGGGCCATATAATGGCAATTATTGTCATGGGCTCATTGCAGACATGACCTCACCCTCAGGACTCGGAATCTGCCCCCGACTGGGCTGGAGCTCCAGAGGAATTTTAATGATGGGGTGTGAGGGACAGGCGTGATACCTCCTTTGCATAATAGAAGCCCATCTTCGTGGGTCTGACCGAGGCTGATTGCTATCTGAGCTCCCGTTAGTGTCTCCAAGGAAGGGTTTGGATGTGACAGGTAGCCGGAACACTCACATTCAGTGCTTAGTTATTTTAAGTTCCCCGACAGAAATATTTTAAAAATTTCTGTGGTGCCAGCCTCAAATCTCAGCACTTGTTAATAGCCAGGGAAACCTCTGGCTAAGAGTAACACTTGCTTTACTCATGGATCTGGAACAGCCTTTTCCTCTTGTACCCCAAATAACAGGGCAATGTCTTCTGCTCTCATCTTTTATTCGTCTGTAGTTATGTGGCTACATCTTTGTCTGCTAGGGATTTCCATCTTACCCAGAATCTCAGAAAGGCATTTAGCAACACCCAGGGAGCAAAAGGAAAGGGATATCCACCTGGCAGTGACCTTTTAAACCACAGACTGCTCACACCTTCACCTGTTGGGAGCTACCAAGCACAGTGGGAAGACTGTTCTGCTGTAATCTGCAGCCATTCTCAGCTGAGACATCTCCCAGTTACTCTGCGGAAAGGTAATTCCAGTTCCCACTTGGCACCAAACCCGAGTATCCCTGGGACCCAGTTTAAATGGTGAAGTCTTCATTTTGTCAGTCTCTGGCATAACAGTCCATTAACCTTAGTGAATTACCTTGTAGCACCCATCCATCAAAGTGGCTGTCTACGTGATGAAATGAAGAGTTATTTCTCGGGTCTGTCACTATGTGTCAGCTCAACGGCTAAAACATTTATTCAATATGATTAATCCATTATATCCTGACTGTGGTGTCTGCCTTGTCAACCTGAAGAGGTGGCAAGGAAAGTTTCCAGGAACGCCAGAGACATTAGCAATGGGACTAACAAATCCCACATGTGTATGTCATGCCAGGGGCATCCAGGAAGGCATAAATTCCCTCTGTTTCCACAATAGTATTACAGCACCGCTTCATTTGACGACAATGAACTCCAACAGGAGGAAGAAAGTGCAGGAAAACCACTCAAGGAGCAGTAAGAAGCATTTCACAAATACTTTCTCACTGCCTAAGTGATTTGAGATTATGTGTGGTCAGAAAGAGCTTTCATTGTGATAAGAGTGTTTGGATCCCATGATGAGCATGGATACCCAGAAGTGACAATCCTGTCACCTGGTGAAATGGCTGTGATTTCCCAGATCTATTCCATCACTTTGGGTTTTAGGCTTGCTACAGCAGACCTTCAACTCGCAACCTGAGGGCTGCATGATCCCCAGTTACAGACAATACAGACGAATGAAGGACGTCAGTCGTGGCTGACCTGCCACTGCACCTAATCTCCATCCAGCACTGCAGAACAAGGCTAGCTGCTGCTTTTATTCCTTCACCGACATCTAGCCCTAAAACTGGTTCCCCTGACATGAAAGTATCTGAAATACTGTAACATCCATCAGGTGCTAGCAAGGAAGCAGCTGTGGACCAAGCTTGACAGCACTGGTGACAGAAGAAAGCATTTAGGACCTGTATACCAGGGTGATTTACACAGAAGGATAAGGAGATTCTCACTGTTCATTCCTGAATATTTACTGGGTTTGCGTCAATTACAGAGCTTAATGGCATGATCTTCAGAAGTACAATGCTAAGTACTTTTCTAAGGTCGTGGTCGTAACTGAAAGTCGACTTGGACACCCACGTTAAAAAATACTGTTAATAGGGAACTGCTCTGAAATCATCCCAGCATGATGCCTTTCAATCTTGGTAATGATGAATATACAAGCAATTCATAACAGTCTACTCGGCGGAAACAAAACATAGTTTGACTGGTCATTTGCTTTTGTTCGTCTTTTGTTAGAGGAATGGGAAGGGAGACAAGCCCTGTGGCAGTAGCCTTGAACAACCCATCTCCGTTTTGAATCTGCTGAGATGAAATGTATCCTTTCAACAACAAAGACTGAACTCTGATCAAAGCCCCACCAGCAGCACGCCCTACAGTGGGATACATCAGGTCCTAATTCCTGCGAGTGCCCGAGGGGATGTAAGACTCCCATCAGTCAAGACAAGGACAGGAGAAAGCACTAATTTTCAGTTTGGCCCAGCAAACCCTGCAGGCCCTTGGCTTTCAGTATCCTGGAATGCATCCTGTAAACAATTAGCAAGATGTCTTTCCAAGGCCATCAACACCACTCTTGATTGGCTCTTCTTTGATATTGTTTTATTCTTCCCCTCTGTCCCAAGAGCTTTTTCAGGAGCTTCACATACACACTGCTGAGACTACAATTATAGGACAGCATGTACAGTCGAAATTCATTCAGCATGTTTCTGGGATCCTTTGTTTTATGCAAGGGTCTCTGTGTCTATTCTGCCTGCACCGGGGGTGTGTGCTGTTATATGTGATGCTTGGAGAAGCAATTATCCATAATGTATGAATAAAGGCTTGTTTTGTCAAGCAAATATATGTGTGCAAAAATGTACAATCCTGTGTTGTAATTGTCTAAAACACCATTGTGGCACAACAGTGACTTATAGCATCCACAGGGATAGCCTGTCTCTAAGTAATTACTTGTCTTCTGCATAGACCCTCACAGAAGTTCCTCTCCATCTGTTCTCCAGCCATTTATGTAGGACAAACACTGCAATTAACAGACTGGATTAAAAAAGTATTTTCTATACGTAAAACTCAGATAGCAGAACTTCTACTACAGCTCAGTCATAATTTTTTGCAGGATGAAAAGAGGATCTGCACCAGCCCCTTGCATGCAGGCAGGTTTTAGCAGTGGGCAAGTGTGTCATCCCCTTGCTCACTTTGCCTGTTCTCCTGCTCTCATCGGAGCAAGTCTCTCCCAGCCTTCTGCATTACCCACAGGACTATGCTAGAGACAATGGACTACCAAGAGTTTCTGCTGAGAAATTACCTCTCAAGTCTCTCACAAATAATGTGTCTGAAAATGGCAGGTTTGTCTGTTCTGTTCTCTGTCGATCAGTAGAGGGTGATCCTGCAGCCAGGCCATTCTGGTTACAGTCACTGCACGGAAAAGGCAGGTATCAAACTAGGCATAGACCCCAGAATCACAAAAGATCTCAGCAGCTCCTGCTTCCCTGCTACTGGGGATGATGGTGCAAAGGACCACAGCACAGTAAAAGGACTCTGGGCTGGTTCAGTGAAGTGGCCACTTATAGTCCCAGAAGCAAATATGGCTTCAAATCTAGACTGAGCTATTGATAGTCTATATGTTCTTGATCAAACTATCAACTTCTATCCTTCTCTCTTCGAAGACTGAATCAGGGCTCTAAGAGTCTGTGTAAGTCACCATAAGTGTGCAGTTTTGGGAAATTGCTAACTGTTAATGTAAATGTTTCAAAGTCAAACTTCTTTTTCGTAATTTTAAATACTTAAGGAAGATGGAACCACCCAATCAAAGTCTGTAGTTTTATTCTGTATCTTTGGTCTAGAAATAAATTGAGAATTTCGTGTTCTATTTTTAGAAGTGCAACTATTTTAAGAAAGTAAATTTCTTAAGGAGGTGCATTTCCATGCTTATCCAACAATCACTTTTGAAAGAGAAAACATTTAAAATGCTACCTCCTATCTGTCCATTAGGACTGAAAGATAACTCACCAAGCAATTAATAGTATAGAATTAATCATAGGACCATTTAGGCTGGATCATCAAGTTCAATTGTTAACCCAGCACTGCCAAGCCCACCACTAAACTATATCCCCAAGTGCCACATTTACACGTAATTTAAATACCTCCGGGGATGGTGACTCAAACGCTTCCCTGGGCAGCCTGTTACAATGCTTGGCAACCTTTTCAGCGAAGACATTTTCCCTAATACCCAATCTAAACCTCCTCTGGAGCAACTTAAGGCCATTTCCTCTCATCATGTCACTTGTTACTTGCGAGAAAAGGCTGAGCCCCACCTCATCTACAACCTCCTTTCAGGTAGTTGTAGAGCAATAATGTACCCCCGAGCCTTTCTCACCTCCAGCTTCCTCAGCAACTCCTCATCAGACTTGTGCTCCAGACCCTTCACCAGCTTCGTTGTCCTTCTCTGGGAATGCAAATCGTTTAAATATTCCTTATTCAGTAACTGCTCTGTTAAATTCCACTGAAATCTATAATACATTAAAATTTAGGTGCTTTATCAAGCAGTGAGGTACTTACCTGCAGAGCTACGCTGCACTGCAGCAAAGAGTGTGCACGGGCATGGATATGGTCTTTTATTTTCTGCGATCCTGTGTTTATCTGTAGTTCTGTGAATTCCCTTTGTGAGTACTGACAGCTGCCTGATAAATTGCATGGCCCCTGCAAAAGGAGATAAACCCCCCCTGCAGCAGTTTACCGATAGCATCAGTGTTCGATTTAAGGCGAATTCTAAATCACAGAAATCAACGGCTCATGCAGAGATCTGACATTACTGTGTTTCAGAATCTGAGAAGCACTGTGACTTTGCTTTAGAGTACAGGAAATCATAGTTCAACTTTCCAGACAAGTGTATTAGTGAGAAAGATGGAGATTTGGTAAAACAGTTTTGGGAACTTGGAGGGAGAAGGAAAATTTCTTGTGACTTTTTAAAATATGCTGCTTATTATCATTATTTTGTATATGTTCTCCACAAATAGCTCTTTCCTGTAGCTCTTCTAGAGGTGTGCTTTTTTATTCAATAAACACAATCTCAGGTTGGGGGAAACACATCAAACAACATATTTGTGATCTCTGTGTAAAAGTCATTCTCGGATTCATATTTCTTGTGAAGATTCGTGATTATGAGCTCAAAAAATCACTTTATATGCATGATTTGTAATCATTGCTTAAAAATCAGTAACCAAAACAGTTAACTCATTCTGCCCAAACAACTCTTATAGAGGAAACATAACTGACTGTAATTCAGTCAAAGCAAAATCAACGCTATATCCAAGGAGCAGTAAGAAGCATAATACTTGCTGTATTTCTTATAAACTAACCCCCTGGGTATATATTTTTGGTTTTCAATACAAAAAATTTCCAGTATTACCATGAAGTGATGAGATCAGTTACCTTGTTAACTAGGAAAAGGCCAGATAACATCCTAACTGTTTATGTTTTCTTACAGTTTGCTTGTCCGTTTGTTGTTGACAGCATAAACTGCAGTCCCAGCCAGAAATCCTCTTCCTATTTTATCTCAAAGAAATTTCATTCTGTTTTGAGAGAAAAACAGGATTTCAGCTCCATTGATTCACCTGGATTCATACTGCCTTAGTTGTTTTGAAAAATGAAAGTTTCATATCACAACTCCTAGTGCAAATCAATAAGGGAAAGGTTTTTGATAAATGTTAGTCCTACAGAATTATTTGTCATTCAGAATGTCTTATTCATTCCAGCAGAAACATTCTGTATTTTTCTCTGTATTTTCCTTGACTTTACAGAGATTTTGAGTGTTTCCCAAGATTTCCAAGCATTAATGTTTCCACTTCTAAAAGACAGCAGGTTTTCCTACCCAATTCTTCACAGCATCATCAGTGCTACATCCTTTGCTCTACAAGGTCTAGCTGTATCTGAGAGCCAAGTAAACACAAAGAAGGGCATAATTTTGAAAAGTTCATGCTCACACAAAAGCAATTAAAAAAATAAAGAGAGCCAGAGAGGTAATAATATCAAGATATTCCAATAACTTGGTTTCTTAAGGTGTAACTGTAGTGTGAAGAATAAATATCGCAGAGAGCAAAGGATTCATCCCACTTCAGCTGGGGGCCATGTTCAACCAGCCCAAATTCCAAGCCTCCAAGTCTGCTGTTTCCTATGGCCTAAATATCTTTGGTGTCTTGGAACTAGACAATCAGAAACTCTAGGCACTGACTTGGAGGCCACCTTCACCCTGTCCAAACCAGTCAGTGTCTGCAGTAGAAAAAGGTCTTCATCACCCTGCATTCTGCCTTATCATTGCTTAGCAATGGGTTTTACTCTAGTCCTGAATCATTTCTGTACCCTACAGTGTGTCAAGAAGATAGGCAGTTTTGGAAGGATCTGCTCTCCTCCCATTCTCACCCTTCCCTTGTGCTCTCCTAGGGAATGGAAGAAGTCCAGCTTCAGAGTGAATCTTTCTTCAGGCTGACTATTGGAGGGACAAAGGGAGAAGCAAAGGAACCATTTAGCCAGATGAAGAAGTTGTGGAGCCACCAAGTGCTGTTCAATGTTTCTTCCTCAAAATCCTATGGGAACAGGATCCTGATCAGGCAGAAAAGCTATGGCTCCTACTTAGGAATTTGGGCACTAGGACAGGCAGTCTACTGTCAGGTGGCAGTAAAATTTGTAATGTTCAGGGGCACAATTATTTTCCTAGGAGCTGTATTTCTTCAATTAGTGATGAATTCTCACCTGGTGCTCTCCAAGCACTGGTTTGCACTCTACATAGTGAGTAAGTTTTGAATCCATACAGACCGTTCCAGAGTATATAGTATAATTAGTCAATTGTCTTTTCAGTGAAGATCTCAATATTGTGCAAAGCTCATTGTTCACTAAGTGAAACCAGAGGGTTGTTCTTTTTCTGCAGCAACCATTCCCCTTGCAAAAACCAGAGCTATTCAATTTAAATGTTCACAGTTTGCCAAGGGAAAGAAATGGGTTTTTTTCTTAGTATGTGGCAACCAAAACCAAATAAAGTTTTTCCTGAAAGCTGGACAATGTACATCATCTCTCCAAAGTAATAAATAGCTGCTTGGTGTCTGACTAAAACCAGCTCAGAAAAATGTATCCAGTTTTCTAAAGCAATCACAGGCAACTCAGGCCTGGAGGCTATGGACAGACCTTAGCTTAAACTTCAGAGCCAAACACTGCTTGAGAAATGAAGCTGAAGGGAGAAAAGACGGACAATCCTGAGGGATGGATGGATGGATGGATGAATGGATGGATGGATGGATGGATGGATGGATGGATGGATGGATGGATGGATGGATGGATGGAAAGTGCTCTTTCTTTCCTTTTAGCAGAACCCAGTAAGTCATATTCCATGCCAGTTTATATCAACACAGTCTGCTTCAGGGATGTGGAATTTCACTGCTGTTGCTGCTATGGTTTTAATTTTTTAAGTTTGTGCTGAAATTGGGAAACTAGATTGTTACTATCAAAGTGCCTGGAATCCAGTGACAGGTTTTAGATCTGGATTGGTATACGTAGGATACATTTCTTGTCTTTGATAGCATAGGAGGAAAAAAATGAGTTTTTTATGTGAGCAGTGACTGGGACAGCCTGACAAAGCAGTGTCCCACCAGAAGCATTTGTAAGGTTTTCTTATCTTCATCTGTAGATCAGACTCAAGTACAACAGGAGAGCTGCAGCAGATTTCTACAGGCTCAGATGTGTTTCTTTCTAAGTGCAAGGAACCACCATGACTCCGCATTTACTTTACCAGAAAGAAGATATTTTTAATTTATTGGGCAGTTAGCTAGTCAAGTTAATATCCTTTGCATTATTAGGAAGACATGGAGACAGCAAGACTTTTCTTACTTTAACCACACACTAGACTCTTGCAAGACCATTGGCAACAGCAGTCAATTATGCCATACACATTATAGCATGTATAATTCCCATTCTCCAAGAAAACAGCCATGTGGTTAGATGTCAGCTCTATGTCTGGGCATGCACAGTGGAGAGCTTAGCCGGTGTTTAAAGCTTGTGATAGGCAGGGGATAAGGTCCTGCTGGTTATATCTGTGATGTCTGCCCTGGCTTTGAAGATAAGATTTGATGTGGACTCATTGAGTGACTCAGGTGAGCTTCAGAGTTAGTAATATGCTAGCTAAGGATTCCTGCCTTGGAGACTTTTTTGCCCAGCCACAGAGCAAGTGAGTGGTGGAAGCTATTATAGAAGATCAAACTCCTTTGCTCCAAAGAACTATTTTCTACTCTCCTTTTATTGCTATATGTCAAGTGTTCCAGCTCTTACCTGTCACTGCATCCTTCCACACAGACTAAGCTAACACCTCATTAAACCTTGGAGCCTCTTAAACAGAAAACTCAAGTCCCATCCCAGCCTGGCAACGTCATCACATCAGATCAAATTTGACACAGTGTTTTGACTTTTTCAGAAGCCTGGAGTTTATTTCTCTTTCATCCTAGAAGCAGAGTCTGAACAAGTGGTTAAACTTCTGTAATTTACATAACCAGGACCTCAATGAAAAATTTTATCTAGCTATTTGTAATGCTCAGTGCCAGTCTGAAAATTTTATGAGAACTCCCAAACTCAGCAGATGTCAGAAGCTGCAGTCCAGACTGGGATATGAACACAGAAGATTATGGAACAGAGTGGATGAATTGCATGAACAGTGTGTTTAATCTCTTCTGTTATATTCACCTCTTTAAAAACCTTCTTCTACTACACAATAAAGGCATTTTTCCAAGCAGATATTAAGGGCTCAGCTCTTTCACTGTTACTGCTATGAAAGTGCCACCCACTGGAACTGTGGCTGCTCCAGGCTTTGGTTCAGCCATAGAATCACAGAATGGTTTGGGTTGGAAGAAACCTTAAAAATCATATAGTTCCAACCCTCTGCCATGGGCAGGGACACTTCCCACTAGACCAGGTTGCTTAAAGCTGCATTTAGCCTGGCCTTGAACGCTTCCGAGGATGCTCACCTTGCAGCCAGTGACAAAACCCTTGCTTGAGTAACCCCTTGGTGATCCTTTTTCATGGAAGGGTGCAGGTTCTCCACTATGCTCAGGAGAATCAAGGAGAAGAAGCCCTGAGCATCACAGCTAAAGGTAGCTGACTCTGGGTCAAAGCCCAGGGTGCTGAGATACATCAGAAGTGACCTTCCTCCTGACAAGCCCTGCCAGGGTGTCTTGAAATGGCAACTCACCCACCCAAACTTAGATTCCCATGCCCTGATCTCACAGCCCCTCTGTTGCTCAATACAGAAGTTAGCTGCCAGTTGTGCTTCTCTGTCCTGCCCCAGTCCCCATGCTGACATGGCCCTTGTGCAAAGTTAGCTCTCTGTTTTGCCTGTACCCTCTGTGCCATCTTATAAAGCACAGTAACTGTGTCTGTAGAACAGGCAGTTCCCTGCTTCAGGGAGTGCCTGTAGGATAAAAGAGATGGCTGCAGGTCTCATCGTGTTCTTCACATGTCATAAACAAAGCTAGAGACCCTAGGTACATTTGTTGTCCTTATTGTTTCATTTTATACTGTGTTCTCTTAAATATGGATAACTCAGTGTTCCTGGGAGCACAGGGAAATAACAGTTTTGCAGAAGGTCATTTGTTTTATCGTGTTTCAGATGCTTGAGGAGTGTTTAATTTTTCCTGCCCTCTTTATGAGATGAAGATTGCAAAACCTTGTGAAATTCACTAATGAAAGTGCCACAAGCACACAATTTACTCAGAGCTCTCCTGCTTCAGAGTTTAGAGATTAACTCTGAATAACCAGCATATATCAGTCCTTCTCAGACACAGTGTGTTCTCAATAATATGAAAATCATATTCTAAATAAAACTTTGAAATTTTGTATTTTTAATACATTTTGTTTGAGTTTTGCCATCTGTTTTTTGAGGCTTCTGAGTTTGCTCACTTATGAAGATGTACAAAGTTTTCAAAACTTAGGACAAAAATATTAAGTTGAGAAAGAGAAAGTATGTCTTATTTTAAAGGCAATTAGTCAGAATTGAGCTCTTTAATCACCCTTAAGTTATTCTTTTGCAATATCTAGAAAAATACTTCTTTTTTCCTTAGAATAACTGAACTAAAGCTCCCAACTCATTACTTGTCTACAGAAATTTGGACTTTATGCAAAACACTGAACACACGGAACTGATAATAGAAACAAGTGATAAAAATGGAACTTGAACTGCTGCCTTATCGCACAGTATAGAACTATGTTTAGACTGTCCTCATCTTCAAACTCAACCCAGCTGTGAGCCTCTGAATCTCACAGTCAGGTTCAGCTGGGACAAGCAATGGGGTTTGTCACTTTATTACTATGTTCTGCCTTTTCTAAATATATGACAGCACATAAATTGGGACATTTCCTTAGCAGCTTTAAAACACTTCTAGTGCTGACTGGTTGCCATGGCAAGCAGGCATGTTTAGGTAGCAGGCATGGAACAAGGACCTGCTTGGCCAGCAGTAGGAGGGGGGACAGGCCCTGTGTGTGCAGCAGAGTGGTGATTTTGTAACTTCACACCTCAGATATTATCAGGCTGGCTGGGGTTTTGCATCCAAATGCTTCCTTTTAGTAGCTTTGTTTCAGACAGAAGAATCAAGAGTAAATGAATCACTATTTCCAGACCAAGAGAACAGAACAGAGATTGAATACCATGAAATGCCAGCATTAGTGGTAAAATAGCACATCTTGCTTCCCTGTTTCCCTTATGCCCATCCTATACATGACAGCCTGTTGGTTATAACAAAATAGCTGGAATAATCTGAGTCTAATTTCTTTGGAGAGCTGTTTGAACATGGGAGAAGGTATGACCAACATTGACATCTAAAAACCTGACTATCAGCTGCATGATCTCCATCCATTATGTTTTTCCATGAATATACAGGGAGCTCAGGGCAGCTTCAAGGATGTGCAAATGAGCCATTTTTGAGGAAGAGGTGTTTTGGCATGCAAACAGCTTTGAGAATATATCCTTCTGAAACAGATACTAGATTACAGGAAATAGGAGGGTATAAACTCAAGAAGCAGAAAAGAAGTTGGGAAAGAGAAACAGCCTAAAGACTAAGACCAGCCTTATTCCAAATACATATTTGTATAGTAAAATTAGTAGAATAACATAGATTGGAAAGGATATCTTCAGGTCATCTCTTAGTTGCCTGCTCCAAGCAAGGCAAACCTAGAACACATCACTCAGTGCTTTGTCCTGTTGGAGTTCAAGTATCTCCAGTCTCTTGGCAATGAGTACCAGTGTTTGACCATTCTCAGGATGAAAAAAATTCCCTTATAGCTGATTGGAAATTTTCATGTTCCAACTTTTGTCTATTGCCTCTCATTATTTCCCTGGGCACCTCTAAGAAGAATCTATATCTTGTTTATCTCCTTCCCAACAGCCATTGAAGAAAAATGCGGGACACTCCATTGTCTTTCTCTTCTTAGGGCAAACAAAACCACTTCCTCCAGCCTCTCTGAGACATCCAGCATGTGCTCCAGCCCTATGGTCAAGCCTCATGGTTGAGACCCCTGACTATCTTGGCTGCCTTTGTTGGACTCACTCTTGCTCATCAAAGCCTTGTGGAACAGGGAGCCCAAAACAGTACATTGTACTGAAGATGCAGTCTCCCAAATGCTGAATAAAGAAAGACAGGTTCAGGGGGTAAGTCAGGTTGGAGAGGACTTGAGGTTGTCACAGAGTCCAAGTGCCTGCTCAAAGCTGGGGCAGCAGCCACCTTGTTGGGCTTGCTGCTGAGCTGTTTCTAACACACCCCAGGATGCAGCCAGCTGCCTTCACTGTGAGAGCACACTGCTGATTCATGCTCATCTGGCTCACCCTTAGATGTCTAGAATGCACATCGCTCTTTCTGAGCTGGGGATCAAAGGCAGCCTTTGAAAATAATGGCAGAAATAGGTGTCTGACCCATTTCAAGCATCTGCTTCAGCAGGAGATGAATCACGCTCCAGTAACGCCTGATTCCCTCTGCTGACTGCAAAGGGAGACCAGGGTGATCAGCTCTGATATAAACATCCATACCAGTGGTATTTACTTTCAGTGAGATTAATCCTGCCGCATAAGTTTTGCCAGGTTTGCATGTGTGTATATGAGCATGTGCTTGCAGGGTTCCTTTGAATGTGAAGTTAGTACAATTAATAAGGATATAGATACACAAAAATGCACCAAACTGGAGGTTACTTAAAAGAGCTAGTTCACATTTCAATGGCAGATATTCCAGCAAATATCAACCCTAGTGGTTTCTGAATGTTAGCTTGCTTTAAACATATGTCAGACATTTTATTTTTAATAATCTACGTAGCATATCTTCCTTTTTCTCTTTCTTCTTTTACTTTAGTAATAGCAATTTGATTTTCTAAGGGGAAATATAAAATTCTGCTTTCAAGCAGTTGAGAGTATCAAATTCTGCATGCAACTCACACTAGGATCATCCTTAATTCTGTTTTTTCTCAATGAGAGTTTCAAAAAGGAATATGTAGTCAGCAAATCTGACTGATTTCAGCTCCCAGTGGAAAGGTCAGATAAAGTTCAACTCTTCTATAACAGAGCAAGAATTCAGGAGGTCTTTAATTGTATGTCCTGTAGACTAGCACGGTCATCATCTTTCAGTGAACATAATGGTTAAAAATTACATTAAACCTCCCCTTTTTGAGCAACTGCTCTCCTTGTAACCTCTCTGTAACCTTGAGCATTATGGCCTGCTACACAATTTGAATCACAGATGAGTGTTGTGCTTTTTAGATGCATGTTAAATAATCTTCCACTTTCTTCTCACTGAAGACAGACACACTGTCTATGCAGAAAAATCCAGGCAGATAAGGGAAAAAGCATCACATCCCATTCCCAGAAACCAGCCTAGACAAGCAAAGTGCGTATTCTTTTAACAAGTATGTTTTGAAAAGTTGAGAAACCACTGATCTTAATCTTAAGAGCTGACTTTAGCCTTCTTTCATGTACTTTGCAGGAGCTTCCTCAGAAGTCCACCGCAAGCCTTCCCAGTCATCACAATGTCACAGCCTATGTGCAGAAGGGACCAAGTTAAGAATCGCCAAACAACTGACAGTGTACACACAAAATAAGGAAGGGGGTTGTTCATGCTGGTCAGAATAGGTAGGAAAAAACAGACAGAAGAAGAAAGGACTGTTCTAAAGCCACTATGAATGATGAGGTTTGTTGTCCTCTTCAATTATTACTCCATGAAAATTGTAGACATCCAGCAGCTTGACCTCTGGGACACACATACAGTATTGTGTTTAGATTATTGCATCAGCAGAGGATGGTCTAAACATTCAGTCCAATGTGAGGGGCTTTTCAAATCACTTGGTTGAGTCTTAGCATAGCATTGCCAAGCCTTCCTTCAAGGATGAAGTTTTCTACAGAAATATCTCTCAGACAGGTCTCTGGACAAATTTAGAGGATCCTTGGGGCAGCTGCTTTCACAATGGAGAAGGAAGCACAACAAAAATGGAGGCTGGCCCATCACAGTAGGAGGTTTCTGAAGTAGTAAATGGTATTCTCCAGTTGGTTCTGTCTCTTTATTTATGTCTTTCTGCATTCTTCTGCTACTCAAGTTCAGAAGCCGACAGACAGCTTCTCTCTTAGCTTCCTGTTTCTCTGCTAATTCAACTTTTGGCAACGGATGTAACTCTAACCAAAGTGGAATTTATACCAGACCTGGGAGGACAATCTTGTGCCTGGGGAGAGATGTCGGGGCTCAGAAACACTCTGAGATGTGTCCTAACAACAGTGCAAACCTTGCTCCTTTAGGGACAGAAAACAGGAATTACAGATAAACAAGAGTGGATATTAGGAAAAATTTCTTCCCTGGAAGGGTTGTCAGGCATTGGAATAGGCTGTCCAGGGAAGTGGTGGAATCACTGTCCCTGGAAATGCTCCAGGGTTGCACAGATGTGGTGCTGAGGGACTTGTTTTAGATGTGGACCTGGCAGTGTTGAGTTAATGATCTTAGAGGTCTTTTCCAATCTTAATGATTCTGTGATTCTATGACTTGAGGCAGAGTTACGCTCTGACAAGAAGTTGATTTCCACTGCTTTTAGCCCTCTCCATCTCTCTTTACTCTCACTTCCTGGTAATTATTACAGAACTGGATATATTCATCAGGCAACAAAGTCCTGCACTGCACATCACAACTCCTCGCTTCTCACGTCAGGTTTATATGTTTGTTCACATGAGCCAGTGTTTTATAGGTAATGGGTACAAATAGGCAACCAAGGCAAGCAAAATCCATAGCTCAACTAGTTTTGAGGTGCAGGCAAATCGCTTTTTAAGTCAGCTAAGAGTGAATTTGTGTTCAGGATGCACAGGACATACTTACAAACAGTAACCATGGATTTTTTAGTAGTAGTTCTAGATGAGGCACATGTCGAGCAGTTTCATAAATGGGCATAACATTGCCAGAATCTTCAAAGGATATATAGAGCTCAGTCATACATTACCTCTAAGCTATACGTGGACCACATACTGCAGAAACATGATCAACACTTTGGATGATGCTTATCTTTTTATCTGATAGCTGGGGTATTACCAAATTCTAACAGAAAAGAAACTATTTTGAAATAAAAATGCTATCACTGAGACTAGCAACACAGCTTAGCCTTTGTTATTTCAAATAAGTGTCTCATATTTTGAGCAGAATGAGTAGGATACAGCAGACATTCTGCACAAAAGGATCATTTGCTACTCAGGAAGCTGAAGATTTAATAATAAATGTGTCCCGGAAATTCACATTTAGAGTCTGATCTTATGGTAGCTTTTGAGCACTCAGTGTTTTTGAAACAAGCTAGCAGTGCCTGTGAGAGATATTAAAGGAGTTCTCTGGGCCAAACAAAGGCCAAGGCTATGAGTGAAGCCCTCCTGCCCAGGCAGTGTCTGAACAGACACTCTCCAAAAATGCAGCAAGCTTTTTTCTGGACTCCTACTTGAGCAACTCAGTCTCCATCCACCACAGCTCCTGCTGTGCCTACTCTGGGGCTTCTTGTCATTGTCCATGACTCACACTCCCCCTTGCAGTTCTGTTGGACAGTCATCACACCCAGACAAAATCCATTTTCAAGGTCACCATACCCACTCTGCACACTGTCTGCAACAGTGACTTAAAAAATAAAGAATAAATAATAGAATGACATGATGGTTTGGGATGGAAGGGACCTTAAAGATCACTCAGTTCCAACCTCCCTGCCTTGATCAGGAACACCTTCCACTAGACCAGGTTACTCCAAGACCCATTCAACTTGGTCTTGAACACTTCCAGGGGTGGGGCATTCATAGCTTCTCTGGGCAACCTGTTCCTGTGTTTGAGCACCTTCACAGTAAAGATGTCCCTGTATATCACATATTTCTTATTTCATTGTCTCCTTTTACACCTTTTCATGAAAGTTGTAGGAAATACCTTGTTTACCCAACAGGCTGGAAGAATATGAACGTTTAACAGCAATGCAAAGATCAAGTAACCATTTTGTCATAGCAAAACCCCTGGCAGTTTCTGGTTACTCTCACAAGCTCCCTGGTAAGAGCACAACAAATGCTAAATGTCAGTGCAAAGTCTCTGTGGAAAGTCAGCATTTTAAAAAGTGGTTGCAAATATCCACTTTGTTACCCCAGGTCATCTTATTTCTCCAGCCATTTGTGAGCTGGGTTTGTAGGATGTGCATTACCTGTGACTACAAGCCCAGTATCACTTCATGGTCATTGCAGGAGGAATGGCAGCAGCATTACATCACCTGATGCCCCACTATCTGAGGTGACCTCATAGTCCTCTGGAAACGCCTGCTGTCAGCACATGTTATCTTCTCTAATGTATGATAGGGTGTTGATTTTAAAATCTGCATGTTACCTCACCTGCACCCAAATCCAACTACAGGCTGAACATATTCTAAAGGTACTTCAGCAGTTTATTGCAGCAATAAAAGTCACACGCCTTTCATAAGCATTTTGGTAAAACATTATGCAGATATTTCTATCAAACACATTCTTTCATGTCATTCATTCAAATGAATAAAGTCTCTTGTGAGGTCTCATAAGTCCCCGATTTGTGTTTATTTGCAAATCTCATAGATCACTTCTAAAAGCTGTATGAAAAGAAAAAAATACCTTAATACATGGAATAGAACAAAGGACACATAGACGGCAGACACTCAGATCAGGGGCACAGCATCCCCTGGGGCAGAGCAAAAAGAGGCCCAGACACTGCATGGGGAGCTCAGGAGCACCCCCACAGGTAGACAGATTTTTCAAAAGACTATTTGTTTTACTGTGGCACAACTCAAGCTAGTCAGAAATGAAACAGGCAGCTGCCAGGGCTGGAGATGGATGCCTGGGGGAAAGTCTGCATGGAAAATGGGGCACGGGGAGGAGGGGAACTGATTCACGTTTCAGTGGCAGATGTTCTAGCAAACGTCAACCCTAGTGATTTCTGAATGTTAGTTTGCTTTAAACACATGCCAGATATGTTATTTTTAATACTCTAGGTAGCATGAAGATCTTTCCTTTTTCTTCTTTTATTTCAGCAATATCAATTTGATTTTTTAAGGGGAAATATAAAATTCTGCTTTGAAGCAGTCAAGAGGACCAAATTCTGCATCCTTCCCACACTGAGATCATTCTTAACTCTGGTTTTGATAATCAAAACCTGAGAGATTGAGGCTATGAACATCCATGTCAATGTGGGGACACCCCTGAGGGACTGAAGCCTTGGGGGACCCATGCCATTGTAGGAGCAACCCTGAGGGAGGGACTCCAGCTATAGGTGGTCCACAACAATGCAGGGACACCCCAAAGGACTCCAGCCATGGGAAAAACATAGCAATGCAGGGAGTGCAGATATAGGTAACCCTTACCATAGTGGGGACACTAAGAAAACTCTATAAAAACAAGCTAGAAGCAAAGAGCAGTAGAGAAATACCCAGAAAAGCAAATGGTGGCAAAGAAAATGAACAAGTAAAAAGCATCAGCAAGATACAGTTCCACACATGGCCCAAAGCTCTACTGCCACCAGAGAAATCAGGACAGGATAACCATGACTTGGGGTGAAAGTCAGGGAAGTTGAGGCTAGGAAGAGGGAATAAGTGTTTGATTCAGGGAAAGGAGGGCGAAAGGTGTTTGTTTGTGTCCTTTTTGTTTGGTCAGTAGTAGTCAGTCATCAGAAATTAGTGCTATTTGAAAATAAATTAAGTAAAATTCCCAGAGCTGAGTCTGTTTCCTCTGCAACTTCCCTCTCTATAAGAATTAGTCTGAGGCTTTCATCAAGGAGTTTCCCTGCCAAATCAGTTGTCTCTCCTCAAAGAAGCAGGCACAGAGTGCTGCCATGCATGCCTTATGCCAAAGACCACACACAGACACTTTATTCCTGTAGATTTGTTTGGGAGGCTGAGGGGAGCAGAGTATTTTGCTGAAGTTTGTTCAGAGGCATAGAAGTCTTAGTGAAATTTGCTTTTTCATTACACACGTGCTTGTGCCACATGTGCTAGAAGGAGACCAGGCACTGAAACGGAATCAGTCAATTTCCAGCATTTCCTCTGTGTGGTGGATGTGTTTGCTGGGCATTCATCCCTTAACCACTCCAGGCCAGGCTTGAACCAGCAATGCTGATGAGCGAGCTGAGAAGAAAATTCCCTGTGCCCAGACTGGGAAGATCTGAATAACAGGATTCTCAGCTACAGCTCTTCCTTAGTGAAGCCTGCCTAGTGGGTGCTTGATTTCCAGGCTTTTTTAAGATACACAGACTTTCATTTACAGCCATACACTCATGAAAATTGCTCAGCAACGTGGGATGTGTGCCTACCTATCAGCATTCCCATTTGGATGAGAATAATTAGCAGTTTTTTACATTTTTTTCTGTTCAGAATGATCAGGTTGTAGTCTTCATGAATTCAATTTCTTATTTGAGTTGTTTCTTGTGACAGACCACACACACACTCTACATGTGGCCCACCACCTTGCTTGCTTCCCAAGCACCCTACACAATGTCTTGCTTTATATAATCATAACATCATTATGGCTGTAAAAGATCTCTAAGATCATCAAGTCCAACAATTAACCTAGCACTGCCAAGCCCACCACTGAACCATGTCCTCAGGTGCCATATCTACACATCTTCTGAATACCTCCAGGGATGGTGACTAAACCACTTCTCTGGGCAGCCTGTTCCAATGCCTGATCATCCTTTCCATGAAGAAGTTTTTCGTAATATCCAGTTTAAACCTTGTCTGGGGCAACTTGAGGCCATTTCCTCTTGTCCAAGTACTTGTTACTTGGAAGAAGAGATCGACTCCCACCTATCTACAACTTCCCTTCAGGTAGAGAGTGAGAAGGTCTCCCTTCAGCTTCCTTTTCTCCAGGCTCCAGTTCTTTTCCTACTGATCTCATGTGCAGGGTTGCCTATTTCCAGCTTACCAGCTGCTATCGATGCCACTCACTTACTGAACAGAATTAAGTTCTCTAATATGCCCGACTGCAAATGCAGCTCTCCTGACTGTTCTGCAGCACAGAGCTAGAGATTGCTCTTCCAGCAAGCTCTCCTGCTAATAAACTGTTTGCCAAGATGTTTGTGGGCGACAAGCACAGAGATGAGTGTAAGTCAGGGCAAATGCTTTTAAATTTCACACATGTTTATTTTTATCTTTTCCCAGTATTTGTCCAGCTGTCTAATCTTCCTAAGAACTACATAAATTGGGTCAACTCTTGCCCACTGAAAAATTCCATGCCAAATTCTCCCAAACAGATCTGGAGGTGGGTTTTTCAGTCATGTCGCCCCCATCCTTCCCCCCCACACACACCCCAGAAAAACAGTCTAACAAAATAATGTCTCTAATTTTCACTTTAAACAATATGTTGTGGTAAAAGAAATAAATTACTTCAAAAATCTAAAAATTACTTTCATCAAAGAAAATATTCTTCATTCAGGTCTAACCCTGTGTCTTGGGTTGGTCTGGCAAAATGCCAGCTGCCCAATACAGAGTCAAAGCTTCCCTCCACCTGCCGAGAAAAGGGAGGAAAGAAAAAACCCTCAAACTAGGTTTATGCTTAAACTAACTATATAATTTATACAGAAAAGAGAAAATTAAGAGAAATTACAATATAACATACACTTACACAAGTTAGATATAACAACAATTTCCTACTTCCCACCGAAAACAGATTCCATGACTCTAGATTTATAAGCACCCCAAAAGACACCCAGCAATAAAGAGAAAGTATAGCAACAAAATATTTCTACTTCCCTGAATTCAAACAAAAGGAAAATAGTGGCAGCGGCAGCAGCAGGGCCCACTCCAGCAAGACAGCAGCTGCATGCCTTGCCTCTAGCTATGATGGAACTGAGTGAACATCTAATCCTGTATTCATATCTCAGCTTTGCATCATCTGGTATGAAATATTTCTTTGGTTACTTAAGTCAGGTGATACCCATCTCTCCTAATCTACGTAGATTCTCTGAGCCTGCTAATTCGAGGTCTGGCTAAAACTACCACACCCTGAGTCATGGTGTCACTCAGACAATGAGATTTATCCTTATTTTCAGTTATTAGTCTTCAGCACAAGTCCTTTTACCTTTGGTATGTTTCTCCCATCTCTACGTTTTCAAAACCAAAATTTTTACTGTGTGCCAGTGTAGAAGCTATGGACAAACTCCTCTCTATTTTCCCACATGCAAAACTCAAATGAAGCTAACCATCTACCACTGGTATCTCAGAAATACACCCCCACATTTTCCCTTGTTCTTCTCCCACACTGTGCTACCTTACCAGACTTGGTAACTTGGCATCCAGCTTCAAATTATGCAGAAATATAGATGGCAATAGAACTATGAAAAACCCCCTCTCCAAACCTCACATCTTACCTTACCAATACACATTGGTTGGCCTAAGGTGAGCTGTGTCATCCTTAGTAAGGTGTTAAGGAGACCATGTCCTAGACTAGTATGACACTGTCATGGAGCCAAGAATAGGCCATGACAATCTTTAAGGGTCTCAGCCAATGCAGTAAAATAATAGAATCATACAATGTCCTGAGTTGGAAGTGACCCGCAAGGACCATAGAGTTCAATTCCTCGCCCTGCACAGAACAGCCTCAAGAATCACACTGTGTGCCTGATAGTGTTATCCAAATGCTCATTGATCTCTTGCAGGCTTAGTGCCATGACCACTTCCCTGGGGAGCATGTTCCACTGCCCAGCCCCCCTCTGGGTCAGGAACCTTTTCCTAATACCCAACCTAAACCTTCCCTGACACAACTTCAGGACATTCCCTTGTGTCCTCTCCACCAGTCACCAGAGAGAAGACATCAGTGACTGCCTTTCTGCATCCCCACATGAGGAAGCTGTAGACTGCTATCAGGTCTGCCCTCAGTCTCTTCCAGGTTGAAAAAGCCAAGTGACCTCAAACACCTCTCATAAGTCTTCCCCTCTAGACCTTTCACCATGTTCATAGCCCTTCTTTGGACACTTTCTGATAGCTTTGTATCTTCTTCCATGACAATTTTGAGACAGGGAAAGCTGAAAATGTTTCTTGTCACCTTCTGCCTTCTCTTCCTTCTCTACGTCAACACAACAGATCAACTTTCACCATGCCCAGAAGATCAAATGCTTCAAGGCAGGACTCCCAAACCCTCCAGGGCAGAACTGCAGAGAAGACTTGAGTATATGCCCAGAGAAGCCCCCCTTGCCCCCAGGACTGCATTTGCTCCATGAACTGTAACTTGCACATCCACAAATGCTGTCTGTTACATTCAACAAGATAATCCCACCTGGTGACTTAGTGGATGTTCCCAACTGCATGTCCAGTCACTCTTTCACTCCCTGTTGTGCCTGTGGGTTCTCCCCAGTCAGTGTGCTGGGATGCTGAGGAGGACCCAACATGATCAGATGGAATTTTGTCCCTTGGCAGGGACAGAATAGCCAGAATTTCAAGTCTAGCATCATTTAATGTGGGAAGATTGTAACACCTTCAGTGACACTGCAAAAATAAGGTACATGCTGATCTCTGCTGCCAAAGAAAACAAGAATAAGTCAACTCAAACCCCCTCTCCATGAGTAAGTCAGGAAAAGAACCCGGATTATCTGAGGTTCAAGATGGCAATGGCCGGAAGTTGTGCCTTGACAGGACCAGATTGGGCACTGGGAAACTTCTTAAGCAGGAGAACAAAGGAGTCCTGGAAGAATATATCACCTCCATACAAAGGGACAGTAGAGTCTGCATCCCTAGAGATGAAGTGTAAAGCAATGGCTTTGTCTGATGCTGTCAATAGTCCTGCCTTCAGCTTGAGGATGGACTAGAGACCTTCAGAGGTCCCTTACAGCCAGCATTCCTAAGATTCTATGAAAATGCAAGGAGCTGTATACAACTGCTTTAGTATTTGCATTATACCATTCAATCTTATCTGCCTGGAAGTTTATCCCTTGCCTACATGTTGCAACACCATATCTAAATATTTCTCAGCTTTTCTTTCTTAAAATACTGACTATGATACCCACAAGCAGTCTGTTCTTTGAAGGCTCTTTTCTGTTAGGCTGAAGCATCCTCTTCCTGTGCAGGAATAAGTACAACAGAAAATAATGGAAAGGGGAGAAGCCCTCACTTAAGGTAAAAAGTTAAAGCTGATCCACTTAATAAAATTTATCATCAGATGCTGCAAATGGATACAACCTTTTCAAGTATAACACCTGCGTTACTACACACTGTTGCACATCTTTGTCATTAACCCAGAGCTCATAAATAATGTTAGAGAGACTCATTTCTGATTATACACCAAACTTAATGCCAGAAAGGACTATCTGAACATTTGATTTGGACTCTGAAATATCTCAGACTTTCATACTTAACCACACAGGAACTACAAGTTTGTGCTTCACAAAGTCTATCTTCCAGAAAGACTTTACTCTTGTAGAAATCAAGATTCCAGTTCATATTGGATGCAGATGTGGAACAGCATCACCCCTTGTGCCAGTCATTAAGGGTGAATGGAACTGTCACTTTTGGTGGAAAACAGAAGAAGAATGACTTGTGTTGCACAAATAACAGAAGAAGCTGGGCTAATGCTGCACAGGTAAGCATGTTTCTGTATTACCCTGACCCTGCTGAATCTTCCCTGAAAAGGTCATGAAATGTTATTTCACAGGTCTGTTCCCCTTAGTCTGATTTGCCAGCCCTAAAATGCCAATGGTCCTGAATTCACACCAAGAGACTGTACTGTTGTAAGGAGAGTGTTCCCTGTTACTCAGCAGTTTTCAGCATGCCCTGTTATGATTTTTCACTCATGCGCAGGGACTTACAAGGTCAGTCCTTTGTGAGGAGTGTTGACAGGACTGGATTGTAGCAAGGGACACTCACTAGATTTGCACAGTTATTCTAAAGATGAACTGTGGTTTAGACAGTTGGCAGGCCCTTCAAACTGATGCTGTTTCAGGGGAACAACTAGCACAATCCAGCCACCTTCTCTATGATATGAGAGGGAACAAGTTCTTCTTACATCTATAAGAATCATGCAACATATATCCCAGGCTAGTTTAAAGTCAGATCTCTACTTTCTCACAGTTCTGAAATTCATTTGTGAAGTTAGTCCTTTGTTTCTACAATACCAAGGCAGAGCAGAGCACATTTAGTCATTTGTCTATTAGAATAATTGTTGCCTTCATGCACATTTGTTTGCAGATCAAACTTGATGGGGTTTTGGTAAGAAAGAAAAATCAGCTAATCACAGAATGGTTTGGTTTGGAAAGGTCCTTAAAGACCAGTTGTATGCAAGATTACCTCCAGGAGTTCAGCTTGTTTGTTGGTTTCAGCATGGTGAGGCAGCTAGTCTGCTCTCAGTTCTAGAAGGAGCTTGTGTGCTCTGCACGAGGTTGTGTTGTGCAGGTACACTCCATTAGTCCTAAAACCCCAAAAAATCAACAAAGAAGTGAGCAGCTGAAACTGCACAAGAGCAAACCCACCTCTGTCAGCATCATCCCTCTTTCTCTAATCCAGATCAGCGCCTCAGCTGGCCCTTCTGTGAGTTCCCACTTTGTAACCTTTTTCCCAGGCATTCATTTCCCACACAAGCAATTAATCCCATTGTCCATAACACGTGCAATGGCTCCTGGGTTCCCTGTGCTGCTAAACAGCCCTACTGCTCCCTGGCAGGCTGGCAAAGCACAGTCAGTGCTGACAGCACAATGGTCCCTTTCCTCAGGGAAAAGGTTATAGAGGCTGCTTATACAGAATGATCCTGCTGTCCAGAAGCCATGGGTTCATTTTCCCCTCATCCTAGCAAATCCTTCTGGGACCCCACTGGAAGCCTCACCAAACAACTGCTTGCAGTTCTGCCTGGATATCAGCTCTTAGAAGAGTGGAGTGAGGGTTGGCAAGGACAGCTTTTTGGCTCGAGGGTCACTTTCGCTGCAAGGGAAAACATTCATTCCACCTGGGCCTGAAGGCAAGCCATAGGAGAAATATCCCATTTCAAGGGCTGAGTTGAGGGAATAGACAGCTGCACTGCTGGTGGGCAGAGCACTTGCACAGATAAGGATGATGTTACCAGCATTTAAGCTGCCAGCACCTCTTTATGTCTGGCATTAGAACTGGCTCTAAAAAGGAAGGCAAACAACTTGTGTGGGTCACAAATACCTGTGTTTACATGTTCAGCAGAAGTATCTGTCACCACTCAAGGGAAAGGTATGACAAATACATCTGAGGCTGCAGACAAGCAGATGATCACAAGCTTATCAGATCCTCGATTTTCTTAAAGCCAGATCCTCCCACATGCTTAGAACTGGGTGACATCCTGCATGGTGCACGAATTTGTTAAAATTCTTTCCTGTGATCAAACATCAGTGCCCAATAAAATATCCAGAGTACCTGAAATAGGACATAGTAGCAGGATTAAGGATCTGACAGTCCCATAAAAGAGAATAAACTTGGCATTCTGATAGAGGAACTGAACCATGAAAGTGGAGAATGGAGTCAGGGTGTAAGTGTTACACCTCCCACCATCTCATAGAACTAAGTCTGCTCTGCAGCTAAACTCACATCAAAAAATGAGTATCTACCCTGTCCCTATCCCTACCCTTCCAGTGACATTTTTTAGGCCTGTGAAAGCATTGTGGTGAAGCTCTTTCATTGCATTCATACACTACACTAGGAGCTGAGGGGGCTTCATCTTATCAAATGTATCCCTTTTAGACATCCAGCAATTCCTTTATGGCACACTTAGGATTGTTCACCTCATCCTAAAGGAGACATCTAAGCTGGAACACATGCATTTTTCCCCGAAACACCTGTTTCCCTCCATCAGCAAAGAAGGAAATGCAGGGTGGTAACTCAAATCAAGAGAAAGGAATCACATCAGTTTTCTAGTTTTTCTAGTTCTCAGAGTGTAAATGTAGCAGAGGTTCTCACATGTCACAGATACCTCATGGTCATGAGGAGTAAGTTCCAATCAAAGATAAATGCCTCATGAGACAAAGAAAATTTTGCCACCAATTGTGATATAGTGAAAAAATCACCAAAAGAGACAAAAATGCTGCATTGGGAAGGACATAAACCAGACGGAGTGAGCCCAGAGGAGGGTCATCAAGATGATTAGAGGAATGGAGGAAAGACTGAGAACTGGGTTTGGTCTGGGGCTTGTTCAACCTGGAAAAAAGACAGCTTAAGAGTGACCTAATTATGGCCTTCCAGTACCCAAAGGAAACCTGCAATAAAGATGGAGAGGGGCTTTTTACAAGAGCATGGAGTGACAGAACAAGGGGGAATGGCTACTCTCAGAAAGAGAGTAGATTCAGATTAGCTATTAGGAGGAATTTCTTTGCCATGTGAGTGGTGAGTGAGGCATTGAAACCTGTTGCCCAGAGAAGCTGTGGATGCCCCATCCCTGAAAGTGTTCAAGGCCAGGCTGGATGGGGCTCTGAGCAATCTGGTCTAGTGAAAGGTATCCCTTGCTCATGGCAGGGGGTTTGGAATTAGATAATCTTTATGATCCCTTCCAACACAAACCATTCTATGATTCTGTGATTTCTTCTCCAGATAAAAGAGTGAGAAAAAGCAAAGCAGGAGGAGCCATCTACTGCAAGACTCAAAGTCCATGAGTTGGATGTCCATACCAAGCTGAATGGACAAGATGACTTTCAGCTTTCAACTGCTCTGTGGCATGGATTAAAAGAAATTCCTGTTAAAGGTCTTTCATGTTTATCTGAAAGGTTTCATGTCATGATGTGGTAAATATAAGAGGTTCTCTTGTAGCTCTGAAAATATGGCTGTGATTCCTTAAAGACGTTACTTATCATATTAAATCCTCCTCTGTCCCCCAGAAATGTCACTGCACCAGAAAAACACAGTTTGCTTTCAGAAGAATTACATGACCAAAAAACTAAGGCAAGTTAGAAATATCCTGAGGCTGGCACACAAGGAAGATGATACCAAATGGGGACAGGATGATGAAGAACAAGATGAATGGCGTCATCATGATCTGGCACCACTGTCACATGTTTGTGGTTCACTAAAAGGCACTACAGAGGGATGGAGCAAAAGCAGAACACTTTTCTGGTAATTTAATATTGCTGTTGAATGAACAAGAGTATCTTAGAGTAACTTGACAATTGTGAGAAGAGGGTAGTTTTCAAAGGATATCAGGAACAAGCAAGGAGTCTCTCCAGAAAGCAAAAAAAAAAGGGAACTCATAAACATAAAGGGACGAAAGTGAAAGGAAGAATTGGAGTAACATCTAAGGATCATATATGCAAAGCTTGAAAGTAAAAATGATGATTTATCATGCTTTAACTGGGATGCCATGGTTCATTGTGTGGACAAGGCAAAGTGGCTAAATGGGAATAAGCACACAGGGCTGGAAAGGAAAGTATCTGAAGGGAAAATAAATCAAGGAACCTTGAACCAGGTACTAAATTACTTCGATCTCAAATGTTACAGATATGCATATTGTGCAGGAAACTGGGCCTGGCAGCAAGTCTGTCTGAACAAATCTATCAAGGAAGGATGGGCTTCCAGAGTGGCATCCAGAGCCTGGTTTTCTGAGCCTAGGCAACCAGAAGCTAAAAAGGTGTGTCAATTGCCTTCTATAAATACAGCAGGGAGGAAGGGGAAAGCAAACAGGGGAGAGGAAAGGTTCCTTTTAACCTAAAGCACAGTCTTGGCAGGATAACAAATAGGTACAGACTGCCCACAAATATACCTAGGCTCAAAATTGGAAGGTTTCTTGCCTCTACAGTGATCAGGATCTCTTCCAAAGGCAAAACATAACATTTCTTTGAAAACGGACTTTCAGGCTGAATTCTTTCAAAAGTTTATAAAAGATTTCTTTGATAGCTGTGGGGTTGGCTAATAAACTGAAAGGTCTCTTGTTTCTAAAACAGCTGTCTAGATCCAGAATACTTATAAGAAGGTGCTTTAGAAATATTTATTTATCATGCTTACCTAGAAATAATTCAGCAGGCAATTACACAAAACCCTACTGGTCCCTCCATTGACTTCAGTGAGCTCAAATCCTGTTTGTGAACTTTCCACTCACTTATTGCTATTTTAGCTCCCTGGGAGCAAAGGGAATGGGGAGAAGAGCTCCACAGAGCTGGCACAGAAGTCAACAATGCATTTCTTCCCCCAAATCATATGAAACTAGATAGAAAAAAGATCTGGACTTCATAAGCTCTACCATGGAGCAGCAAAGCTGTTCTGAGAGTGCCACTGGCACCACAGATATGATACAAGAAAGAATTTTTTTTAGAGTGAGGGTAGTAAAACACTGGCATAGGTTGCCCAGAGAGGCAGTGGATGTCGCATCTCTGAAAACATTCAAGGTCAGGTTGGACAAGGGTCTGAGCAACTTGACCTCTAAAGGTCGCTTTCAACCTAAACCATTATATTGTTGTGTTCTTTCTAAACCAGTGCCTGTGCAGAGCTACTCCTGTGCAGCTGCAATGCTCCAGGTTTACGGTGCACTTTATTCTTCAGGAACCTCACTCTGTGCAGAATTTGACAGAAGTTGGCCAGTGTTACTTGCAGTCAGGTGCCCTTGCCCCTGAATATTGATGCTGCATCAAGCTTCACAGAACAAAAACAGAGAGGGACACCTGACATATGCAAATCTTTGAAGCTGCAAATGACTGTGAAACAAAAGCACTAGTGGTTAATTTGCCAAGTGACAGAGAAGACAAAGTGCCAAATTTTCCCTGTGTCTCCCATGCAGCCCAAACTCTTTCCCAGGGTAGCAGCTTTGGAGAGGGATTTAGCTGAGCATTTGACACATGCACTTTTTTGAGCTGTAAGAGTTGTTAATAACTTTTCATAAAAACAGTCCACTTAGTTTTCTCCCTGTTCCATTCCAGCCATTTTCACTGCCTCATTTGCTGGAACTTTTTACTATGATAGGTCATTTCATGTGACTCATTGTGTTGAGATATTTTAGTACATTGTTCAAGACACAGCACTCTGCATTTGAAATAAATGCTGTGGTCTAATTCTCTGACTTTTTTTTTTAAAACTTTGGCAGGTGACTGACTAGGGACAAACTGACTTGCATTTTGTCAGAGAATTCATACTTCTTGGATATGTTTAGAATTAGATGTGGTGCTGTGGGATTTGAACTTCCAGCCATGGACTGATATCCCATTCTTTAGCAGAAATTCATAAATATCTTTTCTTTACATGAGTCTCTTTTACATGACCTTACTGAAGCAATACCAGCATCAGGACCTACTGTGGGCAGCAGGAAGGAGGTCCAAAGGAGGTCATGAAGACAGTGAAGGGTCTAAGGGGGAAACCATACAAAGAGTGGCTGAAGTCACTTGGCTTGTTTAGCCTGGAGGAAGCTGAGGGCAGATCTCATTGCAACCTACAGCTTCCTCACCAGGGAAAGTGGAGGGGCAAGCACTGATCTCTCCTCTCTGGTGACCAGTGACAGGACCCAAGGGAATGGCAGGAAGCTGTGTCAGGGGAGGTTTAGGCTAGGTATCAGGAAAAGGTTCTTTGCCCAGAGGTAGTTGGGAACTGGTCACAGCACCAAACCTGACAGAGTCCAAGAAGAATTTGGACAATGCTCTCAGGCACATGGTGTAATTCTTGGGGTTGTCCTGTGAAGGGCCAGGAGTTGGACTTCATGATCCTTGTGGGTCACTTCCAACTCAGATATTCTATGACCCTATGACAATTTACAAAGGAAAAAATCATTCCTGAATGGAAGTTATTTCTAATCAGTTCAGGACATCCTGAGTGCAGTCCTTTCCTGACTCCATGCTCATTTCCCTGTCTACACAAGCAATACTGAGCTCTCTACACACTGCTGAAGCCGCCGAAACAAAAGCCCTGGGTTTTCTGTGATTTCAGTCAATTCGCTCACTGCCTGCCTCAGGCCAGAGTAGTTTTGCTGAAATAAATGGAGTAGCTAGAGCAGGTTGATCCTGCAGGGCTGTGAAGAGGCTGCCAAGAGAAAGTGAGGACAACCAACAGCTTCCAGTCAGAGACACTTCTCTGTGGGAGCCCTTGGTGATGCATGTATTGTTTGGACCTACTATTCTGTCTTACACAAGGGGATAGGTGAGGGTGACAGTTGGGGGTAGAGCATGGACACAGCTCCCGTGTTGGTGGGCCATCAGGTGTTTTGCCAAGATCTCAAGTGGTCTCAAATGCAGAGAGTGTCTTTCTTCCCTGCTTTTGAAGATGGATGCTACAAGCTGTCCTTTCCCAAGCTGCAAAAGCTGTGCATGTGCTTTAGCTCTATGAAATAAAACTCAATAGTTTCAAAATTCATCTTGATGGCCCTTAGGTACCCCAGAGTGTATTTCATCAGACTCTTCCTTATTTGAATCTGTCTAGCCTGATCAGATTTAAAGCCTTAGATATGATGTCTTAGATTCCTTTCAAAAGCAGAAAGGTTTCAGTTCCTGTGCAGGGCACCACTGACCTCAGGCAAGTTACCCACAAATCTTTGTTTCTTATTACCATCAAAGTGAGACAGAGAACTATTTCAGAGTAATATCAGCATTTGAAAGAGCCTGAATAACCTGAGCAGAAAGAATGAATTATCACCCTGGGTGAGAATTTTCATTTCTATAATTTTTAACAGACTTTACAGAATCAGATGCTCCAAATCTGTCCAGTTCTTTACTGGAAATTACTATTTCTTCTCCTGTAATTTCCTGGTTTATTGCTATTGTCTATTTGCCTTCAGCAACCCAGCCCAAAGGCGATTTATTGGGGGAAGCATGCACAAGACTCTTCTCCACTTAAATTGAGTACTTTGAGTCTCATTTAGAAATACTGTGCAGGAAATTTCTGCCATTTCAGGGAGTAGCATAAACATCTCTGTGTTCAGAGTCATTGAGAATTTGTTGTAACACTTAATTCACTGTTAGAAGGTGCTCAAAACAGAGCAGATGAGCCTAGTTTAAAAGCCAGCATACAGCAGAATGAGGAGCATAACTCTACCACAAGAAATTGCAACTTGTCTCTATTCAAGTTAAAATACACAGAAAAGTTACTTGCTCAGCTTTGAACTAACTCTGAAGCCAGTCTGCCTGATTTCACATCACAGAAATGAATAAAACCAAAGGTAAACCCTTGGTATTTTGTAATGCAAGATGTTTTCCATAAAGCCAGGACAAAATTTTAATTTGTGTGAAACAAGGCTGAAGACCCTTGGCCGTGGCTCAGCATCCCACCCCATTGCACAAGGCAATAACAAAACAAAACCACTGTCCTTCTGCAGCTCACTATTCACTTCATAACACCCAATTACACCTCTCCTGTATTCCTCTGCTTCTCCTCAGGAAATCTCACCATGGCAATGTGCCAGGGAAGGAGCCACAGACCAGACTTGGCTTCAATATGAGCTGAGCTGCACAAGGGACTCAACTTAGGTGCTGGCCAGAAGGAAGCACAGTCATGTCCTGTCCCTGAGGGTCTCCTTGCTCTAGAACCAGACCAGAATCCAGGTTTCACTATTGACGTACATGGGGGGTCTCCATTTATTGGGGTTGCCCTTATCCCAAGTAAGGGGGCAACATGAATGATGGTTAGAAGAGCTCAGGCACAGCAGGCATCAGAAGGCTTGATTCAGAAGGCTTACAAGAGTTTATTTAAGATAGTTTCACAGACAGTTTCCTCATCATGCATAGATCACAGTAGTAGTAGTAGTAGTAGTAGTTCATAGTAGTAGTAGTAGTAGAAGAAATTCTATTCTCAGTAACATCCACACCTTTTAAGTCCTCTCACATCCAACATGTCATGACACTATTCATAGAATCATAGAATCGATTGGGTTGGAAAAGACCTCCGAGATCATCAAGTCCAACCCTTGGTCCAACTCCAGTCCATTTATCAGATCATGGCACTCAGTGCCATGTCCAATCTGCATTTAAAAATCTCCAGGGATGGTGAATCCACCACCTCTCTGGGCAGCCCATTCCAATGCCTGATTACTCTCTCTGGAAAGAATTTTTTTCTGATATCCAACTTAAATTTCCCCTGGCAGAGCTTAAGCCCATGCCCCCTTGTCCTATTGCTGAGTGCCTGGGAGAAGAGACCAGCCCCCACCTGGCTAGAACTTCCCTTCAGGTAGTTCTAGACATTGATGAGGTCACCTCTGAGCCTCCTCTTCTCCAGGCTAAACAACCCCAGCTCCCTCAGCCTCTATTGGCTAGCTCATTCACCTCACATTCACCAAAGCATTTCATTGTCTGCAAGACACCACACACACCACAGGTAGCTCTCTTCTCTTTAAGGGAGAACTCTAAACTGCTTTCCTTAAGGGTTGCACTCACACTCACCCCTATATTTCACAAGATGGGCAGGGCTGCTAGATTTCATGGAAAAAGCATCACCTGACTATTATTTTTCTTTCAGAGTCCTTTTTAATACCTAATTAATTCAAGTAGGGGTGATGATTAAAGTTAAAAACCTACTTAAAAATATAAAGTTAGTACATTGAGGCAAAGAGATGAGCCACAAATACCTTTTCTGACCATTTTCAAGGTAACAGATTGGCTTGTGAGTTCATAGAATGGTTTGGTTTGAATTGGAAGGGATCTAAGATCATCAAGGTCCAACTCCTCTGACATGAGCAGGGACATCTTCCACTAGACCAGGTCGCTCAAAGCCCTATCCAACCTGATCTTGAACACTGCCAGGGATATAGAAAGGACATTTCAAGTAATTTAAAACAAAAAAAAAATCTCTTTTGGGGAGGAGATCTCATCCTTTGCCTTGGCCCTTCCATGTACCTCTTAATTTTTGGCATTTGACAATTGACTTTGGCTGAGGACAAAAAAATGCCAGCCAGGCTTGTCCAGAGGGTGCCACAGACACTGTGAGAGGTATTTCAAACTCACAGGAAGAAACCTCAACATGACAAATTCTGTTCCATCATCCAATGCTATAATTTCTCTGAGTGCCACTAGTGCTGACAGCTGAACAAAACCTGGAAGCCCTCATCTGTACCTCAGACAGAGAATACTTCTACAAAAATATTTGGGTTTCATTTATAGAACAGGGTATGTCACATAACTGTCCTCAAAAACTGTCCTTTTATGACCACCTGCTATACCAAACTGAGAAGACATTTGAAATGTGTACTGTGGCACTCTGCTTTAGATCCAGTATTACTCCAGTGTTACTGTTCATTTCTGTGAACAGTTTGGACAGTGAACTAGATGGTATATTTTAAAAATTTGCTGTCAAAGGGAACATCTCAGTAGATAAATTCAGGCATTAAAAAGCTTGAAAGAAAATCCTAAATGAACCAAACTGCAAGTTAATTGATTACACACACATGCGAAATACTAAACTTGAGAAGAATGAACCAGAGGCACAGACACAAATGAGGAACATGCAGGTTGGCAGCAGTGCAGCAAAAAAGGGCCTGGAGTTATAATGGATCAAAAAATGAAGATGAGCCAACAATATGAGGCTCTCTGTGAGACAGGAGATAATTACTCTGCTCTGGTCCACTCTGGAAAAGCTTCAACTAGACCACTGTGGCTCAATTAGAAAGAACAGAGACAAACTGGGGAGATTAAAGCACAGCACCCAGAATGATGAAAGGATTCAAAACTGTGACCTACAGGCAAAGGCTGAAGAACAGGGACTTATTTTCTCTAATAAAGGGGAAGCCTAAGAGGTTAAAACTTGCAGCTTTCTGTTATGTAAAATGGTCAAAACTGAATTATTGCCCAGTAAAGTGGAAGAAAGATAAAATCACCTTTGCAACAAGAGAAATGTGGGTAGGTTATTGCATACCTGCACAGGTATAGATCCCTTGACATAAACAGGAGATTTCAGACAGACTATATGTACTTAATCCTATGTCACTATTAATTACGCTTAATGGCATTCCCAGGGAGTTGTCCTGCTGGGGATATGCCTGTCTAGATCCATATCTGAGCCCACATTGAGCACAGTATTCTGAGCAGATGGAGTTAGTGCTGGACAGCCAAGAGGGGCTCAGAGTGAAAAGCTGCCATGACTTGCACTGGATCTGACTGTGATTCTTGTTCTGCTAAAAGCAAAGCTCATGTGTGGCCCTACCTAAATCCTGTATCTGACAGCATGGGAAAGGGAGCACGTGCCATGTGGGACCTCTCTTGGTGACTCACAGGAAGGTGCTTCTAGAGAGGGAGTGTGTTTTGTTTTGGGACAGGTGAGTTAAAAAACAGAAGGGGAGGTTCTTTACACCCAGAAGATTGCTGCACTATGTAGGCAAATCTCGGGTTTGTAACACAAGTAACTATCTGAAATAAGGTCACGATTGTTCTTAGGTACACTGGTATTTTTCTGCAGCAAAAAGCTACTTCCAACAGTATCCTTCTGTCCAGTCACAGGCAAAGCACGACATAGAGAAGTACTTAGTGAATTTCTTTTCTAATAACACCTGAGAGCTTGAAATCTGCCAGGGTAAGGGCTTACTACACTCCTACTATTGCCGAAGGGAGTTAAAAGGTTTGGCTCAAATCCACCCTAAAAGGCAGCAGATACAACATCTATCTCCTCTCTGGAGGTGCATCCAGCTGTGCTGCTCCTTTGTGTATGGGCTGTCTTTGTCCTGCATGGCCCATCCATGCAACAGCAAAAGACTGAGACCAAAACCTTTCAACCAAGTCAGTGCTCAGCTTCTGCACAGAAGCTATTTCTGGTGGAGTAGCCTTGATCTCCGTGAGCCGCTGGTATAAGGGAAGTTTGACTGTGTGAAAAGGGATAAAGGAGCAACTCCTTAAACACTGTGACTGAAACAACCTGGGAATGTTCCTCCATGCTGTGAGCAACCTAGCACTCAATCATCTGAAGTACTTGCTCTGACAGGATTTAAGTCCCCATAATTAGGTCTTTCACATAAAAAAAAATCCAAAGCACAGCCTTTCAGTTTTAAATAGTCCTTGCCTGCCTTCACCCTGCTGCCTGGGTTCTGTGTGGCTCTGCCTTGTATATGTGGAGGCTGTGTCATTATCCACCCACAGCAGCAGCGGGACATTTTCCTGGGTCTGAAGTTAACTTTTGTTTTAGTTCAGTTTCTGACACTTTGCTCCCACTCCTGTCCTCAGGAACAGCTCTCGGAGAGGATGAGTCACTTCACAACGTTGGGAAGACAGAAATAAGGAGCTCCTTCTGACTCCAGCACCTTCCTAAAACTGTCTGTGCAGTCTGGGGCATGTGCTGGTGCAGTCCCTGGAGCACTGCAGCCAACACAGACACCTTTCCCTGTCACTGACTGGGGATCTCAAAGGAAATAGGCTTTATGTCAGGTGTCAAGAATTTTCCCCCATTTCCCCAGCTCACAGAAACAAACACAGACTACATTCACTTTTCCTAGCTAAGGTGTGACTGCAAACAAGGAGGCATAAGCCTGCAGGGATGGGCATCAGGAAAAGCAGCAGCTGATGGCTATGGGAGCTGCTGGTGCTTTTTGCTGTACCTTTCACAGATCTCCTTCCTTCTCCCTTGCCTGAGATTGCTCAGGTGATTTCATCCTCTATCTCTGTCCTAAAGGTCTCCTCATTGCCATGCTCTGCATTGCTTTCCTGGCAATATCTCAGTCACAGAGAAGCCCCAAGACACAAATACCTGCAAAGGTGGCAGTGGTGCCATTGATCACCTTTAAGCCCCTGATATGGTGATTGAATAGTGAGAAGGTTGCTGGGTGGCAACTGCCAGCTGGGAATGTGTTCTGGACAGAGGAGGCAGAGAGCTGGCAGCTGATACATAGCTCCACAAGCAGAAGCAAGTTGATTTCAGAGATTTTTTAAAGATTGGAAAGAATTAGTGATAAGTTCTAAACACAATCTGCCATCAGAGGAGAGCTCATGTTCAAAGCAGGAAACTTTTGGACAACTTCAACCACAGATAATCACAATTCTCATCCTTGACACAAAGTTGTTGGTGTGCCTGTATGAGCTTCAGGGTGCTTCAAAGAGAGGTGAGAATTTAGGTGTCCTAAACACAGATGAAATTCAGAATTATTCATAGAAAAGCAACACAAGGCCAAATTTATTGCTTTACTGTGCCTGCAAGAGTATCTGTCTAGTCATGTATAATTGTCAGAATATTTAAATCAGGACATCTCTCTGAACCCTCTGAACTCTCTCTTTGCAAATGCAGGCTGGCAGCCTCACACAACTGGGCTTTCCTGTTGAGTCCCCTGGCACTGCTGTGTGTGTTCCTGGCTAGACACACCACAAGTGAAACCTCTTCTGTGTGAAAGGGTTGGCTGTTCTTGCAGTCTTAGCCAGGAAAGCAAACAAAACTGAAATGCAAATGTTATCTGACCACCTCTAAACTTCAAATGCATTTAAGGTCAAGCTGCAGTGTTGGTATATAGACATATATTAAAAAATAGCAGCAGTTGGAAGGGCAGAGCAAAGAAGCTTCCTGTGGTTATTTTTTCTTTTCCAAGGCTGGATTTCCTGTCCAAGTACAACCAGGATTAGGAGAAAGGCACAATTCTGTGGATCAGGAAAAAGAAAGTAAAAGGATTGAACAGGTAGGAGTTGTGGGTATGACTGAACTCCAAGTCTTCTTTGACAAGCTCAGCCTGGCACTGATCATGCTCCAAGCAGTCCATGGCACATACAATGCCTGTCACACAGCCCTGAGACACACAGGCATTTCCTCACAGGCACTTCCCCAACTCTCCTGTGTAACATGGACCTGCCCATTACTTAATGTTATACCTAACTGAGTAGGAGAGACTGAAAAAAGTACAGTGAAATTAGGCACGAGTTCAAATTGCCATGTCAAACTATAACCTGACATAGATATTGAAGTTAATTATAGAAGTTTCTTTTTTTTTTAACCCACCTACTTCGTTCTCTTTTCTGTGCAAACTCACAATTCAGATATTCTTTGCCCAATGAAGCATTATGCAACTTGTTAATTAAGGCAGGTAGAGACTTTGCAATCATAAATTCTTCCTGAGATGCTGTCCTATAGCACAGGGCTCCCCTGGGCTCCCAAGGGCAAGCAGCTGGTTTTGGCCATATCAGGAGCAAACATTTCCCATCTTCCATGGTGGAGCTCCTTTACCACATTCCCATGGCAACAGGGAGATGAATCTAATAAACACACAACCATCTGACCCACAGAAGCACGAAAGTCGATTTTGTTTGAATACAAATCTTTCTGTGTGAGCACAAAGTCACTAAGGGGTATGTTTTGTCGATGTTCAACACTGGCAATTTCTGTTTGCAGAAAGATTTTACGGTTTTCTGAGTCTGTGGTACATGAAAGGCAACTGATCTTAGGCATGAGAACACATGCAACTCTTAATCATAGAATCACAGAATGCTTTGGGCTGGAAGAAAACTTAAAGATCATCCTATTCCAGTCCCTACACCCACTTGATTAGGTTGCTCAGGGCCTCATCCAACCTGGTCTCAAACACTTCCAGGGGTGGGGCATTCACAACCACTCTGGGCAACCTGTTCCTTTAGACTGGTCCTCCCTTGTCACATCCACTCAGAGTCTCTGAGAGCTCAGCTGGTATGTCAGTAGCACTAATTCAGTTGCTACAGCCCAATCTCCAAACCAGGAAGCACATAATGACCTGCAGCTGGGCATAACCTGTGTTGGGATGGCAGGTGCCCTCCTTCGTTGCTGCACCAAGCAGTCTCTATCCTCAGGACAAGCTCTTATCAAAGCCCTCCTCATGTGTTACCTGTGCTTACAGACAGGGCTCACATAAGCACAAATAACAGCATAAACTGAGCAGCTCACAGGGCTGTGTGAGGCATCTGCTGATCCACTCGAGTGGCACATTTACTGCATGCAATGGCCAAGCAGTGCTCTGACTGGGAGGAAGCTGCTCCAGCAAATCCAAGTGACAGAAGGCCAGTGAGCTAGGACAGTCACCACTCCTCCAGATCCACAGGCAACCTAGACATGGGCATAATTGCATGTAATTGTGACCATGGGACAACGCTGCCTTTTCCTGGAAAGACAGACCTATCCACGTGCCAGCCCACCACAGCAGCAGGCAAATTCATCCCTTACAGCTGGACAGACAGCTGGCATTGGACCCAGTGACTCTATGGCCACTCAAAGATAAGGCTTCAGCCCTGAATGCATAAACCCAGATGTTGCACTGAAAACAAAGCAGTAATTTCCTCCCTTCTTAGGGAAAATGTGACATATGCCACAGCACTGTCTGGGAGCACTGTCTTGTCAGAGGGCACCTTCCTTTCATTTTTAGGGATAAGAGACTCAGCTTTCTCCCACTGCCTCAAACGAGTGCTCCTCCTTGAAAGCTTATGAAAATCGAGCTGGGAGACCTGGATGGTTTCACCTCCTGCCTAGAAATGCCAGGACTGAGAGTGCAGTGGGGCTGACAGCTCAGCAGGCAGCAAAAGCACTGAAAATCAGCTCTGTGGCTTTTCAGAAGCAGGCATGAAGGAAATGACATGTTTTAGGGTTGCTGTCAGAGAGGGAAAGGCTGATTTCATGTCACCTTAACGCTGGAGAAGCCTGACTGGGTTTCATTGTTGCTCTCACCACAACATAAATCTGCCACCCTGCCCAGGTGAGAGGTGGTTATTCATTCACCAAACTTCAAATGCTGGAGGAAGGTCATTTAGCACCTGAGCACAGGCACGTAAATCATCAGCCATGTCGAAGAGACTGAGGAGTTAAAAGGCACTTTGCCTTCTCACACAGCCTCCATGGTGTACAGCAAAGACACCAGCTTTTGCTAAGAGAAGCAAAAATAGCAATGACTGGCAAAGACAAAGAGTTAATTTTTTGCTATCAGCTTCAGTCCTTGGACGGTACCTTGCAATATAGCTTTCTCCTTCAGCCTCTGGAAGTGGAGAGAAAAGAAAACCAAAGTGTTATCCCGGTTTTAATGATCCATTGCTTCAAGTCATCCTCGGGGGAAAGTGCAAACTGAAGCTAAAGAGCATGGAAAATGCAAGGTGTACCCTCAGGACGAGGTCCCCAGTGCATATGTCTTTATGACAGCCTGCTCTTGCTTCATTTGGCATTTAATCACTAAGGCTACTCCTGCTGTGTCTTCTGCATAGCAGAAAATAAGAGTGGTCTGGAGAAATGAAGGTACCAGCTATCTCTGACACTTAAAGCTTTGGTAGATAATGAGTGAGGACAGCAAGGTTAGGGGAACTACAGCATTACAACACTTCCCTCATCAAACACAGAACTTATCAGTCAGAGTAGCCTTACAGCTGCCTTTGCCTGCTGAGAAAAGCAGCTCTGCTGAATGGAATAATTTTTGCAAGGGTCAGTGGAGCTGGTGCTCTTCCATGCTGGACAGCCTTGAAACAAAGAGCAAAGCCAGAACCAAGAAAAAAATGTTTTGTCTCTGTACACAATCCCAAAGACCCACACTCCTAAAAAGACCTCTGCAGGTTTGAAATAAGATATTTGAGAGATGGAGGAAAGGAGATGTTTCCATGCATCAAGTTCTCCCTGTTAGATGAGATGAGCAAAAGGTGACAGATAACTCTCCATGATGGCACAGGGCATAATGCCTCCATAATGCCTCCAGGGCATCCCTCTTTGACCAGAAAGTCAGCCCTGTGGGCTTTGCCTTGGCAGTTGCTGGGAAGATAATACAGAAGCACAGTAGGATGTCACTGCCTTCCAGCTGGCTTATGGAAACCCAAGGCTATTGCAGGAGAGATGAAAGTTTTGTGGAGCAAATCAGATCCTGTCTATTCTTACTCAAGGTAACAAACCTTTCCTATTCCAGGTGATGGAGAGGAAAGCCCCCAGGTGTCTTGGGCTTCTTAGGAAAACTTTGCCTATAGGAGCTCATTTTCCCCCACAATTGAACTTACTCCCTTTTCTCCTTAGATGCCATTTCCACTACAAATTTCAGAAGACTGAAGAGGAGAGGAGATTAAAATAGAATGAATCCCTTAGGCCAGGAAGGCAGCCATTAGTTCATTTTTAACCATGGTTGTGTGACAGAAACTTTCTTGGCACAGCCACTTGGATATGAGAAAGGTCTTGTAGACAGAAGAGCAAGAAGTACTCTAATATTCTTGGCAGAGTTAGGCTAATGATTATACTCAACAATCTTAGAGGTCTTTTCCACCTAAATGATTCTATGACCTTATGAATGTAAGGTTTTGGTGTCTCCTGCTTCATCTCGGCAAACCCCATGTCTTCCAGATGGTAAACAGTGGACTTGTCCCCATGAAGAGAGACTATAAAACAGGGCAGCAAATCACACCTTTTCAGAGGATAGATAAGGTTTTCCACACTTTTCCTCTCTGTTATGATCAATCCAACCTAGCAGAGCAACTGTATTTGTAATATATTGTTACCATCAAGCAACTGGACATTGAAGCAGCACTGCCCCATCACAGAGCATGTTTAAGAGGGGCATGGCAACATGGCAGAGCCATGGCAGAGCCTGTGAGTGCTTGCTGGAACTGCAGTAGGCAAAGCTAGCACTGTGTTTATGGGAAACAGGCTGTGAGGACAGGGCTGATGGAGCATTAGGCAAGTCCTGCAGGGGCTGAGTTGTGCTGGATGGTCATGGAGCAGCTATGTTGCTGAGGCACCAGCCCCTGCAGACCACAGACACCTGGTCGAGGGCACAAACCAACCCAGCTGGGGACACCATCCTCTCCTGTGTTTGGGCTGCAGTTGTGGGTGGTCTGGCCTGGTCATCCGGCTCTGCAACCACACTCCTCAAGGCTCACCACAATATTCCCAGCCAGACACCACCATCATGTTTCCATGGCTTTCATGTTTGATATTAAGCATATATCTACATATCTCAGCTGAAGAGAGGTTTTTCTTTCTGTCTGTCTGGCTTTGTACACTAGCAAAGCAAAGTTTAAACAAGGCTTTACAGATCTTCAGTTTTCTGTTACACTTGCCATATCACAAGTTTCATCACTAAACCGAAAACCAAAGCATTTCTTGTGGCATCGAAGCTGCAAATTGGAATGTCAAGTAAATTGAAGACTTATAGGGTTGTAATTCCCCAGGACAAAAGAGGGGCTGCTTCTATAAAACACTTCTGTCAGCTCCATGGAAATCTTTCCAGCAGGCTCAGCCTCGGAAAGAGGAATTTAAAGCTGGTGATGATTAAAAGTCCAAATTGTGAAAATGGCTATCAGGTCTTGCTTAAAAGGGTAATTTGATCCAAGTCAATAATAGCACAGCTAATGGAAAGGCAGTATGTATTCAATACATAATTTCATCCACTGTCACAAATGCAGAGAGAAACTCCATCACAATCCTGGATATTCATTCTAATCACAAGTTGCAGATCTGCCACTTCACATCAGCACCTATAACCTCTCAGGTCCCCTTCCAAGGAACATTCCGGGCCTAGCATGGAAATAGTTAAATGCAAAAAATGCGGCAAAATCCAAAATAAATTGCCATATTCTGCCTTATTCATACCCAGGTCCAGAGAAGAATCTGTCTTGGAGGTCTGAAAGGTATCATGAGGCTGCACTGCCTCTACTCTCTGCTAGGTTACTTCTCATGCGACTCCAGTCATGCAGTGTTCCCCAAATAGAAGTTCATACCTTTTCACCTTCAGAGCTGGCCTATTTCTGCTCTCTGGTATTCAAAAATAAGTTTCCCTCCTTCCCAGGAAGAAACCGGGCTATAAATATCCACATGCATTTTTCCTGAGTCCTAATGTTTCTTGCAGAAGCATGTGGCTCCTTGTCCAGCAGCAACAAGCCTGGATGGGTTCTGCAATGCCTTTACCAACGTCCTTGTGCTGCTATGGCTGCAGAGAAGGAATGGAGACACAGGCAGGAAGATGTAGCATTGCTTTAGCCATGGTGGTCTAGACACCACTAAAACAAAGTTAGGTTAATCTCTTCTAACTTAATCCCCCTGTTCTCAGCACTGATGAGGCTGCAGCTCAAATCCTGGGTTCAGTTCTGGGTCCCTCGCTAGAAGGACAGTGAGGTGCTGGAGCATGTCCAGAGAAGGGCAACAGAGCTGATGAAAGGTCTGGAGCACAAGTCTTATGAGGAGTGGCTGAAGAAAAGGAGGCTCAGAGGGACATTCTCACCCTCTACAACTACCTGAAAGGAGGTTGTAGTGAGGTGGGGGTCTGTTTCTCCTCCCAAGGAACAAGTGATAGGACAAGAGAAAATGGCCTCACATTGCACCAGGAGATGTATAGATTCAATATTAGGAAAATTCTCTCCACTGAAAAGGTGATCAAGGATTGGAACAGGCTGCCCAGGGAAGTGGTGGAGTTGTCAACCCTGGAAGTGTTCAAAAAAACCCATCTGGGTGTGCTGCTTAGGAACATGGCAGCGTCAGGTTAATAGTTGGACTTGATGTTCTTAACAGTCTTTTTCAACCTTAATAATTCTATGATCTTGAATAAATCAGCTCATTCTGGAGGGAGCCTTGGTTGTAAAAAGTGTACTGACTTGCCAGTGTTTTCAATTGTGTTTTACATTGTGCTCTCAGAAAAATAAAGAAACAGTAAGAATTGTGCAAGGCAAGAGGAGGTCTGAAGGGATGATTTGTCTTGTCCAAGGAATCAGCAGCAGGCTCAGAGCATTGCAGAGGACTCCTGATACCTTGCAGCAATGCACAAGTAGACCATGCTTTTCCTGTCTGAAAAGAGCTTATTAAAGAAATTAAGCAATATAAACCCTGTAGAAGCAGTGATGGAGGCATGTGTGTGATTATAGCCAGTGCCACTGGGGAGGGAGATGAGCTAACTGCTGTGGCACCTCCCCACTCTGAGAAGCACTGATAGTGCTATTTCAGGGGCCTTTAAATCACCTCCCTGTTTTGAACAGTTTTCACACAAAACTAATCCCAGAAGTGTCCATGAGCCAGGCCTGCCAAGAGGGATGCAGAGCAGAGCAGATGTTCAGGGTGGCTGAGGGCACAACCAAGCTAGTAATGAGCAACTTTTATAAGGAACATTAGCTCTCAGTCTTTGAGATGTGAAAAGATTGAGAGGGTGTGCTATGCCCCCCTTGTTTCTCCTGAGAAAAAGTTTTCTTCAGAAAAGCCCTTTAGAAGCATCAAAACGTCCTACCAACAGCTCAGCAGGAACTGCAGTGGCAGAGCCTGTAACCCAATGACAGCCCCAGAGACCCTGAAATCAGCTGCTGGATTAAATGGACTGTGTAGAAACACCAGTTTTGAGTAATTCCAAGAAATACAAGCTCTATGACTAAAAAAAGATTCTCTCAGACTGTAAAACATTTAGCTACCAGCTGGGGTTACTATGGAGAGAGGTGACTGTGTGTGTTCTGTGTGGTAAGGAACACTGAGGGCATGATTTAAATAGTCTGTAAGGTAGAAAAGGAGTCAGGACAAAAATGCATGTAAGTGTAAAAAAGATGGACAGTCACAAATCCAACACCTTTCAGGCTGTTCACTTTGATGAACATGGTGGTATCTCCTTTGCCTTACATTTTCTGGGTCCTGTAAACAGGAGGCACTTGGCCATCAAAAGGAGAAGAAACACTGAGAGGAAAATATTCCTTTGTGAGTGAGCTATAAATGAACATGAGGAGAGGGAGTCAGGTGTCCCTGTGACCTCCTTGTCCTCATTTACTTCTTATCTACAAGGGTGAAAATATAAGCAAGGAGAGCCGAGAGTTTCCTCAGCTGTCCAGCAATGACATGGGTGAAGGGCAAGCACAGTGCAATGAATGTCTGTGGCCAGATAAGAGCTGTGCAGAGAGGCAGATAGATGTGACATTTCTTATCCAGTTATCAAACAGTTTGGGAGTCTGACAGCCGTGCCACATGTTTGATGAGAAAGGAGGGGACTTCCCACACCCTCTCTGCAATGGCTGCTCACCTCTCACTGCAGTGCCTAGATAATAATCCTGTCCAGACTGGGAGGAACATTGCTGGCTTTGTAGGGGCAAAATATTTTCATCTGCTAAAAAAAATGCATATAATTAAAACTAAAAACTATTTTAAGAAAAGCTCATACAAACTGCTGCCAGTGCTGATTAAACTATTGAGCAAGTTTGAAAAGTAAGCAGTACCCTACACACATCTAATCCATGAGCTCACCTAGGAAGCATTCCTTTGTTAGTCTAGTGACTGCAGCCTGAGCAGGGAGAGGACACACACCTCGGCCTTGACAGCACAGTTTTGTAAGAGTAATTTGTTGATCTCACAGCATGAAGCTGAGTTACTGAGAGTGTAGGAGGAATAAATGTTCTGCAGGCGCAGCCCAGCTCCATCAGCTCTAATCAGTAATAGGCGGTTGCAGGCTCTCACCACTGTTTTCCTTTCCTCATAGAAAACAGAAAAAAACAAAGCTGTTTTCCATGAGTGACAGCTTTGGAAAATAAAATCAGATGTTTTGGCCACAAAAATGGGCTGAGCATGAGAATCATCAGTGACTCAGTTCTGTCTCACCTTCCTTACTGCTGGTTTGGTGTCACTGCTGGTGATAGGTGTTCCTCGAGAAGCAGGCAGTAAAGAGGGCTCAGGAGCTCGGTGCATGCCGAGATTGACACGATGATGCTCACAGGAGCCCTGGAGTTGTGCTCACTGGGTGCTGCGTCCTCACCTGCACGAGCCCCTGAGTGTTGGATGGGACACCCTGCAGCCCCCTGAGCTGCAGGCTCCCTCAGTCATCCCACAAAACCATGTCTGAGCCTGATTGCCTTTCCCAGCAGTGGGGGAGTGTGCTATATTTGTGTCTGTACTATTCCCTGTGACAAAGGCTTCATCAAGCACAGGCAGGAGCATTCCACGTGAAGCCAAAAGAAAGGCTGGAGGTAATACTCTAAATTAATAGTCCTTGCTTGTGCTTACACTGGGAAATGTTGCACACATGATGCTGCATCACAGGGACCACAAATCTCCCTTAGAGATGCTCAAGAATAAAAACAGGGACTGCAACTTCTCCAAAGGAGAAGTCCAGATGAAATTTTCCATCTGTAAAGGTGGGAGCATCTGTCAGGCTCCAGTTCTTCCAAGAACATTTACAAAAGGACCAAAACTCAGATTCTTGCCAGAACAAAGGACATTTACCTTCTTTCTAAAATTGTCAGACTCATTTATGGAGAGTGGAATGAGGGACAACAGTCATGGGCAGAGAGGAATGACTGGGACGTGCACAAGCCAGATGTGAATCCCAGCAATAAACACAGCCTTCTCAGCATAGAGACTTAAATGCTCCCCATTTAGGAACTAATTTGATCCAACAGCTCCTCTCAGTTTGTATAGACAGGAATCAGTAATGTAGCAATATGTTTTTTCTACACCTGGGAAGAGGTCCATTAATCTTGGCATATTAATAAACACCATCCATTAGCAGCAAATAGGCTGGAGATCAGATTTCAAGTACAAGGTGGTGATGCTCAGAGCAGCTTTCTGATGCCAGTAGTGAGGTCAGGAGAGGAAAACAATTAAAATCTGACTGAATTCCAGAGGGATTTTGATAATAAGGGGAAATCACAGGGAATTAGCATTTCCCTGGGTGGAGAGAGTTTACAGGCACCCCAGCTGGGGTCCAGACAGTGTCTGCAGCCAAGGCCACAGCTCTCAGTGCAGCTGCAAATCCTCATGCAAAGGGACAGCACCTGGGACAGCAGGGTCAGATGTGACTGGATGGGAAGGGGCTACCAGGCTGGCGTATGCCCACTGGTGTGGAGGGTGGGCTGGGGGGAGTTCCAACCTCTGTGTTTGCTGCATGGCTGATATCACATCTGATCCTGTCCTGCCAAAGGGGCAGCACAAGGGCAGGAGCTACAGCTGGACCACAGGGATCTCTGTCCAGACAGGAATGACAGGTGGGATGCTGCTGGCACTGCACATGGTGTGAGGAAAATCCAAAGACAATAGAATTATGTTGCAAAGCAGCAATCAAGTGAGGTTTCACTGGGTGTTTGGCTGCCATCTGGGAGACAAAAGTCTGTGAGCACATGTTAGTTTGCCAGCTGAACAGAGCTGCATAGAAATAGGTGCAAGAGCACACACCACAGAGCTTCAAAGTCCAAGGGTCAGTAAGGAAATGCCCTCCCAATGCAGGGCATGGCCACAGTGCTGGAGAAGCTCTCAGTGGACAGAGCAAGCTTAGAGAAGCTACTCTCCTCTGTGCTAGTGCTTCACATTACTCATCTCATGTTCCATGTGAGTGAGGCCTGGATACTCTGATCCTTATTAGACCTGTGAAACTCACTCATCATCCCTCAATTTAAATAATACCCTCAGAGTTTAGCAGGATGGAAAGAGGTCACTTTTGATCATGTGGGCTTGGTGACTACCTGCATGAGCTGCAGCGTGGTACGTAGGACAGTCACTGTGACATCAAAGTTGTTCATCAAAGAATAGAGACACATAAACATAGGTCTACTCAGGAAATGTATGTGAATTGTGAGTTTGACCCCCTCCCAACTTTGTGAGTGACAGCTAAGTGTTGATGTACATAACTAGTGTAAGTTTGCTTGGAAGGACCTCAGGAGATCCTCTGGTGAGTGGTGGGTTAACATTAACATTACTTCAGGTGAATCACTGGCATGAATTTCTTCTGAATTCATGGGAAGCTTCTATTTGATCAGACCTCTGCTTGGTGGCAAATAACACATCCAGCAAAGAAAAAGACAAACAGTCCTGTCTCTCACTATGGGCTAAGCTCTGACTTTCAGTGCTCTGCTCTCCATGGACACAGCCCATACATCTCGGTGAAAGAGCTTTGGTTTGCAGGGAAAGGAAGGGGTTAACAAACCCCTCAGCATATGAAGCACCATTAGAAAAGGCAGGACAGCTACTTTCTAGGATCTACAACCTTTAGCCAAGGGACTGAGCCTGCTGTGAATAGGTCCCAGAGCACTACGGGTAGCCAAGACAGTGTGACTAAGTGCTGGCACAATGCCTGGCATACTGGGAGAAAACATCTAGTGCTGTTCTTTAGGGTTTGGGGTTTTTTTGTTTTTCATTGTTGATTTTTTTTACTTGAGAGCTATTAATTATTTTATAGCATCATTTTCAAGCACATGAAGAATTGTCTAATCAGAGTTGTTTATAAAAAAAGCTGAAGAGCTTTATGAAAGACACCATGAAGTTCTGAAGAACAGTTATGAAAGTTACAAATTCGGGAAAATTTATGGATGAAATCCCATTAACATCCTATATGCATATGATTTTTTTTTTCCCCACAAAAATATCCCCCATTTCTGTTATGTACAGTATTTATAAGCCACCTGGATAAGCCTATCCACAACAGTTCCCTTGCTCAGAAACACATGACACAGGCTCAAACCTGTCAGGAATTAAGTTGTATCTTCCCAATAACAACAGCACACAGTGGTTGTGAGGACAATATTATTATAATTTCGGACAGACTCAAATAAATACATTGTCCAACAAATGTTTCTGAACCAGGAAGCAAACTTTACACAACCTTTATTCAAATTTGCTTCAGTTTGATGGTAGCAGGTTTGAGAAGCCAGTGACTTCTGGATACCGCCCTTGCTTCATTTACAGAGCACACAGCACTGCTCAGTGCCATCCAGCAGTGATGCCCAAAGGTGAGTCATAGCCAGCCCACCAGCCAGGGATGGAAGATTTCCCCAGCCCCAAGACAGCCCCACTGCAACCTCTGTTCCTTTCAACTAACAATGCAGCAAAGTTTGGAATATGAGCACTTTATGGTTGATTTTTTAAATTTTTTTTTTTGCTAACTGTCAAAGCACAACCATTGAATAGACTTGCCAAATTAACATGTAAGAATATGTATTTTTCTTGGGATTTTTAAAACCTTTCATATATGGACATAACATGGTCTAACAGTGGAAAAACTGCAAGTTCTGAGATTGGTGTGTGACTGCATTATCAAATAGCCATCTGGGAATGCCTAATAAACAATTGCTTTTAATTTTGAACATCTGTATCCATCAGTCCTGGGCTTTGGCTTTAGTCGAGTAAGGACGGGCTGCAGCCTGAAAGCGATCTTGTCTGGCCCTGCTGCTTCACATGCTGTAATTCTAGCCCTCTGCGACTTGTCCTGGCTGATTTTCCCCTGAAACCTGATCCTTCTTCAACGGATCAAAGGAGTAAAATAGAAGCAAGAAACTTTCGCAGTGAAATTTCAGCTACGGCAGTTTGATCAGCATTTCCAGTTTAATCCTCGCTCCTGGCCACTGGCTGCTGCCTGCAGAGGAGCATGCTGGTGTTTTCACCCTTGTGTTCTCATCCTGCTGGCACAGTGTGCCACAGGTCACTCCTATTTGGAGAGGACTAGTCTGCAAAAGGACTGCCTTGCTCCTAATCACACAGGGGAGTTTTATCAGTGCAATAAAAGTGATTTTGATATGGGATGATTCTGTTGATAAACAGACCTCCTGGGATAAACCAGTATAATCCAAAAATCTAACGAGATTAACATCACCAGCAGAGTGAATCAATACATTACTTACAACTTATCTTCTATGTGGAACAGGGGGACTCTGCTTCTCTGTGAGGTGACTGTGCACCAGGCCCCCATCCCTATGTGACAGCACGTCTCCAGGACAGGAGGGGGTTGGCACCAAATGCACCCCCATCAGCTACCCTGGCCTCTCACAGCATTTGCACAGTCTCCAGCAGGGTGTAGGTAGCAGACAGAGAAGAAACCCTCCTTCCATGGGCATTTCTGCAGGGTGTGAAGAGGAATGGGGGTCCCTAAACCTGCCAGGCTTAGACTCCTTTAAGTGACTGTGGAATGTAGTTTCTTGTGATCACGTGAAAGAGGTATGTCTGGCTCATTCCTTTGCCTAGTATATGAGATGCAAAATTTCCGAAGTTTATGTTTCAAATGCATGCTTAGGCTAAGGAGTGTAAAAAGTGGCTGAAGGCAATGTCTCAGAATACATACTACCACTGGGAGAGCCACATCAACCTATGTGTGCAAGTGAAGCACCCTGCCATCCTTAGCTGCCTCCCTGACATGATGAAGAATTAAGAGCATTCTTAGATGAAAAATGTGCAGAGGTATGGCTTTTTATTAAACCCAGAGGTACCGCTGGAAAAGACAGAGAATCTCTCAGGCACCAAAGCCGTTCTCCCACTTTGAAATCTTCTCAGATGGATATAGCCTGAGAACAGTTGCTCTGAATTTCACAGGACGGTGTCAAATCTGAGCCCACCCAAGAGAAGAAGCCACCGGGTGTGTGGAAGCCAGGCAGGCTGTTAGCAAGTTGCTCAGACATTAGGCACATCTTTGCTAAATTCCTGGCTGCAAGGTAATTACTACAATTTGCTTCCCTTGTCATCATTTTACTACTATATGTGTGTCTTTGTCATGCCAGCCTCTCATTCCAGTTAATCCTTGGTAGTGTTTTGAGTGAAACGCAGCAATCACCATCAATGCAAAGTGGTTTATTTACCATCAAGAAGGAATGAGCTCATTTCTGTCCCTAGCTGAAGGACACCTTGTTTAGGAACACTTCCACAAAGAGCAAACCTGGGAGCAAGACACATCTTCCGGCCATCACCTCACCGTGGGAAGATGTGCTGATACACGGCTGTTTTGTCATGAACTCTCTCCCATCCACTTTCCTTGACCCTATAGATGCTGACACTTTAGTGTCCCTCCAAACTGAGTGTTCAAGAAACTGGAAATGAATTATGACTTTCACAGTAGCCTGAAAATCGGCGTTTCTTTCAGACACACATGAGGCCATAGTTGGTTTAAACCCAAAATATACAGATAATTTTTTGCTCAGAATTAAATATACATCTTTGTCTTTCTGTCACTGATGTTAAGTTACACTTGCACACCAAGCAGTGATGTTCCTCAAAATTTTCCAAGCTGATGAGGTTGAAAATACAAAGTGCCCAACTACTATAAGAACCTTGAATGCAGAAGCCCGGATTTTCATCCTTTTTTAACCTTTACACAGATAGTGTGACTACATCTAGCTATGCACATACCTTATGAAAAGCCCTGGTCTAAAAACTCACTGTTTTGACGAGAGGAGAAGGTCGTCTGTCACCCAGAAAGGTCAGGCTACTGCCATCAAACCCCATCGAAACCAGCAAAGTGGGACCCGATTCTGCAGTCCTGGATTGTGCGGCTGTGCTCAGAAAGAAGAGCCCCACAGAGCAAGGGCTGTAGGGTCAAACCTCGTATAAAACTGCACAAAAGCTTAGGAGCAGAGAAAAGGTTCTTCCCCGGCAGACCCCTAGCAGAGCCAACCTTCCACCTCCCCAAGCCCTGGGGGCTCCCCACTGCCACCACCCTCCAGTCCCTGCAGCCGGGAGGAAAGCGAACATTCTCATGCAAATGAGGATGATTTCCCACCAGGAAATCCACTTTGTTTCCAGATTCCTATCTCCAGCCCTGCCACATCAAGCTTTGAATGCAGAAGAGGATGAATGACCTAAAAGAAACGAAATTAAGAGTTAGCATAAAATCCCACCCACTGGTCCCCTTTACTGGGAAGCAAGATTTAGCAACACAGACAAAACCCACACAGACTAGCAAGTGAGGAGGTAAATGTAGACATATAGATAGTGCGTGTTGTAGGCACAGATCTAATGTTCTTACTCTGCAGCTACAGCCCAGGGTAGTATCACATCAATGCTTCCAGCTTTAACCCCTCTCTACACCCCACCTTTTAGCATCAGTTTGATATTTCAATCATGTAATAAGAACAGATATGCCCATAGTTGTTATTGTACCTATGGGTATAAACTTCTGAGTTATGGACACACAGAGGCACTGCTGACCACAAAGCCTCTCATTTCATGAAAGAACCCGCTCTGAAAGAATTGGAGAGAGGTCTGTCCTGCACGGGGTGTCAGTGGCCACAAAAGTGAAACTATCTGGCTGCTGCTTATCACAGACTGTGGCTTACCACTGTCACGAGAGCAAACCTGAAGAAAACTCCTTTCTCTCAAACATAAATATTGAAAAATTCAAGGGAATAGGGGTAGGGGGAAAGTGCAACTTATTCCTTTCCTCAAGTGGCACGGAAAGAAATTTCTATCCATGCACCAGGCTACCCAAATCAAGCACTTAAAAACATAGAATCATGGACAGATCAAACTGGGCATTTTTCCTTTCTGCAGCCAAGGAATAAAATGTGTGAGTGAACTGCAGTAAGTTACACTGATTCTAGTAAAATGTGGCCTCCCTTAGAGTACCTTTTTTTTTTCTCTTACTGCAAGGAATTTATGATGATTCTTTATTGTGGTGCTAAAAAAGGCTTACAACCTTTCCAACATAGTGTAAGGAAAAGGAGCTTCATTAAATTATTGCTGCAAAACCAGAAAACCATATAAGAGGACATTGCTTCAAAGTCTGCACCCACTTGCACTTGTGCCATCCCACTGCAGTGTGTGAAGTTACATGAAGGCTAAAAAAACTAGCAAGAATATGTAGCCTAATTCTAATGCATAAAAGTGTTTTAACAAACATTTTGCCAGAAGTACTAAGGAGTTTTAATTACTTTTCTCCCATCAAAGATGACTTATCCTGTGTTTGGCACACTCTACAGAGAGTACTTTCTACACAGAGAGCATCTACTCAATCTACTCATACCTGTGATGGCTGGGTCTGCGGAAGGGCAGAAGGTGGTTCCCTGGGTGGTTTCCTTTTCAGGCTGCCCAGACAGGACACCCTCACACTGCCAGAGGGTTCAACTTGGTCTTGAGGTAGGAGTGCACAAGTAGTCTCCTCAATTCAACAGAAAATGACGGAGACGAGTGTGCCTTTCTGTAAGTTTTCCTACATTTCCAGTATTTGCCGCTAAGGATGCACAAGTGCTATTACAGAACTCTGGCTCCCACCAGAAAAAACACCTTTAGCAGAAGCTGAACTTGGCCTGTGCAGAGTAAAGAAAAGGTGCAACCTTTCCTCAACTGAAGACATCTGTGTGGGCATGTGGACACATCAGGCAAAGACTCTGTTTGCCCAGCAGTGTGCACACGGACTGTGAGATGAGTTGGTGGTTGACCTTCCATTGATACTCTCACTTGCTCAGTGTCACTGCTTCTGCTGCCAAAAGCTTACAGCAAACAGACTGGGATCAAATGAACGTGAGTCAAAGGGCCAGACAGATAAAGCATAGGGAGGTCCACATGAAACCAGTCTTCTGTCTGAACACCTGGTGTATGCTGTTGGGCACCTGTTCCAAGCTGGGGCACCTGACTGGCCCAGGCAGAGGGCAGATGCTCTGGGTACACTTGGGTAGATGCAGCTGTGGGGTGGAGTTGATCCGTGTGACATCCTCACACCCTGAGGCGTCAGCCTGGCCCTGTCAGGGTGCCTGAGTCACAGAAGGGTGGGATGTGCCACACCTTATGTCCCCCCTCCACCAAAGCAAGCCCAACAATGTGACACAAAACAAAACGAGTTACAGCTCTGATCCCACCATCTGACCCCGATGGGTGGGTGGGTGGGTGGACTCCCACAGTGATCTCACTCTGTCGGCTTACTCACAGCTTCACAAGTAGCAGAGAAAGGTCACGCTCAGTTAAAACCGAAATGTGCTTTCTTGCAGCTTTCCCCCACTGGGCCAGAGGCTGTAGCCCTTACTTGGGCAAAGGTCCAATTGGAAATAATGAATGTAATTACCTTGTAAGCACCTCTGTGGAAAATATTGGTCTAGTTAATTATACAGGGATGCAGTACTAACTCATTTCCCAGTGTTTAAAATACAAATATTAATGCTTTCTCCTTTGGGGTTTTGAGAAGATTAGTTATTGCTGTAGTCAAACAGAATTGATAAGTTTTGCAGTCATTGCAATCATTTTAATGACAAGGTTTCCAATGCAGATTTTAACATCACTGGCTGGCATCATGCAGATGATGATGATGCACAGAGCTGGGGGGGAAGAGTGCCTCTGCAAAATGAGATCTTTGACCACGGCCCTTTAAGCATCCAGAACTGAGATCTTTTTCAAAGGATGTTTGCTTTTAGTGTTCTCAAAATGAGGATAAGAAATTCACCCTTTGAATAACAAGGGAATTGAAATTTGAATATCAGGAGAATTGAGAAAGATATCAAACACCTCGGATTTAGGTACCTTTCAAGAAATCCTAGCGAAATTATCTAAGTGAAGATGCCCCCATCTTTAATTAGTGATCATAGGAAGCAGCCTAATAAACTCACAGCATGGACTGAGTGTGTACTCTAGCATTTGAAGCCTTCAAAATGCAAATACAGGTATTTTCACATTAACTCTGATTGACTTTCCAGGTGTTGGACTAGGAACCTGCTATTTCTATGTCAATCTGTCTAAAAAAGCCCCATTGCTTTCAGTCAGCAGCTGGCAGAACCCTCTGCGAGCAAATAAGCAATAGCCATTAAATGTGCCTTGCTTGCCTTGGTATTTGTTAACATTTCTGAACAATCTGTACCCAAGCAGATAGTCGTAGGTCAGAAAAAGAAAAGGCTGGACTCCTTTCTCACTTCCCTGAGACAAAAGATACATCAGTGCTTTGGGCATAAGCATTATTGTTCAGTAAAAATAATCACAGTAATGCATTTTGCCCCAGGCCACCTCTCCTGCCAGTAGCTGCTGCCATAGGCAGCTTCACAGCACCTTGTGCACCTGCCCAAGCAGCTGATTCTTGGAGCAGTACAGGGCTAATGCCCTGGTGGGGATCCCCTGCATGGAGAGGCCTTGACTTCTTGCAGTGCTATGGGAATTAATAAGGCCAGTAATTAGGAAATCCGGCTTGGCAGCTTCGGACACTCCTGTTCAAAAGCAAGCAATGCCCACACCCATGCCCTGCTGCAGCAAACAGGGCCATGCACCCCAAGCAAAGTGGGAATCGTTAATAAAACTGGTTTTACTTAAATATTTTCTAGAAAAATAAGCCTTACTGCCTGTGCTACTTTTCAGTTTTCTGCCTGCTTTGCTGCTACAGCAACCCACTGGAAACCCAAGCTCACCATGCACAAGCCACAGAAGCTTCTTGTGCTCAAAAGCAACAAGGATGGATTAGTCACCACCTTGAATTTTGAGTACATTTCCACATGCCATGCACAGAAAAACTAAGGAAGCAGCTACCCCGAAGGGAAATAAAACCACCATCCCCTGAAAGTTGCCAGACAGGTATTTCAGCCAGGGGAAAACACAAATCCAAATAAAAGCATGTGCAGGCAGGGGGGCAAACTCTGGTCTAGTTCAATGCCGTCCAGGTGTACTGCTGCAACCCAAGGACAAGTCTCCATGAATCACAACACTGGTCTCACAAGTGTCAGCATAGAGTCTTTTAATACTTTACATAAAAAACTGCATACACTGCTCATATTTTTATGTAAACATCATATACATCTCAGTTTTTGCCATGTCAGTTTTATTAAAAACAGTCTCAGTACCACTGTGAGGGAAGAGGGAAAAAAGTAAACAAACATAACTGGATATATTTGTTCTCTGAACCAGAGAAACACAAGATTATTTTCACCCAGGCTAATCACCTTGTGAAAATAAGTTTTAAATAAATCTCAATTCTTTAAACTGCCCTTTAGTGCTAAAGTCTGATGTACTTGCTGCATAAGGAACAGTGCTTTCACCCATTTTTTTCCAAGGCAAAGAAATATACAGTGGTTTTATTGTCTTGGTTTAAATTGATTTCAACACAAGACCCAGATGAGGTTACTGAGTAAGAATGTTTCCAATGCTACAGTGTTGTATGCAGATGAGTGCACTGAGTGTTTCATTTAATAATAAAAAAAATCCACCAAGTTGTGCAAAGTAACTTCTTTTGAAAATAAACTTTTAAATAAACCCAAATCAACACACTTGCAGAAGACAACATTAAAGGAAAGAGCAGGCACCAAGATCATAATATGGCAATATCATCCCCTTGCTTATCCTGCCTCATCTGGCAAGAGGTGGATGTCCAGCAAGGAGGACAGTTCAGCTTTACTTCTGGCCTGGTGGCTTCTGCAGCTGGAGTCAGTTCAAGACTCACGTTATCAGCAGGCATCAGTCACTCAGGGCAAGTTCCTTTGCACAACACAAGTCCCAGCTGGGCATCCCCTCCCCACCTCACTTTAAATAAGCACCCCCTGCACTACCCCAGTTTGCACAAGACAGAAAAGGTAAGATATATACAGGCTTCGTTTGGGATGACCCTTCCCTCCCAGTCTCGGTCTTCAGGGCACTAACTTTCACAACAGGTCAGGCTCAGGCCGAAACACGTGCGGGAGAGGTGAGGATGTTGCAGGCAGCCTGGGAGATGCAGCCCCTTCCCCCAGCCCGCCTGGGGGGAGGCACATGCAGGCAGGAGGCAGAAGTCCCTTCGAGCATCGGCTCCACCGCCCTCCTCTTGCAAAACAGAGGAGGCTGCCTGGGAGCGGGGAGCAGCAAGTAGTGGCAAAGGGGAAGAGCCGGGTGCAAGGTTTGCTCAGTCCAGTCTCAGCAGCTTTTTGTAGTCGAGTCCGCGACTAACTCGCAGGGGCCGGTGGTAGGGGAAGGCTTCTCCCCACTTTTATTCCCAAGACTCAGGGCATGCAATCCCCCCCTCCCTCTCTCCCCACGGCTGAGCCAGCACAACCCTTTTCGGCCAAGGCTCAGGGAGCGTGCTGCTCCCTCCCTTAGTCCCCACCCCGATTCATCGCCAGCCCCCCGCGGAGGGGACGGGCAGATGCCATGTGCGTGCATAACCCAGCTCCTCTCCACCTGCCAACAGGTGACCCAGGCGCTGCGCCCATCGCCGCGCTCCGGACACGCCCTATAGGACTTTGCAGCAGTTGATGCAGCCGTTCTGGGTGCCGTAGCGCTTCTGCAGGGCTGCCCGGGTGGCCGTCTCGAAGACCTCCCGGACACCCTCCTTGGTCTTGGCCGAGCACTCCAGGTAGTCGTAGGCCTGGATGCGGATGGCCATGGCGCGGCCGTCCTCGGTGCGCACCGGCTCCTGCTTCATGCGGGCCAGCTCGTTCCGCACGTGCTCGTCGTTGCGCAGGTCCTTCTTGTTGGCCACCAGGATGATTGGGACGTTGGGGCAGAAGTGCTTGACTTCGGGCACCCACTTCTCCGGGATGTTCTCCAGCGAGTCCGGGCTGTCCACGGAGAAGCACATGAGAATCACGTCGGTGTCCGGATAGGAAAGGGGGCGCAGGCGGTCATAGTCCTCTTGCCCAGCCGTGTCCCACAGGGCCAGCTCCACCTGCTTGCCGTCCACCTCGATGTCCGCCACGTAGTTTTCGAAGACGGTGGGCACGTACACCTCGGGGAACTCGTCCTTGCTGAAGACGATGAGGAGGCAAGTCTTGCCACAGGCACCGTCCCCCACCACCACCAGCTTCTTGCGGATGGCGGCCATGGCCAGGCTCGCCAAGCTGGCCTTGCCGTGCAGCAGGACGATGGCAGCGCCCTCCTCCCCGCGGCCGCCGCCGCCGCCGCCTCCCGCTCCCTCTCGCTTCTCACAAGGCACCGTGGCGAGCCGGCCCGCGCAGGCAGGCGGGCGCGTCCTCCTCTCTCCGCGCACTGGCACCGCGCCTCCGGACCCTGCCTCGGGGGAGCGCTGCAGCTGCAGGGCAGCACGGTCGGTCCCGGAGCCCCGCGGGGGAAGCGCTGCCGCCGGTACTCGCCCTCACCTCACCCGCCCGAGCCGCCACTGCCGCAAGCTGCGGCCCTGCGCCGCTATTTAAAGGCGCTCGCGACTTTCTTAATATAGCCGGCCAATGGGAAGGCAGGGAGTGAGGTCATCCCCGGCGGGGAGCGCCGCGATTGGCGGGCGCCCGCGGGCGGGGGCGGGGCCGAGAGAGCGCGGGGGCGCCGCCCGGGCCGGGCCGGGCCGGGCCGAGTCGGGCCGGGCTGGGCTGGACCGTGAGGGCTCCCGGTAGCCGGGAGGGGCGGCCGGGAGGGGCGGCCGGGCGGGGGCCGCGGGGGCGGGGAGGGGCGCGGGCGGGACGCGGGCACAGCCACAGTCACACGGTCTGTGCCCTCCTGGCGCGGGGGCACCCCGGCTTGGCGGCAGGGCAGGGCCAGCCCCCGCCGTAGTCCCACCGCTCGGGATGGCCGGTGTGAAGAGTCTGGACGGACGACCCAGAGAAACAGAGAGAGGGAATGCCGCTGGGCCCCCGGTGCTGCTTTAAAGCCCAGGCAAAGTGAACTGAGTGTTGCAGGCGGTTTAATAAAACAAAAGCCTCCGCTGGGTGCTGCTGGAAAAGCGCTGGAGTCGACTCCCTGCCTTAAAAAACTCATCATGCTCGAGTCTGTCTTGCCAGCGCTTCGCCGAGAGGGAGAGGAGGAACCGCGAACCGCGAGAAGCAGCAGGCTCGAACTGAAACGGCCTCTTGCTCTCCATTTAAAGAGATATCGCAAAGTCACAGTGGTAAAAAAAAAAAAAAGAACGTGGGAATAAAGGAGCATACGGAGCTGTAGTGGGGGTGTGCTGGGCAGAGCATGTGTGACCCTCAGCACAGGCTGCGGCGCTGGTGCCGCCGGGCACTGCCCGCGGGCACATCACACCGACACCCCGGGGCACGGCGACCCTCCGTGTCCCCGCGGCACTGGGTGCTGTCCCGAGCCTTGTCCCTGCGAGCATTCCCCCCTCCATGTCCTGTGGCTACTGCTTCTCGGAGTTGCGTCCGAAATGTCCCGTTTTCCCAGCCAGCCCGGGCATTAGTGAGAACAAAAACGAGCTGTTCGAACAATGCGGTTGTTATTAAAAACTGTGTTTAAAAATACCCACTTGAAGAGCGAACGCATCAGTGAGTGCATCAAAGTGCCTGCGGAGATGCCACAGGGAGTGTGTCAATAGGGCAAATGGTTCAGTTAACCCGAGACATTAAAATAAAACTAATTTTCTGTGAGATTTTTGTAATCCACACTTTTCTCCCTGTCAACAGAGCGTATTCCTCGATAGGCATGGCCGGATTTGTACCTTATTCTTACTGGGTTTATGTGAAGTGAGCATAATGATTTCAAACTGAGGTTTGAAAGAACCCAGCAATAAAGTGTAGCCATGGACAGAGGTGCTCTACAGCACCTGTGAGCTTTTGAAGGGCTAAATTTCTGGTTTGCATCATCCCTTTGCATTTATTGTCACTGCTCACAGGTTTAAGTTCTTCACGAAACTGTGTGGAAATCATCCCCATTGCTGGCATATCCTTCCGGCGACGGAGCACTGGCAGCTCGTGGCTTATTTTCTTTATAACGCCGAGTACGTCAGGTCCGGACGGCCGGAGAGAGCGCATTCGCCGGGTATTTTTTGCTGGATAATGTAAATCCAAACAAACGCGCCGTTCCCGACCCCGCTGCGTTGGGATCACGGTGGGTTTCCGGCGCCCTCTCGCGGCCACCTCGCACCCTGCACGTTCCTGTTCCTGAGAAAATCCACCTCGGAGGCGGCAGCAGAAGCTGCAAGTGCCTCATGATCCAGAGAGGTGCTGCTTAAATATGCTTCTGATTCGCTTTTTATTTCCCTTTTGAATCATGGCTGGATTTTGAGGGTTTGTTTTTCATATAGCAAAACGTTTCGTTAAATTAAAAAAAAAATCATCCGAGTAAGCAATTGCGCTGATGACGCCGAGCTGGGAGGGAGTGTCGACCTGCTGGAAGGCAGGAGGGCTCTGCAGAGGGATCTGGATAGACTTGAGAGATGGGCTGATTCCAATGGGATGAAGTTCAATAAGGCCAAATGCCGGGTCCTGCACTTTGGCCACAACAACCCCCTGCAGCGCTCCAGGCTGGGCACAGAGTGGCTGGAGAGCAGCCAGGCAGAAAGGGACCTTGGAGTACTAATTGACAGGAAGCTCAACATGAGCCAACAGTGTGCCCAGGTGGCCAAGAAGGCCAATGGGATCCTGTCCTGTATCAAAAATAGCGTGGCCAGCAGGCCCAGGGAAGTGATCCTTCCCCTGTACTCTGCATTGGTGAGGCCACACCTTGAGTGCTGTGTTCAGTTCTGGGCCCCTCAGTTCAGAAAGGATATTGAGGTGCTGGAGCGAGTCCAGAGAAGAGCAACAAGGCTGGTGAAGGGACTGGAGCACAAGCCCTATGGGGAGAGGCTGAGGGAGCTGGGGTTGTTTAGAGTGGAGAAGAGGAGGCTCAGAGGTGACCTCATTACTGTCTATAACTACCTGAAGGAAAGTTCTAGCCAGGTGGGGGCTGGTGTCTTCTCCCAGGCACTCAGCAATAGGACAAGGGGGCACGGGCTTAAGCTCTGCCAGGGGAAATTTAAGTTGGAGATCAGAAAAAAATTCTTTCCAGAGAGAGTAATCAGGCATTGGAATAGGCTGCCCAGAGAGGTGGTGGATTCACCATCCCTGGAGATTTTTAAATGCAGATTGGCATGGTGCTGAGTGCCATGATCTGATAAATGGACTAGAGTTGGACCAAGGGTTGGACTCGGTGATCTTGGAGGTCTTTTCCAACCCAATTGATTCTATGATTCTATGATCATCTCATCTGTGCTGTGCCATGGAAGGCAGGGAAATAATCAGCTCGTTCATTTCAAAGCACGCGGCTCTGTTGTTCACCCCAGAGTGCTGCAGGTAATTGCCCGTGTGCCTCGGTGTGGAGGAAGAAAACCGGGTGTCCCACATACATACTCCTTAACTCTTACACTTCAAAGCAGAGTGGCCTCATCCAAAACTGTCTGCTGTCTCAGGAAAAGGAAAACACTGGTGCTAAAGAAAGACTTCCCAAATGTCCAGCTAACCCAAGTCAAACCGATATCAGAGACTCTTCTTGCAGCTGAACAGAGCAGATATATTTCCATCATACAGTTATGATCTGAGCAGTAACTGACTCATTTTCTAGTGGAGTCTCACATCTGTAGCTTTCCACACAGTTATGCTGAAGGCAAAGGGCCTGATGTTTCATCTCTCGCTTTGCAAGAAAGACCTTAGCAACGTCTATGTAATTCCTTGACCTAGGGTTTCAAATGCCTTTTTTCCTTTTTTTTGAGAGAGAGAGACCTTATATCAGAAGACTCTCCCTGTATCTGACTCAGGCTGAGATCACATTCATTTCACTGTCCTGGGGTACAATCCAGCAACAGCCTCTATGGGGAACATCTAAGTCACTGTGATTATCACACATTTATGCTTAAATGTGTAATACTTTGGACTTTGTTGTGGCCTGGGTTTCATGCTTAATGTAAATTTGTTACATGCCATCCTTCTCCTGCAGTGGGTTTAGCCCATAAATATCAGTGCGCTATGTGGTACCTGCCCTGAGCTAAGAGGAAGTGAGGAGGCTCTTAATTTATATTACGTTTCAGTTATATATATTTGCTTCTCTACAGTGGAGCATTTCTTCTTTAGGCCACACCTGAAAGTATGAAGTGAATCAGTTTACAGAACAGTGAAAATCAGGGATAAAGTTGTACATAGTAGTCCTTTTCTTTTCTGCTTGGACTGAGGCATCAAGGAAGGTGTGGATCATACCAGCACGGCTGTGCTGTGGGTGGCACAGGAAGAGGCACAGCAGTGGTACTGTAAATGAGCACTTTGGATAATAATCTGTGGAAGCACTTAGGGTTCCTTCTTGGGGTGGTACCTGAGAGCAGAAGCAGAAAACTTGGAAAGAAATCAATGAAAAGAGGCTCTGGGATTAAGTGGTTTTTTTTCTCCTCAGGGAGTTTTGTATAGGGCCTGCTCTGTAAGTCCTGTACAAGCCATGGGCATGGTCTGGAAAGCACCAGTGCGTGTAGGCAGCTCACATATTTTAGGGCTGAATTTGAACTTTATGTTGTAACTTTTATATTTTCTGATTGAATTTGCAAAATAGGCTAAACTATAGTTCTCTAAGCAAGCTGAATCTTCACTTCTAGGTATCCCTAAATGTGCACTAAGCAGAATATTAGTTCTGCTGCATGGCTTGATTGATTGATAAAGAAAGTAGGAGAAGGAAGACATCAGTTGTTTGCTTTCATTGCTTGTGCTGATGGTTTTGAGATTAAAACTCAGCTTTGGGGGCTTTTTTCCTTGATTTAATCCAATTGGCATTTTTTGTTGCAGAGAAGACAACTCTAGTCAATTACTGGAGATTGTTTCCAGATTATATTCCCCCCTTGTTCTTTTTGCTAAACCGAATTTCTAAAGGGCATGTCTGTAACTCAGATAATTTGTATTCAAGCATAAATCTGTACTAAAAGTATGAAAGCTCAGTGGGGAAGGTAATCTTTCTCCTTTTTGTCAATAAGTAGGCAAGTAAGTACGTTGCCTGCTGTGGCATAACATGCTGAGGGAGCCATATGTGCCATAATGGCATATTGAGTCCTGCATGCTGACTTGTAGCACAAGCATCAGGCATCCTGCAGTCCTCATGCAGGCAACGCTTCTCAAAAAAGTAAGGAAATCAAGAGGTAGATAAATATGAGCAGTTCAGGGGCTAGTGTGAAAAAGCTCTGAGTAGATGTGGGAGGACAGGCAGAAATGGTAAGTACCTGTCTCTCTAAGCTGCTAAGAGTTTCTGGCACATAGAGGAACCAGACCACTTGTGTGTCACAGCAGGTCCATTGCTTGCCAGGGTCCCTGAAGAAAACAAGTGTTTAAGTCTCAGATCCTCTTGTGATCAGTGCTCTCAGCAGAGAAGCCAGACTGATCTGCCTAGAAACTGGAATGCCAAGGCACAATAGAAGATGAAAAGACCTATGTATTTTCATGCAGAGGTTTAGGCTAAGTACAGTGCACATGAAAGCATGTGATCCCAAAAAGGAAATGCCTTCATGATCCTAACGAGCTCTATGGGACCCACTGACATTGCTCTTCCAGGGAATAAGGAAGAAAAGGCAGAAGCTGATGGCTTTAATTTTGTCAGGCTCCTATGGCAAGACTATCAGATTCATACTTTAATAAGACTCAGGAAATATGGTCTGGCAGAGTAAAATTAGACAACCACAATAAATTAAAGTGGCCTCATTTCCATCTGAATTCAAATTAAACAAAAACAAATTCCTCATCCTTAGAATAAAGTTTTAGACCTTCAACCCCTCTTCTTAGTTGAAGAACCCTTCTGTATCTCTACAAAATAAATGGCCTGACTACGTAACTATACCAATCATGTTACATATGTACATCACCAATAATGCCTTTGGAAACAGTTGTCTCTGCAGAGAGATCAAATTAATCCACCTCTGGTTTGTTCCCTTTGTTCTCAGTTTTTAGTGGTTGCAGACACCTAGGCAGTATTTGTCTACTAGGAACACTGAGACAGACTAAAAATTGCTTGTCCAGTGTGAACATGATAGCAGGGAGTCCAGTCTCCATCTCTGGAGTTCAAGATAGCATCCTTAGCACTGAGAAGCTCTTCCTTTATGGGCTCTCAAGTGGATAGACTTCATTTCACTACTCAGGATGGTCAGACACTGGAAAAGGCTGCCCACAGATTCTATGGAGTCTCCATCCTTGGACATATTCAAAACTCAACTGGACATAGTCCTGAGCAATCTACTGCAGTTGATCCTGCTCTAAGCAGGGCATAGTGGACTAGATAATCCCTTCTCACCTCATTGATTCTTTAATTCTGCAATTCATTTATTTATGATGCCTCAGCAGATCTGGAAAGTGATGTCTTTGAGCATCTCCCTGAAAGGTCTACTGTTTCATGCTCCAGCATTGTCAGGCCCTTGCTCCCCCAGGTGGTTTGGCACACTCAGTACTGAAAGGCTCAGGCAGGATGAGTCTTTTGCAATAGAAACAAGGAAATTCCTGAAGTAAACATGTGATTTGTTAATGATGTGTGTAACTTCCACTTTAATGCCAGTAAAGTAGGTTTCCTTAAAAAACATGATGTCATATGATTCTCCTTGTGGATTGGTTGGCTATAATGAGATACATTAACGTATTCCTTTAATCACTGTGGTCTTCATGGTGGTCTTTGAAGTGTGGTGGTCAGTTCTCTCTGCAAGGGAACCAGTGACCTGAGGAAGCTGAGGTAGAAACAATATTAGAATAAACAAATCTATTACTGAACATTGAGAAAGAGAAGGTGATTGATGCTGGAAATTACTACACTGTAAAAGATAGTAACAAAATTCTATCTCATATAAATTAACCGTGACTTTCTTAAGAACTTTTTTAACTGCCACATTACAATAGACTATGAGCAAAAGGAGTATGGATCTACACAGGATAGCTATTGCCTTTGGTAAAATTACACTAGAATTCATAGGAAAAATGTCAATAAATGTGATTTGGAAAGTTGTTCACTACAGTCTTTTATATTCCATCTCATCACAAAGTTAAGGAATTCAGTCTAGAAAATGAAATCTGCTATGGGCTGAACGCTGACCATAAGCAATGTCTGAGATGATAAAACAGAAATATAGGGCACTGCAGGAGTCTTGGTTACATCCAGGCTTGGCTTATACCTTTATTTTTTGATCTATAATAATAGGCAATAGCAAGGTACTCACAATTTCAGAAGATTCTGATACTAGAGAAATTAAAAGGGGAAAAAATAGGGAACAAAGGTAAGAAAGGAGTATGGAGAGAACAAAAAATAGATAAGGGAAAGAATTCAAAACTAATGGGATTTCTCGTCCCAAGCTTAAAAAAATTCATCATCATAATAAGCTATTTTGTACTTCACCTTGGTTTTCAAGGCCTGGCTGGTCTTAGGAGAAAGCTAACTGTACTTGAATATCACCCCTGTGAACAGATATGCCTCCTCTTTCTTTGCTCTGTATCATGAACAGCTTCCTGAGTCCTACAAGCCAATTGTGATGCTTACACTACTGACACAGAGTTATATGGGAAAGAGATCAAACTGATTCTCTTGGACTTGGCAGGGAAGAATTAAGTCAGTCACTGAAATCTCTACTCAGTGTTCTACAAGGACATTGATTTTATTTTAATGTGCTTCTTTGTGGACTGGCCTGACTCACAGCAAAACATCCTTGATTTTTGGGTTCCAGAAATCAAAGTGTTCTGCCCATAGTATCTATTATTCCTGTGGCTGCCAAGATAGAACTAAAGGGAGATGAAGGTATTAAGAAGAAACTAATTACACCAGGACACAAGCCAATTAACACTACAGAAGGAAAAGCCTTAGCTGCCAGCACTGGGGCATATGCTTACCTGGAGTGTTCTGCCAAGACAAAAGAATGTGATGATAGAGGCTTGGAGATCATTAACCAGTGTGCATTAAATGAGAAAAGAAGGAGAAAGACACTACAGGCACTGCCAAATTTTGTGAGAGGTGAATATTATTTTGTTGTTGGATTTCGTCATGTGGAAGGGTAAGTAGATATATTTGTTGCTGCTGTGTTTGTGATTTAAAGGCTGTGTTTTATTTTATAGGAGGAAAACATCCCTTATATCTGCAGAGCATCACACTTGAAAGGTTGGATTTATTTCCTTCTCCACCTCCAACACAAGCTGAAGAGCATAATTTCAGATTTGGGATGAGTACCAGTCTAGAGAAATGGAAATTACCAAACTACCATTCTTCACAGAGTTTTTTTGGTCAAGGGAGATGCACACAGACTAGGATAGAAACATAAACCAGTGCTACTGGGACAAGCACAGGAACATGTATCTTAGTGAATCTAATCCCAAGTTCCTGGTAGCAAGACTTGGTGGCAAGCAGCTGTGCTGACAAGGTTTCCCAGTATGCACTCCCTTCCATACACTTCCTTGGAAGATGTCCCGAGGGAAGGGTGTCACCACACAGATATCCAATAGTCTGCTGTGCTAATAGGAGTGGATTTCTAACTGGAAGAACAGGTCTGACTTTCATTTGTAGAGCTGGCCTGGGCTTGGTTCCATAAATGCATCAGGACTGCAATGTATACCATAGGGTACAATGCAGTGCTATGTGCTATCTCCACCTGTTCTTCAGGCACAGATGAATTAACTGGGGTAAACCAGCCTGGATCTGTGGTAGAACCAGTTCTTGTCAGAACTTCTATCTTAAAAGTACACAAAAATACTAGACTTCACTTTCTAAACCTCTTTGTCCTTACAGTCTGACTGTATCTTAATTTTTTGTTTTCCTTAGCACTTGCAGGCAGGAGACATGAAGAAAAGGGAATGCCAACAACCACGCTCTCAACTCTGCAAGTCGTTAACAATCTGGAAAGAGACTGAGACATGCTGTCAACCGAAGCAGAACATCTCAGAGAGGCACAGATATGGACCAAAATGGAAAGACTTTGGGTGAAACTCCACATTCCCCACTTCTGTGAAGCGCTGAGTGTTGGCAGCCTGAGAAACTGAGTTACAGACTGACATTACAGGCATAAGCCTGGAAGCAGTCATACAATGTGATTGCAGGGTTTGAAGGCACATGCTGTAACACAGTAAGTGGACAGAGAAATGTTTTAAGGTAAACCCCTTCTGATACTGAAAGGTACAGGGCTAATTGAGCGTAACTGTCATGAACCAGGAGAACATGGAAGTCTGTCACTTTCTTTTGCTGACATCCTCGGTGCTGGTTTCATCACTCTGGCAGCATGGTTAAAGTTTCCCAGGGGGACATAAAATGAGAGTAGAGACAAATCTCTAAACTGATTGTGCACCTGGAGCCATACACTTAGCAAACAACCTTTTCCAGGTGAGAGACCTAGTAACATGCACATTTAAGATTGTTTTCTTGCGGATCCTGCCCACCACTTTTGATCGGTAGTATCATGGGCAGAAGTACTGGGGTTGGCCAAGTATTCAGTATTGGATGGGTTGCTGCTTTCCTCCAACATCACTTTATGGTAGGAGTTTTGTAGTTCACAATCATTCTGTGCACAATAACAAACACTTCAAGGATGACATTTTGCGTTTCCAAAAGTACCTTTCTTCCAAGAATTTCTGAGCACTTTTCAACATGAATTACCAGCCCACCTCTTGGTGATAAATAGGTGTTATTTCCATTTTCAAACTGAGAAACTTGAACTGCTGTCTCAGAACCATATAATTCTCAGAGCTTTCTTTTTCTTGTTTTCCATGCCCTTTCCTGTTTGTCTCCTGGACCATCCTTAACCACACTTTCCTCTCCTCTCTGTCTATAATACTCCTCTCATGCAACCTGATATTGTACCCAAACTTTAAAACTCTTTTCCCTATGAAACTTGGATGTAAGTGTGTGCTGTGTATAAGTGCTCTCCTGATTCAGGCAGTAGCATCATTAGCACCTTTTGAAGAGCTATATTTATGTAGACAGGTTTAATTGTTATTTCCATTTTGTATGTGCATGTGTGGGTGGGGAGGATTAGTCTGCAGATAAGTTAAGTTAAAGAGCACAGGTGTCTCAGGTGCCTCTGATGTGGGGTATTGAATTGGAGAGAGAAGGTTGTGCAAAGACGTGAAGCACTTACTGCTCCCACTACCTGGAAAGTTCAGACCACTTTTGTGAATCGGAGCTCACACTGCCTGATGCTTAGTAGGACACTGGTCAGCATATTGTCTGCTGTCTGTTTTCAGTCTAAATAAACAAGTGCTTTCCTCTAGAAGGACGTTTCGTTCAAGATAAGTAACTGGTTTCACCCTCAGTATTCACTGCATATCTCTTAATTAAAGTGTTATTCCACTGATCTTAGTTTCTGTTTCTTAACATCAACTTTTTTATTTTTTTTATGGAAAATAGAAAGTTGACAATCTGTTTCCACTGCATACTCCTCTGCAACTGGAAAAGAGAAACTCGTGGGAGGTTTTTCATCATCCCTTTCTTAAACTGTAGTTATTTACATTTTGCCATTTTTATCCAAAAATACAAATCCTTCCTCTTTATCTGTCTCAGACCCCCAGACCTGTTGGGTTGGGGTTGGTACTCATGCACATGAAGAGCTCAGATACGAATCATGGAAGAGCTGGAACATCTGTAGGAGACTGATGCTTGGAAAGGGATACCTGTCCATATCTTAAACTTGGGACAAAAATCAATACTGATGAATCCATATAGAAGCAAGCTGCCAGCAGTCAATATCCAGGCTAGACTTGAGCCAGAAGTGCTCTCCTCTTATGTAAGTCATTGTTCCAGCATTGGAGAGGAGAGGAAAGGAGAGAGAGAAGGAGGAGAAGGAGAGGAAACTGATTTATTAAACTTTTTTCCTTGTGTGGATTTAAATATTAAACATGACTGTTTATTAAGGAAAATAAAAAGCAAAGGAAAGAAGTACTGCAAAAGAGAAGATGGAAATTAAATGAAGATTCATGTATCATTCAACAAGACCATTTCTAAGATGAAATACACTGTTTACTCCTTACCACCTCAGTTTAAGACAGATGTCCAATTGAAACAGCAGGGGAATTTATATTATATTAAGTGAATATGATGATATACAGTACAATTTGAGATTTCAGTGAAGAAAATTTGCAAATAAATGATATTGATGTATTTCAGTAGAAATAAATATAGCTAAATAAAATCAGTCCATAATAATAAAGCCATATGTGAGAGCAATTTTCCATTTTCATTTCAAAGACAGTTTATCTATTCCATGAAATAGTTTTGTAGTAGTCTGCATGCCCAAGAATGTCATCAAGAAAAGGTTTGTAGACAAACTGATTTTGTTGGGAAAAAGCAGACAAGCTCCTGAACACTCATGTCTTCCAACACCTCCGCCAGTTCCCATCTGATAAAGGACCTGACTTCTCCCCATAGAGCTCTACATACTGTAATAAGCTACAAAAGCCATGGCAATCTAAAATATATTTTGCAGAGAGGTGTAGGCAGAACCTGTAAGCTTCAGGGACATCTACAAAGTGATATACCAGCAGTGTTTTAGCAAATACCTACCTGCACAGCACCCAGTACGGTGCTTTGGAAGGAAGCACAGTTTGGAACTAAAAAAAACCCCACATGTTCTTCCTTTTTCATTGCCTGTTTTACAGATAGAGTGGAGAGAGGGTAATATGTCTTGCTTAGTGAGACCATTCTTGATTTTGTATTAGGTTCCTGTGTAAATATGTCTTTCTAGTGAACAATCTATCAGTCTTCCTACTAATTCATCTGTTTACTCAAAATTATCAGCAGACAGGAAGCATGTTATATTTTATGAAAATAGATTTTCTTAGGCTTTTGTCTCAGTTTTTCTTCATAATATCTTACCAGTTAATCAAATTCCCTTTCAAATGTACTGCATCTGTTTTAAATAATTCATCAGTTTAGAGTGTATCTCTGCAATCACTCAGAGAATGTCAAAGTGATACAAGAGCCTGTAATTTGTTATTATGTTTTGATGGAAACACATGGTTGGATCATGGTGCTCCTCCACAGCAGCTCAAAGTAGCATATGAAAAGGCAGAAGGACTGTAATTTATTTGCCAAAACTAAATTTTGTGTGTCCCTAAGGCCTTGAAATCTTTGTCTTTGCTAGTGGGCTTGTCCATCACTGAAAGTCCCTCCACACTGTTGATGTGTTCGCATTTGAGTCTCTTCAGTTCCCCAACACGTGCTTCATGCCAGCTACCTCCTGTGTCAAGGTGAGGCAGCTTTTGGGGGAACTTGTCCCAGCACATCCCTCAGGCAGTGCCTGTGGAGGGCACAGATTGGTAAAGGAACATCCAATTCATGAATCACACCAATGACTGGTTTGGGAGCGGTTCAGTGACATTGGGACCAATTTTTTCAGCTCAGGTATGGCTGAACCAAGCAGTGTTGCAAGGTGGATGTGCCTGAGTGCTGGGAGTGAGGGTTTTAGCTGCCTGTCATCATCCAGCTTTGAGAGGGAGTTTGCAAGCTTGTAGGCATAAAAAGTAGCATATGCTGCCTTTCAATACTTTTGCTCAGGCAGTAGGATGTCCTTGGCTGCAACCCAGCTGCTAGCCCAAGTGAACAGGTCACTGTCACAGGCTGCCAAATCCAGTGGCCCATAGAGGCAAAGTTGATGCAGCTCTCTGATCCAGCTGCAGCTGACAGTGGGGCTTACCATGTATTCCCAACAGGCACATGAGCACAAACACACATACTCAACACATACCAAGGCAAATAACATGACCAGCTCCACCAAAATGCTCAACACACACGCACAAACACAATCAGCTCCAAGGGCCTCATCCTGTTCTGCTCTCTAGCTGATCATGATGAAAGCCCATACTTACATGGATATATATATATAACATGGATCCCTCTAGCCACTAGCCTGAGACACTCAAGTCTACACAGTAGCTGGTCCTTGAATCCTCTCATCTCCAGTTGGCCCTTGCACAAATACATACATACAGGTCTCTCAGTTGACTCCCAAATCCCGCAATCTTCTCAGTAGCTGGCCAGGACCTCCTTGTCCCTCCAGTAGCCAATGCACAGACCTCTGCTGCCTCTAGCATCCAGACCAGCCTTATGGTTGCTTTGATATGTCTCCCAAAAGACTCCTATCCTACTCACCAGTTAGTCCAGCTTGACACTCACCACTGGTTCACCTAGATTCCCCAACAAACACATGCACACAGAGTAGAGAGTCACTCACACAGGAAAAACCTCTGAAGTGGAGTTCAGTGACCAGATAGGCCCTACTGGCTGGGTGGAGAGCAGGGCCAGGCAGAGAAACCAACTCTTGACATGCCAAGGGCCCCTTTTATCCCTTATCATTGTGTTTTGCCATCCTTGTTCCTTCCCAAACCACCCAGATCCCTCCCTTTCTACACACTTTATTCCTCCTCTAAACATCCCATAGTAAGTCCTATGCAATTCCAAGATGTTCCTTCTTTGCATCCCGTAACATGTCCAATACCCCTGAGGCAGTAACTTGCCCTTCTCAGTCTCCAAGAACCTTTCCCTTTAGCTCAGGGTGTCCCCTGCGATGAGGCTCCCAAGGACAGCCCTGAGAGGGGCCACCCTGGGGGCTTTATGTCCCCCACTGGGGTTTTGGAGATTTCTTGCCCCCACCTCCATGTTCCTGTACCAGGCTTTAGTCACAGTCTCCAGCCATCATGGGAAAGCCCTTTAGGCTCTGCCCATTGTGGACTGGTGCCTGCCAGCACTTACCCTGGAGGGAAGTGAAATGTGGCGGCATTTAAAGCCTTTGGCAGGGTAAGCCTAATAAATATTTATCAACAGCCAAAGGTAGAAGAGAGAGATAATAAAAATGTATCTTTTGGAAGGCTCCCTGTCCACCAGTTTTCTGCAGGAAGGTAAATTTAAATTAATGTTGCATGTAAGCACTGCTTTGCTATTAAAAACGATGAATGGGCCCTGGTACATTTCCAGTGACCTGCTGTAAACCTGGTACATGATGCATCAGTAGTAAATTGCCAACAGATTATGATGCTCTGAAAATATGATGGGGACAGCTCCAACTTTTGCTTCTCTTCATCCCAGGAAAGGGCAAATTGGCTTCTTCCGCAACAACCAGAGATCAAGGCCCACAGGACTTGGTCAGCCTCTGCCGTTGTTGTCAGAGCATCATCGTAGTCCTCTTCACTAACCCAATGCTTCAGTCTCAAGCAGGACTCATAAAGGGAATGCTGAGGGGTTGGCAGTGAGCAGGATCTAAATGAACTTCTTGTTTTCTTCTACTACTGCCCAGACAATTAGATTCCCATTATAAGACTTGGATTTATAATTAGACAGATATGGAAAAGCCTCATGGTAACACCTCTCAGATTTTTTTTACACACTTCTGTGATGATAGCCATGTGGATCAAGAGATGAGATTACAAACTCAGCACTGTCTCTTTGTTACGTGTTCATACAGTGCCAAACATGAGGGGCTGTACCTCCCCAGAGGAGAGAGAGGAGCTCTGAGTGGTGACAGTGTTTTGTGACATCCCTTGCATCTGCCTGGCCACAACCCAGTTGCTTTAAGACCATAGCAAACCATCACGTCTGGTAAACTCTGTTAACTGGAGATCTTCCCAGATTCTTAATCTGTCAAGAAAGAAGGTTAATACAGTGCCAGCACCACAGTTGCTTCCCTATGCAGTCATCTACCAACACCCCTGGGGAGAAGAGCTCAGGGTCAATCCTTACTCACTTTGACTCATCAGGAAGCCATCCACCCAGTGCAGGATTTCTCATGGCACTCAGACTGCTGCCCTAATTCATCTACAAATTAGTGTTAAGCATAAATGTTATTTATCACTAATTAATTATTAAGACAATCTGTAACAGCACTCAGAAAGATCATATTGGTGTGTGTCTGGATGCAACACAGTCCTCCCTAAATCACAGTGAGGGTTGACTTCCCTTCTGCTATAAGCAGATTACTTCAGGCTCAGTGTTGGTACATAAGGAGAAGATTTGTCACCCTTCTGGAAAATCAATAGGCTCTTGGCAAACTGGCCTTGGTGCTGTTAATCATTCTGGTGGCTTCATCTGCCCATGTCCCAAACCGCAGCAAGAGGACAACCCTGCCACCCATCCAAGGGTTCTGCCACAGGACCTGCTCAGTGCCTGCAGAGCCCTGGCACAGCTGGGCTTGCACCTCTCGATGCAACTGAAACATTTCCAAGCCCAGCTGAAGGTGCAGGAGAATCTGGGAACTGGAATGTCCAGCTTGTAGAGGGCTCTGCCATGCCTCCACCAGTACTTCTGTTCTCTGGACAGGGGCAGGGCCTCTGTCTGGTGCCCAAAAACCCACTGAAAGTTCACAGAAAAAGCAGAGGAGTCAGAAAGGCTGAAAATTCCAGTTGCCTGAGGCATCACTCCTGGTGTGTGCAGCTCCTCAGCATGTCACTAGCATGGAGAGGATGGAGAAATCCCAAGGCAGAGCTTGCTGGCTATGGACCATCACTTGTCACCCTATGAGGCCCTGGTGTCAGTGCCCCACCCAGGCACCCTGCGAGGAAGGGTCTCCTACTCCTCCTAACCCAGTTCACTGCTGCTCCAGCAGACAGAAGCAACACGCTGTGGAGGAACCTTCTGTGCAGGGCCAGGACAGGCTGGAGAGGGTGGAGTCAAACCCCAGGAAAGGATGAAGCTGGTGACAGTCTATAGCATGAGCAAAGGAGCGCTGACCAGGCTTACAGGGGCATTGCTGCAGCAGAAGCCCTGGCTGCTGCCTCTGGAGGTGTGCTTAATGTGGGATGGCAATGACAGAGAAAGGACCCTCACAGCCATGCATGCAGCTTCCCCAACCCATCTGCCAGGTCTCTGCGTTCCCGCAGTGCCAGCCGGTATCTTGTGGGACCTGCAGAAAGCTGGGCTGGCTCCAGTGGGCTGGGAAAATGGGCAGTAGCAAACAGCAGTGCCTGGCTTCCTCCTGCTCCATATTAATCAATGCATTTCTGAATCACAGACATGGCTTTGTCTGTGGGATATCAACTCTGAGATTCAGAAATTAATTCAGCTTGGGTGCTTTGGATGACTCAGACTGCTATGAAAACACCCCAGGGCAGAAATGAGATGTAAAGAAAGTTCACCCTGGGGGTATCTCTCGATGCACTTTAACAGAGGATAAATTTCATTTGCAGAACTGAAGCATATTTTATTTACTCTTTCTAACTAGCATTTTAAACTGAAATATTCATATAGACAATCAAGAGGCTCTTAATGGGTTGTATTTATTGAAAGAGGGTTTGATTTAAATTCCTCAGCCTCAGAGTCCCAAGCATATTTTTCCCTGAAGTGAATTCTCTGTTGAATTTTCCTATTTTATTACTGTATGAAAATCTGAATTCACCAAATTAACAGACAAGATGACATAGCACTGATGTTAGGTTGCCCACAACCTACCCAATGATCCTGCTGGAATTTGTCAGCAAGTCTCAATGGAAAAGCAGTATGCGGTAGTCAAATGTGCTTTTAGGAGTTTGTAAAGACAGAGCTCTCTCTCATGCATCACTGGGCTCCCAAAGATGGGTCTAAGCTATAACAGCCCCTATGGCTCACTTAACTGCCACCAAATATCTGCCTGCGAGGAAAAATACATGTATTTTTGTTGCTGGGAAAATATCGAGGCAAAGGATTTGAAATGTCAAGCCATGTGGATTCCTGCCTTAGCTCTCAGTGCAGCAATGCTTCATTGCAATCAGTAAATGTTTCATCATCATTTCTGGTGCAGAGCAGGGAGGCTGTAAGTAGCCCAGGCTCAGTTCTTGGCTCCACTCTCTGCTCTCTGTGTGCTTTAAGTATCATTTCAGGCCAATACAGCAGGACTTCAGTGCCCTGTTTGTCTTCACATCAGACAGGCTGTGTACTTGGGACTCCCAGGAAGAATCATAGAATCAGAGTAGTTTAGGCTGGAAGGGATCTTTAAAGGTCATCTAGTCCAGCCCCTATGCAATAAGCAGGGACACCTTCAGCTAGATCAGGTTGCTCAGAGCCCCATCCAACCTGAGCTTGGATGTTTCCAGGGATGGGGCATCCACAACTTCCCTGGGCAACATCTGCCAGTGTTTCTCACTAACCTCACCATAAAAACTTCTTCCTCATAGCTGTTCTGAATCTACCCTCTTTCAGTTTAAAACCATTTTCCTTTGTTCTATTGCATCAGGCCCTACTAAAAAGTTTGTTCCCATCTTCTAGTACTGTTAAGGTCCTGGAAGGTGCGATAAAATCTCCCCAGAACCTTCTCTTCTCCAGGCTGAGCAATCCCATCTCTCTCAGACTGTCTTCATAGGAGGGGTGCTCCAGCTCTCTGATCATCTTTGTGGTCTCCTCTGGCCTCCCTCCAACAGGTCAATGTCCTTCCTGTGCTGGAGACCCCAGGACTGGTTGCAGAACTGCAGCTGAGGTCTCACAAGAGCAGAGCAGAGGGGCAAGATCGTGTTGCTGGACCTGCTGGCCACACTGCTTTGGATGCCAACCAGGGTATGGTTGCCTTTTTGAAGTGGGGTGGAGAGTTCAGGGCAGCTCAGGGTGCTTCACCCTCTTCATGTAGGGGATAGACAGGCAGCAGACTGTGGCAATGGAAAGGAGCAGGCAGTATTCTGACCATGCTTACTCCCTCTGGGAAGCCAGTGCTGCTGACAGAGAGCTGGAGAGAAGCTAAACAGCTGTATATTGTGAGACAACTTCAAACAGCAAAATCTGGGGAAAGATCTGGGAAAATTCTTTCCAAAAGAAAAGCCTTGTTCTGGAGGACACATCTCTTTATCATCTGTGGAGATGCATCAGACTGAAAGCTCCTGTGACCCGCCCAGGCCAGGAGAGACAGGAGCTGGATCTGGCTGTGTTTCCATAGACTAAAGTCTGGGATGTGACCAGGAGCTGAAATTCACTTGAGGAAAGAAGTTTGGAGTGTGTGTCCCCCAGAGGAAGCTGAACTGATCTTTGTGAGAATCTCAATAGGAAGTGAGGGACAGTTTGGACAGGTCTGTCCCCAATATGGCAGCAGAGGGGCGAGTGGTTTTTTGTGATTAAATTGATGCAAGTTTTATATCAGGTTTGATTTTCTTGCTTTACTGGTGGTTGTGCCTGTTCCTACCTTATGCCCCCCAGCCAGTCTAAGCCAAAGCCACCTCCACAAAATGCTAAGAGAATATCCTGGATGTTGTGGATCCTCCCATGGAAAGGACGGTTGGTATCCAAAGAGCAATATGGGTCACATGGGACAATGGCTTGAGAAAAACCAGGTAATGCTACACAATCCTTGAGAATTTGCTGCTCCAAATAGTAACAAAGAGACAACATCATTACAAGGTGCTGCTGATATTCAAAGCACTTTTAGGAAATTATTTAGCTATAGCTGATGCCTTCTATGACTCTCACTACGTCTGCTCAGGAAAGTGTCAGATTCAACATCCAAAGTTTTTGCCTTTTCTGAACTTTATTTTCTATAATCTCTTATAAACTAGAGCAGGTGTAGTGATTACATGTATTCCTGTAAGCAAGCTTTATGATATGGGCTAGAAATCTCCATTTCTGCTCGAAGCAATATAAAACATCTCTGTGGCTGCTGACACATCATTAGTATGCATCCAGGTATTCTTACAGGGGATGCAGGAGAAGGAGGTACATCCTTATGGACAAGCCAAGCTGGTGGACTGATAGCGCTGTTTTTCTTCTGCCCCAGGAAGAAATGCACTCCCTCACTGTCCTACCCGAGGGAATGCTGGAAAGGGAAAACTGAGTTCATTTGCCAGTCCCACTCTTCTAAGAAAACACTTCTGGATGGAACACTTTTCCTCAAAGCATTTCCATGGGTCACCCTTTGCAAAGCCCAATGAACTGCACAATAATTGTGGCTCCAACCCATAAACTGCATCCACTGAAAACACAAGTGTGTTTCTTCTGCACAGTTCAGACATTGAGTAGTGTGGCTATGCTGAGATGGTCTCTGGCAAATGGTTTCATTTTTGAGGGGGGCTTCTGCATATGTACAGCACCTAACTCATAACTACAACTTCTCTGTGTTAGGAACCAACACATCATAAATCAATGCTAACTTTCTTCCCTCAAAGCTCCAAACTACAGAAAAAAAACCATTTAACTGACCCTTCACAATTATCCCATATGTTTTTCTGTTTGCACTCACCTGGGACAATGAAATAAAAAAGTCAGATTCACTTTGTGCTCAGTTACACAACCTGAGCTTTGAGTTTTTCTCTGTGGGTTTCCAGCAAGACCTGAGCTCAGCTGGGCAAGGTCCTGCCTGCTCTGCAAGGCGGCTTCTACTTCCCAACAAGCTTTGATCTCCAGACAAGACAAAGAGCCAGGTTTTTAAAATGCACTACAAAAGTACCTCTGGGGGTATCTAACTCCAGCACAAAAGCATTTCATCTGGATTTCCAACATGGCAGAGGAGTGGATATGTTTTGAATATAGCCATGAATAATTCAATTTTCATTAATTTGCCTGACTTTACAAGGACTCATGCTGATTTTAGCCTGATAAGCTGCCTTCCTTTCTAACCACTACTGCTTCAAGAAAAAAGCCATGGCCCTTGGGAGAACCCCCTGTCCCAGGGCAGGATTGGTTGCTGCAGCCCGAGAGAAGTGTCCCCAAGGCTGTTCAGGTCATAGGTGCCTGGGGCATGGTTACAAGGAGAGACGGACGTAGAGACCGGGGCCCTGCTGCAGAGGGCAGGACTTCTTCCCTTTCTCCATTTCACTTTCAGCCACAGGACCGCCTCTGCCTTGTTCCAGAGACAGCATCTGTATGACCACAACCAAAGAGGACTGATCTCATTCTCCTGCCCCCAAACAAGCTTTTCTGGGATGTCATGGATGAAGCTGAAGGGTGGTACCACAGGATTGCTCTGCACACGGTTGCCCATGGCACCACAGTGAAACAACCCCCTGGGCAAGACAGACCCCTTCCTCTGTCAGCTGCACACCCAAGGACAGGTCAGCTATTCATCCTGCCCTGCCACAGGCAAGGGAGAGGCTGATGCTGCCAAGCTCTTCATCACCCAGTGATGCCACTGACACCTGCCAGCACCCCTCTTTTGTTGCAAAGTCACCCCCCTGACACTCAGCTCCCAGGACCCTCTCACCTGCCTCAGGGACAGCAGACCAGGGGACTTCTCTGGGCTTAGGGGAGACCTTATTGCTCTCTACAATTATCTGAGAGGAGTTGTAGTGAGGTGGGGGAGAATACTCAACTGTTGCTCTACTTTGTTAATGACACAGATATGCTGTGGGAAAAATAGATTGTGAACTAAAGAACAGCCCCAGAACATACAAATAGAAAGGAAAGGAATCACTGCTGAGCAAAGAAATTTTATTCTGGCATTTCAAGAATTCTGGGCACATGTTTTGCTGGTTAGGTGTTGTGCATGTCTGGATTTTACTTACGTAACTCATACACACAAGCCAAGACTTGCACATACAGGAATTCTTTTTCAATCTCCTTCTCATTTACTCTCTTTTCAAATCCTCCGTTGCCTGTCATCTCACTGCATGGAAACCAGGGCACAGTCCATGAAATTAAACAGTAAGAACTAATGACCAGCTTTTAGAAGAAAAAGATGATCATTTATCTGCCAGACATTCAAGCCATAGTGCTCACCATCTCTGAGGACAAATCTGACATGGTAGCTTGATTGTAAAAACAGATGGGTTCTTTCCCTACCCATTAGTCTCACTGATAGTTCACAAACCTAAGACCACCCATTTATTGTATGACCCTGAGTCTGCATACTTTTTTAGCAAAAATCACTCCTTCATGAGGAATGAGTCACATACACAAAGACTCTGATGGAATCCAACTAACTAGTCACTAAATGGTAAAGTGCAAGATATAGATCCCTGTGGTGTATTGAGTCATCTTGATGCTAGATTTATCACAGCCAAGCAAAAGTTCCTAAGATGAGCACCAACTGTATAAAATAAGGGCTTGCCATTGCCTTCAACTGAGTCAGGTGTAGCTCTTAGAAGTGACAGACTGGCTGAAAGGACCTGGGGTTACACATAGTAGCCTACACTGGGAGAGGTACAGTCAGCAGACTGAGGGATGCCAGTGTCTCTGTAGACTTGACACCTGTAAGAGCACATTTGGAATGTTGTATCCAGTTTTCTGACCCCTCCCCAGTTCCAAAGGACAGTGGAGAAACTGAGGAGGATCCAAGAGAGAGTTCCCAAGACAGAGGCACAGAGCATGCTACCTAAATGAAGAAGCTTGTCGAGCTGGGCTTGCTGAGTCTGGCAAAAAGAAGAAAAGGCAGCGTAACAGCAGTGAACAGCTCCATTAAGAAGACTAACAAAAAGGATGGAGCCAACCTTTTTGACAGTAGCAGATGATACAGGGAAGGACAACATTCCCAAACTGCAGCTTGAGATGTTCAGATTGAAATTCAGGAAAAATTCTTTATCAGGAGAGCAGTGCAGAGAAATGGTAGGCTCCCCATTCTCAGTGTTTTCCAAAACATGAAGAGGCAAAGTCACTGGTGACCTAATTGGCATGATAATAGTCCTGTGTCAAGCAGGGAAGCCTTGCTTACTCCCTATGTCCCAAGAAAAAGTAGAAGAGACTGAACACCAGGCCATTGACACTGGCTGAGAACTGGTCAGATAAATCCATTCAATTTAACCAGGTGAACTGTGTTTCTGCAACAGAGGAACATTAAAGTCATTATGAATTCAGCTCTGTCCCACCCAAGGGAAATTTCTGCTCAAGCAGAAATTTTGTAACTTGAGTTTGGGCATATAAGCAAGGCTTACCAGAAAATTACCAGAGAAGGATTTTCTGTACTCTCACACACTGGACTATCCTTGACTGTTCCCATGTGTAGCCCATCTCTGATGTTTCTGAGGAAATCAGAAAAGGCCCAGAATACATTCAGCTTTGTGCAGCAAGGTAAAACTCCTGACTGGTGGTAGCAAGTTGCCAGCTGGATGGGATTCAATTATACTCAGGGTCCTGAGGTGAAGCATAAATCTTATGATTACCTTGAGGGCTGTGCTGATAGTCCAGCTTTCCTCTGAACCGATGAAGAAAAGAGTTAAGCACAGGTCACAGGGATGTGAAGGTTTGGAGACAGACAGAACCAATTGGATCTTACAGTACAGCCTGTACAAGTGGCAGATACAGAGCTCTGTCCACTGTCACACTGTCCCTGTGCTGCAGACACACTGCCTCGTCCTGACACTTCTATTGTAAATGTCTGATGGAGGAAAAAGAGGTTCTGATTTGCATATGCTGGGGTTGAATAGATAAGCAATCATTTTGAAAAATGAGTGTAGGCACATGTAAGCACCCACGCATGTAGTTAAACTTTCTGACCAAGGAGAGATAAGCCTGATGCTGATTGTTTATGATCATGCAGTAAAATTTCTATGGAATTGTTTTTCTTGGATGAAAAACAGAAACAGCCACATTAACTCACTTCATTGTAGTGCCCATTTTATTGTAATCATCTTGCAATTCTGTGAGCTTTCAGCATTTTGTTTCAGCATTATAAACACCTGTGCTTGCAAATCCTAGGCAACACAAATAAAAAGAACATCCTGTTACAATAATATCTATAGAAAATAAGAGTGGTACAAAATATGATACTTGCAGTTTTCCATCTCCTCTGTATCCATACAACAATAATATATAAGAGCTATTTGTCCAAAGGGCTAAGTCTTTTTGTGTTCTTTATGAGTGTTCATATGTCACAGGTGCAAGGGAGAAAGGATGTGCTACATGATAACGTGCTTGACCGGACATTGGGGAAACAGTCATATTTTCCACACGTTTCCTGTGTGGCTTAACAAACCACTTAATCCTTCCATCTTCTCATCACCTATATTTTACTACACCAATAGTATAAAACAGTGGGAATAACGCCTGTTCCTTAAGAATTGCATACAGACAATACCAATCCTGATTGTACTTGGCATGCAAGAATAGGTGGCTAAAGCCCCACTACTGGGCATGTTTAATCTTTAAATAAGCTTTTAAATTCTTACTTTTTAGATATGGACTGTAGATGGAATCAAAGAATGATTTGGGCTGGAAGGGACCACTTGCCACTAGTCTCCACTTCTGAAGAGCACAACCCCATGTGGTAGGCTCCATAAACAGGAATTGGAAACAGACATTGTTTCAAAAAATTATAATTAGAGAAATAATATTATCCTCATTTTAGATAAGTAGCTGAGATGCAGCTCCTTAAGAAACTTGCCTGACCTCAGATGAAGAGCCTGGGGCAGTGGTGAAGAGGTAACCTAGAAGTCCTGAGCTCGTCAGTCCTTCTAGGTACATAATCTCCTTTGAGAGAGGCATTCTAGAATTTTGCACTGTCACAGGATTCAGGAGGGAAAACTGTTCCTTCATTGGCCTTTTTTGACAATGCCAGTAAAAATCAGTTTAAGAAAATGCTCCTAAACACTGTTTAAGCTAAGGATTTGGATGAGTGGCAACTGGGCTATCCCATTATCACATAACACTTGGAAAAACACTGTTGGTGCATCCCTATAGCTGCTGGTATCACCACTCAGAAGAACAGAAGTGGCATTGCAGAATGAGATCGTAATCAGATACACAGCTCTGAGATGGGCTGGAAGAGGCCTGGAGGATCCAGTGACCCTGTTCCAGGATCCCAGTGCAGTTAGTACAGATCTGTAGAAGAGGAATGCTGACTGGAAGTTGAGCTGAATAACTTTCAGTACTTTAAGGTATAACAACGCATTTTAGGCACTACCTTCTAGGCCTTTTTAGTCTATGACAGGACAGGTGTCATCCAGGAATAAACTGGACAAATAGGAAGAAAACTGCATACAATGTCCCCCTTTCCCTTAGAATAGTAGAAAAACAGTTGAGCCTCAGGGTAATGGGAAACAACAGAGACTTCAGCGTGTCACGCGTAGGTGACAGCACAGCCCATGATTTTTGTGCTGTGCCTTTAGAATCAAAGAAATTGGTGGAAGTGGCTGTGGTGGAAAATAAAAGAGAACTGAGATTTCACCACCTTTCTGCGCACTGATCCAAGGTTGCACTGCCTTTACAGTGAAGAAATTTTCCTTAAGTCCAGCCTAAACACCTCAAGCCCCAACTTGTGGCTGTTGCCCTTAGTTGCCACTACCAAGAAAAGCCTGGCTCTGTGGCCTTCACAACTCCACCTTGAACAGCAGGGCCCAATACTGGATGAATGATTCCAGGTGTTGAGTCCAAAGAGACAGAGTATTTCCTTGATCTGCTGGCCACAATTCTCCTAATGTAGCCCAATATGTGGTTTCATTAAATCCCAATGAGACTAACTTGCTGACATATATTCTCTAGATTTTTGGGGGTTTTGCTGTCTTTATCACAAGATAAGTTACTTGTTTTCAGGGGAATTACAGAAAGAATTTTGGGTGGCTGTTGGTACTTGAGTGATGTTGCTTGTGTCCTCACCATGAATGGATGGATCCCACATGACAAGCGCATTCTCAACCAAGTAAACTGACACAACTTTAAAGCAGTTCTTGTCTCACATCACAGGTTTCCCTGTGGGAGATGTAGGATGATTTGGGACAGAGAAAGGACTGTTGTGACTGCATGTGGGACTGGAAGAAGCAAAGTCTTTCCAGAGTGAATGACTGAGTGAAAAAGGGTGTTTTGCCCTTGCTTTATTGATTTGAGAAGCTCTGTGGTCACCGTGGGAAGAACTAGGTGGAAATAATTAAAGGCATTGCCAGCAATGGCTTAGGGTCCCAACCTGCTACAGGAAAAATATTTTGTTGTCTGTCTTTTGTTGCCTTTTACCTTGAAATATAAGATCTGAGATTTTGATGAACAGTCCCTCTTGGGATGGAAAATAAAAAAGCATGTACTCCTTTGGAATTTGTATGTAATCTGCCAAGGCAGAGCTGAAAAGGAGAAAAACATGTCCCCAGAATTTTAAGGAAATCTGAGGAGTCATGGCTGTAGTCCATCTCACCTGGATAGTTTAGTGTCACATTCATTTTACTCATTCCTCTTTACAGGAGAATATTTTCTGAGCCTTGAAAAGCAAGGTGCTGAGATAAACCATGAGGTGCAGGCAGCCATATGAAAGACGTTGTCTCAGTCTCCATCTTTGGTGGTCGGAGCAACTTCCAGGAACAACTGGAGGTGTAAAGTGACACTCTGTAGAAAGCGAGGATGGCACTTGAAGTGAACCAGAGGGAAATAAAGAATGATACCACTGACAATGAATAGGATGATGTAGAGGATCTCAGTTTGGGGTTGATCAATGATGGGAGCTAACACCAGGTACACAGCTGCAATCAGCACGATTATGGGAATGATAATTGGGACCTGTAAAAGCAAAATATCAGTGTAAAGACTCACATAATTCTGGGCCACTGTAGGTCTGAATAACCCTGAAACTTCTGCAGAAGGCATTTTAGATGAAGCCTTCTGCAACCTGAGGTATTACCTAGAAATCTCAATTACTCCAGACATCCTGTTTCCCAGCCCACCCTCACTCCACGGCTGAACATATCCCTCCCTGTGAGGGCTACATCACCACACACCTTAATTCCTGGTCTCTCCTGCCCTCCTAGACCTGAAAATGGAAAGTACTGGCTTCAGTGACAGGTCTGTTCATGCTCTCCCTACTACCTTGCATAAAAGCCAAGCTGTAGGCAAAACAGAGAGCAACAGTGTACAAATCAACTGTACCTTAGCACCCTTGGGCAAAAAGGTCTGCCCATGTGTTGACAGACAGGAGGACAGGTAATCTGAGAGCCGAGATTTTCCATTTTTTACTTTTGTGCTTTTTGTCCAACACAAGTGCATCAATACAGGCCAAAGGAAACACTGTTCACAGATATCCGTGAGAGCACAGAGGAAACTGCTGTTGGCTTCATCTAGCTTAGTGGGATGCTCTACTCTGCTCCCTCCCCACTGTGTCCTAACACTTTTGGTAAAATCCTAATTATAATTATTGCTTTCAAATCAAGGGAAATCTTTCCTTTAAATATAAACCTGCAACATTTGTACAGATTCTGCAGGACTTCAGCCATATGTTGCCAGTTGACATCAGCCATACATTGTGAGTTGACCTGGACCCTTCAGACATGAGCTGCTTCTAATTAAAGAAAGAGTCAGCTCATCAAGCCAAAGGCTGAGCACACTGACATCCTTGATGGATTGGATGGGATGGCTGTGTGAGTTCTGCACAGTTTAGGAAACACTGCTGCAGAAACAAAACTTTTTCAAGCCCTTTCAGACAACAAGTTGGGTGAATGTCTTCCTCCAGCATCCTAATTTCAGGGGATAGCAGCAGAAACCAGTGACTGGAAGGCTCAATGAAGCACTGCTGCTCTCCTTTTTGCTAAACCCGAAAGGACACTTGATATAGCTTTGCACAGCCTATCCTCTAGTTCCTGGAGGAACCCCATGGAAACCAGGACATTCATTCAGCTTGTCTCAGGGAAAAGTCACTGTCTTGCATTTGTGGGCTCACAGATTCTCTGTTCCTGGGATCTTTTCTGTAAAAATACTTTCCTCAGTCACTGAGAAGCACTGCAGCTCAGCTCACGCATGGCATCGGGGGAAAAACACATAACTCCTGATTTCCTTCCTCTTGGCTGTTTAGTGGGGAACAAACCTGTCCTCTGGCTATCTCAAAGAGCTCAGGGAATTCTTGATGAGTCATTTTTCCTCTGCAATTTACTTAGATCTAGACTACCCTCTGAGAAGTGCGACAAAGGTCTGAGAGCATAAGCAGGTGATTGCATTGCTGATAAGAATCATCCTCTTAAATATTTTAGAAAAAAAAAGATAATATGGTTGATATATTTTCCATAGTGAGAGAGCAGTGCATTATTAACTTATCAAGACAGAAAATACAGCCTTGACTTATGCCTGTATATCCACACTATCTTGCCCCTTGGTGACTTTGCTGAGACAAAACTTGAAAATAAAATAGAAAGGACAATCATATTAAATCTGTAAGCAACAAGTGCTCACACTTTTCTATAATGTCTTCTTAGTCACTTGTACAATATAGGAAAAGGTTTTGAGGGGTTTTGTTATTAATTCACCTTGTAAGATCTTGGAAGTTCTGGTTTCTTTATTTTTAAATACAGAAGTCCAGAAATAGTCATGCCATAGAAAAGCCACGCTATAAAACTGGAAGAAAAAGAAAAAAATAGACAGCATTACATCTGGGGTGAGATCACCCAGGAACATCAGGTCTGCCTTGTAGATCCCAGATGTTCATACCTCCCTCCAGTGAAAATGGAGAATATTGATATGAATTCAGTAATTCTTCTGTTCATTTCCTTTCCTACACAAACAATTAGAACTTTAAAATTATCTGAATATTACAGATTCATTTCAGTATGAGGATGAATCACATCCAGTCAAGTCTATAGTGACAGAAGCATTCACACATTGTAAAGGTGCTGGTTCCCAAGCTCTTTCCTTTCTTTCCTCCTCCTCTCCCCAATATTGGTTAGAAAGCAAGAGCCTAGGCTTAAAAAATATTGAAAGAAAATACTTATAAAACAATGTAAAACCCACGAGCATAGGGAATGCAAACAGAAATATCACACACACATACCTGAAAAAGTTCACAATACTGGTGAAGTTTCCTGATATTATCATTATTAAAGACATCATAGATGTAAACATCAGTGCAGGGGAGGGTGTGAGGCGTCGCACATGAGCCATAGACAGAATGTCTGGCTGAAAGCCAAAGCAAAACAGTGTATCATCATCTCATGTACTCAGAGGTCCTTACTCATCCCCTCAGCTGCTGGTGGGAGCTTTGCCCACAGCCAGAGCCACTTGTAATCAGCAAATAAGCATCATATAAAAGCAGTTCAACTCCAAGGAGTGTAAACACAGAAACCTCCCTCAAGGGTACTTTTATTGTGTCTCACTGATTTCATATCAAATATGCTCAGTTTGGGAAGGCAAAATGAGGTTTTCAACCTACTAATGTGACAGACTAAGGCTGAGTCAAACCAGAACTTTCCTGGCCATCATCAAGACCTTGAGCACGGTCCAACTCTTCTGCCCTCTCTGACATCTCTCTGGGACTTGACTTTTCTTGGCATGACAAGGACTACTCCTGAAACACTTATGCAACAAACTACAAATTAAAATAGGTTTTGTTTCAGAACACTGAGAGAGCTAGTAGCCTCTTTGCTGTTTGTTTCATTGGAAAAGTTAATGAGAAAGGCTGCTATTTTTTTTCTTTAATTCCCAACTAAAATGTCATGCAACAAGTTCTGCTAGAGCTGAGTATCTGAGGAATGGCATAAGCATTCAGCTCTTAGTCTGGTATGGTCAAATTCAGACCATCTGTGAACTGCTTAGCACAGAGCTTGCCATGATACAGAAGGCACTGTCCTCAGTGAGAGAAGCTGTAGAACCAGTAACCACCGAAACCAGTAACCACTGAAACCAGTAACCACCGGTCCAGTCATCTCCACCAAACTGGTCATTCATATACATTAAAGATTCCCTGCTGGGATCCAGAAGTAGAGCTAGTGTGGAATCATAGACTTATAGAATGGTTTGGGTTGGAAGAGACATTAAAGGCCATCTAATTCCAACCCTCCTGCCATGGGCAGGTACACCTTCCACTAGACCAAGTTGCTCAGAGTACCATCCAGCCTGGCCTTGAGCACTTCCAGCTATGGGGAATCCACAACTTCTCTGGGAAACCTATTCCAAAGCTTTCACATCTGAGAGCAGAAATGCCAGATGACATGGGTAGAAAGCACCAAAAAAGCAGAGAGTTCCAGAAGAAACACAATATGCCTGCTTAAGACGGAGGAGGACAAATGCAGTTCAGCCTTTTTTCTCCTCTTTTTGGAGGAAGAAAACCTGTGAGGGAGTCCATATCAGCAGCTGGAATGAGGCAGCAACCTCAGGGACTTGTATGCCCAGGTACCAGCAACTGGGAGGCTGGGATGCAAGGGCATCTACTGGGCTGAATGAGTGTCTGAGCCCCTCTGCTGGAGGGACCATATTGTACATACATTTCTCTATATATTTGCTGCTAACAGACCTCCAATCAGCCAGAGAGGGGAACAAGATGAGGCCCTCGGTGCTCCTGGTGTTTGTGTGAGTGCTGAGTGTATCTGTATGTGCAGATCTGTGCGCCCTGCTGTCTGTGTATGTGTATATACAGCTACACATGTGTGTATATGTGTATATCTAGAGGTTTTATACCTGTATTTGGGAGTGTGTGCCTACTGGGAATACATGCTGAACTTACTGGCTGGACCAGAGAGGAGGGAGCTGCAGCAGTCAAATCTCTGCTGCACTGCTAGCTTTGGCCCCACCTAACAAAACCAATGATAAACTCCAGCTAGGGGAGATGTAAGGCTTAGGGTCACCTCATAATTGCTATGAAGCTTGAAGAGCAGATATCTTGTGCTGCATCTGAGCTGGACTACCTATGAGAAGGCTGAAACATCCCTAAGACCAGCCTGTGTAGTCAGTATAGCATGCAAAGTTAGCAGACCAGTGCTGGGCTACCTTTGCAGTGTGATCAAGGCCACACAAGCATGGCCAGGTTCCCCCTCCCTGGCAAGTACATTGGCTAGGTCACCCCCAGCCTGTGCCCAGTCCTCCCAGGCAGCAGTATTTCAATAGCTCATTTGAAATCTGTTCTTAAAATTCAGGCTAGATATGAATATGTGTCTTTTGGAAAGTACCTGACTGGAGGGGAAAGCATAGAGACAACATATACATCACATTTGAAAAAGATGGGGGTGGAAGTCTTTGAGCAAGGAACAAACTCCCAAAGAGTTGTGTGCGCAACTGCGACAGTTGAACATGCACAGTGTTTTCCTCTTTGCTGTAGTGTCACAAGAGGGTAAAGTTGCTCAAAGCAAGGCAGACCCCTTTGTTTTGTGCTTACCATATGGCCTTCCCTCGCAGCGATGTAACACACACGGCCTCCACTGAAAAACGTGCCATTCGATGAACCAAATGTAGACAGTGCCACTGACAGGGAGATGAGCCATGCCCAGCTGCCCAGAACTTTGTCCCTGAGGTGGGGAAGAGTTCACAGCCTAAGATACAACTCATAGACATATCAAATACTCACTGTAGAATGAGACAAGATTTTTCCCTCCATTATTCTTTACTGATTTTTTCCCAAAGTCTTTTTAATGATTTAAAGTCTTCTTCCAGTTCCCATGGTATTTAGTGACTAGTAAGTTTGTCTTGTCCAGGAAAGACAGCTTTTATTCCTGCCTGGTGTATATATATCTATATCTATCCACAGTGCACTGGTGTACAAAGCTGTCACAACATGTAAACCCCAATTTTTTGTGTTCTGATGCTGTGACAAAAAGCCTGGAGATACTGCTATCACATCCAATGATATTAGCTTGGAAATCACAGGAAAACTGTTCCCATCACACCAGAAGAAATATTCTGCATTATAACCTCTTCCCCAATATGTGTGAGAATTTAATCCTTTCATCCCATATTTACCTATTTCTGCTGCCCTGTGAATCAGGCTTAAGCCAAAGCAAAGGTTTGAATTCCAGAAGTTTGGTTCTACAACATGTTCAGACATTTGTGGTTTGCTTTCTCCATAACAGAAGAAGTAGCAGGGTTACAGAGTTCAAGGTAAACATTTGAAAGATAAGATAATCTTCTCATCTAAAAGTGAAGATTGTCTTCTGCAATGAAGCTGCATGAAGAGTATTAATTGAGTAATAATTGCTGGTGTTTGGGGTAATTATCACATACATGTATACACACATACACAAACAAACAAGCTGTTCCTCTAAATGGCAAAAATCCAAAACTCAGAAGTTTTATAGAGAACTTTATGGTTTCATCTGAATTTTATGTCTTTAAGCCATAGGTACTCATTTTTAGTATCACCTCTCCCAAATGTTGAAAAATCAAGAGCTTGGCTTTCCACAATTATTTATCTTGTCTAACACAATAATTTTAAAAATGTAGTTTAGAAACTTATTATCTGGGTTATGCTCCTTCAAGCTTCACGTTATTAAGCTACTTGCAACAACCAGAACAAAAATTTTTCCCTTTTTCATATGGAATTCGGTCATGTCCTATGATCATGCAATTCCATAACCACAAGATCTCAAGGGAAAACAACATGTATCACTAAAAGAATAATGAAATCTTTAGCAATTGTGTACTTTGCATTTATGAGATTGCGGCTTTACTGTTTTGACTCTGGAAATTAAGTACAGCGACTACTGTGAGCAGCTTCTTACAAACAGAGACCTGCAGTTGCTGTTAAATCACTGTCATCAAAGAAAATCTGAGGAGTTTCCTGAGCTCCTTCTGTGGCTGCACTTCTCACCACAGAACAGTGTTTCTCTCTGACAGTTTTCTTCTTATTTGGGGAATAAATGCATTTAAATGTAATAAGTCTTCCTCTGGCTTCTTTAAACCTCTTCCATCCTTTCTTGATGACCTGAATAGCTGCATCTCTTGCTTGTGAGCCAGCTTTTAGCCCCAGCTCAGCCCCTGGCTACCTACCTGTCCTCCAGGCTTTTGAGTGCTCAGCTTTCTGGTCCCTAATTCAATATCTCTTCCTGAATTGCACTCTTGGGTGAAAAGGTTAATCAGGCAGGAAAAGGAGATGTGTTAAAAGGGAGGAAGTTTCCAAATAACTTGTTAATCAGGAACGATGGGAAGGAAGTGCAGGGAAAGTTCACGACACTGCAGCTTAGTGAGGCTTTGTAAAATATGCTCAAACAAAACACTAGATCTTTAAATACTCCTACTTATAATGACATGAAAGGCTATTAGAGAACATATACAGGAAGAGCTCAGTCAGAGCTTCAAACTGGAAATCTTGTATAATGAAGACAGAAGCAAAGCCACAGCTGACTTTTTAGGAAGAGGATAAGCAGGAACATAATCTGTGGATATACCACATCATCATTTCTGCCAAACAACTAATTTAGGCCTATCAGGAATTCTGTGTCTTTGGAAACATTAAAGTTACAGTTACCAAAGGCTACCCAACTTGTGTATAACACTCCCAAAGGTGTTGTAGAGATCTGTGTGATTTTCTATTTCCCCACATATGGAGAAACTGAACCAAAAGACTCTGCTCTGCTCTAATTTCCAGGTGGACAGGATTTGCTCAGTTGGCTCCTGTCTCACTTCCAACCCACTGCCTCTGCATTAGCAGGGCAGCACATTGCCCTCTCCATTTCTCTGGAAATATCTAAAATATGGGTCATCTCTCAGTCCCCAGGTCTGCATTTGTACTGCAGTCCCAATGCCTGTGGGGAGTTGCTCCTGGTACACCCTTCAGCTCTTCTTTATGGACACTTTCCACAGGGTAAAACAAGAGCTGGATGGAAGCCACAGGTTCCCAGTGCAAATGAATGGGAATGGGGAGTAAGGGGTGTGCCATCTTGGCAGCCTTGATGCACCTTGAAGACCTTGGCCAGATGGAGCTGGTCAGCCTTGGCCTTTGGTGGGGGAAAGCCATACAGATAAAGATTTTTCTCCTGATTAGTAATTTAAGTCTACCCTCTGTCAGCTTAAAGCCATTTTGCCTTTTCCTATCACTACATGCCTTTATGAAAAGTTCCTCTACAGCTCTCTTGTAGCCCCTGTAGGTACTGGAAGGTGCTATGAGATCTTCCAAGTGGCTTCTCTTCTCCAGGCTGAACAACCCCAAATCTGTCTGTCTTCATAGGAGAGTTGCTCCAGGCCTCTGATTATCTTTCGTTTTCATTGTCTTCCCTGTAGCCTGGCCTGACCAATGCAGTGCTACTATTTCTTTCAGGAATAGTCCTAAATCTCCTGAAACTCAGGAGAGAACCACTGTTTCCCTGGGCTGCACTGGCTCTGTTGCCACATGCAGAGCTCACCCCCAAGTGACAGCCACAGCTCCTGAAGACAGCAGTTCAGAGGGAGTCATGGCTGCTAAGTAGCTCACGTTCACCAGCAAGTACAGGCATGTAACCAAAGGAATGGCAATCATCACAGCTCTTGGAAGGGTCACCTGAAAAAAGGATGACAGCAGGTTTTAGGTGCAGCACATTTATGCCAGCACTGGGCTTTTTTTGCTTGTTTTGTTTTTGCCACCACCCACATCTCTCATTTAAATTCCTTCACTCCCTAAGCTTTTCCACAGAGCAAGACGTAGACCCAGATTCACATGGCAGTTTTTACACCAACCTTCCAAAGATGTCAAGCTGTAAGGTTGTACATTTGCAAAGTTAGTCTAAAAAAACCCACAACCAACCAACCAAAATAAATCAAACAGCAAGAACCCATCAAATTTTATTAACAGATTTTGGTTCGTAGCTGCCCAAGATATCTGTTGCATAATTCTTGATTATTTTAATATTGATTTATTGTTACTAGTGTCTTATGTGTCCTGCTGAGCTGCATCTTCCCACGAACATCTCACTGCAATGGATGAAGTTCCAGTGTGTGTTGCATCACATTTAACTTCTCTACAGTTTAAATCAAAGCTGGGTTTTGATCTCAAAATCTCAAAGGGGATTTGTTCTAGGAGGGAAATAATTTTTTTCCCTAGCGCCAGGACATTATCTTAGAACACCACAGAATCATTTTAAAAATCAATAAAATCAACAAACACTGTCTTATGCAACTGACAATACTGGGAAAAGACAACTGTATGCATCTAAGAACCTGAAATACCAGTTTTTGTATTCTCCATTCCAAACATAGGACACGAAATAGCAATTCCTAATGGTGTTGCCTCCACTCTGCAGTGACCTGAATATCAGTGCTCATGATCCTGTGGGAGAAAGTGCAACATGACCCTGAGACCTTTGCTGCCATTTAGGTTAATATTTAACTGTGTATTTTCATTTAATCTGTAGGATCTTATGTACTGCACTGATAGAAAGTGCACTCACACAGCTCTTTCCAAAATAAGAATTATTCACTGCTGTAGTGTCTGATCTGTGAAAATAGGTAATATGGCATAGAGAAGGCTGATGTGAGATGTGAGCTACTTCAGTGCCTACAGCATGTACTGAACAATGCCAAAAAGTAGATGTTTAAAGATAAGGATCATTCAGACAGTTATATTCCCACTGCAGTGAGGCTTGGCTTGCTCTGAAATTGCCCCTCCATGCAATGGACAGAGGTAAAGTGGTTTTCTGATGCATACATGATAGATCAAGTCTTTTGTGTGGTGTTAAGAATCTGTTGTGGATTATAGTAGTGAGTGTTTTTCTGAATAAATCTAGATGTCGACAGTGAGATCCTCTAAACACTAAGACAAAACTTTACCCCCAAAGAATCCAAGTGCTGCCTAATAGTTTTGGGATTTTTTCCCAGCCAGGGGGGTATTTTAGAATCACAGGATGGTTTGGATTGGAAGGTACCCTAAAGATCATCTAGTTCCAGCCCCCATGCCATGGGCAGGAACACCTTCTGATACCCCAGGTTTCTCAGAGCCCCATTCAGCCTGGCCTCGAACACTGCCAGGAATGGGGAATCCACAACTTCTCTGGACAACTTGTGACAGTGCCTCACCACCTTCACTGTAAATCCCTTGATTACCCCTCTTACAAGACTCGTAGATAGAATCAAACATATTAACAGCAACATTAAGAAAGTAAAGCCCATCTCAATCACTCACCTCAGGCTTCTTCAGTTCTTCAGTTACATAGTTCAGGTTGTTCCACCCATCATAGGACCAGAGACCCTGGTAAAAGGCCACTCCAACTGCCCCAATACCCACAGTTGTGCCTTGAAAGCCATTCTGAAAACTCTGAGTTTGTCCCTTGGCAAGCAGTACCAATCCACCCACCACAATCACCAGCAAAGCCAAGAGTTTGGCAGCTGTAAAAATGTTCATAACAGACGTCGCCAGCCTCACATTGAGACAGTTGATGATAGTTAAAAGCAGGATGCAGGCAGCAGCTGTGCATTTGACGACAACCTGCGGAGGTGAGCATCCTGGGTAGAACGGTGCAACGGCATATTCAGCAAAGCTCAGACAGACAGCTGCCAAACCAGCTGGTCTCACCAGGATGACAGAAGTGTAGGCGAAAAGGAAAGCAGGAAAAGAACCAAAAATCCTCAAAATGTAAATATATTCTCCTCCAGACTCTTTAATTATGGTTCCAAGTTCAGCATACGACAAGGCTCCAAACATGGCCAGGACACCACATGCTGCCCAGATAAGCAGGCTGCTGGCAGGGTTCCCCATGTGATGCAGTACCCACTCAGGGGACATAAAGATCCCCGAGCCAATCATGGTTCCTGCAATTAATGACACTCCGCTAATCAGACCGACCTCTTGCTTCAGTCTTAACTTCTTCCCTTCTCTCAGATCTGTGGATGAATGAGGTGGATCTGTTGTCTTCATTTCCCTCATTGTGGAAATGCAAGGAGATGTTGTTAGGAGAGAATTTGAAAAAAACACTAAGGTGTTTGAATAAGAACTATCTCAGGCTTTAAGGTTTAGTTAATAATTACAAAAGTACACTGAACACTGTCAAGAAATACAAACTTATCTTCTGCGTTTCACATTCTTTCATTACCCTTCTTATCTTGGTAATTTATTATGGTTCAGATTCTGCCGAGTTTGATTATCTCTGAATCTCATTGCAAGCAAAGGTAATGGATAGCATCCAGCACCACCTCAGAATCACTCAGCACCCTACTGGACTGTGTGCCTGGTTATCTCTCCTTCAAATTGAGCTTCAAATGGCATCTGAAATAAGGATCAGGTAAGCAAAATCCCCATGGAAATCTGTACTTCCTTCTTTGTTTAAAAGTCAATGTTCAAGCACCTACTTCAGTGCTCAATCATATTTTCTTTCTCCACTGTAACATGATCAAACAAATAACTCTGCCATACTATGGCTTTGCTCAGCCAGGAACATTTCCAGTGTCTCAATCAAAGGCACAGAAATTTTTCTGCACACTAGTAGGGGGCAATTTGGGCTTTCCCCAGTTTTAGAAAGTGCATGAGGAGAAGAGTGCAAAGGCTGTAATTGCATTTTCCAACAGCCTTTTTGCCATTATATATGAGGTGTGCACACTCTTACCAGACCACAATCTTCAGAGCATTTTGTCACAGCTCATCATATACATATTTCAATGCACACCAGAGAGAAACACAGCACAAGATTTTGGAGACGCCTCTGACCCCTACCCAGATGTCTAACATGTAAAATCCCAGACTTTGAGGCGGGTTCTGCTATAAATCTGACTACTGTTACAGTGCATAAGGGTGCATTTTGTGATCAGTGATGTGTGTGAAGTATTAAGAAGAAGGGAATTTCCACACAGATTCCTCTGAACTTGAATAAAACTTTACTGGAGAGTGACTGTCCTTGGTGGTCTCTTGCAAACTTCCGTTGTGATAAGTACCAGAAAACAGGAGTCAGACCTTCCTCTGCCCTTCATGGCAACTGCAGACCTTGAATCTTTAAAACTATCTGTCCTCCTCAAACATTTGAGCTAAAAAAAGGGTGACTATAAACAGAACAGTAATTTTATTGTTTGTATAAAAATTCCTTCTATATCATTTAGAATACTCTTTCTTTGCCTTTTACTGTTTTAAAAATCATTTCACTGGCTTTGCAGTTCTCTGCAAGAAGAGCCAAGATAACTCTTGGACCCTTAACAAAACTCGTGGGTCCACAAGAAAAACAACATATATAGGTCCCATAATTTCTCATGCTAAGGCAAATGAAGTTGATCAAATTTTAGCACCAGATTGAAGGCTGAAAAGTTTTTTATAGAAGAAAAAACCCTCAAATCTCATTAAAGAGTAGGGGGTTTTATAGTATAAATGTTATTATTAGATTTAGGAAAAAATGAGAAAAGTTTGGTGGGTTTCATAAAGCATTTTAGAAGCTGTTCCTAATATCTCACTTTTATCCACTAGGAAATGGATGCCAGCTGTTTTTCTCCTAATTTCACTCAGTAATAGAAATTCACAGCTGATGAAAATGTAGCTCTAAAAAAAAAAAAGCAAAAGGTTATATTTTATCTGTCAAGTAGTTTTTTCAAGCCTTCTTAGCAAAGGTGTGAGTTTTGAGAATAAGCAAGGGTACAAGTGAATGCATTTCAAGTTAATGGTTTGCAAAGTGGTTGAGAACTTGGAAGGAGGCATCCCAGCAATGCAGGTTATTTTAGTTTGCTTCTACTAAGTGATAGTGCTCTTGTCGGCTGGTTTAACGATTTGTAGTGTATTGCTTTTAAAATCTAATGACAGTGTCAGACGATGCTGGAATCCTTCAAAGGTCTAAAGGTCTGGTTTTATCTGCACTGTAGACACTCTACTTCTGTGTGCATCCATACATTTATTATGGATACCAATCCTTAGTGAAAACAAATGCATAAAATCTGGTTAATCAATGCTAAAGGAAAACTTAATATGACTACAGGTAGTCAAGTACCCTTCTAGTAAGGTTACGGATGTATTTCCATAACTATTTTGCTGTTTTATTGAAGGAACTTCTTTTCTGAAGTCTAAATGTAAGGTTGTTGGAGGAGATTTATTCAAGAACCTTTACAATTCTTGGTAGTAGGAATGAGTAACTTTTAATCTAATGTTGTAGAAAAAATGTTGATCATGTCAAAAAAATTTCTGCAAGGCCACTCATAAAACCAGAATTAATTAACTGGTATGTCAGTAGCCTCAGTCAGTTCCTAAAGGGAAGTCTATTTCCAATCCCAGGGTCATTGTTACTCAGTTCTAACTGTTTCCACCTGAAGTAATAATGAATCTAATGAATCATTATAAGAACTTGAGGCTATTCCTGTGGAAGCTAATGCAGTCTGATTGCTTTGGATTTTTTTCCATTGTCTTGGTGTTTTTTTTGACTGCTATTAGCAGTAAGGAGCAGCCGTGACATATTTTAGTCAAATGGATTGTCTCGATTACAATTTGTCAAAACTGACTATGTAAAAGGGCAATTTACTGCTCCCTTCCAAAAGACACGTGTAAGAAGGAGTGAAAAATACAAGTGCTGTTTTCGTCTTGCGTGGACTAGCAGAGCTTTGCTGCTCAAGCTGTCACCTCATAAATCCTCTACCTGAACAACTCTCATATACTTTTGACACTACAATGGGTGGTTGCCATCTACTGGTCCTAAGCAATAATGCGAGATGGCTCAATCTGGATTTGGTTTTGATGTTTTGCATCCCTGATTAAAAAATAGCCCTACAATAAGTATTATTTTTTCAATATTAAGATAACACAAATAGACTATACCTGAGTCATGAAGGAAAACTCTCCTTAATGTCCTCAGGGCTATTTTTATCTCAGCAGTAACTACAAGGACTGGAGAAAGCTAACTTAAAGGCCAATGACTGTGGTAAGAACCAGGCAAAACACACCTGCAAATATTTTGCAATCTTTAATTTTAGGTCCAAGGAGTGGTATTTGGAACACAGTTGTGACCTTAGTTTCCCTGTTCCATGCTTGGGAAAGAATTACAAATCTCAGAATAGGGATTAAAAATAACCCATAAACTGAGAGTAGAGTGGCCAAAACCATGGCCCATAACTTTGTTTGGAGGTAGACACTAATATTATATCTACAAAAATTGTGCAGGGATCAAGATTTTCTTTCTTTTTTTCAGTTAAAAAGCCTCAAACAAAACAACAAAAGCCAAGTTATATGGGAGGTACTGATGGCTGGAGAATTCATCCAGGACATGAAGCTGTGGGTTTGATGGTCTTCTGTACTCAAGGTTATGGAAACCCACAAATCCAAGTTTAATACCCTTACCTCCAAAATGCAGTCTGAACTGCAATTGCAGGCAGATCTTGGTGCCTGTGCTTACCTGATAAGTAGAGATACCTGATTGAAAACAGACAGGAAATAAAGGTCAGGAAAGTGGAGCTCTGAAATACATCTTGAGCCCAGAAGAAAAATTGGGGCAGAGAGAAAACACAGCCCAGATATCCTGTGTGAAAATAGACAAAAAGGACTCATTGAGATGTATCTGCCTGGGGAAGGGGTGTGCCGCGTGTTTGACTTTAAGGCTCTACATTCCAAGTGCATCCTGGCTCTTCTCACATCTGAGCCTTGAAAGAGCACAGCTTTGGACCTCCACCCCACTGGAGATGACCTGGACCCACCAGCTTTGTTCATGTTGCACCCAGGGGCCAGCAATGCATGGCAGTGCCCAAGGCGACAGGGCCCCTGGCATGCCATGCAGCAAAGAAGCTCTGGCTAGGATTTCAAAAATACCAACGTGAGCTGCAGCTAGCAAAAAAACCCCAAAAAATCCCCCCAAAACAAACCAGCTTGTGCTGGGAGGGGATGGTGGTGGTGGGAAAATGACATTTCTGAGGATGTAGGACAGCCCTAGGCTCCAGAACAAGATCCGTCACTAAAACTGGGGTTGTTTATATTTGGAGTAACTGCCTTTCCCTGTTATGTTATAATAGCAGATCTGAGGTCAGGGGATTGAGAGTGAATTTGAAAAACAATAACTTACCATAAGCTGAGTTAGTGCTCCCTGTCTGGGTCTGCAGACAGCCTGCAGCAGGGATGCTGAGCTCAAGGCTCCCTGTTCTTGCTCAGCAAGGGCTCAGCATATTCCGGTTCCACAACCAATAAACTTGGAAAGATTTGTTTTTGGTTTACAGGTATTTTATATGAAAATATATTTGATATCCCACATGTTGCCAATCAGACACTGAATATCTTGTTTAGTTATCTTACACTGTTCATGAGGAAGCTACTAGTGTTGTACTGCACATTCTCTGGGCTGCTCTACTAAGCTGGACATAGGGCAGCAACTGTCCCACTCTTCTCCCAGGCTACTAGAGGCAGGCTGAGAGCACATGGCCTCAAGCTGTGTCAGGCAGGTTCAGGCTGGACATCAGGAAGAATTTTTTCACCCTTTTTCTAAAAGGATGATTAAGCATTAGAATGGGCTGCACAGAGAGGTGGTGGAGTCACCGTTCCTGGAGCAATGCAAGAAATGACTGAACATGGCACTCTGTTCTATGGTTTAGTTGACAAGGTAGTGTTTGGTCAAAGGTTGGACTCAATGATCCTGGAGATATTTTCCAACTTTAATTATTCTATGAGTCTAACTGATATAGAAGATACTGATAAAATAACATGAAATAAAAACCACAGCTGATATTAAATAATTACAACTTCCAGGAATACTGATCCCACTGCTGCTTGCACAGATCATGATGTGACTTAAAGTTCTGTTTACAAATATTTTATTTTTATTAGAAATATAAAATTATTATTGGAAATATTTATAATAAAAATAGAAAAGATAATGCTGCTTTTTATGTGATTAGAATAGCATTAAGAAGCTAAACAAGCAAATCAAGATTTCATTAAAACTTTCTATCAAGCAAAATTAAAAATAGAATTTAAATATGGCTCTATTTTCAGCTCCAAAATTCTGTTTCATCACTGAAATGGATTTCTACATATATGAATATATGTGTAGTAATATCTTCACTAACACTAAATAGTTTTATTATTTTTAAACAAATTTTTTCAACACATGCTTAGAGCTTAACTTATAAATCTATATTCACTGTGTTAGGTAGCATTCTATAATAAAATAGTCTCCTCTGTACAAAACATCATAATAACATTGACCCAAATCATTCCAGTTTTTCTTAGGTGAAAGGGGGACAGAGTAACTGCAGGTACTAAACTCAGTGCCTTAAAAATTTCACTGAAACTGATCCCTCTTTTTTTAATGAAACTCTGGACCAGAAGTGACTTTCAGGACACACAGAAGGCAGGTCCCTTGCCCAGCCTGCTCCATTGCTGCCACAACAACATCTTTCTCCTGATAACCCCAGAGACCAAAGGGCTTTTTGCTCACCTCTTTTTTTCTTCTTTTTAATCACAAAAGGGGAGGAAGTATCCAGCTTTGTTAGCCTGGCAGAGCAGAGGACCTCCTCTACTACTATGAAACTACACAAAGCATAGGGACAACAACAGCCAGGAAGTAAAATAGGGTAACACTGCTTGCATTTTGCTTGTGAAAGTTTTGTGTGCTGCCCCCGCTTGTTTGCTTTCCCTGGGCCACAGTCAGGAGTGCAGGGTGGGGCTGGGTGTCTTATCCCTGCCCGACACTGTCGCTGTCAACACACGTGGGGGAGATCACTCTTCCGCTGCTCTTCCCCCACGCAGGGGTGGGATGTGCTTCAGCACAGAGTCAGGGCCAGCGTGAGGGCAGGCTGTGCCCCTGGATGCCCAAAACATCTTGTTTGTGGAGTAGCTATACACTGTACATTGGGCTTTGGGCCACAGCACTGTGAAGTTGATCTCCTGGGATAAGCTTAGCCAGGGACAAGGGGCTCAGCCTGTCTCTGTGCCAGTTACTGCCTAACTTCTCAGAGAGCTAGGATAAGGGATTAACTTTAACACTGTTTAATTATAACCTCACTTAGACTTTGCCAAATATAAAGGAAAAATAATATTCCCCTGGAAAAGTCACATAACTTAATTACACTCTTTTGCATCTCTGACTGGTGCTTTATGAAGTTGCAACAAATACGTATTTTACAGCTAATGCTTTATCTTGCACAATTTTACCAGTAGAATAATTAATAATCCTGGGAATATAGTGATGTGTTGAGATTGTGTAATTACTCCCATCTGTATGGTTTGGTTGAAGTTATAAATAGATATGCATGAAAGGAATGATGAAATAGATTACACATATTTTCTTGGCCTTCCAGGGGAAGTATGTATGGGAATGAGGACCAGGTTTTAATGCCATTTGGTAAATTTTCATTTGAGATTATATGAGCAAAAGAACTGTGCTTAAAGGCTTGCAGGACTCTTTCTGGTCCTAGATCAGAGCTCCCTAATTGCCCCTGTCAGTGATGCAGTCAGGATGATGTAACAAGTATGTACAGGAATCTCACTGAAGTAGCATTGTTCTCTTGGATGAAAATTGGATTCATCTACAGATGTTGTCTTCTAATTCTTAGCCCTCAGCCAAAATGAGTGGAAAGACACTCTTATTTACACATATACACTTCCTGATTTGCAATCCACTAACAGGATGTATTACGAGGGAAGAAGTTTTCCAGCTGAGCTGGATTTCCGTCTGGAGCCAGCTCAAGCCAGTAGGCAAAGCAAGCTGCAGACTGCAGGGTGTGGTCTTGTGCCTACTTTTCCTGTGCCAGAGAAAAGGAATAGATTATTCCCATTTGAAGAGCTAACCTCTGCTTCCCACTTGCAAAGGTCTTTGCTCCCAGTGTCACAAAACCAGGAAAGGTATAGGTGGGTGTTGGGTTCCTCCCCCAGCAGCAGAAAAACAAAGTGCTGCTCTTTCCTCTCACCTGCCTTTTCCATTTTCTTCTCAGATGCCGTGTCACCCTTGGGCCCCCACCCCAGCACTGGGGGATGCACAAACGGCTGTTGAGCCCTGATAGCAGATGAGCTGGAGATGCAGTCCCTCCTGTACTGCAAGGGAGGGAGAGCTGACTCACAAAAAGAACTTGAATTTTGCAATATTTAAAAACACATTGTTTCAACTCAATGAATTTTTTTGTTTGTTCTGTCTTTGACTAACTGCACAGGAAGAGGGATGCATCAGAAACAGAAGTACCTTTAGAAGTCTGTAAAACCTGGAGTTATAATTAAAGGTAAGCCCACACAGGTATGAATAGACTGTTGTTATTTATGTAATACTTTATGCAACACATGCTTAACATTAACACCTACTTTTCAGTATTACAGTGCCCAACTGCTTTGTCTGTGCTCAGGAAGTAAGCTGGGATTTCTTTTCCTCAATCTGTCTCTTGCATTCTATATTCACTGGACTATGTCCTGCTTCTCTGAAGGCACGTTTGGCACAGAATAAGGTTTGGATTTTCTGTGTGGAAATGGATGCCAGTGTGTATGTCTTCATGCTCTAAAGATGAGTCAGAACAGAGGTCTTAACTAGTTCTGACTTAATACAGCTGTGATCAATTTTGGTATTTAATGATATGTCCATTCATCTGTTGTTTGTGGTTGGTTCCCCCTGACAGTTGTAAGAACAGAAAATTCTGGGAAACTTCAGGTATGTTTAAGATAGAAGAAAAATTTATAACCTGGTGATTACACAGGAGTAGAGATGACCATAGATGCCCAATGCTACCCTAAGCAAAGTCCACTTCTTTTTCAGAGTCCTGTCAGAAGAACTTGCAGCAGTTGGGAGGATGAGTGTTTGATACAGCAATAGATAGAAGGGTGTTAATGAACCTATGATATTAAATTATATAAGTCAAAGTACTACTGCAGATCTTTCTTCTAGTTTATCCTCTGCACTATGGCTTCTCATTTTTGAAGAATAGAGAATTTCTAATGGATGAAAGTTAAGTTGCTGGGACTTCATGTAAAAAATTAAAACATATGAATATGCTTTTAGGGTTCTTGGAATGTGTCTCACTAGGAGAGAAAAACAGCATGCATTCTTCCCACTCTTCCTTGTTCTGTTATGGATGAACTATCTCGTTCCAAGTACACAAAAAAACCCAACCCAAAATTGCTTCCCATTGAGAGCTCTTGTGCTTGTTTGCCTGGGATATTTCCTTGAAATTTTTTTGCCTTTCTAGAAATTAGAGTGTTCATTCATTACTGCTTAATATATTAAAAGAGCAACAATTTATTTAATGCTCCTCTTTAAATTTTTGTTCTTTGTACTGAGTATCATGTGTGATCTTCAGCTCTAGGAGCCACAGTCTACTTTCAGCATGGAGAGTTCCTGGAACTTAATGCTCCACTGGAAAGAAAAATATATTTTTATTGAGACATACAGGCTTTTACTTAGGATAAGCATTTGTTTGTGAACAAAGTCAATGTGAATCTAAAAACCAGTTGGCATTATCTCTGGCTTTGCCACTTCACAGCTATTCATATTCAGGTACATGAAATGATGCCATTAGTTAGCCCTGTTGTGCTACAATGACAGTCTCTGGTGGTTTTGACTCTGAAGTATGTTTATGGAGTTTGTTTAGACCTCAGCCAGTTATGAGGTGGTAAACGACTTGGAGGCCAAAGCTGTGCTGCTGATGAAACGAGTCTTCAGTTGACACCATCTTGGCCATTCTAGGATAGACTTAGCAAAGCACTTCCACAAGAGACATTTCTTCTTTAGAACAAGTTCTTGATGGTCTACACACTCCACTTGTTGATACCTCCTCTCATGCATTTCCTTTAAACCTCCTGCAGAACAACTTCTTTGGAAAAGCTGATGATATCCACAGCAGCAATGACCACGTGCATTATGGAATGGCAAGACAGCATTTTAGAACAGTAGTATAGGAATAACTATTTCCAAAAATGGGATTAGTGACAAAATTTACTATAATTCTACTGTGAATTTTCTGTTGGTCTTAAACTGAAGTGTTCTCATGTGCACTACCTCAGTATGTTAGCCCAGTGACTACCTAGTCTCTAAAAATCCCAGAGTAGATGGTTTTCCTTGAAGAAACATAGAGTTGCACAGACAGATATGGGCAAGTAGAAATACTACCACAATTCTGAACAATAGAGCAGACTGGGATTTTCAGTGCACTGAGAGCCTGGCTATTGTCAAATGGGTTTATGAGAATCATACTAAAGGCAGGCATTTTAGTACTAGTTTTGTCTTAAATGGGACATTTGAAGGATGCTAACTGAGAAAAGTTCTTCCTACACATGGGATAAAAAGCTTAAAATGTGTAGTCTTAAAGATTAAAATTGGACAATGGATGCATAGTTGCATAACATGGGTCAAACGTTTCTGTATCAGAAGAGAGTGTTGAGACAGGAATAGGCTGTGAAAACGGAGGGAATTCAAACAGTACCAGTACAATGAGATGCAGCAGGAGCTGATCTAACAAACATGGTGCACGGCCAAAGGCAATAGAACAGAAGATCAGCCCTGAGGTAGCACAGTGAATGGTTGTGGCAGGGAAAGGCTGTGTTTGAGAAGCAATGGTGGGGCAAAAGGATGCATGGATTGGAAAGTCAGTCTGTACAAAGAGTCTGCAGCTTGTCATCAAGTTTCTCTGAGGCCCTGGGGAGAGAGATTAGTTGAAAGGGAGGCCCACTGGGACAGAGTTCTTATCTCTGTAAAGCCTCCTGTATATTATGGCCACTGCTGGCCTAAAACATGAAATACTGACAGATTCCTATAGAAATGCATGTTGTGTGAATGTACTACTTCAGATTCATTGATTTTTAAAAATTAATTATTTTTATATCTGTTGATAAAATGGAATGCAGGCCTGTGCCTTGGGTGCCTAGATTGCTATGCAGAGGTGATGTGGAAAAATTAATAACTTCAGAACAGGATCTGCTCCTGCATATGTACAAAACATGCATCCAGATCAGCATCTTACCAAGATGCAGCTCACAAGGGACACACTAAGGATATAAAACCCCATTCCAGGGCTATACTCTGAAATATGGACACATAGCTCCGATGGCTTCTGAGCTGCAATGCAACCCCTTTGTGAAGGTGGTAAGTAGTTAACTGCAGCTGTAATTTCAGAGAACTGAGAGGCTCACACATTTATGACTGCTGCTCTTAAGCTGTAGAATGACAGCTAGACTGGGGCTTAGACTGGGGGTAGTTAGACTTGGGAGCATCATTAAATCCCTTCCAACCCAAACCATTCCATGCTTCTACAACTGCAAGGCCAGCAAGGCCATTAAGCAGAAGACCTGAGACGAAGATGTTGAATTCTTCCCTGCAGAACAGCCCAGCTGCAGCAGAGGACAGCCAAAGTAGGCTGCTGATTCTGGGGACTCTTTCCAAGGAAGTCAGACCAGTGAATCTTGGAGCAAAAGGAATCAAATCTGGGTGCTCCTCACTCCTAGGAGTGAAAGGTGTTGCATGCTTTGTTTTAAAAGAGTGCAAGGTTTTGTAGGGACCTGCATCTTTTGTGATTAAGGTTTGAGAAGGTCGACCACATCTAATTGTTTCATTTTCATGGAGGAATACTTTATTTTCAATTAATATAGGTTAACTATTTCATGCCCAGCTAGATCAAACAGCACTGTTTGTCAAAACTGCTGGAGGACATGAATGCCAAGGCAGAGCCAGATAAAGTTTGTTCACATGTACAGAGTTTCATGTCCTGAAGTTCATGGCTCTAGAAAATGTAGACGTCTTCAGGACTGGCAACTAGCTGAGTGGGGTTGTTTAGGACTGCAGCTTTCAGCTTAGCAACTTGCCCAATGTCTAGTACAAAGACCAGACAAAGGCAAAGGCATCCAGGCTTTCTGCATCCTTGGCTACCTTTTTGAACTGTAGACTGTATAGTTGTTTAATATTATTCATTGAGGACACTTATTGACAGAAAAAAACACAAAGCATAATGGAGTTCATTTGAAGCTTCTGGAGTGTAAGCAGAGCCCAGTCAGCTGTTAGTACCTTCTTAGAAAAAGGAATAGCTAGGAGAAGCACTTTGTAATGGAGTGTGTTTTGGTTTAAAACCTTTGGCAAAATGCTAAGTATAAAACAAAGGAACAAAGGCTCCCTTCTGGCCCAGGCTGAGAAAAGGGACGAAAGAGAAACTGGACACTTAAGCTTCAAACAGAAACTGGGATATATATTTACACGAAAAAGGGAAAATTAAAAGTAGACTACAATATAACACACACCCAGACAACTTAGATCTAACAAATAATTCCTTCACCTCTCCACCCAACAGAAAACTGAACCCCTCCAAACACAAATCTCACTATTCTGGCTACAAAATCACCTCACAAACCTTTCCCGAGAAACACCAGCAAGGAAGAGGGAGAGAATAACAATAAAATGTTTACTTCCCTGAACTCAAACAAAGTGCAAAGTAGCAGCAGGGCAGCAGTGAGGCCCAGCACAGCAGCACAGCAGCACAGCAGTACAGCAGAGCAGCAGAACAATAGGACAGCAGCACAGCAGCACAGCAGCACAGCAGCACAGCAGCACAGCAGCAGTGTCCTGTCTCTACCTTGGCCATGATGGCACCTGAGCTAAGCACCTCCCTGCACTGCATTTATATTTGCGGTGACATCAGAATACAGTATGGAATACCTCTGGCATAGAAGTCAGTGTCAGCTGATAGTCTGAGACCTGCTCTAAAAACTAAAGCCTAGGTAAACCCATAACAGAGTGATATTAAGTAAAACTATCTAAACTATTAAGAACTTTCAAGTTTCCACTCAGAACAAAGGTAAGAGAGAAAGACTTCTCTTGAACTATTTTAGCATGAGCCAACAACTTTGGTGCCATTATTAAATAGTGAGGTATGTGGTGGTGGAATTTTTTTTTTTAAGAAAAATACTTTGGAAAAGACCTTAGTAATTGTATTTATCACATTAAATCCCAAACTGATTGCACTTAAACATTTTTCTAGTTCATGATCAGATTGGGTTTTCAGTGGTGAGAAGCAGACTGGTGTAGAAGTTGTTCAAGCTTATAATCACGAAATCACAGAATATTCTGAGTTGGAAGGGAGACCCACAAGGATTATTGAGTCCAGCTCTTAAGTGAATGGCCCATACAGCAATCAAACCCATGACCTTGGCATGATTAGCACCATGCTCTAACTAACTCAGCTCATTATGCTTATCAAATGCATGTTGAGTTCTTCCTGATCATTTGATGCCTTATACAAACACTGATTAGATTTACTGAGGACAAATAGGGCCCCCAGAAGAGACAGAACTGGAGAGCTGGTGTAATATAGACCAGCTGCTCTAAGTGTTCAGGATGCCAAGAGCATAACAGGGTTTCCTTCAGTCCCAGCTGATCTGCACAAAGGGAAGGGCTGACTTGGAGGCTGCGACTTAGAGACTTCCCTCCTCAGTAAGCAAAGGAATTAGCTTTTCAACCCTGCAGGCCCTCTGGAGACAGACCCGAGGTGGCAGTGGGACCAGGAGCTGGGGATCACAGGGATTAGCCATGTGAGCAGCAGTAGGGTATTCAGCTGACTAATATTAGGCTGAAGAAATAATTTTCATTTCTTGCAGATATGTTTCTATCTTTGTCAGGAGCTGGGAACTTTCATGTTTTTAACCATGTCTATAAATACTAGAAACAGTGAGGATTTTCTCCTTTGAGACATCTCTATTTTTAAGAACACAGTTGGTAGTCACAGACATCTCATCTCATCTTGCCTGCTCTCAGCCTGCCATACCCAGAAGGACTCATTGGGACAGGCAGAGCCTGACTCCTGTCTGCCTACAGAGCAAGGGGTCAGCAGCAGTGAGCTGTGCCAAGGTCACAGGACTGAGCCAGGGTTTGGCTGAAGGTTTGATCTGTGGATGGCATCTGTGTGCTATTTTCTGCAATGGAGCACTCTCCAACCAAGCTCTTGAAGAATGGATAAAAAGGCAAAATAGGGGATTTTCTTGTGAAACGTGTATTTAAAAATGTTGCTGACATGCAGAGATCCCTCTAATGTTAGGGGCTGATGAATAAGCAGAATTTATGTTCGTATTGAGTGAGGTTATCAAGACCCATGCTAGCAGTGTTTACCAGCACCAGCGCTGTACTTTCCAACAGCACCACCCAGCTGTAAAGGGTGGTCTCATGGTGTAAAGGAGTCAAGGGTGGTACCGTGGTGTAAAGGGGAGCACTCTGGACTGTGAATCCCAAGGACCTGAGTTCGAGTCTCAGTGTGGACTGTTCCCTGGGCAGTTAAATCCCTCCCTGCCAACTGATCCCGTCAGATCTCGGATGCCAAGCTGGGTCAGCCCCGGTTAGTACCGGGGCCTGTGACAATCCCGAGGACTTCACTGTCACCATCCAAGCTTGCTCAGCCGTGGCAGATGGACCTCAGGACTTAAACAGTGGGGCCAGTTCTGCGCATGCTGTGCCTCACCTAAAAAATCCACTGCACAGGCTGGAAGGGCACCACCCACGTGGGGAAAACCCTTCCCAAATCTTCCTTGGTGAAGTCTGGCCATGCCCAGCTGTACCAGTGATCCCCTCTTTAACTCTCTCAAGGGAAGAGCTATTTGACTCTTTGCACAAAATTGCTACTCAGTAACTATTGGCAGGGTAGTTAATTAATAACTATAGGATGTATTTCTGTGTATTGTAACAACACAGTGCAACACACCCACCTACACCCACACCCCACAGGCAGTGCTGGGCATGGGGGCCTTGGGAGCCACTGGGGACTATCAGGGACCCCTCAACAAGGCCTCTCCTTCCCTTTGCCTCCCAGCTCTGGGCCTTTGGGCAGGCACTGCCTTCCACTGCCAGCACTCCCAAAGCCTAAAATCACTGAATCACAGAACTGATGGGGTTGGAAGGGACCTCCGAAGATCCTCAGTCCGATGCCCCTGCCAAGGCAGGGTCACTTAGAGCAGGTGACACAGGAAGGTGTCCAGGTGGGTTTGCAGCCTCTCCAGAGAGGGAGACTCAATGATCTCCCTGTTACAGCGCTCTGACACACTGAACATAAAGAAGTTCTTCCTCATGATAAGGTGAAACTTTTAGCGTTTTAGTTTATGGCCATTGGTCCTCATCCTGTTGCTGGGCATCCCTGGAAAGAGTCTGGCATCATCCTGGAGGAGACTGTGGGGAGACCTCATCGTGGTCTTCATCATCCTCACGAGGGGAAGGAGGGGGCAGACACTGATCTGTTCACTCTTGTGACCAGACAGGACTTGAGGAAACAGCACGAAGCTGAGCCCGGGGGGTTCAGGTGGGATATGGCAAAAAGGATTTTCACCCAGAGGGTGGTTGAACACTGAAACAGGCTCCCCAGGGAGGTGGTCACAGCACCAAGCCTGACCGAGTTCAAGGAGTGTTTGGACAATGCTCTCAGGCACATGGTGTGACTCTTGCAGAATACTGAGCAGGGCCAGGAGTTGGACTCCATGATCCTGGTGGGTCCTTCCAATTTAGCATATCCTGTGATTCTCTGATCATCTTGGCACCTGCCTTTGAGATATTAATATACATTAATGAGATCCCTTGCTCTCTAGACAGAACAGGCCCAGCTCCTGCAGTCTCTCCTCATAAGAGAGACACTCCAGACCCCTCATCATCTTTGTGACCGCCGCTGGACCCTCTCCAGTAACTCCTTGCCTTTCCTGTACTGAGGAGTCCACAACTGGACACAGCAAGTGAAAGTGAGAAGAAACACACACACAAAGCCCCTCTTTGGTCCCGTTTGGTGTGTCCGGACGGAGAGGGGGGAGAGGGAGAGGACGGAGAGGGAGAGGACGGAGAGGGAGAGGACGGAGAGGGAGAGGAGGGAGAGAGAGAGAGAGAGGGAGAGGGAGAGGGAGAGGGAGAGGGAGAAGGAGAAGGAGAAGGAGAGGGAGAGGGAGAGGGAGAGGGAGAGGGAGAGGGAGAGGGAGAGGGAGAGGGAGAGGGAGAGGGAGGGAGAGGGCCAACCCTTCCCGCGGTGCCCGCGCCGAAGGACGGCTCGCGGCGCATGCGCGGCGGAAGGGGCCGGGGCCGCCGCCTCCGCCTCCCGCGGGCCGGGCCGGGCGCGCAGGCGCGGCGGGGCCGGGGCGGGCAGGGGCGGCGGGGCCGAGCGGCGGCGGCGGCGGCCGGGGGGGAGCGGCCGGGGAGGTTCTGCCGCGCTCTCGCTGTCCCTCACCCTCCGCGCCATGTTGTTGTGAGCCCCGGGCGGGCGGGAGGGCAGGCAGGAAGGAGCGGCGCCCGGAGGGAGCGGCAGGAGGAGGAGGAAGGGGCCGGCGGGCGGGCAGGGGTGTCCCAGCGGCCGCTCCGGCTCCATCGCCCCCAGCCAGCCCGTGAGTACCCCGGGGGGCCGGCGCCGCGCTGGGAAGGCCGCGGGCGGGCGGAGCGGACGGGCGGGCCCCCCTTCCTCCAGCCCCCTTTTGTCTGCGGGCTCGGCTGCGCGCCGAGGGAGGGGAGAGGGAGGGAAGGAGGAGGAGGAGGAGGGAGGGGGCCATGTTGTGGCAGGTCACCGGGCGGCGCGGGGCCTGCGCGGCGGCCTCGCCGCCTTTGTGTCCGCGCGGGAGCGGCGCCGAGGTGGGGACGGAACGAGGGGCGGCGGGGCCGGGCAGGGAGGGAGGGGCGGCTTTGTGCGCTCCGAGGGGCCCGGGGGGAGCCGCCCCCGGCCCGGAGCGGTGTGCGGGGCCGGGCTGGTGCCCGGCAGAGCCCCGGGGGCCGGGGCAGGAGGGGCGGACACGGCGCTGGGGCCACAAAGCGCTCCGGCGCGGGGGGAGCGGGGCCGGGGGCGGCGCTCGGACCCCACGGGCCATTGCGAGGCCGGGATCGCACGGGCTTTGTTCGAACGAGCAAAAACTTGTGTTATTTTTTTAGCGCTCTCAAGGATAATAACCGCTTCCCGAGAGTGCAGCGAGGGGGCCAAATGCTTTCCGTGGCTGGTAGCACACAATGAAGCGGTAGCGTTTGGTTGTGCTTCAAACGTGCCTGCGCAGACCACAATAACAAAAAGTTGAGGAAAATGCCCCCTGCCCTGAGTGGATCGTGTGTGCAGTGAACAGTTTGGGGCTTAATCTCGTTGGCAGTCTTTGTGAAAAGGTTTTATTTTCTTCGGCATTGTTTTCGTTTGTATATTTCATAAGGTCAGGCCCCGTTTCCTTGGGAGAAAATTAATGTACTCGGGACTGTTTATATTTTTTTGGCTTGACACCAAAACGTGCAGCGTGTTTGAGATGTGATGTGATAGAGGTTTTTATCAGCTGGTTTTGGGATACTTTTTTTTTCTTAGTAATTAGATGGGTATGAGCAGTGAGAATCGGTAAAACTTCTTGTATCGCTTAATAGTCGCTTACATGCTACATGTTAACAAAATTCTTTGAGGTTTATTTTACTTTCTCTTTGTTGCATCTCAGCTGAGAGATGAGGCCTTCTTACTTGCTATGAGTTGATGGTATAGCTCCTCAGGTATGTGGGATATGAATGCATTTGAAATATAATTACTATGCCATGTTACCATTTTTAGATACAAAGTGTATTTTGTTATATTTTGGTATTTACTATATTTAAACCAAGTCTGGGTTTTAAAAACAGATGTTAGCAACAGTCACGGTTTTGTTAAGAAGCTGAGAGAAATATTGCCGACCTTCTTCTCCACAACTGCGTGTCAGGGTGAATATAAATATACTGGGGAGGTGGGAGAAGGAAACTCGAATAAAAAGGGAAATGCTAATTTAGTGGTGGTGTAGTTTGGGTTATATGTGTGGAAATGACACCAAATCACATGACAGTTTTCTGAAGTATTCAGGGAGTTGAAAATTTGGAATTTGTCCCAGCAGAATGGTTAGTAGGCAAATGCATGTGAGAAAGTGGTTGATAATGCACATTCTGCAGTTTATTATGTGGATGTTGCATGTAGGAAAGTCCATGTTATTTGAACAGTATTTTTTCTACATTAATGAGAATGTCTCTTTCTTTATTTTCTGCTATAGTATCACCCTGTAGTACTGAATCTTTTTTTCTGTGTTGGAGATCCTGGCAAGTGCTGAGGCAGTTGCAGTGTCTCTGGTGTCCTGATTGAGCCAGTAGTGCAGGCAGTTGGCTGAAAGAGCTGGACTTGCCTGTCTTTTTATGAGAAGATTCCTCTTGCTATGACAGTATATATTAGATCTTACTTTGGGTTGTAGAACACGTTGAAGGCTTTTTGTAGCTCTTTTCCCGGGGTGTTTCTCTGCATTGTTCTTGGTGGGCCAGATGTTGCAGATGTTTGGGGCAAGTGTGTTAACAGGACATCAACTTGTTGAATGCTGTGAACCACATTCAGCAGCACTTTCTAGTTCACTTTTAGGTATTTCCCCTTCCCCTTGATTTAGTGATATGTGAGTGTGCACTGGATAATCAGTATATGTAAAAGAATTCTCCCTGATAACTTCATTTTTTTTCACTGTACAGTGGTTTCTAAACCCGCAAAATTATTAGACCAAGCTTTTATACACAGAGGCAAGTAATCCAGTAGATGGTTTGGATTCCTGCTTGAACGTCTTCCTACTTCTTTTGTAACGTGGAATTATATAAAAATTAACTGTCTATTGCACTAAAAATAAACCTAAATTTTCTTGAGTGTTAAATTCTTTCTGTGTTGGGAATCTCCTGTGAAACAAGCCTTAATACATTGTATTTTCCTAAAAAAAGTTTCTGATAGAAACTCTACAAAGGAAACAGCATAAGACTGTACAGTAGAACGTGCTTTATAAATGCTTCTCATTTTGTGTATCATATACATAGGCATGTGAGAGTTAGCAATTTGTTTCTCTTCAAAAAATTTAGTTGGAAGGGCTGGTCTCATTGAATGTGAATTTCCCCACCCATAACATAGCTGTTGTCTTGATTATTCCACACAATGCAACCGTTCCAGTGTTGTCACTAAGCCAGTGCCCAGGCTTTTGTCTCAGAAATGGGTCAAGAAGTCTTTAGTTTAAGAGCTGACTTTCTCCTATAGCAAATAATGCCAGTTGTGCAGTGCTGCTAATAATGAAGTTGGAGGCACTTCAGAATCCTATAGTGGAAAAGCGTTTTAAATTACATCAAAACACGTAAAGGAATTCAGTTCTAGCTGCTTCAGTGTCATTTCAAACAAGTTGTATAAAATTTCTTTTATAGCAATGGCTTGCACGCCAAAACTTTATAGCAAGATTCAGTTTGGATCTCACTCAGAATACCTGCTGTGGCTTTTAGAATAGTGGGCAAGAGCTGGTATGTGAAATGTTTGGTTTACAAATAAAGACCAGATGTCATCTCTAGCAATATCTCTAAAGGTTCTATTTCATTATTGCTTAACAGATAGTTTTTTCTCAACATGGCTATTTAAGATCAGTTGTAGATGTGTAGAAGCAATATGTCTGAGGAGGTTATGACGACCATCTCAAGGGTTGAGAAAAAATGCAAAGCTCTGAAATGTGGCAACAGCATCTCTGTAATAGTCTACATCTGACTTATTTGCCAGCTGCTCGGTATATGCATCTATTTGCACGAAACTTGAGCAGTGATACAGCCCTCTGTCCTCTGCTGGCTGAGCTAAAAAGCACATCTGTAGTCTTTCTACAGGGCTTGATTTTTACAACAAATATTTGTGTACATTGGACTAAGTAATCCGGTGTACATGTTGTAATTTTTATTCTTTAATTTTAACTTTTCATACAATTCCAGGATAGGTTCCCTGTTGCTTCATCAGTGTTGTTAAGCTGTTGGTAAAACTGTTACAGGTAATAGGTCTCATTGTGTGTCTTTCCATATAAAGCTCTCAGCATGTGAATTCTAATAGAAATGAGAATTGTGTCAGACCTACATCTGTAACTTTGCTCTTTGATTTCATCCATGTCATGTCAAAGAAGAATTTGAGGTGTATTGAACTCGTCATACACATTTTGCAAGGCTGATAGGAATTTTCATCTAGAATTTGTTCACAAACCTATTTAAAGAGGAAGTGAGTTTTTAAAAGCAGGATTGAGTGTCATAACTCTTTGACGTGTGTGTATTGCTGGAGAAGATTATGGTGAGCACTCTGGACTCTGATCACAAGGTCGTGAGTTCGAGTCTCAGTGGAGACCGTACCGGGCAGTTAAAGCCTCCCTGCCATCCGATCCCCTCAGATCTTGGATGCTCAGCAGGGTCAGCCCTGGTTAGTACCGAGTGCTGTAGACAGTCCTGAGGACTTCACTGTCACTGTCCAAGCTCACTCGGCCGTGGCAGATGGACCTTGGGACTTAAACGGTGGGGCCAGTTCTGCGCACGCTGAGCCTCACCTAAAATCCACTGCGCAGGCTGGAAGGGCACACCCACGTGGGGAAAACCCTTCCCAAATCTTCGTTCTGGAAGTTTGGCCATACATACATTGCTGGAGATGACTTTGTGCAATGGAGCTAAAAATAGAGAGTCTGTCTGTCTTACATTTTTCATTTATCTTTTGTTTATCTCCTTTGTGATATATTGCTTAAAGTTTAGTTTTGAGCATGGTACAGTAATGAGTCAGTCACACACTGAAGTTGCAGAACTGATGTTAGTAGAGTATTTTGACAATAAGCAAATATCTACTGTAACAGTACTGATAAGACAAAGTAGTTTTAGATCTTATGTGTTACTCACAAAACCAAGACTGTTCAAGATTATTGAAAAAATGCTCCTACCATATAACTGCCTATTTATTATGCATTTTCCTAAAGGTCAGACATTCAGCAGTCTGTAAGGCTCAGTGAAAAATGTAGAATTGTGTAGAGGGATTAAGGGACTGTGGTTTCTTTTGTCTGTATTTCAGACCTGAGTGTTGTATTCTGATTCCATATCTTTCCACATGTATTAGATGTTATTTGGACTTAACACTTTTGTTTAGCATGAAAAGTGAGACATTTCTTGGACTTGATTTTTTTTCCCCACTCAAAAAGTACTTAGGTGAGATTGGAGGTGGTATTTTGGGTTTTATGTATGTCTATTTACATACTAAAAGGTTCATAATACATCACTTATGGTAGATTAAGAATATGATGAGATTGTTAAGTGTGAGTGTGCAGGCAGAGACAGATATTTCTTTCCTGCAGAGGATTTAGTTGATACCATGAGAGTTTTTGCTGTTGTCATTTATACTTGTTTTAAGCCAAGACTTAAATACTTCACAAATAAGCTGGCAAACTTAATTTTAAATCTTTATTTTGTGAATACCCCCAAATGTACTCTTGTTGTAGAGACTTTTAATGTCAGTTACTGTGTTGGAATCTTATATAGCTCAACATTCTTGAAAGAAAACTGAGGCTGGTGAGTTAACAGTGATGTGGTTCGGATAGAGAAGTTCTTTTTCTGTGCTACTTTGTTACATACTTTACTAATTATAGTATCAGACATAGCCGTGGTGGTTTTACACTTCATGCTGTGTAATAACGTAAAAGAAACTGCTGCCACTATGATTGAAAATTGTATATTGATTTTTTTTTCACAAGGAAAGATGTGGGCAAGTGTTCATAGTGTTTGGAGCTCTACCATTTTAATACATTGTCTTGTGAAAAAACTGTGGTAGTTTTTTCTCTTAAAGTCCCAGTTTTGCAATGTATGTAAAATTTAAAATTTAAATCAATAAGCATATTTGACAATGAATATTGTTCTTGTATTGCTTGGACTTCTTTCTTCTCCAATGCTAATTATAAGAGCTGCATATTTAAAGATGTGTGGGAAAGTCTTTTGTGTTACAAAGAGTTTTTCATTTTAGGTTTTTATGTGGAATGAGCATTCCATGTGTCCTCCTAAGCATGAATGAAGTGGTCTGGCAGGAGATCAGAGGAGTGATGCCTGTGAGCATTGGTCGGGAAGCCAGTGGGGTTGGAGCAGGGGCTGCCGGAGCTGGAACTGCAGTTACAGGAACGTAAGAGCCCAGTTCAGGTGGAACACTCCTCACACCATCCCTGCAATTGAGGTGCCAAGTGCTTTCAGTATCCCGGTACCCCTCAGTGGGTGTTCCCAGGATGATGCCACAGCTGGATGTTTCTTCCAGCAGCGACTGGAGGGCAGCTGTGAGGGACAAACACTGCGGGCCCACAGGAGTTTGCATTCGTACAGGTCACGTAGTGGGGTCGTTGATTTGTTTGTCATTGCTCTGTTTTGTGTCAAATCCACATCTTTAAGAACAGAATGTGTGAATTAAGCTGCTTTTTTAGGCTGTAATAATGCAAACTCTAAAAGTTCTGGTTAATTTTGTTAAAGCAGTTATAAATGAAACTGCATAAAATAATTTTTAAACGTTCAATTGGAACCAACCATTCATTTATCTCACATGAGCATTTCATATTTCTATAAGTACCTGTTTTTTATCAGAATATGATCAAATCATTAGTTTTGAAGTTATGGGAAACAATTGGTTCAGTTTGAAAAGGTACTTGCTCCTGGTAGGCTTTTTGGGAAGTAATTTCATTTAGCACTGAGTGTTACTTGTTACATTTGCAGATAGAAACATTTTGTTCAGGTGAAATACAAGTAGTGGAATTAAGTGTAGATCACAATGTAACTTTCTGCTTTTCCAGATTGTAACCTAGAAGAAAAAAACAACACAGTTTGAAGCTTGTTGCCCCAAATGTGTGTCTGATGTGTGACAGCTTCCTAAGTTTCCTTAAAAACGTCATTCTGTTTGTCAGGTAGAAATGGCTTTCTAACCCATGACTCTTGTGGTGTGCCACATTAAAGTCCACAAGGAACCTTTTGCACCTTCCCAAGCCCAAAGACTTTAGGATTGTGTTCAAAAAAGTAGTAAATAGAGGAGCAAATGTAAATAAACATAAATTGCTGACTTTAAAGGTAGTGGGAATGCCTGTTGTTTGTGGTTTTTTCTTCATCTGTTCTTTCTCATTCTTTAATTTCTTTTGGCATTTTGTTTCTGGCTTTACTCTTTTACTATTTTCTTCCTCTTATACATCCTGCTTCATGCTGTATCACATTCTTTGTTACTTACACAGAAACCATAAAGCAGTTTTGTAAAGCTAAGATTCTCCTTGTCCACTCGAATACACTTCCTGAGTATGGAAATGTTGGGGTTTTCCTTGCTGGTGTTCAGTCTGTGGCACAGGTAATGGTGCTGATTTTCACAAGCGTTTCCCAAGGCTGATGTGTTGTGTGGTTGAAATCATTCACAGATAAGTAAATGCTGAATAACAGTTGTATCTCTTCTGCCACCTGCTTTCCATCCCCAGTGATCAGAGCCATGCCTTAATCAGAAGCTTTGTTTGATTCAGTTACGTCTATCAAAATATTTCTGGATTCCTCCCACTGATAAATGTCATGCACTTCATATGTGTTTTCTCGTAACTGGAATGGGAGATGCAGAGGAGCTAGTCTTAATTTTTAAAGTCCTTTATGGTTTTGCACATAATGAAGATTTAGTGAAGGGGAAGCTAATCTTACTTTGCTGTGTATTATCCATGTGAAAATAGTAGTTTCAAACATACTGTATCAGTCCTACTGTTGTGCCACTTTTCACTGTTCTCATTCTTCCTTAGCAATATGAACTAGCAGAAATCAAGGACAGATCAGGAGGCTTCTCTGTTTCAGTTCTTTGATTTGAACTCTGTGTACCAGTGTTTCTTGGGATTTAGTTAAGGTGGAAGTTACTATTTTGGTTTGGTTTTGTTTGTTAGTTTTAAAGATCAGACAACTCTTGAGTTAGAAGTACTAAAGAAATGTGTTTTCTAAAATCTATACTTATGCAAACAGTAGAAGGAGTTCAGGTGTGATTGTGTTCCATGTGTACTACACACACTGTGTAGGTTAACATATTAAAGACAGAAATTTTGTGTGCATTTAAAGAAAAATAACAGAAGCAAGCACAGTAGATAAATGTCTTGTAATGACTGATTTTCACAGAATAGTTTGAGTTGGAAGGGACCTTAAAGATCCTCCAGTTCCAGCCCCCTTTGACATGGGCTGGGACATCTTCCATTAGACCAAGTTGCTCAAGGCCCCGTCCAGCCTGGCCTTGAACACTTCCAGGAATGGGGCTGTGAGACACTGGATTATAATATTAATTATTGGCTCAGACCAAGTCATGTGTGTGTGTGTGGGGGGAAGGACAGGTAGAATTTCACAAAGGTGAGGTGGTGCCCTGTCCCAGTCCAGCCCCTTGGAGCCTCCTTGGGTAGCCCAGGAGCAGCTGTCAGTCACTGGACACCGGGAGCACTGCCCATGCCCTGGAGCCCCTGACCCAGCCCCACACTGGGAGCACTGCCCACCCCCTGGAGCCCCTGCCCCAGCCCCACACTGGGAGCACTGCCCACCCCCTGGAGCCCCTTGACCCAGCCCCACACTGGGAGCACTGCCCACCCCCTGGAGCCCCTTGACCCAGCCCCACACTGGGAGCACTGCCCACCCCCTGGAGCCCCTTGACCCAGCCCCACACTGGGAGCACTGCCCACCCCCTGGAGCCCCTTGACCCAGCCCCACACTGGGAGCACTGCCCACCCCCTGGAGCCCCTTGACCCAGCCCCACACTGGGAGCACCGCCCACCCCCTGAAACCCCTGACCCAGCCCCAGACTGGGAGCACCACCCACCCCCTGAAATCCCTGACCCAGCCCCACACTGGCTGGCACACCAGAGATCCCACCTGGGTGTGGGGAGTGTGCCCACAGAGGGAGCATATGGAAGCTGGACTTGCACAGCACTCAGGGTGGTAGCTGTAATTCTCTTTTTCTCTCCTTCTTTACTACTTCTCCTAATCTCCTTTCTTAATAATTTGGGTAACTTAAAACCAAATGGGTTGGATGTTACTGAGTTATATGGGTTAGCATTTGCTAAGTCAGTGCTTTACTTTGGTTGAATGTTGCCCTTTAAACTTTTGCCAAATTCCCTTATTTTCTAATATTTACCAGTAAAAGTACCTCCTGAGAAAACGTGTTCAGCATTTCTCCCTTGTGCTGTCTCTCAAGGTATTAAAAGAACTGAAGGCCTTTTTAAAAAAAATTCAATGGATGAATTTTTGGATCTTTATATATTTTTAAAGTAAAACCCCTTCAGTGAGCTTGTAGCTCTGATCCTGGGGTCTTACATGGGCATCCACAACTTCCTGGGCAACCTGTTCCAGGGCCTCACCACCCTCACAGTAAAGAATTTCTTCCTAATACCTGGTATAAACCTGCCCTTTGTCAGTTTAAAGCCATTCTCCTGTGTCCCATCCCTCCATTCTCCTGTAAGCACTCCCTCTCCAGCTCTCTTATCGCCTCTCTAGATGCTACAAGGTGCTGTAAGGTCTCTTGGGAGCCTTCTCCAGACTGAACAGCCCCAGCTCTCTACCAAACCTGAAGACCTTCTCCTCAGTACTTCATCCAATCTGCCAGGTTGGCAGAGTCCTCTGCAAGGCATCTGGTCCAACCCTCCTGCTCAAGCAGGGCTACCAGAGCCAGTTGCCCAGACTGATATATATATATATGTATGAGAAGTAGAAATGAAGATATTAAGAACTTTACTTCAGCATACATTATCTATGTATGTAATGTAGCTCAAAACTGTGGATTTGACATAAATTTTAACATGTCGTGCAGCATTTGAAAGACTGAAGAATTGCTTTTCAGTGTCCCTGGAAAGGGATTATTTAGGAGTGAACTGTGGGAGTTATCACTGAAGTGTCAATAATTGGAAGGCAGTTGATGCCTTTAATAATGTGCTTTAACTTTTGGTCAGCCCTGAAGTGGTCGAGTAGTTGGACTAGAAGATTCCTTCCAACTAAAACATTATATGCATTATATGTTAATGCATAGTATCATTAGTGGCCTTTGATAGCACAGAAAAAGATTCAAGTGGGTTATCCTGGAGATCCACAGTAGTGCTGGGGCTTGATGTATGTAAATTTGGTAATTATGAAGACTGTAATGGAAGAACTTCAGGTGGCACACACATTAAAGAGAAGAGCAGGAGATTCACACACACTGCAGCTGAATGGGATTTAACACTTAGCAAAAAGACTTTTCCATCTCAACCAGCTGTACACTTGACACGTTGGTGTCCAAATTAACTGGCCACTGGCTCAGAACTTCACTGGCTCACAGAACATTTCAGAATAAGAGGCACAGAAACATGGGATGTTGTTAACAGTCACAGTCTGTGATCTTCAGCTGCAGCCATGAAAATTGAAGTGATGGACAACAGTTACTCATGGCAGACACTTTGGAAAGTTGAATTACTTTGCTGGCAGAGGGGCAGGCTCTACAGAATAATTGGCAGCAAAGAGAAGGCAGAGGCTAGAGAAGCACGTGTTTGCATGAGAGGTGATAGCCAAAATTCTTTGGACACTCAGCTGAAATGTAGGGCATGCACAACTCCTCAGTACAAGATGTCAAAGCCAGAAGTGTTAATTTGAGTCAGGAGACCACCACTGTCACCTTCCATATTAAAACAGTATTAAGTATAAACTCCTTAGTCTGGAGATAATCATGCCCGAGACTCATTCATCCTTCTTTGAAATATTTAATATTGATAAGAGTGGCATCATCCTTTTGTTCACATCCCAGTGGGGCTGCAGATAGGTTAGTGATCCGTTTGTCATTAATTCACATCACTTCTGTAATGTAGGATTGTCTAGGATACAAAGGCTTGGTGATCAGCAGTCTATCCATAATATTTGAAGTTGCAGAGATTAGGTGTTTGGGAAGCCCAGGATACATTTTCTGGGATGTCAGAGTACTTGCAAATGCTCTGGCCACATGCTGAGGCAAAGGGCTGCAGCAACGTGATACTACACAAGCTGCTTGTCCTGTCTTTTCCTAGATCAGCTCCATCTACTTCACTCCCTCGTGGCAAAGGTACTTAAATACTTCATTAGTTTAAGCTACATACTTTGGTAATTTTAGCATGATATGCTTCTTCTTGCTTTTGAAGAGGCAAGAGTTGATAAGCAAAACTGCCATAGAAGAGCTCTTGTCTCCAGCAGCCTTTTCAAAGAATCCAATGGATAATGATGCTGTAAACAAAAGAACATAAACTGTGTCTTTGCACAGCATTCAGCTGAGCTGCAGTTGCTGCAACTCGTTTGGGTTAGAAGTGATAAACATTCTTGAAATTTTGTGAGTAGCTGCTGTGGCAAAGCAAAACTCTTCCAAGAGGGAGAGTAGAGAGAACAGAGAGTCTTACTGAGTTCAAGGGCTTTTTGGCACTTCTGTGGTCTGGGGGAGAAGCTGCATGTATCAGTTTCTGTGAGTATTCAGCATGACTTCCATGAGGGTCTGTTAGAATTAATACAGCCATGAGAAAATGCAGAAATGTTATTAAACTAATAAAATGTGCAAATGGATAAAATGGACAATTCCTAGCAAGAATTTTGCCTTGGTTTTAAACAATAAGATTGTTTTGTCTTTTTCAAATAAGATAGACTAATATGTTTGTGCAATGGAAATTGGGAAATAATTTTACCATGTGAAACCCCACAATCATGTAGCTATCCCTTGAAACAATGAACATGTTCTCAATTTGAATGAAGAGATTAACATACTCTGTTTCCTGAACTTAGTGGGAGTTGCACATTCTGAATTAGTTCTTCCTTTTATGTATTCTACTTAAAACTGTCCTTAGAAATCTGTGTGCTTGCAGTTCATTTTTTTATTCCTGATCTTTGCAACTTTTATTTAGGTTTAAAAATAAAGTATAATTGTGCAATATAACTGTTTTTTTCAAGGGCTTTCAAAATAGTCATCATAAACAGGTTTTTTTAAGACTTTTTCAAATGTTAATCAAATATGCAACACAAACACTTTATTGGCTAGTTTGTGACTGTGAAAGCTCAAGTTTTATTTTAGCTGATTGATGGGTCATTGTCCCTCTAAACTTACTGAAACTGTTCTGAGGATCATTTATTTCTGTTTCTGCAAGCAGCAGGTTCTATAACAATTTTTTTTCTAAGTATGGTCTTTCTGTGCTTAGGTTTGCTGTGGTTTTAGTTTGCTGTTTTCATCCATTAGTTCCAGTGGCATTTTGCCCCACCAGAGTAGAAACCCAGATTATGCCTGTCAAATGTGTGATTTAAGCAGCTTCTCAAACTTGTCAATAAGTAAAACTTTTCAAGCCTCACAGACTAGGAAAAGAAATCTTAGACTGGAAGTATTTTCTGTTGTGCTTAGAGAAGAGCTGGAGGGAGGGCATTTGATTCCTGTTTTGGAAAATGTATGCCCTGTTAAATAAAACATCTTGTTTAATAAGTTCATGGTGAGATTTTTCCGTCGTACTCGTGCTGTGTAACTTGGGGCAAGCATGAGTTTTATGAGTGAATGTTAAGGTTGGGGCTTTTTTTGTGTTTTAGAAAAAATTAAATGTCTTGCAGGCTGCATGCTTGAGACTCCACTTTATTGCCTGCTGGTGACTCAGTTCTGGTAGTGCACACACAGCTGGAAAGAGGATGTATGTCTGTCTTTCCCCTCTCTTTGATTTGAAATAGCCAAAAAGGAGTATTTTGTGACGTACTGCAAGGTGTTTTCATGGAACTGAACTGAAAGAAAAGCACTGAGTAATTTTCTGTGATATATTTTAAAGCATTTCCCCAGCTAAAGAGAAGAAAATTGCAGTGTTGAATTTTGCAAATACTTGATTTGTATTTTCTGTAGTTTCCAGTGTGCAGTGCATGGAATAGGCAGCTCGATGTGAACTGTCATCAGGGGAGGAGGAGGAGGAGGAAAGTTATTGCAGCCACCTGACTTGTGCAAACAAGTTTGTTCCATGTGCCTTCTATTCTTCAGAGGCTCTTTTACTTAATCACTCCTTCCAGCCACATTTGCTGCTTTGATGCCTCTGCAGTTTCTGACCTTTACACCAACACTTCCCTCTGCAGGTGATGGTTTCTGCTGGTGAGGCACTTGACCAGTTCCCACCCACTGCGTGTCGTCTCGTGTGCTGTCAAGCTGTGTTAGTTGTGTCTTTATTGAGGATCTTCACGAGAGGCCTTTTGCTTTCCAGCACCCTCTTTGACATTTCCACCTGCTCTGACGTGTACAAATCCCTGGTGCTCAGCATTGTTGAGTGTCTGAATGTGAATAACTGCTTTGTTCTCACTTCACCAGTTCGGTTTCTTGTATCAGTCTTTGTAATTTGTCGTACACTTTGAGAGTTCTTTGAAGCAGTTCTCCTTCCTGCTTTGGTGCTTATTCAGTAATTAGCACAGGGTGAGTCTGGGTTGATACTACAGCAAACAAATAGCATGTGGTCAGCTGTGCATTATCTTGGATTTACATACAGATAAATTGTCCTGTGCGCTTGTGCAGCCGGAGCTGTGCAGGATCAGTTCAGGTCTGTGAGGAATGACTGAGAGGCATAAACGTGAATGGTGTCGCTGCTTCTGGAGGTGACGTGGGCCGGGACTGGCCTCTGGAGCCAGAGTGGGAACCAGAGACCTGAGCTGGCCGCTCACGGAGCCAGCTGAAATTCCTTGGCATTTATTCCCGTGGGCTCAGGTTCTAAGTGGGATTGCAAGTGAGGCCTCATTTCAGCCGTGGTTATTGTGTGGTTATGGAGTTTTGTCCCAAAGATAAAACTAGTTTTAGGCATTCTTGGAGAGTTTTGCATAGACATCCAGGTTGAGGTGGTGGGACCAATAAACCTGGGGGGAAATGTCTGCATGGGCATTCAGACATTTTACATTTGCAGTCAATTTCTTTATATGTTCTTAATTTCTTAAATTTTTCAAGGTGTCAAGAAAGTGAAAATGTTTAAGATTTGGGTCAGTGTTATTTCTTTTGCTTAATCCAAGTTATTATTTCTGGGTTTGGAATGTTGTTTGGGTTTTTTTCTTCATGTGATTTAAATTAGGGCTTATGAAAATGCTTTATTCCGTGGAGGAGCTGCATTCAGCTTTCTGAACTACTTTGGCTTGGTACCATTTATATTAAAGTCAGGGTGAAGAGGGCCTTGTGTGTTTTCGTGAGGGTAATAGTAGAGTTTTGTGAAAGATTTTTCTCTTCAGTGTAAAGACAAAGCAAAGAAAAGGGGTTAAATGTGTGGAGGGAAGAAACTGGGGGACAGCACATAGTCAGGTAAAGGAGTTGAGGGAGTACTTTATTTTGGGTGAGGATCAATAACCTGGAATTTAGACATTTAACCAGAAACTTTGCTCATAAAATCACCTCTCTATATTTTGTTGGATGATAATTCAAACATGGTTTTTGTCTGCAGTTACAGCATCTGCCTGTCCTCTGTTAAGCTCCTGGTGTGCTGATTGCTGCTTTTACATTTAAGTGATTATAACTTTTTGGCTTAAATGAAAAGGTTGAAGGGTTTGCCTTTAAATCCATTGTAGCACAGATGTATCAATGCCAATCTTTGAATTAATTTTTATTATGAGCTTTTTGTCACATTTGAATTTCAAATAGCCTACTTTATTTTACTTTTTTTTTCCTTTATTGTCATTCATATAAATTCTTTGATGCTATTTTAGACTGTTTTTTTCCTTCCTTTGAAGGACTGTGCTGGCCAACAGTTAATGAGATAACAATGTCCAAGGCTGAGCTGTAGCTCTTGGTGAACTAGAAATGAGCCTTGCTCAATTAGAAGGAGTCTCTGGGGTTTTTACAGTTGGCTGTTTTTTCAACTTTTAGGCAATTGTAGAAAACTATGGGTAGTTTAAATACACATGTTGTCCAGAGAGAACATCCTTAGAAAACAGCTGAAATAATTGATAACAGCAATTTCTTTCAGTGTCCATTCACCTGCTGTAGACAGATAAGTAGAAAACACAAGTACCTCCCCACAGCAAGGGAGGCACTAAGAGAAAACACACTGAAAAAAACATGTTTTACCATTCTCTGGCTGTCACTGGGGGCATGCAGGGTTTAAAGGCTCAAAAGAAATCAGTGTAGATTTTGAAGCAGACTGGCATATATTTGAAACTTTGAGCTTTTTCACTGTCACTTTTTGCTGGTGATACAGAGAAGATGTGTCAGCACCTTTCTTTATAAAAACCAGTTATTCAGGGTGGACTGAGGAGTCTAAAAATTCTGGATTGCTTTTTGTACTATCAGCTATTCAATCCCTTGAATAACGACTGGCTGGTTTCATGTCTTCATCTCAGGTTTTAGAGTATCAGACTATGTTGGTATTCCCTGGTTTTCCCTTGCCTGTCAGGGGAGAAAAAAACCCAAACAAACCAAACCACCAGCAGAGCTTGGTCAAAAGGTGCTGGACCACGAGAGACAAGTCATGATGCAAGAAACTTCTGACCAGGGGCATTACTGGGAGAACTTTAGTTCCTGATGTAGCATTCTTGAAAACTGTCCTCGAGAAATTAATGCAGGGCATGGCAAATGCATCTGCTGTGTCCTGGAGTGAAGAAAATAGAAGTAAATGCTCTGACGAAGGGGATTGTTGGGTATTGATGCCGTGAATGCCCCTTCCCCCAAAAAACAGGACTTCAAGCCACGTTAGTGTAGGGTAAGATAAAAAGTAAAGGTCCTTTAATATCACAGGGCCTACAGCCCACAGGAATACAGGATGACATGTATGTGTCCCAGTTCTTGTTTCCATGGCTTTTATAATAAGATCCCTCCAATCATTGCTTTACACATTTCTCAGTCCAGCCCCAGTCCCACCCCTGGACCAACCCCTGGAATTGGGTCTGGGGTCGTCAAGACCCTCTGTCTTCATCAACTCTTCTTCCTCGGGCACACAAAGGTCTCTTGGAGTTCATGCAGTTCTGGCTTTTGGGTCACTCTGACCTATGTTTATGTTTCATTCTGTAGGCCTTCTGATATCCTTCAGCTCTTTACCTTGGAAAGGAGTCTAAACAAGATTAATTAACTAAAGGAATTTGAGCTCCCTGTTCTGGGACAGGGGTAGTGATAGAAAGGCATTAAACTTAAACTGTTAGAAATATTAACCCTCTAAAAATCTACAACTACTCTGTTCCTAAAATCTACAAAATGTGAAAATCAGAACAAAAACCCCTTTGGCATCAGTATCAAGAATTGTCAGGGTGGGAGGAATGTTTTGATATCAGCTCTACAATAACAAAATACAACTGTTAAAATCACTTCCTGGAAATTCTGTCAGTGACTCCTCTGCTTTCCTCAGCCTCACTTCTCATGGGAGGGTGTGTGTATATACACACATGCACAAAATATTTTTGTTATTCCAAGTTCTGTTGTTCATAAATCAGTTCTGTTCCATGGGATTCCTTAAAATCACATTCTTTTTAGATGGTGTTAAAACCCTGTAATTTTTCAAAGAGGAATTTGAAGTTTGTTTTTTTCAGGTGGTTGAGGGGGAAGATGTTCTGTTTTGGGTTCTCTGGTAGCACACAGGAAAGTGAAGATATTTGAGATTGCTGAAGAAAGCACATCAGCAAAAAAAAGTGTTGATTGCAATGTAGAAAGTTAATTTATAGAAATTTTTACTTGATTCTAGGCCTGTGGATTGTAATGTTCCAATTCTTGTTAACACATGTAAGAAAACCTTGTTGACTCGATCAGAGTGAAAGTCATATGTTTTATTAATCATTACAATATATATTGAGATAAATTGTCCTTAGTTTCTGCTTGTGTGTAGATAAGTTTGGGGTTTATACAGAGAATCCTTATTTTCAGAAAAGATAAATTTTAAGCCTTTTTTTACAGCATATGGCCTGGAGAGCACTCTAGGGGTTTTTTTAAGTTTTTTAATTTAGTAAACAAAGTTTTCAAATGAGCTCAAATTATGAAGTAGTGAAAGGTGATGTCTCAAAACAGCAACACATCACATTAATGTCACACTTCTGTACAGAAGTAGCTGTGCAGTTTTACTCACTGACTCGTGTAGAACGAAACAATAATGGTTAGAAATTTGCCTCATTAATTTCTCTAAACTTCTGTTACGTCTCCTCTGTTACCAGAAGGTTGATGCTGCCTGACCAGCTTAACAAGAAATGTGTAGATTTTTAAAATTAGAAAAAAATAAAGTTTAGTCACGTGCATGTAAGTAATCAGCACCAATTAAATTAGGCATGTTTAGACAGGAGCTGCAAGTCAAATTTTATTTCTCAGCTTTGTTTTCAAACTCCTAAATATATTTAGTGTCTTCCTCTTTTGTTTCTTGTATATTTATGGAGGAACCTTGGAGAGAGTTGCAGAATGATGTGTGTGTATCTCAGCCTGCAAAAGGGGAAGGTGAAGTCTCACCAAACTAGATGGGATTCCACCTAAACTATTTCGCTTTGAAGATTAAACCTGTACCTTTCCTTGTACAAAAAATAGTTCTTCAGTAATTTACAAGCAGTAAAGGACCAGTGAGCCCCTTTTTTGTAGAATCACATTTTCTTGTAGATCATTTAAATAATAAACTAAAAAATGTGGACAATATTATTTTAACTGGTCATTGTAATTAAATTTTAAAAATAATTTCTTGTTTTCAGAAGCTCTTATTGGATAAATGTTTATGGGATTTTTCTTCCATTCTGTAAAATTATATAAACATTTTATTACCTGCCTCTGTTCTATATTTTTATTCTACAAACTTCTGCAACATTTGTCACTCTCCTTCCTGTTCTGTACATTTTTTAGAAACTATTTTGAGTGAATAATTTCTTACACAATTGAAAGACTTTGAGAAACTTGCTAAGTTATTTAATATAAACTATATGCCCTACTTACGTTGGATTATATCACTTCAGCTCTTCAAATGGAGCAAACAGTGTAACTGTTATAAATAGTTATGAAATCTGGTTTCAGTACAGACACATTATTAATTTATGTGAGCCTGGTAGATCTGCCAGTATTTGGCTGCAGGGATTAAAATTTGAGCTCGGGGGCATCTGACAGTAGTTTAGAAAAACTTGTCCAAACAGTTCTGCCAGTCTTAGAACAAAGATTGAAGTTCTTGGGTGGGAAGAGAGGCGTGAAAGTCTCTGCAATGAAGGGGTGAGTTTCTCACATGATGGGAGAGTTTATGTTTAGGGGGACCAAGTCCCACTGCCTGTGCTTGGAGTCCATGGCTGGGAGCAGAACCCGAGTTTCTGAATCTTTTTACTCCATTTCATGTAGCTCTGAAGCAGGTGGCAAGATGTCCATTTTCCTCTGCTTTTCTTGGTGGGAGGTGATACCCTGTCATTGCTCTGTGTCATCTGCTGGCAGAGGACCATGGAGGTAAATCAGTCATTTCCAGACTTGACGGTGCCTTGTGAGAGGCTGCCCAGCATGCTTTGAGAGACAGAGATACAGATGCATATGCTGTTATATAAACCTAGAAAATGCCTTCCTGCTCTGTGCATGCTTCCAGATTACTGATACCCTATTGAAAAACAAGCAGGCAAAGCATTTGGTCAGCTCTTTGGATCACCTTGCCCTTCTGTGACTTGGCTTTTTCAGCAGGTTAGACAGTGCTTTTGCTGAGTGTATTCCCCTGCCCTGTGAACACACTGCAGAAACTGCCTCAAAATCTGCTCATTTCATTTTGGTCACTGTCAATGATTCTCAGCACTGGCAGAATTGCTTCTCAAACTACAATACAAAGTTCACAAGGAAATAAAGCACAAGTACATTAAGATCCAGAGTGATTGCTGAGCTGGGCCAACTAAATTGAAAAATTTGGTGTTGTTGGAGCATTTGGATGTATTAAGGGCCTTAGAGTGTAAAAGTACAGCTCAATCTGAGAATATGAGTCAATAAGCCAAAAATGCAGCACTTGAAGAATTGTTCACTTGCCTGCAAAAGTTTGAGTTGGTTTTAGAACACTGTTTCACTGCAGTGAAAATTGTTAAGTGCTTTCTGGAGGAAGATGTTATACTTTTGAGATTACAACCATGGGAATATTTTCTTAGAACCTAAAATTGGTTGCCTGAATTGGGCAGAAATGCCCGACACCTTTATCTGTAGTGCTTAAGGAGCTTGGACATTTTGGAGTGTTTAGTGAAGTTTGCATTTGCTTTACTTGTCCAGGTGGCCCTCAGAAAATGGTGCCTCTTACCAAAACATGACATACCTGTAACTTTGAATTACTTGGGAGCAGCAAGTGAACCTTTGGTTCCTTGGTGCTTGAGAGAGGTGTGAGAAAAATGCATCTACCCAAAAGCAGCCTTAATCAAACAAATACCTTGTTTTCTTTTAATGTTACAGAAAATATTTGGTGTTCTGTTACCAGCCTGTGTACAAAGCAGTTCGATGTGTGTCTGGTAGTTGAGTAGTTCAGTTACTCAACAGCTTTTGTTATCTGGGCTGGCCCTAAACCAAAATAAGGACTTTTTAGTTTGGCAAAAGTATTCTAGAGTAGAAACCTGTACAGAGCCTTGAACTGCAGTATGTCAGAGCAGAGGTTTGGGGATTTGCAGTTCAGGCTTGTAGTTTTCATTTCTTGTCCTTTGTTATGAATCTCTACTAGATTTGTGTCTGATGTTTTAGCTGTTGTTAAAAATATTATTTTTATTGTATGGTTTCAAGTTGGCCGCCTGTCTGAAGGGGTTTAGGTGGGTTGTTTTTTTAGTTTTTTTACATGTCAAGTGTCCAACATGACTTTACAGTACTCTGTTTAACTTAAGGGAGGGCTGGCAGAATTGCTAAATATTGTGTTTTCAAATACAGCTGTTCTTGTGTTTTCAAGTCAGTTTAACTTGCTCATAGGCATATCTCTTATGTAAGATAAATGCTACAGAAGAGCCACTCCTGTAGAAAACCACTGGAAGGGTATTTTGCATTTAAGTAATTCAGTAGAATAAAGAAAGGAGCTGAAGCATTTGCAATGTGGGACATGGCATCCCTTTCTTTCCAGTCCCAGTGCTGTGATTACCAGGTGTTTTGTGTTGCATTTTTGGCCTTGGACTCAGCTTCAACTGCAAAATGTGTCATCCTTTTCTTTGTCTCAGTGGTTAAGCTGTTCACCTGGGAGGAGAGGGATGGGATTTGGATTTTGTTAATGCAGAGAAAGTGATTTTCCTGCTCTCTGGTCAGCTGGTTTAACCACTTTTGATACATAAAATGAAGTCTTATCTTTCTCTTTGATATTGTATTTTTGTTATTACTTTTTTTCGAAGAAGGGGCCACAAGAAAATGGTTACAAGCTCATTTCTGGGAGGATTCAGGGTTAATGGAGAGAGCTCTTATTTCACCAGCAACAAGGCTGGTGAAGGGACTGGAGCACAAGCCCTATGGGGAGAGGCTGAGGGAGCTGGGCTTGTTTAGCCTGGAGAAGAGGAGGCTCAGAGGTGACCTCAGCACTGTCTAGAACTACCTGAAGGGAAGTTCTGGCCAGGTGGGGGTTGGTCTCTTCTCCCAGGCACTCAGCAATAAGACAAGGGGGCACGATGGGCTTAAGCTCTGCCAGGGGAAATTTAAGTTGGATATCAGAAAAAAATTCTTTCCAGAGAGAGTAATCAGGCATTGGAATGGGCTGCCCAGAGAGGTGGTGGATTCCCCATCCCTGGAGGTTTTTAAACTGAGATTGGCCGTGACACTGAGTGCCATGATCTGGTAAAGGGACTGGAGTTGGACCAAGGGTTGGACTTGGTAATCTCGGAGGTCTTTTCCAACCCAATCCATTCTATGATTCTGTGATTCTAGATCGGGATGCCTGAATTCCAGAAATGGATATTACTGTGAGCAGTGTTTCTTGTGGTAATCCTGGATGACTGTCCAGTCAAGGCTCTGCCTCCTGGATTCTGTCCTGAGTTATGTGAGGACACAGTTTCATGTTCCTGGTTTATCTCGAAACCATCACTGAGCTGGTGCTCCTGCCCCACCCTGCTACACTCTGGTGCTTTCCCCACCTGAAATGTGGTGGTCTCATTGCTGTGGTGTTTTAGCCAGTTCACCTGGGTGATCTGGTGAAATTCTCATCCATGGAAAAAAACCTCTGAAAAGGTTCCGAAGGTCCTGTTACTTGTTGGTTACCAAGGTTGTTCAAGGGGAGTGACAGAAGCAGTTGGGGAAGGGGTGGCAGGACTGTCCTCGACAGCCTCAACAGAGTAAAGGAAGGGTTTTGCATGGGCCTCCAGATTTATAACAAATTATTTTTAAATTTCAAGAAGAGAGAGGAAATCTAAACTTTAGGAAGAGAGTTTACTAGAACATCATTTTGGTTTTATTTTGTGTTACAATCTTGTTCATAATGGTGTGATGAAAAATGGACTAATACATGCTGGTGTGTTTTATTTAGATTCTGGGGAAAAAGAGCAGAATTTTCTTTGGTGTGTCAAAGGAGAAAAGTTCATGGATATACTTAAGCCATTCTACCTATTTCACAGCAGTGTGTGAGGAACTGTTATGCCTAAAGACAGCTTTGTTGTGTAGTGACATTTGTATATAATTTGGGGGCCCTGTGGAATGACCTGTTGTGTATCAGAAGTTTGAAACCATTGTCAGAGTCTCTGAATTGGAAAGGGTAATTAGTTTTTAACTCCTGAAAATTAATATTAGATCTAGCAACTGATCTCAAAGGCAGGCAGGTGGTACATGGAGAAAGAGGAGTCTCGGAGTGATTGTAGGAGAGAACAAGAAAAAATATCTAATCAAACAAAACCAGACAAAAACTTGTAAATGGTGAACAGTGTCCTCCATAGGCCTCTTTGTGAGTTATGAATTATTCTGGTTGACAGGGTATGAATACAAGTAGGGAGAAAGGGTCTGGTTTTGTTTTAATGTTCTGAATTTGAGGGTTTTTTAATATATATAGATATATAGATATAGATATACATATAGATATATACATATCTATATACATACATGTATATAGATATATACATAGATGTATGTATATATAGATATATATACATATAGATATAGATATATATATATATCAGAATGTTTACTCATGGAACATATTAATTGAGTGAATGTTGGCATTAAATTAGAAAAGTAAAACTCCTTGTTAATACAGGTAATCCCAACAGAAGTTTGTCTTTCAGGAAGAGGGGCATATCTTTATATGTAGGAAATCCAGAGTGTTGGGCATTCTGGATATTTTCTTCTGTAGTTGTAGCAGTTGGGCTGGGTTAGCACTGAAGGAAGATCTGAAGATACTGGTGCTGCCTGTATTTTCCCAGTCTGTAAATGATCTGTGAAACATCTATTTATGATACAGGACAGGATTTTGTGGCTGTTGTTTTTGATGGAAACAAGCAGAGCCTCTTTGCTATAGTAAAGGACTATCATTTCTCTTGCTGCTGCCAGCAATAGATAACACTAACTGAAAATTCATGTTGGTGAGAAAGGGGCCAGTGAACAAACTGTACTTTTAAAATGTATTTACAGTTTCAGAAAACTTCAGTTTCTTATAATGGTCTCTGAACTGCTCAGGTTAAAATAAAAAGGAGTTACCTTTGCTCTTACCCTGATTCTTGGGTTGTCTTTTCTCAGAGGCTTGGAAGGGTGTGGCCACGTTTTTGAACTTTGCTGAATTATGGAAAGGAAGCATTAAGTCTTGCAACACCAAATACCTCAAACAGATAAAACTACCACCACCACTAGATAAAAGCAAGAAAATCCCACAAACAAACAAACAACAAAAACAACCCACCCCAAACCCCCAGCAACAACAGGAAAAATTACACATCTTTCAAGCTTAGTTGTTTTTTTATGTAACAGTGATTTGGGTTGTATTTGTGGCCAATATAGTTTGGGAAGCTTTACCTGCATCTTTTGTTTAGAGATAGTTAAACCAAAACTACATTTTGAGACACAAGTACCTAATTTACTCTTTGTAATTGAAAGCAAAGTGCATGACCTCAGCATGACAGTGGACGAGGTAAAATAATGGTCTCTCTCAACTATCTGTAGAAGAAATTATATTTTCAGAAACTGTGATAACTGAAATTAAGAAGTCTTCAAGATTTGAATTTCTGTTTTGTTTTTAAGCTATGGCTCTTACACAGTTTAGTTGCCTCTGTGCATGCACAAATATTTGATTATCCCTTGGAGCTAAAAAAGTTTCACATAAAATATGAGTATTTTTAATTAATTTGAAGAAAAATGTCCTTAGCTTTTTCTAAGGTTATGTGAAAATCTGCTTTCAGTTTTTAATAGAATAAAATCAACCTAATTGACTTCTATGTTGGCATCACTGGAAGAAAGTTCAATGTGCCAGTTCACCCGCTCTGTAACTCTGAATTTGCTCTTCAGCATCTCACTGAAATTGCTGGGAAGTGGTTTCAGAGTTCATTTTAACTACAATATTGTTCTTGAGCTGTGAAATTGCTTTGTCAAATGCACAGAGACACTTAATCTGAGAAATTAATGGCTTAGAATGATTGTGAGGCAATAACAATATTTTAAGAGTAGAATTTTGAGAATAGAGCATTTATTGAGAGAGAAGGGACAGTTTTTCAGTGCTAAGAAACAGTTGTTTGCACCAGATTATTGAAAGCACAAGATTGTTTCTTTTCCTGGTATTTGAGTGTCTGTTAAGTGTTCTTAATGTATTATCAGGTCTGTGGAGTAATTTCATTTTGGTTTATTGGTTGGTGTGAACATGTGGGTGCCTGAGGGAGGACTGGTGTTGGGAGGGAAACTTTAATCTTCCTTTGCACCTGAAGAGCTTTACCTGCTTCATCACACTGTTGGGAGAAAAGGAAGGGGGAAGAAATAACTGAAGTTCCTCTTTTGTTTTTCAAAGCTTATGATGGCTTTGAGAATTCCTTGTGGAAACCTTTTTCTCAGGAAAGAGCACCCAGTGGGTTGTGTCTGTGTGCCATGGGAAAGGAGGGGATTTGTTTCAGCAGCAACTCTTACTTTAGTAATACACATTTCATGTTTGCAACAAACAGAAAAAAAAGACACACAGAGAGAAGGAAAAGTGCTGTTTCCTGGAAGAAAGCACAAAAAGTTGTGTTATTGCAGTCAGTTACTAGATTTTAAAAGCAATGCAGTGCTGGCAGGTTTTGTGACCTGTTGTGGGAGCTTTTCTGTTTTTGCTGTCAAGTGTCCTCAGTAACACAACCTGCAGCACCTCGTCTCCTTTCCAAAGGACATTCATTGTATGCCCAAATCTTTAATTTCACTTCTTTTGCATTTTGTTGCTCAGTTTCCATAGTGAGCAACATCCATCTGGATATGTAGAGATAAACATGTTTAAGTCCCTTGGAATTTCTTGCATGTTACTATCTTAGCATGGTTCATTAACTTGGTCACTAACTGTATCTGCTCAGGTTCAGCCTAAACTGAGTAGCACATTTTGTGTGTGCTTTCAATTGTCAGAAAGCATGTGGAGTATTACAAACTCCACTTTTGAAAAGATATTTGACTAATGGATTTTTTGTTTTGTTTTCCCCCTGCAGGCTCGATCTGTGGATGAGATGAATCATGAGTTTCAAGCTCTTGCCCTAGAATCTCGGGGAATGGGAGAGGTAATTATGGAGGGCTGGAAATCCAACTGGTGGTTTGGAAATGTTGATACAATTTAAGAAGTCTGAATAGTGCAACATGAAGCAAAGAGCTTCTCTAGAGAAACTTGGTTTTTTCAGGCAACTGGAGATTTCTGTTCTAAGGTGAAGAAAAGCTGGTTACTTTGTCAGAACACTGGGATGGTTGTTGGCTGGATCTGCTGTGTCTGTGCCAGTCTTGGCAGATGACTGACACTCTTGGGGAACTGACAGGGTGATTTTTCCAAGTGTATGCAGTTCTATGAAATGAGGTATATTTTCTGTGTCACTGTGTGTAAGTCAGTGAAACAATTCCATGCTATGCCTGAAAAGCCAAGGAGACTAGGAGCTGGGAAAAAAGGTTTGGCTCCAGAAAAAGTGAGCTGGCATACCCAGCAGAAATCTGTGGTAATTTACTATTTTTTTTACTGGTAATTACTCTTTAAAAGAAGATTTTAACCAGGGTGAAGAATGCTATTATGTAATTTAGCTACAGAGAAGGACTTTTTGTCTTACTGGTTTGATTTGTTTGAGGTTTTTTAAGTCAGTGTACTTTGTGAGGAGGAACTTAAGATCAAGGAAGATGACTTGGCTTCTTCAAAAGCACTTCCCTGAGCTGTTTAGAAAGTAATTGACATGCATTGGGGTTATTTGCCTGACAGGACATGGTAAAGAAATAAATTCATGATGAACAAGATTTCAAACACTAATCTGTTTGTCTTGCTGGGTATTTCCCTAATTCAGTTAACACTTGAACCAGTGACAATATTTCAGCTTAATTTTCTTAAAATGATGGTAAGAGTGTGATCTTTATGGAAACTATAACCCGGTGATGAAAATGAATGCCATGTTCTAGTTGCTAAATGTTTTTGAGCTGACACACTCCCATTCTTACTTCATTTTTTTTACTTTAATGAAACATCTAAGCAATCATTTGGCTTCTCAGCAATTTTTGCATCATCCAGGGCTGACTTTCTTTGAACCATTCCCATTTGAAAAACCAATAATAGATGAAGCTCTGTTCTTTAGAAATCTCAGTAGCCACACTCTGAGCCACAATCTTTCCCCTCCCAGCTCTTACAACTCCATTTGAAAGGTAAAGGTAGTAGTGCCAGCAGTGTGATAGTGTGGATGGGTGACATTCATAGTGGTGTTTGTTCTTGTGACACCCACAAAGTACTCAAAAGATTGAAAGCAGTGCAAGTGAGGAATGGCACAAATGCCTGGAAATTAAATTAAAGTATATATGACCATCCATAGTGTTCTTCATTTCAGGTTATCTCAAATGGAGGGGTGTATTTCTGCATGATGGTGATTTGGTTTGTTTGTTTTCATGGTATTCTGTGGGTCTGTAAAGGTGTTTAAAAAACACACAGAAATCCAGATTTTTGGTACAGTCCTGCAGCATCAGAAATTGATGCTATATTGTGACCCTGCACCTACGAGGTTATTTTGTCTTCATTTCAACAGTGTCTTCCATACCCTGAGGCAATACAGGTTCCTGTAGCTAGGTTGACTTAGTAATTTTGTTTGCACAACAATAATGTAGTCTGGGATAAATTCCATGGCTATTTTAAACTTCTTTATTATAACCTTTTAAAATATTAAAGGAAATGTCCTTGTAATTGGTAGTTGTACGTTCTTCTGTGCTGCCCTCCAGTCTGCTTTGAAAGGTGTGAAAGGGAGGCCATGCCAAGTGAGCTGCTTCTGGATACTGAGTAATTATCTTCCCCATTTTCTCTGTCTGCATAGATGTTTCTCTGAACTGAAATTCATTTCTTGTTCATAATTCTGATCCTTCTTGATACATTTCCCCCCAACTGGGTATCAATACTTTGCATTAGGAGCCTGTTAAGTCTTATTTTCCATATCATTACTAAGATCAGGACTGTCTGTGAATCCTCTTCCATGTGCTAATGTAAAGGAATAGAGTATGAAATCTGTTTTCATTGTACCACAGCACATTTTTGGAAATGTTGCATACTGGAAATCCTTATGTTATTGATCTGAGCTGCAGTCAGTGGAGTTTGGTATCAATCAGTGTCAGGAATAGGACAATGGAACATGAGCCAGACCTGCAGCTTCCTTGGTCTGTTTCTGTCCATAAATTCTTTGTTAATTTAGTCTGTACAGAAACAGACTCAAAGTTTTATTAGCAAGGGATCTGCTGTGTTGCAGATGGTCTCCTAAAGTTTTAGCAGTTAGATTGGTTATACACAGATGATGCTTCTGGCTCCAGCTCCCAGAATCTATCTGTGACCCGTAAGGTCATGTTAATATTCTGGAGAAATAGGGACACATGGTGCTGTTTCTCTGAGCATCTGTTTGCTGTTTCAGGGCCAGCACAGTGGGCTTCAGGACCTTTAGTGTGACCCAACACAGGCACATACAGAACTTAGTGCCAAACAGAATATGAAACTAAATATTCTTTTGATAATGTCTATTCTTACATTAACTTAGAGGGTTGAAGCACAAACTTTTCATTGCAGGAACAAAATATTCGTTTCTAGTGTCAAAACTTCATTCAGAGAACTTCAGTTAAGGTGTTCATTCAGCTCTGTAGGATCAACTTCTGATCCTAAAAATAAATTAAAAAAAAATTCTTGGATGCAAGAGCCTGTATTCAAGACTGTGCTGTTACTTATGAGAGAGCTGGTTAAGAGGCAGCTTTGGCACAACTGGTTATTTTTGGTGTGTGTTAAAGGGCTTTGTTCATCTGGCAGACACCTAACTGGGGTCAGTGCTGATACTGAAAAAGACATTTTTTAGTGTGCTATTGGGAGAGCTTAGTAAAAAATGTAAAAACCTTTTCCATTTTTTTTTATTAGATTTGGATGTATCTTTGTAAAGCTTGTTCTTTCTTGGATTAAATGCAGGAAATGTTGAGCAAAATATGTTATCAAAGGGTAAAGCACAATGATATTAACTACTTATATTTGTGATGACTTCTTGATTAGGTCCTTTTCAGTAGAACTAATCAAGTGCACATTTTTTCCTGTCTGTCAAAGAGGAACACAGTTGTTAGATTTTTCTGAAACTACTTTTTTATGTTCCACAATGAAATAGTTGACAACTGATAGAGCTGCTTGTATGACAATGCAATATCTAAAACATCTATTTAAAAAGTGGGTAGTGATGTCATTATCTGTTATCTCTCAAAAGTAACAAATCTAAATCAATGGCCCTCAGGGACCTGCAATATCATAAGCTTTGAACGATTGCATTTATTTCCATGTTTGAGGGATGTCTTTGTTGTGTAGAAATTTTAATTAAAACAATTTCTCTAAATCTATTTAGTCCTCAGCAGATGAAATTTAGCCTCTTAAAGTATGGATGATGCATTATGTTTTGTGTTAAACTTCCTTTATGTACCAGGGTGCATGAAAACTGCACGCAGTTGACTTTATCTGTTTGGAATTTGAAAGTAGTTAAAAAAAAAAGCAGAACACAAGAAGAACAAAACAAAACAAACCTGAGAAAACCCTCGAAACAACAAAATCCCTGCAAAACAACCTGTACTTTGCACTGAGATTTATTGCCACTTTCTGCTGGTGGACAGTTTTTCCTCTGATAGAAATCCTGTGAATGTGTTTTGAAATCAAAACCAGTATTACAGTGTGTTTTAATCTAAATTTGCATATTATTCTTAACACTGAGTTGCCTGAACACCTGTCTGAGTGGAATTTACTAATTCCAGGGTAGGCATACTTTTAGATAATTCTCATTTCATGGTGCCCAAGATATTACTAATCTGTTTTATTCCAGCAAGTTTCTGTTAGACTGTGACACCCTCACTTTTGTGTTTCATAGCTCTCATCTCAGCTGGACATACACCTGAAATTGCCTTGGAAAATAAAATGTGATTACCAAACCCAGGGTTTCATAGATACCATTAAATGCTTGCTTTCTGTTCTACCACTATCCTACAAAATGAAAATTGAGTAGTATTGCAAACTTGTTACAAATGCAAAGCTGGAAAGGGTGTGTAGATTGCATGGGCAGGTCTGGATTTTGTATCTCTTGCTTTTAGTTGAAATGCAGTTGTAAGATTCCATTAATCTGTTTCTCTGTCTTCTGATGGCTGACTTCATCCCTTAAATTTGGGGCAGACTTAATATCCTGGTGCTCCCAAAGTGTGATTGGTTGACACTGGTGATGATTCTACAATGCATTTGAAAGCAGTAGCTCTGTCAGGGGGCTCATGACTGTCCAGCACTCATGCAAGCATGGAACTCTCCTGTAGTTTTGCTGGGTTTTGGTTATCATCCTTCAGCCTGAATCCTTCTGTTAATGAACTTCTGTAAGGAAACCAGCGGTCTAAGTAGCTTAGCCAGTCAAAATCCTTTGTTTCTGGTAAGAGCTCTGGACAAGAAAACAGCAATCCTTAAGTTACTCCAGAGGAGCTTGTCACCTCTGGTGCAGTGCTGATACTGTGGCCTGCTAATAGCAGTCTCATCCTCCTCCTCTTTAAGCAGTTTTCACAAGTTCTTTCAGTGTTACACTAAGAAATAGCTAAAAAATACTCCTGTTAGTAGTTTCATCAAGGCTCATCCTCAGCACCTGTCAAGTTTAGAAGGGATTTTTAGTCACTTAAGTTATAGGAGAAACATTTCTAGCATGTACTCATTTATTGCAAACAGCTTCATCAGATTATGTTTGGGGTTTTTTCTAAGTTCACAAAATTTAAAATTCTAAATTCAGCACTACATTATACAGAATCTGATGGATTATACTGCTTTCTCAGGGCCCTTGTCTGTATTTTTCCCAGGTTGTTTTCTCTTCAGTTGATCGACCTTTTAAAGTACAAATGTAGTCTGAGAATACAGATTTTTAATTACATATTCAGGAGAAAGTGTGATATGTAGAGTTTGGCAGTTGTACTGTTACTGATGTGAAAAGTTAGAAGAACAAAGTAGTAAAATAGTTAAAAGGATGCTGACATTTGAGGCATTCTTGTTTGTTCAATGCTTCTGTCATGTCACACTGTCCTTCTGTCCTCAAGGACAGTACAAGAAGTGATACTGATCTAATGTGACACTTTGCTTTCGAAGTAAGAATGAAAAAAACCTGTACAGCTAAATGACATCACTGGTATGTGGAACTTCACATTTGAGTGTCATGGACAAGAGAGCCTGATGGTCTAAAGGAGCTGATTTGCTACCAAGTCAATTTCTGAAATTCAGGACGTGATGCTTCTCTAAGTGAAGAGAACTTCCTTCACAATGAACAGCTGCTACTTCTTGTCATTACAATTTTAGTTAACAGCCAAGCTTTTGAGCCTTTGGAAAGAAGGCACTGTTAGTTAAAGCTTCTGAGAGGATTGACTTGATTTAACACAGGGATTAATTTGATTAGCTTTTTTCCCAGCTGTTTCTATATTCTGTATTTTTCCCAAGTAACTTCAGAATCTGTCTTGTTGGAGTTATTTTGGCAATTCCTTTATATAGCATTAGCTTCAGTAATAGGAAGTGGCTTCCAGGTGTTATGATCATTCCTCAGCAATGTGTGCTGCATTATTGAATGCTGACTGTGGTATCCGCCCGCTCTGGCAGCCCAGAAGGCAAACCATGTCCTGGGCTACATCGGCAGCAGTCAAGGAAGGGGATTCTGCCCCTCTGCTCTGCCCTAGTGAGATCCCAGCTGTAGTCCTGCATCCAGCTCTGGGGTCCTCAGCGCAGGAAAGATGTGGACATGTTAGAGCAGGTCTGGAGGAGGCCCCAGAGATGCTGGGAGGGATAGAGCACCTCCTATGGAGACAGGATGAGACAGCTGAGGTGATTCAGTCTGGGGAAGAGAAGGCTCCCAAGAGACTTCATTGCAGCCTTACAGTACTGAAAGGAGATTTACAAAAAAGAGGGAAAGCAACTTTTACAAGGGCAAATAGTGATAGAATGATGGGGAGTAGTTTTAAACTAAAAGAGGAGAGATTTTGGTTAGATGTAAGAAGGAAATTGTTTACTGTGAGGGTGGTGAGACACGAACAGAGGTTGCCAAGAGAAGTTGTGGCTGCCCCATCCATGGAAGTGTTCAAGACCAGGTTGGATGAGGCCCTGAAGAATCTGATCTACTGAGTGGGAGTTGGAATTAGATGATCTTTAAGGTCACTTCCAAACCAAACTATTCTATGATTCTATGATGTAAAATCAATTACTTGCATATCCTCTTAAAAGTATTGCTAATTTTCCCCATTTATATAGGCATGTTTGAATAAAAACATTTTATCTTTTTAACAGCTTTTACCTGCCAAAAAGTTTTGGGAACCTGATGATTCAGCAAAAGATGGACAAAAAGGGATATTCCTTGGTGATGAGTGGAGAGAGACTGCATGGGGAACTCCTCGTAAGTGATTGTTGTATATGTATCAAAAATCAGTCATGATTATTGAATGTTATTTCAAAGCAAATTACTATAAAAAATATAATTGTGTATTAAATTTTATTTTCCTTTAATTGCAAAAAGGCATACTGCACTGGTGATTGTGTGTCAGTATCACTTTTTGAAACTGTAAATTGGAATATTTTGTTTAATGTAATTTGGGTCTTGTTTAGTATTGCTGTTGTAATTGAATGCAAAAACACTTCAAGCTGTATTTTTAAAAATACAATAGTTTTATTTATTTGTTTATTTGTTTTTAACAGACCATTCTATGTCCCAACCTATTATGGTACAGAGAAAGCCTGGACAGGGTTTTCATGGAAACAGTGAAGTAAATGCTGTATTGTCTCCACGATCAGAAAGTGGTGGCCTTGGAGTGAGCATGGTAGAATATGTGTTAAGTTCCTCTCCAGCTGATAAATTGGATTCCCGGTTTAGGAAAGGAGCTTTTGTAAGTAATGCCACATTTTAAGCTTGCCTAGTTACCTGCTGTGGTCTTTCTGGCTATATTTTCTACTCTCTTTGACCATTTTTCTTTTTTAACTCTTCTCTTTAGTAGCAAGTATGTAGTTGCTATCTGTCTGTCTTCCTTGGCTGGAGGGGGCAGAAGAGGGAAGTGATTTGGAAATCTTGTCTAATTAGCTCTCTTGACATGCTTTCCCAAAAACTTTATTTAAAGGGAAAAGATTGCAAATAGCTTAATTTAAAATGTGTGATGAGCTTTATTCTAGATCTTCCTATTCTATGTTTTCATGCGGGTTTGTTTTGTAACTGGATGTTTTAGTTGTATAAAATAAACTTTTATCTAATTCAAAGTGTTACTGCTTTACCAGCACCGCTATAGTTAAGGTTGGGTTAGCTCTTCCATTATAAATCTTGGCATTCCTTTTCACATTTTGGCAGTTATTAATTGCATGTGGTTGAAACTTGACGACCAAGTTAACTACCAAATGCAATTCTATTGACAACAAACTGTTTGTTTTGTTTACGTGCACTGTAGTGTAGAATTAGGTCACCTTGTGGTGCTCCTATTGTGTTCTGTTCAATATTCAGAATCAAACAGACTCTTTTTCCTCAGGGCACTAGAGATGCTGAAACAGATGGACCTGAGAAAGGAGATCAGAAAGGCAAGGCTTCTCCATTTGAGGAGGACAAAAACAGAGATCTTAAACAAGGAGATGATGAGGATGTTACTAAAATAAATGGCAGAGGTTTGCCAAATGGAATGGATGCCGATTGCAAAGATTTTAAGTAAGCTTTTAACTGTTTCTCAAGAAGACAAGCATGTCTCTTAAGGGCATTATTACAGTTCTGGTTTGTGTGTCAGCTTTAAGCATTACCCAGCTGCAGACTGATTCTTTCCACCTCAAGTCCTCCCTTTCCCACTGTGCCAGATGTTTCTGAGGATGTCATTAATGTGTGTGTCACTTCTCATGAGACAAATTCATCTTAACATAGGAGTTATTAAAACTAAACGGGTACCTTTTATTCAATGTGGTGAATTAAAGAGGGATGAAAACTTTAACCCTTTTAATGTCAAACTAAATCCCTTTCTCTATCTGCTTCTTTTTAATACTCTTAACTTTTGCATCTGAGTGGTGTTGTAGAGAGTAAGTCCTACAGAATTTTAACTTTCCTTCTGATTTTCTTAGTGGATGCCACAGCCTAACACAACTAATTGTTTCCCCACAAAATCTTTATAGAAACTGTATCTTTGGCTTTGGTGGAACAATGTATTTCCTTATTCACATAGTTAGATGTCACCTATTCACAGTATAGAATGGTGGTGTGGTTTGGTTGTTTTCATAGGGAAAAAGAGATTGAACCAAGCTCAAGCTTTTGAACAATGAACTCCTATATGACAGTACAGCCAGTCTGTTGTTTTTTCTTAATACTGAACTGCGTTTTAAATTGAGTATTTAAAGGACTGATCTTTCTTTTTTGAATGACTGTGATGCATTTGTAACTGTCATACAGAAGAATTAACAAGATAGAGAACCAGTGCTGCTCATAAATTTGCATTAATGTGGTGAACATGACCAAACAGTTGTGGTTTCATTAGTTCATTACTGAACAAGTTTATTAAAATGCATGTTTGAATCCCATACGTAAGTATTTCCTACCCTTTAAAAAAATGTATTTACCTGAGGCTAAGGAGGGATTCTTCAAGTCTGTTTATCAAGATGTATTATTGAAAATAATATAATACCAAGCATATTAGAGAGCTTACATTAGCTCCTTTCAGATGCATGCTGCAATATGCACAATAAACAGTTACCTTCAAAAACATATGTCAAAAAGGCAGAATAAACACTGTCCTACTTTTCTTTACCAGTATCTATTTCAATTTTGAAACAGTTGTTTGCAAAGTACCTTTGGTTTTATTTAAATTACTTAAAAATACACAAGTGCAAAAAAGCATCCAAAGCCAGTAAACCTCTCTCTCAAAAAAAAGGCCATTTAATTGAAATGGGCCATATAAAGTGGTAGCATAAAGTATAAAGCCCTCCAAACAGAGGTTTATAATTGAAGTATGACACAACTTTAACTATAGCAACAGAACAGCACCAATATACGGAGCAACCTATATTAGGTAAACATCAGTATTAACAAAGAAACTTTGTCCTGTCCTCCTCCTTGTATTTTTACTGTACTTACAGCGTTTTTAAACTAAAGTATGTACTGAAATAACTGCCTTTTTCCTTTTGTTCTTCACTTTGTTGATGCTGTATTTCATTTGGGAAGAACAGGAAATACTAAATGGCTTCAAGCTCAAGTTTTGTACATTGAGAAGACCTGGCAAGACATGGTTGCTAGCTAGGATACTTAAATGTTATAGATAGTTGTCAGGAGGTTGGTTGTTACATTAAAAAAACTGATGTACCTACTTTACCTTTGAAGTATTTGTCCAGAGTAGTAAATTATGCAGTATTATTGCAATAAAGTCACTGAAAGGCCAGTTTCTAGCTGTGAAAACTTTACTGTTGCTATCAGCAAATACATAAGTACTAGTAGTTTTCTTTGCATTAATCCTTTGCTTCAGTCAGTAACAGATACTTCAGCTTTGGAGCCTGGAAGGATAACAGGCAGTATTGAGGCTGTGTAATCATCAAGTTCTGCCAACACAGGAATGTTTTAAGGGATCATAGGTTCTCTCACACAACTCTTTCCTAGTAGTTAACTTAGATTTTTGCCAGTAAAAACTGATGGTCCAAACAATACAGGCCTGACACAGAAGGTGAGGTCCCCCTCCAAATTAAGGTACCCTAAATCTAACCAAATACATGGTTGGGAAGCTCTTTAGGACGTGACTCTGTTGACATCTCACTTCACGTGTTTGCCCAGGCATTTATAGGTGCACAGAAATTCCCGTGTAGTCAGTGGGGATGTGGTTAATACAGCCAGTGTAGATGAGAAAGCAATTCAGCTTTTATATATAATATTTTGTATAATATTCAGGATTATATTAAGAACACTTTTTCCCACCAATCATCAGTGTAGTTTCGTCTATGAAATGAGTTGTGTAGGTAATGAAATGTTTTAGTCAAATACTAAATGAGGCAGTTACTAGTTCATTTTACTTAAGTTAAAAATATAGTGCTTGCTCTTCAGATGCAAAAAATACTTGCTATGTTGTATGCTTGTCTTTTCCAGTTGAAATTTTACTTTGTCTTTCTCTCCTTTGGCATGAGATACACTGAGCCATTTCCTTTTTTTTTGTTTTAATGTCTTTTCAATACATTTTCTAATCATTCTTGTCACAAATACAATAAAGAGCCATTCCAAAATTTTAAAGATAACCACAGTTTACTCCATTTGACTCAAAACAGCCTGAAAATTTAGCTTACTTTTCTCATAGTGATTTGAAGATGTGTATAGTCTTAGACTTTTAAAAAACACATAAAATTATGGTTTTAAATTAAATTTGTACTTTATCTTGAGTCATCAATGCATGCTGGTTGAAATTGTTAAAAACAGTCTGTCACTTCCCTTTGTAACGTCTCTTGAGTTCAGACGTGCTTTTAAAATAGAAATGCTGTACTCTGTGCATGAACAGCATTACTTAAGACTGAAGGGTTTATCTTAAATTTCTTGTAAACAGTCGTACCCCTGGAAGTCGACAAGCCTCCCCAACAGAAGTAGCTGAACGCCTGGGCCCCAATCCCAGCACCACAGAAGGATTAGGTCCACTTCCCAATCCTGCTGCCCATAAGCCTCTGGTAGAAGAATTTTCAAATCCAGAAAATCAGAATCTAGATGCCATGGAACAAGTTGGTCTTGATTCTCTACAGTTTGACTATCCTGGCAATCAGGTACAAATGGACTCTTCAGGAGCTACTGTAGGACTTTTTGACTACAATTCTCAGCAGCAGGTCAGTAATGGACTTGAAAATCTGGTAAATTGGTCCCTTGAGTTTGTTCACTAAGCCTAGCCATGGTGATGTTCATTATCCTTTTTTGCCATTCAGTCATTTAAACATAAAATGTGTTGGATTTTGTTTGGTTTGAGAGTTAGTAAAAAACAAATAGCTGTATAATTAATCTGGAAGAATATTGGTGCATAATTTTCTAAGTTAGTGTGTAATTTTCTAGTTAGTTTTTCTTTAATAACTCTAACTTATTAGTTTAGAAGCTTGGTTTGAAATTTTTTTTGGTAAGTAAATCTCAGTATATTATAGCCCTGACTTCTGAAAACTGAAATGGATCTTTTTTTTTTCCCAATAGCTTTTCCAGAGGACTAATGCTCTGACTGTTCAACAGTTGACAGCAGCCCAGCAGCAGCAATATGCACTGGCTGCAGCTCAGCAGCCACACATAGGTGAGGTGTCCCTGGCAAAAGTGGGTGTGTTGCTGTGGTAGAATCTTTTCAGTCTTACCTACAGCATTCTAATTCAGATAGGTACTGATCACTCAGCCCATTTTAGTGTTCTTATGAAAACTGCTCAGAATGACTACATGAGACTGTTCTGTCCTTAGAGGAAGTTTTCTGTTGTAAATTTCCCCTCCTTTGAACAGTTGCATACAAAAATATAAAATTTAAATTTGCTTGTGTAGCACAGTAATTGAATTTTGATGGAAGTAAAAGTAAAAAAACTTTACTGCTGTAAGCAATGATAGAAACACTAGCTTTATTTACTAGAAAACAAAAAATATGAAATTCTAAGATTCTATTGCAGTTTAGTATTTTTAATAATCCAGTTAAAAAACATTGTATAGTAGAATTTTAAAATAATATTGTTGTGTTGATTAAATCATTCTTCCTTGTTAATGGTACCTTTTAAACAGACAGCTCTTTCTTCTTGCAGGTACATTTGTGATGTAGTTAATTCTTTAGTGGGAATATTTTCTGTCTCTAATTCAGTAACTTAGTTAAATGCATAAAGTTCTCGGTGTGCTGAAACTCAACAAGGAGGCTTTATTTCAGTGATAGCAGTTTTATCTTCTACTGTGGGGAAGCTTTCAGTGTTTAAAGTGAGGGAGGTTGGAATGCACATGGAAGCAATTCCTGCTTTAAGGAAGGGATATCCTCAGATTCTGACACTGGAGGATAGTTTTAAATATTCCTGCCCTTCCCACTCTCCACTTCTGGGCTGTTAAGATGTGTATGTAAATCTCCTTCCCCTGTGAGGGAAAGGGGGTTCTCAGGATCAGAAGAGGAGGCAGAAGTAGGAAGCAGCATCTCCCATGCGATATGTCCATGATCTCCTGTGACTGGGTAATAGTTAAGTTTTCCCACTCGCTTGTTTAGCTGCATTGTGAGGTGTGTCCAGACAGGGATCAGCAGCCTGTAGCTGGGGTTGAAAGCTGGCAGCTCTAGTGTTACACAGCTCACTAATACCAGCTGAGACTGGAGGCATAGCAGATTGAGGTGTGAATCAAGAAATCCTATCTTTGACTCCAAAACTGCAGAGAAGCCCCTATTTTGCACAAAGTGCTGACTGAGCAGTCAGATGAATCTTTCTCCTTTGAAATGCAGCCTCTTCTGATATGCATATTTATAGAAATCCATCAAGAAATATTTGGAAGGAGGATCATAGTTTGATGTGCTGTGCTTGCTGCAGCAGTTGCTGATTTGGTGTTGGATAAAGTTTGTGAACTTTAGAAAAGTCTGTATAGCAATGCTTTGTTTGAGTTTCTTCTGTTGTCTCCTTCCATTACAATCCCCATATGAAATTAGGATTCTGAGAAGTAAGATTAGCATCTTCTAACTGTCTATTTAGAAGCCAGGTGTCTGATTTAAACTATCTGGTTTGAATATTTTCCTAATTGTCAGTGAGGAGAGATTTGTATCTCTTGCAAGTGGTTCACTTTATCTGACTGATTCACTTAAGACACTGGATGATTTTTCTGATTCAGATTTCATTGCAAGACTAGTGTAACTTTTAGATAGTTAAAGTTGGGCAAGATAAATTCCACTTTGAATACTCCCTTCTATATGAGTGGGTAGATACATATGAGATAAATCTCCTTGAATTCTGTAGATCCAACAAAACAAAGCTGTTAGGCCTTGGGGTTAATAAGAAAGGACTGGTGAGAAGACACAGAAGTGTTGATTTCCATAGTGATGTACCTACTCTTAAAAGTTTCTAAAGTACAAGCAGTTCTGATTTTAGCAGATAGGCCTTGTGATTTGGTTTGAATGTGGTGATGCTTGCCAAGTATGTTAGCTGTAATGAAACTCTGTTTATTACTGTAGCAGGCGTATTCTCCGCAGGCTTGGCCCCAGCTGCTTTCGTGCCAAACCCATACATTATCAGCGCTGCTCCTCCAGGTACCGACCCGTACACTGCAGCTGGATTGGCTGCAGCAGCTACCCTAGCAGGTAACTCAACACTTTCCAGTGTCTGTCTTGACAGTTTTCACTGAATGAAAAGAGAAAAAACTGAAATCCATCCTGTCTATTCTCTGCAAATGTATTTCTAGGAAGGGAGAGGCATGTAGGAAAATTAATATTGACATTTTGAAAATTTTCACTAAGAGGTGAGAGGTTTCAGTTTCTGTTATATATGTGTGCTGGTTTAAAGGTGAACCAGCAGGGAAAATGAACCCACCACAAGAGAGATTATAATTCAGAGCTAAAATTTATTAATAATATTACAATAACAACACTGACACAAAAGGGAAATTGCTTTCAACTCACAAAACCCCAGCAGTATAGCCCAGTGTCCTGGGGTACAAACCCAAGGGGGTTTGTTTGCCCTTGTGCTGAGACCCCTGTGGCTCCCCCAAGTCCAGAGCAAAAGGAAATGAAAAACCTGTTGGTGCAGGCGAGGGCTGTGGTCTGGGTGAGAGCAGTGATCTCCTCCTGTCGAGGTCCTGCTGCTCCTCTGGATCCGACAAGAAGTTCCTGAGGTCTTCTTACCCACCACTTATGTACCCTCAGGGAGCACCCAGCCCCCCCCCCGGGCGGGGACTCACACAATGGGTGATTAACTCTGGGAGCCAGGGGGTATTGAACTGTTGATGGCCCATTGCAGCTCCGCCCCCCTCAGGCTGGGTGTGAAGCTGATAATGGCTCCCTGGGCAGCTGCTGCTAATGGCCCATTGTCCTTGGGGAATGAATAGAGGGGGTAGAATACACAGCTTTGATCACCCCACACACAGGGTTAGCTGGTCCCTCCTGCTGAACTAGGACATTATGGATTCTGAGTTTCTCTTTCCACTGGACTTTTATATTCAACAGTTAGGGGTTTTTTTCTGTTCTGAAAATGTTCATCCTTGATAAGGTTTCTTCTGACAGTAGTAGTATATACTGTTTGCAATAGAAGAGACAGCCTTTCCTTGTATGTTTTCACTCAGTGAATTAATTTTCTAATTTCAGGTTTTCTTATTCCCAGTGGGCATGAGAATAAAGGTGGTCTCCAGCATGCTAAAAGGCCCAGACAACAGATAAACTCCAAGCCCAGGGAAATCTCTTAAAAATTTATTTGATGTTCCTGTGAAACAACATGTGAATATTTGAGTCACAGCTAGTGCTCGGACTTGAGCATAACTTTAAAAAAACAAACCAAACCAACCAAACAAACAACCAAAACAAACCTCTATTTCCAGTTGGTGGTTTCACAGAGAAGGCAGTAGATAAAAGTAAAATATAGGTATACATAATGCATTATCTGTACAATGCTGTGATACAGAGAGATTATTCGTCTACAGGTTCTGTATCTGTAGACTGGAGGAGTTAAGTGTGTCCACTCTTAAGAGCATCATGTATTATGCAGGGGAGGCAAAGGCATCATATAGAAAGGACAAATCATAGCTGATCAAAGTCTCAGTATATCACTATCAGGAGGATGAATTTTGTTCATTCTGTGGTGTTCTGAAATTATCTTTTATTCCAGCCATGAAAACTTGATTTTGAATGTTCTTTGGTATACAAACTCTGAATGCTTTTTTTTCTTTGTCATCTGACTCTCACAAGGGTGTTTTTCTTTCATAGGGAAGATATGCTTTGGTGTGAATTTTTGTAATTAACCCCTTGGTATTTGTCTGTCATTTTAATTAGTATGGGAATTCATTCTTCTTAATACTGATTTCTCTTTTGGCATTTAGAAGGTGGATCAATGAGGGATGCTACAAAAACTATTTTAACTGGCTGCAAAAGATGGAATAATCATGCTTTCTGGTTTTAGGTCCTGCTGTGGTTCCACCTCAGTATTATGGTGTTCCGTGGGGGGTGTATCCAGCCAATTTATTCCAGCAGCAAGCGGCAGCAGCAAACACCACTGCCAATCAGCAAGCGGCTTCCCAGGCACAACAGGGACAGCAACCGGTATGTTCTTTGGGAAGAGCAGATGTGCCATTTTCTTACATTACTGATTGTTTTACAGCATCCTAAATATTTAGGTTCTTTTACAGTCCCAATTTTTAAAACAATAAGCATTAAAAATTGTTCCTTTCATCCAGGTTATTGTGCTGTTTTGTGTGTGTCAGGGTAATGCTTCCTGTATACTACGTGATTGTAAAGTTAAAAACTAATCTGGAAAACTAACATAAGGGGGTGAAAAGATGCATTCTGGTAATTTTAGGAGAATATTGTTTCTTTTTTAAGCTTGGGAAAAACTTGATCTGTGTTTTTATAAATTAGCTGAAAAATTGACTGTTACACATTCTTCTCTGTCTCATTAAAAGTAGGGAAATAAAGTGGTTATAAATAGTTTTGGGGAGGAAGGATTGCTCTGCATGTTTTTCTGTGACTGAATAATGGTATTGCCTCATCACAATGTGCTGTGTTATTTTTGACTTGGTAAATCAAAAGTAAGCAATTGTTATAAGAACTTATTGAAATTTCCATTTCTTTCAGTAATGTTTAAAAAATGCTAATTTTCTATTGTTACTTTGGGTACATTTTAAAACTATTACATGATCTTTCAGTGTAAACAGATGGCCTTTTTTCACAAAGGAAAACCCAAAATTTTCTAACCTGAAGTTTGAAAAAAATTTTTTTCCAGCAATATGGTTAATTTCAATGCTATTCTTAGAAATTTAATAAAAGCAGTGACTCTGAGATACCAGGGAATTCCAGAGTGGTTTCATTGCTGTTTTTATATTCAGGTGGATCCTTCCTGCTACTGTTCATTTTTATCAGTGACCTGCATTGATAACTGAATGTATATCATCTTTTTACTGTGAAATTAATATCCAAGTTATGCAAATCACATATAAGATACTTTCTGGGGATTTATTGTGAATTGTATTTCTCCCTTATTTTGGACCTGAAAAAGATGATTTTAACCAAGAGGAATAGAGTAGTTGCAAGAATTTAGATTGCTTTTCAATCAGATTCCCAGAGATACACTGTCAGAACATAATAAAATATGCCTGTGTTGCATGGTGATGGAGTGTTATGTGAATTTTTAAAACTTAGTGGGTGCATTATTTACAGCATTGTTGGCAGTGAAGTGTTAATTATTTAGACAAGTTACTACAAGCACTGAAATATTCAGATTTAGATCATTCAATTGCCTGGAATTAATGTAAACAAATGTGTTTATCAGGAAAGGTCAGGTGTTCAGTTAATAAATAATGGAAGGCATAAATGTTGCAGATTTTCTTCCTTACTTTATACTCATCACCACTGATGGAACATACATGAGTCCTTCTGTCCAAAGCAGGGCAGATATTTTATGGTCACATTTGTCACCAAAATAGTATATCCTTTTCATTCTTTATGTGTATATCCTTGAAACCAACAAGGTGGAGTATTTCCAAAATGAAATTCAGAACTAAGAGGCATCAAATATACAAAGCAACTGTTCTAGACTTTTTTTAATATATAATGGACTTGCTTCCTTACCTTTTAAGGAAGGGGTGTTGTCTTGGCCTTTTCCAGGTTCTGCGTGCTGGAGCAACTCAGCGCCCACTTACTCCCAACCAGGGTCAGCAAGGGCAGCAGGCAGAGTCACTTGCAGCAGCTGCAGCAGCAAATCCAGCTTTGGCTTTTGGTCAGGGTCTTGCTACAGGCATGCCAGGTATGTATGTTATCAGTGGATTAAGAGACTCACTAAAAGTCACAATATTGATGTTATTAAGGAACAGATCAACAAAGTCCTGTTATGTTTATGATAAGCTGCTTAGAATTGAGTTATATAGTTTTATGTTGTTCAGTTGGTTTAAAATACTGGCATGGTACTAGAGCACAAGAAACTCCTCTAGCATTTTTTATTTGGGGCATTTTCTCTGTATTTGTTGTTAAAAATGTATGAACAAGTAGTATCTTAAATTTTTGCAAGATAATTTCATATATTATGAACAAATACATGTTGTCTTCAAAGGTCATGTGTTCTCTGGTTCCTCTGCAACAGGAAGTATTAATTTGTTTTTCTATTACAACTTTTTATTTGTGGCACAATAGTATCTAAAATTCGGAATCCAAAATTAGGAAATGTAAAAGAAAATGACTGCTTAATAATCTCTGATGATCACAACATGCTTGAAGTGGAAGTCCTCCAAAGCTTGGAGCCTCAGATCTTTCTATTGTGCATGGCTTCTGACTTACTGAGGAGTGGTTCATGTGGCAGGGAATGGTTAGCTTGAATTCACAGAATCGTAGAATCTATTGGGTTGGAAAAGACCTCCAAGATCATCAAGTCCAACCCTTGGTCCAATTCCAGTCCATTTACCAGATCATGGCACTCAGTGCCACGTCCAATCTGCGTTTAAAAATCTCCAGGGATGGTGAATCCACCACCTCTCTGGGCAGCCCATTCCAATGCCTGATTACTCTCTCTGGAAAGAATTTTTTCCTGATATCCAACTTAAATTTCCCCTGGCAGAGCTTGAGCCCATGCCCCCTTGTCCTATTGCTGAGTGCCTGGGAGAAGAGACCAACCCCCACCTGGCTATAACTTCCCTTCAGGTAGTTCTAGACAGTGACGAGATCAGCATCACTTCTAAATGTTTGGTAGTTACCTGGGCAAGAACAATTTCAGTACACTTGGCCGTGCTCTTCAGCATGAAAGTTAAGATTTTTACATGGTTAAGTAAGGTAATGTTAATGGTAGTTGCATTCCTTTGACCTGAACAGGTTCTGTCCTCAGTCAGCACCACTGAAGTGCCCTGTGGCCTGGAGAAGTCAGCTGATTGCTGCACGCGTTGTGGGGCTGCTCTGTGCACTTTGCCTCACATGATCAAATTTTACACCTCTAGCTACAGAACTGACTGGCAATTGTGTTCTTGTCTCTTTTGATTTATAACTGCCTTTTCTATTTCTTCTCATGCAGCACTATCTGCAGCTTTTAGCACCTTTCTCCTAAAGGAACAAATCAGCAAAGTGCTGTCCCAGGACCTGCCAAGGGGTATCTCAGCACCTCACCAAAGCAGTGCATAATGCCTGCTAACAGTGAGGCATATCAGAGGTGCTCTGAGCATCTTTGCACAAGCCTCGAAGGCTTAGCTATACCTTTTATTTTTTGGTGGGGGGAGATGGTGTGTGTTTGTTTAGAGTTACATATTAGTTCTTACTGTGGACATGGAGCATCTGTCTTAATTCAAGAGTAGCTCTTAAAACCCATAAAAAGCTTCCCCCCTCCAGACAGGTGACTGAAAGTAATACTGACTGGTCAAATACATAAACTCAGTAGTGCAGGAGCCTGTCCTGTGAGAAAGGTACTTGTAAGCATTTTTTGCTCCTCCACAAGCCCCAGGAGGTTTTCTGTGAAAGCAGAAACCTTTTTATTCTGTTTCCATTATAGGTTACTGGGTTGTCCTATCTGTTGCTACGTGCCTGGATGGCCAGAGCAGAATTGTTGTGAGTGTATTTCAGACGGTTCTATAATAGCAACTGTGCAACTGACTTCAGCCCTACTGACTACACTCTTACAGGGAATAGAGCTCAAAATATAAACAAAGACATTTATTTTAGGAGTCATCAGAAGATGGGTTTGTAGTGAGTCATAAGGAGTGCTGCTGATTCCTCTTTTTAGGTGAGGGGGAAAGATACAGGGTGATGAAATGAGTACAGGCCATTTTATACAATAATCCTGTAGTGGTGTAGTTGTCAGTATTTGAGTGAGATACTTGGGCTCTATTTATAGTTAGCAAAGAGAAGTAGGAACTTCTAGTCTTGATTTGTCTGCCTCTATTTCAGTTATCTAATTTAGGATAAAGTGAGTTTTGCTCCAGAGATGCCTTTTTCTATTCCTTTACTATAAAATTGAGTCAGGATGGCTAAATAACATCTAGATAAAAAAATGTGGTCAGCAAATCCCAGGTAGCAACTACTGAGCAACACATACAATGCAATAAACAAGAGGAAATGTGTGGAGTTGTTAATTCAATGAACTGAGATATTTTACAAGAAAATGAAGGTCCAGACTGAGTTTCAAGCATTTCAACATTATTTACAGAGAGAATATTTGTAGTTTGGCTTCAATGTGAGAGAGTAAGTGAGAGTATATTGTTCAGCTTGTCCATACTGCAGTCCTTAAATTAATGTTGTCCCAACTATTTGATTGTTTTAGTTTCAAATTTGATATTTTAAGTATTTCTTCTTTAATTACTTAGGAGCTGTATTCGTGTATTGCTTAAGGCACAGATCTCAGTTGACATGTAGAGAAAGTGTCTGAAACCCAGGTTACTTTTCACATAATATTGTTGCTAAATCTCTTTTCAGAAATCATAGAATGATTTGGATCGGAAAGGCCCTTACAAATCATCTTGTTCCAACCCTTTGTCATGGACAGGGAACTTCATTAGACCAGGTTACTCAGAGCCCCATCCACCCTGGTCTAAACACCTCCAGGGATGAGGAATCCACAGTCTCTCTGGGAAACCTGTTCCAGTGCCTCAGCACCCTCACAGTAAAGAATTTGTTCCTAATATCCAATCTAAACCTATACTCTTTCATTTTAAATCTATTCCCACTTGTTCCCTCTCCAGCCCTCCTGTAAGTCCCCTTTGGGTGCTGGAAGGCTGATAGGAGGTAAAACTTCACATTCTTTTTAAAAACTGTTAAATGTGAAATACATTTTGCATTGGAGTTGTGGCATTACATTTTAAATTCTTCCAGTCCAAATTTAGCAAGTTTTTCCTTAACAAGGGTTATTAAAAAACAGAGCATTTCTGTTGGAATAAATATGTGAGACAGAGTCAGAAGGCATTCTGAATTTGATCAGTATACATTCTTTTTATGAATAAAACCAGTCCTCATCACAGAAAACCTCTTTACTCGGCTTGATCATCCAAATTCAGGAATCTGCTTATGACCTCATTTGTCTAAGAAGGCATTGTGCTCAGTGGAGCTCTCCCTTATGCACTTGTTGTTCAGAGATGGCAGAGCTGCTCAACTTACCCTAAAACAGATGTCAGGCCAGTTCCGCCCAGAGGCTCCACCGACTGCACTGACTGGGTCAGATACAACTTTTACGTGTTAGTGAAACTGTGATCTGGCTTGCAGGTGGGCAAGTGAGTTGTCTGAAAAAACCCCATATATAAAACATTAAAATGAACAATTTCTATCTAATGGCATTGCATTTCTTTCATATTACCTAGAGGAGTTTGAAGTGTGACATTGCAGTCAGTTGTACATTTTGTGCCTCCAGGTAGTACGAAATGGAAGTCAAATGTCATTATGGCAGGTAAACAGAGAGTTACAGTATTTGTGATTTGTAAGAGGACACATGCAGAGATAAGGCTGTTCATATCTTTGTTGGAACAAGCAAAATGTTATAGTGGTTCAGGTTTTGGGGAGAGAGAGGGGGGAGGAGTAGGGGGTCAGGATGCCATTGTTAAAAGGGGCAGATAATTGAGTTGACACTCATCTGTTAAACTGTGTAGAGAGAAGTGACAAACTGACATATGTTTGGATGTCATCATCACTGAGGGAAGTTACATTACTGGATGGATAAGAGCAATACTAAGATGGGCTGCACAAGCCAAGAGAACAGATTTCCTTCCTTTCATTCCCCCGTTCTTTAAGTATGTTCAAGGTTTGCGTGACAAGAATCCAGAAAGTTTTTCAGAGTCCGTGGTTCTTGGAGGCATTTAGAAATCATTTCAGCAAAACACTGTATTGATAAACCAGATGTTTACTTTTATATTCCCTGCTGATCTGGAGACAGTAAGTGTAGATTGAGCAGTTGAACTCTGAAATAAAAGGTGTGATTAGGAAACAGTGTTTCAGTGGTCTGATTGCAGTGGAAGACCACAATAAGGTTGAATGTGAAGGCACTGAAGTGAGCTTTGATAATTGTTAATTTGGAGGGGAAATTGCAAGCCACAGGGAGAGATGATGATGTGTTGGATAGATAATAAAACCTGAAACAGGAAGAGAGAGGGAATTAGAAGGTCTGCCAAGTCACCACCTTATTTTGGTAGGAGAGAAGGCTGGGGAAGTTTTTAGCTTTGTGCTCACCTTTCTAGGATGAGGCACAAAGTTTGTGGAAGAATATGAAGTAAGGGAAGATTGAAGTTTTGCTATGAGAGCTGTTCTTCAGTTATTTAATCTGATTGGAGATGGTCTGTCTGAAATTTTATTTTTTATGTCAAAGCAAATAATTTTATACCTTGGAGGCTGCAAATGCACTTAGTCCTACATCACTTTGTTTTGGTAGACTTAAGTAGAAAGCTGAGGCCTCCTCTATTTTGGGTCAGAATGTACTCATTTCAGAGATGGGGAACACAGATGCACCCATTAGTTCTCATGCATAGCTTGAACTTTCTATGTAGACAGTATCTTGATGCTATTAACCTAGGCTGTCATTACAGATTTTAAATGCCACGTCTATGGGTGGATCACAGGGTAAGGTAGTGGCACTGTATCAACAGGGATGGATCTCATCTAATGTAAAGAGCAAGGGCAACTTGCTTCCAGTTTTTAACTCAGCAGTCGTACAAGTAAATTATTTTAGAAAATCTAATGTTAATGTATTAAGCAGTATTAGTATTAATACCAGTAAATTTATTTTATGTAAACCTGTAAGTTATCTCCTCTGCCCCCTACCCCCAAGTAATTCTGCACTGAAAAATAGGCTTGTTTGCATCACAGGTCTGAAGTCATATAAAATGCTGTCTATTAGTTTCAGATGAGCACAAGAGTGTAAACTTATGATCAGTGCTTTTTTATACAGTTGCAGCATCATCTGTGGGTTTGTACATTTATGCACAGAGGAAATACTGGTAGGTATTAGCCAATTCTGAGTTCTGAAAAAGTGGGTTTCTATGATACAGTAGTAACAAATGGCAGGACCAACATGGTATTATCAATTGAATATGCTGTGAATAAAAGTAGAAATCACATAGGCACTAGTAATTAAACGTTGCTAATATATGCAAGAATACATGTTATTATAAAGAGTTTTCCTACAGTGTCACTAATCTGGTAATATTTTATGTTGTATTCTTTACAGAATTACAGTAATACAGACAGCAGTCACTCACCTTTCCCTACTTTGGGAATGTTGCAACCTTTCTTAGTAGTGAAGGTAGAGCAGCACAGCACATTTTTGTAGGTGGAAGAGGCAGTGGCACCTATAGCAAAAGATTCCTAATGATTTAATTGTAAGAACCTGTTTTGGTTGGCTTTAACTAGCCAAACTTTCAGACAAATGCTGTGGAGAACAACTGTGTTCCTGTGGTAGATGGAATGCAAAGCAAATAGTGAGCAGTGAGAACAAACAGGTTTGTAATAGTATAGTAATGATAATTTTTCATAACCACTATAATGCATTTACCTCCAGAACCATGAACTGAACCTAAAGATCTGGATTTTCCTTGCCCTTTCCTGTTCATTTACTCTGTCTTCTTCATATCTTTACATTTTCTTAGATGTTCAGGTCTATATGTATTTCATAGAGAACTCTGCTAGACCTAGTTCTGAACATACACAGCAACTGACATGAACAGATGACTTAGAATAGTAAGCACAGTCTTTTTTCTTACATCTACTAAAATAGATGTGTGATTTTTGCAATCTTGGCCTTTTTCTTAGTAACATTAATATATATTTGAACATGGGAAGAACATTGAAATTCCACTGGTTTTTGTTTTCTTGCTTTATATAAGAAGTCAACCTAACAATTGCACATGGTTATATTTTAATTGTCAGCACACTTTCTTAGATTATCCTAGCTCATATTAACTTTTTTAGGAATTCTTATTCCAATTGATCTACATCACTATAAAGTGTCAAGAGCTCTAAAATTAATTCTCTTGCTCTTCTCTTCAATAAAGTTTTGCTTTTTTTGTCTTTTTTGATTTCCTTCATTCACATATTATATCCTGTTTTCCTTCCTACTGGTTGCTTTTTTTTTTCAACTCCTCATCCTTTTCTTTCTCAATTCCAGCTTTTAACTGTCTACTGAATGAAGTGTTAAACTTTGATTACAGTCTTTTATTCCTGTGAAACTGCCTGATCCAAGGTAGTCCTGAACATACAGCATTCCTTTCCTAATATGTTTTTGCAGATAGACTTTTAAGTGTGGCTAGGTAATGTATGCAATTGCCAAGCTTGCATTTAGTTCAGTCCTTTAATTGTAGAGAATTCAATAGCTTTTCCATGTACAAAGGAGTACAAGAGAAATGCAAAGTACTTTAAATTGCTGAAAGAAGTTGATTTGATAATGATCCAAATATGGTCAGTTGTGTTGTGCCTGTACCTTCTTGCTATAGTGTAAGAAACTTAAACTTTGACAGTGAACTTTAGATGACTAACTTCAGCTGTTATTCTGGTTGTAAAGAAAATACATGGAGCATTTCTAAATTTGACTTTGTCACAATGTTTTTCAATGTTCACTGTTTTTGTTTTTGATATTCAGTTGCTGTTCAAAGGCAATGTGGAGGAAATCCTGGTTTCCGCCTTGTAGTTTGTGGTTAGAATATTTCAAGGAGAGAAGAAATGCTGCGTATAGGAGACTGTCTGTACTACTCATCTTTGTCTTCTGTGTTGTGTAGGCTATCAAGTACTGGCTCCCACTGCCTATTATGATCAGACTGGTGCCTTAGTAGTAGGCCCTGGAGCAAGAACTGGCCTTGGAGCACCAGTCAGATTGGTGGCCTCAACTCCTGTTCTAATCAGTTCTGCAGCAGCACAGGCAGGTAAGTGTTTGATCCTATATGGAGGTTTCTTCTGCACTGAATCTTAACAGTAATGTTGATTAGTATTTGATATTATTGATGTTTTGTATGCATCTGTGAAGTTTCCTAGTTGTGAAGGAGATGTTACCATGCATGCTTTCTTTTTTATTTTGTCTCCTCTGTTCTCTGAGGCTGCTGCTTCTCAGAGATGTGGTTTTCCATTTTTAATTTGAATTTACAGTCCTTGTCCCATACATATACAGGCATGTTTCTGCAAATAACAGATATGAACATTTTCTCCTTCCTCTCCCCATGCATGTAACATGCACTTCTCATCAATCCCCTAAATGGTGTCCTCTAGGAAGCATCATTTCATTGCTTCGGCCTGGCAGAAGATGGACTGCTCTGGAGCCTTGCTATGATTTTCTTTTGGAAGTACTTTCTCCCGAAAAGTGTGGCAAGGAAAAAAAACCCTATGTTTGGAATGAACAGCAGAAGAAGAGAATTAGTCACATTGAAAGTCTCTAGATTTCTTTTAATTAGTTCTAAGATCTAGTGCTACTTTACTGAACCATTTGTTGCATTTCTTATATTAAAATCGAAAATACTATCCCTGGATTAATTAACTTGATCTGTTCAGAAAATTAGATTTTAAGTTAATCTATAAACTTCTTTCTCTATTAAGAACTTGCTTCTGACATTAGTAGCTGGAGATGTCTTTGAATGACTCTTAGCTGCAACTCTGCTATTGCAACGTTGGATATAAAAAGTTCAGTAAATAGTAATGTCTTATATGTTTACACTGAAAACTCCCCCAATTGCATTAAAAGTTCTGCAGGGTTGATTAGCCCACAGCATTGCTGTCTTCATTGTTATCCTTGGGTAATTAAGATTGTGTAATACTATAAAATCTCTTTCAGTCCTTTAATATGTGAATTTCTGCTTGTTTAAGAGGGCTTCAAGAAAGTACGATTTAGCTCTGAATAGTCCATTTTGCAGTCAGAAATGTTTGAGAGAGTAATTATGATTGAAAACATGTGTTTTACAGCTGCAGCTGCTTCAGCTGGAGGAACAGCAAACAATCTCGCGGGAGCCACGAACGGTCTATTTCGGCCACTTGGTGCCCAGCCACAACAACAGCAACAGCAAACAAATAGTAGCCTACAATCCAATTCATTTTATGGCAGTAACTCTTTGACCAGTAACTCCCAGAGCAGTTCCCTTTTTTCACATGGTCCTGGCCAACCAGGAAGCACATCTCTTGGCTTTGGAAGTAGCAGCTCTTTAGGAGCAGCTATCGGCTCTGCACTTGGTGGATTTGGCTCATCAGGTAGGTTGTTAATATAGTGAGGACATTCTGTGAGACTTTTGTGTTAAGCAAAAAATGTATCTGTATCAGGCATCATATATACAAGTGGATGTCTACAAAGAATGCAAAAATAGTTTATTCAAGTTTAAAACAAATTATAGGGGAATAAAAAGGGTTTTTTAAATTCACTTTAGCTCTGTATACAAGATGTAGTCATAGGTATATCCAAAATACTTTTCCATACTGATCACTGTACACTGGCCCAGAAGTTTGTTACTGTTTTTTAGGAAGCTGCTTTTATTTTCAAGGAATTCTTTAGTCTGTGCTTAAAATAACAATTGATTATATTTGAGATATGTATTCTTTTGTTGTAGTTTTCATGTCAGGAAAATCCCTATTTTTTTTCAAACAAATTAAATAGCATATGGCCTTCTAAATTTGATCTAATATTCAAATGTTTGTTTTCATGACGTTTTTATAGGATTTATAACACAAAAACAGTTAATACCCCAGAATAGTCTTTGGTAACTCTAGTAAGTTTAATCTTAGATACAATTAAGCCTAAATAGTTCTCTGCACATTTGTGGCCTGAAATTCTTTCAACAGATGCTCTTAAATATTATCAGCCCATTTATGTTTAAAAAAAATAAATTTCTATCTTGTTTCGTCTATAGAGCAAAAATTTCATAGTTACAGTTTTTAAACATGCAAGGTAGGTTTTCCTTTGTTTCAGATTCAGTATTAGTAAGGCAAGAGAAATACAATTTTTTAAAAGAATAATTCCTTTGGCTATTAATCTCTAGGGTTACAGCACTGAATTGCTTCTTATTAGTAGTATTATTTTAATGAATTCAGTGGAGCATGTTTATAATCTTATATATCTTGCAGATGGGTAGAAATTGGGTGAAGTGTATGTACTCCAACAGTATGTTTTTCAAAATTAAATGTCCTAAGGAAAGTAATTTAAAAAAATATTGAAAGAAATGTTAAAAATGAAGAAAAAGAAGGAAAAACACACCCTTCAGTATTAAGACATGATACTTGTTACTTGATAGCTAAGCATGACTAGTGACATCAAATATACTGCAAAACAACACAGTTTTTCTCAGAGTTGTTTTTGATAAAATAACTGGAAAAATTATTTCCTTTAACAAAACTAACACCGGGAAATCCAGAATCAGGTTTTTACACTGATCCTCTCTAATGTTTGATATTAAAAAGGAGACTCAAAACAGTCCATCTTTAATTTAAAAAAAGTAAAAATGAGGCTACTCATCTGTATAGCTTTTTATTTTTTCCTTAATGCCACAACAGGTAAATTTTGATTACAAAGTAATTGTGCTGTCCAAGTGCTGTATTCTGTAATGTAATTTGTCCTGAACTACTTTCAGGGTTTCAGTGAATCCTTAGCAGCTGTGTTTCACTCAAGGTCCAGTTTCATGACATTGGTAGATAGTGATAAGTATATTTGCAAATTTAATGCAGCGCACCTATTTAAGTCTCCAGATAAAATAGATTTAATTCATAAAAGTTTTTATCCAGCATTATCATTAGGACCTCCATAAACACAAATTTTAGTTGTGTATCTATTAAGAACAATCAGCATAGTTCTTCCTGGTGGAGGAGATTAAGCCTTGTTCTTGTAGCAAAGGTCAGTTCCAGAGCTTTGTCCAAAGCCCTGAGCATGGAGAGCACATGCTGAAATCTTGCAGCAGGATCTGAGGTAATTTAATTAGCATGGCAGTTTCCACAGGAAAGCAGGAACCCTGTGCTTTTGCAGTTTGAGACGTGCTGATGAAAGGTGCTATCTAAACCTGAAATATTTTTAGTATTATTATTAGAGTAAAAGTATATTGAAAGTGCCCTTCTGCCAAGTATAAGTTGTACTTGCCCTAATGGCTACTTAAAAAATGCTTCCTGGTTGTTTATTCTTTTAGAGAGCTCCTGAGCTGTATGCACATATGAATTGAATTACACAGATGAGTACTTATGCAGGTGGTATTAATGCATGTTGAGGCAAATTGTGAAAACAAGTTTAATTTTTTATCTGCCAAGGTTTTGGCTTCTTTGTAAATGCCCTCAGTGTGTTGAAAAGTTGAATTTCAGTTAAAATATAGCCATGAAGACTGATAGATGGCAGAACGCATCTTGCCTTTATGTTTTCAGCTTTTGCAGGGAGGGGAAAAAATAGCTCTGCAAAAAAATGCAAAGGTGAGCATGTTCTAGCTTGAATGACTGAACAAAGTAACAACTGGAAGCGGCAAACAATGTATAAATGGCTGTGTGTACTTACAGTCTCTGTTCTTTTATAATAAAGTTATTCATACTCCATTTTAAAGGTTTAGGTACTTGATCATAAGTTACTGCAGCTTAACAGGTACCCAAGAATTAGATCAACCATGGCAGCTTTCCAAATGCCTTCTCATGGCTTTTAACAACTGTAAAGTAATTGCATTAACTGAGACAGGGACGAAGGGGACTAAGCTAATGCAGATGATCTGCTGGGTTTTATGAGCCTGGCCTGTATGTGTGAATATGCAGCTCAGCTGCATTTGGTGACTTGGTAAGCTGCAGTAATTTAGCTGAGTAGGAAACCCTGAAAGATGGAAAAATGACAATCCATCATGTAGCATTGTCTTAACATATACATGGTTCACTGAGCCAGAACCTGTAGAGCTGGTCTCAAAGCTTGAGTTGTCTTTCGACTGTTGCCTTAATTTGCTCTTCTAATTTCTTATTGTCAGTTTCCTTGCCTAGTCAGTCCAGTATCTTTTCCTTCTGGCTTCTCCTCTAGTATGTCTTCCTTCCCAGTTTCCAGGCAACATTTATCTCCTGCTTCCCCCCTTCCCCTCCTAAATATGTTTCTGTTTCTACTCGTCCTGTGTGATGTTCCCATCATCAGCTTATTATTCCAGTCTTTTTGCTCCACAGTCACATACACCTTCTACAGCCTAACTTTTCTTCAGATCTGCTTTCTTCTCATCCTCAGTCCCGCTGAAAGTGCTTGCCGGTTTTTCTTGCAGTCTCCTTGTTGGCTCCTTTGTCTGACGTTTCTCTTCTCCTTCTGGTTTCCTTTTTTCTCTTTCCCCTCTCCCTAGTCTATTTTTTGTGTTTGGCTTTTGTCTTCTCTGCACTTGAAATAGAAAATATCCTTTCCACATTGCCTGATGGGCCTTCCCAACACAAGGTGGAATCTTGGACAGCAGTTTCAGAGTCCATTTTTGACATGGCACACAGAAGTCTAGAACTTCAAATGCAGGGAAAACCTTTATCAGCCATCTCAGAAGTGCTGTGTATGGTCAGACGTTTTCAGCAATGAGGCTGTAGCAGATCTGTACTTAACTAAGATGAACTGTGATTTTGCCAAGATTTTTAGTTCAGTCAAAGAGTGTGAAAATAAAGGTCTCCTGTTGCTGACTCATTTGGTCTGAGTACATGAAAGCATCAACTTCTCACATAGGTAGCTGGATTATTTTGGTAGGGATAAAGCACTTTATCATTCACAATATTTCTGAAATGACAGTGTTTGGACAGAAAATCGCAGAAAAAAATTTTCCAAGCATGTACCTGCCATGAAAAATATTAGCCAAGTTGCTAATGTTATGAGAAAATAAATCAGTTTCTTAAAATGGGAAGTATCAGGCGACCTTTATATTGGACCATGCTGCCAACTTTAGTAGGAAGGTACTTGAAAGGGGTAAAGATTATGGAAGTATAAATTCTGACCTTTCCTTTACAAGTTGAACTTAAAATCAATTTTCCAAATTCAGCTTAAGAAACATATTTGTTATTAAAATATCCATAATCTTGGTTTTGTTCATGAGTTCATTTGTTCAATGTTCCAGTATTTAAAATGGGCACACTAGTTTAATGTTTCACTAGTATGCAGCAGCTGCTAGAATTTGACATTTCTAAAAACTTTTTATTGTTCTCCTAATTTGTCCTAGACTGTTCATCGCCCTGCTGAATGATGCTGTGCAGCATAACCAGTCCTTCACTAATACACTGTTATCCAAAGTCTCTAGTCTAATTTGACTTTCAGAAGTACTGAAAGCAGTAAAGTCACGTTTTTAATTTCTCACCTTAATTTTCCTGTCTCTGCTCTGCTTGTCATCTTCTTCTTAGCCTACTCCCTCTTTATAGTATCTTTGCAAAACACTTCTTAGAGAGCCATAATTCTCTTGGGGAATTATAAGTAGTAATTTTTTTTCTACAGGTGAGAGGTTCACAAACAAGAGGAAGTTCAGAAACAGCTGAACAGCAATATAGATCATTTTGTGAACCCTTAAACAACAACTAATTGCCTCTAGGCTTTTTCCTGAAATTAGTATCATTGCCTGACTAATTAATGGTGGAAAAAGTTCTATCAAAGAATTTAGAATCGTTCTATAAAGTGACAGTGTAAACTAATCTTACAAATTTCATATGTGTCCCAAAGCCTGAAGCCAGGCAGTTAAAACTGAGTACTGCAATGTTGCTGTGAGAAGTCGACTATGAAATGTTGAAAGACGTGGACATTGGTGAAATTACTTGCCAGTAGTGTGTTTATACCCACTTAGATTTACTTTTAAAAGCATGTTTGGTTATCACAGTGATTGTCTTTGTCGTAACGATTGCTGTAATTATTGTGATCGCATCTGTTGTTGCCCAGCTGTAGTTGGGGATAGGTTTTATTCAGTTGACACTGTGTAATTTAGGGTCTTTTTATTTCTTCTTCAGTTGGCAGTTCTGCAAGTAGTAGTGCCACAAGGAGAGATTCTCTATCTACTAGCTCTGACTTGTACAAAAGATCTAGTAGCAGCCTAGCACCCATAGGGCAGCCATTTTACAATAGTCTGGGATTTTCCTCCTCTCCAAGTCCAATAGGCATGCCTCTGCCAAGCCAAACGCCAGGACATTCACTTACGCCACCGCCATCACTTTCATCACATGGATCCTCATCCAGTTTGCATTTAGGTAAAAAAAACAAAAACAAAAAACCAAAAAAACACTTTTTGTTTGTATGTGTGTATGTATTTCTATGTGTAAAATATATGTTGCATAAGAGATGTCACATTACCTTTGCTGTTAAACAGTTTTGTAATGAAGAGGGGCCATTCCTGAAAGGTGAAGAGCATGTGCAAATGCTCATTGATTTGACAGTGGAGAGCACTCAGCTTTTGGCAGTATTGGGCCAACAACTGATTTTTCTTCCCTTGCAGAAGCCCGATAGAGAGCCCAGTAAGAATTATTGGTCCTTTTTCTATTATGCTTCCACAGTATGACAAGCAAAGGTGCATTAATTTTGTTTCTCCTTCAGTGTGTTACTTTAAGACCATTTTAAGATGATGTTGTGTTTAACAGTGAAGGGACTTTCACTAATGCCCTGTACCATGATAAAGTAGAAAAGTGAGCAGTGCTCTCAATGTAAAATGTATTGAAAGGTGATTTTTGAATCAGTCAGCCTGCTACCTCATGGCCCAGGTGCTTTGCCAGGAAGACAGTAGTTTATCACCAGGCTGGTGAAATAAAAATGGAAAAAAAAATGGCATTTGCAAAAGAAGTAGCAAAGGCATTGTCAGTGGTGGCTCTCTGTTATCAGATGTATTTTTTAAGGAATGCTGATAATAATCTCCTAGAAAATTTTCTGGCTAGTTAGATGACACGGGAGCTCAACCTTTCTTTAAAAAAAGTTAAAATAAAATAAAAAATCTAAAGAAATCCCACCACAGTCTATAGTATATTTAGAAGATAATGCCTTTAACCTGAGGTTACCTGTTAAACTGTTTCTTTTTTACTGCAATATTTGTGGTCATTTAATTTGGATACTAAAATCATACAATGAAACTGGATGTAACTGAAGATTGAGTTGCCTGTTGCTCCAGTAACTATTCAGTGCACAGCTCTGTGCTTGCAATAGGCAACCTAATCCCCTATACTTCTCTCAGTGGAACTAAAACAGGAAGAAATGTGAAAAGGTGCCTACCAGAATACACTTTAAGTGAGAAATGTGTGAGAAATGTGTAACAAGGTTAAATAATTAAAATATATTACATTTACAGTACAGTATCACCTTCACGGTTAAGTGCTGAATACCCGAAGTAAAACTGGGCAAGGGGATGTTTCAGCACGTTTTATTTTTTTTTACTTACCTTTTTTCCTTTTTCAGGTCTACAAAGTGCACCTTTGGGCTGAGACCAAGCATGGAAAGTTTCAGCCCAAATGGAGGCTTTTGAGAAAGTTCTGAACATCTGACAATGGGGTTATCATGGAAATCTTTTTCTTTCTTTCTTTTCAAAGTACTCTCACAATAGTTTTCATATTGCTGAAAACTATACTGAAATCAAATTTTGGAAGGCATTATCTAAAATTTAAAACATTCAAAGTTTTGTATTGTTTCACATTTGATAAATGTTAAAAGTCTTTTTTTCAGTTCTGAGAAAATAAGCTGTGATCAGTATAGAGGATTACCTCTATGAGCAGAAATTGTTAAATACTGACTTTGACCCATTTCAAACTGTTTGGCAGTGTGAACTAAGCCTAATAGTTTGTTAAAATCATGTACTAGATCAGTGTGTAACAGCCAGAATATACAGTTGTACTCTGAAAATTGACACAACCCTGTCCAAATGAAGTGGACCTTGATTACTGGTAAACTTTTTGCTACACTACCAAATCAATCTGAAATTTGGAAATGGAGGGCATTTGGATATTTGCTTGCAAAAAAACTGCTATAATATTTTTTGCCTTTCCTGCACCTCTACCCCGTATCATATTTCTGCAGTTACATCCAAGGTGCACCATCGCAGAGTTGAAGACATTTCTGCAGTTAATTGTCTGTCCTGTTACATTTATTCTGGTGTGTTCATCAACCCCTCTTGGAAGCATATTTTTTCTTCTCACATACGAAAAATTACAAAAAACCAAAACAAAACCAAACCAAGGTTTTCTTGCCAAGTGAGAAGTTACACCTGAAATCAAACAGGGAGCAAAAAATTATTTTGAGACGTGTATGGTTATCATGTAGTCACTTTTCAGAGTAGAACAACATTGTAAGTTCATGTCTGCATGCAGTTTCCATTGGTATTCTGATAATGCCTGTCAAATGCAGCTCTCCCTCCACCTTCAAAACTTGTCCTGCCTGCTTGTATCAACAGGTTCAGCTAAGTTTAACTCCTGTTTTAAAATGGGCATCAAACTCGGTTGCTCCTGTTTCAGCCACCAGAATCTAGAGCACAATACTGGGAAAAAAGGGTGCATGATTTTATAACCCCTTTGTCAGACACTGCTGCAATTGGTAGCTTAAAAGACCAATTTCCCTTTTACAAGAAATTAATGATATTTTACTGTTTTTATCTCTTCTCACCAACTTTTATCCAACATCCTAAAATAGGAATGTGCTAATGACTCTGTGCTAGTGTCAGTTTTCCTGTATTTGAAGGGATTTGTCAGTTGTCTGTAACTGCTTCTTTACTGTAATCAGTTGGAGCAGTAAGGTCATGAATTTGAACTACCCTTTCACTCCCAAGGATAAAGAACTGCAAGAGGAAGTGTTTTTCCTATGTCATAAGAAAATTCTTTTAGATTGGTAATGCTTACTCTAATGATACATTGCAGCATGTGTAGAGTAGAGTTTTTAAAATCTGGGCCTTTGGAGGTAATTAATTTCTGTGTTGCAAGTCAAGCTTGTTAGTATTTTGGGCTGGTATTGTTCTATTTTCAGAGGTGGTCATTGTGGGTAAGAGTAAAGACCCCTTGGCTGAGGCAGAATGGGAAGCTTGGCATGGCCTCTGCTGTTGTACCTACTCTGTAGGACTGCAGTAAACCAGGGAAATGAGCACTTGAATCAATTCCTAAAATATACACAACGTGTATGTAGAGATGTGTAATTCTGCTTTCTGGATGAAGATAAAACTTTTAGCTGAGGATGAGATGAAGCTGATTTTTTACAAATGAACAAATACTTTATAGACTGTTCCTAGAAAATACTGCTGACACTGTAAATACTGTAAACAAGTTACTGTGCAGTAAATCTGTTTTCTGTCTTTATTAGAAACAATTGAAAAAATACTTCTAAGTACTAACGGACCAATGCTATCAAAATAAATGTCCCTAGATCTAGTTCTTGATATTTTTTTCATGTTCTCCTTAACATTAAATATGCTATCCATGTTAAGGATTTAGTAATTTTACATGCTTTGTGTCCTTGCAGCTTAGTAAGGTGCTGGTTTAGGTGATCTATATCCCCTTTATATATCTCTCTGTCTTTTCTTCTCTGTGGACTAGCCACAGAGATTTAGATTCAATTAAATTGTAAAACAACTTAATATTGTTCAGTGCATTGGAAATCTTTGTTTTATGAGATCAGAAGTGATAGATAAATGATTTTGTGAAGAATGAACTGCACGCTTTGTTCCCCAAGAGTTTGAAATTATGTGGCTATACCGATGCCTAATAAGTATTTAAATTTTTCAGTGCTTTATTCAGTAGGGTGTGTTCCCCAAATAACTTAGAAGACCTAGGATGTTACCTTCCTAGTTTGGAATCAGAATCTGTAACACAAGTGTCCTGAATTCTTGAAGAGCATGGGAATGCTGTAGGCTAAGAAGGATTTGGGTAACTAGCATACAGGTTTCAGTTTTCTTTTTCTGAGCTGTTGACACTGTTTTCAGGAAGGAGACCAGGTGTCTGTAATGTCCACACAAACGCTTATGGGGGTTTTGGACTAAGAAAATGATAAATACAATATTTTAAGAAAATAGGCCATTGTACACACAAGTAAGTCTGCATGTAAGAAGTACCTATGACAATATGCTTTTATTTTGTGAGTTTTATTATTTTTCAAATCTGCAAAGTTGCCACTGAGCCATAACATTACTATAATGAGAGGTTATGTAAGAAGAAAAGCTAATTATTTATCAAATCACTCTTTTTTACAATAGTGTTGAGTGTTTTACAAGGTTAAGCTTTCTCTGTGCTTTTGAGTATGACAGGTTCTTCTAGGCACAGTGGATATTCTTTCAGCCTTCCTGTCTTATGGTCCTGCTTAATGTGATTGTCTGAAATAGTTTCACAGGTGAGACAGGAGCCTCCCAGTTGCAGCATAGTCATTCTGTAAGTCCTAAAAAGTGATGATTCCCAAATTAGACTGAAGAAAGCCTGGATAATCCTGAGTGTAAAATGTATTGTATATTACACATATATAGAATTGTTGTTAAAAGCTATCAAGTTTCTTTATTTCTGTTTTAGTTGCTGGATAAATTGTCACTTTTAATTTATACAGACATAAAGGCTTAGTTAAAAAAAAGCTGAAACAATTCCCAATTCACATGTGCAATTCAGTAACTGTGTAAGCTGATTGTGAGCATATCATCAAAACTGCCCTGTTAGTTTCTGGCACAGAATTGAGCATGTGATGAGCAGAGCAGTAGAGATGCTACAACAGGAAAGTAGCCTATAACTTCCTTTCAAATGGGCTTTGGTGCCCTCTCGTGATACTAAATAGTGTCACTGCACAGCACTTACAGGGAAGCCAGGATTGCATTCATGTGTTTACATAGTCTAGATGAGAAATAACATAATTTGAGCTGCGTAACTTTTTGTTCTTTGGAAGGTCTTTCCTAGAAGAGAAATGACTGTAGAGCATCACTTTTCATGCTGCTTCACCTGCAGAATGTTGGGTTTCTTTTTTCCTTTTGTTTGCTAGTGCCATGTTGCTGTCAGCTCTTTTCTGGAAATACTGCTTGTCAATGGAAACTAAAAATGATAGTTATAAAAATTTGATTTTCCTAGCTCTAAAGAATTAAGAGGCTTTAATTGAAAAGAAAACCTAGTGGTTTTTAAAAGGTATTGTGGGGCATAAAGTATTTACTGATCCTTATCACTGAATTTTGAAAACTAATTATAAAATAAATTCTAATTATAACAATTTTAGGGCATAATACTATGCAGTGCAATTAATGTGTTGCTTGATGTGTCTTGCACAGCACTAACATCTCAGATTCTGGTATTGCAATTTGAAAAAGATAAGTTTACCATTAATACTGGTCCACTGTAACACTGTTGTTGCCTGGCCTTATAAATACTTGGAACCCAAAGAAGGCTTGGCTGGGGCACTGTCAGCTGTTTTCTTTTTTTCTTTCTTTTTTTTTTTTAATTCAGTTTGTAATAGAGCACCATTCAAACAGCACATACTGAAATTTGTTTTAAATTCAGATACAGATTTTATTCTGTTGCCTTTGAAGGGGCTTTGGTTACTATGTCACTTTCTAGATGGGGATAAAATGCTTTCCTTTTCGAATTCATACTCATTGCTTTTAGGGAGTTTTGGGATTTGATTTTTTGTTTGTTTAGTTTGGTTTTAATAGTAGAATTGAGGTTTCTAGTTGGGAATGGTCATGGAATATTTCAGCTTGTAGTGTAGTAAGAGTATCTCCCCTCTAAAAAGTCATACAGCAGTTGGAAAAGATACTTTCTGTGGTTTTTTATGATAATTCCTGCCTGTTGTAAAGTGGAGGAGAAAGGCCTATTGTAGGAGTTCAGTGGCACGAACTGATCAGAGAGCAGCATGTGAGGAGAAGTGCTCAGGACTGAGGTGACAAGAGCTGTAGTCTGGAATTGCCAGCAAAAAAGGAGTAGGACCTAGATATAGGAAGAAAATTCAGTTCCTAAGGAAGGTTGAAGTGTAGTGAGAGTGATGAGTGTTGCAGCAAGGAAGGGACTTCATGTTTCTAAAAGGAGCTTCAGATTGATACAGCTGTGGTTGTTTAGAATTAAGTAGAGCACTCTTAGTTACCTGGTTTGAAATTTTACGTATTTAGTGCTTACAAGAGGTACCAGATTGAAGGCCTGGGATGCTGAAGTCATCAAATATCCTGCAGGACAGGTACAGCATGACAAGAGGCACCACATGTGCCTCCTCAAAAATGCCCTTAAGCACTGTCATTTGGAAAGATACCTCAGTAGGGACTGAAGGGTAGTTCAGATTTCATGGTCTATTTTGAAACAATTGGCTAACTTCAAGTCTACTAACAAGGGTATAAGCCAGTATGAGTTGTGGAGTGGAAATCTGCCCACTAAGCTTAAAGCCCACGCAATTCTAAAAGTTTCTGTAAGCCTGAGTGGGTGCTCACTTTACCTGCTTTGATACATTTTTCTAATGACATTTCTTTTCCTGGTGCCCTTCACAAAAAATAAAAATGAGGAGGAGAATGGTTTTATTTATTGGAAGATAAAACTATCTAACTCCTCCAACCATAATGAGGTAAATACAAACAACAAGACAGCACTGTTGTTTTCTCTGGCTCAAAGGTGTATCCGTAGTTCTAGTACACTTGCTGGTTTGCTGTTGCTTATTTTCCTCACGACCTTTACTGACAGAACTGCTTCCTTGTAGGAGGACTGACAAATGGTAGTGGTCGCTATATTTCTGCAGCACCCGGAGCCGAAGCAAAGTATCGCAGTGCAGCAAGTACCTCCAGTCTTTTTAGCTCCACCAGTCAGCTCTTCCCTCCTTCGCGCCTCCGTTACAGTAGGTCTGACATTATGCCTTCTGGACGTAGCCGATTACTGGAAGATTTCAGAAACAACCGTTTCCCTAATCTTCAGCTAAGGGACCTTGTTGGACACATTGTTGAATTTTCCCAAGACCAGCATGGTTCTAGGTAATTATTATATTATAGTTAATGGCTTAATAATATTTTACTGCTTTGATACTGTTTTATTAACATCAAACACTTGAATGAGTTGCTAGTCATCTTAATTCAAAGCGTGCCATTAATTGGAGCGTGTGCTCTTAGGCTGACCCTTTTCTTCTGTGGGAAATTTCATTATAAAAGTAGTATTAATTTAGCTGCCTCTAGAAGTTCTCAGTGTTAGAAAGCTTCATAACCAGACTTGTAAACTCTAGTATTTAGGTATCAAAAAGGTGTTGATTAAGAAAACAAAGTATGTGGCATCTGGAATGTAAAACTATTTTTCGTCAGTACATCATCAGGTACTTAGTTTATTGTTATTCTTTTCATCTTTAATCCCTTTCAAATGAAAGTTTTTAAGTCTTAATTTTACTAAAATGTATCCTTTTATACGCAGAGGCACTACTTTCATTTTAATAAATTTTATAAATGTTGAATGCTTTCTTTAGAGTCTTGAGGTGTCTCATTGAAACAGTGTTTGAGAGGTTTTCTTTTGTTGTACTGTTTTTTGCATTTTTAGATTTATACAGCAAAAGCTGGAGCGAGCTACTCCAGCTGAGCGCCAGATGGTATTTAATGAGATCCTGCAAGCAGCATATCAACTGATGACTGATGTGTTTGGAAACTATGTAATACAAAAGTTCTTTGAGGTAAGCATAGCACTAAGTGTATGGATCAAAATGCAAACAAAATGCCCTAAATCTAGTTAAATTTAGCTGGTAGCAGAATTCTGCTGGACTTCCACAGAACCAAAGTATGTAACACCACACATGCTTTTCTGTTCTGTATCCCCTGCTTTTTGTCACAATAGGCAGTTTCTCTTTACACAGGAGGTGCATGTGTTGGTGAACATTGTTGAAAGCACAGGCTGCACACTCAGGCTTTGCAAGCCTGTTAGCAGAACTTACAGAGACCTTCAGCAGATGAAAGGGAACATAAATATTTGAAAGATCCTTTTTATTGGTTACTGCATCATGGTATAGAACTTGTCTGGAAAATGCTCTTGCACTCAAAATAAACAGCTGTTGAGCTTCATCTGGTCCTGTATATGAAGAAACTCACATAAAATGTGTTGAGGCGGAAGAATTTTGAGTAAGGGATGTCAAAATATACATCCAGTATTACAATAAATAATATTTAAAACAGCTTTGTTTTCTGTTAAAAACTGTGGTAAGAAAAAAAAAGGTCTATGAAAGAGTTATGAGATTTGGCTCACACAGAGAAGACAAAGCAATACCTGTGTCCTGGAAAAAGTTATATGTGGGAAAGGTATCTTGCATAGTATTCTGTAAATCAAAGATCATAGCAAAGTGTCTTGGTGGATAAAAAGTGAAGCTGGAAAATGTCCACTAAGATAGTTACTGTAAACAAGAATGTAGTTTTTAATGAGTAGTCTGTGGAACAATGTGCTCACTCTTTTTACATTTTTTTTCTTTTACAAATCAAAGTATCTTCTAAAAAGCATCACTGATATATGGTAAGATCCTAATCTCTCTCAAAGGTCATCAGTTACTGTTTTTTTCCATACTATTAGGTTGGATGGATACATAGATAATTATTGTCAATTGAGTGTTTTCATCTTTATTCTGCAGAACATTTCTCAAGAAAAAAGTACACTTGGCCTTACATTTAGAAAGGGACCTTAGTTCACTGCTTAAGTAGGTGGGTGAATGTGGTTGAGCTTTCTTCAGAGTTCACTACAGGTGTGCAGTTCTCAGCAATGCTGCATGAATTCTGCTGGTGCCACCAGCTGATTGTCCAGGTCCTCACTTCTGTGTCCTCTCTTGCACTGTGACAACTGAGTAGCTTGTGTGGTGATCTGGGAACAGGGTTACGTGTATCAGTTATGAAGCTTGACTTCTACTCTGCTCAACATGGAGCAGCACAGAAATTGTAGTAGCGCCGTGAACAGGATAATACAGATAGGAATCAGCTACTGGTGAAAAACATTGCTTGAATCATGCTCTTAGCACAGCCATGGTATAAAATCATTTTGATTTGCTCTACAAAGCCCAAGTATTCCTAGATTTCCCAGAGTGCCCATGGTAAGATTGATTGTTCAAGAATGACATGAAGTTACCAAGAAGCTACTCCAGGGGTTGAAATACCTCCCCTCACTCCCCCATCCTCTCCTGTTATTATATACATATACTGTAAGCTTGTTTATTATGCAAGATGTGAGGTACACTGACCAGTACAAGTTTGAGATACCAGAGAAAATCTGATTTGGATTCCTACATTATAGTGACCTGTAATCAATTTGTCTGGTATAATTTGTCTGAGTAAGTGGTTTATTCTATTTAAGTATTCCTACAGAGAGACAAGTATCAACTATTTTGATTTCTTCTGTTGTCTTTCAAGGTTATGCATTTGATGGCAGGTATGTGACTGGATGTCAAATATTAGAAAATGTTTCATTTAGCAAAGAAAAGATTCTGGTAAATATACTCTACAAAAATACAAAGTGAAAAATCATTCAAGTATTACAATCAAAATTGTGTTAGTCATGTAGTGCATTGTCTGACATGTAAATTCCAACATGCTTCTTCATTTGTTAACTGCATATTTATTTTCTTTTAGTTTGGAAGCCTGGATCAAAAGTTAGCCCTGGCAACGCGCATTCGTGGTCATGTTCTGCCATTAGCCCTCCAGATGTACGGCTGTCGAGTCATTCAGAAAGCACTCGAGTCAATCTCTCCTGACCAGCAGGTAATTGTAAGTTAGAGCAATACTTTTTTTATTTTATCTTTTTTATTGTATCTGTCTTTTTACTTGCTTAAATTATTGATTATTCCCTTCATCATGAAATGCACTAGGCACTAAAGTTGTTGTTTAAATGAAAATCCCGAGGCACACAATTCAGACCAGTGAATATGAAGGCTGGAGTTGGGATGAAATGAAATTTTTCCTCCTTTGAGAGGGAGAAAAAAAATCATTGTAAAGACACAGATAATCTTTTTTTTTTCCAGAATGAAATGGTGAAAGAGCTGGATGGCCATGTTCTGAAATGCGTGAAAGATCAAAATGGAAACCATGTTGTACAAAAATGTATTGAGTGTGTTCAGCCACAGTCTCTCCAGTTCATCATTGATGCATTCAAAGGACAGGTAGTGTCAACGGTTCATTTCCTTTTGTGTAGGTTGCTTTGCAGGTCCTTGTCATCATTTGCATACACAAGATAGTGTTTGGCACTTTACAGTCACCTTGCTTTGAGTAGGATGAAAATAGGTATGGTAAAATGGAAAATCTATTGAAGAGACAGTTAACATGCTGTAAAAAGATGAATCTGTTGGAGACGAGGCTTTATAATTACCTGTTTAGATGAATTATAAATACCCCCAGTGGATGTAAAACAAATATATATGGGATTTGGTGATTTGCCAAGTTTTGTGTTTTGAGATCACACCATTTCAGATTTTCTTCATAACTTTTGAGAGTGCCATTTTTGATACAATAATAATGTGCTCTCTAGCATATATTTTTCATTAAAAATTCTGTTCTCTGCTTTTGTTGCTTATGTTGCCATATGTGTCTTTCAGTCCTTTCCAATTAATATCAATTGTTGAGGAAATACTGTGATGAAATACACTAATCTGTTCCCTACATATTGGCTGGTGTTGAGTGAAACGGGGGTGTCATTTGTTTACTTAAGGTTGGGATTTTTGTTTTATTTCCAACAAAAGTTATTAATACAACATCGTTACTGTGCTACAGGCTAATGATTATGCTGCAGCTAAATACCATTTTAATACTGAGACAAGCATGTGCTTTCATCGTCTTGAGAAGAATCGTAAAATCTTACTAACTTGGCTGTATAACTGAATTTTCCTTTAATGAATGACCAAATATATTTCCTAATAAAAACTACAATGTCTTTCATATTTTACACAACAGCAATACCTGAATTGCTGTGGTACAGAGTAGTAAATTGCAGACCAAGGTTTCTAGGGTCGGGTCTTTTTATATGAAAAAACTGTGTGAGCTACATGAGATGCAGTTTCTACACTGTAAATGGAACTTGTTGACTGAACTGTGACTACGTTTACTGAACATTCATCCTCAGATCCAGTAATTATATATAGACTGTATTAGCGAGTATGAAAGTGGCAAATGAAAAATGCCACACTTTAGTCATGTCACCTAACAATATGTATTCTTTTCACCTGCCTGCATTGTTTGGGTTTGTGTCTAATTAGACAAGTGTCTGTGTTCAGTCCTGACCAACACTTAAATCTTCTGAATTAATCCCCAGAACACAAACCTGGCTTCTGGGGAGGCAAGCAAAAGGAATAAGCAAGAATTTGGCTTTATGCTTTCAATAGTCATTTACAAATTTTGTATCTATAACAAGGGAGCCTGTTGTGTATGGTGGAGCATGAAATTGTTGAAAATCAGCCGCTATAATTGAACTCCCCTTTAAAAATGCCCAAATCTTAAAATTTGAAAATGAAGTACAAAGATAAAAGGAAAGCTTGAAAGTTAACAGCACTTAACTAAGGGTCACACTTCCAGGCTTTCCTTTGTAGCTGCATAGGCTTGAAACACTGTAATGAACACTTGGGTTCTTTTTCATCTTTTCCTGACTCTGACTGGAGATGGAATTCTGGTCTTGAGAGGCAAAACTTTTTTTAATGGAAGTAGTTGACATGTTCAATTCCATTTTGAATGGCATAATATCTGTGAACTTCAGGTGGCTTAACTTGAGTTTACAATCCTATTTCAAGGTATTTGTACTTTCAACTCATCCATATGGGTGTAGAGTAATTCAGCGTATTCTGGAGCACTGCACTGCTGAGCAGACTCTGCCAATCTTAGAAGAACTGCATCAACACACAGAACAGTTAGTGCAGGTTAGTGCATGTGTATTCATTTTTTAATGCATCTTAGAGCTTTTTGTTGTTATCATAATTTATTTCTATGTTCTATTTTAAGAAATAGTCTAAATGCATTTGCCTCTTTTTAGTTTTGTAGAGATTGATTCTTTGTTTTTCTTTCCTTCCATAGTTTTAATGAAAATGAATTTTGAAGTTGGGAGGCAAAGAAGATATAAATAACCTTTTTCTTGCACTTTTGACTGTAGCTTCAAATATACATTGTAAATGCACAGAATTAGTATATTTTTTGTTGCAAATATTTCCCTTTTGTAGTTTGTCTTGATTCACTCTGGTGTCCTCCATATAACTTCTAATAATGTCTAAACACAAATTTTAAAAGCATTCTTGATACTGGAAGAGTTTCTATTTTCAGTAGGAATTTTCATCCATAAAAAGGCAAGAATTGCCTTTTGCTACATATTTACAAGCAAGTTTATTTCTCAGTGGGTTCTTCTGTGTACAGGTCTCTAGTTAAAACAAGAGTGTTTTGCTGAACCAAAGTTCAGGGAGATACAACAGCTGTTAAGAAACATGATCTTAAATTTGAGGATTGTTTTTTTAAGAGGATAAAAGATACTCTAGGAAAATGTTGGTTTTACAGATTATTTACATTTTTCATGTAAAATTTGTGGTCTGTTTAGCAACCCTTGATACAGTACTTCTTGCATCACTTTTTTCCTCCAGTGTTGACATTACTGTATTTTCCTTATATCCATGCAAATAATAATTTGAAACTTTATACTCATGTACAAAAGCTGTATTTATCACTGGGTATGAACACAAAAGAAAACTGAAGTAATCTTATTTTCAGGATCAATATGGAAATTACGTTATTCAACATGTACTGGAGCACGGTCGTCCTGAAGACAAGAGTAAAATAGTTTCAGAAATAAGAGGAAAAGTTCTAGCTCTGAGTCAGCACAAATTTGCCAGGTATTGCACAGCCTTTCTATATTAAAGATTCACTAACCTTGTAAAGTTGTAGTGTTGGATTTATTTATTGTGTTACAAAAAGAATATAGTAATTCCTTTTTCCACTGTGTCACTTGCCTCATGAAATTTCATATTTTTATAGAGATGAATGGTAGTGGCATTTCTATACTAGATTTGGGGAAGGGAAAGGGCAAATGCTGTTTTGTAGCAAAACAAAAGAGACTCTGTGGGTTTATGGCATGGCTTTTGTTCACTTTGTGCAAGTGCAGGGAACAGGTTCCAAGTGAGGATCCCAGGGCCAGGTGAAAAGCTCTCCTAGAACTTGCCTGATACAACAATAAGCTGGCACTTCCTGACTATCCTTCCAGTCAAGCAATTTACAAGTATAACAAGGCTTGCCTTAAAAAGCAGTGTTTCAGTCTGACAAAGATTTTCAGCAATCAGAAGTCTCAAAGACTATTGTAGGAGTCCTGAAGTACTCTGAAATTAGAACCTAAAACACACCCTTTCATGCTTTTTGCTGAAATATGGATTATGTGCCTTTTGCTTAAGGAAAAACATAACTCAGAATTCATCCTGGATGATGTAGTGAGACCTACCTTGTAGTCAACATGAACTAGAAATGCACTGTGACATTTATGGGGGCATTTGTTTTAAAAATTGTTTGCAAACTAGCAAGTTTATCTGGCTTTTTCTTTGTCTCAATAGAACTGTTCATAATCTTCTAACTTGCTTTATTTCTAAAGCACAAACTTAGAAACAGAATGACTGTGTTATATTATAACCTTTGGTGGCCTTTCCAGCTTCTGAGATACCTGACAGGGCAGAGACTTCCTCTACAAAAGGAATATTTAACAGAATCTCTGATGTAGGTGTGCTCCTGGAAAGTGCCTTTATTCAAAAGGCAGGAAGCCTCATATCTGGCCTTCTCTGTTCTGTCTTCAAAAGGCCCACAACCAAAATAGATGTGTCTTTGTCACAACCAAAACAGCTGTACTAGAACACATCTCCAGCCTGAGGTCCAGTGTATCTACTGTAGGTGTAGTAGAAAAATCTTTCCTACAAGATAATAAATATTAGAAAGCGCCTGGTTTTTTTATATGGGTAAGGGTGTATAACCCTGTAACTTCCTCAGTCATTAGAGACTGAAGATTTGGAAATCAGGACTTCATGCATTTGCAATGTGCTTTTTACTGACTGTTCAGAAAAATTTAAAATTGCTATGGAAAAGAACTTGGCATCTTCAGTCCCCTGATAGATTTGTCTTATTTTTTCAGCAACGTGGTAGAAAAATGCGTAACTCATGCTTCTCGTGCTGAAAGAGCTTTACTGATTGATGAGGTGTGCTGCCAGAATGATGGTCCTCACAGTGCCTTATACACCATGATGAAGGACCAGTATGCCAACTATGTCGTCCAGAAGATGATTGACATGGCTGAACCTGCGCAGCGGAAGATAATAATGCACAAGGTACGTTTGTACTTAGTTGTAGGGCTTAAAAAACATTATCTATGTGAATTTTTCTGCTAGAGCACCTTTCCTTCTTGGTGTGAAACTCACTACTTCTGTCATCTAGAACTTGATATTGTATGTATGTATGTATGTATGGCCAAACTTCGCGAACGAAGATTTGGGCAGGGCTGTCCCCACGTGGCTGTGCCCTTCCAGCCTGCACAGTGGATTTTAGGTGAGGCTCAGCGTGCGCAGAACTGGCCCCACCGTTTAAGTCCTGAGGTTCATCTGCCATGGCCGAGCGAGCTTGGACAGTGCCAGTGAAGTCCTCAGGACTAGAACATACGGCACCCGGCATTTCCCAGGAGGTCTCCCATCCAAGTACTAATCCGGGGCTGACCCTGCTGAGGTTCCGAGATCTGACGGGATCGGATGTCAGGGAGGCATTTAACTGCCCCTAGAACTTGATATTATAAGCATTAAATTTAGTGGAGCTTGATAAAGCGGAATGTGTTCAGATCATTGAGCACTGACCTAAAAATGGAAATCTACAGAGAAGTTTTAAAAGTTGGATTTCGTAGCCTCTCTTTGTGCCAGCCTTTATGGGAAAATACTTTTAATATGAAAATGTATTATCTCTTGTTATTAATTTAACAGAAGAAATACAGGTTTCTCTTTTTATTTGCTAGTTGTGGGTATTAATCCACTCTGCAGTTCCCCCAGAAGAGATTCCCACACTTGCTAACATGCAGGCACATTTTCTGCTTAAGAATATCCAGACATGGAGAGAAGTGCTATTGCCATAATGGCCCTGGGCTATTTAACACAGGACCCAGGATATTCCTGTAGCTCTGCTTTCCCCAGTCACCAACAGGACTCTCACACAAAAGTACTGCCTCCCTTCTGCTGCAATGGGTACGCCAGTTGTCTGGTGAGTCCAAATCACCAATTTTACATCTTTCCAGAAACTTCCTAAATTCTGAAATACAGGCTTTTCTAGCATCTTTTTGCATAGTATTCTGAAAGTGTAGTCACCTCTACTTAAAAGTTTGGATGTTTTAAAAAAACCAACCAAAACCTGTTTGTTATTACAGATTCGACCCCACATCACAACTCTGCGTAAATATACCTATGGCAAACACATTCTGGCCAAGCTGGAAAAGTATTACCTGAAGAACAGTGCTGATCTGGGGCCAATTGGTGGACCACCAAATGGGATGCTGTAAAAGACAAAGAGAAATGAAGAAAACTTAAATTGTGAATTATCAAACCTACAACTTAACTCTAAATGTTCTGATTTTTTTAAATCTATTTATTGACTTTGTTCATCCATTTGTAAAATTTTTATTCTTGTGTATATTTTTGGGGAGTGAATTATTAAAAAAATAATATCTCCAGCCCTGATCCGGAGACCTATCAGATTGGATGGCTGGCAAAGCACAGAATGCCTGTATATGATGTAATTGTATCAAAATAGCTGTCACATATTTTGTAAATTTTTACCTTGTAAAGTCACTGAAATAGTTTTTAAAGGGAAAAAGTACAGTATTCTTTTAATACACTGGCTTGCAATCTGGTAGGTCTACCCAGCATCATAGCACAACAGATTTATAGAGTTGTATATAGAATTAATCCTTATTTTTCCCTTTTGTGTGAAGTCTTTTATACCAGATAAAAATTGATCAGCCACATAAACATTATTTAACATGTTGAAAAGTTAAGTTGTATTTTGGTGGTTCACAACATCCTATCCAAATAACAAATGGGGCACAGCAAATTAAAGTAGGGAATAACAAAACAATGGAAACTTTAAAAGATTAGCTTTCAGCGCTTGTTGTGGATACAGGTTTTTTTAAATGGTGCCCTAAGGTTTTCTCTAGCTATGTATTAAAAATAAAGTGCTGTATATACTTATATATTTAATTGTTGTACAAGGTAGAGAGATGAAAATGATGGTGGTACTTCCACTCAGTAAAGTATGTTGTTGGAAAAGGAGTGATTCAGTAAAGTACACTGTTGGAAAAGGAGTGAACCCTGTATTAACTTTACAGTCAATTTTACAAGCAGGAAAAGTAGAGATTTGTATTTTTTTATTTTGCATAGAGAATTGTAAGGATTTGAAAGTGTTGAGCATTTATTTTGCTTTCTCACTGTAGATGCGAAAAATAGGTAATGATGAGGAGAAAAGGGGCCACTGAAAAGTAAACTTGATAGCTCAACATTTAAGCATGATTGATTAAATATTCAGATAGCTTTTTGCTTCCTATAAATATATGCATTGTATACGTGTAGTTAATAGGTGTAAGTTTACAGTTTGAAAACAAATCTCTTGTTTCGATGTTTATTACAAAGCCTTGCTAATTTAGTAGTGATGCTTACCTTGGTTGTACAGATGTACATTTGTAAACCTTCATGCTGTAAATGTAATTTGTTTTACCCCTTTTTGGGACAAAAATTTGCATTTTAGTGTATATTCATATCCCCATTCCCTTCTTTCCCCCTGGCATATAGTGTTGTATAATGTAAATTTATTTCAGCAAATCAAGAGTGATTTTTTTAAAATTCTATCTTTATATGGTTTCAAAAATACGAACTGGCTTTCTTTTTATCTATTGTGAGAAACATTATGTTTTGTTTATAACATAGCTGTTGATTCTGTTCATATGGACACTTTAGGAAATCAATCTGTTCAAATTTTAAATTGGGGTAAATAAGCATAGTAAGAAGTGGACTGAAATATTTGGTTATCACAGAAACCAATGCTTCTTCCATCTTAATAAATGTGGCATGATTTTTTTGTACAGAAGAGTACTGTATTTTTGAATAGCCTTCTCCCAGCGTAAAGCAAATATGTATGATACTGTCAATTTTTTTCTCTGGACATATGACATTGTAACAGTAACATAAAGATGATGTACATTTACAAGCGGCCTTATGTACATTTCCCAATGATCTTTTTAAGGCAGAATTGTGACCATATGTGTATAATTAAAATCCTTTTTAATCCTTTGCCTATGGAAATATTTTGGAAAAAGCTTACTTTGTATATTCAGTTTCTGAAAGATAAAGAAAGTGCTTTGTATGTTGTTGAAGTAAGTATTTTGTGTAAAACGTTGGATGGCTTAACCTAAAGTTTTGATCAGCGTGATAGTTTGGAAACAATGTCTTGAGCATTGACCAGATAACAGGCTATTACAGTAGGGGTGTGATCACGAGGAAAGAAAATGGCAGTGGTATAAACTTGTATAAGGATTTCTGTCGTGTTACTGTTGAAACCAGGTTTACATAACTGTTACTAAAGCATACATCTGAGGCGCTGCTTGTCTAATGGTAGCGTTAACTCATTAACAGGCAAATGGGAAAGCTTGTCCTGGCCTGCTTCCAGTGCCTGCATGAAATGATGTAGTAGGCCTCGTTATTTTAAGTAAGCACAATTCTAATTGCCAAGTAGTTTTTGCATGGCAGTTCACAAAATTCCTCTCCAGAAGTACAAGCCCCGTCATTTAAGCCAGAGCTTTCCCACAGTCACCCAAAGGATGACTTCTGAGCCACTTCCTTGGACACATCAATTCTCGGTGACTATCTGTACCCTGTGTAGCTGTGCCGTGTGTTGTAATCCACAGAGCTGACATTCCTTCAACATGTAAGACAGTACGTCAGGCTTTCGGGGATGTCCAGGCAGAAACTGATAATGTCCCAGTACTTTGTCCCTGTAGCACTCATGCCATGGTTGAATTTAAACAGTCCTGTAACTGTCATCCTTGGTGCTTTCAGTATCTTGAACATAATCTTCCACTTGCTCTCCTAAGATAATTTGTGCAGAAATTCTGTCCAAGAACATGAAAATCACTGGGTTTCCTTTCAACTATTTTAGGCTTTGGGTAGAACCACTAGACTTTTTGCTCAAGTATTGCTTTTTGATATAGATTGTTTATGGACCAGTTTGATTAGGTTTGACTCCAGGTGGCTCGTATTGAATAATGTAATGTTCACATGTATATACTGTAAAAATCAAAATGAAAATGTGTGAATAACACTGTGTGAAATACATCTGGTCTTGTGTTTTTTCCTGTAGGAAACCAGCCGTATTCTCAGTTACATGACTTGTCTGTGTATGTGGAGCTCAGTTTTGGGAAGGTACTCTCTTCTAGTGATCTCATGGGAATTGGGCAATTATTGAAGAACCCTGGATTAGATCATTAAATCTCCAGAGGGCAGTTTTGAGCAGCTAAACCTTCCTATCATCGTAAAAATATCTTTACTGGCTACGGTTTCTTCATACATTCCTGGATCCAGAATGAGTTCTGGAGCATTTCAGAGGATTAGCTTTCAAATAAGAGAGATTGTTAGCTCTCTACAGCATCCCTGGATCCACACTCATTTCTGTTAACTGCCCAGGATTTTTCAAATGACAGAGATTATTAGCTCTGTCTGCTATGCTTGAATCCACACTCACTTCAAAGGACCATTTTTAGCTTAAGGTGTGGAGCAAAGCAGTCTTAACTGCAGAAGAAGTGAGCCTGCCCTCTGGTGTTAAATAAGTCACATGTGCACATAATGCTTTTGCCCCCTTCCCAGACTTTTCCATCAGAGCATGGGGAAGATTGAGGGTTTGGGATCATAATGCCTAGATGTTTTAGAGTGCTGAGGCAAATTCGGAAACCACTCTTCTCCACACTGATTTAAGGAACAGGCATTTGGAGATGCTCATGACTCACCACTGCATAACAGCATTGCAATGGAGCTGCTCTGTCAATTAGTTTTGTTCCATGAGAATGCATGAGAATGATGCTCAACGTACCAGTAACTAGGAAAGTGGGTGACTGTGAGGTGACAGCAACTTGTCATTCAGGGAAGTAAAACTGAGAGAATGACTGCAAAAGCATTTTAAGATCTGGTGACTGGTCATTAATGTTGCAGATTGGATGCAAGTCATGCACCCGGGGAGCTGTCCTAGCCCACAGTGGAGTAGCAGCACCTGTCAGTTCAGGGGTTCACATTGTACCAAGCTACTGGTACCACTTGCAATGACCCCCGAGGTCTCATTAGTGTGTGGGCAACACTGATGTGATGAGCTACGGGCAATGCTTTGCTCTGCACAAAATGTTTCAGAAACAGGCACTACCTGTGCCCAAAGGTTGTGTATTCAAGCACGTCTTGGCTTGGAAATGCGGAAGCTTGGTTTCTATCAGAGATATAACCCTCTTGGGGCTCTTCTTGGTTCCCAGTCTTGAGCTAGAGAAGTTTGGGAGAACTTGGCAAGTGTAGATCCTGCCACCCAGGAGGAGACAATTTGAGAGGCATTGCAGAGTGAGCCTGGGGTGTTGGCACTCCTGTGCAGCAGAGCAGCCCAGGCCTCCCCCAGTCCGTCATCAGAAGAGGTTAGAAACCAGTACCGTTGTCATGGGAGGACAGTCACACACAGGAAGGATGGAAGGATGGCCATCCAGTGCTAATACCACTCCAGAGCCATGCTGATGCAAGGAAAGGAGCTTACACATTAGGTACCAGAACACAGAGACTCTCAGGAAGTAACCACCCTTAGTCAAGGCAGGGAGCAGTAGGGAATACTGAACTTGTGGGTTTAAGTGAACTGCCTCGAGGAGGTGGTGCAGGAGCTTTTCCTCCATCGACCCGTCTGATGGAGCCTGCTCCCTTTGCATGCTGGCTCTGTGGCCAGGGAACTTGCCCAACAGAAGAGGTGCTTGAATTAGTTTCCTTTGCAAGCCTCAGGGTTTTGAACCCACCTCCCTCACTTCACAGGCATGTTCCTAACCACAAGGAGCTAGGCGGGTTCACTTTCTACTCCTGAATTTGGGCTGGGCTTTTAGCACAGCTTGAACCATTCATTGCATCACAAAGGGCACAAGATGGAGCATGACTCCTAAAGCATGCAGGTGGGAGTGGGTGGGTTCTGCGTTAGAGATCTTTGTCTCCACCTCGATTCTCCCAGACTCACTTAATGCAAAATATATCTTGGGAGCAGCATTCCCCCATCATTAACAGACTGGAAACTTTCCAGAGGCTTTATAAAAAGCAGTTGAAATGTAGGAAGATGTATTCTAAAGACTCTTATTAGTAAGAACAAACACTGGAATAAAACATTCACCCTCTCACCAGCATTAGTACTAGGCACAGGAGGGCTTCTGCCTCTTCCTCCTCTGCTCACACAGTGCCCTCCTAACCCTAAATTCCCTAGATCTGCAAACAAGAGCCAGAGACACATTGCTGGTGACACAGGTGATGTACTAGACTGTTGCACAGGGAGAAACCCCTTACACAGCTGAGCTGTGTAGCCCTAATGAGCTTTATTTGAGCTTCAGACCTGCCTAGAGGGTTCAGATTTCCTGGCAGCCACACAGCAAGGCAGCCCTTCCTCAGCTCAGCTGCTGGATCTTTTCCCAGCCAAGCCTCAGGGAGGGAGCCAGCTCTTCCTCATCCCAGCAGTGCTCAGGTGGTGAGGCTGTTGGGGAAGGCAGCCCACTTGTCTGCTGATCACAGAGCAGGTTCACACGTTTCAGTTTCACAAACACTCCTTTTGGTTACTGGCTGCAGGTTGTATCCACAACATAGAGTGTCATGGTACTCCACCACCACAGAGGAATGTCACTGGTGGGGACTGGTGAGGAATTGGCCAAGCCTGCTGAGGTCCCTCTCTTTAAAGGTCATGTTGGCTGTGCCCTCTCAGACTGCCAGGCCACAGTCTGCTCCTGTCAACGGGCTTTCCACAGTGTTGGGAAAACAGAACTGTTTCAGGTATCACTCAAAGCAGGTCCCAAACTAAGATAAGAACCCCAGAGACATCCAGCTTACTAAGGGCTAATAGAAACTGCAAGAAGGGGGGTATTACAGCAAAGAGGCACAGAGGGAGGTGGTGGCAGAAAGCACTAGCCAGCCTGGCCAGCAAGGAAGATGATGATAGTACATTCACAGCTCTGTTCTCTCAGGAGTGCAAATGTAAGCACCCTATTCCTTATCTCCCTCAGGAGGATCAGAAGTTAGATGTTCCCTGGCTGCGCTGGTTTAAAGGTAAACCAGCGGGAGAAATGAACCTGACTCAAGAGAGAATACAAGTCAGAGTTACAATTTACTAAAAAAAATTACAATAAATACCATGATACAGAGAAAAAATTGGTTTTAACCCACAAAAACCCAGATGTATAACCCAGCACCCTGGGGCATGAATAGAATGGTGTTTGTTAGCCCCTGTGCTGAGGCCCACATGGTCCCTCTGAGTACAATGTAAAAGGAAAGGAAAACCTGTTGGTGAGAATGACAGTCGCAGTCCTGATGAGGTTCTGGTCCTCCTCTGGATCCAACCAGTGGTACCAGAGTCCCCAGAACCCGAGGATTATACATAATCAGGTTCAGGTGGAAATGTCCAGTACCTCCCCTGGGGTAGGGAGTTTCACAATGAGTGATTTAATTCTATGAGTCATGGGATAATTTGGAATCTTTGATGATCTAGGTCATTTCAACTGCCTCTTATGCCAGTCCCTCATGGCCCATTAGCAGACATGACCCCTCAGGCTGGATGTGAAGGTGCTGATGCCTCCTCGGAGGAGAGTTATCATAGCTCAGTCATTGGTGTGACGACAGGAACACTCCCCTATCTCACAGGGTTCTTTAATACCCAGCTTTCAGCCTGAGGTGTCAGGTGTGCCCTGAGCAGCTGCTGTAAATGCTCCATTATTAACAATTCATCAAAAATGACACGGAGGATGTAGAATACACAGTTTGGGTTACACCCACACAGTGATAAGCTGGTTCCAACCACTGTAACAAGGGCACTGGTGAAAAGGGGTCTACTTCAGTGCTGTTCACTGCTCCACAACTGTGTGTGTGAACTGGATCCAGAAGCTGGTACAACAATCAGAGCAATAGCTCATTAAGCAAGAATTACAGAGCTGAGCTGAGGATCTGAGGATGGACAAACTCAGTGCGAGCCACAGAATCAATAACAAACCCCTGCAAGGAGGGACAGGATAAGTGGAGCAGAGCTCACTCCTGTCAGAGTTCCAAGCTATACACTGATCTCTTTCAACTGGGCCATTTGGCTCCTAAAAGGCCTTTTTGTATAAAAACTGGCTATCTTAAGTATGTTAAAATTCACATGGTATCTCCTATTTCCTTGAAATGTCATGTGCCTCAGGAGAACCAAGGGTTTGATTGTTTGGGAGTCATAAAAGCTCACATCCTGCTGGCAAAGGGTCTCTCATCCAGCCCTACCCCATGTGTTACCCCACACACACACACAGGGAACCACAACCCCAGAGATTTGATCAGGGTGTTAAAGGTCATCCACTCCACACTTCACTGAAGTTCTTCACAGCTCCTGCTGGCCACTTGGAGAAGGGATATTCCCCACAGGGGCCATACAGCCACATCTTATCAGCAAGGCTGTGAGAGAGTTACCATCCCAGTTTAAAACTACTTCTGTTTAGGTGTAGACACTTCCATGCAGACACATGCGCTGGAAACAGATCCTGTTGCCTACTTAAGGATCTGAGGAACATTCCTTAGGATCTTGCTGCAGCCTAGCCTCTACCTTCTATTCCAGAAACACATCTTAGTTGGCTCTGGACACTTTCATATACACAATGGGTCTCTTCACCTAGCAGTGACCAGAAACCGATATGCCACATTTGATAAATCAATGAGGAGAAAGGGAAGACAGGACTAGGCCCCAAGGGTTTGTTGGGGGTAGGAGTGAGAACAACTTTATATTGCAGAATAGGATGGGAGGAGAGATGAAGAAACAAAGCATCCACATCCCCATAGCTACTGTAGCTATGATTTAATAAACAACCATAAGGACTCTGGTTTACCACTACTGCGAGAAGGGGAAGGGGAAGGCAGAAAGACCACCTTGAGAACCAGTGTCTTTAAAAAGTACATAAAGTAATAACAAAAGTAATAAAACATTTTATGCACAGCAAAACCTTCATTCCAGGCTTCCCTGTGAAGAATAGCTAGTTTCACCTAAATCACCTAATCACCTAAAAAGAAATGAAACTACAAAAAGAAAACAAAAAAGCAGAAAATATTAAGCAATTAAAATGTCTGTGTTCACCCTGCCAAAGTCAGGGGCTGCTCAGAGTGGGACAGGCTGCAGGCACACATGCCACACTGAGCTTAAACTTATGGCAAAACCCTAGCTCTCTCCTCCCCCTAGACATGTAGGTCAGCACTGCAGGAACCCAACCGCACAGCTCAACCAGGGTTACAGACCTTGCTCCCCTCCTTCCTTCTTGTTCCTCACCTGTGTACATCCCCTCCTGTGCCTCCTGCCCTCCTCCCTCTGGCTGTGTTCCTGCCTCCCACCTGGGCAGATGCTCCCATGGTGGTGGTTCATCACCAGTTACACATGATGACAGGCAGGCAGCTCAGGCACAGCTTGGTCTCTGCTCCAGTCTTGCACTTGCTCCATCCTTGCAGCACAGGAGCATCAATCTACCCCCAGGGCAGGGGTTGCACCAGCCCCAAGCCCAGGTGGGTTGACAACAGGAGCCAGGCAGAGATACTCTCCTAATAAATGTGTGAGAAGGTCCAGGGTGAAGGATGAAACAGGATGGGTGGGGAATCGGTGAGTGAATCAACACTATGACAGCAAGGGCTGAGAGACACTCATACCACCTGGAAGGGCACAGCTGTGGGGTGACTGCACACAGACAGACAATGTCTGCGGAAATGGGTAAGCGGCCTCGAAATGCTAAATGAAGGGTGATAATTACAGCAAAATACGTTCTTCTGGTTAATCAGGAAGAAAACCTGTATGTTATATCATAGAAATTTCACAGCATAGTCCCAGTTGGGTGCAAGAGTAAATGATAAAACCTGAAACTGGCTCCAGAGCATCATTCCACATAGACCCTCAGCCAGCAGCCAGCCTGCGGTCCACATCACATCAGCTTGATGAAAAGGTAAAGAATCAACAGTATTTTTCACAATGTTCTAAATATCAGCTCTAATCAGCAGTTACTGAAATGGAACTAAAACCTCTGATGCAGCCTAACCCTGCTCTCATGACTGCTTTGCTGCAGCATTTGGTTCTCCCAAGACCACAGCTTTTTGCATATGTAGGAGTACTAAACCTGCTTTGGCAGAATTCCTGGAGAAGTGCTTACTCAACTTCTCCCTGTAGCAGAAACACCTAACTCAAGTCACTTAGCTGTTTGAAAGTGACAGTCTTGAAGCACACAGTTAACATGTTTCCTGTGGACTGAATACTTCTGTATTTTGATTAAAACTCTTTGATTTTCTCCTTCATTTGGAACTTTTTAACCAGCAGTAAAGCACTAGCTTATGCAGAAACTGATAGCTACCTTCAAGAGTACATTTATATTTGATACAGTCAGGCAGGAACAGGCATCTCATCCCACAAGAAGAACTTTTACTGAAGTTTTATACAAGTTATTCAAGCATAACCTATTGTAAGATAATGCATAAGCCTCTCTCACAAATCAAGACAATAAAGGAATACACAGAGAAAATATAGGAGTCCTTTGATTGGAGTCATTTGACCTGGGGTCTCCATGTTTCCCAGGCAAATAAAGGATCTCTGTGGCAATGCCATAGCCAGCTGTAAAACTACAACAGCACTAAGTATCACAGCCCCTATTTTGCACAGTGGTAGAGAGCTATGAGAAGTCCAACTTCTCCCACGGTCAGAGGGCTTGCAACTCAGGTATCCAACCTGCAAGTCTTGGTCTTGGCATTTCCCCACTGAATGCACTGAAGAAAACTCTTGTCCGTTGTGGGACCACAGGATTGATGGAAACCCCCCTAGAAGAGTCAGGCTGGCTGCCAGAGAGAAAGTCAGCAGGTACCAAGCTGGGGCTGCCATGGAAATAGCGGGGCTCCATCCTCCCTGTTCTTCCTCCCTTTTCTCCAAAGCTCCAAGCAGCAGCAGCCTGGCTGTAGGTTCCTGGGAATCGTGATACCCTTCTCGCTGTGCTCATTTTCATGCCAGAAGCCAATCCCATTCTGTGCGCAAATTATTTAGGGTCATGGAGGTTGAGGGATCATGCACCTGCAAGCCAGAGTGACTCACTGCAAGTGAGTTGCCCTGAGCTGACCACATGGGTAAGTGTGTCACAGAAATGCAGGAGAGCCTCTCCTTGGGCAAGGGAAAAAACAAGAAAGTGGTTATTCAGCTGAGAGGTTTGAGAACTACCTGCCTACCTGAGAGAGTGGGACCAAAATTGTTGAACAGTGAAAGCATCAGCCAGTATTACAGCAAAAGGCCTCATTAAGAGAGTCAGTCTTTTCTTGTGGGCAACACCTGTGTAACTTTAGGGTAATGGGAAATCCCTTTGTAGATTTTGATGCACCAGCCCCCAAAATCCAGCTCTGAGGCTCTCTGTAATGAGCATGCAGGATCCTACCAGGCCCTCACACACAGCATCAAGGCAATTCAGCTGTTTTTATTACAGCTGTTTATGAAAACTGTCACAAAAGTGGCATGCCATTGCCAGCTGGGCTTTTGCCAAAGGAAGCTCAGCTTAATTAGGTCAAGAATTACTCGGTTAGTGGCACAGACACATTTATATATAGTTTTCAGTGTCCACACAGAACTTCTCATTAGCAGGGCACAGGGACAGGGGATGAAAAGTATGAGAATGAAAAAAGTAATCAGATTCCTGGGAGAGGCAGCCAAGTTGAATCAGTTAGCATCTCTCTGACACTTGGACCATTAAACATTACATTGTTTAAGCTGAAGAAAAAAACCTCAGAGTTTTTGCAAGAGAGCTTTTTCTTGTCCAGATAATCAAGGTCATTCCTTCCATCAGAGCATTACATTGGGAAGAAGAAAGGAGATCAGAGCACACATCACCTCAGGCTAACTTCACACTCCACACCTTAGGGTGGACCACAGGGGAGCCTCCTTTGGTCTCTCACTTCCTGGGAGTGAAAGCCAGGAGGCGGATGGAGTTGCTCAGAGATGTCTGACTCACTGCAAAGGCAGCCGGACAGAACAAGCAAAATCAGATATCACTGTGCAAGCAGAGTGCTGGGTGGGTTCAGGTGATCGTGCTGTAAATCACAGTCAGCATTTGAAAGGGTCAGAATCAATTATTTCTACATCAGTGCAAAAGGACATTCAAGCTAAACTGCACAGGATTCGCCACGGCATGCAAGGAGTCCGGAAGAGAGTTACGTGTATTCGGTGCCCTGAACAAAGAGAGATGGTCTTAGGAACAGGGGGGACTTCTGTGTCTCTCTCTCCGAAGATGAGTAGCACAATGACTGGATGCCAGGCTCTGCACACTGGCAGACAAGCTTTTGGTAACACAGGGTTTAGGGTCCAGGCTGCTTCCTCTGCAGACTTGTTCTTACACTCTGTGTTGGTTTAATGACTGGGCAGATTGCTTTTTTGTTACTGCATGGAGTTAGAAAGAGAAGGATGTGGTACGAGCCATGGATAATAGAGGCACTGGCCAGAGGAACTTCAAAGGGGAAGAAGTAGAGAAGCTCCAGCCTAGCAAGAAATGAAACTTTACAAATGTTCCTGTTCTATGCAGTCTCCAAACAGACCATAATCCACGCCGTCCTGACCTCCTCCTGTCAGGACAAACAATTCTTCCTCTTCCATCTCCAGGTTTTAGCCCACTGACCAAAGCTTCTCATTGCCAGCTCAGCATTCTGAGGTACCATCCATGGGGAAAACCCTGACATCAAAGGGAAATGTCAGTAACAGTACTTCAAGCTCTTCCCAGACACTATCCCTTGTTTTGGATGCATTTTTACCTCACTCCAAGAAGTTTCTAGGGCAGACTGAATCTGAATGCATTTAGCTAAATGCATTTAACATGCTATAACTGCCCCATGTATCCAGAGGCGCCCACTTTCCTCTCTGTTCTCTTCAGAAATCACCACACAAATTCAGGCATTCACCCAAAGTCTTGTCTACACATATCTGAGAAGTGAAATGCATGAGAGCTCTGTGGCCTTCCTGATCTTATAAGCCCACTTTAGTCAGCTGAGCTAAAGGATGGGGGTGGGGGGGGGGGAAAGGAGTTTTCTCCCTGTCACAAAAGCAACAATGGAGAAAATAGCAATCAGTAGGGAAGCCAACTACCTGAAGCCGACTAGGGATAGCACCCATTAGCAATGAGCTGTCAACTCCACCACCTCAGGAGGCAGCCAAACTGCACACTTAAAGCAATCTCAATATTTGCACATACTCTAACCTTACATTTTGTATCAGGGAATATACTCCTTTTCTTCATCCCAAGGTATCAGGCTGTAGCATCCTCAAACAAGTTTGTCAACAGACAGTCACTGAGATGTGATGTGTGAGCCTGTTCAGCTTGATGCCACAGGTATGATCCAGCCCTTGTTGAGGAACTAGAAGCAGAATCAGCTTTTTCTAACCCTACCCACCTCACTCACAATCCATTAATAAACTGTTTAAGGACATATGGCTCCAGGAGAAGGCAGTCACCTGCTCTGCAGGCTGCACCACTGCTGCAGAGTGAGGACACATGGTGACAATGGCCACATCCTCACACACTACTATGGGAAGGTCCAACACCTGGAAAGCCAGGCAGGCAGGCAGGCAGGTCCTGCTGCTGTGTGATGCTTATGTTTACTGAGGGATAAGGGATGATGGCTGCAGTACACAGTAAAGAATGGAGGTGTTTACCCAAAAGCAACAGTTCTCATCCCTGCTCCCCCCATGCCTCTGGTGGTCACAGAAGCAGGGGGTTGAGTTCCTTCTGTGGCTGTTTCCCCTCTTCCCCTGGCAGGACACAGTTCAAAACAGCCTCTTTTCCCCGGAGAGGCTGAGTTCAATTGGGCTACACTGCTGGAGGCCCTTGATCCAGTTCTGGGAAATCCCCACAGCTCCACTGTACTGGGCAGAGGCAACCAACTCCTATGATCCCCTGAGCTCTGGGCTGCCAAGAAACTTCTCTCTATACAAGTCTCATCTGGCTTTTCAGCATGGAGCTCTTTTGACTGAAACCACAATACTTAACATGCTTCAATGATCAAGCAGAGGGCACGAGAATGTCACTGAAAACACTTGGCTTCCAAACGCAGCATTGTTCTTCCCTTACCCCATTCACAGATTTCAACCAGAACATCCCAATCAAGCTCTAAATATGTTCTAGCAAACCCAACAAGGAGCACCAAGTGCTGTTTGGTATACCAGACACACATACGTGCTCACTCTGGCATCAAACCCATATGCCACACAACCCCACCAGTGCCTTGCCTCTGCTCCCAGGAGCAGCCTTGTGGAAGTGTTTCCTCCCTCCTCTGTGCTGCCAGGGTCCACCAGATGCAGCCCTGGCCAAACTGGCCCCTGCTCCACCAAACTTTGCCAAAAAGACTGACCATGCCCAGCACACATTTTCCAGTTTCCAGTGACAACAACACAGCTGGATGTTACCACCTGCCCACCAAGCATGGGTGATGTTTTCAGCTCTGCTGGCCCCAGGACCAAGCACCTCTGACCCCAAACCCAATCACAAGTGTCTCATCACCGATGTTCTGCTTGCATCAGGCTCAAAACAAGGCACGGAGAAGAACATGGTGGCCATGGCTCTTCTGAAGGAAAGGCAGCATGGTAGGAGTCATTCCTAGGAAGGCTGCATGAGCAATTTAAGAGAGAGGGAAAGAAAGCCAGCTAATTAAAGACATGATAAAATCTCAACAGTTTTAGCCACATTGAATATCCAATTAGGTCTGTGAAGCCTTTGGGCCACAGCTGTGGGAAGGGATTGTGGGTCTGGCAGAGATGGACCAACACCCACTGAGAGGCTCTGCAGCAGCCAAGAAACACCAGTTATGGCTCTTTTTGGGTACTTCTCCCCCAGGCAGCCCTGGGGCAGCAGGGCTCAGTGCCTCCAGCCTTGGCCACATCCCTCATCCATCCAGCTGCTCTGTGGCCATGCAGTGCCCATCGGCCATGTGGCCAGAGTGTGCTCCTACAGCTCCCAGCAGCTTTAAAATTCCTAAAAACTGCCTTTTTTTTTCTTAAACAATATTTGCATACACATTGGATTGCATTGTTTATAGCAAACACTTCAACATGTGCTGGCACACACAGAGAAAGAAAAACAGTGCAACTGAATGAACTGAAAGGGAACAGGAACTCCATCCCTGAGCTTTTGCTGGGGTGATACAATCCATCCCTCGGTGTGTTTTTGCGGGATGGTTCAAGCTGGCCTCATTTTTGCCATCCTCGGTGGGATGTGCAAAGACCAACCCGCAGCAGCGCTGAAGTAGCTTTTAACTCAAGAAAAAAAAGGTTACTTGCAGGAGGGCGCTTCTTTCAAAGCAGCATTTCTTGCCGCAAACCTCTAGCAGCGTTTTACACGGCCAGAAACCCTGTTGAGAGCGGCAGAAAAACCTGTGTACGAAGGCACGGACAGAGGCTGCGGGGTCGATCCCGGGGACCCGCGGGGAGGAGGGAGGACATCCTCCCCCCGTTCAAACACGTGTCCCTGGGGGGAGAAGCCCCCGCTGGAGGTGGCCGGGACCCCGGGGGGCTGCCCCGGGTGCGGGGCCACCGAGGAGCACTCCTGCCCCTCTCCCCGGAGCGGCGCCGGGGGAAGGGGAGGCGGCCGCGCGCCCCCGGGATTTTCCCACAGTGGAAAGGGAAGGGAGGGCTTTTAACAGTATCATTATTATTATTATTACGAATTATTATTTTTAGCGAGAAGGAAGGAAGCTCAGCGGGACCAACGCCGCTGCCAGAGAGGAAATCTGGGAATGCAATGCGAGGGAAGCAGCGGCTGCCGTAGCAGCGGCCGCGAAACGGGGGGCACCGGCCGGGGAGGGGGCAGCGGCGCAGGTATCCCGGCGGCAGGAAGCGGGGGCGGGCGGCAGGGCAGGGCGTGCCGGCCGGGCTGAGCCGAGGGGAGGGGAGCGGAGGCGGGGCCGGCTGGGGGGTGGCCGTAAGGTGAAGGTTGTTGCAGTGGGTTCATTAAAAGACAGAGTTCAACTCTTCGCCGTCGCAGAACGCTGCTGCAAGGCCGGTTCGGTGGCGTGCGAAGGGGGAAAAAAAATCCCAAAACCAAAACCCAACAACAAACCAACCCAAAAGAGGAAAGCAAGCAAACCCAGAGCTACTTAAAACAATCCTAAAGGGAGCGGGGCAAGAGTGGCGGCGGAGACGGCGGGAAGCAGGGGCAATCTGCGCGCTCCCGAGGCCCGGCGAAGAGGAAGGATGATAAACGTGGTGTCCGTGTGGCTGGTAGCCCTTTGCTTCCAGGCTGCTGTCCCGGTGAGCCGAGCGGAGCGGAGCACGTGGGGCGGCGGGGCCCGGGCGGCGTGCGGGGCCGGGGCGGCGGGGCAGGGGGAGCCGGGGCGGGCTGGGCTGGGCTGGGGTGGCCGCCCGGCTTTCCCCCTTCCCGCGGGTTCCCGCAGGGGAGCGGAGCGGTGCCCAACCCATCCCGGCACGGAGGGCTGCGGTGGCCTTTGTGCTGGCGGCGGGCTCCAGCCCGGCTGCCCCGGCAGCCTTAATTCAAACCAGACCTGCCGCGGCGGCTCCCGACCTGCCGGCGGCTCCGCCCCGGGGCGCCGCGGGGCGGGCGGCCGGCTCTGTCCGGCTCGTCCCGCCGGGACCAGGGACCTCTCGGGGCGCCCGTGGAGGGCCGGGGGTGGGTGGGATGCTCCCGCCGTCCCTCCGGCGTGTTGCGCCGCAGAGGCGGCAAGTCCCGGTGCGCGCTGGCATGTGGCCCTTTGTGGCTCGGCGGTGGCTCCGGAAGCGGGACCGCTCCCTCCTGCCGTGCCCCAGCACAGCCCCGGGGAGTGCGGGGTCGGCGGCTCCCGGCCGCCTTTGTGCCCCGGATCCCCAGCCCAGCTGAGGGTGTGCCCGGACCCTTTATTTCTGCCCGCTGAAACAAAAACCCCGGTGCCCGGCTCGTTCACGGCTGCCCCGGTGCCCGGCTCGGAGCCAGTCCCGCTCCCCGGAGCGCCGTAACCCTGCGGCAGCGAGGCCTAGACTGTCCTAGCTCCGGTGTCCCGGGAGCAGCTCTCGGGGCCGGGCAAGCCTTGAGCCCTGGGGACCGCTGGTCCCGCAGCAGCAGCCGCCAGGTGTCATCCACGGACAGGGGATGGACGGCTCTGCTCCCGCTGCCGCCTCGCCTGCGAGCGGCTTTCCTCGGAAACCTGGCACCGCAGCCCTGCTGGTGCTGTGCTCGGTGCTCCAGGTCTGTGCTGGGGATATGGGCCCCACTGACCCCCGTGTGGGGTTAGCGGGTGCGGGGCAGGAGGCCTTCTGGCCGCCCCTTGAAGGTACCAAGTCACAGTCGCATCCCTTTCTCCCGAGGTAGCTCCTTGCTTCCCATGTATGGCCCCCACCAGACCTGAGTATGCATCGGTTGTGGTCTTCTGCTTTGGATGGGATAGAAGGAAGAAGTGGAGCATGAGGCAGTGTGTGAGCAGACAGGGACATCAGAGTCAAAACTGGCGGGTTTTTTTCTTTTCTTTCTCAGATGAAGCAATTGATTTGAAACTTGTCTAGGGATGAACTGCAGCAGCAGTCAGACTGGCAGAACAAAATGCACTGTGATATCTGAGCTGCTCAAAATACCTCCAGTTTCGCTGTACTGTTCTGTCTGTGAACCCTACGTGTAGCTATGGACACATACCCTACTGGCCCACATGGCAATGAGTCGTTATGACATGGCTAAAAATGACAAACATGTGAGCACAGTCAGTACTGTTCCATGGGGAGAAGGCTCTGCTCACAGCTTCTGAATAAAGTGGGGAAAACTGCAGTTAAATTACAGTCTTGTAGTGCATTTGGATGAAATCCCTCTGTGATAAATACTCCTTACTAAGAATGATAGGGACATGAAGTGAATGCTTGTTTGGAGTTTTTCTGTGCATAAGAGACACTCGTGCCTGGGTGACACTGGAAATCAAGGGGTTTCCAGAGTGAGCACATGGAGGAGCTGAAGTCCTTGGGGCTCTCCATGGTGACTCAGCACTGAGTTTTTTTCCTTTCTTGTGATCACATGGCTTTTTTTTCCCCCATGTCAAAATGTCAGTGACATGGACTGAACTGCCTTTCCCACCCATCTGGAATAATTATGTTTTTGCATCAAGTGGCTGAAAACCAGAGTAATCTTACACAATCCTTTGAATCTGCCACACTGCAGTGCTATGGGCACTGCCATGGTTGTGTTGGGTTCTTGGGGGTCTGATTGTTGGGAAGGTTGCCAGTGCTGCTGACACACGTCTTGGCCCTTGGTTCTTGCTGCATGACTTGACTCATCCAGTCATATTGTCATAGAAATAATAAACAGGAACAAGAAAGTGGCCAAACAACAGTAGTTTTCTTCATGAGTGCTCTTACCTTCAGGAATGACTGGGGAGGTTCCTAGTCTTCTTCAAGGTAATACTTTGTTGCTTAAAACACAGTTTAGGAGACTAATTACCCTCAGTTACAAAGGGGGCATGGATTTCCTTGAAATGAGAAGCCGAAACATTTTAATAGGTTAACTTAGTTATTCTCTCAAAATAACCCTGCCACAAAGCCAAGAAGCACATCCTGCTGCAGGAGGGCAGTGGACAATTCAGGCTGTATTATCAGGGGAAACAGGATTTTGATTGTTTTGTCTGGTATAGGTGTATGCTGGTGATTGACACAAGCTTGGCAAAGCAGGCCAAACCTTTTTCAAAGGGTGATGTCATTTCTATCTGAATATAAACTAATTAGAAGAAATTAAGTAGTCCAGCTTGCTTATTAAAGATGTAGGCAGTGGATAAGGAGGAAACACTTTCTTCTATGATATATATATACAGAGAAGCATCACAATATTTATCAAGCACTACAAACAGAGCTTCTTCATCTGAGCATTCACTTGCTGTTGGCTACCTCACAGCGAAATGGTGACTGTTTATCTGGTCAGCTCTGATTAGAACAGCAACAAATAAGCTGGGGTTTTACCTGTAAGTGGGCTCTAGTGCAAGTTTGTAGTCTTTGTTCTGGATTTCTCTCGGTTTCAGGTGCTGAGAAGAGCTAATATTTTTAATGGAAGCACTCTGAAACTTCTGGGAACCAAGTAATTCTTTCTTAACAACCTGAGACAAGTCACAGCAAGCGCAAGAAAGCTGTAAGCCTTCTAAAATTAAGCTAGTGCACAAACCTGAAATGTAGGCTGCTGTTTTAGCAGCAAAATTGATCCATTTTAAGTATGTGCTTTGCATTGCTATTGCTTAGATATCTCCAGGTGGCCTATATACTAGCACTTGGTCCTAACCTTGTTTGAAGTGATTCCTGTACCCAAGAATCATACTAGTGTCTCTGAGAGGGACATTCCACCCTTGTTTCTGGTATCTGGGAAGCTGGGATTTTAGTCGGGCCTTCCACAGGGAGGAGAGACCTTTTTGACAGAGAGAAGAGCCCTTTCCTGAGGAGGTTGTCAGTTACAAAATTGCAGTGCTGCAGCATTGGTTATTTTTCATCTTAATAGCTCTGAGATAATAAAAAGAGACGTCTAATACAGCACTCCAGGACAGCTGGAGATTGATGCACCCGCTTAGTGCAAATGGCACTACTCCCTCAGGACAGCGTTCAGCTGATGTTAAGGCACTTAAATGTAGTTGTCTGTGTGTGCTGGGTGTTTAAGCCCTCATTAGAGTCATGGCGATGTAATCAGTGGAGCCATAGAGACCGGTTATCTGACCAGCCCCTGCATGTCAATTCCAAGGTGAGTTGCTTTGTCAGGCCTTTATTGACTAGATCTTGTGTTGCCTGTAAAGGGAGCATAGACACATTTACTGTAGTGCCTTTATCCAAGGGAAATGTAGTTCATAGTGACAGACTTATTATTTGTGAAAGTTTTATTGTAACTCTCCATAAACAGACTGGACAGGTGCTGTTTGTGCCAAGAGAACTAGCAAAGCAGTGGGAAACATCAGCTTTCAGCTAGAACAGCAGCTCTTTCCTGTTCTAGTGCAACTGGAACAGTGCCTCCAAACAGTACTGTAGTCCTGCACTGCTAAAGGTTGTGGAAGAAATTAGGGAGTATAGTTGGGTCTTCTCTTGGTGTTCTGAAGCAAGCAGAATATATATAAACTGAAACATAAGTGGATGTATTTTGGAGGGATGGTTGTGAGCTTTTGAGGAGGCACTATTTATTTGTGGATTAGAAGTAAGGAGCCTTTGTTACTCCCTAGACTTTGATACAGGCAGCGAACTTAAAATGTGAAAGTTGTTTTGACCAACAGTGCTGAGTACTTCTGGTGTTTCTTGTATGTTTACTTCTGAGCTGAGAAGATGCTCTTAACAGCTGAAAGCATGTGGTGTCTCCTTTGGAGTGCTGAGTGTCAGCTTTGTTAACAGGTCTCTGAGTTAGAGCTGACAAGCTACTTCATTTGAACTGCTGCTCTACTGGCTACTGGTGTGTTGCAGAAATGAGCCTTATCTGGCTGGGCTAGAAACCCGGGATAGTGCACTTTCTACTGAGGAGATGCCAGTGGAAGAGTTACTGCACTGTGAAGCCTCACCTCAAGGTGAGATAACATTGGGACCTCCTACAAGCAGCTCTTGTGAGGCAACATCTGCTAATATGGTGGTTTCCCAACCTCTCCATTTCTCAAGCAGTGCTTGGCTGCAGTCAATGTTCTGGGTCTTGTGGAACCGGCATGGATCCAGTGGAGTCTGTTAGCTTGGGCTCCTTGCCACACTTGACTGTAATGTTTGTATCTCACTGCTGAGACCAGTCTCACCAGTGAGGCTTGCTTTGCTGGATGGGAACCAGTGTGTTAGTGGGGTTTGGATGGAGCTGGCAATAGAACTTCCTGTTGAGTCAGTGGAGTTGCAGTTACAGCTGAGTCACAGAGGTGGTGTAAGTCATGGATTTCGCTGTCAGGCTTCTAGTTTGAAACTCCTCTGGATGTATTGATCAGTTAAATAACTCCTGCTGCTTCAGTTCTGTCTTGCTGCTGTGCTTTCTGTCAGAACCATCTTCTTCCTAGCCCTTCTTTTTGCAACATGGTTCCCTTTCATGTCCACTCATTTTTCCTCTTAGTGTTCAGGCTTTTCTAATAACTGAAAGGCCTTCAGGATTGCTGTTGCAGAATGACTCCTGACTAAATCAAAGGCATGGATATAACAGATAGGGAACTGCCTGCCAATCAGCTTAAAGTACTCATGGGTAACTTGCCTTTCATTGAGGCTCTGTGTTGTTGTCATGCTCTACTCTGTAACTTTTGTGCACTGTCTGTGCAGTAATGCCAATGTTTTGATTACCAGTCATGGAAACAAAAGCTGACAGTCTTAATTTTTGGCTGTAGGCAGTCCCAGGTACACACTCCTGTGAGCCAGCCTTTTGTAAAGTAGAGCCAGTTCATGCAACAGCTTCTCAGACTGCTCTGACTCCATCTCCTGAGTGCACACAAGATGTAGCTGGAGAATGGAGGTTGCTCTTTGTCTGTTTCTGCCACGTGATGAGGAGCTTATTGCCTCTTAAATGTAAGGAAACTTGAACTCCATTCCAGTTGGAAGGGGAGCATGCTGAATGCTTCCTGGGCAGCACTGCAGACCATGACTGTCCTGTGCGGTACACAGGAAAGCTCTTGCTAATTAGTTTCTAATGCTGGTGGCTGTACACATCCTGATCGGATCCAGTCAGCAGCTCTGGTCCACCCCCTTGCATCTAGGAATTACTGGAAGAGCAGACTGTAGATTGAAGCCAGAGGTAGGCAGGGGTGAGTGGAGCCAGTCTGCCTTCTGGAGAGCAAACAGTGATTAATGTAACGAGTTCCAGATGAGAGCTCTTGTGAAGCTCCATGTCATAGCAGTGGTGCTCCTATGGCTGTGCTGGTATGGAGCCTTTGTATGTTCCCTGGTGATCAGGGCTGGCAGCTACAGCACTGTAGGACGAGCCTACCTGGCTCTCTTCTGTCCCAGAACAGGATCATATGCTGCCTTATTGTATGCTTTGAGACCAGTAGAGTGGAAAATACAAATATAGTTATGTATATATTTATATAGAGATGTATCTATACCTGTCATGTGCTATTTGTTATCCAGCTTAGAGCAGAATTTGGAGAGTGTGTGCCCTGATGCCAGGATGGTGATGAGGGAGAGCTGATGCCTGTGCTCTGCGCAGCCACAGGAGCTCAGAGCAGCCTGTCAATCTACCAAAACATCAGTCTCTGGTAAAAGCATCTCTGCAGAAGGGATAAGCGGTTATCCCATTGACCAACTAATAGGGTTCTTTGGGGATAGAGCCCAGGCTTTCTTCAGTCAAGATGTTGAGGGGTAAGAGGAGTAAAAGCCCAAATTAAAGGAATCACAAAGCTTGCTTGAATTCGTATCTAACACAAACACTGGTTTATGTGAATTTTTCACTCTCCTGCTGTGGTCTGTCCTTATGAAACTGTAATAGAGACTCTCACACTGGCAGATTTGACGGATAAATGAGGTTTGTCCACCTCACTGACTGAACAACGTGTAAGTGGCACCTACATGCAGTGGAAAAGTGCTAGTGAGGCTTGCATCGAAACTTGCCTACAGCCTGCAGCTAGACAGCTTTGACTTCTAAATCTTTTTCTGTCCTAATGGAGGAACCATCTAGATCGTGACTGCTTTCCCATCGGTGAACAAAGCACCTAACAAAAGAGGCTGACTCTGGCATGTCTGGGCAGTGGCAAAGGAGTGCTGTGCTATCATGTGTTCACATCAACTGACTCATGTCCTCGAAGAGAAAAGCTGCTGGCTTAATCCTCCAGCAGCATCAGCTCTGCTCTGAAGCATGTTTAACCTGCAAAAAGTTCCTCAGTCTGCATCTGTAGTTGCACTGAGCTGTGAAACGCCGGTGAGCTCCTTTCTCCAGAAGTTGGAAGATGTGATTATGAATAATTAGAAGTTATTACTCTAGTAGCTGAAAAGTGCTAAATGCTCATATGCCCTCCCCCCACCTAGCATGCAGCCAAAAGGGGTTAAAAAGACTCACTAAACCTTTTTAAACTGATTCTAGTAAGTAGATGTGGTGGGTTGACCCTGGCTGGATGCCAGGTGCCCACCAAAGCTGCCCTGTCACTGCCCTCCTCAGCTGGGCAGGGGAGAGAAAATATAGCAGAAGGCTCCTGAGTCGAGATGACAGTCACTCACCAGTGACTGTCATGGGCAAAACAGACTCAACTTGGGGATATTAACTGGTAATAAATTCAATCAAATCAGAGCAGGATAATGAGAAGTAAACCCAAATTTTAAAAACGCCTTTCCTTCCTGCTCCTCTCTCCTTGGGCTTAACTTTATTCCAGTTCTCTAACTTTTCTCCCCAGTGGCACAAGGGGATGGAGATTACTATCAGTTCATCACATGTTGTCTGAGCTGCTACTTCCTCTTCAAGGGAGGACTCCCCATACTCTTCCTCTGTTCCAGTGTGGGATCCCTCCCACAGGAGATTGTCTTCTACATACTTCTCAACATGAGTGTTTTCCATGGGCTGTGATTCTTCATTAACTGTTCCAGTGTGGATTTCTCCCATGGAAGGAACAGGCTGCTCCAGTGTGGGTCCCCCATGGGGTCATAATCCTGCCAGCAAAACTGCTCCAGTATGGGCTTCTCTAAGGGCCATGGGTCCCTGCCAGGAGCCTGCTCCGGTGGGGGCTTCTCACAGGTTCACAGCTTCCTTCAGGCATCCACCTGCTCCAGTGTGGGCTCTACTGGCTGCAGGTGGATCTCTCCACCCTTGTTAACCTCCATGGGCTGCAGGGGTACAGCCACTTTACGATGGCCTGCACCCAGGCTGCAGGGCAATCTTACCTCCAGCATATGGAGCACCTCCTGTCCCTCCTTCTGCACTGATCTTGCTGTCTGCAGAGTTTCTCACGTATTCTCACTCTGCTCTTCTGTGGGTGCAATTGCTCCTGTGCAATAACTTCTTTCCCCTTCTTAACTCTGTTATCCCAGAGGCATATAGCACCATTACTGATGGGCTTGGCCTTGGTCAGCAGTGAGTCCACCTTGGAGCTGACTGGGATTGGCTCTGTCAGACATGGGGAAAGTTCTCGCAGTTCTTAGAGAAGCCACCACTGCAGTCCCCCTGCTGACAAAATCCTGCCACGCAATCCCAGTAGAGTAAAACACAGTGGACACAAGATGTCCTGTGACCAGATGAAGTGCTGGAGTCCCAGTTGTAAAGGAAATCTAATTTTCTGGCCTATTCTGTAACACTCCCCCCTGCACATCAGACTGCCTGCTGGGAACCTTCCTGTGTGTTATTTGGGGGCATACTAGTTGGCAAGGCTCAAAACTGTGCCAGAAATCATTCTAATAATTTAATGGTGTAGATTGTGTTGCAGTGCCCAGGGACATTCTCTGATGTTATTTAATTTACTAGTATGGATGTAGCCAGTGGGTCTCTGGCAGCAGGCCCAGGATATTATGAAGTTGTGAAAACTGCAGTATCCAGTAAAAGAAAGTGAAAGTTTGTAAGAGGAGATCTCAACTCTCTTGTTGAAAACTGAACCTGTTTTGAATGCTTCAGAGAGATAAGCAACTACATTCGTATGAGAAATCCAGTGTAATCCATCAGCTGAGGATTGTGAGGAAAATATTATACACCTGGGACGACGAAGCATTCATTGTGATAGTGATGGTGCTGGTACATGCCCGTGATTCATCCTGCACTTTTAGACTTGATCTGTAAGGTGGTCCTTCTGATTTTTATCCTCTACTTTATTTAGAGGGATATTGTGCTTGCTAGAATTGGTAGTTAGTGAGTAGACCCAGAAGTTTATTCATATATGAAATACCTTTAACTTAGTAATGTTTGAGCAGTATCAGAAGTTTGAGCTGTTGTTACATAGCATCTAGCTATCCTGAAGGTACTCCTTGACAGAAACTGGTCAGAGCTAAGGGACGTGCTAGGAGTGATTTGGTAGTAAAGCACTTCACATTGCCCTGCAATTTTAGTACTGTTTTACTTACTTGTCTTAACAGTCTGTCAGAGGTGCCATTAATGATGCCTCTTGTCTCTTCACACTATAGATGTGTAAAAAACAAATATGTCCAAATCATAACTTGTCTGAACAGTTGCCCATATGAGGCATGAGAGCATCTACACTGCACAAATATGGTAGCATCTCCCACTAAACTCAAACCTGCCTAACTCATTTGGTGACTGCTCTGAAACAAGCCCATAGGGAAGATGGATGAACAAGCTGTATACCCAGAAATTAAGGTAGAAGGTAGCTGAGGCTCATACCTGTTACAGTGAGACTTGGATAACAGCCTGGATCAAAGGGAAGATCTGAGTTATCTTGCCCTTAGAGCAGTCCCTTATTCAGGGCTCTGCTGTACAGGTGTGGTATGAAACAGTGTATCTGGATGACTATGTCAGAGTTAGTTTAATGCAGTAGGTGTTTCGTCAAGAAATACCTAATATTCATGAAGAAGTGGAACAATAGGTGACTGGAGCACAATTGCAGCAGCAGGTTTTTTAAGACTCTCTGGTGGGAGGATTTCATTTGATGCTTTGGTGTTGAAATGATACTCCCAACACCCTCATGACTCAGCATGGAAGGACACAAGTCAGCTTCCATAATCTCACTGAGGTGTTGCATAATTTAACGGTAAATGGGACAACTGCTATCAGTAAGCAACTGCTGTCAGGACTTTGTAGTATGTGCAGGATTACCAATGCTTTTGTAAACCTGAACACAGAGACCATTAATGTCTTAGGAGGAGGTACTGCAAGATTGATTTTCACTATTTCACATGGGTAGATCACTTGCTGTGTGCTCCAGTGGTTAAGAGCAGGTGTATTTCTCAAAGGGAGTTCATGCAGTCTGAACTATGTTCTAGCTTAGAGTAATTCAATGAAATGTGGCCCAACCTGTTCCCAAAGACCATCTGACCTACTGCTGCTTATTCCAAGACTAGTAGCATCCAAAACATTTGCATACAGCTTTTCTTCAGGAGCTGCTAGGACTGTGTGAAAGAAGGGGGTAATCCTGGAAGTGCTTCTTTGAGAAGACACTTGGGATAGGTGAATAGGGTATTCCTGACCCGAGATGTGGCTCCTGCATATGGTGGAGTTGCTTCAGTCCTTTTGTGAATGCCTTAGTCATGCTGGTGTAAGCGCATCTGTTAGTAGGGATGACTTCTGCAGTATAAACAATCTAGGCTTAGTCAACACTGTAAGATCCTGTGGATAAAGCAGATGTGACAGCATGCCTCGTAATGTAGGGAGAAACTTGATTGCATCACATCCATGCTGCTTTACTTGAAACTGGAAATGGTGAGCCATAGAAGCAAATACAAAAATACATGTAGAATCATAGAAGATCCTGAGTTGAAAGGGACCCACAAGGATCACCAAGTCTGATATGTAGTAGTGTAAGACTTGCCAAAGCACAGGAACTGCTTTGTATTGGGTGAAACCAAAAATTTAAAGCTGTTTGAGTGGTCTCTGGGAGTCCAGCCACCAGCTGTTGACTAAGACTTTCAAGTTCCTTCCTGACAGACGGGTGGCTGACTGGTGTGAGTCTTGCTGTGCTAGAACAGAGGTCCCAAGAGCTGTTTAGAGCTTAGCTACAGAGAGCATGGCTGAATCAGAAGGGAGCTGCTGAATGCTGGGTCTTGGCTGATTTTGCTGCCCAAGTCTCACTTGCTTCTGTAGCTCCCTTGCAAATAGTCAAGGTCTTCTGTAGCAGGCTGGCAGGTAACAGCACCAAGGGATCAGGCTGTGGGATGTTACTGGTCCTGCCATGTGGTGTGCATATGTGAGATGGAGACTGAGATGGTATCTGTTCAAGCCAGGCAGCTTTCTGGGTGCTTCCAGTTCCTTGATCAGTGGGGGGTTTGCCTGAAAGGGCTGATGGTGGTGCTGTAACTGAGAAGTTTGAATGTGACATAATGAAATACAGAATTTCAAGGGAACACAAGCCTGGGATGTGTGTATAAAAGATACACATTGTTAGCAAAATCAATTTCACAAGCATTGGAGACTTCTCTGACGAAAATGTGGAATTTACAAAAGCAATCAAGAAGGCCTTGTCTTGGATTGTTGAGTCTTAGCCTGTTGTCACTATATGAAGGACTTGATGTATGTTTTGTAAGGTCAACTGTGAGCAGATCAGCTGGGAAGCTGAAGCAGAGCTTGATAGCAGCAGGCCTTGCAGATGATGAGTGTTTCTGTCATGGGAGTGTCAGGAAATAGAAAGTAATTTTTCTTATCTTGTGCATATCCAGTTGCTATAGGATATATCCAGTTGCTATAGGATATATCCTCTTGTAAAACATCAAGTCTGGACAGTTCCACTTTAACTCTATGTAAATAATGGTAACACCTTGTCAGCTCTTTTGTTGTTGTAAGGCCAAATGTTTGTAGGTTTAAGTAGTGTCATTTTAGTTTACCAATGGCCTTAGCTGAGACCTTTAGTACTCCAGGGTTGTGAGTTCATCCTTCTGCCGAGGTTTAAGCAGCATCCCAGTATCTGGGAACCAGAAGTACTGTCCTAAGTACGACCTCTTAGGCTGATACACTAGGGATTTTTATTTGAAACTTGGATTTCACTAACTTAGGGTAGCACTGCAAGCAATTTACTTAAATTAGAAACAGGTATGTATCACTAAAGGAGTGAAATTCCTTCTGTGATCCTTCAAGAAGATTTTAGAGCTTTGTCTCCTGGCTCCCTGGCATATTTTGCATTGCTGGAGTTCAAGGAGGAAGAGAGAGAAACTCCTAGGATTGAGATAAGAACCTGGGTCTTCTTGCCACGTGTCTGGATACCAAAGATTTTTGCATTTACTTGTCTGATAATTGTTCCTGGCTGCATGTTGACTTCCCTTCCTCAGGTGAGGCAGAGAAGCTTCTTTGCCCCCAGAATAGTGCATAGAATAGTGATGAGGTGGTTTTTGACTTCTGTGACCATGTCTTCTCAGGTCAGAGCACTTGTGCAGCTTGTGGTAGGATTGCTTGTGGTAGTGGCATGGATCTCATTTGAAATGGGTAGAAATTCAGGTTGTGTGGCATTTGTCTCCAGGAAACAGGCTTCCCTAGGACCAGAGGCACATGTCTTTTCCTGGTGCTGCCGAGGCATCAGCGATACACAGTGTGCCACCAGCCTAATTTGAAGGCTTGAGATGCCATAGAACACACCCTATAGAATGCTTTCCTATAGACACATCTAATTTCTGAACTGGGACTTCCTGAGCTCAGTGGCTGATGATGACAAGTGCAAGTTGATCTCCTGTGGGATCCAAGTCCCTGAGCTGCCTCTGCCTGACACTGGTGTGCTGCAGGCTTGTGCTCTGTTCTGCAGCAATAGCCTCGGCAGGAGGAGTGTGCAGGGCTGAGCCTTTCAGCATCCTGGCACAAGGCCTTACAGCCACATGCTGACCAGTCTGAGCTAACAGGTCTACTGGGAGAAGACAGCAGCAAATGGAACAAATGGAGACACTTGCCACTTGCAGCTCTTACCTCAAGCCCAGTCTTGAACTACATTCAACAGTCTCAGGACTGTAACTGGTCTGCTTCCCTGGGAGCTGGGGGGTTTATTAGCTGTATGGGGAGACCAGACTGCCTTCTCCAGATGATGCATGCTGTCCAGGAACAGCCAGGCACTCTGAAGTCACTGTTGCACTTGGCAGGAGCTCTTGGTGGTTCTGTAGCAAGTTTAACTCCAATGACAGTCCTCAGTGTTGATCCTGTAAGACAGGATGAGTGGGTGTTAAGAGATGGGGCAAAGAAAGGCATTTGCATCCAACAGAGGTCAGCTATTTGGGAATAATTGGCTAAGGATGTTGAAGATGTAAGGTCAGTATATGTGTTGGAGGCAATGCTACAAAGTCCAGTCTCTAATTTAAAGTGGCTATAGCTGCTGTTTTGTTTGAGTTGCTTATCCTCACCTGCCTGAACTCTACAGCAGGGGCTGCATGGATGTGGGAGGAAGAGATAGTGGGGATCTTAGATTATGTCACTTTTAATTTCTTCTGCTGTCATGAGGGTCATGTTTATCTGTGTTGTAGTTACCAGTATCCATGGATAGTGAGTCTTGGACTGCTGGAGTCCTTTGCTGGATACGTTTCCATTTAACAAACATTTTCTCATCTCCAGCATACGCCCCTCTTTTAGCCTTACTTTGTCAGGGTTTCAGGGGTGGGTGGCCCACCTCTAGCTGTACTGAAACCAAGCAATTCCTGGTCTGTTACTTTCTAAACAAGCAGATGAAGAAGCTGTTGCTGTAAAAAAATGAATTTTCTCTGCTGATTTTGCTGTACTAGGAACTAAAAAGTGCTGGTGACTAAGTCAGAAGGTTTTGAGATGAGCTAGGTTTGTCTAGTCTTGACTTAGGGAGCTCACTGCTCATCTCTCAAGTTAGCTAAGTAGATTGAAATGAATTCCCCAGGATGAACTGGAGCTGTTAGCTGTACAGCCTCACTGAACTGCACCTACTTAGCACAACCTTTTGAGCTTATACAAGGCTGTGGCTTTCTTTTGCTAGCTCAAGAAATGAATGCCTGAATTATCAAGTATGTTAAAGAGCTGCAGGGAAGGATCTTTAAAGAAAAGTGGTTTATAACATAAAACTGAACTGGCTGCTTCTCATGAGATTAGCTGCAGGGAAATGAGCTTTCTCATTAGACTACATCTTCAAAGCACAGACTGCCTTGAACGTGGGAGACAAAAGGGACTCCACTTTTGGCCATATTGTGATAGCCTGCCACTGATAGAGAACTAAGTTGTGTGCTTGTGTGCCACATCTGTGGATGTGTTGACCTGTCGATGAGATTCAGTCTTTGCCCTGGGCTACATTGCTTGGCTGGAAGGAGCAGGTTGGCGTGAGTAGAAGCAGTGTGTAGTAACTTACTTGTTTGATAGATCATCCAGGTGAAAAACTAGGAGCACACGCTGTAGCTTGCTTCTCTCTATTGCTGAAGGACTGACCAGGCTTCTAGTGGAGCTGGCTGAGAGGGAGTTGTGAGACAGCTCAGCTCTTCTGTGTCAGAACTGACATGGTGCTCTGTGCACTCCCAGCAGTGCTGTCACAGCTGCCACGTGTGTTACATGGCCATGAGCTCCCTGGCTGTGGAGTCCATAGACCTCTTGGACTCCAGCTTTGCTCAGCCCTCTCTGCTGAAGGATGCTCCATGTACTCTTTGTCCAGGACTAAACAGCAATTGCACTGTGCCTCCTGTGGAGTTTGAGTGGTGAAGGACAACAGCAGAACTGCTCCCATTCTGAAGAAAACATCTATTTGGCCTTTGTTACTGTGTACAGGAGGTCAGTGAGGATTTCAAAGCACTGTTGTCCCACCTGGAAACAAGCATTATCCATTGTGAGCAAACACTTCAGAAGAGAACTCTCCCTACAGTCCCTCTTCTTGCTTATTTTTGTATGAACCTGTGTGGCCCTTTGAGTCAGCCTCTGATTTGCGTGTTGCCTGCAGCCTGGTGATGTGCATTTTCATAATGCATGGTGGGTAGGGGAATGTGTGTCAGCATCCCAGAATCCAGGCTATGAGTCTCTATGAATGCTTAAGCAGCCCTGGCTGCTATGCTCTGCCCTGTGCCAACACAAACACTTGTGCATTCATGCACTGAGAAGGATTGGGAAACTGGTCCTGCTGGAAAATTCTTTGCATGATATTTTATCCTCTTCTTCTTTTTTCTTTTTTTTTAAGTTTTTTTTTTTTAGTTTTTGGTTTGGGGTTTTTGTTTGTTTAGCCAGAGCAGGTCTCTGATCTGGTTCTTCATGAGAGTGCACAAACAGATATGCAGGGGATGGTCCAGGAAGCATGAAGTGACATGCTCTCATGGGAGGAGGGAGTTAAAGGGCCCCACTGCAGAGTGTGAAACTCTACCTGATGGTGACAGGCTGGATCATTTTTCCTCTTGGCATGTTGATTGCTGTGTTTCAGCCCTACTTAATTAAAAATGTTGCCCTGTCACAGCAAGGCGAAAATGTCATTCTGGTGGGCAATAGTGTGGAGCCTCTAGAAACATTGTGATTGCTGTGGGTATGGAGTAGCCTGGTGCTCTTCTTCAGCCACTGCACCTTGTACAAAGGATCAGGGTATGCTTCTGCAGCTTGACAGAAAAGGAGGATCAAAGCCTAGTGGACAGTGGGCAGTCCACACTCTGTTTTATTCTGCCCATACTGGAATAGATCTTAAGAGCTCTCTGTTTTGAGTAGCTGTTGGAAGGTGTTTTGCTGCCTTGAGAGCTGAGTGCCAAGAGGAAACTACTGTGTGATGATCAGAGAGTTCATGTTTCAAACAAAAGCAACTGCTGTTGCAGCTAGGACCTCTCCCTCAAAGATAGTTTCCTTCTCAAGTCACCAGCCAAAAATACAAGAGAAGGCCAGTAAGAATGCAATTAACCAATATTTTCCAGATTTCTTTATACTAATAATGGTCTGATAGACTAGCAGCCAGATTAATTGGCTTACTTTTCTCGCTGTTGAAATGGTGCTTGCCTTGCTGAGCCAAAGAGCATCCTTTGCACTTCCCTTCGGAAGGAGCACCTTGTGAGTCACTAGCAATCCTTACTCCAGGTTACACATTATGGGTGGAAGGGTGGGGGTGCTGAAGCTGGTTGATACACATCAGAAACTTGTTGAGGGCATGGGGAAGCAAAACAGTCTGAAATGCGGAGGGCAGATAGTTCATTGAAGGGTTTAAGTTGGAAGGGACTGTCAAGATCATCTAGTTCTAATGCCATGGTGGGAGAGTGGAGGATGGTTTGTAATGCTTTGAAACAGCCTTGACTGGAACACTAGCCAGGGATAAAAGTACTGCTTAAATCTAGGCTGTCCAACCCACAGGCTGTTCGTGGGTTGGTTTGTAGCTGTATTTCTGCCCTTGGGCCCATGTTTTCAGTCTGCACCTTTGTCTCCTCTAGGAAGAGAACCACTTCATTAACCCGCAGGGTCACAAAGCAGCTCTGGGGTTTATTTTGAGCAGCAGAATAGCAGGGGTAACAACTGGGAGAGAATTAGGTGAGATGGTGCCTGGTGACTTCTGATGAAGCAGACTTGCATGCAAGCTTCACTCCTGACTCACATGTAAACATAAGTTGTGTTTCAGTTCCTCCAGAATTTATGGCTGTTAAAAGTGAAGGTGTGCATGGTCAGCTTAATGCTAGCAGTCTGTATGTCTGCAGGAAAAGGGGGATATCTGAGGATGCTGGTGGGTTTTTTTGGTTTGGTTTTTTGGTTGGTTTTTGGTTGTTTTGTTCATTTGTTTGGGGGAGGGGAAGGTGTTTGGTTTTTTGGTGGTTTTTTTCCCCTTAGCCATTTAAATTGTCTTCAGACCATGCACATCTGGGATTGGAGTTAATAGTGTGTGGGCTTTTAACTGCAGAATATCGAGGTCTAACAAAGCTAAAGTTGCCTTCAGTGGGTGTTTTTATCTTCCCCACATGCACACTAATATCAATATTACTTTGAGGTAAGAAGCTCTTCAGCCTCAGACAGCATTTCTGTTATTGGAACTAGCTCTGCTTTTCAATATATAGGAAAGACAAACCTTTCTGTTTATTTTAGAGCTGTTCCGTCCTTGTAAAAGTATTTTTCTAGATGGTCTAGTGTCCTATTTGGTAGCCAAATTACAGAACAAATGCTTGTCTTGGTTTTATATATCTCTTAAACAAGACCAAACCATTGGTTTTGCTTCTCATGAAGTTGGAATAATCTTGCAGTGTGCTTAAGAGGAGGTGTTTTAGGTGGGAGAGCTCATTACAGCTCATTCCTTTTCAGCTGAGTGAGAAGGATTTATTAGGAGAAACAACTGTGCAAATTTAACAGCTTCATTCAGATAATGGAGGATTTCAAATGTTTTTGACACTGCTGATCACTAACTAGGATTAATAAGAGTGGGATACAAATAACTTTTAATCTGGTTTAGGGCTTGTAGCAGCTTGTGGCAAAGCCAGTGCTTTTGCTTACCTCAAAGAGCAATTTGAGAAAAGCTGTTTCCCTTTGCATATATCAAATTAAATAAATGTGGTTCCTAGTTTGGGCAGGGTGAGATCGAGTAATAAATCTCCTCTTCCCTCCATCGTGAGAGAGTACTTCAGGTCTGTGCTGCAGCAGAAGGGAGCTCTATGTCAGCTGATGGAATAAGCACAGAAGGACTTGTGTACTGAGGCTGTGACTGAAGAATAGTTAAAAATTACGCTTAAAAAAAAAAGTCTGGAGTATGTCAGACTTCTGGAGCCAATAATATTGCTAATGAGTTGTGAAAGCCTGGCTCATTGTTGATTAAATTGAAGATGCCACTAAGCAGCTTTCTGGTTGTCCCAGCAGAACTGAATAACTATTGTTCTGCAACAATACAGCGCTCAGCAAGAGCAGAAGCTACAAGTCACCCCAGGGCTTCCCCTAACAGGCTACTTTGATCTTTTGGGAAGGGGGTCTTCCACTCGTTAATGCATATCAAAAATAGTGTTAAAAATTTTACCCCTCACATGCAACTGAATTCAGTGACAGCAGATTAAAAGGATGGAGCACAAGTATTTCTAACCAGTTGTCTCAATGGCTGAAAAAACCCCAACAAAAACATATGAGCTTGTTAAATGGTAAAAAAGTAACATGTAGTATGTGCATTGTAAGAATTTAAAGTTTTTTTACAAGAATACACGAGATACCACCTAGATCCTTCAAAGGTTCCACTGCCTGAACTTAGATGTGTTCATCCAACCTCTCTGTCATGAATTACTATGTGAAGGGTCCACAAATAGTCTTGGTGGACAGAAAAACAAATGTAATGATGATGGAAGTAATTTCTGAAAGCACATCCACATTTGACCAATCTGATAATAAAAATTTGAGCTAAAGTAATGCAGAATTGTTGGTAATCTTGTTTTTAAGCTGGAATTTATTTTCAGCTCTTTCATATGATAGCACAACCTGGTGATCCAACCTTTGTTCTGTGCCTCTAATCCTCTTGGCTAATCAAAACCTTTCCCATTGGTGTAACTCAGCTGCAGTAAAAGGTCATGGAAAAGCCTTGACCATGAGGTGGTTGTTGTTTGAACAGCACAGTCCATCTTCCTGATGCAAAACCAAATTAGTTCAGTCCCTTCTGATGCTGTCCTGAGACAGTGTTTTATGTTACCCTTGCTGTGTCTGAACTCCTTCAGCAGCAGATCGTGATAGAAGCATGACCTTTCTGCAGTACTTAATTTTGTGGTGCCATAAGGAGAGGTTACTGCTTTCATACCCATTGAATGTGTAATCTATGGAGCAAAAAATACAGTCTTTATATAACCATACAGTTCCCTAAATTGGGAAATGTTCCTTAATGCTCATATGTCATGAAATTAGATGATGTCATGAAGTTACTTCACTGCGTGGGTATTCTGACTGCTATCCACATGTGCATAATTCTATACTGTCCCTTGAGTATTTGGGACAAAAAAAGTCCCACTGAGATCCCAAGCCTCAAACTGCCTGCTCAAGGGGAGATGCTACCTCGGGAAAAGACCCTTTAGGACAGCTAAGTAGAAGGACAGTGGAACTGCACTAAGTTCTCACATAAAACTGTGGAAAGCAGACTTTGTTAATTCTGATTTGTGTTTTCTGTTATTCTCTTAAGTGTAGCAGCCAACCTCAGGGGACAGGAACTGGTCCGAGTCTGTGTTCGTGTTTGCAGGGTGGGTGCTGAGCAGCACCTGGACACCTCTACAGTGTAACAGCCTGGGTCTCCTTTGGTTTAACTGGGCTGCACTGGGCTTTCCTCTTCTGAAGAGGACTTAGCAATCCCTGCTCAGATACGGAAATCAAACTGGGATTCAAACAAGTACGTAACAAATGTTATGGAGAAGCAGAACATGCAGCAGCCTGGGAAGGGGCTCAGAGCTCAGGTGTGAGGGGCAGTGTAAGGGTAGTGTGGCTGGACACATTCAATAACAAGAAAGGAAGCATGAACAAGCCTCACCTGTTAACCCTGCAAAGGTGAGGGGTGCGGGCTCAATAGTCAAGATCAAGAATTATTTCATTTTTTGACAGTCTGTGATCCTTTCAGGAGAATTTAAGGTCTGCAGACCATCAGGCTGTCCAGGTGTTCTTGGAAATCCTGTATGAGCTACCTCTGAAGATTCAGATTTGGGGAGAAGTTAGTCTCGATCCCAGCTAAAGGTGTATTGTGACATCATCTTAAACTATATTGGCAGTCCCTTTCTTCAATAAAAAGCTGGAGAGATTAGTTTCCAGCTGTTTCAATGTAGAGTCCTCACACTGGGAGGAGAATGCACACACACACCCCTCTTCTCCCTCCTTGCAACTTGTCCCCCTGTTGCACTCCACCAGGCTGAGTGGAAGAACAAGGGATCGTGCTTGTCACTGCTAGTGCAACAAGGGAGGGAGAAAAATGGTCCCCAACCCCTCATGAACAAAAATGGTGCAATTTCTGAAGCCTCACTTAGCTTCTGAATGTACTGGAAAGGGTGAGGGAGCAGAGTTTGGGAAGCCTGGGTATTCTTTATGCACCAGCAGTTTATACTCTTTAATATTTGAAGTGTAGTGAGATCAGCTTGTGTGAGTCACTCCCCTTCAACACAAGAAGGAAAACATAAGGGAAGTACTTATCTGACCTACTTTCTGTGGAAGACTGCAAAAGCACAGTGCAAACAAGCAGGGGCAAATCTAAAAATCCAAATTACCTCATAACATGCAGTTAAGCAAGAGATCGAAGGGCAATTTAGAAATACATTTGCAGAAGCTTAAGGAAGAATCTTTTAGGGTTTTATTTGCAGTAGGGAAGGCAATTGCCATAAAGTTTAACGTCTGTATGAGAGGTTTTGTTCCTACTTTTTTGTTATTAAAAAAAAATCTTCTAACTATAATGATTGCCTAGAAGGGGTAAGGTCTTGGGCCTGATTAGGTTGCTGGCAACTTGGATACTTGTCTTTAGAGAGGTTGGATCTAATGAACTAGTTAACCACCATGGAAACTACTTGTTCTATGGAAGTGTGAGGAATGGATAAGGTATTAAGCTTAGAAGAGAAAACTGCATAAACCTGGTATCTCAAAAAGAATGAAAAGGAGATAAGGCCAATTAACACATACATTGTTAGGTAATAGTGACCTATGCAGAGCTGGGTTGCTTTGACAGTACATGCTAGTGCTGGCTGACTTCTGAGGATGAAGATGAGTGCTATATTCATTTTTAAGTGACACTGTGTTAATGCAAGCTTGAGAAATACAGTGGGCTAGTGGGCAAAGGTGAGAAGAATGTTCTTTTTAAGTAATACAATGAGATGTCCCACTCCTTGGGATGACAGGGATCTTACAGCTTGGATAACACAGTGCAACGTCTGAACTTGCAGATGGGGCAGAGCTGGAAAGGGGTGACAAGGGCATCTCAAGGATGGGATAGAAGTCAAAATTTGGGAAAACAGGGGATGCAGGAAAAGATGAAATTTGGAAGTGATTTATAGGGCTTTGGTTTGAAATCTGAGAAGAGTGAATGACTGGTTTGGTAATGGTAGCCCTACAGAAATAAACCTGGGGCTAGACAAGAGCTGCGAGTCAGACATGTTGCAATGATAGGAACAGCAAGTGTATACAGCACAGGCCAACAAGATTCATGAAGTAATCACTCTGTAATTAGTAAATTAGTGAACACTAAAATACTGTTGTCTTCTTTAGAGATCCTGTGCTATGACAAACAAGTGCCATAGAACAGGGGTTTGGCCTCTTATTTCAGCAACTGAACTTCTGTGCTGGTTAGTATACTCCTTGGAGAGTAAGTGGAGACAGCTCAGGGCTGTATTCCCCTGCAGGGAAGGCTGGGTGCTATCTCTGGACTTAGTTTGACTGCCCACACTTACGAAAAGGGACTCTCATTCTACTTGCAGTTAGATGCTCTAGTTTCAGATATGTGAACAGTGTTTGAGTGGCTCAAAAAGGGAGAGAAGCCAAATTACTTTGTCTCCCCTTCCTTTCTGCTCCCTGGAATTAATGCAGTAACGTGCAGATGAAGTGGCTGGTGTATAGGGAAGACATGAGTAGTCAGTCCCTGAAATAGGCTGGTTATGTTGTGTAAGGGCTGAGCGTTTCCTGCTACCAGGATGCAGCTCCGAATTGATTCCTCGCTTTCTTCTTTCCCAAAGCAAGTGTAGCCTGGAAGTAGTGCAGAGAAAGGAGACAGCAAGACTGACCTTTCCAATACCAAATGGATTAACCAGAACTACTCTTTTGGGGAAGGGGCCTGGAATGAGGGAAGATGAAAAAGTACAATCTGAACAAAGAAAGTTTGTGTGACCTCCAGGAGCCCTTAGAGGATTCTGTGCAAGGAACATCATAACTTTAATCTCATCACTGACGCACCTTTTTCCCCTTCTCTTTAAAGCAAACTACAAATCTGAATCTTCCTCCTGAAGATCTTGATTCATCTGGTGATGAAGATGATGCATTCTCAGGTTCAGGTGCAGGTGAGTTATTAACACTTGTACTGTTCTTGATCCTTCCAGAATGTGGCAATTGAGATCTTGAACATCCAGATGAAGGGGGGTGGAGGAAGGAATCTCACACACACACACATGAATATGAGAGCTGGGAACAGAGAGTCTAATCTATTAGTCTTATATTGGTTGAGATACTAACAATTAGCAGAAAATGAGTTGTGGAAGACTTGAAAGGGAGCAGAAGCAAGTAGACTCCATGTGATTGCTAATGTGAGATGTTGTGTGAAGACTGTTATAAAACTGGAGTGATTCTTTATTCATGGGGAAGAGAGACCATAAGAAGGGCCTTTATGAGCCCTATGTATGAGATACCATTTGAGGGTGTGTAAACCCCACCCTGCCAACACACATCAAGTGCAAATTTTATCTGTCACCACATGTGCATGTTCCCATGGACCATAATTTTTAATAAGCAGAATAAAGGGGGTTTAGGGTGAGGGAAAGGGCTATCAAAGTGATTGCTAAGCTACACGAGCAAGATCTCTGATGCTCCATGCTGAAGTTGAGGACATGATGTTAGAAAAGAGCAAGCTATTAAAAGCTGAAGCATGGTATCCTTCTGCTTCCTTCCAGCCACAAGCTTGTATTTTAGATTAAATTTTGCAGAAATGACCTGAAATTGGTGCCAAATGTGCTAGTGACTAAAGGTGTGACTGCTCTGAATCAAACAAAAGTGTTTATGGGAAAGAAATCAGATAACCACCCTGAGGAGTCAGTGTACTGAAAGCAGACTTCCCCTTTGTCAACCTCACTGCTAACAAACTGGCACTTTTGCTTTGGGGAGAAGCGGATGACTAACAAAGTATTGCTGAATAGTATGTTGGTCTGTCCCTTCCTTATTCCACTGAAAAGGATGAGGAATTACAAAGTGAACTGCTGTTATTGTGAAAATTGGTTATGAAGGCTAGGCATCTTTCTTAGACTGGTGTCCTGACGATACTATTCATAGGTCTCTAAACTGGCCAAGGATAATAATTTTTTTTTGTTTTGCAGGTCCCCTGACTGACCAGTCTCACACCTGGAGAATCCCAGGAGAACCAATTAATTCCTCAGTACCCGCATCACCAGTGGATTTTGACATTCAACAATCATTTCCTGGGACTGAGAGCCGAACTGAAAAGGAAGCAATGTCTCCTTCCACAACTAGTAATCCAGTGACAGAGAAACCAGCTGTATCTGTGAAGGATGGAATAGCTGTCCTGGGCTCACCTGATGGGAAACCAACAAGTGATGGGGTCACAACAACAGGGAGAAGTCCCACTACCCACTTTCCTTCAGGGGTTCATGTAACTCCTTCAGAAGCCTCAGGTGTGGTCCATGAGCTCAGTCCTAAAATCCCTAGCTCTGATGTGCCAGACACTGAAGACATCCCTGAGCCCCATTCTACTGTCCATCATGAGGGAGATGTTGCTGCCATCCCCACAACGACAGCTCCAAAGGATGTTGTTCCTACACAAGAGGAGGTTTCTGAAGATGGGTCTGGAGACCCGGTGAGGACTAATGGTTTTGACACCCTTCCTAGGGAGATGGCTTTAGTAGTATGTAGTAAATTGGTTTGGCAGGAAAGGGTGGTAACTTGTCAAATACAATGATTTAGTAGGTTATATTGGTGGAGGGTTTTAGATGAGAAAAACCAAAGCTGTGGAAAGTCTCCAGTAACAGATGTGATGAGAAACATGAATAACCTGCCTCTTGTGTCCCTACAGGGAGACTTCATCTTGACTAAAGATGAGGATTTGGTCCCCACCCAGAACTCAGAAGTACTGGCTGACTCTGGGAGGAATGCCAAAGCAGCAGGAGCCTCAGGAATTATGGACAGAAAAGAAGTTCTTGGAGGTACCAGATATTCTGAGTTTCTAGTTGGTAAAAGCAGATTCCTGTAGGAGTCTCCAGGCAGTAGAAGCTGCAATTCTGCAAGTACATCTCTGAGCATGGGAGCCAGCCTCTCTAATGTTAGACCTCTGAAATGAGAGTGGTGATTTATGATTCTGTGTTCTCAAAACCCTAACAAGGGCAAATATTAGTCTGCTAATACCAGCCAGCAGTGGCTGCTTTATCTGCAGCTTTATGTTTAAGTCTATTCCTTCACTTGTCTCAAAAATTACAGTAAAATTGCTCTTTTGCTGTCTGGGTCAAATTATTACAGTTGAACATCAGAGCATGGAGTGCTTTACAGCATGGCCTGGCAGGAGATCTGTGTCCCTGGGACTGGCTGGTGTAGATGAGCATGTGCTTGGTAATGGCAGGGAGGTGTTTGGGAGGGTATAGAAGGACAAATTAATTTCTGGAAGTTACTTAATCGGGGATAGTAAGGAACAATATGGAACTTAAAATCATAGTAGCATTATCTGGTGTAGCATCTGAAGAAATTTCTGTTTTTTTCTCCCCTTCTAGGTGTTATTGCTGGAGGACTAGTAGGCTTGGTGTTTGCAGTGTTTCTAGTTGCATTTATGCTGTACAGAATGAAGAAAAAAGACGAAGGCAGCTATTCACTGGATGAACCAAAACAGTCTAACGGAGGATACCAAAAACCACACAAACAAGAAGAATTCTATGCATAAACACTGGTCTTCAGGACACTTCTTATTCCATCTTTCTTGGACTCTTCTCTCCCTGCACGTGGACCTCCTAGTGTGCTTTGCATTAAACTTAAGCCATATGATCATTGGGTTATTTGCCCTTACCACTTTGCCATTGGAAATCTTGTAACTACAAAGTAGATCTGGAGTCATTGAACATTCCCTGCTTTCTTGCACAACTTTTTTTTTTTTTTTTCAAAAAAAAGCATAATTGGGACTGCAAGTTCCTAAACTCACTTCAGTTTATCTAGAAACTGCTGGGACAGGTGGTGGGGAGAAGACAAGGGAGCACTGTATGTACAGAACTGTTGATATTTAGGGAAAGGGCTAGCAAGAATAAACAATTATCAGTGCTCAAATTCTGTATAGCAGGGATCCTTCCTATTTAACTCATAGATGTGTTTTGAGTGTAACAAGTGGCTGGGCTGGGCAGACATTTGGTACACTGCAATCCTCTAGCTCTTTATGACCGCTGTATTTGGAGCACTTACTGCCTGTGAAGCATCAAGATGAACTTGATTTCTAGTGAAAGTTGGTATGAGGGGCAAGGTAAACAAATTATTGTCACATGGTTTAGAATAACTTATATTTTGTGAGCATTATCCCATCCTCAGAACCACCTCCCAGGCAGTTGGTAGAAACACCAGCCAAAAACAAACCCCAAAACTAAGTAGAGAGTTAATTCTACCAATAGTGTTGGACTGCTCCATTACCCACTTGCTCTGTCAAGGCTTAGGTAAGAAGTAGATTTCTTCTAAACAGTCTCATCTCAGACATTCCCTGTGTTAGGTGCCAAATTGAGGCTGGGCTGTGGTGCTGTTAATGATCTTACCCCACGCTGCCGTGTGGTTGGCAGATGACCGATGGCGTGTTGTGGCACCTGCCTCTCCACACACTGTTCATAGCAGTTGTCTTGCAACTTGGTCTGCCATCTGTGGCACGGAATGCCTTGGCACACAGGAGGGGGAGGTAGAAAGCAGAATGTCATGACTTTGCAGCTGAGGAGTAGAGAAGCCTCTGAAATGAGCCTGGGGAAGACTGAGTGTAGATGGCCTGAAATAGACACAACAGTTTGTGTGCTTGACTCTCGTTACTCTGGAACGGCTCTTCAGAAGCAGTTCCTGCACTTTGGAGAGAAGCAACTCCAGGGATGTCAGACTAGTAAGGGCCAAAAGTACCTCCTGGGAAAAGTCCAGATGCTTGAAGCTGTGTGTGGTCAGTGTGCTGTCAGATGCCAGGCACTGAATCTTCACTGAGGTCTGGAGTTCTCCAGAGTATCTCAAACCAAGTGAGAAGACAAGTGTGGTGTTCTGTACAAAGCCTTACTTCTGCTCTGCCTTTGGCTAGCTTCTTGCCAGTTCAGTTCCTCATCACTCAGTGCAGAAGGTATGGGGTGGGTGGAGGAGTGTTTACAACTAATGTAAATATTTGTACTGTTGAGCCAGAGGGAATGATGGGAGAATATTTGAGAATATTGCAACAGTTGATAGAAATGTTGCACGTTGACAGTCAAACTTAAAAACCCGGGTAATTTAAATGAAGTATAAAACACTCCTGAGCTGCTATGCAGCTAAAATTGGTGCCTTCTCTGCAAACCCAAGAAAAGAACCCAAAATTTCTCGATTCCAAACTCTTTTTTATGCACATAGAGAGCTTGTGCATATGTGTAGTTCGCTGTTTTTAAGTAAAGCTGCAATGACCATTGTGGGTTTTTTTGTTTCATTGGTGTTTTTTTTTTTGGTTGGTTGTTTTTTTGTTTCTTTTTGTTTCTTTTTTTTTTTTTACTGAATGAATTTTATAGGTTAATACAAAGACCAGATGGTGTTAATTTCAGCTGTAATTCTTTGCTTTGTATAGGAATGTAGAAATGTTGTTTGATAGGTCTGTCTATGAAAAGGTTCTTGTAAAGCACAGGAAGATAAAGTAGTAAACTTCAGTTGTACCTCAGAACCTTGTTAGGGGGAAAGGAAAAACTGTATATTTTGGTAGTCTTAACTGACAGTTTGTGAAACAAACATGACATTCTGTGTTATTTAAGTGGTACAAATGAAATACCAGTTCTAACAGAAGATGCAACATTTGGTTATCTGTATGCCATGTAAAGGTATACTGCAATAAATGGCATTTTGGCAAGAATGTGTCTGATCAGTGAACATTGATCTGTATAATACTTTACAAAATAGAAGTAGTTTTTAAGACTGCTTAGGTCTTTAAGGAATTTGGATTCCTGATGTGTGAATTTTGGGAGATAAGGATATCTCCTTATAAAGATAAGGAGATTCAGCCCGGCATTTGAGGGGTGAGAGTACACACTGCTTCCCTCTCCTCCTGCCTTGGGTGTCCAGGTTGCAGTGAGGTGCTCTACCCAGAGGCACCAGTGTGGGATGAATGGGCTGTGGTGGAGACTTGAATGAAACCTCTCTGTTAGAGCCCTGAAACATTGCATTCTGGTTCTGTTTTGGGACCTCTCCTTGCTTGTACAGTATGTCACCATCCCCAAAATGGTGATAAAAGTTTGAAATCTTCTGCAGGGCTTCCTCTTGCTACCTGTCTTCTGCTCTCTCAGGAGTTTGAGAGCGGGGAGGACTTGTAGGAGTGGCAGCTCCAAGTCCTTTTATTGAAACCTGCTTCCCAAGACAAGTTTGGAGCTTGTACTTCCAAGGAGGGAAAACAGAGCAGGCTTGTCCTTTGTATTCTGCTGTTACTCATCAGTTACTCTGAGGCACTATGGCTTATGTGGGAGGAGATGGAGCAACACAGAAGTAGAGGAAAATGTCCTTCATGAAACAGGGAAGTCAAGAGCTGCTGTCTGTTGGTGGGCCTTACTGCATCTTTACAATTACTTTCTTTTGCAAGGCTTTGAACTGTAAGAAGCTCGAGTTTTGTGCTGTAAACTAGCCACTGTATTTTGAGTTTATAATCTTGCTTACACTGGAACTATGGGGGCTATGTTTACCAGCAAAAATAATTTAGAGGAATCCTATCAATCAGAAAGTTGTGAGATCAGGCAAAAGGTTTGAAGGATTGAGTTTAGATGAGTTGCTTCCATAGCTAAACAAAGCTGGAAAGTGCTTTCTAACTTCATGCCAACTTACCCAGTTTAAGGGACTGGCAAAAAGGCTCATGTAAGGTCTGACTTGGCTGGTTTGTGTTGAAGTGCCTTATGAACTATAAATTCTCTTCCTTGGGGGTTTACCAAGACTTTTGCTTCCACTTTTCTAATCAGCAGTACTTTGGGAAATTAAGATGGCATGGAGAGAATGAAATGAATTGCTAAGGGAAGTGGGAAGTATTCTGTGTGAAAACCCTTACAAGTGCAACACTCGTTTCATCCTTGGTGTGCCCTTGAAAGAAACTTTGTTGTACCAAGAGTGAACAATCTACAGGAGGGCTGGTCTGCCTCTGTACTCCAGCACAGGTTAGCCTGGGTTTTCCTGACTCACGTTTCTGTTCACTGTGCTTCCTGACTTTCTTCTTCATGCTGGAGCAATTATCACATTTGCTCTTGTTCACAAGTGAGATGCAAAGAATGTGGCTGGCATTAAAACTTGACCCCTTCTTTGTTCTGGAAAAATGAGCTGGAGGGTATAAATGCACCGAATGGCAAAGAAGGCAAACTATGAGAGACAGAGGACTTCTCACAATTCTCACTTTGTCAGGTTGTATTAGAGCCTATAAAGGAAGCTAAAGCAAATCTAAAAGGCTGTATAATCTTGTAATTGAAATAGAGAACAGGAAAAAAAAGAGGGCCACTCTAAAGGGGTACCGAGAAGAAAAACTATTTTAGGCATGTCATAAATGCCTTATCTGAGTCTTCATCAGGACTAGCATATATATTAATGAAAATGAGCTGTGGAATAAAGGCTGCAGGGTGAAATTTTCTCCATTTTGCTCCATTTGAGGTAGCTGCAAAACTAAAAAAACCCAAGGAAAACCTAAGCTTTTAAATATGCAGGAGATGAGACAGGCTCAAAACCAAATAGTTACTTGGCATTCTGGGGTGGTGTTTAGCTCATAAAACGAAGCCTGATGGACAGAATTTTTAATAAGCTTGTCAAATTAGAAGACAGCAATTTTATTGCAGAAAATGAAGTGCAGTATTTTCACTAAATAAAGAGAAGAGAAAAGGTGTGGCCTCTGCAGTATGCAGGGTCTTTCAAAAGGATCTGATGGATAGAGGAATTAAAAGGTCAGATGCTCATAAAATATAAAATAGATTCACGAAAAGTAGATTGTGCCAAACTAATAAGATCCCTTGCTTTTTGCTAGCAGATTTTTCAGTCAAAGACAATGTTTTATAATTGAACTTCACTAGAGTAAGTTATCAGTGCCACACAGCAAAAGAATAATCAAAGGATTAGTGGAAGAATTGTAAAGTGGTGAGGAGTGGACTAACGAGCAGCAGGCTCTGCAAGGCAGAGAGTTGGTAGGGAGAAAAGACCTCATTTTGGGAACATTTTTCTAAATACTCTCTGAAATGGAAGGGAATACACAGAATTACATTTGCCATTGGGAATTTGGGCATCCTCAACAGCTTGGAGTATAATAATGTTCTGACAAGTAGCAATTAGGATCAACTTCAATAGGACCAGGTCAAGCTTGGAGGGGGTAACGAAAGGAATTTCTGTTCTAACTTGGGAAGAAGAGGGGAAGGAAGGGCTAGGTGAATTAGTCAATTTTAGAATAATTCTGTGTGATGTAGCTGTATGTAAGGAAAAATAAATACAGGATTCAGTAACCAGCAAGTAGGGGCAATTGTTGACATCATGGGTATTGCTATGCAAAGAACTAGTGAGCCTTCTGCTTGCAATCACCTGCATGCTCTAAATTAATTAACGCTGGGAAGGAACAGAGGAAAAGAAATTAAAATGGTACAAGAGGACAGGTCTTCTCCCACAGTAACCTAATGGTGTTTGATTTGTTCAGCTCAGGAAAACACAGCCCGACAGGTCCTACAGTTGCTTTCTGCATGCTTGTCGGGGTACAGGACAGTATAAAGGATGGAGATGAGCAATTTAAGCTAAACAATAATATGGGAACAAAGAAAAAAAAGAAGTTGGAGAGTAAACATTAAAATAATTCAAAACCTTGAAAATTCTCAATTAGTGTGAGAGGGAATTAAAGATCAAAATAGATTGAATACAAAGTTTAATGTTCAGGAAGATTATGGTATAAAATGCTCCCGAGCCAGTGGGATGTCTTTCAGCCAATAGTCTATGCAAAGAACACAGAGACCAGTTAACTTTTCCTCTCTTTCTTATCCTGTTTTTATTTTTTTTTTATTTCCTCTAGCTTACTACTCTCCTTCCCCTAGTGTGCTTTAGAATAGAAAAGCAGATGGACAGCCGTCTGGACCATTCTTTGAGATGCTAACAAAAGATAATTGGGACCAACCTGCTCTGCTTTGTGCACACACACACACACATGTAGGTACATGTGCTTATGTGTGTGCATCTGCACGGACACACAAGTACATGCTATGAAAAAATGAAACAGGAACTAGGGAAGGGCAATCACTAAATTTAAAAAGTCAGAAAATACTAAATGCTTTTAAAAGTAGAAAATCCTCCTTCAAAGTGGCATAAAGCAAGGAATAAATAGGCATGATTTAAAAGTAAAGAATAGCATTTGAATAGATCACGGATCTCAGAGAGCAGCTGTTCTAGTTTAACCAAAGCCATGTGACTTTGTTGTATAAAAACGTCCTCAGCATGAACCCCTACTTGTCTGAGCCAACCATCAAAGCATTCCTGACCCCTGATAACCTGTGTGGGAGACAGAGGTATGCTTAAGATGTGCCATGAGGCCAGGGGTCCCCAAACTGTGGTGCTTCTGTGATATGCAGTATGTTTCCAAATAGTATTCAGAGAAAAACAATCACAAAACCCCAAGCCTCAAAAATATCCACCACCAAAACCTATCACGCCTGCCTTACCTCTAGAAGTCACAGGCAGGAGCCAGCTAGATTCCTCCTGTATACAGAGCTGGGGCTGCTGCAGGTGATTAAGGTGAGGGCAGAAACATGGAGCAAAGGAGTGGGGCAGCCTGGAAGAAACTTATGCTGACACCACCAGTGCATTTCTCCCTCCAAATAAAGCCTGAGAACTCTTGCCTTAGGTGGCTGGCTACAGGGTTTCCTTGTACAGTAAACCAGGTTGCATCTCTTTCTGAAAGGAGAGGGTTTGAGTGCCAGAAGAAAGCACTAGCTGAGAAATGCAGGTTCTGAACAGGGTATTACTCTTTTCTGGCACCTGACTCCCATCAGAATTGGAAGTAGTATATCCTGAGGGCAAGGGGCTGCTCCTCCAGAGATGCTTCAGGCTGTTATGGCTTCCTAAGCAAGAGCACATGCTGTTCATGCACCTGCTGCTGTGCTCAGGTGGTGTACTGGGTGTCATTCCCTATGACATGACAAAGTGTGTGACTAGACAATATATGACTGAAAGGAATCACATACTTTTGTTATTCTAATAGATACACACAGACTTGCCTTATACAAAGCCCTAGCTAGCTGAGGAAAGCTTAAAAGTGTTGAAACTTAGGTTGTCTGTGCAGAATAAAATCAAACCAACTGGAATTAAGACTGAAATAATTTCAGAAGGCCATAAAGGAACTTTATTTTAACAAACCCTCCACGGACTAGAAGCCCTCAAAATAAAGCAGACTTTGCACACAATGAAAAAGTTGGCATGTGTCCAATCAGGGGAGTGGATGGCCTATCTAACTGCTGATCCAGCCATACCTGGAGGAGATGTGAAAAGCTGCCTTTGCTGGCAATCAGAAATCACCTCAGTCATCCACACTCTGTGGTCGGAGGCCTTTCAAAGCCTGTCTCCAAATGGACACCAGGGCTTGGCCAGCCCTTCAGGGACTGTCATGTGGAGTGAGCAGGACTGTACATGCAGCAGACAGTCCTGATGATGGAAGAATCAGTCATTTCTCATTCAGTCCATTCAGGCCTGAAGTTGCCTTTATGAATAACTTGAAACAGCAGTTCAGTGTTTGTAACACAGAATAAGGAGTCAAGAAGGACTTCTTGAAGTTTTATTGTTCTCAGGGTGGCACAGGGGGAAAATATGGCTGTTTTGGAGCTACATTACCTGCCTTTTATTCAGATTGAATATGTGGCTTTATTATTACCATTATTTATGTCCTACTGGAGGAAAAGACAGTGTGCAGTGCATATGCTCTTGAAAATGCTGGTTGAGTCTGCTCTTCCTGCTCAAATAGGGCTGTTAATGTTTGATAGCAGCTGCCTGAGAACAGAACTGCAGAACTGCTTATTGTTCTCAGGAGGTGGTTTGCCTTTTTCGTTTTACATATATACATATACATATTATATATCTTTATATATGTGTAGACACACATACACTGGAGCCCGACTGCAAGTTTCTGAAGCATGACATAAATGATTAGAGCCCTGCTCAGAAATGTTGTCAGTTTAAGTATTCTTTTCAGATGTTACCATCTCTACTTCCAACCCAAACCCCTCCTGCAACTCTGTGCGCTCACACCACTCTAAGGTGTGGTTGTGCAGTTACTCCACAGTGAGGATTAGTCACACATTAACCACAGCTATAAAAACATGTCTATGGGAAAAGCACAGCCAGACACTGAGGGCCTTTAAGTCTGCTGCTTGTTACTGAGGTGGTGGGTTTCTGTTCGATTTTGCTTCAGCACTGTGCAAGATACAGCTCTCAAGATGCATTGTAGCTTTTCCTCTGAAACTCCTCTACCTTCTCCATTTCCATGGACCATGGTCTACAGACGTCTTACGGTAGAGTGGAGTCAGGCAGTGTTTCTAAAACATCAGGTCCTGGCAGGGGAAGGGGTACTCACACCATTACAGTGTTTAGCCACAAAATTTAATTGCTACTTGTGGCAAAGCAGGTGATGACAACTAACCACTTTAGGTCTGTGAGGAGCAGGGACACCCTTCCTCACTGCCAAGATGACAGCTAAAGTTCTCTTGCTTGTTACTCAATAGAAATCCACCATCCATCACTGAAGTCCTCTTGACATTGTCTCATCCTGCATAGGTTTCAGCAAAGTGTGGATGCTACACTCAGTTTCCAAGTCCTCCTCTCCAGATCTTCTCAGAGGTAGTAACACTGGGGAGCTTAGAGGAGAAAGAGGACAGCAGAATACCCTCTAGGAACATATGTCATATTAGGGCAACTCTGCATCAAGCTTTGGTCTCTGAAAACTTACTGGTGCCACACTATATACTTCAGGGCTTCCAGGAGAGTGTCCCAGATCATCATCCACCAACCATGGATTCTGCTGTCCCCTCACTGCTCTTGGATTCCATGCAAAGAACAACAAACCTTCTTAACGGGACTATTTTTTGGGGGGAGAGCAGGGCAGTGAAGGCAGTGCAAATGAAAGAGATACACAATTAGGAATGCTTTCTCCGAAGCTGCTTTGGGCAAGAGAAGAAAAGCAGCGCTCATGGAGAACATGTAATTACCATGTCCTCTGCCCCACCCTTGCCTTCTCAAGAGAAAATTTCTGTATTTACTGATTTGCTTCAGGCCTGTGTCACATGTCATATAGCAAGTCAGCAACCAACAAAGTCTTTTTCACATAAATAAGTGAGACTGCTTTAGACTCCAGCTGCTTATTGAGTACCTCAAGGAGAACTGAGCACTGGGAACAAGGAACTGCAGCTTCCTGGTTTTGCTGAAAGTGATGTCCCTGTGGTTGGGAACTGAAGCTGGGAATCTTCAGCCAGCTTCTCTGGTTTCATTCTGCTTCCTGAAGCCGTGTCCTTACCCTGGCTCTTGCCTGGAAAAGGCAGTTTAGGCTGGAGTAGGAACTTACGCAATGCCGTAATGTGAGAAGCTGTACTGCTCTGAGAAAGTGCATGTTTGCTGTGCACTAAGCTAATTTCCCTCCTTACCAAGCACCACTGCCTCTAATACCTGCTCCAGCTTGTTTCCCCGTTACCCCAGTAGCACATTTCAGACCATCCCTCTCCTTCCCTTGCTGCAGAAATAGAAGGTTACTTCAGGCTCCTCACGTTTTCTCTGCATGAGGCATCATAAACTCCAACTTTGCCTTGAGCAAGGAGACATTAATACTGATCTAGAAAACACCTTAGAGAAAAAGAAGATCTGAAATTATCCCATGCAGTGGATTCCTACACTGATCCCCAGTTTCATAAATGGGAAATAAATCCTGCACAACTCAGTTCCTCTGGCCAGCTAGGACACTTTGCATGTTATTTCAGAACTTTCTCTTGAGAAGTTTGCTTGTCTTCCCATCAATTCTCCAGCATTTTTCCACTGTATTCATCCATGTTAAATGAGGTATGAGCAATGAGAAACATAATCTTCATAGGGCACTGCTGGTAGTTCCCTTCCAGAGGCCAGTTACAAAGCCTTCCATGCTGTGGTTCTTCTTCAGGCTCACAAGGACTGTATCACAACTAAGGAGGCAGAAAGTAAACTGAAGTTTCAGGAATGAGTTTTTAAACTTTTCCCAGTCCCCCTTGCATCCCTCCCTGCCCTGCTTAATATTAATGACAATATTGGAGCCAAATATTTGCTTGTTTATCACAGAGAACAAATATACGTTTTTGGAAGTCCTTGTACTATATAGTACAGATGGATCATCTGAAGGCTGGTCCTCACAGAGTCTGGAGATGGTGGCAGAGCTGAAGGTCTCTAAAACATATACCCCACTGCTGCCCCTAGACACCTGCAAGAGGAAGGGCATGGTCATGTTCCAAGGGCTGGGCTGATCTTTGCACTCCCAGCTAGCAGCATGGGGGACAGGTTCCCTAAGCGCAAGAGAGGCTGTTCCCAGGGCTGCTGCCATGGTGTTGTCCCATGGCCTTACTGGCACCCTGTCCAGATGGTTCCTGCCTATCCCCCTCAGCAAGGCTCACCCTGAGATCCCACTGGTCTAGCTGCTCTCCTGGGGGGTACAAACCTAGTGAGAGCACATGCATTAGAACCCACGTGTGCTGACACAGAGGGTTCTGTGTGATGGACCCCTACACATGGACCTGCTGTGATAGCTCTCTCCTGGCTCTGCTGCCTCTTGGCCCTGTCCTCAGGTGGATGCCTTTGACCCCTTGTCCCTTTCCTTCCTTCACAGGGCTGCAGCATCAGACAGTGCCCCAGTCCAGAAGCCTTCACTGCCCTGCAGGCTGTGGTGCAGGGCTTTGCTGTGCTTGGGGACGAGTCTCATGGAGCCAGTTCTGTGCTGGGCACTTCCCCTGTCCCTCTCTGCTCCGCTGTGGACACAGCTCTGCCAGGCTTCAGGGAGCTCCTGTGCCAGGTCACAAGACACCCCGCATTGCTGGCGGCTGCTCCAGCAGCCACCCTCCTCCAGGGCTTTGGGGCAGATGCAGATATCTTTACTGGGCAGTGCAAAGGTTTTAGACTTCAGAAGAGCAAACTAAACTCACTTAGAACTCACCTGGGAGGGAATCTGTAGGAAGCTTCTATGGAGGATAAAGGAGCTAGTGAGTGTGGGGAAATTTTTGAAGAATGCTCTCCTGGAAGCACAAAAGCAGTTCATCCTCTCTAAAGGCAAAGGAAGTAGGCAGAGCAAGAGAGACCCCCTTGGCTTAACTGTGAGCTTCTGAGACCACTCAAAACCAAAAGAGAGGCATACCAGAGATGAAAAAGCAGGTGAATATCCATTGAGAACTACAAGGGCATTGCCAGGCCAGGGCATGCAGACATGCAGTTAGAAAAGCAAAAGTTCAGATTGAATTGAAGCTGGCCAGAGTTGTCAAAACTGACATGAAAGAGTTATCCAGGCATGTAAACAACAAGTGGAAACAGAAGGAAAATACTGGCCTGCTGTCCAGCAGGAGAGGTGAATTTGTTACAAGTAACACTGGAAAGCCAGATGTTCTCAACACTTTCTTCACCTCATCTTTACCAGCACTGCTGGACCTCAGGCCTTGGGAACAAAAGCCCAGGCTGATGCAAACACAGACCCACTGTCGGTGAAGGAAGAATTGGTCTGTGAACTACTACAGGAGCTTGTCCACTAGCCATCAGTGGGCCCTGACAATATCCACCCAAGGGTATTAAGAGGACTGGATGATGTAATTTTCAAGCTGCTCTCCATAATCTTTGCGAAGTCATGGAGATTGAGGGACATCCCAGAAGACTGGAAGAAGGTTAACATCACTCCATCTACAAGAAAGTCTTAAAGAAAGGTCTGGGAAATTATACACACATCAGTCTTACTTCTGTCCCTGGGAAAGTTATGGAATGAATACTCCTTGGGGGCTATCACAAGTCAGATGAAACTTGTTATTGGGAAAAGCCAGCCCAGATTCACCACAGGCAAATTGTGCTTGACAAACCTGATTGCCTTCTACAACAAAGTAACCTGCTTTGTTGATGTGGAGCAAGCAGTGGACATTGTTTACCTGGATTTCTCCAGGGCTTTTGATAGTTTTCCACACCCATCTCCTAGAGAAAGGGATGTGTTACAGTCTAGACAAGCCTTTGGAATAACCTCCCTAGGCAAGTGGTGGATTCCTCAACACTGGACACTTTTGAGATTTAGCTCAACAGGATACCAAGCCATCTTCTCTAGACTGTACTTTTGCCAAGAAAGGTTGGACCAGATGATCCTTGAGGTCCCTTCCACCCTAATGCTCTATGATTCTCTGGTACACAACTAATCCATTTTGTATCTTGTAGGTGGTAATGTTTTTCACCAACTTGTGTTTCTAAGATTGTTATTAAGAGAAAAAAAACAACCTTTGTCCTACAGTAATGATTGAAGATTTAGTAGAGACAGGGCTAAAATGTTTTTACCATGCTACAGCAAAAGTCTGTATGTATGCACATAATTAATAAAAGAAACATGTTTGAAAGAATCTGTGCTCAATCTTCAGTACAGTCTCAGCAGCTGGCATCACTGCTGGAGCAAAAAAGGGAGTGAATGCCTGTTCCTACAAAGATTACTCTTTAGTTACCATCCCCACACCTGCGGTCAGTGTGAAACCAATAGCTGGGGTTTGGTGGAGTTATCTTCCTGCCTTGCCTCCTGCCTACAACACTGCTGAGGTGCTTGGTCATCCCTGGGGATGGATGGCTCTGACCAAAGTGAAGAATCTCTCAGGAGCCCCATCCTGTGTGACCTCAGAGTGTAAAAGTTTCTAAGGGGCTTAGACATCATATTTATTTTAAAGAGCTTCACCTATGCCCTGCTTATGTGTGTTTGCATGAAGCACACAGAAAACAAACAAGATTGTATAAATACATGGATGGTGGTATCCACACCAGGACAAAAGTTTCATGGAACTTACTGAACCTGAACCAAATGCCAGTTTCTTTTCTTGAGAAATTAGCAAATAACTATTGTGATGGGCCATAATCCAGAGAAAGGAATGCAAGACCTCAGATCACTGCTTGCAGTGCGTTTCTTTTGGCTTGTTTGGTTGAAGTCTTGTGCTGTTTCATGCACCCAGTGAGCATCACCTGTGGTGTGAGGTCTGACCCCCTTCAGATATAGCAAATGCTCATTTCTCCAGAAACATATACAATCACCATGTTCAACACATCTGACAGTACTTGTTGACTTAGATGCTAGAAAGTATTTTTACAATAACCTTTCCAAAACAAGGTGTATCTGATTAGAAAGAAAGAGAACAGTACAAAATATTGAGTTTAGAATGGAATTCCTCCTCTGGAACAAGGTAACCACGGCTGCCAAGCAGGATAATGCATGAAGATGTGACCAGCTGGTGGTGATGAATCAGAAAAAGGCAGGAAAGAATCTGCTGAGGGGGCAGGAGAGCAGCCTCATGCCAGCAGCCACTGTGGTTGGTAGCATTTCCTGTCTGTCTGTCTGTCCGTCCTGTGGTCAATGGTACCTCATGGCTTTTGAAGTCCAGAGAGCTCAGACCGAGGGAGCCTGTTCTGTGCAAGTTCTCATGTTCCTATTGTTCTTACACAGTTCTGCTTATGCAAAGGAGGAAGGTCAAAAGGTTGCCCAAAGTCCTTCAGGAGCAAGAGTCACGGTGAAATACAACCCCAGCACTGAACGTCTTAATTGCTGAAACCTGGGCCTTTTTAAGCTTCTCAGGGAACAGACATCTGGAGGCTGATGGGCTCTCATGTGTGCCTGCCATCCTGATGGAAAGCCAGCCCAGGGGGGAGAGCCAGCTGGACTGTAAGCCTGTTGAAATAACTGGAGAAGAGAAGGCTCCAGGGAGACATTATAGTACATTCCAGTACCGAAAGGGGCTACAAGAGAGCTGGAGAGGAACTTTTTACAAGCATATGGAGTGATTGGACAAGGGGAACGGGCTTTAAACTGGCAGAGGGCAAGTTTAGATTAGATATTAGGAAGAAATTCTTTACTGTGGGGGTGGTGAAGCACTGGAACAGGTTGCCCATGGAGGCTATGGATGTTCCATCCCTGGAAGTGTTCAAGACCAGGCTGGATGGTGCTTTGAGTAACCTGGTCTAGTGAAAGGTGTCCCTGACCATGGCAGGGGAGTTGGAACAAGATGGTCTTTAAGGTCCTTTCCAACCAAAAACCATTCTGTGATTCTATGTTCAAAATAGGGTTACACACAACCAAATTTCAGCTGCATTAATTGAAGGATATCTGTAACCTTTTCAGCATTCTAGTACAGTTTAGCAGCTCTTCTTTGTGTTCCTGGCTGCTATCATGAGTTGAATACTGTGTATTACTTGTTAGGTATAGAAGCACTTTGAGAGGTTCTCCTACGCTGACCAAGATTAGAAGTACAGCAAACCGGTTTAAATTAACATGATTAAAAAATACTTCCTTCTAGGAAAGAGCCCTGACCTTCATGGTAACCTGGTGTTGATAAGCTGAGTCAAGTACAACACCTACACAAACCCCTCATTCACAGTTAGGACAGTTAGGACAGTAGGTAGCAGTTGTAAAGATCTTTATTTCCCATGGGTTTCATAGCAATAGGAAAAGAAAGCTGACTGCATTAGTGCCTAACTGAGGGAGAGGCTGCAGTCTGAGCTCAGGCCATATTAGATAACTGAATGGAGAGAAAAAGAGCTTTGTAGTGAATGCTTCAAGCACAGGAAAAGACCAATTAGTCCCGCTGCTCACAGGGTGACTTGCTTTTCCTGTCAGTGCTCAGAAGACTCCTAATACAGAGTGACAGGACTGATTTGTAAAGGTCAGATAAAACCCGAAGGCAGACCCTGCTCTGCTGCAGACCTGGTGAGGGGCAGTCCTGATGTGCACAGTCTCAGGTGACTCCTGCACTGTATTTGGCAGAGGCAGCCCAGAGGTGATGTGGACTCCAACACCAGTGAGCCGGGTAGGTGGATGTGTTTATGGCAGCATATAGAGCTCCTGAGGTCTCCAGATATTTCCTTACACGTGCCTGGCAAGGAAAGCAGGAGCTTGACAGTGGGTGGGATTCCTGTGGAACCCACATAGGAAACAGAGGGACAGCTATCTGTCACCTCCTCTGGCAGATGTGCTGGGTGACCTTTTGGCTAACACAGAAGAAATTTACAGTTAAATTCTGGAGCTAAAATCCTGATGACCTGCAGTTCAAACTAGTATGACCAGGCTAGAGATGCTACATTTTTTTCCACTGCACAGGGAGGGCCTTTTCTGACATGCTCAGATTTCAATGGCACAGACTGTGAATTACATGAAGTCTAATTTGGCTCTTCATTGCTTTTGCCAATTAATTACACATACTACATTAATACCCACTTCTGCCATCAGTGTATAATCCATTTGCTGTGTGGAATGTCATCCTTAATATAACTATGTAAATTCAGTAAGGCTATATTTTTGTGAATGAGAATTATGCAGGTAATGACAGATAATACACCTCCAAGCTTTTAGCCCTAGTAATTCCTGAGTCCTAAAAATAGTTACAGTTAAGAACTAATAGAGATACACTCAAGGCTTCACGTATCTATCACTTGTCTCAGGAGTAATACAGCTGGTTAATTGCTTTACAGGTCACAGGTGAATAAATCCAGTGGAAAAGGTTTTAAGCAGAGTAGTGTTTCATTCCTTCTTTGCAAAGTACCTCCTGAGAGCCAGGCAAAAAGCGTTACAGTGCTCAGTCGCCATAGGAACCTGCTCCTGGGCTTTGGCTGTGCAGGGCTTGCCTGGAAAACCACCTGCCCACGCCCCCATTCACACCGTGGCTGAAGCTATCCAAAACATGATGGTGTTTAGTGAAGAATAAATAGCAAAATAATGGTCTCTGTGGCTTTATTTCTTCCTGAAAATGTATCAAGCTTATTTAGTCCTGTTAAAGAAAACCTTGTGATCCTTGGCCATTGAAGGATGTGGATTAACTTTCTTGTTCTTCACGATGATGATAAGATCACTTAGGAAAATTAAAAGAAAAAAATAGTGTGTGATTCTGTAGGGTGAAAGTGTCAGTGGCTGTGTGGGTGTTACAATTCAGGATGACTTTTATTTGGTCAGGTTTTCCTAGACCTTGTACTCTGAGTGTTCTCTGTCCCCTGAGCCATCTGTCCATACAGTTCTTCTGTCTTTCTCTCCTTTGCAGATGCAGTTCTCAAGCTTCTCCAGGCTAAGTTTTCACAAATTGACACCCTGCTTGACCATAGCCATGGAGTTTGTGGGTTGAAAAGTAATGAGGTAAATCATGACATAAACAAAATTGGCAACTTTTTTCATTCATGCTAATTAGGAGCACATACTACAAGTATCTAGAAAGCATCAGGATTTAGAGAACTAAATTGTGATGAATTAATTCTCCCCAAGTACACCTGTGCTAGTACAGAAAATGAGCCTGGAGGGGATTTCAGCCATGTCACACAAGGCAAGTGTATTCAGTTGTTAACAGGCATCCCATTTTTGCTGGCTTGTACCAACCGGCGCTGTCCCAACAGCACCCTGACCCAGCCAGGGAGCACCACAGGCTTATGACTGTTCCCTGTGGTCGGTTTTCCCTCAGCCACAGTGCACAGAAGAGCATTCAGCCATGTGGATGGGAGCTGTGCTGGGCCACTTTGCCCTGGAGCGAGCAAATGGTCCCTGGCCTATTTTAATTATTAATAAAGATCGAAGAGAGAAGCAAAACCTGGATACAATCTGTTTAGCAATTTTAAAATTGAAGTAATTTGTAAACAGGAAATTGGGAAATTAAAAAATATTAAGTGTAAATTATTTCCAACCTACAGGCGTGATGAAGGAACTGGGGTGGGCACAGTTGTGCCCATGTCTTGGCGGAGGACAAGCACAGCAGAGATCAATGTTAAGAACACAAAGGTCCAGAGCCACCCTTTCATTTAGTGGCTGGATTCATGAAAGCCGAGTCCCTGGTAGGGCAGGTTGTGGAGCACTGCAGTGTTCTGTCCCCTGCTGTGGTGATAGGGCAGCAGCTGGTTGGTGGCACAGTTTCCCACTGGAGTTGCCACTGCCTTTCCTTCTTCTGGGAGCCAGGATATTTCCAGGACACACCCACTTTGACCCAGGAGTTCGAAGGCATTGCCAGTTACTTGAAGCCAGAGCGATTTTTAAAGTAAAGGCAGATTTTCCTTTTTAAAAAAGGGCAATCCACTGGCTTCTGTGCTGGTTGTTTTGAGACTTTTTATTCGTACTTTAATAAAGCAGCCAGACTGCAAAACACATGCTGGGCTTGCTTGTCTGCCCTTGTATCTTAATAAATGCAAGCCTCATCTTTCCAGCAGTGTTGTTCAGAAGAGGATTTTCTTTCACAAAATTCAGTTAAACATCTTTCCGTTGAGCATCTTTCAACAAACAGGTTTTCCTCTCAATATGAGCAACTACCAAACGATGTGCCTTAAGTCTGCAATGTGCCAGCAGATAGATGGATGTTTAGCAGGTGGGAAGGTTAAGAACATCAGAAAAGGAGTGACAACAAAACGTGAGGGGCGAAATGTTTGTCCAGGCAATTTTGGTAAGGCAGTGAAGAGGAAAGAGAATAATATTTTCTTTCTTTTTCATGCACTTCCATCCCTCCACAATTCAGAGTTCAAGAAGTGTTTGGACAGCGCTCTCGGGCATGTAGTGTAATTCTTATGTTGGTCCTTTACAGGGCCAGAAGTTGGACTTGATGCTCCTTGTGGCTCCCTTCCAACTCAGTATATTCTATGATTCTAATTCCATGTCTGCAGCACCTGTTTGAGGCATGTCCCAGGAATAATTCTCTGGGACCACTGCTCCACCCCTCCTCATGCTGCGACCTCAGCCATGAGGATGGGTGGTGCCCCAGGGCAGGAGGGAGGGAACTGGTTCCCCAAGGGAATTTCTTTGGTCCAAGCAGCAAGGAACAGGGAGGTGTGGGCAGGAAATGGTCTCTGGTGTTTGGTGCATGTGAAGTGGTGGGGCTTGGGATCCAGTGGCAGGAGCACCTGTCCAGACTGGAGTTCCAAACTACCATCCAGAAGGAGGAAGATCAGAGACCTGAGATCATATCTTGTGTTATTTCCTGGGCCAAATAATGAATCTCTGTCTAATCCTAGTGGGGTGCAGGCCCGTGGGGTGCTTGTGCTGCAGCCAGGCCAGTTTGCAGAAACACAGCCCAAAGGGCTCCCAGAGTGGATGTCAGTAACCACCCAGCCTTGGCAGAACTTTGCTCCCAGGAAGCTGCAAAACCTGCTTGGGAATACAGTCAAGTAACCAGGCTCCAGACAGCCCAAGCTCTTCCTTAAAAGGTTTGAGTGGTGTCGCACATGGGATTTTACAAAGTGCTCATCTCCATTCCTGGACCTGCTCCTTTTGCAGTCCCTGGTGAGATTTCACTGAGGATATGCCAGTACCCAAAAATGAATCACACAAGCTAAAAGAACCCTATATATGAAATTTCATGGCCTGTGAGCTGTTATTATATGGCCCAGACGTTCCCATAGCCTGAAGAAGCCTCATAGCTCCCTAAAGGACTCCTTGCCTCAGTGCTCAAGGAAGAGCAGGGAGCAAGTCTTTGTCCTCCTCCTTCTCCTTTCACGTAAGGCACTGAACATGGCACAGGGTGAAGATCTCTCAGAAATGCTGTCAGAAGAGCAAATAACAGCCTCTTATTTATTATTTATTGCTAACCCACTGTTTGTCTGTCTTAGTTGGATAATGATCTGCTGATGGACCTTGTCAGTGATACTTAGCACAGGGTTGGCACAGTATTTTTTTTTAAGACCTCAGAGAGTAAAGGGTACAAGGTGTTCTGCCAATGTATGGACTGCATTATTTTATGTACAGTGCAACAGAATATAAAGGATACTGAATTTTATGGTATGTGTGGAGGCAGGATTGAAGCAGGAGTTCCAAGCTCACCATCTTTCCAACGAAGAAATCTCTACCCCACTGCTGCATTGTTTCTAGCTGTGTATATAGATTGACATTGGAAATCACTTTGACCATTAAGAAACAGCACCACTTTCAGAAGCGCAGCCAAGTCCTGAACTGAAAAAGCAAACATCAGCAGTGTAGAATCAGGCTCCCAGCAGTTTGGGAGAGGAAGTAATAAGTATCTTGCTCACCTGGAACTGCAGGAGGAACCCAGCAGGTTGCATGCAAGGACCCGTCCGGGTACTAGGAAGGAAGCTTGAGTGAGTTCTCCCAGTGCAACAAATAGGCTTGGGTGCTCCTACGACCACAGCACTTTGGCGTAATTTTTCTGTTTCATTCCCAAATCTTTCCCTTTAACAAAAAAAATTTAAAAAATCATGTTTTCATTCAGCTATCCTTAAGTGTTCTATGAAACCAGAGTTACTTGCTTAAGTTTTGCTGAAATCAGGCAGGTATTTTCCCAGTCAAGCAGTATTTTCCCAAGAGTCATGCACCAAGAAGAGTGATGCTGAGTCCAGGTATGGAAGGTGCCATGTGATGCATATGCCTACCTGCCCTTCAGAGTCTAGTGAAAGGCTGGGATCTCGTGCAGGAGCACAGGGGACACCACATCTCAGACCATACTGGAGATCAGGCTCTGAATTCAGACCAAATCTACTGTTGGATAGTTTTATCTCAGGAAATCTCACACCCCAGGACTGTGCATCTGAACTACATCTTTTAAAAAGATTTTATTGCCTGCCTACTGGGGTAGGAGGAACTCTACAATGGGAGCTTGCCACTCACAAATGTACATTCCAACTTTATAGTATATAAATGTGCCTCAGTTTAATTCTCAGTTTATTGTATTATGCTTCTTTGTTGTCTCAATTTTAATAAGGTATTTATTGTGTATAATAATACTGAGTCTGTAACATGAATGAGACTTATATGGCTGTTTTATTTCTCGCTTTAAATAATGGTGAAACATTTTTAATAAATTATATATTACATTCCCATGTACTATATAGCCCATGCTCACCTTTAAAACACGTTTCACTAAGTTAGTATACACATTTTTTTTAGAAGTTGCATCATGGCCAATTATTAAAGATGCTGCAGATCTGTAGTTGCCACTAATTGGTAGAATCACTTGTCTTCAATGTCTCTTAGGACTTGGTCTTCAGAGATCATGCAGGGCATTAATGAAATGATCATCAAATATTGGTCTGCGCTTATTCCTTTCAACTTCAGTGGAAGTATGACTGACAAGAGTATAGTCATGTGTCAATATATCTCATTGATAAAAAGATTTATGTTCAAAATTCCTTCCTTATTTGTAGCTAGGGGCTCAGTTTTGGTACTGTTTGAAGAGCTGAAAAGCAGTACAGTGACAGAGTGACTCATGAATGGAAGTTAAATAGATTACAGTGGGTGATAATGCAGTGTGAAAAGGCTGGGTAAATATAACCCCCAGAAGGGAAATTTACTGTATTTTTTCCATGAAAGATCATCTGAGCTTTGTGTTTATCAGTCAGGAACGTAACAAGTTCTGGCTAGTTCCTGTGTTTTAGAAACTTTTCAGCTTGAAATTTTGATGCTTTATTTCCAAGCTCCTTGGAAGAATTTGATTTAAATTTTGACTTAATCTGGAATCTATTATAATTTCTTCAGAGAGAACAAAATCAGAACTTTCACTTCAATGCTGTAAAGTTTTCATTTTATGTTTTTTCATGAAGAAATCACACAATGAACATGTAACTCCGAAGTGTTACTTCTCAAAGCTGCAAAGCGCTTCACATCTGTCCTGACTTGCATAACCTACTCTTTGCATTGAAAAACCATCTTTAACGAATGAGCTGTTAAAATGTGTTGTATTCTGTAGTGAACGGTGTGGGCAAGGAAAGATTTTCAATTTCCATTTAGAGAACTCTAGCTTCCTCTGATTTATTGTCTTTCTTTATCTTTTAAATTTCATGTAATAAATCTCTGTGGCTGCTTTTAGAAAAACAGCTCACATACCCATTCCCTGCAATTTTATTTCCACGAGTCTCTGTGACTGTTTGCTTACAAACATCCTCTGTAGGCTTGAAACAAAAGAAACAAGTGGATTTCTGCACCATTGCTCACTTTTGTTAGAGTTCTTTTCCATCCAGGGTATATCCACTGCATTTATTTTTCTTCATGTGCTGTGGTACAGAAACACCCTTCCCAAGGGAAATTTTTCACTCTTCAGGGGAAAAGGACACTTGCATTATTGTGCACCTCTGAAAGCTGTTGCATTTATTGTCGCTTTCTCTTGCAGTGAGTTTTGTGTAATATCTTTGAATCCTCTTCGAATGGAGGGGCGAAGGACCTTAACTTGGCAGCTAGAAAATTGTGCTGTTTACAAATTCTCAGACATTATGTACAAGAAAATATAAAAAGCAAAAGCAAGCTCATACTGGGTGAATAATCACACTTGTCCTTCCTGTACAGTTGCCTGCGAATAACAAAATCCTCTATGTAGTCACACCCAGTAAAATGCTACTGTTTGTTCTTCCTCTTATGTTACAGATGTAATGGCCAAAATTCACATTCCAAGAAGCTTTTTAACCCTTTTTTTGGAAATAAACCAATTAAAGGTATTCCAGGTTCTTTGTGGTATAATAGAACACACTGTATACTGAGGCACGAATAACACCAATTTTGGAATCAGAGTTTCAGGGAATTATTGAAAAAACAATGTGGAAACAAGCTCTGAAGGTACCCGGGCTGAGCCATGCTCAGAGCAGGGACAGCTTCTGTCATAGGATTTTTCCACAGAAATTCTGAAAAATCTCTAAGGATAGAGACTCCACAAAACCTTCATATTAGCCAGGTTGTAAGTTCTGGAAACAAAAGCTCAGGATATTATCCCAGAGAAATATTTTGAAAATGTGTAATTAATTAATTCTCATGTGTACTGTGTATTATTTCTGGCATAATGTGTTTGATTTTTTTATAGAAATGTGTTGCATTACATTCCGTTGATGCTGCATAAAGGTAAATGCATGAAAAACATGAAGAGATGTGATCAGTGGTTGAGATAAGCTGGGAGAACAGGAGGCACCTGAGACCGTCACCCCTACCCAGCAGATGCATGATGTCTTGGCTGATTCTTCCTCTCCTCTCTGCTGAGCAAAGTTAGACTTAGATCTTACCTGAATGCAGGTTCTGTATTGCTTCAGTGATGGGCACAATCACTGGGCTCTGAGCAGGGTTATAAAAAGAGTCTATTTCTTTGTGCTTTAAAAATCAGCAGAAAAGGGAGTAACCTCTGCTGTTACATGATAATTTAATACTGGGGATAATAAAGGCACATTGATGAAAAACAATATATATGTAAGTAGTATTATGACAGCATTATGAAAAGAAATGTTGGATGAGAATGCAGATATATAATTATTTATTGTACTGAAGCAAGTAGAGATCTACACTTAATTATTTCATGGTTAAGAGAACAGTTTCAGCCAGAAAGTTTAAGGGAAGGTCATTCTGACCATACAGGCTCATGGTGCATTTACCTGAGGGGAAGAGAATAGAGGTTCAACTGAACAAAGACATTTACCTGTGAAATAAGTTTCCCTGTTCCTGAAAGGAGGACAATTCCCTGTCACTGCACAAGAAGCAGGCACAGCAGAGTTTGGAGAGCTTAGGAAAAGCAGCAAACTGCTGCCACCTCAGCATACCCATAAAGAGTGCACCTCCAATCCATATATACATACATATATATATATTTACATATATATTTTGTGTGCTCTGTAACCAGATTTCACAGCCCTCCTTTCACAGGAGTCCAGCAAGGATCACTTTGTAAATAATATCTTCCATGATAACAAAAAATTCCATTTGTTCACAGATCCCAATCCGCTGCAAACACTTCTCACAATCTCTGAGTACTCAAAACTCTTTCAGTACTTAAAGTACATTCCAGCCACTGTAAGTTATCCTTAAATATCACATGCAAATGTTTACATTTGTGGAAACTTAACTTTCTGCTTTTCTTTCTTCCTATCTTGGTCTCACAATGACCAAATTCTTGTGCAGTTTTTGGTAGAACTCATAACATCAACAGTTTTATTGTGAGCCCATGGCTAGAAAACCTGTTATAAATATTGCACTGATCACTACCTGCCCTTTGTGCTCCAGCATGCACGAGTGTCAAGTTAAGCTCAGCCTACCTGGCTGAGCTGGGCAGGACAGTGGTGGTTTTGTGTGGTTATTCATAGCGTGGGGTGCAGCTTCAGTGGGCAGTTTTTAATAATGTAATCCAAAAGTGAAAGGGTAATGTTTACCAAACCTGTTTCAAAATGGCTGATTAATCAAATAAATGGGTGTTTATTGCGGCTGTTGCTAGGTACTTACTGTTATTGAGATAATTGTATGACTCAGCTCAGCCAGACAAAGAGCTCTACTGTTGCCTTTAAAGTACCGACTGGCCAAGTTTGCATCTTATACCAGAGCAAGGGGAGAAACTTTGCTCTTACTTCTTAGCTTTTTCACAAAGCTAATCACTTAGTTTATTTATCCTCACATCATCCACTTTTACAGCCAGCACAAAGTGCCTTGTTGCCATAAAATCCAGAATCAAATACTGACCTTTCTGCTGAAATTCTTTGTCTGCAGCACAGCAGTGATGGGTTTTCATTAGTGACACCAAGGTGTGGGGACAGACCTTCCTTGTGTGTATTTTCAATCTAATATAATAAATAATATAATATAATATAATATAATATAATGTAATATAATATATTTATATAATATTTATATTTCCCTATCCTATCCTATCCTATCCTATCCTATCCTATCCTATCCTATCCTATCCTATTGTAATATTTGTGTCTTTTTTTCTATTAAACATCTGCATTGACCATAAAATCGTCACCATTCAAAGCACTTGTTTAGTGAATATCTGGGGCAAGTTTTGTGAGGATAGGTAATGTTTCATAAGATCTGGTGATAAACATGGAAACAGCTGACAAGCTTTCAGGCACACTAGCGCTGCTTCAGGTCAAGCTTGTTGCCTGAAAGCCTCTTTTTTCCAGCTAGTCATGTGGTTTTTTCCCAAGAAAAGCTATTGCCTCTCCCTGAAGTTCACACTGTGCAAATTCTTAACTCTCAGTAGTACAAAGACCAGGCTATGAATAATCAAGAGTACTTGATTAGGCAGGCTATTAATGGAGATTTTATAATAGAAATTGCATAATACAACTCATGCCTTGTAGTTTTCATCAAAAAAAATGGAAATTTTTTTTAAGACAACTGCTAATGTGTATAATGATAGAAAACTCTTCTCACTTCTCAGAGGAAAGCTTGGAGTATATTGAGTCTGATGTGTAGAAAGAGTTTTATATCTGCTGATTGGGGGAACACTAAGAACATATACCTGCCCTCCAATTAAACTCTCCCTTATAAATTTTCTTATTATTTTAAAGGATTACGCTTTTTCTCATTCCAAATAGCATGCCTGTGTTCTGCTGATGGTGGTTTGCATAGCTGAGTGAGTGATAAAGGATATTTAAAACCACAGGGATATATTTACTTCAAGACACCAGTCTCAAGTTGTACCAGTCCAGATTTGGAGTAATACTATCAGCATTAGTATTATAATCAGATTTACACTGATATATCTGAGAGGAGAGTTTAACCCTGGCTAGTCATATTCTGTAGCAGGTTTGTTGACTTTTTAAAATTTTCATCTAGATACATTATATATTATAATAAAGCAGTATTTTGCTTGCTCAAGATTGTACTTTGATTAGAAAATCTTCTGGTGTATGTCGGAGAGATTACAGCTTTTTAGCAACAAACACCTTCATTGTCTGGATATGCTCAACATATATTCAAAATGTTCCACTAACATTATCTTTACTGTAACAGCCAGGTATAAATGAGAAAATTAGGTCTTCCCTTTTAACAGATTCTGGAGGTTGATAGATCAAGGTCTGAACCAGGCTTTGAACCTGGAAGCAGGCTGTGTTTGAACTGCCTAACCCTTTCTTTTGATTTCTTGAATTAATGTTTTACTAGAAGAGTTTCACTGAAGCAAGAGAGTGATCCTGCTGCTGATCTAACACCTGTTATACTCCTAAATATGTTATTGAAAAAAAAGTAATGCCTCAGATGGATTTTTCGCTTTTACTGGTCAGGAGCATAAATCATATTAAGCATTTCCTGAAGTCTGGAGCCAGCCTCCCAGATGTGACACTTTCCTAATGGTCTTTGTGGATATCCAGAGTGAGAAAGCTGGGAAAAAATATCATCAAAATGAACCACTGTACAGAGGCAGGCTTATAAGAGATTAGTGAGTACTAAAGGACAGTAAGTGAAGCTTGGAGTAGAAATCCCCTCCCAAATTCTGCATGGGCCCCAGCAAGCAATAAGGAATAACATCACCCCAGCTCTCTCTGTCTACTCTCTCAAAAATTTAGGATATCACCTGTAACTGTGTTGTTACAGTAAAATCAAAAGTGAGCAATTCAGATCCATAGAAAAACCCTGTGAGACTTATCTATCAGCCAGAAGCAGCAAGGAGCTCAGCTGCTGCTGGCTGGTAGGGAGGTGGTTTACTCCCCAAGAATTCACATAGTAGGAATTCACAAGACTCTGCAGGTGCACAAAAATAGCCAGGATGAAATAATATAAACATGGGACTTGTGAGAGATAGGTCCTAAGCAACTGAAGTATCTGGCGTGGTGGTGTGTAACTCTTTTAGCCAATAAGCTGTAGTCCTAACCCTATATAAACTGTGTGCTTTGTGTAATAAAATGTCTTCACTATGAATCTCATAGATTGTGTGGAGTCCAGTTCCTCTGCCGTTTATTTTTAGTTTACTTTATAACTGTTATACTGGTACAATCAAACCCTAGTATTTTGTCTTGCATCATCACTTTGTGAAGTTGGGGTGGTATTGCTAGGATTGCTTCTTTTGGGATCGTTGGTGACAGTGAGACATAAAGCATGGTGGGTAAGCTAGAAGAGGGTCAAGATCCAAGGTTCAATGTTTATCTGATTTTTTTCTAGAGGGCAGAAGGACTTTTCAAGATGTTAGCTACCTCAAATGATTCAGGAGACTCTTTTGCAAGCATGTGTCAAGTGGCCACTGGTGGAAGATGATAATGGTGTTAATTCGAAAATAAGAGGCTGCAGCTCTTCATCGGGATGTCCCTTAACGTGTCTCAGAATTGGGCAGTTCAGTTCTCTGCTGAGAGGGCAGCAAGAGCCTTTCAAGGGTCTCTTATTCCATGTCCGTGTTGTGGGGAGCAGCAACCATGAGCTCCTCTCTCCCTGCAGCTTTGGGCAGGAGAGTAAATTTTGGTGTCCAATTATTTTACAGGCCAGATGCTAAAGATATATAACCCACACGCCCATTGGCTGCTAACAACATTTTTTGGCAATGTAATTTACTAGCAAGTTCAGTAGCAGCAACTTCCCTTCAAAACACTTCCCCTCAGGTAGAAATTTGGATTTTTAACTCAATTATTCTTGGGTTGTGGTTTTGTTGTTGTTTTTGTTTATTTTTTTTAAACCAGATTTTGATTACATTGCATCTTCACTGAAAACAGTGGGAAGCATATTTGGTGAAAGGGGTCTAGATACTGAAAATAGTCTTTTCAGACCCTTTAGGCTTGTGTAAAAATGACATATTTCAATTTATAGCTGATTTCTCTTCTAAATTCCCAAAGTAACCTTTGGGTTTGGGTTTTTTTGTTATTTATTTTTTCCCTGTTTTTTCTGTTTGCAAGTAAACAGACTGAAAGAAACTACTTTTTTTTCAAGAAAAGTTTCAGTTCTTGCAGCAAAATACTTGCATTCCCCTCCTATATAGCCCAGTCAGACCTTGCTTACAGACTGCAAACCCTCCAGGGATTAATTCTACCAGAAGACACTGATTCCTTTCATTCCTTTTACATTACCAGTTCGTTGGACAATGCTAAACAGAGTGGGAATGCTGTTCCACACCCTTGGTCCTCCTAATCTGCCATTTTCCCAAGGGAGAAACAGCCTGTTTGCCAGTGGTAGAAGCGCTGCCACCTTCAATCTGAGCAAGCACAACTGGCTGGACTGGTGAAATTGTTTTGGATTCAGGTTGCCTTGTAGCAGCCTCATTACGCCACACCTTGGCCATGTGCAATATGAACTGTCTTGATGAAGGACAGATTGTTTATTTTTGTTTTAACCCTGTAATCTGGTAATGTATTTGCACAGTTTCAGACAGTGGGTGAGAAGGAGGGATCCTATGAAGGGAAAGCTGTATCTGAACTTTACTGCTGCTGAATGACTTGTTTATTGAATGCATTTTCCAAGAAATTACAGGGGGCATAGGAAAATAAAGGTGAAAATATCTGGCATTTGGTGCCATTTGATTCATAAGATGAAGCTGGAAAGGCAATCCCTACTTTTCTCTTGAGGAAGTGTAGTATTTGTGTTGTTTGGCTTATATTTAGAACATTTATCATCCCATCCAAGAGTACAGACCAGCTTTCCACCGACACCTCTGTGCTGCAGGGAGCACCTGCACATGCAGTACACAGATCAGGGGCAGGATCAGTGCCTGGGAACAGCCTCAAGGAGGTCAAGTGTGTTCAGTCTGCCCCTTTCACACTCGTGAAGCACTGAACAACAGACCTGTGAGTGGAGACCCTCTGACTCTGCCTGAAGAGCCTGTCCAGATCTTCCTCCAGACAGAGCAAATAAATCAGGCATGTGGTCTTGATGGCATTGAAGGATTTCCTTACCTGCACCAGGACTTTTGCACATACTTCTCATACTACAGTGCAAAGGGATGCCCTGAGCTAACATATTTTGCAATATCCATGTCCTTCACTGGGACAGTGACTTCATTTATGGCCCTAAGCTGCTCTGTCTGGCTGCCCCTCATGTCTCCAGTTGCATCAGTTCAGCTTTGTTAACCCTCACCTGTGATTAACAGCCTGAGCTGCTGTTCAGAGTACATAGCACAGTGAACTGTGGGGTGAAGTTTGCAATATGTCCTCATTTCAACTTTAAAATATTAACCTCTTAAATAAAACCAGCTGCACAGAGCAATTAGCAGGCACTAAAATTAAAAATAAAAAGCTTAACAATTCAATTCGAGAAGCCTCTGAAGTGTCTGTGCTCTTCTCTGGGAACTACAGCCCTTATAAGTTCAGTAAATAAATGAGCTTTTTTTTCCCCCCCACATCTAGACACAAAAGAAATTTTCTTTCAAATATGAAGATTTAAAAATAAATATTAGAGAATCTGCATGCACAGAAGCACACATGTGCTTACACATGTTCCAATTAAGCTCCTAGGGCTGCAGCTATAGGCAGATAAATGTTGAAATTGGAGAGTCTGTTTTGCCTAAGAGATATGGGAAACACTTTTGGAAAGTGTTGAAGAGCATATAAGTTGCATGCTGGAGCAATGTAATGCCAAGGCACTTTCCTGTAGCAGAACTAATGTCACTTTATTCATAATGGCAGTGCTTGCAGTTTGCATTAAAGAGATTGGGGGTTTTTGAGGTAACTTGCAGGAGTAATGGAAAGAGAGTCTTCCCTGGGAATTTCACTGGATTTTTTTTCCCATCCAGAAGCAAACCCAATCCACTGATGCCTTCTGTTAGCAACGATGCTGAGACATCCTTATAAACTTTCAATTGATCACAGGGGGTTTTGAGATCCAGCTAGGACTTGACACTGCTGTTGCAAGCACTGCTGCTTCTGCATCTCCTTTGCTGTGGAGGTATCACCCCATTCTGACCACTGAAGCCTGGCCAAGGACATTGGAGACAAAGCTGTCTGCCAGTTTTCCACTACACCTCAGTGTGTGTTCAATGATGGAGAATTTTGGGGGTGGATATGGGGGGGGGTTGGATATGCTGGTCCTCCCCCTCTTTCTTTCCTTCTCAGTTTTCTGTTTTCTTAGATTAAAAATAGGAATGGTGGTCTTAAGCAGATAACCAGGGAAGAGTAAAAATTGGGTGAGTATACACATGCTTCTCCAAGTACTTTCCCAGCCGCCAGCTACTTCAAAATCACGAATTTTCTGAGCCTATTCAGCAAAGCACTATTTCAAGCCTCTCCTTGAAGCTGCATAGCACATCAGCACATCCAACAAACTCAGAGTGATGAAATTCTCCTGGAAAAGTTGTTTCTCAATCCAGACTGGCCAGACTCAGGTACCAGAAGTTCCTCACATAAGTATGCACACACCTGGGAAACCAAATAACATCTCCCTCTTGATGGCAACTGGCACTTACCAATTTCCATACAATGAGCCTGAGGGTTGAAAACAAGCTGCCATTTGCTGGGGAATGTCCAGTCCATTGCCTGGCCTCAGCAGGGCACCAGGGCTTTACCTCTTCCCCAGAAGCAACCACAGAAGGCTCCCAGCTAGTGCTCCACAGCCCTGAGTCCTCTGAGCTCTCCAAATCTGCTGTTTGCTCTCCTAAACTACCTCCACCCCTTCGGTTTATGCTTGGTGACTCATGATGAACCTGCATCCCCTCCTGCCAGTCTTGCAACCTCAGCTCTGGGCACAGTCTCAGGTCAGTCTGCAACAGCCCTGCCCTGCAAAGGGATGAGCCATGTTTTGGCAGAGGCCTTGTTGCAGCAGACCCTCACAAGCAGGGAGCTCCCATCTCTACCTCTTCCCGTGTTTTATTTCTTCCCCATGCTCCTTTGCCCCATAGCTGCAGGCTACAATTACTAATAGTAACTCATAAAGTGGCAGAGCAGCTCCAGATGAACCAAGTCAACCCAAAAAGCAACGGTTTAAGAACTGGCAAAAACCAATTGTCCAAGAGCAGCCTGAAAGCAATTATACTCCAGCTAACATTACCCCTCCGCATAAACAACTCCTCCTGACCTCTCCAGGCCTTTGATTTGCTCTGTTTGAGAAGCTGTGCTGCTGCTGTCCCCCTGGCAGGTCTCACCTTTCTCTCTCTGTGCAGCTATCCGGGCTGGGACTGCACCTCTGCCCACACCAGCTCACCTGGAACAAGTGACCTGAACAGTATTTGCTCTCCCATGGGCTCCTCGCAGCTTTATGTGATGGCATCAGGCAGGCTCCTCACAGTGCTCTGCAGTGTCCCTTCAATACTCTTTGTATTATTTTTACCTTTTCCATGGAGATTATAAATGTACAAATAGTGTCTTGAAGCTTTAAATGTTTCTGTTTGGTATCTAAAAAGAGGAGCTTTCCTGATTTTTCCCAAGAAAGATGTAGAAGTGGAAGGGGCCACTCAGCAGGTAGTTGAACGAGGTGCTTTTAAGGCAAAAAAAGCCCAGCCCTTTCCTACTGACCTTGTAGATGTTAAGCCTTCACATGTTTCAAACAAGTAGCTGAACCAATTCATACAAGACAAAAGCCCAAGTGGGTATGAAATGCAAAGTCCCTCCCTCTGGTGCAGAAGGCCCCATGCCACAAGTGAGAGTTGCTGGGAAACCACTGTGGACAGGCTGGCCATGTGTTTGCCCCAGTCCCATGGCCTGCCTTGAGCAGATGGGACAGGACGCTGTGCTGGGTGGATGTCTGATCCCATCTAGTTGTGTGCAGCCACCCTTGTCCTCTCTTGTGGTGTGCAGTATGACTGTGGGGGCAAAAACTGTAGCTGATTTTACATGATAATGAATGTAGTTGTGAGGGAAATTGCATAATGTCATGATTCCAGCTCAACCTCCTGGGTTTGCTTATATTTTAGGCTCCTTCCAGCCCTTTCCTTCTCACTTTAGGCACAGCCCTTACCTTTCCCAAGTGTCAGATTTGAAGGTCTGATCCATATCATGTCAAATAAAAGCTCAAATCCCCTTTTCTTCAAAAGCAGGGCCACAAGTGAAACACCTGTGTTTTGTCTGGATTCAACCCCAGAGTCTTGCTGAGATGAAATACCTGGAATTTGGCCCACATGGTTTAAAAATCTCAGTAGCCTTGAGGAAAGTGAGGAGGAAACATCTGATTTTTGACAAAAGTATATTCTGAGAACAAACTTCATGTTTTAGTTGAAGTCCATGCAGTTATCCCTATTGTGGGTGAATCATAATAAATCATTTATCCTAATTGTACTTATGACATAAGAAAAGAAAATGCTTACAAAATATGGGAAATGCAAAAGAGATTTCTGCATATACTTATGCTCTGTAAGAATGAACCAGCATTGTTCCGGTCCCCAGTAAATACTTGGAGCACTTTATAAACACAAGAAGGTTTGGGAGTTAATGAGAACACAATACCTGGGTGTTGCAAAGCATTTGTACTAATTAGATGAGCATCCTTTACCCAAACACAAGGACAAAATGTCACATGAAGGAAGTAGTGATGAAAATATTCAAATGAATGCCTACATTTAAATGTTTCATCTATAGTAAGAACCAAAGTCTGTAGTTTGGTCTTCAGAAAAAATGTCAAAAAGCAGTGCTGTTGTCAAGCATGTTTGAAATTCAGAACACTGTTTAAATACCTCGCTGTGGAATTCAGAGTCTAGTTAAGGTCTTGCTATTGATGTCTCACCTGGTAAATATTTGAGGAATTTACTATAAATATTTTTTTTCACATTTTTTCTCAGTGGAGTAGAAATCAACAACTCCTGTGAATTTTTAAAGGCAGATGTGTGTTACTCCCTGCTGCACAGTATATAGGAACTCCAGCTACTTTATAGAAATATACAGAAACTATCGAGACTTGCATATGAGCTGTTGCTATTTAATGCTAAAACATGTCAGTTAGGTGTTAATGTTCTGATCTTGCAAATATTTATGCCAATAAATAGCTTGATTCAATAGGGAAACCTTGCTTACATGTGTGACATTTGTTACAATCACAAATATGAGCAGGACTGAGGTTTCATCTCATAAACTTTCACTCGCTAAAATTAAAATACATAAAAGGCCAAACTATTATTACCACTATACATTTTGACTATATCTTTTGGATATTTTTTCCCATAGGGCACTATCCATAATTTACTGGCTTGTTATTGGAGTTATTGTGCTGCAACCAGGTATCAGGACTGTTTGTACCTTCTACATGAAGGAATACAAGATCAGGCATCTGACTCAGTCTCCCTTGTGTTTCACTGCAGCTGCCCAGAACTGATCTGGAATCTCAACAGCAGAAGTCTTTTCACCAGGAAATGTCAAAACACAAAATCCAGTATTTTTTTCAGAAATATATTGGGTTTTATCAAACCCACTTTGAGAGCTGCTTTTAAAAATTAAAAAACAGAAAAAATTCTGATTAAATTTAGAGAAACTTGCTGCAGACTAGTAGAGCAGACAAGCATCTGCCAGCTTTCAGGAGCCCTATTTCCATTAACTGGGTTGGCTCAGGCAGGGTAGAGACTTAAACCTTATTCTCACACATATGCAGCCTGTTTGGTTTACCTTACTTTTCTCTACCCTTTTTGGCCAGTCCCAAGGGTGGTGAGTACTTCTGACACATTAGTACATGCTGGGAAGTACAGCAAAAGCATCCAGCACTGCAAGCTCTTTAGAAGGGCAGCAGCACCACACTGCGAGTACATCCATGCCCTGGGATTGCACCTAACCTCTGACCAGTAATGCAGCTAAAGAACAAAATTATACAAAATGCAAGACATCAATAAAAACGTTTTACATGCTGGGAACTCTTTGTAAAATGGTGACCTTTTGTTTTTCAATGGGAATCTATCCAGCTGCTTACCAGGTTATTACAGGATCAGAGTTGCATCATTTCCAAGTACACTACAGAGAGCACCAATATAAAGGCATCAGAACAATGAAAGATGGCTGTGACAATTATTGTGTGGGATGTAGCTCTTGCCTTATTAAGAAATCTGTTTCCCACTCCTTTAAGGCAACCTGAGTATGCTTTCAGAAGTCTTTCTTCATTCCCTGGCAGGACAACGATTACAAGGCTTTTAGAAAACACCCTGAGATAGGAGAACTCTTTTTAAACTATTTAGGGCCTATTTCAGTCCCTGGTAAAAAATTGTTTTAGGTAAAGACAACATAAAACCAGATCAGCAGGAAATTCTTGTCAAGGTCTAAGAAACAAACAACTGCTGCACAGAGCATCCTAACTTCAAACACCTTAATGCAATAATTTGTTTTTAATCATCCATGAGATGGAAAATATGAGGAAAATGTAATATAAATGTCCAAGAATAACAGCGGTTAGTTCTTTGGATTTAAAATCAAAGGCGGTTTCCATGCTGTTGAAGGATTCCATAGCAGTGGGCCTGGGGGAACTCAGGGTGTGGTAGCCTTCCATCTGCTGAAGACAGGAATAAGTTGCACTTGTCCTCCTAATATCCTGCTGCAGTTCCACACACCAGGATCGCACTGCAAGGAGCTATGCTAGTGGGGCTAGTGTGGCTCCATGCACCCAGGAGCTGCTCCTTGGGGGTGAGAGAGCCTGATTTGAACCATTCATCCCATTGAGGTCCTTCCCTAGTGCCAAAGTTTCTCTCCAGAGATGCCTTGCAGCAGGCTCACCTGTATCCTTTTAAGTGTCAGCAGGCCCTGGCATGGTGCTGCCACTGGTACCCTGATGAGCAATCAGAGAGGAAGTAAGTGTAGAGACAAAGTAGTTACAGGTCCACCTTGGAAAGATATGTCTTATTTCCATGGTGATAAAAATACAATGCTTCTACCCCTTTGCAGGGACTCTCAAGCCTGGTTTGGGATAGAAAGGAAATAAATTTTTATCGTGGGGAAATGGAACACAGAAAATCTCCTACGCACCTGTCTGCTTCTTGTGGTGCCTAAATACCTTTGAAAGTCCCGCCTTGAGTGCCAAAGCGATGATGGATCACACAGTATTTCCTTTTTATTATTGCACTGCATCCTTTAGGCCTCACATTAACATAATTAGGGCCATATGGCACCAGAATCTCTGTTGGTTCAAATTGATGAAGTTCCTTTGAAGTCAGAGAGCCTGTGCCAGTTTATACCTGCTGAAGACTTGGTTTATGGTCTGGGAAATAAGAGGGAGAGGCAGGGGGAAAGAGACCCAGTCACTTTTTGTAGTTAATTAAGAACTACATAGATGTATTTGTGCCCTGCTGCTGCTGTCCACCAGCATCAGTGCCTAACGTGCCTTCATGGCTGTAATACCCTTTGCATGGTTACCTCTCACTGTCAGCTGCTGTGCCTCTCTTTGTGACTCAGAGTGTTTCAGTGGCTGTAGGTAAAACTGCATGCAGTGAGTCAGATCCAGTCACCCACCTCTGGATAGCAATCAAAAATATCCCATTCTCATTCACTTAGAGACAAAGGAGACATAAAACTGCCTGACTGACTGTAGTCTCTGTGCAAAGAAATTAAACTCCCAGTTTTTTTCCTTGAATTCATTGTGAAAATGTTTGACAGTTATAAGTATATAAATTCTTATAAATGTATCTGCTGGTTAATAACAAAAAGAAATCAAAACATAGAGGAAGTAAGTAATGCAAATCCAAAGCATAAGGCCATGGAATTAGAAGTCAGGGAGCAAAGAAATACTGTGATGGGATGAAACGTTAAAGTCCAGGACCAAAATTTACACTCCTGAATCCTTAGTCAAGGCACCCAGATAAAAGTAACTTATACCGTCAGGAATGTTGTTATGAACAAATACAACTAGAGTCACTGAAAGCTCTGAGCTGTCAGTACCTGGGAAACTCTGGTAATTGGCAGCCTGGAACATAGGGTCATGTCTTTGGGGTAACTGAAATATGGGTTTGTGCAAACATTCTGCCAAATTCTGGTAATGATCCTAAAATGATGTTTCAATTCCAACCCCTTCCCAGTTTTGAGGTGCTCTGTATTACATCTAACCAAGGCTGGACTCGTGTGGGTCAGACATTCACATCCTACAGCCAGGGGCTGGCTGTCCCCAACCCCCTACCCCAACTCATACTGGGGCTCAGACTCATCCTGGGAGGCAGCAGCCCAGGTCGCCACTGCACACATGAACTGCATTCCTGGAAGTTCCCCAACAGCCTCACTTAGCACAAAATGGGCCTAATAAAAAGTTTTCTGTTTTACAGTGTTGTAGCTCATCTGGAGTATAGGATAACCTGAGTGCTTAGCTGTGGACAGCAAATATCCAGTCTAAGTCTGGAGCACAAACATGCCTTGGCCTCTTTGAAAATGCCACTCTGTGCCTACCAACTGAGTCACTCTGTGGCCACTGCCTTTTAAATAATCCAATAATACGATCATAGAATATGCTGAGTTGGAAGGGACCCATCAGGATCATTGAGTTCAACTCTACATGACGGAAAGCAAACTTTTGGTCTCAGAAGATTCTTGAGAGGTGTAGCAAAGGAGGTCTGAGACTGCACTGCCTATCTGCTTTTTCCAGCTCCCTCCGTTTGCCTAAGAACATGTATTGCTACTTCATGCAGCACATGCTCTTCCTGTATCCTTGAGTGAGAACAGCAGCATTGTGACCTCTCTGTGTCCTCAGGCACTAAGATTTGACTGAGAGTATTTATATCACAGACATACACCACAGTGGAAGACATCCCTTCTCATGGCAAGGAGGTTGGATCTAGATGATCTCTGAGGTCCCTTCCAACTCAAACGATTCTATGATTCTATGATTTAATCAGATCTAAAGGCAACTCCTGAGAAAAGGGAGACTATCGGCTCTTTCTGTATGCCAGCAGGAGGGAGCACCAGCATGACAAGGTACAGAGGTGCCTGGCAGAGTCCTTGACAGCCAGACACAGAGTGCCAGATGCTTCTGGAGCAGGGGATGCTCTACAGGGGGTTGTGTTTGCTCTAGGTATAGCTGATTTTCTAGATCACATCTGCTCTTAATCTTATGCTACTATGCATAGTTAAATATTTCACAGTGCTTTTATCAGCCAGCTCTCAGCTGGGACTGAGAGCTGGTTATTCAGAGGAATTTCCTGCATTTAAATTAGATTGTCACAGGGCAGCAAGGGTTCATCTCAGATCACAGCTTCAGCACATGAGGACTCCTTCCACATCTCGCTGGATGGCAGACAGATCTTATGTGGCCACTGCCCCTTGGAAGCAATGATGAAAATCAACAATCTTTTCTAAGATGTTCAGGTAACCAACACAGTGTTAAGCTTTGATCAGACCAAAGAATGTGGATTTAGACGAGACCATAACTTGGACTATTACCAGTGTGAGGAATTTCCTTCACAAAAAGAAATTTAAAAAAACCTTCCTTATCTCATATCTCATCAATGCAAATCAAACTAATAAAAATACAGAAACATTGTACCATTGAGATGAAAGATTGCAAAAGAACTTGTGAAGATTTCTAATTAGAGGAGAAGTGTAGGTCATCTGGGATGGCTGTTTAGAGTCGTCACATGAAATTGGCTCCTTCAGTCCCTCATTCACAAGAAGAGGGGAAGCTGTGGCTCAGGGGGCTTGGTGGACTGAGGCACAGTACCTTCCTCCATCCTCTGTATCTCTGTGATGCAAAGAAAGTAGAGAACCATGTCCTGAGGAGTTTGGTACACCTTGCTGAGGTAAATAGCAACACATAGACTAATTATCAAACTGTAGTGACTGTTTAACCCTAAAACTCAACAACTGATTCCTTGTCTTCTGCATATGCAGCAATATTGGTGAGGAGGTTGAATTCTTAACACTTTTTTACTATCCCAGTTTAGAAAATCTTAGCTTATCTTCAATGTTTTGGTGTTGATGCTACTGTTTTAATGTGGTTACATAACTCACAGCAATTAAAACCATTTCATTAAACTTGTTTTACAGGTTACATATCACTTTATACTTTACAAGTGCCTTCCATCAAATAGTCTTTGTACTTTTGGTAAGCATTCAGTATATCCCATGCCTCTCCATCAAGGTCTGGCAGAAGCGTCGCAGCCAAATTGATTTGGCAGAGCAGAGTCAAACACCTGCAGGTGCTGGAAGAGGTCAAGTAGACTGTTTTGGGGAGCTCAAAACTGCATAATTCAGACCTCTTTAGCCCTGTCCCAAACCAGCAGAGAGTTGAGATAGTGGAAGATATTGAGCTCTGACCTTCAAAAGGCTGTGTGTATTCAGGTTTCAGAGTAGGGCACTTCCCTGGACACGGATGAGTAGCAGAATAGGGGTAATGCTGCTTAAAATGTCGGTGTTGAAGAAACTGGGAGTGAAAGCTCAACCCTTCCCTCTCCTCCTTTGAGGAGTCTCAAATTTGGAGCAACTCACTGCTGTCAAGCAGGAGATGTTCAGCTGGAAGCAGGAGGAAATGGTCCAGCAGCCGTTGGACACTGCAGAACACACCACTGCAGGTGAAAAAACCTGGGTTCACCTTCCTGGTTGAGCTTGATGTTTTGCTTAATGCTGGGATGACACAAAATTCTCCTGGAAATGGGAAGACAGGAGTTTCCATCTGCCCATGGTGAGAACAAGGTCAGACCTAAGCTGGTTACCCCCTGCTGGGTGTGCTGCTAGCCCCTTCCCAAGCTGTGGTGTTTCTGCACTCAGTCAAGTGTTGAGGAAGCCACTGATGCTGTGGTGTGGCTTCTCTGAACTGTCTCTGGCCTTTGTGCCTTGTGTTAGGGGCAGACAATGAGTAGCCCCTTAGTAGACCATGGCTTAAGAGAGGGCTACTAAGCAAGAAGAGGGAAACCAGGACATGGCATGAGAAATGGTTGACAATAAGAAATAATGAGCATGTAGGTAACCATATTCATAATCCCATATAAAGCTATTCCTGTCTGATAAAGGAACAACTATATCCTGGAGCATATCACCGTGTTGGTGCCTGTGCCAGGCTGGTAGCACTGGCCACTCCCTGCCAGTTCATCACACCCTGGCTCTTCCCGAGTCTGTCACAGACACCAACTCCAGCAGTCCCAACCTTTCCCTGTGATGTTTGATCTTGTCCCCATTGTCCTTTTCTGTCTTACACCTGCTAAAAATTAGTACCTGAGTGTTTCTGAAGTGCATCAAGTCCCAGCAGTATCCACCTCCAGGTGACCAGAAATCCCAAATATAAACTCCTGAAACCTGTTTTTGCTTGAGTCCAAGCACACCCAGCTTGTCACTATTGACTCTTAGCATAATTTGTTCGTCCTGCTCCTCAGTCCTGCTCACTGCCATCTAACTTTAGCACTAGGCAGAGGTGCACAAGGTTGGAGCACAGCCACCTTTGCTTCCTCAGGGAAGAATGATGGGAGGGGAAACTGTCAAACATCTTTGGATCTCATATCCCTGGTATAAGGCTATTAACTGACTTGGCAGGAGTAGCATAAGGCTTAATTAATTGCTGTTTGTAAAGAGCATAGAGATAATTTGAAGTGCAAGACAATGTATTAAGCTGAAAAATTAGTCTAATTAAATGCTTGAAATTGTGATTAGATACCTAACACTATCAGAACAGAGGCTTTATATCAATATTTTAATGTGAGTGCAGTTAAAGTTTGGTTGTCTGTTTTTAAAAATATTGCCATAAATTTAATTATGGGCTAGTTAATTACCTTATCCCCATTAAAAATAATCATGTGATAAAATAATGTTGGTTTTTCCATGTCCTTCACACACATGTGACTAACAATGGTCTTTCTTTCAAAAAAATTAATGCCTGAGCCAAAACCTCAGGAAAAGATGCATCCTTTTTTTCCAAAATCATCTTCCAAAGGACTATTATGCTAACTATATTAGCCTAACTTCACTCCACTAGGAAGTAGTATGGACAGAGGTGTTAACTCTCCATCCAGACAGATCCAGAGTTTTCTGGGATGAGGGTTCATGATGCACAGCCAAACCAATAACAGGGCCTCATGAAAAATGTACTCCCGTTCCCCTTTCCCATCGTCTTCCACTATTCCCTTGGATAAGTAACAGTACTCTGACCTCATTGAGAGCCAGTTTGTGATGCTAAACCACAGGTGCAATAACCCTAAAATATGAGGAATAATTTCTGGGGGACTGAGTCCTTGAATCAGCTTACTGTGGAGCAAGGTGAGTGGCAGAGCAGAGGAGAGGCGGCGAGAGACTGTGCAGCCAAGGATGGAGGAAAAAGCCAAGCAGCACCATTGTTTTAAACACCAACTACTTCCAAACCAGGTTTATTTGTAACATAAAGCCATGCTATTGGAGACAAAGGTGAGTCAGTAACCACCACAGCACATTACAGTCAAGAAAAGAGAAAATGGCAACACAGACTGGTTGTGATCAGAAATGTGGCTGATCTCGGTGACCTGCTGTGATATAGATTTGCCATGGACAGTAGCCAGGCACAAGAACAGCTCCACTGAAAGCTCCCTCCTGTTTCCCTGTCCATGCAGTACCATACAGAAGTAGGTCAACAGCCTTTGTTTGATGAAGCTGCTCAGACGTGAACCTACACCACACAATAGAAAACATTCGTACAAACTCCAGCCCAAGGCTTGGCCAGTTTATAATCATGTTGTCAACAGGGACCAAAAATGGACATTAAGAAAGATGCAAACATACCATGACACTTGTCTCATGTACTGTCAGCCCCCCCCTCTCCCCCCTCCCCCCATGCCCATAGCTTAGGGCCTGAGGCAGAGCCCCTAAAGAAGCATTACATTCTGTGAGTTTTCAATTTGCATCTCTTTGTTTTCATCTTGTAGTGACAGTAAAAGCAGGCAGTTCTTCTCAGCTGTCCCTCTTCATGATTTTACAGACCTGTATCTCAAAGTCCTCAGTTGCCTCCCCTGGCAGATGAATTGAGGCACACATGGGTCTTCCTTATGTTGTGATCATCCTCTGCCTCCTCTTCTCCCTGCTGGCCTTCTTGTGTATTCCTTTTCTGTGTGGGGGAACCTGGATCTTTAACAGATGGGAGAAAGGGCAATATTCTGCAAGGTGTAAGAGGATAAGCAGGACTTAAAAAGAGGAAAGCCAATACCATAAACATAATGGTCACTCAACTTCCAGAACTGATGTAAACGAGAAAACCAGGGATCCTATACATGTTCCTTTTCTGTATCAAGGTCTATCAGTGAGCTATCCTTCAATCTTGAAGGGAAAACTCCTGTTAGCTTTTTCCTGGTATAAGACTATTTAAGGAAAATTGTACTGCTTCTTTTATTAGCCAAATACTTTGAAGACTTTCCATACAGTCAGGATTAGTCACTACAGATGCATCCCATTTACAGTGCTCTTAGAGCTGCACACCATGCCCACTGTATGACCTCTAAGGGAATTGCTTAAAACATATTTAAGTGACCTACAAGCTGAAGTCCGTTTTAAGTGGTACTCCATATGCTTACGGTCAGATCTTTTAAGGACCTAAAGGTGAAGGCAGGAGTTCACTAGAATTTTAATTTTAGGCTCACATGTACATCACAACCTAAGGGCTACAGAAAACTGCCCTAGAGCAGAAAGACCCATAAAAGTCAGATTACACCCCTGAGATTCTGTAGGAATTTGGAAATCACAGGCTATGATTTGTCTTTGTATTTTTACTTTTCTTGTCATTTTCATCCCATCATTTTCATTCTATAAGAAGAAGCAAAAATACAGGTAATAGGACATTTAAGAGAGAGAAGTAAGACACACTGAGCAAAAGCATTGCCAGGGAAAAAAGGAAATATCAGTACTCTTATGCAAGGCCTCAATAAGACCTCATTTGATCATCCTAAGGTTGGGAAAGAAGGATTAAAGTTGGAACAAGCTCAGAAAAGAGTAGCTTGAATGGCTGGAAGAACAGGGAGTCTATTAGACATGGAGAAACCAAAACACCTTGGCTCCTTAACCGATCACATCAAAGACTGTTTTGTATAATATAATATGTTTTGTTATACAGCACAGGAGCACATGTGAAGCATGGAAAAGATGCTTAAGGAAAAGCAAAATGTTGGTGCAGCAAATTATTTATAAGCTAGCCATGAATAAGTTTAGGCTGAAAATTGGAAGTAAGTTTCTTCCAGAGGAATGACATTCTCTGAGCCTTTCCCAGGGAAACAAACAATCCAGTCACTTCTAAGCTTAAACAGTTTGTGAAAGGGATTATATCATAAGGCCACAAGATGATATCACAGCAAGTCTCTGCCAGTCCTATTTGCCAACATCCTTACACCCAGATAGAGCTGAGCCAGACATGAACAGGCAACTTGGCACAGGGACCAGACTGCATAACTTCCTTGTAAAATTGCAATCAGAAAGCTCCTTTTGGGAGAGCCACAGAAGAAAGTGAAAACATTCAGTAAGTACTTCTGTACTGGCAAGAAAGGGAACAGTGTGTTTCTATGTCTTCCCAGTCCATTAACTGCACAATGGTGAACATGTGGGACAATCAGAGGTTCTAGGTAACCTGAACTCTAGAACCATGGAAGAGTTAGGGTAGGGAGAGCCAGCACACTGATAATAAACATTGGAAAAGCCGTAAAGTTCAAGAAGGCTGAAAATGGGCCCATGTGAAGGTAGTAACATGTGAATATTTGAATAATGATAGGCCAGGTATCCTGCCAGTCTCAGACAAGGCAACAGGAATAATTCCATTAGCTTAGCAAGATTCATTTTGCAAAGAAGGCAACAATAAGAAGATAACTGACACGTGGTTCACTGTCTTATTCAGACTAGTTTGATTTAATTATATGGGGAGACTGCAGAGCTGAGTGGGGATGGTAAACAGGGCTTTTCAGAGCTTGGTACTCCTGTAGCATTGCAATTAAAAAGACCTGCATACACTGCCAGTAAACTACACATTAATTGGACCTTGAACATGCTAATTGATAGGTATCAAACAGTGATGTCGATGAGGAATTATCTAATGATGAACTGCAGGGATCAGTGTATACTCAGTGCTAGTCAACATTTTCTGCACTGTTCTGGGAGCAAATATAAAACACACTGCAAGATAACTTGCTGTAGGTGACGCAAAGTTTGACAGGATGATAAATAATGATGAAGATAAGGCTGTCATCCAGAATCATCTGGAGAAAGAGCTAAATTAAGCCAATTGGAAAACCTGTGTCTCCAATTAGAGAGGTAGAAAATGACAGATTTCATATCAAAGAGAGCTGACCATCTGCAGAGTGAGGCTGCCTCTGAAAATCTGCAATACTGGAAGGATTGAGGGAGCCTTTCTGATAAACAACACAATGTGAGCTTCCACAGTGACAGGAGAGGATAAAGCAATTTTTGTCTGTAAAAGCAAGGAGCTTGTTTAGCAGAAGCAGAGAAGGCTTCTAATTGCCTAAAGATGATCCTTGAAAAATTTTTGCAGTTTTGGTGTCCTTTTTAAAGTACTCTGGCAAACTGGAGAAGTCAAGAAAAGTGTCATGGGAATTACTTGAGTGAAATCCTTCCAATGAAAAATACAGACTCAAACTCTTCAAATTATCAAAAACAAGAGTGAAACGAGTTTGACTACAGTATATGCATTTGTTTTTCATAACTGAAATCTGAAAAATAAGAGACACTAAAAGCCATGACTGCACATTGTACACACTGTAATCAGGTGAATTTTGAGGAAACAAAAGGCCCATTTCTAACAGCACGTGCTGCAGTCTTGGAAATCAAAACCTGTGGTGTATGCACTTGGTGGGCACTGCACACCTCAGCGATCCCACGCAAGCTGCAGGGCTCCAAGGAGGGTAAGTGTGTAGTTCCATTAACTTCTAATTTCCTACTGCAGTTTGGAGAGTATTGCTGCTGTGTATAATGGGACAGGAGCTTTGACTGGACTGCTGATGGATGGTGTGGGATATGCTTGACCCGTGGTGTGTGTGATGCCTCTGATCATGTACCCCTCACACACTTGTGAAATTGGACTTACTTCTAGCTGCAAACAGCTGTGGGATGCAAAGAAACAATTTGTGAGTTGGGTCAAATAGCAGGAAAATACGTAACAGTAGTAATTGAGTCTGACAGCACAACACTCCAAACGTTGATGAATTCAAGCTTTTTAAAGTTTGGGCCCAACATCCTCATTTACAGCCAGAGCTTGGGGCTGATCGAAATCTGGCATTTTGTGCTCCTGGAGTGCTGTGGGCATCCCTCTCAGCCACCACAGCGGCAGCAGAAACTGTTTGGTCCCATCCTGGCCCAGCCCCGTTATGGGAGGCTTGTGTCAGGTCTGCCTCTTGTGTGAGTGATCTCTAACCAGCCCCAAGATAGTCAGGCTAAGAGTATTTAAACAGAAACTGTAACTTCAGGTGGAATAGCAAGGCAAGTAGGTATAGGAGAGCCTGCTCTGGCAGCTCTGGGAGGGTTGGCACTAACCACGGGATGCCAGGATGCTGGAGGGCACTTGGCAGCAGTGTTTTCAGCAAATCCCCAGCACAGGAAGGGGATGGCCTTGCACAGGCTGGCTGTGAAACCAGAAGGCAATTATGGAGGTTGAGCAAAAGCCCCTGGCCAGCACTTCACCAGCTTTTGTTTAATTTAACTGTGAAACGGTCTTTCAGGAAACCAGGATTCTCAAAAGCCCAATGTAAGCACAGAGAAAGACACTGATAACACAGGAATTTGATAGATCCCAGTGAAGACATTTTTCCAGGAATCATTTGGAGTCTGGATGTGTAAACAGAGCAATGGGCGGGCCTGAGGCTGAGGAGCAGAGACACCCAGCTCTGAAGCTGCAGGAAAGGCAGGCAGACAGCCTGTGAAATCAAAGCCATGTGTTGCTGGGCAGAGAGTGCAGGAGAGAAAACCTGGGAATAGCTCACATAGTTTGGGAACTGTGATTCAGACAAAGCCAGTTGTGCATGAATAGTAACTTGCTGCTCCTGTCTTCAGGAAAGTAGGGCTTTGTACTTTCTCGCAGCAGAGCGGCTGGTATGACAATGTTTGAACCCATCTTCACCCTTCTCCATGTAACTGGGAGAAAATTTTCTCCCTTTTGCAAAATTCTGAACTTTAGTGAGCTGCTTGGGTTAAAAAGTTCAAGAGAGGTTTGAGAGCTTTAAGTGCGTGTGTGTGTGTGTGTGTGTGTGTGTGTGTGTGTGTGTGTGTGAGAGAGAGAGAGAGAGAGAGAGAGAGTTTAAGCACCTCACATTATCCTTCAGCTTCCAATTGAGGGCAGCAACTTTCTCTGCAATGTCAGCAGCCTGACTGGAAGAGCATGTTTCTAATGAGAGAAATGCAAAGTATAGCCAGAGAGAATTTAGGAGATAGACTAGAAAAAGACAACTTCAAAATATTGTTAGAAATGAGCTCATTAAATGTGCTTGTTTTGATCTCTTCATTCCACACAGTACAAAGGGTCCACCGGCTGCATATCAAGGGGGCTGAAAAGATCAATTCCTATCAAGGACATCAGCAGAGGTACGTAAGGATACAGGTGTCTTGTTTCACTTGTGTTTTTTTAATCTTCTGCCTATGACTGCATTTCATTTTAAACTTCGAACCCAAGAGCCGAGGTGTGCTGAGTGACAGATGTTGGAAGGCAAAGAACAGACAGGCAGAAGGGCCTCGGATGTCACAGTATGTAAATACGGGCCATGGAACATAAACATGGGAGAATGGCAGGGTCATGGGCAGTAAACATGGGCTGTGCAAGGAGATCCTGTATAAACATGGTATGTCTAGCAGGACATTCTCTGAACACAGGGGTTTGATAGAAAGAGTAAAGGAGTTAGGTCCCTTCTCCTTGGAGAAGAGAGGGCTCATATGAAATCTCATGACAGCGTGCCAGTACTTATAGGGTGGCTACAAAGAGAATGGAGAGTGTCTCCTCACAAGAGAAACACAGGACATGAACGACCCATACAGAGAGAGTCTGGGAAGGAGGATGCTAATGCATGTGAGAACAGAGTAGATCAGGACACAAGACAAGAGCAGAACTCTGGAAGACAGAGATTTGGGAAAGTACCCCCCTGCTTATCAACATAGCAGTAACTGCATGGCAGATGTAACACACATTATAGCACAGGGACGAAGCCTCGGCCCTCAGATCCTGTATGGGTAAAGAAGGTATGAAAAGCATCCATTCCTTCTTGAAGATGTGTTTATTATTTGGCCATAACAAGCAGCATGAGACAGGCTGCCTTTCCACAGGAAGTGAGACATTTTGGAGAAAAAGTCAATATGGACATAAAGGAGTAAAACTGGAGAAAAATGTTCTGTGAAGAAAAATGAACACTGTTAACTCGGTTATTGGTGCTTTACTGGTTAAACTGGAATGAATCTCATGTGCTTCTGCTTTTATCTCATTGTTTCCACTGGATTTCATAGGGCTGAGCGTGGGAATCTCACTTCTGTTACCACACCCATGAAGGTGATCCATGGCGTGAAGATGATCCCATATACGGTGCCTTTGCTCTGGTGACCACATTTACAGTGAAGCTGTTCTTGTACCAGAGCTGTGGGGAGTGATGTGGGAAAACAAACATGTCACTCTAACAGAAAGAAGGAAATTGGATTAAAGCAAGTGGATAGAGAAACAGACTGGGTAATTAGGAGTGCAGCTAGAGCACCTCAACTAGTTGGCATGAATTCCCTCCATCCCTGTTTCATCACACGTGACACAAACACATGAGCTCTGTGTACGTGGCTTGTCGGCACCCTATCCATGGAAAACGTTGAGTAAGAGGTGATGTGAGCCAGCCTATACTAAATCAGGTCAGAGCTGCTAACGGGGCACAGAAACCATCATGGTAATTTCACTGCTCCACCTACAAAGGACTACAGTATATATTTCTATTTATATAATAACCAAAAGAAGTTATTAAATGGGATTGCAGCTGCAGATGTACTTGCTTATCATAACAGAGGTCATTGACATGTAGCTGAATCAAGAAAGATGACTGAGAATGTAAGAAATATGGGCATGTATTATTTATGGAAAGAGAGGCTCAGCAAGGAGCTGTGTGGCAATGTCTGGGGGTGGAAAGACTCATGGTGTGTGGCTAAGGAAGACTTTGTGTAATCTGTCTAGGAAGGGAGAAGTCATCTGATTCAAGGAGAACAGTATACAGATAACTAAAACAACCACAGGAGGCTGCTGCATGAAGGCTCCTAGGGAGGAATGGAAGGGACATTAGGATGTGTTTTGGTAAACACGAAAACTCTGCAAACCACTGAGCACATAGATGGGTGTGAAATTTCTTTTAAAGGCTGTGTTCACCACAGCTGAGGACAAAGCCAAATAAACATATCAAAAATAAAAAAAACATCAAAAATCCACTAAAATGGCATAAAAATGGAGATATTATGGAGTAAGAAGTAATAGAAGTAGATAGAAATAATGTCCGATTATAACTTATTGGATCCTGAAATGGCAAGTCCTTGAAATGGCAAGTCCTTGAAATGTCAAGGCAGCTGGTTTTGTACCAAAAAATATATGTGGATTCTTACCAATGCTTTGGGGATGATAGTAAATCTGGCATTAGTATTTTTTTCTACTGTCTGAACTGTAAGAATAATGTGGTTTCTTAAAACACTTCAGGGCTTTTTTCCCAGTTTCTAAGGACTTGTGCTCTAAGGTCAACTTGTTCATGTGCTTGAGCAGTTGCTCTTTGATGGGTTTTGATAGCAGCAATCTAAAAGTTTAAACCATGGGACAGCAGCAGTTGGTTCATTCTGACCAAAATCTTTCAGGAAGGAAGAACATGATACACAGAGGCAGTAGAAGTAAGTGCAGACATCAGCCAGAGCATCCAAGTCTGCCTCTTCCTTGGCAGCAGGAAGAAATCCAGGAGTCAGCCCTGAAAAAGCAGAGTTCTGAAACACAACGACCATCAAAGGCTCGGAGAACAAAATATCTTCTGTGTGCCTTAGGTAGCAATCCCTGTGAGGGATAGACAGTAGGGATAGGTTAGTAGTTGTTTCCTTCTGCACCTTCTTGGTTTTAGGGTGGGACCCCCATTTTGCAGAGCTCTGTTTTCTTTCTTACTTGTTTGGTGTGACTCCATCTCCCGCGGGTCCTCAGTTCTTCCCTCAGCCTCCAGCCTGCCATTGCCTCACCCCCTGGCAGGAGGTCAGTGATAATATAAATCCAAACTTAATTTGATGGATTTAAGCCCAGCCTGCCTATCATTGTGCTTCCCTACAAACAGACATATGAATGTTATGGGAAAATTGAAAAGAAACGTAAAATACAAATAGTTTGGAGGAGACCCAGTTTAGAACAAGTCTGAATTTGATTGTATTTTATGGTTTAAATATAAATACCTTCAAGGGAAAAAAGAAAATCCAATAAACAAAAGAGATAATGTAATGGAAATAATGTTTCCCTGCCCAGGAGAGAGCTGCCAGCCTGAGCCCTGGCTGCGTTCACACAGAGATACCTCACACCTACAGGGTGAGGATCAGGCCCCACAGTAATGTTTTGTTGACACATTGATGTAACGCAAATAAAGTAGGGAAGGAGCTGTGACTGCTACTGGCAAGAGAAAAGGAAATGAGGCAATGATGTTGTCTTTGTATACTTGCAGGCTATAGGAATGTTTTGCTGGCATTACAGTAATCTGGACTTTGAACTCCTGTTCATTCCCATTTCTCTCTCCCATGACATAAAATAATTCCTCAGGACTGTCTATAACCCCCAAACTCCTTAGAGCTTGCTCTGTGCAGTGTTACACCACTGGGGCTCCTCAAACTATTGTGTAATGGGGTGAGATCACAGGCGAGCTCAGTCCATGTGGCTTGCGCTATCTTGCCCGCCCAATGGTTAGTTGTGCTTTAAAAACTAGAGAACCATTCCTGTAGGATTACAGCCATAGTTCTTAATAGCAGCAGGAAATACAGACATGCAACTGATCCCGACAAGCAAGAAATATATGGAAGTTTTCCACTTCTGTGTGTAAGTTCATTGACTCTGCTGTGGCTGAATCTTGAGAAATTCAGCCTTTCTTTGTCTTACGTGCTTTACAAACAGATTTGGATAAGTTAATTTTGTAGGCTGGTACAGGGGCAAGGACAACAGCATGTTTTCAGGTGTGATGTTTGGCCTCTGAATGTTAAATAGAAACCTTAACAGTATTCATGGATTTAACCTCTCAGCAGATGCACCATGATGGTCAGATTAAAGACCCTCTGATAATCAGGAACTACCATCCCATGGTGGGATTTTCCTTTGAAGTGAGTCATTGGTCTTTTTCAAAATCTCATGTTCAAAGGCTATTGACATGTGAGGTGCAGAGACCAAGCACTCCAGCTTCCTTGGCTTTACCCTCATGAAAATGTTGGGAACAGTCAGGGGGCTTTCACAGCCTTTTTATTTACACAGAGACTCTGGGAAATGCAGTGTGAAAATGAGCTGATATGGATTGCTCTTGTGTATCCTGACCAGGAGGTATGAGCAATAGGGATGGGACTCAAAGCTGTAGCCTTTTGTGACTCATTTAGATTTTTAACCACAATGAAAATCACAGTGCAGCATAATGTAAAAAATGAGTACACTTGATAAAAAATAATGCTATTTGGAAGCTTCAGACAGATGTCTGATGGTTATCACAGAATGCTAAAATGGTTTGGGTTGGAAGCGACCTTAAAGATCATCCAGTTCCAACACCTCTACCATGGGCAGGGACACTTTCCATTAGACCAGGTTGCTCAAAGCCCTGTCCAACCTGGCCTTGAACATTTCCAGGGATGGGACATCCACAACTTCTCTGGGCAACCTGTATATAATTTATATATATTTTATTCACTAAAATTAAAAGAATTACAATTTACAAAGCTTTCCATATGGACACTGATGCAGGATGGGAAAGTAAGAAGACACAGTGAGGTCACTAAAAACTATTTAAGTCACCTAAGGAGTGTAAAATCTGCCCTAGCTGAAGAGACAGGAATACCAGGCTCCCTGCAGTGCATGGGATGCTTTGGTCTTCTCCAGGGCCAGGATGCTGGTTCACCTGTCCTGCTGATGCTTTCCTGATATCTGTTACCTATTTTCCACTGTTGACTATGTACAGTTAATGGATAACGGAAATATGCTTTGGGAGACATTTATACAACCACATTTCATCACCAGGTCACTTTCTGTTGGACTGTGTGGCTATAAACTGGAGGGAATAGATGTTTTTTAAATAAGCCCTTTGGTCAGAATGGATGAGTTGTGGTTGCAAAATGCCATTCACAGTGTAGGCCAGGATGAGAGGAGAGATTGCAAATTCCCAAGAGCTTAAACATTTATATTTGGAGTTAAAACTATAACATGCAGTCACTCTGAGCCTGGTGTTGGCATTGGCAGCTTGCCCTCAGATTATTCTCTGGGCTATTTTTCCATAGCAATGCCATCCCAGGCTGATTAGAGATCAAGCCCAAGCCAGACAGAGGACAGGACTATGCCTATGGGTCTAGCCTGAGGGTCAGAAAATGATTTGACAAGAAACTAGTTTCCTGTTTGCTTGATTAAATGCAACTATAAAATTAAGATAAAACATAACCATAGCCTGCTGGAGGTGTGTTGTGAGGACACACCACTTAGCACTTGTAAAGTGATGTGCTGCAATAATGCAAAGCCCTGTTCTCATGAAAGCTGATTGCTCCTTTTAAAAGGTAACAAAGTCCAGAAAGGTAGAGTGGAAATCTACCTGTTTCCAGATCTCTGGCAGCATCCTATCCTATTGCTGGCTCATGACACTAGTTATTGCTCTGACACAACATGATACTGTGATCTTCTGAAGAGAAGAGGAAAGTTGTCTAGCACTCAGTGACATCATGATGCCTGCAGAGTCACTGTTGTTATTTATTCACAGGAGTACTCTTGCACCCCCAAACCAGAAGTTCAGGCCTGGATACAGCGGCCATCACAGTGACTGGCACGGCTTGAGAAAAATAGCACCATCCCTTTATCAACAAATCTGCAGCATTTCTGACTCAAGACCCATGAGTGAATGGTTCTTCAAAAAAGCTGGCAACTGGTGCCCAGTGCATTTTAAAAACCAGCAAAACTATATGATGGAAGAACAGCCATTGCTTTTGAATTTTCAGAAGCTTTTGTGCTATGACGACCCATGTTCCTACACATTTGTGAGCCTACTGGACATGGGACCATGAAAATCTTGGAGGGGCAAGAGTATGCACAGTACCTGTCAGTAGTTCTCTTGAAGAAGGTTAAATCCTTAATTTTAGTGAAAGACCTCTGTAGGATATACTGCCATGGAGACTGTAACTCCGGAGCACAGTGTGAGCAGTTTATAGCTCCCTACTGAGAAATCTTGCTATGTAATGTAACGTGGAATACTTTCCTATTCCCCCATGACCAATATCCAGTTGCCCATCATATTATTTTAAACTTTTTTCTTGACTGGAAGGTTATTGCAGGGATCTACTGAAACTGCAGCAAGCACCTATGTGCTGTTTGTTTGGCTTCCAGAGGGCCCTTGGTGGGCATCCTGCCCTGTTTGCTTTCATCTTCTGCTGGAGCTCACCACCCCTTCAGCCTTGCTGGGGCAGAAGGGGATGTTTTTAGCTCTCATGGGGACGCTTTTGCTGATGTTGTGGGTAAGCACAGCCTTCATGTCAGGCTGTCACCCCAGAGGAGACAGCAAAGATGAACAAGCAGGAGCCAGAGTGTGGTGGGATAGGAAGTTCTACACTTGTTTTGCTGCTAAGGGAACATGCCAGGTAATTACAGTCTTTTTTTTTTCTCCTCTGTCACGACATCCTAATTCACACAGACACAGTTCTGAGTGGCCTTTTGTGAGGCTAGCAACCCAACTCCTCTAGACTGGGTAATGAAACAGGTTGATGAGAGGAGAGATGCTGCATTAAGGGGGTTTTTAGTTCACTCTCCCCTTCTGAGCAGGGCAGTGCCCACAGTTGCAGATGACGTGACTGTTCATGAGATAAAGCACTACACAGCCTGATATGAAGTCCTCAGTTTAACCTAAAGTACTAGAGTTATTGTAGACAGGTATGGTTCAGCCACTGGGAGTCATGCAGCCTCCGTACCAGTCTCAGCTCTGCTACCCTTTTGGGCCAGCAAGACCACAGGAAGAAGTAGTACAGGGCAAATAGAGTATAAAAATCAGCCCCTTCCCAAAGCCATTCCCTTTATCATAAATGCTTTATTACACATCCATATGTAAAGGTGGGATAGCATTATTGACCCACCTCCTAGGGTGTTGGTTTCAGCAAGAAAATTGGCCCCAATTCCTGATTTAAACTTGCATTTCAGGATCATAACAAAGTTGTGCAGAACAAAAAGCATTCCGTCTCCCCTTCCCATCTCATAAGCAAGAGGCAAAATGGCTTTTTAGGAAAGTCATGTAATTCCTGCCTGAAATTAGAGTGCTGGTTCTTTTTGGTTCCTCCAAGCTATTTTTTTACAGTTTCTTAAGCCACAGATGAGAAGGAAAGAAAGCACAACAAAAATCCAATTAAGGAAAAGCCTTGGGAAAGAGAAAGTGCTTGTTGTTTAAACGTGAGCTGTAAAGGCATCCAGGAAAGGTAGGTTAATGCAGAGCCTAAATATCCAGCAGCCATAATTGTTATCTGAGCCTCTGCACCATTAATGAGGCAGCAATACTGGTTTGGGTTTTCCCCTCCATTCTCCAGGTTCAGCATGTGAGCAGGTCTCCACAAGCTCCCCACTTATTGGTTTGATGAAAAATGGTTTGAAAAATAAAACCCTGTTAGAAGAAAAAAAAGTATCAAGAGACAAAGTAATGATCTTGGAACTCTGGAAAAAAAAACACTTGGCTCCAAATTATTCTACATGGGGAAAATTCATCAGGTGCCAAGAGAAAAAAAAACCCAAACCCAACAGCCTTGTTTTGATTTCCACCCATTCCAGCTGACCACTCTTCTCCAGGCTGAGCTTATCTTTTTAAGGAGAGCTTCTTATTCAGTGAGCCACAAGCAGTAGCTGCAGGGGGAAAGCACAGCCTAGTTTTATGTAGGATGTTTCAGCTGCCAATAACAAGATGTTTCCTTCCCTGAATGTCGCAAAACCTACGCCACCAAACTGTGCCATAAGTGATACACATTGCAACAGGATTTCCTTGTACTCCATTAAACACAGAGGACCTGAGACCCACTTACCCCACTTACCCATGGAAAAGGAAATGAGATGAAGAATTGGAAGAAGGAACAAGATGATGAATGTAAAAGCATTTGCCATTCATTCCTCACCTGACTTTTGTACAGGCTCTTTCTCCAGCTCTTTGACCTGTATGTTTGAAACCACTCTAGAAGGCTTTTGCCTTTTTGAGTTTGCTGGCTTTGGTGGAGGGAAAAACTCTCTTTACTAATTTAAACTAACTGGCAAAAGGCTTGTTGTCTCAGATGGTTGCAGAGATGCAGAAGGCCACAGGCTGAGCACTGATAATCTGCTAAGTAAAATGCAGCCATAGTTTTATGGGAAGGAGAGGAATTTTATGCAGGTAAGTGACTGAATCTGCAACTACAAGAGACAAGAAGAAAATAAACCAGCTCAGTCTATGGACTAAAATTTTGCCAGTGGCACAAAAAGGGAGCACAGCTGTACTAAGGGCAGTATTGGGCACTGTGCGTGTATTTGCTTATTTAGAGATTTTTTTTCTGCCTTCCCAACCAGGATAGGGTTTTTTATGCCTGTCCCTCTCTTTGGTCTATCCAGTCACAATATGATGGAAATGCCTGTTCCCTGCTGCTCAAAGGCACAGGGATCCCTGTCTTTGACAGGGAAATCAGGGAACGCTAACGTGTGTGTGTGTGTGTGCGCGCGCGCGCGCATGTGTGTGTGTGCAAACACATCTATCACCTTTTCTGGAAGCTCTGAGCACTGACAACTCTTGGTTCAAACTGAAGTAACTCAGATATATGCAGGGATCTGTTTGTGTATATTATTCAGGTAAGTATGTGTGCAGATATATACAACACATGCACATATGGCTGCTTATTCCAAGTGATGTATTTCCATATGAATTCATTTATCCTGAGAGACAGGCAAGGAGCAATCTCTGGAGCAGCTTTCTGCTGGGAAGACTCTGACTAAGACTGATCTCTCTTTGGTCATTTAACAAATGGTGGGGTCAGATTGAGATCTCTGAGGCTTTCAACATTTAGCCTTCTTTCTCCAACCTATTTGTCTTTCTTTCTTATATTATGCAAGAGATGAGATGCTTTGATAAAAACTTTTCTTGTGGGAGAACATGACTCAGTTTTCACAAGTGGATACCCCATGAAACATAACCAGATCCCCTCACAAGTCTTCACATAACCAAAATAATATCAGAAGTGGAGGCAGGAGAGAAGCAGGGTCAGAGGGGTGAAGTGGAGGAGGAAGTCATAAACTTCCTTATGTGTTATCTGCACGCAGCTCCTACAGCCTCTGAATCACAACTGTGTGCACAAATAACTCAGTCATCTGAAGGATATCACCACAATTGTAATCATCATCCTTTTTACTCCGAAATTTTCAGGGTTAAACAATTAGGGGCATAATATATTTGCACACATCCAAAATATACCTCCATCATATGGGGGGTCTCGTTCCTCTAATATCATTCAGTTGTTGAATATCTCTTGAATGTGGCTGGGAAGAAAATCTAATGGAACAAACCAGACCTTTATCCACCAAGGGAGACGTAAACTCAGACCCAAGACTAGATATACCTAATTCAACCACAAATTACTGGGCTGAGCAGGATTCGCAGCACAGTCAGGAAGACTGATTCTTTCCTGTGCAACAATTACCATGTTAAACTCCCTGACCTGGGTTACACAGGAGGTCAGATTACATTATCACTGTCCCAAATTCTGGTCTCAGAAACCAGTTTTCAGTGCCCATCTGGCTGCAACCCCAGGTAAACATAAAAAAAAAAAGCAGGCATGTGGTCAGGGTATCTTGTTTCTGTGTGCTGCGGTGGAAGGGTTCCCACTACTGTCGGTAAGAAGGCAGCAGACCTTCCTGAAAACAAGAAAAACTTTAGCAGAGGTCAGTGGGGGCTTTTTGGGTCAGCAGTGGTCAATGTGGTGCCCTCCCAGCATGGCCTTGTATGCACTCAGGCAGTCCCTGCTGCTGACACAGGGTTCCCAAGTGCCCTGAACTTGGTTAGATACAAACTCCTGCATGGCATGGGGACTTCCAGAGGTGCAAATCACTGCAAAAGACAGTGGTGGCATTTTGCTCTGTTCTGGGACTCCTGCTGGGCAATTTGGTCCCTCTTAGAGATGGAGATGCCACCCAACCCTTGCAGCCATTCCATAACAGCTTCTGCCCATACAGGCCCCAGTGAGAGACCCAACAAGCCTTGCTGCCTGTCCTTCCTCTCCTGCAGCAGCCAGGCCACGGAACACAGACCTGAAGCAGCGTATTCCCATGCCATGGACACCCAGAGCCATGCCAGCCCTACGCATCTGAAGGCCATAATACAACCCTAGAGGCATCAGCTCTCTCCAATCAGCCGAAGCAGCAGAACTGTATTTCTCAAAGACTTGGGTGAGTGTCTGTGCAGTAGCTGCTCACCTGCCAACACAGGCAGCAGAGCCTGTTTCCCTGGTCTGTTGGTGCTCACTTCCAACACACACTTACTCCTAAAGCTCCAGGATCCCTTTTTAGCACCTCCTGTGTAAAATGCTTAGGCCGATGGTACAAGCAAGGCTTAAGCTTTCTTTTGAGGTGCCATGAAATCACCTGCCCATCCCTGATTACCAAACACTTGCCTCCGTTCTGCTTGTCCTTTCCCCACCCCTGGAAGGCTGGATGAGCTAACAGCAGGACTGTGAGTAAAGGCAGCGTGAGCAAGCCGGGAAGGCATCGGCCATCTAAATCAGCTGAATCAGAAGGAGCAGGGGAAAGGGAAAAAAAAAGCTATGTGAACAAGCACTAATCGCTAGCAAGCCACAGCATGAACATCAGGCATATTAGTGACTCACGGGTGAAATGTGTGACAGCGACTTTGGTGAGTGGTGGGAAGGGCTTCACGCCTGAGCGGCTGGAGTGGAGGGTGTGCGGTGGAGCCAGGAGCCCAGCCAGCCAAGTGTTTCCCACACACATTCCTCTACTCCATGCACTATGAAATCTGGTCAGAAGATAAAGCATGGAAGCAGAAAGAAATTCCTAGGAGGAAAAGTGAAACAGAAAAACAAAACAGCATGGTAATTTCTTGCTTGCAAAGAGAGGTATTTCCATGTGCAGGCTTGCTCCACCTGCAATTTTACATGTGTAAAGTGATTTCTGATATATGCCCCTGGTAAGAAGCTTGATCTATCTCAGGAAAATCCCTTTCTTGTTAATTTATTATTTGATATATATGTAAACCAGCATACAATATAGCCTCAATCCACAGAGACTCGTGCCTTCAGGGCTGTGAGTAAACGAAAGACTACATAAGAGATGAACCAGAGAGAGAAATAAACTAACAGCTGAGCACCCTGGGTTCAGAGCAGCCCCTGGTGTTATTTTTGTCATGATTACCAGCACAGTGGCAGCACCCACGGTCTTAGCACTGCATGATATTGTACCTACACACAGCAGGTACCTGCTGGTTGGCATCCTTCAGCACTGCATCCCTGGTGCTGGACAAACACAATAAATCCACTCTAGGGATTTTCAGGGTAATGGGAGCCCGACCCTTTTGTGATGCTGAACAGGGTAAGTCTCTGAACTAGAATTGTTCCACTGCCCATGGCAGGGAGGTTGGAACTTAATGGTCTTTAAGGTCCCTGCCAACCCAAATGGTGCTGTGATTCTGTGATTCTAAAAATCGTTCTGTGAGTCCCTTCATCTGGGACTCTTTGCAGCAGAAGAGCAATTCTGAAGGAATGTTGCCTGTCCAAGGGCCCATACATTCTAGACCTCACCTCAGAAGGCATATGTGCATGATGGATAAATAGATTTAAAAAACCCTACTCTGTAATGAGGGAAGTATCGTTTGCAGGCAGTGACTTCACAGCCTGCCATAGACGCTGTGCCATTCAATCCTGGGCCCAGGCATTGCTCCCAGTGGTATTTCAGTCAGCTGCACGGACGTGCAGGTACCCGCCGGGACATCGACCCCACGCCCAGCCCCGGGGCAGAGTGCTTGGTGCCCTGTAACAACGGAGCAAAGAGCTCGTGGACGAGCCAAACTGAAGATTACAAAAGAGACCAGAGGTGCAAACAAACCCTGAAATCTTTCAGTAGTGTTGCAAACAGCGGCCCACAGCTCCCCCAGACAAATCACTCGCTGGGTGTACTGCAGCCAAAGAACACTGGAGGGAGGAATCTGGAAGAGACCCCCCCCCAGCCCATCCATCTCCGGCACGGGAGGCTCAGCCCCTGTCCCAGCATTCCAGAGCAGGCAACGCTTCTGCCAATGCTGGCACATGGGATGAGCTTTACATGTAGAGAGCTGTGATTGCAACACAATGACTTGCAGTGTATTAAAATTAAGCAAGCAGTTAAATCATTTGCCAGATCAGGTCCTAACATGAGACAAGATGCAAAGACGGTTTAATAGAGGAAGCAAAGGGGGTGGAGAAGAAAAGGAGCAACACTCCATATACGCTGTAAAATAAACCAACAGCGCACCCATCTTGATGGTTACCAATCTGAGTGGTTTTTTCAAGCATACCAGGTACGGGGCGTAAATGCCAGAAGCCCAGGGATACCAAGGGTTCCGTGTTGTATCAGCAGGACCCAGGCTGGAAGGCCACATGTGAAGGGCTGTCCTGCTTGCAGAGACTGGCAGGGCAACCTCCATGGTGCCTGCAGCTTCCCGCTCCCCTTTCTGCTGCCTGCCTGAGAAATTTTCCAGCACATCTTCTGTTGTTTAACCTGTTAACTTTTATATAAAAAACAACCTCCGTTTTTGTGGTGGACACTTACAAAGAGATGACAGGTACCTCACTGGGTTCTGGAGCAGCTTTGGGTGCTAACAGAGTGCTAAACAGTCTTGGGCATCCCTTGTGCTTGTGAGTACCTTTTCATGGATAGGTGAGTTTTAGTTCACACTGTCTCATGCAGACTCCCCGAGCAGCTGCAGGACATGTGCAACAGCCCTTCACAGATGCTTTCCTTTGTGTTAATGAGTTACCATGATTCTGGCTTCCAGGTCTCCATTCAATTCACACCAGTTCCTCTCAGGCAGTGTAATTTGTGCATCTCCACCATTAGTAACAGCGCGTGGAGCAGATTGCCACTTCTCTATCACAAATAAATTCTTGTTTTTATAGCAAAGAGATCAAGTCTTATTCTGTCCTAGTATGAAATGAAAAGTGCACACTGTTCTTTTCTCAGTCTTGCCTGTGGCATCTCCACCACCATTATAGGGCAACAAGGACCTCTTATGTTGTAGCTTCAGTCCTCTGAAATGTCTTTTGCCTTTAAGAAAGTGCTTTTCTAACTATGACCTTACCCCACCCTCCCTGAAAGATTTTTTTTTTTTTAAGTTGTGAGTTAGAGTGAAGGCCCTGGGACAGACTGGCAGGAGCACACTGGGAAGGGGCAGGGCTCTTCCTTTCCATAATTTCCACGGGGCAGAGGACAACTGCAGTTCTAGCCTGACCCCAGACTTAACTGCACCAACAAGATGGTAAGAGAGCCCAGTTAACACCTGCTGCAACCCTACTGTGTCTAGTAGATGTTGAAGAGGATTTAGAGGAGAGACACCCTCTCCATGATGAAATGGGGTTACAGGATTCCATGTCAAATGAAGCTGTTGCTAATGCAAGCTGTATCTGGGGCTGCCATAGTGAAAACTGCACTGAGCGCCGAGCTACTGGTGCCACTGAAGCACTCTGCCTTCCCCAAACTTCCTGGGAAGTGTTTTGAACTTTCTTTTTAAAACTGCAATTAATCACAGAGCAGAGCTTGAAATGAGTCCAAGTGCAATAAAAGCAGCCGAGCAGAGCCTGCTCAACCCAGTGAACATTGTTCACCATGGCCTGACTTCAGGCATCAGGAAACTTCCATATGTGTTAACTTTGCCACTCCTGGCTCCTACAGGAATCTTAACTGCTTCCATCTGTACAGGGGAAAGGCTTCAGAAAGCAGCTCTCCCTCTCCCTTTACTTACATTCCTCTGAGCACCAAGAGTTATTACCCCACAGCCTCTGCAGTTTCTGCTGGCTTTACCCTCATTGACTAAATACCGCACCCTGCCAAGGTGCCATTTCTTCCTGCTTGCATCCCGTGGCAGGGAGCATCCTGGCAGAGCCCCTCCATTGAGCGGACAGGCCCCCTCCATCTGCTCCTGTTCTGCATGTGGTTTACAGTACACTACAGGAAGGCATTTTCTCACGCTATTAAGTTTTCACTAGATGTGAAGGGGGATCAGGAATGCCTTGGACGGCATAAAAATTCCCTTCTTGGTTTGGTTATTAGGATCTAGCAGCAGCAGCAGGAGAAATTACAGCCAGCATGAAATCTGGGTCTGCTGCTTTGCCATGGGTGAGGGGTGAACTCCGTCCCCATTCCAGGTGTACTCAGACACCTCCTTGGCCAGTCCCAGAGCCTCTTCAGTTCCTCCTCAGGCCTCCAAACACAGGAGTAATTTGTACCTGTGCGAGCTCCCATGTTTCTGCCCAGAATATGAGGGTCAGGCAGCTCTGTGGCTGAAAGGCTTCAAAATGGAGCTTCCAGCTTAGTCACTGCCCTGGGGAAGTTCGCCTTCACTCAGGAGGGTGAACTTTTCTTTTTTTTAAGAAGTCTTCCCTTTTTTTCCTAAGAAAAAGTTGCTTTTTGTTGCATGTTTGTCATCTTTTCCTCTTTCCCAAAGACTTTCAAGTAATAACCACAGTTTCATAAATGGTCCTAATCATTTCAGTCATACTTAGCACTTATGAAGGACTCTGTGCATTAAAAGTGTCTTACAAATGTAAATTAATTGATATTTTTTCACCTCCAGAAGGTAGACGTGAGTAGGGGCTGTAGATTCCCTTTTGCAGATGGGGACACTGATACAGGAGAGGTCCGTGGCTTCATCTAGGGCCACACAGCTGGGATCAGGAAGGTCCAGCTCTTAAACTGTGCTAAAACCACCAAACACCATAGCAGAGGCAAACGGGAAGGACTGGGTCCAAACCAGAAGAGAGCAGTGCCCTGGACTACAAATAATTTTGTCTGATGCAGCTTCTGTTAAGGTTGTGTAAAACACAGAAAAGGCTGGTGTTGTCCTGGGGTTTATGACTGTATTTCCTTCCAAAACCCCACAGATCACTCAGCCTCTCAATACCCAAATGAGTCCTGGAAATGAAAACCCAGTCAAGCAGTTTGTGACCATAAAGACCTTGTCTGCGGCCAGGGGTTTGGGTGCTATCACAACAAAATCAGTAACAAAGAGCAGCTGCTCAAAAGCAAACCTACATATGAGGCCTTGGAATAGTGGAGCAGCAAGTGAGAAACAAGGAGGAGCAGGGGAGAGAGGAATGGAGATGCTTGACAAGAGGGGCTTTGGTAATCCAGGAGCTCTGGGGAAAGCTAAAACTTGGTACTGGTTACCTGCCTGGTAGCAATACAATTGGATGTGTTCACATCCAAATACAAATACAAATTTGAAGCTGTGTGTCAAAGATGTACCTTTGCCTGCCTTATCCTCCTGGCAGCAAATAAACCAAATGCTGCTTGGAGGAGGGGGAATGTGACTCAGCATGGAGAAGCTCTAGTTATCCTGCCAGCATGCCAGAGCTGCTGCCCTCAGGCTGTACATGTCCCAGGGCCATGTCTTCTGAGGGAAGGGATGTTTTCATAGACACTGAGCCAAAGCAGAGGCAGGATGAGGAGACATTCAAGTTACTCATCCTGGCTTAAACCCCACAGGATGTCTCAAGTGACTAAAATGTAGGCTGAAAAACAAACTTAAACTCTAAGTTTGTAGATTTTGGCATTAAGTCACTGTCCATAGCGAGGACCAGCATCAGATGACCAAGTAGATAACCCCAAATGACAGCAGAAAAACTGCCAGATGTAGTTGTCTGTTCTGGAGGGATTTTGGCATCCCTAGTGGCAGTCAGTGCCCAGGCTCTATTAAGACAATATCAAGTGCCCAGGCTCTATTATGACAATATCAGAGCAGAGAAATTGTGGTCATAGCAGGGAAAATACCTGGGGTTTGGGGCTTTTTTAATCTGTTTATAAAATTTTGAAATCAAGAAGTTTCTGTCTTCTCAATTTTTCTGCCAGTGCAGCTTCTATTTCTGGAATGGTCCAGATGGGGAACACTGGAAATGGAGCACTGAGATGTGAAATAAGAATTTACATTTCACATTAAAATAAGAAATTATGAAGGGCAGTCGGCTCACCCTCTCCAATTTCTACACAGGACATATTCACTCCCTCAAATTTTCAGTGCTTTCAGTACTATTTGCTTAATCTGATGGAACAGATCTCTTACTAGGAAATGAAAATGTTGTAGGGTGATTCATTAGGGTTCTGCTTCATCAGGAAGCAGATAAAATATATTTAAGGAAGATATGTCTAAACATGTAAAATAAAGCAAGGATTTTAGTATCAAATTTATACAGAAGGTTGAAAGAGATTTATCTGAACAGACATTCTAATGCATATTAGTAGTGGATATAATAACAGAAATGTGAAGCAAACTGGAAGATAACACCTGTGACAGTTGTGACATTGTGGAAATAATTTAACACCACTCATTAAGGCTGAGCAAAGGGAATGGAAACTGAGAAGTCAGGAAGAAGATGATACAGCATAAAAAGAGAGTGAGCTGTTGTTCCTTCAGAATCAGACATGGTTTCTGTCTTCTTTGCCATTTCTTAGCTCATTACCCCTAAAACAGGCTCCAGCTGTACTGCATTGACTTAGCAGAGTCAGCCATGGCTATTTCACAACTACCTTCTCATCAAGTCTTTCACCAAAAATGAAATCAAAACCACTTGTGATAGCTCTGCTCAAACACCTTCGCAGTTGGAAGGTTCCCTTCATTTGTTTGCCCTTTTCCTAGGATTCTTGCTCTGTTTTCACCCATATGTCCAGCATTATCACAGACACCAGATTCTCCACAGTTGCACAAACTGCTGTCCCAAGTGGGCTCACTAATATCTGTGTAGAGTAGGCAGGATTATTATGTTTTGAATGGTTCCTAGTGCTGGTTTTATTTACAATGTTCCTCATTTCAGGAATTGCTCGTGATTCCTTGTGACTGATAGAGCTACAGATGTTGCACCAGAGCCATGATGGCAGTTGGAACTCACAACGTGAGAACTAAAATTCTGTTTAAAACTCCTACAGTAACACAGGAAAATAATAATAATTTTTCTCCCATCCCATTCAAATAAACTATGGCCAGATAGCAGCATGTACAACATTTATTTCTGCAGCTCTTTGATATACTTTGGAGGAAATTTTCTTTAGGATCCACATTGAATGGTGTTTGCTAGACTAAACTTGCTCAGCTGGCCTGATTCACTCTGATCAGAGGTGTAAGGGTATATTTTAATCTTTTTTCATGAGAAAAAGTAAATTAAAAAAGAAAAGTACATCCCAGCTTATTGCTGCATTCTGCAAAGGTCTGTGCTCTTCCCTAGGGCTTATTTTGGCAGACCACAGTGTGCAGATCAGCAGATCTGGCTGTGGGTGTCTTTTCCAAACACATTTGCTGTTGAAATGATTGGCATCTGATCCATTCCTATACAGAAGTCAGATTCCCACTATCTTTTAAGAAGTGGGAGTGAAATAAAAACGTGACCCAGACATCACTGTGCCTTGTAGAAATGCACCCTATGGCCAAGCTTCAGGACCTGATTCAGGTTTTGATCAAACCAAATGACATGCATTAAAAATCTGGACCTCATTCTCCCTAGGCACTAGGCTATTCACAAATCTTGGGTCCAAGTTTGGAAAGTCTTTAGTTATCTCTATTCCAGAGGACAGTTCCTGTGGATTATTGAGCAATTCAGTTCCTCAGGCAGCCTGACACAGTACTAAAGGCCCACAGCCTCCAGGTACCTGAGCAAAGGGTCTTTCATCTGCTCAGCCACTCCCTGGTGTGAGATGACAGACACTGTGCTATTGCTTAAGCTCATTTTCATTAAGGTCTGTCATCTGTGTGTACTTGTTTGCCCAAACCAGTGGGGTACCCGGGCTACACCTAATTCACTCAAGCTATATCAAGGACTCATGGCATCCTTCCCCACTAAATGTAAGTGAGGGGATGCTGGGGGAGTAGGGAAGAGGAAAAGAAGGCATTCCTTTGCTTAGAGACTTTGAGACACCCAAAAGTAGTATAGAGCAACAACTGCTGAGGATCCAGACAGGAGTAAAAAAGAGCTTAACTCCATAACCTAGAGCTCTATTGTTATAGCAAAAATAAAAGAAAACAGCAACCAGAATAAAAGTTGTGACCAGGACAAGAGTGTTGATTCATGTCAACATCCTCAGGATGGAGATAAATATATATATATATATATATATGTATATACACACATGAGCACACTCTTGAGCCTGCAGGTACCAAACTTGCATAAATAAACTTGGATAAATAAATAATAAATATCCAGATAGTTGTCATGTGTGTTATACTTATGTAGCCCTTTCCTTTCAAGGATCTCAGGAATCTTTGTAGACATCAGTGAACAGCTGAAGCAAATAAATATTGAACATGCAGCTCTGATGAGGAAATCGTGACCCTGCTCTGAGCACGGATGTTGAAACAAATGGTCTCCAGAGGTCCCTTCCATCCCCAATGACTGTGAAACAGCCTAAAACAACATGGGAAATCTGGGTTAGGATCAGATCCCTTGAGTCAGCTTTGAGCCAGTGTCGTCTTGTAATTTTAAAGGGAAAGAAGTGCAGCCAGGTGTCATCACAATAGAGCCTTTCTACCTGGCAACAGCCAACTACAACACTGACCTATGCCCTGCCTTAGTTCAGTAATGGGTAAGATCTGAGAAGACAGTTACATGGCTGAACTTGTCTTGGGAAATAAAATGACTCTGAGCACACCATTCATCAGACCACTTCCTTAAAACTTGGATGGAAGAAGTACTTCCATTTTAAGAGTGTTGACATGAAGATTTTTATGCCGATCTCATCTACTTCCATCTAAGGAAGCTGGACTGTGATGATCCTTGTGTGTCCCTTCTAATACAGGTTATTCTATGACTCTGAGGCTGGTAAAACTTCATTATTTTTTCAAAGTCTTAGAAAAATTATTCTCAGCAAGGCAAAACTCCTTTTTTGGTTGGGTGTTTCCAAAGATCTCAGGCTTTGATTTACTTCTAGTTGAATCCATGAGAAAAAGAAACAGAACAAAATAACGCATTAATTCAATAGGAGTGGAGTTAGGTTGGTGCATGAAAAATTCCTCCATATAGCTTTTAGTGACTAGTGAATCTAATTAATAATAATCACTTTTCTCTTTTGGTGCAATGGTGCACTCAGGAGAAATGATTTCTATTCATTACAGTGACAGTTATGACAGAGGTATGTCCAGTGCTAGGTCAAGTTGCACTGGATCAGCAGCTATTTTTCCTTTGTACTCCAAATGGCAGCCCACAAATCCCTTGCACATAGGGACAGACAGACATTCATATGCATGTAGCCCAAAATTACTTGAGCCCATCAACCCCCAACCAGCACTAGTCCATGCTGTTGCATGAGATTATTCATGTTCTGCTTTCTGTCTTCTGTGTTGTCCTTTTTCAGGGCTTCCTCATTGCAACTTCTTTTCCTTCGTACATTATATAGCTTGTTCAGGTAAGATATTCAGATTTGGGTGTCCTAGTCAGCTTGTATGGTATTTAGCTGCATAGGACCTTCCAGTGAGGCAAATCAAGCTGCTTGCCTTTGTGGTTTGGTTTATCCATGTCATAAACCTTAAGCCTGGTAGGATGGGAGTGTGTGGGATAGTGAGACGAGCCAGTTGGGAAGGTGCAGACTGGGAGACGGATGCCACTGTTGAGAATATTTCATCCACCATTCATGGGAAAAAAGGTCACTGAGAGCAAGCTATAAAGTGGATTAACTGCCCAGGCGAGATATACAGATACCAAAGGTTGTACATTAAGTATGACACTTTTTATGAAACTTATTTATTCAGGGGTTCTGTATATCTTAAATTTTATTTTTCTTCTGACACAGGAAAATCCCCTTGGGCTAGCAGCATCAGCTGTTCCCTGTTATGCTGCCATCTGCTATGTAAAATATCTAGAATTCCTTTTTTCTCCATCCCCAGTGGCTTTCCTGTTTTTCAGCTTTGGTCAGCTGTGGTTAGTTTTGTCTTTTTGGCTTTCTTTTATGATGCAAAATAGCCTTTTACTTCTTAAATAAAATATTGCAAAGTACACTAAAATTATTTAACTTTACATATAAAATACATCAGTTTGATCTACATTCCCTCATTTGAGAAATACCCTTTGCTTTGCTTTCTAGTTGTTGATTTAAATAACAGTATATTCCAGAGTGGTTTCGGCATTTATGCTGGGGGTTGAGGCAATTCCACTCTGGTGGCATGGTGATCTACTTCAGATCTGAATCCAAATTCAGATTTTTAAACATTTGAAACGTCAATGTGATTGAATTAACAAGTTTTATTTAGAATTTTCTTTCATTTAAGATCCTATACTCAAATTAGTGTGCCAGGAACTAAATATCTGTAATATTTATACTGCCACTTCTTAACAGCGTTCACAATAGACTGCTTTGAAGTCTTTGGAGACGTGTTAGGTTCACGTGGACTTCGAAAATATATGAAATGTGCTATAAACCAGGCTGCACAATTGTGTTCTTGTTTCTTTTTTGGTGACTCTCAGTTAAATTTTTAGAGTTAACTGTCTACACATCTTCCTGTATAACCTATGCATTCACTGTTTCTTTAAAGTGGAGAAATATTCACTGTATGTATGGAAAAATCAATTAATATCTGACAAAACAGGTTTTTTACCGAAAAAAAGAGAGATTTTTCTGCAGGTTTTTAACTTACTGTATTAAATCCAGGGTTCAACAGTCTATACTACCCTCAAAAGACACTGTGATGTGATATCTATCCCTCTAGCTCCCCTTTCCCTCAAAAGTCTGCACGGCTCCCTCTGTTCCCTCAGCTGGTGGAAGTGATCTTGGAGTTTACAAACTCTTTACATCACAAATATCACTTTATAAATGTAATATTTGTTAGCCTCAGTTTTGAGCTAGATTTTCAGGAGGAGAGAAAATGTGATAGCAAAGGACCAGGCACAGGGAACTTCTGATACTCTGCAGTTACAAAAGGGGCAATGAGAGAAAAGGTATTCGCTGCCTGGTGCCAAATAGTTCTTCAGATGTGAGCGTCAGTGGGGGAACTGGGAGGGAAGGGGCTGTGGTTGCCTCTTGGAGCTGATCAAGGAGGAGCAGAGAGGGAACTGTTGTGTCTACTGGCCTCCAGCAGATGAGATGGTGGAAATAGCACAGCATTTGTAAAGTTTATTAACCATCCAACCTCATGTTTTTAGTCTTTGAGATGGAAAGCCACAAATGCCATGTAAAACCTGTCTATCTCTGTAAGTGTTGCCACCTACTTCTGTAGGTGTTCACTGTGGCTTCACAAATTCACCCCTTTCCCTGGATATCTCTGCATTGAAATGATCAAGTTGTCCTGCCTAGGAGCTGAGAGTGTCCTAAGGGCCAGCAGCAGAGGGCTTGTGGGCCTTTGTTCCATGGAGGACTAAGAAACAGAGATGATGGATCTCAGACCACTTCAAATTTCATCACTTGAGTCTCAGCTGCTTTTCTGGGCATTCTTTAAAGTCATTAGAGGTAAAATACAAAGTTGGAGGAAACTTTTCTTCCTACCTAACTTTGACATTTTCCTTTGAATGGGAAAAATACTCCCTCAGAGAGCTCCTTTGATGCCACAGAAGCCAGAGAGAACCTAAACCCAACTTTTATATGTTGAAATTTAAGTGAAAGTGATTCCACCTGGAATCTGTGCATGACATGTCCCAGGAGGAATCTGAGTGTGGCACAGCAAAGCTGAAACTGGTGATCAATGAGCTGAGTCTGAGCAGAGCAGACTGGGAGGTGTCCATGGGGATATTGACCAGATTAGTGGTACCACCACAGACCCAATCAACCTTGCTTAAATTCATTGTCATGTGCCAGTCACAGAACAAACCGAGTGTAGCTCCACAGAGAGGTTCCCTGGAGTAAATAAGTAGTGTGTTCTAGAGGTTCCACAGCTACAGTAATCAGCATGGAGGTGTGCTCACTGTGTGGGAATTACCTGGACTTCAGTTTTGTAGCAACACACCAGTAAACTGAAGATGCTTCCCCTTTCGTAAGAAATCATGCTTTCTTGGATCAGTTGGGGAATTTGGCAATAAATAATGGCTTTGACCATTACCCCTTTAAGGTTACTAAATATGGAGGAAATTACAAATACAGTTTTTACTCTATGCAAACCCTCTGAGAAGGGGCTACATATCATGTATTTACTGAATAATTATATAGGAATTCTGTGGTTGGAAACTGCAGGATGGCTGTAATTAGTAAGTTAACCAAACCACAGGTCAGTGGAGTTTGCTCCATGAGATGTGTCTTTCAGGAGGCTTAAAGGGAATTTATAGAGATTTTTATATTAGGAAATTTGAGCCAGGACAGGGAGATAAAACTTTCTGTTACATGACAGACACACAGTACATTACAATAAGTTGCTAAAACTCCCCAGTCATGACAGCATAGCATATTCAGTATCACTAACAGAGACAAGGGCTTTATCAGTGGAAAAAACCCCCAATAACTCATCCTGTCTGCCACTTTAGAATAATATATACTTGGATTGCTTCCTCCTCCACTGACTTGCAGCCACCTTCAGAGATGGGACAAGTGCAGCTGTTCAAACACCATGCAGCAACCCTAAACCATGCAAGGAAGTAGAGAGATTTATCATTACTCTTCATCTCCAAGGAATTCTAGGAAGACAGTTGGAATTACTTTACATCCCCAAAATACTGTGTCTCTTCTGACAAAAATATGCCAAGGTACCTTTAGTGTCCAAGCACATTGGACTGCTTTGTTTTATGTGCACCAAAGCAAGGTCCCACAACTGCAAGTCCCATGGAAGAAGCGGTATTTTGTTGTCAGCTCAGTTTTGATAAATGGAGAAGAAGCAAGTGTTATGACTGAGAAATCATCATTTAGTGGGACTGCTGAAAACCACATGTTCTGTATTTTATTTTTTCCTAATCTCTCTGAAAATGCAGAGAATGTGAAAGAGTTTATGTGGAGATCTTGGCAAAAATCCTTTTGTTTATGGCCATTTCTGACTCTTGTTGACACATTACTTGATCACCTTCTCTACAACCAATTTTCTTTGTCTCACAAAACAAGTAATTCCCATGTGATTATTTTCAGGAAAATATTCCCAATTTAAGAGTACCTTAGGAATATTGATCTAACCATGTTGTTCTAGTTGTATTTAAGAACTATGCTGAGAAGTGCACTACAAAGGAGATATACATGATAACACAGATAACACATCTAGCGTTGTACTGGAAACATTTGCAGTTAATTTAGTTAAAACTCAGACACTGGGCTGGCAGGGCTTCACTGATTTGTTCACGGTGCAGGATTGGCTCCAGAGCTCTCAAAGCACAAAGAAAATCACAACCAGGGTGGTTCTTTGCTGTATCTGCATGACCCAGACATGTTGTACTAGTGATACCTATCGTGTGATCCTACAGCTGGGCTTTGGATCTCTCAAACGAGCTCTCCAACACTGAAGCAGAGCAGCTGAAAGTGAAAAGCTATATGAGGCTTCACGCATCTTTAATTTTGGACAATGAAGCCTCCCTCTCCGCTTGACAAATCCAGTGTTGCTCCTGGCATGAATTTAAGCAGCTGTAAGTCAAGGATTTACAAAAAATTCAAGCAGTGGAGTATAGCCCAGGGCTTCAGCAAGCACAGCTTAAATGGTATAATTAGGCATTTACCGGGATGTTTCTTTCTGCAAATTATCTTACTTGTTCTTCACACATGCTTGCAGCCTTTCTTAGCAGAGGCATAAGGTACCATCATAAGTCCTGTTGATGTATTCAACCTGCTTTTAATGCTGGATTAGCAAACACAGACATTCCAGCACCTATTAGAAATGCCATTTTCAGACCTTTACATGGGACCAGGAGCTATTAATTACTAACCAGGTCCATTGGACCTCATGTATTCTTCAGGCATGGCTTACAGAAATCCCACCTGGAAGTGCAGAAGAGCAGGGTTGTCCTGGCTAACCACACATTGCTTTACTGGGGACTTTGCTTCCTCCCTCAGCCTTCATCCCTCTTGTCTGTCTGAACTGCAAGCTCTCCCCAGGGGGAGAGGTCCCCCACCCATACCATGTAGGTTGAAGTCCCTCATTCCTAATGTAGGTTGAGGTCTGTGGGCAGCACTCTAACATATATATATATATATATAAGGTTTTCAGAGGAATAACAGGACATTTGAAATTGGGAATTACTTACTTTCCTCTGCAAAGGGAGCTGCTTACCAATCTACCAGGAACTTGTGTTGTCCTTTTTTCCTCTCTCATTCCGACCTTTCTACATCTCTAAAATGTCAAGATAAAATATTCCTACTTGTGTTGAACCTAACTTTCTGAGAGACAAAAAACTGCGTACTCTCCCTCCCTACTCTCGCAGCAGGAAAAAAACCCTCACAGAGGGTCTACTCTTCCAGAATAATTCCTCTTAATTCTTCTAATTCTAGAGGCTAGGAAATCCTATCAGAAAATTATAGAACACAAACAAAGCATTGCTTAAAGGGGAAAGGGGAAACTTAAATTGAGTATTTTTCCTGTTAGGATGCTCACGATGAAAATAACCAATGTCTGTCAAGGATAGCCCTTCAGCCAGGGCCGTGCTTTCTTTCCTGGTCTGAGTACTTTTCTCCTAAAAAATAGTTCATCTACAGCTTTACAATAGATGCTGAATCTGGAGAAGGAAGGAAATAGCTGCCCTACAAATTTGCCATGTGACTTTTAAAACTATTGCTGGGAGATATTTCCACAAAGAGCTGATGGAGAGTTAACTGATGGAAGTCAATGTAAAGGAAACCACACTGTGGATCAGAAGTTTTTCACTTCTGCCATTGGGGGTTCAAAAAGTAAATGACTTTGGCTTCTAGCTACAATATTTACCAGTACCTGACACTTAGATATGTAAAAGTGGATGTTTGTTCCAACACACTGTCTTAATTTTCTTCCAGGCTGCTTTCAATAAACCTTTGAGAACCACCATAAGCTCCACAAGCACAGAGGCAGAGCAGCCATGGCTGGGCACTGCTGGAGTGTGTCCAGGCCCTGCCCAAGTTGCCAGTATCACCCAGTTTGGTGCCCAGCCCCGCTGGAACAGCCACAGGGTGTTTATCACTTGTGACTAACCCAGCTGAGTTTCCCACCTTTATGCAATGTGTGCTGCTCTTTTTATCTGCAGAGTATGTAAGTAAAGAATAATTCATTCTCAGTTATTGTGATGGTCTAAAGAGAATAGGAAGGAAATCTAAGCTGTTTCAATTCTTTCTGTGCAATTTGCTCAGCTTCAGAAATGAGGGAAACATGCAGCAGCAAGTCTGCCTGTGAATGTTTTTAGAGATGGTGAATCTGTGGGTGTAACTATGTCATCCAGTGTACCCACGTTCACAAAACAAGCCTATAAATCTGAGAAAGAAGCACATAGAATGGAGAGATAGAGAGAAAGAGAGAAGAAAGGAGAGAGGGAAGAGAGCAAAGAGCAAGAGAAGGAAAAATAGATAAAGAAAAAAGAAGGAATTAATGAAAGGAAAAAAAGAAAGGAGAGAAAGAAAGAAAGAAAGGAAAGAAAGAAAGAAAGAAAGAAAGAAAGAAAGAAAGAAAGAAAGAAAGAAAGAAAGAAAGAAAGAAAGAAAGAAAGAAAGAAAGAAAGAAAGAAAGAAAGAAAGAAAGAAAGAAAGAAAGAAAGAAAGAAAGAAAGAAAGAAAGAAAGAAAGAAAGAAAGAAGGAAGGAAGGAAGGAAGAAAGAAAAGAAAGAAAAGAAAGAAAGAAAGAAAGAAAGAAAGAAAGAAAGAAAGAAAGAAAGAAAGAAAGAAGAAAGAAAGAAAGAAAGAAAGAAAGAAAGAAAGAAAGAAAGAAAGAAAGAAAGAAAGAAAGAAAGAAAGAAAGAAAGAAAGAAAGAAAGAAAGAAAGAAAGAGAAAGAAAGAAAAAGAAAGAAAGAAAGAAAGAAAAGAAGAAAGAAAGAAAGAAAGAAAGAAAGAAGAAAGAAAGAAAGAAAGAAAGAAAGAAAGAAAGAAAGAAAGAAAGAAAGAAAGAAAGAAAGAAAGAAAGAAAGAAAGAAAGAAAGAAAGAAAGAGAAAGAAAGAAAGAAAAAGAAAGAAAGAAAGAAAAAGAAAGAAAGAAAGAAAAAGAAAGAAAGAAAGAAAGAAAGAAAAAGAAAGAAAGAAAGAAAGAAAGAGAAAGAAAGAAAGAAAGAAAGAAAGAAAGAAAGAAAGAAAGAAAGAAAGAAAGAAAGAAAGAAAGAAAGAAAGAAAGAAGAAAGAAAGAAAGAAAAAGAAAGAAAGAAAGAAAAAGAAAGAAAGAAAGAAAGAAAGAAAGAAAGAAAGAAAGAAAGAAAGAAAGAAAGAAAGAAAGAAAAAGAAAGAAAGAAAGAAAGAAAGAAGAAAGAAAGAAAGAAAGAAGAAAGAAAGAAAGAAAGAAAGAAAGAAAGAAAGAAAGAAAGAAAGAAAGAAAGAAAGAAAGAAAGAAAGAAAGAAAGAAAGAAGTTAAAAAGAAGAAGAAAGAAAGCAACTTAAGAAAGAACAGGGGAATGGAGGGAAATTTATACATCTTGTTTATAAGTCATAAATTTCCTCATAGTCTAATTTTCATCACTGAGTCAAAATGTGAATTTTAACATTAAACATGTACATAGGAAGTGAAATAAAGCAAATACCATAATGATGGAGGTGTAAACAGAGACAGCAGTAAACTAAAATGACTCAAGGGCAGGCAAACCAGCTCTGCACACCAGCACCAAACAACTCTGCATCCCCAAATATTCAGAATATCAAGGCATATGAATGTTTCTGTTTTTTTTTTTTTTTCTCTCTAACTGTTCAAATCTGTATCTGACCTCTGCTGGCCAGGTTTTTCAGCCTCTTTACATGATCCATTTACAGAACACCACCTGCCGGCTTCCCAGGTATGGCTGAGGTTGGGAGGTGATATTTTGCCTATGGCTGTTTTGATTCTTCTCTCAGTGGAGTTTTTAAGCAACTCAAGATTCTAACCACTATTTCTAACTATTTCCAAACGCTGAGCAGACACCAGTCCTTTGGGAGATAGCATTTGGCCGAGTGAGGTGTGTGACAGGTCTCCTGACAAATACCCAGGCAGCGTGGCCTCATTTCACTTGCCTGCCTGGGAACTCCCCAGGTCAAGTTTCCCACGGGCCAACACACCTTCCTGCCACCCAGCCACTGGGACAGCTACGACTTCACTGACAGAAAAATCTTACCCTTTGCTCACAGACTGCTTTGTGGTCAGACTGTTATTAACACAGATTTTCATGTTCATGTTCATATTCTCACTGTGTTTATATAAAACAAAATTGACTTTACTTGCTTGTTTTAAACTTTTAGGAAGTGCAGAGAGAATGTGACTGCATGGGAACATACTGGACTGGTCATCAAAGAGCGATGAGTTTTCCTCTCCTACTGCAAAGCTGCATCCGAAATGCATGTGACAGGTAGTTGATTAGTTTAACACATCACTGAGAGGCATTCACACACTGGAAGTGCTACGGAGACCTGAGACAGTACAAACAAGCCACGGTGAAATGCATATTGCAGAGGTACAAGTCTACACAAACATCCCAAGCTCGTGCTCACCCCTCACCAAGATGGGAAGCATCCCTCCTCACAAGGGCAGCAGGGAGCATCCTGGCTCTTCAGGAATAATAACCATATAATTTCAAGTGAATGTCTGACAATGACAGATCCATGAACACTAATCACAGGTAGGCTCTAAAAGTAGCTTCAGACACCAATTGTACCATTCCTCAGAATTACCAACTCCTGTTTTAATGGCAGACTTTGTGAGTTCTTGAGCTTTAAAATAAATCATATTGTTCATGGGAATTGGTAACTTCACATGAACTTAAATGTACTTTCTTCTTTCATGCATTAATATGTTGGGTTTACACTGTAATCTTTGGCTAGCCACAAACCCCTATAGAGTTCTAGATGCTTGTCCTCTGTTAATAAGTCCATAAACCTGATTTCTTGGTTTCATGACATCAATGTGACCTCATATTTACATGGAAAAATCAGTGGCAGAAAGTATTGGCACTAGTCAAATCCTGAAGTCCTTTCCTGACCAGAAACCTCATCAAAATCAGTAGGACCAAAGATGCAAGAATTGCTCATGTAAAAGTTTCAGGGCTGTTTTTTCAATCTACATATCTAAAAAAATACCTGTTAAAATGCATCAGATCAGTTTGCTTTGCATCTTTTCTTGCCAGCATGAAAAATGCCTTGATGATTGCACAATCACAGTCCTTCAAAGAATAGCTCTGATTTGACTTAAAAAAAAAGCTTCATAATGCTGGCTTTGCCACATAGACTACACTTGCCTTTGGGATGAATGAGGGACTTTCTGTCTATTGAGCTGAAATCCATGCAGCAGTGCTCAGACTTTAATGAGCAGAAAATCTTTGTTGGAAAGACAGGTTAAAACTTGATTTATTTTTTTAGAAGATGAGAAAATACTGTCAGTAGCAGTGGGAAGTAGTCAATGTGTATTCACTGGATACAGAAGTTACAAGATCTTGTAAATGAAAAAGAATTAGAGGAGCATGGATTTTACCTTTTGTAGAGCTATAAAATTAGGTATAGATTCATATTGGTGAACCAACGCTATGAGCTGTTCCCACTCCTATTAAGAGGAATTCTATCATTCACTTTCTAAAGAACAATTTTTGTTTATTCTCTTTATTTCATACCCGAAAATGATAACTGAGCAGCACAGGGATTTGACTTCACAACATGCTCCCAGGACTTTATAACACAGACAGTGCAGAAGACCTGATTTTAAAGATATGTCTTAGTGTAGACACTGCTATAGGACTGGGGAATGAACCTATTGTGTAGACAGCAGGCAGCCATGGAAATCAAGGACCGCAGACTGAATTTAAGTGAGTTCCTACTGTAAAGCAAGAGGGGATAATGTGATTCATGGATTCATGAACAAGGAAGTAGTGAGTAGGAGTGAGGAGCTGATCTTATCTCTCCCCACGGTTCTGGTAAGACTAATATTGGCATAGTGCATAAAGTTCTGGTGCCTGTATTTTAAATTGAAAAAGTTGGAGACAGGTCAGAGAGAGGATGAGAGAAAAATGTCTCTCTCTAGTGAAAGCCTGGAAGGGATCTCTCTGCTTACCTTATCAAAAAGATGGAGACATGGCTTGATTAAAGCATACAAGTACCACCACAACAAGATAATACCGTATGCAAAAGATCTCCTTCATCTAGTGGAGAGAGCATAGCAGGAATCAACGGCTGGAAGCTGAAGTCAAACAAATTCATACAAAGAAACCCAGGCATGCATTATTAATAGTAAGAGCAATTAATCCTGGGAACTACTTAGCAAAAGTACGGCTGGATTCTCTGTGTCTTGATGTTTTCAGATCAAGATTGGATGTCTTCCTAGTAGAGATGCCCCAGGCAAACCCCTATGAAAGGGAAGCAAGGTGAGACATAATAGTTGGTGATATACCATCAGACCAGTTGACTGGTTGGTCCTGTTGTTCCTACCCACTGGCTCTATCTCTCCTAGTAAATTAAAGTGTCAGGACCCAGGTCCAGACTCCAAAACATGAATCACCTATGCTATTAAATTTTTAGGATATCCCTTCACGTGCTGTTGACCTGGGTCAATTAGCTCTCTTCCAGACATGCTTAGCACAGTTTGGAGAAAAGCATAGTCCAGGGCTACAGGAAATTTGGATGTGGGCTTCCTGTTTTGGAGAGGAAAAGAATATATCAGTGGAACATGCTGACCAGGCCACCCTTTGGTTGGCAAAATCCATTTTTGCCTGTATTACTTGCAAAGACTAGATTTGGCTACAGCAGCTGAGGGTTCAACACCAGCCGAGAGAAACATTTGTGAATCAAATATTCCAGAGCTGCCTCTGAGTAGGTGGAATGATGTTGACACACTCACAGCTTTGACGAGCTCTAAAAGAGAAAAATGAAGAATGTTTTGACATATTTTGAATATTCAGAAAGGATAATTGTTTCCTGAAGTAACTGACATTCCATAGGAGTAGTGTATTCCTGCCAGTCATGTCCATACTAGACAGAGACATTGAAGTGGTGCTTCCCACACAACCCCTGTAATTAGGCAACATGGAGCCTGATAACTGGGATCTTTTAAATGTTAGCACAGCTTCCTATTCCAGTGCTCACTTGATGCTCATTAGCAGCATCAAGTTAATGTGTTTTGTTGCTGCTGGTGATGATGTACAGGGACACAACGGCTACCCCTCAATGTCTGCTGTAATAGGAAAACAAGAAGACCAAGTTCTTTACAAGACTTCACATCTCATCTCAGGGATCCCAGAAGGATGCTCTTCACTGTTTGTGAGTACTGGAAGCATTTCTTGCCTCGTGAATATTAAACAGACACTAACCCTCAGGCTCTTTATAGAAGAAAAAATCCCATATACTCTGACTAAAGCTTTAGCAGGCTCTAAACAATTTCTACAGTGAAATTGCATCTACAATTCATTTTTTCCAGCACTGTTGAACCTGGCAGCACTGTAAATATTGTATGGGATATAAAAACAGCTGGACAGTAGTTGCTGGGCTACCACTGTGCACATCAGATGCCCCTAATGCATAGTTTGGTCTGTTGGGAGACACAGGACAAAGAACTGGCATTATAGCAAGCCTCTACATAAATATTTCCAGACTTCATCCCCATTTATAAATGAACCAACACAGAATGCCCAAGACAAAACAAAATAGTACTTCAGTTCTTGTAGTGGAAGAAATGAAGATAGAAAGGCCAGGTGCTTTTGCTCCATGAGACGTACAAAGAGAACTGAAGGGCAGGTCTCCACTACAGGTCATTGTGTAGGGACACCATGTAGCTTTATGGGCACTGGATGCCTCCAAAACAGATGTCTTCCTCCATGCTGAGCTCTACGGTGCCTAGACTAACTTAACAGACAGTATGTGAATGAGGGAGTTAAGCATTAGTTCCCATATGTGCTCTGTGTGTATGGCAAGACTCTCTTGCCCAAGAAAACTGAGCAATTCTGAGTCTCTCTGAGACTCTCCAAAAGAACACTACAACTGCAGCAAGGGAATGCAAAAAGACCATTTTAAGTTCCCTTCTGTGAGCCTAAAGATCCTATGCTGACAACAAGGTCATCTATCTCAGATCAAGGTTTATTATTTTTGTGAAACTCAGATCACTCAACACCTGGAGGCAATTTCCTAAGCATCTGCACTTTTACAATGTGAACCCAAGGTGGGATGAAAGGGCAAAACCCAGTCAGCTCTCAGAAAATCTGGCACTCCTGGGCTTTGCAACTTTGCCTTAGATGAGTAAAGTTGCCATTCACAGGATATCTGTGAAAAGCTTCTGGATTAAGTGAAGCAACACTGTGGTTGTGATTTTCACTTCATTATACAGAACACACTTATTTTAGAAAATTTTATTCACATTTCATCCTGGCCTTAAAATATTATGTTGTCATAAAAAGTGGACATAATGCTGAGAAGAAGCATTTTGAAAAGATGATACAAATACATGAGCAGGGTATAGAGAGGCCCATGGGTTGGCCATCATTTGTCTTCATCCCAGGCCAGCTTGCTCTCCTGCAGTCACAACTCAGGCGTTGAACCACTGCCAACAGGCAGTTAGGCTGCGGCCACTCCATTTGGGGAAGAAGGTTGCTTACCTGTGTGAGCATGTGGCATGCCACAACTGTAAACCACGGGGCAGAAAGCAGTCCTTGAGCTATTTTTTATTCAGAGTGGTGCCATCTTAGGATTCATCTTGCCAGGACATGAGAGAAAAGGAGCAAATGAGGCCCTCAGAAGCAATTCAGACATCAGGACTTAGCAGAAAACAGCAAGTTACTGTAAAAAGGTATTTATCAAATTTATTACACTATGTTGAAGTGTCTGCATCTGGGTGTCAACACATAAGGCAAATGAGAAGTTCAGTTTTATCACCTGAGGCCTTCTTGGTGCCCTCTCTGGCTTCTGGATAACAGTGCGAACATCTTTGGGACTGTGCTGTGTCATTTCTCACAGCACCACATAAAAGTCTTGTGCACCCCAGTACATGTGTCTGGGCAACTGAGTCAACTGAGCTGAGCCTGTAGCCCTGGAGACTGCTGACCTGAATTGCAGGGATTCACTGGCTATACTGACAAGCTCTCCACTGACCATCCTGTGTTCGATGCTTGCTAGATATGGGTTGCATGGAGACACTGAAGTTTGTGCATTTTCATACAGAGCTGAAACCTACCACAACTTTCTAAACTATTAATTTTTATATTCATAATACATGACATTAATTTAAAAAGATAGACAAATAATATCATGAATTGGACTTTTAATGAAGATGATTGTAACGAAAAAAATTAGAATACTGTTCTTGTTTTATTCAAAGTATAGAGAGGTATCACAGATATCAAGGCCTACCAGTGTGGATTTCCATTCTTTGTATTACTCTTCATTCTGCCATTCTAGGTACGTACTGAAGTTTTGTCTGTGTGAGATGGCATTGCCTTTTTAGAGAAGGTCATGGATGAATCACATCTATGGGTGCAGCACTGGTCTCTATTGCTTTTTAATACTTTTATAAAGCATAGGAAGCAAAGGTGGTGATAAATCCCAGGATGTATCTACCCTGCTACTGCCTCCTCTATGATAGTGAGTCTACTAAGCTCGAGGCTCTACAGTGTGAGAACTTCCAACAGAAGAAACAAAGGGGCAATTGTAAGAAGAAAGAGGCTTGGCAAATAACTGAGTAAGAGACTTTACTGGGCATATTCAGACTCGCCAAACAGGGTCCAAACACATGACCTGGCATCTGTCAGGACACGTCCATGCCCACTATATGCTCAGTCTCATGACAAATATGTCAAGCAGAGGAGCCTGACTCAGAGATCTCCACTCTGCTATTGATGGTCTACTGTATCATAGAATCATAGAACATCTAGAGCTGGAAGGAACCCATAGCTGGGTCATTGGATATCTTAAGGTGATGAGACATCCTGGGACCATCCCTCACCTCATTGTTGTCACCCCATTTTTGGGTCTAGTCTCCTTACTTCTGTAGTACTTTCATCACGTGCTGCTAGGCTGGGTTCAATTTTGAACTATGCTTACTTGAAAACTAGAGCAACCCTGGCTCAACCTCAGGTTCAAGAACTTGGGACCCTGAACCAATCTGTGCACCTTGAATTAGGCAGTTTTTCACTAGTCACAGCAGCAAGCTTTAACAAAGCATTTTAAAGAAACAGAACTTTGTTTGAGGGAGGGAGGGAAGGAAACTGAAGGAAGCATTAATCTGGGAAATCTGAATTAAGACTCAGTGAGCCCCAGCCTTGCCCCTCAGAATAGTTATTAAGGAATTAGCCTGGACTCATCTTTCTGCTGACAGCTGTGATGGTGCCAAAGGGATGGCTGCTGCCCTCCTGCCTGGCCCCATTCACCTTGAAGCATGCCTGTGCTCAGGGTGTTTCAGTGCGATGACTGGTCAGGCCATTTCCAGGGCTCTGAGTATCCCAAGGACAAGGTCCCCAGGCCTGCTGCTGGTGTCCCCATGGAGTCATCAGGCCAGGCAGATGCCCCCAGTTGCCCCAGACTAGTGCCCAGTAGCCTCCATGCCACAGGTTTTACCACAGAGTGCTGTGGCTCATGCAGTACCACCTCTTGATTATGGCCAGGGATCTGCTCCCATCTGCAGCCCTCACTCTCTCGGGCCACTTCTGGGCCACCCACTCCAGAGCTCCCTTGAGAAGCTGGGGGTGGCTTTTCTGCCGGCTCACCAATGGGGCCAGTGAACTCCACACCTTTTAAGATACCCACATGTCACATTTACAAGCCTTCTTCAGGGTGCAGCAGTTGTCTCCTACTATGTTTTCACTGTACCAGGGACAAAAAAATAAAGTTCCTAGCTATGACTCATGCAAGTGACAATGAGGGTTTCAGTGGTACAATACTTCATGGTCTGTGAGAGGATTATAACTCTAGCTAATGGTCCGAAGTGACTGGAGTGCAAACAAAAGGTGGGCTAAAGAAAGTAATGTGGGTAACAAAGTGGTGAAGCTCTGGCCTCCTTGCAATGGATCACATGGATGATATCCATCAGCCCTCTGATGCCCAGGAAGAGGGATGTGTGCTCAGGTACAGTGGGAGAAATGATGCAAAAGGAGGGTAAGAAAAGAAAACATGGAAAACAACAAGGAAGAAGGGTGACCAGAGTACATCAGGTGAAACATGTCAAAAGAGCAGGATGAGGCAGAGAAACAGCCAATCTGAGAAGTGGTGCAGCCCTTTCCTACTCACAGTGTTCCATCTTCACTGAGGATACTCCAGCACTCTTCCTTCTCCCCCTTCAAGTCTTCACTACAAGAACATTCTGTGTCCATTTGTCTACAGACCAGGAAACCTGCTCCCTGAACAGCCACCAGTGCTAGTGACATCCAAAAGAGCCTGGAAATCCTTGTTTCCACCCTTAGCATGCTTTAGCACTGATATTAGCCTTCAATGTCCTTACATTAGGAATGAATTTCACTTGAGTCAGGTTTGCCAAGTGCTAATTTAATCCATATTTGTATTTCTCCAAAGCCTTCCTACCAGGTCCCAAGATATATTCTCCCTGTTACTACATGTTACAGAAATTCCCTTTGAGTCATCTCCTCTCCACCATACACACAGAGCAGTGTGTATGGGCTTAAATGAGTTCTTCACAGCACTCAGATTTTTGGAAAAATGGGCCATGGGCATTATAGCTTCCATTGTGTTCCCTCCTGTGTGGAGGTGTGGAGCTGGAGCGCGCTGTGGGTGGCAGATGTGAGTGACGTGGTACAATGTTCAGGCTGGTCTGACTCAGTTGAAGTTGCAGCTGGATTATTGGCAGTGCTTCTGGCTCAGCCTTGGGAGCAGACACATGGCACTACTGGGAATGATAAGGGGGTATGAGAGATGCTGGAAGGTGAAAGTCATGGCAGACCAAACCAGCAGCAGGACCCTGTGAACATTCATTTCCCAGTGCCCTCAAGCCAGGCCGCCTTGCTCCTGAGGATGTGATTCATGGAGATACAGTAATAAAGGAAAATGTGAAATATTCGACATTTCCCACACCCTCTTGCAGCTAAAAATGCATTGGGTTTCGTGCCCTGCAGGCACCTCACTCATTCATGTCCGCATTCCTTGGAGCAAGGAAATGGCCAGAGGAGTTTTACTGAAGAAGAGAAACACCTGAGTGGAGCCGTCCAAGGACGGTGTTGGATGAGGACGAGAAGAGCAAACGGCCCTCAGCACCCCGTGCTGGGTGAGACCGGCCTTGGGCTGAGGACATGCTGGCAGTCCCAGGGCCATCAGGATGGAGCAACAACAATGAAGAGTTGTGAGGTGAAATGGAGACTTTTCCTGTAGGAGAGCCCTGATTCACATTAAAAAAAAAATCAGTCTGCTGCCACATGCATAGTTTGGCTGTTACAATTTGTTTGACTTTTGAGCAGCCCTGGCTGCAGTGGCTGGGCAAATTAAGGGATGTCTTATCTTTGTTTTCCCATGATCTGTCCTCTCTGTACCACATGCAGCTGATCTTTAAAGAATTCATGGGTATTGTGTCAAAGAGAATGTTTAAAAAACCCCAAAACAACAACCAAACCACAAATTCCCCACTTCACCTCTCCTTCCCTCCCTCCCTTGGATGGAGAAGAGCTTTTGGGACTTTGCAATATCAATCTGGCAGTTTGGGCTCCTCTTTCAATGGAGTACCTTCATTAGATCAATCTTACTGAAATCTGTTTCTCCATCACCAGAAGAACCACCCTGAGCAAATCCTACCTCTCTCCCTTGTGTAAATAGCTGTGATGATCTGTGCACTGGATCTGCATGGCTTAAAGTTAGTAACAACACAGCAAAATAAAATTAGCATTTTCACCATTTCTTTCTCAGATTCTTATTTCTTGATTTCTCTTTCTTACCTATGTAGGAGGAAAGCAAGTGAAAGCCTTTCTGGATGTGAGACAAATAATTCCCCTTTGTAATTATGAGAGTGTTTTACCATAAATGGTTTAGCTTCTGCCCAGGTTGTCTTCTATATCTCCCACTGCTTCTCAAAACCTTTAAGAAATACAATGTGTTATTGCTTCATGGGCTCCCTGACTCCCACATTGTGCTGCCTCTCGAATATGCTCCCTTGGGATACCTATTAACCAAAACTGTTAAAAAATTATAGGGGCTTTAAGCAATCCTGCTCCCTCCTAGTCCTAATTGCGTTGCTGGGGACAGGCAAGGCTGAAGCTGCCCCTCTGCCTCTTTCCATGGGGTCTAGGTGGCCTGAATCCCTGCATGCCTCAGCAAGGCTGCTTTTTGGGAAACAATTTCTTCATTTATCACCCCTGTGACAACTTTTTCCATTTGTGAAATGTGAAAGGAAATCACCTCGCAAGTACCCTGGCAACTAGAGAGGGTTAAATGTTTCCTAGAGAAACCTTCTCTATCTGTTAATTTCGATTAATATGAACCAAAATGATTTGCTAGAATGTGTATGTGCTTTTAGGGGGAGGGGGAGGACTGGTTTTTTGCATAACACAGGAGAAAATTACTCCACAATAACAGGTCAGTGTCAGGGACCTTTGCCTAGACCAGAGTTCAAATGTCCTCTCTACAAATAGCTTAACATGAGAATAGGGACTCGACCTTTCCTCTACCATCTAGATCTGAGTATAAAAACAACATTTCCTGTTTAGGCAGAGATTGAACTAACAGCTAAAGGGGAAATTTCATCTTGGGTTGAACAAAGAAACAGAAGTTTGGGGTTTTTGGAGACGAGAAATGCTTTTGTTACCATCTATGATATTTTTGATCTAAACCAACATGTCTCTTAGGCGAGATAGAACTTAACCCTTTCAAGGCTTTGTTTTATAAATTTGGGATAATTTTAGAATTCAAGATGTCTTTCTGCAGTTGAAAGTGAAAATTTTAGTTTGGCAAATTTCAGGAAGGAATACTAAAGTAATATTTTCAAAAAATATGCCTCTATTTTGAGGGTCAATATTTTTGGCTAAACTCTATCAAGACCCATGAGTAGATTTAGTCTTTCTAAAGGGGTTCTGGTTTTGGCAGGTTTTGGGGGGTTGTGTTGGCTGGGGTTTGTTCATTGGTTTTCTCCCTCCCTCCCCCACAAAAACAAAAAAACACACATGTAATAAGAATTGTGACCATTTGGCTATGCTGGAGTAGGTGAGGGGCTTCTCCCTCCTATTATTTTTTTATCTCTAAAAATAGTGGTTTCCTCCTGTAGTGAAACAATTTTCTAGTTGGATTTCTTGCCGAGTTTTGTCCTGTCTCCCAAGGGGGTGACCTCCACTGCAAAACTACTTTCTCATCTCTTGCCTGGCCAAGGCACAGGAGCAGTTTATGAACAGGAACACTGTCAGCAAACACACATGCCCTTCCTAGTCCTTGGGCACCTACCAGGCTTCAGACAGAGAGGTGGCAGAGGAATTATCTCAGACAGTGGCACAGTTTCTTGGCAGCTAGTTCCTGATGGAAGCAATAAAAAATTTTACTCCAGGTTTGAGGCTCTTACTGCCCAAGGAAAAGAAAAAATACTAATGAACTACTTCTGGTGAGCTACCAGTAGGTAAATGCTTGTTTAATTTCTTGAGCTGGATATCAGTTAAACTACTGTGAGTAATATAAGCTGGATTACTGTGATTTTGCCACTCCTGTCGAGTCAGAGGATGGCAAGCAGAAATCACTGCCATTATCTGTTGTGTTTGCTCTTGTGAAAATCTAGGGACAGGTATTTGAGTGGGACAGGTTTTTGAGGGCTCAGTGTCAACAGCTGCAAGTGCTTTCAGCACAGCCCACACCCCAAGGCAGGTCAGCAAGCATTACTTTTACTTGTCTTGGAAACATACTGAGAGACACCGGAGAGGCAATTTTATGTAATGCAGGGATGTGGTAGAGCATTCTGCAGGCAATTTACTGGGCCTTAAGAGCTAGAGTAGCATGAAGAGGCAAGGTTACTTCATTAAAATGCTTACTCCTGCCTCTACAGTATTGTCAAAACAAAGCATTTTACATGGCCTCAGCAGCAGGCATGCTGGTGTTCAGTGGCATCATGGTGCACTGATGCACATGGCAACTCCAGTTTCACAGCCAATGCACATATCATAAGTTCGTACTAAAGAAATAGACTTTCCCTATATTTATGGGGGCAAGATGTTGCCACACATAAGGTTGTATCTTTAGATATTACAAATAAATATTATGACACCTAGGGAATAAAGGCTGAAATATAAACTACCTGAACTCTGACTCCTTAACCAGTGTCTTGCCTGCACAATAACCACTGAGTCAGAGTATGACCCTGAATGCTCAGTTGTTCCCTCCATGGGTGTCATGGGCAAAGCAGAGAGTCTTCTCCCCACCTGCTAGTTCTCAAATGTGCATAGTGAAATACAACATCTGAAGGGGCAGGAGTAAGCTTTACATCACTTTTTAATTCATTCAAATAAGATTTACAAAGACATTATGCAATTTTGCTGTACACAGTCAGCAGGGGTGTGTAATGAATATCTAACTCACAGCCTGTGAGCCTTAATTGGATGTAAATCATCTTATGACCATAGTTGGAAAGCAAACAGTGAGCTCGTGACAAAATGTGTTGAAGTCTCTGACTCAGTTGTTGTCTTATATAAAAGAGAAATGCTGGAGAATTGTGAAACCTTGTGAGTTATGCAAAGAAGGAGTTTAATGACTTTTATTGAATTTATACAGTTTTTTGCACCACTACTACCTTTTAATTACTCACTACGTTTTGAGCACTTGACAGTCAGAAATAAGAACTGCAGGCAAATTTGTCCTTGATACCACTGTTAGAGTAACGGAAAATTAAACCTATCTGTATGGCTTATTTTACAGAGGTATTTTAATTCATACATGATACAATGAAAGAGAAAAGCTAACAAAAATATTATTTACTCATTTCTTTCTGAGAACTTGTCAGAGAGATTAATTAAACATTTCTCAGCAATCATGTAACAGTGCTTTTACTTCCACTAGAAAGGTTCTCCCACCTTGAAAAACTCCAAAAGTATTATCATTTATGTTACCAGAAAGCATTTCAGTAAATTATAACACACATGCATCTGTTTTCCAGCCTGCAGTTTACTGGGAATACTGACATTGTTTCTTGCAAATAAAAGGTGTAAAAAGGGTAAAAATACAATATTTATTGCTAAACATATAACAATCCAATAATAATGACTTGGCACATTGCTTATTGGAAGAAAAAGCTATTTATTTCACATTTAAAAATTGTAAATGTATCATTAAGAGGGAAAGCCAGAAATTTAAGAATGCCTCATTATCTTCCAAATCCGTTCAGTGCTAATGGAGTGAAAGACACAATTATTTAAATTTTTTCCATGGACATCTGCATTTTATCTTCCTATTCATTTTATAGGAAATACCAGAAGAAAAACAAGTGAAAATGCATTTGATAATGAGTCATACTTGCATTTGTAAACATGGCATAAGCAGTCAACATGAGGAAATGGAATTCAGTTCTTGGGAGTTATGAAAAGAAACATGATGTACTTTAGCCCAGAAAAATTAAGATCATTTAAAGCAATGGTGACCCTGGCCTCTCTTGCCCCTTAACATAGTCACTCTGCCCTTGGCAGTGACAGTCACTGGACTTAAATGAATTTTCAGTTACGTTTGTGTTGCCGTTATTTGGTTTAATTTACTTATTTGGTTTATTAGGTAGTTAACTGCTTGTGTGAATTCAAGTGTCTGTGATTATCAATACCAGCATTGCTCAATAATTGGGATCGAGTTTCCATTAATTTTATTAACCAGAAGGGAATACAGAGCCTAAATTGTGGTAACGGGGGAAAAAAAAGAGTATCATGTTGATGTCCCTGTATTTTCACAGTTATCAATTTCCACTTAGTCTGCTCTCTGCACATCCTCGGGGTTGCAGCAATTCATTCTGGTGACTGATCTCAGTTTAGTAATTTAATTTCCTCATTTCTCATGTAGTAGAGTGATGGGACATATAAATAAAGCATGTCAATTCGATTTGAGTATTCTGACATCTCCTCTAACGTCTTTACAGCATGAGCACAACAATAATAAATCACTACCATTATTTATTATTTTCACCCAAAATCCTTGGCCAAGCTCAGGAGATGACTGCAATAACTTATTTCTACACATAACTGATGATTAGGTCTCTGCCTTAAAGGTACAAGGTGGCAATAAAAGTAATTGAGCCCCCAATCATGGAGGTATTTAAAAGAAAGACATGTAGATGTAGTGCTCAGGGACATGGCTTAGTGGGGGACTTGGCAGGGCTGGTTAAGGGTTGGAATCAATAATCTTCGAGGTCTTTTCCACCCTAAGTGATTCTATGATTCTATGAATTGATATAACCTTAAGGCTTATTCCTGTAGCCAAGCTTTCCTGGTAGCCAGGAGGGGGTGACAAAACAAGGAAGGCATTTTGGGCTGGATGTGCCCAGGTACCACATGGAATGGCACAGTGACCCAGGCCAGCATCACAACATGGATGCTGGTGCCTGTGTGTTGGACCTGTGCCCTGCAAGAGTGGAGTTTTCTGGTGCCAACACACCTGACAAGGCTGGACTTCCAGCTCCAGCCACCTATCCCCAGTAGTTACAAACCAAGCCCCAAATTACACAAAGCTCAGTCATCCCACTACTGGATATTTACTTAGCCCTGACACTCTTCAGCAAAGTTTTCAGATGGGTGGTGGAGAATTTGATGCTAAACAGTGAGCCAAAATCCCCAAAAGCTGAGAAGCAGTGAGAGAGAGTGGCCCAGGGCTGCGGGTCCCAGCAGTCTGTGGTTCCTCTGGCTCACCTGCCACTGTTTTAGGTTACACAGTGTGGGTGACTCAGCCAGGGAGAGGGAGTGATGGGAGGGGCTGGAAATAAAAGTGTTTGGAGGAGGAAACTGAAGGAAGAAAAGTGTTTTCTGTAGGAGAGTAGAGTGATATTTAGGATGGCATGGTGGAAATCCAACATAAGCCTTGTGCAAGCCTAACTGCTATGATCCCAATTGTCCTCTCATTCCTTAAGTAACTGAACCTTCAGCTCAGCAAAGCATTAAAGCTCAGGCTTCATTTTATGCTGTCAGTGAGTGCTTTGCTGAACAGAGGCTTAAAGTATCAAGCTTGTTGCATGAGATTTATCCCACCTAATTTTAGACATTTGCAGTGCAGGTATCTACATCAGAGCTGGTGACTTCAGGCTCTCCCTGTTATGAATGGGGGAGAAAGAAGTATTTCTCGGTGCTATTCATTAGGTCTACTCTACCTTAGGAAGAGAAATACTATTCAGTAGAAGTATTTGCAAGCAGAGCTCAAAATAGTTAGATTAGAGGTAAACAGCTACAACCCAGGTACCTACATTCATACAGCTGAACCTTCATACACCAACAGCCTCTGATGACAGATGAGTAGAAAAAAACATACCAGTTGGAACGTATCAGGAAAATGCAAACTGAATTTTAACAGAGAGAGGAAGCTGAAAATTATTTTCTCCCTGAGAACGTTACAGCTGTAATTGTTTTTAAGACAAACAGAGGAAGAACAGAATAGACCATTGTATTTCCCTTGTTTAAGGCATTATTTCTTTCATGCTTTCATTGTCTGAGACTGCTCCCCTGCCTCTATCAGGTCCTGAGGGTTTCTGCTCAGCAGCCTAACTTTTAGAAAGCTGCAGCTAAGGTGAAGTTAATCTCCTCTTGTGCCAGACAGACATTTTTGGAGGAGGAATCTCAAATATTTGAGACATATCTGCAGAGTTATTTACTCAGATCTCATGTTTCTCGGAACATTAAAGACCACTGCTCTCCCTGCATAGGCAACTGGGATGTAAACTTCTGGAAATTTCTGCAAATATGGGAATGCTTGGAATCCCTGTGGGAAATAACTGCAAAACCTTGTTATCTCTGAGACCACATATTTTGTTTGCTTGATTAGCAGTGAGAGAGGATGACTGATGGGCGTGATGGGCAGAAATGGATTGTGTTGTTTTTCTGCTGTTGCCTTGGGCTGCCTCTGGGAAGATGCTGGTTCCTGGGCAAACACCAGTAGCAGAAGAGCAGCAGCAGTGCTCCAAGTGCAGTGGTGGGAGGCAGGGAATATGTGGCAACTGCAAAAACGACAGCAGCAATTGTACCTGGTGAAAGTACAACACAGCGGCAAATACAGTTCTGTTGAACTTAGTGAGCTGGTGCTTAATCACAGAATCACAGAATGGTTTGGGTTGGAAGGGACCTTAAAGACCATTGAGCTCCAACTACCTGCCATGGACAGGGACGACTTCCAATGCAGGTTGCTCAAAACTCCATCCAACCTGGCCTTGAACACTTCCAGAGATGGGACATACACAGCTTCTTTGGGCAACCTATGCCAGTGTCTTACTACCCTCACAGTAAAGATTTATTCCTAACATCTAATTAGAAAAAATATCTAATTATATGTGGCCTACCTACTATAGCAGGAGTCAAGGATGCCCATTTAAGTACTGAATTGAGACCGTAAGTTAGGAGTAAAATTGCTTGACATTTCCTTTTATGAACAGTAGAGAGAACTCCAGAAAACAATTCATCCTATCCCAAGAAATAGATTTAAAATTTGTGGATTGAATCTCTGTCTGAATACAGCAGCCTCTTTCTAACTGCAAGAAGGTCACCTTAACAGCGGTGGATAGTCCAATCCCTAAATGTTACTAATACAAACCATGTGCTTCTGAGCACTGGAAAATTCTTTTTCTCTGTGCTTTGACATCTAGTGAAATGAGGACCATGCTGAGACTGCTACTTCTATATGTTCTCACAGGGCAGCTGCTCTGGGGTTTGTGAAGCCTGCAGAGGGAAAATTCATGTACAGGACCACAACATGTCTTTGTATTTTGACATCTAGAACTTTCTGACTCAACACACGTGAGAGCTTCTACTGCAAGCAGCAGCCTAGGAGAAACATGGGGACCAAATCTGGTAAAGAGTTTATTTTACCTGGGGACAGATTCTGTCTGGGTGCTTTGTGGGACTTGAAGAAGAGGAAATGATTCACTGACAAAGGGGGGAACAGATGCCTTGACTCACAGTTTCCTGCTCTAACCACTAGACAATTTCTGTAGCAATTCCTTAGTGCATCAAAAGGATGGATTAGTTTCTTAATTCCTTAAACATCATGAAATGGTTTTCCTGTGTCATACATCCAGCCTTACCATACTGCCTACTGGAGGAAGATCTCTAGGTTTTATTCTGTAAGTTTGTAGAAAAAGTGCCAAACTAAGTGTATTTGCCCATCCAATTGCTAATTGCTAATAGAACCAAAGTGCCAGGTCTACTGTACTGCTTTTCTCATATGTGCAGGGCTGCAGGATTTGGGGTTGATATACCCAAATCTCCCTCAGTTCTTAAAATTCCAAACGTAACAGAACACATTTTTTGTGCCTAATTTGGTAAGATTCTGGATGATGGTTAAGAAACACCTAAGGATTATGTCCACATAAAAGCAAAATTAAGACATTATTGTTCAATTAAATCATTCTGAGATTTCACTTTCCTGTCAGTAAATAGAATTTCTTTTTATCTATGACCACTTTAAATGGTTTCTAGATCATACAAAGATAATTAAAAGAGTAATTTATGAGACATGGATGCAAAAAACCTTGTAACTACACTAAAGTTGTCATCTGTACTTAAGAGTCTTAAACTAAACTTCATTTGCTACCAGCTTGTCTCTTGTATGCAGTTTCTTTTAAAAATTATTTCTTCTGAAGAGAAAATACACTATTTTCAAAACCAGTTTGCTTAGGCTGACAAATCAACAGACTCATTCCACACGATCCCCTTTCGGGACCGTTCAGATTTGTGGCCCAGGCACTGCTTCCCCTTCCAGGCTGATTTTAGTTTTAGGACTGTGCCATCTGCTGTCGGAATTGCAGATTTCCCTGAATCTGCACAATCTGCAGTAGTCAGCTCCGACAGCCTGGCCACTCACGACTGTGATTTGTCCCATGTGAGGGACACGTTGTAGAGAGACTGTTTGCCATCCCCATTGGAGGATTTAACCTTCCCAGGATCATTTATTTCACTGTTTTGAAGGCCTCTGCTTTGGCATGGACATGAAAGGGCTTCCCTTTGTCCCTCTTGCTCAGAAGTATCAAAGATGGCATGACACACACAGGATGCAGAGTCATATTCTGCAATATTAAATTTTAACAGAAAATTGAACTTCCTTTCTGCTCTTCAGTTCCATGAGCAAAGAAGGTGCACAGACAACAGAGGAATGGGCAATTTCAGCTTCTCAGCCTTGTATTATACTTTAGTTCCCATTGTTTATATGCTTGTGGGATCACAGAGCTATTAAAAACTAGACTGAACAATAGAGATATTATTTTGTTATTGAAACTGGATTACACTCTTAACCACAAGCATCTCCTATCTGACAACATGAAAGTGATACCACTTTGGTAAAACTGAAAATGACTGTGCATTGGGTAGTCAGATTCCTTACAAGGGTAACCCACATCCTCTGCAGGAGCATTTCTGAGCTCAAAGGTCTACCAGGAAGGACTGGTCAGGGAAATATTCCCTGAAATGTTTTCAATTTTCAAATTTCAACACAGGGCTCCTTCCTGGCAGTCACTGCAGAACAGACACACTGTGCTCCATGTCTGTCTGTGGCAGCTCAGGAAATCAGGTGGTTGATATATGGATGAGCTCTCCAAGGGAACAATGCCATATCTTGAGAAACACAACTGACCTGGAACTTCTTAATCCCATTCCTGGTTCCTGTTATAATTACATCTGACTGCCTCACATCACTAGCATACTTATCTACTGACACTATTAGGAAGGGAAATGTCTTACATTTTAACAGAGAATTATGTGAGCAGTTAGTTAATAGGATTTTGTTACTGAGAGCTGTGGGACCTGGCATCTTTGGCATCTACACTGTGTAATGAGAGGGATATATATGCCCAAGGATCAAACCAGAATGGTCAGCACACCATGCAAGAAGCTATTTAATCAAACAGGTTAGAAATACCAAGAGACATATGCCTTAAATCCTGTTCTGCTTAGGATTTAGGCAGTTTTTAAAGCTTGTTTTTCTCTCTATAGCATGAAGAACTCTCAGATCAATAAGCATCATTAATACTCACAATTGGCATGATACCAATTCTCCTCCAAGTACCTGTCCCCAGTGCTTTAGGTGTCCAGCCTATCAACAGCTTCAGCACTGAAATGTGCCCTGCTGGCCATTCTAGCCCACCTCAGTGGCCACACTAACTGGTGCCGCTGGCCACACTAGCCCATGGGTCATGGAACCTCCCCCACTGTTACTCACTGTCACAGGACAGTCAGAAATTAAACCCAAGACTAACAGAGAGAACAAAAAGTGTTGTCTTTTGCAGACCATGGGCTGGTGGAGTTTGAAGAATGCTGATCTGAGGAGACAAGCAGATGAAGGATGTGAAAGCAAAGCCATTAGCTCCTGAGCTGAAATGGCTTGGCCAGTGTTATCCAGCGGAGCTGGGAAGTGAACATGGCCCCCGAGGGGCATGTAAACTAGAAGGTTATGTTTTCTAGTTGAGAAATAAAATGGAAAATATCAAGAACACAAGTAAAAAATCCCTTTTGCAGACTGAAAACATGGCTAACACTGCTATCCCTCCTCCGCTTCATTTAATAATTTCAGAACTTGCTTGTAACAGCAAAAGATTTTTCAGACAGAAACCTGATAAAGTGTCAGCAGAGACCCTTGACACCATGGTGGCCAGCATTTCCTTGCAGGATTTGAGTTTTTCCCACAGGACATACCATCCACTCCAACTCTTTTTTCAATGGGAGCTGCCTTCCCCCAGTGCTGCATTTAACCTGAGGCTAATTAGAGGAGAGCTGTTAAGAGATCAGGTGATGTTGAAGACCTTTCCCAGTTTTCCTGACTTCAGGAAGTTTCAGAGCAGGCCTTGGACCAGCAGAAGGACTACAAATGAAACGGGAGGGCTGAAAGCAGGAGGCAGAAGTAGCTGTGACTTTTTGACCATGAGGGCCTCAGGGTCCCACCAATACTGGACAAACCTTACAGGTGGACCTAAGCATGAAGTCACCTGCCTCTGTCCTGCCTCTTCCGTCTGTTCCAAGGCCAGCATAGCTCTGCCCAGCAGCAGCATGACTCAGACAGAGTAAGCCTTGCCATGGCTGCCTACCATTTCCAGCCTGGATTTCCTCCTCAGACACTATGCTTCCCACATTGCTCAGTTAGACTTAAAAATAGGACCGCCTCTGATCCATGCTGGGTAAACAGATTTTATTTTCCTGGTTTGCGTGTTTGAATGGCATGTTTTACATGGTATCTAAAGACTAGAGTAAGCTTCAGGCAGCACAGTTATTGAGGGCTGAGAAAAGAGACATCTTGTCCCTGGAAATGCCCCATACAGTGAATTTAAGCTCAATACCCTAAATTTAGAAGAAATGTTACATGAAAGGAACCTGAGGTGTAGGGAACAGCTAAAGGACTTGTACTTGGCTTAAACACACACTCCTACAGATGCTCAGAAAATTGCAAAATTCCCTTCTAAAAAACCCCTACCAAATGCAGCCCTCCCTTCTGAAATGCTGCACTATTTGTGAAGAAATGTGGAGGAACAAGTAACCCGTGTATAGGAGTCTCCAGTAGCAGTGCTGCAACAACATGTTGCTGTATTGTGTGGCTGGCATGCTGGTGGGATGGCTCAGAGTGCTAAATTATGCCATGTTTTAAGACAGACAACCCCAGAAAAGAGTTATTATCAGTCCAAGTTACTGTATAGTTGCCATGGCAATTATAAAATGAGAAACCGTTGCTGTCATTTATTTCATTGTCACATGCCTTATGGTGAAATCATGGCTAAATGTGCTGTGGAAAGAGACAATAAATGTTGGGTTTATCCCAACTGGCTGCATTCTTTTGTGCAGTGTGAGCAGAGGAGCAACAGTCCCAGCAAATCCTGGCTGGCTGGATCCTTGGAGCACAACTCAATGACACAAGCCTGGGATCTAGACAAAACAGCAGTTCAAAAAACCTTACGACTTAGTTATTAATAGCGATTTCTTCTAAAAAGACAGATCCAGAAGCTTCTTTGTGATTACTCCAGTCTTTCCACCTGGCTGCTCACAGGACAGAGCCTTCAGCAGAGCAAACCTTTGTGGTAGCACTCACATTCCAGGTAACTGCCAGCCACGGAGGAGACTCAGACCTTTGCTGTGACACCTCCTTTGAAGGAGCCAGGATCACACATTTTTTCTTACTCAAAGGCCAGAAAACTCCTTGGGCATACAGGGTTCACTCTAAGGATCTGGGCACTCATTTCTGTGAGTCCAGGAGACCACAGTAGTCTGCAATGTCTGAAATTTTGAGGCTTGTCTCAACAGCAATGCCCAAGACAGATTATCTCCTTTCAGGTATAACGAAAAGGAAGAGAAGACAAATCATCTATGACCAGGTTACAGCTGTGGGGCTCCATAAGTCTCAGATCTGACTCCCCATGCTAAGATGATTTGCCCCAGCTCTCCTGGCTGTCCCTCTGGAGCAGGAGCTCTGGTGACAGACCAGTTCTGAGTACTTTGCTGTGGTCTTTACAATTAAACTCCTAATTTCTCTGCCTCCAACATGAAAATACTGAACACAAACCAGCTCTCAGATACACTGAGAGCTGGTTTGTACCTACAGAGCACCACGTAAATACAGCCTCCATAAGCTACTTTTATTTTCAGGAGGTCTACCAGGAATATAAGAAATCAAATGTATTTACAATAATCCTTCATTACAGAAGGGGATACTGCAAAGAGTGCAGAAGCAAATTTTAACCCACTAATCAAACAGCTGCACAGATATGATGGGACAGACTGTCTGAAAGCAACACTGACACATCAGAGTTTTGCCTGCTAATATTGTCACTCTGACCAAGGCCACCAGCAACAACCATAAATATTTTCAATATCTTCAAAAAATCTACCTGCAAGTGCTCCAGATTCCCCATTGATCACAAAAAAAGATTAAACTTTTTCCCCACAGTGTGATGAGATTCGTCTGAGCTGACAAGATAGACTAAGTGCTGTAGAAACATTATTTCTCCTTTGCAGAGGAAACAACCAAGAACAGGGCAGTCACCTGCTGGCAACAAAGTCCTGCTGGTTTGTAGATGTCATTTACTCTAGTAATCCAATATATATACATTTATTTTCTTTTTAAATTGAAATTAGTAAACTGGCTAGGAAGCAGGAAAAACATGAGCAACCAGCTCCACTGGTGCCTCTAATGTGTTGGTGAGGAAAAGAGAGCTAATGTGATCCTACACTGTGCGTCTAGGAACAAGTGAATAGGTTACAGAGGCTGAATATTACCTCTCCATATGACAATTAATAAAAAGGTTGTCAAGGCAATGTGCAAAATAAGAGACGCCAAAAATTGCACGAGACCTGGTGGAAATGCCTCTTGGTGAGAAACAGAGTTTTAATATCTTTTATTTATCAGAAGTGTGCTTAAGAGGTAACATATTTGTGACACTAAAGAACTTTCTCAGGAGGAGCACAGCAGCTATGAGAAGGATATCTCTGTCAGAGCAAGTCACAGAAGTCAGTGGTAGGAAACCACAAGATAACATTAAGTCAGCAATAAGATGCAGGCTTTTTCACGTGGAGGGTGACTAAACATAAGAAGAAACCAATGGAGGATGTGGTGGATGCAGTGTTTTTCAGACCTTCATGTGTCCAGATCAAAGTGGAAGATCCTCTTCAGATACAGAGGTTATGTGAGCACATCTAGGGAACACTGTGGCCTTGGATACCCAGATCGCATGAGGATGTGATACTGCCTGAACACTGAAGTGAAAGCCACACTTTTATCAGTGGATGCATAATCATACATTTTCGACACTAAAGCCTCCCTGAGGGTAATGATCACTTCTCTCCAGCGTGTCAGCTGCATCTCTCTGAGTGCTGTTTTTGATAGCAATAAATTGTGTGTCATCACTCATTTACTTGATGTTCACTGTGTCGTGTGCCAGTGTGGAATAAAGCAAGGAGCAACACTTATCTTGATTTTAGGAGACTTCCTTGTAGACATCATGTTCCTGTAAAAATGCACATGTGCTGCTGATCACTGATGAACAGACCTAGGAAGTTTTGAAAGCAAGAGCTTGAACTGCTTGTCAAAAGAAACAGGAAATTACCAGCTGGTTTCCCAGACAGCTGGATCCAAGACACAGGCTGAACATCACTGAGAATAAATAAGCATGTTAAGAACATAATAAAGCCCTGTCTTCTGCTGCTAAACAAATCCACTTTTTTTAATTCTATAAAATATTTATAATAATATGTTGTAGGTTGCACTCACCTTTTTATGTGAGTGTAAGGAAATAAATTTTCCTGCCAGACTCCCAAATCACCACTGCTGATGAAATGTGTAGAAAGCCTAAAGATGCTGCTGTATATTCATGCAGCTCTGCACAGGCTTCCACCCAGGGGAAGAGTGGGTGCTAAGGGTGCAAAAGTGACTTGGGGTGCTTAACAGCTTCCTTTTGAATTGTTCGACACGGATGCAAACTTCTCTGCCCTCGGGAAAGCTAACTAAATCCTTTATGTCTTCTGCTTTGCTCTCAAGGCCTTTGATTTTATCTTTAAACTAGCAGTGTTTATGGTTCTCAAGATGATCGTGTTCTGCTAAACAAGTTCCTTTGTCCCATAGTGTTTCTGACAAATCTGCTAGTGAAACAATTTCACTATTCAGTAACTTTAGTTTTGCCTCCAACTTTTTTTCTGTCCCCTTTGAACTGACACTACTGCATTAATGCATGCTCTGGCTCTGCCTGCCATGCATGTCATTGCTATAGCCCATTAAAAGCAGTTGCAGCCGTGCTTGCCACTGGCTTCCTCCTTCCTTTGAAGCCGTTTTCTTTGACTGGTCTTAATTAATGTATAAGCTGGGAAAGTGCCTTCTTTCCTCCTTTCAAGATGTTTTTGTTTCTTTGTTTTAATTTCATGTCTTCGGCTGAATAGATTTTTCCAGTATGTTCTTTATGAAAATGAAAGGGAAATTGAAGCTTACACAACTTTTTTATTGGTGAAAGAAACCCAGGCCATGGTTTTTCTTTGACTGCATTACCATTGCGTGCTTTTTGACTCCATTTCTTCTCTCTATTCAGGAAGGCCAAGTAACATGATTAAAGTCCTCTTCCAACTCAAAGACTTTGACAGCAAACAAAGATGGATCACTTACCAACCAAATGAATCATGTACAGGAAACTAAGGCAAGTGTTAAACATATTTACTAGGGGAATCAGTTAAGAATGGTATGCTGAAGATCTGCAATTAATTAACAGCAGTTCCCTGTACTGAAACAAGAGATTGAAAAGCTATTAGATAATTAGTAAAATTCTATAAAGCTGCATTCCTCAAAGCAGCCACAGATGCTGAAAGGAAATGCCGGACTGCTAGGCCAGATACCAACTTGTCAAACAATTAATCATCTTATTTAATGGCAAATACCTGGCCACGTGGGCAACTGTGCAAAAGAGCTGAATAGTCCGAACAGATGGAGCACTCCTCTCTCATTACTGGTTATTGTCGCGCTGCTGCCAGGCATGCAGCAAGCACCTTCCTCAGTTTCCTCATTCACAGGCTAAGCAAGCTCAGTAGTTCATCTGCTTTATGCATGTCCACGGAAGGTCACCAGTGCATTAAGGCTTCCGACAGGAGGAAACATGGGAGAAGCTTATGAACCGCACAAATTTGTGATGAATACAACTCCTGCACATCAACACATGAACTTTAGTACAGATGTCCCCCTGTAAAGAAGTGGGTTGTGAGACCATCTCAGCCTGTAAATGAGGTTCATTAGAGCAGAACAGGAGGGTCGCAGCCGGCCGAGCAGAACAGGAGGGTCGCAGCCGGCAGAGCCCGGCGGCAGGAGCCGACTGGGGGACACCTCCTCGCTCAGCATTTCATTGCCCAGGAATGCCTGAAACAGAGACCTGAGCTTTCATCTCAGCCACATCCAAACATCCTCCAGCCCGTGTCGGCACAGTGCTCACAAGGAAAGCCTCCCATCTGCGGGCTAAGAAACTGGCTACCGAAAGGAGAGCTGCCCTGTGTTGCTTACACCAGTAGAAACCCCCTGTCTTCCATGCAGTGACCTCAAATACCCGTAAGTCTCAGAGAGAGTAAAGTGAAGCCTTGTGATTTCATTAGAAGGGTCTGTTCTGAAAAACCTGGGCAGCACCAATGGCTTCTCAAAGGGAAGACACATCTCTTTCTCTGCCCTTACTCAAGGCTTTCTGAGCAGCTGTTAGAAGCAAAACTCTCCTGCCTTCTTTCAGATACAGCTTTCTGAACTCAGTTAAAGGAGGCTGATTAAAGAGTATTAAATGCTGCCAAGCAGTCTACTCACTGCCCCTCAAAAGGTGTTTTTGCTGGGGCAGTTTAACAGCTTCCTTCTTCTATCTCTGACTTTTTTAAAATTACTAATTTTTTTGTCACATCTGTTGCTGTTGATTAAACAGGAGCAGTGTCAGAGCAGGACATTTCTCTTGGCTTCCGTGAGTGAATTCTTAAGTCTACTGCTAATATAGCAGGTCAGAAACTTATTAATTTCTGTGAAATATTATTAAACAATCATTTAATTCCTAACTTTTTTGGAAAGTGTAATTTTTTAACAATTCAGTAGAAAATTGAAATAAAAACTATGCTTTCATTTCCGTTGGAAAACTCTGGTTTGCCTTTACTATGAAAACTGTCCAAGCCAAATTCAGGTGGTTTTTTTTCCTAATTGCCTTATGTTTTTGTCAAAATCAAACAGCTTTAATGAAACATTTAAGCATTAATAAGACTGAATTTTTCTCCACAAAAGTTCCCAAAGCCTACCTTCATCACTTCAGCACCTTGAATGACTAACTCTGCATGCAGAAGCAGACAGGTTTGAACAGGACCCATCAGGCATTAGCGGCTGCACCATTTTATCAGTGAACACCCACCAAATTCTTATCTACAGCAAATAGGTGATTCCCACTCCTGATTATTGGAGTTTCTGTCCAAGTCTGAATGGAGAACAACTCCCCATCTCACATTTGTAATTAGTTTATGTCACACATAAATAGAAAAATATTTTCTCAGGCTTGCAGTAAAATATCAGGCTTCACATATAACATGACATGACAATAATTTGTGCTACTTTCATAGAACAATAGTGTAAGAGATATGCTCATAAATAAAACTGTGATAATACTACCAAAAAAGTCTAACATGATGATAATCTCTTTGAAAATAAATGCCATTAGAGGCCAGCTGCTCTAATTGCCTTTATTGAAGAAAAAAAGGAATGGCGCAAAGCAGTAATCTCATAGTCAATTAAATAATGCTGACTCTTGAAATGTCTTTCAGCTTATGTTTCCCCAGGAAAATAAAAGCAAACTAATTTAGATGAGCTGAAAGTAGTGAATTTATTTATGATCCAAGGTAGAGATTGTACACTTTTTACAGCTCAGAACTCAAGATACGTATCTTCGTTTTATGAACAGAGAAATCAAGATAGGGGAAAAATAAAAGACAAGTATCTAAACTAATCACATAACTGCCATTTTTGACTTCAGGGGAAGTCCCCCAGTCTCTGACATTTGCACATGATGGAGCTCCATTACCAGCTCAGGGCTCCAGATGGGTACAAGACAGACATATTCCCATAAGAAATCACTATCAGGGCTAGGAACAAAACCACTCAAATTCCTGAGGTTTCAGACCACCAGATTAGTCAGTGCTGACCTTTAGAAGATAGGCAGTATGAGACACAGACAGAAAATGGTAACTTGTGGGATTCATGTTTAAAGAGAAGCTTCTCATTCCAACAACAGTATTTGAAGCACCACTATACCCCCACATCTCTCTCTTATGTATTTTCTCCCTCCCTCCCCAAATCTTCTTCTCCCCATAAAGCCATCAGCACATCATTTAATCAACAATTATCCTGCATTTTGTGTGGAAATTTCTAGAGTGCTTTAACACCTTATGGTGCTTTCAAAACCAAAACTTGTTTAGGATGAATTGGAATTAGGCCTAGGACATGGGAATAACAAATCTTTCATCCCTGCAGAGTTATTAATCCAACGGAAGGATGGATAATGAGCCTTCCCCATTGCTATCTTTTCCATGGATATGTGTTTGAGCTTGAACTCCAGCACTTGGATCCACACTCAGGAGAGACTAGTCCCTGCTGGGTGTAATACAAAGCCATGACAGATAAAAGATACCCCTCTACCAGCCCCTTGTCTGCCTTGGGTTTACACAACCATAACTTTTCATGCTGCTCTAGTTAAATAAGCTTTATTTGCTATCTTATTTTGTAGTAATGGCCCCTAGTGAGCGCCACTGAATTTGTGACAGGTGTGAGATGCAACCATGCTGAGACACCCTTCTGAATGAGTGGCTTACTCCTTCTGTTCACTGCTATTCACTGCTTATTTATTACTCGGAGGTTGTCGCTCTAGATGAGCCAAGATAAAACTCAACTTGTCACTGAAGCTCAGTCACTTTGAAAAAAGTCTTTCTGAGAGCATCACCTGCACTTATTCATCAGGTGGGTGGAAAAATTTCCCATCCGGCACAGCAAAGAGTTTGTGGGTCCGGCGCTCTGCTCAGGGTTCTGCGGGCGGCGTTGAACTGCTATTTCCGAGGATCAGCCCGAAATGAGAGCACATCACGCGCTGCGTTACATGGCAGTGCTTGTCATCATCACAGGAATGGTGCTCGACAACGACATGTTTGTAACGGTGCTTGACAACCGAAGTACATCCCTAAAAACTCTTCTGTCTAGACTGGGGAATTTTGCAGAAAAGCATCACTTGCGAACATCCTTGCATACCCCGGTCCTCGGCGAAACATCTGCTCTCAAACTAATGCCGGCGGCCGCAGCTCTGCTTCTTCGAGCCGCATCGCATCCTCCTTTCGTCATGTACCACTTCCATAGGGAAGACCCATTCTTCAGTGCATTAACCCTTTCCTGCCCCTGGGCCAGCCCCACGCCGCGATCGGCCGCGCCCGGGGGGTCCCGCTCCCGCCCTCCCCGCACGGCTCACCCGCCCTCCCGGCCGAGCCCTTCGCGACGAGGCTCCCGTAAGCACCGACGTGTCCGCACCCCGCGGCTCCCCCCGCATCCCCCGCCCCGGCCGGCCGGTCCCCCCGCCCGCGCGGCTCCGCAGCCGCACTGGTGCCTCTCCGGACGGCGGCGAGCGCGGCTCCGGCACCAACTTTGGGAGCGGAGCGGAGCGGAGCATCCCCGTGCGGGGAGCGGCGCGGCCATGCTGGGGCCGGCGGCGCGGCTGGCGCTGGGCGCGGAGGAGCTGCCGGGGCGCCTGCTGGCGCTGCTCTGGCCGGTTCTGGTGCTGGCAGCCGCCGCGGCCGCGCTGATGGTCCTGCGGGGGCTGCGGGGCCGACGGGTCGCGCCGGGACCCCCCCGCCGCCGCGCCGCCGGGGAGGCGCAGGAGGAGGAAGAGGAGGAGGATGAGGAGGAGGATGGCCCCGCGGGTACCGGCGGCCGGGCGGCCGGGGCGCTGCCGGCGCGGCAGCCGGAGGAACAAAGGCGCACGGCGCAGGTAGGTTCGTGGCGGGGGTCGCGCATGGCCCGGTCCTCCGGACGGGACGAGCATCCTTCGCTCTCTCCTCCCCAGCACCTTTTCATCCTGTCTGTCGTGCAGAGAACAGCACTGCAAGCAGCTCGGTCTGCACCCTCTGCTCCCGGCCCCACCGGGCTGCTGCCACCCCATTTCATCCCATCTCATCCAGTCCCTCCTAGATAGGCACCTTCCCGAACCTCTCTGTGTGATTTAGCGGTGAGGGGCTCAGCAGTCCTCGCTGAGCCCTGTGCTGCTATCAAGATGATAGTGCAAGACAGCAGGTTGCCCAAGCACCGGCTGGGGAATTCTGGCACTGGCCTTTCATCTGCTGCTTTGTCTAACAGCATAACTCCATATGGGATTCATCCTCTTTGCAGGGAATTTAGAAAACTCCAGTTAATGCCCATCACATTCAGGAGTACGCAAGAACAGTATCAGTACTATGGTGTTAATACAATGTGCTAATAATTTATACTTAGTCCAAATCAAAGCTGTGTTGTTCTTGCATTGATGCATGGTACTGGCTGTGAGCTGATGACCATGGCCACCCTGTTGAATATATGCTGTGAGTTTGATTTGATGCACAGTGTTGAAGTTTCCATATGACATTGTCATGACTGTGTCACTCTGACATGCTGTAAACTGTCTGTAGCAGAAAATCTCAGCGTAAATTACAGAAAACAATTTCATTGAGGCACTGTAATATGTAAAGTAAAGCTCTCAGGACGACATACGAAACATACATATGTACTTAAAATTAATACACCAAGCTTTTCTGAACATTTTAATCTGTTACAGTTATCTCCTAGGTCTCATTTCTGATAAAGACAAAATGAATTTGCAGGGTTTATTTTAAATTGTGCTACAAAATAAGTAGGTTTGTTCCTCAGGAACAAAAATGTGTCAGGCTTTCCATCATAACACTGTTTTTCAGAGATTTATTATTTTGTTCTGGAAGTTTTAACTTTTAGTTGTATTATAGTTATATTTGAATAGACTAATCCATTTTACGGCATTTTATCTTTCATCAGTAAGAGCAGAATCTTGGCCTGACAACACAGGTATCCTGAATTAATAAAGAACAATTAAATCAAAAAGCAGTCCAAACAGAGCTGCCTGTGTTAAGGGGTGAAGAGGCATTTCAGTAACAATTTTATTATAGCGTTATAATTATCAATACTAGATAACTTGAGTTGGCCACAGAACGAGTGAAAATTTTCCAGAACTACCAAATATTGGAGGCAGTGCAGGACAGAAAGGAGGAACATCCACCTGGTCTTATTTCTGATAAAGACAAACAAAGTGTGCTATCATATAAGTGGTCTTGTTTCTCATGAACAGAAATGTGTCAGAGACAGGGCAGGTGCTGCAATGGTGATGGGGTTATTTGTTCAATTTAGATAGATCTTTTCTAGTCAGAGATGCTGCATCTCACAGGCCTGAGTAACAGAAACCAATGAAGAGGAGGGATAAACTGAAGGGATAATTTCTTTACAGTCATCCACAGTTTCTGCCATTAATCTCACCTTTTCCTGCACTGAGTGATTCCTACTCCTTAAGGGCTGCACTTCAACAGTTGCATTTGCACAAAGTAGCATCATCCTCTATATGAGTCCCACTGATTATTGCTCAGAGTATGGAAAACATGGTCCTGAGGAGGTGGGGGATGAGAAGAGGATGATCAAGAAAAACAACTTCAAAGATCCTAAAAAGAGATAACCCAGGGAAAACCTCTTACATACTGAAATGAAAAATGGAGGTTGTCCTTCTATGACAATACCCTGCCCTTTCTCTTCTCTATTTGTCTCTTTTGTTTTCTTCCCTCCCCTGCCAGCCCCCTCCCCCTTCTCCACTGCTTCTTGTCATTTCCCATCATGTTATCTCTCTTCGGAACATCATACCCTTAAGGCAAAAACTTTACCTCCTTATGTAAGTGTAAAATGCTGCATGCTGCTTTGGCACTTGGCTGATGCAAGGATGCCAGAACAGCAAAACACCTTTGACATGCTGAAATTTGCTTATGAAAATCTCCACCAAGGCAGCATCAGAGATACTGTTAATGACAAAGCCTCCCATCAACAGGCATGACCGATGCCATAAGCTGGGGTGCACAGGTATTACCAGACCCGAGCCCTTCTCTGCTGCCTGCTGAGGTATGAAGCCAAGAGATGAATCACCTCCAGTGCTCAGGTGTGTTTATACATCCCAGCAGCCAAACATCTGCATATCCTAGAGTGGTGATTAAGTCAAGATCTTAATTAAAAGAAACTAGGTGGTTAATTATTTTTTCGATTTGGGAATGCATGTTTGCCAGTGATTCCCAGTCACTGCCCCATGGGTGGGCTGTGAGACTGCCTTCCTGCAGAATCTGTTTTTACACACCTACAGTTGTCTGATGTAGGACTGATCTTCCCTCTGTGTTCCCCTACCCACCATAGCAATAGGCAGCCAGCACCCAGAAGCTGAAGGTGCCCTCAGCTTTCTGCAGAGCTCCCTCCCCCTGCACCTCCCAGCCACAGCCCAGCCTGCCACCTCCATCTAAAACTCTCCCAGGTCCAAGTCACTAAAATGCAACAGTCCATGACTGTGTTAGTGTCTCCCAGTGCCAGTGCTGCTGGCAGGCAGCGTTCATGCTTTTCATCTCATTACCCGTTAACTTTACATATAGCAGAGTGAGAGGCTGGAGTGATGACTAGTCCTAGAGCAGGCTGTGCACTGGTAGACCCAGACTTAATGGTTTCCACAGCCCATGTGAGGTAAGTCTGTTGAACAAACTTTCAAGAATCATAGAATGGTTTGTGTTGGAAGAGGACCTTGAACACCATCTAGGTCCAACTGGCTACCGTGGGCAGGGACACCTTCAACTAGACCAGGTTGCTTAGAGCCCCATCCATCCTGGCCTTGAACATTTCCAGGGATGGGGCCTCCACAGTGTCCCTGGGCAACCTGTTCTAGTGCCTCACCGTGTTTACAATAAATAATTTTTTCCTAATATCAAATCTAAACCTACTCTCTTTCAATTTTAATCCATTTCCTTTTGTCCTGTCCTTAGATGTCCTTGTAAATAGTTGTGCCCCATCTTTCCTGTAAGTTCCCTTCGGGTACTGGAAGGCCTTAATTAGATCCCTGTTCTGGTTTAGGAGTGGCACTTACAATTCAGTGCCCCCACCAACATCCTCCAAACCATGTGCCTCTCTCTTTGCTTACCTGATTTTCCTCCCCCTCTCCTTCCCTTTTGTGGTGGGATGGAGAGAAGAATTGGAGGCACAAAAGGCACAGATCATGAGTTAAGAACAATTTACTCGAAACAGCAATGAGATAAGAAAATTAACAGTAATAGCAACAATACTATTGACAGAGGGTACAAGAAAAGAAACTATTCACACAACAGTAGACAATACTAGACAGTTCCCTCCGCCATCCTTACTTGACTGGAAGGGACCCCTTCTCCCTGAAAGAGAGTTGCTTTCCCCCACCCCCAGCAATGACATGAGGTGCTTTAGAATAACCTCCATGTCCTGGGCATACCAGTTCCTGGCTCCTGCAAAAAATTAAGCCCGTCCTGCCTGGAACCAGGCGAGTCACCCTGAAGGCTTCTCTTTTTCAGACTGAACAATCCCAATTCTCTCAGCCTTTCCATATAGGAGAGGTGCTGCATGTTTCTGTTGCATCTGGTGGTCTCTGAACTCACTCCAACAGATCCATGTCCTTCCTGTGTTGGGCACCCCAGGGCTGGATGCAGCACTGCAGGTGAGGTCTCACCAGAGAGGAGTAAAGGGTCAGAATCATGTCGCTCAGCCTGCTGCCCACACTGTTTTGGATGCAGCCCAGGATATGTTTGGCTTTCTGGGCTGCAGGTGCACATTGCCAGCTCATGTCCAGTCTCTCATCCACCCCTTTGTTTAAATGCATGCATGGTCTCCACACAATCATACAAGCACATTTGGAATGTGATCTCATTATGCATCACACATAACAAGTTATGTTCTGGCTGTTACACATACAAAAAAACCCCCTAGAAATGATGCTGGAGGGTGTTTAGTCCTTTTCAGGATAGCCTCTTCCCTAATTTCTTTTTGGAAGTTGCTAAATGGACTTACTGGAAGCCAAGTGATCCGAACGGGATTGCTATTGAGTGTTGGGGTTTCCGTTTATTCAAAGCTTTCGGGTTTTTCTGCAGATTGGTCAGTTCTAAATAAGAGCTTTTTTTACAAATGTAGTGACTCCTAAAAATTGTAGGCAACGTCTAAAAGTCTATAATATCTGATACATAAAAAGCTCTCTGCTTTTCAGAAGTGTCTTTATAAAGTGGAGATACTTTCTGCCTCTTGCAGGGATTGCTTAACAGTACCAGAACTAAAGATCCATCCCCTCCTCTCCAGAGATTTGCAGATAGACCTTTCTTTTGCCTTTTCAGGTTACACAGTATTCTTCATGCCAAAGCAACACAGTTGCACAATTATTTTTGTACAGCTGTCTTGGATGAGAATTTGATTTTGAAAGTAACCTGGAAAGTGTTGGAGTTAGGGAATTGCCTCCTTAAAATGGAGCCTTTATCTGTTGTCGGCATGGTACTCTAATTAATCAGAATAACAGATCCCAAGAAATTGATATCTTCATCCCTCCTCGCAGCAGTGGTTTTAATCCACTCACACTGGGGAAACTCCTTCCCCAGGTATCTTTCTTTCCCCAGATGATAAGGGCAGCTGAACTGAACCTTGTCAGCTCCTCATGTTTATGGCTGCTGTGTATGGCTTCTCATGTGTCCTGGGAGGGCTGGCCAGCAGGAGGACATGTAATGTAGGCAGCATCATATTAGGGCTGCTGCTTCAATTTTTCTCTTGAAATTGCTTTTGAATATGAATGGCTACAACTTCACTTCTGGCCCCCAGTTCATGTCATCAACCTGTGTTTGTGCTCAGGGGGTTCCTCTGGGGCAACTTCATCCCTGAGAATATGTGCAGAGGAACAGGTTTTCTGTGCTGATGGTCCAGATCCTTTTCCACAAGATTCTTGGAGCATCCATTTGATGGGAGCACTATCCCTTTCTTTTCTACGTGAGGTGCCTTAAGTGAAGGGGAAAAGTTCAGGTATTCCTGGTCTGTATTTCTCATATTATTCTGTCTATTCATTGTGTGTTTCCCATGTAAATTTTCCTTCCAACAGATTGTTCTTTCCTACTTGAAACACATTTGTCTGAAGTGATTTTGTTAGGAAAAACTTTGCATTAACACATATCAATAATAGCTATTAAAAATGAAATTATTAGTAATTACAGTATTGATCACAAACCAAGATCTTGCTCTCTTTTTCCTCCCCTTTGCAGTTTTATGTGTAATGTTGTGAGCGGCCATGACCCAAAGAACTTCCTTTATCCTCTTCCACCATTTGTGAAAAGCCCTCAGTTCCCTTTGCTAATGAACCAGCTATGGAGGATTTTTTGGCTTCCCATTGCCACCTTAGCAGAAATTGCTATTGTGTTATCCTTTCTCTAGTTGTTAGGACTGAATGAATAATTTTGTTTGAAGCTGATACTTTCCTGTCTCTCTAGTGGCTTCTGCCTCTGCCTAAACCCCATCCTTTCTCCTCTGACAAATGCAGGCTTGTTCTTTCCCATTCACCTGGTTCCCATTGGTTTAGGGAATAAGTATACCAGAGCAAAGTCCATCATCAGCACAAGCCCATGTGGCAAAGCCAGGCTGGCCAGGGAGTCTGCTTCCATTTATGAAAATCTGGATCAGAAGTAATGAAACCCGGGGCTGGTTTATTTCCCAACACATTTGGCACGCGGGTTGCTCACTGTCTGCGGGTGGAGCACTATGAGCTGCTGTCTGGCCACAGCAGTGCTTGGGTTTGCTCACCCTGTGTCTGAGCCCCCACTTCTGTGCACCAGAGACACGAATCCATCTGCAGAGAGCAAACATCAGACTGCAAGGGGTGCTGCAAATATCCTAGTTATAGTACAGAGTGTAGGGAGCAAAGACCAGATCTCACAAAGGGTGCTGAGGGAGATGAAGACCTTGTTGAACATCTACTGAGAAAGCTGAAGAGTGCAGTGACGCCTTGTTCAATATAACCCAGCATGTTTAAAGGATGTTATGCAGTGCCCTGGTTAGAAATTCCTTTCCTTTTTGTTCTTTTGTCCTCCCCCCTCTCTTATTTTTTTAATTTAGTGCATTTTGGTGTTGCTTTTGTCATACCAGTACTGCCTTTTGGCCTAAATCCCCCACACTTATTTTATGTTTTAACATAAAGTGAAAAAAATTAGTTTTTTTCACTGGAAATGAACACTAAGAAACAATTTAATTGAAGTATTTCTTAAATCTGGAAATGGTTTTGTGTTCATAGACCCCCTGCCAGAACGGGGTAGTTTTGCTTCCTTTCATTTCCAGTGACCAACCCACTTAATTTGAGTTTTCTGAAAGTGGTAGCTGAAAACAATTTTCTGAATCTTTATTCATGTTCTTAAATTAATTCCCTGATTTCCAATGTGTGAAGCATATAATAGCTCCCCTTGGGTTTCATAGGCTGAGTTTATTTTGTCTTAGTATCCCTCTACTGGGCAAACCTTTCCATGCCTCCCAAAGGAAGGCAATTTTAACCACCTTCCCCAAGAGGGACAAAGGGCAAGTAGAGAACCTGAAGCTGATATTCACATAATTTTTAATTAATCCTCTGACCATTTCGTGGCACTGAGATGTGAAAACAGGCTGTCTGATCTGACACTTACAGAGGTGTTGGGTTTTATAAAATGACTAGTCTAGCAAAACTATTGAAATGCATAAAGGTAAGTCTCTAGGGGTACAGCTTTATGGCTTCAAATACAAAGTTTATATACTAATGATTAAAGTCAGTGTTTTGTAGAATTTGGAGACCTATCACTTTGCTTCCTTTCTTTGTGACTTTATGTAGAACTATATTAACAGCATAAAAGAAATTAAACACAAGCTCAAGAGAATCCATATGAAATTGCTAGTTTCAGAGTAATCATCAGAATTATAACCTTAGGTTACACAAAAAGGGAAAAAAAGGCAGGGGGTGGGGGGGGAAATCCTGTTCTACTGTGTCATGAAGCAAATGGCCATGAACTAAAAATAATCTTTCTATTGTTCCACAGAATGTGACTAGAAATTAACATGTTAAGTCTTATTCCACTAAAAGTCCTGATTCTGTTTGTCTGCATATATTTAATGTATTTGGAATTGCACTGATGACTTTATAAAATCACGTAATGGGGTGGGTTTAAATGTGTTCTCCCTGTAAAAAACTACATTTTTCATTGAGAAAAAAATTACTGCAACAATATTCATTTCTTTTTAATGATTCCATTAGGTTAAATGCAATAAAATAATGAAAATTCCTTTTTGCTTTTCAGAATGGCCAAACGGCATGATAAAGAGGCATGACTAATCCCCTACCCTAAGGGCTTCGAAAGGGAAGAATAGGGTAGGGTGGGGTTCCTCAACCACACAGACAGCTTACTGCCTGAAAAGGGGTTGGATAAAAGCAGGATTTAATAGAAAAGGTCAGGCTAACATAATACCTTTCCACTGAAAGGAAGTAGAACTCAGTAAAAATTCTTGGTGATGAAAAAAAGGGAGGTGCTGCTATTACTGAAGGATGGTGGAGAAGCAACGAATATTTCAGGCTTGAAAGAAGAGCACCACCACAGTAGTGGGCTGTTTGGTGAGCATCAGTGGTCAGATTTGATATTTCTTTGCACTTAGCTGCTCATTAGGAAGGATGCAACAAGGTTCAGGAGTCCCAGGTGGGTACTTAGGGCTGAGCAGTCGGTCAGTCGTCATGAAGACCTCTGGGATATAGTAAATGAGTGTCAACAATATATTTTTAACCTCTTAGTCAGTAGTGGAGAGAGAGGGGGATATTTGTCTGGCAGATGAAATAACAAATGTTGTGCTTGTCTGGTAAAAGCATGCAGCAGTCAGGTTGGCAAAGAGCTCAAACAAAGTGCTGCAATTTTTCCAGCTTCTTGCTTGCTGTCACTTATATGGAGAGAAGGTCTAGGAACATGATCCTGTCCCAGCTGAGACAAGTCTGTCAGAGTCAATATAGTTTCCATCTTCCCTAATCCTCTGTTGCACTCAACATTTTCCCTCTGGAGTTCTTCCTGCCTGTGTCAGGGCTCTGTACAGCCTCGGGCTGTGCTCCCTTATGGCAGTCTGTGACAGGAAGGCAGTTGCGTGTCCTTAATCTTGACATCTCCTCATCTCTGCCGGTAGTCCATTATGTTTGCAGAAGCATCTCGATGTAAGGAGAGGCTAATAGGAGATGGGATGTCTCTTATCCTCTGTGTCTAAAAGAAGGCAAGAGTGCATCCTGCTCCTTCCCTCATAAGTTGACACTGCTGTTTCTGTGCCCATGGTGGCAGTCTTGCTCTAAGTGCCTTCATTTGGGAGGTCCACTTACAAAGCCTTTAGAAAATGGTGAAGATTTCATTGTGGAAACTGGGAAGTCACCAGGGTTTAATGAGTTTGGGAAGGAATATTGCACTTACCCAGTCATCCCTTCTTGTATTGATCACAAATTCAGGTTTCCCAAAATCCTCTGTCATATAGTGGAAAGTCACCTCCCCCCATATTCCATTTTGTGTAGGAATTGTTCTTCACTAAAACGTGATCTATTTGTATTTTCACACATTAAAATGGACAGAAGTGCATGTTGAGAAAGAAGTAGTGTGAACTCAAGATCTTCCATATCTACATGGTTCAAACTTTTAGCAAAATGCCCCTGGCTTTGTATTTTTGTCCCACATCATATGTGAGAGGCTGCTTCCCTCCCTGCTGCAGGTGGAGTGGGATTTTTCCCTTGAGCAGAGCAGGAGATGGAAAATGGTTTCTTTTGTGGTGGGGTTTATGGAGTGCCCCCAGTAAATGAACCTGAGAGTCTTCGATGAGAGTTGTCTGCTCGTGGGAAAACCAGAAATGGCCTTACTGGCTATTACAAAATCTCGCTGGATTTTAACACAGAAGTAATTATTTTGCTAGTGAATACTCAGAAGAATATAATTGTAACAATTAAATTGTTTGCAATTGACAGCAAAGAGAGATGGAAGAGATGTGGACCACTTTGGTTTAAGCTTGTAATGTGAAGCTGGTGGAATTAATTACTGATACAACAGGCAGGGAGTTTGCCTCCTTTTCCTGCAATATTTTACTGGAAGAACTAGAATTGATATTGCCTGTGTGCAAAGTCCACAATTCTGGGGCTTCCCCTCCTAATTGTGGTGCATCAGATGAACACACGTGCCTGCTGTGTCCATGTCCACCACGGGCTTGTAACTGGTCTGGGACTTCAAGGAAGCACCTGCAGGGATGAAGCATTTGCCAGCATGCAGGTGCCTGTCGTGCTGCCTTTAATTTGCACTTCAAGCCAGACCTTTCTGAGACTTGTCAAAAATAGCTCTAAAATCCCCAAAATACCAAAGAGATGAGCACCACCAGTCTGAAGGACTGCAGCCCCACTTGGTCTGCCGGGAACAGGCGTGGGCAGTCACCCAGGGGATTTTATTTGCTGGTAACTAATCACTTCCACAATGTCTCATGGGCGGAGATGACATGTGAGAGGGGTGGGGAGGAGTAGACAGTGGGAAGCATCAGCAGACTTCCCAAGAGGACTGTGGACAACTGAAGCCACTTCAATACCAGCCTGTGAGAGGGTGCCTCCTGTCTCCAGCTCTGAGCTGCAGCCAGAGGAGTTTCACTCCTGGCACAGCTGCCTTCACCTGCCACTGGCAGAGGAGAATGGATCAAGGACCAGGGTGACAGCCTAGGTTAGACTCCCTGCTGAAAGCTGTGGTTTCAGCTAGCAGCCCAACAGGTCTGATGGGGCTGGAGGAAGCCTGGGCTGCACTGGACAGCAGCTGCATTGCACAAGGAGAGCAACCTGGGGCGGGAGAGGAGTGCCATACATTCAGCAACGAGCTGCAGTGTGGAAACAGTCACCTGTTTCCAGGCTGCTGGGGAAACAGGCACCCGTGGAAGGAGGTTTTGCCTTGTCTTGGATGCTGCTGGCTCTGCATACTGTGCAGTGGCCCTTGCTGGCACAGCCCCTGCTGTCTCAGCTGCAGATTTCCACCCTCCCACCTCTGTAGCTGGAGGCTGGCCATTGCCAGGGAATTCTGAGACAGCTGAGACATTAATCAAACTGTAATTTGAAAAGTCCTTAAACTTTCATGGTTTACTTTTACAGGCTCTAGATAGGATAAAAGCTATTGTTTTAGTTGGTCAGATAGACTCGATGAGGTCCACCCCAACCAGTAAACAAGAATTAAAATAAGCCTTCTCCTGTCTATGCTGTTTTTTTTAAGACAGGCTTACCCTATTTGAAAAACAACTTTGATCCTAGACAAATCTTAGGATAAACCACAAATATGTCTGCTTTGGAATAAATCTATGTGGAGTTTCTGGATTTACATTCATAAAGGCTTAGCTAACACTAATTAATTTAGAATAAATTACTCCAATTGGAACAAAGCCACAAATTCTAGCCCAGATTTGTACAGGAGTCTATTTAGGTATGTCTTTAGCTGTGTCTTTTGGACTATTATATGTTTTATAGGAAGGTATTTAAATAGTTATATGTATATACATACACACGCATATATATACATTCCATAATGTATTTTTTGTTGTCTGTCTTCTAGGTTCCAGTGAATGGCCAGGTTATCACATCAGACAATATCAGAGAGAAGAAGCTCCTCAAGGTACCATCAAGAGTTTTGGAGTTTATTTGTTGTCTTTCAAGAGACAGTTGTTTTAAGAATGTTCCCTTTTTTAAGGTAATTTGCACTTCTGGGTGCTGGTGCACTCAAGAGATGACTTAGAACTAAGATCATGTAATTTTCTGGCACAGTCACTCTGCAGTACTTCTCATTGTCACCACAAGTGGGATGGTCTTGTCATCCAAGCCCAAGAGTGTGTACTGGCATCTCCTGTATTTCATTTCTAGCTCTGATGGGGGACAATTCCTTGGATCTGTTTAAGGGTTTTTGGGCATTGAGCACTTGTACTGGTGTGGAGGAAAGGGTCAATGCTAAGACACTTACAAGTATTTATATCAATTTCCAAGTTGCCCAGAGAAGCTGTGGATCCCCCATCCCTGGAAGTATTTAAGGTCAGGTTGGATGGGGCTTTGAGCAACCTGATCTAGGGAAAGGTGTCCCTGTCCATGGCAGGGGTGCGGGAACTGAATGATCTTTAAGGTCCCTTCCAAACCATTCTGTGATCTTAAGTGAGAAGAAGCCCATGAGCCTGGGCAGGGAACCATGTTTCTGGCAGGGGTTTGCCACCTTGGAAAAGTCAAGAACCAATGTGTTTAAACTAGAACATTCAAAACTGAAGGCTTAAGTTAGCTCTGCTGTTCATCAAGCTGTATGAAATGGCCTCGGCTAATCCTGTGCCCTTCCAGAATACTGTAAACTACAGATGCCGTCATTAAAAACAGGCTGTTCCATAATTTTTGTATTCTTGGTTTTTTGGTGTATTTTTTTTTGTTAAGCATTGGCAGGGTCCTAATTCTTGATTTCAGCATTCCTGATTTTAAAGGGAGTAAGTATTTTTAGACTTTTCTCTTTCATAGGAAGAAATATAGGGTTTAGGAATGATGAATGCAAATCTTAGTACAGAGCAGGTACCTAAATTAAAATGTGATCTTTCTAATCTATCAGATAAATTAAGATTTGTAGGCCCAAAGCCATAGCATTTATTGGTTTGGAGTTTGCAATAAAATCTTCCCAGGAAGACTTTTGCACCCACTTAAGGACTCCAGCAACCTCTTATTCTCTCTGAGTGCCACAGGTGGTCTCCTTTTCAGAACTACTGCCCTGACTCGTTTTTTTTTCATGAGATATAACAAATACCTATTTTATCTTTCTGCTGTGTATCTCCTGTATACTGCAGCCTAAGAAGAAGAGGAAAACCCAGTGCTCAGACAAGGAGGTGCCAAAAGATCTGCTTTCTGTGGAAAAAGATAAACTGCAAGAGGAGGAAGGTAACAAAAGATCTGGTTCTTCTGCTATCTGATGCATGTTACCAAATAGGTACATGGGATGAAATATGTCAAAAGGGAGGCCTCTACTATTCCAGTCTTCTGCATTATTGGGGAAAGTTGCCAGTTTGAGAGTTACTGCTCCTTACTACGTGTAACTGCGTGGACAGGGGCCATGTGCTTTCCTGCTACTCTCCTCAGGTCCTGAGCATCTTCACAGAAATGGCAAATTGCAGGTGAAGAAGCATTTCTGAAGTGGTCAGAGGCCCACTGGGCAGAAGAGTCCTGTCTGCATGCTCTTCCTCTCTACTCCCATGGCCTGTGCATGCTGATACCCAGCTGGAGGGGTGGTCTTCCTAGGCAGATACTGTTGTGCCCATGACTGAGGCTGGTAAGGGCACTAAGTTAATGTACGCCCAACTTCTAGCAGGTCCATGAGCAAAGCCAAGATCTTTGTTTGTAAGGAGATCTGCAGAGGAATCTGGCAGAGGCCAGCAAGGCTCAGGCAACCAGAATTTCACTGGAAAACACGTTTCATCCCATGAGCCCCTCTCTGCCTCTCCCCACCAAGGGTTATATTGAAAACAACAAATTCTAAGCTTTTCTGGGCTTAAAAGATTATAATGTGATTAGTGTGGTGAGAGCAAGAGAAGCCCTCACTGCTGTTGGAATGGAGTCCTTCCTGGGGCCCAGTGTCAGAGGGCCTGCAAGGCAGTTGGGGCAAAAGGGGACACACCAGAGGGTTTCTTCAAATGGATCTGTAGTTTTTTGAAAGGATGAGCCAGCTGAACTGTTTCATCTGTTATTTGGAGATTCTTCAGAGAAAGAGAGTGTTTGTCTTGGTCAGATCCAGGGACTGTTTTTTCCTTTATTGACCATTTGTGGTGGTCCCTTCTCTGACTTTTTGGGTCATGGAGAGCATGGACAGAGTGAGAATGTGGCCCCACTGGTGTGAATGAACATCTGTGGAAACCAGGTGTCCACATAGCAGAGCAAGTCTTAGGGTGTGTTCAGGGCTAGAAGAACCCAGTAAACTGAAGTCTTATTTAAAGGTTGAGATTTTCATTAACTTCTCCCTGCTGACAGATGTACAAGGTGGTTGATGCTTTGCTGTGACGTCTCCCCTGAGGGAAAGGGGTGTCACATCAGGCTGGCACGCAGGACATGAGAATATGTGCAGTTACATGGGTCAGGATACATGACAGACAGGTTTGTGATGGGGATTTCTTATGTAACATGTTTCTGCAGAGGCAGCAAAGGCTGCACACTGGGGAGGTGCTGCATGAGACCTGATACCACTTCTACAGACAATACCAGAATCTATCAGATAGCTATTTATCTTGGTGATAAGCAGTAAAGCCAATAAAGGAAGTTCTTTGTTAGCTTGAAAATGAACTTTGCTCTGTGTTGTAGGAGTTTGGCAGACAAAGATCAGCAGCCGTGAAAAGAGACACTTAAGGAAGGAAAGGCTGAAACAAAAAGGTAAATGTACAGGCTCAGTTCACACAGCTGATCTGGCTGAGCTTGTCACTCCTTCTCACTTCCCAGCATCTTTCTGTTTGCTCTATTCGTCATTTGGCAGCAAAATCTTTGCATTTACTGAAGCTATTTACTTAAGAAAAGAGCCCTGGGAGCTGTTACTTGGGAGCTTGCCTTTTACTCCAGGGTCTCATTAAAACACATAACATTACCCACAGCACCTTAAGACCAGAGGTCTGTTAGATCTGAGATCTGCTAAAGGCTCGGTATCCTGTGGGTTAGTTACTTTTGCCTGGCTTGACAGAAGAAATTTTCTAATAATGGATGTATAAAAGCCCACATAATTTGCTCAGCCCCAAACAGGTTCTTTAGTCCAGGCCTGCCCAAAGTAAAGAACTATAACAAGGGGATATACTCTTATCCTAATGAGATAAAATGAAACAACACTTTCTGCTCACTCCATGTTTTGCCTCTGTATATTTCAAGGTGTCTGCCATGCACTTATGTCTATATGCATTTCTACTAATCATGTTATATGTAATAACCCTTACATGAAAACAGGTCATGGTATTAGGGCATTTGAAAATGTTTTCATTATCTCTGATCAAATGATCAAAATAACATGTAAATTTAATATATGAGAGTAATATAGCTTATATAGCTAAGATAGAAATTTGGAATTGGAAACATAGCTGGATATATATATATGAGAGTTTGTGCAGTGCCTGCAATGACTGTCTTAAAGTGCTCTCAGATGCTTTACCAAAACTGAAGGGCAAATGACCAGCAAATTTCAATCTGAAAATATACAGACATTTTAGAACCAATTTTAGTTTTTTGATTATTAAATCAAGAGCTTGGATTTTTAACTCTTGAATCATCAAGTGTTAAATACCTGCATGAATCTCTAAGGGCTTAAGGTGCTGGGGTCTCTACTTGCTCTCCAGCAAAGCAGATGGTTCCACCTTTCTTCGTCATGTAAGTTGGTCTGTTGGCATGGGTGATGCCAGCTGTACATGCAGAAATTTAACCATGCATGGTTTAACCCTAAGGCTATGCAGGCAATAAGTGCTTTGGTGACACAGGAAAGGGAGCTCAGTAGATCACATTATAGTTGAACGACCAGAAGACCTTGGAGGAATCCTCGAGCCTGGGCTGTGCAGGATGCTGAACCAAGTGATCGTGTTAGTATGGGCATTTCCAGAGCAGTGAGGTGTGATCCTCCAGGAAATAGCCCTAACCCTGCTGAGTGCGGGTTGCTGTTCCCTGTCAGGGGAGAAGCAGCAGCATCGATGTGAAGTGCGAAGGTGGAGTTGATGCCAGCAGGGGTCCTCTCTCCACCAGAGCCCCAGGAAAATGTTTTGTTATTCTGAAGGCCGGAGTCATAAAGAGCTTTAAAAGTCCTTTGGAGGAAAATATGCTGGAGATAATTGTCCTTATTTAAAATATCCATATGCCTGACACTGATTTCTCTAGAAGCCTTGAACTACCCACATCCAAGAGATTTGCTTTCATTTTCCTTGGAGGTCCAGCTGTTCTCTTTCTCTCCCTTCACTGCTCTGGGTCCCCAGCTGGACTCTGAAGGCCTTGAACCACCCTTGCACTCAGGGAGGGATGCCAGAGGCCTCTGTGGTGACTTTTTTCTCACATGACCTTCATGTTTGCTGCCTCAGTGTCCCATCCCAGGGAATCTGCTTCACTGTAATCGTACCTGTAAATACTTTCATTTGGAAATAGCCATTACATCTGATGGGTTTTGGCTTTGTTATGTTGTTTCCTCTGTAAAATTCTTCCTCGTAATTAAAAGTAATTATGTAATGTTTGTATTCCCAAGAAGACCCCAGCAGAGCATCCCTGGGTAGCTCAGCAGTTGAGCCAGCCTTTGACTGGGATGAGAAGGGAGTGGTGTGGCCACTCACAGAAGACACCAGGGGTGGTGGAAAAGGTGCTCTCTTTGCTAAGGCAGAGTGTGGGACCATGCTGAAGACCTCAGGAGCCCTACGTGAAGAATCAACGCCCTCCCAGTCAGAAGAAGATGTTTTCTCCAATGTAGGTGAGTGTGGACGTTCAAGCATCACTGAGGGAAAGCTTCAAAAACTGCTGTGTCCATCAGAATTCATCCTGCACACACTGTGTTGTCCATACCCTCCTTGAACCCTGCTAGCTGTTATTTCCCAGCAGTGTGAAAAGAGGGGTCTTTATGGCAGGAATTTCATGTGTTGTAGACTACCTGATTGGGTGTAAGCTGTTTTCTACCCAGAGGTGTTTAGTGTTTGGGCCCTTTTCAACCAAGGATGTTCACGCATAGTCAGAGTTAGACTGCAGGGTGTATATCCATATGTTTCAAAGCAGTATGGGGCAGGTATTCCTAAATCAAAAGGATGTGATTTTGCCTACCTTCTCTGATTAATCAAGAGTGATGACTGGACTGGTTGGTATATAAGGCCATATGATGACTCACCTTTAGTAGCAGTAATCCAGGACTCTGGTGATTCAGAAAATGCTTTTAGGTTGCCCTCACATGAGTTGCCTTCTCTGTTAGAGTCCCTTTCTTGCAAAGTACAGGATTGATGGGAGGAGGACGTTAGTACCGTTTTTACTCTAATGCTTTCAAAAGGCCAAATTCCAGGCTGATATTTGATGACAAATTCTGCCAGCAGTGCATAAAGGGGACATCAGTTCAGTTGAGTGAGGAATTTAAGTCCAGAGAAGTGCCACAGCATTGTGACATGCATGTTGAAGGGCTGAGAAGGCATACATGGTGATGGGGCTGGACAACATAAACGTGATTTCTCCTTGCTTGATTCTTGTTCAGCAACAGCAGTGGATGCAGTCTTGGTATGGAGAGAACACGGAAGGGCTGTCATGAGGTTGGAAGCATGAGGGAGAAACTACTGCCACCAGTTGTGAACATGACATCAGATTTTGGGTTACTGTTTGTTTGCATTTTAAATGCAGGAACATGGGATATTGCAGATGTAAAATCCTGTCCTGTGACCTTTGGGACGTTATCAGATCTGTCCAGGGATTTAGGTAAGTGGTCTTTCTTTGGACTTCTCTCTGAATTCTGCTATCACTTTCTTAGATGCTTGGCTTAAACGGGCTCTCATTGATCACATGTGGGTCTTCTACCCTGGAGCCACATTTCATTGGTCACTCTCCCTTGCAGAACTTGCTTGCATCTGCAATCCAGCACATCAGCATTTTAAGGAGTGACATCAGAACCTTTTACTGAGTGCTTTCCAAACTCATATCTCATCTTGGAATAAATAAAAAAATATTGCCTTCCCAGCAAATTCTTTCTGTTGGGTTTACTTGCACAGAAGGTTTCTGTTGTGCTGTGATGACCAACAAATGCAGGGAATTTCAGACCGCGCGAGTGAGCAAACACCCAGGTTGGAGAGGCTCTGTTAGAGGCTGCCAAGCCAGCAGCTTCCCATCCAGCACAGTGAGGGATTTTCAGCTTGAGCCTCTCCTTGCATGGCCTTGAGAAGGATGGAGCATCTCCTGGTTTTGCATTAAGTTGATACCAGTTTCTGGCTTTCACTTTGCATCTCTGCAACTGTCAGTCCTTCTCACTATTTGATTCCAAGTGCTTCTGGTTCATACATTCCCTGCCCACCAGAAACTCACACTTGTCTGAAAGTTCAACGGAATGATGAATTCAAAGTCTGGTCCTGAATCTTTTAGAGATTCTAAAGGCAAGTATAGATACATACAGACAGACATCTGTGCACAAAGCAGCATGTGTGGTGTTAGTCTGAATGCTGAAATTAGTTTCTAAAGCCAGACATGGCAATCAATATAATACATGCCATATTTAATCATCTACTTTCCAACACTTCATCAGTGGATCAAAACAATTCCTAATGTACAACTACTCAACAGGGAGAAATATTTGCTCACACCTGTGTTTATGCAGCAAAAAGTCAAGCTGATACCAAACAAAACTTCACAAACCATGGAGTTCTTCAGGTGAAAGGAAGAAAGGAAAAATCAGAGATGTGAAAAAAACCCTGATTTATAAAAGATGTGAAGAAACCACTAATCTGTTATGTACAGGCCTTAGAAATGGAGTAAGTGGAGTAAGTCAGGGAGTCATGCAGATTCTACTGGTTGCTTTAGTTGCTGAAAGTAATCATGAAAAACCCCTTTTTCCTCTAACAGCTCTCTCTCATCTGTGCTCTTTCGTGGAGCAACTACTTTAGTAATTATGGATTAGCTTCAGCAGAAGCCTTCTCACTGAAGGTGGTGGGAGTTGGAGCTGCATACACTGGATGTGCTTTTGTTCTGCAGGAACTACAGCTCCCTTCTTAGGTCCCCAGCGTTTTCTGAATATTGCTGGTATAGCCACTCCTGAGCGAGTTGTTTTTAATAACTTATGCATGTAGTGTCCTCAGCCAGCCTTTGTTAATAAATCCACTGTGATGAGCAGCATAGATTAATGTGTGGCTTAAATTACATAACATCCAGGCATTGTGACATAGTGAGCAGAGAGAGGCATGATTAATTGGTTTTAATAATGTGAATATACCTATGTGATTATCTTTTAGGTTTGGGGGGGATTTGTTTTTTTTGTTTTAATTTTTAAAAAAGGACACTTTCCTGTGTGCAGATAACATGAAGAGTAAATCATCTGAGGACAGTCCTTCCAGATGCTGTTGGCACAGCAGCCCGACTTTCCTCCCTGCAGATGATGCGTGGCAGGGGCAGGGTATGTCTCTTTGCTCTTTTTCTGTTGAAAGGCAAGTGTATCAATGCTGATACTCTTTTTAGTCTGTTCCCTAAGCCTCAGAAATGAGGATGCATTTCCCATGTGGCTCATTGACTGGTAGAGGTAAGGGAGAAATCCATTGTGGATCCAGTTTTTGGCAGGTGCCCAGAGCTGCTGTGAGCTTGGTCAGGGCAGCAGGCACCCGCGGAGGACCCTTGAGAAGAGCGAACATGCATTTTCTTTATGTTTTTCCTCAGAAGATAACAAAAAGGGGACACAAAGTAGTCTTTTTCAGTGCATACATACTGCTGTGCAAAGTGCAGTTAGAGCTCCTGGGCAGCAGGAGCAGCTGTAGGGAGGCTGTGCAGGCTCCCCTGGCCGGGGTCCCGGCAGCTGCAGCGCTATCAGTTGCAGGCAGATAAGCACAGGAACAGGGGCAAGCACAGTGCGATCCCTCTCCACACCCTGCAGAGAGCAGGTCAGCAACTTCCTGAGCCAGAGGCAACAGGATAGGCTCTGCATTTCAAAAAACCCCACGTTTAGCAGTCAACTCACATTACTACATTTGTGAAATATGTTCAAGGTTGTGTTTGTTTTTCATAACTGAAGCATTGTGTTTCCCTCCCTCCCATCCTTGTGTGGGAAGGTGGAGCTGAGTGGCCCTTTTCCAGGCAACCACAGCCTGGTCTGAGGGATGGACATGGGAGGACAGGGTGCTTCTAGAGCTCTGAGTTACTTTGCCTAAACTTTTAAGTTTCCTCAGTAATCCCTTAAAGACAGGTGCAGAACCCAACTCTATTGCACTGGGGCGATCAGGATTTCAGTTTTTTTATGACTGATAATGGGTGGTTTTTTTACTTTCAAAATCTGCTTGAAAGACCATCATGGGTCCTGAGCAGCTGGAATAATTTGGCATGAGCAGTGTGGGTATTAGATGACCTTTTTCTCTTGACCTTTTGGCCAGGATTGAGTGAAGTATCTATATATACCCCTGTTGGTGGGAGGCCCTTCCCTGCTCTTGCAAAAATGACAGCTGATGAGCCAAGCAAACCTCTTCATGCTCTAGCTGCTCTGATTGCTTAACTGCAGGAGAAGCCAGTGGTGAAATTCATTAAAGAGAAGACTGTGGTTGTCTTACTTCTCTGCCCAGTGGTAACTAAGGCTCTGCAGAAGATGCATCATGTTGGCCATGATTTTATAAATAGCACAGTTTGCTTTAAGAAGAATGAAAGCAAAATACCCAACCCCAAGCATTGCCTTCCCCGAGTGCTGTGTTTCTTTACTCTTTCCTTGCTGCAAAGGGTGCCTGGCCCTTTCCAGCTTCGGAGCCCGGCTCGCCCCTGTGGGACGGAGGAAAGCAGTGTGGGCGGCCCTTCAGCAGCGTTCCCTTGCACTGCATTTGGCACATGTCAGACTTGACACACACTGGGCTTGATCTGCAGTTGCAAAGCCAGGCAGAGCTCCGCTTTTTGAGTGCCATATGCATCTGAGAGCAGAACAGATAGGAGCAAATTCAGCAGGTTGCTCCTGTAAACATCTGAGAAGAAGTGTGTGGAAGGATTCTTCCTGCCTTACAGCTTCTTTCTTCGTCCTGGTATTTTTTTTTCCCTTTGAATCATCAGCCTTGATATTGATGCAGGGGAGGGGAGCGTCATGAACATGTATTCCCTGAATTTAGATGAGGTAATGGTTGGCATTAAGGTCGGTGCTGCAGGCAAAATGAGCTCTTTGACAGTTAAACATGGCCTGTTAGCTCTTGCAGGCCTGTGAACTAAAAAAAATGGCATTTATAACCTGAATATGAGTTGAGGTCACTTTATCAAATCCAGAGCAGTACATGTAATGAGTCTCTTTGTTCTGTGCTGATACAGCCAAAGGAGCTGGATGCTGGACTTTTGCCTCTGCCCCCGCCAGCAGAGCTGCCTTGGCTGGCTCCCTGCTCCACATCAGGTTATCTTTTTGGGAAATACCAGCAATAATAACGCCGTCGCCCACAAAAGGCTTGAGGCCTAAGTCTTGTCACAACTGAAAGCATATATCCATAGAGGGAGAGAGAGAGTTAGTGATTATGGAATTGAACAGTCACTGCAATATGGAAGTGAAAAAAGACTATCAATCAGGCTGGTTTCCAAACAACACACTGCTGTGTTGATACTCATTAATGATACACAGTGCTGGTGGTTCATTCTTTATTATTGCCATATATGGAGTGCTGTGCCCATTTCTGGGCTCCCAAGTACAAGACAGTCATGGACTAACTAGAGAGGCCATTCATACGTATGAACCTGTTGGGGTGGTTGCCTATGGTCTGCCCAGAGAGTGGGGAAGAAGCAATGGGTATGAAGTGAACTTCCATTTATACATAAGGGAAAGCCTTTTTTATGGTGAGGGTGGTCAGGCAATAGAACAGTTTGCCCAGAGACGTTGTGGAATCTCCACCCTTGAAAAGATTCAAAACTCTGATGCCTGCATTCCTGAGCAACCTGCTATAGCTCAGCCCTCTGTGAGCTGTAGGGTGGGACTAAACATCCCCCAGAGGCTCCTTCCAGCCTCATCAATTTTGAAATCCTCATTCTATCATCAGTCATTGTCTCTGCGTATTCAAATAAGTAGTCTTTAGCAATCTAAGCCTTCCTTGTCTGGGGGCATTCAGTATCTTGGAGCTGAAGCCACATGGTCAGCACTGATGGCTGCAGTCCCGGCAGTCCCACCAGCCAACTGAGGTGACCAGGACTCTTCCACAAGGGAAGTGGGACCCAAAGAGGGAAGCTTTTTTTGTCATCATTTTTCCCTGCTGATCATTAATGTTTGCATACTTTTCATCCCTGCCACAAAGAGAAAAGGGGATGAACTCCTTCTGGTTCTGACATAATTCACTTTATTTTCAAGACTGGAAAGTACTCTGTCTTTGCCAGGCGATTTTCTTGCCTCTTCTGCAGCATTTTTCTGGATCTTCCTGCCTATGCCTTGGAAGTTTACTTGCACGTGTTTCCTGATACTGCCTTTGTGCACCCTATACCACATGTCTGCCACTGCCCCTTTAGTGACATTTGTGTACTTATCCTTTACTGTCTCACAGAATGCACCATGTGCTGTGGCTGGTTTTGCTGTTAGAAAACATGTAACCCACACAGTGTGGCAGGCTCGGCTGTTTCAGAGCACTTGTGTCTGTTTCCAAGGCAAGCGAGTACTAATTTTATTCCATGCATCTGCTTCCAAGTGCAGTGGACCTGGGCTTTGGCAACAGCCCACGGCAGAAAACCCACATTCTGCTTTGCAAATGCAATGTCTCATGACCATGAGAGTCGCTTTTTACCTGTGTCTTGGCATCTTCCCAGTGAATCCTCAATTGCCAACACAAATTTTCCCCTGAACTTTAAGAAATCTCCCATGTCACTTGACCCTACGTCTCCTGACTCCCATCCTTCCTTCTGTTCTGAGGTTAAAATCAATTTGAATTATTTTGTTTCTTGGGGATCAGTAGCTTCTTTCCATTAAAAGAAGTCTTCAGTATGGGATTTATTTGATACTTTGCCTCTACTGAGTTATGCTCAAGGAAGGTGCCAAATGAGGGATTCCTACACCCAGCTATTGGTAGCAATAATTTTGACCTGTAACACAAAAATGCAAGCTTTAGACTGGAAGTTATCTATCCATTTGAACTGAATCGATTAGACTTGGCCTACAAGTGATGGCTTGGCAAGGGTTTGGGTTAGGACTATGCTCATTACACAGGCAACTGCCCTTTGCAAAGGGCTGGGTTTTCTACAGCAGCCACAGGAAGACTCAGCGCCATGGACAATATGCAGCCTACTGAGGGGTTGTCCTGCCAGATGAACCTCCCTTCAGTTTCTGCTGCCCATATTAAGGGACAGCATGCCAAGAAGGACACTGGTAGCTTAAAATCTAAATGTACAACTCCGGGCTAAAAAATTTGAATCCCCTTCTCGACAAGACATAGTGAGTTTTGCTGCAGTACTTTGCAGTTTCATTTTTCAGGCCAGATAATTAGGTTCAGCCTGTAGAGTACTATACTCCACCCTATCTATCAGCAGGCACAGAGAACTTCCTGACTGTTCCTTTTGAGCAGACCCTGCTGCTGTAGGGCCCTGTTTGCCTGCTCCCCAACACCTCCCAGGGTGCAGCTGGCTGCTCCCTGGCATTACACAGGAGAGAGACTGAAGACCTAGGGCATTCAGATGGTTGGTGCTGGGATTGACTTTCTGCCTGCAGAGGTGCTGGCAGCTTCCCTGATTTTTGAAGAAATCTTAATCATAGTGGCTTTCAGAATCTAAAAGTGTCTTCATTGCATGGGGTATATGGAAACCACCTTGGCCCTGAAATGCACACTGTAAATGTTTGCTGCCAGCAGAAGAGTACAGCTTGTCTGGGTGGAGTTGCTGGGGGACTGAGGTGGGCTGCAAGCAAGAATCTAGTTGGAAAATGGCATTTAACAGCATTGCTTTTGTAAAAATGAACATGAGGAATTGTCAAGATGTTGGTCTGTATTTGTGCTGGGAGAGATACCACCTCCATCAGTGCTAAAGCCACATGGGGTGCAGGAGGACTTGCTGTTGCACGGTGCATTCCTTCTAGTGCTCATGTTTACAGGAATTTGTGATCAGGTTTAGCCTGTGAGGGAATTAATGATCAGTTGCTGATTTAAAAACACTAGAGTATATGCAAAGTTTAAAGATGTTGCGAGAGATGTCACTGCAGAAGAGAAATATGCTACACAAGAGGAGAGGTTTTAAGTCAGAGCTTTGGGATAAGTACATTTAATCCGGTTTCCCCATCAAATCCAGCAAATTTTAAAGAGTCTTATAGTGCCCTTAATTTTACTCTAAGTTAAACACCCCTGGGACACAAAGTTTTGGGAAGTAATTTTGAGATGAGTCACTGCTGCCTGGCCTGGCCAAGTTTCATGCCTACACATGACAAGGGGAAAGCATGAATGTAAGCCCATTGCTGCAGATTGCCATTAAAACTATTTCCATAAATAAAAGTATATACATTAATGCACTTTTTGAGAGATCAGAAGTTAAATAGGTAAAAACAACAGTTGTGGCTTCCCATGTGTTAAATTACGGTCTGTCTTGTTTATTTATGCGAGAACATCCATCAGCAGAGCTGCTGCCTTGCAACTCAGGAGACTGAATTCTGTTTTAGACTGGAATTTTATTGGGGAATGTGTTCAAAATTACTTGTTCATACGCCTTTTGAAGAAGGAAAGACATACTGTCTATATGAAGGGCATGAATTTTAAACTGAGAAACTTGAGGAATGTTTATAATCTGGTTTATGACATTTGGCAGCAAACTTTGTCAGAGCAACTTTTTGGAAACAGTTTTCTTTTATCATCCCTGCATGCTTTTGGTTTTGGCTCTGGTTCAACTAGAAGTTTTTCCATCCAGCTTGAGAAATTTTTTTAAGTATTTTTCTTTCATTTTAAGAGGCATAATCAACTAAGAGTTATTATATGCTGTGTTTTTGAAGTCATTCTCCCTTTTGGAACGACTTAAGGTTATTGCATTCAAATTATTAAAAAATAATCAAGTAGTTCTTTCAACATCTCATGCTGATTTATGTGCTTTTTTTGCACCTCATTCAGTTTGGGTAAAGGAATAAGACTGGTCTGTTTTGCCTTCTTGCATGAGAATCATTTGCCAGTGCTTTGTGGAGCGGCAGCTGAGGGCTTGCAGCCAGATTTTCAAAGGTACCAGATGCTGAAAGATACAGAAATCTAAAAGATTTTGATAAGTTTTTTGCCTAGCCTCCATGAGATGATTAGTATTGATGCAGAGTAGGTGTTACCTACTTCATGCCTATTTAGAGTTGCATATTAGGCAGGTTTGAAAATCAGTGCAGTAATGGTGCTTTGCTGGCTTACATTCAATAAAAGAAAATGGAAAAGGAAGATGAAGTGAAGCATGTACTTGATTCTATTTTTTATAAGAAAGCAAACATCAATGAGAGCATTAATGAATGCACAAATCCTTTGCTAATATTAATCTTTCATTCAAATAATTGCCCAGAGGATGGTGTGTTGCAGTGAGTGGAAGAGACTGCTGTGTCTGCCAGTGTTTCTGGATATGCTTGAATCCTTCTCCACGAAATTGAACGAAAACGTTTGACAAGCCATGCTATTAGTTTTGTAAAGCTTGTTTTCTCAAAGCTGGGACTGGAAAGGCTTTTATTCCTGTGTGTTTTTCTGCCCTTCTTTAATTTTCCTCCTGTCCTGAAAAATGCAGTCACTAATTGTGAATTAGCAGTCAATGTATATGCTTTAATAAACTTTTAAAATAAATTTGTAAATTATTTGATACATTTAAGACACATGCACACCCAGACATTCCAGGGGTAAGCAAGAAGATAACAGGCATTCTTTGTAGCATTTGTGCTACTTGTGTGAGGCTGGGAAGTAATATGGATTTGAACATAAGTCATTTGTATGCTCTCCCTAGTAGATGACCCTTCAGCAATTGACCTGGACTCTGACTGGAAGGCTCCCACAGAAGAGTGGGGAAACTGGACTGGAGATGAGGAACATCAGATGGGAGATGAGAAGGAAAAGGTGAGGCAGTGATGTTGATGGCCGAGGGAGACCTGCCCCACTGGGGTCAGTCCCATCCAGCCTGGGGTCTCCAGTGCAGGCCTGGAGCAGGGCTCCTCTGGTTGTGGGGGCTTTCTCATGCTGGGAGGAGATGCTTGACGTGATCACTCCACTGACCTGTCTGAGATAGCTGGAGCTGGGGGACACACTTGCAGGATGTGTGAGATGGGTTGGGGGGAGTTGGCTGGCTCTGAGAGTTCATCATCCTGATGGCATTGCTGTCCTAAGCAGCAAACACTGTGTGTCACCTTTCATGAATGAACTCTTTCTACTGCTGCTGACCTTCCCACATACTGGGGCCATAAAAGAGGTGTGGAGTCCATGGCTGACACCAGCCTTCACAGCATCCCAGGCGGCTGGGACATATTATTTAAGCCTGCTGATAAGGGGGTTTGCTGATAGTGATACAGTGGTAGCTTGTGTGGAGAGGTAGAAGCAGAAGGCTTCTTGTTCAAATGCTTTCTAGAAGCCCAGGAAAATGTTCCCCTTGGATAGCAGTGGGAAGAGCATGCTGAGCTTTTTGCAAAGAGCTGTATTAAGCGAGGTATGCACCTTATCCAGAGAGACACCCTGCTTGTTCACTGTCAGCACACACTCCTGGAGGTAATGGTTTTCCTGAAAAAAACCCCCAAGAATTACCTTTCCCTGAACTCCTCTTACAAAATCTCTGATGCTTTCAGGATTTGCCAAAAGGCAAAGCAAGCATTCGTTTCTGCCTTTCTGGACTCGAAAGCAAAACACAGCGGAAGAAGAAGAAAATGGAAGTGAAGGAAGCAAGGGCTGGATCTGGGCTGAAGCATGTGAGTATTTTGTATTCCAAGAGTAGTGTTTGGTTTTCCAGGAGCAGAGGGGGCTATCTTCTCTCTTAAGATGTTGTGACCTAAGGGTGACTTCTTCCCTCTCTGTCTTCTGGTTTCCTCTCCTCTTTTCTCCCTAGCTTCCCATAAAAGTGCGAGCACAGTGAACTGTGGAGTTTTGCAACATGGTATCCCCTAACATATTTACAGTTTGATTTTATAGTACAGAGAGTTGTGCACTTAACTTGGAATGCATCTGCCTAAGCATTTTTTCTTTCATGATTAAAGCCAGATGCACGCTAAGCTTGGTGTAAAATTGGGCTGTGTTTTATCTGTAGCTGAAGGTCAGAGATATAAACAGTAATGCAAAGGTAGTTCCCGAACGCCAGTGAAGATAAGGCAAAGCAACTGTTACACCAGTGAAAAGCTTTTTGAGAGAAAAATGTCTCACAGTGCAACAGAGAAAGGCTGTGGAGGATGTCAGTTCATTTGGAAGTGCAAAGGATCAGAATGTTGACAAGGTTTTGAACCAGTCCTTGGCTGAAATGTCCTTACTGTCCTGTGAAATGAGAAATGTGGGGGAAACCCCACAAAATATCCTAATTGTATTTCATTCATTTGCCACGGAATGTTTTTCTGGACGCATACAGCTTTTTTTTTTTTTTAAATTCTCTTCCTGTCACACCCACTGTGGTCTCTCATGATCCTCAGGGCAGTTTTGCTCCCTGAACTCCAGATGCTCCCATTTTAAGTGAAAATGTTTTAACCAACTCACTGACCACAATCCACATAGTCATTGGACAGCCCATCAGTTCCCAGACTGCTGCCAGGATACTCGCGCTCTTGCACATCCAATTAGTTGGTTCAGCTTTGTATGTACCTTAATGAATAATCTTAACAGTGCTGTTCAGAGTCCTCAGGACAGCATTGCTTCTTCTGGCATGTTTATGGTGGGCCAGAAGAAGCTCATCTTGCATGTCAGCTGCAAATGCTGGTGTCTGCTGGTGTGCAAGCTCATCCTTCAGAGACGGATATAAAAAAGATTAAATTACATATGGAGTAAGATCCACAAAGTTTCTCATCACACTCCTTGTGCTATCTCCAGTATTTCTGTGGACTGTAGTCAGTTAGCAGTCCCTGGGCATGTCTTACTCTTCAGTGTAACTACACAATGCCAGTACTTTCACCTCACTATTTCCTGGTGTTCTTCTATTCACTGGGAGAAGCAAGGGGGAAAATGGAAATGAAAGACAATTTCAGCACTTTAATCCCCTCTAAAACAAATAAATATGAGGTAAGTAAATGACATGCCAGAATATTTTAATCATGTAAAAAATAATTTGTCCTACAGTTTCTTTAAATGCCCCCAATAATGACATTTTTCCTCATATTTTGTACTTGCATATGCTTCGTTTAACTCACATGCTTAGTGAAGCGTATTATTGTTTCAATTAAGCCCCAGCAAGGTTTGCAAACAAGAATGGAAGAAGGCCCAAGGGACTTGATATCTACAAACCATAGCAGTGATGCAGTCTCTGCTTCCTTCAGAAAATCCCTGGATGTTGCTAATAATTCACCCAGTAATGGTAAGTGATTATTTTTGAATGTCTGATGGATTTTCAGAATAATATGTAATCTGAGAGTTGTTCACAAATGCATTTTTAAGTGAATATGTAAAATGCTTCTCCTTCAGCTGTATGTGTTAATTCTTTGAGAGCCTCTGCATTATTCTGTATTACAGAGGCTTTTCTGTGACAGATACCTGTTCCTGTTCCTCTTAGTTACTGAGCAAAGCTACTATTGCATTTAGTGACAGTAATTTTTGCACAGTGCTTTTCAAGATGAAATGGAAGAAAATGTATGTATGAGTGAATCAGTGCCCACTAAAAAACATTGAGCCCTCCCCATGACTTTGGAGTCCCCTTGAAAGTAGATGGCCCTTGTAAAACGTTTAAGAACCCTTAAATCCCCTTTATCAGGCAAAAAGCCAACAGTTCTCGTGGATGTGATTGCACATGGAATTGCACTGGCCACTGGATTGTGCACTGGCCACTGTTGTTTGTATTGCAGGTGTATCTGGAAAAAAGGAGAGAAGGAAGAGGAAGAAAATGAAGAAAGAGACTTGAGGGAGTTGTGCAGCTGCTGGAGTGACAACCTGATGGAGCAGGCATGCTGATGAGCTGCAAGGATTCTGCTTTCTGCGATGCCGCACTGAGCCCAAAGCAAAGGGAGACTCCAGGAGATCTCCCAGTGAGAGGAAGAGGAGAAGAGGAGCAGTGAGCCAGAGAGCATGAGTGTGTGACAGAACAGAGAGAGTGCGCAGGCTGGGCACAGGAGGTGGTTTTGAAACAGAGTGGCTGTTCATTGCAAACTGCTGCCCTTAATCAAAAGGTGTTGAATGGGGTTTGTCTGGTTGCATTAAGTCCTTTCAGTTTTTCACTGTCATGTGATTTGTCAACTTGTAGTGTTATATGCCATTATAGAATTAGTTGGGCTGTACCTGACTGTGATTGTACTTCAGTCCCATGGAGGATCCACCAGCTAGTCTGGTCTCCTCTGGCATTTCTGCAGAGGTGCTCATCGACAGGCTAGTAATGTACAGAAGGAAGAACTGTTCAGAGGCAAAGGATCACTCTCAAACCTCCTAAATCTTTTAAATCATTGTTGGCTGCTATAGTCAGACTTTTGCCTTGTACCTTGCTATATTTATACTTGTTGCCCCACATCAGACTAGCCTGCTCTACAAGGGAACATTTCTGAAAGTTTTAAACTTGCTTGGAAAGCTGGTCTAAACCCTTTTTTCTCCTTGGATTTCATGGTGGGCTAAATGTTCAAGTCTGTGTGTCCAAAGCATGTTGCATTTGTACTTAGAGTAGACTGCAGTAACTTTTTTAAATCATTTTTCTGAATCTGATGTTTGGAAGTTTTTATCATTTTGTTACTTGAATATTCTAATATAAGCTGAATTTGTGAGTGAAATTTTTAAAAAATGTGTTTAGTATTTATTGAAGAGTGTGTATTTCTCCTTGTCAGAGGGCTCACAGTATGGAGGAGAGAATGTGTTACAATTGAATACTGCGGTTTATAAACAATGCCGAGCTGACACCACTAAAGGCAGAAGCCCTTTATCCCTGTAGGAGCTGCAGCTTTGGTGGTAGCTGGGAGGTTTCTTCAGACTTGACCCATCCCAGAAGTGCTGCCTGAAAGGATGAGTGTGTTTGTCAAGCCTCCATCTGCATTCGACTCTGTGCCTTTGGAGATGGTGTGGGAAGGTTGCATTACTAGTGCACGGTAAGTGTGTGCACATTCACAGGGTTTGGGCTGATGCTGTGAAACCCATTTCACTGGGACACTGAGTAACCAGGGATGTGGCTTTACACTGCCACAGCTGCAGTCCTGCTTGCATCATGGAGCCAGAGGAGAGCTCTGTGCTTCTGCCATCGCAGCCACCCCGATCCCAGCTTGTCTGAGCTTTACTTGCAGCTCAACACCTCTACCTGATGGCCTTCACCTGTTGCATAGCTGTCAAAGCAGCCATACCTTTCAGAGAAGCAATTAACTGCAGCAATGTATTTGTGTTTAGAGTTTAGCTACTATATGGTAAAGGGCAGTTCTCGTGTGCTGTGATTTCTAGGGCAGTGAACTGTACAGTGTGCTCTGAAATTTAGCACAGCAAGATTGTTTCAGACAACCAGAGGAAGAGTAACCTTAAGTGATACCATTAGCAGCCCACTGTCTAGATTCTGCACATCCTGGTGGTCGTGTCTCAGTGTAGGCAAAATATTGGTGGTTTATGACTGACTGACTAGACCAAAGGGCTTTTATATGGAAAGTAACAGGTTTAGAGCAGATGCATAACAAGAAAATACATGGCCTCACTGGAGGAACAGGTACAGCAAGTTCAAGGATTTAGAAGATGTGCTAATGAGTATGTGGGTAATGAGCAAAGTTCTGCTGTCTCTGAAGGGAATGGAAAACATTCATTGGCCTCATTGGGGCCAGGATGTTGCCCATGGTCTTTGCTTAGCATTGAAGATAACCTCTGTCCTCAAAAAAAAAAAATTTCTTCTGCTGTTTTCTCTATATCTGCTTGCAGACTTTTTGATGTCTTTGTAACTATGTTTTATTTCAATGTGTTTCGGTATTTAAAATGTCACTGTTTTTATAATAAAAAAATGAAAAAATTTTATCCAAAGCCCAACACTCTCGAGTAGTTTTATTTAATTTGTATGTGTGTCAGTAAGAGCATGTGGTTTTGGCTAAAACCATTTAATTTTTGAGCTTCTTCAAGGTACTATAAATGTTTTTTAAGAGATTCCCTTCATCTAGGCCCTTTTATGTTTAGGAAATCCTCATGATACTCTTCTGTTGTTGGGATGAACAAACAGTAGAGGCCTGTAACACTGCCAAGCTGACTATGGTGCTGATGACAAGCAGCAGCAGATTGTATTATCCAGCTTTTCTGTCAAATTCATCAGTACTCCTGTTAGTGACATCAGTGGTATCTGGAGAGCTGCATTTTTCTTCCGGCTCCACTGTTTCATGAATGGGAATCCATCACTGTAATACAGATGGGCTCAACAGTTTATAGCAGCACATTATTTAATATCCCATTCTAATATAGGTAAAGAAAATACACTCCTACAACTAAATACTCTAGATTGGAGGCTTTCCTAAATAATTGAAAAGCACTCTTCAGAGAAAATTTTGTGGCAATGTGTACAGCCTGCTGTGTGATTCCTCTGCTTTGTCAGCACTTAGGAAAGGTATATTGGGTCCCACTTGGTTGACAGGGCTGTGGTAGTGCCAGGAGCCTTCCTGTACCACATCTCTCAGTGCCATTCCTCCCAGGGAGGAGAAAGTGTTCTAAAGGGAGATAATTTTAAAAAAACAACCAAATGAAACCAAACCAAACCAAACCAAACCAAAAGCGCTCAGCAACTGCTGTCAACTTCCATTCTTTCTCTTCCCAGCCCTTAGAGACTGAAAGACTATTGCATGGCTTAACACATGGTCTTTGCAGATGCTTTGGAAAACAAACCTGTAAGTTCCTTATGAAACACCCCTTCATGACCACATGTTCGGGTTACTCCCTGGTTTCTGTCCTAAAACATGGATCGCCCTCTGTTCTGGGAGGTTGTGCAGATCATCAGCCTGCTATGCTCCTTCTGGCTCTGGGAGGGTTAAATGAACATGCCAGATGTGTGCATTCTCTTAGTCTCTGATATTTGCTAGCTGGAGACTAAGGTACTTCCTCAGACAGAAGAAGCTTCAGTATCCCTCCAACAAGCTGAAGTGTTGCTTGAGCTATAGCTGAATGTTATCCCTCAGAAGTGTACATTTAGAGTAGCCTCTCTCTGGTCATTCATCAACCCAGATAGTCTAATTGCCAGTTCATGGGCTAGGTCCATCTGGCTCCTCCTGCCTTTGCCCTAAGCAATTTATTAGCTGCTTGAGAGGCACAGGCCTTAGGAGCAGCCAAAAGCTCTCCCTGTGTCTGCAAATGGCTCAGTGGTTGGAAATCAACCCTTTGGTGCAGCCACGGTGTGGGAGGTGGGACAAAGTGTGGCTGGGAAACATCTATGATCTGGTTAGGAGCAATTAACTGGTACAGCAGCAGCTGCAAATGATGAAGTGCACAGCTTTCAGTTGCCACTTTCTCTTAAACTCAGTCTGCTCTATCTTGTAATGATGCTCTTTTTTGTGGGCAGCCTTTTGAAGGTGAAGATTGGCTGTATCCCTAATAATTAGGGCCATATCCATACACGGTGAGTCCACAGTATCTCTGGCATTTAAGACATGGTTGATGCTGTACCTGATGAACTGCTGACCTATGAAGTTGCATTTACTTGCAGGCAGACAGCAGGATGCAGATGCAGAGGCTGAAGCTTTGCTTCACACTCTAACCATGGTATAACACTGCCAGGGTTAACTGGGGCAACCGCAGAGAGGAATTTGGCCTGCTGGTCCGTAATTACCCATAACTGATCATTGTGATTGTCTATAATTATCAAGGTCCCACCCAATCTGCAGATCGGTGGCACAGCCGACAAATCTGCACAAGCTGAGTAGCAGGCACACGTTAATTGCCTGGCACAAGTAATTTCTTTATGATGCTCACGACATGGGTCTGCTCCATAACACTGAATAGGGTAGCTGGACATTGTTAGGAGAGAGGGTTTTCAAGTTATGGGCTCCAAAGATCAAATATAGGAAACCTTCTCCTTCTGTGATTGTACTGAACCAGACCCAGGGGTATTTTCAAGGCAAACTGAACCTTGCAATATGTGCCATCCCTGACATTCAGCCCTGCAGATGTTCCCATCTGCAAAGGGAAGGTCCTCTCCTACCAAGTGCCACTGTAATGCATTGGTCGCAGAAAAAACCTCCCTGTGTCTCCTGGGGAAAAGGCCCACTGTAAGAGTAATTTACCGCTCTATCGTCCCATCAATGTCAGAAACCTGTTAAAATTTATTTTCTATCAAACTTTGATTTCTCTTTGCATGCATAATTTTCCTGTGCACATTACAGAGACATGTGATAAATGCCTTTATTGAGCTCTTCTGGCAGCATTAGTCACCTGCCAAAGTGTTCCTCCTGGAAATCTCTGCCGGCATCCCAAACTGCAAACCCAGTCAAAGTGCCAATGTGTGTGTGTGTGGCTTGGCGAATGAAGATTTGGGAAGGGCTGTCCCCACGTGGGTGTGCCCTTCCAGCCTGCGCAGTGGATTTTAGGTGAGGCTCACCGTGCGCAGAACTGGCCCCGCCGTTTCAGTCCTGAGGTTCATCTGCCACGGCTGAGCGAGCTTGGACAGTGCCAGTGAAGTCCTCAGGACTAGAACCTACAGCACCCGGCATTTCCCAGGAGGTCTCCCATCCAAGTACTCATCCGGGGCTGACCCTGCTGAGCTTCCGAGATCTGACGGGATCGGGTGTCAGGGAGGCATTTAACTGCCTTTTTACAGTCTTAGTACACCATGGCTTTGACATCTTGCATGGGTTGAACTTAAATTTTTTGAAGAAGTTGAAGGAGAATGCAGCCTGGTCTCTCATTTACCTGATACCAGCTGTTCTGCTGCCACCTTAGTAAAATATTATTATTCAAAACTAATTTGTATTTGGTAAAACATTGCCCAGCCCTCTCAAGACAGAAGTGCAAATCTCCTGTCTAGACGTGGGTTTTGAAAGCCCTAACTAGTTTGGCTAATGAGGAACGCTGCGATATCAAACCCTCCCTACCTGCTGAGAGGGAAGGAGTTAAGTGTCCTGCTGGTAAAGGAATCCCAACCATTCTTTTGCAACTGCTTTGGACTTGCAGGTCGGTAGGGCTTCCTGCTCTTACTGGTGTGGGAGATTTGGTGCTGCATGCCAAGGTCTTTCTGCTATTTGGGAGGAAAAGTTTTATCACCAGCACTCTCTGTCTCTCTCAGATTTTGCTCTGGCTGTCATGACTGTAAGCCGAGCCCCTGAGTTTTTAATATATTTAGCCTCGAAAATCCTCTTTGAACTAGGAAAAAAGAGAGAATTAAGGCTCAGCTAGAAGGAAGTGTCTTGCCTGAGGTCATCTGGGCTGCTTGTGGCATGGAAGAATTGGAATCTTTCACAGAGAGTAAGACTAAAATCATTAACCTATTCTCTCTTCCCCCAAGGATGCAAAACAATGCAATCATTCTCAAAATATTCTTTTAATCTTTTTTTTTTTAAGGGAAGAGAAAGTGGAGAGGGTTTTAATGCCCATTCAGTAGTTCCACATCAGTCTATCCTGCTGTGGAAGGCTTCTTTGTGATGTTAAATGAGATTCACATTATTCTTCCCAGTATCTTTGTTGTCTGCAGGGTATAACAAGCAGTGAAGCTCAAGGGAATCGCATCAATTTTTATTCTGAGTCTGGCTGACAAAGATATGAACACTTAATTAAGATTTCTTTCATCTCATGAAAATAGCCCTGAAGATCTGAGCCTGACATGAGAGCTGCCAGTGATCCAAGCAAACACAAAGAGCCCAACTGCAAGAACTGCAAGATCTTGGTTGCAACACTTGCCCTCCCTCACAAACCATTTGGACTGAGTGGGATGTAGGTGTTTCTAAACTGATGTCCAAGCTCCAGGAAGTGGGTCTGGCTTTCACTTCTCATCCTAGTACGGTGAATTCCTGGGCAGTCCCGTGGTGTAATGGTGAGCACTCTGGACTCTGGATCACAAGGCCGTGAGTTCAAGTCTCAGCGGAGACCGTACCGGGCAGTTAAAGCCTCCCTGCCATCCGATCCCATCAGATCTCAGATGTTCAGCAGGGTCAGCCCCGGTTAGTACCGGGTGCTGTGATAGTCCCGAGGACTTCCCTGTCACTGTCCAAGCTCGCTCGGCCGTGGCAGATGATGGGACTTAAATGGTGGGGCCAGTTCTGTGCACGCTGAGCCTCACCTAAAAAATCCACTGCGCAGGCTGGAAGGGCACAGCCACGTGGGGAGAGCCCTTCCCAAATCTTCGTTCACAAAGTTTGGCCATACATACATACTGTGAATTCCTGTTTCACACAGGGACACACCAACAGGAAGGAGAGGCTGTGAGCTCCACAGAACAATGTAATCAATTCAGGCATCCATGCAGCAGGAACAGTTGGCTTAGGCTTCCCAAAGTGCCATCTGTGAGAAAACCGATTTTTAAATGACTGATTACAACAAAATGCACATTCTTTCCCTATTTATTTACATGGATGCAAGTATATTGATTAAAATTAGTCCTTTTTCGCTACATTAAATCAGAGTGTTGATAATTAGGCATCTGTGCACAGGGCTGAGGACATTAGGAGCACTAAAGAAACAAACAACAGTTTATAATAGGATCATTACAGCAGTCTTAGCAACACTTACAACATGTTTATTCAAAAATGAAATATGCCCTAAGGAAATAAAAACACCAATTATGGAACGCTGGGGATTTAAAATAAAAAGGTCAGTTTTAAAGCCTTTAAGTAAATAGTTTCAAACAACTCAGTAACAGCTCATGTTTAAAAATAGACTAAGCAGCTAAAACAATAAAATGTGTTAATTGTAGGATCTGGAATATATCAAAAGGACAAGCACAGTCACTATCATTACCTTCTCATTGTTCAGAGTGAAAAAACTCAGTGTTAATACTGACATACAGCTCAGTGTATATATGCACAGCAAATATTTATGGTTCTGTGAGTGTCTCAAATTGATTGCACAGTGCCAAGAAGGACATACTTGCAGCTGCATGTAAAAGGTTAAAATAAACTGTTCATTTCTGTATCAACAACTCAGGTCTGCAGAAACCCTTGGGTCAGGGAAAGTTTATAGGTCCTGCTCTCTGTGGGAACAGATGATTGTGTGTCTAAGTGGTGGAGAAACCTCTTAGCACATACATGGACAAGGGCAGCACTTGGATTCGTACATGTTATTTCTAATTAACATGTGTAGTAACACGTGCAGCACCTGCAGGTTTCAGTGGGACTAATGAAGCATTTCCATTACCCACTCACCAACAGGGACTTGCACTCACCAACGAAGTAAAGCACCTCTGTGGACTGAATTTCACCTCTTCTGTTTTCCCTCTTGTGACACATCCTCTTAGTATAATCTTAATATTATTTAATCCAAGGAATTAACACAAAAGAATAGCAAAAGGGTTCATGTGAACCAAACCTTCTACTGGCTGGATTTCAGCAAAAGCCGTGGGACATCGGCAGTACCTCAAAGCTCCAGGCTCTGCTCAGGTGTTGTGCTTTAGGAATAGCACTTCCCAGCTCAGTGCCCCCATCGAGACTCTCCAAAACCACACACCACTCTCTCTCACCTTCCCTTCCACTCCCGCTTCGTGCTGTGGTGGGATAGAATTAAGAACTGGAGGTACAAAAGATCATGGGTTTGATTGGGGGGACTTAGGCTTATTAATTGATAATGTTATTAATTGATTATCTATCACAGAATTTGCTTAGTTATTATAAAAATCACTGTATAGCATATGGCAAAATTCACAAGGTACAGACCTGTCCTTGAAGATGCCATACCAAGAAACCTCAGAGCCTCTTGTACTAATTAAAACAGCCCAGATACCCTATGAAACTAAGATAAATCAGAAGACATGTCAAAAGAACAAGATAAGTGGAGAAATTCGCCAATTAGACCAGTTACAGTTGCCAAAAGAGCCGGTTTGAAGCAGTTTTGAGCAAAAGGTAAAAAGTTCACGTGAGGAAGAGTACTGACTTCATCCCCAAAGGCCACCAGAGACCCCTGCCCGGAATCACCAGGAGGAAAAGCGCAGGCGCAGCAAGGAGTGGCACGGGGTGGAGAAAATGATAATCAGTTCTTGAAACTCATTATACTAACCCTGCCTTCTCTAAGAAAATAATGATTATGCATGAAGAAATAATAAATATGTCTAACTTGCATATAAACCAGTGTGAACTCGACCAGATGTGCATGTTTTTGGAGGAGCCATCCCCCATACACCCGGGCCTGGAATAAATGCACTTCTCTATAACCTCACTGGATACAGAGTCTTCTTTCCACAAATCAGGTTGAGATATGAACAATTTACTGGCAACAGCAATGAGAAAAGAAAACTAACAGTAACAGCAACAATAGTCATGACAGAGAGTATATGAAAAGAAATGATTCATAAGGAAAAAAACACCCCCTGGAAGTGAGAATCCCTTTGCCTTGGGAAGAACCCCCTCTCCTGAAAGGGTTTCCTGTGCCCCCAGCAATGCCTTGAGGTGGCACAGAATAGTCTGTGAGGTACTACAGAATAACCTGCATGTCTTGGCCATGCCCCTCCCAGCTACTGCAAAAATTAACCCTGGCCTGGCCTGAACCAGGACATCAGGAGACATTACTCCTGGTTTTATTTTGAAAGTAAAGGTTGTCCCATAATCACAGAATCAATTAGGTCGGCAAAGGCCTGTGAGATAATCAGGCTGAACCCGTGACCAAAACCCACCATGTCAACCAGACCATTGGGCAGTCTTTCCTTAAACACCTCCAGGGATGGTGACTCCATCACCTCCCTGGGCAGCCCATTCCACCATCGAATCACTCCTGTGAGGAAATGGCTCGTGATGCCCAGCCTAAACCTCCTCTGGCACAGCTGGAGGCCATGTCCTCTTGTCGTACTGCCTGGGAGAAGAGGATGCACCCCACCTGGCTACAACCTCCTTTCAAGTAGTTGTAGAGATCAGTGAGGTCACCGCTGAGCTTCCTGTTCTCCCTCGGCGGCTCCTCACAGACTCACAGTCCAGACCCTTCCCCAGCTCCGCTGCATTTCTCTGGACCTGCTCCAGCACCTCAATGCCTTTCTTGCAGTGAGGGACGCAGAACTGCACACGGCGCTCGAGGTGCCGCTCACCAGAGCCGATAACGCCGCACCCTCGCCCGAGGGGTGCGGGAGGGCCGGACCGGACCCAACATGGCGGGCACAACCCCGCCCCGCCCAAGGTGCGGCCCCGCCCCCGCAGGTGAGCGCGAGGAGTCGCTCCCGGGGCTGCCGTGATTGGTCCTCGGCGCCGCCGATCACCCGTTGCCGCGGCAACTCAGGCCCGCCCCTCGACCCGCTCTCGGCGTCTGATTGGCCAGCGCGCGCGGTGACGTGTGCGCGGGGGTTTTACGGCCCCGGCCTCGGGAACTGCCTGGAGAGGGCGGGTGGTGGGTCAGGCGGTTGGGCCTTTGCGTTGCCGCCATGACGTTCAAGCGTAGCCGGGACCGCTTCTACAGCACCCGCTGCTGCGGCTGCTGCCATGTGCGCACCGGGACCATCATCCTGGGCACCTGGTACATGGTGAGCGCCAGGGGCGGGCGAGGGGGCCGCCGGGGGGGTCGCTTGCAGCGCGCGTGCGCGGCGGGTCCGAGGGGAGGGGGGGAACCGGCGATCGCGTGGCCGCGCTGGGGGCCGGGGGGCTCCCGCTCCCTGGGAGGGTTCCCTTTCCCGAGGGGCTCCCCTCGCCCGGGGAGGGTTCCCTTTCCCGAGGGGCTCCCCTCGCCCGGGGAGGGTTCCCTTTCCCGAGGGGCTCCCCTCGCCCGGGGAGGGTTCCCTTTCCCGAGGGGCTCCCCTCGCCCGGGGAGGGTTCCCTTTCCCGAGGGGCTCCCCTCGCCCGGGGAGGGTTCCCTTTCCCGAGGGGCTCCCCTCGCCCGGGGAGGGTTCCCTTTCCCGAGGGGCTCCCCTCGCCCGGGGAGGGTTCCCTTTCCCGAGGGGCTCCCCTCGCCCGGGGAGGGTTCCCTTTCCCGAGGGGCTCCCCTCGCCCGGGGAGGGTTCCCTTTCCCGAGGGGCTCCCCTCGCCCGGGGAGGGTTCCCTTTCCCGAGGGGCTCCCCTCGCCCGGGGAGGGTTCCCTTTCCCGAGGGGCTCCCCTCGCCCGGGGAGGGTTCCCTTTCCCGAGGGGCTCCCCTCGCCCGGGGAGGGTTCCCTTTCCCGAGGGGCTCCCCTCGCCCGGGGATTGTTCCTTTTCCCGAGGGGATCGGGGGATGCTGCACAAAGGGGTTTTGGGGGTCCCCTGGCCTCGCTCGTGTCCCTCTCGCTTCCCGGGGTCTCCTTCGGGCTTGCCAAGCCCGGTTGTCCGCCGGCGGTCTCCCTTTTTGTGGTTGGGAAAAGGAAGTGAAGGGGAAGTTCAGAGCGCATAGTCAGGGTCTCGGAGGGGTTGTGTTACTGTTCCCTCTCGCGGGTTGGAGGGTTTGAGGCTTTTAAAGATTACTGAGCGTGCCCTTGGTAAGGGAGGAGAGTTGGGGCAGATTGTAATTTGGGATATGTTATAGAAGGATGAACTGTGGTGCCCCTGAGTGGTGTGTAACCTCACAGAGGAAGGTGTCTCAAAAATGGGCATTTCTTCTGCGTGTTGAAGAGTTTTGTGGCAGGGGAAGTTCCCGGTTATTCCGTACTCTGTTCTCAGCGTCGAAGTTGAGGAGCAATGGAAACAAATTTAGCTCCCAAAACACCTCTTTGCTTTCTGACTGGTGAGTGCTTTCTCTCTGAGAGTGGTAGTGAAGGTGAACTATTATAGATTAGTTCTGAACTAGGGTGTAATAGATTTGTGAAAACAGTACCAGCAAGTTAAAGCCCTGGAGCTGCCCTTAGTTCCCTTAAAGGGAACTCGAGTTCCCCTTTATTGAAGTGATTTCCTCATCCTTCCTTCTGCTTACCCTGGTGGGCAGTATAAATGAGAGGATAGTTTACAAAATCTGCATCATAACCCTTCCGTTCTCCTGAAGCTGTAACCAAAGCCTGTATTCTATTTTACCCTTCCCCAGACTGTAAAAAATAGACAATGCTGAATTTTAATGTGGTGATGTGACAGACCTGTGCACAGAAACTGATTTTATGGGCATGGGGATTTGAGTTCAGAGAGTTTATGGTTTGTCTTCAGCGAGTACAGGGAGATCCTTTACTCTTATGCATTTTGATCCTTTGATTGGCAAAGAAAAAAAAAAAGGAAAATCAAACCAAGTGGCCAGAGAGAGGATAGGGGGCTGGAAATGTAGCAAAACTCTAGGAAAAAGGATGTTTCTTTTTCCTAAAAAAAATGGCAAAAAAGTCATGGTGCTCATTAAGTTCTGTTTTTAGTTCATTTAAAATAGAAAAATAAATGTTCATTGTTGTCTTCGGAATCAGACTTGTTTTGGAAACCTGCAAAACCTCCGGAAGTTTTACCCTATGCTGATGGATGGAATTCAAGAATATGCTTCTGGTGCCTCAAGTAGAAGCACAAATCGTTAACAGTGAGAAAACGCTGATCCTTCTTATGGATCAGCAACACCTCGCTGGCTTCCCCACCTCGTTTCCTGTTCGCAGGAGTGTCTGTAAACCCAGGAACTCGCTGGGGGTGGAGGACAGGGATGTATTTCTGTGGCCACAGACCTGGTAGTGCTTCCAAGCTTCTACGTCTTTATCTGTGCTTATGTTTCGTCTTGTTGCCTGGATGCAGAACCTCTTTCTTCTTTCTGAACGTGTTCTAGCGACGGTGAGGAGTCCATCGGGCACCCCCAAGGCTGCAGCTCCAGGCACGGTTGGGCTTTGATCTTGTGCAGCGACACAGTTTGCTGAAGGAAAAAGGAGAGTTGAGTTCAGGGTAGCAGGGAGCAAATGGAGTGCTTCACAGCTGTGCTTTTCTATAAAAAGTGTATATAAAATGTATCATGCTTTGTTAAACTATGCATTGAAAATTTTTATGCAGTTCTTCCCCACTGTCACCTGGGAAAAGGGGAAGGAAGGACTTTTAAGCCTAACAACTGTTGGTTGTTTGAGCTGAAATAAGGTCCTACCATGAAGTCTTAGGTGGTCTTGACTAATGCTTTAAATCAGAATTCAGCTATATTTTATACCTTTTTGAAGGCAAAGTGCAGTTTGGACAGTGAAAATTAAACTTACCTATCTGCTGCCAAATTAAAAAAAAATTAAATGGCCCAGACTATGTCAGGTTGTTCAGACATGTTAATTAATGCACAATTTAAGTACAGCACTAACTTTAGTCTTTCAGATTCTCATGAGAACTATTTCTAAATCAGTTTAAAAATCTGTGCATGTAAGTTACAGTAGGACAAATAGTTTTCTGTGTAGGGTGGTATTTTTTGGTTTATGGGTTTGGTGAGGCTTTTGTTCGTATTTTGTGTTTTTTGTCGGTTTGGGGTTTTTTTTGAAGGAGGTGTAGCTTTTTGGTGGGAGGGAATGTTTTAGTTCAAGAATAGCTTTGTGTTCCTGTGCAGTGCAGTCCTGAAGGAATTTGATACCTAACATAAAATGGAGTCTCATAATAATCTACTCCAGATGTTTTAGTAAGATAAGAGTTTTGTCTACTTAATACATGCGTGTTATCTTATGTAACTGTTTCTTCAATCATTTTGTATTCCTTGCTTATTTTATGCTCTTAAATCTTGCATCTAATTAACTTCTCCACACTAAAATAGTTGTATTGCTGTCCTTGCTGAGCCCTTCTGCAAGTTCAGCGAAAACAAGCTCGTTACTTCTAAAATGTCTGCAGTTGATGCTGGGTGATGTTCAGCGCGCTGCATTCCAGGGGCTGCTGCTGCTCGTGATCGGTAACGCTGCAGCTGCAAAAGGATGAGCTGAGGATACTTCAGTGGAATCGTGCTTGAGGTCCAGGACCGATACAGCTTTGTTTGCTCTGCAACACCCACTGCTGTTCTGTGTAGGAAGGGAAAAGAAACCTCCTGTTCCTCGCTCTGTAATTGCAAATGTGGGGCTTTGAAGTTTGTTTCTTCCTGTAAACTTTCATATGAGGCACAGCGCTTTCCAGAAACCGGAAGCACGAACACTGCCCTGGCAAAAATGGGATCAGAGTTCAGTAAACAGTCTAAAAGCGATAGCATTGTTTTGGAAGGAGAGGCTGGGGCGTTCTGGCAGCAACTTCAGTGTGGAGTCAGTGATGCAACTGCTGCTGGTCAGCAGGAGGCTCAGGGGGTCTCTGGAGTAATTTGTTCACTGAGCAGAAATGAGGGAATATAATTGGCCTCAGTGTAACACTGACAGTACAAAAGGCTCTGAAGTACAAGCCCTATGGGGAGAGGCTGAGGGAGCTGGGGTTGTTTAGCCTGGAGAAGAGGAGGCTCAGAGGTGACCTCATCACTGTCTAGAACTACCTGAAGGGAAGTTCTGGCCAGGTGGGGGCTGGTCTCTTCTCCCAGGCACTCAGCAACAGGACAAGGGGGCACGGGCTTAAGCTCTGCCAGGGGAAATTTAAGTTGGATATCAGAAAAAAATTCTTTCGAGAGAGTGCTCAGGCATTGGAATGGGCTGCCCAGAGAGGTGGTGGATTCCCCATCCCTAGAGATTTTTAAACGCAGATTGGACGTGGTGCTGAGTGCCATGATCTGGTAAATGGACTGGAGTTGGACCAAGGGTTGGACTCGATGATCTTGGAGGTCTTTTCCAACCGAATCGATTCTATGATACTCCATTTAAAATTACTCTTTTTCAATTTTTATTACTTCGATATAATAAACCAAAGCAAATCTGAAACTCTGTGCTGGTTGGGTTTTGTTTGTTTGGTGTTTGTTTTTGTTTTTTTTTTCTCAGAAACTTGTTTAGGGACAAGTATTGCAGAAGCGAGAGGAAGATGAGAAAGTGTAGTGCAAAGAAATTTCCCTCTTTCCCCTTATAAAAGGAAATAAGTAAATTACAAGTAGGAGTTTTTGGTTTTGTCCAAGTCACTGAGTGCTTGGGGAAACCTGGACTTTGTGTTCAGGCCTCCTCAGAGATGAAGCCCTTTCATGATAAGGCATCAAGTGTATACCATGGAGATGGAACTGGCTAATTAAAAAGTTAATGGTTTTTAATAGACCCACAGTCTTTTGAGTTCTAATCATATGAGGAGCTAATATTTTTGTTACCAGTGTGTAACAAATGATGACTTTCTACTTGGTTACCAGCTATTTGATTGTGAAATTTTGATGCAAGCTACACCAAACTGGTAAGCTCAGCCATCCCAAATATGAAAAGTAAAATATTACAAAATTAAGATTTTTTTTTCATCTTCATGGAACCATGTTTTGCATAGAAGTTTGAACATGCATTTTGTAATTCCTTTTAAATTACTTTTGATTTCCTGGCAAAAAAAAGATGAGGATGGAGCCTACTGTGATTTCTGCACTATTTACTGAGTTCTGTCTTCTCAGGGTTGGTGAGAGGTTTTTTGAGGCAGAAGTGGTGGTGGTGGTGTTAATCCTCTTATTACACCAATGTGTACACAAGTGATGTTTTTTCCTGTTTTTTTCTCCATGTAGACATTTGTGAACCTACACTTGATTTGCAGTGGGTATGTACTTAGGTGCTTTGCAGTCCAAACCATGCTCTTGATGCCTTTTACGTTTATTGTTGAGTTCAAACAGGCCTTGCTGCCTTGCTGTTATCAAATTTCTGTTAAAGAATGGAAGTAGTTAAAATACAGGCTCTGGCTCTGTAGCTCTTAATTGAAATCCATATGTTGATGTGTTGAATTGCTCAGTGCTGTGATAGGTTCATAAACAGCAACAATGGAGTACTGGAAACCCTGGGATGTTAATTGGCAGATGCTTTGGTTGGTTGTTTTTGTTTTGATTTTTGTTTAAAGTTACTGTTTTTATTCTGTCTCATTGATTCTAATAGATTGGATTTTGAATGACTTTATCATCTCTTTTTCTTGCATCATTTCAGGTTGAAAAAAATAAATCTTTAATACTGTGAACTGTGCTCAGGAATTAGTGAAATTACTAAGAACTTCTGGATGCTAAATTTGGACACGGGTGGGACGAAAATAAAAAAAGAAGTGACAGATGTGGAATTAGTCTCAAAATTCCAAGGCATTCAAGTTCTTCAGTACTTGTGTTGTAACTCAAGTGCTGCTTGCTCTTTTCCTTGAGGGAGACAGCCTGTCATAGCAGTTAAACTCATGCCTGTGTGTAAACAATACATAACTCAGCTATAACTGAGCATGTCCTTTTGTGCTTTATGAAGCAGAGATTAATGTTTGCACTGCCAGAGACCGGTACCTGTACACAGCTTTTTAAAACAAGAATAGAGCAGGAAGGTATTTTCCAACATACATCTTGATACCTCCAGTTCACTCATGAGGAGTAGGACATGGAAGGGTTGAAAATGCAGAGAGCAGAAAGCCTGAGTACAGAAGGGTTGGACAGGTGAGAGATTATAGTGTTCTATACATGTTACCAATGGTGAAGCAAAATAAAATATGTAGACAAGTGGCAGATGAGCAACTTGACAGTTTACTCTGTAGGAAGTGTCGTGCTGGGGGGAGCTGTGCTCACTGCAAGGATAAAGGTGTTCGTGGCTGATCCTAGTTCTTTGCTGCCAGCAGTGCTAGCCACTCTATTGTATGTTCCAAGGCATAAAATAGTCTACAAGTGACTCAAAGTAGCTGAAATTCCAGTAAGTTTGTGTAATACATGATGAGATGATTGAATTACTACAAAAGGGACTGGAGCACAAGCCCTATGGGGAGAGGCTGAGGGAGCTGGGGTTGTTTAGCCTGGAGAAGAGGAGGCTCAGAGGTGACCTCATCACTGTCTAGAACTACCTGAAGGGAAGTTCTGGCCAGGTGGGGGTTGGTCTCTTCTCCCAGGCACTCAGCAATAGGACAAGGGGGCACGGGCTTAAGCTCTGCCAGGGGAAATTTAAGTTGGATATCAGAAAAAAATTCTTTCCAGAGAGAGTAATCAGGCATTGGAATGGGCTGCCCAGAGAGGGGGTGGATTCACCATCCCTAGAGATTTTTAAACGCAGATTGGACGTGGCACTGAGTGCCATGATCTGGTAAATGGACTGGAGTTGGACCAAGGGTTGGACTCGATGATCTTGGAGGTCTTTTCCAACCCAATCGATTCTATGATTTAAAAGGACTAGCTTTGATTTCACTTAAGGGTTCTTACATTAGAAAGTGTAAGCAAGCTTTTATTACCACAGTATCTTTAAACCTTGGGAAAAAAAAAAGAAAAACCCAATAAAATAAGGTGAATCTCAAAAGCTAAAACTTCTTATAAATGTTCAAAAGCTTTTTTTCCTTACTGAAAACTTCAGTAATTGTACCTAGACTTGCCATTATTACTATTATTGACCCCTGGAATTAGGGCAGTAAAAGAAATAGCTGACAAATATTCTGAAGTTGTGAGAAACTGCACACCATTTTGGTTTTTTTCCTTTTGAGGCTGATCCTGCTGGTGGTGGTGACTGCACAGAATACTGATTGGAAAATGTCTGCTGCCCAAAAATACCATCAGGGCTTTTTTTGTTATGCAACCTTTGGCACGTCTCTCCAGATATTAGTAACAGAAACTATGCCCCTGTAAGTCTTGAATAGGTTGTAAATGCTGTGAAGGCAATTTTACAGAGGCTTAAGCTACTTCTGATTCTTTGAGCTCTTACTGAAGGCATTTCTGGTATGTACCAGAATGGGGTTACAGAAGTAGTGGCAGTGTCAGGGAGGAGAAGGGCTGGTGAGCACACAGCCTGTGCTGAATGCTTACAGATTCTGGAGTTCAGTCTTTGTGTGAGGCTTTTTTACTTCCCCTGTGTTTGTATAGCCTCTCTGATAAGGACTGTTGAGGTTTTAATAAATTCTCTAGGAAGGGGAGGGAGATAGTTCTTCCCAGCTTGTATTAAAGCTGTAACAGGGCAGAAACTCAGTACCTTATTTGTGTGTTAAATTTACTCAATTTGTTACAGAAAGTGGAAACTTTACAAATGTTCTTGTTGTGTCTCTTGTACCTTTACCTTCCTGGCCTCTTTTAACTGTTTTCGGCTTTCCAATTAAAAAAATCTCTCCATTCATCATGCAACATCAGCTTAATTATGTCATTTGGATGCCTACTATCCATCCAACTTTATCCATCTCTTAATTTGCAAAGTTATTTTGTTGTGATTCACTAAACCTAGCAAGGGTCCAGTGTTCTTTGATTGTTTTGGTAGAGGTTTAACTACATCAGCTTGAAATTTGATTGTAAGTTGGCCTTCCCCCCCAAAAAAAAGGTATAGACAAAGCACAAAGAGTCTTTCTAACTGAAATAAAAGATGATTAGTGTGTTGTGAAAAGAAGATCCTGGCTGTTGCATTGCAAATAACCTTGAGGTAACTGTGATCTCTCTCAGGTGGTGAACTTGCTGATGGGCATCTTGTTGACAGTAGAAGTGACTCATCCCAATATAGTGCCAACAGTTGATATCCAGTATGAAGTCATCGGGAATTACTACGCTTCAGAGAGAATGGCTGGTAGGTCTATAACTCAGCTGGCTGATGAGAAAATAAAGCAGTGTCATGGTGGATTTGCCTTACACTAGTGTGTAATATGTGCATTGAGTTTTTAAATATGGTTGTCCTCTGAATTTCTTTTAAATTATTCTGGGATTAAATTCTTCTACAGGAATAAAAAGAAGGAACTTTATGGAATATTTTTACCTCATATTATGCCTAAACATCTCAAACAACAAGGTTTCTGAAGACTTTCTGGCTTTCTAATGCTTTGATTAATAATATGGAACATACTTAATTCATTTTCTTCATAAACATTTACTGTCTTTGCTGTCTCAGTAAAACAAATGGCAGAAAACAAGTTTTAAAGACTTATTTCAGGAATTTTTGGTGATCTTCCTAGATTTAAGGAAAGAGCTTAGAGCTATTGTGTATAAGTTTATTAAGAGGAAAACCATGATATCTTTCTAAGTGGAAGATTTCAGACACCAAGTATTTCAGTGAAACCAAAGTATTTCTCCAGTAAGTTTCCCCTGCAGAAGAAATGAAAGAGAAAGTAGCATGAGCAGAATTAAACCTACCTTTCACCTTGTTCCTGATTGAGTGTATGATGTGTACAGATGTAATTGGTGTCAAGTTTTGTCTGTAATGACCAAACTTTTTAACTATTGTATTTGTAAACTTCTGCATATGCTTTTTTTCTCTTGCTTTTAAATGTACAAGAATGTTTTGTGTTGCACTTCTAATATGCCTTGTCTTAGTCTGTTGTAATGTATGAAAATGTAGGGAAGGTCAGATCCAGTGGAGCAAAGAATAAATACTGCACCACAAATCGGGGTTTCGAGTGCTCTGTGTTAATTGTTCATGAGCTGAGTTGAGGATCTGCCAGTTCTGGCCTGTGACCATAACTCACATTTATTAGCAATGAAATAAGAGTGTGAGAAAGGACCAAATGCCTGATAAAGCCAAGATATGAAGTAAAATTACAGCAGATGTCTGCAATGTGCCATATATTATTCTGTGATGAGTGTTGGTGTACTTGGTAGCCACCAGTTTAGTCAAAAATGCACCTGAAACTAAAGGTGTAAAATGTCTGTCACATGATTTTGACTTAAAGATCCTTGTTTCCCATGTTGGGATCTGGGCTAGAAGTTATTTGTGTGCATGAAGAAATATTACAGGTTTTATTTTACATGTGGATAATGTGAGTAATAAATCCTCAGAAGAAAACCACAGTTGTTGGTGATTGCTGAGCTTAGTTCTGATGGACATAGTGCATTTCAGACACAGCGAGGGGGGGCCTCTTTCTTGATGTGTGTCTGTAGATATTATTTTTTACTGAATTAGATACATAAGTGCTTCTACAGTGTGTCTTGTGAAATCAATTTCAGACTAGAAAGTTTTCTCAGATCTCTTTTTTCCAAGCATGGGAACCACAAAAGTTTGGCTTTAATATTGCCAAAAAACCCATTTATTTACCACATCTATAGACTTTCAATCTGGTTTCTTTCTCTGTGTTTAAAAAAGGAGAACAACTACAATCTAACTCATGGAAAGCAGCTGCGTGTCTGTGATCAGTAATTGTGCACAAGGAGAATCTTTATCATGCAGTTTCCATGAGTGTCCTGAATTTTGCTACAAGCTGGCTTCTGTTCAACTGCCCTTTCTTGTAAATAATGGGATAGGGATACCTTCCACACAGTGATTTCCTGTTTTCCCCAGTGTTAGTGAAGGGGCAGTGCTGCTCCCACTGCCAGTGGCCGAATTACATAACCAAACCCTTTTCAAGTGTAAAGGTTGATAGTGGGTTAGCTTCACTTAAGATTCTTTCCAGTTGTAAGGTTAATTACTCACATACTTTTAGCACTGACACATACTGCAAATCACATTATTATTCTGTATTACTATCAAGCTATGTCAGGCTTCTAATAATGTGTCTGAGCTTTACTCAGGCTTTTGATTAAGGCAGAGGGATTTTTTTTCAAATTCTTGTTGGTTTTTTTTGAACCAGATCTTTTTCTGTTTGTCCAGATTTGAGTTACTCTATTCAGCTGCTGGTTTGCACAGATGAACCAGCTGAGAACAAATCATAGTAATGGACAGAGCTTGAGTGCCTGTCAGTTGCAGTGAGAGAACTCCAGGAAATACTGATGCTTATTGTTTTTCTTTTAATCCAGAAAATGCCTGTGTTCTGTTTGCTATCTCCCTCCTCATGTTCACAATCAGTGCAATGATGGTGTATGGTGCAATTGCTGTAAGTATTTTTATAGTCCATAGTTTTAAACTTGCTACTTGAATTTTTAACCAAACAACTTACAGGCTGCTGTTTTGTTTTTTTATATATATATCTTAGCATCGTGTAGGCTGGCTGATCCCATTTTTTTGTTACCAACTCTTTGACTTTGTGCTCAGTTGTCTGGTTGCCATCAGCTCTCTAACCTACTTGCCCAGAATCAAGGATTACCTGGATCAGTTGGTAAGTGTTCAGTTCAAGTTGATATTTTACATTTGAAATTTGTTTGGTTTAGTTGGATCAGTGACTGAGCTGCAGTTCCCTTCCTGTGAATATGAAAGATGAATTCAGCCTGTAGCAGCCATAGGTGGTTATGAGAATGGGAGCTTATCAGAGGAGGAAGGGCCAAAGGTATTATTGCTCCTGAAAAGGAAAGCCAGGGAGAATAAAAAAAGAATTGAGATGGGAATTGGTTTAAACTGTGTTGGCTACAAGTGGACTTGAAGAGGCTCTGTGGCAAATTTACTGCAGAGTAAAAATGCGCTGACCCTTCCTTGATAGGCAAGGGGAGGAAAGTATGGGAAAGGACTGATAGGAGGTAAGGTCCTACAGCATTATGGGATGGAATCTGAGACTGAGGTTTCCTTTTTGCATTCTCTGTGGCTATTCTTATTTTGCAACATTACTGTCGTAAGGAAACTGAATGGAATTCTCATTAACACTGCCAGTGTTTTAATTGCAAGAAGACTTAATGGATAAAATGCACTGTCAGTTAACAGGGGTCACAAGGTCTCTCTGGCTGGTGTTTAGATCTGATCAAGTAGATGTTTAAAAAGAAAGTCCTTTTTAAAACTGATCAAGTTAGATTGGTGTGGGAGAGAGGCTTTGTTACTGTAGTCAGGGAAGGTAAAGTCTGAAGTTTGCAGATGCTCTCTCTTTTGTTCTTAAGTTTGGGGGAAACTCTTTTACCTTTCTACTCTGCACACATGTATGTTACAGGTCAACTTACGGGAGATCATTAATAGTAAGTCATTAAAGAGTTGTAGAGGACCATAAGTACAAATTCTGTGCTGGAGAAGTGTAAAAGTAAATTTTGTGGATATCCTTATTAGCATGAGACTGATGAAGTGACTGAGGACCCGAACAGTGCTACAGTGACCTGTTCTTGCAGAACAGAGGCAGGATAAATGCTGGGCTTTGTGGGAGCGTAGAGATGAAACTAATGAGAAACAGAACTTTTTGTTTCTGGAGGAGTAGTTTATGCAACAGTTTGTTTCATTTGGTTCGAAGTTTGGATGTTTTTGTATCATATTTGAATGTGCAGCATTCATTCTTATCTTCTCCTTTTCTCTCCCTTCCCCTTTTTTTCTAACTAGCCGGATTTCCCTTACAAAGATGATCTTCTTTCCTTGGACTCCAGCTGTCTCTTGTTTATTGTTCTGGTGTTCTTTGCCTTATTTATCATTTTAAAGGTAAGTTTAAGCATGTGTCTGTTTCAAGAGTTAGTAAATATTAAGATGCTTTCAATCTGAGTTAATTCTGAATGCTGAATTCAGAAGCCAGCTGGCTTGTTAATGCTGAGGTAAGAACTTCTTTGAGCAGAATTTTTAGGATGTTCAGTTATAGTGTGACTTAGGTCTAATATTTTGTGTACTGGTGTCTTCAGCTAATTTGTGTGTCTGCAGTGGGGCGTGTTTATGCAGCTCTGCCCCTCCTGAGTAGGAAGTAGGAACGCACAAAGGCTTCAAATACCATCTTTCCCTATGTGGAGATAATTTTTTAATATTTGTAATTAAGCTTGTAGTGAAACAATACTGAGTTACAGCATGCAAGTTTCTAAACAAGACTTTTAAAATCTCCCAATGTGCCAAAGAAACCAGGATACGTGTTTTGAAAGATGATGGAATGAGGAAATGCATGGTTAATTCAGTTGCATCTTCCTTCTGAAGGGTGTGTGATTACCAGTTTATTTTCGCTTTGAGGATCTAAGTACAGAGACGTTCATTTGAATTACAAAAACTCTTTGCCAGACAAAGCATATTAGAGAAAATGAATTGATAATATACATTGGCCTGATAACATCCTTTCATTTCATCCAGATTGCATTTAACTAAAAATGAAGTAATGAAAAATTAATTCTACTAATTTTCTGTACATTATCCAAGAGCAATATCTCACTGGGGGAAGTGAAAGCCTAATACAGTAGATAACTTTTTTGTGTAGATTGGGAAATTCAATACCTCTTGTACAGCCAAGTGCTAACTTGCCAGTGAAAGATTTGGAAACATTGTTACACAAATCAGTAATTAAAAAAAAAACCTAATCATCATCAGGTCATGATGGTGTGTCTTTCTACAGCAGTCAGTGTTGACTCAAAGTCAAGCTACTTTGCTCTACCATCATTTTGCTGTCACCCCAGATGTGTGTTTGAGTCCTTTCCTTTACACTGGCAGTGAGCTGGACAAATAGTGCTACCTCAGGGGTGAATGGGATTGTACTGTTGACCTGTCCTCCTCCTGGCAGGTTTAGACTGAGATCCAAAAAAGCATAAACCAGTTGGTGATTAATTTGATTAGCACTGCTGAGGCAGAGAAAGATTAGTTGAATGGATCTGTGAATTCTGTTGCTAAAACCTATGCAGTTTATCCTCTGTGAGTCACTGTGACAGCAAAGCTAAATGAGGAAGGAGCAATAGGTATGTGGCCAGGTCTGTGAAACGGCAACCATTCATCAGATATATAATGCCTAAGTTGATTTTTGCTCCTTTATGTCATAGGAATGTAATCAAGCATCTAATTTCTGACTCAGCCAATGCATAGGAGGTCTTTAAAATGAGAAATCTCTCTTCTTTCAGGCATATCTAATTAACTGTGTATGGAACTGCTATAAATACATCAGCAACAGAAATTTGCCAGAGATTGCTGTGTACCCTGCTTTTGAAGCTCCTCCACAGGTAAAACCTCTTTCTGAGATAAAAGGCACCAGCATAGTTTAATTTTTAAGTAGAAAATCACCATATCCATGTATGTTTCCAAGCCTTGTGTGGCTTTCTAAAGAAAGACTGGAAAGATCAAAAATGTTATTACAGCAGCTAGTTTTGTGGGTTATTTCTTAGTTACATTCTGATAGTGCCTAAAGCAGTAAAGTCAATAGAGACAAGTCTTTGAATGTTTTTCTTGTAGAGTGAAGGTTTGATTGCACCAGTCCAAACCCTCCTTGCTGCTTTGCAGAGCCAGGAGGCATTGGGGTGGAATGAATGACCCAGGGTTAGGCTCAGCAGAGCAGTAAACTGCTCCTGCACCTTCTTTCACTTCCTCATTTTTTTAGTAGAAACAGCTGTAAGTTCTTAAAAACTTCTGCCTGCAACAGAGGATTAAGTTGATGATGGGGCCTGTATGTTTTAGTTCTGTTTTTCTTGTTTTCTGATTTTCAAACCTTTATTAATCACTTTAAATGTCTTCTCTTTAGTATGTTCTGCCAACCTATGAAATGGCAGTGAAGATGCCAGAGAAGGAACCTCCACCTCCCTACATACCTGCCTGAAGCAATTTTTATGTTAATTAACATCTGTACCAGCTTCCTGGAGGTTTTGTCTTTTAATCTTGCAAAACTGCTTAAGTAATAGAACTATTCAGGGCTTTTAGGAGCAAACCGTTCTGTTTAAAATGTTTGATATAAAGTTACTAAGCAAAACACATCTGAGAGTGATCTTTTTTGCTTTAATTTTTGTTCTCCTTAATGCTCTTAAACATTTTATTGCCTTAGGGCCTTACACTGCAAGAACTTATGCATGTGACTAACTTGTGGCTTTTAATAATAACCAACGGAGCCACTCTGTTTGAAGTTAGCTACAATTATAAGTGTCTGCAGGATCGTGCCCTTAATTTATATTAATTTTTTGTAAGGTAGTTCATAAAGACAATCTGATCGTGCAGCAAAATGACAGTTTGCCTTTATCCATTTTTTTGGAAGGGGAGGGGTTTGAATGTGGTATATACGTGACTTTTTTTACTTTGCACTTTTCTCATACATTATCTTACCTTTTACTGTGGGTTTTTTTGTTATCCTATGTCTTGAAACAGTATTTTTGAGAACGAAGTGAGGATGGCACAGGAGTTCTAATTACAATGTGCTGTGAATGCAAGAAAAATAAACAGAAATGTGGAAGATGGTTGCATGCTTCTAATCTTCTATGTATTTTCCTCTTTGTGATAAATGATACTTAAATAAATCTTTTACAAAATGTTTACCAGTAGCCTTGGTTGGTCTGTTTGGTGGTGGTTTTAAGTGCTTCAGTATCCTACATATAGTCTTGCATATCTAGTTACAGATCTAGTGGTTGATCATCATGTGGGTGGAGAAACATGGATTCCCTCCAAGACATAAGCCTGTACTGAAGCCTTTGTAGTTCAAGTACTCTCAGTCATCTTCCACTTGGTCAGTTTGGTACTGTCTCGGTTTGAGGGGAAAAACCAAAATGTTTTACCCACGAGCAGGGGAGGGGCCTCCTCCTCAATAATCACACCACTCTTTATCAAATTTAAGAAAAGGAATTTTAATACAAGAAGGATAACTGCTATATATATATATATATATATGTAAACAGACTAGTGCAACCCACTTCCCCAACACCATAAGAGGAAAAAAAAACAACAACAACAAAACCCAGCAGGTTTTCCTCCGGGAGAAAAGGTTATACTTAAGTGTCCTTGTCACAGCCCGCTGGCTGCAGAGTGAGTTTCAGTCCCTCTCCAGCGAAACAGACGAGCAGTGGGCTTTCAGATGGACTCAGTCTCTTTCCCCTGTGTTCCCCGTCCAAGAAGCAGACAGGTACGAGCAACCAGCAGCAAATCCAAGGCAGGTAGCAGCACGGCAGGAAAAAGTAATCCGAAGTAGGCAGCGGCAAGACAGCCAGGGAAAACCCCAGCAGTAACCAGCAGGGCAGCCTGCCTCCTTGGAGCCCCCACTCCCCCGTTCTGCCGAGCCAAGACTGAGGAGAATATCCAAAAAAAAAACCAAAAGAGACAAACCTGCCCCCACCCCAGCGATCACAGTTAACTACTTCTTTTGTTAACCGCTGGCCTGGGCAGTTAAGTGGCAGGGGAGAGAATTTACATAATAATCCCAAACTACAACATTATCCACCCCTAAATTCTCTTCCATGCCGATACTCTACATTAAACTTAAATTTTCTTTCAAATAATTAAGTGTTTACAAATACAGTAATATGAGTCGTTTACCCAGAGATAAGTTCCCCTTGAGGTACACATCGTGTCTCTCCATCTTCCTGCATCACCCACCAGGTGGAACCAGATCCTTGAGCAAAGACAACCCCACGAATGGGTTTGCCTTTGCCTGAGGCAGGGTTGATCCAGACTGTTTTCCCTAGCATACCTCTCAGGTGTATTACAGGGACTTTGTCTCCATCTACAGTGTGAAGGGGTTCTGATTGGGCAGGGCCGGCTCGATTGACAGAGCCTCTAGTGTTGACTAGCCATGTAGCCTTTGCTAAGTGTTGATCCCAGTGTTTGAAAGTCCCTCCACCCAACGCCTTCAAAGTGGTTTTCAACAGTCCATTACACCGCTCAACTTTCCCGGCAGCTGGTGCATGGTAGGGGATATGATACACCCACTCAATGCCATGTTCTCTCGCCCAGGTAGCAACTAAGCTGTTTTTGAAATGAGTTCCATTATCTGACTCAATTCGTTCTGGGGTGCCATGTCGCCACAGCACTTGTTTTTCCAGGCCTAGGATGGTGTTCCGAGCAGTGGCGTGAGGCACTGGGTGTGTCTCCAGCCACCCTGTGGTTGCTTCCACCATGGTGAGCACATAGCGCTTGCCTTGGCGGGTCTGTGGCAGTGTGATGTAGTCAACCTGCCAGGCCTCCCCGTACTTATACTTATCCCAGCGTCCACCATACCACAGGGGCTTCACTCTCTTAGCCTGCTTAATGGCAGCACATGTCTCACAGTCGTGGATAACCTGAGAGATAATGTCCATGGTTAAATCCACCCCTCGGTCTCGTGCCCATTTATAAGTGGCATCTCTGCCCTGATGGCCCGAGGCATCATGGGCCCATCGAGCCAAGAACAGCTCTCCCTTGTGCTGCCAGTCCAGATCTGTCTGTGATACTTTCACTTGCGCAGCTCGGTCTGCCTGTTGGTTGTTGAGATGTTCCTCATTGGCCCGATTTTTGGGCACGTGTGCGTCTACGTGGCGGACTCTCACAATCAGCTTCTCTACTCGGGTGGCAATATCTTGCCATATATCGGCAGCCCAGATGGGTTTCCCTCTGCGTTTCCAATTGGTTTTCTTCCATCGGTCTAACCATCCCCAGAGAGCATTGGCCACCATCCATGAGTCGGTGTAGAGGTAAAGCTTTGGCCATTTCTCTCGTTCAGCAATGTCCAGGGCCAACTGCACGGCTTTAAGCTCTGCAAACTGACTCGACCCACCTTCTCCTTCAGTAGCTTCTGCAACTTGTCGTGTGGGACTCCATACAGCTGCTTTCCATTTGCGATTAGTCCCTACAATGCGACAGGAGCCATCGGTGAAGAGGGCGTAGCGTATTTCCTCTTTTGGCAATTGATTGTATGGTGGAGCTTCTTCCGCACGTGTCACCTGCTCTTCCTCTTCATCTGCTAGACCAAAATTTTCACCTTCAGGCCAGTTTGTGATGATTTCCAGGATCCCAGGGCGATTTGATTTTCCTATACGGGCGCGCTGCGTAATCAGGGCAATCCACTTGCTCCAGGTAGCATCAGTGGCGTGATGTGTAGAGGCAGCCTGTCCTGACAACATCCACTTCAGCACTGGTAGTCGAGGTGCCAGAAACAGCTGTGCTTCTGTGCCAATCACCTCTGAGGCGGCTTGGACTCCTTCATAGGCGGCTAGGATCTCTTTCTCTGTGGGGGTATAGTTGGCTTCAGATCCTCTGTAGCCTCGGCTCCAGAATCCAAGTGGTCGGCCTCGAGTCTCACCAGGCACCTTCTGCCAAAGGCTCCAAGACAGGCCATTATTCCCGGCGGCGGAGTAGAGCATGTTCTGTATGTCTGGTCCTGTCCTGACTGGTCCAAGGGCTACAGCCTGAGCAATCTCATGCTTGATCTGGTCAAAGGCTTGTTGCTGCTCAGGGCCCCAGTGGAAATCATTCTTCTTACGGGTTACCAAGTAGAGAGGGCTTACGATCTGACTGTATGCTGGGATATGCATCCTCCAGAACCCTATGGCACCCAGGAAGGCTTGTGTTTCCTTTTTGCTGGTAGGTGGAGACATTGCTGTGATCTTATTGATGACTTCTGTTGGAATCTGACGGCGTCCATCCTGCCACTTCACTCCCAGGAACTGGATCTCTTGGGCTGGTCCCTTAACCTTACTCCGTTTGATGGCAAAGCCAGCTCCCAAAAGGATCTGGATGATTTTCTCTCCTTTCTGAAAAACCTCTTCTGCTGTGTCCCCCCACACAATGATGTCATCAATGTATTGCAGGTGTTCTGGAGCCTCACCCTTCTCCAGTGCAGTCTGGATCAGTCCATGACAGATGGTGGGACTGTGTTTCCACCCCTGGGGTAGTCGGTTCCAGGTGTACTGCACGCCCCTCCAGGTGAAAGCAAACTGTGGCCTGCACTCTGGTGCCAGAGGAATGGAGAAGAACGCATTAGCAATGTCAATAGTGGCATACCACTTTGCTGCCCTGGACTCCAGTTCATACTGGAGCTCCAGCATGTCCAGCACAGCGGCACTCAGCGGTGGGGTAACTTCATTCAAGCCACGATAGTCCACAGTCAATCTCCATTCTCCATCAGACTTATGCACAGGCCAGATGGGGCTGTTGAAGGGTGAGTGGGTTTTGCTGACCACCCCTTGGCTCTCCAGTTCACGGATCATCTTATGGATGGGGATCACAGCATCACGGTTCGTTCGGTATTGCCGACGGTGCACTGTCGTGGTGGCAATTGGCACTTGCTGTTCCTCAACTTTCAACAGTCCAACAGCAGAAGGACTTTCTGAGAGACCTGGCAATGAGTTCAATTGTTCAATCCCTTCTGTCTGTACAGTGGCTATTCCAAAAGCCCATCTATGCCCCTTTGGGTCCTTAAAATATCCATTCCTGAGGTAGTCAATGCCCAGGATACATGGGGCGGCTGGACCAGTCACAATGGGGTGTTTCTGCCAATCTCTCCCTGTCAAGCTCACTTCAGCTTCTAGCACAGTCAACTCTTGAGATCCCCCTGTCACCCCAGAAATAGAAATAGTTTCTGAGCCCACATGTCCTGATGGCATTAATGTGCATTGAGCGCCAGTATCAACCAAAGCCTTATACTTTTGTGGGTCTGATGTACCAGGCCATCGAATCCACACAGTCCAATAGACACGGTTGTCCCGTGCCTCTACCTGGCTAGAGGCAGGGCCCCTCTAACACTGATCCTGGTCATAGCGGTCAGAACCTTTTCTCGATGAGTACACCTGGGAGGTGCCCTCCTGTGGGTCAGATTCTTGCCCGTGGGAAACTGGGACTGCACTTACTCTCACTGACCTTCTTCCATTCTCCTTCAGTTCTTGTACTCGGGCTGCAAGGGCACGGGTGGGTTTCCCATCCCACCGTCCCATGTCTTCTCCATGTTTGGCCAGGAAGTACCACATCTCAGTTCGTGAGGTCTGTCCACTTCCTCTGGCTGGGGGGCGTCTGGCTCTGACTTCAGAGGTTCTCATTCGCACTGGTGCCACTTGGAGACTTTCCCTAATTTCCTCTCTGATCGCTTTTACCTCTGCAGGCAGCGTCTTGAGACTCTCAACCAATGTCTCTACAGCAGAAATACGGGCCTGCATTGGGCTGTGGGTCATGCTTTCATATATCCGGAGCTTATTTGCTACTGCGCCCACTGTTTCATGGTTCTCTTCCCTATACATGGATGCCAGGAAATCGGTGTATTCAGCTGGCCCCGAGCGTGAAAGGTCCCACCACATATGTGGTGTGCATCTGACCTTGTCAGGGTCATTATTGGCTTGCCCACCTCTTCCAAAAAGCACGTCCATCATTGCCATCTCCCTCAGACGTAAAATTCCTTCTTCCATCGTCTTCCAAGTCTTCCTAATATGATGTTCCTGCAGGATTTCTCTATAAACAAACTTCTCTCTTACACTCGTTAGAAGTCGTGCCCAGAGTGAAAGGGGCTTTGATTCCCTCACGAACACCTGTTCAATAGCCACGTCCTGGGCCAGAGCCCCCAAAAACCTGGCTTCAGCACCATCCAGTTGTAAGGTTTCACCCATAAGGTCCCAAACTCGGATCAACCAAGTCAGGATGGGCTCACCCGGGTGTCGAGCAATGTCTTTCCGCAAACTACGGAGATTATCAAATGACAATGACTCAGTGATGATCTCAGGCTCTGGGTCTGCTTGCTGTGGAGGTGCAGCAGCCCCCTCATCGTCTGCTGGATGGTCTAATTTGGTCTTATATTTCCTTTTCTGAATAGGGGCAACTTCCATAGGCTTGGCCTGTCCTCCTGGTTTAGCCTCATCCTTTTCTCCCTTCACTGTGGCATCAGGGGTTTTATTCTCTCGCTTTTCCCCCTTCACTGGGCTAGGTTTCTGAATGCATTCTGGAAAAACCCTGGCCCTACCTTCAAACATTCTGTAAGCTGCAGGGATACAACCCTGCAGAAAAACCATAAAGAGCAAGATATCTCTGGCATCCAGGGAGAATTTAAACATCTCAAAAGCTGTTGTAGCAGACTTGAATGGGGAATGGACAAAGGGTTGGGAGAAGAGATTCCCCTTTGTTCCTTCCCAAGGGTCCGTACTATTATCACTGAATCCCCAGAGGTAGCAGCTTAGGTTGCGGCAGGAAAACAGCCTGGAGAGCACCACCCACATGACATCCAAAGGCATCGAATTCATGGCACCATAAATCCAGAGTAAGAACTCAATAATAATTGCGGCTATTTGAGTTTTGCTCATTGATTTGTTGATAAGACTTAAACCTGCCGCTCCTTTTGGCATGAATTTGTACCAACAAAAAGCCAATATATTATACAGGATGGTCCTGATGAACCCTAAGCTCAAGACCCACATGGTGCCACAAAATAGCAGTTATCCTTCTTTGTTTACAAGCCCCACACGTTGGGCGCCAAGAAATGTCTCGGTTTGAGGGGAAAAACCAAAATGTTTTACCCACGAGCAGGGGAGGGGCCTCCTCCTCAATAATCACACCACTCTTTATCAAATTTAAGAAAAGGAATTTTAATACAAGAAGGATAACTGCTATATATATATATATATATATATATATATGTAAACAGACTAGTGCAACCCACTTCCCCAACACCATAAGAGGAAAAAAAAACAACAACAACAAAACCCAGCAGGTTTTCCTCCGGGAGAAAAGGTTATACTTAAGTGTCCTTGTCACAGCCCGCTGGCTGCAGAGTGAGTTTCAGTCCCTCTCCAGCGAAACAGACGAGCAGTGGGCTTTCAGATGGACTCAGTCTCTTTCCCCTGTGTTCCCCGTCCAAGAAGCAGACAGGTACGAGCAACCAGCAGCAAATCCAAGGCAGGTAGCAGCACGGCAGGAAAAAGTAATCCGAAGTAGGCAGCGGCAAGACAGCCAGGGAAAACCCCAGCAGTAACCAGCAGGGCAGCCTGCCTCCTTGGAGCCCCCACTCCCCCGTTCCGCCGAGCCAAGACTGAGGAGAATATCCAAAAAAAAAACCAAAAGAGACAAACCTGCCCCCACCCCAGCGATCACAGTTAACTACTTCTTTTGTTAACCGCTGGCCTGGGCAGTTAAGTGGCAGGGGAGAGAATTTACATAATAATCCCAAACTACAACAGGTACTTAACACATGAACTGGGAAGGGGGAATTGTGCTTGAGGCTTCTAACTCCTTGGGGAAATCTGATGTCTGGAGAGCTCAGGTGTTAAGAGCAGGACAGACTATAACTATTTATATTGGAAAATATTCAGAGTTGCTGGAGATGCACCATAACTTCAAAAATGTCCTAAAAAGAATTGAAAAACAAACCAAAATCCCATCTACAAACAACTTTCTAATATTTTTTGGCAAGAAGTATAAGGCAGTAAAATATAATGTAGTGATTTTAGTATGTCTGAGGCAAAAAAAGGGTACTTTGGAAGGTAAAATGTATCTGGCATTAACTTCTAGAAAAAATTATTCAAATTGCTACAGCATACAGGTTGATGGTTATTCTTGTCTCTTCAGTATGAACCTCTGTACGTGTTTAGAAATGCTCTCTCATTGCTGTGCTATCAGCATGTCTTAGTTTTGAGGGGGAAAAATCAAAATGTTTACTTATAAAAGGAGGAGGGGATTCCGGATTCCTCCACAATAATCATGTCACTATCAAATTTAAGAAAAGGAACTTTAATCAGAAAATGGATATAAGAAGGATAACTGTTCTTAACTGCTATATATATATATATGTAGGTATAGATATAACTGTAAACAGACCAGAGCAAACTGCTTCTCCAACACCACAAGAAAAAAGAAAAAGAGAACAACCCCTAAACCAGCAGGTTTCCTCCTGGAGAAAAGTTATACTTATGGGCAATGTCTGTGTCACACCCCGGCTTGGCTGCAGGGTGAGCTCCCTCCAGCGAGACAGACGAGCGATGAGCACTCAGATGAATTCTGTCTCTCCCTCTGTGTTCCTTGTCCCAAAGGAAGAAGGAAAACTGGAAATGGAGAACCACACCGTATCCTGGGAAGCAGCTATACCTTCTCTCTCCCGGGTTGCTGCTGCAGCCAGGGTGGCCAGGCCACGACACTGCAGGTGGCGGTGAGACTGGAGCGGAGACCGGGACCCCAGTGCCGAAACCAGGAGCAACAGCAGTGGCAGGGGACAAAAATTTGCTTACTCCACGGTAGCAGCAAGGAGCAGGAGCAATGGCTTCTCTCCCACAGCAGCACACACACCGCCAGAGCCCTGTGTAGTCCCCAAGAACAAAAGAGACAGTCCAAGCCGTTTCCCACCACACCTTTCCCTAGTCACCCCAACCCAAAACGATCAAGAAGGAATTGGTAGTAGTTAACTACTTTTGTTAACTAATGGCATGGGGAGTTACTGGCAGGGAGAGAATTTACATCAGAACTGCAACACAGCAATAGTTCCCTTAATTTTCCCTCAGGTGCCACCTGTCAGACCACCTTGAGCTGCAGGGGTCAAAGACCATCTTGTGCCACTGTTGAGGGTGTGCCCTGCCCTCCCAAGTTACCCTGAGGGGGTCACAGGTGCACCCAGGGCTGGTGGCAGCTGCACTTGTTTTCCAGGTTACGAGGAACTGCACTGGCTCTGGACTCTCGGAGTGACTCCAAAACCAGGGGATCTTTACATGCTGGCGGACTGCTTAATGTGACTTTAGTTCAGGGGCTGAGGCAGGCAGCTGAAAGACCGTATGAAACTGAAGTGGCCTAAGAAAATAGCTGAAGCTGCTGTGTGGCTGGGTGCTACTCAACTATCGATTCAAGAACAAGCTCTGCAATGGATCCAGCTGCCCTGAGGGCCCGAGTGCGTCTGTCTGACCATGAGTGGGCACCAGAGGAACTTGGATGTGGTAAGAGAGCTCCTGCCAAGGGGTGGGTATTGAGACTCCCAAGTCCGTGGCTGATCCAGCTGGTTGGCAGCAGGCATTGCCTGAAATTTGTCTGGTGTTTTGTGTACGTGGGTTGTTGCTCAAAAAGCTGCAGCCCCTCTGTGAGAGGAAAGCCATTTTACCTCCCTGGAGCCCTCTCCTGTGGCTTTCCCCTGCATGAAGGGTGGTGGTCCCTCTTCCCTGATGGCATTTGCAGCCTTTGTGAAGCCCACGGTGGCCTCTTCTACTGTGCAGTCCTGGTAGAACTTGCTGAAGTGAGTCAGTGCCTGCCTGAGGCTGCACAGCTGGTGTGTTGGTGGTTCCTATTCTAAATCGGGGCTTCCTGTTCCCCTTATGGAGGTGACAGGAGAGAAGATGGTCCTGCAGTACAACGCGGTACGGGGTTGGCAGGCAGAGGTGTCTGCCAAAGCACTATGCTGGATGGATGGAGATCATAGTGGGTTTGTGCCCTAAGCTGTGCTTTCCATTAAAGCTCACTGCAGCTTCCCCCAGGAGCCGGCAGGATTTCCAGTGCCACGAACCAGACAAAATGCCCATGGTTATATTTGGCAACGGGAGGCAGTTCCTTGTGTCTCGGTGATCGCGCTGTGAGGATTTTTTTCTCATGTTCTTTGCAAATATTGCTCTGGAGACCGAAGTGCAAAGTTAGCCTGAACCCAAACACTTTCCACGGAGGAAGAGCGGGTGTGTTTGTGCTTCAGCTCCCCCCGCTCTCAGGTTTGAGCCGCAGGTTCCCAGCGTTGAGCTCTAATCCTTGCCTCTTTCCCTCTCCCCGCGGCTGAGACGGCGCCGGGCAGCGAGAGGGGCCGCGGGCCCGCCCTGGGGAGGAGGCGGCGGGGGCGGCGATGCCACCTCGGTGTCCCGGCAGCTTTAAAGGCGGGGCGGCGGGCGCGGGGCGGCGGCGGGACCATGGGGCGAGTGCTCGGCACCGTGGGCTGCTGCCTGGCCCTGCTGGCGCTGCAGGCGCTGCCCGCGCTGCCCGGCGCCCCGCGGGGCTCCGCGCTCCGCCCGCGGCCGCGCCCCGGCGGCCCCTCCTCAGGTACCGCTCCCGGGATGCCCCCGAGCCGCTTTCCCGGCCCCGCTGCCCCCGCCCCGCGCGCTCCTGCCCCGCGGCCGCTCCAGCATCGCCGCCACGGCTCTGAAACCCGCACTGCGCTCCCTTGCCCCTGCTAGTTACCGAAACGTCTTTATGTCAGACTCGTGGAAGGATCAGGCTGCTGAAAAGCTTTTTTCCTCTTTAGTCTATAAAAGAGAAATCTACTTACAAATTCTGCATTTCGTCGTTTTGTGGTTTTTTTCCTTTTTTTTTTTTTGAGGACAAACTTCGTGTGTCTTTTTTTATGCCTTAAGATACACATGCACGCACCAACATTTCTTCAAGTTTTCTCAGCTTCACAAAGGCAAAACTGAATTATGGGATGTGTATAGAATTATATAGAGTATAGCTGGATGGCATCCTAGATTTCTTTGGGCTGTTACTCTGCTCAAAGGCAAAATCAACTCTGGTGCTGTGCTTCCTCATGGAATTTGTGCAAATTGATTCTTTTCCTCTGTTTTTACTTGAACAAGACTTTTATTGCCTTGACAAAAAGCGGTTTTCACCTCTACATTTAAGAGACTTGTGAAGATTTAATTTTTTTTTAAATTTCAACTGGAATGAGTAATAACAGTGAACTTGATAGCCAGGAGAGGTGTGTTGGGTTTCCAAAACAGTTCTCAGGCGCAAATTCAAACTGAATACCTCATATTTTACTTTTTAATGCATTGTTGAGCCAGAATGTCTCTTATAGAAAATACTATGCTTTTGGGTTGTCTGTGTTTCATAAACCAGCTGCAAATCCAACCTTGACAGTATAAACTAAGTACTTGGCACTGTCAGTGTCAGGTCAGTGTATCAGGACAGGGAGGGTACGTTTCGGGTGCTTGGTGTCACTGTCTTGATTGTTTTTTTTGTCTTCCTAAAGTGATGCATGTCTCTAATCTGAGCTATGGCCTTTCTGTTTCTGCCTAGATTTATATGTCAGTAATGAATTTTGAAAGCTAGAAATGTGTGTGTAAATGCTCATTTTACATGTAAAGTTACTTCATAATTAATTTAATTTTTCTCTCTGCTCTAGAAGCCTTAAAAGAGTAACTACTTCTTTAGCAGGCTCTATGTAGCAACATTTGTATTTTTTTCCTATTAGCCTTTATTTCTCCTTGTATACTTTGGATTGTGAATTACAAACAAGAGATAATGCCTATTTAGCAATCTGTATTGTTCCTATCATAAAAAATATTAGGATCTGTTCACTATGTGATTTAGCCAGTTGTTTTGCCATTTTATTTATCTTATAAAGATGGAATTCAGGTTTTATTTATACAAAAATAAACAATAAGTATCTTTACATATTATTGCTACATCCCTGTTTTGGCTGTTACCAAAACACAACCCTTTGTTTCAGGGATAATTAGACATTTTAAGGGCTCAAATGTGCACCTATGTGTTAATACTTAGAAGAGTTCAATTATTTATAACTTTTCAAAATTATTATTTAAGAGTTTCTAATGTGTTGTTCACTATAATTTTAAGCCTCTTCCTAAAGAATCAGCCAGCCTTATCTGGTAGGGATAGTTTGCCATGACAGCACTCGCTCCTCTCCACTGAGAGCTCTTGTCTTGTGTAGGAAAGGACTGAAATGTTTTCCTTCCTTCTTGACAGACACCGCCTGTACGAACCGGCCCCTGGACCTTGTCTTCATCATAGACAGTTCCCGCAGTGTCCGGCCTGAAGAGTTTGAGAAAGTGAAAATCTTTTTGTCAGAAATGATTGATACTCTGGATGTTGGTGAAAGGACGACCCGTGTGGCGGTCATGAATTATGCGAGCACTGTCAAGGTGGAGTTCCCCCTCCGGACCTACTTTGACAAAGCCTCTCTGAAGGAGGCTGTGTCTCGCATCGAGCCCCTGTCTGCTGGCACGATGACCGGCCTTGCCATCCAGACTGCCATGGATGAAGTCTTCACCGAGGAGATGGGCACCCGGCCAGCAACCTTCAACATCCCCAAGGTGGTCATTGTTGTAACAGATGGACGGCCACAGGACCAGGTCCAAGATGTGGCAGCAAGTGCCCGGACAGCTGGCATTGAGATCTATGCAGTTGGGGTGGATCGGGCAGACATGCAGTCCCTGAGGATAATGGCCAGTGAGCCCCTGGATGAACATGTCTTCTATGTGGAGACCTATGGTGTGATCGAAAAGCTGACATCCAAATTCAGAGAGACGCTCTGTGGTAAGGGGCTCAGTCCAAGAGGGTAGTGTAATTTGGCTCCTTTTGGCTTCTTCTGTGGTTCCACTCCCGAAGAAAGAACGTTTTCTTTTTCAGAAGTGTTATGTATCACATCTAAATATTTCCTTTGCTATCCACTGGGTAACCAAGCAAACCCTTTTATTCAGTGAAGGCCAAGTAATGGCCTTTCATTCTGAATAGTGACCTTACCATGCAGGTAGCAGACCTGACTTGAGTGGACTTCCTTGTGCAGTTGGTCAGATTTAGTGCCAGAGAAATCCTGGCAATCTGGATGGGGTTTGGCTGTGTATATTTACTGACTTACCGAGAGCACACACAAGAGCACTATAGGCTGGAGTGGAAGGGCTCCTCATAGGTTCAGCGTAGGAAAATAAGCATGGCAGGGGAACCACTACACTAGCTTGAGAAATCTAGTGCAGGATGAAATGCCCAAGCCCAATGACAGGTCATCTTGGGATGGGCTTTCACTCTTCAGGCTTTTTCAGTGTATCAGGGTCACATGTCTCTTTGTTTCTCTGAATTTGATTTAGACAAGGGACTGTGGGATGGGATTAATTAGCTTTGCTCTTTCAGGGCTAGTCTTGAAAAAATGCTACATGTATTTGGTTTAGGCTAGAACTCCACTAAGGATGCTAGACTAGAGGGGGTTGTTATTGCCATTTACAGAAAAAAGGAGATAATCTGGAGTATTTAATACTGCCTATAGAACAGCTGTGACACAGCCCTACTCACAAAAATCAAATGACAACTTTATGACAATTAAAAAAACTTGTACAGGGTAGATTTTTAAAGTAAAAATAGTAAATTTTTTAAAGGAAATGTCTTAGCAATTTACTAGAAAAATCTACTTTGTGCAAATTTTTTAATTGTCAAAAAGTTGGTAATGTGTTACTCTGTTACTGCAGAGCCTTACTGAAACTTACAACCATAACTTTTGAGTCTGTTTCGAGTGAATAGACCTCTCTCTCTAGGTATGAAATAAATGTGTAGGACCATCTGCAGACAGGACAATTTGCCCAATAATTAGCATAGGAAATGCCTTGAGGTTTGGCTTGATACCATGTTGTGCTGCTGATGCGACCAGATCCAATCTCTGGTAGCTGGAGGTGGGCACGAGAACTTCCTTAGCTGGACATTTATGTATGCTGTGAGCACAGCACTAACTTTCCACTTGGTTGTCACCGAAGCAAGTCCTTTCATAGCATCAAAGAAAAATCTCTTGTTCTTAAGAGTAGACCTACTGTTTGTTATGCTGAAGCATAGAAATTATGCTCCTGGAAGTCTGGAGGATAAATCAGAAAGCTCACACATGTGCACTCCCACTGTAACTCTCAGTTGCCTGTGTGCAATTAGCCAGAATCTGTGGGATTCATGAACAAAAACAGCAAAGGAAATAGTTTTTAAAAAAAGCTCCTACAAACCAAATGAATCTAAGAGGGTCTTGTAAGACAGTGTGGTAAATTGGGTCCTTTTCCAGCTCCAGACTGCTTTTTGGTCAGAAATCTGGACTCACCAGTGACAATTAGGATTTTCTTTACTTTTAACAAGGCAAGTAAATTTGTTTGTAGGGTGAACTGAAAACAGGAAAACTAATGTTCAGGGGAAAAACAGTTGGTTTAGATCAAGTTCTTGATGCACTGAGAGCACGTTATTCAGCATGAGACCATGCCAGAGATGGAAAATCTTAGCCTTGAGTTGCTGTCCAAGTCAGTGGATGTTTGACTTTCCTACCACACAAATCTAACCATTTGAGTCTGAGCTTCTCACTAATGCTTAAAATACCACCCACAGATTTTGTTCATAAATCATGGAAATTAATTCTCTTATTCCCAAGAGTGTAGCAGAATGAAAAGGTGCTGTCTCAGTTTGAAATTTGTTTTTACCAATGGACAGACAAGACACACTATCGGCCTTATCAGGGAACTTCTAAATATTCCATGTTTTAGAAAATGGGAAATGTTGTCTTGTTTTCAGAAATACATGAGAAGGTTCAAGCAGTCTTGCTTCTGATTTCTTATCTCACCACTATTTCTTTGGAGTTTGATTTTACCAGTAAGTAGTCCATACTCACACTGTAACTACTAATCTAAGTAAAATCTCAGGTAAAACCAGAGTTGTTTTCCTATTTTTTCTTTCTCCCTTTTATTTCTTCCTTCTTTGTTTCTTTCCTTCCTTACTGTACCCCCTTTTTTTAACCCTTCACATTTTTTTCCCCGCCTTTTTTTTTCTCACCCCTTCCCTCTCCCTTTTCCTACCCCAATTTAGTAATCTAACAAGCATCCAAGTTAAGTGAGTATGGGTCCCTGAAAACTGAATCTCATTTTGTAGTTTGAGGTTTCAGCTTCTCGGTTCTCTGAGATTTGGCCATTATTTCTGTACTCTCCTTCAATTACGAGTTTCATGTGCCTGTTAAGCTACATTACTGTAGAGACTTTCCTGCATGTCCTCTAGTTTTGACTTTTTAAATCTGATGGGTCAAGGCAGCTGCAGCCCTCACACACCCCATCTTGCACTGGTGGGTTTCTTTGCTGGCCTATACATCTGGATCATAATTACAGAGACACACCCTTTATCCGTGAGAAGAGTATGTTATCCTAGTGCCTATGAGTCCTTTTTATGTTCCTTCTGGTCTTGATCCTCTTCCCTTGCCTTGCCTTCCATCCCCTTCCCTTCTCTCCCCTCCCTTCCCATCTTCCCGCTTCCTTTTCCGTCTCAATTAATTCCATTTCGCTTTCTGTTTTGTTTCAGTTTACATGGGAGTTTTCCAGTGCAGCCGCAATTCATAGATCAGGTTCTCTGCCACTGAGCTGAAGTTCACAAGGCACTAGATACATTGATATGTTTTAGCATTACTTCAGTGGGTTGTCTGTAAATGAAAGAGACTGGATGCAAAAAGCCAGGAGGTCCTTTTCATTGCCTATTTCTCATTTCCAGTGAAACGTTACTAAATGCTTAAAAATCTCTCCCTGTTGCACCCTTTTCAATTCATCTTTTCCTCTGCCACCTCAGGTGGTGAGTTATTTCAGTGCCGCTTATGACCTCTCTCTGGCTACAGAATGATGCAAAGGAGGCCTGTAACTTACAGAGACAGTGACACAGCACTGACATTTACTACCACTAATCCAGCACACAGTGCAAGATATACTTTTGTATGTATGTATGGCCAAACTTCAGGAACGAAGATTTGGGAAGGGCTGTCCCCACGTGGGTGTGCCCTTCCAGCCTGCGCAGTGGATTTTAGGTGAGGCTCAGCGTGCGTTAATACTTTTGTAGGCATGAATGATTAATGCCTGTTTCTGTCCTTTGGGATGACTGAAGTACCTCTCTGTAAATGCCCTTTGTAGCTGGGAATGTGTGTGCCCTGGGGACCTGTTGTTACAGTAAAATCAAAATGAGCAATTCAGATCTATAGAAAACCCTGTGAGACTGAGCTATCAGCCAGAGGCAGCACGGAACTCAGCTGCTGCTGGCTGATAGGGAGGAGGTTACTCCCCAAGAATTCACATAGTAGGAATTCACAGGACTCTGCAGGTGCAGGAAAACAGCCAGGCTAAATAATATAAACATGGGACTTGTGAGAGATAGGTTTTAACCAATTGAAGTATCTGGCGTAGTGATGTGTTAACTCTTTTAGCCAATAAGCTGTAGTCCTAACCCTATATAAACTGTGTGCTTTGTGTAATAAAAAGTCTTCACTATAAACTTCATAAGCTTGTTGGTGAAGTCCAGTTCCTCCGCCGTTTATAAATTGTTTACTTCAGGGACCCACAGAGCAAGTCTGTGTGAGGAACAGGGGGGTCCTACCTCTGTGATTGCTATGAAGGCTACACTCTGAATCCAGATAAGAGAACCTGCTCAGGTATTGCTCCTTGGGTAAATGTGGTCAACCAGGACAAAAAATCATTTTTTAACACCATAATTGGATTTCAGAAGGTACTTGCCTACTTCTGTTGAACCAGTGAACATCTGTATCTTTTTCAATCATAATAAATCTATTAATGAATAATAAATAAAAATCTGCTGCAAATAATGGAGAGAAGTATTTTAGTTCCATCACCATCCTTTTTGTTATGCCTACAGATCCACTCACTAGGGCCAGATGCCAAAACAAACTCTTCAGATTTAGATACTGCTTAGATATTTTTTCCTACTGTTTGTTCTAATTCCTTCTATTACTATTGCCATTTCTGCGCTGACTCCAAATCGAAATATATTAAAAATGTGAATGTGCACTTCATCCCAAACTACTTTTTAATAACAATTAATTGTTTCTCTGAAATGTATCTTGCAGCTGTGGACAGATGTGCACCTGGAAGGCATGAGTGTGATCAGATCTGTGTGAGTAACAATGGATCCTATCTCTGTGACTGCTATGAAGGATACACCTTAAATCCAGACAAGAAGACTTGTTCAGGTAAGAATTAAAGGCTACTTGAATATATGAAACCCATGGAGATATGGACATATTTTCTGTTAGTAACCATCATTATTTCTACTTGAAAAATTGCATACAGACATCAGTCCTTAAAATGAGAACTCACCAGTAGACTTTTCTCTTGGTTCCAATAAGAATAAAATTCTGTTTTTCTTTAAATTTTGTTAATTAAAAAATGCAATTTAGCACTTACCTACCATTTTATGATCTTCACAGTGTATCATAAACATTGCTTAGCTGCTTAGTCTGACATAGGGCAGGTTATTGCTTATCTCATGGATTTTTAGCTTCATGCTTACTGGAGATTTTCAGAACTGTTGGAATTGCTGATGAAGGTCAGAACTGCATGAGATGTGGTATAGTCTTGTCTTACAGACCTGGTATCTGCCTCCTCCATTAAATAATTAGTAACTGAATTCAGCTGTCTGCATCATAATACGATTTAGTAGGGCACTGGTTGAATCCTAATGAAATTTTAATTATAGATGTCAAGCATTTAAAACACTTGAGTGTCTGGGAGGGATTAATTGGTTTCTTTTCTAAACCATGGTTCACCACAGCCAAGGACATATGTGCACCTGGAAGGCACGACTGTGCCCAGGTCTGTCGGAGTAATGATGGATCCTACAGCTGTGACTGCTATGAAGGATACACTCTGAATTCAGACAAGAAGACTTGCTCAGGTAAGATTAAGGAAATACTGTGTTTAAAAGAAAGTAGCTTTTAAAAATCAGGTTAACTTACATTATTTTCCTGATAAATTATCAAAGAGTTCCTGTACAGCTTCTGAAAACACAGGGCTAATTTGTTTCTTCATATGAACAGCAGTAATTTCAGCCCCATGGCTCTACTACAGAAGTGTTGAAGCTTGTATTTGTTAATATTAAAATGCCATTTAGCATTTCCTTGAGGACTTCACAGTATTTTTACACCCATGAAGACAAACTCCCATATCCAGTATGTGATGTGCATTACCTGTGTCAGAAAACTCTTCAGCAAAGCAGCACAAGGGAATGAGATGCAGGAGAGCAAGGACTATTCAGGAAGAGAGATTGCAGTCTGTATCACCATGAGTGTGATCCCTCTTTCTGGTGGATGTGTTTGGACCTTAAAAATACTCCAGCCTTGGAGCTCCAGAGGAGGGAGAGAAATGTTCTTTCCCAGTGCTGGTCTCTTGTGGAGAACAGGAGCACAGATGTATCTGATATTTAAGGATGTACATGCAAGTATATAGTACCTACAAATTAATATGTGTTCCATATGATTTTCATTTGATTAGGGTTTGAACTTCAATCTTAATTTCTTTGGATGTCTCACTGATGATTTATTTAGGAAAACTCCCTTTTTTCACCCCCTACTTCCACTACAGTCCTTTTCTTTACTATATTGTGTGTGACAAAGTGCTAAACTTAAGCTTCCAAATCCAGGAGGTTTCTAGGTAAATCTCTCCAGTTAAGTCACAGGTCTCACATCTCAAAGAAGTGAAGACAGAGGGCCTCAGTATTTCTTCCTGTCTACTGTGGGAGCTGATTTTGTAAATATAGTGCCTAGAATTAACTCTCACTTCACATTGTAGAGAGGCAATAGACATGTGAGGGAATGTAAAATCAATTAGGCACCCCCTTTGGGAGTCCAAACCAAATCTCATTTCATAGCATTGATTCTCCTCCTGCCTAGTCAAACTTGAAATTATTTTTCTAATATATTTGCTTTTTTTTCCTTTTGAATCTCATTTTGCAGTATGCTGCTAATGATTTCTCAGCCATCTAGGTCTTTGTGATAATTATATCATAAAAACATGCAAAGAATGGTGCAAAAATCGTCTAGGTCCAGGAGAGGGTTTTTTCTTCTTTTCCATTTCCTTTTCCTTTTTATATTTCCTTTCCTTTTTCTCTTTTTTTCTCTTTTCTTTCCCTTTGCTTTCCTTCCCTTTTCCTTTTCCTTTTCCTTTCTTTCTCTTTTTCTCTCTCTCTCTCTCTCTCTCTTTCTCTCTCTCCTTCTTTTTCTCTTTTTCTTTCTTTCTCCTTCCTTGTGCCTTACTGGGCCTCCTTACTGCAAAGATATCCAAATATAGGAACTCCTTCTCAGTTTGCCCTTTCAGAGTTGATGTGCTAAATTTGGCAGAGAACAGCAGCCTCACACATAAAGTGCCCACTTTGTAACTGGCAGAGGGTGTCATGTCTCCTTTTTTTTAGCAGCCACGTATATACTTCTCTCTTTATTGTCTTTTCACTCCATAAAACACTGTCTTCTCAATTAAAGTGGAAATAACGTCAAATAGTCTCTTAAAATCCAGATAGTTGTTCTCTGACATTCGATTGGATAATTGTTTTGTAGCTGCATCACTGCTAGTTCCATTCTTTTTGCAATCTGTTACAACTGCAAAAAAGTGTTGCCAATATTCCAAAAATCCTATTAATTTTGTGAAGTTGATAGCCAGATAAAAACACACTCTGTGTACCCTGCTCTGGTTAATGGCATGCTGACATGCAATAAAACATCCTGGTTTGAATCCAATGAAGATACATTTGCAAATGGGATTTATTATCACCAAGTATAAAGGCTGACGTTTGGATATTGACTAATATTATTCTCTAATATTATTCTCTTCTCAAATGCCTCCCTCAGCTGTTGACATGTGTGCGCCTGGAAGGCACAACTGCGAGCAGGTCTGTGTGAGGGATGATCTGTCCTACTCCTGTGACTGCTATCAAGGCTACACCCTCAATCCAGACAAGAAGACTTGCTCAAGTAAGAGAAGATCACTGTTCCCTTTGCCCTCATACCCTCCTGGGCCAAGTGCATGCATTGCAATAGCTCTCATTAGCAGGTTTATGTATTTCAATCTGTCTGAGAAACTTTCACGTGTGTTCAGGTGTTATGAGGCAGTTCTATGTCACTCTGCCTTTTAGACTTTGACCAAAATTGAGAGATACAAAGAACTTCATTATGTAACAATGCTAGTAACTGCTTATCATTCAGTTTTTGTATCTTATTACTAAGGTCTTCACTAATTTATGCAATATTCAGCAAACCGAGGACTGAGAAATAATTGAAGAGAGGAGTTTGGTTTAGTCATACTTTGCAGTACTGTGGAACCTGTATACCACCATGCAAGACAGTCTGATGTGACATCCTCCCCTCCACGCTGAATTTCATGTTGCTGTTCCTTTCTTTTGCTTCTCAGCGACTTTGTGTTACAGTAAAAATGTAGTAATTTCAGAACTGTTTCTTTCCTTCCTGGTCTTCTTACTGTAAAATAATTGTGTATTGGAAATTTCTAGCGTGCCTTTGGAGCTGATAATGGCACTTCACACCTGGTGGAGTTAGGCAGCTGCAGTCAGAGAGAGCAAGGACTGAGGTAGCCCTTGTATTGATTAATGTATTAATCCTCAGAAAGGCAATTATTTCACCCTGCTGCTCCAAGTTGAGTTATACATCTCAGTAGTTCCTGGTAAGATTCATACAGGATAGGCTCCCAGCATGGAAAAGCATTGCCATTGGAAAGCATTAAAAATGTCATCTTGTTTTCTGATAACTGTTTCTCTGAAGGCATCCTGTAGGAACTGATGTATGTGCACCAGGAATCCATGACTGTGAGCAGGTCTGTGTGAGTTATGGTGGATAATATACCTGTGATTTCTATGAAGGCTTTACCTTTAAACCAGATGAGAAAACATGCTCAAGTAATAATTTAATGTTGGGGGTTTTTTTCAGAATATATTTATTTATTGAAGCACCACTCTTTAATGTGTTAAATCCTTTTAATGTGTTTGAGAAGTGTTCTATCAACTCACAAGCTCTCAGGAAGTATAATCCCTTTTCATTCTTTTTTATGCCTCTTTCCACTAATGTTTTGAGCTAGTTTGGTCCTTACTGTTTAGTTATAGCACTTGCTGCATTTAAAACAACAGGTGACTCTTATCTGTCACCACATATTTAAAGACTGACTGTATTTAAAAATACAATCTGTTATAATTTGCATTTCCTTATGAAATAGAAATAATTGGAAGTATTGGCAAGGCAGGGGTCTGGCGTATCTGTCTTTGGGAAGTTGGGTGTAATTGTGTACCAGCATTTGGAGGATGGTGGGGAGCCAGAAGGAAACAGAACTGGTGTAAGAACTACTGCAGTGCTAAAATCTATGTTCTTGGCCACTCCTCTTCACTGTAGTCAAATTCTATCTTACCTGTCCTGGACTATGACACTCAGGTCTCTGGCTACACAGCAGCCCCTGTTCACTGCCGTCCCTCCTTCCCAACTGCCCTGGGTTTCAGTGCTTTGTAGTGTCACAGCCTGGGTTTGACTCCTTTTGCAGAATCAAGCACTTTCCTGGGAGTTAAATGTTCAATACTTGAAATAAATATTCTAAATGCTGTTTTCTCTCTTAGGAGCCATAACAAGCAGTCTTGTTACAACTGAAGAGTCCTGTAAGTGTGAAGCCATAGCTGCCCTCCAGGACTCAGTCACCTCACATCTTGAAGCTCTGTCCACAAAATATATCCTTTCTCTTATATGATTTCCTGCATTCAGCACTTTACTGGTATTTTAGTGGTAGCTGGTTTGATATAAAACAGGGAAGAAACATCCCTCAAAAGAAAGTATTTTCAGAGTGATTTTAGAAAAGTTATGGAAAAAAATCTCAGGTGTTGCAAACACCACTATGTTTTCATATTTCACTGAAGAGCATTAGTATCATGATACAGATATAATAAATGCATATGCCCACATCCCCTAGATTATATATGCCATGCTGGACATCAAGTACTGATCTATTCATAGTTCTTCTGGATGGCTTTTACTGTTACAGCAAATGTTCAGTTTTGAGCCCTCCTATTATATCCCACAATTTTAGAGACAACTTCACAGGCAATATGACAACAGTCCCCTTAGGTGTGATATTCCTCTGCATCCCACCTCCACAGGCAGATGCTGTCTTAAGTGATTTTCACGCACCTTCTCCTTTTCTGTGTGAATGTGCATACCTATTAATATCCAGCTGCTGGGATGTAGAAGAATGGGAGAGCTGCTGCCGAGGCTGGAGGCACCAGGCAAGCTTTGGTTCCAAAGGACATCTGAAGTGCAGGCTGGTGGGTGCTGTGCTGGAATTTGCCGCCCTTCATTTGCTGCAGTGTGGTGTCTGTGGCTGTAAAGAGAAATGTGGTCAGCCCCCAGATCTGACATTCCACAGACATGTGGGAGAAAAAACCCCAAAACAACAAACAAAGAGAAAGTGGTGAACTCTGTGGTACCACAGTAAACCTGAATGCTGAAATAAATGCACTCCAGTGGCATGGCAGGAACTAATCACTGGAAGTTACAGCTGGACAAGCTGTGGTCCATCATAAGCCATAATTTTTAGAAGTGAGAGTGGTTGATCATTGTTGCAATTTACCAAGGATTGTGATAGATTTTCCTTGCTGGAAATTTTTGAGACTGCAGGCTTTTTTTTCTGTAAAAGATGCTCTTGTTCAAATAGGAATTGATTTAGAGGAGCATTAGGTCTATGGTTGTCATCCTGATCCCTGGGGCTTCAAAGAACAGTGGGCTGTTTAGGACTAATCAATGAAGGAGAGCAAACTAGACATGAACACAGATAAAAGAATTTTTCAGTTTGCCAAAGTTTCTAAAAGCCAAAGAAAAACTTCTGCCAAGGACAAAAGACTTTCCCACATCTTGAATAAATTCAAAGTAATTTTTATGAGATCTAATTGCAAATCTCTCTTCTTGCAGTGTGTTTGGAGTTCAGTTTATCTGCCTGGGACAATCGAAGGGAAGACTGATTTTTCTGGATTATGATATATAATTCCTGGGAATCTGAGTAGTTAAAAGTGAACAGTGAGATATTTAAACCTGTAATGTCATCTTAGTAGTAGCACATCCTTTAGAGATCAATTTTTCTGCCCCAAGAGCTAATGCTAATCAAGAAAATGCCGTGGGGTTTCAAGTTAGGAATATACTTGATTATAAAGAACTGAGGCTTTCTTTCAAAGTTATTTTTTGCCAGGCCATTGGAATCCCTAGCATCTGTTCATGACAGTCTGGAAAATGCAGCAGAGAAACAATCACCTGCTGCTTCTCAGCCCTGAATGTCACTTGATGCAACTCCTAAGAAATGAGGGTTGTTGAGATCACTTGGGAAGATGCCAAACCCTGACAGGTCTCTAAAATGTCTTGAAATCTCTGGTTCAAGCATGTATTAACCTCATCTAGAAAACAGATTGTGTGTTGAAATGTGTGTTGAAAATGCAGCAATGAGAAAGCAGCCATCTATTTTATTGTCCTTAACACAACTGGCCACTAGACGAAGTGTCTGAGAAGCTGCGGGCATATCAAGACAGTCAGCACATTGTCTGAGTTATCATTCTGCTTGATTTTAACATATTTCAGAATCAAACCTTTTTATAGTTTCAGCTATACGTTGTTGCACAGCTTACAAACCAGCAGTTGGTTATTTGTTATTATTGACACGTGCCAAGACTTCAGGAAGAAACAGTCTTGAAAGCCCAGTGACCCTGAAGGTCTTTATGCACAGTCACTTTATAGCCATAAAGCTACGCCTGCTGTGCTTCAGTTTGTACTGCAGTAGTACAGCAGGTACTGCTTTTCTGCAGTAACTGCACTTTTTATTCTCTTACTTCAAAGTAAATACAGAAAAAAAAAGAATGGATACAGTATATCACATTATATAAAACTGTGAAATGGCAAGACAGTGAATAAAATGTGTCTATGTCTTCTGACTGTTTAATGGGAAATTAAGTTGGGATCTTGTAACTTATTTTAATAAAATAGAGTATGATATACACACTGTTGCTGGGAGTATTTTTGTATACAACTTAAAGGATGTATGTTATGAAATAAAGGGTTTAAAAAACCAAGGAAACAAAACCTCAAAGGTAGGGAAGGCATAAATGGAAGAAATTAAAGGGGATACTAACCCCAGAGTCACACAGTGGGAAAAGACACATTTGATTTTAATACTTGTAAGTAATTATTAATATAGGTGAAAGTTTTAACAGTAATTTCAAGCATTAGAAATTATTTTTAACACTCAGAAGGATAAAAGGTATCATCCAATTTAAGGTTTTTATCCTGAAAGATTTACTTACATTACTAGTCAATCATTCCTGTTGTCATACCATGACTTTAGTGAGACTGCTTGTGTCTGTTGTGCTTGTAGGATAAAACACACAAGTTAACAATTAAAAAAGTTAATTGTTAAAGAATCTTCTAGTTTTGTACATGGGCATTTATAATCATCCAAACACTTTAGAATCTATATTTAGAGTCAAAACTATGATTAAATTTTTTTAAGGGAAAAATTCAACATATTTTGTAGACCTTTGCAATAGAATTACACAAAATATTTTATCTGGTAGCTGATTTGCCAAGGACATATTAACGACATCTGTGCTTGTTTCATGCCCTGCACATAATAGATACGACTCCAGTTATATTCACTGCACATGGGAGTGAGACATCAGTTATGTCTATATATTGATGTTGGAATATAACACTAAATAGCACAGGTGAACATGGGACAGTTTCAGCAAGGGCTAAAAATGAGACCATAAACTGTCGGAGGCTTCTGGATTGGGCTGAGGTTGATACTATGTGATGTGTTCCCACACTGATATTAATTTGCTGTAGTGCAATTAAAGTGGGACAACCTGGCAATGCTTCCTCAGAGTGCTGTGTATGTGTATTTTTTCTGTAACTCATGGAGGTTTATTCCCAGCACTTTGCTTACTTTCATGTCCTCTGCTTAGACATGGATATTATACAGGGATTTATATGGCCAGAAGTATGCCTTGGCCTCCGTAATTGGTAAGAATAAACAAGTTGTAAATCTCATACAAGACTTTACAACTTCTTGGCAATTAGTCGTGGATGACATCAGCCCCATTTACACCAAGGCCAGTTGTCAGATGAGATGTAAAATTTTATACCATAGTGGAAAATTGTGCTGGAGGCCAGATGTATTGGGTCCAGTCCTGTTTAACATCTTTATTGATGATTTAGATGAGGGGATTGAGTCCATCATCAGCAAATTTGCTGATGACACCAGTTTGGGAGGGAGTGTTGATCTGCTGGAAGGCAGGAGGGCTCTGCAGAGGGATCTGGATAGACTTGAGAGATGGGCTGATTCCAATGGGATGAAGTTCAACAAGGCCAAGTGCCGGGTCCTGCACTTTGGCCACAACAACCCCCTGCAGCGCTACAGGCTGGGCACAGAGTGGCTGGAGAGCAGCCAGGCAGAAAGGGACCTTGGAGTACTAATTGACAGGAAGCTCAACATGAGCCAACAGTGTGCCCAGGTGGCCAAGAAGGCCAATGGGATCCTGTCCTGTATCAAAAATAGCGTGGCCAGCAGGACCAGGGAAGTGATCCTTCCCCTGTACTCTGCATTGGTGAGGCCACACCTTGAGTGCTGTGTTCAGTTCTGGGCCCCTCAGTTCAGAAAGGATATTGAGGTGCTGGAGCGGGTCCAGAGAAGAGCAACAAGGCTGGTGAAGGGACTGGAGCACAAGCCCTATGGGGAGAGGCTGAGGGAGCTGGGGTTGTTTAGCCTGGAGAAGAGGAGGCTCAGAGGTGACCTCATCACTGTCTATAACTACCTGAAGGGAAGTTCTGGCCAGGTGGGCGCTGGTCTCTTCTCCCAGGCACTCAGCAATAGGACAAGGGGCCATGGGCTTAAGCTCTGCCAGGGGAAATTGAAGTTGGAGATCAGAAAAAATTCTTTCCAGAGAGAGTAATCAGGCATTGGAATGGGCTGCCCAGAGAGGGGGTGGATTCACCATCCCTGAAGATTTTTAAACACAGATTGGACGTGGCACTGAGTGCCATGATCTGATAAATGGACTGGAGTTGGACCAAGGGTTGGACTCGATGATCTTGGAGGTCTTTTCCAACCCAATCCATTCTATGATTCTATGATTCTGTGTGTCTTGTGAGCTGTCTGATGGGCCGGCCAAATTTGTTTCATGTACCAGTATTCATAACTCCATTCTATGTTAAAAATGATAGTATTTACATTCAATTCCTCTGAGCAATTATCTGTCTCACTCTGTGTTTGTGAATACCAAGTGAAATTCCAAGGTGATGTAAACGATTTATTTGAAATAGGATGTACTGTTATCCAGAAAAATGGGATATGTTACCTGGTGTGCCACAAGCCACTAAGTACACAATCAAAAGGGACATTATTTAGCTATATAGACTATCTTAGATACATTTAGATATGAAGAAGAAATTCTTTATTGTGAGGGCAGCAAGGTCCTGGCACAGGTTGCCCAAAGGAGCTGTGGATGTCCCACCCCGGGAAGGGTTCAGTGTCAGGCTGGATGAGGCTTGGAGCACCCCGGGATAGTGGAAGGTGTCCCATCGCACAGCGCCTTCTTGGAGCTGGATCCTGTTCGGGGTCCCTCCCAACCCGAACCCCTGTGATTCCATGTCGATGTAAGTTACGCTGCAAACGTGTGCAAACAACCTGCGATTTTCCTCGGTGTAAGCGCAGAGTGACCTTTATCAACGCACTACAGCTCTTTCCAAGCAAGCCGGGCACTCCGGTCAGTGGCTGTGCCAGCCTTACCCCACGGCCCCTCCGCTCACGGCCCTCCGGCCCCACCGCCCAGGCCCCTCCCGGTTCCTGCCCCGGCCCCTCCCCGGCCCCTCCCAGTCCTTCCCCGGCCCCTCCCGGTTCCCGCCTGGTCCCCTCCCAGTCCTTCCCCGGCCCCTCCCGGTTCCCGCCTCAGCCCCTCCCGGTTCCCGCCTCAGCCCCTCCCGGTTCCCGCCCCGCGGGATCCCCTTCCCGGCGCCGGGGCGGGCCCAGCCTGAAAATGGCGCCCGCACTCCCCCCCGGAAGTGGCGCCATTTCCGCCGCCGTTGCCGGGGAGACGCGGCCGCGCTGCCGGGAGGGCCGGCCCGGGCCGGCGCCGTTCGCCCCGCAGGGATGTTCATCTACCTGTGCAAGAAGGTGCTGCTGGGCACGGGGGACACGCGGGGACACTTCTGGGGGAGAGGGAGCTCCCGGGGGCCGGGAGCACGGAGCTCGCGGGGCGCTGAGGGACGTGGTGCGGCTCTGCCCCAGGGCTCTGCCCCAGCCCCGCTGTTTCCCTCGGCCTGGGCTTGGGGACTTGGCGTTCCTTTGGCCTCCGGTGTTCCAGCTGCCCCAGCAGCGCCGCAGCCGCTCCCCCGGGAGGCTTTGGACGCGGCTGGAGAGCAGAGCCCCGCACTGTGACCTCTCACACCCACCTGCCCTGCCCCGCACGCCTTTGGAGATGTCCCGATGTTGTTTTTTACCGCATGTGTTCAGTTTCTCGAGCGGCGCAGCTTCGATAGTGCTTGTGCTTCTGTTTCTACTTTTGCAGGCACTGCGGTTAATAGAAATAAATTTATGTCGTGTGCTATCGTAGGTGTCTTTGAGGTGTTGGAGTATGTGAAATAAAACGTGGTTCTTGCAACTGTGCATTGACACAAAACACTTCTTTTTCAGATTGCAATTCCCGGGAATGTTCGTTTAAAATGTATTTCCTGGAATAAGGATCAAGGTTTCATAGCCTGTGGTGGAGAGGATGGATTGCTGCAAGTTCTAAAATTAGAAACACAAACAGGTAAATGAGTGTTTTTAAAATTTATTTATTTAAAGAACAAAACCCACCACACTTCAGACCACACAACTTCTTCCACTAGTTACTTGTTGATATGTCACAAGGTTTAAATCTGTACCTGGCTAGTTATGTATTTGCACTAAGATCAAATTCTTTCATTAATTTTTCTCCAGCTGGTCTTGCATGATGGACATGCAATTTGTCTGCCTATTCTATTTGCTGAAGTTTTCTTCAGTGCTTCTTTTTTCAGGACATATCTTTCATTCATGTTCTTTTTGTGTACTTTCCATTTATTTTGGAACTTTTTCATAATTTCTTGAACTTTGTTTGAACACTGTCTTCCATCTTATTACTTTTAGGGAGAGGTCTCTGTATTTTCTTTTAAATAAATATGTTTCAAGAAAAGTGAAATCTGTGTTCAAAATTTTTTAAACTTTTTACCTGAATGTAACAAAGTGTGATAACCATTGACTGGAGCACAAGTGCTGTGGGGAGAGGCTGAGGGAGCTGGGGGTGTTTAGCCTGGAGAAGAGGAGGCTCAGAGGTGACCTCAGAGGTGACCTCAGAACTGTCTAGAACTCCCTGAAGGGAAGTTCTGGCCAGGTGGGGGTTGGTCTCTTCTCCCAGGCACTCAGCAATAGGACAAGGGGGCACGATGGGCTCAAGCTCTGCCAGGGGAAATTTAAGTTGGAGAGCAGAAAAAAATTCTTTACAGAGAGAGTGCTCAGGCATTGGAATGGGCTGCCCAGAGAGGTGGTGGATTCCCCATCCCTGGAGGTTTTTAAACAGATTGGATGTGGCACTGAGTGCCATGATCTGGTAAAGGGACTGGAGTTGGACCAAGGGTTGGACTCGATGATCTCGGAGGTCTTTTCCAACCCAATCAATTCTATGATTCTGTGATTCTATGATGTTCTTGTGGGGGATTTTCTTTATTTTATTGGTTTTTTCCCTGAAAAACTGCTAGACCATAAAGCATGTATGAGTTTGGGTGACAGATGCCAACAATGAACATGTTGAGCCTGATGGGTGGAAAATTCATCCTGCCTTTACCATTGACATACTTTTAGGTGATTTATTGATGTAACTAGTGATGAGAGCTGCAGTATTCATAGACACAGTAATATGTATGTTTCATTAGCTTTATTTTTACATGATTTTTATTAATCTTTAGATGAAGCCAAAATAAAGGGACTGGCAGCTCCCAGCAATGTTTCTCTGAATCAAAGTCTAAAAGGTCACAGTGGTAAGTGTATTGGGGCATTTAATCTACTCTTGGTTAGAATAAAAAGATGCAAGCTTTTGTGAAGCTGATAGAGTAATTTTGGTATAACTTTTTAGTGTAAGCCTGAAATAAAGGTTGTCAGTGTTCAGCTTGGGTATGTATTTTGCCAAGTTGTCTGATGAAAGACCCACAGTAAATTTTTCATGATCTGTAATTGTATCACTGGTTGAGAATCAGTTCTCCTGCCTGATTTTGTGTGTGTTGTGCTGTGTGTCCTGCACAGACCAAGCTTTGCTCTGCCTGGTACAATTTCCACTTTGCTTATGGATTTTGCAAGGTTAAGTCTGAACTTTGACATTATGGCCTAACTTGTGTTTTGTATTACTTCAATTTTTTCTTTTTCCAAATTATTTGGGCCCCATTCATTATCTTGAGAAGGAAATACTGGTTTCTATTTAAGTGGGTGATGCTGTTGTATGTGTTACATGTCAGAGGGACTTTATTATTTTTGCTTTTGGGTTATTTTTAATTGTTCAGTGTTACTTTTTGTCTCTGACAAGGATGGATAATCTGGAAGTGCTACTCAGTTTCATGGGACAGGAATATATTTTTAAATATTTACATAAACAATCTTGATACTTTTGCTTCTGTATATTTGTTCACATACTGCCCTGATAGATGACAGATAAAGAATGCTTTATAGAAAAAGAGATAAACTGATGGGGAGTTGATGCTGCAATTGTTGAGTTAAAAAAAACAACTAAAAAAACCAAACCCCCCAATTTTCTCTCACACTGTATATATAAAATTTTAAATTCCCTGTGGTAGAGTAAAATCTGAAATGAGACTAAAAGCCTTCTTAAACATTTTTTTCTGGTGATTCATACTTGGATATGTCTGTTTAGTTTGTTTTTATAGCATCTGTGAGATTTGTCTGTGTCTTATGGCAACTTTACATTTTCTTCTGAAGAAATCAAAATTAGTTCAGTAAACCTTTTCTCTGTCTTAAATGTGTCTTAATTTTCCCTTTATTGACAAATCACAGAATGTGCAGTATAGTTTACAGGCAAAGCTTATCACACAGACAATGGGTGTGATGAGAATGCTAAAAATCCTTGCATTATTTGAAGAAATTGACTCTTTATGAGGATTTGCATTTGGAATCTCCCAAGAGTCAGGTTATTTTAGGGACCTGGTTAAATAGGATTGAAAGAAATGGATGGGGAGGAATTGATTTAGAGGATACTGGGAATGGATGTTTTCATTTCCGAAACAGATCACTGTTAATTGTCAAAAATCCATGACATTCAGGACATCTTTGATTGCATTTGTTGATAAAATTTTGACTGAAATACTGGAAAATAGAAAGGATACAGAGTAAAATGGGTGACTAAGTGAGGGCATGAAAAAAGTGTGATGCAGCTTCATATCTGGTATAGACCTGATGAAATAAGGATTCAAGTCAAGTCAGATATTTATGAGTAAGATCCCATATGAGACTTGAGGGTCTGAAGGAATTGTGTGTAGAGTGTTCTTGGTAATTGAGAAGGAGATTTTGTTTTAAAAGTGCATCACTAGTGAGGCTAAAACTAATAAGAGGAAGAAATAACCAAAAATTCCTATGACAGTGGGCATTTGTCAGTGTCCCAGACTATTAGAGGTGGTCAGAAACCACAATAGTTTGGGGTTTGTGTACAGAAGCAACATTGTGAGCAGGATTTGGAGAGGATGTAACTCAAGTGGGTGAATACAGAAGCAAAAGGAACTGTTGAGCAGAATTTTGAAAGAATACAAATAAATCAAAGTCAGTCAGAAGTGCAACTTTCTGAAAAGCTCCAGGTTGATTGAATTGGATGTTGTGTTTTTTATTAACTTACTGAAGTAATGTCAATAAAAAATTTGTGTCACTTCCCAGGTTTTGTGCAGGTTGTGACATGGAATGAACAGTACCAAAAACTTACTACCAGTGATCAAAATGGCCTCATCATTGTGTGGATGTTGTATGAAGGTATTCTGTGGGATAAACTTGAGATAATGTTCCATGTTATGAGAAATACTTTTTAACCCCTGAGCAATTTGTACAATTATTTTTCAGAATTTTTATTTTGCAGATTGTTAAACTCAAAATAGTTTTAAAACAGTTTCTGAGTTTTTATTGTGACACTTGTCTACATTTTTTTATAGTGTCACATGTGAAAAGACATTTGTCCTGCAGAGCTACCTTAGGAGAACATATCAGTTCTCGGCCATGTGCTAAACTGCTGTAAATTTCTTCTCTCTGTTACTTTATTCTCCTGGAGAAAAATAATATATTGTGCATCAAGCATGAACATATTGATAGAACTACAAGAACTTAGAACCCTGCTTAGAGCATCCATAAAAACAATCTTTAGAAATGTTTAATTAAGGCAGTAGACTAATATGAGTAACCAGTGTATTACTGTAATTATATTTTATTGCTCTTGACCTTTTCACACATACATGTACTACTTTGGTACATTTGAATTGATCTGAGAGCCAGCAAACCTCACAGTCAAGTAACCACTTCCCACAACATATGGGAAAAAAGAAAATAAAGGGGTTTCTTTTTCTCTTGGAAATTTTAGTTTAGTGAGAAATGGAAACAAATAAAATTTCAGCTCATCTTCTGATTTCAGGAATAGAGAATATAACTCAATTAGTCTTTCTGCCTGATATGTGGTGGCTACTGTCATATAAATAATCTCCTAGTTTAGGAAAATAATCAGTAAATTACTTACTACCAATTTCTAGAAAAGGTGGTTGTTCCCTCTAGTAATGTTTCCTAGTGTGTTCCTGTCAGTTCTGAAATTACTTAAGCACAGAGTTCTTCCTCTAAGGCCCCTCTTGGTCTTTGGCTCCCCTGTCCAATTCCTCCTTTGTCAGTGTTCATTTCAGAAATAACCTGCTCACATCTGAACACTGTATTTCACAATAATTATGTCTGTATCTTCTGGGGGACACTGTAGCATAGTCTTACTAGACTTTTCCTGAAAAGGCAGAATGTTCTTTCCAAAGAATGGTTCCATTCCAAAACTTACTTTTTTATATATTGTGTTGCAGAATCACATGTAACTTACCGTGTCAAGTTTACTTATAAGCACCATTCTCAGGTTTCTGCAGTTCATTGAGCACCTAACTTGATTTCCTGGAAACTTTTATAAACTGCATTATGTTTTACTTGTGTTTTTTTAAAACAACTGAGGAATTCATATGGTGAAGAAATGTCATTACCATGCCATTTACATATCTTTTTAATTGAGAGTAATTTTACTCTGAGTTCAGTGATTAGTGTGTACCTTGAATCCTCTAGAGAATTATCAGATCAGAGTGTAATTCACTTTCTCATTCACTACTAACAGGTGCTTGGTATGAAGAGATGATTAACAACAGAAATAAATCAGTTGTTCGAAGCATGAGCTGGAATGCTGATGGACAAAAGATTTGTATTGTGTATGAAGATGGAGCTGTGATTGTTGGATCAGTGGATGGTAAAATTTAATCTCTACTAATTGTTGTGCTATTACACAGCTTTTGTTTGCAGTGTTATGTACACAGTGGCCCTGTTTCTTTAGGTAAATACAATTAATAGTTACTTACTAATTCTTGCTTTGACTTTCTTTAACTGTTCTAGTGTTTACATTGGTTACTTGCATCCTGTTTTTAATTTTGTGGTGTATTCATTAGTACAATTCAATGTTCTGTTACAGGCAATCGCATCTGGGGGAAAGACTTGAAAGGTTTCCACCTGTGTCACGTGGCCTGGTCCTCTGATAGCAAAGTTTTACTCTTTGGAATGGCAAATGGAGAGGTTCACATTTATGACAACCAGGGAAATTTTATTGTAAGTTCATAATGGTATGATTAAGGTATTAATTTCAACAGGCATAAAAGCTTAGTTTCTCTTAATTTATTTCATGTTTGTTTATTTAGTAGCTGGGCTTCAGCACTGAGAACTGGGCAATGTCTTGTGCACAGAGCTTTTATTCACGAGTTCTGCAGCTTTTTATTATAATTATTTCTTTTTTGATATCTCATCAACTAATGCCTTTTTCCCTTGCAATAGTTACTGAAAGTGTAAAAGTAGGAATGGTCATACTAAAGAAATGAAATTAAGCTCTTCAGCACATCTAAAAATCTTTTTCTTTTTGAAGATGTTTGTGATGATAGAACAGATTTAATTTTTTTAGCTGTTGTTTTTAGTTCCTATCATTATTTGGACGACATAATGCTGGCTTAAAGGATATTGAGTTCTTACAGCTTCTGCTTCTTAAAGTACTAGCATGGTTTTAGAAAGAAGCAGTAGTGTATTTTCCTATTGCTCCTGTTATTCCTTATTACATAAGGAGTATTGTGCTTTAGAGAAAACCTGGTAGTGAGTGGGAAAATGAAAGGAGATATCTATAGTATAGTGTTAAATTCCTACAACTTAGATTTATTTATTTATTTGGTTATTTTTATCTACTTGTAATATTGGAATGTGACTATGACAGAATACTAAATAGAAGTAAAACACTGATTTTAAAAACAGCGTATTTGGGCCCAGATTCTTAACTTTCAGGTGCTTAATATGGTGAATTTTTTCCTCCTTTACCTTACCTACCTAAGAAAGTGTCTGTTACCCTTCCCATTTCCTTTTCTTTAACCTCCCACTCTATCTTTCTTCCCACTGTGTGAGTCATGGCTTCCAACTGCTACAAATTACTGAAATTCTTTAAATAATTTGTTGTCGCTTTCCCTACCACATCAACAATATGTATGGCTGTGCTCACTTTCCCCCTCTCTCCCACAGCTTACATGGTATCCCTCTTTGAATTGATTTTGTAAAAAAGCCCTTACCTGTGTTACCAGGCATTCAGGGCAAATAATTGCAAAAGTTATGGCACGAAAATGCCAACATTAAGGTACTTCTTTGTAGTTGAAATTATGCATTTTCATTATGTCTGATGCAGCTTTGATATTATAAGGAAGTTTTTTAAACCTGTGAAATTCTGAGAACTTGAAAATTTTTCTTGGGACAGGAAAAGAATTTTGCTTAGACAAGTGGTCTTTTGCAAGGTGTTAGTGGAGATACAGATTATTCTTTAAATAGCATGTTGTACATGACTTTAATTAACCATTCTCATCTAGGTGAAAATGAAGCTGAGTTGCCTGGCGAACTTAACTGGAGCATTCAGTATTGCTGGGATACACTGGTATCACGGCACCCAAGGCTATGTGGAGCCCAACTGTCCTTGCCTTGCTGTCTGCTATGACAATGGAAGATGCCAGATAATGAGGGATGAGTATGACTACAGTAGGTACAGAATGTGGGGTGCGAGTTACTGAGTTGCTCCTGACCCAAAATGTCCACTTGTTTTGATGTTCTTAATGTTTATTCCTTAAAAACTAGATCCTGTTTTGATTGACGCTGGTATGAATGTAGTGAGTATTCAGTGGAACCCCTGTGGAAGTGTATTGGCAGTGGCAGGCTCCCTACAAGGAACTTCTCAAGATGTCAACATTGTGCAGTTCTATACTCCCTTTGGTGAGGTAAAAACATTTGATATGTTTAAGTAGTTTAAATCTTTTAGGTTTGTTTTTTTTAAAAAAATCTTATTATGTATTGTCTATATGGTCATTACTGGTAGAATTTGGATGCCAGAATGCAGGTGTTTAATCTGTTCGTGTTGCCAGATATCTGGGATATCCATATAGATCTGGGAAGATGACACAGGACCAAGTACCCTTTTAGAACAGCGAGATAGTGGCCAGCACGAAAATCCAAGTGCATCTCAGAAAACACTAAATGATGGGATCTGTTTGGTATCCAACTTGGAACACCTGACTCAGATACCTGAGCTCAGACTAAATAAGCAATTTGAAGCTTAGGCGGCAGTCAAGATGTCAATATCTGTGTAACAAATCCAGAAGTACTTTTCTTTCTACACTGGCTGTGTATGAGACCCAGACACCTCTGTATTAGGAGCTTAAATACAGCAGTGAGTGCTCCCTTCTGTTTTTATGGAATCAGCACAGCTGAGAAAACGGCATCCATTATCAGTAAAAGCAATGGCTTAGAAACCCCAGAGAAGGTAAACTGTTTCTAATCTTCTTCATTTGGCTGTTTGGGGTATTGTTTTGTAAAATTTTTTTTTTACATCCTGTCTTTTTTATAGTATGTTAAATGTTTGATAGTTGAGAGACAACTTTCCAATATATTTTTGTTTATGGTGCTATTCTTGCCTTACTGGGTAATTTCAGGTAATTTCCCTTTCTCTCCTAGTAATATATCTGGAAATCAGTAAGTTGGTGTTATGTCAGAGTGTGAGCAAGTTTGTCCCTTGTGCAGGCAAAGTATTGGCCAGGTCTGAGCTGTGCTGTGAAAGGGGATAAGATGCAACATCAGCTGTAGGGGTTTCCTTAGCTGACTGCATTTAATGGAACTAAAGGTTTTGACAATAATGTTACATCTCTAGTTATGTCCTTCAGCTTAACTGAAACTGGTGTTGCAGATTTTGTAGTTAGTGTTTAGAAGTACATTCTTTAGGTTTTAGAATTGTTTTGTTCTAGTTCTGGCACTCAGATATGGACTTAACTTTTTGAAAGATGGTATTTTTTGTGAATAAAATGTGACCAGTTGTCTCGGTTTGAGGGGAAAAACCAAAATGTTTTACCCACAAGCAGGGGAGGGGCCTCCTCCACAATAATCACACCACTCTTTATCAAATTTAAGAAAAGGAATTTTAATACAAGAAGGATAACTGCTATATATATATATATATATATATATATATATATATGTAAACAGACTAGTGCAACCCACTTCCCCAACACCATAAGAGAAAAAAAAAAACAACAACGAAACCCAGCAGGTTTTCCTCCGGGAGAAAAGGTTATACTTAAGTGTCCTTGTCACAGCCCGGCTGGCTGCAGAGTGAGTTTCAGTCCCTCTCCAGCGAAACAGACGAGCAGCGGGCTTTCAGATGGACTCAGTCTCTTCCCCTGTGTTCCCCGTCCAAGAAGCAGAAAAGTACGAGCAACCAGCAGCAAATCCAAGGCAGGCAGCAGCACGGCAGGAAAAAGTAGTCCGAAGTAGGCAGCGGCAAGACAGCCAGGGAAAACCCCAGCAGTAACCAGCAGGGCAGCCTGCCTCCTTGGAGCCCCCACTCCCCCGTTCCGCCGAGCCAAGACTGAGGAGAGTATCAAAAAAGAAAACCAAAAGAGACAAACCTGCCCCCACCCCAGCGATCACAGTTAACTGCTTCTTTTGTTAACCGCTGGCCTGGGCAGTTAAGTGGCAGGGGAGAGAATTTACATAATAATCCCAAACTTCAACACCAGTATTTTGACTTGGTATTTGCATCTGATCAGAGGCACAAAATGGGAACTGAACTGTGTAAGTTCATTCATAGCAGTTTCTCCAGGCTCGAAGTTATGCTCTCAAAAGGAAAGTTAGATCTGAGCATGTATCAGTATTCTACTCAGCAAAAGGTTATATTTGTTTAAAGCCTAAGATTATTCAAAATCTTACAGTAGATTGTGTATCCTTTATTACATACATCTATATTATTTGCAAGCAAAAAGGTACAAATAAATTCTCTATGAGACTAAGGTTATCATTTTTGAAAACATTTTTTTCCATTTGTTTCCTTCATTCAACTCCAAATTCTTCAGCAAAATAAAGGTATTAAAAGAGATGGAAAGTGTATTATCTGCCTTTTTTAAACTCTTTTTGAAAAGGAATAGAGAAGAGGAAAACATCTGTTGCCTCTGTGTACCTATGCAGCTAATTAATTATATGCTCTTAACAGAGAATAGTGGTATGTTTTTATTTGTTTAAACTATCAGCTGTAGTTCAGGGTGTTTTACATCAACTCACTAATGCACTTCCAATATCATTGAAACTTCTGAGGCATGTGAGGATTGATACTATTGTGTTTTAGTGTGACTGAAGTTATGAAGGTGATTCAGATTACCAGCCAAAGGAAAAAAATGCTTTACTGTCATTCTCCATCTGCTCTTTATCTTTGTAAGCTTGAACTATCACTGAGTCCTGGTTTTCTTTTCTCTCTGAAAAAACCCCGAAACCAAACCAGAGGCAAAAGAAGACTTTATGATATTGCATGTTAAATATTTCCCTTGTTTGCAGATGTGTGGCAATTTAAGAGTCATTATGGGGTACTCTTAAGATCTGTGTGTTTTTTCATCCACTATCAAAACTTGTTTCTGTATTTTAGAGTGGTTTTGCTGTGATAAATTCAAATGGTTTTTCTTTCCTTGTTTTAACCAAGCATTTGCGTACACTGAAAGTCCCTGGCAAACAAATATCCTCTTTGTCTTGGGAGGGAGGTGGACTGAAAATTGCACTGGCTGTCGACTCGTACATCTATTTTGCAAACATCCGTCCACACTACAAGGTATGTAGTAATGTGGCATTAATTGTATTAATAAGTTGCCTGTTAATTATTCACTTTCTGAATGGGCTGAAAAAAGTAGTTTGGTTTAATATATATCTATCAGTGCTTTACTTATGATTACTGCCTGACCAACACTACTGATCTGAAGTTTTAGTGAAGTAGGAGTGTCTGTCTTGGTGATAGAATGACTTACCCATTGCTTCTACAATGAATTTGTGATTTTATTTTCATAATAAGGAAATTTATGCATTTTTAATATTAACAGAGAATTGGACACAAGTGTAAATTTGGCAGTATTTGAGGCTGCCATGTAGGTTGTATTGCTGTTTATTGCTCTTGGGTCAACCATGCTGGGCTGAGTGATACGATGGGAATTGTTTGAGCCTTTTACTGTCAGCTTTTGTGGTGGTGAATTATTAGTTTGAACCAGAAGAGTTGTGTAGAAACCTGAACAGTAGAAATGAGTGTAACCTGACAGATATGCTTCCTACTTATATTTAAATTCCCAATGTACTTTTCACAAGTGTGTACTCACAGCTAATTTGAAGTAATGTTTTTATCTTGGCTGCCATCTGGATTTTTCTTTTGTTTGTGGATTTTTTTTTGAGAGAGTTAAGACTATTTCACTTAAATTTACAGTTTACCAAAAAATAGCAATTATTGTCAAATATACACTATTGTATATTTTTTTCTCCAGCACAGGATATGCTCTTTAATCATCAGTGTGTAACCACTGTGATTAAAGAGAGAATGCAATGTGAGGAACATACTGCAGACATATTGAAATGTATTGTTCCACTTGTGAAAAAGCTTTGGTCAGGGAGTTATAAACACAAATCTGCTAGGAAGGAATCTTAACTAGTTTGTTGTAAATCTGCTGGAAAAGACTTTGGAAATTTGAGTTGGAAATTAGTCTTGCAGGAAATGCTACCTAATGTTTATTTTGGGAAATGTGTAACAGCTGGAACACAGGCTCGTTGCTTTTTGTTAAACTCAGCAGTATCTATGAGACCATGTGTATTTCAGGTTTCTGGCACAGTTTGCAAATAATTATTTTGGAAAACTTAGTTTTAGAAACTGCATGTGTAAGGTTTTTTTTGTCTCAGTTGTGGAAAAAGATGCATTCAAATTAATTTATTTCTGCAGCAAATAAACTCTTGATGTGTGGGTAGTATACTCAGTTTCAATGTTAAATATTTTTATTGGTGAGTGATAGATGTTTTCCTTCAGTAAATAACACACATGTTCTGATTATATCAGTAACTCCCTTTTGGGAAGTAGATATTCTAAAAGGTGACAGTCATTAAAGTGGAGTGATTCAAAGCTGTCATTAACTTGGACTGGATTGGAATTAATGACCTGGAGATGAAGTGTTAGTATCACATTACTGCTCCACTGAATAAAGTGATTTCCTGTATTTTTCAAGTATGACTGTAATAAGAGACAGAGGGTTCTAAATTAATATGGTAGTGAAAACTATGAATTTAGCTGATCTTTTTTTAAACTATTCATAGTTTCATGGTATCTTTTTGGAGCTGTAATACTAATTTATAGTCTACAGCTGTAGTTACGTGTGTTCTGGTGTATATTACCTTGTAGAAGTCTACATTCCACCCTGGAGAAATGTCATCATCCAGCATTCTGGGGTCCTTTACCACTTCTTCAAATCAGTTTTACATTTGACAAACATGATTTACAGTTTACAGACTTTTTGGCTCATAACTTACTCCTTCCATATACATTTTGCATGTTCAAAATAGTGTAAGTTCTAGTTTGCATCTTTGGGAAGGATCCTGTGTGTATTGCACTCAGTTGTCAAAAACTGCTTTTATTCCAATCCCTTTCATTTTCTTCCTATATCCAAAATGAGCTTGCAAAGTGATTTTCTTGCAACTCCAACTGATAAGACCAAGTAGGTTATTATCAGTTGGGTAATCTTCATTTACATGCCTGTTCCTTCTCTGAAAGATAATAAACGAATATGACACAACTTCCCTGGCTAAAAACATGATGACTGTCCAGTGTGCTGTATTTATCCATGTCCACCTCATTTCATTATTCATTTCTTTACATCTCCACCTTGTGTGAAAGCTCAGTTTACTGATTTATGATTCCCAGAATCATGAGGCTTTCTAGATCTGCCCAGTTCTGGTTCCTTGGCTCTACTGCACAGCATTGTGTTTGAATTTCCAAAGAATTCAACACTGCTTGAGTGAAAACCTTTGGGCTCTGGTAATTTATTGCCATTCAGTTTAGAGATCTATTCTAGAAGACCTTCTGCTGATACTTTAGTTTATTGTCTTGGGTTCATTTCCTGTGGACTGTGGGAACCTCTCTGGCCAGCACTCAAACAAGCTTTTTCTTCTCTTCTTTCTCTAGGAGATGCTGATGCAGAGAATTCTATTAGTTTTTCTACAATTGCATCATCATTTCTAAGTAGTTTGCTTCATATCTTTTTTATTTGACAGCTTCACCTCCTCTCTCAGATATTTTCTAATTCTGCTGTATTAGAAAAGGTTTTCCGTATTAAATTCTATAGTTTAAATCAGATGAATGCAATAAAGGGCATCTTTCTATGGATATTCCATTTCTCTTGCCTTTTTGCCCTTTCTCCTACTGCTTATAATTACATTCTTCTGGGAGGAAGAGAGGGTTTTTCTCATGTTACTAATGTGAAAGGGGTGATGTGAGTTATTACGGTGCCCTCCTATAATTGCTTATTGTTGTCTGCTTCAGGAGCTGCACTGTTTGAGGTGTTTATTTTATTTCATTGGGGAAGTGAACTTTGGGTTTCCAAGTCAGTAGTCATAGAGCAAGCATGTTCATAGCAAAACCCATCATCCCCAGTGGCTGTTTCTGTGTATCTGCTGAAGAAGCAAGAAACAAGGGGAAGTGAGATCTTGTCACATTTTGGGGTTGATCCTCCAAGTCTCAGATTACTCTGCGTGGTGGGAAAGCTTCTTTTGCCAGTTTAAGATTATGCCAATACCTTACTACAGGAGCTGTGTTCACATTCTTTTAATAAATCAGTCTGTCACCTGACAGCTAAAAAATATTGAATACTGATTATGTACACTAAATAAACCCTTTTTGTCATAGCTGTGAACAGTTTCTTACTGAATTCTTGTTATCTCTGACCAGTTTTATCAAACTTGTCTTTCCTGGCAGTGGGGTTACTGCTCCAATACGATTGTCTATGCCTATACCCGACCTGACCGCCCGGAGTGCTGTGTAGTCTTTTGGGACACAAAAAACAATGAGAAGTATGTGAAATATGTCAAGAGCCTTATTTCCATAACAACTTATGGAGACTTCTGTGTTTTAGCAACTAAAGCAGATGAAAATCAACCTCAGGTAAAGCCTGTCTTTTAATTTTCAGTTGAAATGTTCTGTTGCAGATGTCAGTGCCTTACAGCCAGAATAAGATTAAATGTAAAAATCTGAGTCTGGCTTAGACTTGTCAGTTGTCATTTGACAGAATGGCACTTGAATGGGCAGTTAAATGCCTCCCTGACATCCGATCCCGTCAGATCTCGGAAGCTCAGCAGGGTCAGCTCCGGATTAGTACTTGGATGGGAGACCTTCTGGGAAATGCCGGGTGCTGTAGGTTCTAGTCCTGAGGACTTCACTGGCACTGTCCAAGCTCGCTCGGCCGTGGCAGATGAACCTCAGGACTGAAACGGTGGGATCAGTTCTGCGCACGCTGAGCCTCACCTAAAATCCACTGCGCAGGCTGGAAGGGCACACCCACGTGGGGACAGCCCTTCCCAAATCTTCGTTCGTGAAGCTGAGCCCACACACACCACACTTGAATGGGCTAAGTGTTTAAAAACAAAGAACCCCAACAAACAACACAGTAACTGGTTAACTGCCTCTACAGTTTTACTCCTTGTAGCCATTAGTAACATAATAAAAACTGCAGCCTTTCAAATTAGTGTTTCTTCAGAAATATGTAGAAGAGTTCTCCAGAGACAAGCTAAAAGCAGAAGAGCATCAGAATGGTAATGAATATTTCATCAGTCAGAAATGGAGAAAAAAAAGGGCAATTTCTTAGGTTATATAAATTACACATAACTACGGCCATGCCACCCTGACGCCCAATCCCGTCAGATCTTGGAAGCTCAGCAGGATCAGGCCCTGTTAGTACTGGGTGGGAGATCTCCTGGGAATACCGGGGGCTGTAGGCTCTAATCCTGAGGACTTCACTGTCACCGTCCAAGCTGACTCGGCTGTGGCAGATGAACCTGAGGAGTTAAAGGGTGGGGCCAGTTCTGCACACGCTGTGCCTCACCTAAAAAATCCTCTGCACAGGCTCGAAGGACACACCCATGTGGGGAGAGCCCTTCCCAAATCTTCGTTTGCAAAGCCAACCCATGATGGTGATAAATTACATAAACTGCTCTGTTTGTTAATTTATTTTAGTGATAAATGACACAATAAATGTATCCTTTGGCTAACTGTTAAGTGGTTTTTCTTACTGCATTCACTTCTGATTTTTTTTCTATATCACTTGTGTATTGCTTACAAAGGAGGAGCATGAGGCAGAGTCATTTGGTGCAATGGTAAAAAACCCACCAATCATGCTTTAATGCTGCTTGGCTTCATTGTGCAATAAATGGTGTACTGTCATATGGACTGAAAATATGGTATACCTGGCCAAAAACATTTGGTGAAGCTGAGTGTAATATTATGAGGTTTTTCTGGATTGTATTTTTAAAATAGGAAATAAACATTATAGTGTAACTTTCTTGAACATAAATAAGAAATTCAATTTTAGCATCTGAAAATTACAGACAATAAGGATCTTTCAGTTGTTTTGAAATGGCTCCAGTGTAATTATTAACACTGTGAGGGGCCAGCTTTTAGGAAATGAAGTCCACAAGTTTATGGGTAGTACTTCATTAGAGTTGCTTTCTGAAAAACAGATTTATTTTACAAGAGATTTGCTGATGGGGCAAAAAGGACTAATTTCAGCAGGACCCTTTTAAAGGCATTGCAAGTGGATTGTGAGTGTCAGTAAGTTAGGAAGGACTTAATGTTGATATCCATAGTAAGGCTGGATAAATCAGGACAATGCCCCAGCACCACCCTGGGTAGGTCGTACAGCCTCTGTCTTGGATACTGTTACTCCTTCACCCTTTGTCATGCTCTGAGTTGGAGTCTCAGAGATAACTACAGGGCATAATATAAACATGATGGAAATCACAAAGCCCAGTGTGGTTTCCTACAGAGGTGAAGGCTCTGTATGTTTTTTCTGGAAAAGAGAAATTTGAGAATGCTGATGGAGAGTTTAACTCATGAGCAAAGCATTAAAAATACTATTTTTGTGAGGTGCGTATTGGTGGCAGAACCAGAAAAAATAAACTATTTAATGAAAAGAAATCCTTGTTCAGATCTTTTTCTTTGAAAGAGTGAAGTTCATACAGTAGCTGAAAAGCTAAATTGAGCTGTTCTCATGTGATTAATAAGCTGTCAATCTGTCATTTCAAAGGGGTAAGCTGTACAGTTGCTCTAGTCTGCTACCATGATTACATGAATTGTTCAGGAGGTGAAAGAACTATGAGAAACTAATTATATTTCATTTCTTGGAGAGTCAGGGTAACAGCTCTTAGACAATTCAAGTTTTGGTAGCCATGTATATTTTATTTATTTATTTTTAAAGTTTTATTTTAAGTCTAAGGATTTGACAGTAAAAGTTGCTCCTTAATTTCCGCAACTGTAATTCAAGACATTTCCCTATGCAATCATCATTAAGCTACTTAAATCTTGATTTAGGTCTGGAGAAGTAAATACATCAGCCTCAACAAGGAGGCATTGGCATCTAGTCAATTTTTATTTATTTCCATGTCCCTGAATTCAAGAGCCCAATCTGGGGTACCTGTGCTATCAAAGCCTTCTCAAGCAGGATTACAAGGAGGGCAAAACTAAGGAAACTCCTCAGTTTTGTAGTACCTGTGATACTGCAGGGCAAAGGGGGAGCCTTATCACATTTCTCCCCACACTGTTACCCTCTTAGAGGTTCAAGGAGATGGAGGTCTGCAAAGGATAGAACAAAGGTCCTACCTTGTGGGAGTTTTTTAGGTTATCTTTTGCATGAATAGCTGATGAGAGTTAAGTCTCTGAGTCACTGGTGTACATGCTCATAGATAATGCAGCACAGTGTTGCCTCAGCATCAGGTGACACACTGGCTCTCTTGCTCATGTCTTGTCTGTGGACTGTGCTGGTGGTACATCCTATCTGTTGTATTTTGTCTGGTAGATTTGCTCCCCTGCTTAAAGCACCTGGTCATTTTCCTGTTTTGTGCTTGTTCTTCCTTCATGGTGCTAATTGGCAAATAGCTCATTACTCTTATGCTGCTCTGTATTTCCTGCAGTTGTGGTCCCTCTGTTTTCTGTTGCTGATCAGCATTAAACTGTGTGACATATGGGTTATGAGATGCACCTTCCCAGAAAACCTTGTGCAGGTTACTAATTTACAAAAAATATGGTAGTAATGACCCTTGCTTTTACTTCCATACAGTATGTGCTGGTTCTCTGCAATTCTATTGGCACGCCCTTGGACCCAAAATACATTGATATTGGTAAGCAACTTGCACTAGTCCTATTCTGTTGGGTTTTTTCTAGGTCTTTTAGTTAATTTCTTATGCAAGTCTCTTGTTCAACAATGTAATCAGTGTGCTAACACCCCTTGCATCCAAGTGGTGTGATCTTCTGTTCTATACCTAGTTGTAACTATGATTTTATATTGGCTTCTCACTTCTGCTTGAAATCTCCCTAAGTAAAAGAAACAAGTAATCAGGAGTTGCCATGTTGTGAACTGTAATTTGTGTTGCAAATAACATGTTAATTACTCTGTTAATAAAAATAATGGTTTATAAAACCATCATATTCCTAAAATTTGCTACACTTAAACTGATTCTTGCAGTCAATACAAACTATTGAGAATTTTTAAAAATTTTTACTTTTCATTTTTTTTTAATGGATGTTTTTAGTGACTCAGATTTTCTTTCACAATAGGGGTAATTCAACTCCTTTTAAGAAAATGTACTTTGAAGTGGGTCCCATTTATCAGAGCAAGTGAAATAATTTGATCTGGACTTTCATTTAAAAATAACTTGTTGCTGCTTCCCAAATATCTTGAAGATCAATTTCTTGTGTTTTAGTGTTGATAATATATTTCCCTTATCTTCCTTACAACTGTTTTATCTAAATAGTTTCAGATTATAAATTAAAATTCAATTAAAACCCCCCAGTGGATTATAAAGTGGATTATAACAGAAGTATGAAAATACCCCCAAATCCTAGGGCTGATTTTCAGGCTTTTGCTGCTGCGTTTGCTGCAGGTGTGGTACAGAACGTTGCCAAATAATTGCAAACCACTGTTTTCTGTAGTTTTGCTTGAGAATAAAAATCATTGATTTTTTCCCTTTAAATAGATGAGGGAAATGTGGGCAAACTGACAAATTAATCTGCTTTTTGATTAATGAATCCTCTTTTGTTTGTTCTGATTTTTGCTTTACTTTTAGTTTGTTATCCAGAGAGATCTGAATTTGGATTTGGAACAGACACTCTGAACCCCATTTGCAGTTTTCTTTTTGAAGCTTGATTCATTGATTCACTCTTCTGTTATGTTGAAAGGTTAAATAATTTGTAATGAAGATTTAGAAAAAATGTTTATTTGCTTTTGAATGAGAGGGATATCTAGTTATTTAAATGAAAAGTATATAGTTATTTTTAGTTGTTAGAACCTCTTAGCAAAATGATGGTAAGTGGAAGGGGTATTTGGCAGTGGACATCTAATATGACCCCACTGTGTTAGAAGGGTGGGGTGCCCTGTACCTCTGCTGTGGTCAGTCATGCAGCACTTCCTGAGCACACTGAAATCCTTAGGGGGAAGAAGAATCTCTGCATGCCACGTTAGAGGAGCACAGCAATACTGGAACAGGGTATGGATAAAACAATTTTTTATTGTAAACCTGGAAGAATCCTCCTCTCTCATTTTATTAGTGTAAAGGTATCCACTTAATATGTGCATGTAGTTTTGGAATTTTTGTGCTCTGATTCTGTAGAAATCACGTTGAATTTAGAAAGAAACCAAACCAAAATCTTTTCCTTGCTGTCCCAAAAAGGGGTGTAGCTGTTTTGTCACAGGAAACCTCAGAGGTTTTTTGATGTAAATTGCCTTCTAGACCCATTGTTTCATCCTCTCTGCAAAGTAAAACTCTTCTGTCTAAATTAATGTAATTAGAGAAATTAGTTCCAAGCCACAGTGCTAATATTTGGTATTAATATAAACAGCCATTCTATCTGATAAAAGGTGGGAAAAGTGTCCAGCGAAGTTTTGCTTAGATAGAAATGTTAAGGTAAGTAAGGTGAAGAACTATTAGACAAGGAATTAACAACAACTCACTGAGGAATTTAGGTAGGGAAAAACAAATCAACCAAAAACTAGAAATAGTTGAGATAATAAAGGTTATTTTTTTCCTTAAACAGTGCTTCTAAACATTTTTATTCTTTATTATATATTAACCACGTTTGTAAGTCTGTGTCATTTGCTAATGTTCAGTTTTTCAGTGATAGCAGCAAGAAATCAACTGAGATATATATATATATATCTCAGTTGATTTCTTGCTGCATATATATATATATATATATATATATGCATTTATGGTGAAATTCATGTCTTATATTGTAGATCATAATTAAAATGAAAAGTATATTGTGCTGATGAATTTGATTACTTTGTCCTATGGAATGTCTATGAAATATTGTGGAAGTTTTTAGTCTTGTAACTTCAGTTTGTGTTCATTTGCTGCCTTTCACAACAGGGGTGGCATTTCAGAATCTTAAGGAATGAAGTGTCCAGGAAATTCAATACCAAGAATTTTGTAATGGATGGAGGGGGAAAAAAAACCCCAACCAACCAACCCCACCAAAAAACATTCCACCTGCTGAAAAAAAAAGCCTAAACCCCAAACCTGAGCACTGAAGGGTGATGATGTGGTGGGTGTGATAGTGGTGTGAGTTGCGTGTCTGTTGTGTCCCCCCTGTCCTGTCTCCATACACTGTGTGTGCCCACAAGTTTCCGGGACATAATTGGCAGGTGGGAGGACAATTCAGGGACTTAGAGGGAGTAGTTTGTCTCATTTTTACAGTTGACATCTAAAATATGTTCAGTGAATCATCCATAATGGGGTCTTTTTCCTCTCCTCTGGGTACAAAAGCCCAGGGCAGCCAGCTCGTCTCTGTCAGAGACGTCTAAAATTAGGTGAAATGAATCCCACTCAGACAGTCAAAATTAGCTTTACATGGACACTTCTACCTCTGCATGTAAACTCTTTGCTTTGCATTTTTCTACTGTTCTGTTTATGTGAGCTCTCTGAATATATCTGTGATAGTTTTATTTATATTATGAACAAAGGTATTCATTTCTTTATGATTCCCCCATTATGACCCATCTCCTACAGCTGCCTGTACACAAGAAAAGAATCTTCTCCAGTGACTGAAAGCAGTTAGAAAGAAATGCTATTTAATTAAAAAATGCTGCTGTTATTCCAACTGTGTTTGAATTGTGCTGAAGAGATGAAATGATCTGGGAAAAGTCTCTCTTCCTTTAGCACAACTGAGCTTTCTGCAGTCTCCTGCTGTTTCCTCCAATGTCAGAGGACCAGTAGATTTGCAAAGCTCTTCCCTAATGTGAGTTCACTTGTGAAAACACTGGGCATTATAGACTTCAGCCTCACAGAAGGGCACATACCAGAGGTTGAGAATATTTGCATTTTTGAATCCTGAAAAATTTGTGTAGCCTCAGTAGTTCAAGGATTACAAACAAGTCTTTCATTGCTGTTTAGCAAACACAGCCAAAGATTCAACCTTTTTTTTTTCAATATATGCATCCTGTATGACTCGTTTAAAACTTGCCTACTAAACTTACAGAAGGGATTGAAGGTGAAAAGCAAACTCCTTTAAATACAACAGTTTTGGAACACATTGTGCTGGTTTCATCAGAGTTACTTTCCCTTTATTGTAATTTTTGAAGATACAGCTTTACAGAACAATTTGAAATATTTATATCATAAGGTCAGTTTGTGTGAGGGGTTGACAGCTGTACATAATCATGGTCTTGCTGTACAGTATATCATGCTGTTTATCACAGTTGGGGCTTCTTGGCAGAAGGAAGTGTAATTGTTTCAGTTTGACAGCATGTTGAACTTAAGCAGCTGTCTGGTCTTGCTGAGGTCAATAGAGAGAGAAGACCTTGTAAAACCTTAAGGACAAAAGACTTTTCCAAAAGTTCATTTAAGATTCCATAGGTACATAATTTCCTAACAAAATCATTATCTTTTTGTCCTGTTTATAATTGAGAAAAGTCAGCATTAAATCAATTTTTAGGTCAGAGTAATCATTAATAATTTAAGATATAACAGTACAAAAGTAAAATTAACATATTTGTTGCTCATGATAACTGGAGGAGTATTATTGACTTATGAATGTATTATGTTTGTTAAATTCTTTTTATTCCTCTCCTTTCTACTATTACAGTCTTTCAAGTTATTTTCTTCTAGTAAAGGAATAAATTGTTTCATTAAGTTCTGTTCATAAAATAATTTGCTTTGGTAACTTTTATTTCGAACTCTTCTACTCGTTTCAGTCTTCTAAGTGCCATCTTTCAGAGTGGCTTAAATAAACTTATATTGTTACTTTATTGATTTTCATAAATGCTTATGAAAAATTATTTCCCAAGCTGTAGGATGTCCTCGACAGCCCACTTGATATGTGTGCTCCTACCTGTTCTTGACTGGGTGCTCTTCACTGCCATGAGTCTAAACTATGTTTTTTGACTGTCTATAATTACTGCAATTTGAACACACACCACCTTTGTTTTTTAACATACTGGCCTTTGCTGGAACAGCAATCACCCGGTGCTCTACTGAGCATAAAGGGTTTATTCCTCCTTGAGGCTTTGGTGCCTTGCAGGCCTCTTAGGCGAAGCCTCTTGGGCTTTGTCCCGGCAGGAAATTGATAGTAGAGAAACAAGATTGCTCATTTAAGGATGCTAAGTAGCTGACAGAGTATTTGAATAATGCATCTGAGAATGTGTGTTAAGGCACAAATTGTACGAATTGTCAATTTATAACATTTTATAATGTTTCAACAAAGTGCTATTAATCTCCTAATGAATTGTGACATTGTGCAATGTTTGATTCACCCCCAGGAGATGCAAATCTTACATTGTTGGGCTCTAAGCCAGTAGTTCAAAAAAGGCTCAAAAGAAGAAGTGCTTATTTCCTATATTCTGTTGAATTTTTAATTATGTCATTAGTTTTCTAATGCCTCTGCTAACGATGACAAAAAAGGATTAATCAGTCATTATCTGATGAAGGGCCATCACTTCAGCTTTCTTTAGACATTGATGGATAGTTAAACTCTCAGGCTGTTCCTGGTATTGCTTTTTATTTTGTCCAAAGGCATTTTTCTTCCTGTGCTTCCTGTGCTTTGTGCTTGAGGTTCTTCACAATAGCTCATGTTTGCTAGCCCATAAATTAATCTTTTCTTCATTGTCTGGCATTATTGCATTCCATCCTACTCTGGTACAAAAATTAACCAACACAGTTTCTTCTCTGCTTATTTCACAGGCTCACAGGCTTTTTGTCAAAGTCCTTTGATGAATAACTAAATATAAACTACAGAAAGTTAAATATCTTGTTATATAATATCTCTTTAATGGAAACACAACAGATGGTATCTGTTAAGAAAAGGTCACTCAGGCTGGATTATATCATCTTCTTATGTGTGCTTAGAAGCACTGACACAGTGAAGTGTTGAGTTATCTCAAGTGTTTGCCCGTGCCCAGTGAAACTCACACAACAACCTCACCAACATACAGGTGGATTAAAGGTAGAGAGCTGGAGTCATGCCCAGGTGTCTTGCCTCTCTCCTGGATGCCTTAAGAAGGGTGACTGAGCGACATGTGAAACAGTACTTGCATTGCTGTTACTTAAAGTTGAACCTTTTAATGTAAATTATAACTGTTTTTGAGTATTTCTTTGTGTTCTATAAACTGTGGTTGTTCATGAGTTGTCCCACATGCAGTTCAGTTGTCCCAGCTGCTGTCTGACATTTTCTTCTATTTGTGAGCCAACACTTCTAGAGACATTTGAGTCAAGCTCTAAAATTAGGTAGATTTTCTTGATTATACCAAATTTGTTCCAGTTTCTCAGGAACAGCCTGTATCAGACTTGTATGAAAACAAGAGTTTAGTATTGTGTCTGTCTGTCAAATTGTTTCCTTTCCATCAGATTTAGGTGGGATGACTTGCCTTTCTTGTGTTTGTGTATCCTATTTTTTATACTAGAAAGTGTCTCAGCTTTTTCATGTAGCACAGTAATGGAGTCATGCATTAAGTTTGTTTTCCATTTACTATTTTTACAAGAAGATTAGACATGAAAGCAGGTGTTTTCTAACAGTTTTGAAGTGAAATGGAGTGTGTGTGGATGAAATGCAGACATTGTAGAAGGTTAGTTGAGATTTCCTGGATATCTAAGAAGTAAAGTTTCTTTCCTTCAGGGAGGAGGTTTTATGAAAGAACAGTGAAGAGAAATGAGGTGAGAAGAGAAAGAAGGTCCAGAAAAAAATTAAAGGGCAGTTGTTTCACATGTTGGAGTTGTTTAATACTTTTCAGTATTTGATCACTGAAAAGTAGGACACCTGTTTAAATGTTTTTCATACATATTTTCAAGGTCTGAAAATTAAGTATTGTCTTAATACTAAACCTGGCTTTCTGCAGAATCAGCAGGAAGAGCTAGATCTCATAAGTCCACATTTAGCATAGAAAGCTGCTATGCAGTGGAAGTGCTGAGCAGAGGACTGTCCAAATCTCTTGCCTCCTTTGGACTTCAGGTGGTTGCATTTCTGTCTGCTTAATAGTCAGAGCACAGATTCTGTGAAGGGCACTGATGCTCAAGTGAGCAGCACTGGCTGCTATGACCAACACTGCTGTATAAGATGATAATACTTTCCTTCACTAAAGGAAACTAAGTAGTTAAACCAGCTGCCTCAAAATCTAGATCTTCTTCAGCCTGAGGGGATTGAAATGAGCATCTTTCCTTTCCTAGGAAAGGAATAATCCCATTTCTTCCTTCTTTGTCCCAGCAACAGCCCAAATTTGGGGTGGCTGGGGGCATCTTTCTCTCGTGTTGAATCTATGCTGTTATGCAGTCAAGAAGGAGAACATTTTGGGAGCAGAGTGTAGCTCAGTGTGGAAGGCTCTGCAGTGAGAAGATGGACTAGAATACTTTCAGTTGGAGGGGACTGACAGTGACCATCCAGTTCAAGACCACGCCAGGGCTGACCAAAAGCATTTTGCTAAGGGCATTGTCCAAATGCCTTTTAAACACTGACAGGCTTGGGGAACTGACCACGTCTCTAGGAAGCCTGTTCCAGTGTGTGGCTGGCTACCTTCTCTGTAAAGAAGTGTTTCATAGTGTCCAGTCTACACTAGGATTTTAATTTCTTTTTCTACAGATTTTTCTGTTTATACTTTTCTGTTTTCTTGTTCAATGGCAGACCAGTATAAAATGCTGAAGCAATTCTAGAGAAAAATCACATCATACTTTTATGCAATTAAGTTATACAGGCAGTTTTTTTAAGTCCTCACTTCCCACATGTGGATACTGCTCTTCCAGATGTGATTTTGAATGGGTCTCATCCTGATGATTGTGTCTGTGTGTTGAGTATCCCTCTCCCTGCAATTTCACATTTGGCTTAAATCCAGTCATCGTTGAGCCTGCTGTTGCAAAGAAGGGAAGGCTCTGCCCTTCATGCTGGCTGCTCATTCCTGCCTGCTCCAGAATTTGTGATTTTCCTTTAATCCAACTTAAACTAATCTTTTATTTATTTAATTTTGAGGTACGTTAGATGAGTGAACTGATCCAACTTACTCTGTGGTCAAGCTCCTGCCAGAGCTGATATAAAAGAAGTGGCAGGGAAATGTGTCATGGGTTGGTGTGTGTGTGTTTTTTGACAGTCACAGTCAGTTTAAGTCTTAGGCATGTTTATAAAATGCCTAACTGATTGCATTCCCCTGGATAAAGCATGGATGCTTTGCCATCTTGTTTGTGGATCACAACAGAGCTTATGTGAACATCCTATTTCCAGATTTGGGGTATTACAAGCTGTGCACAAATGAGTAAGTTTAGGCTCTGTAGAAGCTGTAGGTCCAGTGGGTGAGTGTGAGGAATGTCCATGGCTTTCAGATGTGGGGCTGGTTTAGCATTGAGCTGAACTACAAGTGCTTAAATGACTAAGTTGAGTCCAAATATGTGGCTTAATACAAAAATTTAGTGATTTGAGCAAACTTTATTCCCTCACAGGTCAGGTGATTGTGATATTTCATTTTTAAAGGATAAAAGCATGGTTTTTACAGCACATATGGCTGCACGTTAATAAAAGAATAGAGCAAATACATAGAATTTATTAATGCTGTTGATGAAAAAGGAGACTGTATCCTTCAGTTTGGATGTGACTAATTATTGAATGTGTTATAAGAACATGAAATACACTGAGTTGCATATAATGTAAACAACTGTGCTGCTCACATGTTAAGCATCATCACTAAGCCTTCTTACCCAGTACTTACATTTTTACTAAAAAGTATTCTGCAGCCATCGGGTAGCTTATATAATCCTCTTGGTTTCAAAGAAATAAAATCTGTTCAACCAATCTTCCCCCATCTGTCTCTTGTAGCACTGCTCTCCTTTCTGGCAGGCTTATAGCTCCCTCCAGAGTTCTGTTCTGTGCTAAAACACAGGAAGAAAAAAAAAGATTCACGGTAAAAGAATTGTATTTTGTGCTCACATCATGTTATCTGTATTGACTCATTGTTCCCCTACCAGACTGGGCTATACAATTCTTTTGAATTTGCTTGGGGTTTTTTGGTAGCAGAATGTTTTACTTTCAGAATTTGACGACATCAGGGGATTTATTTACCGGGTTTCTTCATTTTTCTATGCCTTCTTATGTGCATTCACTGGTTTTCAGAAAGATGAAAGATTGAAAAAGGGAAAAAAGCCTCAATATAGCCAAGATAGTGTATTATAAAGAATACTGTAATGGTTTGAGTGCATTTTTTTGTTTGTTTTTGTTATTTTTTTTGTTCACTGAGCATGGACAGCAGGAATGAGATACTCAATTTATGCACATACTCTTAAGTGGGCTTAGGGCTGAAGTAAAGAAGATACCCTGTATTCCTACAGTGTAATCTTTGGCTGTAATAAAGTAAGACCAAGCATACACTCTGCTAAATATTTAATTTTCTGCCATTCACTTAAAGAAGGGGTATTTGGCCCAGCTGTTAACTAAGATACAAGCAGCATTTCTAGGTCTTGTCTAACTTAAAATGTATGAACTGTTTTAAAGTGGTGCTAAGCGAAGAATCTCATCTAGATTTTCAAATTTTGAGTAGCCCTCCTTTTAATTATATTTGGATAAATACAAATATGTCAGATATGCACATATTTTATAGATCTAGTTAAAGAGACTCAAGATGTTCCTGGACTGGTCATTAATCTTAAAGTTTGCCTGTATGTATTTGAAGTTTTCTGCATTAATGCATGGAAATTTGTTGAAATTATAGGGATAAAAGTGTTAATTTTAAAATCAGAACTCGTAAAGAATTTCTCTGTTCTTCTGGACAAGGCCCCAAGGCCCCTGTGAAACTTCTTAGCAGTTAATGAAAACTGCTGCTAGGTTGTGTGTGTGTGTGGTGGTTTTGTTGATTTTTGCCTTTAACATAGGGAAATACAGTTTCATCCATCTTGGAAAACATTTACAAATTAGCATCTTCTCCAGTGCTTGCCACTCTAATTTTGCAACCCTTTGGGTTTCATAACAGAGCCGTTGTTTGTCACGATGACCAAAACACATGTGATAGCAGCTTCCAGAGAAGCGTTTTACATCTGGCAGTATCGTGTGGCCAAGAAGCTCACAGCAATGGAAATCAATCAGGTAGCACGGACCAGGAAAGAAGGCAGAGAAAGGTTTGTCTTCAGGCTTTGTCATTTTTCTTCCTTTGCTCTGGTGTCATTGATAAAGGTGGATTCTCCCATGCCTAAAATATAAACTCGTCTTCTCATTTTTCCAGTCAGATTTGTTGACTTGTAGGCTTGTAAGATTAACTACTAGTTTTCATAACAAATGTGTGCTTGTTATCCAAATCTCTTTGACTTTTTCACATTAGTTCCTGTTCAGTGTCTCCATTTGCTCTCTGCATGCTTCCCTTAAGGAACTGTGTGACTTGATGCCTTTTTACCCCTCCCTTTTTCTCCTCCATGCTCTTGGTTTCCAGGCAGCCATATTCCCTCTGATAACTTTAACTGCTTCTCATGTGTCAGTGCCTGTAAGAACATAGTCTGTCCAGCTGGTTCCTCTCTTAATACACTTGTGCCTGACTGTGGCTTTGACAACTAATCCTGTATGGACTTTTATCCTCTCAAACTAAACAAGCCAAAGTCAACATCATTCTGCCTCCAGAATATTTCCTTCCCAGGTGCTCACTTGTGGCATTAACTTTTCTGTCACCCCCACAAGCTTGCAACTTTGTTATGGTTTTCTTTTGTGTTATTTTGTGTGTTCTTTCCATAGACATGCTGTAAAATCTTCCTATAAATCTACCATCTCCTGTCACCATATGTCTATAATAATAATTATTTGTACATGGTGTAATAACATACATTGTTGTAGGACCTGAGTGTCCTAGCCTTGAACAAGATTGTAAATTTGGTAGAAATATAGGGAAAAAAAGTAAATAGTTGTAATTCAGCCTTAATGACAATTTTAGCATTCTAAAATCTTTCCCAGTGCTACTTTTTAAGGCAAAAAGAAGCTATGATGAAGTATTGAATAATACAGTAATACATACATTTTGTGGCTGTGAAGGGGAAGCTCTTCATAAGTGTGGAGAGGATCATGTTTGAAGGTGGTTGATAGTTTAAAGGAACTTGTTGCAAAATTAAAATGCACAGATCATGTGGGAATGGACCATCAGTGGCTGTGAAAGTGAAAGCAATCACCATACCTTTATACCAATGGAAAGCAGGTTTATCAAAGGGAATACTATGGGAACACAGGAACAGGCATAGCTTTTACTCACTTCTCAGATTCCAGTGGTTTCTTCTCCAAGGATTGGGTATACATCTATGCTACCAAAGATGATCCTCTCTTTGGGCTTGCTTTTTTTCTACAGGATCTATCATATTGATGACACCTCTTCAGGATCTAGAGATGGACACCTTGATTACAACAGAGCTATTGAAGTAAGTGATGTTTTTAACTAGTTTATTGTGGTGTCACAATAAACAGCTTGAAACAGTACTAGTTAGCATTGCTTTATTTATTTGCATGGATCTTTGTCAGCAGAAGTTGGTTGTACCTAAACTTTCTTTTACTTCTTACCTTTTTTACATACCTGTTATATTTCTTCCCTCTGGTTAGTGCTGTTACTGTGTCATTATGTATTGCTGGAAATATACAGCAAACTGTAGGGAACATGGAAAAATTATTTTGGGGTGCAGTATGTAGATACCTGCTGTCTTCATTGCCAGAAGCAGCTCCCTTACTTCAAAAAAATCTAAGCTTGTTTGAAACTCAGTAGCCCTTGTAATCTTTCCGAGTATTTTTGGTCATTTTCACTTTATGTGTGTATGTGAGTGCTGGCTGTATCTACAAATATATATGAAATTAATTAGGAATCTCACAAATCAGAGATAACTGTCTTCCTGTGTTTTCTGTTAAACACCTGTTATATTTGGGATTTCTTTTTCTTTTTTTGGAGGAGGAGCAGGAGAAGAATGGAAGCTGTTAATATTATTGTCATGATTCCCATAACAAAGGCTGCTAATATCATAAACCCATCCATATACTCTATGCTGGCAAGGTTTGATAGCCCCTTTTCATGGGGATACTTAGCAACATTCTTGTATATTTAAATAAAACCCTTTTAGTTTTTTAGCAGGCATTCTTACCCTTTGCAGTAAAACTGATGCTGATATCACTTGTATACTTTCAGGCAACAAGAGATCCAATTTGTGCAATAACAGCATCTGATAAGATACTACTTGTGGTAAGTTACAAGATTAGAACAACTCGTAATTGCTTCTTGTGCTTGTAGGCATGAGATTCTCTTGCAAAATGTCATAGGCAATCATCATTTCCAAGCATTTCTGAATTCAGAATTTAAACAGCCAAAATCTCTTCTGTTAACCTGGATTCTTTCCTCAGGAGGGTAACTCACTAAGTACTTACAATTTAAGACTAGTTGCCTGAGTTGATACTTACACATAGGGTTTGATAAAGTAAAAAGTCAGGACTTAATTCTGTAATCTGAGTTCTGAGAAGTCTTTTCTAGGCTGTGTGTTCTAGACACGAAGATTTGCAAAGTTTGCCTATTTACATATTAATGGTATGTGTGGTAGTATGTTATATACAAATTAATAACTGAGTAGAACAAAGAAAGAAAAAGAACACTATTTCTTCATGTTATCTTCCTTCCAAAAAAGACCTTGATGTTTTCCCAGTTTCTACTCGATCTGTTGGGGGGTTTTTGTTGTTGTTGTTTGTTATATCTTTTGCTGTATTTTACCAAATCAATGGGTCATGAGAAAAAGCATGAATGGGAAAAGGGTGATGGTTAGTAGGTAACTATGGGATTCTGTTTGTGCTTGAAGAATAAGAAAATGAAATTCAGACAGTAATTAATAGTGACTTCAGTTAAAAACAAGGGAATGAGAAGAAGTGCCTTTGAGACCAAATCTGGATAAATGCGCTGAAGCTGAATCCGTATTACAGTGGTTAGATTTTCTAACACTTCTGACCAAATCTGCTTTTTAGTTTATAGACTATGCAGAGGTGAAAAAATCAAAGATGGTGATTGATGCTGAGGATCTTAGGGGTGGCTTTGGGGCAACCAAACCAGAAAATAAGGAATGAAGTTTGGACTACCTTAAAGTTTAATGTGACTTATTTCCAGCATAAGAGTTGAATAGTAGGTAAACCAAGCTGGATATGTTGTTCAGTCTATGGAAACACCATGAGAAAGTAGTGGCAATGATCATTTCAGTCCAGGGATGTCAAACTCTCTTCAGACTGTTGGCCTAATAGTGTCTCCACACAGGGAATGGATGTGTCATTCAGCAAAATAAAGCACATTGGTACTTAGATTTGTTTCCTGTTACTCAAGCCTGTGAATAACCTGCGTATTTTACAGCATTTCCTTTTAAAACTGGCTCAGATCTTGAAGTCACTGGTGAGTTTTTTTAGTGTGCAGTCAGCCCTGCATGAGCAGACCCGTCCTGCTTTCAGACCTGGGCTGATGCTGTCATATTGCACTCTTTGAGGGGATTTACTAGCACGGGACAAGGATCTTTTAACTGTTCTTTTTTGTATGTAGACCCTGTCTGGAGGTTCATAGGTCCTGTTCAGTGGGCTGTATGTAGACTGGAACTGTTTATTTTAACATCCCTGATTTAAGCAGATCTGTCGAGTGTAGCATCTTAAAATATCTTGTTTAAATAGCAGAATTCAGAATTTTTAGGATGATGATATTCCCTCTTATACTCTGTAACTTATCCAAAAGCTCTTTTGTCTAAGATAGCATATAAATAAAACCCTTTTAAAGAGTTTACTGATGGAAAAGTTCTCTTGCTAAGCCAGGATCACCTTTCCCCAGGGAAGAGAATCTGGCACTATTCAGAGATACAGTCTCCCTAGTGTGGCTGCAGTGCAGAGCTATGTCCTGAACTGTCGTGCCTATCAGCTGTCACTGAACTGCAACTCCAGGTGAGTTATAGATCTGCTTCTAAACACAAGTATCTAATTTAAAAATAAAGCACTAAAATTTGTGAAAACACTAATTATACGAAATCTATCATTCTATAATAATGATGTACTAATTTCAATTTAATAAAACCCATTAATTTTAGTGGTTATTTATTGTTTAACCATTTCTTTATTACTAATTATAGACAGTCATCAGATTGCTCTGAGAGACTGTGCTGGTAAAGCTCTCCTATGCTTGTATATATGAAAATATCTTTGTTTCAGTAGATGAACCAAACATAACCTTCCTGTGATCATGACAGGTGTTGACAAAATTATGTTATAACCTGAAACTTTTTATCTCTATGGCTTCTTTCTATTTTCCTGTCCTTCTAATGTCTGGAAACTTTGTTCATCCAATAATAATTTTCCATTATTACAAGCTGTAGCTAATGGCAATGCTTCTAGCAAGTCTGGTTTCTACTTAACAGCTACTGGCGTTCTACTGGCTTCCTGCTTTAGAATAGAATCACAGAATCATAGAATCGATTGGGTTGGAAAAGACCTCCAAGATCATCGAGTCCAACCCTTGGTCCAACTCTAGTCCATTTACCAGATCATGGCACTCAGCGCCACGTCCAATCTGTTCAAAAATCTCTAGGGATGGTGAATCCACCATCTCTCTGGGCAGCCCATTCCAATGCCTGATTACTCTCTCTGTAAAGAATTTTTTTCTGATATCCAACTTAAATTTCCCCTGGCAGAGCTTAAGCCCGTGCCCCCTTGTCCTATTGCTGAGTGCCTGGGAGAAGAGATCAATCCCCACCTGGCTATAACTTCCCTTCAGGTAGTTCTAGACAGTGATGAGGTCACCTCTGAGCCTCCTCTTCTCCAGGCTAAACAACCCCAGCTCCCTCAGCCTCTCCCCATAGGGCTTGTGCTCCAGTCCCTTCACCAGCCTTGTTGCTCTTCTCTGGACTCGCTCCAGCACCTCAATATCCTTTCTGAACTGAGGGGCCCAGAACTGAACACAGTACTCAAGGTGTGTTTGTGCAAGAGAGCACACAAGAGTCTTGGCAGAAAAGGCTAAAATATACTGACTAAAGAGAACTTGCAAGGCAATTTTAATCACTTCAAAATAACTTCATAATTTCAAACAAAATTTCTAATGCTTGTGTAGATCTCTCACCTCTTTAGGTATAGACCAAAAATAGATTGCTTCGCTCCAAAGGCAGTGTGATCAAGTCAGAGCCACATTCATTTTTGTTTTAAACCCAAGCTGTTTCCTTCCTAAGTATCCTTGTGCTAGGGAAAAAGGATCAGATCCATAAGCATTTGGAAGTTAATTTTCTAAATTGCTTTTGAAATCTTAAAAGGGATTTAGGATGCTTAACATTGAATATTTAGAAGTGCTTCTAAAATGACCTTGTAGTAGATAGAGGCCACTATGATTCACTGAAGACCTATGTAACTGGAAACTTTCATATGTAACATTTTAAAAATTGTATTTTTCCCTTAATTTAAATGACTTAAAAGATAAACTGAATTATGCTTTTTATTGCCTTGAAAAAAACCTAAAGAATACCCTTTGCAGAAATGTAAGAAATCCTGTTTTAAGAATCTGCCCCATTGCCTCCTAGTAAATAAGGAAAACCAGTTCTGTTTAGTTGTTAATTTTAGTCTTTGTCCAGAAAAGTTTGGCAAGGGGCAGAACCTGTAATTTATTCAACTTGATATGTGATGTACTAGGGATCTTCAAAATGCTGGATGAAAAAATGGGCATATTTCAGAGCCTTTGCAGGGCCAGATCGTATATGAGCAGATGTTTCCATGTCTCTGGTCTCTGCTGTGCAGATAAGTGAAAGTCACATGCACATCTGTGCTGGCTTTGGCACACAACAGCATCTCACTGAATCTGTAGAATTTTACTGTGCCAGTCTGGAGAACTATTTCAGATGTCCAGCCTTGAACAGTCTTATTTAGCTGTCTTGTTTTTCCTTTGTTTTTCTGTAGTCGTCTTGCTATCATAGACCTTTCTGGTGTTCTGAGTTTCTTTGACTTGGACACGCGGGCAATAGACAGCACAGGACAGCAGGTGATAGGGGAGCAGCTGAAACTGGAACGCAAGGATGTCTGGGATATGAAATGGGCCAAAGATAACCCAGATTTGTTTGCAATGATGGAGAAAACAAGAATGTATGTTTTCCGAAACTTGGATCCAGAGGTAAAGATTAAGATTGATAAACTACTCATTTTACAAATTCGCTCATAAGTTAATGGCTCTTTCTTGAATAGTATTGTTCTTGTGCTTACCATTCAATTAGGCAAGTGTTATTTGCATAAACTTGCTTCTGGAAATCTCAAAATCTTATCAACTCTCAGGTGGGAATGTTGTTTTGGAACAAATAAGTAAAATGAACCATCAGTCCTGGAAACATAAAAATGCTGTTCTATTTTTATGAAATGTATGAGAAATTTTCAGGAGCGTATTTTTTTTGTATGCTTTGGGAAACATAAATGCAGTTTTAGTAGAGATACTTGTAAAACACAGTGCAGTTGAATCTAAATATTTGCAGATGTTTCTGTATCTCTTTCTTAGAATTTAGTTAGAGAAAACATGAGGATTTGTAATGATGTCTGTGTTTATAGAATTGTCAATAATATTAATGACTGTAGTATTTGTTTCTTGTTGGAAATGCAATTAAATCCTAGTTTGGGGAAGAATGTATTTATATATATATTTAACAGATTTGATTAGGATTTAATCAGTCAGAATATAAGTTCATTCCTTTGTAACTTATTTAAGGAACCTATACAAACATCTGGATATATTTGCAACTTTGAAGATTTAGAAATCAAATCTGTTCTTCTGGATGAAGTATTAAAGGTAAGTACAATTAACTTTATTTTGTAGGAAAAGTTGGTGTCTGTCTTACTGATTTGAACAGTGGATATCTATGTTGGGTGAAAACAAAGGTCACATGGAATAAAAGTATGTTTCTTTATCCATTATGTTAGAATCCTGAACATCCTAACAAAGATTACATCATCAATTTCGAGATTCGGTCATTACGAGACAGTCGAGCATTGATTGAAAAAGTTGGCATTGAGGAATCTTCCCAATTCATAGAAGACAATCCACATCCCAGACTTTGGTAAAATCTTTTATAAGCCAACTTTTAAAAAATTTGTGCTCTTTTGTATTCTTTTCCTGTTCAGACAGATCTAGTGTGAAAGTACAAAACCTCAAATTAAAACTAGCCAAAGCAGGATGCACTAAGATTTTATGAATGTTGGAGTACCTGGAATGCCAGGCATGTGATGTGTGTCATGGTACTGGGTTTAGGGTACAGGCTCAGGACACCTTTTTGCTCTGTGCTGTATGATCCCCAAAACACAGTGCTCCCTTGCTCTTAGGGGTGACTTTAAAGGAAATGAAAAAGCTGGCAGAAAGCTAATTTACAGTTGGTTAAATTCAAATTTAAATTTATATATTTCATATTGAACCTTGACGACAAAGCACTTAAAACCCAGTAAAAGGGAGCACATCAGAATGATAACAAGGTAAGAGTAGTTTGACTAACCTTGTAGCATTTTGAACAGGCCATAAAGGAGAGAAATGAGAAGGGCTGGGTATGTTAATCATGTTATGGTGCAGCATCTCAGAAGTAATCTGAGAGATGGAGATGCCGGCGTGCTTAAACTAAACACGGACTCAGCTATTAACATTGAAAAGCCTGCATAGCAAACACATAAGAATAAACCTGTGAAAACAGGAGTTCTGGGAATCTCTTTAATATCCCAAGTCATGAGGGCTGGAAGAGTAAAAGCCTCAGTGGGTAATTTATTGAAAAGTCAGTTGCAGAACTTAAAACTTCATCAACAGGTTTCTTGATGAGTGATGCCAATTCTCTTTAATTCTCTGGAGATTCTTTATCAGTACCTTTCTTTAGTCATTTTGCCTCTGTTTTGAAGCTAACAGATTTCTTGCAGTATTGGACATTAGGCTGTTAATTTAGTAGGAAGGTTTAGAGGAAAACTTAAAGTTGCTGAAAGACTGGCCAAGACAGCTTGTTTTATGTTTGTCCCTAAAAGCATTTCTTCCTATTTAGTTGTGCTTTTGTCTCCAGAATGTTCATTCTGAAACACAGGATTTGCTCGCTACCTATTGAAAGTTTCTGTAATAATACTGTAATTTTATTAGTTGGAGTGTGTAGGGTAAAATGTTAGTTTTGGGAATCTTCACCTTTATGAATGTCTTCAGGTAGCTGAAGACTTTTTGGAGCTTTGAAGTCATTTATGCCTTTTGCTAGTACTGTCTGTTCATTTAATATAAAATGACTATTCATTTTGAAAATCTGTATCTCAGTAGAAGTTTTATATTGTAAAATCACAAAATACACATCAAATTCTGTTCCTCTTGCTCCAAAATTGCCATGAACTTTATTTTTTTATGCAAGAAAACGTGTCACATATTTATAAAGAAGAGATGGATTAGAAGTACTGGATGTAACCAAATATATTCCAGAACAGAAGAGGACAGTGCCCTTACTTCTAGAATGCAACAAACAGGATGATGTGTGTAGCAGGTGGATTACATTAGCCATACTGTTCTTCTCCTGGTTTCTTTGATGTCAGTGATGAGCATTTGAGTTGAAGTGATACCAAACTGATTAAAAAACATGGAGTTGATACTGCCTAAAGTGGGTTTAAAACTATGACAAATGCATAGGTAGAAATATCTAAATGGAACTGCATTGAGACCAGCAAGACATTTCACACAGGACAAGTGGAACACGCAAACCTTGCCCATTCTTCCCAAACCAGTGTCCATTTAAACAACTGAACAAAAGAATATTACCAATTGCTTCAACATCTTTGCCTGAGAAGATACTGGACAGATCACAGAATGTACTGGGAACAAAAACACAACTGTATTAAGATTAGCTAGTAATTGCAATAACTTGAATGTCTTCTTTAAATAATTACTAGTTAAATGGCTCCTCATTTAATTTACTCTCAACTGCTTTTCCATCTGTCATGTTTGTTTTTCACACAGGCGTCTCCTGGCTGAAGCTGCTCTTCAGAAGCTGGATCTGCAGACAGCTGAACAGGCTTTTGTGCGTTGCAAAGATTATCAAGGTATTAAATTTGTGAAGCGTCTGGGCAACCTGCAGAGCGAGTCCATGAAGCAAGCAGAAGTGGCAGCCTATTTTAGCAGATTTGAAGAAGCTGAAAGAATGTATCTGGATATGGACAGAAGGTAATTGCATGGAATCATCTCAGCAGCAAAAAAATAAAGAAAATAAGTCTGGGAAAAGAAAAAGGCACTCCTTAATTAGCAATGGCTGTTTTAGCTCTGAAGAGTCTTTACCAGTTTCTGCAAAGACATAAAAGGATCAGATGGAGAGAATTTTGTTGTATCCACAGAGTTCTATATGTAAATCAGTGCATTCCAAACTGTTTGCAAAATCTCGTCTGCTCTAGGTAGACCTGTGTTTCGTAATTTTTTTCACAAGTATTTTGTCAGTATTTCAACTGGGATTCCAAAAATACAAACAATCTTAACTAATGTTTAATTTATGTGCTGTTGGTCTTAGCTAGTAGCCAAGTACACATTCTTCCCAATTACATATACAAACAACAGTTTTTAATGAACTGTAATCTCTGGAGAGACAGAAAGGACTCTGGATGAAACTGTGGAACAATCAATGGAATTTTTGCTTAGGAAGGAAAATAAACAAAGCAAAATTACAGTATTGCTGGGAATATAAATTAACACTAAGCAATTAGTCAGACAACTGTCTCTACTGAAAAAGGGTAATGATAAATCAGCAGCAGCAGTTGTACAGTGTAGCCTGTAGATGGTGGTCAAACATGAAGAAACGTGAATCACTTGTGCACATGTGAAATTTTTAAGTTTTGATTAACGGAGCCATGAAAAACAGTAGGGAATGATGGAGAAAAACATCAGTTATTCTTTCATGCTGTAAGAATGAGAAACCTTCCCCTTTCCCAGTAAGTGATACAGAGTGTGGGGGTAGAGGGAGAAGGCAGAAGATGGGGAGAGGTGCCCATTAGAGCCTGGTAATGGAAAACTTTCTTGACTGTAGTTAATTATTTGGAGGTGAACTGCCTCCTAAGCACTCCAGTCACACTCATTTTTAAATATGGCATATTCCTTTTCATGGCTTATTCTCTTCATGGCTGAAGAGAAATTTGGACATTAAAGGATTGCAGAAGTCAAAAACTGATTTTTTTTCCACTCGTTTCTTCAACAGCAGAGCATCTTATTCTCCAGCTACAAGAATATGGGAATTCTGTATTGATGTTATGTGTCTCCTCACCACCAGAAAAATCCTGAGAAGGATCTATCGTAAATCAGGATGAAATAAATCTGTTTTTCAAATACAGTTTTAATATTTTTAGATTGATGCTCTTATTTAGCTGACTGCGCTGACTTGCTACTGCCTTCCTTACTTCACTTGTAAGCTGAGGGCATTTTTAAAAGAGTGTATAGGTCTCTCCCATTTATTTTTTTATGCACCTGCAGAATTACTTTTATATGAAGTAATATAGAATTATTCTATTTAGTGGAAAAACATGCCAGACAGACACACGGTGAGTCATATGTATGCATGAATAATAAAAATAATAAAAAGAAAAAACGAAGTCTGAATCATTCCTCCTTTATCCAAAGTCACCCTGAATCTGAAAGAGAAGTCTCTGAAATCTGTTTTGTTACATCTCATCTTTAGCTCCCATTATTCATAATTCATTGCTCCTTGGCCTTTTCCCTCATCTTCCTCTGTCTTTAGCCTTTTGCAGCTGCTCCCATCTCTTGTAGTGGTCAGCAGTGAAAGATACAGAACAGAATAAGAGAGAACCTGAAGTAACATCAGCCCAACTGTCTCACCAGCTGCTCATTTAACTCCTTACACAGGAATGTGGCTAATAAGGAGCATACTTATGCAATGACCTGTGAGCTCTCTATTTGCTCTTATGGAATAGTGCTTAAATTGAAAACAAGATACCTGGGATCACTGTGATACCTGCAATACAGGTTAAGAACATGAAAATACTTTTAGACGCTTTTCTGAAGACTTTTATTACCTATTTTATTGTCTTTGACATTTCCCTGCTGCTTTCTGTTTATACCAGAGATCTTGCCATTGGACTGCGGATCAAACTGGGAGATTGGTTTCGAGTACTGGTGCTACTGAAAACTGGCTCAGCGGACTCGTACGATGCCCTTCTGGAACAGGCATACAATGCTATTGGAGACTACTTCGCAGACCGCCAGAAGTGGTATGTTCTGTAGAGGAACTGGTAGGAAGGAAATTACAAAAGAAATTACTAAACTGATGACAAGACTTACTTTACAGGGAAGGACAGACATTAGGATACAATACATGGGATAATTTTGAAATGATGAGATTGAGCTCAGACCCTTATAGTTCCATGATAAGATAAACAAAAAGCTGTTGATCAGCTGTCTAAATAATGAAGGTGATAAAAATCTGTTTTTCCAGAAGTCTGTCTGCTTCCAAGGAAAGAAGAGAAATACCTATACAGTATTAAAGAAAAAAATGTTCTTAAAAGTAGGACAGAATTATTAAGCATCAGCAAATTTTCTAGAATGCTGCAACCCACAAATATTTGAAAAGGTCCAGAGTTCTTTATGATGTTGCCGTGAATGACCCTTCCCCCCAAAAACAGGACTTCGAGCCATGTTAGTGTAGGGTAAGATAAAAAGTAAAGGTCCTTTAATAACACAGGGCCTACAGGTCACAGGAATACAGGATGACATGCATGTGCCTCAGTTCTTGTTTCCATGGCTTTTATAATAAGATCCCTCCAATCATTGCTTTACATATTTCTCAGTTCAGCCCCAGTCCCACCTCTGGTCCAACTCCCTGGAATTGGGTCTGGGGTCGTCAAGACCCTCTGTCTTCATCAGCTCTTCTTCCTCGGGCACACAAAGGTCTCTTGGAGCTCATCCAGTTCTGGCTTTTGGGTCACTCTGACCTATGTTTATGTTTCATTCTGTAGGCCTTCTGATATCCTTTAGCTCTTTACCTTGGAAAGGAGTCTAAACAAGATTAATTAACTAAAGGAATTTGAGCTCCCTGTTCTGGGACAGGGGTAGTGATAGAAATGCATTAAACTTAAACTGTTAGAAATATTAACCCTCTAAAAATCTACAACTACTGTGTTCCTAAAATCTACAAAATGTGAAAATCAGAACAAAAACCCCTTTGGCATCAATGACCTGGATCAGTCTCCAGCTGTTGCCCAAACTGGGCACCCAAGGAAAATTTTAAGGATAGCACATACCTGTAATGGTATTTCTCCAGAACACATTTTGCAGTCAAGTACTCACTGAGCCAGAGGTAATGTCTTCATAGTTAATAACTTGCTGAGAAATTTTTTTTCATGCACTTTCCTTATTGCCCTCTAAGCCTGTGTCTCAGAGTTCCACAGCTCCACTGTACATTGTGATTACCCAAACCCTATTTTTACAAAGAACTTGGGTCCCAAAGCAGTTGAAAACTTTTTATTAGATTTTGAAAGTTGATTTTTAGATGTTTTAGGTAACTTTGGAGAATGGTCTTGGAGGTCTTGGTGCTTGTGTTTTAAAATACAGAGGCACAACAGTAAAGCCTTTTTCTGAAAGTTTAGTTCTACGTTGTGCATTGTCTGCCATGATCTGTGCAGATATGGGAATATAGTTTTAAGATTCCTTAACTTCCTAACCTTATGCTAATCAGAGAATCAGTCTTGCTACTACTTCAATGTAATGACCTCTGAAAATGAATACTTTTACTGCATTTTAGAAAAACAGTGAAATTCTAGCTACAGAAGTTTCTCCAAGAAAAGCTACATCTTAAAAATAATACAATTTTAAATTGAAAAATTCGAAAGGTTTACGGAGTTAAAAATTTTGCTTGTGTTTATGTATCAGAAGCCACTACATTATTTGTCCTATTAGGTTAAATGCTGTACAGTATTATGTGCAAGGACGAAACCAGGAACGTTTAGCTGAATGTTACTACATGCTAGAGGACTACCAAGGACTGGAGGATCTGGCTAACTCACTTCCAGAGAATCATAAATTGCTCCCTGTAAGCAAAAACACCTTTATTTTTCATTGTCTTTTACCCAACCGATTGTTTAAAATTTCCCATCTTGGGAGGGTTAAGGAAGAAATAGAGAAGGAATGCAGCATATGACCTACTAAGTTAATCATAATGGTGTTACTGTATTGACCTTCAACATTACTGTTGTTTTCCTACTCCATTATTCTTCCTTTCCCTTATTGTCCCAGTTCCCCAGAAAGATCTGATTGTTCATTGTGTTTTATTGTCACCTGGCTAAGTCATAATTTACTGTTTTCTCTCCCCAAATTGTGGCACTTCCCTTTGAAATATCTGTGCTTCACTGAGAAGTTACTCATGGATGGACACTTACTTTATCTTTTGTTTTATCATCTTGTCTACACTGCTGGGTTTTTTTTCCCCCTGAATCCTTGTTGGTTGCTATACGTGGTTTAACTTCTTACATGGTAGCTTGAGTGGGAATACTAATGCACAAATGCACAATGAAAATTGAAGATACTTTGAAAAGAGGAAAAGTAGGTGGGATGGGTTGTATAGGATATATAGGGGTGTAGAGTATAGGTATGTGTATATAGTAGGGCATGACCTACTACGTAATAGCTAATTTAAAACTACACTACAGCTGATTAATTCAAAATGCTTGAAAAATGCAAAACATGCTCCTTTTAATGCCATTTTCAGTAAAGCAAGACATTTCTTTTTAACGTCACTGGAATAGCAAAGTTTCATGAAATACTCTAAACAGTAAGAATACAATTCTTTTTGTATGATTTAATTTGAAAGAAAAAATTTTAAATAGCTTTTTGGAATTTAGAAGCAGTGTGTGAAACTAATACAACTCACTGTTCTCAATAATAACAACAGTGCATGGTGCCTTCACAGGATCCATGAAGTGAACAACCCCTTCCCCAACCTCTTGGAATTATATTAAACAATATAAGAGTATTGCAGTTGCTACACAATATACTAAAAATGTGGAAGTGAATTTAACATGGTACTGATGCTTTTGCAGGATATTGCTTATATGTTTGTAAGAGTGGGGATGTGTGAACAAGCTGTGTCAGCCTTTCTGAAATGTAATAGACCAAAGGATGCAGTGGATACCTGTGTGCATCTCAACCAGGTAAAATAGCTGGAGATAATCTACTTTACCAATTTAATTTACTTTACCAGTTTAACAGTGAAACTTCTATCCTAATGCCCAACTAAATACAAGTCCTTGTTAAGTGTCTGATGATTTGTCATGGTTTCTGGAAAATGTGTATTTCAGTGCTTAAGGCAGTTTCGAGATTAAGATTAGACCATTGGAGGGACAGTGGTACATGCAGGGTGTTTGGCCAGCATGCTCAGCATGCAGACATTTGTAGCCTCTGGAGCTTGGCTATGCTGCTGCCTCCTGATGGAATGGGAGAAAGACTGGAGAAGAGATAGATGTCTGTTCTGGATGTTTTCCACATTCCTCTCCTCTGTGCACATGCACATGGATTTGTGAGTGAGTGAGGATGTAGCTGGAAAAAGCTGATCTGAAAACTGATCTATGTGTGTACATCTAGAGCTGTTTCCTGGCACTTAGCTGTGCAAATGTTGGTGTCAACACAGAAAAACTGAGGGTGACTATGAGGAACTTGATGTATGATAATGGTAGGACTGTCTAGGGCTGGCTTTATTTCAATAATTTCTTAGTTTATGGATCTGAAGAGCTATTAGGTGTGAGATTCAGCTAAGATTCTCAGTCCTGCTAAACTTTTGATCTGGGGCAAACACAGTAGCCAAACCATTGAATATCAGGAAAATTCACAGACAAAATGAGCTGTATAGAAGGATACTGTGTGCTTTGAGCTTCTGACTGAAGTCCTCTTAGATGTGCTTTTGAGAGTCTGGATTTAGTAATACCAGAAGTGTTGAAATCCACGTGTCCGGCTACGAACTGCAATGAAGGGATTTTGCAAAGCTTTTACCAAAGCAGAAGCAACTGTTTCATATGTGGCTTTGGACAGAAGTCCAGCATTTGTTTCACAGGCCTGCTGCATCACACGATTGGTAATCATGTTAGCATTTGTATTCTCTTGCTTTTTATGTTAATTTCATAGTAGTCTGGTTTTAAATGGCAGTGAAAAATTTCACACAAATGTTGCAGTCTGTTCATGGTTTGTTAGGTTAATAATTGTCTCCTTTCATTTCTAGTGGAATAAAGCTGTGGAACTGGCTAAAAATCACAATATGAAAGAGATTGGATCCTTGTTAGCCAGATATGCAAGTCATTTGCTGGAAAAGAATAAAATCCTTGATGCTATAGAACTCTATCGTAAAGCAAATTATTTCATTGAAGCTGCTAAGCTCATGTTCAAGGTATCACAGGTTTTATTTTTGTGTCAAGTAACTGTTTTTTGCACTAGCTCTTAGTAATTCCATTCTACTTTTATTCTCTTGGGGCTATTTTAGTTTTAACAATGTCTAGGCTATAAGCAGATGCCATTATACAGGATACTGCAAAGATGAATCCAGCTCCCAGAGTTCAGGAATGTCTGTCTGTAATAGTACCCTGGTTGTCCTCTGTAGCCAGTGGAGAGAATTTTGAGACATAAGCCATCTATTTTATTTTGAGACTTTTACTTCAGTGTGAGATGAACTGCACCTCAGAAAAGGTCCTGTTGCTCTGCATTGCCTAGAAAAGAATGGTAGACTAGCCTGGGCTGCAATGTCCACGTTATTTTGTTATGAGTGTGTTATTTTTTTAAAAAAAGGAGATAAAACTATGTCAATAACTCTAAGAAGTTAAATTTTGGTATTTCTTCAATTAGTACCTTCAATTAGAAATGGTGTGTGATAGAGATGTTGCTTAGATTTGGTTTGGCTGCAGATATTTCTATACATAACTTAGTCTGTAAGAGTTATACATAATTTTTACTGCAAATATTTATAGCACTATATATATAATATATGTTACTTTCAAAAGCCATTCTTTTATGGGAAAACCCCCAGACCTTACTGAAAGTATGTATGTGTTTAAATACTGCTATTTTTTAGTTTATTTTTACATTAAGTCAATAGACTTATACATGGTTACACTGATTTATCCTCCCTGAGAATCTGGCTTTATATACATATTAGCTAAATAAATATAGAATAATGTGCATACTTCACTTTGACATTTTCATTTATAGTACTCTTTGCAGTCTAAATTATTACATTTAAAGGCAGAATCATTTTTTGGCATGATTTCCTAGGTTTGTACAAGCATGCAATTGTCCAAGAGAATTAAATCCCTTTGTTTTGTTTTTTAAGATTGCAGATGAAGAGTCAAAGAAAAGGACAAAACCTTTGCGAGTTAAAAAGCTTTATGTATTATCAGCCTTACTTATGGAACAGTGCCATGAACAAATGCAAAATGCACAGAGGGGAAAAGTTAAAGAGAAAACTTCAGAGGTAGTGTCTTTTTTATTTTTTCCCCTTTCTGAATTCTGGAATGTGCTACCTGGAATAAAGCAAGCTATCTTCATGGGAGCCTATAATGTGTTTCTAATAGCCCTTTTTCCTGCTAAGAACAAAGCTTTCCTTAAAGCAAGTCTTCCATGAAAACCTATTGTTTTAAGTATTATTTTAAAACATGTTACATCATATATATTAATAGATATTTTTCTTCATCAGTTTAATGTGTTTTTCTTGATGTTTTCACTATGACAATGAAAACTATGCTAAGAAACTCCAGATTTTTTTTTCGTGCAAGACTCTCACTTCCATGTAATGTAGGAGTAAGTATTGATCCCAAAGTGTGAACTGTGATTAGATTAAGTTATGTTGCCTATAATTTAGCAGGGAGATAGCTCCAGATATGAGGGAACCAAAAGCAAGAATTTTTTTTCTGCTCACACATTCATCTTCATATGCACAAATGAAATAGTTTAAACAAAGTTTTAAGAGCTCTGGTGTTGAAATGCAGTTATTAATCCAAACTATGAACCAGTCTGCAGATGTGCCCAAAATACATTTGTACACACGTATATGATATTTATCTTTGAAAATCTGCACCATATGTTGTGCCTGTGCTCTGTATAAAATGCCTGACAATGTTCACTTTAGGTCCATTTATATTTTTCTAGTTAACACAGACAGTGGTGTAATCATTAAGTATAGAAAAGTCCTTTTCATGTATCCCCATTTCCTGCTCTATCTGTTTCATATAAAAATTTCTTGTGATATTGCTTTGTTTTCAGAGTGCTTCAGCTTTGGCTGGTTTGCTGGCAGAAGATGTTCTTTCTTCAACTAATCACTTTGTAGACAATGCTTGGCGAGGAGCTGAGGCTTACCATTTTTTCATACTTGCACAAAAACAACTCTATAAAGGTTCTGTAGATGCAGCACTTAAAACAGGTAGGACTTCCTGGAAAAAACCTTTTAATTGCACAGCACCTGCACAGCACATAATTTCATTTATAGTTGGCACATTTTTCTGTTCCATGGAATTTAAACCAAAACCATATAATGAATTGAATATGGCTGCAGTCAAGGCAGCTGGAAAGGACTTTCATGAAGACAATTTAAATACAACTTTCCAAATATTACATGGTTAAATTGGTCAATTTCTGTAGATGTTCTGCTGGCTGTTTTGTTTCTTTCCTTAAATTATAAGGCATACCTCAATTCACATCAGACCTCCCTGCAGAGCTTCCTAAAAAATGTGACAGAGAAGCAAGTAGTGCCTTATAATTTAAGTAATGAAGATCTATTTAAAATCCTTCTAACATCTTTAAAACAAACCAACCAAACAAAAATGAAGTGTTTCAAGAAGACATTTCACTTTCCCAGTCAAATCCCCTTTATTTATTTTTCAAAAGCAATGCTTCATAGTCATGTCAATGAAAAGACTTTGGCTCATTTTGTCCAATTTGTAGGGTTAATACTGTCTCCTAGTAGCAAAATTTCATACAGGTGCTTTCACTTCTCACAAGATGTGTAGTAATATCCTTGGATTTCTTTTTTTTGTCCTTTTTTAGCTCTTCATTTGCGAGATTATGAAGACATTATCCCTGCAGTTGAAATCTATTCCCTTTTGGCACTCTGTGCATGTGCAAACAGAGCATTTGATACTTGCTCAAAAGCATTTGTTAAACTAGAATCCTTGGAAACTCTTAGGCCAGAGCAGAGGCAACAATATGAAGACCTTGCTCTAGAGATATTCACGAGGTACAGTCCAAAGTACAACAAAAAGTCTGATCTGGATGATGTTCTTGAGAGGTGGGTTTATTTTTATATGATACTGTAATAATACTATAGTTTTTTCCTGTTGTCTGGTTCTAGCAGCTTTTGTGTGTGACCAAGTTAATTAAAAATGCTCTGCTGCTTAAACCAAATATTGGGCAAGAATGATGCAGGTGTCAGCCAGTTTGCAGACACAACACTGTGTTGTTTGGGAAAATAGACCCTGACTGCACTGGAGGGACCCGGCAGAAGGAACTTCACCTTAATTTGAAAGGCAGGTAGAGCACAGGAGTTTTATGACTTTTGATACTGGATCACATGACATTAAAGTAATAATATTTTGTTTGCACCACCATTGTGGTGTGATGCAAATATCCACAAGTGAATGTTTAACCATTATTAAGTTTCTAGTGTTTTGTGAATTACCTAAATCTACATGGTGTGAGAATATCAATATGTCAAGTGAAAAAAGAAAAGCAAGGAGGGCACACTTAAGGGATAAGTCCTTGGAGTGGCTATAGCCACAATACTGTCTTTGACATGTTTCCTGCTAACAGCATGGAGTTTGTGAGTATGGAAACTGTGAGTCAATTTTCTTGTAGCAAATAGGATTTTAACATGTCTTGTTTGATCCTACTGTGCAGCTGTGCAGAATCTTACCAGCAGCTGTCAACTCTTCAGAGAAAGGAGCATAACAGTAGTGCAGGTGTCTAATCTGACCTTACCTTTATATGGCCTTCACTGCTTTTCACTCCATCTTTTGGATCTGCTGGCCCTGATTTGTTGACTAGTTCTAGGGGTGGACATTCTTTGATGTGAAGATCTACACATTTGTCTATGTGAACAGTGAAGTCTTATGTGATGTAATAACTTCTAATTAACAACTGACACCATATTTTTTTTCTTTCAGCTTTATTTACTCTTCTTCTTTTTTTCTTTTAATAGTGAAAATGGGAAACTTCCTGTATGTGTTGCAACAGGAGAGCTTATCCTGGAGTATGAGGTCTGGATGTGCAGTGTATGTAAGCACTGCATGAAAGCCAGTGAAGTAGGCAATTATAAGTCCTGTCCTCTCTGCCACAGCATGGTATAGCTGAGGACAACAGCCTGTGTATCCTCATTTATGACTCCTAAAAATAGCCTCTGGAATGTTACCAATGTACTATATTTTAAAATACAACTCAGGTACTGTATTGTAGCAGATAGTGCCACTATTAGAGAAACCCAGAAAACCCATAAGAGAAACATTTACTGGTTCCATTTATGTGACTAATGACCATGTTAATAGACTTCATTTTCATTACACTTTTTAAAAAAGATTTAAGGTAAAAGCATTCCTTTCTTACTGTAGATTGAGCCTGGTTTCAAAACCATGTGAGTTGAATGTAGGTTCATATTAATACGTTTTACTCCAAGCAGGCTCCATTTTTGTGTGTCTGTAATTCCACAGAAAACTATTGAGTTTTCTCAGAATTCACAATTTTGTGAAGGAAGTAATTCCTGAGTTGAAATAATGCCACAGTCGTTTTGATAATATTATTGTATTACTTGTATTATTTGTACTGCTGTGTTACTAGAGTGATGATACCAGTACAGGCATATGTTTGTGCTGATTTCTTTGGCCAAGTGTTTTTAAACCCACCATAGCAATAAAGGGCTTGAAAACAGTCAGTGCTGTCTGTCTGCATCTGCGTTCTTGAGCTTGGGTGATGTGATCTTCAACCAGTCAAGGAAACCTCCACGAACCTTCAAACTGGAATCTGGCCATTTTTTTCAAGTAGCTTGAGAGAGCAGCCAACATCTGTTAACAGATTTCAGGACCTGAATGGTCACCCTTGTTACACACAGAGGTCTAAGGAATGATGTCTTACTTAGAACTGCACTGTTCTACCTTATGCTGGATTTGAGCCTCTGCTCTGCAAGTGCTGCAGGTCCTTGCTGCACAGGATGAGCTCTCTCCAGGCCCAGCCAGCATTTGGCCACCTGGCAAGAGCCATGACCTGCGACATTCACACTCTGCACTGGCACATTTCTGCACCGTCTTTCAGGGCAAGTCATGTCTCTCACCTAAACTTAGGCCAGGAAAGGATAAACCTCATTTTCACGGAATCACAAAGTTGTAGAACAGTTTGCAGTGGAAGGGTCCTAACTTAAAGACCATCTCATTCCAAACCCTTTGCCATGGGCAAGGACACCTTTCACTAGACCAGGCTGCTCCAAGCCCTGTCCAATCTGGCCTTGAACACTTCCAGGGATGGGGCATCCACAGTTTTGCTGGGCAACCTGTTCAGTACTCACCACTCTCACTGTAAAGAATTTCTTCCTGATGTCTAATCTAAACCTGCCCTCCTTCAGATTAAAGCCATTCCCCTTTGTCCTGTCTGTGTCCTTGTACACAGTCCCTCTCCAGCTCTCTTGTAGCCCCTTTAGGTACTGGAAGGTGCTAAAAGGTCTCCCCGGAGCCTTCCGTTCTGCAGGCTGAACAACCCCAACTCTCTCGGCCTGTCTGCACAGGAGCGGTACTCCAGCCTTCCCAGTCTATTCATGGCCTCCTCTGGCCCCGCTCCAACAGATCCACGTCCTTCCTGTGCTGGGGGCCCAGAGCGGCGGAGACGGGGCAGAGTCACCTCCCCATGCCCTGCTGCTCGCACCTCTGTGGTGCAGCCCAGGGTACAGTTTTGTATTGAAAACATTAACATATGACTGTATTTTGTGTGTCCGTCCTGGTGTTTGAGCTTCTTCCTCCCGAGCGCCGTGCCTCCATCCCCCCCCCCCCCCCCCTCCGTGCTGCAGCAGCCCCGGCGCTGCTCGGCGGCTCTTCCGCTTCGTCACGGCGGGGCATGGCGGGGGACGCGGCCGAGCTGCTGGCGGCGGCACAGGCTGAGCTGGCGGCGGGGCAGCTCTCGGCGGCCGAGGAGCTCTACAGCCGCTTCATCGCGCGGAGCCCCGCGGGGTAACGCCGGGGCCGGGGGCGGGCCGGGGGCGCCGGGCGGACACCCCTAACCCGCTCGCTCTGTGCCCGCAGCGCCCGCCACCTCGCCACGGCCCTCAACGACCGCGGGCAGGTGCGGTACCTGCGCGTGGAGTTCGCCGCCGCCGTGCGGGATTACACGGCCGCCATCGAGTGCCAGCCCGGCTTCGAGGTGCCCTACTACAACCGGGGGCTGGTCCGCTACCGCCTGGGTACGACCCGGGGCGGGCCGGGGCAGGGCGACCCGGGCGCGACCCCCTTGACACGGGCGGGGGCACCGCCGGGCACAGGGGCGGGACCTTCGGCTGCGAGCCCGGCCCGTGTGTGCACAGACCTCCTCGCACTGCAGCTTCCTAAGAGGGGAGAGGCGGGGCAGACACTGATCTCTGTGGTGACCAGTGACAGGCCCCCAGGGAATGGCCTGGAGTTGTGTCAGGGGCGGTTTAGGTTGGATATTAGAAAAAGGGGTTCACCCAGAGGGTGGCTGTGCACTGGCACAGGCTTCCCAGGGCAATGGTCACAGCACCAAGCCTGACAGCTCAAGAAGCACGTGGACAATTCTCAGACACGTGGTGTGACTCTTGAGATGGTCCTGTGCAGGGCCAGGAGTTGGACTTAATCCATGTGGGTCCCTTCCAACTTGTGATTGTCTTTCTAAGTGTGCTGTGTCATTTGAAACGATGCTCTTCAGTGAAAAACAGGGGGAAAGGTGCAATTTCAGTTCTGAAAAAATCTGCATTGGGGTAAAACAAGGCCTTTCCAAACGCTGCCATTAAACCCAAGATAAAGCATCTTCCAAGCAGGTGTAGTTACTGTGAGCACAGCCTTGCCAGCCACCTCTGGGGAATTTCCTGTTCAGGTTTTGATTATGCCATAAGGAGATGACTCCTCTGTGCCTTTTGTTGGAACTTGGCTGTTGCAAAGTCCAGACACAGAAGCTGAGGGAGTAGAGGGATCACTGGGAGAATGGAGCCAGACCATGAGCACCAGCTGGGGAGCTGGCCAGTGTGCCCGCTGCAAGGCAGCCTGGCTGTTGGCATGGGCCCTTTGGTTCCTTCTTTCCTAAATTTGAAATCTGGCTGAATTGAGCCTTGAGTCTGTTTTAGGTTCAAAAATATACACACTCTGTTCTTGCTGTGAAACCCTTTGACTCCCACTTGGGCCTCTGGAGAATCCAAATGTGATGGGTCCAATAAGTACAGCTGCTATTTCTTGTTAGTGAGATTACTAGGAGGTGTTTTTCAGTTGTGGTTTGTGAGTTTGAGCAGTTACAGGAAGATAATTCTTTCTTTTGTTCTTTTTTTCTTCTTTTCTTTTTGGGACAGGAGACTTTGATGAGGCCATGAAAGATTTCAGGAAAGTATTAGAGTTAAACCCTCAGTTTGAAGATGCTGCATTGAGTCTAAAACAGGCTATTCTTGATAAAGAAGAAAAACAGAAGCGAGGGTACTGAAAATGCAACTAATGGTGTGAAAATGCTGCTAAACAAGTGATTTTTATCATTGATGGATGAAACACAAGATCATTTACATCTGTTATGACCTACTGAAGAAACCTCGTTCTTGGGTAAATAAGTTAAAATGGATTAGAATTGCAAGATAAACTGAATTTGGTTACTGATAGTGTTGAGGATAAGTATAGTGTTGGATCTCTGTGAGACACGTGTACAGATTTTGTACAGAAATACTTTGTAAAGATGTTGGAAGCTCAGTAACAGCAAACGAAGCCTGTAGTTCCCCTTATTAAAAGTTCCTTATTCATGCACATATTGTTCTAAAGAGACTTTCATGGGGAAGAAAATTCAAACTGCATGAAACATTTAAATACTTATGATTGGAGCTTGTATAATAATTATAGTGTTTGTCCACATATAACTGTTATATTTTATTTAAGGCTAAAGCAATTGTTCATTATAAGGTGGTGTCCTTGAGATGCTCCATGGTATCTGAATTTCTTTTTCATTTTGGAGTGTTTCTGTGTTAGGAAAAAACCAGAAATAATAAGACCTTTTAAGTAACCCATCTGTACCTTGCACAAGGAGTGTGGGATGAGAATTCAGTCCTTTGTATGTTCATTCACATTACCTAAAACAGGTAGGAGCAGAGCATACCTGTATTTTGTGACCCTATTGTAAAAGTTTCAGACAGATTAGTAATTGAAAGAATAAGAATGAATATGTACTTTTTATCTTACGATTGGCTGCAAAGAGCTTATTGTAGAGAATGTTCACAGGAGGAATCATGGTTTTCTCCCTATTGAAGGGATCAATTGCCTGAAAAATGCAGTGTGAAATCCATCTGATGGAATTGCCTGTGAATACCCAGGCAGCCTCATTTCTCATGTGATAGGAAGGACCATTACTGAAATCTGTAAATCACCAGCAAGAAACACTCTTTCATGTTCCTAGTAATACAAGTTCTAATAAAAGAAATACTCTCTGATTGCCCACATGAGCCTTAGGATTTTCTTTTTTGAATAAAATTATGCCAATGACATTTCTCCTTCTTACGGTGAGTTCCTCTCTGGATGATCCTGAGCCTGCACAAGCACAAGGCTCCCTGAAGATGGTGGAATCCTTTGGGTGAGTCATGAGAGCAAACTGGATATCCTTCACAGCAGCCTCACTGAGATCACTTTCAGCTTTGGGATGAAACTCTGCAACAGCCACAGTGGGTGAATTTGAAATGCGGGGTTGAGAAGATGCTCCATTTGCCTCCCTTGTTTCTGACACTTGACTGAAGCAATTGAAAGTTACAAAAATATGATGCAGTATAGCAGGATGTGACCATTTACAGTTTGGAAAGTAGATGGTGGCCATTTTTATCTCAAAAAAGGTCTTAATTTTGGACTTTTCTGGATACATGAACCACATGCTTTGCTACCATTTATCTTAGAGATCTGTGTCCAAAAAAACACGGATAATTTCATGACTTGGCACACTTCATGCTACCTCAGTCTTAGAAAGTGCGAATTCATACCAACTCTTGGTTGATGGTGGGAGGGTGAGCTAGAATTAAACATGTTCCTGACTGACCATGCCAAGAAAATTAAAAAGAACAGTTGTTTATGACCTATGAACTTTTACTGTGACAGAAGAGATCGCAGATGTGGTTCTGCACAGAACTCTTTACATGAGAGATATAGATAAAAATCAAAACAGTAATTAAGAAAACAAAGATGCTAGAGATAATATTCCAGCTTGTGGTATTTTGTGAATGTTTCTTAATTACTTCTTACACAATCATTGGCACAAAAATATTTCACTGAGCTGGGAACAAGTGCGTTGCCAGTTCTTCACCATATTTCCTTGTCTCTCCTGTGAAAGGACAAACTGTCATTACGCCTTTCAGCATAATTTGGAATTCTTTCAAAGTAGTTTTGGCCAGTAGGGTTTTCACATCTTCCCCTTTCACATGTACACAAGTCACTTAGTTCTCTGGCTTTACATCACAAAACTAATTTAGGCTTTCAATCTGAGATTATTAAATAGTAGTATGTGGTGTTCCTTCACTCAGGCCTGTTGAAAGGGTATTAATCACCTTTACTCAAAACCCCCTGAAACTCAAAGAGGAGGATGTATTTATTAACTCCTCTTGTCCTGCAAAGTTTCCTGTTTGTAATAGTTTCAGATTTAAAAGTCTAATGGATAGTAAAAAAATTCTTTTTATGTAATGTTTTGTGAAATTTGGGCAACTTCTCAGCCTGTAAAAGGAGCAGGATTGTGTGCTTTGGATGCTTCACAATGCTGAGCTGCCATGGGTTTATACCTTCACAGGGCTTTAGGGGTTGTCTCTGCTTGAGAATTCCACACCCCTGTGGAGCACTGAGGTTGCTCCTGCCCCATCCACTGCCCTTGTGAAGCGTTTGCTGGTCAGGGTGATGGGGCTGCATCAGTAAGTTGAACAAGTGGTTGCTGCTAATGTACACCGACTCTTTTTACTCTGGCCAGAAATGTTTCAGACATGAAACATGAAAAATTCTCTACTTTCGCAAGGTTTCCTACCTATAAACCTACTCCCCCAAAGCCCTTGACTCTTTCCTTCTGTCCTGGGTTGAGCTGGCAAAACACCAACTGTCCAGGACAGAGTGAAAAGGGTTCCTCCTCCCCCCAGCCAGCTAAGGGAGGAGAAGGGAGAGAGGAAAAAAAAATAACTTCCAAAGCCAGGTTTATGCTGAAACTAACTATATGTATTTATACAGAAAAGAGAAAATTAAGAGAGAACTACAATATAACACACACTTACACAAGTTATGCATATATAACAAGGAATAACTTCCCACTCTCCAATTAATACAAAGCCCATTACTCTAAATTCATAAGCACTCCAAAAGACACTCAGCAAGAAAGAGAAAGTATAACAACAAAATGTTTCTACTTCCCTGAATGCAAACAAAATGCAAGCAGAGGCAACAGGAGCAGGGCCTAGCATAGTAGAGGAGCTGCCAGATGTCCTCCTCTTAGTGCAGCCATGATGGAACTAACTAAGCCACTCCCACACACTGGATTTTACCCCCTTTGAGATGATGTAGTATGGTATGGAATACAATATTATTGGCTGGAAGAAGTCAGCTGTTAGCTAGCTCAGCCCAGCTTAAATCAGCTGACAATCATAGGCCTAGCTGTACTTTAAAGCCTAAGTTTAGGCCCACCTGCCTAAACCCATAACACCTTCACACAGCCATCACTGGCAGCCCCTCAGTTTTATTTGTTCCCCATAGCTGGGGCTACTTTGGCAATGACGAACTGTTCCCACCTGTTGATTTATGTCTAAACTTACAAAAAAATACATTATTTTCTTAATACATTACAGAATGACAAAGAGTAACATCAGTGCCCAACAACAAGGCAAAGCTTGTCCTACTGAAGCACTGGAGGAGTTGTCACACAGCTGGCAGTGTTGCAAGGCCTTTCCCTTGCATTTGCAGAAAGGTAGGAAAAGGTGACAAAATCCCAGGTTAGCAGGGCACAGAGCAGTGCATGAGAAGTGTTTCATGTATGTTTAGTGTGAGATGGGGCATAGGGAACAGGGAGAGCCTTTCCAAAGGGAGAGCTGTGTCATGTTGAAAGCAAAGGGCTAGGTCATTAGGTGGGCAGAATATGATTCTTTTCCACATGCTTTCCTTCTGAGTGAACAACAGGGGTAAGTCAGCATTAAAATCCTGAAACTCTTTGGCTGTTGCATCTGAGGTCTATATTGTGCACCGCCCTGGTCGGTAGGTGACCTTGGTAAAAAGTGACATGAATGAAAGGTGTCCTATTCAAATTCTGTTGGGAATGAATGCCCGTGAGTCAAGCTCAGCTGTGCAGGTCATGCTCTCTGTTGACTGTCAGAAGGGGAAGGATTCAGAAAGGCAAAAACTTCAAAACTGATGATTGCTAGTAGGATAATATCCAATTTTCTTTTATGTTAGCAGATTGCTGTTGATCTGCCTCATCCTTTTAATAGAGGCAGGAGCTGGATCAATAAAACAGATTTGACCTCAGTGGCTTCCAGGGCTGGTGAAAGGTCTGGTTTCTTTTTATGAAAAAAGTTTCCTGTGAGATCTGGTCAAGATGAAGGCCCCATCTAGCAGCATGTTATGATCATTTGAGTACAACTCTAGTCTATTTCTGAAGATTATTTTCTAGATTTTCCCTATAGGATCCCTTTAGTCCATGAGCCCGGAGGGATTGGATACAGTCCAAAGCATTACTTGTGATGATCAGGTTTTTCATCATTCATCTCTTTGTGTTGTACAACGAGCATGTGAAATGGACTTGAAGGATATTTGGTCTCCCAGCAAGGAACGGCTCTGTCCCAAACACCACAACAGTAGATTTCAACCTAACTTCTGTTACTGTGAAAAAGGCTGATCAGTGCCTTCCAGGCTGGGGACTCCCTAGCACAGGGACTCTTGTGTGCCTCTCTGCATTTAAAATAACAACTTTCCCAACTCCTTTTCTTCACATTGGCTGAATAATGAAGGCTTGTTCAACTACAGTGGTTTGAACAGAGTGGTTTCTCAAAGAATCCAAGAAAGCATTAAAGCCTATAGGCTTAAATTGCAGTCTAGGACAGGAGTTAAGTGCTGAAGTTCCATCTGCAACACCTGAGAGGACGGAATAATCCCAGGAGAACATAGGTGCAAAGCAATTCATATAATAGCATGGCTGAATCACAACTTGGGAAAGACACCCTCAAAGGTAAACAGTGAATGCCTAACACACACTGTGTGATTTAGTGTGAAAAATATCATCTACCATGAACAGCAGCCAAGGCAGGAGGAAGAGATCAAGGATCTAGAATTGTTCAGGCTTGTCTGTAGGAAGGTGGAAACCTGAAAAGCCTGTTGAAATGGGCATGCCAGTCTGTCTCCCCTTCTCCCTCTCTTAACGTATCTGCAGGAGAAAGGTCTCATCTGTCAGATTATGGATAAATGGGTATGGAATGCTGCTGGACCTCTTCCCGGCTTTCCAGGACAAAAGGGGAAAATCTGGGATATCCCACTTGCTGCACACAAATTTACCTGAATCTATACTCTGAAAGGCTGTAGACCTGATGCTTGTCTGAGAGGAACTAGGCAGTGTCCTGAAAGTGCTGAAAAAAGAAGAGCTAGAACTTGGTCATTATTATTTTCCCTTCATTGCAATTTGCAGCTTTCTAAAGGACTGCTTTTTTAGATTAACAGAAACTTAACCAAAACTGATGAGTTTGTTACTCTTATTCAAAACAGGGAGTGTGGCAAGTGCTGGGAGCAGTAACTTGCTGGGCTCTGCAGTGTTGGCTGTGGACAGCAGAGTGCACTGCTCATACAGCAGAGGAAGGCAGCACCCAGGTGGCTACTGGGGGGGTCTTGGGGTCCCACCCCCTCCCATTCCTTTTTACAAATCTTACTCCTTTGGCAGATACGGCTTTAAGACAGCATTTATTCAGCAATCATCTCAGGCATGACTGCAGCATTTGGTATGCACTAACCAGGCAGCCTGGGAAGCTGGGCAAACCCCGTGGAGAATGCATACATGTACTCTGCAAACCCACAGATACTGCACATGTGTGTGCTATTAGCAGGCATCAGCATCAGTGCACTTGCCTCCTTTTCACTGGTGTTGAACATCTACACATGCTGCAGCCACGCCTGCAGTTACAGTTTAGGCACATCCTGAGAGTGATTACAGGTGGTCATGGGCAGGTTTGTACTTGATGTCTAAAATAATAGACATCTGTGCCTTTCTTTGTGCACAGAAAACAAAATACCAGGTAGTTGTCCTTTTTGCTCGTATTAGAACATCCATCTACTCTCATATTGTAGAGGTAGCCTTTTCCATATGGGGGCAGGTGAGAGGAAATAGAGGAACAGGTTTCCAAGACTCTCAGGTCAATGTAATGATATACACAAAAATCTGCATTAATGGGAAAAAGAAGTATGCCATTATGTTTCTTGTGGAAGAGGCCCTTGGCAGCAGATTGCTTGGCTCTTTGAAGCCAGTGTTGGTACTCCAGATGGTTGCTGTTGCACATTAGCAAGATGTTCTGTGCTTACAGTCCTCTGATGTATTTGAATTTGACTTTTCAGATTTGCACTTTACATTCAGATGGAAGGATTGGCAGTCACTTTATTAAATATTACAAAAAGCAGCTGTAATCAGGGCTAGAATAATTTTATTGATCTGCAAGTCCACATTTCAACAGCTGGAAGAAACGAGAGGTGTTATTTTGCAGCCTTGGGTCATTTTCTTATGAGTTTTATTCTGTAGCCACTGCAGAGAGGCAGCAGGTTACAAGATTTACTGATGTTCTTAGCAGACCTTAGCACTTTCCAGTGCTGTCCCACAATCGGGACTTGTCACTGCAATCAAAATAGTTCAGGCGGTCCCTGGAAGAGGTAGCTCCTGTGTCCAGTGGCAATGTTTGAAAGCAGCCAGCACAGCAGAGCCTTTGGGTGCTGTTGAAGAGACACACACAGGCTGAGGTGAAGAGTGATGCTGGAGTGTGCAGCTGAACAACTCTGATTCTCCAAGGGCAGACAAAGCTATGGTGTGAACCCTAACTTGTCTGGAGGATTTGGGCTGCTCAGAAGAATTTGGATTATGACAGTGACTTAGTGGTTGTTTCTAAAATTTTGGATCCATTTTTTCTCAGGCTGGGGGCAGTCCCATTGAAAACCTGTTGAAATAATACCTGGCTCCAAAAGTGCCTGCTGTGGTCCAACTCCAACATGCCCTGCTCTGCTGCTGGCATCTGCTCCAGAGCCACACCACCTGTGTTTGGCTTGGCAGGTAGCTCTCCTGCTTTCCTCTCTTACAGGCTCAAGCTTAGACCTGGAGACTGCAAACTGTGCCCATTGCCTAGTTCTTGTCCCAGATATTTTATTTCTGAGGTATTGAAGGACAGGCTATGCATCGCTTGTGTCGCAAAGCATGATGACATCTCTAGGTGAGTAGACAGGGCCTGGTGTTCTTACCAAATGCAGTTTACATGTGTCATCTTAGATCTGGAGCAGCAATCCATATTGGTCCCACAAGAACATAGCCCTGGAGACTGGTTGAATGGTGATCTGGAAAGGATGAGAATGATATACAGTGTATTTGTGTAGTTTTAAAGGAACATATATATGCTACACATTATGAGCTCGTGAATTAAAGTATGAACTAAAGGTAATGTCAGTGTTCACAGTTCATGTCTGAGGCATTTCAGATGCCAAAGTCAGAGCTTCTAAATCTCTGAAAAACATCAGGACAGGGGTGCATGACAATGGCTTTTTCTCCTGCACACCTACCCTTCCTCTCCCTGCTTGAGTTGCACTGTCCTTGGCAGGTGCTGCCAGGTGGTATGTTGGTAGGAGAGCACGCTGCTACCAAACAGTGCACGTACACCTGAGAAGAAGAAAAAGTGCCACTTAGTGCATACCAAATCCCATTTTGCAAAGCATTGTTTGCCTTTTGCTCTCCTTTTGCAGAAACTACAGCTGATTAGACTTAGTCTTCTGTGAACGCTTCCATGTGGTACCTTCTAGCTGAACCTGACTTGAATTTTAAATTTGCTTCAAAGAAGCCCTCAGGAAGTTTGGTAACTGAGAGGCTGAGACAGGAGAAGTTAAAATGTCATGTGCTGCAGTGTATCAAAGCTAGACAGAAACTCAATCTGGTGCTAGATGCAGCTGCACACTTAAGAAGCAGCACAAGCCAGAATTGCATCATGTTCATTTCTAGCAAGCTGAACTGCTTATGAAAGGCTGAGTCAAAAAATGATGTAGTTAAAGCTGCCCAGGCAGGAGTACTGCCACGGTTGGCATCAACACATGTAGTCAGGACATGCAGTCCACTCAGCTGGGTACACTAGGAGCAAAGTACCCTCAGGTGACTGAGCTGGGCTTTTCTTTGTTCTACTTAGTCCTATTAGAGGAGAACAGAATCTCAAAATTAAGACCAAACCCACATGCCTCTGCTTCCCTACCCATTGGGCTGGGACAGGTGGGAGACAACAGAGATGAACTTCATGTGGATATTAGGGCATATAAATTGTCTTTTCTGCTCTAGACATTTTGAGCTGAAGTGCTATGAATCTAATCCTACACAAAGCCAGAAACACTGTATAGAAGTCATATTTACACACCAAATTTTTTTGTTTACTCCAGCCAGTCCAATCTTAAGTCAACTGTGTTGCAGAGATTTGAGAACTAAATTAAAGCTGGGCACCAGTCAGGCTAGTTGAGTTGAATGCTGACTAGATCTTTAATCTGTGAGGTGTTTAAATCAACTATTTTTTTAAGCATAGACTCATAAAATATCTCAGGTTAGAAGGGACCCATAAGGATCATCAAATCCATCTCCCTGCTCCTGGCAGAAGTACCTAAAACTAAACCATATGACTGAGAGCATTGTCCAGATGTTTCAAGGATAGGGTCCATGGGTAGGAGGTGAGCCTTTCCTTTGATCTTACCTGTTCCAGTCGCTTTGCCAGGGTCCTTACTGCCAGCCTTTTAAAGTGAGAAGGGTGCCTGACCCTGAGGCCAACAGGTACTGGGCAGAACTCTGCAGCATACTCACTGCCATTAATCTCACACCTAATTGAGGGAAAAGAGCAACAGATCTAGAAGAAATTAGGGTTCTGCTGATGGGCACATTTGTCATTTAATATTACTTGCCCATCCACAGTGATGTTCCATCTTGGGGTGCTGTTGAAGTCCAGAGATCTGGTTACCCAGCAGTTTTCCAGGTATAGCTCAATATTGGGGCTCTCATCTTTCAGCTCCACCTCAAGAAACACAGGCTTCGCTGATTGCTTGAGTATGGCCATGTTGGGCTCATAGAATTCCATGAAAGATTCATCTCAAGAAAACATCAGGGGATTTTGGTTTTTAATTTTATTTAAAATAAAATATTTCTGAAAATTTTCTGATTTTCGTAGGAGGAGATTTACCTTTGGACACTCTGGAAACTACATTCAGAGCTTGTCTTACCCTTCTGTGTGCTGCAGAAAAGGAAATGTTAGTGTGGTTCTTTAGTAGACAGTAGGGCATGTCTGAACAAGGGAACTTATGACTGAAAGAATCAGAGAGGTTTAAAAATGGAGGAAGAGAATTGCCCACCTGCAGTATTTGATCTTGGTACTGTTGTACCAGAGCCAAAGGGAGGTGATGTGGCTGAATCACTAATGAAGGCCCCTAGCACAAGGGTCTCTTTTGCTTGGTAGTAGCACAAAACTGTTAGTCTAGAATAGGAGAAAGGGTAATTATTGTGTTCACATGTACTTTCCAGAAGCTGTACCAAAGTGAGCAGTGTAAGTCAGCAGCAGCTCCTACCTGTAGTCTGGATCTCTTGTGATGGTCGGCATGCTGTGTCCTGGGAGAGTCTCTTTCTCATAAGAGATTTCATTTTCATAAATAATGTGATCACCTTCAAACTGTGCATATGGGAAGCTCATTAAAAATTGAATCTTCTCAGCATCTGGGATAGGGGAACAAAAGAGAAAAAGCAGAAGATACAGAGTCTTCCAGCAGGTGTATCTGCTCCAGCCATGGGCTTACCCTTACAGAAGTGCCACAGGTAGTGACATGAAACTTGAAGAAGGCATGTGCTTCATTATACTCTCTAGGCTTGCAAGAGCTGTCCCTTAGTTTGGTTTTACTCATGTCAATGGCAGGAACTGTCTTCATTTGGGCAGATATCATTACAGTACCGTCTGGGTGGCATACTGAGAAAGAGAGTTGGTTATGAACTCTAGGAAAGAATCACACATTTTTTATTGATTGATCAGTTGCATAACTTACTTATAAATTCTGAAGAATTAAAACTGCAGCTAATGGAGAATATCTGTAAAGTCTCCATAGTTCTCACTTTCCTAAGGACAACATCAAACCTTGCTTTGATTTTCTGAAAGGACACTTCCTGTGAAAGAAGAGATGGAAGAGATCTCCTGTTAAAGTATGTTATCCATGTGTACAAAGTTCTGCTCTTTAGTTTGTGCCTCTTGAGTACTAACAAGTCACAAGAGTTAAGTCAGTTTGAAAACTTAAGCCTGATGCAATGTGGGGGCAGAAGTTTTCTTGTATGAATTTGTAAGTCACTGTCACAGACATGATTTTTGGCCGATTAATCTAAAATAGTTCAGATGTTTATTACATCATCAATTTTTGCCTACCATGTCTTAACATTTCTACAAAATGTTCCTTTAAAAGAGCTTCTTTCATAAAACCTATATTGAAATATTATTTCTGGCTCCGTACAGATAGGACATTTTGTCACATCTTACTGAAAGTACTAGGGAGCTTGTTTTTGAAGACTTGATGCATATCTGTTATAGACAAGTGAGCACTGCAAATTGCATCATACATGGCATTACCAGAAGGGTCCATGTCCAGTGGCTCTCGTCCTACTGGCTTGGAGTCCTTCCCTCTGGGGGTTTTCCAACATGTGTAATGCCACAGCGCTACCAACTGTGACTGTAGGATTCTGTATGAGCAAATGGTCCTACATGCTTCAAAGAAGGCACTGCTAAACAGTTCTTGTACCTCATAGATAACTCCCACAGCAAACAGAGGTATTTGCAAGATCAGGTGTGTAGAATTGATGGCTGCAAAGTACCCATTGGTGAGTGCAATCTGCCGGTTCAGGAGCGTGTTACCAAGATACAAGTCCCAATACTGGTGCAGGCCAAAAGTAGGGAGGGTTAGATACAGGTTTTCTTCATCACAGTAACCAACTGCTTCTGGTAGTTCTATGGGAAGAAGGTGGGATGAGTAGTTAGCAAGAAAGGAAGGTTTGTGCAATATTTTTTGGCCCAGGCAGGGATTTCTATCGAGGGTGAAAACCCCAGCAGCCTGTTATGTCCATGCTGGCATTGTCACCAGGGCCTTGGCTGGGTTGTGAATGAAGTAGTTCATATTTGGTGAGGTGGGGAATCCTCATGCTTTACCAGTGGCGTTTCAGCTTGCTTCCAGAACTACTCCCTGTTTCAGTAAGGCAAGCAGAACTATGCTTGTCAATCTATTTTTTGATCAGCCTTCTTTGAGTTGAACCAAGAGTTATTTCAAAGAGAAAAAAGAACAGTGAAATGACTGCCACATTTGTGGCATCCAAAAATCTAATAAAATCTGATAAAATACTAATCAGACATCCTGACTGTTTCAGTAACCTGCTAAGTATAGCTCTTAGTGGATAATTTCTCCTTACAAAAATGCTGTCTTTGGAGATCACAGCAATTTATTTTGAGTCAGTTAAGTTCTGCCTGGATGTAGAGGCAGGATTGTGTGTTGAGGACAAACTGAAACTTGTAGCAATGTCTGAAGGTTTTGCCAGTGGATGTATGTTCAAGTTCTGAGGCCTCTTGTTCCCTGAGTTTGCAAGCCAACTTCTTCTACACACTTGTTTTATTGCTCTCAGTGTCTCAAGGGCAGACTGTCTTGCCAGGATGCAGAAGAGCTGCCATCAGCAAAGCAGCAAATTGGCTGTTACCAACAATGAGCTATCGAAGGGTGGGGTTTTCCCCAAAGCTCTCATCCTCACTCTAGCGCTGTTCTTGCTGAATTCAATGAAAGCCTGATCCATGCTGTTGATGCAAACAAGTTAATATCAGGGGAAAGCTTACCAATATCAGCAATCACACACTCCACCTCTGCCGAATGATAATAGAGTGTCATCTCTGGCCCCATGCTAAGAGTGTAGTTAATCAGGAGGGTGTATTTTGTTTCATTTCTGTTCACATACTGAAAGAGAGGGAAGTGTAAGGCTGCAGCAGCAATGGCTTCCAGCACAGACAGGCGTGTATATCCTGAGCAACACTAAATAATTATTCCAACACTCTCCTCTCCCCTGAAAATATCTCAGTCTCCAAAAACATTGCTTCAACTGGCCTAAAACTATTCAGAAATCTGGCCTGGATTCAACAGCTCTTTCAGCCAAACATAAATGTGGAGCATGCCGTGCCTGTTAAGAAAATGGAGACACAAGTGAACACAGTGGTAGTTCCTCTGTAGCCCACTGGTGAAAGAGCTTGCAGAGGGAGAAGTGGGTTGAAATCCTTATTCTTCTTTACTCAGAGTGAGGGCTGAACCCAGGAGAGTAACTAACTGGTTAAACAGAAGGTGTGAGGAGATGCTATGAGAGATCCCGCTCAATATCCTCTTTATCTTCACTAAAAGTCCTCCCAAAGCAAAACCTGGTGTTCAACTTGAAAGAAATACTTCTGAACTTTTTTGGCTGGCTTTGATCCTTAATGCAATTTAAGTGTGGTTTGACTGCAGTCTGAAAACTATTTGCACAAGTACTGATCCTGTGCTTTCACAATGTTGTTCCTTGTAACAGAAAATAGCATCATATCTCTACGTGGTTTGGTTGGAACAGTGGTGGAGGACTTGCAGTTATGCATCATCCCACTGAAATGAGAGGCTGGTATCCCATGGTGAGTTTATACTTTTTACAAATATTTAGATTACAAATGGTCTGAAGCTTAACAAAATTACATTTAGAATACCCTGAGCCTGCCTGCACATGCTTGCACGGGACATGGCCTGTGCCAGTGGTCAAATGGCTGTGCACAAACATAGGTTCAGGAGTTACTGGCTATTGGGAACTTGTGTTTGCAGTATTGCAATAATTGATTTATTTTTCCAAGACACTCCTGTTTCAAGGGACACATCTAATACTGATTTGACAAGCCTCTTCCTGTTGTGTGTGCACTCGGACATTAGCCATGCTGACAGGAGCTAAAAGAAAGTGATAATTCATCCCATCTAATTACACTTGATACTGTGTGTCTTCTAGAGACCTACAGAGAACAAAGTGGAGAGATACAAGCCTCTAATCTTCAACTCAGCTGATGAACTGACTTGCTGTATCTTACCTCTTTTAGAACATATGGATCATCAAAAGAGACTTCCAGGATAAACCCTTTTGTTCTATTAGAAAAGAGAGTTTCATAAACCTTGAGCCCGTGGTACTGTGCTTCCCTCGGGGTAAATGGCACATTTCCTATTGCAATTGCCACCAGGGAGACATCAGGAAGAAAGTGTCCAAATGCAACATTAAAAAGCCGTTCCTCTGGCACAGTATCTGCAGGGAGAGAACATCAAATTACTGCTGATGTGGATCAAGTAACGAAGACGGTTGGGGTGGCCTCCCATTCAAATTCCAGGAAACTTAGCCAACAGCCATCTCTTTAATGGCTCTGATTAATGAGTGTTTGTATTCTAGTCAGATCTGAAATACTCTGAGTACATGAGAATTGCTTCAAGCTGCAGGAGATTAACAACAAATACATACAACTTTATAGAAAGTGGGTTCAGTGACTTTCTAGAGGTGCACTATGATGTACAATGACTTTTGTATGAAGAAATCTAGAATCCAATTCAGCCACATAAAATGTGGAAAAAGCATCATAATGTATGCTAAGAGGCTCCTTTTTCTTTCCACATCACTTTTCCAGACAGCTCCAAATAGGTTTAGTACCTTAATGCGTTGGAAAATATAATTTAAAAACCATGACTGCAGTACTGGATGGCACAAGGATTTCAGTGTACTAGCAAGGTAACAAATGCAGACAATTTGGGGGAGAAAATGCCATCAACTGTTCTCAGGCAGTTCTTCTCCCCAGCATGCTAAGTGCACATCACTACATCTTTATTCAAGGGTCCTAGTGCTCACAGGAAAAATCTGGATGTTAATCCAAAAGAAGTGTTTGCATTTTAATCAACAACTTAGAAGTTAAGGCTAAAGCTTTGTGGTTTTGTTTTATATATATATACAAATACTTGAATCTTGACTTCAGCTAGTGAATGTAGGGATGTGCAGAGGGCAGCTGGAACAATGTATAACACAGCAAAAGATTGGTAAAAGATAATGAGAGGAATGACTTACTGTTGATAACAGTTGGTATTTGTGGCATGAAAGGTGTAGTGATGGATTTGATGACTGTATACTTTGTGGTTTGCCAACCTGCATCTGTCCATGTGTGCTCCAAAAACAAGTGAATACTGTAAATGACTCCATAGACACCATCGGATATGGAACTCTAGGAAGTAAAATGTGTGATTAAGTCTTAATTCTCAATGGGTCAATAAATGGATGACTGAATATGGTTAAAATTCTTACAGTGGAAAGAGAAAATGATATCCTAGTACAGTTTAGGATGGATTTCGCCTAGGGGAGCTTGTTTGTTTGTTAGCTTGGGCCATTTGTCTGGTCTATGTGTGGCTCAGATATGGCTGAGATTCCCAATAAGGAAGTGTCAGCTTTGTGGGGGTGTCCTCATTAAGTTTAGCATGTCACCACATTTGTTTTTTGGGCTTTTTTTTTTTTTTACAGTCCCTGGATTCTCTGTCCTGTCTCCCATTCTGTTCCAGTTCACTCTGAAAGTTTTTCAGTGCTTCCAGTAGTTCTTAGCCTGTCTGGTATTACAATAGCAACACCACACAGTGGTGAAAGGATCCACCAATACACAAAAAAGTGAACTTCTGAAGAGGGTGAGTCAAAATCACACCAATGTCATCATCACAAATGGAACTGATAAAGAGACTTGTATGAATATTGCCAGCTCTTTTCTAGGTATTCAAGGTAATGTTGGATGGATTTTTGAGCAGCCTGATCTAGTGAATGTTGTTTTAACCCTTGGCAGGGGAGTCTTGACGAGATGATCTTTAAAGGTGCATCCCAACCCAAACCTTTCTATTCTGTTCTACTGAACATTTTTTTTTACATTGTCTCTGTATCTGTAAATTATAAATTGATGAGAAATAAACTGTGTTCAAAGCAGGTGGCTGCACCCCAAATGCATGTGGAGAACCTGTCCCATGCTAACTTATGTTATCTCATGGAAATTTGCTGGGAAATTACTCCTTGAGCCAGGCCAGAAGTTTACGAGGACTAGTTTCACAATTTAACGACATAAGCAATTAAATTCCAGTGTCCAGGAATCCCTTCACTCTTAATTTATTATTATGTCTCATTGCTTATTACCAAAAGGCAGTCACTTGCTTCTATCATGTTTTGTAATTATGAATTATTGGTTTCTGAGTAAGTGCTTTCAAAATACAGGGAAGGAGCGTCTAGGTCTTCAAATATTTATTGTATCTACATATATTAAGCAGTAATTAATCAGTATTTTGAATGACCATGATTTAGAAACATCTTCCATTGTACAGGTCCTCAAATATGTTCATGTGTGACAGGTTCATACTAACCTTTAGCTTGCCACCTTCTGCTCCAATAGGGATAGTTATTCTGATGTGTGTCTCATTGTGCTCCAGTAAGTAGTTCTTCTCCTCTGGATTTACTATGACTTGATCATCGATCCCCATTACAATGTTTTTAGACAGAAAGGTGGATTCTTGAACCACTAATGTGGGGATAACGCTTGGTACAGTCCATGTTAGTGTAGTATTGGTGAAGCTGATGCCATCTGTTGAATCAGACAGACGGTCCCATGGGACGTGTAGTTGGAGTTACCAGAGCCATCCTTTTGCAACAGTTGCCTTTTCCTGACTCCTTTTCTCCAGGATATCTGTACAGCTTTCACTGTTGCAACACCTTGTATGATATTAGCCAACTGATGGCTATTTTGTCACAGAGACCCTGGCACTCAAAAGCAGACTTGAATCACCAGTTTCAAGTGAATCATTAATTTATTCAGAAGAACCAGCAGTCATGCTGCCAGCTACCTGCTCTTTCTGGTCCCAGGACTTACTGGCAAAATGAATAAGGCACAGAGCAAACTCTTTGGACCTTCTTGAAATATTGGCTTCAAGGTCATGACAACTTAAAACCTCCTGCTTTCTCATCACTTGTTCACACTAACACTCTTCTATGAGAGCCAGAACGTAGAGCCACCACTTCTCTGCAGAAAGGTGGGGTAGTTCTGCCTCTTCAGAGACAAGGACTAGGTGAGTCCCACAGATGCAGAGCTGCACGCCCTGCAGGGAGTGGTACAAAAGAGGAGAGCCAAGACTAGGGGATTAGCCCAGGGGAAGCTCCCTGGCTCTTCTATAGCAGTTCTACTTGTCTCCAGTTCCCTGCATCTAACATGGGGTTTTGAGAAACCAGAGACAAGGCACAACACTGCACTGGGAACACAAGTACTGTACTGTCGCAACAAGGAAACATGTTTGTCTGAAACTAAAGCCACAGACTCTTAGCTCATCTTGCTCTGAGGGCAGCTTGAAAACTCCTTCTCTTAGAGTAGGTCACAGTGAAATAGGAATACTGTGTTTTCTACTGGCTTCTTAGGTGGCTATTTTTAGCGACGAAGGAAAAAATCCTTACCAACAGGACAGGAGACAGTTGTGTCAATTAGCAAAAGCAGCCACCGCTGCCTGTACATGGAAGTGGAAGTGACCATGTTCATATTTACACCACTGACCTGTTGGGATGCAGGCAGGAGAAGAGAGCTGATGTTCTAGAGATGCAGTGGAAGGAGCAGAGCTTTGTGTCTGATTGGGAGCAGGAACTCACCATGCCTATGTCAGACTCGTTGCTGTGGTAGGGTGCACGCAGGAACACTCGGGACAGTGTGTTATTGAAGCTGTAGCCTAGTTTCACTGCATCACTTACTGTTATTCTCTTTCTCCCTGATGGAGAAACAAACATCAACTGCCATTGCTGGTATGCCACATTTTGAGTCTGCAAGAGAGATGAGCTGCATCAGGTCTAGGTCTACCAAAGAATCTTAAAAACTTTGATATTGTAGCACCTAGTTTCTTGTTAGAAGCTGGAGTAACTGGAGTGATACCGGACACTACTAGTTCATCACAGTCAAGAAATAACTGTTAAATATAAAGATAAGGAATTCTAGAGCTCTTTAAGGCATCCTTAGAGTTATAACTGGAAGAAACTTACACTGGTGGCCTTGAACAACTCCACTTTGAACAAAATACCTATGCTGTTAAGAAACTGATTGTCTTAATTTCTGTTGGTTGCTGGATCTGTCCAGAGGCCAAATGACAGACTACTTTTTATAGTATGTAGCCATACTGTGCCAAAGATAAGATGAGAGGAATGCCTGTACTAGCCTAGAACAGAATCCCCTGAAATAATAGTCTTATGGAAGCACAGTCAAAAGGAAAATGGGCATAAAGAGCAAGTTAGACATGAGAAAAATAGGACAAGCATATATGTTTCACAGAATCACACCATTAAGGTTAAGGTTTGAAGGAATCACTGCAGGTCATCTAGTTCAAGCTCCCTGCTTGAGCAGGGTTCCCTAAAGCATATTACTCAGGATAGTGTCCAGGAGGCTTTTGAGTAATTCTAGAGAAGGAGACTCACAACCTCTCTAGTGAATGTGTTCCAGTGCATGGTCACCCTCACAGTAAAGAAGTTCTTCCTCATACTCTGGTGGAACTTCCAGTGGATCAGTTTCTGACCATTGCCTTGTGTCCTATTGACTGGAATGACTAAGAAGACCCTGGCTCCATATTCTTGATACCCTCCCTTCAGATACTTACAGACATTGATAACATCCTCTTAGTCTTCTCTAGGTTGAACAGGCCCAGCTCCCTGAGCCTTTTCTCATAAGAGAGATGCTCCAGTCATCATTTCCCCATAATTCTTTCCATCCTCAAATAATTTTAACCTCAGGGACTCCTGAGCTATCTGTAGCTTTTTTTATTTTGTATGTCTTACTGTATTTCTCTTCAGTCAATTTTTCCAGGCTGTCATTGAGATCTAATAAGCTTTTAACAGCCACATCTTTTGGTGATGAGTTTGACAGATTCACAACCCATTGTGTGAAGTACCACCTACCTTTGTTTGTCTTGAACTCAGTTTCCACTAATGGAACAAACATATGGCTCTATTCTCCCACCTAAATGTCTTTTTGCAGTCTAGAGGTCTAAAAATACTTGAGAGGTTTTTCAGTACTTGATGGCAACTTTGTCATCTCCTTTATTTTTTTTTTTATTGGTGAGAGAGATGGAGCTATGCCCCAAAGATGACTCATAAGACTAGAGAGAAGAGGCAGGGTAGGAACTGTTAGAAAAGATTCCCCTTCATACCTCTGGCAGTGCTGACATCCATGCTACAGTGTAGTCATTTGAAACTGCTGGGACATCAGTCTTCACTGACACCTGGGGACAGAGAGATTTTTCAGGAGCAAACAGGTCTTCAGCATTATTACAGGCATGGGGAACAGAGAGACAGAGCAGTCAGATTTGTTCTCTAAAATCTGATTTGCATTCTCTGGAGGTAACTAAGATGTCTCCATAGAGGTTCTTGTTGGCAGTAATTTCTGTGGCCTTACAATCAATGTTAAAATCATGGGTTTTATGGTGATGCATGTACAGTAGAGGGAATACTTTATGTATAACCAGGTAAACAAAAAGTTCTGCTTCATATCTAGTAAGCTGTAAAGTAGCTTCCAGTCTGGAGACTTTCAGGGACATCTGGGTCCCTCCACTGGTGGTACAGGGAAGCAGGGTATTTGCTTTAGCACCACTGGTTCCCTCTTCCCATGCAGGTTGAACACCTGAAAATGCAGGATCCCCAGTATCTAAGGCAGATACTGTGGTGTAAATCTTGCCAGAATGTGCTGCTGAGTGAGGTGAGGAAAGAGGACAGTCAGAGGACACTGTGCTGAGAACCAGTGTTTGCCTCAGACACCTGTACCATGGTTTAAGTGTGTTGCAACATCCAAATGTGGCTTCACAGCCTCAAATTCTAACAGGATAAATATGCTTTCTTTGTCCTGCCTATAGCAGGTATGTACAGAAAGAAGTGAAGTTTGGTTGGCTTACAGCCTTTTTTCTATGCTGGTGTGTATGTGGTGGCAGCAGGTGGACAGCCCAATCGTACCATCCAGGGGGAGGTAGCTTCTGTCTCACAGGGATGTTCTGTAAGTTGTGTGACACAGCAGAGGTGCAGCTCTGCAAACTCTAGGTTTTATTATTTCAGACATAAGAATGACATCCTCACAGGTATGTATGTATGGCTTGGCTTCGCGAATGAAGATTTGGGAAGGGCTCTACCCATGTGGGTGTGTCCTTCGAGCCTGTGCAGTGGATCTTTTTAGGTGAGGCACATCATGCACGAAACTGATTCCACCCTTTAAGTCCTAAGGTGCATCTGCCATGGCCAAGTGAGCTTGAACAGCGACAGTGAAGTCCTCAGGACTAGAACCTACAGCACCTGGTATTCCCAGGAGGTATCCCATCCAAGTACTAACGGGGCCTGACCCTGCTTAGCTTCCAAGATCTGATGGGATCAGATGTCAGGGAGGCATTTGACTCACAGGTGCTGCAGCATTTCATAACATAAAGGTACCTGCGTGAACTAAAGTGCTTGTTCTGCCTGGCTGTTGATTTGCTTGCAGAAACTTGGCTTACATCATCTGTACAGCTAACTGAATTTCATTGAATTTCATATCTATGGCATGTAAATGTGTTACTAATAAGCATCTACAGTTACACACCCTGCTAAATACCATCAGGTTGCTATTACACCTGGCACATTGTGTACAATCAACTTCTGACAGAAGTTTGTGGAGGTTGTTGTGCCTGGCAGGGAGCTTCAGTGAGAAAGTTTTTACCTCCATGTAGTTTTCTTCGCACACAATTTCTCTTGAAGCCCAGGAAGGGTAGGAGCAGTACATAGGGTAGGTGTAGGTCATGGCTGCCCTCATGCTTGAAAATGAGGAGACCTTGATGTTCACAGTCAGTGAAAACAGCTCATCCTCCTGTGAAGAAAAACTGGCAATTCAGTAGATACTGTGGAAGGTCCCAGGAATGGCTGCATGGGACCATCCAGCCTAGTGTCCTGTTTCTGAGGCTGTTTTGTAATGATGAGAAAAGGTTCAGAGCTGCAGTGGCAGTTTCTTCAACATACCACCCTGTCTGAAGTGGTTTGTGTGCAAGGGCTTTCTCATTGCCTCAGCATTCACAGCCTTTGTTGGATCACATCTCAGCACTATTCTTGACACACTATAAAGGAGCAGCTGGTCAAGAGAAGATCTGACCTATCTTACCCTGTGATGTACGTTTCTCCCATTTGTGACCCATGTGCCTTCCCATGGAGAGAAAGTACCAGATCTTTTGTTTTGAGGTAGGTAGTTCATATCTATCTTAAAAATGCCATTTAAAGTCTGTCTTGACCAGCTCCATTAAGAACCTCTTTCAGTTCTTCAGTTATCCAGGAGCAACATACAAAGCCATGGACCATGATTCTATCTGACATAGATGTTTATTTTTCTACAGAAAGAGGCAAAACCTTTCCAGAGAAATTTCCAGGCTGGAAATCCAGCTCATTGCACACTACACTGCACACCCCCTGTCCTTGTTAGCGTAACCTCTGCCCATAAAGTTTTACCATATTTTTTCTGTGGGGCTTCCAGGACCAACCAGACTAAACATGGACAAGCAATGAAGTTTCTAGTCTGATATATTCTGTTTCTGGGTACATTTCATCTCAACTAATATTTAGAAATTAGGAGTCCAGGCTACACTTTTACATTTATTTTTGGAAGGGGTGAATCACCTTCCAGAGATGCCTACTTCTCCCCACTATTGTGGAAGCCTAAACAACTAGTTTAGACCAGACATTATCTTTTAGATGGCTAAAGTTACGTGAGACAAATCTGGCTCTAATAGACGTGTGTGATCTACGTTCCTAGGCATGTGTTAACAGGCACATCACCACACAAATTAAGCCAGGAAACAATCTGCCAGAATCACACTGAAAATTTTGCTTTTTCAAGCAGATGCCTACTTCTTTCCAGAGAGACTTTCAAGAAACTCTCTGGCAAATCAGCAGCTACAACGACATGCTTGAGAACTGGCAGCTAGACAGCAACATTAGGCTAAATGTCATTCCATGGAGAGAGGGAATCCCATGTCAGTCACGCTGAACAAACCTCATAGCCATTGCCTATTCGTTTCTACATGCTACCAACACTGATTCCTTGAATTCACTATTCTCAGCATATGCCATTAGAATACCATATAATATCCCAATCTTGTCTTTTTGGAGAGGATGTGCAGTCTGAGCTGTTTTCAAGCCCATGTCTGGGTCATACCTCGTTGGCCACATGACAGCCGAGCACCGACGCGCGGAAGACGGGGTTGCCCCACACGTCTTCTGACAGCACATAGCCACAGCGAGATGCCAGTTTCTCATCTAGCAGAATGGGGCCAGTGTAGGGATCTACAGGAAAAAGGTATGATATGTGGGATGCAAAGCTCAGAGCAAATGGGCAAGTAGTGAGGCAAAGTGGTGCCGAGGCCCTCTCACGCAGCTCTTCTCTGAAGAGATCCATCTGTTTTGGATGCTCTCCAGTGATTTGTGCTGTTAAGGAGCTGGTAAAACTGTGCTGTCATTTGTAAGAGTGCATGAAGCAGTCTGGAATGACTCGATATCATTCACATAATGTGCACTTTAATGCCTGCTTCTTTGCATCTGGAAGGTTTTGCCACTGCCACCTTGCAGTACTATTATGGAGAGCTCCTCTGAGGCCTCACCTACATTTCTTGCTCCCTAACTCCTCAGAAAAGAGTTATGGGCTATTAAGGCCATTCATTTCTAAAAATCATCAAGCTGTGATAATCTGCCATGCACTCCAGTCAAAGGATGCAGTCACAGATCTATTTTGGATGGGCATTTTTACATATTGATGACATTTGCTGCTCATCTCTGCATGCTGTGAAACCTATGGGAGAGCCAAGTAAGAGACAGAATGAGGGCTGACTGCATTCAGCTCTTGATGTTGGTAGAGTTAATAACAACATATTTTGTTAATTATCTGCCCTCTGATTAAGGAACTATTTTAGTCTTGGGTTAGACACAAGAATCTGTACAAATAGATAGGGTTTAACTTGCTGTCACTGCAATTTCTAGATTTGTCTGTCATCTTTATATGTAAAAGAGTACTATAACTGGTGTTTGAGTAATTCTATTCTTGCAGCCTGGATAGACTGAGGAGATAAGTGGGAATAACTTTGGAATAAAAAGGAATAGCTTTTATGAAACCAACAGATAGAGCTGGAAGAAACAAACAACACTTTGTGCCTGAAGGCTGGTCTGTTTTTTAGAGTGGTATCAGTTGTTCTCGTAAATGCTATCACTTCTCTCCACACCCTTTCCATACTTGATTTTTTCAGTTCTGCCTCCAAATCAAGTGAAACAAAAACAAAACCCAGAAAAAGTAGAATAATCTCAACAGAAATTAATCTGGTTTGAGGTGAAATCACATACTTTTTACAATCTGATGTGAACATTTTCTGGTTTTCATTTTGGTTCAGTAGATTGTGTTTTCCACAGCAAAATACAAACCTTTTGTTCAGTCTGAATTAGGTTATTTAACTACCATTGTGGTGTTAAATAAAAAGGAAATGAAAAAAAGTCCTTTAATTGCTGCAGCACTCAATCAGCGCTCATTGAGAGTATTTTCTGGGTATTACCCATCCTACATTGCTGTTGTCATTTGTGCCACCCAGGACATATCCAATCTGCAATATCAGCTTTGTTTTTCTTGCTAGACATGTGTAAGAGCTCAGCAGAAGAAAGTATGAAAGCCAAATGTCAGTCCTTCCTCTTCAGCCCATCCTTTCTCCAGTATATTAGTTGTAAGGGGGAAATGGGGTTGTGGCTGTAGATTTATCCCTCTGTAGGGATAATGGCCAAATTGAAGTGTGAGAGGCCAGGTGTAGGTGACAAGGATGTGCTGCAGGTTCCTTGGGGTCAGTTACCATTTATCAATAGGTGGCAGCAGCATCCAGATCACAGACTTGGGTGATTCCCTAGCCTTCATGGTATTTGGGGCAGACACTTGTGACTCACCATAGATTTCCAGCTGGAAGAACTTTCCCTGGAGAAAGAGTTTATTCAGTTTCATCCAAAAAATTCTGGAGCGGCAACTGCTCTCTACAAAACCTGGTGGGAGCACATGTAGAGTAGATGAGTCATTGAGACTGAAGGGAAGAAAAGAGGCACATCCTGTTATGGGCAAAATAACTACATTCTCATCCTTGCCTCTTCCCACTATCATCTTATCATATTTCACCAACCTGGGGGAGCCATCTGCCTCCCTTGTCCCAGCCAGAACAGCAAGAAAAGCAGCCAGATCCTGCAGTATAAGCACATGAACTAACAATGGGATGAACAGAGAAAAAAAAAAGATCAAAATGGAAAATTAAGGAGGTGGTGACCAAAGTCTTGTTACCTGCATAGTGAGTGACCTACAGCCTCCATCTGCCCCCAGAGACCTGCACATGGGCAGCAAAGTCCTTCTCCCTGTGAGGTAAAGTGGACACAGATGTGGAGACAGAGCTTGGTCAGATTAAAGAGGAGAGGTACAGCTTACCTTTTACAGATTGTGCTGTCTTCTCCAAGCCTTTTGTGTGGACCAGGAGAGGCTAGTGGCTTCTGCTGTGGAGGGACACCTGGGCTGAATCCTGCAGTGCCCTCCAACGTTATCTGAGCTTACTCCTGGCAGCCTAATTGCAATGAGTGCAGCAGAGGGTGCTCGAAGCTTTACATCAACCCCAGGGAAGTATTCTCATTCCTCACAAGCCAGTTGCGTGGCTTTGGCTTCAGGTCTTAAGAGCACATGAAACATTTCCCCAGAGGTATTTTAATTGGGGCTACACAGGAAATACATTTTTGTTTCTGTGAAATGTCCCAGTGACCCAGCCATGCCAGAGATAACAGCAGTTCTTTGGCAGCTGCAGGTTTTGCTTTTATGGATCCAGTTAGGTTGCCCTTTGATTTGTTTGATTATCAGAGAGTGTTTTGGTGAAAACATCTTGTTTTCAGAAGTGCTTTGATATCACTGTCAGACTCTGTGCATGTCTGTGAAAGCCAAACATGTTGCCTAGGAAGAGAAAGTCTTAGTTCCTTATGGGAGTTGTACTTCTGGAACTACAAGTGACCCAGGAAGCAGACAGGCTGAGAGGCTTGGTAAGCTGCAAATACAGCTTATGTGACATGGATGGCCCATGATGAGGAGGTTCAGGTTGACATTTTAGTCATTGAAACGTAGGGATCAATCTCCTTGTGGTCCCTATTTCGCTGCATTGTCCAACCATTCTTACCCTATTTTAATTCACAGGCATAAGCACAGTTGAGCTGTACAACTGAGATTGTTTTCACACAACTGTGTGATAAACAAAACCCAGTAGGCACATCCACTCCCAGGACACAATGTAATTGGTGTGATTTCTTCTTCTGGCCCCCTCTCTCAGAGGACCTCTGCAGTAACAGCAGAACCCACCACTGCCCTGCCAGACACACTGACTTAGCACAGCAGGGAATGGTGGCACGTTGTGTGAGTGCTCTGGAGAGGAGCCCCGAGGCTTTAGCAATCTCCTAATTAATGTCCTTTGGCCACAAGAGCTTTTCTCATTCAGTGGGAACCGAAGTCCAACTTCTGCAACAACTTCTCATGAGCCCACGCAGGACTCGCTGCATGATCCTGGCCTGCATTAACTCTGCGTCCCTGGGCTCAGAGTGACTCTTCATTGAATCCAGCTGGGGCTGGAATTCAGCTGGAAATGGCGGTACTCAGATACCACAGTGATGAGTGTGGTGTAACACTGAGATTTTGAATTTTGAGTGAAAACTTCAGTATATTTGGATAGCAAACAGTTCCAAATTTGATAAGCCACTTCCAAGAGCCATGTAGCATCTCCCAGAGATACTGAGAATCAAGGTCTGAGGGAGCCATGTTTGAGAGAGCATGATTGCAGTTTATTAAATAACAGTCAACTGCCAGGGCAGGTACACAACTGCAATTATTTGCCAAAGCTGTGGGATGAATTTCTACATCTTTGAACAACTCAGACCATCATGGTTACTCTGTGTCTGGCATTAATCATGTTTCTAAATGTGGCAGAAATGACTTTGGATGTGACATAGAAATTGTGGTCAGTGTGCTATAGCCAGCTCTTGGCCTCACTGTCAACCAAGCAAAGCAAAGCAAGTCCAGGTCAAACGCTTCTGGCTTCCAAGGATCGCTTAAGTGCTGCAGAAAGCATTGTTAGCATTGGGTGTCTGGAAGCATCAACTGCCTGTGGTCCCTAAAGTTCCTCTGGTACTGATTATAAAGGTAGGGAGGATAAGCTTGTGTGTTCCAGGTTACTATGTTTGTCTACTCAGTTTTCCTTGCTGTTTTGGCCGCATAAGAGCACCCATCTTAATGTTCTTGTAGGGTAATAAACAGCTGCTGCGTTTCGACCTTGAGGTGATGGCGTTCTGTGGTGGATAAGATGATTCATGGCTGGGGTTCTTTCAAGCTGAAAGGTACTGTATGAATGTAGTGTTTTGGTTTCTGCTTTTTTTCCTGCATGGTGATTGTATTATATAATGTGATTGAAAGTTTACAACCGGCCACTTGGAGCAGCACACATATAGCAGCTCTCCCAGTGAGGCTTGGTTTCTGTGGTGGCAAAAGGCTCCAGCTCTTTGAGTCATGGTGTTTGTATGTTGTTCTGCAGCACTGAAATCCCCAGGTTACCTGAATACTACAAAAAGGTTTTTTAATTTTTTGATCTCAAGTCTTTTAATTATAACTTTATATTAAAAACTCATATATATATTATATTTATATATATATTTATATATTGTATTGTAAATTTAATTATAACTTGATTTTTAATTTTGACTTTTCCAACTGGTTAAAAAACAAGAAGGTTTCTTTGGTTTGTTCTGTTATTTCTCCCACTGGGTACTGTGTTATTCTGAAGTTAGCTTCAGAGTTTGATACTTAATCTGAGTGTGGGATAGAGTAAAATAGCACCCATTATTGGACAAAAACATAACCAGCAAACAATGGGAGAGGGAATGGGGCAAAGTCTTGTTTTAATGTATCATAAGCAGATTCATAGAATTATAGAATCACAGAATGGTTTGGGTTGGCAGGAACCTTAAAGGTCATCTAGTTCCAGCCCCTAAGGTATGGGATGCCATACACTAAATCAGGTTTCTCAGGGCCCCATCCAACCTGGCTTTGAATGCTCCCAGGGATGGGGTATCCACAACTTCTCTAAACAATCTTTGCTCATATAGAGTTGGGAGAAGCCAGTATAAGGTATTGCTGTCCCCATCCTTTTGTAGCTGCAGGACTAGCAAATCTGAAATATAGAAATATTGGTATGTCAGTGTTTCTAAACCTAGAAATAGAAGGTGGACTAAGATGTGACCATCAGCTAGAGAGAGCCTCTAGGAAATCTTCAAGAAACAGATGCTAGAAGAGATACTTCTCCTTGGGAAGAGATATGCTTTTGCAGTAAGACGAGAATAAGATAACCAGGTTGTATGTTCAGAAGGTGAGAAATGGAAATGACGTTAAGCTTATCTCTGAGAAACACTTTGTCAGGGTGTCTGTGAGACACAGAAAGGTGCAAATGGCCTCCACCTGCAGGGTAGCACTGTTTTTCTGGGACAAGCTTGGCCACCTTGGCAGGGATGTGTGCCTGAGCTCTGCTCCAACCTGCATGTGCCACGAGCTTGTAATTGCATTCAAAAGGCTTTGAGGTCCCCAGAGAAAAATAGCATATAAGGGTAGTTCTGCTTTAACTTCCTACCATACCACAAGATAACCTCACTGATGCCACTGCTCTGTTTCTATATGCATGTCGTATTTCAGAGGGTTGAGGCCTTACTGTTCTGTGCAGATGGCACAGGGGTAAATATACCTGCATACAACGATTACAGAAAAATCATCTCAAAGACACTATTTCTTCCTATCCCCATGAGCTGGTGTTTGGCTTATGAGCTGAACTTTGGGAGTTTACATTCCTCATTTGTTATTAAAATATTATATATTATAATTATAATTATATTGTCTCAATAACATGTGTTTAGAAAGTGTCCACGTGTTAATGCCATTTTTATCTTTAAAATATGCCACACTCAAATGCACATGGATTCCAAAAAGCAACACTTGTTATCATTGCATGCCACTAAATCATTAAAGTGATGGAAAAAGTGCAGATAAGCAGACCTGTACACTGATGGGCTTTTAATTCTTTTTTAACATGCGATTGGTGTTAATTTCTCTGTGCCTGTAATGTTTGTGTTCACTGTAACTGAACAATAGAACTTTGTTTTTGTTCTTTGTGTAAATTAAAAACATCTGTTCGCTTTATACGAAAAGTTGTTTTTTAAAAGAAGCTGGTCTGATCTAACTAAATACCAATGCTGTGTCCACAATGAGTTACTATTAATATTTGGGAAAGGCAACCATCCAAAGCAAGTGTAATGTCAAATCACTGGCAGGAGTGCATATTTATTGCTCGAAGTGACAGATAAAAATGTAGAGGTTACAAAAACAAAATTCTTGCGGATGACTAATGATGCATATATATGCCCCCAATGCCCCATCACAACATTTACAATTGGCAGGGTGTTCTCCACTGCCTCCTGCTCCCCAGAATTAATCACCAAGAGACTGGTAGCTTGGCACCCTCCCTGGAGGAGCAATGCTGCTCCCACCTTTACTCCAGCAGACCCCGCGTGGAGTGACCTTTGGGGCACGCTGGAATCTGATCCATCTATTTAATTTGTCAGACTTTCGCCCCACCTTGCTGTGGTATTTTACTGAATGGGTTTATTTTCTGCTGAAGGCACATCACTTTTCCTTTGTGCAGGTGAAGGAGGTGGAGCATCCACTGCATGTTTCTGCATTGTCTGGGATGCCAGCATGATGGTGGTCTTCAGAATTGTTTGTGAAGGAGTTGTCTGATGTAAAGGAGTTAGCACACCAAGAAGGGGTTGTCATCTTTCTCATGAGGAGCAGTCCTACATTAAGCAGCAGCCTTGCTGAAATAGATATTTGGGAGGTTATTTCAGAGGAAAAAGATACACTATTTCTCATGATGTCCAGTAGCAGAACTGGGATCTGAGAAGCACAGAGCTCTCCCTACCCAGGTGGCTATGGACATATAAACATACTTGAGCATCTCAGAGATGATGAAATTGTTCTCACAACCAGATGTTTTCAGGAGGAAAAGAATAAAATTAACATTACTCAATGAAGGGCATGATTCAAGAAAACTACTCTACTGAGTGCAAGAGTTAAGCCTTTGCTTAAATCTCATTTATTTCAGTAAGACAAGTAAACCCTTCCCAGGCCTTGGGCACATCAAGTTCAGACCTGCTTCTCCCCTTGCAGCTACCTCCGGTGTCCTGTGCCAAGGGTGTTGAGCCATTCACTGGCAGGAATCAAGAAAAAAGCTTGGTTATGTTAAAGAATTAGATATTTTGTTGATATGCGTATTGCAGTCAGTGCCACAATAAGTGGCATCTATTATCAGCATCTGCTCCTTCTTAAGATACCCCCCCTCTAGTATGTCCTTTCCCTCTCCTGTTCTTCCAGAGTAGCCCTGTGCTCCTTCCTTTCCCATACCCTTTTCACTGACTACCCCTAATACCCTTATTATTCATCTCCATCTCTTTCTACAGCATCTCCACTCTTTCTCTCTGCTATGTACTGTGGCATCCCCCATCCTTGTCCCAGCAGGTACCTGCACCTGTGGGGGCCTGCCACAGAGGCCAGCTCTCATCAGCTGGTGAGGCACCAATGGCCTCCTCCAAGATCCAGCGCAGCACAGAATTTGCTGAGTCACATTTTCACCACGAAAACACTCATGTGCTTCCCTAGAGTTGCACATTTATATTATAGGCCCAGCTTGGCCAGAGAGGAGCAGACAGCTTTCACCCTGAAGCACATCCAGGAATGCTGGCAAGAAGTTGCTTTTATTTCCTATCTTGGGTTACTGCAACATGGGTTAGGACTACAAAAGCTTGAAATCCCTGGCAAGCTATCGCTGTACATCTGTCTAAGATGACGGCCAGCATGGACAACCACGGGCTCCAGCCCATGACCAGTATGAAGCACTTTGTTCCTTGCTGAGCAGCTGTCGTTAACAGTGATCTGTGAGGTTTCTTCTCCATTTCAGTCGGTGGTGAGTTCTCCGTCCTTGGCTGTTTGGCTGTGGAGGTGATCTACTGCTCGACCTCACCAGTTAATTCATCTCATCATTTTGCTGTCAGGGAGCTGAGTGCTTTCCATCAGTCTGATGAGCTGCAGCCCCCCTCACATCCCCTTAGGGATGTGAAATCTGTAAAATGGCAACAGCACTTGCTCCCAGCAAGGGATTAGCAGGGAGTGTTTGCAGGGTGATTCTAGAGGATCTATAAATCACCAGGCTCAGCCTCCCCATAAGCGGAGGTCTGTTTGGGAAGGTGATCTCTGGAATCACTGCCTCATATCACCCGTGTGTCCATTTTATGGTCAGAAATTGGTGAATTAAATTGGTGCTGCACTACAGGAATTGCACCTTTGTGTGCCATGGGACTTGTCAGACTTTCCTTCCTTTCAGTAGGACCTGGTGCTCACGGCCCGGGCCAAATGGGAGAGCAAGGTGCCGTGTCCTTTTGTTCTTTTGAGGGGAGCAGTTTTGATGCTGATTGTCCCCAGCGTACCCAGGCTGACCTCTGCACGATGCTGCTGTCATCTGCAGCCGTGACATTTTTCCTGTGCGACAACAGCTGCTTAGGCTGCAGGTATTTCAAAAAGCCGCGTTCGGAGAGATGCCCACTCGTTCCCAAGGCGTTCCCAGCAGCAGGATTTCCCCTCCCGCCTCCGGCGGGGCCGCTTTTAGCACTGGTTCCCGTTAGGTGTCTCCCTTCTCCGCCGTATGGGCTCGAGGCCGGCGGGATCCGTGGGATGATCCTCGGCGCCGCTCCGGGATCGGGGCACCGCTCCGGGATGGAGGCACCGCGGCCCGCTGGGGTCAGTCTCTGGCTCAGGCCGCGCTGACGGACTTTGCACCGGAATTTTTGTGCAGGAAATTTCCTTGGCGGCGGGAGGGAGCGGGATTCTGCCGTGGGCACCGCTGTCTGAGCAGTGTCTCCCCGTTTTCCCACCTCCCAGGCGCGGCTTAGTGATCCTGGGTGTTCCCTGGGGCTCCTCGCCAGAGAGGCAGGTGTGTCTGCAGGCTGGGGTAAAGCGCTGAGTTACAGAATCACAGAGTGATTTGGCTTGGAAGGAACCCGGAACATCCAGTTCCAGACCTCCTGCCATGGGCAGGGTCACCTTCCACTAGACCAGGTTGCTCCAAGCCCTATTCAGCCTTGAACAATTCCAGGGATGGAGCATCCACAGCTTCTCTGGGCAACCTGTTCCAGTGCCTCACTACCCTCATAGTAAAGAATTTCTTCCTAATATCTAATCTAAAGCTCTCCTCTTTTAGTTTAAAACCATTCCCCCTTGTCCTCTCACTATCTGCCAGTGCAAAAAGTTGTTTTCCCTCTTTTTTTTTATAAGCTCCCTTTAAGTACTGGAAGACTGGTAGATCTCCCTTGTCTTTTCTTCCCTAGGCTGAACAAATCCAGCTCTCTCAGCCTTTGTAGGAGCCCTCCATCATCTTTGTGGCCTCCTCTGCACCTGCTCTAACATGTCCATGTCTTCCCTGTGCTGAGGACCACAAAGCTGGACACAGCACTGCAGGTGGGGTCTCACTAGGGCAGAGCAGAGGGACAGAATCCCCTCCCTCAACCTGCTGCCCACACTGCTGTTGATGCAGCCCAGGATATGTTGGCTTTCTGGGTTGTGAGTGCACTGTTGACTCATGTCCAGCTTTTTGTCCTCCAGAATCCCCATAGATACAGGGCTATATCTATGTTGTATTCATACAACTTATTTGCAGCTCCATCCAACACACCTCCATGGAGTTTCATGCTAAGTCCAGATTTCCTGGTGTCAGGAAAGCAAGCCAATAAGGTGGAGGAAGGACTGTTGCTTAGTTGTAGGCACCAAATGCTGTCCCTGTTTGGGACCTATGATGTTCCTCTGTGCTCTAATGTGGGAATAAAAGACACTTAAAGAGGGATGCACAATAGCAAGCTGTGCATGAACATGTCTGACCTTCTCCCTGAATCTTAACATGAAATGACAGCAATGATATTCCTGAGCTTTTAACGTGGGGAGAAAAAGGCCTTTTTTGACAACGAGATGGCTGGGAGGTTTTTGCCTCTCTTTCTGCAGCTGATTTCTGATCCTACCTCTGCTCTAATCAGTTTGGCTTCTGTGTAGCCCTTTTGATATCCCATGGAGCTGTCTAAAATTATTCAAGTTTTGAGCATCCTGACACTGAAATTTCTGTTGATTCAGCATTATTTGGTACTCAAAGTACAGCAAGTTGTGAAGGTAATAGCAATGCAGCACTCTGAGTGCTGCAGCATCCAGTCACTGCCATGACTTACTTCTCATCTGAAATCACGTTGCACGGAGACTTTTTTGGTACTAAAAGTTTTATAGCTGATTGCATTATTTTAGTCTTATTTCACATGCAACACTGAAGTAGACCACTGGCACTACTGCAGCGTACAAATTTAGGTCATCTGGTCACCATTCTGTAGAGAGAAAGACTTAAGCTTGAGACTAAGACAGTATGCTAAGATTTAAATGGTGGAATGGAACATCTTCACAGAAGTATTTTTTTAAATTTAATTTTGATTTCAATATATTTATTAATTCTGGACATGAGCTCCTGTTGCTGGCAGTGATGTTAGTTCAGCTGTCACACAAGCAGAGTTTTGCCCCAGATGCAGCTGCATCTACAATCTTTGGGATAGGTTGACTTATTTAAACAATATGTAGCATCTGGTCTCTGTGGTTTGGGCCACTTACTGGAGGTCACACAGCAGAGACTGGGAAACAGCCCAGCTCTCCTGCCTCTGATCTCTGTGCTTGAATTTTTGCAATGCTTCCTCAACCACAGAGCAACACTAATGTCCACAGGCAAGAGAGGTAACAGAGCTGTAGCCAAACCTGGGAGATGTGGAATACAAGGTGGCTGAAAATCTGTCTCTGCTTGGGGGTGAGTGTTTAATGAGCTGAAGCCTAGCTGGTTGTCAGTGCTAAGTGGCCTGTCAGCTGTGATGTTGGGATGGACAGTATTCAAAACCTTCACCACTGCCCTGGGCGACAGCACGGCAGGCATCTCAGTGGATGATAAGTGAGGGGAGCATTGAGTGTGCTAGAGGTTTGTCTGCTATTCAGAGAGACATGACAAGCTGAGGAAATGGGCATACAGGAGTCTCAGGAAGCTCAACAAAAAGGAATGTGAGGTCCTGCACCTGGGATGGAGCAACCCTGTGGCTCAGTACTGGCTGGGGGCTGACTGCTAGAAAGAAGCTTTGCCACAAAGGACATAGGTAGGGGTCCTAGTGGACACCAAATGGAACAGAAGTGCACAGTGTGCCCCTGTGTTGGTGAGGCTACTGTGCACTAGTCTGTATCAGCCCAAGCATAGCCAGCAAGCTGAGGGAAATGGTGATTCCTTTCTGTTTGTCCTATGCTGGAGTACTGCATTCAGTTTGTCCCCTTAGTACAAAAATGACATGGATGTACTCAAATGAGTTCAACAAAGGCCACTGAGCTGTCTGGGGGCTGGAGCACACGATGAGGTAGGAGAAGAGGCTGAGAAATCTGTGTTTGCTTAGCAGGAGGAACAGGGGCAGAGCAGGTATCTACTCACTGTTGTGTCCAGCTGCCTAAAGGGGGATTGCAGAGAAGATAGAACTGGACTCTTCTCAAATGTTCATCACAAAAGGACAGAAAACAATAAACACAATCTGCAGCAAGCAAAATCCTCACTGAGTATGAGGAAAAAATATTGAGGATCAGTGGTTAACCATGGCATGATTACCCAGAGAGGCTGTGCAATCTCCATCTCTGATGATTTTCAAAATGTAACTGAACAAAACCCTGAGCAATCTTATCTAATTTTGAAGCTCTGGGTGCGAGTTTTGACCAGAGGACTTCCAGAGGTTTCTTCCAACCTAATTTATTCCATGACTCTACAATAGCTGGATAACCTCAGTATAATTCCTGCTGTATTCCTGGGCAAACTGAATGGAACCCTTTGTCAGTATTGTTTGCACAGGCACACCTTTCATAACCACCACAAATATCACAAAAGAGGAAAAACATAGTCCAATGCTGAGAGGAAAAATTGAAGCAAAACAATGTGCAAGAGCTGCATAAAACATCCAGTGTCTCAAAGCTGCTGGTTGCTGCTAGTGTTGGCATGAAAGGAAGTATAAAGTGGATTAAGTGCAAGGACAAACAATTTGAAGCATTCTGCTAGCAGAGTCTCCTGTTGTCCTCCTGCTTCCCCACATGACGGTGATCCAAGCTGTGCAGAGGCTTGGATGAGGCTCCAGGCGCTGAATCACTTTGATTCTCCTCCCTCCCCTGCAATGATCACACATAGAAAACAGACATGACTGAGAGAGACTCATGCCAATTTATAAAAGGAAAGTCACTTTTCGACACAACCCTCATGAAAAAGGATTGTTTGGTTTTGTCATTTAACAAACACCCCGATGGGCTGGTGAGGAACATACTTGTCAAGCTGAGTTTCCTTTCTCAGGCTAGAGGAAGGTGGGTTTAGGAAACCGTAGTGGCTGCAAAAAGGTGATTGGTAGCCTTGAAATGGGATCTGTTCCTTGATGGCCTTCCTCTTCCTTGGCCACAGTCATATTTCAGAACCAAGATGGTGCAAAGAACTGACAAACATATCTTCCTGCTGCCAGAAAAGTGCTTTGACAAAGTGATTTCTATATGGCACAAAACCTTTTGTATTTGAAGAATATTAAGGATACAAATTGAAACTCACATTGATGTAATATTAACTCTATCCTCTCTTTATTATGAATGAGGACATGCCTAATTATGAGTGTGTCCTGTTGTGCTGGTTTAAAGGTGAACCAGCAGGGGAAATGAACTCACCACGAGAGAGATTATAAGCCAGACCTAAAATTAATAATAATATTACAATAAATACACTGACACAAAAGGGAAATTGCTTTCAACTCACAAAAACCCAGCAGTATAACCCAGTGTCCTGGGGCACAAACCCAAGGTGGTTTGTTAGCCCTTATGCTGAGACCCCGGTGGCTCCCCCAAGTCCAGAGCAAAAGGAAATGAAAAACCTGTTGGTGCAGGCGAGGGCTGTGGTCTGGGCGAGAGCAGTGATCTCCTCCTGTCAAGGTCCTGCTGCTCCTCTAGATCCGACAAGAAGTTCCTGAGGTCTTCTTACCCACCACTTATGTACCCTCAGGGAGCACCCAGTCCCTCCCCCTGGGTGGGGACTCACACAATGGGTGATTAACTCTGGGGGCCAGGGGGTATTGAACTGTTGATGGCCCATTAGCAGCTCCGCCCCCCTCAGGCTGAGTGTGAAGGTGCTAATGACTCCCTGGGCAGCTGCTGCTAATGGTCCATTGTCCTTGGGGAATGAATAGAGGGGGTAGAATACACAGCTTTGATCACCCCACACACAGGGTTAGCTGGTCCCTCCTGCTGAACTAGGACACCTGTGTACATGGGAGGCTGACCCCAAGCTCAATCAGTCAGGTAACACAGCAAATGGTTAGTGTCTTTGGGCACATCTGTGTTGGTATCTCAAACCATGTTGATATCTGGGGCACAGGTGCAGGTATCTTGCACACTTTTGTCGTGGGCAATCTTGTGCACTACAGACTAAGAGTTAGCACAGGCAGGTTGGGACATCTTCAGTCAGAGCCAGGAGTGTTTAATGGGATGAATACAACCAGAGAAAGCTAAAGTTAACTAGTGTAAATGTGCTTGACTCCTAGCCCTACTTGTTCCTGAGTTCTAGAACTCATTCTCGCCTTAGTCACACCTTCCTTGACCTCTGCTTTCTCACCAGTTTGTTTCAGCCTTGCCTGCCCCCGTCCTATAGTGTGTTCCTGCCTAGTGCATTCTACACTGATCCCACTTCTCTTGTTCTCTTGTTGCCTTGAGCAAGGAGGATTCCTGTTGCTGAGTAAGGTGGGATTGCCTAGAGTAGGTTTAGGCTCCTAAGCAATATGGAATGGTTCAGAGCCTGGGCAGGACTGATGTTAAATCACAGATGAAAATAGCTATCTGTCAGCAGTGTTCTTTCTGTTATTTCTGTAGCCCAGACATTTGTGCTGCTGAAAAGTCAAAAGTGACATATATGAAAAAAAGAGACCAATAAATAGAGCTCGAGGTGAATATTCAGTATACTGTAATCTAAAAAGTAAAACACAGGAAAAAGAGGGTGCAGGTTTTACTAGGAAGAACCTAGTCTATGCTCAGGGATAACTCACCCTTGAAATCAGTGATGGGGCTTAACAGGAAAAAGGTTTTGAAGTACACATGCCTAAAGCTGGAATTAATGCTAGCTCAGTCAATGTTGTTTTTACTTGCACTCAGTATCATACTGAATCCAAGATCTGCATCAAAACTGTTTTAGCTGTATTCACCAGACTTTGAGACTTTGGTAATAATTGTTTTCTGCTTTGCACCTCTGGAGCTGACCTTTTGTAATTTGAGGCTTTTTTCCTTTGCTCTTGCACAATTTGCAAAAAAACCCAAAACAATAAAAAGCAAACCAAAACAAACCCAAAAAAACCCCAACAAAAATCAGCATAACCCAAAATTTCAAAGCAATTTTTTGAGGAGTTTGAGAATATTCTCTTTGCTGGAGTGAGCCCATGTGAAGCTGTAGCATCTCTGTTCCCTTGACAAGGGAGAAATCCTTATAATGACTGGCCATGGTCTCCCTGGCCCAGCCTGTTTCTTGAATTTGGGCAGCTTCAGGCAACAACAGGTAGTTAGCAGCTCCATGGGTAGCAAGAACAGTTTCAAGCAGCAATTACAGCCATTTGTCTCTCCTCTCATCTAGAGGAACTGAACTGCTACTGCCTCCTGCCTTGCTGCCTTCAAAGCCTTTGGCCTTGGCCTGGCCATCACCACTTTGAAGTTCTGTTCATTATGCATATGCCAAGAAATCCCACTTTAAAAAGTCAAGTCCACTGAGTCCAGAAGAACCACTTGCATACTTCAACTTTTGTGTGTTTACAAGCACTGCATCACCAGGCTTCACCTTGGGTTACCACCACAGAGATTAATGGGAAAACTGTTCAGAGGGTAAAAACATACTGGAGTATATGTCTAGCAGGATTTCATTCCACGCTTAAATTATATAAACACTCTTATAATAAACATCTTTGGCAAAATCTATGACCCAGCTGTGCCACTTTTCTTGCAGTACTTCTATTCCTGGATCCATTCTGCCAAGCTGTAGGAAATTTCTTGAAGTGCCTAAGTAAGCATCTCCTCAGATCGTGCTCTCATAGCAGTCAATAGACAGATCAGCTCCTCCAGACATCACATCCAATCTTAGCTCCACTCTGGAAGTGGAGACAAAGCCAGTCTTTCTTCCAGGACCGTACTGGGAATTTACAGTGACGACTCCAAAAGTAGTCTCAGTTAGATCCCTAAAGGTGGGGGAAGGAGAGGATACCCTCATGTCTTAATGAGTAAGATCCACCTGTAAGGTTATTTCTAAAGCCCTTGCACCCAAAACTCCCCCTGACCTTGAGCTGGCTATTCAAGGTGACTGAACTGGTCCTGCTCCTGCTGCAGCTCTTTGTGTGGGTCCTGAACTGGAGCCATGGGCTCGAGCAGGGCCATGGGTGGCTGCAGCCGTCTGTCCTCTGTGCCCAGAGCTGTGAGATCAGAGTCTGAGCATCCACATTCTGCACATGGAGGGTTTTGCACTCCACGTACAAATTATTTTTCAGTGAAGAATCATGTATCGTACAGCAAGTCAAAGAGACAAAAATCTTGCCCTTTAGAAATTAGTCTTTAGCTGTGGAAAAAAAAAGATAATGTGTATTCATGGCAAAAAATGTAGAAAATAACCTCAAGAGTTAAATCTGATGAACATAAAATACTGCAAGAACTATAACTATAGAATTATAACTCAGGATATTCACTATGTTCATTAAATCTCTCTCATGCAGCATTTTATAAGATCAACATCTTTTAAAGTAATCTTTCTCCAGCTATTCTGTATTAATGACTATTTACATAATAAGTTATTTTAAAAGGTATATACATAACCTACCTCTTTGAAGATATGCACTGGATAACTTGGAATAAATCCTGCCTCATTTAATACAGATTTTCTGAGACATGTAGAAAAATAGAGAGTCCTGAAAAACCTGGAAAGAATTCACATCTGATGAAAAAGAAAATATTATATATGATTAAATTTTCCAACCAGCTTTAATAAATACACTGATATTTAAAACAGAGCAAAACAGAATAGTGAGGTATGTCAACATTTTTCAAAGCTTCTAATCATTTTTCAGAACATGACATGCAAATTTATGTCCAATTATCATGATTTCTTTTTGTTTTAAAAATGGATGTAAAGTAATTGCAAAGGTAAAACAGTATTGGAACATGCTGTTAAAATTTACTAGAATACCTAAATCATCTTGACTACAAAGTAAAATGGGGATCACTATAATGATCAAGTGATTTAAACTAAATTTAACGCAGCAAGAAAAATATGTTTTTTTACAGCAAGGAAGTAAAGGTAAAAATAACATTTGCTATATGAGATTGAGGTTTGTTAATAAGACCAGTAACACTTTTCCCTTTTAAGTCCATATCACATGTAAAGTACTCTAAAATCCCCACTTCTTAAAATCCTATTTTTGTGGGTCTTTCAACATTCAGATGTATTTTCTGCATGTAGAATTCAGTCCGTCATTTGGTGAACACAATTTTTAAAGATACAGTACCTGAGGTTCTGGAAATATTTCATTATCTATCTCAGAACACTCTTTCTAGCCTGCCACTCGTACTTTTTATATTTGAGCAAAGTTGAAATAGGGAAACTAAAGCAAAACAGAAAAGAGACTGTAACATGAGTCTGTTCAGCTGCAGCACAGCCTCTCTCTGAGAGGAGATCTGGACACTAATCTCATTGTTGATTTACATCAGATTCTTTTAACTTTTGTCCGAGTCTTTACTGAAGCTGTTCAAATCAGTTTGTAAATGTAGAGTGAAGGAGCAATTTATACCATTATCTTGACAGGCAGCTCAATCAGGATAATTCATTTAAAATATCTCTTTAAAACTCATCATGGAGACAGAGCATTTAATACTTTCCTTTTTCAAAAAAGTAAAGATGATGTGCTAAGGAAATGGGAAATTGGAACACTTTTTTTTTTTTTAATTTTATTTTCTAGAAAACAGATGTACTTAAGGTCTTATTAGCTTTCTTTGCACTGATGTGATAATGCATGATGCTTTCCAAGCCATGAAGGAGACTTTTTAAGGAACCTATTAAAATTACTTGCAATCTGTATAATCTAAATTCTAATAAATAAATGTTTACCAAGTTATAGTAAGAGAAACAGTGTCCACATTACCAGAAAGTTATTACGACTTTAAAACACAGTTCCCTGTTCAGCAAATCAATTTAACATGTAGGTAGTAGATGAACAATTCCCTTAAATTAAAAGTATAAGGAACTCTGCTGCTGCCATGGAGTTCAGACATCTAAACCAGGAATCTTTCCAGCAATTAATAAGTAAGGCACTCACTTTCAGAAACCTTTCCCACATGCTTCAAATTTAGGTCCTCCTTAGGAGTGCAGTTTATCTGAACTGGCTCTTACCTATTAACTTCAGGGATAGATTTTTCCTGATGATTTTATTGCTCAGGAGGCTTTATTTGCAACTCTCAGTCAGGTGTATCTTTTCATCACTTTGTAACCTCAAGAAGGGCTAGCAGGCTTATAGTCTCTCATAGCAGGGCAGGATCCTTAAACTTCATGTAAACTGGACCTTTGCAGGGATGTAGCTTTTGCCACACTTTGAATCTTCTCTCTGGTCAAAATCTGAGGGCTGGCAGGGCTGTGCAGGAAGGATTTTTGTGAAAGATATTAGTGAAGGGCAGAAAGCTGCTAAAAGGGACTTCTACATATTTGTATGAAAGGGAAAACCTGATTGCTTGGGAAAGCTTGATTAAGAGAACATAGTATTTCTTTATAGAAAGTGCCCAAATATTTTTCAGACAAGAGTCCTATGAAGGAATTAATATACTGTAATTTTGCTAATAAAACAAAGGCTCAGATAACTTTTCTTCCTACTATCACAGAGGCAGCCAGTGGCAGAAAGACAACCTGATCTCTTGTTCTATACTGCTACCACTGGGACATGTTGCTTCTTCTTTTCTTGAGGAGTTATTGACATGTTTATATCTCATGATAAATAGATATCTATGCAATTTCTAAATATGATAGGAAAGAAAATCTTTTTGGTTTGCATGTAAAAACAGTGAAAAAATAAGGAAAAAAGTAAAGAGCACAACAAAAATAATAACATTTTTATTATTTATGAGAGCACACTCTTTCATAAATACATAGACAACTGGACAGAGGGTTTTGGGTGGCAAGGGGCTCTCCTTGTGTCCACTGGAACACCAGGCTCCAGCAGGTTTACCTGGGGGTGCCCAAAATACCTTAAACTCTGGAAGCTTAACCTATCTGGGGAGGAATTTTTAAGCAGATAAGGGCTGTATAAAACTTTTCAATTAAAAGGGCTGCTATTCATCATAGAATGAACATCATGATTTTTCCAAACAGTGAGATACAATGACAAAATTGCACAGCAGCACTGGAGAATAAATAACACGCGTTTCAGGCTGATAAACATCAGAGTACAAACTGACTATGAAGATAATTTATATTTGTTTTTCTTTGGCTATTATGAACTTTGATGATTTTCATCCTAATTTAATAGCATGATAAATCATTTTTATGAATGTCATGCATTTAAATTGCTTCCCTGTTAAAATGTGAGCTAATTGTCCTTGGTCTTGGAATAAAACTTCAGGGAAAATAAAATACTGTTCTGAACAACCCAAGCCTCTTAAGTTTAACAAAGTTGCAGCAAAGTGCAAATGTCAGAACAGCCTGCTGTTGTGTTCCTTGCTGGAAAAGATAAAATTGGAAAGCCCTGCTGTGAGTTAGTCATTGCTATTGGGTGAAGGTCTGTGGCTGAAGGAATTCCAGCACTAAGACTTGCCTCTGAGCACCCTGGTCTTTTCTGACCGTAGCAATGGCTAACACCAGAAGCCCACTGTCCTGGGCAGGCTTTCACACCTGCCTTGGACATGGCAGTGCTGCCCTTTCTGTAGAGAAAGAGCTTTGCTGCTCAACAGCCCATGTGCCTGCTCCTTGGGAATGACACCAAAGAATACCTTATAAATGAGGTATGCTTCCCATTAGGGATTACAGCATCATTTGATCAAAGTCCACTGGAAATAGGTCTTGGCAGCACAGACATTCTCTGTAACTCTTCATTTGCTTGAGTCTGATTGGCAAAGCTGGGAAAAGCAATGCTGATTTGCAGGCTAGAGGAGAGAAGGACACAACAACGGTTTTATTGTTTTTGTTGTCTTTCTCCTTGGTTAAAGAATGGCTGTGTGAAATTGGTTTTACAGATGCAAAGAAAACACTGGCAATGGGCTTATTCTTCTATGGAGTTGATCGTGCCCTACACGCTGGCCTAACTTGTAAAAGTAATGCAGTACAGGCATTGCTTAAAATTAAACAATTTTTTGGCAACTCTGGTGAAATATATTGTCATCGGCTGTAGAGCACCGACACACTTGATAGAGTTAAAGAATGTTTGGAAGACTGCAAGCTCTCTCTGGTTTGAGTTTAATGAAATCTGGGCAATCAAAATGTCTACCTGGCAACACACAAGAGACACTTTGTGTTCATTATTTTGTAGTCAAACTATCTATCTGCCCTGGTGTGCAAGGCTACAAATTTGTATACATTTTTGTATCATCTATTTTCATTGTAAATTACTCATAAATTAGATGCAGACATTTAGGCACCTTGGGTTTCTTGATTTCAGTTTTGGTATTAGGGATCAATGTTGCTGAGTTTTGTACATTGATTCCTCTCTTCAGATCAGTGTTTGCACACTGGGAAAAAAACAACATCACTCCATTGCCTCTTCTTCCTATTCTGTGGGCTACATATCATAACATTTAAAAAGATGAAATACTTGTGCAATGCCATTATTTATGGCTTTTTTTTTTGAACACTGCAAAGCATCTGACAAATGTAAATTGATCCTGACAAAACCTCAGTGAGTTATTATGCAGCTAAACATGTCCTCCATAGAGATGGCAAAACATAAGTGATATGATTTATAAAAACCTCTATACCCCAAATACATTCTGAACATAGTCCTAGTTAAATACGTTTAAGTCAGTGTTCCTATTGCTCGTAAATCTACCATGCCTTTAAAGCAAAAGGCAGAGACAGATGAAGAGACCAGGTCCCTTTTTTCTGCCATAGTGTGCCTCAGTGCTTGCACTTCAATGCAAGAAAATTAAGGAATAGTACACTGACGTGCTTGGTCTTTGTCTTGATCCCAGGTGATAGTACCAAGCTCGTTTGGACACAGAGATATGTACACATTTGTTTTCCCCCATCAGTGAAGAAGATGAAGTCCTGCTCCCAGCTTCCTCCCCATGCTTGAAAACTGTCCAATTGTTAGTATGTGGGCAATGCTATTAAAAGAAACAAACAAATAAAACTATAAAGTATGGTTTCTACAGAGCAAGAGAGAATGGAGGATAAGAGTGCTTTCCTACTGAAGCAGGCTCTAAGTTTCTCTGAGAAGTCTTCAGGCTTCTCTCACCCCTTGTCTCTAGACACCCATGTTCCAGTTCATTTTACTTTTATTTCCTTTTTCTGAGTGTAATGTGCAGATTACACAGCTGTCTTTTTGGTTATTAAATGGGTTTTAATAGTTTAAATATATCTCATGTCTGTGTATATAATGGTCCCAAACATGTTTATGGCAGGTTATGTCATTGGTTCCCTTGTTAGCGAAACTAACAAAGCTTCTCCACTAGCTTAAGAGGCCTGGGAATTTTGTGCATCCTGTTCTTGTTGCTGTATGTCAGAGCTGGGCGGATTGCCATTATACCTCGGTGCATAATTCAATGGTTAAGAACATGCGAGTGTGTCTCCCTCTAATGTGTGGCTCCAACAACAACCTGCTCATTCCCCCAAAGCCAGCAAAGGCAATCTTGCCAATTCTTGTGATTTTATTGTGAGTCCCTTGATATTTGGTGTATGCCTTAAAAAACATAGCTCCTGGAGTTAATATGAATGCATAAGAACCTCAGCTTTCATTTGAAAAATAGCATAAAATAACGTATTCTGAGCCTTCCTGTTGTGAAAGTGTTTGGAAGTAGACCCCAGTGGTAAAAAAGCCCCTAGAGAGCAAATGTAACCAACCCCAAATGTGTTATTAAAATCATATCTTGTGGTGTAATTTTTGTTTAAAGTTCATGAGTATGGGAACCTGTCTGCAACTTTTGGATGGCTCAAGCTGGCAATGTAAGGATGTTGTTCCTGTTCAAGTGCTGGGCTTTTGTACTTTTGATGTTAAAATTCCCATGCTTGATTCCCAGTGACAAATGTTGTGCTGATCCATGCACTGCTCAGGATTTGACTCATCTGCAGCCAGCAGCCTTGGGCCAGCCTGTGGAACCAAAATCCAGGTATGTTGCACTTAGTCAAGGACAACTCTCCTTTGTTTGCCTGGAAGACAAATCAGACCTATGCAGGTGCTAAGCAAATTCCTCCCTGGTTACATCTGCAGGATTCAGAGACCCCTCAGCCCCTTTGTTCTCAGCTCCAGAAGCCACACAGCCATGTTAATGCTGCAGTGCTCTCTGGATAATGTATCCTGCTTTTCAGCATGGTATTTAGCTTGGGCACCCTTCCGCACTAACACTGAAATACAATTTCCAGATGTGAGCAGCTTGGGAATTTGGAGTACAGTGCGTTGGTATGTTTGCAACACTGTAAGTAGAGTTATCATAACAGTGCTCAGGGAATTGCTTTTTCATAATAAACTGCCCCAAAGGGCCCTGTACCACTAAAGCTAAAAGTTGTGCTTTCCAGCACACTATGCCCACAAATATTTGACAACTGTTGTGTTCATACATGTGTAAAAAAGGAGCATCCTAGGCTGGATTTGCATGCTCTATGTCAGACTTTTAAATATCTGCCCATGGATATATCTAAAAGCACCCTCTAAGTTGGACTGGACTTTTTGAAGATCACAATCCTTTCATCAGAAATTGGCACATGTAGCTACTTCAGCACTGGCTTGATGATACTCACTGCTTGAGGTCTTGATATTCTACATCTTGCTGCCTTTTTCCATCCATTTCCTCCTTGGGTTGAGCCAACACCTGTGGTCCCATATGGGCAGATTTGGCAGGTGCAGGGGATGGATAACAAGCTCTGGAATATATTTTTCCAAGTGTGTCATCTGGCTTATAGGAGAACTCTGGCTTAGCTGTACTGCCAGTACTGGAATGACTCTGGAGCTGTCTCCTAGTCAAATGGTCATAGAGCTGGCTGGCTTGCTTTGTTTTCCTGGACAGTGTATTGTATTTTTTTAATATATATATATATATTTATTTCCTTTTCACTGTGAGGAATATGGTCTATATGAAACATCTGACATTAAAGCCTTGTTTTAAATTCCTTCTGCAGTCTGTATGCTAGGTCCATTAAGATAAAGGGAAGTCTTTTTCTAGTCTCTGTATATGTATGTGTTGTAGCTGAGAAATGAATTCTAGGAACTACCTGTGTCTCTGCTTGTGAAATCCAAATCTGAACTCTAAGAATGAGAGCAGAATTCCTCACTTGCAAAGCCACAGCTGTGGTTAATGATCATAATGAAGATGAAGCAGCACATTTTCTTGCAAACATTAGTAACTCCTGTGCACATTGTCCACATTTTGCAACCACATTTTCAAACCACGGCATGTTTTTCAGAGGACAGCTGCTTAAGGAAAGCCTCTCTTGCTACCAAACAATGACACTTGGTTGCAAAGGTCTGCTCTTGATTTAAAGAGTACAAATACAACAGGCCTGGTGGCCAAGCACTAAAAAAATCAACAAACAAATAATCAGCTAGCTATTATTGATCTTCATTTCCCTCAAAACTGCATTGGAATTCAGCATTCCTCAGGCTGAAGGGAATGAGAAGTTCATTTTTGAGTACTTGCCATAATGCATATGTCACTACTTGCCACTGACCTTCCCTCATTGCAGCCATCTGCAGCCTTCCTGAACAAAATCATGTGCAGCATTGTGTTTAATGTTCCTGAAAGAGAAGGGAACATGTAATAATTATTTTAAAATAAACACCAAAGGGACAAGTACTGTGTTCTTTGGCTTAATACATACATGGATGAAATCATTTCTCTAAGCAGGCCTGCCAATGTCTTGTTTCAAAGTCTGAGCCTGGGAGGAGGGCTGTAATCACTGAATGAAGTGTCGGCCATCCCTCCCCATTCCCACCCTGCTCCCGGCTCCACGGCAGCCCAGCGAGGTGCAAACCTCAACCACCACAGCACGATGGCCATGACGAGAGGCATGAAATATCTGCTCAGGATAAGCATATGGTGTGAGCATTAAATGTGATCAGCCTGTCATTCCTGGCCTGGGGATGTGTGGGTCCCCTTGTGGGTGCTCTGTAGTAACCAATTCAAGTGCCCTGGCACTGGTTCCAGACTTTGCCTGCATCTCAGCATGGAGCAAACACACATGCTGATGGCACCATTTGTCATGGGCTCAATCTCCAAGAACTTGTGGTGATCAGCCTGTCATTCCTGGCCTGGGGATGTGTGGGTCCCCTTGTGGGTGTCATGGGCACTGCTCTCCCACCTGGCACTGAGGTGCTGTGGCCGTGGCGTGGGGGGCTGTGCTTTAGGGAGGTGCAGCCAGTGCTGTGTCCAACTCCTGTCTGAGTGCCCCAGCTCCCAGCATAGGCAGCATTAGCCAACTGTGCAGATATACAAGTTCTTTTGTCCATGTTAGATGTGTATGTCCATTCTCTCTCTCTGTCCCTTACTTCCTTCCCATTCTGTCTTCCCCTTTTTGCTACATCTGTGCAGCCAAAGAAATATCCCCAAAGGCACCTGAAACACAGTGGTGGTGGTACAGAGAAAGGGTTCCAGTTTGACATGTGGCACAGCCCATCCTGAAAAATCACCCTGCTCTGCCTGGCTCTTAGCACACATTAGGCTGAATGTAATGCTGGGATCCCTGTGGGTTATTCATGGCACCCATGGTGAAGTCAAGAGTAGTGAACTCAAGGGTAGTGTCCAACTTATGTGTATTTCAGATGCATTTTTGCTTCTCTCTTTTTTTAAAAATAGTTGATGGGAAAGGGAAGAATTGGCATTTTTGAATGTGACAGTGTGCAGCCACAGAAGTTTGGGCATGATGACCTCTGCAGTGTCCTGGTCAGGGCTGTGTTCCTGTGCTACCAATGTGCCAGGACAGAGGACCAGGGACTTGGCAAGGGCATTTATCATTTCTTGGCAACCAATGTCCAGTTTAATTTTTAATTACCAACTAAGCCAATCTCAAGATATTACCAATGCCCTCAGAGGGAGTTGCATCAGCCTGTATTCAGAAATCACAGTGAAAATACAAACTTTGCTTTGGCATTCATTCTGAGCAACATTATTAAACTTCAGTATAATTGAGATGAGACTCTCTAACTGACTTGTGTTTTGGTTTTAATTCCCAAATCATTATTTGATTTCACTGAGATAGTTCCTATCTTGTCAAACAGAACATGGTACAGACACTGCTTATTTATTGTTTATAGGAAAATCTGCAAAACCTTCTCCCACGCAGGACTGCATAATTCCCACTTGGTGATAATTGAAATAAGTGGGCTTCATCTTGTCTGTCCAGGAGTCTGGCTTTCCCCCATTAGCATCGTTGCTTTAGCTCTGAACCAGAATAATTCATGCCAATGAATGCTGCGCCAGCATGAGGAACGTTTACGGACAGACTATCTTTCACTATTAGACAGCACAGAATTAGAAAACAAATGCTTCAAAGGCTTGCAGACATCTCAGGGTGAAGATGCTGATCCAATGAGCAACATCCTGAACAGATGTCTGCTCTGTAATTAGTTATGTGCATGTTAACACTAGCAGGTGATGATCTGCCCACCAGGCTGAGTGTGTGTATGTGTGTGGGTGTGCAGGGTGTGTGTGTGTGTGAAAGAGGATGATTTTCTGGACGCTGACATTTTGATGTACAGTAGCATTTGATGAAATGCATCGTTTCCCCTAAAGAGGGACCTGATTGATCACAACAGGTTGAGCTCTATCTACCTAGTCTTAGCCATGCTAGTTGGTGCCTAGGGAGGAAATTGTTACTCTCCAGCTTGTGAAATGAGTCATGAAGAAGCAAAGATTCTGTGTGAGTTTGATACAGTGTTCACTATGTCCTCGAAGAGCTATTTTAAGAAGAATTTGGCCAGAATCCTCGACTTTTGATTACACTTTTTTCTTTCTCCTTGCATTTTACTGTTTCCCTGTAACATGTTCTAAACGTTGTGTGCCTTGATTTATATCTGTAAATAAATCTCCTTATTTATGAGGATGTAATGTCCCTGGGGTCCAGGAGGCCTCAGCCATTCCATGTAGCTGAAAGAGACGTTACCTAAGTGGACCATGAATCAGAAGAGGGGCAGACAGGGAGAACTATTTTTACCGACCCACTTGACTTGTGAGGAGATCTATCCGAAAGGCACATGGGGGCAGCTGGTGGGGGGACTGAGAAGGTGCTATGAATTATACCCTGGGGTATCATTTCTGAATGTTACAAGGTGCTGTGCTGAATTATGGAACAATGGAAGGAAGCAGGAGAGACAGTGGGAAAGTTGTTCATGTGCTACCTAAGCAATAGCCTGGGTATTCTTGACAGAGGAAGAAAGGTAGAAACCAGTGGTAGCTGCTAAAAGGAATGTTACTCTCTGTTGCTTGCTTGCCAGAAGCAACCTGATAGAAAACATGTAGCAGCTGGAGTTAGGCTGGCCGCAGTGTAAGCATGATAGAGCTTTACTTGCAGGTCTGTAGTCTTCACTTCCATTCCTCCATTGCTTCTGATACCATGAAATAAAGCCCAGTGGTAACAGTGCCATTTTTGTCTCATGCCCACAGAGAGGTTACCTTTCCATTCTTTCTGTTTGAGTGGGAAACTTACAGGACATTTGTGCTTCTCTTGGGGTAGAAATTTCTTCCATCTTTTTCTGGGCAGGTTCTGCTTGGAGAGATGTGGTGTGATCCACAGTAAATCCAGATTGTGAGGAGTGCCAGTATCTGTCACTTGACTTGTCTCTGTGTTTATGGCCTTTTTTGGTAGCATAGAAACCTTGTCCCAACATAAGTATAATTTTCATTGCATTCACTGTGAGATTTCACAGACTAGGGATCAAAAGTATTTTTTTGATTTTTTTTAAATAGGTCTTTATTTTTCAAGATTTTTTTTACCCATTTGTCTTGGTAATAGTACTGTTCTAGCTCCTCTCAGTGAACTGGAGATGAAGAATGGCTTTATGTGCTTTTACAGATTTGTTTTTGCTGGTATGGTCCTGAACTATGGTTAGAAAAGTAACTGTCTTGGAAATGCTGTCTTCTCACTCAAAATATCTGTTCTGGCTTCACTTTGGGTCTAAGTTTTTACTATGAGTGATTAATAAAGATAATGTGTTTATTTTAATAAACTAACAAATGTTCTACTAGCACAGTCTGTTTAAAAACATTTTCATTGACTTTTCCCTTAAAAGGCTCTAATTTCATGTAAAGATTGGGCCATGAGCATGAAAAAATGTAAAGATTTGAGCAAAACCAGGAAATATTTCAGAGGAAAAATATTATTAGAAAGAGCTATGTCAGGCCAGCCTCATGCCCACAGTTTCTCATATAGGCCTGACCCCATCTCTTCATCCTGCTTTAGTCACAGAATTCCCACCTTTCTCTCCTTCCGTGTTCTGTGTGAGGACATCTCGGTGTGTTGGGGGATGCAGTCCAACCAGCATAGCATTTAAACAACCAGCATAGCATTTAAAAATTAAAATATTTGTTTATAAATTATTTTTACTCCTCAAAAGGCAACGCTTCTGCAAAAAGATAGAAAAACTCTGGCATAGGTAGGAGGCTGACTGAATTCCTTGACATGTCACTTCAACACACTTATCAGCTTAGTAATGATGGCAATGTCTTACTGCTAGTAGTGAGGTAAGAGGCAGAAAGCAGCCATGCACTTATCAACTCCCTTGAGGAATTTGGGGAGTGACAAAGAAGAGAAAAATCATCTTTCATCTTGCACATAGACAAAATATGATATTCAATCACAGAAATAAAAGAGCACACAACAAGCCAGTCTTTGTCAGCTTTCTAATTATAGTTACAGACAACTATATAGCCAGAAGCATGCAGTCCTCATTAAATCTGTGGGAAGTAATTGTTAGAGTCCAGAGAAGCTGGGATAGTGAGGGGTTGCACAGAAGTCATGTAGGAAAAAATGATCTGAGGGGAAGTACCACTCTGTGGTCTCATCTTTGGGGACTGAGGAACTGAAATGCTAATATTAGCAGGACATGACTTTTTTTTTTTTAGTAATTCAGTGTGTGAGTCATCCAGGGATGCTGGAGATGGTTATTCAGCCACTCTCTTTGATACTTTTGAAGTACTTTCCAGTGAGAAAGCTTCCCTTCCCACCTTTTTATGACAGAGTTTTCCTTTGCTTTGGCCTATTTTTTATAGATTTTTGACACTGGTAGGAGATGAGGTTGCCATTATTTTCAAAACATATGAATAAACAAGCAAACAAACAAATAAACAAAATTTCTCCATGTTTGATTCAAAAGAATATTGGTTGCATGTGGGCAGCTGTGACTACAAATCACAGAGCAGGCTAAGTAGGAAGTAACTCACAAGGATCAGAGCAACAGCACTGAAAACATCGGGGAAGTGCATGACAAAGCTGGCTAAAATATCTGTGAGGTGTCCAGGTGACAATATTAATGGAAGAACTCAGACAACCTTTCAGAAAACCTTGAAATCTAAGGTACAGGGCACTTTGATAGCTATTTTTGGAACATAGGAACAGTATATTTGCTTTTCCTTCTTTCCATGTGTCTGTTCTCTCTTAGGATTCTCCTGTGGGGAAAATCCCTTCCTGAACTCTTACTACAATCACCTGTCTTCTTCACTTTTGATCATGTGCACATGAGGCTCTCAACATGTATTAATGGTTTGATACAGTAGAAATAGTGGAATGATAAAGCAATCGGTCAGATCAGCATTTTCCTTGAGATCGTTCCCCAGGGAATCATGAGTTTAAAAAAGAATGAAAACTTCTTCAGAGGAAAAACCCACCTCATGTTTTCCTTGGTCTCAGGGATGTTTAAAAGGGACCTGAAAATCCCCTGAATTTTTCTACAAAAACAAATGACTGTGTGCAGGCAGCTGCCCCCCAGGAGCTGTCAGGAGGAGAAGGGAAATAAGGTCCTCTCTGCTCCTGCCTCCCTCACCTCCACCTCCCTCCCAACTGGGCTGGGTCAATATCAAGGAGTGAAGGAAAGAGTTCCATCTGCTGCCATGTTTCCTCCTTCATTACGAGCCTGACAACCATTGCTTCTACGCAAATATTTTCAGCTTTAAATTGTGGGATTCTAACAACCTCAATTTGTACCTCTGAGCAGAGAGGTGCTATATACAAGCCTGTCACTCACACCTAAAGATTGTCCACAGGAGCCTTTGAGTCTAGAAAAGCATAGATGCACAAACTGAAAGACATGTTACTGATGATTTGCTTCTATTTATTCCCAAAGACCAGTGTGAAGGAGTTTAAGGTCTGAATTCATTCTTAGCTGTGTACTGAAGTTGACAGAGTTAGTTTCGAACTGAGTTTGGCAGTATTTCCATATCCTGCAATTCAGCATGGAATATGTAATCATCTGACAGAAGGTTCAGTATGTTTAGTTGTATAACTGCTAGAACAGATAAAGGATCAGCCAGGCAAACAGTGAAATATGAAAACGGTTCTCGTAAAAACATCCCAGCCGTGGGGCTTGCATCTGCCAAGACTACTCCGTGGTGACATGAATGGACATAGCATTTAACTACTCCCCAAGACAAGAGAGGATTACAAGGAGGTGGGGAAAGTAGAAGAAGCCAGAGCAACCCTGCCAACAATAGCAGGTTGCAATACTTAATCTCAGTGCTTGTGCCAATGCGCTTCGAAGCTGCTGTTGTTTTTATGAGGAAAAATGCAGAAAAGACTAATCTGTGTATTTATGTCTGTCTGGAAATGTTATAAGTGCCGTGTGGTCATTTTGATTCCAGAACCAAAGGGGTCGGTATTCCCAGAATGGGGAGACTTGGACAGGGTGCCAGAACTCAGCCACGACACGTGGGACTGAAAGCAGAGAGAGTGAGTACATGGGGGGATTCAGCAAAGTGGTACACAAATGAGGAACTTCACCTACATTTCCAAATTATAGAATTTTCTGACTGCTCAGTGTTACAACCTGTATGCCCTTGAGAAGTTTTAGAGCTTCATCTTCAGACCTCTCAATTAGCAAAATCATGTAATTTGCTCATTTGTTCTCTGTTTTGACTATAAATGTTGTTTTGCAGGAGGTTAAGGTGGTAATGTGTGCTAGGGTGAGCATCCTGGATACCTGAAGCTTTAATGAACATTGACAATAAGTGCAATAGAGGGACAGTGCTTGCATGAACAGCCTTCCATGCCAATATTTTTCTATGCTTGCCAGTATAATGTTTTATAAGAAAAGGGACTGTGCCTTATTATCTACTCTTCTTTCCATTCTCAATTGCAGCAGAGGATTTCTTGACAAAATAGAGTGGATTTTAAATAGTGCCTGCTATGGTTTGGTCTTTGGTCTCAGGTAATTCTTTTGACAGCAGCAGTGGACGCTGTCAATACAGTACCAGTTTTTAGTGGGCACTAGGGTCTTTATAGAGGTATCAGGCACATCACATAGGTTATTGATCAGTATTGATATAGGACAGGCTTAACATAAGAGATATTTGCATCCTGGTCCTGTTACTTGTCTACTGCAGTCACCAAAGGCTGCTGGTGGGTGCTTTGGTGTCAGGTTTTGTCACTGGCAACAGAGCAAGAAGGAAGCAGATTTTCCATGGGTTGTTTGAAAGATCTACAGGAGTGGATTTGTATTCATTGGGACATGTGTTCCCTGAGGAGGGTGGAGGAATAACACAGACAATTTGCTGCTACTTCATACTACTCTTTGGTTATACAAAAGCATAATACACTGATCCGTCTTTCCTATCTGATCCTGCCATGGTAGTCTCCATGCTGTCTAAGGGTTTGTTTAATAATGTGTCCCTGGTGGTTTGTACAGTTTTGCTTTAATCCAGCTAAAGCCTAGCTCTGTTTGACTGGTAAAAGATAGTGACACGTAGAAGTAGGGCTTCTTTGGCTTGCTCTGTTGGGTAGGACAGATACTTGGCAGCTGAGTTTCCCAGCGACGTAGGGATTAAAGTGAACCTTGAGTTTCTGTCTTACTAAAAAGTCTCTGTCACTCCAGACTTGATATTTTTCTCCTCTATAAGCCACAAACTATGGCAGGGAAGAAACGTTTTCAAGATGGCAGAGCTCCATACATGGTGTTGCAGGATGTCAGTTAACTGTAATGGGAATTGCACATCTCTGCAATACTCATGGTGTCTCTTGACAATGAAGTGTTATTTTGGAGCCAAATGAAATGTGTGTGGACAGGTTAGAAGGTGAAAATTTGCACAATCCTTGTCTAAAACTGATTTATCTCAGCTTCAAGAAGGATTTCTTGATGAAGTGGGGTAAACCCGGACTTACCTGAACCTCCAAAGGTTTGCTTCCATTAGACACATCTGTAAAAACCCATCTTATAATGTCTCCGTATCTGTTAATGTTTCTACAGTTTTTAAGGAATGGAAAGAACATTTCCACCATAATCATCACATATTTTGATGTTCACTCAATTCTGCAGCCTTCCAGATCCAAATCTGACTGTTTAACATGATAGCCCTACACAGCAAAAATGAGATTTCTGAAGCGTGCTGTGCAAGTGGGAGTTTCAGCTGAGGTGGAAGACCAAACCATTTCCTTTGGAAAAGGAGTAGATAACAAGGAAAGTGAATGTTTAGCAATGTGGGTGCTTAAAATATATTCCCACACGTTCTGCTGTAATTTGCCTCAATAATTCTGTGGAAAAATTTTTTCCTCATGTCATCTGGGATCAGATCTCTCAAAGATACGAAACGAAGAGAACGAGAAACTGCCCTTCAGCCTGAAAAAATCCCCAAATCAAGCAGCAAATAAATAAACTTCATGTTGGTGTAGTCAGACACTAATACTGCATACCTGAAGATGTAATATCATATGAAGTTTATCAGAGGGGTTGGAACATTCACACTGGTGTTCTCGCCAAAATTCTCCTGGGCAAATTGCTATCCATCTTCTTAAATCCTCTTGGCAGTTTCTACTGGAGGAAGAAAAAAGGTTTGCCATGTGCTGAGGCCCTGGACTGCACTTAGGTCTGGGCTCATGCCCTGTCTCTGTGCACGTTCCCTATCTGAAAAATGCAACGTTGACATGCTCTGCAGGTCAGTTGTCCACCGGTGATAGTATGGGATGGGAGATCAGGGAATAAATTATGGAGAGGTTTGAAGACTCTTAGCAGATGAAATCTTCCTTATCCTGTTCTAGACACTTGTTGCTACTGTAACAGCTCCAACGATTGCTTGCTTTGCTCCGTAGAGACAATTGCATTTTACCAGTGCTATGGATGGGTGAAATGACCCTTGTAGGACAAAATGTTGTACAAGTGCCATAGTATATGGAAGAAATGTGAGTCATAAATCATTGTTAAGATCTACTGGAAAACATATCTGTGCCCCAGTGGCTGTAGGTTACTCTGTCAGAGCACTTGACACAGTACCCATGACTGGTATTATTCGGCATGTTTGGGACACAAGTCCATAAAGATGGAGGCTAATGGCTGCTTTAACAGGCATGTAAGTTTTGGCTTAATGAATCTGTTAATATCAAGCAACTTTCTTCCTCCAAACAATGATGCTGGTAATTCACAAGCTGTTAGTCTTGGAACCCCACTCTAACAAAAGCCAGCCTCTCTGTCTGAATGTTGCTGTTTTCATATTTTATTGCAGAAATTACACGAAAATATTTGGCTTGTCTAATGAGGGCTTGACAACATAGTATATATTGCTGAAAATGTGTCATCACATTATTCCTACAAAAATAAACTTTTGTGGGTTTTTTTCTTGTCCATTGGCATTTTGCTAGTTCAAACTGGGGAATACAGGATGTCTGTGTAGCTTGTCTAATAATACAAAACAAATGATATGGGTTTAATGCTGGTATTATCAGGGCTACATAGATTGTTCCTTTGCACTTACACTTGTTTTCCTCTCTCTTTAGATCTGTAGGTTTAGACTGTTCTTGGCATCTAGAGTTTCAAAGGCTTTAGGAACATGGGGTTTGACCTCCCTGAATGTCCTTATTAATCCGTGTTCTTATGTGCTAGATCATGCAATTTGTTTTGCAGGAGGCCTTCAGGGCCAGGAAAGCTTATTGTGGTTATCTAATCTGACCTACTTCATTATGGAGGTCACTCAATAGCTCCCCCAGGATTTCCTGCAGCTGGGAGAGAGAGTGGTTGAAGAAAGTTTTCCATTGTGATCAGAGATGGCTGAAGGCTTTTTGGCAGTGTAGGCAAAATTTCTTTTCAGGGCAGCAGCAGAATGGGTTGTGAGAGAATAAGGGCTGGAAGGGGTCAGGGGATTTCAGAAGATGGGGATGAAAATCCTGGGATCAGTCAGGAGGACTCCAGTAGGCAAGTGTGAGATCAGCATACTTTTGGAGACCACAAGTGTCAAACAGGTTTAGGAAAAATCACAGAGAACTGCAGAGAGGATATGGAGGTGATTAAGGTTATTTTTTGACTTGTGTGTGATTCAGGAGGCGGTCACAGGGCCAGGTGGTTTAAAGCTGAAGCTTTATAAGTTAGAGATGGAGAAGAAAAGTCATGGATTACAGAGAGGGAATGGAAGTGATGAAACTTTTGGGAGAGTTCTCAGTGGAGGGCAGGAGGGATTTGAGAGAGGACTGTCATTTGAGGCAAGGATCCCTCTGCTTCCCTCTCACTCCGTCTGAGTCCTTCCTCTCTGGATTTAGAGCTCCTCCACTTTGGTGGAGTGTGAGCATCACAGTCAGCCCCAGCCAACTCATCAAGGTGAGAAACATGCTCCTGTTTGTGCAGTTCCTACTTCTCCTGCTGCACCTTGAGAGACTAAAACAAACAGGTTATAGGTAGGCAATTGTCTTGAGGGGACGTCTGGAGAGCCATCTTTTTGATGCCAGGAGTGTCAGGATAGGTCATAAGCTGCTTTCCACTCCAACTGGGCCCCACTACCATTCCCAATCCTCTCCTTGGGGCAGGATCAAGGCATTATCCTGGGATCCAGCTGAGCTGTGCTGTGGCTCAGAGGGATCCCCCTTCCATTTTCTGGCATTGCATGAGAAAGCAGTTTGTAGCTCCCCCTTCACACTGCTCTCCTGCTGTTGTGATTTGGCTCTGGTCTTGTATAAAAGCCACATAAGTGGTGGAAAGTCTACCAAGGCTCTTGGTAAATAATTTCAATGAATGGTAAAAACCACTTTACTGGTTTGAATTTATTTACCATGAGAAGCATAGGAGAAAAAGAAGTGGAGCAGAAGAAAAGTACAAGTTTTAACAAGGCTGGTCAACTGTTGAAAAAATGGATGGCAAAGACGACTTTTTTCTAGGTGCAAGGTTAGAAACACAGGGCAGAAGAAAAGAGAAAAAGCTGACATGAATTGGATTAGTCAGCTAACGAAGGATTGAAGCAATACATTATATTGCTACTGTGGAGGAAAACAAATACCTTCCTCTCAGAGATGAGAGATGAGGAAAGAAGTGGATATTTGTTCACTGTAGAGTGCAAAAAGCTGATGGCTGTCCTGTCAGAAAACAGGGTCATTGGCTCTGTGAGGAGGAAAGTGTGGAAGTTTTAAGACTTCCAGACCTGGACTGAAGATTTATAAGCTGTTCTTGTAAAGAGAAAGGAGAATTTCACTTTTATAAACAGAATTTGTCAAATATCATATATTTTGTGTCCAATTTGGTATTCCCTCTCTGACACTGGCTCAGACCTGATTTTTCAGAGGAAGACAGTGTAACACACATACACACACACACACACACACACACACACAGAGTTGCTCTTTTATGGAGGGGAATCAGGCCACAAATAGACAATTAAATCCCATTTTGTTTCCCTGACAACCTCTAATCCAATTTTTGGCTGTGTACTCTCTCCTTTTTGCTAGCCACACTGCGTGACCTGTGACTAGAAGCAAAGTTGAGGGCTTTCTGAAAGGTCATTCATTTCATGACACAGACGAAACCTCACAGAATAAGGAGGTAAGACGAGACCATAACACTGGACAATACTGTTCCTTTGGATCCTGGACTGAGCAAGACAGAGAATAAGGATATAACCTGAGAAGTATAGAAGAAAAACATAGACTGCCCATGTATCTGCTTACCCAGTTTGTTATCACAGAATAATAGAATACCCTGAGCTGGAAGGGACCCATGAGGACCATGGAGTCCAACTCCTGACAACCCAAGAATCCCACCCTGTGACTGAGAGCACTGTTGAACTCTGTCAGTCTTGGGACTGTGACCACTTCCCTGGGGAGCTTGTTCCAGTTCCTGACCACTGTCTGTGTGAAGAACCTTCCCCTGAAATCCAACCTAAACCTCACCTGATTCAACTTCATGACATTTCCTCAAGTCCTGTCACTGGTCACTTCAAGTCCTGTCACAGGCAAAAGGGATCAGTGCCTGCCCCTCCACTTTCCCCTTGTGAGGACGCTGGAGACTGTGATGAGATCTCTCCATTGACTCCTCCATATTACTAACAAAAAATACAGAGGTGCCATTGTGTAAATGGAAATGAAAATAAAATGTCTGTTTTGACAACCGATCCAGGTCCTGGGGGAATATTTGCCCAGAAGCATCTCTCAGGAAAACTGCTGCTGATGGCAGTGTTTTCCCTTCAGTGACTGAAGGAAAAGGTGTAATGAAGAAATCAAGTCATCCCAGGTCGAGAGTGGGAGTCCAGCCAGCTGTTCCAGGTGTGCCGTGGGGCTAGTACACATCTGGATGCACTAGGTGGCAGGATCTGTCTGCAGCAGAGAAACGTGCTGTGGGAATGGTGTTTGCATGGGACAGAGAGCAGGTGGAGAACATATTTCCTCAGAGATGCCAAAAATGAGTCCAAGAGATCTCTATCTAAAGATGGTATGCAATTCATTACCAAATGCAAAACAGTCTGCTCCAGCATAGCTCACTGATAAGCAAGAGACTTATATTTTGTTGATTGAAAATGAAAAAAGGGAGTTTTGCTATCAAAATATCTATGAGTCTTGTCTTAGGTAAAAAGAGAACACCATGGGAAACAGCTCAATGTCCTCTTCCTCTGCCTGTTTGATATGCAATAAACTTAAAATTGAAGTACTCCTTAAATCTTGGGTACACAGAGATTCATGTCTTTTCTTGCATCCTGCTCTTGGCCTGACAGAAACTTCATTTAATTCTTGCTTGTAAACTATGCTCAAGAGCAGCAAATGGCAGGTGCATGTGAAGACCTGAGGTCTTCACCAACAAAAGCAGGACCTTGTTTGAGAATTCTTGGTCCAGGGGAGGTTTCTTTTATGAAGAGAATATTACTAGAAATGCTGGTGGCAGCTATGGTGGCAGAGATATGAGCAAAAGGAAAAATCACCATTGCTTCTGTGGAAGAGGATATTGAGTTGATATGATTTGGCTGGAACTACATGGAAAGTTAATAACAGGGCCAAGACTGATGCCAAATGAGTTGCCTGGAGCCCTGAGTTTGGATGTCCAGCCATGTCTGGTGTGAAAGCAGGTGTTAGCTCTTTTCTGAAGTATGGGCCAAAGATGGGGACATTTCCTGACAAAAAGAAGATCAAAATTGGGAATAGCAACAAACCCAACTATAATATTGGAATGCACACAATCTGAAGGTGTACTTTTGTGAGGAGACAGCTACAGGTTTTTCCCACCACAAAGCACTGAGGTTTTCAGCCTCCTTTTAGCAGATCCCAACAAGTCACACATCAGGTATGTGTTTCCTAGGTGAGATCCATGCCTCTGCTGTGAAAGAAGATTTACAAGTCATAAAAAATTGAAAGCCATTGATATGGTTGTAGACTTCTCTCTTTGTTCTTCAGAGACACAAACATAAAAGACGGGCCCAAAACAAAAGGTGAGTCTTCATCCTCTGTGCCTGTGAGGGACTCTGTATACAACCTGGGATTTTTAATTTTAGTCAATGACTAAATGGACTTTAGGTCATGACTTCACATGGACTTCAATTGTTTTGGCTCCTCTCTGACAAGCAAATAGTTAAAACCAGGTGGTAGACAAGACCCAGACACAGTGTCCCTTTATGTGTTTCTCTGAAGAATCCACTTATGAAAAGGCAATGTAGCTTTTTTCCCCCACAAATTTGCAGAGTATGCTTTCCATTTCATGTAGGTCGTAGTATACATTGGCTCATTGTTTCCTATAACAATCTTTGGTCAATGGTCTTGTTGCACATAATTAATTCTGTCTGTCATTATCTGATCTCTGTTCCCACATCACTTGCTGCTTTATACCACTGTAATTACAGCCTTAGTTTAACTTTTGATCTACAAAACGTTGAGAGAGAATATCGTTTTCCCTTCAAGATCCATCCTGACCAAAACCTATGTTTGATTTGATATACTTGGACTGACAAATAAAACCACAAGTAAGAAAAATAAACCTATGGATGCTTTGTCAGGTAAGCAAAGGAGGAAAGTAAAGCTGCTCTGTTCTCTGCTTTTGTTTTCCTGTAACTGAAAAGGAAACCGGTAGAGGACTGTAATTCAGTGGAAGCACCCTATGGCATATAGTCAAAGGGGCAATGTTTATTGCCCTGCCTGTATTTGAGGACCATAGAAAGGGGTATTTTCTTCTTGAGGTGATGAGGAGTCAGATGTGGAGTCTGGTTTTAGTGGGGAATGGGGAAGGGAATGCATTTCTGGTTGTCCTTGGAGGGTGCAGCAAGAGCTCAGGGTTGCTGCTTCCTCCTCAGGTCTAACTCTTCAAGGAGCATCTTCACTGTATGCCAAGGGCTTGATGGGCTGGCAGTAAACAAGGATCATGCAGATCCCTCAGGTCACACCCTGAATGGCAAGTGCTTCCAGTGGAGTGAGTTACTGCTTGGAGTCCATAGAAATACCTTCCAATAAAATGGCATAAAATTTGGGCAACCTTCCAGAGCAAGGGCAAAGTGAATCCTCCCCAGCTGAAGAGCTGGGTTTAAACTGTGTATGACCACTTGTGTTTTAACTCTACACCTCTGGCTTTTCACTGTTCACTAGATCCTCCTTCCATTGGCAATAATCCACTCTCTCCTCTCCACTTACCCCAGTTAGTCATGCCTGCTTTGCTTCTATTGGCGGATTCCAGTTCCCCCACCTCCTCTATCCCGTGTTTTTAATTCCAATCTTTCCTCTTGTGCTTTACTAAGATCCTCTGCCAATTAAAATTACATTAGCTGAAGCCAACACTCACCTTTCCTTCTTCCAGCAGACAAACCTGGAAGAGGCTGAGGCAAGATGAGGAATGGCAATCCAAATGCACCAGCAAAACACACAACCCTAGCACATATGAATCACCAAACTTTGGCCCTAGGAACAGGAGAGCACTGGTAATCACAGGAGACAGAGTGTTTTTGGCAATGTAGAGGAATGATATCTAGTCAGGACTTTCCAGGTGCTTGCAACATAAGGCTTTCTTTCCAAGGGCTCTGTAAAAAGAAGACACTGGGGAGGAGACATGGACATCCTAGAAGTATGTGTGTCTGTGTATGGGGGATTTTTTAGTCCATATTTACCATGCTCTATCAAGTTTGAGGAGCTGTCTGCTGCCTCAAGAGTAGCCTGAGCTTGTATCCAAGTACAGCAGGTGGACTTTCCTCTTGTAAATGCTTATTTGTTTCCAACAGTGGTTCCACCAGGCACAGTCAGTCTTGACCAGTCTGAGGTCACTCAACAAGTACCTCAACTCAATCGCTTGTTTTTGGTTTGTCTGGGGGGAAAAAATAGAAAAAGAGAGAAAAAGAAATCCCAGGAAAAGTGAACATTTCTGAGAACGATGGTTGTTTGCTGTTTCGCTTCAATTTTATATGAACTATTTGGGTTGGCTACAGCGGACCTGCCAGGTGGCTAAACATGCCGAGTGAGTGTGGTCAGTGCTTGGGACACGCACTGTGCTCAAGGCATCCAAAAAATTACTCCTGACCTTCATTTAGTCTGCCAATCACTGCAGGCTGCCCTTACATCACATTTTTTCACTAGTCAGTAACAGATTCATAGAAATTAGGGGTGGAAAAGACCCATTAGGTCACGCAGTCCATTTCCCCCCTTTTCTTCCCTCCGCTCCCTGAAGGTCAGCCCAGGGCTGTTCCCTACAGTGTATTTTCTAGTGCTTTGTCCAGTCTTATTTGAAATGACTCAAATGGTGGGGCTGCCAGCAGTTACCTCTGGGAGCATATTCCACAGTCTAATGGTCTTCATTGTTAATTTTTTCCTGATTTCCAGCCTAAACCTTTGCTGGTTTTGTCCCATTACCCATTTGCACCATTCTCTACAGTTCCTCTCCTTCCTCTTCTCTAGCAGTGCTGACAAAGCATCAGTTAGCTGAGCATCTAAAAGCATTTTGCTAAAAGTAGGCACTACTGCTTCCTTTATAGCCATTGCAAAGAGAAGTTAAGGAGCTGGGAGAGAAAGTGAGTGATGACTAGAACCAGACACAAAGCTCACATCTCCTAACTCATTTCATGGCCTTTGTAGATAAAATCCTGTTCTCACCCCTCTAGTCAAATTTACACACAGGGAGCTGAAAATGAGCAGAGAAGAGACGGTTTTTATACTGATCACAGCAATCCCTTGACACTTCAGTTTATTGAAGTGGTGATGGGAAAGAAGGTTCAGAGTCTTTTTCTACTCCATCATCTTTTCCCAAAAAGATTTCTTATTGATGTTTGGACTTGGCAGTATCCGGGGCATTTGTTTTGAATAGAATGAGGCAGGTTGCCAGTATTTCTGACTAGATAATGTCCCAAACCAAATTTCTGGTGTAAACAGATACCATAGTAGACTGTCTCCAACTCCAAGCTTCACAGCTGGGCCTTGTCTCTAGCAATATGTTGAACTAAATTCCCAGCTCCAAACAGGGACAATATGAGATAGAGATTTTGAGCCTTGAGCCTCTGTCTAGTCAAAGAAGAGATGCTTTCTTACATACCTTTCAGCAGGTGTTTTCAAAACCGCTCTGACCTTTTAGACTAGGTCTTATTGCCTCATAGACCTTTGCAGAAGTAAGCTTGATAATCTCTGATAATGAGATCCTAACTCTATTTTAGCTGTCATCAATGCCCTTTGAAACAATCTGACATGGTGTGAGCCCAACCTGTGAGGTCCCTTGAGGACTGGGCCCTCAGAAACTAGAGATGGAAGAGACCTACAAGATTAGCTCATCCTGTTCATTCCCCTGCCAGTACAAGCCTGTTCCCCACGGTACATTTTCCAGTGCTGTGTCCAGACTGATCGTATTTTTAAATGATTCATATGATAGGGTTTCCTCCAGTTCCATTGGTGACTGGATGGTTGCCAGAACATTTCTTTTCTTCCCCCTTTCTTTGACTTTGTCTCTTTGAATTCATCCAGAGTTTTGAAGTCTGCAATTTGTACTGAGCGTAAACTGGCAGTAGAGTGAGTAACTGCAAAGAAAATTTTTACTTTATCCTTGTTTCTTGAGGCAAACTGTTGTCTGAGAGAAGCCAAGAAAAGTGTTGTTTCAGAGACTGGGCTGCTGGTGAAAGCTGCTTGTGAAGGACAGATGTGGGTTGGTTTGAAAGCACCTCTCCAAGCCTTCATGCTGACATCACTGAGTTTTCTATCCTAGCTGTTGAACTCTCATGGTTGTAGACTGGGATTGGTTTCTTCCCTGAATTTAAAATCACAGTCTGAATTTCAGTGGAGTATGCTGGGCCTATAGCCCATGTGGAAGGAGTGGAGTTGGCCAGGTACATTGCTGCAAGTGTGGATTCTTGTTTTGCCATCCCATGTCCTAAACATTTCAATTACTTACTGCCACACACTGTTCACCCTCCTGTGTCGCTGGTCACTGTCCTGTGCACTGTTTGGAGTTCTTGGATACTGATGTCTGTGTCCTCAGGTTCTCATTGTTCATAAAGAATAAATTGCCACATGGATAATTATTTGGGACAAGCAGAGTGACCAGATTTTCTGAGGCCTTCAGCACTCATGTGGGAGCAGCTGTGTACTCAAAAGGACAAAGGCTGAACTCAAGAAAGAGCTGACACTAGTAACAAGGCTCCCTCTATGAAAGGACCAAGGTTTCAGCCTTTGTACTTTTCCCTCCTTTTTTCTCTGCTGACCTCCCAAAACTTTTTCTTTTCCCCTTGAGGGATGGTTTGTTTTGTGAGTGGGGAGTTGGGACTGCCTTCAGGGAGTGCTGCATGTATTGCTGCAGCTGTGAGTAGCTAAACCAGTGCTGCCAACAAGAACCTGATCTGACTGAATGTCAGTCATTTCTACAATGTAATCTGCAGGGTGATGGATCCCCTGCAAAAGACAGTTAGAAAATAGGAGAGGTGTGGAAATAGTGTAGAAAACACTAAAAAAGGAGTGTAAAAAAGAAGAGGACAGAGCTCAGAGCCTCTTCTTCAGAGACCAGAGTTGTCCCAGAGTTCCTGGGAGCTTGCCTGCCCTCATCCATCACAGGAGCCATGACATTCATCTGCAGGATGGAATTACCTCCAGAGGTAAGTCCTTCACCTCTCCACGCTGGACCCTGAAAAACCTTGGCCCAGACCTGTTTCCTCCTGCATAATTAGAGTTTTATTATAAATGACCAGACATCACATGCCACTGAATGACAGACTGCTCTGGTATGACTAACCTTAGAAAAGAGCTGGGTTTTCACCAGCATCATTATTCCTTTTACTTAAAGAAGTGGCAAAACCTAAGTTCATCTTTCTGCCAGCCAGCCACAATAGGCTTATCTAAGAAGATCTAACAGCTCTTTATCTTTCTGCATGTGCTACATGTTGTTCTCATTCTTTTATCTTGATGTTTTTTCCTGGAGCCTGGAATAATCACTCTTAGACTGCACTGACTTTTGTACTGTAGGAAGAAAACCAGTGGGATCCAGACTGACTTAGAAGGGTGATGATGAAGTGACTTCTAACAGGTGCCAGTTGTGTGCACTGCACTGTGCTACACGTGGCCTGTGCACTTTTCTTTTTTTACATGGATAGATAAAATATGTGAACTTAAGGACCTGCTCTCCTGGAAAATTCTTGCCACTCTTCAGCCAAAAAGCTTTACTTATATAGAGGAAAAGGTCATCAGGCAACCTGTCATGTTTAGCAGGAGTAAAATTATGATTATAAGTACTCTGATCTGGAAATATACTGTGCCGTAACCAGATAATCTGCAGAATAAAATTATGATTCCTTTAGTAGGGATTGAAATGGTAGGCTGATCATAGAGTAAAAGAATATGAATTCTGACACAAATTAGTCAAAGCAAGATAATTAGAAATCAAAGTTGGAAACGGAGGTGGAGGAATTTAGTCCAGTTCTTTCCATACTGCAGGTGACTGTAGATGCTTTCAAACTGCAGTACATTTCTTAACAACCTGACCCAGTGAATGCATTTGATGTCAGTGCCTGCTAGGGTAGCCCATGGCTAGCACCTGAGTTGTGTGCTCATCCATGACATGGGATATAACTTCAAATGTTCCTGCTCCCCGGGAAACCCACTGCTCCTTCAATAGTGATGAGATATCACAGCTGAGATATGCACACTTAGATTATTTAGCTTTTCCCCATGTAAGAAACAAATCACATTTATTTTTTTATAGATTAAGCTGAAGTTCAAAGTTTGATCATCCTTGTAGAGGAGATAAAAAGGCGTTCCAGAGATTATTTTTTTAAAGCTGTCCCACAAAGTTCAAATTTAAGCAGTTTCAGGGTAAAGTGAAAGAATCATTTATTTTATCTGGGATAGCAGTGATAACAGAGAATGTGTTTTGGTCTGTTCATTTATAGCATCACCAATATTGTAGATATGGTGGGCTGGAAATTTTCCATAAAAATTATTTTTGGATGAAAGTTTAGCTTTTGACAGATCAATTTATTTTGGTGAAAAAATGACCACTCTTGGGAAAAGGTTCCCATGAAAAATAGCATTTTGGCTGAAAATAGATTTTTTTTTCATTTTTTCTTTTCTGATGAAAAGTCAGAATTTTCCATGGTGAGAAAAGAAAATTCCAAGTAGCTTCAGCATGAGGTATTTTATAGATAGGCAAGAAATAATCCTGCCTCAAAGGGGATATAATATAAACTGACAAAAGTCAAAGAAATTTGGATCAGTAATTTTCAAGTTACAAAACTTTAAATTCAGCAGGGTTTCATGTGCTTATTAGAACCTCTCCAACGATGTGTTTTTAATGCCTCAATTTGGGATTGCCCATTTGAGAACATATCATTCCAATCACAAAGTCCTTTTCTCATTGTGTTTAAAATCAGCAGAGACCATGAGATCATCTAATTTTGCCTCTTTATGTATAACTCAGTTAACCCTTTTCTGAGCCTCAAAGCCACATTTGGATGAATCACAAATAGAACAGTAAAGAACCTACACTTTACTTTCAAGTGGTTAAACTTCTTCTTGTATTGTTTCCTCTGTTGTTAGATTTATCTAAAATTAATCAAATATTTAACTGAAAAGTTGTCTTGTTTTGGCTATTGACAATAATTTTCCATGTGTATTCTGATAGGTTAAAGATCACTTGTGAAATCCATTACTTTTCTTAAGGTTGTGGTATATGATCATCAAATTACCAAAATTTTAACCATCCTTAATAATATGCTGAAGGTATATGCAGTAGAGTTTTTCAGTCTCTGCCTGTGCTTGTTGGGTGTGGGAGGAGTGGGGAAAATGGTCTTTAAAAATATCAGAATTTTATTTAGTGCAACTTTGGCCCGACCAAAATTACAGGAGAAATTTAACATCACCTTAACAGGTTTTTTTGGGACTGCAGTAGCATTTTTTGCTTGATGCTGGGACCTCATCCTGGCCCATTCCAGCTTTAAAATCTATCTCAGAACTGCTGCTTTCCAGAAGACCATTCCTGTTTTATAGGAACAAGCCATTCTTTTTCTCTTTAGACACATGGATTTATGAAGAGCCCTTTTTTTAGTAGACCCATATTACCTGGCAGTTCAGGTCACTCTGCTTGCCCTCTCCCCACTTTTGTCTGCCATTCCAAATGCCTTTACCTCATTCATGAAAAAGAGCAGCTCTAATTTCGTATTTTCTTTCAATACTTGAGGATAGAATGGTGTCTCAGGTTAATAGTCATCATTTTGTGACCCTCCTAGAAACAGTCCTATTTGGTGATATTATTTACAAATATTTTGAGTTATATCAGTTAGCTAATTCTCAAAACATTTTGTATACAGTTTTTTAGTACTATATACTGCTGAATTTTATATCAGAATGTTGTGTGGTACCAAGTCAAACACCCTATAAAATTTTATTATAACTACACAGTTACATTTATCCAAAAAAAACTTCTTAGAGAATGAACTGAAGTTTGTTTAAGCAATACTATTTTCCATAGTACATTTCATGTTGTCTGGTATTCATTATATTGTTCTCCTTTGTTTTGTTATCAGCTAAATTCCATATATGCTTTCTTTTTTTAAAAATTCTTTTGTTTGAGGTTGATTCAGTAATGTAACTCTGGTAGGTAGTCTGCTCTTCTGAAATGTTTGCATAAGGTGAACATTTATCTGGTACTTTCAGACTTCTTTGGTATTCTGGGATTAAGTAAAAATAAGCAAGAAGTGAGATTTCTTTAAGCAAGTCCTTTATGACTCCTAGATTCAAGTTATCCAGGTTGATGTCTTTATAATGTGCATCCTTGGTAGGTAGTGTCTAATTCCCTACTTTGGATTCTTTTTTCCCTCTTTGAAGTAAAAAAAAATCTAATAATGCTTGGATGTTAATCAGACACATCATGGTCAAACAGAAAACAGACATCTATTTGATTTTTTATTTGGTTTTATGATTTCTATTTAGAATTTTGCCCTTGTCACTGAAAAGCTACATTCATTTTCTTTGATCTCAATATATGTAAATTTGTTCTGACAACAAGTTTTGCCAACCACAACTTTTTTTTTTAGGGTCTTTTGCCCATTTTACACACCTGCTCTTTACAACTGCTGATATTTGAGGTTTGCTTTCAGTCTCATTTCTTGAATAAAACTTCTGAAATTAAAAGAATTCAGTACATCACTGAACCGAATCAAGCTTTCAGGCAATGATGTTTTTGTCCATTGATCATATGCTGCCCAGTCATCTAACAAGTTCTTGAAGAACTCTCCACTGTCTTTCATAATTTTTGTCTACATTTTTCCTACTACCAAGTTTCTCTTATGTTTTCCTAATGTCAGAATATAACTGGAAATACCCAAATATTTTTCTTATTTGGCCTGTACTGTGTTTACCTACATGAAATAAATAGAAACTGGTCATGATCTGCAGTTTCTAATCAAGTGATCTTTTACTATTCTGAATTCAATTCACCTTTATCCATCACAAAGAGTTTTCACAAACAAGTACCTCATGGATTTGTTTCCTTTTTACAGGCAGCTGCTTTGTCATTCCCTTTTGTCCTTGGACATTTGTGGTGCCTCACAGCCTTCTGCCCTCTTCCTCGAAAACTTCCTTTGGACTTTGCTCATTGCCCTGATCCATTGATGTTCAGGTTCCTGCCTTTCTGACATAACAAAACTCAGTTATGAGCTATCAGAGATCTGAGTTAAATTATTAATCTCATTTCTCTTATAATATTATCTGATTTGCCTCATAATACTACCCAGCAACATTTCCATTATAAATTACTTTCTTCTGGTGTGGTCAATAGGGACTGCAGCTCCACAGATTGAAAATACCCATTTATGGCAATGCACTCTGTCAACCAGGGAAAGCTAAATTTAAGATGCCTCTGTAAAGCCTTTTGGGTCTTTACGATTAACAAAGTACAGAAACCTTTATATTCCATCAGCTGAAGCAGTGAGATTTATGAATTCACCAACAAATGATTCATAGGTTTAAAAAAAAAGTAAGCAAGAACTTCCTATAATTAATTACTGAAGTGCTGAGACTGAGTAGTTGGTGCTGAGAAGGTAAGACATTCCAAAGCTCAAATTGCTGTTGTAAATTAACTCTGTTGCCTGCGCATATGCATTTTTTCTAGTATTTTTTTACTTGCAAACTTTACTTGCAACATAACTGTAACATATTAAAGGTGCATGATGTGTAATATAGCCAAGTTAGAAGTTTGACAAACAAAATTATTTCAATGGTCAGGTTAATGAGATTTGGGATTCATAGATTTGGGGATAAAAGGGGCCACTGTCCCAGTGTATCTGACCTACTCTGTGACAAGTTCCATCTAACCCCAGGCAGGAGTTTTGCAGTGCAAGAACTGGAATAATTTTACGCTCAGACAAGTGAGTGATATGGCTGCTAACTTGCTGTTGAACTACTAGAACATGTCACTTAAACATCCAATCTGCATTTAAAGGCTCTAAGTGATGATGAATTTACCACTTCCTTGGGCAGTATGTTCCAGTGATTAATTAGTCTCTCACTGTAAGGAATTTGTGTCCTATTTTGAGTTTACATTTCTCTACTTTGCACTTTCAGCCAATCGATCTTTCAGGACCTTTCTTTGATACAGTTAAGGGGTCGCTCATATCATGACTCTCCACTTCAGAAGCCTTAAAAACTGGTCTCTGTTTATTTGAGGGCCTGAACTGATTGAACTCTTTACATTTCTTCCAGAAACTTTCCAACTTTTGGTCTGCTTTAAAATGCAAATTCCAGAGCTGGACACATTGCACAAGGTTCTTACTAAACCACATGTAGAGGCAATACTGCTGTGTTTAACCCAAACCATTACTATTTTTATCATGCAATTAAAGTGATTTCTTTTCCCTACATGTTGCTGCTGTATCATGATCCCTGTAGCAGATTCCTGTGATCCACAGTCCACCTCTGCAGTGTCAATCTTTCCCCTGTGCATACCCCTGTCATTAACAAAGGTCGTTTTTGTGGCACAATTCACTTCATTACAGCAAAAGTAAATAAAGCCTGTCACCACTCCAGCCATGAGCGTAGGTGCTTACCTTGGAGCTGAACCGGGTAGGTAAATATGCTGTGAATGGCCAACTGGATTGCATCCATGGGAATACGTCAGAAAGAATCCTGACAGTCTATTGTTTCACTTGTGCCTGTGTCTTTAATGTTTGCCTGGTACAAAGACGAAAAAGCAATTATCAAAGGCAGCTTTTAGGAATAACTTTACATATGGGATGCAATTACAGCGTGAAAGAACACTGGCTTAATAGTGGCAGACAATGACTAAGAGATGTGATTACCAGGGAACGAACTGCCAAAATCACATCCAGGAAAAAAGTGTGGGGGGAAAAAGGCTTTCAGACTGGCCTGCATATTTGTTCGACCACAGTTAGTGATACTGGCAAATTGCTGAGCATGCTGGTTGATCCTCAGATGGACTAGTGCAGTCCTGCATGTCCTTCAGACACTCATGCATCTACTTGCACCTCCCTTGGCAGAGCCTGTAACATGGCACCAGTGGGAGGCACATCCCACTGCTGCTACCCAGGTGCCTACATTTTACCCAGCTTTGGAGCTGCTGAAATACAGCGCCACATGCTTGCTCACCCTGTTCCCAGGCCAGTGGTGTCTGTGGCACAGCAAGCTGAGGGCTCTGCACTGTGTGTCATATCTGGCTGGGAGGGATCAGGTGCTGGCAGTTTTCTCAGCAGCCCCTGTGCTGTCCGTCTCCACTCCCCTTCCAGCAGTCTGCTCTGGGCCAAGGTTGCTTCTAGCAGAGATGCTACAGGGCATCATGCTTAGCTCTTGGGACCTAAATACCTCATGCAGTTTAAAGCACTTGCAAAAATGTGCCCACTATCACCTGGCCTTTGGTATTTAAACCATCAGCTATTTTTCTATGAAGATATAACTCTGACCAACTATAGTTCGTCCCCTTTTCTAATTTTCCACTTGTCTCAGATTGAAATGTTTAATACTTTTCCCCTGTGTATTTCTTCAGTTTGGCTTTGATGTGAGTCCTGAAGGGTCCAGAATGTCACAGCCAAAGTCACTACTACACCTTCTTGACTCCAGGCTTCCTCTTGAATCCTGAAATCACTTCAGAGTGACTCTGTTTTCAGCACACCTTGTAGCCTGACCTCAAGCTACTCTTGGATTCCACATGCCTTCTCTCTTGACTCATGTTTTGTTTTGGTCTCTCCACTCTGCTCTTCTCTTGGTTTTGCTCAGTGTTTCCCAGACTTACCACCACTGACTTTCCCTTCAGAGAGTTTCTGTGCACTCAGTGTCAGGGAGCCAGATTGCTGATTGTGCTTGTGCTTCTTTCACCGTCAGCCCCGGGTGTTACCGTTCCACATGGTGGTAGCAGAAGTGGTATGGTGGCCTAGGAAGAAGTCAGGAGGGCTTTTGGGGGGCTGAGATCATCCAGTTCCTCCTGTGAAACTGATAGCATGGTCCTTGGTATGTGCTGTCTCCCCTAGGCATGGTTTGGTGGGGGAAGCCAAAGCCCTCATTTATTTTACTGGTATGGATAGAGCCTTAGTCTCAACACAGCCCTGCATTTGCTCTAGGATCATGCCTTTCCAGTTGGGAACTGCTGTCTTTGCTGATGCTCTCGGTTGTGTCTGCCTTGGCTGACGAATCACTCATGCAGAGTTGTGGCATCTTTACACCCTGTTTTAATACTGCTACTTGTCAGTGGATACATGAGTCAGTACATTGCCAGCTGCATCCTGCTGCTCTCATCTGGGGCCCAGTCTCCAGGCTGTAATCTGCAGGGTACACTGACAAAGACAGCACTCTGTATTGTTTCCTTTTTCGTGTGCCTGCCTCTGGATCGCCAGAGGTTTCAGATGTTTCATTTCTCTACGTGCCTTTTTCACTTTCTGGTTTGTTTCCCAGGTTGGCTCTGAGAAGACGAGCAGGTCATGCTCAGGCTCATTTGGGAGATCCAGGGAGGTGCACCTCCTTATCTGTCCTTAACAGTGCCTGTGTCCAACCTGGAGCTGTGCTTTAACCAGAGTTTTACACTTATGGGGGTGAGCTCCAAAAATGTGCCCCTACTCTCTGCATCCCTTGTGCCAGACCAATGACTACATGACCCTGTGATGAGCCAGTGCAAGGGCTGCTCTGAGAGAAGCACAACCCTACCGTTACTCCCAAAAAGCACAAGACCTAACAACTGGCAAAACTGGATGGGTCAGAAAAATGTGCAGTGTTTTTCTTTTTTAATGTATCCACATCTAAAACAACTTAAGGAAAATGGGTTTGGTTGGAGGAATTTTTAAAAAATATTTTATCTGGGCATGGAGAGTGCAGAACTAGAATGGAAAGTCAGGTGCAAACATTTTGTTTCTGAGATCTTTTGTGTAACTTTAACAAGATAACCAACCACAGAAGGCCAGCAGAAGCAGGTAGGTAGGGAAGGCTTGTTAGAAATGTTACTCCAGACTTTTTGTTTGACACAAAATTTCTATGCCACAGTTTGCAACATGAATAAGCATTGATGGGTAATTTGGGTAATTTAGCCTCTAGTACACACTCATGGCCTTCATGTTCCATTTTTCTTTAGAAAAATCTCACACCACTAGGAAACATGGTAATATTGTAATTTCATAATATATGCTACCTTTTGGATAGTGTGACAGGTTTTTTGTTCCTGTCTTCTTTTACAACTGTCAGATTAGATCCAGAAAATGCACTTTATATTCCGATAATTGAGGAGGAGTGAAATCCTGGTCCAAATGAAGTCAGTGGCCAAACTCCTGTTGACTTCAGTGGGGATAGGATTTCACCCTATCTTGCACTGCCTTGCCTAAAAAGGAGAAGAGACCTGATCTAAAGCTACTGCAGTCAATGGAGAGATTCCCAGTGATTTTAATGGGCCTGTATTTGATCCAGCATGAGGCTATTCAGTCACCTTCAAATTTTACAGCAATATAGCACTTGTGTTGCGTTCTCAAAGGACTAATAAGTTTTTGAGTTAGATGCATTCCTACACATTTCTTTTCCTGGAGCATTTGGGTGTGCTTAGAAGCTGTTTCCTTATTTTTTTTTCTTTTCCCGAGTTGCTCTTCAGACACTGGTTTGCCTTGTGGTGATTCTAAATCATCACAAAACAAATCAGCACTGAACACCAAGCAGGATATGTAAGTGTGGGTTTATAGATTCCAGTTTCATGAACTTTGATTTAATAAACTTACCCCTCTTTTTACCAGAAAGCACAAAACATGGATGTGTTGGTGATTTTGAAACCTGGTTCTGATTCTGAGCTACATTTAAAAGCTAAATTTGAATCTGATAAAGTTTTAAAAACACTGGTAATGTGAAAAAGATGCTTCACTGTTCTCTTTGTATTTTTAACCTTTTTTCCTATTAAAACTGTAAACAGTTTTATGTTATTGCAGTGAATTCTTCTGTAATTTACTCCAGCATAAATTCAGAGCAATGTTTCTGACAGCAGGAGAGCTGCTCTGCCTTCGTACTGGGATGAACAATGGTGGGCTCTGCCAGGTTGTTTCCCTTCCTCTTCCTTCTTTCACTGTTTGTATTGCATAATGCTGGGGAAAAAGTGTCATTAAATGTTTCACTGGTTCCAGTGATGGTCAGTTGTCTCCACCATTCACTGGCCCTGTGGCTGTGAAGATCTAAGTGCCTGTGATATAACCAGGGCAGCTCAAGCTAAAAAAAGCCTTTCTGGTGGATTCTGTTTACCCTCCAAAAAATATGACTATTTATTTTCATTTTTTGCATTGGAAGAAGAACAAAACCTCAAGCATTTTATGAAAAACGTTCTGTGGGCTGAAACATCTGGTTTTGCCTCACATGCCTGATTTGAATCTCTTGCATAATTTTTGATAAGGCAGATGGACTGTCTCTTTCTCTCACACACACATGCAAGTATTATCTGCTTTGAATTTCAGAAACTTTCATGTCAAACTTTTTTAAACTCGATGAGATTTTATAAAAAATGGGATTTTTCCATTTCAGAAATCAGCTTTAAGTAATGCTTGTGAAGAATTAATGTCGAGTGTTTTCAGTTTATTCTCTAGCATAATTAATGAGTTTCATTCCAAAAATAAAAATGTTCATTAGAAAACTTATTTTTTTTAATTTTCCCCCTTTCCCTTCCACATTTTTTCTTAGTCACTTTCCTCACAGTAGTCTATAAAAATAGTGAACATACAAATGGGTGGGTTTTAGGTTTTGAGCTAACTCATTTTCTCATTCACTTTGTACAGATGCAAAGCATAAATCTGTTGTCCTTTGGCTGATACATACTTGTATTGTTTATTGATCTAAGCATCACTGGTCATTATGACAGTCATCAAGTCCAGCTGTGTAGACCTGAAGTTGTATCTGAAAACCGAAATATTCACCTGCAGCTCCCAGAGCATTAGGTGTCTCCAGCATATAGCCCTGACTGCTATGTCTACTGTAATATAAGGTAAATAGTTTCTTGGAGGTGACTGCTTCTCTTTTTGACCCTAAAGGGAAACTAGGGATTAGTTCAAGCTTAGACATTTAAATCTCTGATGTATAAACTCTGGCAGATAAATCCGACACAAAGTCCCTGAAACTATTATTTGGCTTCCTGGGAGAATCAGCTTATATCTTCCACGTAATGAAATGATATTTTCTATTTAGCTAATACATGAAATTCTTGTAAACATGAAGTTGCAAATTAAGGATCTTTTGTGCCTCATGTGGATTCTTTTCAAAGAAACCTCAAGTGGTTTCTTTACGCCTACTCTGCAAGCTAATTTTGAAACTGTGATTGCTTTCTTCCACCTCAGGAAAAGATAGATTTCTCCTGGGAAAAGTTGCAATGTGGTCCAAAGTCCGAGTCTTTCCATTGACTTCAGTGACTTTTGAATCACAGAATATGCCAAGTTGGAAGGGACCCACAAGGATCATCAAGTCCAGCTCTTAGCCCTGAACAAGACCATCCTCAGGAGACACATCATATGCCAGAGTATCATCCAAACTGTTCTTGAACTCTATCAGGCTTGGTGCTGTGACCACTGCCCTGGAGAGCCTGTTCATATACTTGATGACTGCCCAGTCCTCTGGTTTGCTGATGTCTCTTTGCCTTCAAGGAAGTCAACAGCTCCTTCTAGTTTTGTTTCATCTGCAAACTTGCTTAATATCCTTTCCAGTCCTGAGTCCAAGTAATTTATGAAGATGTTGAAGAGCATGGGGCCTAAGATGGAGCCCTGTGGAACCCCACCAGTGACAGGTCTCTAGTCTGATGTTACCCCATTCACTATTACCCTCTATGCTTGACCCATGAGCCAATTGCTAACCCACATCATGATGTGTTTATTCAGATGTATGCTGAACGCTTTGTCTAGAAGGATCCTGTGAGAGACAGTTGAAAGCTTTACTAAAATCCAGAAAGGTGGTATCAGCTGGCTTCCTTTGATCAGCTAGGTGGGTTACCTTGTCATAGAGGGAAATCAGGTTGGATAAGCAAGACTTTCTTCTCATGAAGCTGTGCTGTCTGTGACCAATGACTGCATTGCCTTTCAGGTGTTTTTCAATATCTCTCAGAAGAATCTTCTCCTTAACTTTACCAGGCACTGAAGTGAGACTGACAGCCTATGGTTTCCAGGGTCCTTCTTGCCCTTCTCGAAAATCAGGAGCATGTTTGCCAGCTTCCAGTCATCTGGGACCATTCTGGATTCCCAAGACTGCTCAAAAATCTTTGAGAGAGGTTGTGCAATGACATCAGCAGCTCTTTGAGGATTCTGGAATGAATCCCATCAGGCCCCATAGATTTGTAAGGATCCCGATGGAGCAGCAGACACCGCACAATTTCAGCATCATCTGAGAGTTCACCATTTTCACAGTCATGGTCCTCCAGCTCAAGGCACTGAGATTCCCTTGCTCGTCCATCCATGTTGAGGACAGAGGCAAAGTAAGTAATAAACACCTCTGTCTTGTCTCTCTCCCTGTTTGTCAGGTGACCATCCTCATCCTGTAACAGGCTGATGTCATTTATACACTGCCTTTTGTCACTAATATATTTAAAAAACCTATTTTTATTGTCTCCCACATTTATGGCAGCTTCAACTCCACTTGAGCTTTGGCTGCATGAATTTTCTCCCTACAGTGGCAAGCAGCATCTCTGAATTCTTCCCATGTCACTTGACCTTGCTTCCATTGGGCATACAATTTCCTTCTTTGCCTTCTTTCCAAGAGAAGATCCCTGCTCAGCCAAGCTGACCTTTTGCCTCACCTTCTTGACTTCTAATTCCATTTCAGAATTGCTGCTCCTTTACCCTAGGAGGTGATGTGCATAAAGTTATCAGCACTGATGGAACACAGCACCTGCAAAAACATGTTCCCAGGGGACTTTACTTTCTAATTCCCTGAGCAGTCTGAAGTCTGCTCTCCTCATGTCCTGAGTTGAGTGTTTGCTGCCACTTTTCCTCCTGTCAACAGAGATTTTAAACTTGATCACTTTGTGGTCGCTGTGGCCAAGACAGCCACCAGTCTCCAGTTCACTCACGAGATCTGTTCTGTTGAGAAGCAGCAGACAAAGGAGGCCATTTTTCCAAGTCAGCTCCCTTAGGAACTGTTTCACAAAGTTGTATCCGGGTGTTTTAGGAATACTCTGGCTCAGGTTGTACCAGCTATGTGATGTTCCCAGTTGATTTCTGGCAAGTTGAAGTTCCCCATAAGGACAAGGGCAGTTGACTTGAAAGTGTCCCTTAGTTCCTCAAAGAGTAATTCATAAGCATCATCGTCCTGTCCAGGAGGTCTATAGTAGACTCCCATGATGACATCCAGATTATTTTTTTGCCCCTTGGTTCTTACCCAGAGGTTCTTAATTGTGCCATTGCCAACTGTGAGCTCCTGTCTTGGTTTGAGATAAGCAACTGCCAACCCCCCCAAGCACAGAGAGAAAAGCCTCCCTCCTAACACCAGGGAAAGGGAGGAAAAGAGAGGGGAAAGAAAAAAAAACACTTCAAACTGCATTTATACTAAATCTACATATATTTTTCACAGAAAGAAAGAGACAATTAGAAGAGAGTACAAATATACACTCACACAAGTCTACAACAACAAGTTCCCCACGTCAACTTCTTAACAAACACACAAATTCTACTGTCCTAACTACACATTACTTAAGAAGAAGCTTATTCCCCAGGGAGACAAACCCAAGCAGAAAGGAGAGACCCAGAACAACACATTTTACTTTCCTGAGGTACCCTGTGAGCCAGTGGTGGGCCTGGTCCTCTCCATCCCCCCTGGGACAGCATCGTGCGTCCTCCCCAGAGGAGGGCTGAGAAGCGACTGACTTAACCACTCCCACACTGGTTCCTCCTTCCCTGGAGATGATGTCATAATGTGGTATGGAATACAAAGTTACTGGCTAGAAGAGGTCAGCTGTTAGCTCAGCCCAGCTCAAGTCAGCTGACAGCTTCGGCCTAGTCCAGACTTCAGGGCCCAAATCTAGGCCCACCTAGGTGAACCCATAACATTCTCCACCCCTTATTCCATACCATATTATGTCACTCATATCTTAGGTTCTCATGCTTAAACACTTATTTTTTTTTTTCAGGGCTGATTTCCACCCCTCCATAATGTGGCTAAGAGTCCATTAGGATGGGGTAGATATTTCAGATGGAAACAAAGCAGGTCATCTCAGGTTATCTTATCTGATGGTTCATGTCTTTCAATAGGGTTACCATCCTCTCTTCAGGAGTCTCTAGTTTCCCACTGGGGTTAAAATAGTGTTCACAGTCAGATCCACCCCTTGGCCTCATCCACCTACAGGTGGTCTGAGGCATCATAGGCCCACTGAGCCAGGAACAACCCTCCCCCAGCCAGTCCAGGGTGTGATGTTCTTCATTGGCTCGGCTCTTGGGCACATCAACACTCACACGATAGGTTTTCAAAGATTCAACTCAAATGGCAGTGTCCCACCACACATCAACAGCATATGCAGGCTTCTCTTCATGTCTTTCTCCTTGGTCACACAGAAGTACTACAGTTCACCATGTGAGCCATCCCCCTTAGCAGCAGTCCTAACAGCTTTGGCAGCCTCGGAAGCAGCCCCGACAGCAGCACAAGCAAGCAGCAGAGGCAGGAGCAGCCCCAGCGGCTCGCCAGCCCTGGCTCGCTTGCAGCCCTGGCTTGGCTTGCAGCCTCTCACGGCTCGCGGCCTCTCATGGCTCGCAGCCTCTCAGGGCTCACAGCCTCTCACGGCTCGTGGCCTCTCATGGCTCGTGGCCTCTCACAGCTCACAGCCTCTCACGGCTCGTGGCCTCTCACAGCTCACAGCCTCTCACGGCTCGCAGCCTCCCCCGGCTCGCTCGCAGCCCTGGTGGCAGCCCCGCCAGTGACAGCTCCAGCTCCTGCGGGTCGCTCAGCACTGCGGGCGCTGGTTCTGGGTGCCGCATCTGTAGGGTTCTCTGCAGGGGGTTCCGCAGCACCTCTTTTCCTCGTTCACTGGGGTCTCACAATGGCAAGCACGCTTCACAACTGTGGATAACTTTAAGAATAATGTTCACGGTTAAATCCACCCCTCGACTTTATCCACCTGCAGGTGGCCTAAGGCACGATGGGCCCATCGAGCCAGGAACACCTCCTCCCCATGCCAGTCCAGGTGAGATGCTCCTCATCAGCTCGGCTCCTGGGCACATCAGCATTCACATGATGAGTCCTCAGGGATTTAACTCAAACAGCCGTGTCTTGCCACACACGAACAGCTTTCATGGGCCTCTCTTTTCTGCAGTGGCTACAGTCACAGCAGGCACCAGTCGAGCTGTTTGAACTCACAAAGACAGTGAAACAGTGAAAACGAGCATTCAACAGCAAGGGAGAGTTGTGTTGTTTACATTTTCTGTTCTGGATGTACTTAAACAAAGCACTTATCAATCTATGTTTCTACAACAATCCTCCCGGGAAGCCTGCTAAGATTCTGGGACACCTGCCAAGGTCCTCCGTCGCTCCCGAGTTTCCCGGGCGGCGCACCATTAACTGTCTTGGTTTGAGATAAGCAACTGCCAACCCCCCCAAGCACAGAGAGAAAAGCCTCCCTCCTAACACCAGGGAAAGGGAGGAAAAGAGAGGGGAAAGAAAAAAAAACACTTCAAACTGCATTTATACTAAATCTACATATATTTTTCACAGAAAGAAAGAGACAATTAGAAGAGAGTACAAATATACACTCACACAAGTCTACAACAACAAGTTCCCCACGTCAACTTCTTAACAAACACACAAATTCTACTGTCCTAACTACACATTACTTAAGAAGAAGCTTATTCCCCAGGGAGACAAACCCAAGCAGAAAGGAGAGACCCAGAACAACACATTTTACTTTCCTGAGGTACCCTGTGAGCCAGTGGTGGGCCTGGTCCTCTCCATCCCCCCTGGGACAGCATCGTGCGTCCTCCCCAGAGGAGGGCTGAGAAGCGACTGACTTAACCACTCCCACACTGGTTCCTCCTTCCCTGGAGATGATGTCATAATGTGGTATGGAATACAAAGTTACTGGCTAGAAGAGGTCAGCTGTTAGCTCAGCCCAGCTCAAGTCAGCTGACAGCTTCGGCCTAGTCCAGACTTCAGGGCCCAAATCTAGGCCCACCTAGGTGAACCCATAACAGCTCCATACATTCTAACTCTTCTATTACATACAGTGCCACCCCTCCACCTCTTCTGCCCTGCCTATCTCTCCTAAAGAGCCTATAACCATCTCACAGCATGCTCCAGTCACAGGACTTATCCCAGAAGGCTTCACTCATGCCAATGATGTCAAATCTCTGGGACTGGGCCAAAGCTCTGAGATTGTCTTGTTTGTTCGTCATGCTGCGGGCATTGGTGTAGAAACCTTTTCAGGTGTGGTACATTGTAGCAAACACCTTTTGAGGCAGATTGAGGGAACCTCATTTCCTCAAGTTTGGCACACCATCCCATCACTCATCACTGGCGAACCTGGTATTTTCCGTTTCCCCCTTCCCAGCTAGTTTAAAGCTCTATCAACAAGCCCCACTATCTTCTGCACTAAACCACTTTTCTCCCCTCTGAGATAGGTTCATCCTGTCAGGCGTCAGTAGAACAGGTTGAGTAAATCATCCCAAGGTCAAAAATCCCCGAATTTTTCTGATTACACCAACTTTGAATTACTATCAAAAGTGTTTGGCATTTCTTTTAGCATGAAGCCCAAAAGCAAATTTTTCCATTACTCAGAAGAGACTAGTTGGTATCAAATGTTAAGAACATTGTGGTTTTTAACTGAAAAGTAGTGCCATTAATTATATTGGGAAGGTTGGTTGACCATTTTTGTTTTCTCCTCCACCTTTGTATGTCTAGCAGTTGATAATTGTTCATTAATAACAATAAATGCACATCTCTAGGCAGCAGGATTACATCAGAAATGAAAGTTTTTTTGCATTGCTTCACATTTTAGGTCCTGGTTAGAAACCAATAAACAGAAAACAAAATCCACTAAGATATTGTTGGGCTAATTTTCTGTTTCTAATACTGGATAAAAAATGTTGACAAGTTGTTTTCTAAACAAAAATAACTGTTTTCTTCTTTTGAAATCTTTTTAAGGCAAATGTTCCAAAGGCTTAGGCTGTATTTACATATTTTTAGCAGCTTTCTGTAGTTAATTTTTGTCATGTTATCAGCACTACCTTCTGTAGTTAATTTGGCGTGCAGAAAGCTGTGATTAATGGGCCTTTGCTATAGCATTAATTTTCAGCCTCAACCTCTCCTTGCCCTTTGCTGTTATGTTAATTACTGGAAAAGAACCATGAAATCGTGTACGGCACAGAGCTGTGGCATGGCAAAGAACAACAATCAGAACCCAGGTTCTGAGATATGACCAAACAGAAGAATGTATCTGATCCAAAAGTATCTGTTCTGGCTAACAGAACAAAAAATGTAAGGGGTTCTAGGTATTAGGCTGTTCTGGTTTATTCTGGACAAATGCTGATATTACTGCCTTCCTTCATCAATGGTAAATTTTGGTTGTTCTGAGGAAAATTACCGGGTGCTTCTTTTCAGTCCTTGGGAGGACACTTTAGTTTGAAAGCTGTTTTCTCAGAGGATTGTCTCCCTGACCTTATTGCTGTAAAAGCTGTTGATTCTTGATCCAAAACCAGCTGGAGTCATTGCAGTGAGTTAAGCTTTACATCTACCCTGTTCTTATGGAGAAGATAGCCCTAAAATGGTCACTGTTGGAGAAGTAATTTGCTGTGTAAAAAAACCCTCCAACAATGCTACTTCATAGTCCTGTGAGCAAGCTCCTAGAATAGCAAACAAAATAATTTAGTGATGAAGCCAGAATTATTATATGTTACTAAATATATGTGAATATGATAAACTTCAGTAGAAAAGAGAAAGTGTTTTTTTTTAATGTGGGATAGTATAGTAGTAGCCAAAATTAAACCTTTCTCAAAGATTTTGTTAGATAAATGCTCAGTTCCTCACCTGATTGTTAGTATACATATAGTATACAAAGTGTTGTCCTGTTTACATAAATTTGAACACACCCACCAATGACCTTAGGCACGTACTTTTGGTCTTGTAAGAAAGTAAGGAGCTGCATTTGAAAATGTGAGCCTCAAAGCCACTTCTGAAATGGATGTCTGTTTGTGGGTAGGTACCCATCGTGGCTTTTAAAGCAAATTTCATGTGCACCGTTTCTCATTCCGCAGATGGTAGAGTAGCCCGAGAAAGCCCTTCTGTTTAAATTCAGCCTGAATTCTCTGGCCAAGGGGACATGCTTGTTTCTCCAGGCATGTTCAACTCTGGCCACAAGGTTCCCACAGAACCCACACAGTTGCCATGCCCAATTCAACCAAAGAATACACAATAAATGTTGTGCTTCCTATTGCTCCTTATTAAGTAGCAATGAGAGCAGTCATTCTGGCTGTGGGTGATGAGGCTTTCGTGACCTCCTCCTTCAAAGGGGATTCTGCATCTCCATTCCTTGAAAATGTTCTGCCCACCGGACTGCTTGCAAAAGGGGAAAAGAATGAAATACTTCTCCCTGTTTTTGAAACTGCTCCTAGGAGTAGAAAAAAGTGCTAGATTCAGCAGGAAAGGATTAAAGGAAGAAAGCAGGTGGTGTAATCTGCTCTTCTGTGGGCTGTTGCAGTGGTTTGTGCTGAAACTCAAAAGAAGTGGACAGGACCCTGAGCTCTCCTCCTTTACATACATATGCCCTGCTTGCTGTGTTGAAGAGTCAGCTTATTAGTCCCCATGTTGTGACCAAATGAGGTACTGTCTCTCTGAGATGTCTGGCTGTGAACTGAACTGCAACTGCAGGGTTCAAGTCAGCTGTCAGGCTGGCCCAAGGGGTGATGACCCCTAGGTGGAAGGGGCAAGTCAGATATGTCTGGATCTTGGTAAGACTTGTGACACCCCTAAGTGACAGCAAAAATAGGTTCATCTACCTCAGCCTCATCAGGAGTGGTCTTGTGAGCTGGTAGAAGAGTGGCGTCACCAGCAGATAGAGTAAGACAAATAGATACTACATTGTGTAATGCTGGGACTTTGTACCTTTTCCAGTTTAAGTGCTAGACTTGTCTCTTTGAAGCCAAGAAGTATCATTTCAGTCTCTCCCACTGATGACATAAGACTGCTGTATGACACATAGACTTTATAAAGCATCAAACATCTAGCAATCTGATAGTTGTTTTTATCACAATGCTCCCAACAAACGGCACACGCTGTTAATATGAATCTATCTTTCAGCAGCAGATATTTCAGGCACTGTTAGTAACATAATCTCATGATGTTGCCCTAATAGAGTATGCTGCAGATCCAAATCTTGCTTGAGTGAATTCTTTCTTTGGTTATTTTCCTGCAGTTCTTGGCTTCAGTGGGACATGTGCCCACATACTATGAATATGCTCAGCATGTTAATCTTTTTCCAGAGCTAGGTCTCTGCTAGTCTAAGTTTGAGGGCTCAGAGGTGCTGGAAGAGCACTGCAGGTAATGGCATGGGCTGGGGTTACTGTGGATGAAAGGAGGAGCAGTGGCAGGTCTGACCAAGAAATAAAACCAGACAGTAGTGCTCTTATAAACTCCTTAAAAGAGTGTGTAATACATTTGCAGTGGGATTAAGGAGGGCAGAGGAATCCCTGGGTTCTTGGTACAGCACTTCCAGGGAGCCTGCGCTGCTTTTGAGGGGCTACTCGTGTTAGTGTTGGCTGCAGGGCAAGGCCAAGGGTGATCCATTTTTCTTGGGCAATTATCCATATCCCTTTTCAGTGTCCCTACTAACACATCAGCACATCCATAGGTCTTGCCTTGGTCCTGAACACTGGTGTTTCTGTCATCAGAATGTTAGAGCTGTCCTTGTCATCATTTTGGCTTGGGCTTATAAAGTCTCTTGTACCACTCCTGGTCCAGATTCAGGAGTTAGCCTGGGCCAGGGACCAGCAAAAAGGGAGTTTGGATATGGCCTCCCTATTTTAGAAGCCAGGAGAGTTCAATAAAAGCATGCAGCCATGTTATGACAGCATGCTTCTGCTCTCAGGGCCAGAGAATGGGGCCTGGAGCTGCCCAGTTTATTGGTAGAGATGTAGTCATTGTGTCTGAGAGGCTCCTGCTCTTGTTGCTTCTACTATGATGCAAAGAGCAGATGAAATAAGACCAAATCAGACACTGATTACATTTTTAAAAATGCCATGTTCTTTAAAAGTTACTTTTTTACTAAGTAGAGAGCAAGACAAAGATTTAGAGGTTAAAAAACTCAAAGAAAGGTGTATCTGGTATTTTAGGCAATAAACTTTTGCATGTGTATAAAAAAATTAGGAAAGCTGCAGAAAAGTAGAAACAACAGAAAATCAATGCGTAAAAGTCTAGATGTTTGATAAACTAAATCTGGAAGATCTTGTGGTATTTCAGGTCAGCTTTACATAATAATGTCTTGCCAATATTCTTATGAACAGGTCTAAAAGTGTTAATTTGGTATTTATTAATTTCTATCTTTACTATATATATTCTGTCTTCTGCCAGTAACTCCACTAATTTAGATGGAATTGATCTAATATGAGATTGGTGGAGCACAAACTTGAATTTTACACAAAAATACTTATGAACTACTCTTAGATTTGTTGTCATAGTCCCAGAAAATTGTTAATTCTTTGAATACAAAATTAGTAACATTTTAGTATTACAGCTTCATTAAGCCCTCTGCATTTGTTATTCTCAGAATCTGTGTAATCCTTATTAAGATCTATTTCCAGTATATACATACCCCTGTTGCCCAAGTCCTATGTGTATATTGCACAGAGTTTTATGCTGAGTTATTTGAAAAAACCAACCTCAAATGACTTCACTAGTGTGGCCTGAGAAAACAGTGTTCTTGCAGCTGACTGTGACTGTAAGTGGGGAACATACTCTAATAACTAGGTCATTGCTGTATTACTCCAGTTTTGTTGTAAAATCTGCCCACGGTGTTACTCTGACAATGTGAAGGTACAGCTATGGTACGGTGTGGCTGTTGTGTTTCTCTGTTTTTGTAAAGTGAACGTCCAAGACTGGAAGCCAGGTAACAATTATAATAGTTTCTCAGAGTCTGAAACTTAATGTTTCTAAGCTGTCTCTTACCTTCTCAAATCTTACCCTGTACAGCAGTCCCTGAGCGGACTCCAGTCTGGGTTGCCAGACTTTGTCTTTCCTCCTACCAGTATTCCCTAACCATCTGACTCAGGCACATCTTCAGTTTTTCTCTTCTTTTGGTGTATGTGAAAATTCATCTGATAGATCCTGTGTGTGTTTGTGGGCAACACCACTGTGGGTGTTGAGGCAGCAGAAGGGAGAGGGTTGACAGCATTAACTTGTAGCTGTGGAGGAATCTCCTTCCCAGGCTTGAGACATACTATACCACACACTCTTGGGCTCTCCAGTGGGTAGGTGATGCTGGTTGGTTTATGAAACTTTAGGCCAGTGAGCATTTCTGGCATGTGGAGCCACAGAATGAGAAAGAGGACAGGCTAGGCTACAGGGGCCACTGGATGACATGCAACAAAGGTCTTCTCCAGGAGAGCTCACCTCATGCATCCACATTTTCTGCTCACACCAACTAACCTGAAGCAGAGCCTAAAGGAAGCAACAGCAATTTGCTGACCGAAGTTCAGAGCACATCTTTTCCATGACACCCATGAGGCCCCAGGCCCAAGCATTTTGGGGAATAAGGGTTTTCCCTTCTGCTTCTGCTCTTCAAATCTGGTAATTGAACATTACATTCTGCCACAGACCTGCATTAGAGCAAAAGTTTAATCACTTCCATACTGCCTCTGCTCCAGTCAAGGACTCAGCCTGAGCCCATTTGCAAATAAAACAAGGAAGAGAAGACTTTGTCGTAATACATTTAATTGGGAGCTGTATATTAAAAAGATAAAAACCGAGAAGTTGCAAAGGCTGTTCAAAAGAAGACTGGTAGAGCTAGCAAGTGTTTTCTTTTTGCAGAAATAAATAATGCTCAATTAAACAGCTACAGAGTGTAATTGTACACGACAGTCCATGTCAGAGTTCAGCAATGAAAACTGAAGCAAATATTTTTTTTTTCAAGCTGGAAATCATGCATCAGCCTAATCAGTAACAGGTTTTGTTTGTTTGTTTGTGTTGTGTTTCTGTTGGTAGGGAGGACGTGTTCTTTTGTTCTCACCATTTTGTGCTGGCTCTGGTCTCTAATGCTACCATCACATTGACTTTGACAGGTTCAGCTGGAAAAACAGACGCATTTTAACTAGTGGTGCCCAAATACCAACTATGTGATATGATTCACTTTGCGGAGGTGGAGGAGAATTGTTTAAATCACTCCCTGGTTCATGCCTGAAGGATGCCTGTTACAGAGGAGGTTTAACCTGTTAAATCTACACAACCTGTTCTCTTTATGAAGGAGTACTTTTGACAGTCATCATATACACACGTGCTGTATATATGAACTGTGATCTGCCTTACACACTTTGAATTATAACCATGCTGTGGTGCTACAAATTGTCTTTGCTCTTGGTTTGCTCAGCAGTTTGATCCTGCAGCACAGCCTCAAAGAACAGAGGCACATCTTTTTAGAGGAAAACCTCAAAACCCATGAATTTCTTCCAGAGATGAAGTGTAAATAGCCTTAACTTTAAAAGAAAATCTAATTAAGCAGTCAGTGAATGTTAGTTTTAAGACTTCAATGAATTCAGGTCCTCTTAGCATGCAGTTTTGCTAATTTAGTGTGCTGGATGATTGAGGAAGGTAGAAGACATGTTAGGAATCAGATGTTACATGATTATAGTGAATAGGGAATGTTTATTCCCTGTTTGTCATAAAGCAAAACATGAAGGGGCTTCTGCAAAGGTTATGGGATGGCAAGTTCAAAATAAACAGCACAAAGTTAAACTGCGGCACTTATAATCTTGAAAGTTTATGTGAATTTAAGAAACTAATTAGATGAATTCATGGAAAAAGGGTATTCAAAGGATAATAACATGAAGAAATAATATCTGTCTTAGGAAGTTCTTACGCCTCTGATTACTGGCAGCTGGAAAGCAATGCCAAGAGAGGCATCAATAATTATTTTTCCTATTATTCTGCACTTTCTTAGTCATCCTCTGCTGCTCACAGAGCCAGATCAATCTTTGTGCTATTCTTGCAAAATGAAGACCATAAGCACAGCAGTGAATTTGACTGGTATTAAAGCTCCATCAAGTAGATCATAAATTTAGGGTACTAACATTGCCAGTTTCATGTTGTATCTTTTGAGCTGTTGGTTCACACATAATTTGTGAGTTAAATTTTCTCCTTTTATTTTTATCCATAACTTTACATTGATACCAAATTACTTCATTTCTTTTTAAGTAAGCTTATTTCTAGTATTATTTTGTTGTTAAAATAGATACATTGAGAGATAAATTATTTGAAATTCAAGTAAAGGAATAATTCTCTCTATATTCATGGTATTATAGTAGCTGATCACTTGACAAAAATCCGACCATATATATATATATGCAATTAACTTGCTCCTTTTATTCTTATTTCTTAATTGCACTTTCAGAAGTTGTCTTTCTTGAGTTTAAAGAATAAACATTCTACAATAATGAATATTGAGTAAATACTATAAGTCTTCACACTATCTTTAAGTTCAACTACATTAAGCAGTGTACAAAAGGTCTGACTTTCATCTAGGCTTGAACTAGTGTATATATAGGATCCTATATATTCCTTACCTTACACATGCATAAAAAGACAGGTTTTCATGTGCATAAGCACATAAACATGTTTTTTATCCCTACACAATATATTTATGAATGGTATGGAAATGATATATAAATTAAAAAACCTGAAAATAAAATAAAAAGTATCATTTATCAAATAAGGACAATGGCACTTTCCTCTCATCACAGAACTGAATTTTGAAGTAAAAAATATTCAATGTCAATGCCTGTCCTCAATACAATATTAATCTGTTGACTTTTTTCATCATAAAATAAAGTTTATTGAAGAAAAGTTGTCTCAGTCTCTCAACTTTCTCACTACTTTTTTGACAGATTTCTTATTACGCTTTCTAGCAGAAAACTATCACTCTATGACTCTTACAATGGGAAATGTGTCTGTTAATATGGCAATTTATATTTGGAGACAGCATGTACAATACTAAATGCCAGAACACCAATACGACCCATCTGCCCAATATGTAAAGTATAATAACACCATTATGAAGTGATGATATGTTTACATACCCTTGTAACAGGATTAAAGTTTTCTTAATTGTCTCCTGCTTGAACCTAATGTAATGTTTTTGGTGTGTCCTATAGAATAATATTGAAAGAATGAACAAATCAGTGGCGGAACCTTCTGAGATTTGCCTAATTACAACTCAAATTGTTCCCATATTGGAAATTACATGCATATAATGCCTTTTGGGGCACAGAGTAGAAGAAGCATGTGAAGGTCAGCCAACACTACTCTGCAATGAGTTCTGTCTTCATGAACTTTTAAAATGTCTTTTTCATGCAAAGAGACACATTAATTTACCAGAAACAGATTTCAGAATTGTTTTATCCAATTTTGGAAGGCTTATTTCTGCAATTCTCAGAAACCTGCTGAGGAAAACACAAATTGCAGTTGCCCTGAATTTAGTTAAATCACCACAAATAGAAATCACTCAGCTAGGTCATGTATAGGATTAGGATGCTGCTGCTGCACTTCAGGTACGTGGTTAATTTTGAAAGATCCTCAAGAGTTTTACAGACCTTAAGGCAGATCTTGACCCATATATCATTCTAAACATCCCTGTGACATACAGTGGGATCTTGGAACAGACAAGAAGTACCAGCTGCATCCAGGTGTACGTTCCCATGACACTACTGCATGTTTGTGATAGGTGAACATATTATAGTTTTATTCCACTTCAGCCTTTTTGCAACACAGCTGCTTATTAACCAACATGACTTCTTGCTAGCCTGGAAATGCTGCCCTCACTGAGTGGTGCTGGCCTCACTGAGCAGGGCTGCATGTCTGAGAGAAGAGAGATACTTGCAGAATGACTAACTCTTTGGGGAATGCCTTAAAGATCAGTAAGGTCTTCCTGAGCTATTGATAATGGCTGGTGATTCAGGAGATCTAAATGATGCTTGATTGAGTTGGTTACTTCAATCAAAAAGTTCCTTTGCAATCTGCTTCAATAAGTGCACTGTACAGTGTTAAAATGGCATTTTGCAATAATTTCAGGTGCCAAAAAAATGCAAAAGGCATTAAAATATGATATCTCCTATATATTACTGTAAAAGATATTCTAACACTGGTATTTTCATAAAAATCCCTGTTTCCTCAGTGCTTGCTGGCACTGTCAAGCACCTGAGGACTTACATGTTAGAAACAGGTTCTGTACCACCCTGTAACCATAAAACTAAACAACATATACAAGTGTTGGTTGTTTGGGCTTTTTAAAAATAAAATATAACTACTTGAAAGGTGGGATGCCTATTCCAGAAGTAAGACAATGCAAAGAAAAGGAGTGGATGTAGTCCATGATGGATATGGTTCAGAAAATCATCTAGGTCTTGCTATAGAGAGAATCTGACTGCAACATCCTCTGTGGTGATAGAGTACATGTATTGTAGGTAGGATCTTTTGCTTTCAAATGTGAGTTTTGGCATTAGTTTGGTTCATTGGTAGCCTTTTTCCTTCAAAAATCAGTGCTGAAACCCATTCTAACCAGGGGAAAAAAAAAGAAAAAAATGTCATTTGGCAGTGCTCCATGAATTGGATTTGCTTGGCTTGCAAAGTACAAATGAGAGCTGAGATTTTTTTTCTGAAAATTTAACTTTTTTTTTTTTTTCAGTTCACTGGAAATTTAAAGGACTAAGAGAGCCAAGTCAGACTCCTTGCATAGGTGAGAAGAGAAATGAAAATGTAATTTTTCAAGGTGAACAGTATATTCAACATGTTGTGATAGACTTGTACCTGCATATCTTATGACCACTGAGTACTAGGGGTTTTTACATTTTGTCATTACTGTATGGGTGATAGGAGTAACATGAACTGGTGCTAGAGCAGAAACTCAGACCTGAAGTCTATCATTATCACGGGTTTGTACCTCATGTTGCTGTGCAGAAGCAGCACTTTAAACTTCTTAGTCTACTTCTCAGTCTACTTGTAGCTTTACATAAGAGTTTTGGAGCCTTGTAAATGTTTAGGTTTTTCTTGACCTACTCTAGCAGGAATGAGTGGGCAGGGAGTTCGTGCTCCTACCCGAAGCACAAGTGTGGATAGCATTAGCGTTTGGACTTACTCCCATGGCAGGATGACTGCAGCCAGAATCCCTGGGGTGTTCTGGATGTTTTGTGCTGAACCTGTAGTGCAGTCTGACTCTCAAGCCAGCCTATCTGGGCCCATCACATCAGTGTAGTTGGTGCTTTCAGACATGGAGCGCTGGCGTGGAGTCTCCATTGTCATTCTTTTCCCTGTTCTTGGCTGCACAGTGCAGTCGTGTTCATGCCATGAACACCTTCACGATGCTCCAGTTCACAGTCATTTGTTCGGTCCCTTTGCTTGTCATCAGCAAAAGCAAAGTGACTTCATGCTGCCTCGTTAGTGGAACTAACTTTGGTTTAAAAGGTCTTGGTGTCTTGTCTGCAGGGCAGATATAACCATTTCCAACAGAAAAAAATCTTCCTAAGAGGTGTTCTTTGTTTCTTGAGATTTTTATGTGTAATTTTGCCCTTAATGAACTTTGCAGCTGCAACAAACATTGGCAGGTCAGTGGATACTACCTCAGATAATCAGCTTTATTTGCCAAATCAAGTCTCATAGATCCCTTTGGCTTGGATCAATGCAAAAGCATTAACAATTTAAGTTTAGTCTGAGTTAGTTACTTAGATGGGGATTGCCAAGTTTATGTACATGCTTCTGTGTAATTATAATTATGAAAATTGCTCTTCAGCTTGTGAAATGGTGGAGCCTTGCAGGCTTTTTAAATCAAGAGGTTGTCAAATATGTATGCTGTTCCAATGTACAAATACATGGCATTTAACAAAATAAATTCTTTGGAATATAGGAATCCAAGGCTCTTGCTTTATAATTATATTGTGATTAAAATAATATTCATGTGAATTATGGTAATTCCAGTTAAGAAACACTAAAGGGAATTTATGGTAAATTATTGTAACAAGTTTCATTTAATTTGATGGCATTACTCATTTACAAAGGAACTCCTTAGTTGTCCATCACCACAGTATGAAAGAACAAAATCCTCAGCATAACGTAAGTAGAATGTATGGTTCACACTTGGAATTATGTATGGAAGAGAGATATCTTTATGTATGGAAGTGATATATCTTTAATCTAAACTAGTTACTTGAGGTCCTTAGAGGGGGAAATCCATAGCAGAATATTCAGGTAGCCTTTTGACTTATATAATTTTAAAGAAATGATGTCAAGCTTCCACAACATGTTGTTTTGCCTGATCTTTCATGTCAGAATGGAAAGTTGATACAAAGTGTTCATCGCCAGTACCAGGATTGTCAGTCCCTTTGAAATATTTCAATCAGGAATAAACCTGATCCAGAGAAGAACAGGCTGTGGGGTCTGTAAGCCTGTGTTATTCAGCAGGGTGGAGGGAGGATTTTAATAGTCTTTTAAGGACTCAAAGTCTCTGAGTAGAAATGTATTAAAAGTAACCCATTTGGACATGTAAATGCATGTTTTCATAGTTACAGGCTAATTTCCATATATGCTTTTCATTAATGCAAAAACGAGCCATCTTCCCTTCTCTCTGAGTAAAGCTGTCTGCAGAATGATATGAAAAATATATAAAAAAACCCCTCTGGGCTGACGATGCTGAGTTGAAGTTCTGAACAATAGGAGTCTACAGCAAACTTGAAATGTGCAGTCTTGAATGGCCATGAATCTACGCTAATTAACAAAGGCCAGGACCATGCACTAATGTAAGTTAGTTACAGTCCACTGAATCCAGGCACAGCAACACCTGCCTTTAATATACAGAAAGAATAATTGTCATGAGGGACTTGAATCCAGGATGCAATGATGGAAGCTCCACTTCATACAGAGGGTAGTAAAGCCTCTAAAAATGATGGATGATAGATGATGGTTTTCTAACACAAAACATACTGAGTTTGACAATGAGTAAATTTATGTTGGATCTTGTTCTGATGGATATAGATGAATAAAACACTACGCAGCAGCCTTTAGTGGCTATGGGTCTGATGATCACAATCTGATTGCAAGTAATATGTAACTTTTACTTAATATATTAGAAGAGAACAGTCCCAACAACTAGCACATGTGTGAAAGTTAGGGAGAAGTGATGAATAAATTTTGTGGAAGTTAGGGAGAAGTGATGAATAAATTTGCCTCTGAGAAAAATTGGAAATTGAAAAATCTGAATGGAAGCAGGGAGTTCCTCAGCAAGAGTTTATTGTTTGGCTAGTAAGTCTTGATTTCACATTCAGAGGATGTAATTTGCTAAAACAAATTCTGGTCCAGTGGAAAAACAAGGCTATAATCACCCCCAAATATCTGCCAAGTAGGAAAAAATAGAGATAGTTGAAAACAAAGTGTATAAACTAAAAATTGTTGTATTGTTAAGACTCATTGCTAAGAGAAATAATTATATTACAAAATCCATGGTTACAGGACAGGGATAAGGATATTAGGACCAGAAGAACTATTTGAGAGGAGGTTGGCTTAATTCTAGAAAAACCAGACAAAACTGACAGTGGTGAAGTAAAAAATACAGAAGGATTTCTCATCTCCATTTGGAAATATATACTGTGACAAACTTTATCACCTTCCTAGCTCATCAGTACTGAAGGAAAACAATAGAGATCTGCTAGGGATAAACATTTTTATATCCTCTGTCTTGGCTAACTTACACTTAAAAATCCTAAAAGCATTGGCTGAGAACATCTCTGTTTCACAGATGTTCATTTTTAATAAGTCCTGAAATCTTGGGGAACCACCAGAACAGAGGAAAAATTGCAATATTCTGCCAGCAAACAAACAGCAGAAGAGAGCTGATTGAGACAGCTGGAGGCTGGTTTACCTGGCATCGCCTTCCCATCAAATAACGGACAGCCTGGTACAGAATTCAATTGATAAGAAATTACTATTCCCGTGAATGTAACCAAAGGCTGAGCAAAGAATTTAGGTAAATAAGATGGGATTTACTTTTTGGAATAACATATTAAATTGATTTTAGTAACAATACAGATGGAGTGCATTATGGACTGTTTTAATCTGTCCCAGCACTACATGATATCAACAAGGTGAACTTGGAGTCTGTTGTGATTTACCTGAAAAAATGTTAAAAGTCTTGTCAGTGGGTACCTTCATCAGATAGAAAAGCTTTCAGCAGAGCTGCGGAATATTGGCTTCTGGCTCCAAAGCCATGTAGATTTCCCCACAATACTAAGGAATAAGTGAGGCTCTATCCTTGTGAACATCTGTGAAAGACACAAATACTATCAAAGTGATTTCTTCTGATGATTTCACAAGGTAATTCAGATCATTTGGTCCAATAAAAAAATAACTTGTTCAGTTGTGCCAGTGCTAGCAAGATAATTCTTTCTTTGTGCTGTTCTTCCAAGTACCAGCCTATTGTTTCTGAAAAGAAAGGTAATGTGTTGGTGATTTTGAAAAAAAACCCGAAAAACCTCCAAGCCATAAAAATGCATAAGAAAAAGACTTTTGGTGACAGGATTAAAGTAAAGGAACAGGGATTTTTATTTGGGGGAAAAAAACCCATTCAAATGGGATGTGAGCATTTAATAATATACTCTTTATTGGAAAAAGCTGTTTTGTGGAACCAAAGCTATGTTAATTTTTCTTTCACTTGACTGATTTTTTTAATTTGGTAGAATCTTCAGAAAGACATTTTGAAAATGTTAATATAATTCATATTAATATTTTTGAAACCACAGTGGCCATTTTTATACTTTAACATGGCTCATTTAAAAAAAAAAGGTAAGCTAATTCTTGTAATAGGCAGTTAAAAAAACCAGATAATTGTATTTTCTTCCCATCTGAGAATCCAAAATTCAAAAGAATTATGAAAATCTTAGGGTTCTCAGAATCTTATTGGTGAGCATCTTGAATATCTTAGATGGGAAAGATAGCTGTTTTAGGGGAAAATAAAGTAGATCAGAAAAACATTGTTCCATTATGGAAGAGAGAAATTACTTGGTTATAGAATACAAATAATTTCTAACAGTAATAGAATACTAGAAGGAAAATTTGAGAATAAATGTTTACATAACAAAAAACTGATCTTTCGTACAATGCAAGTAATTTAATTTATTATTTCTATATTGAATCCAGTAATTTATAAGACTAAAGTTTGGCTTCTTGAAAGATTGTCAGTTCTGAGTCCACATCTTCAAGAGCAATATAAATATAAAATAGTCCTTTAAAGCCTGTTGGTTTTCTTCATCACATGAATTCTTATTTATCATAGTCAAGTTGCCCCTTGATCTGGCCATGCCACAAAAAGAGGCAATCAAAACTGAAAAGAAGCCAGTATGGCTAAATCAAAGACCCAAGTTCAGGTTTTGCCTAAAGAGAAATTTTATTTGAAAACTGGTACTTCTCTTCTAGCTCTGAAAAATGAAGATTCATTAAAACTAAAACTGTGTGTGACAGACCTCTGGGGTCATCTGGTACTGTGGCTCAGGGAAGAATCAACTAAACTTATGTCATTCCTGTCAGATGCTTACCTAACCTGTTCTTAAAATCCTCCAGGGATCCTACAGCTTCCTTAGAGAATCGACTCCAGGGCTTCATTATTCTTACCATTAGGCAATTTTCCATAATATCTGATGAGAGTCTTCTCAAGGCTGTTAAAGGTCATTGCTCTTCACTCTTGAAGGCAATGAGAGCAGATTATTACAGTCCTCTTGCTTCAGACTTTTCAGCATTTAAAGTAGATAATTTCTTCAAACTTCCCTTTAGTAAATAATGATAGACTTGGCTTTTCCTCAGAGTGCTCCAACCTAGGGCATGAGCTAAAGCCTTGCTAAGGCTGCATGGACTATTGCTTAAATTTTAATTGTATTCCTACTGATACAGAACATTTCAAAAGGTGTTAATTCAGATAGTGACCACTGCTTTTAAATATAGAAAGTATGATCTCTTCAGAATGTTCATTTGACTCTGTTGGTGTACATTTAAGTTATTATACTGCACATATTACCGGAGGTAGATGCCCGTAGAGGTTTGAGATATCACAAAATGTGGTTCAAACCTGTCAGCCCAGCTTTCCTTCATTGTTGAAGTCTGATGTGATAGTAACCTTGTTTTTTGGAAACATATTTTTCGCATTTGAAAATGTCTGTCACAGTTTGGAGCATCTCGCTAGATTACATCACAGTGGCATGCTGCACACAGGAAATCTGAAAAATATGCTGCATTAAACTGCCCTTAAGGAAACTGTGGTATTCAAAATAGAATATGTTTTAAATCTTACTTTCTTGTTTGTACAACTGGCCCGTGCTACGTAAGCCGCATTAAAAGTTGGAGGTTGCGTGCAGTAACCAGGTAGGTATCCCGGTGTTTTTGGGTAAGTTCATTCACATTACCATACACTCTGTTTTGAGGTGAGAGGAGCTGGACAGGTTGGTGTTTTAACCTGAAAAGAGTTATTTGCCAAACTGTCTGATTGATAATGGAACTGGGATACAAAAGAATAAGACATTTATCATCTGAACTCAACTCAATTTAGCGAGACTTTATTGACACCAGAACTTCTGTAAGATCTGCCAAGGAATGTTAATGACTGTGCTATCTGTCAAGAGGAAAGGGATAACTCAGTATAGAAAGAGCCCCTTTATTAGAGTGCAGATAGATGTAAATGTAGATAAAACCAATATGCTTTGTTGTATTCATCAGAGACTGTGCCCTTTATGAAATTGTACTTATTGTTGCCAAGTGATTGTTGTACTTGTTTTAAACCATAATTTCATCACATATCCTTCTTTACAAAATATTGAGAAGACACTGTGAATCCCACTTGATTTCAGACTTCAGCAGGAGATAGATATATCCATCTTGTCACCCTCCATCCTTTTAACCTCAAGGGAAAAAAGTAGGTACCTCTCCCCTGCTTTGCCTCTCCTTACCCTCTCCTCCTCCTCTGCTCTCACCTGCACCCCCTCCATTTCCATGATGTGAATCTGATTACAAGATGCCTTTGGCTAGACTGGAGTATATCACATTTCTTTAAGGGGAGAGCAGCCTCTCTCCCATGGTGACTACCCTGAAGCCATTCTGGACTGTTTCAGGGCCCTAAATTATTATAATGTGAATAACAAAAGTCAAAATAACACACAAACAAAAACAGCCAAGAAATAGAAAGGTTAATATTTTGTATTCTTTTCTTTAGAAACTGGAGCAGGTTTCAATAGTTTTTTTTGTTTCTCATTCTTTAGGAGAGAAGTGGACTGTGGCCAGGTTTTCCTATCACAGCCCATCTGTGTTATGTGCTAGGGAGACAAAAGAAAAGATTAAAGACGTTACTGTGTAAAATACTTTATATTTTGAGGGTAGGGAGCAGAGGAGCTAGGGAAGATAGAAAATTATTTCCAGTTGAAGATTGTACTTAAAAATTATTATCATCTTTTGTTAGTTTCAGTTGTCTGGGGAGTTTGAGATGAATGATGCTACAAATTGCTGATCAGATGTGTCAGAATTAATTTCTGCTTTCCATAATTATTTTATAAAGCTTGTTCTGGTTGAACTTTGGGCTGCTTTCCTTTGGAAATAAATTTAAAAGCAGCTTGACATGAAGGTGTAAGTATGGAAAAATGGAGAATAAATATTAGCATAGAACTAAATACGTATGTATTAGAAAATAAAATTTCACTCATCAAAGGAAAAGCTTGACCAATGTGTCAAACCATCATTTTCCTAAGTGCTCCAGAGTCTTTAAATGCAAATTAGCAACCCAAAGATATATTAAAAAGATATTATTCAGGTTACAATGTCAAATACTCAAGTACTTGGAAATTACTCACCCATGCAATGTGAATTAAAATCTCATGTGCATATGGTAGTATTACTAATTGCATGGTCCAATATGTTTTGCCTCAGTCGACCTTTGACACTTTTAGGGGAGGGAATGGATGTTACTGACTTAGGGAACAATCATTCCTTATCATATGACTAAATATCTATTTGAAATATGAAGTCAGAATCATTAATTTCCCCATGGTATTTTCTATCCTGCTCATGACTTTAAAATCTGGGACTTTATATGTCCAAAATTCATGAGAATTAGTCAACTTCCCCATACTCCTCTCAGGTACAAGGCAACAGCATCACAAAAACTTTGAGGCACTGAAGTAAAACATTATATGCCAAAATTTAAATGTCAAATTTGAGATACTCTTTATGTGATTAGTTGCAAAACTCAGCCATTCAGACAGTATATGCTCACAATACAGATCTTTTTGTCTTTATTGATAGCTGTGAGTTGTCAGCAGCTATGAAAGTAATTTGGGCACTCAAACAATGAAGACTACACTAACAGCAACTGCCTAGCTGAAGTTGGAATACATGGCTTGCCTCCTATAGGAGACATAGGGCCAAAATATTCTGCAGAACATAAAAATTCTAAGAATGGTAATGCTGGTGAGGATAAATGTTGTCCTAACCCTACTTCTTGTACACATGATAAGGTGGTCACAGAGGATGGAGATTTCCAAGACAGTTGTATTAAAAATGAGGCTGATTTTTGCAAAGCATGTTGAAATTGCAAACTATTTTCTGAATCTTCTTTTTTGACTATTTCTTTTTCTTCAAGAGGGCAAAATCATATACCTAACATACAGAGCTCTCTTTTATGTCAGATTTCGTGTTTCTTAAATGGAAAAAGAAAAAGAAAAACATTGTCCTAGTTCAGCAGGAGGGACCAGTTAACACTGTGTGGGGATGATCAAAGCTGTGTATTCTACCCCCTCTATTCATTCCCCAAGGACAATGGGCCATTAGCAGCAGCTGCCCAGGGAGTCATTATCAGCTTCACACCCAGCCTGAGGGGGGCGGAGCTGCTAATGGGCCATCAACAGTTCAATACCCCCTGGCTCCCAGAGTTAATCACCCATTGTGTGAGTCCCCGCCCAGGGGGAGGGACTGGGTGCTCCCTGAGGGTACATAAGTGGTGGGTAAGAAGACCTCGGAAACTTCTTGTCGGATTCAGAGGAGCAGCAGGACCTCGACAGGAGGAGATCACCACTCTTGCCCAGACCACAGCCCTCACCTGCACCAACGGGTTTTTCTTTTCCTTTTGCTCTGGACTTGGGGGAACCACAGGGGTCTCAGCACAAGGGCAAACAAACCCCCTTGGGTTTGTGCCCCAGGACACTGGGTTATACTACTGGGCTTTTGTGAGTTGAAAGCAATTTCCCTTTTGTGTCAGTGTTGTTATTGTAATATTATTATTAAATTTTAGGTCTGACTTATAATCTCTCTCGTGGTGAGTTCATTTCCCCTGCTGGTTCGCCTTTAAACCAGCACAAACATATATTTCAGATACTTTTGCCCTTATTTTCATGTTACAGAATTGCTACCATATTAGCTGAAAATCAAAGTAAGTTTGTGATGGTCACCTATTACATAGAATGAGCAATCAAAACGGTTAAAGTGTGGTTGAGACCCACTAAACAGGGAATTAAAAATGGGAAATCTGGGGCAAGTTTCTTAATAGGCTGTGCCACCAGACAATTATTCAGAGTCTCATCCAGAGCTGACTCTGACAATGCATGCCCCTCCTTTGAGTTTGCTTAGTTTTTATTATTTGTTCAGTTTGGAAAATTCTGTAGCTGTCCTGTTGCTGTATAACACATTTGCCATCCATGCCATCACAGCACTTTACTTAAATGGAAAAGTATCACCCATGATTTTCCCTTGAGAAAACTGAGCCACATACGGGCTAAAATGGAACATTAACTGAGTCAAGATGAGAATTTTGATCAGATACCCCAGCAGTCACCCTTTTTCTTGCACATCCACCTTCTCCAACAACATTAAGTGTGTTAAGGTTTTGTGTTCACATATGTATTCCAAAATGCCTCACAGGGAATATGCGTGCCCAATGTAGATTCATTTCTGTTTCCAAGTCGATGATTGGTTTTGATATATAAAGCACTAAGTTATGCTGCTTCTCCTGACTTGAGACTCCACATTTTATGGTGCTGTGCTCCTGGAGATTAAAAGGATGCTAAAGAGGGCACTGGGTATTTTCAATAAGCTGTGATGTAGGACGTCCTGAAATGGGTGATATGAAATCTATGTTATAAAGAACACTGGCTTTGAGGTTTTGAGAACCAAAGAGTCTTTCTGGATTGTTCCTGCTGGGTTATCTGAAAGGTAACAAGAAAATTATGTCTTAGGAGTTTACCCCTCAACATTGTTACTGGGCCTGCAAAGAAATTCTGCAGAAATGGAGAAAGAGAAGGCTTAGTTCAGCCTGAAAAGAGAGGAACTGTAGAGAAAACTGAAGAGAAACATTGCCAGAATTCATCTATTTAGACACATGTTTGTGATCAGCATTGTTAGATCTAGAGATGTCATTGGAACTACTCACAAGCTTAAAGCTAAACTGATGCTTAAACATTTGACAGTGTAGGGCATTCTACACAAGACCAGAAGTTACAGCAAAATAGGAGAAATAAGTTTGGACATGTGACTTTAGAGTATGAATGGCAGGTGTTTCAGAACGCAAAATAAGGTAAGAAAATTATGAGAAGTAATGGGCAACAATTTACATGAATGATTATTATTGAGTAGAAAATTGATTAGTTTCTAAAAGTTTTGTTTATCTTGCACAATTAAAATGTTTGAGACTCTACTTTTATTCAGAAAGATAGTCCTAATGGTTTTTCTCTTCTATTCTGCTTAGTCTACTGAGAAACACCCCCCGCCTAATTATCTTAATTACATTTCAGTATAAATAATGAGGACAATTAATATCATTGACAATATTTCCAGTTTAAATACCCCAGATTTAATATCAGTTTTCTCTGAAATTTTAGCTTTTTCAAAAGTAAATACCCTTACTTCCAAACTCCTTCATCTTCATTTTCACTCCTTTAACAGAATATTTTTAATGATAGCTTCAGTATGGTTGAAAAATTAATTTCCTGACTCTCAGAAATGCTGAAATGGAAAACTAGTCCTTCCTTTCAGGCTTCAAAGGAAGTTAAACATTGATCTTTAGAATCATTTCAATATGATGGATTCAGTCTTAGTGTCAAAAGCTTTCATACATCAATCTATCAGTGACTGTGGAGTCCAACAGAGCATATCTCAGCTATCCTGGCATGTGAAATTCCTGAGAGGTGCAGCTCAGATTTTGCAGTTAAACAGACAAATTTTTATTTAAGGTTGAAGAATATACTCTTCAGGTGTTAATATTGCAAATTTGTACTTTTGCTGACCAACCATTTCCAGTGTCCTGTAGCTTAACTCTTCCTTCAGTTGCCTCCTGCTCCTCTGTAGCAGCATTGGTCCTGTCCACATTTCCACTCCCAGAAGAGGTTGTCTTTCAATTTCTACCACGAGCTGGGAGTGTGGGAAAGCTAAAAGTACTCTCTGCAGCTGAGGAGAGTCAGGGTTGGTATGTGTCGTAGAAGGCACAGCTGGCTATATCTGCAGGAGCTGGAGAAATGAATCATGTCATTAAGTTTAGCTGGTATCATATACCTTGTGTGCATACATTTAAACTTGTTGACTTTCCCCCAAAACAGAGTGGCTACATCCAAATTGCCTGTGAGGAATGGTTCTTGGCTATGCTGATTCCTGAACCATGCTGGCCTGATGTCAGGGAGAATCTTAGCTGGCACAGGTCAAAAGTCTGCCAGAAGGTGCTGCGAATAGTTAGCAGTATGAAGGGCTGTCTGCCAGCCCACTGGCCCATGCACTGGCCTTGTTGAGTTTATTGATGTAGACAGTGCCTCTGGAGCTCACCTTGAGTAGTGAAATCTGGGCATTAAGCACCATCCTCACATGCCCAAGAAAGGTAATGTTGCCTGTCCCTGTCAAGCTGCTTGTGGAAAGAAAAGGCAGCAGAACTCAGCACCCCTCTTCACACAGACCCTAGGACAACCTCTGCCCTCTGTCAGGCAGGCTTAATCTTTTACATCATGAAAAGAAGATTGTTGTCTAAAGAAGACAAGAATGCACAGCTCCAAAGCCTTTACCTGCATTGGTGATAAGTCAAGCCCTGTGGAACCCTACAGTGGTATGGCTGACTTTTAAACCCATGTCTCATTGTGAAAGAGTTTCTAAAACTGAAGGTTCCCCTGAAGATCTCCTTTAAAGGCCTGTATCTCATACTGAGCTGATAATAATGCAACTCCACAGATCTTAGAATAGAACTTTGTTCATCTTCCTTATTGAGTGTAGGCTGCTGGCTGGAGGGGAGCACATTTTGGTCCTGGGTAACCATTCAGTGTAATGGCTTTTATGAATTTTACTGGTATGTACTGTAATAACATTAATCATGATGAACTCATTTGGCACTAATAGGAATGTCATATGTACTTGTATAAGAATATTCACTGTAGTTCATCATTAATTAACTGGGCTATTATTTTAAAGTGTTACCAGACATGGTATGTAAAAATGGTTTACTTTGCAATCTCCTAGTGTTGAAATCATGTAGGCTCTTTTGCTATGGTTTATGTCAGAGAAAATCACAACAGAAAGAGCAAAGAATCCAAGACTAAGATAATACATTTCAGCTGTATAACCTTTGGAAACAAAAATGTAGGACTAGCCATATAGGCAAAGTAAGTACTATGAATGTGGTGACCTGTCTAGTCTGGTCTCCTGTTTCTCAATATGTCCTGTGTCAGATACTTCAGGTATAAAAGACAAAGAACACAAATGGGGAATTATATATTCTGAAAACCAGAATTTAGTATGTCCTAAATATTAAGTGTTTGCTGTTCAGTACAAAGTTTACATGGGAGTCTTCTGTAAGGGTCACTCTTTATTTGCTAATTCAAACAAATAATATCAGCTGTTTCTTCTTTAACCATTACTTTGCTATCATGCTTAAAGAATTCTAGAGAAACCACTTTTGATTTAGGGTGAGGAAAAATAAAGAAATAGGCCTGGAAGGAACTGCTGGCTCCTGGTGTCTTTTCCCCTAATAGTCTATACAAGCTTTCTAAACTGGATCAAGCTTCAACCTGGAATTAGCTATGTTTCATGCTACTGGAAGACTTGTAGAACCCCAGCCCAATGACAAAACTTCTACTTGCCAAATGTAATGTTATTTGCTGCTAATTATTTTTTGTGCTAAACCTAACTTTCAGGTCAAATAGTACTTTTTTCCTCTCTGTGTTTACTCTTTTGATATATTTGTGGAGCAGGCCACTCAAACTCTATTTGCTAGACTAAACAAAGTCTTTTAATTTACTCTCATAAGAAAGGTTCTCCTTTTCCTCTTTATGTGCTAATGATTCTCCTTTCCTCTCTTCTCCAGTCATAAGTTACCTGTCAAGAACTAAAACTGGTTTGTGGTCAGTGGGACTATAGACAGTACAGCAAATGTTGTCTTGATGCCGCTTCTGACAATGGTGTTTATGTTTCCCCATCCTTGCATGAAATACCTCTCCCTTTACATCTGGGTCTTTAATGTTTCCATTAAACAATTCATTCAAAGCTTTTTCATCTTAATAATTTCCAACCATAGGCCTACAGCTTTGAGCAAGTGATTTAGTTACATAGCTGTAATCATGATAATCATACGGATGGATTTAGGTTGTTTCTAGGAACTAGCAACTAATCTAAGGTCTACAAGGCTTTTGTAAAGTGAATGAAGAGAAGCTACAGCCTCATAGGCTGATTCAGAGTCCCATCTTAGACAGTTAATCTGAGTTAACCAAGAGTTTCACCCTCAGTATGTGACTAAAGCTTAACTAGTGCTAACTTTCATCCTTTTTCTGCTGCTCCTCAGAATCACCTGGTAGGAAAGTCTGTATTGGTGAAATCTCCAGATCTGTCACCTGCAACTCTCTAAGGCAGCTTCCAGATAGTAAATGACTGTTGAAAACAAAACAGGTCTCAAGACTTATCCCTGCAAACATTCAGTGGGAGAAGAAGACTGTCAGCTTGCCCCTCCAGTCATAATCAAGTACCCACACAAAAATTACCAAAATCTCTGTTTTCTCTCTTATAACTAGCAATACTCATCCTGGCTCTATTTTTCTTTTTTCTATTGTGTGAAATCTAAATAGATTAGATCAAAACCTTTCCCTTAGCCAAAAATTATTTGATAACCAAAGAGATGAGTTTTGTCCATAATAAACTGATTCAGAAACATCCACATGCATTTCAGTCTGTCCTTTGGCTTATTTTCCATGCCTTCATATTATCTTTTTTTTTCATAATTAATCTTTGTTGTGATACAGTTTTAGAGAGGTATAAAATTGACTGAGAAATATAACATAATCTATTCACCTTAAGGGTTTTATTGTTCTAATTTTCTCGTATCTTTAACCAGCTTCAACTCTGGTTTTCAAATCTCACTCATTGATCTTTTTAATTTCCAGGAATACATTGGCTCAACTGCCTTGCATTAAGCACCAAAGCCTTGATGAGTTACGTGATGTTATGAAATGAAAATTCTGCCATACTGAACTGATGACTTATTCTAATAAAAGAACCTCTCCTCACAGCACAGTTTTTCACCATTGGGGATTCTTGAATTGAGAAGAGAATTTTAAGGACATAGCTTGATCACAGTTCCAAAAAATCCTTCAGAAGAAAAGGATGTCCAGTGATGGAGAGACTAAAGGTGTTTTTAATCTCAAACGCTCTGTTTAATACAGCACTTGCACTGAAATCTATCATTCTAATTTTATTTTTCATAGATCTAATTTCAGTGCCAGAAAAGCAGGGTTTAAATTGCACTTTATTTGAATTAATAAATTAAAATGATATATATATAGGCATGTGGAAAATTTCTTCAGAACAGTCATTTGCTTTCTTCAAGAGGTTTGCTGGAATAAAATGAGAAACAGAGGTCATTTTATTCTCATTCCACACTCACTACTGATTCATAAGGATCAACAAACTTAAGCTAAACGTAAAGCTAAAATTGCTGTGTTAGATTTATGCACTGAGCAAAAGAATTGTTTATTCCTATGAACCAGGTGGTCTTGATATAAACTTCAACAAATGAATATACTGATAAGTGAATTGAAGCAAGACACTTCAACAGCCAGTGAGTAATAACTCAATATGAAGGTGCCTTGTGGTGCGTTCCAAAGTTTGTTCCGGGTCAAGAGGAGAATAAGTTCCAAACTTTGGTTGTCATAGGCAGTGGTCACTCCTCACCTTCTTGCTGCATATATCACTAAAGTTTTCATGCAAACACATCTGCCAGCTTCAGCTACAGCTTAAATGTTGATCAGTGCTTTCCAAGGGGATCACAGACTCATAGAATGGTTTGGGCTGGAAGTGACCTTAAAGTTCATCTAGTTATAACCCCTTGCCATGTGCAGGCATGCCACCCACTAGACCAGTTTGCTCAAATCCCCATCCAACCCATCCTTGAACACTCCCAGGGATGGGGCATCCTCAGCTTCTCTGTGCAACCTGTGCCAGTGCATCATCACCCTCACAATAAAGAATTTCTTCTTAATATCTATTCTAATCCTACCCTCTGTCAGTTTAAAGCCATTGCCCCTTGTCCTATAATGTCCTTGTGAAAAGTTCCCCTCCAGCTGTCTTGTAGCCCCTTTAGGTACTGCCTTCTCTTCTCCAGGCTGAACAGCCTGTCTTAACTGCAAAGATTCTCTATCTCTCTGGTCATCTTTGTGGTCTCCTCTGGACTGACTCCAATAAGTCCATGTCCTTCTTATGTTGTAGTTCCCAGAGCTGGATGCAGCACTCCAGGTGAAATCTCACAACTGGAGTAGAGAGGGAAAATCATCTTCTTTGACCTGCTGGCCACACTGCTTTTGATGCAGCCCAGGATATGGTTGTCTTTCCACATACAGGACCTTACACTTGGCCTGGTTGAGCTTCATGGAGTTCACATGGACTCACCTCTCAAGCCTGTCCAGATCCTCCTGGTTCCCTTCCCTTCAGTATATTGACTGCACCACACAGCTCGGTGCCATCAACAACCTTGTTGAGGGTGCACTTGATCCCACTGTCCATGTCACTGACCAAGATGTTAAACAGTGCCAGTCCCAATGCCAACCTCTGAGGAACAACACTCATCACTGATCTTGAACATTGAGCTGTTGACTGCAATTCTTTGACTGCAACCATCTAGCCAATTCCTTATCAACAGAGAAGTCCATCTGACAAATCCATGTCTCTCCAATTTAGAGACAAAGATGCCATGCAAGATAATGCCGAATTCTTTGTGCAAGTGGAGGGAGATAACATTAACTTCTCTCCCTTTATCAATCAACATTCTAACTCCATTGTAGAGGGCCACCAAACTTGTCAGGTATGGTTTGCTCTTAGTGAAGCCTGGTTGCTTGTTACCTGGGATCCAAAGAAATCATTCACTAAAGTGGCAAACTGAAAGAATACTCCTCCTATAATACTTTTCAGGAGGAGGAAATGATGCAGGTATGGGGACATTATGGGAAAGAAAGTGTGTATGTGTGTGGGAAAGATGAGATTACCTACTGCAGTATCTGGTAAAGAGAATGATTGTCTGAACCAGATTTGGTAATTCATAACTCATTTTTCTTGACTTATGCTTTGACTTGTATCTTCACAAGTGTCCCCTGTCCAATTTTCTTTAATGTGTAAGAGATGCAAACCCCCTATCTGACCTCCCATACTATGCTACTGTGAAGTTTTAATTAGTTGATGCTCAAGCGGTTTATTATGAATAGCAGTATTGTATATAGCTCTGTCTTCAGACCAAAACCTCACTGTAATCAATTCACTGTAGTTTATAAAAGAGATGGGAGGATTCAGAAATGCTTCATGAAATTTGATAAGAAAAGAAAATTCTCTGTGTTTAATATATTCATTTCTATCTCTCCGTGGCTTCATCTGTATTCCATCATTACTTCTTCCATTTTATTTTCCTGTTGGTATCAGTAGGAGAAAAAAGAGACTTGGGAGAGGGAGAATGGATTTTCAGAGATTTATGTGAATTATAGACATGAGGAACCTTTTGTCTGACCAGAAATAATTAGTCCATAAAACCTTCACGGGGTGGTCCCATCACCAAGTGCAGGAATCTCCAACTGAACTTGAGAATCTGTCTGAGGAAGATATCCAACCCAGATGTACCATGGTGAGGGCATGGTTTTCTCTGCTAAGGACAGTCAAAAGCATCCCATTGCATATTGGCACGTCCTTTATAGTCTGCATATATCTTTCAACTACCAGATGTATTGTTTAAAACCCAGAAACTCCATTTGTGTTGACAATGCTAGAAAACTGCCTTCTGAAATATTATGAATAATGTAACTGAGTAGCATAGCTGACTGTTGAGGCTTTATCTTTTAATAGTGATGGACTTTCCAAACACCTAAATATTCTTATAGCCTTTTTTGCCCTACCTTGTTTTTTTAAAAAATATTTTCTGCCTCTTTATCAAGGCTTTTGTGATGGTCTCAACAGGACTTTATGAGCTTTTTTCCCGTGTCCCCCTGTTTATATCTCAGAAAATCCCATTGTTTTTCCATTATTTTTTTCCTATTGTTGGGAAAAAATACATATTCTATGCCTTAGATTCTGTAATCATATTAAAATAATATGATATACAAAATGAAGACCTTCAGCTTGGATTCATTCCATCTAATTTTAGGCACCAGATCAACTTGCCTAGGGGTTCATAGTCCTCAGCTCCCTATACAGGCAATGAGCATGTCTGTCCTCATCTGTTGGTTATAGGTGAAAAATAGGCTCCAATTTAGATATCTTACTTCAATGATCAAATGATGTAAGGAGATGCAGGCAAATAGTCTATAATTCTAGTTTCCATGACAAAAAAACCCTCCTGGGCAAGATGTACTAACCTTTCCTAGAAACCCAGTCATATCTCATTTCTTTACCTTCCCTGCAAACTAATGTGACCCACTAGTACATTCACACCTCCAAGTGTATTTGGCATGGGAGCAAAGAGGAGAAAATGGATTATAAAAATAGCTTTTAACAAAAAGCACAAACTCTTTAAAAAAGTTTGGACATTTACTTTGAAGGTCAGGTTGAAACAATAAAGGAGAATGGGGAGGGGAAATCACTGAGAGGTATTTGAGCAATATAGTACTGCAAGGACACATCACAGGTTTTGGCTATTTGTACCAAACAAACTCCAGCATGTCACCTAGCAGAATGCTTTAATGAAACTGGTAAAATGAAATTTAAAAATAAAAGAGAAAATGCCAATGTGTTTGTCATTAAATCTCTTTCAGAGCTATAATCCCTCCTTGACTTTTCTTTGTTATATTTTCCCTTTGTGGATACAAGCCAGAAAAAACACAGTTGTTTAGACAGAAAGGGAGGATAACAAACAGTACTTGTGTGTTCTTGGGTGAGATGGATGAGAGGCGGCAGAACAGGACTACACTTGGAAGAGATCCTGCATACAGGAGTCTGACTTTCACACTTGGTGTGCAGGACCCTGTTTTTAAAGTGCCATTACTTTCATGGGAGTTGGCAGAATCCAAAACCAGTTCTGGCCCATTGCTCTAGCTATAAAAAACTCTAGAAATAACAGTGTTTTAACATTGATTTGCGAGCCAATTGTGATATCTGTTTTCTTTTAAAGTCCCTCTGAGAGACAAAGATAGCAGGAAGCTTGTCCAATAGCTAAGGCTTTGACTCGAGACTTGTCATTTCTGCATCCAAGTTGGACATGCTTTAGGTAGGTGACATGGCTTACACTTTTGAAGGTTATTCTCAGGGTTTTGAGTGTTTTAGGGTACCCAGAACACTTGTGACAGGAAGGACAAACCCTCCAAATTCTTGCACACAAAGATTAGTGTTTTCTTTAGTTTCTTCTCCCATAAAATGAAACTGATGGTACTTCCTTCAGAGAGAACTGAAGAACTCAGCTGTGTGTTTGTGCTGGCAACAGATGGCCAAGAATTATGCTTTAGCTACACATATTGCATGGTCACAGGTCAGCAATGTGCAGTGCTACATCCATGAAGCACGGCGCTAGGTAAAATACTGACATGCTTTTAGCCTGAGGGCCTCAGAAATGCTTGCAGAGGACTTGTCATTAAAGTGCAACCAGTTTTATTCCTGAAGATCAGAAAAGACCTAGGGAAACTGCAAAACTTTCAATGTGAAATTCTAGATTCTTATGATGTTTCATTTCTTAGAGGCTGCTGTATCCAGTATAGTTATGTAAGGTCCTGAATTCGGACTTTCCTTGGATATGTCTATATCAGTAAACCTAACCATGCCAGGGACGTTCCCTGAGCACTGTAACTTTATCATTTATAGTGTTACTCAGAGTAATCTGTGAGATGCTTTCAGCCGATGCCGACAAGTGCTACCCTGAGCAATGTCCAGGAATGTCAGCATTTAATACAGGATTATTCCCAGCAGACATTCTCATTGTAGCCATCCTGATGTGGAGGGCTGAAAATCTGAAGATGAGTGGGGAACAGCCAATGCCAGCTGGCTTCTAAGCTAGAACACAGTCCAGGGTACATTCAATGTATAAAACTTTAGGTGTAGCCTGAAGGTCTAGGATCTTGCACGTTGTATAAGTATGATAAAACATCATTGGCACAGACATTTTTCTGTCATACTGTCAGTTAGTCCTTCAGTTTCTTAAACCTTATTTAAATTTTATCTGTATTTCTCTCTCTCTTTTTATATATGTATTTTTATATTTTTATATATAATTATAAAATTATAATATGGTTTGGGTTGGAAGGGACCTGGAAAATCAACTAGTTCTAACACCTTGCCTTGGGCAGGGATGCCACCCAGTGGACCAGGTTGCCCAAAACCCTGTCCAACCTGTCCTTGGTCACAGCCATGGATGGGGTGTCCAGAACCTCTCTGTGCAACCTGAGTCTCACCACCCTCACAGTAAAGAATTTCTTCCTAATACCTAATCTAAATCTACCCTCTTTCAGTTTAAAGCCATTCCCCCTTGTCCTATCACTCAGTGACCTTTTAAGCATCCCTCCCCGGCTCTCTTGTAGCCCCTTTAGGTACTGGAAGGTGCTACAAAGTCTCTCTGGAATCTTCTCTTCTCCAGGCTGAACTGCTCAAACTCTCTTGTCCTGTCTTCACAGGAGAGGTGATCAAGCCATTATATACATATATATGCTGTACTTTTTCCTAAGTAAAAAATAAATGCTTGAGCTAACAGACTTTCCCTTTTCAACAGAGTCACAGAATTGTATGAACCAATTATATGAATTGAATAATTTTCTGTGGGACTGTACCAAGATCTAATTCAGGTTTGCAGTCTATGGGGTCAATTTCCTACATTTACATGTGACTCTTCTGTGAAGTGTTATCAGCAACAAAAGAAGGTCAGATGAAATAATCAGATTGCCCATAAAACCTGCAAATATTGCCGCTCAAGATCCCAATTAAAAAACACAGGGACAAATAAAAGACTTTCTATGCCTTTCCTGGCCAATGCTCTTCATCACAAAGTACTGTCTGATACAAAAGATGAAGAAATCGAAACCTGTTGTCTTTAGATAATCACGAAAATTTCTTTGGCAATAGCAATGAGCTGATTTTCCAGCCTTTCATACAAATGGCTCTTCAGTTAGTGTTGTTTTCATGCTTCCCTCCTCCTTGCTTTTCCCCAGAGCACTGATTTTGCAACACTCTGGGAGGATGATTAGGGACTTGATTCTTACTTCTTTCATTATTACTCTCCCCAGGCAGAATCAGTGATGCAAACAGTCCAAAGGGGAGCAGTGCTGAGGGGAGAGAGGTCATAAATGGCTGGATGTAGTTATTTTATCCCCAGCACATGGCACAGGGCTGCAGACCTGCAACAGACCTAAAGCTGATACTCACCTGTGACAGATTATACAGATGTTTGTGTTTAGTGACAGAACGATGGCCTGAAATGAAAGCAGTGCAGAAATAGAATAGTTCAGTGTTTGAGTATCACTGGTTTTTGGAGTGCTTATGTTACCTGTACTTGCCTCCATCTGCTTCTCTTGTTCATCATCGCTGCTATCATCATATTAATGCTTTTTTTTCCTTTTATCTCTTCATTCAAGGCCCAGGAGCTTTTATTTTTGCTGCATATTTTACACTTTTCATCTTAGCTCAGGCAAGCAGCTTTTCTGCTTATTTTCCTACTGACTTTGTGCTGGAGGCCTGAGGGATTCAGTCTGCATACAGACAGGGCACACATTGCCTCTCTCTGTTATGGCTCTGTTGTTACCAACATCAATTTGTTACATCCCACATCTGACTTGCTTTCACTACAGTGCTTTGAATTCCCTTGACATGTCTTCAAGAAAAGGTCCTTATATAGGGGTATAGGGGCTCAACTCATGGGTATTTAACAAAAGGACTTTGTTTTTTTCTGTTGTTTCCCCATATTTGTTCAAATACACAGTACTGATTTCCCTTAATAAAGGAACAGCCTTTCCTCCCAGTTCTTTTTCATTAATAACCCCACAATGGGAGTCAAGATTGAAAAGGCAGATTGACCATCCTGCTGTCATGCAGCTGAACCAAGCTTGATGGATGTGTCCCATAAGCCACAGATGTTTATTCTTCTAAACTGCATTGATATTGGAGTCGTTGTCTTTTTTTTTTTTAAATTTTTGTGCTATGTATAGAGAGAGTTTTTGGCTGGATTCTATGGCATGGCACAGGGAGGAGTGGACACCTATGTACACAGCTGTGAAGCAGCACAGAGAGCTTCTACATTTACCTATGAAGCAGGTTAGTGAGTCAGTATGAATAACCCAGGTGATTAAGCAGGAAACAATTACTATTATTAATCATTAAGCTCTATTAGCAGGGATTTTGCATTGTTGCTCTCTGAGATTTTTCTCACCTGTAACCAAAACTGGTTGATTTAGCTCTATCCACTTGACTGGAATGAATGAGTCGTGTTCATAAACAAGCAGTCTGTCTCAGGAGGATTGCTTTAGGCCTGTGTTTTGGTAAAAAAATAAACCAGAGCAATACGCAACCCTTATTTACCTCTGTCCTCCTTTTATTCAAAATTAGGGACCAGTTTTACCTTGTACTCACACATAGGCCTGCGTTCAAGAGTGCAAATAGTTCTGCTGACTGCACTCAGCTACTCATATGGTTAACGTTATGCATGTGCCCAGGAGCCTTGCTGATTTGTGGCCTAAGGTCACATCTATTAAAGCACATAACAAAACACTAAAACCTCTCCTACTTATCCAAACCCTGTTAATCTAAACTACTTTCATGTCTCTGTTCCATTTGGCTAATCAAGGCTTCAGTAGAGTTGCTCTGGAAGGATAAATACAAAATCAGTTGAAGTCTGCCCTCGACAAAGTACTTCTGGCTCCCAGTGCCTTTAATGAGAGCCCCAAGCGTGTATCTGAGGTTGGAATTTGGCTCTAATGAAAGGTAGATTTTTCAAATCTTCTGTGAAGTGCTTCACAAAATAAGGGGTTTCAGTTTTTATACCCACACATCATATTATACTTACAGTTACCTTTGGCTGAACGATTCCTGGAATTTCTTGCTATCACATCCAAAAATATGACACATTGAATTGCGTATCAGCTACATATATAAGAAAAGATTGTTCTGTAGGACAATACAGAGTTGTCAAGGCTTGTTTTGAAAATACTGCTTGGATTATGCCTTGTGTCTCAATTTCAGTTCAGTGTTTTTTTGCTCAGATTTTTTTTTTGTGTGTGTTCATTTGTTTTTTTAGTAACTTTGGGGAGATGAGCATCTCTAGATCTTCTCTTGTTTGCTGTGGCAAAAAAAGGAAAGTCAACCAATTGTTCAAAAAAATAGGAGCTTTAATTTTCTCATCCAGGAATTATTTTTCATTGATGGTGGAAACTTGATAGATACTTATAGATAGCTTAAAAATATATGTAGCTCTTGAACTATGAGAAAAACATCAGTTAAAAATGTGTTGAATCTGCTGATAAATTGCAAGCAAGGTGTGCTCAGATCTTTAACTATGCTGAGAAGATGCTGACAGCAAGAAGAGAAATTTTGTGGTTCTAAAGCAACTGTGTGAATTCAGTAGATTAATATATTTTCAGTAGTCATTTTCTGAGATCTGCAGGAGCTGAAACAGATAGGGCCTCCCTCCTGCAAAGCAATACACAAGGCATTTCTTAGAAAATAAATTAAGAGAATTGTCTAGGATGAATGGAATGAATTCCTTCCTGGACAGATTTATCTCTTCACATGGACTTCAGAGGGGAGATTGGTGGCTAGTTTAGACTAGGCACATAACTTTGAAGGGTTTAAAATTAATGTGGTAAATCTCAGCCAGGGTGTCTAGTTGTGTGCTGGAGCTGGTTTCTCAGAGCTGAAGGTCTTCAACACCCAAAGGAGGAATACCTAGGTAGTTGTTGCTGCAGAAATCAGAGTGAGTTATGTGCTTTTCTCAAAGGTGCTAAGTCACTTAAATCAGCCTTCAGGCCGCCCAGGCTGGGAAAATAGGTGGATATTAGATACCTAAATCTCAGGAATTGTTCCAGTCCTCATACAACTGTTATGCTAGAGACTCTTCCCTGACACTGTTCCCTGGCCTGGTATGTCCCTATTCATACCAGTCAGCTCTCTGACTGTGGGATTGATCTATATGACTGGTTCTATAGGATCAGGGCCTGACTGGACAGTACCCCACCAGAAAAGGTCTTGAATTTTTTGCTGTCTGTTTATTCCCCTCTGAGAGAAGGATGAGACCTTTTTCATTGTTTCTTTTGTGCCAAGCACTTTTTGGGGTAGGAGGTAACTATTTTGCAGTTTGGAATGAAAGGCCACTCAGCCATACCACTGTGTCCATCTCTCCTCATGGAGGACCAGGTCCACAGAAACCCACTGTAGCCTAAGAGCCATGGATGGAGATAAGTTCCAATATCACATAGATAAGTCATTTTGAAGCTCCAGAAAAAAAAAATCAATAGTTCTGCTAAACCTCATTTCCTAACTCAACTCTTTCTGAGTCAGGAGTCTGTTTTTTTAGGTTTTGTGAGTGTTGGTGTTAGAAGCACAGAGTGTGTAGCTCAGCTGCAAGATTAAAAAGCTTTTGCAAACTGTACCTAATATTTTCAAGGGTTCAGACAAGATAAAATTGCTACCAACTTTTAGCACTTGATGACTGCTGCAGCTTTTAAAAATTGAAATAATTGAAAAACTACATCATCTCAGTCTGTGTCTAAGTTTCTTTGCTAATTTCTCAGTGAGATTATATTTTACTTCTCAATAGGAGTATGTCTTAATCACATGAAATGATCAGATTTCCCAGTAAGAATTATTTTTCAGATCTGACTTTTTATGATTTAGTGTCCCAGAGGGATCTAAGCTTCTGATTTTAAATGCAAGCTGAGTGTGTAAGATGTTTTGGTAATTGGGACAAGAATCAGTGTTTAGTTGGTTTTGTGGCAAACTCTTATAATGATATTATTTGTATCACAACATTCAGGGAGAATATTTCTTGTTTAATGGGTATTTTATGTGAGAAGCATTCTACTGCTGGGAAATGTTATCTTTCTAACACAGATTCTGGGTTAGAATCAAATAAACCTTAACAATATGTATTCATAGTTGAAACTTGAAGCACAAATTCATCCTTTTTCAGTGAAGGTGAAAGTTATTAATTCTTTTACTTTATATATTCTTCTGTCTTTGGAAAGAGATTAAGACAATTTTATAGATTTATTTTTTGTTTTCAATATTAGCACAACCTTCATCCCCTTCCAAATTCTTCCTGTCATCATAGCAATTCAGTGCCGCTGATTTAGTGAATAGGATTGAGGGAGACAAGCAATCCAGCATGTTGAATTTGAACTCTGACCTTTCCCTTGCATTGTTGCACAACTTCTTAGTTTTGCTAATTAAAAAGCATTTGCCCTCTACCTCTTTTTTTTTCTCAAATGAGCAGAAACTCAAAATATAGAGGGATAGGAAGGTTTTGGAAAGTATCAGGGAAAGACACCTGTACATTTCTCTGGTTTGGCTCTGTGTTAAGCATTTCTTATGCATCTGAAATCTGATATTATTTGCATTGTTCTTCAAATATCAAGATACGACTAAATTTCCTAAGATTCCTATTATGCTTAAACACTGGTGTGTGTCCAAGCACATGATTTCTCATATGCTGTCTTCATTAATACCGAGATCTTGACATATGAATCCTGATAAATTGAGATGGACAAGACATCAAGTGTATTTTAGCCCTACAACAGCTAAATTGACAGGGACTTCCAGTACAGTCATGCATGTCATGGGAGACCTCAATGCTCTTGCTGGAGCTGTGGCGTGCTTAAAACTTGCTAGTATTCCATTAGTTCATACAGTGGGAAAAAGTACAAAAATAACAAACTTGTTAGTCTGCTAATTGCAGGCTTGTTAAGTGATATTCCATTTCTGGTGTTTCTTTTTGCTCTTCATTGCTGATTAATGACTCTTCCAAACAAATACCAAAAAGTGTTCTGAAAATAAAATCACATTGCAACTGAGCAATCTTTTATTAGAATTTCTAATGCAATCTGTGCTTTTGAATATGTGGCTACAGGATTGAAAACATCACTGCTGTATCCCATTGGATTTATTAACACACATGATACCCAGGTTTCCAGAAAATCATCAGCTGAGTTGTGACTTAGGATTGCTCTGACTTTGGGCTTTTCTAACTGAAAATTGTGGTTTTTGTGTTCTTTTGTCACAAGCATTGCCTGTGTAGTTAGGATCTTTCCCTTCTCTGTGCTTTGTGATAGGAATCAGAATATCAGTGGAAAGTTTCCCATAGACTTTGAGGACTTGTGGATAATAGACCTAATACAGTAGGAACTCTCAAACCTCTTGTTTCTGTGAAAGAAAATAATTTTGTTTGGTAGTTCATGAGAAAGCACTTTTGTGAAAGCAGTTTTGTTATCTGTTTGAGTCAGATGTGTTTTTAAGAGCATTGAGGATTTTGATAGCAAGTACTTTTTAAGCAACATTTATTACTGTTTGATATGGAGACCCTCATGTAAAAGAATAGAATTTTGTGTCCATCTATTTCAATCGTGTCATTGTTTCAATCATGTCATTGTTTCAATATTACTGTATTTCAAAAAAGCATCATCCAGCAACACTGGTAAGCCTTCAGGGAGCTTCTCACCCAGAGTTCTTAGAAATAAGTTCTCACAAAAATAGCTCACAGTTAAGCTGGAGAACATTTTGAGCATCTTCCATGGTACGCTTTCTACAGAGGATGGAAAAGTACCTCCTATCCACACTGAGCAGCCAACTCTGCCAGACAACATCCGTTGGCATCCCTGCTAAGTGCCATTTCACTGAAAGTCAGGATTTCAGAGGTCCGCCCAGGAATGGGTTTCCTTTTAAGGGTGGTGAGGCACTGGAACAGGCTGCCCAGAGAAGTTGTGGATGCCCCACTTTGGAAGTGTTCAAGGCCAGGCTGGAAGGAGCTTTGAACAACTTAGTCTAGTGAGAGGTGTCCCAGCATATTGCAGGGGGTTTATACTAAATGATCTTTAAAATCCCTTCCAATTCAAACTAGTCTATGATTCTATGAAAAATCTCAAGTGTTTCTACTTTTAAACAAAAACTTTTTGCTTACTGTAAACCCAAAGTTGTTTCCTGCAGAATGGATTCTCTTTTGGACCACAAGTCAAACCCTTTGCAATTTTCCTTTCAAAAAGCATTTAATTTTGTCACTAAAATGAAATAGGGGAATTCAATAAAAATATAGTCCTAGTCTGTGTTGTGAAATTCTTTACTCCCTGACAGTTGTCTCTGAGCAGATCAGTACAAGGTCCTCCTTGCAAATCATGTAGGCTACACCTCATATAACTCATCAGTGTGATTCTGAAATATAAGAAAGAACTTCAGTCTGATCTTTGGTGTGCAAATATTATTACTCTTTGAAAAAGAAAAATCATTACTCTTTGAAATGCAGGTAAGAGGCATTAAGGGAGAGCTCCAGAACGAACCACTGCAAAGATAGCAGCACTCTCCAGCTATGCTGTTTGAGCATGTCTGCAGTCTAACAAGCCATTTACCCCTTGCAACTTTACTGTTCCATGAAAAATGACTCACAGATGAAATTCATCAGTTTGACATGGAAGGATGCCATTTATGGGCAGAAACTGTATTTTTTTAAACTGAGGACAAATTTCCTATTGCTTTTGCAATTGCAATTTGCTACTTTGAGGCTGTGGTGCCTATGGCTTCTGTAAATTGGTAAGTTTCATTGATTTCAGGTCACTAATTATTTCCTTGAAAATTATTAGGTTGGTTAAAATTACACCTGTAATGTAAGTGTGAAGATGCAGAGGCACATCCTCACACCTGATTTTAGTCACCTGGGCTTTCTCATAGCTCATGGTGGGACATCTTGCTTAGCTTTAATGCCCACCTTCATGGACTGTTGGTGGTGTCTGAATGAGTAGACAGCCTGTCCCTTTTCTACGTGGATACAGCACGATGAGAGGAACTGTTCATAACATGAGCAGAAAATAAATGGATTAGTGATGGAAAATATTGAAAGCTGTACTCTGCTTTAAATTGGGAGCAACACTATTTCAACACGGAGGCTGGGTCTAGTTCACCATCTTTTCCATTTTAAAGTAACATGGTGGTTTTCTGCCTTCCCTTCTCTTTGCCATGGGCTTATTCAAGAAGCTTTAGGTGATTAACTGAAGTATTCGTTACAGTTTACATTTCATTAGAACCCCTTCATCTCTTAGTTATTCATTTTAACTAACTTCTGTCTACTTTTTAATGTAGTTTCTAGTATTATTTATATTTTAAAGACCCTTAATTCGACTTTTTGAACACGGTGTATAAGACTTTATATCCTTGCTTACCCAAACTGGCCTTGTTGCCCTTTTCTGTGTTTAGATTATAACAAGGATGAATTTCACTTGTGGTCTCTCCAGCTGTTTTTTAAGTAGTTCCCACTTTTCTGCAGCAGATTTCCTCCACATTATAAGATTCCAGTCCAAATTCCACAGGGTATTTTGCCTTCCCTTTAAATCAGTTTCACTTCATGTTTCTCTTCCATGAGTCCTAGCTCATATGAGTCCTACAAATGCAGTGTTATAATTAGAACTATGTGAAAACAGTCCTTCCATTTCTCAGAGGTTCCTGCAAACATTTGCTTTGGGTTTCATCCATATGAGCTCCCATTCCTTGATAATTTTGACTTTGAATTTCAGATGTGAACAAACCAAACGTTAAGGTCAAACTCATGAGGTCAAACTCAGCTCCAGTGAATCAATGTTAGGAATCCCTGAGACAAAAAAATTCCAAAAAACTCCAATCCAAAACAAAACAAAACAAAAAAGCACACAAAATTTTGTCTGGTTTTGAGTAAAATCCACAAAGTCTAAATGCTGATTATCAGTAGTTACCTGTCCATAATGAAAATTTAAACCTAGAAAATCAGTGCTTCACTTTTAGGATATAAACAGTTGACCTGTTTCAGGGGTTCATAGCTCAATTTTTTTATCCTGGAGAGCAGTACCTGGGAGCACCTTCCTGTCTCGACAGGCTGGGTGAGAGCTCCCTCTCCTGTTTCCATCTGGATTAGGATGTGCCCTTGTGACCCCCACATCTGTCTAGACAGGTTTTCCTAGTATCAGGCCATCATATTATGCTCGTTTTCCAGGTTAGACCCAGGGCAGCCTCGAGTTACTTCACAACAAGAAACTATTCCACTCTCTTATTTTAGTATTGTTTTTATTTCTGTCTCTGATTAAATAGCAAATTCCATTCAAGGAGAAAATCCAAATTGCCTAACACCAAGCCATTTAGTATTCCTTGAAAAGATCTTTCAGTATAGAATAGGAACATTAGAACATCTTCTTTTCCTATTTTATTTAGGTGCTTCCATTAAAAAAAAAAAAACAAACACCAAAACCCCCAAAAACAACAAAAAAAGGAGAAGAAATTGGAAATTTCAGTGTGGTCCTTCACTTTAATAGTTACATATGCATTGAAATTATAACTCCTCAAAGTTAATTTACGATATGTTAATGCCTTTTTCACTATTCCTTGAATCTATTCCTCTTACTGTGTAGACAGGCCTACAGATGGAAAGTCATCTCCTCATTCCCCAGTTTGGCAAATGCTGTGAGTTACTGCCCAGGCACCCAACCTAGTTTGTGAGTTTGTGGTCACTGTGTGTTGGATCTGGAACTGCTTAAAAAGGTTGGAATAGACTTAAAGCTTGATGTTGGTTGCTTTAGGAAGAGGGTAGCAAAAGGGCAGGGGAGCTTTAATTTATCTAGTGAGTATTGTTGACATTTTTTGTGTTAACAACGTTAGGAAGTTGCTGACAGTTTGTTTTCTTTATTTTTTTCTTGTTTTGCTTAGAATTCTTCAACAGGAACTGAGTTTTTCATGCAGAATGAAAGCAAATTGCAAGTCACAACAGAGTATAAGAAAAGGTGGAATTTTTCTTTCCAGACGTGGCATTTTCTGGAAACCATAAAAATGAAATAACAAATTACAGAATGGAGATAATAGCATTTTAGAAAGCCACATTAAATTAGAACAGTTGAAGGCAAATTCTTTGCAGCCACTAATGCCAAGTTGTGGATAGAAAGCCAAGAAGATTCTTAAAGATCTCTTTCTTAATTAATTTAACATTTTTCTTGTTGGCCTGCAGATCTGCCGGTGGGAATAACGTGTGTCTTCCCCATGGGCTGCAGATGTCTGGTTTGTTCAGTTTTGAAAGTTGAGCAGTTGGTTTTCCTGCCTGGGATAGGTCGGGATGGGGAGGGAGGCAGGGGCAGTGGGAGCCCACTGGAGGGCAACCGAGCTCCGTCTGTCTGACCCCCGCTTCTGCATGACCCTTTGGAAGGAGTTTGGATCTGAACTCTAATAACAGTTTACATTTCCACGTCCGTATTAGATCTGGGGTTTCATAAAGTGAGGCCAGCACTATATGTTTTTGCTCTCTCAAATATTACATCGTCTATTTATACTGTGTGTTTTTGTAGCCCATGATGTAACATGACAAAATTTCAGCCATGTGCATCACACATGCAAGTCTGAGTGCAGCTGGGTTGTGAGGCATGGCTGAGGTAATGTCAAGAAATTTCATATTATATTTAAAATGACACCTGTAAAAATAATCTTCAATTTGTAATTTAAATACTGTAATAGTCAATTATGTGAACTGACAGGAAGTGTCCCAGCGGTTTTGGAAAATAACATTCTTTTATCCGTCGAACCTTTGATGCATTTTTCAACAGTCATAATGGAGGTTCAGATCATGACCTTCTGCTTTGAGAAACATATTCAGAGAGGAGTAAGATCTCCTCCTGCAGCAAGGTGAAGTCTTGTCTCTGCATATATTTTTGCTTTATTCAAATGAAATGTCAGTGTGCATACTTCATTATTATCCAAGTTCATGAGAGCTCAAAACTGTAAATCTAGCCTAATTTCTAATTGTGTGCCTTGCTTATGGCAGCATATGCATGTCATCTGTAAATATGTACATCCTGCTTTACTCCTAATGAGAGGCTTCGAAGGCTTTCCTGCAGTCTGCATCAGTAGCAATCAGAGTCTACTAATGTGGAGTGTGGCTTGTGACTTGGCCATTGAAAAAGCTCAGAAGTCTTCCAGATGCAGGAATAAGTTTTGGAAATCTACTGAGCTGCTTCTTAAGCACATCTCTTTTGCTTATTTGGGGGTGGAGGAGTTGGGAGGAATGACAAGATGTAGGCTTTATGCAAGTCAGTTATGAATGTGATAGCCCTGGGATTTCTCCCACTGTAAATTACACCTTCTTCCCTAATGCTGTAGCATTTCCCTTATCCAAGAGCTTGTTTCTTAAGGCTGTCATGAGCCATAATAGCACTCCTCCCAACTTGTACCTGATTTGGCTTCTACCAAATCTAAGAGATTTCTCTTATGTCCTTTTCCATCATATACTTTTGAAATACTGAATGTGACTTCCAAAGGGTTGTACTTTGTGACACTTAAATAAACTCTATTCTTTCCATTCAGCTCTGGTAACCTGATACTGCACAATAAATGCTAATAAGTTTCCTGCAGAGTAGTGCTCTTAAGACAGCTTATTTTTCATCCCTCCTTTCATGTTGTGCCTTTATTGATGACTCAGTCCATAACACAAGTGTTCTTAAAGAAGATAAAATGTAAATAACAGTGAAAGATGTTGCTCAGATAAGACGCTCTGAAGGACACAGGAAATGCTTCATAAAGAACATTTTCTCTGCACCCAAAGTTGCCCCCTTTTAAGTTGTAGTTACTGGCTATTACTCTTTGTAGGCCATTAAGGACAAAATGTTGCATTAAATAATTAACAACATCAAATTAATGCTTTGGTCTACTGCAAATCAAAGACATATGCCTTTACTGACCGCCTTGTAGGCTGGAGCTGGGTTGTTTCCTATTGATAAAAAGTTTTCTTAGTCATATTTGTGGGTGAAATCACCCACAGGATTACAACAGGAGAAGGCCTGAGCAACCCCTATGGATATCTACACATGGGGAATGAGGAGGGAAAAGTGTAGGAAGGCTTTGTCTGATAGGGAGAAATTCCATGAAGGGAAACAAATGTGCAGTAACTGCCTGCCATGGCTGCACATGCAGGATGCATCAAAGCTTTGTGTCCCCTTTCCCTGACCAGAGAAGGGTGGCCCATTACTTAGGGCATCCAAGGGTACCCTTGCCCACATCACAAGTCTCCTTCTTTCCTCTCATATAGCTCCCACGTGCTGAGTTTGCTCCCTTGGACACTACTCTACTTGTAAGAGGAACACCTGCATCTATGTGTGCAGGTCCAAGGAAGACCACCTCCCTGCATGTTGTCCTATGGAGGGGAAGGAACAGCTGAAGGGGCCACCTGCACAGTGGGAGAGGTGAGTGCTGCTCTCTGGGGCAGGAAGCCATAGCAGCTGAGGCCTGCAGGAAACATTGAGGTGTTTGATGTTGTTTCCTTACTGCAGGAGGTTGCATGTGGCAGCACTGCAAGGCCATGGCCAAAGAGTAGATAGAGCTCACAGGGAGAACAGTAGAAAGTGCCTGCCCTAAAGGGCTCTCCACATTGGTGCTTTAATGGAAAGAACAACACAGCTGAGCCCCTTTTAATGTTCAGTGAGTAAGGAGAGCACATCTCTCCCTGTAGTCTGCTGTCTCACACGACAGACAACAGGAAGGAAGTGCTCTGCTCTTAAAAAGTTTGTTTCAGTCTCACGTTTTGAAAGAGCAGGTCACTTCAAAGTCCCACCATAAAATTACCATATACCATATGTTTGTTACAAATGTGCAAGGGAAATTATTGGTGCTTCTGCCTTGTTTCTGTGGTCCAAATGTATGTATGTATTTGCCAATTATTTATTTTATTTTTAAACAGACTTGTTCAGTTCTCTCAGTGTTCCCCGCTTCTTACACTGAACATCTCGGGATGCCTGCTCTTGTGGTAGGAGACAACCACATGTGCCTGCACTGCTTATCTTGTCTGTTTGTCCCTATGTCCATGACAAAACCCAGAGAGGGCAACTGTCAGATTCCATGTGGTGCAAAGGTGTTTTTTGTTGAAGCAGTCTGAATCCAGAGGCTGATATTGTGCAGCTTTCCCAACTGTTGTAAGCCACATTGCAGTTCAGGGTAGGGGCCCTTGATGTGCTATTTCCAGAGCTGATGGCCTGGCAAGACTACTGGTTTGTTCTGCTGCATGTCTCAGACTACAGACTTTTACCCATATGCTCTATTAGCAACCTTTGTTAGCTGGTTTTTAAATCCTCAGTCACTTCAACCACGTGGCACCTCTCGTTAGAGCTGAGAGGAGCAGGGTTCAGTTCTACTGTCCACTATGGTTACTTAAGTTGTTGCTCATCTTGTCAAAATTCAGGTGTCTAGTCCAGGTCAGTTATTCAGATTGTGTCTATAGTCAATTCAGAGATCTCTGCACTTCCAAAAGGCATTTTTCCCCAATTGCTGAGACCTATAGTAGGATGGGTTGTACATAATAATTCATTTTAGAGGGAGGTTGAACAAGAAGCTTAGATTAGATTGCTAACTTTTACAGCACTAGATTTGGTACAACTCCTGCATTTAAACCCTTACTGTCAGAGTCCACCTTCTGTGAACACTGGATAATAATAATAAAACTTCTGAAGTGATTGTCCTACTTGGTTAATGGAGCATGGTCTCAATCAGAGCCTTAAAAATGTTTCCTTATAGAAACAGTAACTGATCTCAGTGGGGTTATTCCTGATTTATGCCAGTATAAGAACAGGACTGGTTCTCAGGTTTCCTATTGCATTCAAGCTAGCTAATTTTTCTCAGGGCACATTCATACCAATTTGGAGCTGAATGCTTTATTTATTTGCATGACGTTTACATTTATTTTTAACCAGTGCTTGTTAAAAATAAACTTTTCATCGGTGAGCAGGGTGGACAGATGACTCACATGTTAGTGGGAGTGGGATGAATCAGCAACACTGTTTGATTCATAGCACTGTCTCCGATAGAGCAGCTGCATCTGGGGAGACTGGACATGCTCCATCTTCCAGATTTTTACAGTCTTCTCCCCAGCATGACTGGCTTCCTGTGTCAGCAAACAGAGCCATAGGGCTACCTGCATTGCGAGGTGCAGAAGAACCTGTGTCAAGCCAGCACTGGGTGTATTTTCAGCTCTCTGTTATCAATGCATGCTTCTCACAGCAGATCAACTTGGTGTGGCAGTGCTGGGTTACAGCCCAGGTGTCTCAGCACAGTGCCAACCCCAGCCCTGAAGGTATAAGGGCTCATCTTGTGGTCTGCACCATGTTTGGTGGTGCTTGGAAATCAGCTGGGCATGAGGTCTGCAGTCACACCTGCATGTCATCTGAGGATGGCTATGTCTAAGTGCAAGTTGAGGCTGATTTTCCACCTCCCTGCATTTTCAAGGTATTTCCAGGAGATTAAACCCTCCAAAACATGATGTGGCCACAATCACATAGTTAAATTGAGTCTACAGATATACGTATTTATGCCCTTGTGTTAACCCAACTATATGTTTTCAGGTCTTAAAGCTGCACGACATTTTTTATATTTGTTATTGAGAGCAGATGTGCCCAATTCCAATGATATTCTACTGAAGAATGTCAGGGTTGTGAGAGGTCGAAAGGTGAATGCCTTTCAATCTCCATTATTATTTCCTCCACTCAATTGCCACAGCAGGGAGACTACAGTTGTTAATAGACTTTAAAAATATTCAAATATTTTACAGATCAAAACCTTCTTTTGCACACTTTCACTTGCTTCCTTCCACTCTTGAAATCTTCTCTGGCTATGCTACTGTTTCAGCCTAGGACTGGAGCTGAACTTTTGTACAAATGCTCCAACTCTGGACACTGTGGAGATGTTAACCTGCTTTATAGAGTCATCCAAATCAGAAACCAACCCCTTTTGGGAAGGTGTGACCACACACCCCTCAGTGTGTCCTGCAGGTGCACTGCCTTTCTGCTGGGACTTTGCTTTGCTCACGTACCTGCATCCACTTCTGTCTTTTCGCAGAAGAAGCACTCCCAGCAGTCTTAGGTGCGAGGTGCCAAAACCAGTTGCAAAATGGTTTAAAGAGCTCTTTTCTTTCTGAACTATGGGCCTGGCAGTGACCAAAAGGGAAGGGAAAAATTATGAAAGGGGAAGGAGACAGGGATCAGGCCTGTGCATAAACCCAGCTAGGAAATACAGCCTCAGGAATGGTTCAGGGATGCATTCAGGTCTCTGGCAGGCCCAGTTGAAACAACCACTCTGAAGAACAGAAAAGTCCAGTTTTAGATGTATGACAGGCCCTTTTCTTCTGGGGCCTAGGAAGGAGGATTATGGAAGAACATGTGATTAATGCCCTCTCTCTGGGAGGAAGAAAACATGATTGTGCATTCTTTCCTAGTCCCGTCCATCATCCTCAGTGATGCTCATGGGGAAGCTTATTCCTTCACAGACAACATTTGCAGAACTAATTTCCAAAAAATAGGAGTGACTTTAAATAAAGCAAACATAATTCTGCAATTATCTGCAATATTTTAACATTTATTGATTTTCTCACTCGGTCAGGGAAAATTTTTCTCTCTTTCTGCAGAGTAGCTATTTAATGCAACTGTTCATTTTTTCTTGTGGGACATTTTGCACTGAAAATGCTCAGTGGACAAACTGTCACCACATTGTGAAGGCAGGGATTTGAAGGATAATTGTAAGATTTTTAAGAATGTCTGAGCCTTGCTACTGCTTCTTGTCCTTTCTCAGTCAGGCCCCCACCTCTGCTATGTTTCAAATGCTGAATATCTTCTTAGTGATTTCTCAAGTTTCTAATTGAAACACAAACTGGGCACAGAAAAAAGCTCAAAAACATTTCCAGTTTGGAAAGGAGATGTAAGTAAAGGCAATATCCTGAGTCAGGAGTTTTCTCGTGTTTAAGAGCACTATCAGTCCTGAGGACAAGGCTTCCAACTGGCTTTAGTGCCTTGGGTGTTAGAGCAGGCCTGCCTATGTTCTTTCCAAATCAGCCATTTTCAGGGGACTGTTAGAATGCATCACTATTGAGAAATGGTGCCAAATCCAAAGCTATCAAATTCAGCCCTTGCCACTTCATCCCTTCCTCCAAATATTAAAGTACCATACTGTGCTGCTCTCGCCATGTGAGGAGCCCTAAAACAAAAACACTGTGAGCTCATACAGTGCTGACAGGATTGTGAATGTTGTGCTCAGTTAGAAAAGGCAATTGCTTGGGAATATGTTGGGAGTGGACCTGTAAAAGAATTGCTCACCCCTTAGTTTATTCAGAAAGTAAGTTGAGGAAGTCCCTGCACTAGAGTCTCTGCATCAGCTCACTACAGGCTGAAGCAGGCTTATCATCACTTATAATGTTGGAAGCTGATTTAATTTTCAGTAATTAAGACGACTTGTGAGTTCAACACCTGGTGCTGGCAAACTTTGTGACTGGCAAGGTTGCTTTGTTTGCTTGAGATAATGACAACATGCTGAGCAGGACTGCTGGCTCCAGCCAGACACTTCCAGGGATGCTGGGGAAGCCCCTGAAGCTGCGTTTGTCCCAGAGGTTGAGAGGGGTCACAGCTACTGAGAAGTGGACTCCTGCTTCCAGGAAACATCCCTCCTTTTGCCCTTTTGCCAGCACAAGCACTGCCAACCCTGTTTGCCACGCATCTGTGGGGAATGTGGGACATCTGGGAGTGGATGTGAGCAACCTCAGCAAGCTGAAGGCTTTGGCAGCAGTGTTTAACTTAAATTGCTAATTGAGCAACATGTTTAATGAATGCATCCTTAGATCTCCTTTATATCTAACAGCAGTGACAGCCCAGCTTCACCTCACAGACATGTGGTGGCTGTGAATATATTACAGTGCAGGAAGTGCTCTGATGGAGCAGGAATAGGGGCACCAAGCTACTGAGAAATATGGGGTTTAAAAGCCTGTACCTGCCTCTCAGAGTAAGTTAATAGGAAAGCTCTCACCAGATGGCTGCTTTCTTTGATAGATGAAGGACTATCCAGGGAGCAATCTGAGATACACATTAGGCTCTCACACAAATCTGGGGAGTCATTTCAGTTGGAGCAACACCGAAGATTAAATATTATAGTTCACTGAAGGGGCTCTGAGTGGCAGTGAAAAAAACCAGAATACAGTTACCTAAAATCTCAAAGCTAAATACAAAGCCCAGTGTTTAATTAACCTTTTCCTCTGATGCCTCAGGAAAAGCCAAAATGGACATGTTTGCTGCCAGCCTTTGGGGAACCTGTAGGACAGTAGTTTTCTTTATTGTGAATTGCACTGAAACATCAGGGATGTGTTTTTATACATTAATCTCTGGTGATGGCTCAGAAGTATTCAGGGCAAGGACAGCAAGTGGCTGGGACTTCTGTGGTCTCAGCAAGGCTTTCTCATCTCCATGAGATGTATGTTCATTATGGGGTGATTTATAGCAGTGTCACTTGGTTCAGATTTTTAAATAAAGAAATCCCTTACAGCAGAGAGTAGAAAAGTTAATTGAAGAAAATCATCATTTTTTTGACAAAGGTGGGGTATTGTCCCCTTGAAAACATCATGCAGGTGCTTCACATCTCCAGTTTATGACAGGGTGGGCTGCCTGCCCCAGGTTTACCTGCCTCTGTATGGCATCTACAGTGTGCTGTGGGCATCTGATGGCAGCAGGAGATCTTTGGGATGGTGGAGGCTCTTTGAGTGGTTTGGTAGGCAGAGAGCAGCAGTCTTGGGGAGCGACATGAAGCTCACATTTCTGAAATTAATACTTCTAGGTGTGACCTATATTTGATTTTGCCTTTTTTTTTTGTTTTTATTTTCTGTCTGAAACCCCAGCAATTCTCTGTCCTATTTTGGTGTCAATTCTGTATATATTATTTTTGATTTAGTTTCTAAATCCGTTCAAATCTATTTAGAAGAATACTGTTTCCTGACTAGAAAACAAAAGTGTTGAAAAATTTTGACACGTTCATAGAATCATAGAATGAACTGGGTTGGAAGAGACCTCCGAGATCATTAAGTCCAACCCTTGATCCAACACCATCGTGACTATTAGATCATGGCATCAAGTGCCACATCCAGTCTCATCTTAAAAACCTCCAGGGTAGGAGAATCCACCACCTCTCTGGGCAGGCCATTCAACTGATAGCCTAACCTTTTCTCTTTGTAAAAGAAATGGCACTGCAGGGTAAAGCTGCCCTTGAAGAGCTCCAGAGTAAGCCTTTGAGTCTCATTTACATCCACCTCTGGAGCTGCATCCAGAATGCCATATCTTTACTGAAGTCTTGTCCCAAGAGGAGGCTCCTCAGTGCTAAAGCAATGGCCACTCAATAGTGGTGCCAGGGAGAACTACAGTGGTGTCAGGAGAGCCCTAAATGGGAGCTCCATAAGGCATGGGTTAACTTGAAGGCAACACCACTACGCCACTGATCAGACTTAGTTTCTTTTGTGCATTCAGTGTCAGAAGTGAGTGTGTTGATGGATAGATTCCATATTTTCTCTCTCTAAAGCAAAATACCACTTGCGTGGGTTGCTTACAGCTACTGCTGGCCTCAGCAGGCCCCAGCAAGGTGAAAGGTCCTTGTTTCCCCAGAGGACTGACACGTTAAGATGGCTTCATTTGATTAAAAGGGGATGTTGATCATTAGTTATGACCCAAATTTCTTGTTTTTGGCAATCATTCAAAGTGTTCCCAGATGCTTGTAAGGCTGATGGTACCTGCAAATAAAACATATCTTTATAATAAGGACATTAATGTTAATGAATAATATCAAAATGTGCCATGTGCCTTTCCTAGGCCTTTTTTGCATTTTGATGGATTGAATGATGGAAGGGAAACATATGCTTTCCAGATTGAACCCAAAGAGTTCACTAATTCAGACTCCATGCTCCTTCAAGCTGTAGCCAAGCAGAGAATAAATTGGATAGCATTTGTTATCCACTTGGGATTAATTATTGAGTTTTAGAGGTAAGTAGCTGCCTCAGTGAAGGTTACCAGTTTGTTCTTTAGCATCTAGTTAGAGCATTGAAGGAACTAGGAGAGGGGAACTGGTTAAACAGAAATAACTTGGATATTTCTGTCCAGTGTAAACCGGGCAACAATGAAAGAGGTCAAATGTTCAGCTCATGAAATAGTATGTGTGTATGCACTTTTGTTGAGGATTAATTCAATTGTATGAGGAATGGGTACTCCCTCCAGGTTAACATTAAAGAGCATTGACAGAGCAACAGGAAAAATCTTTGGGTTTTTTATAGTTAGTGCCATAGTTGACCTGGAGCTGGTACTGTCTTGGAAAAAATGGGTATTGTTCCCTGAAGGACTCATGTCAGCCTTGAGCTTTGGACATTTAAGAAAGGAATCTTCCATCTGTCAGACAGTACAGTATTAGGACACTTGTCCCCAGGGTCTGCTTTGATTATGTGATGATGTTTTAAGGAAATTAGCTGATGACTGTGATAGGGAAAGAGCTGGATCTGAGCTTGAAAATCAGGCAGTTTTTTGTTTCATTAAACACGCATTTTAGCAGGAAGTTGAAAAGGTAAGGTCAAGAGAGGAGGGTTGTGCCAAGGGTGTCAGTGAAAAGGTGATGGATTAGAAATATAGCCTGATTTAGTTATTTTTGAGATGAAATGAAAAATGAGCACTTGAAAAATGAGTTAATTAATCATCACGTCTTAGCTATTCATAGAACATTTCCAGTGATCCACAAGGTAGCTTTTCATATTTTCTCTGGTCAGTGGCTACAGAACATTATAAACCTTTGCTTATTTCATTTACATTATTTTTTTTCTGGTCTTTCAGCAATGTTATTATAGGAACATGTGAGGTCAGCTGAGACACTGTGAAGGGTGGTAAATTTTCATTTTTTTAGTACTTGTATCTGCTTTTGCATTTTGGCTTGAAGCAACATGGTGCTTTGGGAGTGACTGCCTGAATTGTTCCATTTCCTGCATGCTCTTTCCATCCACAGAATAGAATTTGTGAGCACAAAGTAGATTGCTTTTAGGGTAGACTTAACTGGAATCGCTGTCCTAAGCTGATACCAAGGACTTCCTCTAAGGGGACTATAGGGATCCAAGCCAGTCATGGATTCTTCACACGGCTTCAGACCATGTGTAGGGAACTTTGGGCCATGGAGCCAGACTCAACCTAATCCTGAGGAAACCCCGGACCTGCAGTTTTCTCAGCACCAACTCATTTATGATTCATGCCACAAATTTAACTCAATGCCTTTCTCCTTTCCACTTTTCAGTCCCTGTGACTTGATGCTCTTGACAGTTATCTTGTGGCTGCCTCTCCAAAACTGGCCCTCCTCTGCTGATGACTTTGAAATCAGAAAGACCCAGGCTTCAGCTTCTGCTCAGTTTTTGTGGCAACTCATTATAACATGAGGGCTTGCGACTTGTAAAGGCTGAAGAGGAGCAAGGACTTTTGTTCTGCTTAATGTGTAGGCAGTGGTGTGATGCTTTGTGTCATGTCTTACTGTACAGTGACACAAGAAACCATTGAACACTGCCATTCTTTTAACTCTGTGCCATACCTTAGTGCCTTAATCTCTTGTTTTACCAGCTGGTACTGCAAATGCCCCATCATACCCCTGTCCACCTCCTCCTCTCAAGCTCCAAGTCAATGTCCATTGACAAAATGGGACATTGGGTTGAAGGAGGGAAAAGGCTCCCAGTGCAGCACTGTGCTGCTCAGTGAACTCTGCCTTGTGTGGCAACACCTCTCCCAGCCTCGTGTGGCAACACCTCTCCCAGCCTTGTGTCCAGGCTGCCCAGTTGCTCCTTTTCCTCTCTCCTTCCTCTCCAGCCCCAGTCTGGGGCACTGAGAAAAACAGTAGTCAAAGCATGGTTTGATTGCCTTATAGGGGTTCTTTTAGATATTAGAAGTGATGAGTGTTTCAATCTTTTCTATCTCCTTTCAAGATGAATAACTCAACAACTTCAGCGGAGCTCCTGAAGGCTCATTGTGACAATGTAAAGTCAGCAGCATTTGCTCTAGCGAGCAGGCATCTTTGAGAAATGTAAAATAAGCAAATTTCCCAGACTGTAGCCAGAACTTTAAATTCAAGCACTGATATTTTTTTTCTTTTGACCAAATGGCAGGTGAACTGAGTCTGCCATCTCCGTAAAAATGACATTTAGAGGAGATACATTGAAACCCAAAAGCTGTTTATTTTCTACAAATTTAAAGTTTAAAAGTTCCTGAGAGGCAATTAAAGCAAGGAAGAAAACAAGTACAGTAAACCCCTTCTGTGTCACTCTTGCAATGCTGACTCCAGGTTTAATTTTCTCTCCCTCACTAGCTGTGCTCTAGGAAGCACAAAGTTGTAATCACAACTTTGTTAACAGCTCAGTGACAAAAATCAAACCATCTATTTTACTCAGCACTTTCCTTCTCCTACTAGCATTTCATTATAAATGAGATGAGGTGAATAAGACACTAAACAGTAAGCACTGGGCTCTCATGACAATTTGTCAGAAATGGTCTCATTGGCCTGCCCTACTTCCTACAGCACTTACTCATAGAGACAAGATGTGGTTGCTACCAGTGCAGATGTGTTCACAGTCTGTAGGAGTTTGGCCAGATGCACCAGCAGCCTCAGAGAGCTGCTTCCAACAGATCATTGCCTGTGTTGAGGAGTGGAAAAGAGCATAGTTTTAGGTATTGTTTATCCCTCTCTTTTTCTGCAGACCAAAGTGGTTGTGTTGGCGACTGATTTTCTCCTTCTTCCCCATTCCCTGGAGTTATTTATCATAATTTGCAATGAGAATACCATAAGAAAAATGATCTCTCTGAATTGCTTGATCTACAAAGGGATATGAAGTGTGGTGAACACAGAAAAGAGGTAAACACATTTTTTGCCTGTTGTAATGATGCATTGAGGGGAAAATGCCTACACTGATTCCTGATTCCTGGAGTATAATTTCGGTCTTTATTGCTACCATGTTATGGAACAGAATGTGGAACAAGATTTGATATTTGTAATTTCAAATATGGCAAGTAAGTTTTCCCTTTGACGAGCAGATGAACAATGCAATATTTAGCCATCATTGCACAATTATCCAATGACTGACACCAAACATCAGTGACTAGCTCCTCAGTAACTTGCATAGATATGGTTCTTAAATTTCCATTGCAAGCAATGTTTTAGCTTGTTCCAAAGAGTCAGACTGCTACAGTTGTGTGCCTATTGCATATCACATTTCAGAAAGCTTATGTGTTGCCAACAGTCAATACTGACATTACACTGAATTGTGTCATTTAGCATTTATCATATGTGTAAGTTGATTCCTATGGTTGTGTTTATAGGGCTGATGTCTTTAAGTGTGTATGTAACTTCTGTATATAACCAAAGGATGTGATGTTAATAAGGAGTTCTTGCAAGAAAGACTATGCCGAGGAGTCCTTATAAGTTTCTGAGTTCCCAAGTACTGGTCATGAGCTCAAGAACCAACCTTTTTCCTATTATCACTACTCTACAGTAGAAGTGTTTACTGAAGCCAAATAAGTTCTCTCAAGTTCATTTCAGTGGAAAAAAAGTTGGAATATTGAGCATGGCACTGAGTCTTCCTCCTCACGTTATGTAGATACAGAAAGGAATAAATTTTTGAGTTGAATTATCTTGCCAAGCTATGCATGGACTCTTGGTCCACCAAGGCCCGCTGTGGGGAGGAACGTGCTTGCTTAAGTGTCAATTACATCAATCAGTGCTGAGGTAGTATCTACTGCTCCTGACTGAACTGGGATAGTAGCACCTATGAAATACATTGCACTAGCTCAGGAGAGGAGCTACATTTATTAAGTTTCCAACAGTTGTCACTCAGTTTTGTTACCACAAAAGAAAAATAGTTCTGAAGGAAGAATTGTGAATTTGGTCTTGGATTTGCTAGCTAAAAAAGATAGATAGAAAAGTCTGATAACCTGTTTCTTGATGAGTATTTAGCAGAGAAACTACCTAAGACATGAATGAAAGGCTACTAGTTGGAAAGTATATTTCTGATTGTTACAGATGAAGTTGAAAGGGTTGTCAGGGAGAAACAAACTTGTTTTCAATAGCAGATTTACAGGTGATTTTAAATATTTCATAGCTATCATAGGCCTCAGCAACACAGAGAAATCTGGGGGATTTTCAGGAGTAAATGTAGTATAATGTGTTTACAATAAGATTTGCACTCTCCGAAGAGTCGTATCACATTTGGGGCAGACTCTGTGAACTGCAGGTTAGGGAGCTGCCTGCCATTAGTCAGATGAAAGATGTGGAGGCTGCTTATTCGAAGAGATAAAACTCTATTTCCTCTCACACAGAGCAGAGGGAGATCTGGAAGACCATGACAGAGTAACTGTGAAGAAACCCTAATCTGTTTCCAGTTAGTTAAAAAGTATTTATTCTCCTTATTCATTTATAGATGAACCAGTTATTCAATTATGCTAGCACTGGATTTGCTTGGACTTTTCGTAATGAATCTCCTATTGAAATCCTTATTCGTATACCCTTAGTTTAAGGCACCTACATTAATGGAGAACCTGTTTCCTGACAGTCTATTCTTCTACATTATTTTCCTCTTGTTCAAGTGTTTGCCCCACAAGGAATAAATGACTTGGAAAAGTGTGAGTTACAGCCTTGAGAAGGGTCCTTTTGATCCTGGGACAGCTGATGTCCCTTGCTGATATGCAGATAGGAATTTCCACAAGAAGGGAAAGAGGTGCTGATATACAGCTGTATGGACTTAAGTATCTTCCAAGGACAGAGTCAGGCATTGTACAGTGTAACCATAGGCAGTACAGCAGGGTTCAAAAACTGAACATGAAAAAAATATATGACCAAACCCTCACATTGTGCAAAAAAACCCAAGTCTGCAAGACAGGCAGTTTTGCAGGGTACAACAGCCTCTGCTTGTCCTTCCTCAAAGGTGTCAGGAGAGCTGCAAACCTGCACCTGAGCAAGGAATTGGATGGGTGGGAGCTCACATCTCCAAGATGGTCATACACAGTAAGTTTGTATTCAGCAGAGTGAACAGATGACTTCTGTGCTCAGCTCACATAATTTGGGGGATGGGAACCTCTAGCTTCTAAATGGAAGCACAGTGCCTCTGCTGGCTCAGTCCCACAGTCACTTCAGCTCAACACACTGGGTCTGATTAACATCAGGTGCTTCAGAGGGAGCTGCACAAACTCCCATAGAAGAGATAAGGTATTTATCATATGGCACACTTGCTTAGTCTCAAATACTTGGAGATTAAACACTCACAGATAAGGATGTGCCACCTTACCATGTACAACAGCTTTAGCTGTTGTAACTCTGGTTATTTCTGATAACTTTTTGGGCATCCAAGCCAACTTTTCCATGAAGTTGGATGCCACCAGTAAGTTGTACTACAGCAAAACACATTTCTTTTTCTCAAGGTTGAAATGGTCACTTTCCCTACTCCCCTTTTTCTGTGAGCATCAGGAAGTAAGACCTTGCTCCTGTGGTCTGTCTACACTGCAGTGGAAACTCTGAGATTTTCCCCTGAATTCCAGGTAGGAGGAAACTTTCTCTGAGGGAGCATTGTGGGTTTCAAACACTTATTCTGCTGTCACTGCTGAGATCCACAGATGGTGACAGCACAGAGCTCCATTATGGAAAGATGCCCTCTCTTTCCTTTCATGGGAAACAATTATTTTTATTACCAGACTTTTAACTGGTAAGTAAAAATAATGTACTGACACAGTACTTTGGATTTTATAAGGAAAATTAATATTATTCATATTTATTTCCTCAAACGTAAACAGTCTCAGGCACGAAAATGAAATGTGCTTAATTTCATCTCACTCTGCAAAGCTAATGAAGATGGTAAGGAACGTGTACCAGTTTACACCAGGTGAAGTGGTTTAGTTCATTATTATTTTCTTAAGTATTTGTTGGATCATAGCCTAATTTCTTAAATGGAATGCAATGACAAGCGCTTTAATAAAGCAAGATCATCACTCCACTTTAGGTAGTAAAGAACATATTTTTGGCATTGATTTAATAAGTTCTATCTCTCATCTTTCGTATCCAGTAGGAGCATGACACATATTTTTGATGGAAATACAGCTCTGACCACAGTCTGTATTTGTATCATGTCACCTAGGAGGTGTAATTGTGGATTGGCAGCCCAGCACACTTGATGCAGTAGAAACACGCAGCAGAAGAAATGCTCAGTGTCTCAGAGCATTTAGTCTAGGTGTTGCACAAGAGATGTCAGATGGATGTAAACAACAAGGTGGGAGGTTGTGGAAAGCAGGACAGATTTGCCAAGCATGATGGGCAGCCTGGCACACTGTTCTGATGTACCAAGGCCAGCCAGGAACTTTGTTGGTCCAGTAGTCACTAATGAAGACTGAAAGGTTTTGTGAATACGGAGTGTTTGAATGTGGTCTTGGTGGGTAGTTAAAGAAGGGTCCTATAGGGATGTGTCATTTGACCTTGCTGCAGAGTCTGCACATTAGAAAGGTCTACAGGTATGATATGTTTTTGCTCCAAATTCTGCCTCTTTTCCAAACCCAAGAACTTTGCACTGGGTAGAGTCAGTTGCTGCTGATCGAAACTAGAGTTTATATGGGAAATGTGCTTTAGAAGACAGTTTTGAATTCTGGTACTTGTGTATTGAAAACAACAGCACTGAAACTAGAAATAAAGCAAAACTTTTGGCAAAGTCTTCACAAAAGCTTAGTTTGTCCATTAAAATGTGAAACTGTAGTAAAACTTAAATTAAAAAAAAGGCACCATTTCTTCATTTTTTATTGTTCTATTACTGAAAATTGGCAATAGTAATTCACTTCTGTCATTTGTCAGTTTTTAGACTCTTGGGCCTCATTAATGGATTTTGGTCTAAGCAAAAGGAATCAAAGTAGATGTACATTAAGTTGCAGAAAGCATTTCAGCACAGTGATATCTGTTGAATGGGTAAATCTTACATGCAATCCTTTCCTTTGCTCCTGCTTTTGGCATGGAATACTTGCTATCCGAGAGCTCGCATTTGTTCTCGGTGCTACTGTTTTGCACAGGACTATTTTCATTCTGAACCCAAGGGTTAGGCTGCCTCCTTACTCCTGCTGCCCTTATAGGTAATGCATAGGCAAAAAAAGCCTGCCAAAGGGCCAGTGAGTAAAACTTTCAAGGCTACAGAAGTACTCTAACTCTGTAAGTCCTATTTTTGGAAGCATCTCTGGCTCTTTGGAGCATATTAGCTGGGCTGTAATCATCATGCAAGTGCCCACACCTGCCCTCACTGTATTTGAAGCCAGGCAGTGGCACAAGGGCACCAGTAACACATGTAGAATGAAGCTCTGGCAGTCAGTAGGGTGGGCACACCAATAGGAAGTTTGTATGAAGGGGTCCTGGACCATGCAGACTAATTCAAAGGTGAATTACAGCCAGTCCAGACTTCTTTCGTGTCTGTGTTACTGTTGAGAACATGCCCTGGAGAGACATGCCATCTTATATTCAAGACTTCAGTAGAAAATAAAATCAAATTGATTCCTGTTTAAAATATATTCTATAAACTTGCTCCAACACTTTCTCTTTGATTCTTCATGTTCAATTCACTTGAGTGGTACTGGTTTTTGGTCCTATCATGATATTTCTGTAGTGGTTTTATTAATCCCTCCCCCCCCCCCCCCCCCATAGTCTCTGCATGTGACTCATTTCACTGACAGATCATTTCCTCTCAGAAATGTAAGTGAATCTTCACTCTTTCTTGTGAGCTAAATGTGGATGCTGGGTCCTGGGCTCAGTGCTGCTCAGGCATGGACTAGCAGGATGGGCCCATGCTGGCTGCTGTGCAGTGGCTGTAGTTCTACCATAAAACCAATCCTGGGCTTAGAGGTGATTAAGAAATGAGTAGTCCTGTTTCTACATCAGAGCGCCAAATGCTGCTAATGTAAAATGAAAGTAGAAGTGAAAAGAAACAAGCCATGTAAGTATGGGAATATGGTTAATTTATTACGGCAGGTCTATAGCTTGGCTCTAATCCCTCCTTTGAAAATCAAAACCAGACTGCTGGAACTCACCTGCCAGACTCAATCTGTTTCTTAATTACCTGTGGATTGCTATTTTTGTTTACCTTAATAGCATAGTAAATACTGCTTCTGCCTTTTTTATGACCTATTTAAGTGATGCAAATATCTTGAAGAAATTCTGGTTTTAATAGTACACCAGTGACTACCTTCTTTCACCTCCCAAAATAGAAGCCAGTGGATCAGGCCTCCAGCATGAACTATATTAGAGAGGAAAGAGATTTTAGTATGCTGCCAGGCCTGATGTTTATAATGATCTTCAATTTTTAGTTGCTGCAAGTGATTAGAAAACATAGCGGAATTTCTTTTAAGTACTGAGCCCATTTCTGTGAGGAAAGGTCCAGCAGTCAGATGATTTACTCATAAAAGCTTGAAGCCTGATTTTCATTGCCCTTTCTAGATAGTTGAGGCTGGGACAAAGGACAAAGGGCTTTTCCCCTCCCTGGAAGTCCAGAAAAAAGGAGATGCATGAAGTAGGAGAAAACTAATTTATTCACTGGTAGCAAAGCTTAAAGGTTAGAATTTGCTCCATCTTTTCTGATTTTATACTATGAATCTGAGGATGATTTTATCACTTAGTGGGAATTAATTTATCTCCAGGGCTCAGAGCTGTGAGTGACAACATTTCACCCTGTAGGTAGTAACATGTTAGTGAGAAATAGACTGGTTTGCCCAACCCTTGTTTGCAGGTGATGCTGAAATCCTCCTGCTCTTTTTTTTTTTTTTTAACTAGAGTAGTATTCAGAGACAGCATGATTTTCACATGTTAATGAGGATTCCTGATGTGACCAAAGATCTGCAGGGTCACACAATTGCCTCAAACTGATCTGGATGCCTTCTAAAAATTATGTCATGAAATGAACCCATAAGCAACAGAGGAAAGGGCTACTTGAGAAAAATCCAGACTATGGGGAATAAAAAAATAAGAAACAGCTCTGTGCAAGGAATATTGTGAAACTTCTCATCATAGCTGCTTTTGTATCTGTGTTGGATGAGGTAATTATGAGCCTAGCCCAAAACACTTTGCATACTAAAATAGCTCGCTCTCCTTTGGAAAATCTTACTGAAATGCTACCATCTGTAAACAAAGTAAAATAACCCAAATTGTAGCTCTGAAGGGCTATTATCTTGGGATTTGGTCACTTCAGGTCATCCAGAGATCTGGATTACATCTTGGTTAGGGTGATGTAACCATCACTATAGTATCAAAGTGCCTTCCAAGGAAAGCAATACTAATAAGGTAATTTTAAGGTTTTATAGAGTCTCTACTGCTTCTCCAGTTTGGGTGGTGGTGGTGTCAAAACAGATACTTTCCCAAGAGAATCAGAAAGCTGCAATGATTTCTTTTGTCCTGTTTAGCAGTTGTGTTTTCTGAAAGTGTTCGCCGACAGTTTCACGAGTTTGTCTTTGAAAAATATTAGCAGCTGCAGTTTATGAAAATAAAAGGGAGCTGAAGTGCCCGTAATGTTTTGTAATAACAGGACACCTCTCTGAGTGGCCAAATTAAGGCTGGGTTTCAGTGTCTGATTTTGAAATCATTACCTTTATACTTTTGCACACCTTTAAAGAGTCATGGCTGGAAAATAGTTAACATCTCACTATACTTTGATAATGGACCGAAACCCCAGTTGCAGTTCAGTGCCTACATGGTGCATTTTTCTCATTAAAAAAACCCCCAAATTACACTTGGAAACTGCAATATCCACCTCTACATGGAGAAAGAACTAGAAATTTTGACCCGTTTTACCGGGAATGAAGGTTACTTTACAGCTGAAGGGAAAACTACAGTCTAACATTTAATGGGTTGTACCAATTCATGTTTTATGTAATCTGTTAATTTTATTCTATATTTTTAACTTTATAGCTAAACTCCTTTAATTTAGTCTTTGGAATAAGCAAGGATATAATCAATTTTATTAGTTTTTCAATTTTAAAAACGTTTTAAAATTTATATCAGAACCTGCAACTTAAAATGATCATTGACTTTTTTTCTTCCATCTAAAACAAATTCAAGAATACCACCATTAATATGTGAAATTTTACTGAGGAAGGATAGTTAGAAACATATGAAATGCTGCACTTGTAGACAACTGCTATCCTTTCTTGAAGTCTTATCTGGCAAGCTATCAGAACTGAATGTTAGAAACTGCTATTTTATTTATGAATCTGTTAGGAATTGTGACTCCTACAACTGATCTAATGAGGGAAAAGACCAATTAAAATACAGGATTGTTATTTACTGCTGGTGGAAAGGTTGATGTCAATAAAGTGTGAAGAACTGTATGGAAATAAACAGATATATGCATGATCAAAATTCATTAAAACTTAAATCAATTTCCTTCAATCACAATTATCTTCTCTGTCTCTTACCTCTGGCAGATTTTCTTAGAGTTGGAAGCTGTAACGATAGAGTTTTTGACTTCTTAAGAGGAGTGATAAATCTGAAATGAACAACTATTAGTATGATTGGTAGATTCCTGGAAGAAAATGCTTTTTGTGCAGCATCTTGTCCAAGATTCAATCAGGCTTCAAACCAAAGCATTCCAATCAGACAGTTCTCATGGATTTTCAGTAATGAGAAAGATCGGGTGGGTGGGGGAAATATTTACCAATGTCTCTAAGGCTCGTGAACTTCATATTTCTTTGCAAAGTTGATTTACTGATCTCAATTACTACAGTTAGAACTTTCAGCAGATGACTTCTTTGCCCATATATAGTCCATGTGATGTGTGGCAGGGCATGGCTCTACTTTTCCCGATTGATTGCTTGGGTTAAGTTACAGACAGATGAAAGAGGAGCAAACTCTCCTTAAACTATTCATGATGAGGGGACAGGCTCTGTAAAGGTTCAATCATCTGGGCTCCAGTGACTCATGCCTTAGGGTGCATGGATGCATATACGGGCACACAAGGGCCAAGACAGATGCTTCAGCTCCCATGCTGTAAAAAATGGATGTTGGCCACATTTCTGGAAGATATGGTTTGAGTTAACAATACTGAAGAAAGTAATGAAAGTCCATGAATCTTTCATGATTAATTGTAAATTTATAGCCATTCTCCATGACTTGAAATTGAAATAAACATAATCAAAGAACATTTTCTTTTCAGCTGATATTCAGTAGTTCATCTTAACTTGGATATACCTATGTTAACATTTGTTTTGAGAAAATTAAACAAAAGAGCAACATGCAAAAAGACCAACCAAAATTAGATAGGGTGGGGAATTTCAACATGTATTTTTGTCCGTGTGATGCTGTGCATTTCCACAGAGCCACACTTCTCTCCTTCTGGTAACAATCAGGACTCAGTGCCTGCCCTAGACCCTTTGCTCATTTTCTGGCCAGGTAATATATAATTCTATACCCTCCTATTGTATGGGTCATAGTCTTCTAAAATGATGGTTGCATATTTCTGTGATGAAGCAGCAAAATTTACACAGAAATGTGCAAAACAACTGCAGCTTCTATATCCCGGGGGAAAAAGACAGGTTGCTAGAAAACAGCATGAAAAGAAAAAGACCAAACCTGTCAAATCTTATATTTGTTATCCCTGTTCTCACATCCATAGTCACAAATTCTTCATCAATTCATCTTTGGCCATTTAATTTATCTGCTTGCACTCTAGGAAATGTGCTGCTACTGAGAACTCTGCAAAAATCATTGTTATTAACTACTAGCTAAAAAAAAGGCTGTTGAAAAAGCTTCCCATAAGACTGAAAATTTATGTTGCACAGGTCTGCGGCAACAGAAAGTGAATATCAACCGTTTTTTCTTTTCTTTTCTTTGGCTAGTACTGGATGTTCTGTGTAAACGCCTGAAGTGTCTAAAGCACAGAATTAAAAGAACAGCTGTTTTATACAGTATTGAACTTGTGTTCCTACATCTTTGACAAGTATTACATTGAAAATATTTGTTTATAGAAGACTGTAAAATGTGAATATTCAAATATATAACAGCTTATCTTCTAGTAGAAAGGTCAGCCCAGCTGAAAATACTTCAGGAAAGAGCAACTGCTGTGTGGGAAACTGATTTACATCCACTAAGGAACTGTTAACTTTGCATATTGATCATATTAAAATCATGAACCATGGTGTAAAATGAGAGTAATTTAGTTTAAGGGTGAAGAGCTGTTTTAGATTTACATGAGGATAAAACTCCAGTATGTACCTAGCTGTAATTGCAAGTTTCCTACTAATTCTCTGTTAAATATCTGTGTTTCAAATGCAGGGGTTTGTATTTAAAAATATAAAAAGAATGGTCATTTTATTTTTTTGATTTTAAGTCTGGCATGTGATTGAATGCCTTGGTGATCAGAACTTAGTTATTTTATCACCTTTACAGATATTTTAGTTTACTGTGTTTGAGTCTTGGAGGAATGTTCAACTAGCAGGATTTGGGGATTAAAAAATGCATGGAAATTTTTGTGAAGACACTTGTTTACTTCTCTTTTCAACAGAGGAAAAAGCCCTGTGTATTTTGAAGGCTTGTGCTTTGAGATATAAGGAACTCCTCTGAAAGACGAAGTACCTCTAAAGCCTGGGAAAGCAGAAGGAAGGGAGAAGCTGGAACTCCCAAAATCCTGCAGCTTCTCACTTCTCTTGGTGTGAAGGAGACCTGTCAGACCACAGTATGGCCAGAGAATGCGTGGAGATCTCCAGCCTTCTGCATCAAGGAAGCAAGATTAGCTCCAAGGTGTCATTCCACTCATTTTCCATTGTGTGATGAATATTGGTGAGAAAAAGGGGAGATAAAAGCAACAGCACACTTCATCTCTGGCTTTACATCCTGTACAAACATTTCGTTTAGCCTGTATTTTGGCTCAATAAAATAAACAAATCTGTACTACAGAAATGTCAGCTAAATGACTTTTAGTGCTTTTAGTGGGCTTCACATGGGAGACATTGGATTTGCATTGATTTACACCAGCTGATGAGCTGGCACTGTGTGTATTCTCTGCAGCTCTTATGAGATAATTAATGAACAATTCAAAATTCCAGTGCTTTGTATGGTGGTTGTGCCTCATAGAGGGAATGACTACCATTGTTGTGTTGAGGGAGATGTTTCAAAGGTTCTTTACTTTGATTGCAAAATATTGAAATGCTTCTTGGAAGAAATCCAAACAAGCCCAAAGTACAACAACGTCTGGTCAGATTCCCACCCAATTCTAGTATTTCACATCTAAAAGCCTTCAATATTTTTATGTGTCAAGACGATTAATATTCCCTCGTCAGCTCTTCAAGATGACATATGTAATGTCATCAGTATCAGGCATCCTCCTCCTCTCAGTTGCTGCTTTTCTCTTTAACTTTTCCAGCACAGGCAGGAGTCCACATGCTGAACTCTATTTGGGATAGTAAAAGCCTTACCTTGTTTAGATGGCTTGTTCTCTCTTTTTTTCCTAGCAGGATGAATGGAGAATTTTGGACACATCATATCCCTGGCCTTAGGCTGACCTCTCCAAGGGACCAGCTGTAAGACTGCTCATTCTTGCTGTGAGCAGATTTTGATGCACCACGGAGCATCCCCAGAATTCTGTTTTCACCCCTAGAATTCACGCTCTGGCATAAATAATTTTGGACAGCAATTGTAATGTAAGTGTAATGATGACAAGAGATGCCAGTTTGAGAGTTCTGGAGAGCTGCAGCCTTTGCCTAATACTTCACTTTTATGAGGACACAAACCAGGAATTTGATCCCATCCCTATCTGCAACATCTGCATACACAGACTTCTCCCTGGGCTGGAGTGATCTGCTCTGGAGCCAGCCAGATAGTTTTCAAGCAGGGTAAATATAGCCTTTGGAGGAAGTTTTCCTGTGTAGGGAAGCCAAGGTTGCCTCTTTACAACTGGATTCCACAGTTCAAACACCAATTTTCTCTGTTACATAAATTATTTTACTAGAACACTTTAATATCCAGTAATATTTTATTAAGTGAATCATACAGCCGACAGAAGGTTTTTGTACTAAAGAAGTGTACAGCTGTAAGGTTGAGGAGAATATCAATGGGTGATGTTTTCTGAAGCTCTACCTTCAGGAATGGATTCTTTCTGCCATTCCTCCAAAACTGGGCACAGGATATAAGATGTGGCCTTGTCAATTCTGGGAAGGACTGAATAAATGCTCAATGTCTTTCATGGAACAATCTTCTTAATATAGCCCAGAATGAGAATTGTTTCTTCTGCAAAACAACACATTTGATTCATCATGAGTTTGAGATCTGAGGTACCTCTGAGATCTTTCCTGCTGAACTTCTGCCCAGCCACAAATATTCTCTGCTCTGTATCTGCATTTCAGTTCTTCTGTACTGGAATTTATCTTACCTTACAAAAGACACTAAAAAAACCCCACATTTTTCTCTATGCAGTTCCCTGGGCTTCATTTAGTTGCAATGCAGAGGCACAGGCATCTCTGGAGGACAGTTCACCCCAACTGTGCAAGATGCTTGGATTTCACAGGAACTATTAAAATTTGTCTTTCAAGAATATCAGTCTGTTTGGACGATTTCATCTCCCAAGATCACATTGATTTCTGAGCTTGTAGTCCAAGTGCTTGTCAACCTTTTCACCTTGATGTCATAGATGTAGGATATAAAGATCCTATTTATAGTACCTGTCTTCAAATATCAATAAATCCCTTTATTAATAGGTATGCTTAGAGTAAGGTTTCCAATTAATTGTATAGAAAGAATCTTATGGATGTTTTGCCTAAATTCTACTTTCCTCGTTGTTTATAAGAAACAGTGTCTGTGTCAGGACACCTTGCAGGGACTATTTCTGCAATACCCAAGAGACTGGCATTCATGTGTGAAAAGGAAGTATGGTAGCCTTAATATGAGTTCTCTTTGATACATGTACAGACTTCTCCTTTTAATATTTTAATTATTTTCTCTATGTTTTAAAATTATTTCAATTAATGTCTGAAAATTAAGCTTCCCGATCTTCTAAATCCTGCTTTTACAGAATTCTGAGATTGATTTTTCTGAGATTCATACAGTAATCCATAAATCCTCAAAATAATCACAACTGGCTCAGGTTGCCTTAACTAAATTCTTAGAAGTGAACATGATGGTATGCAACGTCTTTAATTTTCTAAACATACTTTCCCCATTTCTGATATCTCAATTTTTGAAAAAATGTAAATATATTGTTTATTATTGGATTAACACTGACATTATTAAAAATTACCACAAAGAGCGAAAGAACTGACAGTCTTCTGTGTAATTTTTTTTCTCAGTAAGGAGTGAATCTCTGTCTTCCTCAGTTTATAACATGTAGCTGCATTGTGTTCTCATTTCTTGTACATTCTTGCAGTAGCTTTTCTAATTTCATCCATGCTTTTTGTTCTCATCCTTAGTTGCTTTTCCTGGATCACATTTTTTATGATTCCTTTTCAACTTTCACATCCTCAAAGAGTTCCTAATGAAGCCATATCAACCTTTCACTCTGCTTTTGAATTCTCCATCCTTTCAAATTGTCTGATTTAGAAATCCCTCCTCTCTTGTCTTTGTTTCCCTGTTCCTTTTCCTGAAAAGATCTCTGACTTTCTTCAGTTTGATTTGCTTGTAACTACATGATTTGTGAGGTCTCATCCAACCCAAGCCATTCTATGATCCTATGACCCCTACTGTGCTTATTGTCCCTATTAAAGAAAACTCCATTATTTCTAATCTGGTCTTCTCAGTCATAATCTAAAATAACCTCTCCTTTTCTGCCACCTTTTGCTTTCTGATGTAACAAATTCCCTCCAGTTATGCTGCAAATATACATGCTTATCCTCCCATCTGACAGTCAAATGAAGTCACTGATCTCCAGGAGATCCTGCTATTTGAAAGCTTCAGAAGTTTGCTATCAGAAAGTATCATTCACCTCTTCCTTCCTACTGTGTACTTATAATACATTGCAGTGCTGACATCCTGCTTTTCTTCTGCTCTTATTTTCACCAAAAAATACAGGAGACATTCAGACATGTTTCTTGCCTTCTCCTGGATTCCAGAGCTTGTTTTCTGTTGTTCTTTGTGTACAAATGAGTTTCCCTAATTTTTACTTTTTTTCTCCCCCTGATGCTTCTGTACCAGTATTCAGATCCTGCAATTTATCCTACTGGTTTTTTGTGTTGCATCTCTGCAATGCCATTTTCTATTAGAAAGCTTCAATTTTACTATTCCCAAGGAACATTCTACAAATGCAAAACACTTCTGGGAACCAACTAATTTATTTGGGAACTACTTAATACATTCTAAAAGAAACAGAGCTGCCACTTTATCCAGGAAGAAGACATTGTATGTCTCTCTTTTTTATAAAGTCTAGTGCTGTTTTGCTGATCCATATCTTTCTCCTCTTCTATCCAACTACACACGGCATATCATAGAATGATAGAATCATAGAATCGATTGGGTTGGAAAAGACCTCCAAGATCATCAAATTCAACCCTTGGTCCAACTCCAGTCCATTTACTAGATCATGGCACTCAGTGTCACGTCCAACCTCAGTTTAAAAATCTCCAGGGATGGTGAATCCACCACGTCTCTGGGCAGGCCATTCCAATGCCTCATTACTCTCTCTGCAAAGAATTTTTTTCTGATATCCAACTTAAATTTCGCCTGGCAGAGCTTGAGCCTGTGCCCCCTTGTCCTATTGCTGAGTGCCTGGGAGAAGAGACCAGCCCCCACCTGGCTAGAACTTCCCTTCAGGTAGTTCTAGACAGTGATGAGGTCACCTCTAAGCCTCCTCTTCTCCAGACTAAACAACCCCAGCTCCCTCAGCCTCTCCCCATAGGACTTGTGCTCCAGTCCCTTCACCAGCCTTGTTGCTCTTCTCTGGACCTCCTCCAGCACTTCAATATCTTTCCTGAACTGAGGGGCTCAGAACTGAACACAACACTCAAGGTGTAGCCTCACCAACGCAGAGTACAGGGGAAGGATCACTGCCCTGGGCCTGCTGGCCACGCTATTTTTGATACAGGACAGGATTCCATTGGCCTTCTTGGCCACCTGGGCACACTGTTGGCTCATGTTGAGCTTCCTGTCAATTAGTACTCCAAGGTCCCTTTCTGCCTGGCTGCTCTCCAGCCACTCTGTGCCCAGCCTGTAGCGCTGCAGGGGGTTGTTGTGGCCAAAGTGCAGGACCCGGCACTTGGCCTTGTTGAACTTCATCCCATTGGAATCAGCCCATCTCTCAAGTCTATCCAGATCCCTCTGCAGAGCCCTCCTGCCTTCCAGCAGGTTGACACTCCCTCCCAACTTGGTGTCATCAGCAAATTTGCTGCTGGGCTCAATCCCCTCATCTAAATCATCAATAAAGATGTTAAACAGGACTGGACCCAACACAGACCCCTGGGGAACACCACTGGTGACTGGCCGCCAGCTGGATGCAGCTCCGTTCACCAGCACTCTCTGAGCCCAACCCTCCAGCCAGCTCCTAATCCAGGAGAGGGTACACTTGTCCAGGCCATGGGCTACCAGCTTTTCCAGGAGTAGATTATGGGAGACAGTGTCAAAGGCCTTGCTGAAGTCCAGACAGACACAACCACAGACTTCCCCTCATACACCAGGTGGGTCACCTTATTGTAAAAAGAGATCAGGTTGGTCAGACAGGACCTGCCCCTTCTAAACCCATGCTGGCTGGGTCTAATCCCTTGTCCACCCTGAAGGTGCTGTGTGATTGCACTCAGGATGATCTGCTCCATAACCCTGCCAGGCACGGAGGTCAGGCTGACAGGCCTGTAGTTGCCAGGGTCAGTCTTGCAGCCCTTTTTGTGGATTGGGGTGATATTCGCCAACTTCCAATCATCTGGGACCTCCCTAGAGAGCCAGGACTGTTGTATACTCAGTGCTAGTATTTTTACATTACTCTAGAGGTAGTTTCTTGGTGCCTATCACATGAATAAGAGCAAATTTAAAATTGAATGTAGAATTTTATAAACACTACAGAAATTCAAGGATATTTCAGTATAAAGATTTGTTGTGGTTTTGTTTCCATGATAATAGGGGATTTCTCACTGCTAATTTTCCTTCCACAACTTTCATTCTGGATTCTATCCTCATGTCCAGTGAATTCCTATTAAAAGCCACAAAATCGTCACATCATATACAATATTAAGAAAACAAACATCAACAAACACTACAGTGGAATACTATATGCTTTGTAAAATAATTTTTGCCTGTTGCTAAGGGTAGAGGATGTGCAATGGTGAACAGTTGTAAAACAAGTTAGTTTTACATACGCATTTCTGCAGAAATAAATCAGTCACTAGAGAATCATTCTCTTGGAAACCAAACAGTCCGGGTGAGTAAAGAGGTTTGGGAGTAGGGATAATCAGCCATGGCTACATCTGCACAGCAAGGACCAACAATAGTCTATCACAGAGCATTGCATAATACAAAAAATCTCTCCCTTAACCTTGAATCTGTCTTTGTTTGAGCAAAGTCCATACTTAGTTCATTGCTCCCAAACACACAAGTGTTAGTTTATGGGGAAAAAAAATAAAGGTCAAGCTGAGTCCAGCTGACCCCTTTCTTGCTTCCCCTTGCACTTGATTTGTTTTTTTTAATAAAAGGTTCAGCATGTTACGAGAGACTCATATGTGAAAGAAATCTAGACATGAGCAGATAAGGGATGCAGCATGATCTTTGCTGCCATTTAATCTTCCATTGTGCTTCCCATGAGACCAGAGCTACAACACCATAACTAAACAAAGAATTATAAAACACTCCCTGCCTCTGCTGGAATACTACTTCTCTCCACTAGACTACTCCTGTGACTATTGGTCCGACAACACTGAATATCCTTGAGAATCCTTGCCAGCATTTCTGACATTGGAGCTCAGATTTTATTTTCTGCTGTGCTAAACAATTTGTTTACTGACCGTTTTCAATTCTCTTGTCCTTTTCTTTGCTCCATATTTGTGCTTTTTTCCAGAGATGCAAAGAGAACAGAGATTGGGGAGCTTTTTAAAGTAGTGCACCCTTCTTTGCTAGCTGTCATATTTTATGTCACAGACTCTTGCCTTCACAGAATGTGTCCACAGAGCTGAAGGAGGCTTAAGCTGTCGTCTTCTCTTGTTATTGCAAGTTGGGTAGACCATTACAGGTTCAGCTACTATTCCTCCTGATGCAGAGCAGATGTTAGGGCTGTTTTATTTCTTGAATAATTAAACTTCTTTTTTTTGTAGGACCAGAGGTGTAGCCTGGTGTAGTCACATCCTATCATCTCATGCTTTTTGTGCTGGACCCAGAGATCTTGTCATACCTCTCAAAAGGGATTTCTATGTTCATGCCAGATAGCAGCAACCCCGTGTCTTACTGAGCATCTTTGACCTCTGCTAAAAACAAAGGAAGCCAGGCTGTAAATGAGAAATATTTCAAAAGAAAACCAAATTATTATTTTGGTTTGATTTGGTTTTATTATGGCTATTATCACCGCAGTGAAAGGGAAAGCAATATCCACTGGGATGTTCCTTGTATGTAAAATGAATCAATAAACAAGGTAAATGTACTAACCTGTGTTGAATATAATGTAATGGAAAATGATCAAAGTCTGGAGGTTCATTCTGTATTAATTCTTAGCACCTATGGTAGCCTTGAGGTCCAACAGATACAATATCCTGCATGTATATATTCAGTAAGATATGGGGATATTGCTTATATATAAGATATGGCATCCTTTGGGTGGACCATACATAAATGTCAGTGTATTTAAGTCATCTTTGCTGATTTAAGAAGATAGGATTGCTTTGCCTCTGGTATCCAGGATGTAGCAATTCATGACATTAAAACACAACAGAGAGAACAGACCTCTGAAAGCCACAGAATTGCTGAGTGGTTTTACCATGCCTGGTACAGAAATGTTGCTTGCTTAATTTTCCTTCTAGAATAAAAAAGACAAATTTTCTTTGAAATAACTGAAATACCATCAAAAGTTTGCAATCTAAGCTGCTTCACTGAGCACTATTTTTATTGATTTAACTTCACTTTAGCATTTCCAAAAATAAATAAGAAGACCTGGGAGCTTTTTTTTCCCCCCAAACATACTCTATCCTTTCTTTGCCAAATCACATATAACAGCTGCAGACTTTATAACATTATATAAATGTTCAGACTGGCTATAAAAGATTAAATATAAAATTCCAGTGCATAGAACAACTAGGATAAAGAACAATGAAATAGAATTGACTAAAGGTTGTTCATTTAATCTACCTTTGTTAATTGAAAACTTTATCAGGGAACAGAAAGAATCTGTTTTCCTTGCAAGGTGCTGTGGTGGTGGTGGTAGTAGTTCTGGAAGAAAAGTACAATGAGAGCAGAATTCCCTCTGGAGATATCTGGCTTGAGAAGAAGACAAAACTATAATTTTACTTTAGCTCATGGCTCCCCCTTAAGTAGGTTGGGAGTTAGGGAATTCTATAAGAAAAGAAAACCTGGAGAACATTTGCTGGTTTTTTTCCAGCTCTGTAGTCCCACTGGACTCAGCTCTGTGCCAACATCATAACAGATAAGACAGTGGGAAGAGAGAGCCAAGAGTGAATAAGCTCACAGCTTGGGGATACTGTGCTAAAGAAGATACATTTTGCAAGACACACTGCTCTGCCCTTTTTGCATCTATGCAACATTTAGCAGCACATGATCTGTTTTCAAGATTGTTTCCTTCTGGAAGTCACTCTCACAGGCTGGTCCTGGGATGTGTTAAGTGCCTTGAACTTCCACTGACGTCAGCAGGGACTGCAGTACCTGGGATGGGCTCTGCTGACCTCCCCAGCCACCCTCCCAGCTGCTCCAGTGACATCTAGACACGCAGGACCTAGGCTGTGCTTTACACCCAGCATACCTGCCTCTAAAGGTCAGTGCTCTGTGCTTATGGTTGCAAACACTGCTGTATCCCAGCTGCTGAGTTCTGCAAATGTTATTTATCTGTGGCTCCAGAAAATGCTGTTTATCTGTGGCTCCATGAAAATCCACAGTTTGCCACCCATAGCATTTAAATGCAGTTGCTGGGCTTGCTGGAGTCTCCCATGGGCAAGCCATTGCACATACCATCCATGTTGTCCACCTGGTATTTCAAGTGGATGAAATGGACTTTTTACTCCATCCGTACCAGTTACTAAAGTAACTGAAGGGCAATGACAGTAATTTTGAATGTGCCCTTCAAGTCTTGCTCTCCCTTCAGCATCACCATATTCCTTGTTCCTCCAACCCTAAGCCCTGTGCTTAGGGCTTGAAGCTCTAGGCTATGCAAAACGATAAAAGATGGAGAAAGCAAAAAGCAGTTTCTTCATAAGGTCCAAATAGGCAGAGATGCCTTCAAGGGAAGGAATGTCTTCAGTACCTTCTAGAAAAGTGAAAATTTTGCTAGATAGCCAAGGCTTCATTTGCATTTCTTTCACAAAACAGTTGGGAACTGGTTTGCCTTGTTCTAGTATGGTTCTATTGTAACTTTAATGCAACTTTTCAAAATGCCTAGGAAGAGACCCTGCAGTATGGTGAGACACTCTCAGAAAAGACACAGAGCAGAAGGAGGAAGGGATGGAAGAAGGCATGGGAGAATGCTTCCTTTAGCACAGAGAGGTGAGTGTCTCACTGTGTTACAGGCTCCAGTTGCATTGCCCAGGAACCGCCAAAGTGTCAGTGGGCAGAAGAGGTGGCGTGAGGCTGAGCCCAGAGGAGTTCTGTTCAGGAGCTGAGACTCCCTAAGCAACCAGTATAGGGTGACTTTTAGTCTCTGGTGAAACTATTGCCACTTGTTCTCATTTCTGACTGGTGGTGTTCAGCTACACCCCTGTCTGAAAAGCTGAGAAACACTCAACAGCCCAGTGACAGCAGGAAATGGAGCTGCTCTTTTTTCCCAGTCCTTGCTTGTGTCTCCTGTCTGGTGATTTCAGCTATGCTCAGTAGTAAAAGTCATGGAAATTGCATGTCCCTGAATGCCTCCAAGCCTGGACACTGAGCTGGAAGTGGTACAACAAGGAAGGTATAGTCATGACTTCCTCAGTAGCCAGTCCTAACATCAAGAGTAGGAAAGGTTCAGAGACACTGCCACAGTGTCTTGAAAGATGAGAATTTTTCCAACTGTTAATTATTCAGCTTTTCCAGGCTAGTGTTATGCTTCACTTCTTTGGCCTGCTCCCCCAGCAAAGTCCTGTTTGTTTAAAAATATCACTTAAGAGAGGGGAAGCATTGCTTTCTCAAGTATCCAGATAGTGTAGTTTAGGTCATGTCATCCAGATGTACAGATTCCATTGCTAGCAAAGACTCAAGCAGTGAATCCACATGGTCTAACCCATTGTCTGAATGGGGACTTACAAGCTGGAGTCTGGAAGTAGTTTATTATGTTCACTTGAGGCTGAATTTGAGCTATTTAATCTCTCTGCTAGACCTGTATTTCTTGGGCATAGTACTGCACAATAGGGAGTTTGCTGCACCTGGAGCAAAAATAGTTTATGTCTGGTGGGGTTCTGTGTCTCTTCACTACCTACCTGCCCACTCATAATTCTGGCATCAGCATGAAGAGAACAAGTTTGGTCTACCTATTTTTGCTACTGCCCTTCATCCCTAGGCTTCTGGGGATGCAGATGGATCTGTGGCTATTGGAGACTTTAGAAGATACCATGGTTATTGTTTACAGAGTATTTTTTTGTCTGTTAGCAGTCTTAGAGAAGTCTCAAGGTCTATTCTACATCCCACTTCTCCCCTTTCTTCTCCACCCAGTGTTAGCACCTTCCTTCATCTCATGTCCTAACTCTTTTCACCTTTCCCTTCCAATACTCTTTCCTTCTCCCCTTCCTCCGAAATTAATGTTTTGATACTGTCAATACAGGTGATTGCATCTGCACTTCTTTCACAGTTAATAGAAGAAAACTGGCACTTTTAGTGTATAATTCATCACACCCACCTTTAGGCGTTTGCATTAGGATGAGATTACTTGTGCCCTAGTAGTCTGCACATTTTCTGAGGTAAATCCCAACGCCATTGCCTAATTCTACCCTCTTGGCCTCCATGGGACTCTGCATTTCGGGCTACCAGTTTCTCAACATCTCTCACTATTGAGTAACCTCTTGATATCTTGTTCAAATTCCTCTTGCTCCTCAGGCCTTCCCTACAGGCCATCCATAGCCTGTAGTTCATTCTCACTTTTCCATTTTACTCTGCTCTAAACTCTTCATTTAACTTCCCTGTTAGCTTCTGCCTCAAAGGCTCCTTTCTAAATACACTTATGACTACCTTGACTCAGGAGTTCATATCTCTGCTCTGTTACTTACTGCTCTTTCAGCACACAGTTCTTTCCTTGGGGAATTCTTGAACATCTGAATTGTTTTTTAACTTTTTTTTCCAGCTTTTTGCTGTTATTGATAGCCTCTCTTGATATAATCTCCTCTTTATCTTCCATCACTCTCCTCTTGGTTCTCTTCCACCTCCATAGCACTTCTTGTTTAGTCTCCTTATTTCTTCTCATAAGACATTGTCAAATCCTTATCCTCTTGCTCTTTTCCTTTCTCCTTTCAACTTAAGCCATCATTGGAAACATCCCTGAGGTGCAACAAAATGCTATTAGATCTTTAAAAGTTGTCTCTATATTGAGGCACCATGTCCTGTGATTGGATCTGTCATCTCACTTACTTCTCCTGTTTTAGTCAGGGGGTTGACTCTTGCCTCAAGCACAACTTGCTGTCTCAAGCATCACCTCATTACCCCTGACAGTGACTCACACCTCTTTCTGCCACTCAAGTATCTCCACCAGAAACATTTCTGCTTCTTCCTCCACAGCATGTGCCAAATCTGCTCCCCAGTCTGTGTATCAACAGGGCACTGTGTTAATGAGATATACTAGCTGTCACACTGAAATATGTCAGTTAACTCATGATGTAGGAAACATAATAAATGAAAAGACGATAGTAGGCAAAGGCAGTAAAACAAATCCCAGAAGTTTTCTGCAATACCTATGGAGGGAAACAGTAAATGCCCCCACGCAAAGGAATGTAATTTAATTAACTTATATCTGTATGAAATATTAATATTTTTACAGCATTAGAGACTACACTGAGCTGCTTATATCATAGACTTGGGTGTTCACAGAAATATTTATATTGAATATGTCACTGAAACAGATCCTGAATTTCAGCTAGAGTTTGGGGGTCTGTAATATTTCAAGGATTTGTCATATGAACCTGTTGACAACTTTAACTGCTATTCTTCTTCAGCATCCCACAGAAAAATCCATGTGGAATTTCCTGGGCTGATCTGCATCACACTCTGCTTAAGATTGAAATCTGTGTCAGGCAGGACAGATGTTAGTTTCTTAAATGAATGGCAAAAGAACCCATATACATTTCACAGCCACAAGCCTCAAAGCATATAGCTCTAAAATAGTGCTTCTTTACTCAAAAAGAAACAGTTTTATGTTCCAAAGTTGCTCCAGTCCTGGATAAAACTAAATGTTTTTCCCAGTCATTTCACTTGTCCCTTTATTTAATCATTTATGTTGGGGTTTTTTTATTTCCTGTCCTCTTTTCTCTCCTGAACTGTTCTCAGTGATACTTTGCTGATTTTAAAAAATGAACAATCTCTTTTGCTGACATATGAAGACCAACTGGGCACATTTCACTAGAACTCAGAACTCAGGTCAGTTTTTAATGTAAGATGTTTGTATTAGTAACAGCACACTCAGAATCTTCAAAAGGGGGAGTGGAAAGAGGATAAGAGTCTCATGACCTTCAAATGGATCCCAGCTTCTCCACACTCCATAACCCTCTGTAGCCCCCAGTTGCACAATAACATGTCCTACAGGTGGAAAATTAAATTTCCAAACCTCACAGAACATCAAAAAAGTTTATGTTCGAGTCCCTGATTTGAACAATGACTCAAGGAGCTTTTCTTTTATCTGAACTGGTTTTTTGCCTGGCCTTGAAATAACACTGGTTTTTGTTTTGCTTGAGAAGGAAAAAATTCTTAGCATGTGTGTGACTCAGAAGAAAACCTCTTTGTTTTCTTCAATAAGTAAACGGTGAATCATTGGTGGTTTACCACACTTATTTCACTGCACATGAGAGGTGTTGTGCAGTTAAATTTGTTTAATCTTAGTACCTCGAGGACTGATTCTGCAGTGCTCATTTGCACTGGTGCACGTAGAAAAGCCATGTACAGAGAATAACTCTGACTAGAGTGTTAGGGAGCCAAAGTCAGCAGGTTTGTTCCCATGCCATAGGACAGGGATACTCAATTTGTGTCTCCAGGAAGAACAACCTTCAATTAACAATGCAATTTGACAGCTACAAGAAAGGCCTGGCTGAAAATAAGAGTAAATTTCAGAAACTGGAATAAGCTAACATCCTGGTGCTTCTCCCGAAGGGAGAGGAGACTGAGAACAAATAGACTGGGAAAGCCTATACATTTCAAGACACAATAATCCAGTTGTAATTAGCTGGTCTCAGCAAGGCTCTCTGGCCATTGGCTACCCTGGATCACTGTAAGCCACCTATTCCTCCTGCTGGGGTCACACCTGCAGCTATTAACTTTAGATGCTTCACCTTCATTTCAAGAATGATGGTTTAAAGTGCTCGTAGCTTGATATACTGCAGGGAACAAGCCTATATTGGCAAAAGATGGACTGGATGACTTCATAGTTCCTTTCTATCACAGATTCCTGCAATTTCTTCTCTGTATTTTCCTGTTAACCCTGCCAGTGCCCAACTGTGACATACAAGTAGCAGCTCACAAAGCATTCACTAATACAGGCTCAATACTTACATAGAACATTCCGGAAAACTCAAAGCCTTTTCTATTCTAACTAATGAAAAATATAATAAGAGTAGTCTGTTTGAAAAAAACACAACCATTTGTGTTTTGATATAGTGTCAGATATTAAAAGCTTCCAGTAGACAGGAATCCTAGCATGCAGATTTGGTGACTAACTCATATTCTACTCAGTCAATGGACAAACGAAGTTGGATGAACAAAGAATCAAACCATGTAGTGATTCATTCCTTGAAGTGAAACTTGGGCTTTCAGGAGAATGCATTCTAGTTATTTTTCACACTTTGTACTTTTTGGTAACTAATGAACCCCAAACCATCAAAAGAACAGATAGATAATCAGACGATAATATCAGAAGATAATTCTGATGTTATATTTAGTTTGAAAGGCAACTTCATCACGAACGTGGTTATAGAGGTCAGGATCAGAATCTGTGCTGTGGGGTGTTTAACCTGATGAAATTGATGACTTTTGGATTCAGTCATTGTGTCAGTAATGAGAATGATGAAACTGATGAAGGGTAAACTGAGCAGAACATTTTTTCAAGCAAACTGGTAAATGGAAAATAGATTTTAGACTGTTAAAATAATGATAATAAAGAGGATGAAAATCATTGGTATCTGGTTGCTAATCATTATGCCATATGCTAGCAAACCTTCAGAGTTTATATATTTGCTTCAAAATGTTTTACCTGGATAAATGTATTTAAAGGTTTAATGTATAAGATTTAGTGCCCTACAAATCTTCGCAGCAGTTGACAGCTTCCTTGCTGTTTGAAGAGATGAGCTTGGAAGATGGAAAATAAAGGTCTCCGTAGGGAAAGCAGATGGGGTGAAAATGATGAGGGAAAGGGATTTATCATGAGATGATTTGAGCAAAGATTTAGAGTGAAAATTACCAAACAAGATAGGGACTTACAGATGTCACTTTTACAAACCAGGACAATCAATAAGGACTTAAACACCAGATTGCAGCAAGGAAGAAGGAAAACTGAAGTCTTGGGTATAGGAGAGTGCTCTGGAATTTATCTTGCTTTACCATACATACAAAATGTATTTCATTTGGGAAGGGCTGGATGGGAGAAGGTAAAGAACTACAATGCTCTAAGAAACCCAAAAAACTATCAATGCAAGCACTGTGTCTTTCAGAAAAAACACAACCAAAGGGAGCTGAAACACAAAACACACATCAGACCACTTTCCTATGGGCTGTATTTTGGGCTCAGAGGACATTTCCATATATGCTAGTAATCAAGTAGTCACAACTGCAGTACTGGTTAATTTCCACCCTTGTGCCCAGTTCTAGCCCTAGCTAAGTCATTGTACTAAACATCTGAAATCCCAAAAACTTCCATAGCAACAGAGCATGGTGTCCTAAACACAAGATTAGACATAGAACCTGACCAAAAGAGGAGATAAAGTTGTGAGGGTGAAGGCTGTCGGCTGGACACACGTGACACACCTGTGGCCCCACGATGGCAAGGGAGGAGCAAATCCACAGCAGTGAAAGCTGGCAAGCTGAGAGCCAAACTGGGGATTCAGTTTGTGGCACTCCAGAGGCAGTGCTGAAGCCCTGCTTGCTTTACTGCTGAAGGCAGTTTTTGTCTGGCTTCCTTCTGCCAAAGTGCTGCATACTTGAGCTGCCTGTGCTATACCTCAGTAGCCTACTGAGGCTTGAGCACGGACAAAAGCAGCACCAGAGCTAAGCAGGACTATAATGCTTCCTGTACTTGCTGTGCTTAAGCCAAATTCATGGTTCCTTGTAATCTAAGATGTTCATACAGTAATTTAGACTCCCTTGAACTCATATTCCCTTATGCAGTTAGATTTCCTGAAGATAAAGCCCCGTTGACATGGGAAAGTTTTACTGGTTATAGAGACAAAGTGAAGCTGGTGTAACCACACCCTGTGTAAAAGTGACCTTTTCTCAGTATAGTCTGAACCTCTACTTGTGCTGAATCAGAAAGTTCACATTGGTATTTTATTGAAGGAGTACCCTACTATCTGAGCATAGATACCTTCACTGAGTTGGTAAATTTAGGAGCCCAGATGCCTCAGAAAGTCTCTGGGGGCAGGGAGTGCATCTGGGAGGTGATTGACAGTTTCAAATTTATGAGTTTTACTACTGTTGCCAAAGTAGAGCGCTCTGAATTTATCACAGTTGTTCACTAGAGAGTACCTTTTTCATTAGCCATCTAATTAGTATGTCTATGCTAACTTAAACAGAAAATAGGTGGCATAACAAATAGGTGGTCCATCTTTTCTAACTTGAACTAGTTAAATGTGAGTATTGACTTAGCCTTAGCTGGATCAGGAAGCTCTTTATGCTGTTGAAAGCATAGATTTTTTTTAGGGGAAGCTGAAAGCGTTTTCTTGACACAAAGGGTCCCTGTTCAGTATTAAGTCTTTTCACAAGGAGGGGAGGTCAACTTCTGAATGAATAAAATCTGCCAGATTTTTTTTTTCATATGGACAAAAATATGTATTCTCTTTTGGCTGAACTCTTTGAAATTCTTGATGTTTTTTGGCTAAGAAGTTTGAAAAGAATATTTTCTTAAAAGCAGCTCAAAATTCAGTATGAAGCAACTTAAATGGTTAAATTTAGTAATTTTCTGAGCTACTGAAAACACTTATGTTAGGGAATTTGCTGAAAAATGTAATGATAGTTGGTACTATTGATGGTTGATAGTATAAGTTCTTGTAGCTGAATATAAGTGATTTCTTTGGTTTATAGACATGGATACTCTTATTGTGCAGATATGGCTCTAATCTGCCTGGAATCCCAGAGTTTCTGGCCTCTGTCATACCTTGTGATAGTCTCGATAAATAGTCCACTGATTAGTGGTGTTTTTGTTGGACTTATTTCATGGGTTGTTTTCTTTCTCTTGTGCTATGCTGGCAGCTCAGTGGGAGTCTGTAGCTTAATTAGTTTCCCTATCTTGATCAGAAATCAAGGCTAGATCCAGTCAGCCTAACTTAGACATCTAACTTATTCCTATATTTTATGAATCTGATGAAGTAGCTCTCCTAAATTAGCTTTGCCACTTGCTGTTGTAGTCAACAGAAGAGTACAGGTGACTTTGAAGGTTTCCAGGAGAGTCTGTGTGAGTGGACAGACTCCTCTCTGGAGCCCTTCAAAGGCACCTGTGTTTCTCCTTCTGACTATAAAGGGAGTTTAAGCACTTAACTCACTAGGTGCCTAAAATTTAGGTGCCAAGTGAGTGCTTGAATGGAGCCAACACAATTCTGTTTCAGATTTATGGAGTTTTACACTGTATGAATACATAAAATGCATATAGATATATATCTATATATATCTATATGCATATATACTTAGTATGCCTTTTTCCAAGTTGGCATGCTTCTTTTGAGATATTTTTATTTATAAATACAAAAAGTTTATATGGAAACCTGCCAGATAACACTGGTTTTGTATTTCAAATTTCAATTTGACACAGTTTGCAAATGCTCTGCCTCCCAGAAACACTAGCTTTCTTACCTCTTATTAAATTCACTGATCTGGCCTCCCTGTCTCTGGTTTGCATTCTTTTTTTAGCCATCAGAAATTTCCTGCCAAAAAGTAGCACATTTCAAACTGCACAATTTACAGGAGCAACAGCAGATGATTCATTGGTTGAGCTTTAACTTGAGCATTCAGCAAGAAAATACCGTGCAAGGACCTTTGTGGTAAGGGCAACAGAAGCAATGTTTTCTTTTTGTGACCAATTACTTATTGTAAGTTGTAGCTTTCAAGTCTTGGTGGCACTCTTAAGAGGTGTGTCTCCCTCATTGCCCATTTATTGTAAAGATGTATGGTAAAATCCACTCTTTATATTTACACCCCATCCTGTGAACAGAAGCCCCCCCCAAAATAATTGTGAATATTTCATACAGCCAAATGTTTTGCACACAACTTTTTCTGAAATTAAGCTGCCACCTAAGCTGGGTAGCAAATATTAGTTCTAGACAGCTATGGAAGAAAAATGAACTTGATTTCATCATTTAAGTTCACTACAAATCTTTAAATGGTTCCTCCTGTCATGGGGAATCAAAAAACCCCCAAAACATTTTAAGCTAGCATGCATTTATTCCAAAGCACTAAAAATCGAAACTTATGAAAAATAAAGAGAAGCTGTTCACAAAATGTAAACATGCAGAATGTATTTCACTTTTTCTTCTGTTGAGACCCAAAACCTGAATACCTCTGGCTAATTTCGTTAATTAAATATCCCATTACATTCTTCATCTGATATTGTCAGAATTGTGTATTCTGGCAGAAATCTAAATGCTGAATGCTTCCCAGTGTAAGAAGACACATCTCAAACTTAATTTTGGTTCCCAGCTTATTCAAGCACTAGCTGTGTGTTTGGTTTTAAAGCAAATAAATGGCCCAATGAAAATGATGTGCTATGAGAGTTCCACACCAGACAAATGACCAGATCTGACTTTGGCCACGGCTGTGCAGCTTGACAGAAGCTAATGGTATTGCTGAGATATAACTGAGGGCAGTATTTGGCCCTGGTCCCATGCTTGTCATAACTTGCCATACTAAGCTGAATGTTAAAGGTTTTTTACAAGGAACTCCATGCAGGGCTCTGATGATTAATGGGATCTGGATGCAGAAATTCCTGTGGGCTACAACTGAAAATTCATTCTTCTATTTTGATGGCTGTTCATTTTAATAGAGGACTTTGATACCACATTGTGCCGACAACTGTGGAATATTCTGGCTACTTATATTTATCAGTTTGGACTTCTGGAGGCTCTTGAAAACTTTATGGAAGCTAGCACTGCATAATTCCAAAATACCCAGAAGCTTAAAGCTGATGTTTATTCCTTCCCTTGAATTTTGGTAAGTCCTGAGAGATAATATTTAAGCTTCTGTAGGGAGTATTAATACATTTGAAAAGAAGGTAACAAAGGACAATTCTGTTTATGCATATACCAGTACAGTCATGGCAGACAATTAAAAACATTTTCCTTTTACAAAAATAAGGAAACTTACACAAGAACATAACCGGGATCCATTATACTGGGAAAGGTAAATCCCAGATAGTTCTGTTTCTCACATGAGATTCTTTACTAAAGAGAGCATGGCATTATCCCAATGGGATGTTTGAATCCATTCCAGACATTATGGACTGCTAATTTGCTGTCATAACAACCTCAAAGGTGTTCCTTCAGATTGGTCTGACAGCAACAAGGGTGTGAGCTGGAAATCTTAATGACATTAAGGTAAGTTTTACCTGCCCCCCCCCCCATCTTTTACCTGTAAAATACTTCTTTTAAAATTCTGAAGTGTAATTCTCCAATACAGAACACTTGTGGTACAAAGAAGAGTCAAGTATTTCTTAGCCTGCCCTGCAGAGTGGTTCACCTACGCTGGCAGAGTAGTGATAGCAAGAAATGTGGTCTTTGATCCTTGGACTCTGTGATTACATTTATAATTCCACTGGTAAACCAAACATAAATGGATGTTTAAGCACTGCGTGAGTGAAAGGGAGGGAAGGATGGCAGACTCCCTATGGTTTTATTTCAGTTGCTTGAAGATGGCACTGTTTGAATGGCACTGTCCCTTGTATGTCTTACACCAGGAGGTTCTTTTCCAGATAGCACTGGATGCACTGAAAAAAGAATACCTTGCATCCCTGTGAAGCAGCAGTGAAGTGCCACAGAGTGTTTCTTCTGGTCACCTGCATTTTTCTGCATTTTCAGGGAAGGGGGAAGGAGGAAGAGGAAGGTGTTTTCAGATACAAGCCACATCTAGATGCCTGATACAAAGCAGGAGTGGACAAAACTAGGCGAAAACAAACCATGATTTGTACCAATGCAGCTTAGCAGAAGGAAGCTGCTCTGGTGTGTTTTGCAAAAACTATTGGACTTTTTGACTGTGTGTGCTGTGAGCTTCCATCAACACTACTACGGAGTGCTGAGCTCAGGTGCAGACCAGCCTCTCCCATCTGTGGCCAAGCAACTCCTCTGGAGCAGAAGGGTCAGAGAAATGAATATGGGTGAAATAGAGAAGGCTCTCATCGTCTCATAAAATTCAGAGCTTGTCAATACCAGAAGAGAAGCAAAGTTGCAAAACATGTTGTCAGGAGTGCAACCCAAGTGAAAAATTGGTGCAAGACTGCCAGCTGAATTGCACTCTTTAACTTTGTGAGCCAGTTTCTGTTCTCATAGGGTGCAAATCTAGACCAGCTCTCCTGACTCCAGTGAAGTATTTCAGGATTTATGTCTTCTGAGTAGTGCTGAATTTGGCCCTCTGTTGTGCAGACCGGAGTTATACTGTCACTCCACAAACTTCAGTATTTTTAGCAGTAGTTGTCACATCTAATCAAACACAAAGTTTAGCAGGATAAAGTGAGAAAAGTGCATGGTTCAGGAGATTTAAAGCCAAAATTCCAGACATTTTACCCAATCCCTATACTGACAGATAAGTAAAGAAGTTTGTATATGTATATATGTATTTAAGAGTTATTTGCTGGTGCTTTTATACTGTTAGCAACATTCCACATCTGAAATCTCTATCAGACACATTCTATACAGAGACTAGTTCACTAAGGAACTCAAAACCCAAACACCGGACCCTCAATGGTGATATGTTATCTAAAAAATAAACCATTTATAATATTAATTCATGAACTAGCCATATTAATTGAGGAAGAGAGCAGGGAAAATAACATATAATCTATTTTCCAATGCAGATTCCAACTCACGAATGCTCACAAGTTTTTAAAAAGAATCTAGGACTCAAGACCTGACCATATAAATTAACTGAAAAACAAATTAGAAAAAGTATTAACATTAGTAATCCAGAAGCAGAACCATGTATACACACAGAGAAACAAATTTGGTTCAGTAGGCTTCCCCTTATTGTCTATTCATTACTGATTATTCCCTCATCTTTATCTTTTAATTCCCCATATCAAATCCTTTCAATTCATCATCAGCTATGGAGATTGGCTGACATATGTTTGCCTAGTCCAATCTGGCCTGAGGCAATATCACAGCTGGAGGTATTTCATGGAAAAAATGACCTATCCAGAGTGTATCATCAGTTATTCAAATAATATAAAGTCAGTAATCTTGAAGAACTGATTATTGGGCATTGGTGTATTCTTTTTCCAGGGTCTTAAGCAAGAGGACTGGAATAATGCAGGAGGTATCAGAGGTGAAATACTTGAGACTCCTGAATGCTCAGTGAACATCCTGAAGAAAGCAATAAATAGTCTCCTGTACTTGTTATTTGACTCTGTGACTATCTGGAAATTTATCTTTTGAGTTTGGATACTGTTGTGAGAGTGATTTGTCAAGAAGAAATTCTGTGCTGCAAATAGTGGCACTTGAGTGAGGCTGTAATCCCCTTATCCAGTTGTTCTTTGAAAAAAAGTTTAAGTTTTGCAGTTCCAAAGCAAAGAAGACATATCTGTGAAAGGAGATTGAGGTTTCAAATTAGTAGTTAATTCTTTAAGAACTAATTGCAGTTGGAGACACTCAAGAAGACAAATTTCAAAAGTGCACTAATTTTTTTCTTAGGTTATTTCAAAGATCTCAAGGTCTTCACATTCTTTCTAAAATGGCTGTACATGTGCAGTTGCAGCTTTTCCATGGATACCACCCCCACCCTTACGTGGTCCCACTGGTATTTCTAACTGACTTTGTACAGCCTGACTCACTCTGCACATGCTAAAAGAAGTCATGCTGCTGACTTCAGTGGCTTTTCAAGAAGCCTTGAGGAAACAACTGAAATCTACCTTTTCTCCATTTCATTTTGTACCGGTGCTTGAATAGCAGAAATGTGGAACAAGATAGTCCATTTGGCTACACATTTGCTGAGTTTAAATGAGGGGGGTGAGCATGCTTTAGCATATGCTTGAATAGAAAAAAACTTTCAAATAGGCAGTTTCTGTGGGAAAAAAACCTCATAGCAGAAGGAAAAGCTTTTGCTGTAAAATTTTACCAAGTTGTTCATTCTTTGTTTTTTAATCCTTTAAACATCATGGAAAGAAAAAAGTTTACTAGTAGGAGTGGGGTTAGGGACTGCCATAGCAGTACCTTATTTCCACTGTAAATCTAATATGGGTGAAAAAAGTGTGGAGAAGGGTGAGTGAGACATGGCACATGTATTATTAGATAAACCCAGGATCTGAGAAAAATAACTTCCAAGAGGATTTATTTGGCTATGTGTCAGGCTGAGGAGTATTTCTCTGCTTGAAGTGAGCCAGATTTCTGTGAGAACAGGGGCTGACTTGACAGTCCCAGGGACGACTTTCTTGGTGACAGAGTAGAAGGAGCACTGCCATCCTTGTATCCCTTTTCCATATTCCGTGACAAGCCACAAGCCTCCAGGGGAGCCATGGACTCTCTCAGGGTGAATTCAGAGTGGTGATGATGTGTAGGCTATGGTTTCCCATTATTTCACTCCCTACTTGCCTGGGTTTCTGCTATGGAAGTGCACAGATGTTTACATGAAGCATATCTCATACAATGTCCCTTCCCGTGTATCTCTACCTCCCTCTCCCCAGGACACATGCTGTGTCCTCTCTCTTAAGAGTGATGATCTGGCCCAAGTTCTCTTTTTCCTGAAATTCCAGTTTCTCACTGCAGCCCTGGCAGACAGCCCCTTTCACATCTGCATCTCTCATCTCCCACCTGGACATCCCAGTTTTGATCTGCCTGAGGGACCTGTAACATGGGTTTTTTTCCCTTTCTGCCCTCTCCTTTACCTCCACTGTTTTTCCAAAGAACACTCATGCAGTACCTTTGGCTGTCACTTGTAGTCCTAGAGCTGCCAGCACCAGTTGCCATTTTGCTAGCCTTAAGGGTACCTCTGTAAACATATATCTATCCCAGTGGATGCTCCTCCTGGAGCAGTAGCACTTTTAATTGTACTTCGCAGGACGTGCCTTTTGGATCCCATCTTACTGGAATCTCTGTGGAGATCCTGATCCTTTGCTGACCCACGTCCTTACAGCATTTCTAACAAGACTGTTGTTGTTAATCTATTGGGTAATTTATTTCCCTTACATATTTAAAGTTGTCTTACCCCCATATATCACTCATAGACAAGTCTGTCAGGTCTCTTTGAATGTCCTGTTATCTAAGATTGGTGTTGTACAGCATGGCCTGTAATGCATGAAATCAGAGCAAGCTGCATGCTCACTCTGTGCTGCATGGCTAATCATTCTCAAATGCTATCGTCAGTTATCTTGGAGGAGTTAAAAAAAAAGGAAAAGACTCAAGCAGTCTGTGGCTGATTTAATCTTTAAAATCAGGAGAGACTTTGCAGTGATTAAAGAGCCATTTCCTGACTACATATTGATATGAGTTGCTTCCAAGTCAAATATGAGGGAGACTGACAGGCATTCAGTCTTGGTCTGATTGGCAGGTCCCAGCCCCATGAACAGTGATCTCTTTTCTGCTCTTATTTAAAGGCATTCTAGGGTGGTCTGTATTCAATATACAGCCATCTCAAGTAATGGCCCTGGTATTTTCTATTGTAATTGACAAAATTGCACACTTTAATTTTCAGCATCCATAAGGACAGGTGGAAAGTTTTATTCAGAAACTGAAGGCTTCATGTTGTTTTCCAATAGCTTCCAGAAGCCAGTCACTTTGGGAGCAATTCTGTGTTCCGAGAAATGCCAGAAAAAATGTGTGCTGAAGGATTTCTCCAATATTACTGCAAAGCACTGAGTCCTTTTTAACATAAATCAGCAAGGCAAAGCCTTGCAAGCATGAACAACAACAGTTTCATGGGACACTGAAATGTGGAAAGTACCTTTAGAAGCCCTTGATTAACACAGAGAGGATGCTCAGGAAAAGCAGTTTTGGTCCAAGGATTTCTGCAGGGCTACTGGTTGGTCATGGCTTTGTCATTTCACATCTCCAAGAATCAAGTTGCTTCATTTGAAGAAAGGGAGGCTGTGATAGTCACTTTTTTCATAAAGGATTTTGGGATACTCTTCAAGTTTTTCAAAGATATCTTGCAATATGGTGCCCAAAGTATCAGAAAACTAGAGTCTGTGATTCAGTGCTCTCTTCCAGCTCTGCATTCCTGAGGATGTAGAAAGGTCTGTGTGAACTCAGTGTTTTTATTAAGGATGGCCAGGATTATGAGTATACAATAGATAATCATGTACAAATGGCCTTCCATTTTTAGTTTCTCCTCCCTTCTGAGGCTTCCTCCCTGTACTGACATAGCTTTCCCTGTAACTTCAGTGTGGCTTTAGGCAGAGACAGAGCACTTACTGCTCTGGTAGACTTAGTGCTGAAACCTCTTCAGTTGCAATTGTTCACACAGTCCTGTGGTTTCCTCAGAAATCAAGTCACTCCTGCTCTCATTCCTGTATCCCATATCCTCTTCCCTTTGGAGATCCCAAGCTTATCCTAACAAATCATAGCATTCACAAAGATATCCAGCATACTCAGGCAAAACAGCATTAGAGATGTAGTCTGGTTTATTTTTTTTCTTGTCTCATCCAGAGCTGATACCAGAGACAGAAAGGAATTTTGCTGTCCTGATCATTCTCTTGTAGTTATTTACATTTTGTCTTATTGCTAACAGCTAATCAATTCAAAACAAAAACAAATACTTCTCCAACCTCAAATACAAACAGTTTGTGTGTGCTTTTTTTAAGTGAAAGATAGCTGATAGTTATAATCCCAGGAAAAAAAATTGCTGTAGAGAACTAAAAATGTACAAAAACACAAAAGAGAAAAGGGCTGAGGGGTTCAGGAAGGAAAAATAGGGCTTCAGGGAATCACTGTGCAAAATAGCTGTTTCTGTAAACGATTATTTAATTGTTGATATGAATTTAGCATGGTGATAAAATTTTTTCCTGGCTCTGACAGACATTCTCTAGTGGAAAGAAATAAATCTGGGGAGTTTGAATTATGTGCAATTGGATCACTGATTTGCTGTAATTTCAGCATTGGTTGTATCTCATTGTACTTTCTGATATATTTCTATATATGAAAACGCAACTTGAAATGTATTAAAACGGATTAAATGTGACATCACTCAACATAATGCTAATATAAAAGGCAATTCCAGATTGTGGGCCACACCTCTTGAGTACTTTGCTATTCTCACAGAGGCTGGAAAATGTGCTTTTGTCTCAGAAAAGGTCTTTTTTATGAAACTATGTCACAAACTATAATTTGTCCAAGTGTAGGACAAAACCTGAAACATACTCAGCAGGCAGAAGTTACCTGAGTTATCATACACGAAGAATTGATGTTGATCTTTTCAATATGTTTGCGGAAATATAAAATTCTAAAGTTACTAGTAAGCCAAATGCAGAGAATGAATGTGCGAACAACAGCACCTGAATATTTAGGAAGCACCAGTGAAGTGCTGAGTGTCTCTCAACTCCAGTATGCAACCCGGAGTCAAAGAAGCTAAACTTTTACTAGAAGACTGAAGTATTTAAATAGGATGTATTGTTTACATTCAGCTGGGAGAAGAAGAGCCACAGCAGTGTTAGTTTACCCAGCTGAGTTGTGATGAACATGAGCTTGGAGGTAAGGAGCACATTCTCAGCTTGCCTGGAGACTGAGGTAGAAATCCGTCTGGTTTCTGTGGGATAGGGCTTCTCCTTGATCTTTTTTTATTTTTCTCTCCTCCATCCTAGCCATGGTTCAACAGATGTTGCTTGCCTTATGCAAGAACATGTCTTAAAAAATTTCAGAGGAAAGTTCAGCCTGTGGCTTTTTACTGCCATTATTTATTTTGAACAAGATCCAAGATTATAAGGCACATGGACAATCAGGCTATGGATAAAATGATTAGGATAGGGCTGACTCAGACCTGTTAGTCTGGCAAGGACTCAGCAGTGTATATTCCAGAAAGTGAACTCCCTAGAAGTAATTTGCCTTATCAGAAGCTTTTATAATTCTGTGCGAGATGATAGCGGATGGAAATAATCGTGCTTGGATCAAGGATATATATTTTTTTCTCAATTTTTGTATTTCCAGAGGTGAGAACTGTAGTTATACCTATATACAAAGCTTTTATATTTGTGTCCTTCACATTTCTTGCTGGAGGAGCTGAATAAACAATTCACGTTTATCTAACTATGTAAGCTTAAGGAAAAAATCTGTCGGTGCTGCTCTGAATTCCTCCTTATGATGATGTGCGGAAAGATGTAACAATCTGATTTCCTTACCTAGTTATATTTCAGTTCTTTTTAGTTTTCTTTGCTTGGACTTTCAGCTCAGGAAAAGAGGAAAACTGAAGGTAAATTCTATAAGAATAATCTGAATTTACCAGAATGAACTGAGCACATAATATATACAAAAGTGTTAACCTGCTAAGGAACAGCTATTTTTTTGAGGGTTTATTTCAACATGTTAACAGAAGTCACAGATGGTGTGGAACAAAATAAATATCTGTCAAAACAATTTAATTTAGGTTTATACTCTTATATATTTCCTTTCACTATTGAAAAGGAGTTTCTAAGTTAAGAGAAGCAGAAAGATAAACTGAAAAAACAATTAAGGCTGAAGAGAGCAACTTTATTATCTCTGTCTACTTTCTCTGGGCCGCATCGAGGAATTAAATTATTTTTTATCCACCACAATATACCACAGTAAAAAAAACCAACCCAAACTGAAACAAAAAACACCCCCAAAAACATACCATGCTTTTTTTCCAGAAACGTTTAACACTGATAGCTACCTTGAAGGGAAAGGAAAAACAATAAAGCCTGACATTTATTTAATTTGCTAGTACATTCAGTTTTGCCTTGATTTGCTCATAAAATTGTGTGCAAGAAGTGTTTTGTCTAAAAACAACTTCTAAAGAGAAAATCTAAAAAAATAAGTGTGATGGAAGTAGTCTTTGTGCTACTTCAATGATGAATACACTCCATCCCATTTTTAACAGACATTTTTCCTGAAATTTCTTTGAAACAGCTATTTTCTTACTCTGACAATAAAATTCTCTTCAAACCTACAAAATTAATTTCAGAGATTACAGAATATTGACAATGGGTTTAATAAGGATTCAGTGAATAAAAATATTTAATGTTTAGAAAAATAAATTAGAAAAATAATTAAAATCTGCATGGGAAAACGAGTTTAGCTTTCAAAAAGCAAAAGTATAAACTGTGAGATTTTACTGAAATGACTATCCTATTCAGAAGTTTCTACAAAACTATTTTTAAAGGGGAAAATTAACTTCGACAGTAGGAAAAAAAACTCCGTTCTTGATTATTCAACCTGCACTGTATGAATAAAATATAGAGAAGTATGTGGCTCCTATGTTCATGGGAATTTCATATATCCTTATCAGAATATTGTGGTTAAAGAAATAGAATCATACTCTCTCTTTGCCCTGAGGACTTTTATACTCAAAACCAGATGGACTTGTGAAAGAAGCACTTGATCAGGAAGGGTATGTGAGTTTGTAGGAGTGATCGGCATGAGGATAGGTCTGCTCTCAGAAGGAAATCATATCTCTCTGTGTCCTGAGAAGAGAATCATAGAATCATAGAATCGATTGGGTTGGAAAAGATCTCCAAGATCATCGAGTCCAACCCTTGGTCCAACTCCAGTCCATTTGCTAGATCATGGCACTCAGTGTCACGTCCAATCTCAGTTTAAAAATCTTCAGGGAAGGTGAATCCACCACGTCTCTGGGCAGCCCATTCCAATGCCTGATTACTCTCTCTGGAAAGAATTTTTTTCTGATATCCAACTTAAATTTCCCCTGGCAGAGTCTGAGCCCGTGCTCCCTTGTCCTACTGCTGAGGGCCGGGGAGAAGAAACCATCCCCCACCTGGCTATAACTAGGCATTGGATGGGAGGAGGTCACCTCTCTGGTCACCCCTTGGCATGTCCTGCAGAGCTGCATCCATCCAGCACACTGGCACTGCACATTCGCACAGCAAAGCAAAGCAATGGGCTGTCTTCTGTATAAGACTTCTATCATGAAAAAAGGAAAGTGGCAGAGAAGAGCTTCAACAAGTTAGAGCTTAAAGCAGAGGAGCTGAAAGGATTTTGGGGCTCTTTCAATTCTTGAAATAATGTGGACTCTTCAGTGCACTTGAGAACTCATATAACTGCAGGAAGGATTAAAAAGCCTCTCCTAAAGAAAACCCAGCACAACCTTGAGCACATGCTTGAACATGAAATAAAAAGAATCATCAGAGAGAGGCTGAGAGAGCTGGGATTGTTCAGTTTGGAGAAGAGTAAGTTCAGTGGGGATCTTATCAATATGCATAAATACCTGAATAACAAGATGTGTAGCCAGTTCTCAGCAGTGCCCAGTGAGAGAACAAGAGAGCATATATGGAAATACAAGAAACTCTGCTTAAACAGGACAAAACATCATTTTACTCTGAGGATGGTCAAACACTGGAACTGGTTGCCCAGGATGAGTGTCAAGTCTCCATCCCTGGAGAAATCCAAAGTACATCTGGACACTGCCCTGAGCAAAGTGATCTAGGTAACCTGCTTTCAGCAGGGCAGTTGGACAATGTGCAGAGATCCCTTCCAAATACAGCCATTCCATGATTCTGTGACTGTGTGAGGTAGTGCAGGACTGTGTTGCAGTGGAAAATTCCCCAAAAATTGTATTCAGAAAAAAAAAAGGGTTCAGACAGGTACCCTAAGGTGTTAAGCTTCTTCCCTTTTCAGTGATGTTTCTCAAACCACCCCTCAATGTGGGCCCATGCTCAGTTTCACAAGTTCGGCTTTTCCAAAAATCAGTCTAAAATGAGCTTTGCCATGCTCATTTTTCTTCCTTTTTTTGCCCCTTCTCCGTTTGACAGTCAAAACTTTACTTGGGAGGTAACAGTCTTTGGTATACACCATTTTATCTATAAGATGGCCCAGAAACTGCTTGTCATGCCTAGATGTGAGATTCGTCTTTCCAACAGATATTCACCTGAACCAGGGACCTGCAGAGAGCATTGTTTTAGGGGTCTTCACACCTGACTATTCCCTAACTAACCTTAAGTTATTCCAGCTGTATGCAGGGATGAAGCTCCACCGCAATTCTTGCTCCTTCTCTCCTTTCAAGTTCTTAGCTCACAGGCAGCTGCTTTCGAGGTCAGCATAAAAGCAGGAGTTCAGAGGATTTTTGTGTTGTTGAAGTGAGCTACCACTTAGCTGAAGTGAACTGTAATTTTTCTTCCAGTGTGACAGTGACTAATGGTGTTTAAAACATTAAAAGTGCTTTGTAGTAGGTTATTCAGAATGCAAGTTTAGTGCTGATTGACTTGATTTTCCTTGGGTTTCATTGTACCTACGGTAAGAACACTTGAGGAGAACATCTATCTATGCTGCCATTTAGGAACAATCAATCTAAATAAAGCCTACGAATGCAGATTGAGCCTAAGAATGAGGATCTTTTGCAATGCCAATGTGTCTGAGAATGCCAAGAAAGCTTCCAATAAAAAAGAAAGAGCAAACTACATTTCCTCAGTAACAAAATATTTAATATCCTATTAGACTTCACTGTCACTGTCCAAGCTGACTCGGCTGTGGCAGATGAACCTTAGGAGTTAAAGGGTGGGGCCAGTTCTGCCCATGCTGTGCCTCACCTAAAAAATCCACTGCACAGGCTCAAAGGACACACCATGTGGGTGGAGCTCTTCCAGATTTTTGTTCGCAAAGCTGAGCTGTACATATGCATGCAATATCCTATTACCAGTATTCTTCAGGTTTTCCTTTCCTTGGGTTAGACATCTTTCTCTCAGTAAATACCTCAACTATTTCTCTTCCTTCCTCTATTATTCACATTTAGGAAGCTTGAAGGGAAATGAACAATCTGCAAGGAGTGTGTAATCATATGCAGTGCTGCTGAAGGGAATATCCACAGCTCTTCAAAGTCATCTAATTATCCCTGTACCTACTACAGGACTTACTGCTCCATACTGATTTATCCACGGATCTCAAAGCTGGGCTGGAAAGACCACCTCTGAGGGGTGAAATGGAGGTTCAGCCTTTCTGACTGTTCCTACTTAGCCCCACAGCCAGGACAACTAATGAATGCCAAATGTGGTGTTGTGGAATTAGTCTACCAGGATTTACCCGAAGACTGCCAATTTGTCTCACATATAGGCCAGCAAGTAGCCAGATAACAATCTGAGGTAGTAACTTTGGGGTAAAATACTGGCCACTTCAAAGGCAATAAGATTTGTGGCCGTTGACACTGTGACTGTGATTTCTCCCCTGGTTGCAGATGACTAGTTCAGATCTTAACTGCCTGTTGATGGATTTAAACTACCTTCCGAATCCCTCAGACTTTTCCTCTCCATGTGTTCACTCCCCTCACCTCACTCCTGTAGTTTGTCTTCAGTTTTGGTCACCATCCACAAGGTTTATACATAAAAAAGCACTAATCTCTTTCCTATCTTTCCCGTTCTCAGTGAAAGCTGTTTTTACTCAAGCTGTTGTTGGTGCTCTGGCTGACATTGTGCAGCACCCGAGGAGCGCTGGCGGGGGGAGCGCAGCAGGGAGGCTGGGCTGTCGCAGAGGTTAAGAAAACAGCTTCCAAGGAGCACCCAGCCTCTGCCTTCCCTTCGTCTGCTCTGTCGTGTTCTGTGCATGTGTGTGGGTATAATCATGTGCGTACTTGGAGAACATTATTTTTTTCCACTTTTCTGCTAGGGCTCTTAACGCATGCCCTCAGGCAGATGTGTTACAGCACTCTGCAGGTTTTGTTTCTGTTTCTCTTTTAAACACAAATTCCATGTTTGCAGGTTCCTTCACACATGAATTAGCACTATCTGAAATGGGAAGCTCTGTGAAATTTAAATTATTCTATCACTCATAAGGAACTATGTAGTTAGTATTACTGTTCTCCATTTCATTTAAAAAGTGAGGAAAACACAATTCAAATATCTGCAGACTCAGCCTAATAAAAATGATAGATTAGATGTCAAACTGCTCCACTCCCACCCAGCCCCTCCTTTCTCCAGTCTACCCTTCTGTTGTTCAAAAAGGAGTCATGCAATAGCTTCCTTGCTGCTGTTGGCTTTTGGAAATGGCCAGCTGATTCTGGTAGCTCAGGGATTAGTCTATTTTGCTTGCACTGAGTGAGCAATGCTGTGTAAAAACTTGCCCTGCCTTAATAATTTAGCTCTTAGTGCTTCATTGGGTTTTACCCGCCTACCTTGGCTGAGGATCAGATTTGAGATTAACCTCTGTGTTCTACCACCATCTGAACAGCACAGTGGTTCACAAACCTCACAGGATGTTTCTGTAATTATGTGAAGGTGGTTTTGCAGAATGAGCTGATGAAAAGAAACTAAAATGGAGAACTTGCAGTCTGGTATATTGCACTGGTAATCAGATTACGTTCAAGATGTACACTGCTGGTATTTCACATGCACCCTCAGAATATAGCAATAATTGCAAATATTGTAAAAAGAAATTATCTGAACCCTTGAAAGAAATATCAATGGAGTTAATGTTTCTAACTGTATTGCATTAAAATTAATAGGTCCACTGTCTGCCTCAGAGTTACTCCGAGCTAGTGGATGGTGCTGAGGAATGTTTCCAGGTACTGGGACTGCAAATTCTGTGCATTTAAAGGTTCACAAGGGGTCCTGGTATGGTTTGGGCTGGTGCCAGGTGGCACCCTGCACATAGTGTACAATTCCTGGGAGCAGTGTAAGAGCTTGCACAAGCCTTTCCCAAGAAACAATTTGGATATGACCATCCTATTTAAGAGAGTAAAAAAACTTAAGTAATATAGATGCAGGCTGTTCCCTGCCAGCTGGCTGCAGCACCAGAGAATGGCACTGGGCACATTTAATTTATTAATATTGACATAGCCAAAAAGGCCCAGAGGAATTTTGCCGTGAGTTTGAAATTGGCCAGAGTTGTGCAAGCATCACTTCCAATGTGTAGCTCTTTAAGCACTTTACTGATGGGACTAAGAGCTAGTCTCAGTTTACACAGGGGGAGTCAGATTTGGAGAGGCTAAATGGCTTGAATAGATCACAGATTTCGTCTATGGCAAAGGGAGAGAATCCTGTATCAGCAAAACTTCAGGTCTTATTATCAAACTCATTCTAAGCTGTCACCTTGATGTGAAACCTTCAGTCTCATGGCTGAACTTCAGTATGTCCCCAGCAATCAGGCTGTTCTTCCTCTCTTTTATGCCTACAACCCAGCCTATTTACTGTCTCGCCACTGTAAGCTTAAAATCTTTCTGAATTTAAATGTGGGAGAACTCCCTTTTCCTGTCTATTGGCCAGATTGTTACTTACCATGTTACTTACCATCTGTTTGTATTTTCTTTGTGTGTGAACCTGCTGTAAAAATTATCTTAGTGAAATTTGGAAGAATCCACTGTTGCTGTTATTTAGTGAGCCAAAGAAACAAGAGACAGATCATCAAAACTGAAGTTGTCATCCCCAGTGTTTTTGTCACACTGACGGCCTTGGGTTTTTTAAAATTTTATTTTTATTCTGTGCTAAATTTTTTACTTTATTTTAAATGTAAAATAATAATCAGCAGCCCAGCGTTTTTGATTTACAGCTACTTTAGCCAAAAGGCATCTTTGCCTCACTACAGATCTTTCCTCTTGAGACACTTGTGATTCAACTGCCATGATGGTTTGAAAATGCTGAGTCAGTATCCTTGTGCTTTTTATCTGTCACTGTCATAAAGTAGCTTCTCTTCTTACATTTGGGTGGAGACCTAACAAAACCTCCCAGACTTCTCTCTGAGAAAAAAGGGGAAATATAAGGAAAGCAAAACATATAAAACCAGTGACATCTCAGGGGGCCATGACTGACAGAAAGAGAAGAGGTGCAAGGGATTTTCCATAATAAATAGACCCATCAAGCAATGTAGTACCCACTGCTGATGCTCTGCCTGGAGGGAGGGTGGGACGGGAGAGCTAATGCCCAAAGCTTCCATAACCTCTTCTTCCTCAGTAAGTTTGGGAAAAATGTGTGTCTGTGGTCATTGTTTCATTCTCCTTGTAAAAAAAACCCCAACAAACAGTTCCCCGCCCCCTGCAACAAACCAACAAACCAAACACACAAAAAACCCCCACAAAGCTCCCCCCCCCAAGAAAAAAAAAAGGGTGTAATATTTTAACACCAGTAGGCACTCAGCACCACGTGGTCACTTTTTCACTCCTCCTCCCAGCAGGATGAGGGAAGGAGTCAGAAGGGTAAATAGGTAAGGCAAAAGCCACTTGCACAAATTTACTATTTCCCATTGGCAGGCAGCTTACTTCCCTGACTTTTTATTTCTAAGCAGGATGTCTTATGATTTGGGGTATCCCCTTGGGTCAGTTGAAGTCAGCTGTTCCAACTGTGTCCCCTCCCAACTCATCGTGCATCCCCAGCCTCCTTGCTGGTGGGATGAGGCGAGAAGCAAAAATGGCATTGATGCTTTGTAAGCACGGAGGGACAAAAACTAAAATATCTCTGTGTTTGCAATACTGCTTAATACTGTTTCCAGTACAAATCCACTCTATCCCAGCCAAAACTAGTACAAGGAGAGTAGTGACAAAGTTAGAGAATGAAAATTAGAAATGAAAGGAAGAGAACACAGGGACAGGTAAGTTTATGGGACAGTAAGATGTACAACAAAATGGCCAACTGTATCAAATTCAATGGCCAGCCGAGTCAAATTCACTTTAAGGTTAAGATCTGTATTAATGCTTCCGTGTATCAGTCTCTATGCTCATTTGGTATCTTAGTGGCTTATTGTGGCCAGTGAGGGCAGTGTGTCTTGGGCTGAGCTGGCAAAATGTCAGCTGTCCAATACAGATTCAGCTTTCCTCCTTCTAGCCGAGAAAAAAGCAGAAGGGAAAGAAACCTTCAAACTAGGTTTATGCTGAAACTAACTATATATATTTATACAGAAAAGAGAAAATTAAGACAAAACTACAATATAACACACGCACACTCCACACAAGTTAGATATAACAATAATTTTCTACCTCCCACCAAAAAACAGATTCCATCACTCTATATCTATAGATACCCCAAAAGACACCCAACAAGAAACAGAAAGTATAACAACCAAATGTTTCTACTTCCTTGAACTCAAACAAAATGCAAGCAGCAGTGGCAACAGCAAGGCCCACTTCAGCAGGACAACTTCTGCGTGTCCTGCCTGTACTTCAGCCATGATGGAACTGGACTGAACACCTCCCACTCTCGCACTCATATCTCAGGTTTGCATCATCTGGTATGAAATATCTCTCTGGTTACTTAGTCAGGCAATTCCTGTCTCTCTCAATCTACGCAGACTCCCTGAGCCTGCTAATTCGAGGCCTAGTTAAAAATAAAGTCCAAACTATCACACAGTAGTAAGTAGAGTGACCCAGCTGAGCAGTCTGTGGTGGCTTTCCTCAGGTACCCAAAGAGTAATTTTGAGAGGTTTCAGAGAATCCAATGTGTACGGGAGGAGATGATAGATATGGTACAGAGCCTACAGGAGATCTGCATGGGATTTATGTCCTTATGGAGTGACAACTAAAGGAACAACTTGTTAACTTAAGACATGCGATGTGCTGCTGAACAGCTATTGATTGTGATTTTAATTAGGTAAAAAATGTTTAACAGTTTTTATGCAGCAGGTACTCAACTGACAGTCACTGTCAACAGTCTGAAAAACAGGATTTTAATTAAAAATAATATTGGTAAATTTGAAATGTACTCAAATTTCACCAGAGGATGTTTAGATTAGATAGTAGGAAAAATTTCTTCAATGAATGGGTGGTCAGAGATTGGAACAGCGAGCCCAGGGAAGTGAAGGAATCATCATACCTGGCAGGATGTGTATTGCATGTGGATGTGGCACTTGGGGACATACTTCAGTGGCAAACAAAGCGGTGTTTGGTTAACAGCTGGACTAAGTGTTCCTAGAAGTATTTTCTAACCTTAATGATCCCATGATTCTATGAAATAAGTGGAAGAAAAGAGGATAACACCGCACCCCCAGCATGCTGTTTAACAGGAACACATGAGCTTAGTTCAGAATAGTGTGTTGTGTAGATATCAAATAGGACGTGTTTGCCTAAATAGGACCTTTGCAGTAAAATAGATTGGCAGGGTGGAGGGCAGCTCTGGTTCTCAAGCTGCACATAAGTTAATGTGATGCTGTTGTGAGATCAGCATGCTGGGAAGTGTGGACTAAAGGCTACAGTGGAGATTAAGTAGTCCATCACCCTGCCAAAACCCTGGCAGGAACCCTATATACAGTTCAAGAGGGTATGGGCTAGTAAAAAAAGGTGAAAAAAAAAAAGAAGCAAAAATCCTTCACAATCTAGAAACATAGTTTATCAGGAAAGGGTGTATCATCTACAGTTGTTAAAACAGAGAAGAGATAACCAAGGGGACATTAATTATTTATAAGACTGACACAAGGAAGAGTGGGACGTTTTGATTTTTTGTGCCAATGGTAAACAGGAAAAGAATGGGGCTATATTATGGAAAAATTGGTCTTGTATTTTGTTTGGGTTTTTTTTCCTGATATGCAAAGTACAATGAAAAACTGGGGAAAAAAAAGAAGGATCACCAACAAGGTTGTGAGGATCTCTCTTATTGGAAATAGAAGAGAAATTGCCAGAAATGTTAAAAACAAAGGTCTAAAGGGCAGACAAATGACCTAGATGAATGAAGGATTGCTTTGACCACTGTCATACTACCAACCACAGATATTTCTTAATAACCCAGATTCTCAGATGGCAAAATTAATACAGCCCATGGAATGAGTCGTGTCAGGGGTTTTCAGTGATGTGGTCTACAGCCCAGTCTTGTCTGTGTATCATTAGCAGAAAATGTAAGATCAAGATTAGCAATTCGTAGCAATGAGATCTTACATTCTAGACAAGATTTTGATCTCTAACAAGGGTGTTGATTACGCTGAGGACAATACATGAAAGATTTTCCTAACAGTAATGCTGATAACGATGCATTACAGACAAGAGGTATCAGACAGAAAGACATTTGCTCTCTAAAATCTGTCTTTGTTAGAACATTGACACATTCAATTTTCCCTCCAAGGCTGACTTTAACTCTACTGAACCTTTCTATTCACCAAAGCTTTTCTCCCTCAGTATGATCAGATATTAACACAAGTTGTTCTTCCCACATCCTTCTCTATCACCCTTGAACACCACAAAAGGCATGTGGGTGCAGACAAATCAAAGAAGTGGAATATTGCTGGTAGGTTTTGTTCTTCAACTGTTGAAGCAATAGAATAATCCTCATTTTACAGACCTCTTGCCCTCTTAAATCCCATTTTACAGATGGGTGCATATGCATGAAGTGCACGTATTCTAATCTAATGGGGAATTTATTCTGAAAAAAACCCTGAGCTTTAATGGCATAAGTGTTTTGCCTGCTTAACCTAGTAAGTAAAATAAGTAAATAAGTTAATGACTAAGACCATTGGACTCAGACTCAGGAGGACTCTTTTCTACTCCTGTCTTGGTCATCAGTCAAAAAACTTTGAAAAAATTATTTTTCTCATGATGCCTCCGTTTCCTTATCTAGAAGAAGCAGGGGTCTCTGAGCACTATTGATGATAAGTGTACTTAAGAATGTGGTATTAGTAGTGTTCTTGATTCTCTCCAGCAGTGGTTAGTTTGAAATACTCTGTGGACAAAAATTCCAGCAGTGTCATCATCACTGTTTTCAGCAGTCTCTGGAAATATCAATGATTCCCTTGTCCAGTTCTAAATTTCCTTTTATATATGTTAGTGGTTCAGCTGTGCATAGTCTGTGAACATGTGTAAAGGCATTTAGGCTTCTCATAGAAAATCTGCATTAATATTTAACTCAAACTGCAGCTGCTTTTTTTTTTTTTTTACTTTTTCTAACAGTATTTCTGTAATAGAACTGTGATGTAAAAGTGCTGGAAGAAGATACACTTTCTAAGCATCACACCTCAGGTTCTTTTCACAGTTTAGGTGAGATAAAGAAGCTGTCAGTGGGATTTCTGAAATTTTTCTGGCAGTAATGATGGAGATTGAATTTTACGAAAAACCCTAGAGGGAGAGTTTCTTGGTGGAAGCACAAGATATATTCCCAGGGCATATTGCATTTTTAGTACCTTGAAACAAGAAGTGAGGCAGAAAGCCCAAGTTCTTGCAGTCAGAACAGAAATCAGTAATTCTGTCTCTGAGTGAGGTTGCAATACCTGAACTGGGAACCAAACCATCTCTCAGGCAGATTGTAAATATGCAGGATGTTTCAAAGCTTTTTGATCCACCCTGGCACATGTTGGTGAGGGGAACTGAACCTTTCAGAACTGCAGCCCTACATAGGGCTTGAAATAAAAAATTCATGACCCACTTTATTTAAAATTGACTTGAGAGATTTGATTTTTGAGAACAGTTTTCTGTATTTCAAACTGTCCAACAGTGAGTGGCAGGCTGTTTGAGGGAAACAACAACAACAACAAAAAAACCCACCAAACCCCCAGCAAATACAGAGTATAAGCACAGAATCATCAAGGTTGGAAAATACCTCTAAGATAATTGAAATCAATCATTAATCCAGCATTGACACTTCAAATATCAACCACAGGGATACAGAAATGGGATGTATGAAGCAATTTTTCTTTTTTTCTCAGAATCTGTTGAGTTTCCATTGAAGTACTGTAGCTAGTTTGGGCCATTTTTAAGAACAATGAGGGGCTCTTAGAGAGAGGCCTGAGGGTAGTAGTAGGGTAAGCAGAGGTTTGGAAGCACATATGACTGAAAACCTGTGTTTGTCATAACATGGAGAAGAGATGCCTCAGAGGACACATGAAATGAGGTTACAGAACTTTATAAAATTACTACAAGAATAACAGAATAAACTTTTCCCCCATGTAATCAAGGATAGCATAAGGAATAATGAGCTTAAATTAAAGCTAGTAAGTTTTAATGTAAAGGTGTTACCTACAAAGAGATTAAGCCCTGGCTTCCTGAACAGTTGAAGAACAATTAAAATGCAACTGTTTATAATGACAGAGGTTGAACTTTGTCAGCACTGGACAGAGTGGAGGACTAAAGCATCTCTAGATGTTTCTTCCAGAGGGATTTGCTGTGATTCATATACATATACATACTTGATTCATATTCAAGCACTTTTTTTTCTCCTCAGAGGGAGGTCTCTGCTGTCTCTAAATATTTCTGCTTTAGCGCAAATACTGTGTAATGAATCCTGATGAACATCAGATTTGTTTTTGTTTTAATTTTGACTGTTTCTCCAGCTTTACTTTCCATTTGATTGCTGCACTTGTACTGCTTGCTGATGTGATATCACCACTTAATGCATTTGGTTTTCTCCCTTCCCCTCCTGTGTCCAGCAGCCTGAGCTTCCCTAATCCCCACAGCTATTACTTAACCCTCAACTCTGAATAGTTACTCTCAGAGTAGAAATGTAAGATACTTTCCATGTCCATCAGTTTGTTGACCTTGGAACTTCTGAACTGTGGAAACTGAGTTTGCCACACAGATCTGGCTTTAAAGCACCTGACAAAATCAAGTGCAGAGCTACTGGAGGAAGAGGCCTCTTCTTCCCCTGTAATTTACCAAAGTCACTGCTGTCAAAAATGAAGAAGATGGATTCTGCTCTCTGGCCAAAAATGCTGCTCAGTCGCTTAGCCTTTTGGGAAGCCAAGATCCACAGCATTTTCAGGCTTCCAGATTACTGGTCAAGGTGGCCCGTAGTAAGTGTTCAGTGCTAAACAGACTAAATGATGACTTCCTTTACCAGTATAGAGCCTCTGCTCTGGAGAACTTGCAAATTTGTCATAATGTAAACATTCTTCCATCATAATAGAAACAGATGTCAATCTCTTAGTTATGTTGTTAGGTCTGCAGGTGCCAAAAGCATCACACATACTATTTGTATTTGCCTGAAATAGCAACAGGCAAACTTTAGACAGTTTGGTGAAAATTCTGTTATGGCTGGATGGGAGCTGAACTTCTGTGACCTCAGTGAATTGTGAGAAAGGAGATGTAGAAATCGATATATTCTTTTTAATTTCAAATTGTCAAAATCTATAGAAATCAAGTACAAAATTACTTGTCCACTTTCAGTTACTTATCATCTCCAGGCTGTAAGAAACCAGCTCACTAGAAGTAAATTTTGAACAAATTACTGATCCTGCTCTTATAAGAGTGGTTCCACACATCCAATTCTAGGAATCAAGAAATAAAGTTTCTTTGAGAAATGACATTTCTTGCATGGACTGGGACATAAATCATCTTTCTATTTAGGGAATTCTGAATATAACAAGTAGGGAAATACTTATATATACTATAGTTCTGCCTTATATCATAAGGCAATGAGGAAAATTAAATAGAGGGTATTTCAAAAAAATGTTGTTAAGCTTCCTGACAAAGTCTGGGGATGGACCCAAGAGATGTTCAAAGTGGCAAAGGACCATAGTGAAAAACTCTGGTCTCCTGAATATGTTTGCAGATGGTGTATTCATTTATGAGACACAAATGCTACCCCTATATAAAAGCTGACTCCCACATAGATCCTGAAGAGATCTAGATTCAAAGGTCCACCTCTCAGTTTGCATGTATTTTTGAAAAATGAAAATCCCAGTTTTATTAAAAAACTTGAGCAGCTAGTAATTTATATTCCTATACTGAATTTTCTAATAGTATCTTTTTTGTTGGTCATATATTGTAGTGGTGTTTTAGAAATACAGCTTTATGCACCTCTAAGGCTTTTGCGAATTATTTGTCTCTTGCTACTGCTGATTCTGCTATTCTGAGCTGAAGGCAGACATTAGACAAACCTAAAATGAATGTGTACCTGAAATGAATACACCCTACCTCGTAACAGCTTGCCAAAAGACAGTTGCAAAGTAATTAATTTTGTTATTGGTTATTCTGACATTATTTGTGTGACTTTCACTCATGTGAGATGGCGTCTGAAGAGCTAGGGATTATTATGAGACAAAGCCAAATGTTGTGAGTTAATTAGTACCAAAATGTGAATGAAAGACAGCCCACTCAACCACTGGTTAAGTTTGGTGAATGAAGGAAAGATATTTATCATTTTGAAAGTTGCTAATTGTGCCTGTTTCTCTGTTTGGAGAAGGGAGTCTGTGGGTCTGGGCCAGTTGCCCTTGGGGACCTATCTGTTAACTCACTGTCACCTTCTCTTGAGATATCGTCATCTTGTAATGCTGAGCAATAAAATTTGTAATTGTAGGTCTTTTGAAGCCCATAGCTAGAGGACACTAACACAGTTTGTTTACACTGAAGGAGTTCACAAGAAAAACTTAAGTAATTAGATGAGCATAATGGGTAGGTACAAAGAATGAGCCATGCCAAATATACACTTGTGTTGCAACCAGACCTCTATTTAGCTTTGTTTTACAGTAGAAAAAATGCAGAATGAAAATAACTCCAAAAAAATTAAAAAAAAAAAATTAGGGAACTATTTACCCCAAAAGCATCAACTCATCACAGAATTACTTATGATTTTAACTGCAGCTATATTAATTTATGAGTTGAGTTCCATTTCCATAATCTGTTTACTCTTTGCCCATCTAGCAATACAAAATACACAGAGTTGATCATTTATGGAATTGATCCCCATCTGGCTAAAGGTAGAGTCTATTTTAGCTAAGTTTCTGTTTTGTTCATAATTTGTTTCTCAAATATTCATATGGGCTCTGAATAGAGAAAGTTACTTTACTTGAGGTCTAAATTTGCATGTGACTTGCAATGGGTCAGATCACATGCAGGATGCCTGTAGTGCACTTTGTTAGTTTTCTGAACTGATGTCACAATGGACTTAGCTGCATCAGTTAATATGTGAAGGAAAAGTAGTCTTGAAGGGTTAAAGTGTTTTCATTCTGTTTATTGAGGTTTAATACATGGACTGAATCACCACTCTGCTTCTTTGACCTGCTTTGGATCTGATTGGATCAAATCTCTGTAGTGCACTACCTTGCATCCCTGGTTCCAGATTTAACCATGTCAGGTCCATCACTAGCTATTCTACCCTATTTAGAACAGGAAAATTGGTGCAATGCCATGAGATGGTTTTTTGGCACAAAGATTAATAATGCCAAGCCAGAACAGCAATGCTTGCTGGCAGTGGGTCAACTCTTACACTGGTCCAAGTAGTCTACAGCCATAGAAGGCATGGTCCATTGGCTACATCTGCACCAGTAAGCAGTGCTGGGGCCTATTACATGGCTCTGAGGTTAAGTGATTCAGTTTGGCCCCATTCATGCATTCAATTTCCCCGTTGAGAATGGTCTCTGTACTGTGCTAAATATTCAGTGATGCCTTGGAATTGTTTGCCTGGACCCTTTAAGCAAAGTAATGATACAGACACCAAGTTCCAGTGCCTGGGATAACTGTCATGTATTGTTGTGGGTATGATTATCTTTTTACCAGTGACAGGAGCTCCAGAGGAAGCAGAGCACCTAATACTGAGAAGCTGCAGAGGTGACAGTGATTATGCCACTAGCCTCCCTTGCCTCTTGTGTTCTTCAGCTCTGAGAGCTGAAATGTGGATGCCTAAATGTGTGTTTCAAAAGATGCATAGGACCAGAAATCCACCAAATAGGGGCTGGATTAATTCCAGGCTTATGCAAGAGCCCTAGAGACTGATGTAGGACTAAGCCCAGTAAAGCTGCTGTATCACCTAGTCTCCTGTAGAAGGTTGCTAGGATAGCCATTCAATTGCATTCATCAGTGGGTACGGGGTTTTGTTCTGTGGGACATTTTCAAAAGAAATGGTTCTATGTTTCTTTTAGCCTATAGAAAACTATGATAACATCATCTATAAATATCTATAATTTAACCCTCTGACATTAACATTATTTTGAGTGGTTTAAGATGAAACTGGGCTAATAAGTCACTCACTGTTTGTATTCTTTATATTACCATTTTAACCTCTGAGACAAAGATGCTTCCTTCAAGAATTTGCCCTTGCCCCACTGAGAAGGTCTTTGCTTCCAAACAGTGCTATTGGTGAAATGATTTCTGACATCTAATGGCTTTTCTGATACAGAAAAAACACCTTTGAAATACTGAGTTTAATGGCAGATGACTGCATAGTCTGACAGCCATATTTATGGGCAGTACTAGATGAAAGTTAAACTGCCATTTTTATGCCCATTCCCTTGGCCAGATGCTTGGCAAGACCAGATGTTGCTCTTGTTTTCTTCCAGCATCACCTACAACAGAATGAAATACAAAACATATCCACTGAAGCCACTGGAAATTGCTGCCTTTGCCTCCTGAAGGCCTGGGGTTTGTTCACAATTACTGATCAACCAAATCCTACTCTGCTGATTAGTGTGTGGCTTGGGAAGATATTGCTTACCTTCAAGAACCTGTGGGAATATGCCCTGATAATGGAGCATCCACAGGAACCCCCAAAGAGATTTTCTGTAAGCTGACACATATCATACATAGAGGAACAAACATAATTTTTCAAAATCAGGCACTTGAAACTGCTTAGAGGACAAGTATGTGTGACCACTCCTGAAAGTAAAAGGTTCTTAAAATAAGTGTAAAACAATTTCGTGTTTCTGTTTTAGTTTAACATATTTGATGTTCCTATTAGTTCCACTTGGAAAGAGGAAAAGGCTTTCATTCTGCATTAGCTGATTGTTTCCATCAGTCTCTTTTCCCCCTCCCCACCATTTTTCACACCTCCTACTGTGTATGAGTGCCTGCTGCACCATTTATTTTTGCAATGTGTAAACTGTTACTTCCTCCAACAAATCAGATCTGCTTAGGGTGAAATTAAAAAACTGAGGAGGTGACCATCTTGCTGGTTTGACATTTTAGGATTTTCATGCTATTCAAGAAGAAGATGTCGTGTTCTGCCTATAGATATTTATAAATTCTGCAAAAGAATTATGGAATCAGAAATGAATTATTTTGGCATAAAAAGAAAATGAGAGTAATCTATTTAAGGAAACATAAGCTGCAGTTCTTGCAGTGACATGAAATCTGGCAAGTAACAGGAATAGAAATAATTGGCCTCTCTTCGCTGCCTCCAAGCAGTGGGTACGAGTGTCTGGAACTCATATTTTAGTGTCAAGGTTCAAGGTCATGATATGAACCATTTTAAAATGGGCAGAACTGTGTGGCTAAGATAGAAAGCAGTGTAGTCTCCTTGTACAGATCCCCTATTCATGTGACTTCTCCACGTATCTCAACTCCCTTCGTCACAATGGATCTGTATTATGGAGCCTGTACATTGTGTACTCCTATTTAAAATCAAAGACATAAAGCTACACTAGTCTGGTATCTCAGCAATGGTTGTTGTAACTTCTGGTACAGGAGCTGACATAAATAGGGGGTGATACAACCTCTCTGACATGTCCCAGTACAAGGACAAGCCATGCCACTGGCTGTAAAGCAAATTGATGTTTCCAGGTAGGAGGACATCCTGTGTTTTTGGTGGCTGATGATGAGTGAGAAGCTCTTGGCTCACAGTGAAATACGGGCTCTCTGCACAGGAATAACTGTCAAAGCAGGCTTGTGGCTTTGCATATCAAAACTGCTCTTTTTTCCCTCTACAGACATGTTTATATTGCTAGGGCTAAGGCCATTAAAGGAAAGGAATTGTCCCCTTGGCCAATAGATTTTGGATTCAACGTGCACTATAATCCCTGAAAGGTTGTCCTCATCCTCCTTCCCACTCCATCAGCATGTCATGGATGGTTCCAGCTGCATTTCTTTTCCCATTTTGCAGTCCACAGAGGGATTAAATCTAGGAAAGCAACCTGACCTCTGCTTCTGGGGGGAGACAATGCCATGAGAATAAATAGACAACCTCAGTTCAAATTCTGAGTCCCATTCACTTTTAGCATCTCACACCAACGCTCTAGCTGCACAAAGACCATTCCTACCTTTTATCTCCTATTTGCTCTTCTTTTTTTTCACTGCTATATATAAATCTGAGGGCTGGATCACTTTATCTCTGGTATGCAAGGACCAGGAGAAAAGGCTTGGTTACACCTGAAGCAGCAACCTACGCTACTCTGGGACCATCTTTGAGATCTGCACATCTCTGTGCTAGCAAACCTCCTTATCCTTCAAAACAGGGTGACCTCATACAAACTGCCTGCTGAGGTAGGTCCCAGCCTGATTTAATGTGTGACCTGTGACAAGGGAGGGTTTCTGTTTAATTTACAAGACTGAAGCAAATCCTAGAGCAACATGGTGTAGCAAAGGGAAAGTTCTCTAAATTCCCTTGGTTTTTCTCTTCATTTGACAGTGTCATCTCTGTATCTTTATATGCAGACTGTGAGGTTATTCAGCTCATTTTAGCGGTGCTAGAATAAAGGCCTTAAATCATTACCAGTTTTCTTAAACTGCTTAAGGATTATTGAGGAAATAGCAAAGGAGAGGCAAAGCACTGTACTGAAGTCTGCTGGAAGGAGAGAAGCCTTCCTATACAACTTGGAGCTGAATTTACACTTCTTCCTCAGGGGTGCTCGAAGGTGAGCACATGCTTTCAAGCAGCTGCTGCTTTGGAAGCCAGTTTGTTCTGTTTAGGACATAGATAAAAGTGGTTTCCTGCAAAGAGAATAATTACAGGCTCCCAAACATGCAGAAGCATCAGAATTCACAGCATGCTCTTTACAAGGGTAATAAAGTTTTATATGCATACACAGAATAAACGGTTTGCAGCAAAATACCTAATGCACCCAATTATCCCCCAAAATAAATAGATTAGAAAGAAACTGGCAAGATTTGGCTCACGCTTAATTATTTAACACTTGAACCTTTCTGTTCTTAGCAATAAATTCCCATATCTGCCACCCATTTCTTGGTACTTTACTTGGTCTGGACTCTTGTAACTGCACTTCAAGCATTTAGGAGACTGCCCAATGTCAGCATGAAGACTAAGGGAAAGGCTTGACATCAATTACAACATTACACACAACATAAAATTTAATGGCTTGAATCAGCCTTTCATTGCTATTTAAAGCAACTGTGTATGGTTTTGCTAAGATCCTAAAAATTAACCAGCTTCTAAAGGTCTAAATTATTCAACAACATGGGATCTTACACTGAGGTTTTAAAAAATGTTATTTCAATTCTGTGGCATAACTAGAGGGAAAATTTGACAGGTAAGTAGATTTTTTAAAGTAGAAAAGAAATGAATCTCCTGGGCAAAGGAGAACTCCATGGGGTAAATTAAAAGAAATAAAGTCCATCAGATTCTTCATTGGCTCACACTCTTTGCAACTCCTTGGAGAGGAGACAAGCTGAGGCAGTGAGCCTGCTGGGTTCAGACCTGGGGAAGAATTTGGCCTGTAGATTTTTATGCTTGTTCTTAAGTAACTGGGAATCACACTGAGGACTTGGGTGGCTTGGTGATAAAGTGCTGGTTTTCTGCCTTTGTGGCCAGAGTCGGGTTTTACGTGGTGGCCTCAGCTTTGTCTCTCATTGCTTGTGCAACCATCTCATAAAACACTGGTTTCTGCCCAGTGAAGAGGCCAGGGGAGCAGGAGTGGGACCTGGCTCACCGTTCGCCTCTGGTAAGGGCAGTCCATGCAGGTCAGAGCTGAGGTCACCCCCAGGGCGACACAGGGAAGCTTGCTTGTCCTGCAGCTGCAAATTCTGGATGGTGGATAAATAAAAGGCTCAGTTTCTAATTTTTTAACTAAATAATCAGATAAAACTTGGAAAAAAAATCCTGAAACTGTTCCTAAGGAAAATAAATGTCCTCAGGAGATCTGAAAATATGTTTTTACTCAGTGGTCTGGACTATAATTAAAAAGTCACTTTGATGAGGAGTGAGATGGTTGCATGCAGACCTTGACTATCCCACCTTTAATAAGGGGCTAGTGGGAAGAAATATATAACCTTTACATTAGAAATGTTTCATTGATTTTATTTATAGTTCATAAAATTTTATTTCTCTGACCTGCTGCTGTCGGCCAGGAGCAGCTTTAGTTTGGACTGGATGGGCAAGGATGTTTAGTGAGTTTTATTTCACACTGTATGAACACCAGTGTTGTTTTTTGGAAATATTTTTTCCCAGTTGAAGTATAACTGTAACCACGACCTAGGTCACAAACATTTCCTGAAGCGGTTGTGAATTTTTCCACAGATTCCAATGTTTTCATTGTTGATATTTCCATCATTTAAAAAGTATCTGGTTTTAAATATAGTGTTTTGTCTTATCAACACTGGGAGTCATAGGTAACTTTTATGGACTATATAGAAAGAAATAGCCATAGGCTTTAGCTTACAAGTCTCTGAATGTCTCAGAAAATCTTGGAAAGATCATGCAAAGGCCAGTCATAACTACAGACACTTGACATGAAGGTTTTCCCCAGCAAAACACTGGGCACATTCTCTCCTTCCACCCCAGTCCAGAGAGAGAAGCCAATCCCCCAGTAAAGGAGATGAGGAGGACTGAGATTCCCCAAAACAGTCAGCAAGGACTTTTGTTGCACCCTGGGACATTGGTGAGGGATAATTGAAACTTCATTAGATCTCAGGCCAATACACACATAGATATATATTTTCTGCAAAGCATTTGAAATACAGCCTAATTCCTCAACCAAACACTGCACTCCATCAAAAGGAAGACTGGAGTTACCTTTAATGTACATGTTGTGATTTGATGAGCACTATGAATGAAATCCTCCCACAAAAAACAAACACCTGAAAAGAGAAACTGATCCTGAACCTTGAGGAAGGAAAACAACCCAGATTAAGAATCAAACATTGGCCATAATGTTGTCTGGAGGTTGCACCAGCTGTTTTTTACCTGCTACATATTTGGAACATAATGTGAACGAATGTGAAATGAACCATTTTTACGTTGTAAGTTATCTAACAATTAATTCTCATAAATCAAAATCTATCTCATTACTTCAGTGGCTTAAAGGTCCCCAAATCTCTCATTTAATGGACAAAAAAAAGATATTAAGAAAAGCATATCTGCTGTTGCACCTCAAAGCTTTCAAACTGCAGCTGATATACTTGGAGTAGCCACCAACAATTCAGCCACACAAGACATAAACCCTCCTAATCAATGCTGTTTTTACGTAAAAAGCAAAAGACTGTGGTTCCCATCATAAAAGGTTATGGTGTTTACACAAAAGCTGCAACTAACCTCATAAAATTCTATTGTTTTCCCAGTGGGGTCCTCAGAGGACACTTGGCTGTGTTAAATGACACACTGACTTGCAGCACCAAAATAACCCTGTTTTCCTTTCAGGACTAGATGCAAAATGCTGTTCTTATCAAGTGGGCCTTATGATGAGCTCATGTGGAATTATTTACTGGGAAATCTGCCTCTCAAGAACTCCACCTCCAGCGGTCCTTTTATGAAAACAGACAAAATCACTGGAATTTGTGTTATTTTGCTCTGGGTTGTCGTTGGTTGTAGAGTTTTTCTGTCCTTTTAAAAAAGTGCCTCTCCTGGAACATTATTCAATAGCTACAATAAATAGTCCAGTTCTTTGAACAGCTAAAGATCAGTGGAAAAATGGGAGGGTTTGGGAAGGTTTGGGAAGGGAAGGGTTGGGAAGGTTTGGGAAGGGAAGCTTTGGGAAGGTTAGAGAAGGGAAGGTTAGGGAAGGGAAGGGAAGGTTAGGGAAGGGAAGGTTAGGGAAGGTTAGGGAAGGGAAGGGAAGGGAAGGGAAGGGAAGGGAAGGGAAGGGAAGGGAAGGGAAGGGAAGGGAAGGGAAGGGAAGGGAAGGGAAGGGAAGGGAAGGGAAGGGAAGGGAAGGGAAGGGAAGGGAAGGGAAGGGAAGGGAAGGGAAGGGAAGGGAAGGGAAGGGAGGGGAAGGGAAGGGAGGGGAGGGGAAGGGAGGGGAGGGGAAGGGAAAGGAAAAGAAAAGAAAAGAAAAGAAAAGAAAAGAAAAGAAAAGAAAAGAAAAGAAAAGAAAAGAAAAGAAAAGAAAAGAAAAAAGAAAAGAAAGATAAAAGAAAAGAAAAAAAAGAGAAAAAAAGAGAAAAGAAAACCACATCTTCAGAAGTAAATAGACTAGAAAACTATATTAACAGAAGATCTCTCCTGCTGACTTGAACTAATTTTAAATAAAGGAAATATTGAGAATTTCTATTTGTAAAATCTTTTTACATCAGAGAATTAAGAAGAATTTTCTCCAAAAACAACAGACTTGCCATATTTTCAGATGCATGTCAAAGGATTGTTATACAATAGTAAACATCAAATGTTTGATTTTTTTCCATAGGGTGAATAAAGCAGAACAATGTGAAAAAAATGCCCCTTTCCCTTACCCCCCCCTCCCCCCGTCTTATGAAGTTAAACAAACTGAACAATTAAACCCTTCTAGACAGTTACACCAACACTAATCAGATTTTGTTGCAGGAGAACTTACTCCCCACACCTCTATCATTACTTAAAAGCAGTTAGTATTATTGTCTAAGTTATAACAAGAAAAATCCCTCTGTTTCCAGCTAACAGGAGCTGGGGAGTGCTTTCTAGGGAATAGGATCTAGTCCTGCAAGATCAGAGATTGCAAGATCAAACGAATGGGGAATAAAGATGAATTATGTCACATCACAGGTCTTAAAATTAAGACAACACATTGCAAAGAGACCAGAGCAGCTAGTTTTAAATTACAGAGAAATTTTGTAATGAAAAATGGAAAGATAAAATACGTTTGTTGGGAAACCTTCATCTTTAACCATTAAAGGCTTTTAATATGTGCTTTTCTTTCCCCTCTCGCTCAATTAAAAATATGTTAATACAATGTTAAGTTCAAGTTTTAAACCCACAAGAGTCAGGAAATTCAAAATTAAGACTCCTTTGGTAACCTTAATTCTGTTCCCATTGTGCATATTATATTTTATGATTGGATCTTTCATTATGTGATCACATAACACTGGGGCAGTATGACATGCAAAGAGTGCTATTGAATAAGTGTGGTTTGTTATGGAGGTTAAAGAAATGTCAATGTCACTAAGTAGTCTTGCAAAAATGTAACAACTGCAGTTTTTATAAAATTATTGCTTTGTGATTAGAAAAAAAACCCACTTTGAGCGTACAGTTGTATGCAGACACCTTCTTTTTAATAATGGTATGTGCAAATGCAAAAAAAAAATTGAGTTTTTTTCTTTCTTTCTCCACAGACTTTTCTCAAACATTGTTGGAGAGGATCTTCAAGACCTATGTGTTTGTGTGTTAGGAGCTTCTACTTTCTCTTTTTATCTTTGGAAATGATGGGGGATTGTATCAAGCCTTTGATTGCACTGGGTTACTGTTCTAGAAGATGGACTGTTTTGTTAACCACAGCAATAGGTTTTGGGAACCTTTTCCTATAAAGATGCTTAAATATATTACCCAAAATTATTTGATAGCCAGTAAATAAGGTGTGAATCTTGCCAATTTTTGAGTTTGTTCTATATTTTCATAAGTATTCTTATTTTTGGGAAAAGATTTTGGCATGAAGTTGTATTGGAAGCAAAGAACTGAGACTTTTCTACTCAAGCTCACTTGATTGTATGGGCAGTAACATGCCAGTTTCTGTTCCTAGATGTGCAAGTTCTGTAGGTCTCAGGTATTCCTATCATCTTCAAACATCCAAAAAAGTTAAAGGTGCATCCATAGCTCCAAAGACTCTCTAAGACTTCAAGCAGAAAATATTGGTTTATATCTATATAATAGTTCATATTAATAATAATATTAATAATATTAGTTTATATTTATTATATTTCTCTTACATGTAAAGGCGAACTCTGTGTATTAAGAACATGTCAGCATCCTTTTGTCTTTTGAACAGAACCGCTCCATTGGTGGACAAACTTTGAAAGGTGAACTGGTAGGTCCCTGGGAGAGGTAATAGGAGGAAAGTCCTTCTGCTATAACTGTGTCTTGGCAAGCTCTTATATAATGGTGCACATACTAGGACTAAAAGCACAGGAATAGATTCAGGATGACATGGCTTATGGAAGACAGCTCATGCATCTTGTCCATGTAGGGCATGTGCTACAGCCAATGGCAAAGATGACTGAAGTGTTCCAAACCTAAAATTTATTGAGATCAGCCCTGCAGAGAAGGACTTGGTGGTACTGGTGGATGAAAAACCGAATATGAGCCAACACTTTGCACTTGCAGCCCAGAAAGCCAACTGTATATCAAAAGAACTGTGACCAGTATGTCAAGGGATGTGATTCTGCCCCTTTCCTCTGCTCTTGTGGGAACTTTTTGGGGGTTCTGCATCCATCTTGGAGACCACCAGGATAAGGAAGATATGGAGATGTTTGAATGTGTCCAGCTAACATAAAACATGTTTAAAGCCCCATTGGCTAAAGGTGGACTTAAGCTGAGATAGGAACTTAGGGGATCCATCAAAGTATCACACTTCACTTACATAACCTGCATGTAAGAAAATGAAACTAAGTGAAAGAATCTTTGTCTGCAAATGTGACAAAGTGTAGTTGTTATTACGATTTTCTCTATTTCTGTGGTATTGTTCAGATTTAATTACCTTTCTTCTTCTTCCTGTGTTTCTCACTTAGTAAAGGAACATTTATTGTAGAATAAGACTGCTCAGTTTTCATGAATCATATTTTTAAAGAGCTGATGCTGGGACAGGATGGTGATTGGCTGAAAGAAAGACTGAAGCGTGGCAGAAAAACAATAAAAAGGTGGTGCTGTGTTTACAGCTGCTATAGCCAGGGTTCAAGGTACCAGCCCTCAGTCCCTAAGGAAGTTTGTGACTTTAAGTAAATCAATTAATCTCTGGGTGCTCCAGATGTAATGTAATCTTGTCTCTCCTTCTTTTATGTATTCTTCTATTCCTTTACTTCAGTGAGTTCTTTGTAGCAAGAACTATCTTTTGCTATGTTTAACAGTAATTTTTACTGACTGAATGATGACTTTAAGACACAAAATTAAAGGCTGCAAACTCTGAGAGCAGACATGCTTTATAATATCAAAGGTCTATAAAGGTTTCTCCTTCCTTGCCTCTCTTTTTGGGTGCTAGACATAATTAGTAATATGTTTCCTACTGTTGACATTAAGTACCACCAGACAAGAATCATCAAAATATTTTGTCAGCACAAAGAAGAAAGAGTTAAATTCAAAACAGTGGTCATTCCAGATACCTATCTACACAGTTCCAAAGACATTTATAACCAGCTGTAGTTTTCCTCATGTGACTGCCTTTTCAGTCCAACCAAAGTCTCGGGTCATCATAAAGCCTTGCATTGTTTGACATATACAGTGTAAAATTTTACATTTCCTTCAAGTAGGAAGATCCTTTTCACTCCTGGAATTCCAGAAAAGAAAGGAACAAGAAAAAAACAAATGAAAAGAAATCCCAAGGAAAAATGCTTTCCTAGTTCTCATGCAAAAGATATTGCTTTGTTGCTCTGCCAGGTTTGTTTGCTAACATGCAGTGCTAACATGTAAACTATTTGTTTACACTGTGGACCGTAAGTGCACTTAGTGCAAGCAATCCTTTTTGTCTGTGTTGGGACTCCTCAGTGATCTGATTTTAGACAGGACCTTCTGGCAGCAGGCCAGCTTCAGGATGCTGTGGCTGCACTTCTCTTTTCTGCTTGATGGAGTAAAAACGTACCAGTGGGAAGGTGTGGGAAGGCAGAAGAGTGAGGTCTGTGGGTGGTGAAGCAGCTCTCTGCACAGCCATGTGGCAGGAGGGATACAGGAGGCTGAGTAAAGGCACCTTCCTCCCACCCCAGTGTTTGCATTTCTCCTCTTTTACAGACATTGCTATGAAAATCCCTTAGAGTCAGATCCAGGCCATGTCCCAGTCCTTCTGTCATTTGTGGCTTGCCCATGAGTGGTCTTAATTGGGCAAAGGTGTTGTTCAAAGGGCAGATCTGGGCATCTCTTATCCAAGTTTCTGTGGAACATGGAGCAATGCAGTACAGGGTTCATAATAATCGTTAATATAACCTGAATGGAAATGCTGCTTGTTTTTTACTTTGTTTGCTCTACTATTGCATGGTGCAAAAACCTGGATTTACTTTTAGAAGGATTTTGATGTCTGTTTTTCTCATTTTCCTCTTTGTCAGGAACAGATTGGATATACATTGGGATTTTGGCATTGTAACCTTCAGTTTTCTTCTTTTGTTATGTGTTTAAGCTTTTACTAACCATAAGAAAATATATAAGTTTATAAAATAGATAATATACAAATCTGTGTGCAATGTATAGATCTATCAAAAGCACTGTAGAATTAAAGGGACCTGATGGAAGATGTCTATTTTATTTTTTTCTTTTGTAAAACAACCTTAATCCTTTCTATGCATTGATAAGACATTTGATGTCACTTGGAACATGCTCCGTGTTTGTTGGTCCTCCTCTCTCAGAGTGAGGTTCCCACTTTCATTGTCTTGTCTTAATGCTTATCTTACCCCGTGGGGTCTTTCAGTCCAGAAAATTGATTTAAAAAATCAGAAAAAGCTGACTGTCTGATGATTATTGAGCTTAGCTGGCTCATTAGGTGGTCAGGTGAGGGCAGGAGCTGGAGCACTGGCATGGGATATACAGGAGGGAGGGAGGGAGTGGAGAAAAGATCCTTCTTCAGAGACAGCAAACTGTAAAACTTGGAGAAGTCCCTTTTGGCATAAAAAGCTTAAATGCCAACACTTGCAGGGTGATCCAACTATGGAAATTAAACTGCCTGGATGATAATAGTGATTTTTAGGTCATATTCATTCTCTGCTCAAATTCAATGGATGAGTGCACAAGAGCAAATCCTTACTTGGCACAAGTTAGAACATTGTCTAAATTAAGCAGTGCAGTACAGTTAAGTGAGATGAATGAGATGTACCTATTCTTTTTGACTGTTAGCATAAACCTAAAAAAAAGAAAAATAAAGCATTGGAAATTCAAAGTATAGACACATTTGGTTTTTGAAAAAAATCCAACAAAATTATACACAGGAATTACAATTGTCTAATATGACACCAATTTGAAATGAAGTAACCTAATTTGAAATATCTATTCCCTAAAGAAAGCATTGTGAAATTTGTCAGCAATAGTGTTCTTTAAATAATACCCTTAAAACTTGTTTGCTTTCCATACTGTGAGAAAGTGCTTGACATTAACTATTGCTTTACAATAACCTTAATTATTTTCATTTTACAGTTGAGAATAACCACAATAATATTTACAGACCCCAAGCGAATTGTGACAAATGGAAGATTAATTTTCTATTCCACTCTTTAACCAATATGATGAGACTCTGAGCAAGCAGCTGTCATTCATTCCCACAATCTCTAGTCTGTAAAATGAACATAAGGATAATTTGAAATTTGTCTCACAAATTTTGAAAGAAAAGTACTGAATTAAGTCTTATGATTCTTAACAGACTGTTATGCTGCTATGGAAAAGAGGATCACTCAAGGTCACACTGGAGTGATGGTTAGATTTCATTTTTTTTACTGCTGGGTTCATATTTACTTATTAAATATGCCACCTGTAGGTGGTAGGAATTGTTTATTTTTACAGATATACTACTGTTGGATGCTACGTAGGGTCAAGTTAATTTCCTCAAATACCTTACTGTGTCAGACATATTTTCTTTAGATTTTTTTTCTTTATATATGAGGCCCTTTATGTTGAATCAGTAGCTCACACACTTGCAGTCAAATATGAACTGATACTGTGGCTTCAGTGTGTCATCAGATGACACTTCAGCTACCTCAAAAGTCATGCAAAGGGAAGATGGAGGTCACCCCTGTTACAGGAGTTTGGTTAGCTTGTCAGGATGTTATCACAGAATCAAGGAATGGTCTGAGTTGAAAGGGACCTTAAAGGGCATCTAGTTCCAACCTCCCCTACCATGGACAAGGACACTGTACACTAGACCAGGCAACTCAGAGCCCCTCCAGCCTGGCCTTGAACTCTTTCAGGGATGGGGAGTCCAGAGCCTCTCTAGGAAACCTGTACCGGTGTCTCACCATCCTTACAGGAAAAATTATCTTCCTAACATCTAATCTAAATCCACCCTCCATCAGCTCAAGGCTGTTCCACTTTCTCCTATCACTATACGCTGTTGTGAAAATCCTCTCTTCAGCCTTCTTGGAGTTCTATTCATGAACTGGAAGGTACTCTAAGGTCCCCCTGGAGCCTTCTCTTTTTCAAGATGAAAAAGGATGGATGCTAGAAGTCAATTCTGATTTCAGACAAAGTGTATAAAATGACATTTCTTTGCCATTCAGACAAGTGTGGTTTTAATATCAGGACAGGATAATTTTGTCTTTATCTCCATCTTCTGATCTCACTCTGTATGTTTAGCCCTCTGGGGCTTTTAAGCTAAAAATACAAAGAGAAAATATTTATAACTGTAGGTGTATCCCAGTTTTGATGTTATTAAATGTGCTAGTGTTAAACCATGTGCATCAAGTGGAACCTGCTCCTGGGCTAAGTGCCCTGCTCCTGCCTTGCTGCCTGGGCAGAGCTGGGGGAAGTGTGCTCAGTTCCTACAGTAGCAGCATTCAACATGGCACCACAGAGCTTATATGAAGCTTGATGGCTCTGCGGGTCCACGTGTGGCCCTGTGTCACTGAAGGAATGAGAGTCTTACTGAAATATTACAGATGTAGCCTGTAATACTCTGTTCCAGGAAGAAAGACATGAGAATGAACAAGATGAAGCTGAAGGTTTTACCTCAGAGCAGTTCTCATCTTTTTTGTGGACAGATGTTGCCTTCTGGAGTTCATGGAGTGCTGTCCTGAAGAAAAATTTCTCACAATGTTTTATCCCCAAAAGCTTCAGTTCCTAATACAGTAACAAAAAATGCCATAAGCAGAGAAGGTCAGGAGGCTCCAAAAGTGAGTTCCTGTGCAAACTTAACAAAGAGGTGTAGACATAATATTTATTTGACTTTTTTCACATTATTGTGAATAACCATTCTGGTTTTATGGGACCCCCTCCCCCAGTTTTATCAACTGTTCTATGATTTCTTGAATTTACTTTAACGGTGTCTCCAGGAGTCATATTCACAGGATAATAATCAGATCTTTCTAAAGCTGTTCTCTCTCTTTTTAGTTCTAATACTGATTTGCCAAACCAGGTACTCAGTGCTCTTTGGGATATTTACAGTCAATGGCAAAAGGAAATAGGAAAGTGGGAGAAATCTCTCTTCTGCTGATGCAGAAACAGAGGCAGGTTCTGGAGGCTAACTTTAACCTGTGTCCAGTTTAATAAGAAAAATGCAGCCTTCTGGACTGCAAACTGCCTGTGAACATGATTCAGAAGGCTGAGTCAGTGCCTCGACCTTGAGTCCCTACTGTCCTTTCCCACCGTGGAGCAATAATGAAAAGCCTGAGGTAAAACTATTTTAAGGAAAATGTCCTGTAAGTTTAAAAATAAAATGGAGGAAGAAAAAGACAAATGGATTTGATATTGTCTCTGCTCTCCATCCTGCCTGGAAGCCCCCTTTGTCATCTGCCTTATGGCCCTGCCAGTCAGGAAACAGAAATTAAAGTCCTGTCAATCACAGCTAGCAAATAAATGTTATCCCATCCCATGAGCCTTTTCTTCTGCAATGTGTCTACCTAGTAACAAAACCATTTCCAGCTGTTTTTGTCTTTTCCTGCATGCTGAATGTGGCTGATGAGTATTCAGCCCACTGCTGGAGAGAGGCTGGCTTGCTAAGAGCACAGTGGTTGGGGCTGCTGGTGGAGGGGATGAGAGAAGTGTACAATAGGATTACACATGTTCATCCTGTTTGTTAGTGCCCCCTTGGCTCCCATCCTGCGTCCTGGCCAGAGCCCTTCTGGGAGGGTCAGCCGGAGGACTGCAGTGTCTGCTCTTGCTTTGAAGTTCCTCCTGGGAGGAAGTGGGTGGGATGGGATTTGTACATTACCCAGGACTGAAGGGTGTTTAAACTCTTGTCTTCCAGCAAAGTAAAGCCATATCTCCTGATGAGGGGGCTGTCAGGGGTGATGGGAGAAGAGGACACAATATCAGACCAAAATCCAACTGAAAAAGAGATCTACTTATGCATCTGCGTGTTTCTAAGGCTGAGTCTCTGGAAACTGACATTTTTGGGAAGCATAAGTTTCCAATGTCCCTTATATTTAGAGCCTAAAAGGGATCACATTTCAGAAAAGAACAGTTCACCTTCAAGATTGTTTTCTTGAAGTCTGAGAGGTCCTTCCTTCCCTGAACTGACATCTCCTTGAAGCTTGAGGCTCTCTTTCTCCTCTTCTTTCTTGTTTCTTAATTCCACCCCCCCCTTAATTTTTTTTTCTGATTATCACTTCATTCAGATTTGTGCGGGTTGTGGGGACTAGTTACTGACAGGCTTAGATCTATTTAATTGTTTAATTAAGTCAATTACAAAACCTGGACTGTGAATCAGATTTCAGATTTTGTCTTAAGTCCAAAGAAGAAATCAGAGTTTCAGCTCTTGAAGAAACAATGATTTGCTATGTGTGCATTTGTCTTTCCCTCTAAGACTCATGAAACAGGTAAAGCAGTGGAGAAGAGAATACTGCTGATACCTTTTGTCTTTGGAACACTGTAAGTGAATCAATCCCTATTAACAAAAAGCCATAATCTTCTTTCAATGGTATTGGCTGTGGCTAGCGGACAATCTGGCTTCTTTCAGGATTTTTCAGTTTTGGGCTTTCTTTAGGGCAATAGCATTGTGATAACAGGATTTTATGTTGTAGACATTTTATCCTACCGTCTCCTCTCAGAACTAGTTTCAGATTCTCCAGCAATCCTCAGTCCTTCTACAGCTGAAAGTCTCATGCTTGCTTTTAAGCTATCAGGAAAGACATATAAACCATGTACTAAATAGGCTAAAACTTTGCCTTCTTTTCCCAAAAGGCCATTTCAATGCTTGTTCCTCACCATCAGGCAGGGGAAGGAAAAGGATATACATGTGTTAGAACAGCTACACTGGATCAGATTAGAGGTCCCTTGGCCCAGTGTCTTGGCTCTGACAAAGGGAGGCTAAGGGAGGCATCCAAAGCCAGCAAAGGTCATGCAGAGATATTTCTGTCTTTTCTCTCCTCCCACCTAGCCTCTAGCAATCTGGATTTCCTGAGCATGAGGTAACATCTTGGTGGACCCTAAATTTAATCTGAGTATAATGCCTTCCTAAAATTACTTTATTTGTTTGAATTGGTGCAGACTGTGAGTAGCCTAGGCTAGCCTAGAAGACGTGTTAGGTGTCACACATTTGTGTGACAGAAGGGCCCTCTCTGCCCCAGTAGGACCACGTTGACAGTGATTTTACAGTGCTGGTACGTAAAACACATTAAACAATTTTAAGTAGAGGAGGGTGAGGCAGCTGTGAGATATTATTAGTCTTCAACAGTATCAGCATATCAAGTATATACATATTTTCCCTTTTCCTGTAGATACCATGGCAAACTTTCACAGAAGAGCCTCAAGGATGCTTCGTGACAAGAAAGGCCAATGCAAGATTGTCTCAGAATCTTTTGGGTTGGAAACGACCTTTAAGATCATCATGTTCACCACTGAAACATGTCCCTCGGCACCGCATCTACATGGCTTTTAAATACCTCCAGGGATGGTGACTCAAGCCTGGGCAGTCTGTTCCAAGGCTTGAAAATCCTTTCCATAAAGAAGATTTTCTTAATATCCAATCTAAACCTGCTCTGGTGCAACTTAAGGGCATTTCTTCTTGTCCTGTCAGTTGTTACCTGGGACAAGAGACTGTCCCTCACCTGGCTACAACTTTCTGTCATATAGAAAGCAAATAGGGTCTCCATCCAGCTCCCTTTTCTTCTTCTTTTTTCTGTTTTCCCCAGGACTAAATAATCCCAGCTCCTTCAGTTGCTCCCTCTAAGACTAGTGCTTTAGACTCTTCACCAATTTTCATCCTTTCACCTTCTTTTTATTTTTAAACTCTTTTTAATAATTTCCTTCTTTCAGTTGCTTACAAAAAATTATTCTTGACCATGAAGGGAAAGTGTGGGCAAAAGGACAAAGTGGTTCTTTGTCAATGGACAATGTGGATGCTCAGGCTCAGTGACAAGGAATATTACTCATGTTATAGTCATAAGAAATGGGAAGAAGGAGGTGGGAAAAAAAATAGGGAAAGACATGGAAGCACAGCAAAGAAAGGAAATAAAGGAAGGAAGTAAAGAAAAAACTCTAAAAATTGGCATGGTTAGTCATCATCATGGTCAGGCTTCATAACGAAGATTTGGGAAGGCCTCTGCCCATGTGGGTGTGTCCTTCGAGTCTGTGCAGTGGATTTTTTAGGTGGGGCACAGCGTCCATGGAACTGACCCCACCCTTTACTCCTAAGGTTCATCTGCCATGGCTGAGTGAGCTTGGATGGTGACATTGGAGTCCTCAAGATTAGAATACAGCCCCTGGTATTGCCAGGAGGTCTCCCATCCAAGTACTAACCAGGCCTGACCCTGCTTAGCTTTTGAGATGGGGTGTCAGGGTGGCACTTAACTGCCTTAGGCATGGTTAGTAATTTACTGGGAAAAGGACTTTCCAAGGGACATACTGAGCTGATATTAGTGGAAGTGGTATTGCCCAGGGAAGAAATCCCTGTGGTCTTTATACTGAAAAAATACTGCAGCTCAAGTTTTCTCTCTTCATTTTCTTGTGGGAAATGTTAGTAATAATTACCAGTCACTAAACATCAGTGACCTACTGTAAATCCCTGGGATCAGCAAACAGCCATTGATGAGTGTCAGGCATTAATTCCAGTGCTGCAGAACAGCAATTCCTCAAGTGCTGAGTGTAGAAGAACTTGGGGAAATTTGAATTCCTACCCACAGCTTTCACATTGTTTTCTTGTACTGTCCAATAAAAGCACATAGGTAGAGCAACCACATTTTCCTGATATAAACTCTTTGTGTGCTGTTTTTTAATATAAAACTGTCACATTTTTGATTGCATGACCATAAATCTTTAAAAAAACTCAGGTTAATAGTGTAAAAAAATAAAAAGACTTTATGAAAGCTAATGGTGTATAATATATTTTCTAACACAAGAATTCATCCTGTCTTCTTTCTCTTTTAGCATGAGACTTAATACTAGACAATTATACTTTTTTAATTTTTCAGTGATTTTAATGAACATGGTACAACCCAAAAGGATTACTAGCCAATTTTCTTCCATTCCCATCCCTCCCATAATTTGTTCCTTCACTCTGCTTTCAATAGCCACTCTGGTAAGCAGAAATAGTGTAACATTGATGTCTTTCAGCTTCTCTTACTTTCTCCTCTCTCCTGCAAGTATGCAGCTTACTGCTCTTCTCCAAATGGCAAAAACTCTGAGGAGCAGCCCCTTGCTTAATATGTCAAAATGTGAGTTCTGGCTGGCAATTGCTTTCGTTTTGTTCCCTTGAGATCTGACAGTGCCAGAAATCAAAGAGTAATTTTGCAGATGTTGAGATCCTGTAAGCCCCCTAGGTTGCAGATCTAAGCCAGGAAGCCAGCTGGCACCATGGACGTGTGCTAAGAGTGTAAAAGTATACATTTTTAGTTTTCAACCAACAATGACCGACCGCTGGTAACTTCAACAGTGCAGCATTACTAACTTTATTTTTGGAGAGTAAGTGACTTTGTGCATTCCCCTGAGCTCTTCCTCTGTTCTAGTGCTGCTGTTTTAAGGATGCTGTTCAGAGGTAGAGAAGTTTCTTTGGTGCCTTTCCAGCATATCTGCTGCTCTTTAAAGGGATACCACACTCTGACAGCACCTCCAGAAAATTTAGGAGTTATTTCAAGCGAAACTTACTCTTGTTGATTTCACACTGTTTTACCTTTCTTCTAAAGGAAATACTTGCAAGGGGGAGAAAAAAACACACAATGTCTACATTAACATGAGAATAAGATGATGGGATAGCTCTCAGGCTCATCTGAAAAGAGATACTGGGTGGGTATGGGACAGCTTAAACAGATATGTCACAACTCTTGTGCTATGGGAAGAACACATCTTTAAATTCCTGAAGTGTTTGGATAATAGCCAGTAACATTGTATTTTTTGATATGAACATTTCCTTTCACATATTCATTTGAGTACCTTCCTTCAATGCAGCATGTCTTTGCTGAATCCTGAGAGCAGAGGTAGCTGGTTAAAGCAATGATACTGGTCAGATGTTTTCTGTTTTGCAGATAGGTTTGCACGGAGTAGAGTGGGAAGAAGTTTTCCACTTTTCCCAAACTTTTAGTGTTTGGAAGTCCTTTTTGTTTACTACTAGGACAAAGCAAAAGTCTTTGAACTTTTCTATAGGAAACCTATTCAGTGGAGAGACTGCTTCAACACAGAAAGATGTTGTGTTCTTGTGATTACCCAGGATTTGATTACATAGCTTTAGACTGACATAATAGAATTTGCCCCTGGATGAACATTAGGGTAAGTCAGGATATCAGTGATTCTGTATCAGCAATGCAGCAGGCACTCATGTTTGGTTCTTCAATGTCCAGCCATGTACTCTGACTGCAACATTACTCTGAACTATTATTTTTCCCAGTTTTGATCAAAATTCCAGGACCTGGGGAACTTTTCCTAAAGCAAATTTCACCCAAACCTCTACGTTCTCATGCATAGTTTAACTTTCAATGAAGTGATATTTTCCAATGAAAAAAAATGTTTAATTGAAAAATTCCTGACAAGCTCTAATCCTATTAACTTCACTGTGGTTCCACATATGCTAATGAGAGCCTTGTGTGTGAGACTGTTGCTAAATTTGCAAAACACAATACCCAGGACATGCATATTATATGTAGTTTGACACAGGCACATATGGTTTATATTCTGAATTCTAAAACAATACTATGAACATTTTATAAGGTTGCAAAAGTGAGTATTGTAAATTCAAGAAATGCAAAAGTTATTGAGGCATACACTTTGGACTCCCTCTCTGGTGTAATTGGCCATATACACCTTCCACTTCCTCCTCTCTCCCCACTTGTCCCTCTCATATTCCTCCTCTCTCTTCTCAGTGTCTTTCCTCTCTGGAAAGGAATAACATTTAGTGAATAACTTCTCTTATACATGGCTCTAACATGGCACTAGACGAGCTGGTATTGTGTTGCCTTCTCTTATTTTGCTTCTATCCTGTCAGGTCAGACTAAGTTCTGCAAAGAAAAGGATACCCACTCCATGGAGTGTGGGCAGTGATTAGTGTAGGGGTGTTGTTCTTGATTGCCCTTTGAACACTTTGCTCTAAGTACAGTTCAACAACAATTTTGTTAAGTCAATAACATAAATATGTGTTATGGCATCTCTTATTGCCTATAGTTAAGCAAATTCTAATTTAGAAGGGTTTACTTTTTTTTGACAAGATTGTCCTGTCCAAAAATTACGTCAATTTTCCTATGACAGTGCACCTTAATTTACATGTAAATATTGCTCTTTTGCTGGGGTATGTGGCTGATTTGTTTTGATGCTCTCTTTCCCAGGCCGATGCAGAACTCTTTGCTGATGTAAAACTCCAGTTTATAATCAAGAATTTGTTCCAACATTTTAACTTCCAGAGTGAAGGTAGACACAAGTTTCCTCAAGAATCAAAACAGATAGAGTTGATTGGGAAGGATGTCAGCCCAAAGGGTAGGACTATCTCACTGCTTTCAGCAAAATTAGAATCTAGTCTAAGGTAGACATCTATGCTCCATCCTCAGTCAATGGAGAAAGGTGTCAGAGATTATTTCCTCTTCAGTGTTACCTGCCTTAATTGTATACCTTTGGAGAGGACAAATTGCCTTCTGGAGGCATTTACTGTTTTATCAGAGTTTTTAACCATTCTCCTTAGGCACCAAAGCTAATTTTGAGATGGATAAGGTACAAAGAAAAAATCTCACATCTTGTTTGAGTTCCGGGTGACTCTGGAGCTGCTCTACTGGGCCCTCTTTCATGGTGTGCGTTCTTGTGTTGTCACTTGTGTCATGGTGGAGAAATTGGCAAGAAGCAGTCCAAAGGAGGCCACACTGTCCTGAAGCAGAGGAGCTGATCTAAGCTGCAAGTTTTGTGATGCACCACAGCAATTCTGCCATATGCACATTGTCCTGCTGAGCTGAAAGGAAGTACTCTTATGCAGCTTGACAAGCTGAAATATTTAGAATCCAGTTGACTTCATCTAAAGGAATGTATTTTGCTTACATTTTCCCTGTGGAAAATGGAAGCATTTCTGGAAAAATAACATTTTCCCACAGAAACCCATTTTTTTTTACTTGGGGGAAAAAATGAGAAAAACTTTAGATGGAAAGTTTCCAACCAGCTGTAATTACAGTGCATATATAAAAGGGACCAAATTGATGCTGTAAGGGCATTGCTGACTGTAGTCTATCCATAACCTCTGAGTCCTTGTCTTTGTAACATCATAACTTTTGAGAGTTATGAAATTTTTGTGACATTCATAACTTCTTAAAAATTCACGTAAATGTACTACATTGTATTCTGTGTACATTGACCTATGCTAAAATAAAGGGCAAAACCACAATATGGGCAATCACCCATTAGGTACTGGGCAAAGACCACCAACTAATATTCATTCTGAAGCTGTTTCTGGGTCTGATTACAAGCCCCTGAAGGGTTCGGTTTTATGTCACTAGCAAGTCAAGAGGAGATGCAAATGATAATTCTTAAAGTGTGAAAAAGAATTTGGCCCTTTTCAGATGAGCTGTGATCCAATTTTCTTGGAAATAGGTACATTTTGGGGAGAATGGAGGGCTGTTGCTCTCCACCCCACAACCCCCTCTGGAAGTAACAAGCTTATAGCATTTTACACCCAGGTGTTTGCCATAGAATCTGACACATAACCATGCCCTGGAAAACTATAAAACAATATAATTTATAGAAATAAACTGAGTGAGAATCATTATTTTTTATTGGTACCACTTAATGTGCAGAAAAAGCATACTTTCCAAAAATATGGAATAAACGTTCTGTTAGCCTTATTGGGTCCAAATGTTAGGGTTTAAATTATTTTACTATGCAAACTTTCTTTCATATCTTGGCAGTAGTGATTTCCATTTTTATTCCTTTGGTATCCATAATCTTATTAGAATCAAAAACACATGCTTTGAGATCATTGGACATATCCCTTCTCCCACCCTACCCCCTTTCTCTCCAGGTTAAAAAATGCACTGAAAAGACTGACACTCTAGTTTTGAGAGTAACAGGAATGGTACAGGAGAAAATTATGCAGACTATCAAGTCTGAATGGGAAAATCATTTGAGAAATGTATTTTGATCTTCATGCTTTTGATTTGGAAGTCATTAAAGGTACAAAAGTCTTCAAGCCTCCCACTGGCTGCCATTTAGAGCCCCACTCCCTCTCCTGCAACAGGAGGTGGTTGCACCAGGATCACAGATTTACAGCTCAAAAAAGAGTACAGGCAGATTTGAGCTTTATAACACTTTTGGGGATGTAATACTTGCTGCAACTCTTACATCAAGATGCAAGGTAATCATATCACTGGGGCTGAAATGTCAGCTCGTTGCCATGGATTTATGAATTTACTTTTTTCTTTTTTTTTTTTAATTTCTTTTTTTTTTATTTTTTTTTTATTTGTAGAGCAAAGACAAAATTCTTAACATGCAAGCCCAGCAGTTTGGTAAAATGTATTGCACATTCCACCTGATTGCCTTTTAGACGTGGATTACTCGTCAGTTGATAAAGAGTTGGTGGCCTTTGTTTAGATATTTTCATGAGAGCAGACAGAGGTTTTTTTTCTGATTCGTCATTATGAGAACACATAAATTTACATTAAATATTGCTCATGGTCAATTCTGACTACTAGGGATAGAAGCCTAACAAAATACTTCTTTTTCTCTTCTGAAGCATCTACTTCATCCTGTTATTCACCTGTGGGGTACTCTATATGAAAGCTTTTTATTCCTTCTGATGTTCAAAGCTCAAATGACAGTTGAAATTCCTGTCAATAATGTTAGGGAAATATAAATTAAGCTGGTTGCAAGCACTACTGATGGTTCATGTAAGAGTAACTCAAAATCTGTACTTAAAAAGCTCAAACACTCTGTGGTATGTAGATTCAGTGTAAATACGCAGTTATGGGTTCACCTAGGTGGGCCTAGATTTGGGCTCTGGAGTTTGGACTAGGCCGAAGCTGTCAGCTGACTTGAGCTGGGCTGAGCTAACAGCTGACCTCTTCTAGCCAGTAACTTTGTATTCCATACCACATTATGACATCATCTCCAGGGAAGTAGGAACCAGTGTGGGAGTGGTTAAGGCAGTGGCTTCTCAGCCCTCCTCTTGGGAGGATGCACGATGCTGTCCCAGGGGGGATGGAGAGGACCAGGCCCACCACTGGCTCACAGGGTATCTCAGGAAAGTAAAATGTGTTGTTCCAGGTCTCTCCTTTCTGCTTGTCTCCCTGGGGAATAAGGTTTTTCTTAAGTAATGTGTTGTTAGGACAGTAGAATTTGTGTGTTCGTTAAGAAGTCGAGGTGGGGAACTTGTTGCAGACTTGTGTGAGTGTATATTTGTACTCTCTTCTAATTGTCTCTTTCTTTCTGTGACAATATATGTAGTTTTAGTATAAATGCGGTTTGAAGTGTTTTTTTTTCTTTCCCCTCTCTTTTCCTCCCTTTCCCTGGTGTTAGGAGGGAGGCTTTTCTCTCTGTGCTTGGAGGGGGTTGGCAGTTGCTTATCTCAAACCAAGACATACCCCCAAACCAACTTAATTACCCCTGCCAGTGACATCATGTAATGGCTTTTTGAATAAAATTAGAATAATGTTAAGTACAATCCAAACTCTGAATTTCTTAAGGGACCTGTCATTTATTGACTTGCAACCCATCTACTAAGGATGTTTAGAAACATCATCAAGGATATGTGAGTTGTTACCATATTTTTGGGAAAGACTTGTTTAAACCACTGTTACTGGAGCAGAACAGAACTCAACTCAAACAAGAGAGTTGCAACTTGTGCTCTTAAACAACATTTTGAGACCTTTCAATATTTGCATTCTACTTTCAGCTCTATGAAGAGTTCCCAGTAATTTCATAGAGGTTGTTAAACACCTTCTGGATGTAGAGGATTTTGAGGACTTTAAGTCAATTCTACTGGCATGGCCACACTTGAAGCTTGTCATTGAGAAGTCACAGACTCTTGATTCTTTTGCTGTTTGATCCCCAGTATTATCCTGATATTTTTCAATATGAATTGTATCATATGTTATGATTCTGATGCTTTGGGGAGGTAGGCAAGTTTCAAACCTACACCTTTAAAGATGTCAGTGAATTTCATAGTTTGGTTTGATCCAAACTTAATCTGCTTGCTCCAGTACCAAAAGTTGTGAGGTAGTATTATACCTTGAACTTTAGTAAACAAAGTATACCTATTTGAGTGGAACATAAAATGCACAATGTAATCCACCTCCAAAATAGTTTCAGCCTTCCAAGAAAAAGGAGCTGTTAATCTAGAAAAGGCACATCCACAGGCAGGAGTCAGGTTGCACTAGCTTCCTGAGCCATTTAATTCAAGTGCAGAAGGATACCAGAGTTGCCCCAAGCACCTTTTCCAGCTAATAAGGAGACAGAAACTCCTCAGCCTGGGTTCACATCACTCAGTATTACATATGAAGATAGCATGTGCTTTCTCCATGGCAAAAACAGGCCTCTCCAGAAAGTTGGATGTTTTCCCCTCTTTCTCATCGGTGTCTATGTCAATAGCTTCGGGTGACTGATTCCTAAATGTTACTGAATTTGCAGGCCGTGCTATTTATGCTATCTGCTGATTAAACTGAGAAAGAACAATTGGAGTTTGTTTGGAATTGTCATGAACTAAGCAAAATTGACAGTTATGGCTGAACTATAAACTCAAGTAGAACTTTTCAAAATGTGTATGTAAGACACCAATCTTTGTATTTGGGACCAAAATAAAAGGAATCCAATAGAAAAAAAGTAAGAAGAACTGTGATTGTAGATAATACTAGTGCTTCTCCTGTACAAATAATTTTAAGGCATCCGAACTGGAAGACGAATAGAATTTCTTTTGGGTATCTTTTGTGAAACATTAATTGAACATATTTTTTGTATGATGAAGAAATTATTTCAGCTATAAATAGGAAACTGTTGGAGATAATTAACAATGATTTTTTTCATCTTCCAGGAAACATCCGTAGAAATAACCAAATTAATACAAAAATATTTTGCTGAAAAAGAGTAATTTTTCCCGGAAGACTTGAGGAGTGTTTTTCATTAGTATGAACCATGGGAAATATTGCAGCTTCATCAGTGAAAGCCTGACATACGATTTCTATCAAAGACATGTTTCATTTATCCTAGGTTTATTCAGCACTACTCTTATACAATATTCCCTACCAGCTGTTGTTGCTGCTGTTTGCTGGTAATTGATTGCTTTGTTCCTGGCCTGAGAAATAGTGTCACTTAGCACTTAAGCTTCTAATGGGCTACCAGCTTCTTCCTTTACCAAATATTAATAGTGCCAAAAAATACGAAAGGCCCCTAACAAAACTTTGGATGTAAGTAAAGGTTTGGAGTTTTGTTGCTTAATTTCATCCTTCCCCACATAAATTATACTGCAGTGAGTGTTCCCAACCCTCTAAAATAACACAAATTTGCTAAAGTATCTGTTTCCTTATGTATCAGCCACATGTTCTATTTTTATCTCAGTGGTGAATCCAAGAAGTCAAATTACCCATTACTAATGGTCATGTGGCTGTAGCAGCTGAGATTCCAGAAAATGCCAAGAAAATGCCTGAAAATGTCTTTGGGATCATACAAGAAAAGCACAGATCTGCACGCTTTGCACTTAGCGATTAGATGAAGTAATCTAGATACATATTTTTTTTGAAATCTTTTTAAAGAGTAACATTCATCACCATTTTTGCTATGGATTTTCATTCTGGCAACACGTATTCATCTGATTTGAGACAGCCTTACCCAGCTATGTCACTGAGACTTCCATAACACTGTGTGCAGGGATAAATGTGCACCAGCACGTGTCAAGACCATGAAAACGGACAAACATTTATTGATTTCCTTTTTTCAGTAGATGTTACTTGTTGAAATGGGGAGGAAGTTTGTCTTGAGGCTTCATGGTTAATACATACTATGAAAGTGATGAATTCAAGCACAGAAGTGAGATTAATGGATTAATATGTAGTTGGGCTTTTTTTTGAGGACTTTTTTGTAGTTGCCCTTAGTATGATCCAATGTACATGTGAATGTTTATTTTAAATTAGCCAATGCTTATATTTATTTCTTGCTGTATTCAAACAAAATTGATGGATGTGTTCTGTATGTGTCTGGGTAATTTGACAATCCTATTGTCAACATTACCATCCTCATTCTTGCAATGTCTTCCAGAAAATTTGGGAGTTCTGGAAAAATTCCATGGTACATGATCTCCCTAAAGGGTCAGAAATTTTTTATTTACTCAGCTATGTTAATGCTTCCAGTTAATGAGATCTTCATTATAAAAATAAAATCACTTTATATAGAAAAGAAGAAGCCACAAGTTTGCTTGAAGGTGTATGCATTCAGTTTGGGAAAATGCCATACAGTATAAAAAATGCTTTGGAATTTGCCTAATGACAGGTTCTATAATTAGATTATGCCTCAACATTCCTGCTAATGATGTAAAGGAAGCTAGATATGCATTAAACATTTGATAGTTTTTACTTATAGACAGGAGGAAAAAAAGCATTCATTAGTTCTAATAAGTGTGAGCACTGAGCAATTCACTGGTAAGAGTGCAAGTCAATTTATAGTTACAGGCATAAGATCTGGACCTAAATACACAGAAAGAAAAGCTCCACATTCTTCTTCAGTGGTTCTAACCACAAGAATTTAATAAACATAATTTCCTCTTCATGTGTGTCCAAAGGCAAAGGTGAAGAGAATTTTTAAATTTCAACAAGAAGAACTTGTACTGGCTGTTGTCCAGTCTTGTAATACTACTTCTAAAACATAGACTTTTCTGCAAAGAAAGGAATCAATCCATTGCTTTGTGTTCAGATGTTGATCATTGGCAGTTTTCCCTGACTAAGGAGTAAATACCAAACTAGAATATTGTTCTGAAAGGCATAAACTGTGGATGCAATTTGACTGTTATCAGTGTCCTTGGTCTGTTCATTGTGGCATCATAATGAGTCTCTGATCCCACGTGCAGGACTCATTGGAAAGGCTTGGCGTCATGTAGTACTAACATAAACAGTTTATAGTCAAGGAAATTGGGATATAAAATATCTGAAGAAGAGAATGTAGACACAATGTGTGTTTTGAAAGTGCATTTGGGACTTGGCTGAAAAGCAAAAGAGGAAAGAATATCAGAAAAAATGTGCACAAATATCTTGTCAATTTTTTTCCTATTCTATGTCAGTCTGCTGTTGAATTACAGTTTAATTAGCATTTCTGAACCATAACATTTTCTACTGTGACAATATACTTAAAAAATATCACAATAAGAATTTTCAAAATGCACAACAAAAATTTTGCCTAACTCAATATGTTCTTCCTTGAATTAGATTCTCAGGAGGACCAATTTTCACCATGAGTTTTCCCTGAAGTTCATTTCTCCTCTAGTGGAAATGCATAATTTTCAGTCCCATGCCAAAGCCCCTTTGGGCTCCCACAGGATCTGTTTTGCTCCCACCCATTCCCAGAACATGCTTTCCTTAAGAACTGTGTATTTTGAGCCCTTTTGCTTAGTTTTCTTTATAAGACTGCAATAATAAAGGGGAAAATGCATACTAGTGATGAAAAAATTGACTTTGTTCTTTTTGGAGTTCCCATTATTGGATAAAATCTGGGGTTTATAAGTTCATATCCAGGTGAACATGGATTGTTGACTGTTGGGTAATGTATTGCAGCAGCCAGAAACATAAACCTAGGGACTTTCTGCAGAAACAATGGCTCTTAGAACCAATCTCTAAGGAACAACTAGAACTGGAAAGGAAAAAACCAAAATATTCCAAAACAGTAATAGACAGTCAGTAGATTGTACAGAAATGGCAAGAGAGTTTCTTGTAGTGCTTTATAATGTCTATGACAATGTTCAGTTTATGGTCTAGGAGTCTCTGCATATGTTGTCCAGTCTTACTTTCTTGTCTCTTCTGGCTCAGTTACTGAATCCACCTTTGTCATTTTGTGACAAACTAAAATTGAATGTTCAGCTTTGGCCTAAACCTAAACCCACAAGGAAACATTTTGGGGATTTTTGATCAAAAGGACTTTTCTTTAGTATGAAACAATATTCTCTCCATAGCTGCTATAGAAATAAAATCTGTACTTAAATCTTGACTTTTGTATGTCTCATTGAGTGTTAAAGTGCAAGTCAAGTTTTAAATATATTGGTTCAGTAGCTTTAAAGTTCTGAATGCTTAACACCAAGACATTCATAAACATTTCTCCAACTAAAACAACCTAAGCAAATTCCACTAGGAAAATTTCAGGACATTCCAGAGCTGCTTATGGCCTCTGAGTTGGTGACAGACTAGTGTGTGATTCATGTGTATGATGGCAAAATGTGACAGCCCTGGCCAGAGACTGGGGTCTCTTTGTGCAAAGGTAAACACATGCCCAAGAGGGAAGGATGCACTGTTGCAAACTACCTGCTAAACATATATCTCTATGAATATTTGTGATTACTTTGTGATTCTTGTAATAACAAAGATACACACAGACGTAAAGATGGATAAATAAGTCTCTGAATAACACATTTTTCTCTCTGCGAGATAAACCCTCCTCAGCTCTTTCATATTTCATCTTTTTTCATCGTAACCCTGGCCCATGCTCTTTGGTGGCATAAACACAAACCAAAGAAATTTAACAGAAATCTAGTCTCAAGAGCACACTTAAACACCACATAAATACACAAATTAAGACAAAATGTCCAAAATTGATTTGAAATAGACTTCAGCTATTTTATTTTGTACACCACAAAAGAGAGATTTAACATTTGCTGTTCTAAGCTGATGAATACCAAGGATCATGGCCTTGCCTTCAGATAGCCATGCATTGAGTGCAGAGGTAAGTTAAATCAATGCATTTCATTCCTTGGGAGAGGTAACATAAGAATTAAGGGCATTGAGAGTGTAAATTCAATGAAGTTGAACCCTTCTTATGGAAAGAGGTAAGAAAACTGAAAATTATTAGTGATTATTTTATTAGTTCTTTAAGCTTTATGGACCTCAAACTGTGCAACTCACTATCTACTTTTATGTTAAGAGGATGGAAAAGTCATCCTCCTGATTTATCTGAGGTTCTTTGCTCCCCTGCCATTCACACCCCTAATACTCAGAGTACAGGAAAAAAAAATAAAACAAACCAGGAAAAACCCTCAAAATGCAAAAATTTGTTTCCTGCAATGCTTTTTTTATTTTTTTTTAATAATGAGGAGCCCTTTGTATCCTGTATTAACTTTTTAGGACTCTGCCTTTCCAACATCTTGGATTATATTGAGACCATGGCATCCTTCCTGTCATTCAAGTGAAATCCTCAACAGAACTCCCGATGACCTTATTTATCCCTTAATAAGCTGGCTATGATATCTATTCTTATCTATGTCTGTGCTCTCAAGACAGGAATTCCTGTGTGTAATGACAGCAGATTTTGAGTAATATTGAAATACATAGAACTAATATAATGTGAATCTTGGGGTGTCCTGCACAGTGCAAAGAGTTGAACTCAATGATCTTGATGGGTCCTTTCTAACTCAGCACATTATATGACTCTATGTTTCCATTAATATTATCTAAAGTTTGGATCTCATAAGAATCATTTTGGAAAAATGTGACCAAGATAACGAGATCCATGTCCCCATTTTTAACAGCTAGTCTTTATGTAAAATTCTTATCTCTTTTTGCCCTTCAGAAAACTACTCTCAAATCTTTACTCTACAGACTGATATAAAACTAATGTTTAGAAGTAATTCACTAAAATTGTCTTATTAAGGATCTTATTAATGATCTTAGTGTTTCTGCAAAATCGATCAAATACTTTCTCCCAAGTTTTATGGTGTAGCTAAACAATCTTTTTGATTAGGACATCCTTTATGACAGAGAATTAAGGTTTTTTAAAGTTTAACTTTTTATTTTGCAAATCTGTCTTCATCTTCCCTCTACGGAATTGCATCATGATTTCATCAACAAGATGGAGAGTATCTCCATTCTTTAATCTTTAATAATGCGATAGAGCTGAGAGGGTTATGGCTTGCATTTCACTTTGGCTAAAATAATCATTTACATTAGGTGACTTCCTGAAAGAGCTCTCTTGTGCTGGTATACCCAGCAAGTCTCCACTCTCTATTCAATTGTCTTTTCCTAGGAGATATGTTGAGTTCAGTCCCACAGGTATCTATCTTATAAACACAGGATCAGAGCCTGGTCCTGATATCTTTTTCAAGGTCACCTCAGAAGCTGTCTCATACTAAGGGGTTGTCTGTAATCGTTTTGCATCCACTTAACTATCTACCTCTGACCTATCTCTAGGTCACATCTGAAGAGATTTTATCCTAGTTCTGTCATCTAAAGAAGTGAAAATGTGTTTAAAAACGTTTTATCTGTACATATTGACAAGTAATTTAGTCCACACTGAAGAAAGAGTAAGATTGTCATAGTCCTGAAAATTGTTATGATTGTGATAATGTAGGAGTTTCCTGTTCTTTCACATCCTAGAAAGGTCTTGATTTGTGGCTGAGATTAAATTTCTCAGGGTTCCCAATACTTCACATTTCTTCCTTCTTTTTTTGTTTTGATAACAAGCAAAATTTTCAAGTCTTCTTCCAAGATTTTCTAGAACTACGTAAACCATTACTGTCAGGGCTATTTGGGGAAGAATTGATTTTGCTTTGTCTACAGGGATTTGAATAGGTGATCTCTCTTGAGATATCTGCTGGCCTAATTTCTGTGATTTATCATCTTGAAGACTTTTCAGTAACACTGATTTCTCAATATCCCTTGAAAAATTTATTAAAAAGTATTAGGGATTAAGAAAAGAGCTGTAGTTCAGAGGAGTTTGGTAGATAGGTTCCCAAATTCTTGCAGATGTCAGCCGGCTATGTTATAGGTGATCATCTTTCCTTTGTAACTCTCTTATGTCTCATTCATGTGACATGGAAACAATTACATGAAAATGCAGATGTAGATTCCAGTAATCTCTTTGGAATAGATAAATAGACTTTGAAATAATTTACAAATGATGCACAAAATCTGTGAGCCATCTGCTCACTGTTGGGGAAAAAAACCCATGTTTCTCCCAACAGGCTTTTTATACACAGAATTTTCCTTTTCACACAGCAAGGAGGAAAACAATAGATAGCCAGCAGTCTGGAATGCAACACACTCACATGTGCTCAGAAACCTGCACTATGATCAGCTCTGATCAAAGCAATTAGGGCTATAGCTGTGTGAATGTTAAGATACTGCTTTTTCTTCATCCAAACATGCAGCCAGAGAAAGGACCCCTCACAGCAAGAACTGCCTGTGCTGTCCATTCTCCAGAGAGTAAACAAATTGTGGTAAATGTAAAATGGAAGAAGGTAAGGTGGGATTATAGCAACAGATCACAGCAGGTGCTACTTATACTTCAATACCTGCTTATACCTGCTCTTGACAAACTTGTGAACAATTTCTTCTGATGTTACTCCAGTACCTTGTGGAGCTCTGTCTATGCAACCTATGCAAGTTTCTGACAAGTCTTACCTTAAAAGTCTTTTGTATTTCATGTATAAGATAAAAATCTACTTTAATTCAGAAGCAGGAAGAAGCTTTGTTATGCATTGCCCTTATATTAGCTGATTCAACCGTTAAAACTCCTTTGAATTAGTGACATATAAACTACACTCTAAGAGTAATGGTTTAGAGGTCTTTTGTCTGATTCTTAGTCATGTAAGTCAAAAAAATATTACTAATGTTTGCACAAGCCAAGTCACAGCATTTTTGGTGGCAGAATTGTCAGCCTAGACTCTGCTGATCTACAGAGGATAGTTCTCTACTGTGAGTCATAGTCTGCACGTGGCCATATCAGCACTTCAGATTTTCTTGACAACCCCATCTGTGTCTGCTGGCAATGCTTTCGAGTTTTGACCGGAGTGGAAACAATTCATAACAATTCTGAAGTAATTAAGTGCTGGTTGCCAAATAATCAGATTCCCATCAAGACAGTGTCTCACAGCAACTGACAGTCACATTCTTTCTGCCAGAGGGATCCTGATGAAAAGTCCTGGTGTGATAAAGATGAAATATAGGGTTAGTGGGATTTGATGTGAGTTACAGAGGGGTGAAAGGGATTGTAGTACAGTGGGAGGTCAGTTGAGCTATCAGCATGTGCCACCATTCTGACTGAAGTGTCTCCATAGTGACAGGCTGTAGCCTTTCTGGCAGTATGTGTGGTTTTCTCTTGGTGTTCCATATCATCAACAAATGTTAAACAAGTGAGCTCAGAGTGGAGTCCAATATGCTGATTGTTTGAATTTAGAGGTCAAGGGTGGAGTCCTGAAGAGAAAGGGTGCAAAATTCCCTATTGGATCTGGAATACTTGGCTATTAAATCCCATTGGATTGCTATAGGTCTCAATTTTGGCAATCAGTTGTATGAGGTACTAGGTACGACGTCAAAATACCCTGAGTGTAGCACATGTCCTCCCTCACAACATGCATCTCCTAAATTCCACAAGTTTTGTGAGTTTGAAAAAATGTAGAGAAATTAGTTTGAAATATTCGGCTCCAAATATCAGTTTTGGTCAGTAATGAGACTCAACTAACTATCAAAATTAGGAATGCCCTTATGGTAGCTAGTGACCAAGTGCTAAAGTAGATCTTATCAGGCTTCTAGAAAGTCTTCTGTATTAAAATCAAAACAATTGGCTGTAGTTCAGATCTGTGAGATAAGTTGCTCAGCTGGGACCTTGACAAGTCAGCCTTCCTTATATGCTTTCTGCAAGTGCTTGGGCAATCATTCTACTCACCCAAACTTAAATGATTATTTACATGTCCAGATTTGGAAGAAAATGAAAGAAAGTCTCAGTCACTGGCCAATGAAGGGCTATCCTCCAATTTGCCATACCGCACACGACTAAGGAAAACCCCACTGAACTCAATGGGATAATTCATTTGAGTAAGTACTTGAGTGGGAACTAGAGTTATATGAAGAAAAGTAATGATGAAATACATGTTTATGCTATGAACAGATACATTTTTCCAGACTTCTGCCATCAAGTTTTACTTAATTCTCTGAAGTATCTTACTACAACCAGTAGTAATGCTGCTGTGATAGGTTCCTGCCCCAAGGGGATCCTATTTTCGCTCACTGTCAATTCAAAGGCTCAGAAATAAGAGCTGTTTAGATAATTTGCAAATTTGGATGAGGAATATGTAGTACAGCACTGTTGTCACACAGCATTCACACATACGCTTTTGTTACCCATTGTCTGTTCAAAGTGCTAAATACTGGCTGTGTGACTCCTTTAAAACTTTCCTTTGTAATTTATTTATCTAGGAATCCACAGTTTATACTCGATGTCTAATTTCCAGTTAAGTCTTGCTTTTATTTCCAGATGAACTTGCTGAGGCATAAAGAAGTCAAACAACAAGTGAAAGGTCACTTGGTGATACTAGCCAATAGCTCAGGCCAGATCACCATTCAGTGCCTGCTGACTAGCTGGAAAATCTTGCAAATCTTTCAGTTGTTTTTTTTTTGTTGTTGTTTGTTTGTTTGTTGTTTGTTTTTTTTTTAACTGTGCTGCTCTTCTACTCACCTGTTTAAGTTGATCCTTTGTGGAAATTGTAATGTAAAAGCCCCACACAGCAACTCAGAGGAGTATTTCATGACCCCATTTGTGGAAAAATTTAGACAAGACAATTTTGTAGACATGGACTGTACCAGATGAGAGTATACACTGGTGTGTACTCCACAGTCTTGGTGCTCTATTTCTCCAGACTCAGTGATCTCAAAGATCTCACTCCTTTTCCTTTTATTCATCTGCACAGGGTACTGTCAAATGGAAATCAGTGGAAATGAGAACATGAACCAGAAATAATTTCAAATCTTTCTGGCTTGAAGTTGTCACAGTTGCCCAAGTGTCCTTGGGTTTGTGATCAATCCAGGTCCTAATGACAAGGTCTTAGGATGTTTTAACTAAGATCATTAAATATTGCTTCTCATGGGAATCTGATAGGTCATGTTTGTTCAGCCATGGCTCTCTGCTTCACCCATTCTGAAATTTAAAAAAAAAAAAAGGGTCCCTTAAGATGGTATCCATAGTTTGATTGACTTACTAGGATGGCAGAGTGACTGACACCAGGACCAAAGGTGAGAGGGTCAGGACTAGAAAGCAGAAAGATCAAATAAAATCAATACAATAAGCTGGAATAGTAAGGTAGAATTTGAAAGACATAACAGTAATGTGTCTTTAATTACAATATTATCCAGTAATTTGCTTAATTCTACTCCAGCAGAACTGAATTTTCTGTTGAAAAATACTGCAGCAGTCACAAGAAAACTGACAGTGTAAAGAAAAGAGCAAAAATGAAGACAATTTTTTCCTTTACATGAAGGTCCCCATCAAGAATTGTCTGTTTTCATCCAAGGTCACAACTGAATACCAACTTCTATCCCTGTGTGCAGAGTAGACAAAGGAATGACCAATCAGTGAGTTGGATAACAAAGCAGTGTGTGAGGACATTGGGGCATGGTGTTATGTAGCACAGAAACACCCTTAGAGTATGGTTTCATTTTATATCTTGGCAGTGAAACTGTACATCCCAGCCTAAGGAGACAAGAAAACAAGAGCAGCAAAATAAATGAAACAATTAAATTTTATTCAATTGGCAAGAACAGAAACCCCGTTAACTCAACTACTTAGTCTTCTGGTGGACTTTCCCTGCAAAAGATTGTTGATGAACTATCCCTTTTTCATAAATTTGGTTTCTGGGAGAAGAAAATAAAGTCATTTTATGTCTTGTAAATGCTCTGGAAGACACTTTATTGCTCTTCCTTGCACTCATACAAAAAGCTGTATCACATCTGTGGTTATGCACTGCATATGCTGTTGACAATTCCAGAGGATCAAAAATCATAAGCCTGATTGCAAAACTGTGGGATTACTTCCAAAAGTATTGATATATCTTATCTGATTTATTTTAAAACTACTAAAGTGAATTGCTTGACCTGTCTTTTGAATTCTTCCTGTCCCTTTTCAGCCCAGAGCACCTGATTCCCTAAAGGGTCACCCTAGGTTTCCAGCTCCCATAGATACATAGGATAAGATGATTCAGTGCCTTATTCCTAGAGCTTTCCTATCATTCCTAGTCTCCTTTGTTCTGTCACCACCCATTATTGTCTTCATGCCACACAGCCCTTTTTCTCCTCCAAAGACATATTGGTGCTTCCCTTATTTTGCCCAAAGTACTTTTTATCACATTGGAGATCCTTAATATAAACATCTTCCTCTGCTACACCTGAAAACAGGGGCATCCATTTTATGATTCCTCCTTTATTTCCTCTGTTCAGCAGGAGAAAGAACAGCGGAGGGTTAATCTAGAGCCAGAAGCCAAGGAATGAAGCATTTGCTCCCCAAGAAGTAGATATTTTCCTGGTCTCTCATTCCTTCTGTAAGAACGGTGTTCAGACCTCAGAGGAAAGGGAGTGTGGTTGATTACCCCCATTACACCTTCTTCTCATTGGCAGACAATGTATGATTTTTTTTCCAGGAAAACCAAAATTCAAGAGGAAACTGAAGCTGTTCTTGTTGAACTCATATTGGCTTCAAGAACAAATTAAATAGCCTCTCCACCACTCTCCCAAGAAATCATATTGTAAAAATTTTTTCACACTCTGTAACAAATTGTGAAGTGTCTGCAGAGGGAAGTGATAAATCTTATCACCAACCATCTACAGTTGTGACAGTCAGACTCAACGATCGTTGCTGGTCCCTTCCAACACTGAATATTCTGTGAAATGTGTGAAAATAGATCCTATTTTTCTCTTTTCAAATGGGCCATCCCACTGTCAGAGGTCAACATCGTTTCACAGCAGGGCTCTGCCTCCCTTGATGGCTGTGCTACTGTTTCTAGGTAGAGTTCAACATAATAACCTGAAGCCACAGAACACACAGTCACCGGAACTTCAGTTCTGGGACCAAAGCCCCATCTTGCTGCCCTGTGCCTGCCAGCTGCAATACCAGCTGTTTCCTGTTGTACTTCTACAACACCACTGAACATTTCAAAATGTTTTTAGCAGGAATGGGAAGTGTCCAAAGGAAGCAGGTAGGATGAAAGGAAGGAGAGTTCATTCTGGCTGCTGGCACTGTAAAAAGAACTGGGAGTAATTTAAAAATGAAATACCTAAATAGTTAAAAACTTCAAATAAGCTGTTGTTGCTGCTAGCTCTATTCCTGCCACCTCCTTAAACTATATTTCTTTGTTCAGATACTTGGAACAAGTTCTTTTCTTCCTCCTGGTAAAGCAAACTAATGAGCACTTGAAGCTGCTCTTGGGACATTTCCAAAAGACAGCAGTATTTGCAACTAATATGTATGTGCATGTATATGTGCATTTCAACATAATTACTATTCCACTTCCTGAATCTGTATCTCTATATTTATATACATATACTTAATACACACACAGATATGTATATTTCAGAGCTGGTTACATTTTTCTGGAAGATAATATTTGGTTAGAGATTTAGCTCTAGTTTTGGAGTTCAGTCCTGCGTTTTCTCATCTTGCAAATGACCACTGTGACTCCATAATAAATTACAAAGACAAAATCACCTCCCCACCCTGTTATTTAGACCTTGTAACTGAGTTGCTAGGGAAGGAGCAGTTATTATAATCCACTTATAATAAAGAGAAATGAGTTAGAATATTTGCCAAATAATACTCGATCTGTCTTTTGTAGGTTATAATATTTTCAAGTATGAATATTGAAAATAGGACTTCTAAAATATATATCAGTTGAGAAATAAAAAATGCCATGAGATCTTGAACTAAAATCCTAATGCTTTATAAAATAATAACAACAACAAAAAAATTGTGACCTCTGCTCCGACTCTCCTATGTAGTTGCATTACATTGTGATTCAAGGAGTTGTATCAATGATCTTAAGTTTATTCTCCTGGAATAATGCCTGATCCATCTGAGAAGATGATTCTATAACCTCAGCAGGTGTGATATATTTTTTTGCTACTTTGCCTAAGTTTATTCCAGAATTCAAGTTTTGGTAATTTGGACTATGTATTAAATTGCTTCAAATTCAAAAGGAAGAATCCACTTTGAGCATTCAATTTGATGAATGAAGAAAAAGCTGTTTGTCAAGTTACAAATCTTTTTGTTTTTAAATATCTAGTGAAGGAAGGAAGGTTCTGTGTTTGATATAATAACTGGACTGGGAGTTGGAGAACCTGGGTTCAATTTGCAGCTCTTCGCAGACTTCCTGTGTCACCTTGAATAAGCCATTTACATTTCCCAGTTCTTCCTCCCATCAAAAAAGGAATAATTATAACTACAAATATCACAGGAGGTTTATGAGACTAACTTAAGAAATGAGACAAATAACTTACAGAAGCATTCTGGCTCTTGCAAGTTGCTCTACAACCTTGTGTTCTCAATATGCTCAGAGCACCAGACTTCAGAGCATTCTGGAGAGCCTATTTTATCTCTTCTGCATATGAGAAACTATATTAAACTAAGCTGGGTAGGAGGGATTCTGTTACTTGGTACTGTGCATCTGGGAAGGATGATTTCTACAGTCTTTATATTGCTGCTGATTTGGTCTGGTCCTACTTGTGACCCTTTGTATGTCAAAAGGTTGTCTAGAACACCCAGTGTATCAGCAGCAAATCTAATATTTAAATAAATAATTTTTCAAAAACAATTAAAATAATTGTATAGGGTATGAAACATTTGGAGGGGCCTTGCAGAGTTTCACAAAGTTGAAGGTGTTCTCATGTGCTATTAAAAGTTTGAAATTAAAAAGATCTTTAAGTTTGAATTTTCCCCTTTGGTTAGATAAAGCTTAAATCTTTTCTACTTGTAGTCATTTGACATTTGGATACATTACCAAGCAATGTATGTTTTGAGTGTGTTGGTGCATGAGTATATTTACATGCATAAGTATGCTTTTGCACATGTAATGTGTATGCATAAAGTTGCATCTGAGTGCATGAACTTGTGTACCAAAGTAGGAACAATAATTTTTGTCTTGCAGCTGTGACTGTTTTCAACATCAAAGAGAAATGAAAACAGTAAAAGTAAAAGAAGAGGGGAAAAAAAGAAACATAAACCAAAACTATTATTAGAGAAGAACAAAGGAACTGATCCCACAGTTTTTCAACAGCTGGCAAGGTCCATCAGCTATTTTTACTGGTCTAGTGCCGGCCTGCTTAACTCTGTAATTTTTTCTGTTTAGTTTTGTGTACTATTTTTTTTTGCTCCTGAGTATTACTTAGAGTTGATTTCAATTACACAGGTGTATGTGTTAAGTAAAACCATACCAAAGTCAAAGAAATGCAAAAATCAGCACCCCCAGTGGTTCTGGTGGGGCTCATTGCCTTGATTTGCCAGGCAGGTGGCCTTTAGATAGTATACATTTAACAACTGGTCCAACATTTCAACTATCCTCCCTGGATTTTGTGATGCTTTAAAGCAACCCCCCAAGTAAATACCTTCATTCCCTTTTTTTTGTAGTGAGATGAGAGAGCCTCAAGACTGCAAACCATTGTCATTCAGAATTTGTACTTGTTGTCAAACAGTCAAAAAATAACTCAAAAATCACATGAGTAAATAAAACCAGGAAACTCCTGTGTTTTTTTTTCTCCTTTCTTTCTAGATTGCAGTTATGGTATAGAAAATGGAATATATTTATTTTATAGAAGAAAAACTGAGAATCTTGCTTAATCATATGACCCCAGGAGGTGCAACTTGATGAAAAAGAAACAGCAAACTGTCATAAGATTCAGGATGCAAATTATAAGAGCTGGAGAAGTTGAAGTCACATACTCTTCTGCTCCTGAATCTTGGATTGACTAAAAGAGATGATGTTTCAGCATCTTGTAGAAGCTGTGCATGTATCCAGAAGTTTCATCCTCAAATCATTTCTGCTGAAGCAGCTTCTCTTCCTTTTATGGGGCTGATGAGAATGCTGTGACTGGCAGCAAAGATTTTTTACTACCAACAATGTTCCATAGAAAGATTCTGAAGGAAATATGAGAGAATATTTTTAAGAATGTATTGATTAAAGAAACTTAGCTGTCTAGAAGATGGGATTTGCCTACTGGGAGGTAATTATTTACATTTAAGGTTTTGGAAACTCATCACTGGGATAAGGGAACGCAACTGCTAACTAAAGCAGAGTAGCACCCACAGACAGGGTGCAGATAGGAACATAAAATCTGTTTGGTTTTGTCACTCTTGGCAATATTTTACTACTATGTTATCTAAAGAAGACATTAATTCACTGAAAATCAAAACTGTAGGTACAGCCAAAACCAAAGCAAAGCAGTAAAAGATTGTTTGCCTCATTTGTGATGTTATGATTAGTCTGTGACAGGCCTACAATTATTATTTCCCATTGGGTCAGGTTCAGAATTCCCTCTCTCAGCATCTGTTTCTGGCAGTGCAATGACTATAAATGTCTATATGGATACAGGCATGGAATTCAGATACATAATTCTCTTACATGGTCCCAACAGGGATGGAACAACCTCAAATGAGTCTTTCCTTACTCCTGAAAAGTAAGAGCTGTCTAAAACTAGCCAATAGGATAGGCCAAGTACAGGCATCTGAAGTTAGCATTTTCTTTCACACTGCAGATCTGAAATCCTGGGTATGGATTAGGCACCATCACCTGCTTCAATACGAAGCAGAGAGAACCTTGCTGAGGAACTTTCTATCTGAATGTGAGTAATCATTCAGAAGTAAGCCTAGAGGTCAATGTGGGAGGGACGTAAAAGCAGAGTAGTCCTTTCAAGAAGCTCATTCCAACCAACAGCAGTTAAGCAGGTTAGCTGCACAGATGAAATGAGCTCACTATGTTCCTCTTGCTTGGGAGTTGAGCCACTGCACAGTTCAGAGTGCAGTTCCTATGGACAAAATATGAGCCCCTGTGACTGAAAGGAAATGATACCAAGATTCAATTTTCCACCCACTCAGTATATGATCCTACCATTCCTCATTTGTTAAGTGATTACCTCCTGGCTGGGTGAAAGTCACCATGATTGCTATAGGAGATAGTGGCCATGCTCACGCACCAAATTCTGCTTGTGTGTCATGAATCAGGCTCTCATGTGGAGAAAAAGTGTGGAAATGTTGTTTCTTGATTTGCCTATGGATTGCTTGGAGCTCAGACTGGGCTAGCAGTGGAATCAGTTTACTGAACTAGGAAGAGCAAGTGTTCCTGGGCTCTTTACCCAGGAGCTGGAGTGGAATCCTATCTTTCTTAGGGCTACCTTTAATTTATATACACTGAGCTCTTTCAAAAGGACTTTGTTAGATTTTGATCATGACCATTCTTGGAGTGAGTACATTTAGCTTTGGAATTACTTGATAACATGTGGAATAATATTTGCATTGGCCTACTATGAGAGGAAAACATGAATACTTCAAACTGTGTTCCACATGTTTACTTTTTAAATCCTCCTAACCCAGCTAATTTTACACTGAGTCTGTACATTCATTACCTGGTATCACACACTCAAAGAAAATGTCTATGGACTAGAGCTAAGAGGTCATAATGCTGATTTCCCTGCAAATACAAAATCATTATCTGCAGAAATATTTGTTCCTAAGAGTATTGTTTTTTCTTGCTTTAACTAACCAGTTAACAGTTTGATCATGAGTTCCCTTGGGAAAATGTTAAATTGACTAGTAGACCTCACTACTAGGAAAATAATGCTGGCATTCAGATTATTTTTTTTTTCCTTGGAGCATTTTGTGCCTTACTATTTTATTTACTATGATGTCTCTTTCACCATGCAAATGAAAAAACAATTCTCCTATGGCATCAGCAGAGTGTATGGCATCAGCAGAGAGTTGAGGAGTGTTAGAAATTATGCTGTGAATGTTCATAGCTGGGATTTGGTCTTGGTGCCTACTGGTGCCCTTTCAAGATCTGTATGAGATCCTGGCTGCCCTCCTGCTGCTGATCAGAGTGTTCTTTGTCAGACCTTGAGAGCCTTAGGTAGATGTGTCAGAGCATGCTTTCTGATGGCTTTCAGTACTTGTGTTAAGGGAGTTGAGTTGTACAACGACTACCCATTTTAAGAATGTGAGTCTTCAGAGTAAGGTATGATAAGACTTACTGTACAGTCTTAGGAAAAGTCTTTCTCAATGAAGATTCCATGCTAAAAGCAAGGCATTGGGATTAGCCATTTTCTGTGGCTAGAGATATGCTGTGGCTATACTCACATAGTTTCTGCAGGATGGAAGAGGCATTAAAAGTGGAATTTTTTAGACCAAGACACCTAAACAAGCACTACGGACTGCTTCTCTCTGACTGTATTGGTTATCTGTCATAGTGGGGTTTAGTACCTACATAATAACCTTTGCCCTGTGCATGGAATTCAGCTGCTTAGATATACACACCTGCTGTCATCTAAAATGTCCTGATACTTTCAAACTAGCCCCAAAAGCTGTTTTGCCTATACCGTGGGACATGTGATGGACCCACACATATCTGGAGAGGCTCATGGAGGTGATGGAACACCCTAGGCTGTCTAAAATAGTGCTAAGTATGTTTTACCTATGTTTAGACAAGCTAAATCTTACCCTGAATTTATGAAGGAAGCTTTCAAGAATTGTATTTATTTAGCTAATTGAACCACACAAATTCTTACATTTGCTGCCATGTTTCAATGCCTTTCTCTAATGGTTCATTTAGTGTTTCTAGTTTATAGTAGGACAAGTAGAGGTTAAAAATTAAAATAAGGAGTACTCCATTGATACCTTATCTAAATATGCTTTAAAATTATAGCCAAAGCATGGAGTATGAAGTACACGATTACAATGGCTCATGGACACCTGGGGTATTTAGATTATCTTCAGGATTAGCACCAAGCTTAAGTATCCTGGTTAGAAATGTCTTTCTCTCCCCCAAATCTCTAGTGAACCAAACAGGAGGCACGTACGCTCTGAGTGTCACCTTAGTTAAAGCAGTAAACAGTCACCTGAACTGAACTGAAAGTCTAAAATAACAGAGTATCTGACTATCATCTGTTGAGAGCAGTTCCAAAGTACTGTTCTGGAACTCTGTAGTTTGAAGGCTCATTTATGAAAATGAGATTTCTACTGCTGTCTTAGTGCAATACCACAGTGATGAGTCCCAAGAAATGGACTTTTCTTCACCGATAACTGAGAAGCATAATGATTGCATACTCAAAACACAAACTAAGATGGACAAGAAATTCTCTTATTGCCTTTGGCTCAACGGTAAGAACAGTAATTTCATATGAATTATCCATGTCATGTATCTTGAAAAAATACTTCTAGAAGGTGTTATTTTTGTTGTTGTATCAATCTGAACTTCTGTGAAAATTAGAGCACATTCTATTTCTCCATGCCACCATGTCTGAGATGAAAAATGCAAATTTATGTTCTGCTTCAAACTTATCACTTGCACAGAAAAGTTTTTCTGCTGTATTGGAATGTGATTTTTTCTTCAGTAAAGCTTTTTATTCTCCCAAATAAATTATGAAAAATTCATGTTGGTGCAATGTCAAACTTGGGAATGTAAAGATGATATGCCTGATAAATTCAGGAAGTACCGAAAACAATCCTTGTTTACTGCTTTAACTAAGGAATACCATAGAATCATAGAATGTTTTAGAAGAGACCTTAAAGACATCTACTTCCAAGCCCCCTGCCATGGGCAGGGACACCTTCTGCTACACCCAGTTGCTCAGGGCCCCATCCAACCTGGCCTTGAACACCTCCTGGGCTGGGACAGCCACAAATTCTCTGGGCAACCTGTTCCAGTGTCTCGCAACTCTCATAGCAAAGAATTTCTTCCTAACATCTAACCGAAGCCTACCCTCTGTCAGTTTACAGCCTCTATCCATTGTGTCACTACATGCCATTGTGAAAAGTCCCTCTCCATCTTTCTTGTAGGGTCCTTCAGGTACTGGAAGACTTGTTGATCCTTATGAAGGAGAAAAACCCTCTAAATATTTTAATTTGCATATGAGAAGATTGCTATGGATTTACCTGGTTTAAGACAATGTTTAGCAAACACGTATGAACAGAACTAATAAAATAGTATACCAAGACTTATACCCATAAAATCAACATTACAGTTAGTCATGCTATAACAGCTGTGTAATTAGATTCTGGAATTCTGCTGTTAACCCTAGGGAGTGAAGAGCTACCTCTAGTGTCATATGCTCCTTGTGCTTTACACAAAGGTTTGCGATGCAGTGTATGTCTGCATTTCTGCTGACTCCGTGCATTACAAATCATGAGCTGCATCCTCTCAAAATCATGAGATTAAAAAAAATTCATAAATCTGGAGTTCTTCTGATTAACCTTCTGTCATTAGGGGTATTAGCTTTGAAGTCTTCAGGAGTTTCTTCAGCCTTGATGTGTTCTTTCTTAAAAGAGGAAACTAAGCTTTGTGCACAGTCTTGTGATGAAAAGGGATTTTAAAAAGAAATAGAGAAGCAAACACAATCCCTTGCTTGAGGGACCCCTTATGAAAACCATGATGGTCCCCAGTGCTAACCCATCAGTCCCCTACTGTGTTTCGTTTGTATAACTGTATGTTTATATTTGTCATATAACTATTAACTCAGATTGGAAAATACCCCAGGATACTTTGCAGTGTGCTTCACAAAATTCTGGACTAATTCATTGTGTCTCTTTTCATGTTTTTACATTCCCTTCAAGCAGTACTGATGAAATTTCACCTCAGACATTGTTTTCTGGGTAAAGTGAAAATATAATTTTCCTTTACTAGCACATTCCTACTAGAAATGGGCTGTTGCTTGTAATTCAAATGACATGGCAGCTCAGGGTTTTCCAAATGCCTTAGTCTTGTTGATCTTTTTAAATCATCTTAGGCATCCTTTGTAATCATGTCTGATGTGTGCATATCAGCAAATGCAGAAACTTGCTTTGGGTCAATTAATGGGGCCATAAAATTACCAGATGGGTAAATTCAGCTCTTCCCCCACAGTGCATGCAGGCACTTATCCAAGCCGGGAAGGGAGCTAACCACACCCTGCAGAGCCGAGGTTCTGCATACATGCAAAATTGCTTTTGTGGATGCAACTGCAGAGAATTTACTGTTGAAGCCCTGGGGAAGCAGACATGGGGTGTGCCTGTTGTGGCTCTCATGGCAAAACCAGGCACAGCTTCCAACTTGGCAGCTCATCTCAGTCTGAGCTTCAAATACTCACCAAAGGGACTAGTGGAGAGTAACTTTCAGTTAGGTCAGGAAAGTTGTTCCCAGTCTTAATGCCCTTAAACACAACCTATTCCTGTCTTGTACTCACACCACTGTGTTGCTGAAGGTTTCGAGGAGAGGTGGGTTGAAATATGAATGTCTTCAGAAGGTACTAATGCAAAAGTGTACACATGTCTCCAGGCTTTTCCATTCGACCTTTTACTGCTTTTGGTAAGGCTAATTTTCATAGAAAGTCTGTGCCACTGGTATTGAAATACCTGTCATTGTTGTCCTTGTCTTATTTTCAAAAGTGGAGATTAGCAATACTTTGTGTATTCCCTAACTTCTGCTACCCAAAGCTAATGGATGAGATGAACACCTGTTGGTTGATATAATGAGGATTGAAATAACGAATTTATTTTTGCACATCTCTCAGTTGTTCAAAGTCTTACCTACAAAATAAATAAATTAACTGCACTTGTAAATATATTTTTCAATATATCCATAATTTTACTATATAAAATTCTGCACCTTATAAAAATTTATATTAGTTTTATACTAATTTTGTAAGCAGTAACTAGTCAACTCTACCAGAGAATTTGTATGAACAAAGTCATGAAAAGGAGGAAGTAATAAACACAAGAAATTTTGATCAGAGAGCTTTCTGTCGTATTCTGTACCTTGAGTTGTAACTGCTCTGAATATTAAGGAATATGACTCACTCCACTTACAATCATACTCTAGATTAAGTCCTAAGAATATATTTACATTTTTAGTATGGTATTGTACTTGAAAACATTAATTGTCATGTTTTTCCTATGTCTGTTTTCTGCACCTTTTGATGGGTGTGATAAGTAAGATAGCTGTGTACCTTACATTCATTCTTTAAGGAAAGCTAAAATTTTCTCCCCTTCACTCATATTTGCCAAAGAGGGTTAACTTCTGATACTGACACTGGCTAAGTTAAATTGGATTTAAAGCTGCCTTGAGTTAATGATACTAGAACTTCCATGGGATCAGATCCTACTGTTTTTGAACTGATGGGAACATAACCAGGTTCACAGTGTAGAAATCTTGTATTAAATTCTAGTTCAGTAGAAGGTATGGAAAGAATATAGTTTCCTCTGAAAATGATTTATTTAAATTGGTAGACTAGAATTATACTTAAAACCAAGTGTCTAAATGCACCTGTTTAAGTCAGCTTCTTGTTCTCTCAGGTATTTAGGCATTGAATTTTCCCCATTAGCAGCATGATTGACACTGTGGTCCTTACAATAACACATGATTATAACTCTGAAAATAGCAATTACATAAAATGGAAACCAGATGTTGCATGGAATTTGACTCTCTTGGTTTCTCAGTGAAGTAGATGAATTTGTAAAGCAGAAAACCACAATCATTATTCAGATGGATTGTACATGAATTAATGACATAATATCTAAATCATATATAGTTGAAAATAATGATTAACTTCAGCTATCAAGATAAGCTAATGGAAAACAGATTTTTTTAAAGAAAAAAATCGAGGACATGCTCTTTTCAATATACTTTATCTTTACAGTAATAACAAAACCAGACCTGCTTTAACATTTCTTTATCCCTTAGATATCAAGGATTTACGTTAAAAATAAACTCTTCACAACTTTTAACCTCAGGGAGTGAGCTAAACAACCATTTTTTGCTGTTTCTTGTTGAAGGTAAGTGCTATGCCTTTTCAGGCTGGGATAAGTTTGATCAAATCACCTCTCCTTATTGGTAGTGTTCAGTGAACATACTTCAGCAAAGGTTCAGGTTTGTGGCTTACATATGTGATGGTGATGCTCAGTCCACACAGCCACGTTCACAGCACAGACACACCACTAGATGCGTTTTGACAGACCAGTAGGGCAGCCTGTTGCCCCTCAGAATCTTAATGCATTTATAACAATGAATATCAGCCCTTGGTTAGCAGCTTCCTAAGTGGTTAAATTTATGAAAGCCCTGGCACATCATTTTCACTATCATGTATTCTCAATGACATCATCATTGTAAAATTAGGAACTTTCTTTCTCTCTTTCCTGCAGATGTGGAAGTTTGAAATTGCATTCCATGGTCCTGTGCCACATTTCATCAGCGTTTTTCCTTTGCTTTCTCCAAAGACTGGCCACATGTGGTGTGTAGATTGCTGGTGCTGTTTGGGATCTCATATCAAATACTGCTACCTAATCCCAGGCGGCCTCGGCGGGCCCACACCTGCAGCTGATTGAATCCTCCCAGAGTACAAAGCCCTGATTTACAGCATCAAGGATACAGGGCCTGGTTGCAGCTGGGCTCCAGCAGGAAAAGGAAGTTGTTCATCATCTTGTGTGCATTTCATTAACAATAGTGTACCCGATATGTAGCTTATACAATAATTTCAAATCACTGACAGAGAGCATTATGGTGTTTGGCATTAGGAGGAAAAATACTTCAGGATGGGCAAATTAAATGTGAGCGTGAGGTTTTCATCTGACCCAGTGAAGGTCCACAAGCTGATTTACACTGGGAGGGCTAATCTCAAAATATTTTCTTTCCTTAACTTTACCCCATTTGTTTGCTCTGGTTTGATGAGTGGACTAATACAACTCTGTTACCCTCAGTGTATGAACATGGGGGAAAGCCACCTCAGGCTGCAAAAGTTTCAGAAGAAAAGGCCTGAAAAAAGAGTACAGAAGAAAGGGATGATCGTGGCTACAGACCTATTGTTGTCTTTAAAAACAAGGAACTCATGGTTCAGAAATGAGCCTTGAGATAAATTCTGCCACAGTCTTTCTGGGCAACAAAGGGATTCATCTAACCAAATTTCCAGATCTGCATCAGCTGGCTGTACAGCCGGGTGAGGAACAGGGCAGCTGGGATGATGTTCTTCAAGCCTGGGAGTCCTACCCCTACGATACCTACAATTCCATGATTTTAGAAGAGGTTCTGGGTCCTGTTTCCTGGCAGGACAAATCTTGCACTTCTGTCACTGCTCTAAAAGGTTAATGACTTACAATTCAGTGGTTTGGCCCACCTATAACCAATGATTCTTTACAAAAATGTTACATCCTTTATGAAATTGTGCCTTTTGAGTATTAGCTCATTTCCTCCCTTTTCAGAATGACCTGGTTTCCTATTTCAGAAGAATTTTTTGTCGTTCTTGAGAAAAAATTATCTTGTTTTCTTCAATTTTCCCTCATCAGAATGCTTGCAAACAGGCTCACAGAAAGAGCTGTTTCACACCTGAACCTTTCGAATTCAAAAGACACAAACTTTGGATGAATAATCTCTAAACTGAACTCAATCTTTTTTTTTTTTTTCAGAAAAAATCAAGTAGTTTCCTGGCTAAAAGGTACTATTTACTCTCAAAAGTCATTGAAATTCTGCAATTGCAAAATCAAATATAATTTATATTTAAAGTAATTGAGATGAAGAATCTTTAAAAAATGCATTCAATATCTATACAAATTGAGTGTAATTCTGATGCTGCTAAGACAGATAAAAACACTAAGACAATTAAAAACTCTCTTATTTGCTTGGTGATCAGGGAATAAAAAGGTATCTTGAATGACAATTTTTTAACAATTACATAGTCATAAATGCAATTTAGATGGGGTAATATTTGCATTCAGAAAATCTTAGTTCATTAGTTTTATTATAACATGTAGCCCAGCAGTGTTCTTACTGAAAAGCAACAAACAAGCAAACAAACAAACCAAAAAGCACTTCTAAAGCACCTCTACTTGAATAAACTCACCAATTGTTCTATATTCATTTATTTCACTAATGTGCAACATGAAATGTTTTGCAGGAAACAATTCTCTCTAATTTGTAAACACAGTTGATGACTGCATCTCTTTATCCAAGAAATAGGTTTAAATGATACAATGTTAAAAGTCAACAACAAAAAAATTTGTCCTACTCATGCTCTTGTGATCACACTGTATGTGTGACAATTGTGTGAATAGTATCATGTTGATTAGTGTGTTTACTGAAAAAAAAAAGGAATTAGAAAGTGTGCAACACATTACCCAGAAGACTCTTTTGTGTAGATAGTTTTAAGGTATAAATCACAGCGAAAACTCAGCTGTGCCTTTGCTGTGAGATTCCTCTTGGCTTCACTGCTGTGAATGTCTAAAATTATTAAATAACACTATTCATACAGGACATTTACATAACAATGAGAATAGGGGTAGTGAGGGTGTTTATGTGTCTCTGAGATGTTTTCCTGACTTAATATTTCCTTTAGCACCCCATGCTGAGCAACATTTTCAGACTCATTTTCATGGGTACCAAATTATGAAAACTTGTAACTTCTTGAATTACCTTAGCCTTCTCTGAGTTTTTTGTGTTGTTCTTCCTTACAGTGTCTCCTCACACATCAGTCCCAAACTTAGTATTCCTTACTGATGGTAAGGTCTGTGGTAAAGGCTCAATCCAGAGCCTCTGAACAGCTTCCTATTTGCTTTTTTCTCTCCTAACCTTTACCCTTCTTGTTCTCTAAACTAATTAAGCCAGTCATGTTTAATACTTTTTGTCCTCTAGCATGAAGCATGTGTGTGCTGTGTTTGTAAGGCACGTGTATTTCACCTAGGGTTTTAAGTGAACCTATGCCTGACAAGGAGCTGGGGCTTCACAACCTAAAGTCCTAACGTATCAATGAGACACCTTGTGAGCACCTGAGACTGCCCCTAAACTCTCATTGTAACCAAAAATACCTTTACTGTCTGCTCCAATGACCAGATATCTGCCTACCTTGTTAAATGCTCAAACAACTTGGCTGTCCAGGCCTGGTGATAATGACCAGCATCAGTTCTTTAAATTTCCTAGACTCAGCTTCTCTGCACTCTCTCCCATGCCATTTTGCTCATACACTAGATTTTGAAAACATAATGTGAAAATGATAAAAAGTAGGAAGACTGGAAATATTTGTCCTAGATTGGATATCTTGATTTCACAAAGGGAAGAGTATAGGATAAGTTATCTTTCATTTCTGAATCCAGAAATATGAATCTAATTGAGGACTGGAACAAATCCATTAAATCTGTCTGTAAAAATAGTTTCCCTTGAATAGTTATCCATATAGTATTGTTGCTGATACAGTTGTAAAAAACATTTAGCACTTTATAATCCAATCTCTGCTCCTATGCAGGCCTGAGAATGTATTCTGCTTAGAAGGGTAACAACTTTTACAAAGTGTTCCTCATGGAAATCACCTGGAAAACTTCCAGGATGGCATTACAGAAGTTATAGTTTTAGCAGTCACAGAAATGCACAACACTGCATTTCCAGATCCTACACACAGTAAAATGATTGTATGGGGTAGCACCTTCACCTTAACCCAAGAGGACTGTTATTCAACTGTTTAGCATTTGATATGCAATATGGGATACTCTAAAGCTCTCAGCCATTGCTGACCTACCTCTGCTCGCAGAAAAGCCAAGGGTAAGACCTGAGTTGACTTTACAGAAGGTAGAAAGACCAACACTGAAAACCTTTGCAAATTCTACATACATGCTTAGATCAGTCATGTACAGTACACAATTCCATATGTATAATCATGCATCTTTGGGAAAGGCATTGTAATTTCTCTTTAAAAGTGGTTTCTTTGCTACAGCAATTTAATTAACAACCCTTTTGGTTTTTTGGCAAAATCTTTATCTTATTCATGCTTCTAGTGTCAAAATTATATTTGGCACAGTATGCACAATATGATGACTCTAAATAGTACAGAAATTACTTGAAACCTACTCTACAGCATTTAAAGAAAACATTTCTTAAGAGGCCAATATGTTCAGCTCTGACTCTTATCAGCTTTTAGGCTATTCCATGAGTAATGTCATCATGGTTTGAGCCATCTATCAGACAGCTGTTAGGCCTTTATCTAGGTGTACAGCAATATAAATAACACTGAACCCAAAGCATGGAAAAAGCATGAAACTTACCTTTGGGGCCATGTCAAACTCAGAGTTCCTATGTAGCTTAAAATATTAAATTTCCTGTATTTGTCTGGCTATTTGTTAAAAAACCCCCACTTCTAGGAATCCAATGCAGATTTGGTAGCCTAAAATCCACATATTTTAAAAATGCAATCTCATTCAAGAAATGACCACTAAGCTACAATGACAAGAATCAAAAAGTGTAACAAAGAATTCTATGTTGTTTTGAGGACTTCAGGGGTGAGTTTTCTGGCTCTTTTCTGAGTAGATCTTAACACAAATGTCCAGAATCAGTACAGGCACAGAAGTCCTGTGCCTCTTTATAGAAACTGAATCTAAATGAGACTCAGCAAAAAGATGGTCAATCATCCACTCTAAGTGAAATTAAGTACTAGAAATGGTGGCAAGCAGCTTCTTTGTGTTGAAAACTAATTGATTTAGAGCTAGATCATATGTTACCTCAGTCTTCTCCTCCCACTGTGCTTTTTCAGAGAAAAATGATATAAGGAAATAAATCAATTGGTTTAGAAAACCTCTTGAATTTAGTTTTTTCAAAATTTCTTTGGTAACACATCATTCTCTCTCCTGATATGTCTGCTCTCCTTTTGAAATTCCCTCAATCCAAAGACAGATAAGATTTGGTTTTGATTGTTTGGCATAGACAAGTTTTCTAAGGTCTAAGTTTTCTAGCAGGAGGAAGGCATTGTAAACTGCACAACATACAGGGAAGATTTCAGGAGAAGGCCTATTCATTCTATTCTATTCTATTCTATTCTATTCTATTCTATTCTATTCTATTCTATCCTATCCTATCCTATCCTATCCTATTCTATTCTATTCTATTCTATTCTATTCTATTCTATTCTATTCTATTCTATTCTTTCATAACTCTGCAAACATGATCCCTTAACAGCAATAACAGGTAAGGCTTCTTCCACTCCTTATAAAGTACCTACCTTTTACTTTGGAGAAAGTGTCTCCATAGAACCATTTCCGTATGTAATCTTTCTTTTCTAGAACATTACTCCAGAAGTTCATCTTGCTCCCCTTCATTTCAGTTCACAAATCATTATTTTTCCAGCCAAAGACTCCTTTATTTGGTAAGTAGCAGAGCAGAACTTTATCCACATGTTGTCACCACTGGTTTCCAAAATAGCCTATTCAAGTGGGTTGGCAAATTTCAACTAAAATGTGTGTGGAACTGAAAACAATATTTGGCTTCTTGAGTTACCAGACTTAATTGTGCCAATGTATGCTTTCATTGCCTGTTGCTGTTCCACAACTTTCTCAAACATAACAAAACAGAGTTCCAAAATATTAGAACTTTCCAGCTTTGAGAAAGTTGTTTTCTTCCTCAAATCGTGAGGGAGTTTTTAGTAGTCAAAGAGTGGAAAAAGTGTTCAAAAATATTTTTTCTATCCAACTGTCTTTTAATGTTTATTCCGTATTCCATTTTTGCCCATTGTGTTGCTCTTGTGTCAGAGCACACAGCAGGGAGTAGCTGCTGACCGCTGACCACCACTGTGCAGTGTCTGTGTTGGCACAACTCTGCACCACTAGTTGGGTGCCCTTTTCACTCGATCACAATATATTAATGTTTGCTAATTAAGAATAGCTTTTTAGTAAAAAATATAACTTTTAGGATTGTATAATACAGTAGAACTGAGCCTGAATGATTTAGAGAATATAATTTGAACCTTGTCAACTCTGTCAAGCTTGAGAGTCATTCCTGTAATTACCAGCTGTTTACTGTGAGCTCCTTCACTCCACAATACCATTCATATTCATGTTTATATGAATACATTATCACATGTTTTATTCATGCTTCATAAACTATGTTTCATAAAACTACATAGAATGCTCTGCAGGAATAAAAGTAGCAGTGCACAACTGTGGCTTAAATTTCATTGCTTAATGGGAAACAAAATATTGGATGGTAGCAACAAAAAGATAAGCCCAGGAAACTTCTTATCCTAGTGCTAGGCAGGTATGTAATTTGGAATTCACTTGATCGCCTTTTTATGACCAAGGTTTGGTGAAGTATTGCAAGTGTTCTCTGCAAATGCTTATCTCTAGTAATGATACTATACAAGATGCAAAATAAAGTGTCATTATCCATGTGGACCTTCATTTATTTTAATGATCCCACTGAGCAGGGGTATGGTTCTCAGGTTAAGCAAAGCACTAATTAAAACAGCTGCTCTGCCCCATTTTCTTCAGTTTCCTAATTTCTTAGATTCTTCTTTATTACAATTGTTTGGAGAATTTTTGAGGTTTAAATTACAAGGGTGTGGATTAGATGATTACCCTAACTGCAACATCTGTAAACTCTAAATTTCTGATACAGCAGGTGTCAACTTTTCCCTAGATGACTGTCCTGCTGTTGCTCTGGTTACATGTAGCCTTGTCAACAAGCTGTTTATCAGTGGGTTTGCTCATGTTTTCTTTCCTTCTTGCTCATGTTTTTTTTCCTTCATGTCCGGTGATCAAGCCAACAACTGGAGAAGATCGAGGGTGGAATTCCTCTTAGTTCTGTGTTGGTTGATTTAAAGGGTAATCTGACAGGTCGGAGAGCAAGAAATGTTGCTTGAGCAATTGAGAGTGACAGTGTCTTTTGTAATATTACACTTTTCAATGACCTGCAAATTGTAATGCTTGGGAACATTAATACATTGTAATAAACTTGATATTCTATTTAGCAAAAGCCATAGGAATTCCCTGTATGCCTGAGGATATGTTTCACAGGAAAAGACAATCTGACAAACACATTTCCAGTAATGGAGAATCCACTACTATTCTTATGTGTTATTCCTTTGGTTATCAATCCTCACTGCAATTTCATGCCTGAGTTGTATTGCTCCACTTTCCAGCTGTTGGGAGGCATTTTATCTGCTACAATACTATTCCCTTGCCTGATGCTATCAGCTTTCTTTTTTTACAGACTGCAGAAAAATAATTACTTAACATTTGTCTCCTTGTTATGCTCAACACACCAAAGACTTTGTGCAAGAGGCATGATGTCCAGCCTGTTAAAAGTGCTCATGGCAATGTCCTAAACTGTCATCAAATGTCTTCATCCATATATTTTTCACCATGTTTGGTTAATGACTAGCTATGAGACTTGCTTGAGGCATGCCATGGAACAAAGAGTCCTGATGAGAGTGAGTATGTTAACCCAGGCTCGGTGCCACACTGATAGCTGTGTGCTTAACTATGAGGGAGTTTGTTCCAATGCCTGTTGAAATCAGTGGCTGAGCTCCCATCTGCGTTCTGGAACAAGATTGTGTTTTTAGGACTTTACAGATTTTTAATAATAAAATTACTTTGTGAGGTTTTATGTCTGTTGTGAACCTTTATTTAGTACCATGTGACTTTTGATCATCATTTTGAATATCAACTCCAAATGATAAATAGATTAAAAAATGATTAACAAATCTGATATGAAGACATCACTTTATTCTTGGATTTCCTATCAGATATAAAAAATTCTATTCCCAGTCCTTTCACTCATTTTTTTTCTTCTGATTAACAATTGATTATTTAATATTTGTCAATGATTTGATATTTTCACATTAATTCTGATTAACTGTAAGCATCAGCCTGATTTGTTAAAACCTACCCCAGACTGATGGACTGAGCTAAGGACCAGGGAGTCTCTGCTTGTTCTCGAGTTTAGCGAACAAAACCTGTCCTAACACCTTATTAGCACTGCATGAAAAAAGAAACTATTTGTGCAAATAAGCAACAAAATTAGATCAAATAGCCAGAAACCCACAGGTAAGAAGGGCTCACCTGAAAGGCTGTATATGTGCCCCAGTTATTCCACGTAGTTGAATTCTGGCACAGTTGTCCACCCTGCATAGAGAGTCTTTCTGATGTTGGATGCAGTGTTGTCCATCTGCTTGCACCAGGGCCCAGGTGAAAGGGATGAGAAATGGGTGCAGAAGTTGCAGACCTGGATCAGTGTTGTGCAGTGCCTGATGTGGTACTTCCCAAGGCAGGGCACTCTTGCTCAGCACCCTTCTCTCACTCTCCTCACAGCTTCAAGGCAGTGGTCAGCGGTGGTATGACATGTCCAAAAGATGCTGCTGTTAGTTCAGTTTCCTATAGCTGACTGTGCAGGTAAACTCTCCCTGACTGTATGTGTGTTCTCTGAAGCCTGTTGAATTCAGTGGTCAAACTCCCAGTGCTTTCTCTGGGCTTTGGAATAAGTGTTCAGGACTTTTATGCTTTGGAAGGGCCTCATGCTTTCTTGGACTCCAAAGTTTCTGAATCAGTGTGTTCACTTTGTTTCTGTTTCTGTGTGTTTCCATTATTCTGAGGGAAGCAGAAGGTGGAATATGAGTTGGACTGTGTGCTTACTATGTGGCAGTTGACGAATGCACCACAGATTGGACACTGCTGCTGGAATAAAGGAAAATAGGTTTATGGGCAACTTTCTGGCTGTAAGAATAAAGTAAGTCAAAAAAGTGCCAAGAAAATCCAAGAATGAAATTCCAGTCATCTTTTAAACAGAATATGAAATCTCATTTTGAAAACACTCTGAAACCTCTATTAAATAATTTTCCATTTTCCTTGTAATTGCCTGGAATAAATAATCCATTTGTTCCTATTGCTCAGCCCTTTCACAACCCCATGTCAAAACCGTGTAAGTGTTGGAAGAACTTTTGATTTTTCTCAAACACTTTCTCTATGAAATTCTGCCTCAGTGAAATTGTAGTAAACTTGTTTGTTTTGCTACTTTTTTGTAGTAAATATATTTTTTTTGCCCAAAAAGTCAAAGCAAGGAGTGAGTGTGGAAGTATGTGGATCCATTTATTAAACTGTACCCTAAAGTTCAAGCGGGCTAGCTACAATGACATCACTGACTTTACAGTTTTATCTGAGGGAGTCCCCCAGCTCTTCTTCATTTGCTAGAGATCACACAGTATTCTTTGACACCAAGTATTTATGATATCACAAGAATTCTACTGTCACACAGATTATTTTCTTTAACATCCCCTGAAAAGCAAGAAATCTATTCAGAAAAGAAGAAAAGGAGTTGATAAATAGGAGTTTCAACTTGTTTCTGTGATGAGTTGTCTCCAACAACCTGGTAAGTAGGGTCATTCAGTGCATATTTCCATGATTAACTCAATTTTCATTTTAGCTTTTCAGTTCACCTTTAAATATTTAGTTTGGTTCCTGTGGACAAATGTTGATGTTGGCTCTCTTGTCAGACTGATGAAAATGTTACACAGATGTCCTTTGGTGATCCAGTCCCACTGAAAGGCCTGCAAATTGCTAAATTATGAATTCTCTTTCTCCATCATTCTTTCGGTTGGTGACTCTCACTTAAGATCTTTTACTTCTTGCTCTGTGTGTTTGTCTAAGGTCCCTGCTCTTCCTTAATGCAGTAATATTGGTTTGAGTGTCCTTTTTGCTGGACAAAACTGGCTGCATTACACTCTTCAGAGAAGATTACATTTTGCTGGTTGCTGATTAGAATGGATGAGGCATGTCAGTGTCCTACATCCACTTTAGAAATATGTTGTTTCAGATGTTAAAGCAGATCCTTCAGCAGTTTTATTGGTATAGTGTTACTCATAAAGAGCTCATCCTCTAGCAGAATACCAGTAGCTCAGAATACCAGTAGCTCAATCCCAGATGTCATTTCAGGAAACCTAATTTAGTCGGCACAAGAATTCTATTTCTCCGTCATGTCTTCCTCTGGAAACTCTGAAATTCTCATTCTTCTCATGGTTTTCCATAGCTGACTTGGTAACAAAGGCACTGTAATCTCTGGCTCCTTTCCCTTACTAGTCATTTGGGGAATGTTCTGCTGCACTCATTTGAACTAGTGTTTTTGAGGATCCTCAAGTTACAAGGGTGGGAACAAACAGGAAAGAGAGAGGTTCTCATACTAATTTAGATGCCTAGGTTTAGAAGACTGCTTTCCTCAACTTGCTTGCTATATAACCTGAACTGATCATATTCCTGCCTTTTTTATAATAGAAATTGCTCTCTTTAAAGGGGAGGCTGGAATTTAGATCATATCTGCATTCAAATATTTCATCCAGCACATCACAGCCACACATCCAGCTGCAGAGCACTTTGATCAGCACTTAAAATACAAGTAGTGGAGCTACTTTATCAAAAGTTTAAGGTTGAATTGCTCAAGGAGAGAACATTTCTATGCAATGTTCTCCAAAGCCCACTTGCACTTTCATTCTTTCTTAAGAACAGGCAAGAGGGAGTCAGAAGACCTGTTGTTTCAACACAGTTGTCCTGTTGCCTAAAGATCAGCTTTGGTTTTGACTCTTCCTTCAAATCCAGAACTCTCACTGGTAGTCTCCTGTGTCTTGAGCACTGCACCTAGCCTAAGATGCAATTATTTTGCTTTACCAAACAGCTAGATAGGGTTAACACAGACTGCACAGTGAAATCTTTGATGGATGATTGTGGTTTCTTTTCAGTATCTCTGGTAGCTTTTATTCAGGTTATTTTATACTGTCTTGTGGGCAACTTCTGAAACCCAGAACATTATTTCCATTCTGTAGGAAAGCTATCCTAATTTTAGTGGGAGGAGTTTGATTCTTTTAGTGCACCTTACATTTTGGCCATATCTACACTACACAACAGAGAACTGCACTTGCAACATGTCACCTTGCACTAAGAGAGCTACCATGTCCACAGGGAACAATGTAGTGCCATATGGCATACCAGCCCAGCTGTGAGAACACAGAAGCTTGGAGGCATGGCTATGTCATTCCTGAGCCAACCCCTTTACATGGATGCAGTTCAGGGGATTACATGTTCTGAGCTGCTTTGGTTAGTTCTTTCTGCACTTGTACCCTGTGATTATAGAAACATACCACTTCATAGTGAATAAAGGGATTTTGTAATTTTTTTTACTAAATTGTGCTGCATTTTTTTTCATGTGCTGATTGAACATTAACCTTGTGTTGATTAATTGATGCAAACAAACCATAATTAGCATTACTCCAGAGGCTAACTTCCATTGCTGGCAAAATCAGGTTTAACTTCAATCATTTTCGTGGACTAGAGCCTGCTTATGTCAACACCAAGTTTGGCCTCAAAGAATGAAAACAATAGAGTTGTACAAAGGAGAGTGCTCTCTTTCAGTGTATTAAACAAAGGATAATATTAAGTTTGGATAGTGGATAAAGTTAAGCTATGCTAATACTTATAATCAACTACCACTCTGTTGAAATTAGAAATCATGCATGCCTGAGGTTTCTAGCTATTTTTCTTGCCAAGAACATGCAGTGCTTCTACCAGTTGCATAGTAAAAACAAGAGACAGACTTTCTTGCACTAAAGCAGTGAGCTATAACCTCATCTTTAAATCATGGACACCTTGGTTATTGATCATTTAAAACAATGCAAGGATGGAGAGAGACTGCTCGATAAGGGTGGCGAAAGCATTACATAGTTTGAGAAACAGCAACTGGTCAGTGTTTGTGGTGTCAAAAAATCTCATCGCAGAAAGTAACAGTGTAAGCCTCTCTCTCTTTCTTCCTGTTTCTTATTACTAAGAGGAAATTTACTTTCTCCCTCTGTAATTGTCACACTGTCAAACTGAAAATTTTTCATAGATGCTGGGCTGTGGATTCTGGGAGTGCAACTTGGGGCTCTGTGTGCTGGCTTTCTTAGAAGGATGGCCTATTGGGTTTCACCTGGATTAGAAAATTTGAGGTTCCTATTAGATAATCAGAAACACTTCTGGATGTTCCATCCTTAAACGATTTTCAACTCGCAGCAGAGCAGAGCCATCCCTGATCTGATCTAGTGATATGATTGCCTTGCAGGACGCTGGACTGGATGGACCAACTAGAGGGCCCTTCCAGCCAGCATTTCTGTGAGTTTATCAACTTACCCTTCTCCAGGCTTCAGTACAAGCTTTTTATATTCATGTACTTTGTCCTGTGTATTCTTGGAAATAAAGGTAAGAATGGAAAATACTTTCACATGTAATGCAGCACATACAATAGCTCATACAAAAGCTTCTTTCCTCTAGTTATGACACTGCAAAGACTCCATCACAATAATGTGCAAGACTGAAGAATAAAACTTGTACTGAAGACCTAGACTTATCTATAACCATATAGTTTATCAAGTTTTAGGAAGTGATGCTCCCTATGCCTATCCTTAGTTTCCTCTACCTGCAGGGTAATAGAATTAAGATACATTTTGTATCTGGACATTGTATCTTTGTTGATTGTTCATGGGAGTTATTGTACAGTTGCTGTTTTAATTTAGCTATACTATGTCAATGCCTGAACCTCAGATGGGATTTAAAGACTCTTTTGGTCTCAAAATACTTGAAAATTTATTTGACCTTTATAGGTAATGTGGAGAAAAGCATCATTCTTTTTAGCGCTGAGTATGGTCTTCAGACTCAGTCCTGATGTTCAAAAATTTCTGAGAGGTGGAGTCTCAGGGCAACTAATACAGAAGAAAACATATGTTCACTTCTAATCTATAAAGACTGTCAGCTTTTGGAGCTAAAGCACACATCTGACTTTCTAACTGGGAAGTGCAAGTTTATATGTTCAGCCAAATTATGTTAATATTTAGTGCTCCACCCTGTGTGACAATACCTTTATATTGTGTAATTTTTTTCCACTTAGTGTAATTAATAGCAACTAGCTTTTAGTCAGTTTTGCCCTAAAGATATAAACAACTTTATGAATTTATTATTAAGAAATAATGGACTTTCCATAATTACAGTGGTCATCAGAGTCCACTGCAAAGATTTCTTTTTGCCACCTTATAACTTTCACTTGAAAAAAAAAATCAACTTGCTGTGGTAAATACTGATTTTACTCTGAGGGAAAAGGAAAATTCTTCTGTGGAGTTTGATGAAAAGTGACCAAACCACACCTGAGTTACAGGTCATTAAAAATAACCCATATTTCAAATTTTGGAGTTTGGCTGGGACTCCACACTTGACGCCTTTCTTCTTATGAAAAGTGTCATTCAATCGTTAATGATAAACGGTCAAACTCTGGACCTCACACTGCAGGTCCCAGGTGAAAAGTGATACCTCTTGTAACACATTGCACCTCAATTAAAAAGTAGCTCAGGGACTTAAAGTTATGGCTGCTGCTTCCATCCACACCACTGTAAATTGAAGAGTAATCTGTTTGACCAGTGCAAATGTTTTTAACTACATCACCAGCACTCATTCTAACATGAAGAATTTCTCCAGTGCTTATCATACCTCTCTGAATTATCATTCCCTTTTTAATCCTTTCCAATTAGTACATTGTCTCATTTTTTGACCTGTTGGAAGGTGAGTGATTTACTGACTAGCATTTTCTAAGTGATTATTACTTTTTTTTTTTAATGGGTCTTTAAGGTTTCTATGCTCTCCCAGAATCTAGTGGGGATTTCCACTTCCTCCATTATAATAAAGCTAAACACAGAGCTGATCTAGACCTGGCACAAATGCTAGAGTAGAGACTTCCACATCTCTCCAGGGAAGATAGCAACAGCTGGTGAAACTGAACAGCCATCACGGAATAGAAACCTTCTCCAATAACATATTTGTTCTAAGAGTTTTCTACCATCCTTACTCCTGTTTGCCTTAGTGCTTCTTCCACAAATACGTGCTCCATGATGATGTCTACACACGCACAAGAATTTTTCATTCTTTTTGTAGTCAAAGGAGATTACAGTCAAAAAAGCCACATTCATGCTAAGACCAAGAAACAAATAGAGAGTTAGATTATAATTTTATAGGCTCAATTATTAGGGGCAAGGAAGTTATCTTAGCTGTAGTATCATCAGGTCTTAGGTTAGGGCATTCAGAGCTCCATGTGGCCAAGTCTTGAATGTTTTCAGAGAAGGAGACTCCATTGCTTGTTTGAGCAATGTAACCTTAAGTTTTATTGTCCTCATGATGATTTTTTTCCCTCTATCTAAACAGAATTTTTCTCAAAGCCACTTTCTTTTGTTTCTTGTGTTCTGTCACGGAGCATCCTTTGGATGTTTATTCATCTTCTCTAAAACTGGCTTTTAAGTATTAAAGGCTCTGCTTAGATCCCCCTTAAGTCTCCTATTCTCTAGGCTTAATTCCAAACATAATTTGATCACTCTTTTGTCATATATCAAATTCTCCAGCCCTCTAGTCATCTTGGTAACTCTCCACTGTACAGTCTTCAAATATCCAACGTCTTTCTCACACTACAGGGATCAAAATGGATTCAGTATTTGAAATGTGGCCAAGCAAAGGTTAAATAGAGTTCATAATCACATGCTGTTGGGTGATGGGCTAATGAGCCCTGATGGGTTGAGGGAAACACCTCAGCCCCCTGGAGAGGTGCTGCCAACAGAAGACAAAAGCAAGGCAAACTGATAAGATTAACAAAGGATGGAGTGTTAAAAATAACACGGCCTTCCTTTGCGATATCTTCTGTGACAACTCAAGGAGCTCGCCCCCCTCAGGCATCTGCATCACCCCCCAATAGATTGACTATTAGTCACACAACCACCTGAAGAAGAAAAAAAAAAGATATAAAAAGAATGGTAGTTTAACTGCAACTTGGGGAGAAAAACTTCCACCTCTGGAAGGGCACCCTACGAGCTACCCTGTCTTCCCCATTCCATCAACTTTGTCGGGGTAAGCAACTAAATTCTTTATTTTCTTATGCCTTACTAGTTATAATTTGTTATAGCTCACTGGGTGTATACATATTAATGGGAAGCGGCTACATTTTTCCTGTTGCTTTTCTTTTGGGTTACTGAGTGTGTTTACATGTGGTGTTGAACTGTTGTGCTTCTGTTTAGTAATCCTCTGTTAGTTAAGTTTGTCATGGGAGTGGTATACTGCTGGGGTGTCCTGTAAAATGTGTGTTGTGTCAGTGTATTTGGGGGTATTTTGTACAATCCTGCAGCTAAGTGTTATCACCAACTAAGTAACACATATAGTTATTGTCATGGAACTGTATTAATAAATGTTATTTCAGGAGCTATCGTGAAGAAAGTTCTTTTCTCCTTGTTGCTATTAAATGTTGCCTCAATAGCAGGGGTTAGAAGTCCTTCCAACTTGTGTGCTGGCCGTGTAGTTAGGCAGTGTTGGTTTCATAAGGCTCTAACTTTTTCTGAAGGCGCTTATATTGCTAATAATTTCTCCCTGGCTTAAGTGTAGTTCTCATAGGGGAGTCAAAATCTTTCCACCCTGTGTTCTGTCCAGAGTCCGGCAGGCAGTGCTGGGTTCATAAAGCTTTGATTACTCCAAGGGTGCTTATAGCTAATATCTCTTCTTAATACAGTTAAGACTAGAAGTCTTTGCATTTCTGTCTCTCTCCTCCCTTTCACGTGACACATGCCTTCATCGGCAAGTTGTTCCCTTGCCTGTCCAAGCTGTGGTGCTGTTAAGTTCACTGCTGTCTCAGGTGCATTTTGTTAGCCACCAGGAACCTGATCACCTTCTCAGCAGAACTGCTTCCCTGCAACTCAGTCTCTTGTCTCTACTACTACTTGGGGGTTATTTCCATCCCAGGTGTATGACTATGGATTTTACTTTCTTTAAAACCTCAAGGAGTTCTTGACACAATTTTTCATCTCTCTTTGTGTGGTGGATTTTCCTTCTGGCACTTCAACCTGTCCCTGCCATCACCTGCAAACATAGCAGGGGAACCTTCAGCACTGTGATCCACACTATCCATATAGATACTGAACAGAACTGAACCTACCACTGGTTTTGGAGTAGCTCTGCTTGTGATTGGCTGCCCATTTGACTCTCAGCCATTATCTATCACCTGTTAAGCTTTAGCCAGCTTTCCACCTCTTCAGTACATATCTTACTAGTTTGCCAAAAAGGATGTTGCAGGAGAATGTGTTTTACAATTTACTAAAATCAATGTGGATTATGTCCACAGCACTCCTCTTACACACTGAGCATTTGGTTTTGGTCATACAAGAGATAAGATTGGTCAAGGATGAATTATTCTTGCTAATTGTGCTGGTTTTTCCCAGTTGTGTCTTTTGCACCATTCATGTGTACAGAAATACTTATTATGAAGAGTTGTTCCATAGTTTTCTACAGGGCTGAAGTGAGGCTGGCTCATCTTCAGTTTTCTAGATCTTCCTTTTTGCCATTTCTTGTAGACAGGCATAATATTTTATCTTTCCTAGTGATCTGTGGCTTTCTCTGAACTCCATAATCTTTAAAAATGGTAGACAGTGGCTTTGAAACAATGAAAAGCAACTATTTTAGCATCCTTTGCTTCAACTCATCCATTTTAACACCCTTGTATATATGGAACTGGCACAGATGGTCACCATTTTGACCTTCCTCTGCTATTCATGGTTCACAATTTGCTTTGATTTACTTCTTTACACAGAGACTTAGGGGATGATTTTATTTATGAAGACTAAGACAAAGAAGTTTTATCTATTCAGAGTGTGTCACAGACAGATCCTAGCTGTCTCTAGAGTCTACTGCAAAGAAAATCATAGCCATAGCAGTGACTGCATTAAACCTCATAAAGTAAATCAAATTACTATGTTTTAGTAAGACACTGAAGGAAAAGAAATTTTACTTAACTTTTGCTGTCTGCATATATGTCTCTACATTCAAGCTAATCATACCAGGCTCCTTTTACTGCATTGAAGAGAAATAGGTATTTTAGAGTGATTCATCTGAATTCCTTCAGACATTTACTATGAGCTTTCAGTGGCTTCAGTTCTGATATGTCAACAAAGCTGGGCTGAAATGAGCTGGGCAGTGGTAGAGCTATTAAATAGGAGAGTAAACTAAATGGTTAAAGTGAACAAATTTAAAATGCAAAAGGGAATAAGTAGAAAGCTTTTTACCTTCTAAAGCCAAATAAACCTCGTGAGCTTCTTCTGAAAATTTTTGGAGAGCAGTGGGTCTCATACTAGTAGCAGCATAGTGCTTCCCAACCAGTACATCTACTGTTGAGCATGACACTGTAAAAAACCCAGCACCTTTAGCCTCAGCTGTGACAGCTGCAGAACAGATGGAGACCAGTGTTGTTTGACTCCTCCACATCTAATTAACCTGTACAAAGGAAAAGGCAGTCATAAGATCCTAAGTGAAAACCCCTGTGTCTCTGTTAAGGTCTTTTCTCTCTAAGAGTGGTGAAAAGCAGGGAGAGCTCTGTATCTCAGCACATACAACTCCTGCCTTTCAACACAGAAGCCACACTTTGTGTTTTAAGGATCTGCTTAGTTTAATTCAATGTATTTCACCTCAAAAGCTAATGCTGTGGCCTAAATTAAAGAATGACTTGTTTCTCAATGCTGTTGTTGAATAAGAATCTCATATTCAAGAGGAACTTTAGGCAACACAATGAAGTCTAAAATTATCTACAGACAGGCAGAGAAGGAAGAGACCACAAAATCTGCTAACACCATAAATACTGCAGTGAATTTGTGAATGTGCACAAAATCTGGCCTGACATCCTCTGCCAGTGTGGTGTTCTATACAAATACATATGTGCACATATACATATATAAATATGTGTCCTAAATCCTTGACTTATAGTAAGTTTACAGCAGAAATGTGTTTCAAGAATTCCTGTGTAACAGAAGTAGAGATGACTAAATATTCAACTTGTGTAAATATGAAATCTGAACATCCATGAATCTGAAAACTGAGTGGAAATCTGAACATCCATGAATGGAGGTGGATTCTCATGCATTTTTTCATTTGCTCTTAATAGGATTGCTTATTTATTCCAAGATGGAATTATTTGAGAATGAGAATCACATGATGAGACAGACTTGGTGACTCAAAAGCATAAATACTCAGATCTCATTAAACAAATGAGAAACAAATGAGAAATATGGGTTTGGGAATGGGGATGTATGAAGGCAGAAAAAAGAATTGATTTAAAGTATCATGCTATTGCCACACTTTAAGAAAAAGGATACGTAAATCACTTGATTTACCTTTGTGTCATAATGAGGTTTTGGCAGTTGACTTGGTCAGATGCTTATTAAAAATCAAATTTTAAAAAATGTGGGTTTTAAATAAATGTAAATGTTAACAAAACACTTTCATATTAATAATTACAGATGGTGTCAGTAAGAAAAAAGTGCTTAGCAGGTGTTGATCCAGCCAATATTCCAACATATTTCATGTTATTGCCCAATATAATAACATTAGACAACGACATCACCATACTGCTTCAGAGGTGTAGGTATTCATCAGAGAGTCATTAAATACTGAATTTTTCTCAGTGTCACACAATTGCAGAAACAGTTGTGTTGGGTATTTGTTCTGATCCACTGAGAAGTGTCCGTGTTCAATAGCTCAAAAATGTCCTGTTCTTTAGCTACGTGAAGCATGCAGAGGGTTGAAATTTAAGCCTATGTCAGCATGTAAAGAATCAGCAATTTTTTTTATTTCTTTTTGAAAAAAAACAGCAGTCCAAGTTACTTTTGAGACTCTTAACAATGTTAATTTCTTGAACATTCTGTGTCTTGAAGTTGCTGTTGTCTTCTATCTCTTAATTCCTTCATTTGGATTTTTTAAGGACACCTTTTTCTCCTAACTAAACATTCCACTGCTGCCTTCAGCTTCAGTTTAGTTTTCCTGGATCATTTTGATCTATACTGGGATCTCCTAACATCTTAATCTCCTAACTTCTTAATTTCTTCAATTTTTTTCCTTTCATTTGGAAGTGGACTCAGATCATTGTCAGAGTCTAGGTCTTGCTCTATGCATTCTCTCACCTCCAAGGTTCAAGACATCATTTTTCTCTTTTCCACCTGCATTTTTGAAATGGAGCTTTTAAATCAGGCTACATTACCTCAACTTTAATTGAATGATTTGGCCTGCCTATATGCTTAAATCAAGCATGTGTTAAATACCCTGCTGGTTTCTTCCAAGCTCAGAAGAGACTCTTGATGCACTAGAATTGATATTCCCCTGCTAATTGTCAATGTTACTATTATTCTGGAAAACTTCCCTGGCCAAAAGTCCCAGCCATAGACTAGCATCCTTTTATGTTTAATATGATGCAAATGCACAATAGAAAGACTCAATACTTTCTGCTCAGAATTTCATACACAGAGCTGGACTGAGGATCACACAGCAACTGCTAGGAAAATCTCTGCAGGAATGGGCAACACAGCTGGAAATGAAAGGAATTCAGCCAGCTTGTAGAGGGTAAAAACTATTTTCTACCAGAACTAAAGCAGGCAATTTGACTGCATCTGGGTTTTCTTGCCATGACTACTGTATGTAACCAAGCAGCTGTAGAGTTCAAAAGAATATTGTCACAGACAAAAACTGTGAGATTGTCCCATCCATAGCAGTGTTACAATTGAGTGTGACAAGAGAAGCAGTCCAGTCACCAATCTTTTTAAGCCATCCTCTTTTTTTTTTTTTTTTAATTTTGTGGGAGTCAAAAGTTACAGAATGTATTCAAGAACTAAATTTTCTAGGGTCAGCAGTCCTTCCTATCAGAAGTGGCACCACACTGGGTCTAGTGATGCACTGGGTTTAGAGGGACAGCAGTCCTGGATTAAATATTCCACTATTTTTAAAAGGGGTTTCCATGTCAAATCCCCTGTATTTTAAAAAACATTTTACACAGTTACATCACCACTCCTACAACTTCTTATTAAATATAGTCCCCAGTGCAACTCCCTGGCTTAAATACAACAGGTACATTTATGAAACCTGGTCTCAGTTTTTAGTGCAGCTGTGCAGAACTTTCATAATGAAACCCAAAACCCGCCCAGGCTTGAGTTTCATTACAAATCTGAAACTCACATCAGGTTCTGTAAAGGGTTTGTCAGAGTTCACAACTCTGAAGATTTGAAGCTGAATGAAGCAAGTCTATACTGAGTTATGATGTCAGGTACAAGCCAGGGAAAATGTAGTTTGACCCTCAACTAGATAAAACCTGGTGGTTTAGGTTAAAAAGGAATAAGTCCTTGCAATGGGAAAACAGAGGATGAGTTTCATAATGTTTTGTGAACCAAGGCTGTAAGCCTTGGTTTTACCAACAGTTTTACCAACAGTTATGATTACTTATTTTGCCTCTTACCCATTTCTATCTGCTTAGCTTTCGTTCTATTGAAATTAAACCTGTTTGTACAGGTGTCAAACGATCAAATAAAGGGCTACTACAAATGCATAATTCCTTTGATCTAACAGAGAAGCCATTTGTCAGGGAGTGAGGAAGTGGATTCTGCACATGCTTGGACAACTGACGTCTTGTCTTGTGCAATAGGGAGAATATTTCTGGCTATATATTTCCAGGTCTGAGAAGGAATTTTGCCCTCTAAAGTAAAACAACTCCAAGCTAAGAGTCTATGCTAATACAACTGTACTGTTTCTTGTTCCAGTGTTTTCACATTGTCCTCCACTGGAGGTGTGGAAAAAGCAGGTCTTTGTGCAAAGATACATTAACAACACAGGTATGAAAACATGAAGTCTGCTGGTTTAGAATAATTAGCTCATGTTCTTGCTTCAGACATTTTCCCTTTTTACATTTCTTTTGCTTCATGCATTGTGTCCAGTGAGGGTATTTATCAGAAATGCCTTTCCATCCCTTGTTCCTACAGTTCCTCAGAGAAAACTTGCACATTTTTGTGTTTACAGCCTCTGATTTTTGCCAAGACCCAATTAAAAGGTCTAACTTACAGTAGGCTGAAAAGTAAGTTTCAAAACCATCTCAATAAATTATAAGCCCAAGTTCTACTTTAAAAAAGTGATTTAGTATTGAAAAGACTGACATTGAAAGCTTATGGTATATCAATCACTTGCAAATCAATAAAATGAGAAACCTCCCCCAAAAAAAGAATGTTTAAGTGTCTGTGGGTGGAATCTTGGTTTTAGAAATTGGCTGTATTGTTATAATTACTTTTGGTTCAAGTCCATCACTAATTTTAGTCAGCTGTGAAGAGATTGATGACAATTTTCATGTCAGCAGAGCTTGACTATAAGTTCATACTCAGATTCGTGTCTCCCTAGTAATTAACATATTTAACAGAAGAAAAATAAAGATTTTTTTAATCTTCTCCAAGGATTATGTAAGAGATGGAGAAAAAACATTGTTAAAAATCTGCAAATCTGTCAAAATTCACAGAATTTACAAGCTTGTCTTTGTATCCTAAAAAAATAGTTGGAATAATCTTTTGCAGCTTTATTAAATGTAAGTGACATCCAGCGGTCAAGTGTCAACTGTGTATAGTGAAAAATCTCAAGCTTACATTTATAAGCATCACTGGTCTATGAACTTTGGAAGAGACTGAAGGTAAAACGATGTTGTCCATCTCTCTGCCAACCAGTTTCAACATATCATAGCTAATAAGTGCATCACAAAGATTTGGCTTCAGGCCCTGCATACATCTGAAGGTGCTGGCAGTACAAATCTTCCTTCTATTATTCCCTTTCCTAGCATTCAAGCTGTTCCTGCCCAACTTCATGACAGAGACACCAGCTTAGGCTAGGCTGAGTGAAAGGAGACTGCATGAGCTGTTGAGCTTTTCCCACAAGAAGGAAATCCTCAAAATGTTTGTAATTTTGAGTTGTGATAGCAACAAGTTGAAAAATTGGTCTCAAACTGTGCCAGGGGACTTCTAGTCAGACATCAGGAAGAATTTCTTCACTGAAAGGGTTGTCAAGCATTCAAGCAGGCTGCCAAGGGAAAGTGGGGGAGTCCCCATCCCTGGAAGTGTCCAAGAAATGACGGGACGTGGCACTCAGTGCTATAGTTTAGTTGATGTAGTGGTGTAGGTTGCCTCAATGAGCTTGAAGATCTTTTTCAACCTTAACTATTTTATGGTTCTCTTTTATTCAAACTCATTTTAACCTGTAAGCTTAAGGTCTGGGGACTGTTGTGAACCAGAATATGGTGTTTTGGCTTGTGAGTAGAGTAGGTGATGATGAATGTCTACAACAGTCACAGATAGCAAGTCAGCATATATTGGGTTCCTTTTAGTATGTGCAACGTAGTTAACAACTTAGTTGTTAAATAAAACTGAGCACTCTAAACTGCATTTCAGAACTGGATTTTGAGAGCACACTGCTTTACATAAATCACAAATATTGTCCTTATTTTTACAGCAATCAATGAGAAAAATGAATGATTTCTAGTGAAGCATTAGTTTGTCTGCAGATCCAAAGTCCTGCCCAGAAGAATCCCCAAATCTACATGATCACCCATTGTACTGGATGTTGCATTTGACATTCTGCTTTTCCTGAGAAATGAAAAAAGAACATGCTGCCAGACTGCTTCCAATTATTCACCCATCTGAGTAGAGTCTGTGACTGGTCAACTTTGTAATTAGGAAATATACTCTGGGAATGGCTGTTTGACATGATAGAATATGAAAAATTGGACACAAGTCTCATTTCTCTGCTTTGTATCTGGACTATTTATCCTTAAGGGGATTATCAAGTATATGGTTTGTAGATTTTAAAGCATATTTGGGGAATGATTTTGGAGGATTGTGGTTGTTATATAGTCAGCTGTTAGTCCCTTGAACACACAGATCTTTCCTCTCCTTGAAGGTAAGTTGTTGTCCCTGAGGTCAGATCAGAAATCTATTCAACTTTTGCAATGCCTTAGCAACAGTAACAGGGCCAGTTTGTGTGAAAAATTGCAGAGAAAATGAATCTATGTTACATTGATTAAACCTGTAATTTTAAAGAAAATTTAATGCATTTCAGCATTGCATTTTATAAGGGTAAAGTTACAAGCTTCTGCTTCCGGTGTGAATTAAAAATACAGTGAGAAAATATTATAATTATTCTAATTTAATTAGAATAGACTTTCAAACAATCTGAATAAACCACTGAATGAGAGTATCAGAGAAGAAACACATAAGTTTATGACTGAAATACATACTTTGCTTCTTATTTTAAAACAATGTCATGCACATGCAAATTCTAAAACATAGTGCATTTTTGTGCTTATCTCTTCCTCTGTATTATGGGGATACTCATGAACAGTATTCACTTCTACATGACCACTTTGATTCAATACCAATTATGGTTTCAGCCAGGAACAGGTAGAGGTCTTTCACCTATTTATTCCTTTCTCTTGTGGAAAAGGAAAAGAGAAATTTTAATCCATTTCACTCTCACTTGGCCCCTTAATGTCTTGCACAGGTTTGCTGTGCTCAAAGGAGATAAGAACTCAGAGAGGGCTGAGAGGGAATCAGAGGTATGTGGATATATGCAGAGAAACCACAGCCATTCCTTTTAGCCCCAACCCAAAATCACCCTTTGCAACTCTGGCATCAATGGAGTGATGAATCAGCATCTTCCTATGACAGTTGTAGTCCTGAAGGAGTGGTTCCTTCTCATGTTTCTCCCCAAGCAGTACAGCTGAGGGTATGCAGAGGTCAGGTTGGAGCCTTGGCCCTTAGTTTTACAGTGTGAATTGTGAGAGTAAGTTCCAAGCAGAAATAACTCAGCAAAAGGCATAATTTAACTTGGTTAATTATATTGACTCTTATATAGCCCATGAGTAAATAAATACCCTGCATACAAAAAAACTTGTTTATGGAATAAAGTTCAGCTCAACTAAAATATGGTGCTTTTAATACATTCAGAGTACATTTTTAATACTTTCATATGGTTGAATAATACTTCCACATTGATTTTTCCCCCTTATTATTTAATCTGCACCGAACATACAACAATGGCTCATTGATTTATTGTAAGTGTAGCAATACATTTATAACTGCATGAATCATGCAGATTGCTCAATTCACCACATGCCTTAATAAAAGTTTCACTTTAATAAAACAGAGCTAAGGCAAATATGTCCAGAGCCTGGTCTGACATTCCTTATACATTACCCTGCCTCAGGAAATTATTACTATATATTTTATAGCAGCTACAGTAGGTTGGGGATCAGGATTAGAGCATAGTAACTACTGTGACATTTAGCAGAACTCCTGTGTATGCCATTAACCCTCACAGGGTGGACTGGCATGGAAATTTTTTTGAACAGTGGTTTTCCCCCTTGCTGAATGGGGGACTCAGAAAATCTTCTGTGTAGGTATCATTCCTCGCTTTCTGAATTTAAGACATAGCATTTCATTTGAACCTTTCACCTTTCAGGTTTGGGAACCTCACAGGGTCTACTGGTCATAAAATGACATCACTGTTCCAGGGCAACTTCCATCACTTGGCTGAAGAGATAAACTGACTTGTGTCTACTTATTTGGAATAGCCAGAATTTGAAGACAGAAAATAATCTCAACAGTTACATGTACTTCTACCTCATATCTCAAACTAATTGCAACAGTTAAATCTCAGCAAGATCTACTGAAGTAGACTGAAGTCTTTTCCAGCTGAAATTGTAGAAAATATGATCCACTTATCCAAACCTCATCTTTCATTGTAGGAAAATATTAACTTTTAGTTTATTAGATAATTACAAACCCTTTGTTGGGCTGATCTTCTGACTCTTCCTTCATTTTATTCAGAATCAGTCTTAATGAAATTTCAGACAGAGTGAAATTCTTGTGACAGCAGAGGTTTCAAAATATTAAACTTATTGTGAATCAACACTGACTCAAAGCTCAGATAGAGTAGATGGTTTTCTCTTTATAGCGGTGAAGAATCGTATTAATTTCACTTTTACCAATAATATCTCCTCTCTTGCTTAGCTAGTGGAGCTTAGATATTTTGAACAAAGTTATTCATAATAGAATTTTTTTAATATATGTACTATAAGTAGAATTTAAAATGTGTTTTTCATTGGTATTACTAGTGAACTTCAAAAAACCAGAACTATATCAGTGTTAAATGATAAGAAAAGCTTTAATGTCTTTTAGGGCTTTATGATGGCCTCTGATTGCATTAGATTCATTGTACATTGATGTGTTCTGTAAAAATGCCAAAGTTCTGATGGAAGGGTTGTAGTGTGGCAATTTTTTAAATTTTTATTTGGTTGGCTTGATGTTGTTGTGTTTTGTTGTATGTTTAGTGGTTGTTTTAAGTAAGAAACACAAACTCTGTGTTTGCAGCAGTAAAATATTCCTCTCTTGTATTTTTTGTGATTTTTGTTTTGCCTGTGTTTCTGCATTTTGAATACTGTTGCATAAAAGTGATGTGTTTACAAACAAAATTAAATAAAATCCACAGACTTTATGTTCTTAGAGAAACCCCCAATGGAAAACAAAACAAAAAGAAGAATTGGGAACAATCAGTGAATTTAATGAAAACCAGCTCTGGCATTACTGTCTTCCAGTACAATAAAATCTTTTTCTATTGCTAGGTTGTCAGTACTGCAAAGTGGTTTTTAATGCATAAACCTCAGGCATGCAGATAAACCCAAGTAAAACTGGCGCCAAGGTTTGAAATTGGTGCTTCGAACATGTCTTTAAAATGATCTTCTTTGTCAGGGGAACTCTCTGTCATCTGGAATTACGGGCTTTAAGGCATCCCCTGGCTACAAAGAGAGCAAGTATGAGGATTTCACCATTATTCCTTTGTAGCTCAGTATCTGAATTACTCCAGCCAGGATAAATCCATATCAGATCACAATGATAAAGATTTTAGACACATCGCTTCAGGAACTAAATACAAAATGGATGAAGGTCCAGAAGATTCCAGTTAATTGCAGACTACTTTGCTTGTAATTCTCATTATCTCTCTCCTTTTGCCTTTCTCCCCTCCACTATTGATTGAATTCTTTGCAAATTTTCAGGAATTATTTCTTTTGCAACTGTACTGAAATGTACCCACAAGGTGCATATATTCATGCATATGAACCTAAATGAAAAAAAGTACCTGTTGACAGAGAAACATTTTACATAATAATTTAATAAAACTGTTGCATTTTGTAAAATTACATGTAATCTGGGAACAATATTAACCAAAGAAAGGAAAATTGTGTACCAAGATAATGCTTTGAAAGCAGAATGGAATTTGGAAAGTCCTGTTTCGAGCTATTAGGTTTGGTTTTGTTTAGTTGTAGAGATGGACTATGGCAGGGTCATTCAACTGGCTTGTTTTGCTGTTTTGAGGATACAACACCTATACCGTTGTGTTCATGTCAGACTTGTGAAGCCAGGCAGCGTTGTCCTTATTTCATCATTCTTGGAAGTTGCATGAAGATGTTTTTCCTTCAGATGACACTATAGAAAAAAGACTCATCTTTATTCTTTCCAACATTTCTAAAAAAGGCAGAAATTAATATCTAGGAAAAAAGAACAAAATTTATTTTCTCTCCCAGCCACACCAGTACCTTAGCCACTAAACCTCTCAATTGTGCTTCATTTTGGCTTTTGTGGAGTCATGGAAGTAGCATTTGTTTCTGCTCCACCACTGTATTTGAGTAGGTGAGATGGTGCCTGCCTTGTGGAGCCCTGGTGCCTCCTGCAGCCCAAGCAACACCTCTAGCTATTGGGATGATGCATATCAAAGGTGGAGGCACAACCTGTAGTTGCAATTGCTTTTAGAAAAAACTGGGGTGTTGTGTTTTTTGTGGAGTTCAAGTCAATCACTAGCAGATAAGAGATGGTCTGAGCACAGGGTTTAAGTCACTGAGGATTTTTAGTCAAAGGAATAGTGTGCTTGTCTACCAGAGATAGGAGAGATACACCAGCCCAGACGCATGGGACATGTGCAGAAACACAGAGGAAAACATCTGCAGACCAGTCGAGAAAACAATGAGTTTAGGTACCTGCTGAAGCAGCAGTTCAGTGGGTGGGTCTTGGATCAAAATGTTGGGCCTAAGTTCTGCAAATCTGCTTTAGTTTTGATGAAGACCTTTGCATCTTTTATTGCACATACTGGATTTCAACTCTATATACTGAACTTTTTGGCTCAAATTTATCCAAGGGCCAAAAAGAAAGGTCAACAAGATGTTGAGCATGCTTCTTCCAATGACCTGGAGACATCAGCAACCTTTACCTCTTCTCTGACTGCAAATGAGAAAGCTTCAGTGTTACAAAATAATCTTTAATTTAACTATGTATTAAAGACATTGTCATCTCCCTTTTACTGCTAAATGCCTCTGCCAATGCTCTACCAGTAACTCTTTTTCTGCTAAAATATCTGTGTTACTGATGGATCAGGGTTAGATTTCTATACTTTGCAGCATTTGCTTCTCAGGCAGATAATGTATTGCTATGGAAATACAGGTCATTTCTCCCTGCACATTTCAAAGAGAGAGCATGGCACTGTGCCATGTTATGGCTGTTAGCATTACTATATCATCCCTTCAGAGTGGTCTGCTTTGCTACCACTTTCCAAGGAATCTCTTTCAGGGCATGACACTGTGAAACTAGAGAAATTATGTTTGGCAATAACATGGGTTGATGGCAAGATATGTCAAACAGCTAAAATTGTGGGCTGCCTTTCAAAAGCTGTCCTGTGCCTCAGCACCACTGCTGATGGTTGGATTTGTTGGTCCCACCTCCTAGTTTGCACAAAAGGGATAAAAGTAGAGGAGCGAGTCAGGAGCACAACACACACTGGGTGATGTGTGTAGGACATCCCTCAGCATGTGCTTGGCAGCACAGATAACCATGTAAGATGAAGTGAAATAACTGTTCCTTTGTGAATAGAGGCCCTCTGCCCAGCCTTTGCATCACACTGCTTAAACTGGCTGACAGCCTACATAAAGATACATAGATTATAAACAAAACACTCCTTTCAGAATGCGATGTGAAAACTTGTAAAACACTGCTTTTGTCCACACAACATGTATTCGTTCTGGAATGTCAAATAAACACAAGGACTTGCTGAATATCCTTCCTCTCATCTGACATTTTGGGGTCCAAACATAAAACTGATACATTGCTAAGCAGGGCTAAGAATTTAAAATCTGTGAAAAGTAAAGCATCTTAGAAACTGCAAATTCTTTCCTGCTTAAAGGTCCAGGAATCAAAGTATGACCTGCTCAGCATGGGTAGAAAATTGGGGGAACATGAAGCCTTGATCTCACTCTGAGCATTGCCAAGGAGGTTTAACTCAACAAGACGGATCAGCTGTTATTTGAGCTTTAAAAGGTAAAGTACAATTAGCAACTTTGCTGCCAAGTGAGACACTTTTAGTGCACTAGAAGTAACATGAAAATCTGGAAGGGAGACATTTTCATAAAGTGCATAAGGGTTTTTAACATATTCTTTCCTATAAGAATGACTATTTCCCTGATGAAATTCTGAAAATGTCATTCCTTCCTTGCCCTCTGTTATATGCCCTTTCTGTAATTCTTTGCTTTCCATGCCTTCTAATACATAAAAAAATATGAAAACATGGAAAACTGCTTTTCCCATTTTCATACTCACTTCCATTCAACAAAATTTCTAGAATAGGAAGAAAGCACAGGAAAATAACCTAGAGACACTGATTTTTAAGGAAAAGTTGAAAGTCTCCAGATTTTTATATTGCACTCAAGGAAACCTACTTTCAAATGCAGAAAATGATGTTTCCAACTATACCTTTTTTTTCTGCTACGTACCCTCTTAAAAAGACAATAATCATCTGTAGTAAGCATTATTCCTACGTTTTTCTTTAAGATTGCTCTGACTTTTTCTTTTATATGAACCTTCTATGAAAAGTTTCTGAAATATTATTTCTTGAAAGGACTTTTTGCTATGGCTGATATGATTTTGATCATAAACAACGCAATATGATTCTCAATTATTTCTTTAATTTTCAATGTTTTTTAGCTTTAATTATTTTTTTTTATTTTCCCAGTTAAATAAATGAAGGGTAAGTAATGCTACCAAAGCAGTAAAGCAATAGTACTGTGCAGATGGTGATTTAAATGGTAAAACTAAACAATGTTAGTATTCAGGATAAAATATTTGCTTGTTTTCACATACCTTTGGCTTAGTGGATAGTGTTAACTATCCCAATAACTTGATTTGCAGATCTTACTGAAGAAGTTAGTTTGAAGGAATCTCTTCCAAATGTAGTATTTCTGGTTTTTTGCTTTTGCACTCCTCTGGATACTTGCTGTATGAACAATCTATCTTTGAGAAGCCCAGTGTAAAGCCTGGGATATGTCATCAGGAAGGGAAAAAATGAACTGAGTAACATTTGTCAAATATCTGTGATGATTAGATTATCATATGTTTCTTATGGGATGTTCTGCTAAAGAAAGCCCACTTACAAGGCCTGTTCCTTCCTTCTCATCCCTCTACCCCACCCCATCAAAAAAAATATTCTAGCTTCTGTTGATCCACATAATGCTTAATGTCATTTTAATGCACAGCACAGAGCTGGCACCCTCAGGCTGTGAAAATTATGTTCTGGTATGTGATGTGGGGAAGGGAAAAAGTGAAAGATACTGCTTGGATTTGGCAAGGATATCAGGAAAGGGAATGGGAGTTGGAAAAGCTGTTAGGAAATGTAGATTGGTAAAGTGTCAAACAAAGACTAAATGGGAAGGACTCAAGGGGCAAACTGAAAGTTTTGTGGAGAATATATGAGGTGACCAGTAGAGTTTGAAAGCATCCCTATCAGCCATTTCAAGTGTGCTCCTCTCCTATTTCAGCTTCTCATTTACTTGTCATCCTTACCCTGGTGGTTGTCTCTCTAATGACTTTTTCCTGAGCAAATGACATTCTATGGCTTTAGTCAACCAGGTGTTCAGGTGCTTCCTCTCATACCTTTGAATAACATCACCTGAAAGCCAGAGGGTAGATAGGATACCTCATCATTTTCCTGAAGTCCAGGTTAGTGTTTTCTTTTGCATTCAGTCCTGAGGCACCCATCCATGTTTGGGGAGGCTAACACTTGTTTTTTTTTCTTACTGCTGGTACCTCTTTCAGAGACTGGGTTTCAGTAAACTGCTTTTATGGTGTTCCATTTATTTCTTTTACCCCTGACTTTCAGAAAGACGTTCCATTTTCTTCTACCACATCCCTCTCCCTGATAACTCCTTTGTCTATTTTTGGTATCTAATCAGGCTCTGCAATTTCCTCCTCCCTCTCCCCCTCTACTCTGCACTTCACAACAGCATTGCTTCCCTTGTCCCCTCACTGGGTAATATTTACTATGACTTAAATGCCATCTCTTGTTTGCTCCCCTGACTTGGCATCCTCTGCTGATTCCATAAATAAGTGTGATTATGAGACATCTTGGATGGGTACTTGGCTGGCACAGGTGTCCAAACATTCTGTTCTTTCATGAGCAGCATATCAGTTGCATAGATCTTGTATAAAGGAATAGGAGGACCAAAGTGTCCCTATGCTTCTACTTTATTCTTTTGGTCTGTAGGCAATGAATTTCAGATTGCAAATCCTCTGACATGTATACCATGGCTCACAGGTCAGTCCTTACTATTTGTGGTTGTGAAAAAGGGGTTATGAAGATATCTGACAGTAAAAGTGACTATAAAAATAGACCTCCAAAATGACATGAGAAATTGTTTACAGTTATATATTTACATATTACAAAAAAAAAGGAAAACTTAAAGGGTCCTATAAAAATAGTGGGCATAACAGTAAAAACTTTCTAGCACAATCCCACATGTAATATTATAATTAAAACACAGCACTTTAAGACCAGAGAACAGAGAATAATGGATTCCAGGAAAATAAGAAAAAACTATGTGAAAACCCAAGCCTTTTAATTTTGACTGTGACTTCCTTTCTGTTTCGAGTTTGATTCAGCCATCATTCATTTCTTTTGTCTTGTCTTATTGACAGTAACTAGACCACAGTCCCAGTTCCAATAAAGGGTGATATCAAAACATGCTTTAAATACAGGTTTCTTTCCTTTTTTATTAGAAGTGCACAAACTAATGAATTGACTAATGCTGTCTGTAGCAGGTATTATTTCACATGATCTCAGCCTGGGTTCAAAGATGCTGAAAATACTAGGTGGACATTTCACTCTTTGACACATTTGATGTAGAGCACTGACGTATGAGGCTTTCATTTTTCGTATAGATCTCTTACAGACAAATTATTTGCCCCAAGGTTACTCTCCTTGCTATATTTTCTAAGCTGGATAACACCCCTGGGATGCTCAAGGAGGGGAAAGCCAGCAAATCTTGCCTGCAAAAGTCAGTTGGATAAGCTTAGTTAGAGAGTTAAACTTCTGGCGTGAAAGTTTACCTTGTGCTTCATCTTATGTAATCGCAAAGGCATGAGATGAGACTCTACCATGTTTCTCACAGGTAATTTATCCTATGGTGATTAAGCACCATGGGATGAGTAGGCTCTTTCCTTGCATTTATATAGACTATGGTTCAGGGGGAGCATTCAGGAATGTGGAACACCTTTGTGTGTCTTTGCTAGGGAATTGTGTTAGCTGCATCTCCTGTTTGAAGGGAGGAGAATGAATGCTTCACACCCGTGGGGGAAAATGTTTACTGCTTGAAGGAAAAATCTCAGTTTGATAAACAGAATTGTCTCTGAGATGTACTCAAACTGTGTGACTTTGATGCAATATGGGGGAAATGGGATAAAAATCATTGACTCTGGCAGTAGTATTGCTTATTTGTAGTGGGCAAACTGGCAAAGGAGAAAAAAATGCTATGCCTGTTTCTGCCTTGGAAAATTCCTTCTTTAGCTTCAGCTCCAAGAATCTTATGCTGTTATCAAAATATTCCAGATTAGGATATTCTGATAAAGGGGAGTACACATCATTTTTCCTTGCTTTTTCCTTAGAAACAGCATCACCATTGGACTGAAAATGGAGATGGGCCAGTGCACAAAAATGTGATTCTAGTTGTGGGTCTGAAACAAAATAAATGTGATTGAAGATCTCAGATGATCTGTGTAAGGCTGCAGCCTTACATCTGTTTTGCCTACTCTGCTTTGATATTATCACTGGTTGGTTGTTTTTTTCTCTCCTTCAGTTCTCCTCTCTTTAATCCACATCACCTCTCTGTGTGAGCTCTGGAGGCTCACCATGTAACATGCTCAGCAGAGGAAACTGGTGACAGCCCTTGAGCTGCAAATTCTCTGAAGGGCATGAGCAGGTCCTTCAGCTGGCAATCAACACTGTGAACTTTTCTGTTGGGAATCCTGCTTCAAGCCAAGTAATAAACCAGAGCTTTAGAGTATGTGTGAGCTGACAGAGAGCCTTCTCAAATGTCTGCATCACCCAGGACAGGATACCAGCACCGCTCTGCTCATAGAGATCCTGTGTGGCTTTGGGAAGAACAGGTGCTGCAGATCCATTTTGCCAGCCAGTATCTTGCCTGTCAGAATGTACTATGGGAAGTGATACTGATTTAAAGGTTTAGATAGATATCATGGAAAGGAAACTATCAATGATATTAATCCTACAGGTGTTGTCATGAGCAAGGCTCCAAGATCATTCTGTTTATACACTTTTATGTGTACAGCATGTACTTTTCTGTCTGCTCAAGAGTGAATAACATAAGAAAGTAAACTTTGTGTTGATGTTTTAAAATCTTCTATGCAGGGACAAGCTCTGATAAAACTTTACCTATAATTTCAGCAATACCTTGATCAGTGTGTTCACCTACACTAAGCTGCCATAACAAAATGAAATCCTAAAACAGACACTGAGAATAGTGGGAAGAAAGATGTTGTTTCTAGAGACTACACAACTGTGCTGTTAGTCATTCATCATCATGGTTCAGCTTTGGAAACGAAGATTTGGGAAGGACTCTACCCACGTCATGCGTCCTTCGAGCCTGCCCAGTGGACTTTTTAGGTGGGGCACAGTGTGCACAAAACTGTCCCCATCCTTTAACTCCTCAGGTTCATCTGCCTTGGCCAAGTGAGCTTGGACGGTGACAGTGAAGTCCTCAGGACTAGAGCCTACAGACCCCGGTATTCCCAGAAGGTCTCCCATCCAAGTACTAACCGGGGCTTGCCCCTGCTTCGCTTCTGAGATCTGATGGGATCGGGTGTCAGGGAGGCATTTAACTGCCATTATGGCTTGCATGAATAGTAATGTTGGGGAAATGACCAAATACTGATCAAAATCAACAAAAGAACTCCATCTAAATTAGCTAACTATCCAAAGAAACTTGCTGAAACAAAAGAATTTATGAACAATTGACTACTATGACTAATCAAGCTTTTTTGCTGAAATATACCAAAGAGTAATGTAACAAATTTGCTTCTTATTTTGTCCCTCTGAGTGGATCAGTAAAATTTGGAGCATCATCAGCTTCAGGCTCTATGTTTCTACAATGCAAGAGGCTCTGTATACTGGGTGTCTAAGATACCACTGCAATCAATGGGTGAAAGGATTTGATTCAGCTGTCCACAACAATGGCTAATATTTTCTGAGATATATAAGGTATCTGAGACACCTGCTTGCAGACAATGAATATGGCACAGGACTACTGCAGATCCCTTCTGGAGTTGCTGGAGGTTAAATGAGATGATTTAGGTGGCAGATATGTAGCCTGGAGGTGTTAGTGCCTGCATCTGAACAAATGAGAATGATTCACCTAATCATAAAACAGATTCTTCAGTTGATCTGTAGATTTTTGTCAATATAGTCATATCTTTTGCTTTGTTACAAAGCTGTGGATATTAATGTGGATCCCGTTTAGTGTGTCTAACTGTTCAGCTGGTCATGTGAAATTAAAGTTTCCTTTAAAATAGAGTCCTCTCTCACAAATCCTGACATTTCAAAAGAACATGACAAACACTCATCCAGTGCCAGACTGAGACAGATGGACAACTACCTGATAAGCTCTTTAAAAGTCTGTATAAAAACTAGAAAAGAGTAGGGTTAGAGCACTTCTGCTAGTGTTATTTGGTTTCAAAAACATATCAGGGTTAAAAATACAAACTAGACAGAGGAGACTGGGGTCTCTTGTGTCCCCATCCCTAAAACCCACTCCAAATTTTCAGGACCCATTGCTCAACTCCATTCACAGAGAGCAGTAAAATAAACAAGCTGTTAGGGGGGAAAATTCTACTGCTTTTTCTTGTTCTCTATAAAAGACCGAACATTAGTTCACAAACTTGAATATCTGTCACCACGTCATCTGTCTTGCTTGAGTATCAAGACACAGTTAGTGGGTAATAAATGCTCTCTAACTAAAAGAGATGGAATACCCCATGTACCGAATAGTCATGGAATTCTCTGCTTCATGCAATATTTTATTATGTTAAATTATTCTATATAGTTTTCACCAGAGGTTGTTTCACCAGAGGTTGTTTAGTTAACCTCTGCCTCATGATATATTTGTCAACTCAATTAAAAGAACCCATTAAAAATAGTATAAATCAAATTTTTATTTTCCCCTTTTCCTAATATTTAATTACCTACTCTCTTTTCACCTTTCCCCAAGGTTCCTTTATTTAGCTCTCATACACAGATTAGCAGATGGAGAAGTTTGGCTCCAAATCCATTTCACAGATCCTTTGAGACACACCAAGACCAACCATTAAAACCATGTTTTCTCCAAATAGGCAACCAAGGCTAATTTTGGTGGTTGTCCTTTGCTTGGATGTGTACTCTGAGCTTTTCAGTGCCCCCAAATGAAGTACATGAGCAGTAGACCAGCAGTAGCAATACAATGACGTTTCCGCAGTTTCTTCAGGAAAATAATAAAATAGCTCACCAAGACTTTTGGGAGAAGTCAGATGAACTCTTAACATTGTAATTGTGGTAGGCTGAGGTTCAAACCTGGGTGAAATACTTCAGACTTATAGTAAAGTGGTGACCTTGTGCAAAATAAAGGAAAACCATAGTTTACCACACATATTCTTTCCACAAACATTTGAATGGCTTTTAAAAAGTAACTAATAGCAGTAGCTATGTTAGTACTGAACAAGAATTAAATCTGAGGTTTTGACTGCCTCCTTTCTGCATATTTTGCAAAAGTATGGATATTCTACATATGGTACTAATTCCCTTATGGCATTAAACTAGACACTGTACTTCACATGTGCCAACCAAGCCTATCCTTCTGCCAGCTCCAGTCCATAAATAAAGTCCAGGCATGAGCTCCGTGAGTCCCATCCCAGCACAACAATAGTCTCGGTGATGAAGGCATCTTTCGTTCAGATTGCTTGGGAATTTCAGGTCATAGAAAGCAGTGCTCATGGCCTTTCATTGTCTGATGGGCGAGAACACAGTGTCTTATCTGATACTGAGCTGTAATGCACCCCATGGCTACAAATCAAGGGTAAAAGCACTGATAAGATGAAGAGGGCTGAACCTCAAGCCTGCTTTCACATTGCCAGGATGAGTGCCCTCAAGCTGTTTTGAGACTTTCACTGAAACAGAAGACAACTTGGCTTTTTGGAGACAAGGAGGGTTATTATTTGTTTATTTAAAAAAAAAAAAGACTAGAGCCAGTCAGATGGAAACAGCCTGTGATCATTAAAGAGATTTCAGTTACAAATTTTAGTCTCTATTCTTCGTTCCCTGTTTTAATCTTCTTTTCCAGTGTTCCTGTTAACCCAAAATACATATCAGCTAGGGGAAAATTACTTTTTAAAATATAATGAGTTTATTTTAATTTCTCTGATCTTCCATAATGTTTAAGGTAGTTATGGAATAAAACAAAAAAATCTTTAGGCTCTCCTTTCCTGCAGTGTCAAGATAACAATTTTAGTGCTTCTTTTAGTTTAAAAGATCATTTCAACTTAACATAGCTGAACTTGTGTTTGATTGATGCAATTCAGTGCAGTTACAGCCACTCTATGTTAATAGTATAAATACATTATTTTCTTTTTTTCTGTCACTTAAAACTGCATTAATCTGAGAGGAACAACTGCATGTTGATTTTTCTCAATGAACTAGCCATTAAAAACATCTAATAAATAAATTGCTTGAAATAGGGATTTTTTTTTATTATCCTGCTTTTCTATGACACCAGTGTTTTAATATACTGAGTAGTATTGTGATTTTTAACACTGAGAGGCCAGAAAAAAATGTTACTTGAGCACTCACTTTTGCATTCATTTCTGTTAATTAAGATGATGAAAACTTTTTTGGCTTGAGTTCATTAAGAAGGATTTCAAGTCTAGAGCCTAAGCAGAAAGGTTGATCAAATTATTATACTCAGAAGATATTTAACAAACCTTAGTCTAGTGCAGGCATATCTGCTAATGAGGAAAAGTACACTCCAATGAAACAATGAAATCTGCTGATTCCAATGGCAGAATATATTTCATCTATCCATGGTGGCATCCTTCTAAAGCTCTTCAGTGACCATATTTTTTCCCTTCAAAAATACCACACGTGTTTCACAACAAATGAAATTCTGTGCTCAGGCAAGGCAAAGATAACAATAAATATCACACTTCCAGGATAATTCTGGTGCCTCAAAATTTCTATTATTGTTGCACAGAAATAATGTCAAAGGAAAATGATGATACTTACAGAACATAGCAAGAAGGCCTGTGAATGATATCCTAACATGTGGTCTCAATTCTCTCTTGATTTAAATCTGTATTCAAAGGTCATAAAAGAGAAAGAAAGTAATAAAAACAGACAAAGAAAAGAAAAACACACACAACCTTCCCCTCGCGCTCCCCCCCCCCCAAAAAAAAAAAAGTAAGAGGGGAAGACATACGTATAATACATATAAGACCTTCCAGAGTACATCTCTTCAGGCATATAGGTAGGTTCCAGCTTGGCATGTAGTTTTGGTGCCTCTCTCTTGAGGATCTCAGTGAAGAGAAAAACATGAGTATAAGTGGCTGGTTGCATGAGGTACCTAGTGCTGAGCAGTTCTGAGTCCCTTCTTTCTTTGTCCATATCCTATTGAAAAGTTTTCTGGGGAATGGATGACCTTTGTCATATACAGAACTGAATAGATTTACAAACAATAAGAATAAACAATAAATGCACCCAGACAAATAAAATAACAGCCAGTTTTTAGTTAGTGAATCTAAACAGTAGTATCTGAGGAAGTCTACTGGCTCCGAGATGGTAGACTTCTTGGGACACATTATAAATGTATAACACTTCTGCCTAGATTCAGAAGTAATATACAGACTATCAAAAAAATCTCAGCATGTGAAAAGATTCATAGAATCATAGAATCATAGAATCGATTGGGTTGGAAAAGACCTCCAAGATCATCGAGTCCAACCCTTGGTCCAACTCCAGTCCATTTACCAGATCATGGCACTCAGCGCCACGTCCAATCTGCGTTTAAAAACCTCCAGGGATGGTGAATCCACCACCTCTCTGGGCAGCCCATTCCAATGCCTGATTACTCTCTCTGGAAAGAATTTTTTTCTGATCTCCAACTTAAATTTCCCCTGCCAGAGCTTAAGCCCGTGCCCCCTTGTCCTATTGCTGAGTGCCTGGGAGAAGAGACCAGCCCCCACCTGGCTAGAACTTCCCTTCAGGTAGTTCTAGACAGTGCTGAGGTCACCTCTGAGCCTCCTCTTCTCCAGGCTAAACAACCCCAGCTCCCTCAGCCTCTCCCCACAGGGCTTGTGCTCCAGAACCTTCACCAGCCTTGTTGCTCTTCTCTGGACTCGCTCCAGCACCTCAATATCCTTTCTGAACTGAGGGGCCCAGAACTGAACACAGTACTCAAGGTGTGGCCTCACCAATGCAGAGTACAGGGGAAGGATCACTTCCCTGGTCCTGCTGGCCACGCTATTTTTGATACAGGACAGGATCCCATTGGCCTTCTTGGCCACCTGGGCACACTGTTGGCTCATGTTGAGCTTCCTTCAACACATAAGTGAAAGCACACCCAGCGGAAACATTGCAGAATCAATGCTGAGTTGAACTATAGTAAAAAACTGGACAGGGCAATCTCTTCTGAAGTTTCTGGAGAATAACTATGGTGCTTGTGACACTCTGAAGTGCTGCTGTCAGTGAAAATACCATTACAGTGATGATCATCTGAAATCAGTACATGTCAATTAATAAAGTTTGCAATATTTTAGTCTGTTTATATGAAAAAGACATAGACAGAGGAATTTTAACTTTTTACTTATTTTTATGCTTGCTTATGTGTGCTGGAGAAGTAACTAGGACTTCAATGTATGGCAAGACATGAGACAAAGAAGGGTCAGTTACATGCCCACTGAAGCCCTGACCCCTGCACATACCAGTGTATTCTGAACGTGGTCAGTGCATGAAACCTGCAAATGCCTTGAGATTAACAGCTTCAGGTGCCCTCTGTGAGGAACAGGGACCGATTCCCAGGGTGCTTATGATTCCTGAAATACTCCACAGAAAGTTACTGGTATTTAAAGGTTTTTATTTTGAAACATACAACTTCATAGAATCAAACAGAAAAGGATACTTTGTGTGATAAATGCATTTTTCTAGAGAAATGTCATGCTTATAACTTTCCAATGAGCAAGATTGGGCATTGCTAACATTTAAGAAAGAGCATTGTTTTGTAGCCAGAGGCTAGGAAACAAAGACATTTGTCTTGTGATTTTAGTAAGTGTGAGTATTGTTAAAAATGCCAGCATAAGAGAACATTAATAATCACTCCCATCCTCAAAAGCACAGGGACTGACATTTGTGAGTTCAAGACAAAAGTACATGGCTTCCAGATACTTGGAGATATACACTTAGTGCAAGTGCCATAAATCAGCTGAAAAATATATTGACAAAAATAAATTGTCAGAGTCCAAGTTATCTTATTTGATGAGGAAGAGTATGTATGATTTATGGATAGCCATAGCCTTTTTCATGTTACAACTGGCCTGTAACACTCTCAGCTGAATGGAGAGTCCAAGGGAAATGTGCAGTCTGCAAAGTAAAATCTGAAACAAGGCAATTTAAATTATTCTGCTATAGAGCACCTCCCATCCAAAACCAGACACTCAGCCCAGCTTCACCAATGTGAGAATCACTGTGGAAATGTCAAATGATGAGATGAGAGTGTTTAGATACCTCCATCTACTTCTACCATGTGAAAATAGTTCCTTTGCTGTCATTCGTAGTAACAAGCTGTCGTTGAGTGCTCAGAGAAGAGGAAATGTGAATTACATGTACCCCTTGTAGCAGGACAGGGTATAGGAGGATTCATTTTTCCAATTATACTGTTGCCTAGTGTTCCTCTGGAGTTGCACTGTTGAATCCATTGCTTATGCTCATCTTTTATTGGCTTTAATCATAGTTTTGTGATTATAACTGATAAGATAATTAAGTTCCTAAGTACATGAGAATTAAGAGAAAAAACCAGCAGCCAGGTGGGTTTCATCTGACCTAATCTCAGCTGTAAGGCATCTAGAGCCAGTCCTGGCTAGTTAATGAAAATAAAAACACTTCTAAAGAGAAAGTAAAATCAGTTATCTTAGGAAATCTTTTCCCTATAGGATTAGTCCCATCTTGGTAACATTTCTGACTCTACACCAAATGTAAAATGTTGCCTGTAAAAGTCTGTGAAAAAAACTCCAAGCCAATTTTTGTAGGAGATAAGAGAACAGTGGCTTTAATGAGCACCCAGGCTCATTCAGGAATACATATCGATGTGAGCACTCAAACTCTAATTCCCATGGTTTTTATAATACTGTCCATCCAATCCTTACTTTACACATCTCTCAGTCCAGGCCTGTCTCATCCCAGGCCCAAGCCCTGTGATTTGAGTCTAGGGGAGATTTTGAGACCCTCCATTCCTCATCATCTTCCTTGGCACACGTAGGACTCCTGGAGCTTTTCCAATGTTCTGACTTCTAGGTCACTCTACCACTATTTATGTCTTGTGTGGCAGGTCATCTGATATTCTTCAGCCTTCTACCTTGAAAACAAGACTAAATAGCTTAAAGAATTTAAGGCATTGATATAGGATAGAGGTTACATTGAACTTAAGCTGCTAGAAATATTAACACACTTAAATCTGCACTTTGCTACAGTTAACAGTACTTCTAAAATCTATAAAAATGGAAAAATCAAAAAACCCCTTTGACATCAAAAATAAACCTGGATGACTAGTTTAGACAGGGTGACTACATTTTAGACACCTAAAGGTCATTTTGTACCATCACCTATGTGAATGAGTAGTTTTGCATATTTAAATGAATGTGTGTATATTGATGACAAGTAATTTTCTTTACTGCTGTGGCTAAATGCAAAAGGTGATCAGACAAGCCTGAAAAATTTAGACACTCACATTTAAATGTAATATTTGTAGTTGTAGCTGTATAATTAACATTTATTTATTCTTGTCTACCTAAAAACTTGGAAAATGACACTCAAAAATCCCAAGATTTGTTATTATCTCTCTGCATTCAGAATTTATAAGAACTTTATTGAACTGTGAATTAAAGTGATTTCTTATAGATGAATAGTAGGTATAGCCTAATATAAGTTGTGCTAGTGGAAAGGGAATGAAAATACCTGGTGATATATAGAGTACATCTGCTATGAAATGCTCACAGTGAGAGTGTCTCTTTATGGAGATACTTTTGGACAGCTCTGGAATTTGGTTCTAGAAGTTTGCCTTCACATTTCTCAATCACATATGCTTTATTCAAACCAACTAGGATGATTTTACTCCTATTCTACTACATAGTACTGAAATGAAATATTTTTGCTATTGGTTTTACTACACCTTGTCACAGGTTTTCCTTTTCTGCCCACTAGAAACTCCATCTCTTCCCTTACTGGACTATATTTTATTAAAAACTGAAAATTTAATGTTGATGCCTAAGGAACTAGTGCAGCCTGAAATGGAGACCCTCCTAAAATGGATTGATTTAAAGAAAGTTCAGAGAGAAGTGGTAATGAACTGTTAGTAGTTTGAATTTCTCTTCAGTGATATTGTAAGTCCAGTACCACCAGAAGTGTGCTTTGCAGGATGTATTCTGGGTATTTAGTCTAAGCAGGGTGATCACCAAATAGAATGTGCCTGGCTGTCATACCAGTGAAATTAGATACCTAAATTCCTTTTTCAAGTGTTGAAGGCAGGTTCCTCTGAAAGAGGTTTTTAAAGATTTAGGAAAAATATCCTACCCGTACAATTTAATACTATACAGCATCTAAATTGAGCAATCTGAATATGTGCTTCAGTATATGAACACTTTCCTAACCAGTCAAAGCCACACAGGGAATCTGTAGTAGAGACAAGAAATTAAATTGGACTTCCTGACTTCCCATTTTGTTTCTTAACCAAAACTTTTTTTCTGGTCAATAAACTGTGTTAATACCTTTATTTCAATACTAATAATTTAAGGCTATATTAGGAAGTCGATGTTTTCTAATAAATATGCAATATAACCTGATACTGCCTCACCTTTTAGACCGAAAAGAGTGTTCCTACACCTAAAGGATATGTCAGGAGCCAATAAGCTGTCTCAAAAGTCTGTAAAATGATCCTGGGTTACTTTAGAAGTCTTCTAGTTATGTTAAATTCATTCTGTATGTGGTGATCCATATTCAGTTTTTCTGAAATGTAACATACATTTTCCCACCCAGCCATACAAAGAAATAATGATGTTGTTACATTGTGACATACAGTATTAAATCAGAGAATTTTTTTCTCCTACCTGGGAGAAAGTGCTAATGTTGTTTTGTTTTTTTTTTCTGAAATGTTATACTGTTGTATTGTAAGATATATGGAGCTTTGAACTCAGCTTTCCTGTGCCCTGCACCTGGCATTTTATTTGAAACGGTAATCAGCCACCAGGCCAAAAAGTCTGTTCATTAGGGCAAAGTGTATAATACAGCCATAATCTAACCAGGGAGAATTAAATTAATTAGGAATTTCTGACAGAAAATCAAGGTAAAATTGGAGAGTATAGGGGCAAAGTTACAAGCCTTGTACACCTTTAATAATCATGGATTAATTACAAGAGTGAAATAATAGAATCATAGAGTGGAAGTGTGTGTGTGTTTTCTTTTTTCAGTCTTTTGTAAGGAATACTTAGTGCAGATTCAGAAGAAAATATGAGCCTCCATTGCAAGAAAATTAATACATAGATTCTGAGACATGACCATTTTAACAATATAGCATAACACAAACTAAAGCATGTAATCACCCAGCAGCCTTTGCCTCAGACAAGTATTTTCTATTTAAGCCCTAATTTATATTTTTAGAAACTGACTCAAATTTGATTACAGCTTTAAAAAACCTGTCGTATCCTTAGTTAGGCTGTCCCACTATTTAATTGTCCTTGTCTAATGTTTAATTATCTATATTTTTTCAAATATATGAAATATATTTTAATATAAATATTATATAAATATATAAATTATATATTAAATTATATTAATAAGATATAAAAATAACAACTTTCATATTGTATTTGAGTCACTTGATCTTGTTATGCCTTTTTTTCTGTTAAACTAAGTAGTCCTCTCTTACTAAATGCTGAGCCAAGCCTTTCCTCATCACATGTGGTTTCTGTGCTTGCAATAACTTATTTTTTAAAACTTCAACATGGCATAAGTGGTGTCACTATTAGGACCCTTATGATCAAAAGTGTAAAGTATAAAGGGTACATGGCCCACTTTTAGCCCTAGAAGAGAAAGCCACTGCATTTCAGTACTGTGAAGAACAGAATAACAATGTACTTAGCACTTTTGTATAAGAAAAGTTCCTAGGGCTGTAAGTTTTAACCTATGCCATTTTGCCTTTTTCAAAATTTTCATGTGATCCTACAATTAGATCTGTATGACAGAGTCCTTGGGGTCATCAAACTTCCCAAGATTTTCACAGATGAAAAACTCTTCCAACTGGCACCTTTTTCCAGAACACGACTTACAGAAAGATGAAACGCATGATGATATACAACAGGCTTCCTATGGGAGAAAAAGAGCAAAAGGGAGCAACAAGTGGCCAAGGAAGCTTCCTAAAGACTCCTCAAACAAAGGTGTGCAAATGTTAGTTCCCAGGAAAACTCAAAATCATGTATAATTGAGCATATCTTGATGTAAAAATGCTAATAAGCAGTAGCAAAACTTAAGCTCTGTAGGAATGGATGTCTCCAGGATTCTCAGGGAAAGCCTTAAACAGAGAAAGAAGTGAGAAAAGAAGGGGACCTGGCTGATGACACTAAAATATAAAGTGCCTTTCACTTTCAAAATAGATATCCAGCTAACAAACAACTTCCCAAGCATTTTGGAAATTAAGTGGCTTGAAACCATTCTAGATTAGCTGTGACACTGTAGAATCAGAACTGAGCTTTTGATCCAGTACACCAAAATGGAGAAGTGATTAACTCTTGTAATATTAAAATTTTTCCTCTTAGAACATTAAAATGGAAAGTATAAATCAGGTTGGTTAATTAAAACTAGTGAAAATCTTGTAAAAATAATTGACAATAAAAAAGAGGAAGGGAATTACTTTAGGAATGTTAACATACATTGAACAGTGTGAAAGGGTAAATATAGGCTGAATATCAGGGGAAAAATTCCTGGCAGAGGGGTTCACGGGAATGTGAGGAAGTGTCAGAAACCTGATTGCTCATGATATTTAAATCCAGGCTGGACAGAGCACTAGAAAGTCTGGTGTTGGGAATGATTTTATATTAACTGGAGCATTGATTGGATGACTTAATAGATCTTTTCTGTATCTGATTTCTATTAGTCTAGGATTCCCAGCTGCTGTTGCTTCCAAAACCTCTTTCAGTCTTTGGATTTCTTTCTTTAATATTGACTAATAATAGCACTTTAACCAGCTGTCTATTAACAGAACTTTAGGTTTTCTTATGAAAAAAATTAAATTGGCAGGTGATAAAAGCTTTCCACTTCTTTTTCCTCTTAAAAAGGGTAAAGTATAAATGTCTGCAAGTGTAGCTAAGACACTATTGAAATTTTTGCCTTAGTTAAGCCTATTCAAGTTTAACCCAAGTCCTCCCACTTTGCAAGTAATGAAAGCAAAGATTTCAGAAGTGTAAGACTGAAAAATAGATAAAAGTACTTTTATTTTTCCCAGATTATGTGATCACTGTAGATAGGTTCTGATCAAAGTTTATTGTTATGCAGCAGCTACTTGGCCTTCCTTCCATGCAGGAGTTTCCCTGTGTTTCATGAATGACCTTAGCTTGAGCTGGTTGCCCATGTTTCTTGCTGTGTTTGGTTCAGTTTTTATTTTCACAGATTGCTGCCATTGCCCACTCACAATGCAGCCGAGGGAACATAGTTACGACACAGTTTATCTACTGAGGCTTTACACATCAGCTGCTTTGTGTTTACATCTTCTCAGTGTGAAGGTACTACCCCTTGGGGACCACTAATCTGTGTGAGAGAACAGAGGGATACCTGGTTCATCCCAGTGAGCTTTGGGTTCTCAAACGAGTACTGAAGTAGACTGAGGCTCATAACTTTTGTTCCAGTTCACCAAGCTGGGACCAGTTTATTACTGTGTGGGTGTGACCGAAGTTGTGTATTCTAAACCCTCTAAGTCATTTCTCATGAACTGTTAACAATGGACCACTTGAAGCAGCTGCCCAGAGCACACCCGACCCTTCAAGACGTAAACTGGGTGTTAAAGAAGCCTGTGAGATAGGAGCTGTGATAACTCCCCTGCAGGGAGTCATTAGCACCTCCATACCCAGCCTGAGGGGGTGTGTCTGCTAATGGGCCATCAACACCATTGTGTTTGTGCCCCAGGGTGCTGGGTTATACTTCTGGATTTTGTGGGGCAAAACCAATTTCTCTTTGTATCATTGCATTCATTGTAACATTTTTAATAAATTGTAGCTCTGACTTATAATCTCTTTTGTGTTGGGTTCACTTCTTCTGCTGGTTTACCTTTAAACTAGCACACTCTTGCATTTAACTTCTAATTGCCAGCCAACTTTCATGGATATGCTGGAGCATTTTGAGCTACAATGACTGGAAGCCTTGAGAGAGCAAAAGGGAAATTATCATAGTGTTCCAACCAGCCCTGTCCTGGTCAACTGTACTTCATCACTGTTAGGTTGACCCACTGTCAACTGGTGAACCTTTGGTCATAATGTTATTTAATATTATACATAGAATGCAGAGAGGGGGTTTTTGCTGGAGATTTATGTTTTGGCAGAAAAACTGTCTTCCAAATATTAGAATCTCCAAACAATTTTGATTAAGTTCAGTAATTCAGTCAGGGAACATCAGAAATTTGTGTGGATTCTTATTTTACTGAAAACAATTTATATTTAACTTGCATATCGGTGAGTTGAATCCCCCTGTCATCTGACTCAGATTCCCTGAAGGGTGAAAGACTTCCCTCTAGGATGCAGTATTTCCAGAGCTGCTAGGTTCAGCATCATCTGTAGCTTTCTGTTATGGGAAAGAATTAGAAATTCAAGGTTTGACTTGAAGAATTTAAAGTGGTTAAGTAACCCAAATTTAGTTATCAGCTCTAGTGTAGGTATCAGGGTTTCTTCTGCAACGACTGTTAAAAAATCAGTGTCCAAGAGACATGCAACTTCACATACCTTGAAAGTTTGTAATAGAAAACAAAAAAAGAGGGGGAAGAAAGTCCCTTGTATATCAAGCATAAATAGGAGTCTGCACACTGATTTTTAATGAAATTTCAGGAAGTTTTGAACCCTAAAATAATGAAATAAATCACCTTCTCATAACACCTGGAATGGAAATGCAAAACAGAGATTTTCCATTGACTTCTGAAGGAGTCTGAAGAGGTTTTTAGTTTACACAAAATGCTTAACTTTTAAATAGTTAGAGATCTGTATTTCCATGTTAGTACTACATTTTAGAATTTAAATTGCACTAAAGAACCCCCCAAAAACAAGTAAAAAGAGTAGAAGAAAGCAAAAAGCAGAAAACAACCAGAAAGAAGATATGAGGAACTATCTGTCTCCATTCATGTTATTCTTTATGATGTAGTACCAGTATTGAAATAAATTTTAAATTTAAATGTGCATTGGAAAGCTGTGAGTTTGCACATTTAAACTGAGATCAAGATTCAGATTTTTCTTGAAAATTTTTTCTGTATGGAAACTTTTGAAGTGTGACTGTATGGGTACAGATGAAGGAATAAACTACCAACTAGATTGCACTTGAAGATTTTATACACGATATTGAATGGGTATTTACATTGAAGAAATGGAAAGAAACAACATTATGGCAATATTATACAGGTAGGCATACAATTTAGAAACATTTATGGGAAAATAGAAGAACTTAAAACCAGAACATTTAAAAATCCTTTTATTGTATATCAGCTAAGCCATATAAAATTACAATTTTTGTGGGTGGTTGGAATACTCTTTTTATGGTATTTTAAACCTTTGGTTTAATTTATGAAAGAACCTTGGCTGAGTCAGTAAAAATCTGCAATGTTCAATGGGCCGCAGATTACCTCACTTCCTAATGGTGGGTTAGTTGCTGCAAATTAAACAATTATATAAACCCTCTGTCTGTAGGGAATTAGGAGTAAACTCTGACTGTAGTCAGTTTTTCTCAAAACCACCTGCTACGAGGATTGGCAATACAGGAATCCAGAGCAGAGCCCAGGGTTGATGCCACACTGTTCACTGTTCCCCATCTGCAGGGTATGAAACCTGCTTGCTGTGATGAGGGCACAACCTTTGGGATTTAGCAGTTCTAATTCACTTATTTGTGTTAGATTTTCAAAAAAGGAAGGCAGTTTTACAGTAGCCGATTACAGGTTGCACATTGTGGAAGCACAGGGCAAAAGCCAGGCAATAGGCTCTGCATAACTTCCCTTCTTCAGTGAGATGATATGTGCATTAATCAGTAATTATATCTGAGAGAAGATTATTGCTAGTCTGCTGTCAAGTGTTCTCCTAACAGCATGGGAGCACGTGGAAATGAGTGAAAGCATTGACGGAAAAATGTTTCTAGATTTATAACACCATCAAATGTTTCTAGATTTATAATTCCAGAGAGGAAAAAGGGTAACAATAGCAATGATGGCCATGGACTTCAAAAAAAAAAAATCAAATGAGTTTATGAACGGTGTTGTTAGATCTAAACTAGCAAAAGGAAAGGCAGCAGAGACTCTCTTCTGATCTGAAAGCCAATTGTGATGGTCTGGTTGCTTCTATATTTCTAAACTTTCCTACACTTAACAACTGGGCAGCTAACTCCAGCTAGTTAGTGGGAAGAGTTTTCTTTCATGCTGAAGCCATGCAAGGGCACCATCCAGGACAGTCTTAATTGGTTCAGGCCTTGTACATGTAGAGAGACCATTCCTGCTGTTAATCTGGACTGAGCTTCAATGTCTTGAAAGTTTTTGATTCAGTAGCAAAAGCCAGTACAAGCCTGGGCTGCTGACCTGTGCTGAAACCACAATGCTACAACTCCTGGTGGTTAAATTACAAGTACTGCTCCCATTCCTGTAGCCACCACTCCTTGTCCTGTGTGGACATGCTGCTGAAAGAGAGGTCTAATTTGTTGCTCCATTCCCTAACCTTTGGCTCAATTTGTGTACAGTTTGGGTGGGATCCTCTCACTTAGACATCTGTGTGTCAACATTTCCATCTGACACCATTTATACTTGGTAGGGAGGAGCAGTTTGGCTTGCTAGTCTAGCCTCAGTCACACCCAGGAAGCACCTATTTCTCCCCTAAGGGAGTCTCCAGTGATAAGGTCAGATGCAGAAGTCTGTATTTTAAGCACATCTGTTTGAGCAGATCAACTTTCCCTTTCCTGCTTCCTTTTTAATTTGCACCCTTTTGCCTCCCGCATCCTCCAATCTCATTGCAGCAACTAAGAGAGCACTTGGGATTGTGACCAGAGCACAAAAAGCTGAGAGACGTGGTTAGCAAATAAAAAGTTTTGTTTAGGGATCCAACCTTGTGAAAGCTCTCTGTGCCTGTTCAACTTCCAACTTTGCCAATGTGACCTATAGCTTTGTAGGGGAATATAACACACTCTCTGCCCTTTTACACTGGTTAATCCAGACTTTATCTATAACTCTGCTAGATAGATTTGGAAGTGGAAAAACAAACGTCTGCCATCTGCTCCATGTTATTTATGATGATTTCTCCAATTAGGTCCAATTAACTTGCTGTCAATGATTAAATGTAATGGGTAATAATAACTTGACTTCATCATTACCACCAGCATTATTAGCTCATTGATTGCAATAATTTCAAAAATTACCCATCAGAATAAAGTATGTTTAGCACCTGGTTTGTCTGTTTAGGAACATCTGCTATAAATGTGTGATATATGTGGAATTTAATGTCTCATGATGTGCAAGGGAAGCACATAACCCATACTTTGAGAGTCAGGGCTGGCCCAAATTTATCATGAGACAATGAGAGGATCAAATAAAAATCAGTCCAGAATTTATTGCTGGACCCACAGAACTGTCAAAACAGGAATGGAGCTGTCGTATATTTACCAGCCTGAATTTTCTTGTCTAGGAAGGAGATAGTTCTGTTCATATGATCTGAATTTACATGCCTATGTTGTGCTATAACCTGTGCTCAAGGATGAATTGGGTGGATGTGGAGATAGATGGATACCCAGCCTACCTTCAACACACTTTTACTTGGTGCTTGCCAAAGGGAGATATTTTTCTTCAAATCCATGGATCTGATTTGTTTGGCCTTACTTGGAGTCTTGCATAAAAGCTTTACAGTAAAGGGCTGCATCTTCTTAAGCATGGCAGGCAGCAAGTTAAGGCATGGTCTTCATTTCCCTACTCTCTCACAGCAACAGCTCTCTCTTACTATGCTCCTGCTCCATGCAAAACAAATCTATTTGTCCATGATGAACTGTAATTGCCATGTCCTAGGTTTGCCATGTGTTTCAGGTCAAGTGTCTCACTGTCATGCAATTCTGTTTTCCCTGTAACCATATGGAAATACCATGGAATAAGTACTGTCTGGAATGGTTCACACAACAGGCTTTGTTCAGACAGCTAATGATTCCCCAGTCTTTAAGTGTGCTGGTTAGTTGCCCTTCCTGCAAACAATTTTTTTCTTGAGCATCATGAATGCTAATTCTCCTCTGATTTACATCCTTTGGTGGGCATAAAAGGGTTGTTCAGAAGAACAAACTTTGGTCTCAGTTATAATTAAAATCCTCTTAACCACCCCCTCAGAAATGCTCAGTAATAATATTTTATTTTCACAAGCACCTAGAAAACACATCTCAGTTTAAGATTCCTGAAAACTGAAAAATTTGGAGAAAACCTAATAAAATGTCTGGCTCTTATTTATACACTGAATGCCTGCTTATTGGCTTGCCAAATCTTAGAAACATTAATTCTGGTGGTGTACTTCTGACTTGAACCACACTTTTTTTTTTTTTTTTTTTTTTTTTACCTAACCCAGTCTTGGAAAAACAAGCAAAGCTTTGGCTGGACTTGCCCCTTCTCTAATATTTCATTGCCCATTTTACCCAGTTTTGCCATCTGGAATGTAAATTAAGGTAGAGGTTTTTTGCTTAAAAAACATCATATCTTATCAATTTTTCATTATTTGGCTACTTAACAAAATGCTGATTGGTAAGCTAATGCTTATTTGGTGGGATTATTTTATTGGATATTTGGAGGAAAGTCTTCAAAAATTTAATAGTCTAGCCTTCAAACCTCTGGTCTTTTCCCATTGGTTGTTGCTAAGAAATACTGAACTACAAGAGGCTAAACAGCTTCAGGAATATTTTTTGACAGCTTGCTTTAATGCAAAAATGTGTAAAGTTTCCCACACAGAGTACTAATTAGTTTCTGTCTCTTAAAGCACTGCAGTCTGGAAAGGTTATTAGGTGTTATCTTCCATATCACTTGAATAGGGAAACCAGTTCCTGGGTCTCCTAGCAGTTTCTTGGCTCAGCTATTCTTTCTTCCCAGTATTTTGCAGAGCCTGTCCCTAAACATTAAATGTCAGGTCAGATTTTCACTTGGACCTTTGTCAACTTACAACAGATGAAGAAACCCCATATTTTGAAACAAACAAAAAACATTGGTAGGTTGGTTCTGCTGCAGTGTAGTCTTCTTTTTGTAAAATAAAGAATCTTTTACAAATACTTCACCTGGAAAATTATGGTGCTAAAAGAGGTAAGAAGCTTATCTTGGTGTGATGCTCATCATTTTCATACTCCACTGTTTCTATTTGACTGCTGTGCCTGACCCAGACCAAGTTAATCTGCGACAAAAATTAAATCTTTCTTTAGGCTGGTAAAATTTAGGATGAGGATTTTTGTATGTGCAGAGAGGTGTTCACAAGACAAAAATTGAGCCTGTAGTGCTTCAGCTCTCATACCATCATAAAGCAGAAATAATGTTACTTTAGAGAGCTGATCTCTCAGGTGAACATGGAAAATGTGAGAAGAATTAAGCTCTTTTTGACTCACTAATGTTTGTTTACAAAAAATATACACATTAATCCTGATTATTCAATTTTTATTATACTTTACCCACAAGATGAAAAACACACAACTGTCTAAATTACTGTTTAAATTTTGGATTAGATACTCTTGTTGTTGGTGAAAAGTGCTTATATGTATATGGTGGTTTACAATTTGTCTGTTTCATTTTGATCAAGAATTCCTCCAAAATCTATTTGAGAGACTCACAATAGGTTATTCGGATTTTTGTTTGTTTGTTTGTTTTTCTGAACTTCTGAGTTTTGTGTATCCTAATAGGAGTAAGGTCCAAGCCTTGTAATGCCACAGCTCAGAGTAGTATTTCCTGCAGGACCTGATCATGACTCACCTCCCCTTACTGAGGCTGGATACCACCTGTACTAGGTAGGAGACAAAATTCAGTCAAGGAACCTGAACTCTCAGTCAAAAGCAGAAGGCTACAAAACTAGGAGTTTTGTTTTATAGTGTTTTTCTTTTTCTGAAATGTCACAGTGAAACTTTTACAAGAACAAAAATAATATTTTTTCTGAAGAGTTAGGTTTACAATCTTTATGTTCTATGGAGGATATAGTAAATTCAGCAAGCTCTTGACACACTAAAACAGATATGTTTTGTGTATTAAGAAAAATAATTTGCCCTTTCTTCCTCACATAAACCTAAGAGAAATTTTCAGTGACTGACCATCCTCAGTGTGAAGGAGCATTCCATGCATCCTTTTCTTTACACATCTACATTGAAGCGCCTAAAGCTGAAGCTAAATCCCACTTGCCTTCAGGGACCCTGGATGAAAGGTCTAAAGCTCAGATTCATCACAGTTTAAGGTGGTGACCTGAGCTACACAAGATGGTTACCTAAGATGATGTGTCCAGAGAAAAATTAATTACAGCTAAGATCTCTGGCAATACATCTATCTTTCATATTACTAGAGCAGCTACTTTTCTATTAACAGACCGTAGATGATGTGAGTGTGCTCCCAAAGAAGGTGCCTCAGTTACAAAAGCAAAGTGGGATGACTGTGGGCCAGAGTGCAGGATGATTATTTACTCCAATATATCACAGCCCAGATTTTCAGTTGTTTCAAGTCAGTACACCCAGTCAATGGAGATATGTTAATTTGTGTCTGGTTCTATGGATAGGGCAGCAATGAAAATAAGGGTTTTGTTTTCAGCAAATATTGTAGTTTTGATTTATGAAACAGAAATGAAAAAAAAACCAAACCAGCCAACCCACAAGCACCATGTTGTGCTCAAAAGAACATCAGCAATGTAGGTCAATAAATAGCAAACACAGTTCAGCATGGTGAAGGTAAATTAATACTTAGGGAAAAGTAACCAATTTGCATAGCTTGTGCTCCCTCTACTAATCCCCTCTGCACTGTTGATCAAAGGGAAAAACACAGGGATTATACATGAAAATATTGATTTAATCAACACCACAAACACCTGTATTTTGGGAGACAGAATTTAGGTTAAAAAGCTATGATAAAAAAATACTTGCAGTCTGTATTCCTTCAAAGATAAACACAAAAACAGGTGGTTTGGGATGCATTTCATAGAGCAACTGAAAGAAGTATCTGTCTTCATTAGAAGTCAAAATGCATCTGTTTAGGAAATCTGCTTTTCAAACACACTCTTAGGCTGAGATTTCCTTTCTACTTGGTCTAATTAGTCTTTTAAATCGTTGTTCTGTTTCACCACAGTATATGAAAAGAGTTTCCATCTACTTTCTGCTGGAAGATCTCGGCTTGCACTCTGTTAGGTTATTTGGGTCAATGAACTCTGTCAAGTTCTGTTTCCCAATGTGCCACTCATCACACTGGAGAGTGAGGCTGCAGGCAGGCTGGTGAACAGCTTGAAATGTTCTCCTGTGTGGGGACAGACCTTTTCCTAAAATCTGCCAGATAAGCTGGTGCATCAAGGATCAGCTGGTCAAATAACAGTCAGGAAGGTTTCTCACAAGAATTTCTAGTGACAGCTTAATTCTGTGTCACCTGACTGCAGAGGTCCTCCCTAGGATATCATGTCCCGCTCTGAGAAGCAGCACAGGGAGTTAAACCTGTGCTGTATTTTCTTTTGGCCAGTCCTCACTAACAGCACTATTTCAGTAACAAACTTGATGATGGCACAGCAAAAAGAGGTCAAATACCCAAATCTTGTCAAAAGGTTTATAACCAGATACAGTAGGTGAAGAACTTTTTCTGATTCACGCCGAATGAAAACTCCTTCTGTGCTTAATATGACACACATTTCCTTCTGAAGAAGAATATTTTTTATTTTTATATATCTCCCTATTCTATGTTTTTACAGGAATTCACAACTTTTACACCTTTAACCTCATAAACCTTGCTGGGTTTATTATCTCTGTTCAACAGAAGGGAAAACTAAAACAGAGGCAGTAGAACATATTCACTAGCACAAGACATCTGCAGCAGAGCTGGGACTGTAACCCAGACACTCCAGAGTTTTTAGTCTTCCTCAAAGTCATCCCTCAATTTAAAGTAGAGAGCTTAGTGCTTTTATGCACTCCCAACTGCTCGGAAATATCCTGTGCATGATCTTTGATTACTCCTTTGTAGACTTCGTGTTTAGGGGTCACAGTCCTTAGTGAAACCCTATTGTATTTAATATAAAAGCACAGATAGGAGTTATTTTTATTCCAAAAGTTATAGCATCTAGTTTCAGATAAGCTTTAGTCAGAGAAAATCAGAATGGTTGAACGGAAAACATAAAAGCAAAACTCCACAACAAGATACATTTCAAATTCCTCCCCCAAATCAGTTTGTATTTTAAAATCACTAAAAATATAATGGCAAAATAAATAAACCAAATTTTGCATTCTCAAAATTTACTTGAATGCTACTTTTAATAACTTTACACTGATAGTATGTTACATCTATATTGCATATTATAGAGAATCCAAATTGATTTCTTAGTAATTCCACCTGGAACTCTTTTCTAATTTATAAAGATCCCAATCTTACTTTTGTGTTCTTAAACATAATTTCTATCCATCATGTTTTTTGGACTATTGCCTCACCTTTTTTAATGCATTCTGGTGTCTCACTGAATGCTACCGGTAAGTTCTCTTTCTCTTATCACAAGGGTGTTGCCTTCAAGCAAGTCCAGGAGATCAAGTCTATTTATTACTGGCATTTATAGATAGTTAAACACAAACTGCTTTATTCCACACTGCTTACCCTTAACAAAACCACTTTCCCAGGTGTTCTTCCTACTGCATAAAGGTTCCAAGATTTCCCTTCAACAGATGTTAAACTCCCCAGTCTCAGTTTCTTGGTCTTTAATCTCTTGACCCTTTTTAAACTAATGGAGTTGTATTTGCCACTTCCTAATCCTCGGGAATCTCTATTTTTAAGAATGTCAGTTAATTTAATGCCTTTAACTAATGCTTGTGAAATCATGTTATTTGGACCTATGGTTAGATCTGCCGTAAGTGCACTCATTTTTAATTCTTCTAATTACAAAGTTTGCTTTTAACTCTTGACTGCCTTCTTTTTGTCTCTGGAAAATGGATTCATTGTTTAGTCAGAGTATTGTTTCATCTTCTTCTGAGACAAAAAGAGAGTAACTGTTTAAGAGGTCTTTTTATTCCCTTGTGCCTCAAATGGTAAGCTTTACTTGCACAGAGGAGAATGAAGTTGCAGAAAGAAAGGCAGTTCCCACATATTTTTCTATCCTCAGTGGAACTTGAGCATTTCCAACATTACTTCAGAAATGTGAAGCCATATCAGTAAACCTTCAGTCTGATTAAAAATTGTAAGATAGCCAGCAGCTAACAGCAGTTGGGCAACACATAGACTAAAGAGTCTCCCCTCTTTTCTTGGGTTTCTTTTCTTCCAATGAGATCTCAGTGAAGGAACCACTTACAGCTCGCAGACCAAATCAAGTGCCCTGTTGAACTGAAGCCCACGTGTGCTGAAGGGAAACGTGCTGGTATATTTTCTTTGATAATTGAAACACTTTGTAGGCCACCCTCATGTTCAGACAATTATGAAGAATATCTCAGAGCATTTTAAGACTGAGTTTTTTCCCAGACCATCCAAATGGGAGTTAAAAAATATATGCTAACAAGTTCCAAGGAGCATATTTTGACTTTTTGTTGAGAGCTATGAAACCTTTTCCCACAGTCAGTTTTCTCTCGGTACTTTAAAATCTTTTTCCCTCATTCCAAAGTGCTTATGATCTTATTCCTTGGGCTCCCATCTCTTAATAGGCAATATTAGGTGTCCATAAGGGTTACATTTGCAGAAGCAGTCCATACTTTATCTGATATGAATCAAATCTTTTGGCTTCTATTTGCAAAGTTCTCCATACCCTTGAAATTGAGCTCTCTCAGATGTGATTCATTCATTTTCAGAAGGCTCTATTCATGTGCTATTTCACTGCAGTGTGTTTGAATACCCATATATGTTCTGGAGTATACAGAGATTTGAAAATGAAGACCTAACTTTTTTGCCAGATGTGTTGGGAATTTCATAAGACCTAAACTGAGTAATGATATTTTTTATACAAGATACAAACTATATAGACCTTTTGCTCATTATGGATTTGTTTGAATCCTTTATCATTATGGACATACAAAGGACTGACACTTAAGTTTAATTAGAACCACTTGCTTTCTAACATTACTAAGCAAGGGAAATCTAAAAAGCATGAAGATATGAGGAGTGTTATGGACTCTGTTTTGTTCAAAACTCCCACAGGAGCAAAGGTCTTTAAATGTAATGTAAATCAAGGAGTTTTTGAATTCAAATGCTGTCACAGAAGTCATTGGAATGGTGTATGGAAAAAAAAAAGAAAAATTCCATTGCTCATCATGAAAGTTCAGAAATTTCAGCTTTAAAGGAGTATTTTACATTAAAGAAGAAGCTTTAAAAGGAGGAAAGTGCTGGCAAGTGCAGCAGATCAAAAGGAGTTTCTTTTAGACTACCTGCTGAATTTGTACAAGGAGAGAAAACTTTGCAATTCCTCTGATATGCCTAAGATATACTTATTAGACTGAATATATGACCAAGTTCACCAAGAAGGTTTAAAAATTTAAAAGAAAAAAAAAAGAAAAAAATAAAGATCAAGAGACTGAAGACTTTTCAGTCCAAAGTCTCATTCTAATACCTGAAAGGAAGGACTGCCAAGCAGATGTTATCACTGTAATATTTCACCAAAAGGGCATGAACATCCTTTGGATAAAAGGGAACAAGGATCTGAAGAAATCTGAGTGTTACCTAATTTTTTTTGAAGAGGGTTTTCTCTGGGTTTGTGAATGAAAAAATTGAATTTTGGGAAGCAGTTGTATTGTAAACACAGCAGGAAATAAGAAGGGGTGCAACCAGGAAACAAGTAAGGCAAAGTTACAGTGTGAACTAGAAACAAACTGTGAAGATACTAATAAGCTTTCCACAAAAATTTTATTTGAGCTAATGAAAATACTGGCATTTAATATTGTTTTACAAAAAATGCAAAGTATTGAGGTACATATTTAATTAGATTTCAGATTTCTTTCAAATACCATTTCTGTGAACTACTGCTCAATGTATTAATCTGTATTCAGAACCAGAAGGTCTATGTGTGTAGTATATACAAACAATACCCTGTGTTCCTATTTTTTACTTTCCTCATTTGCTCTGAGTTTTCATTTTTGATGACCAAAACAATGAGAATCTAAGGCAACATCTTCATATCTCATCTTGCATGTTCTATATATGGCCATTTTATGTAAAAAAAAATAAATAATTGCTATCTGAAGTAGGAATGTAATTAATCTTGCATTTCACAGCTATGGCTTATATTGCTGAAATAAATAGTCCTTGATTATTTCCATTGCAAGTTTTCTACTACTCTAATTAGTATTTACAAGCTAAGTAGAATTATCACAAACTTGGTTTAATTAAAGGCACAGGTGGTATAATAAAGTGTTCAAACAGTTTAAATGACCTGACACTGAATTTCCATTTTCAAGAGAGATTTGGGCACTGAAACATAGTAGTAGATAATATCTTCACTGTTATACATAATTTTTGAAAATGGAATGTAAATTAGGACCCCTTGAATGCTTATCTCCTTAAGTAGCTCCCTGGAGTACAGTCTAGAAATCGTTTTGCCATTGCCTTTTCACATTTGTCTTCTCTTGAAAGGACTGCAAAAATGTTCATCCCATAATAATCACATGCAAAAATGCCTATTTTTTATCAACTATATTTTGTATTACTTTGTGTTGGTTCCTCCTGTCATCCTACCACTTACCATCCTGATTTCTTGTCATATCTCTGAACCCCACAGACCATCCGGATTTAACTGACTCCCCACAGGTCCCTGCAGAACACATTCCTCTGTCAGCACATATGCTTCTCATTCACCAATATTGTTATGCATTTGATTTTTCCCCCCTCTCTCTTTTTTACTGCCACTACCTTGTTGGCATTGTAAAAAGAGAATACCTTTAAAGGGCCCTGAACCACTGTCATTACACGCCCCAGACAGCAACCCAGGGTGCAACCAGCATCCCACCACAAGTAGGAAATGAGAAATTCTGGGCTATAATGAGAGCTATTGAATTTTTTTAACAGCAGTTTAACATAGGTTATTTAGCTCAGGTGTTTCACTAATGGTAACACATATGGAAAAAGCAGTGCTTTGGGCCCTAGAGTTTTTTCATCTCTCTCCCACCTCAACACATGAATCACTGGAATTCTCATGAAGGAGTCACAGTAGCCCTGGCAAGGTAGGATTACAAGCTTGTACCATCTATATACTTGTGTTATTTCTTGTATGTATTTGGTAGATACATGACTTTAGGATTTTCCTTGGCAACCTGCACAGTGGGCCCATTGTCTTTACATACCATCTTCTCTGAAGCAAGCATCTTTTTCTTTCAAACATTTTCAAGCAGCCTTTTAGAAGTGTTTTAATTTTTTTCCCTGTTTTGTTTTTTTTTCCCAATAAAAAGAAATAAATCTTTTCTATGTGAATATTTTTACTTTGTAGAAAGGACAGTCGATTTACCCTTTGGATTCTGTAGCCATGTCACCCTTTGTAGCACAGCTGCAAAGACTGGACTTGAGAAAGTGAGGAGAAAACCAGTCTGGGCCCCTCTGGCTTCAGCATAGCTAGGATTTCACCCCATGTGCCCTGAAACTGGAGGTCATGGCCAATGTCTGCAATATGAGACTAGGATGAGGTCACTAATCTAATCATGACCTAAGCTTATACTGGAATTCCTGGCTTTGGAGAGACAGATGCAAAAGAAACCAGTTTTGGGGGCCCTAATAAACCAACAAAATGTACCAGTGATGTCCTTGTTTGTCAGCTTTTTATAGTAATTCAAATTGTCTTAGAAATATTCAGGATAGATGTTCTCTCTCTGACTTAAAACTGACAGGAAGAGTATGGCTTTGTGCAATGAGATTGAACTTCTGTAGAAAGATTTTTAGGACACCAGTTATCTCCATTAAAAAATTATATATCCTTTAACCATATAGAACACTGTTTTTTCCTAGGGCCTTTAGGATCAGGAAAATATTCAGTACCAAAACCAAGAATGGGCTCAACACTGAGAAAATACGAAAAGCTTTTCCAAATTTAAAGATGTCCAAGGAAAGAATCATCTATTTTCTTACCTGTATCTGATGTTACTGTCCTGTCACTGTTTATGAGTTTGAACAGGCATAAATCAGGAAGTTGTGGACATTCTTTTGCAGAATAATATTTTTACCGTAAAAATGTACAAAAAAATATAAACAGTTTTGTACCTGAGGCCGTAGGTCATCATTTTCCCATCCCTACTTAACTGTGGAGGACTTAGTGACAGCTGTGATGATATTTCAAGTACTGCTAGAACAAAAAGGTGCTAAGAATGGGCAGAGTATAGGAAAACAAAGAGAACAGCAGATCCTTTACTGTCACTGTGTGTGGGATTGATTATAAAACTGCATCAGATAATAACACTGTGGTTTTCTTTTGTCTTTTAAATAAACAAATAAGCAAACATAAACCCCCATCGCATCTATGGTGTATGTTAAATGAAGAAAGCTCTAGTATTAGGTCTTTTTGTTTTAAAAAAGTGACTAACTGTCATGCTTTCAGATAACATAAACATTATGGTGATGAGTGTAATTGAAATGGTTACAAATAAACAAAACAATATGATAGTGATGCCTTGTTAAAAAAGCACATTTTCTCTAGTGTACTAAAGAATGATCATTCAATTAAAGCATTTCATATTCTACGTGGTGTCCGTAATTTCTGGATATATCTCTTATTTTTTAATGTCAACAAAAGTGTCTTTAAATATAAAAGCACATTCCTTTGTCCTGAGAAAGCAGATTTGTTTTAAGCCCATTGAAATGCACAACGAAGAGGAGAAGAAGCGATATCTCCACTGGACTTCTTATTTTCGACATCTGGTTGTGGTCCGTTGGGAGAAATGTAAGTAACAGTTTACCACATGGATTACAAATGTGCTGAATTGCAAGAATGAATATTAAATGAAAATATCCATAGCACCTGCAGCTTGTCCGGGAGAATTCCCCTTGTGTGTTGTGGGTGGGTTTTCTGGAAAACCCCCAGTGAGATGCAAACTGCAACTGCAGCTGCTTGTAGTAGCAGCTTGTCTAGTGTTACTGAAGAGTTTGCAGATTCTGTTCCCTTCAATGAATCAACATTGATCAGGGCTGCCAACACACTAAAAAAAGAAAGGGAGGGAGCAGAAGGAGGGTTTGTAGGGGAAGGATTATGATCTTTAGGATTATTCCCACAGGTTTTAGATGATCAGGAAAAATTTTAAAATAGTGTCTAAAAAAAAAAGACAAAAAAATGCAAGCAAAATGCTTGATGAAATATAAAGCTGGTTTGATGTATCTGGGTGAGAAAAGAGTGTTTGTTCTGTCAAAAGGTCAGGCCTGTTTTTTTCTCAGTAGAAGCCCTGCAATTGTGTTTTGCTGACTCCATATACATTCTGCATATACAGAACACTGTACACATGTGATACTTGGCTGGATTTCAGATGCAACACTAGAGGGGATTAAACAGTGGGGAATGTTTCCCCCTTAGTATTAGCTTTTTATTTTAAAGAAATGGACCTAATTCTATATGAACATGCCTTGAAAACACAGTGGTCCATTAGGAAGAGTGTGACTCCCTGTTTTGATTTTATCCTCCAAAGAAATGCTGAAGAACAGACCCTGTATGTTAACATCTTTTTATCTGGCCTCTCTGAAGAGCACTTGCACATTTAGGCATAAGATAGTGGAAATCAAAGGCAGAGCAATGCTGGCAGCACAAAAAGGGAACTGTTAGTCTTTCCTTTGGGTTTTATAATGTCAAGGTGATAAAAATATGAACATCAAGTGGTGCTTTTTTTTTAACAGAAAAATTATTTTTAGCTGTGACAGGCTGCCAAATCATTCTGTTTTGGAATTTGTGTAGGATGTTGCTACTATTACAGAAAAATTAAAAACTTTAATGCACATTTCTTTGGACCTCTTTGATACAATAGCTCCTCAAGGAAACATCAAGTTACATATGGATTAGAAGAGAGTCACACAGAAAACACTTTTTACCCCAAAGCAGCCTCAGTGGGTGACTACCTCCAAATGGTAGGTTTACTCTGAAGGTGATACTTCTGCATTTGGTTCTAGCCTGTAGCACAAATATTTGGAGCATGTCTAAAGAAACCCACAGAATTGAACTCCCCATATACAGTTCCAGATTTGGCATCCCTCGATTTTATATCTCTGTGAATCACAGTCCAATGCTGACAGATGGGATATGGAACACACCACCTCAGTAGTAGAGACTCCAGCTGGGCAACATTCATCCTGCCCTTGCTCATGGGAATATTAAGGTCCACATCCAGGAGAGGAGGAGACAGTGAATCAGAAGAGGGAGCTCTAGCTGTGCTAATGAGGCCAGAAGAGGCCTTGTGTAGGAGTAAACCTGAAGAAGGAAAAGAGAGTTATTTGTTTTTCATGAAGGAAAAGCAGTTTTATTCCTTTCTGCCCCTTTGAAAGTTCATGTTTTCATTCTACTTTAATAGTTCCCAACAGACTCTCCAGCAGCCTATTGTGCTGTGCTTCTTGTCTCCTCCCTCCCTCTTCCTCCCAAGCAAACCCCAGGCATCCCACCAGCAAAGACTCCAGCTATCCAGGAATATCTGATGGGGAAACTTCATTCATTTTGCTTAAAATATTTCATGAGTTCAGTTTCTAAACCTATTGTACAATATCATATTAATCAACATGGGAGGAATTCTACATAATGGTCTTCAGAGACATTGCAGAACTTGGAATAATATATTTAAAGAAATCAGAATTGTAAATGTTACCAAATAAGGGGCAAATATTGGCTGTCCCTTACAATGAAGCGAAATGTGGTAGAGAAAATCTTTCCCATCATGTGTGGCCTTTTGGAGGCACTACTTTCCTTATAATTTCCCCCTCTCTCAAGATAAAGTTTGATCAAGCTTGGATGTTGCCACTGTGAGGCACAACAAAGGAGACCACAGCAAGGAACAAGAGCTTCTGTCTGCTTGGAAGCTTTGGGAGATGTTCGGTGCATGGCCCTTAGGAAAAGCCCTTGTGTATCATCCCAATCCTGTTAAGTGTTGTGCTCAAAGTGATTTTCAGAATCCTTCAAAATACCATCCCATTGACAGGACACTAGTGTTTTCTGTTTCATAAATAACTTATGTAATTTTTCACAGGCAAAATTACTTTCTGGAGATTAGAATAAGCTGCTCTGTTTTGTGCTAGACAGAACCAGTTTAAGAAAATAGTTTCTGCATCCTTAGGTTCTCTTGTTCAAAGACTCCTGGGTTTTGACAAGGAGCAGGTGTTCTGCAAACTGCTTACAGTCCTTTTTGTTCCTGGTTGTTGTGTCATTAGAAATTGACTTAATCATAACTTTTAGTCCATTGTGACTCATATAGAAATTAATAAAAAACTTGACTAATCACCACTGGAGGTGCTTCAACTTTCTCTGGGGGAAGACTTTGACCTACACATCCTTCTAGCATACTCAGACATACAGTTATCTGAAACATAAGGAAGATGCTACTGCTCCACAGGGGTGCAGGAATATCCAGTGCCAAGGAGAGAAGTTGTAAGGGATCAGTCATGTGGCATAGGTGGAGTTGGACTAAACAGAGAGAGATGAGAGATCTTAACTTACAGAAAAGATCCAATATGAAAAAGTAAGAAAAGTAAGAAAGCACCTAGCATAACTGTACCAAGTTTCTAGGACAGTGTAGTCTGTATAGGAGACAGCCCCAAAGGACCTCCTTCTGGCAGAACCCCTGAGGCACCTCCAGAGCTGTGCTGGTCTCTCTGCATCAGGCTATTGGCCATGTCTCCAGGCAATTCTCAGCATGGACTTGTAACACACAATGCAAAGACATTTGCTAAAATGTGATTTAAACAATAACTATGTCAGGCCAGTGGCATATTTTCTTGCCAATCACTCCAACAGACACCATTTGCCTTGCTAAAAATTCCTTACATGGACACCTGCATGTGTGTATTTGGCAGAGCTCATGGGGTTGCATATAATGAGTAAAGTAATTGTAAGACTAGCAATTTCTCTTTGGGGTTGGTTTTTAATATTTCATCATGAGTTTACTGGAAGTGTGCAGCTGAGATCTCTATTACCACAATGCTTACACGTGTGACTTTTAATGGACAGGAATTGAAAGAACCTATCTTTCTGGTTAGTGAAAACCCTAATTACTCATTATTCCCTGCTCCCTCCTTTAGCACACTCCTTGGAGCCTGCTGGTGAACTGCATAGAGGTGTTTCTTTTACAAGGGTTATTATAGAGACACCTGTTAGGATTGATATAGTTAATACTGCATCAACATTTCCATTGATTTGGTTTATGACCCAGCTGTAAAAACTCCTTTTAGTCTGAGAATTGATGAATGATGACTGAACCAAAGAGCTCAGGGAAAATAATTGTAATTTACTAGAAAGCAACATCAAATTAGATGAATTAGACATAAAGAAGTTACAGAAGTTTGCTTTACCTATTTATAATGTGAAAAATATTTCTTTCTACAGTGAAACTATGGAGGTTTTCTAGACAAAAAGTCTAGTACTGCTGTATATCTTTTGAAAAATAATTTTAAAAGACTTTTCAAGTGGAGAAATGGCTTCTGTTAGCAGTTTGGCTAATTATTTTGCATTAGAAAATTGATTGATGTTTTAGTAGAGAATTTAGAAAAGCCTAGGATTTAAGCTATAATGTCTTTTCTGTTCTGGACAGAAAGAATCATTTGTTACTTAATTGGGAAGGTGGAAGAGATATTACCAATCTTTTCTCTCTTATAAGATGGGTAAGTAATATGGAGAACATAGACTTTCTGCTCTAGTTTTTATTAAGCAATGGCACAGAAGTTCTGTGTGTTCTGTTCAGAGACAATCCACAAAAACAACTGACCCATGTGAAGCAAAACTTTGTAAGGTACCTCATGTACTAAATTATTTGCCTCACCTCCCCCTCCTCTCAGGGTCCAAAACCACAAAATGCAACCACATGTTTGGGTAATAGTCTTCCAAACTGTAAAGAGGACCATTAAGGGAGGGCAGATCTGGTTTTAAGCTCAAAAGATTCTGCCATTATAGCAGTAACAGACACCCTTCTGCAAGTAGTCCTAGTGTGGGTCGTGTGTCCTATCCCCTCTGCAGCAAAGGTGGAGGCAAGTATTTGCAGGCTGGGGACAATTTTACCTACAGTATAAGAGCTAGAGGACAACAAAAGAAGAGAATTGTGTCCCAGGGATGAGAAATTGCAGAAAGCCTGGTCTAAATGCCTGAGATAATTCATATCCCTTTGCAAGCAAAGGGTGATGTGTGTTTGTGACTATCAGTATTGAACCAGAGCTCATTCATTGCACCTGATTTGGGCCAGGCACTGTTAGTTCCATTACAGTATATTGTAACTTAATATTTACACACGGAAATATCTGAGTGAATGGCCTCAGCCTGGGTGACTTATGCTACACTCATCAAGGCAGTCAATCTCCTGGAGGGTTCCAGATTTGCTTAACTCCTGTGGGTTTGCTAAATGTGATATAAATAATGGGGCTGGCATCATTTTCCTCAACAAGAAGAAAGGACTGATTTTTATAGTAAAAAAAGTCCATTTGTGAAGACAATATCGTCTAAGGTAAAGTGTGAGCGCAGGGGTCTCAAAGGATGTTGAAGTTTAAGAAAATGTGAGATCTGATCCAAAGTTCACTGAAGTCATGGAAAGATTTCCTCTACCTCTATTAGTGGGTATTGAATGAGCCCCTTGGATCAACAGAAACAGAGGAAGAGCCAGAAACAAGCTATCATGACAAGTCAGAGTGATGGCAGCAGCACTTAGAAAAATATGAAAGGGTAATAAATATGATGTAAAAGTAATGCTTTTATTTTAATAGTTGGCATTTTCTCTTCTAGTTCTCTTGGTTAAGCACCAGGGTCAAAGTATTTAATATTCATTAGGCATTTTAGGCCTGATTTTTTGATCATTACTCACTTTCAGTAGCACATGTTCTTTTGGTGCTCTTTATACAATGACAAGTTCTTACTGGCATATTGCCTGTTGGACACCACTGCTGAATTTACTTCAATACCCAATCCCTGAAAGTAAATGGATTTAGTTTAACAGATCTTCCTTAATTTTGAATGATGAGCATGATTATACTGCACATATTAATTCTAAGTAAATTTCTGAGGTGAAATAGGTGGCTGTACAAACTAGTGCAAACACACACACACACACACACACACACACACGCACACACACACCACACATGCAAGACCCATCTGTTGAACACAAAGAATTTCTTCCAAAGAAGACTATGTAATTTATTTTATTGATCTCAAGGTAATCAGAGATTGAACTATGCAGTGAAGAAGGATCTGTTTTCACAAGACAGTACAGTCTCCATGTGAATTACAGAAAAAGGCAGCTTGATTTTTTTTACAATAGTCTTCACAGCCCAGAGTTAAGATGACATTTAGACAGCTGACTGACAAACAATGAGAAATAGCTATCTAGGTTTATGTACCCGATTGATAAAGTTCTGAATAAGGTATTTACATTTCTGTGTTACAACTGGTCTGGATTCAGTTTTTTGCCATGGGGTTGTTCACTGTGGGCGTGTTGACAGAGTTCAGGCAATGGGTGCTGTCTACAGTCTTAGGAGAATTTGATAGACTGAAAAATTGCACTCTGCTGCCTGCTGAGGACCAGTCTAAGTGAGATAAGGAAAGAAGCGGAAGGATAAGTGTGCTTTGGCAGAAAATAAATACCTGATCCTTCCTTTTCTTTCTTGGAACTTATCTGCTTGAGACACAGGCCAAACCCCCACATTTGGTAAGTTCATAACCTACTTCAGAAAAGCCTGATTAAAGCAGAGCAAAGAGCAGGATGTTTTATGAATCTGTAAATATAAAGGAGACTTGGTTACCTTGTTCTAGCCTACCAAACATTTTCTACCTTGCTTGGACAGAAAACAAAAAAGTAGTCATGTAAAAAATGGTGGGCAATACTTTATTTCTAATGTAATTCAGAAGAAAAAAAAATCCTTGGCATACCAAGCACTTTGTTTCCTCAAGCATACCTTGATATTGTGTACAAGTATACAATTCAAAAATCATTAGTTTCAACTTGCTAATTAAAATGATACTTATATGTCCATAATGAATTTTACTATATTTTTGCTTTCTGAAACCAGTTTATAATCCCCCTAAAATTTACATTAGAAACAACTTTTAGAAGGAAGACCACATTGAAAAGTTATTGTGTCTGTAATATATATTACCTCTTATACAAGGAAAATTTTCTTTCTACGTCTACATGTGAGGTAGGAATAGACACAAAAACTTTTGAAAATGAAGAGAAGTAGCATCTAAAAATAGAATATTAAACTATTTCCTAGCACTTGACTTTTAAGATATATTTTACTGAATCATTTAATGCTATATATTTCTCATTTATTACCTTTCATCAGATTTCAGTTTTCAATAATCCTTACAGCTTCCTGAAATGTAAGAAAAGGTGGTTGAACAGGTTTAGCATAGTTTTTTTTGATGAAATTGAAATCTGAAGTCAGCTATTTGAGAACTAATGTATATCACTAAATGAAATCCTTTCTCATTCCCTCACAGTTTGCCATGATTTGTTCTCAGATGAGAGTTGTTTATAACTGGAGAATATGTCATCAATTTTTTTTTCTGTAGTTTAACCTTCTGTGAATAAATGAACAAGGTAATAAACTTCAGAATAAGAAAAATCAGACTTTTTCAAACTGCATTGTATAAATCTTATAGAATGTTGTATAAGAAATATAAGCACTATTCAGTCACTGAGCATTTCTTTCCATCACTCCACTGACTACCACCCTTCCAGGACTAAAAACTACAAATTGGCAGCTTTGTCTACCATACAGAGTGACTTCTAAGAGCTGAGAAACATTTCCTGAAGGTTACAGAGATCATCAGCATTTGAGATCAAATTATGACAAGGTTAAATCATAACCAGGGTAGTTTTCATTATTATGTAGTGTAAGAACTACAGAGATATTTGGACACAAATATTCATTCTCATTTTTTTTATTCTAGTTTGAGTGAAAGAATTAACATTCCTATTTTATTAGAATATTCATATTATATGATGTAAATGCTCATCAACATGAGAACTGATGGTGGTTTTATTGTTTCTAAGGCAGTTCACATATGTCCTGAAGACAATAATTTGCACAACAGATTATTCCCCTTTTAATTGTTTAGCAATGATAGTCATGGTATAATTTTGTGTGGCCAGATATACTCATGAGATATAGAAACACATGCAACTTATCTTTTGTTCATTGAAAAGGTAGTTACAAGACTAGACAATGTTAGGCAAGTGTTATTCTAAGAGAGAAAAACAATATATTTGCTATTAAAATGAAGTAATCTGTATGGATTGTCCCAATTACTACTACAGTAAGCAATTTTTTGAGTGCTATAGTGTCACAATATCAGTGGCATCCTAATCACTCAGAGAAGTTACCAGCTGCTTTCAGTCTGAAAGGGAAAACTAGTTTTGACATTTCATCATCATGGGGTTTGTTTGTTTGTTTATTGTGGTTTAACTTTGGTTTTGGCTTTTTATATAAATAAAGACCAAGGTCCATTTGCAATTTCTGAATTTTAAAAAATGATTGACTGATACAAAACCTGAATTTTGTGAGGAGTATACTCTGTCCATGATTCAGGTCCCCTTTAAAGTGCAGGAAGGCTTCTCTCAGCTTCTAGTTTAGTTCCTTTTTCAAAAGAATTTCCCAGAATTTCATTGTCAGACTCTAAGTCTCCAGTGATCCCTTTCTCATTGCTCTGTTTTCAAGTAATATGTCCTTTTTATGAAATTTGGCTTGGAAATGATGCTGATCTTGACCGAAGTGAGGCGGGGATTTCAGTGGTTTGTGCCAGGGCTTTGGCTGCTATTTTCGTTAGGTAATCACCTTATCTATGAGATTTTTGTATTAGCCAATGAAACTAACAAAATAAATAAATACCTCATTACAATAGACATCATGTTATTCTGCTTTGCTAATTTCTTGAAGGATTTTTGGCTATAGTGAGTTGGTGTGGTGTGTCTCTTTTCCTGATATAATTCCTGAGGTTTATCAAATATAATTTTTTATCTAGCTGAAGTATGTATAAAAATTAGTGACCTAATGAGAAACCCATCAATGTTCAGATAATTAGAAAGATTCTATGTATATTTATTATGTCAGAGTCACAGAATCATGGCACTTGTGTTTAATATTTAGACTGCTCTTCCTCATAAGCTTTTTCCAGGTTTAATCCCACTTCAGACTCAGTTGAATTGAGCTTGTATTTAGTTCTCAAGTTGTATTCTGTACTGACTGTGAATTAACTGGCATGTAAGTTATGTCCTACTATAACCCACATCTCAAAGTGCTCAGAAGAATAAATAGCAGACAGTCTTGAATCCTAAGTTAGTTGTGGTTGCATTAAAAATTACATGAGAGATAGTCAAGATAGTTTGTGGATCAAGCAAAGCAGAAATAGAGTCTGTTCACTCCACATACTTTTACTATTTTTGTCATGTGGGTTCATAAAGGATCAGGCCATTATAATCTTACTTATTCTGACCAGGTCTTATTCTATATGTAGTCTGTGGAAGTATTTTCAGTGACAGCTGCTTGGTTAGAAACCATGTTTTTAGCCCTTTGCAGATTAGTTGTCAGTTGTAGATTAGTTTGCCTCATGCTGGATGGGTCAGCACTGCTACAGTACAGGTATGTTTCTGTGAAAGCTGTTGATATGACATTGAAAGTGCTCATCAGCAAGGAATTTAAGAACACCTTACAGTAAACAATGTATGTTCTGGTTTTGGTGGGGTTTTTTTGTGGAGATTCTGGGTTGGTTTGCTTGGTGGTTTTGTTTTTGTTTTGTTTTGTTTTCTACAAAAAGGCAATGCATAGGAAAGCATTACATAGTGCCTTGAAGCTTTGGAAGTTTCAAAGTGCTGTGCAGGAAGTGGAACTCCCAACACTGGTTTTGCTGTGTGGGCTTCATCTTGTCATCCACAGAGATAACAGGAACCTCAGAAAACAGAACATAAAGCAAAATCTGCCCAATTACAAGTGTTAAAGAGAGGGAGGGTGGGAACACAGACTGTGACCTAAGCTCTACTCTCTCTGCACAAAAATGTCTATAGCTGCATTCAAGACCTAGACACAAGAGGTAAGTAAGCAACCCCTTTCAAATGAACTACTCACTGTCTTCCTAAAGGGTGGAAGAGAAAATTCACTTTTATCTTTTAATTTGATTGTTGAGAACATAATTTCTGGGGTTAAAGACCCTCATTTAACACCTACCTCTCTAACATATTTGTGCCTACAATCTTTTCTTGCCTAGGGGAATCAGTGAATTACATTGTATTACTAAGTGCTAATGGCTTTCGTGGAGGCAAAGGGAAACAAAACAAACCAGAAATAATCTATAACCAAATTGCTTCTGACAAAGTCTCTCTGTTTTGCATATGGTTTTCCACAATTCCCATACTTTTTGTTTGAGAAAAGAACAAAAATTCAAGTAAATGAGCCTCTTGAATATTTTGAACATTAATATAAAAAAATGTTCTGTGACTACGTTTTCAGAGATAAAATGCAGTTAGGTCAGTACAGTTTAGGGGAATGAAAAACAATTTCTTTTTCGGTGTGAGTTGTGAGATAAATTGGAGTTTCTCTTTGTTGAAATATATCAGACAAAATGCATAGCATGGAAAAAATTTCTAGGAAATCATTTGCAGCATCTTCAATTTTGCAATACTTGCTTTACATTGCCAGAAATATTGCTCCTGCCTCTTAAGGAAATAAATAGTGATTTCAGAATTTCAACATATTTCTGAGGAAACTGTTTTTGTCCACGCTGGTAAATTTACAAAGAAACACTTCAGTTTCTGCGACGTACATTAGGTTGTGTGCAACTATGAAAACCCTGTATCTTTTTGAAATCTTATAGATTCTTGCATTATGATAAACATATATTTCATACAAAGCACTTAAACTATATCTATGATAGTAAATAAACTAGCCAGAGACTGTTGTCACATTTGGTGCATAAATTATATTGATATGGTTGAAATCTCCTTACTTCTTTGCCTTCAAACCATCACCCTGAGACAAATGCTCAACTCCTGACCATGCCCCAGCTAAGGTGTAGGTCAGTGTCAGGCAGCCTGGGTGAAGAATGTGTCAAGGTAACAATCCTGCCACACTTGGGTTCACGCCCTCATCCTGATCTGTATACTCCTTTAGATGTAACCCCATAACTGAGTTACTAGGGATAAATGATTCCCTGAAAACTTCCAACAGTGAATAGGAAAATAAGGGCTAAATAGATGAACAAGAATGGTTCAGGCTTCATCTGAATGAAGGAATTGTATTTTGGAGGAGGAAAAGGAGGGGGAAGATTACATGGTCTTCCATTCACACCTGTAACTGCTAAAGCTGCTCCTGTCAAGGTCAATATTGCAGAAGCTTTTGATTTTAGTAATGATAATGTAACCAGATTTCACTGAAAAGTTGTCAGCAAGAAATCGTTCCTTGTTTTTGTTCCTGGTAAATACAAAAGCCTGGAACCTCCAATCTGACCTACCAAAAGTGCACAGTGACCTGGTTTTGCTCCCTTCCACTCAGTGGAACAGACAAAAGGCAGCACAGGGCTAACTGGGTAACGTCGTAAGCATTGGGGTTGAAGAAATTCTGAATTTTCCCTGCTTCATTCCAGAGGAAGGTACTTAGGGACAGAACTTATTGGAAAATCTGCAGGATTTCCAACCCTGTTGCAGAGATAATGCAGTTGTTGTACTACTTGTAGTTTAGAGGTTGAAAGAGTAAAGGAATGAATCTATGTGTTCGTAGTGGGAGGAAAAAGAAGTGGCCACCCAAAAAATAGCCCCAAAACACCTGCCTAAAAACTGTGTGTACAGTGTACAATAGATGCAATTTATCATCATTGTGAGTAGGCTGGAGTGAGCTAAGCTTTCCAAATACTGTTCTTGCAGTGGAATGCAGCCATTCTTCATGATAGTCTTTGGGGCATAAGTATTTCTAAACTTGAAGTGTTTCACGGCATATTTTAAATAATCAGTCATCATATTAAATGTTCTCAGTGACTCCAGTGTTTCTGCATTTGAGCTGCTTCATATTGAAGAAAAATTACACACAACAGTAGAGAAAATAGCTACTTCAGCCCCAGTATTAGCTAATCAAAATATAAGTATTTTCTCCGTATATTATTTTATTTCAATGTGGATTTCTGAAAACACATAAATGTGCTCAACTTAAGAAATGCAAGTCTTAATCCAGACTTTTAACCAGTGTTGTCCTTGGAGGTCAAGAACCAGCAAAAAAGCAGTTTTGGGCAGCAACAGTAGTTATCTAGATGGGGAAAGCTGTAAATGGTAATGTTTAGATCTGCAGCATTTGTGTAATTTAATTCATGTCAAATGAATTAAGTAGCATAAGCTGGTCATTTTGTCTCCTGGTGAAGCCAGTAGGGAGGGAAATGCTCACAGAAACACATACATGTGCAGGGCAATTAATTCCTCATATTTTAGATAAGTATTTTTTAGGAAGAAATTAGATTGATATTTGAATATTTGATAAATATATATTTACATACAGTAAAAACTGTCTTACATCATGACAGATAATTATGACAAACATAAATAAATACAGCTTCTGGGTATTCCTCTCTTGAGACATAGCTACTACAGGGACTACACTCATGAGGAAGCAAGAAAAAAGGACACATGGAATTTGTTGTTGATATGTTTGCTTTTCTTAAATATTTCAGCCTGAGAAAAATGGAGTGCTTGTTCTTCTAAAGGGATCTGGAAGGAGTCAAACATTCTTCTCTACTCAGCTGGTTCATCGGATCGAACTCTGAAGCTGATTCTTAGGATTTAATCAAATTATCACCATGTTCAGTGGAATTTTGGGTTCAGACTGAACAACAGAAATGAGACCAATTGTCAGATAAAATGAAGTATGAAGTGCTAAAATGAGGTTTATGGAACCATGAGGACCATATTCTGTGTTACTCCAATTTATGTAAAACTCATGTGATTTCACGTTTAATAAGAATATTAGAATTTCTGAGTGAACCTTAAGCACAGTTTTGATGGAACGTTGGCTGATTTATGTTTTGCATTCTCACATGATTTTGACAGGGAACCAGATAAATTTTTGGCAGTTCTGACTATGTTTCTTTTATGAGATTTTGAGTTTCTTTGGACCTGACACACAAGCAAGACTTGTAGCTGTGAACCCGCCCAGAAAGAAACTGAAGAAAACAATGACCAAGCCTTCCATAAAATTAAATTATGGATTTTCACATAATTCTGACCTATGGATGTTGAAATTAGATGAGGTAAATCCCATGCTCCAGCAACACCACTATTGGTGACAAGAAGCAAGAAAACAGAGAGCAGTAACTTTCAGGTGTAGCTTACATGGGCACCAGGAGACACGTTTCCATATTCTCTCAGTTGCTTCTTCCACACAAGCTGTTGAAATGGCAGAGCTTTAACACATTGGCTCTACCCCTACATTAGTCTGCTCCTCTGTCTACCATGTACCACCAATTGCACTCATACAAACCCTTCTCATCTACTTGATAAGCATTCATCTATGGCCTGTTTCATTTCAACAAGCTTTTAATTGACAGAGCCTTTTTGCCTCCTGGTCCTAGTCCTGCATCCTCAGACAGGAGAAGGGAACTTGAAAATAGCTGGTTTCTGGCAGAGGTTGAAAAGCCAAGATATTTCTGCACTCAAGTACTTCTTTGAAGGACCTGTCTTCAGCTCTTCTAAATGCCTCCACCTAGTCAGTCCTGGCAACTACTGCTGTTGAGCATCCCTTTTGCAGGCTGGAAGCTTGTGCACCACATGAAGCAAAGATGTGTACTAGCTTCCAGCCTGGTGTGACACTTGGAATGAGGTTTTCAGTTTTGCAAAATCACAGGGATAAGAAACAGTAAAAACACAGGCTAAAAACAAACGGTGAGATTAATTTCTTGCTCAAGTGAAATGGGATTATATGGATAAAAGAATTGTCATGCATGTAGAGATTTTACATCTGATTTAGAGTCACTTAGAGTTTATTAGAATATTTTCATTTATTCCAGTGACTCACATCCTTTGTCATCTTATTTGAAATTTCCAGTGATAGTGAACTGAACTGTCACTGGTGATATCAGTTCTGGTAATCTATCCATGAACTCTAACTACACTAAAATGACTAATTTTTGATGGTTTTTTTTGTGATCATCCTTCTCATTGGATGCAGTTTGCAAGTTTGAGATGTTATAGACTTCAGTACCAAAACAGGAACTAGTTAAACCTCAGGTTAAAAAAAAAAACAACACAAAACCCCATGATAACAAGCAATGTGCAATCTGACAGACGTTTTATCTCCAGAAGATATCTTCTCAAGCAGTCAGGTTTGTAAGGGAGTTGCAGAGCAAAACATACATTTTTCTAAATGTTAGCAGAGGTTTCAAGCAATTAACTGTTTTTTGTGGCATGTATCGTTCACATGTAAGATTTAAGAAATATTGCATCAAAATTTAACTATTCAGAATCTCACGGCATATCACAAGCTTAAACATGACACTGCAAGCATTATGGAAAAGCAGATCATAAGCAGGATTAAAACACTAGTTATAGCGACTTAAATTATTCTTATGTTGAACTGAGCAATAAAAAGGTCAAGAGTAGTCTTAAGGTTTGCCCAGTAAAACAGTGGCAGAGGAGAGAATGAATGACAAGCCGTGTGCTGCATTCTCTCACTATAATGAACAGTATGGATTATGAAATGACATGAAAGGGAAAGCTCTTGCACCTCAAGGAAACACAGCCCTGAACTCTGGCAGGAAGACCACATACAGCACTCTCTGACCCTTTAGGTCAGTGAACTGTTAGCTACATAAAGAAACACATTAGGATAAATGAGACAATTCAGATGGCCAGCTTCATAGTAGTGTTTGCTACTTAAAATTGATGAGAGACAAGTGCAAAAAAAGAACCTGCAATTAATAGGGGAGAAAATCAAAGGAAAATGCTCCACCACCTTTGCCTTTCCCCCCACACACCCCTCTTCTTCCTTTCCCTCATTTCATTCCATCCTTTATGACTGAGGGGGAGATGACTTAGGATGTTTCCTTGAGGGCATGAAGGGGAGAAGGGACATAACAAGTTATATGATGGAGATCATGTACAACAGAAAATTTCAATTTAGCAGATGACTTATAAAAGAATAATCCCAAAGTTTTGTCATAGAAAGAAAATATGAATTCTGAATTAAGGCAGTGTCTTAGGACAAAATAGTCAGGTCCTCTTGATAAAGCTCCTAGTGGGAGAGGAGGAACCCATTACATACATTTACACTGAACGCAGACATGCACCAGGCTAAGGGGGAGAGAGAAGGAGCAAACTTATATCTTAAGCTACAGTGAAGGAGAAAATGTAAGCTCAGCAAAATTTCCAGGGTGAGGCCAGAATTTGAAGAAAGAAGGGGAAATAAGGAGAGAGAGAGGGAGAGACATTACACAGCCAAACCCTTTCCTTAATTGTAGACAAGATACTGGAACAGCTAAAAAGGAACTTTGGAATCAGATATATTTTAAGTTTCTGTTTTCATATTTCATTTTTTGTTTCCAGTTTTGCAGTCAGAAATTCATCTCACTGTTTTCTAGGACACATTTCTTTCCTTCTTTAGTCTTGTCTTGTGTTAAGAATGGGCTGTTTTGGAAAGAGGAACACTAGGGAGAAATGACCTGGGATGCTGAGTTAACCCATCCTAGGCATTGTCATTCACCATATGATGAAGGAGAGCAAAGGATTTAGGATGCAGGATTTCTCGTGAAGTTCTTGCTAGACACAGCCCCGTCATGGGCTCCAAAAAAGCAAGAAACCTAATTCAGCCAACAAAGAACTCTGTAAAGTAAGTATATGAGCAAAAATGAGGCAGAGTGGAAATCAGACACTAAACAAGACCCTTTTTTTTAACTCCCTCAAACCTTTCCAGATGTTAAAAAAAGTAAACAGCACATGACAACTGTGTTTTATTGTTAATCTCGGTATTAGGCTTAACTTTACCCTGCTCTTTTGCCTTGTCTCCTGACAACTATTGCTTGAGGTTCTGAATGTGTTAGTTTCAGCTTCCTGTTAAAGGTAAACATGTGCACAAGGTCACTTCTGTTGCACAGTGTGTAAGAAAAATTTCAAGTGTAATCCTGCTCAAATATAGCTGGGAGTTTTTGTATTTTAACAAAAAAAAAATTTGTTCCCATTTGTGATGGTGTCAGTGGCAGTTCTTATGTGTAATACAATTAACACTGGGACTTGAAGTACCCCACAGGGAAATTATTCAAGATACATGATAATAAAAAGTGGGGGGAAAAAATGGATGTGGTTACAGACGCAAAAGTCTCCCTTATGAAGGTTATGTCTTTGCTGCAGAGTTACTCAGCTGGTCTCCTGTTTGGCAACAACAAAGTCTTCCAAACTAACTGGAATGAGGCCTTGATGTATGCAAGATGAATTGCAGAGCTATAAATTACTGTGTGTGCATTAATTATTATTCTTCTTAATCTGATAAATATCTCCCTTTTAGAGAACATTAAGATATCCCTCATGCCTTACCACTGTTCTCTCTTCACTCCATTCATGGGAAAACATTCAGTGTCTTCAGAACCATAGGATGCTTCCATGCAAGCCTAGTCTTACCTGTGACTCAGACCTAGTTATTGCTATTTTGTGCCTCATAGCTTAAGTTATTTGCGCAACAAAATATGAAAAGAGTATTTACATTAGCAAGGAGAAATTAATCTTCCTTCCTTGTAGACATTTATGGTGTGGGATGTGATCCATAGGATCTGTTCTAAGTGTCACCATGATACTCAGATGAAGGTAACCTTAAAAACATCTAATAATTGTATATAAAGAGAAGAAAGCTCAGATGTAGACATTTAAGTGTATTAAGATGTTGAATCTCATTGAAAGTGAATAATCTCAGCTTGGAAAGAGCTATCACTTTTTTTCACTGTCTTGATTTCAGATCACTGCCTGTCCAAGTGAGTGCTGGGCTGCAGTATAAAATCAAACAGATTAGCAGAGGTCATGAGAGATACAAAGCAAGGTGGAGTATAAGCACTTACAGAGTCAGACCCTGGTTGCCCACTCTTCCTCAGCTTAGCCCAGTCACTGCTGGGCTTTCTCCTTTCAGTGTGGTTTAAAACAGTCTGCTCATTATTGAACATCTGTCTCAGCTGAAATGTTGTGGTTGTCCTAAGATTGATGTTGCCATGAAGACTGGAGATAGTGGAATAAAAGGAGTGTGCAGGCAAGTGCCAGACAGTAGAAAAGATTACCACTTGCAACTGAGACTGGCACAAACAGACCTTTCTAGCTCTTTCCAACTATTGTTTAAAATAAGCTGCCTGAATTCACACTGACTGGGCAATGAGAAAAGTCCTTGCATGGGCAGGGATCTGTCCGAGCCCAGAAGCAGAGGATTTAGCTAAGAGATCATAGCTAAGAGCTAACAAATGAATGCTGGGGTTTCTGGAGAACCTACAAGCTTCCATGTAAGGGAGCTAAAAAATCTCCAGACAGGAATGTTTTCTTAATAGAGGGATCTTAGAAAACTACAAGATTCAAGCAAGGACATAACTAAGATTAGAGCCTGATAGATAGTGATTGATAGGATGAAGTGGAAGGAGGGAAACCACGCAGATGCATGTAATCACCAAGCCTTAAATATTCGAATATGTAAGTGTGGGATTTCTATTTCAAATGTGATTTTGCATTGTGTTTGTTCTGTCTAAAGGCTTCAGCAATGCAAGTTGGATCTGCCCTGAAGACTTCATCTCAGAAACCATAGAGTATGATTAGCCCTCAAATCAGTCAGTCAGACAGAGGGATGCTCATCAGTTCATCATTGTGTCTTTGCATTTTCAAGAAAAAAAACTAAATACAGACATCGGTCAAGACAAATATTCTAAACAGGATTTTGGGGCAAGAAGTGGTTGCTATAGCTAACCATGATTACCCACCTGATTACCAACCCACTGGGATGGATGAGTGGCCTGTTCCTGGAGAGCAATGACAAATGAAAAGTTGTTCTCTTTGAGGTTTCATCTGGATTCTTTTCTGACTACTACACAGAGTTTAGTTTGTGTTACTATATTTATATGTTCAATCACATACAAGAATGCATAAACTGATCCATTTTAGAAACCTGTTGACTGAGTACAAGCAACTTGTTTGGGAATTTTGTTAACTACATGTCAAGGCGTAAACTGTAGGAAAATCATTTCAAAATCCAAGCAACACTAAAGACAAACTCATCAACCAGTACCTTATCTCACATTTCAGCAGATAAAAGCAAGACTATATCACTTTCCATTTTATGTGTGAGTAGACTCCAAGACATAAAAATCAATTAAGTCTCAACTAGGAAAAAATCCGGACGAATGAAAAGCTGTGAGAAATGAAGAAACTCTGTAAGGCCAAGTATACATTGATTTCATAATTCAAATCCTCTAAGCTGCTTTTCTGTTAGTTGGCAAAACACTTCTCCAAGCCTCGCCTTGACTAGAAAGTGCTATTTTAACATGATAATGAGCTTAGCATCAGTTTTCAAATCCTTATCACAAACAGAATTAGAGTTGAAATAATCAGAACAATATAAGATTTACTCATATCTTCTCTAGATCAGTTATGATCAACATAGTGTCAGCTAAGTCAAATAATCTTGAGTGTTCAAAGTTTTCATTATGACATTGCCTGGAAATGACATTGCCTGGAAACTTTCTCTGACAAACTGGGACATCACATTTCCTCACCAATCCCCTCAAGGATGATGACAGTAGTTTAGTAATGAATTCTGTTTGTATGTTTGCATGCATTTCCTCAGTGTGATGCATTTCCAAAGTGTGATGAGAAGATCTGTGTGGAAACTGTTTTCTTGTTCCTGAACAGTTTGCTTAAGACCTTATAATCAACACTAAGACCTCTGGGTTCACATGCCTGAAGAATTTTGAACTCTCTTCATCATGACCTTGGTACTTGTAAATGCTTTTGAAGGTTAATAATTGACATTCAGTTACATTTTGACATTTAATTACATTGATAATGGCAACAAAACATTGTAATAGTTGTTTGTTGATTCTCTTTATCATGGTCTGTTGATTTTATTTCCAGTGAAAAATAAAGAATATATTAAGTATCAAAAGTAATCCTGGCCTGTGGTTCATTGGTTTTAAAGTTGGAGACACGATCATGTTAAATCTGAGATTCTCCAGCATCAGTGAGGTGTAGATTCTCACCATCTATTTACTGAAGCTCACAGCTTCACATTGACTTAGCACTGTTTTGGAGTTTTGTTTTGGGGTTTGCTGTGAGCTGTATTGATTTGTTTATTTATCTGAGGAAAAAAACCCAAAACCAGAAATTCTTTTTTTCAGCTGGGTAAACTGAAACCTAGAGTAGTCAAGTTTCTTTGGCAAAGCCAATGGACAAGTCAGGGCAGGACTAGACCTGCATACAGACTTGTAATTCTGTGTTCCATGTTCTCATTGCCCTGGAAGATGTTCATCAGGTGCCTCAGTGCTTCACAGAGTGGGAGTACCACCAACCTTGCATGATCAATTCAGAAACAAGCAAATATGAAAAATGTGAGATGTAACTGAGCTCATTCAATAGCCTAATGAAACCATCAAACCAGTTCAATACAGCAGTATGAACAAGTGATTGTTATGGGTTTGACCAGGTGGGCCTAAATTTAGGTTTTAAAGTTCAGACTAAGCCTGAAATTGTCAGCTAACTTGAGCTGGGCTGAGCTAGCTAACAGCTGACTTCTTCTAGCCAATAATATTGTATTCCATACCATACTACATCATCTCAAAGGGTGTAAAATCCAGTGTGTGGGAATGGCTTGGTCAGTTCTGCCATGGCCGAGGTACAAGCTGGACATGATCCACATGCTGAAGTGTTGTACTGGGCTTTTGAAACAGGCCTAAAGAGTAGTGCTGTTCACCAGATCACTTTTCTTGGTAACCTGACCACTGAGGCAAAACACGCTATCTTCCATGGTCAGAGGTGGCAATCTTCTGAGGACTGTTCTCCAGGTCCTGCCCAGTGCTATTCAACATGGTCTGCTGTCAGTCCATGAAACCAACAGAGAGACATCTCAAATGGGATGGGGCAATGCCAGATGTACATACAGAAAAGGGAATGAAATACTGGAAAGTAGTGCCACAAAAAGGACCCTGGGGGTCCCGGTCCACAGCAGTTGAATGTGAATCAGCAGTGCCCTGGCAGCCAGGAGGACCAACCATGTTCGGGGGGCACCAGGCAAAGCATCGCCAGCCAGGCGAGGGATGGGATTGTCCCACTCTGCTCTGCACTGGGGTGGCCTCACCTGGAATATTGTGTACAGTTTTGGGCACCACAATATAAGAAAGATTTTAAGCTGTTAGAGAGTGTCCAAAGCAGGGCAATGAGGATGGTGAAGGGCCTTGAGTGGAAGCCATATGAGGAACAGCTGAGGTCACTTGGTCTGTTCAGCCAGAGGAGACTGGGGGCAGATCTCATTGCAGTTACAACTTCCTTGTGAGGGACAAGAAGTGGAGGGGCAGGCACTGATCTCTTCTCTGTAGTGACCAGTGACAGGACTTAAGGGGGTGGCCTGAAGTTGTGTCAGGGGAAGTTTAGCTTGAATATTAGAAAAAGGTTCCTCAGCCAGAAAGTGGTTGGGCATTGAACAGGCTCCCCAGGGCTGTTGTCAAGCTCCGAGCCTGACAGAGTTCAAGTAGGGTTTGGATGATACTTTCAGACACATGGTGTGACTCTTAGGGATGTTCCTGTGGAGGGCTAAGGGTTGGACTTGGTGATCCTTGTGGATCCCTTCCAACCTAGCATGTTCTGTGATTCTGTGAAAATTAGTCACTTAAGTAAGGATATGCGGTAGTGGTGACAAAGCTGGGTAACTTTTTCAAGACATTTTATTCATCTTAAAACTTGAACTACATCTCTGTGTGTTCCTACTTCTTCTGCCTTGACTATTTCTGAATATTGACAGTGCTCCTCACACTATGGGTCTTGACTGCTCTAAGGATCACAGGAATGCTCAGAGTATCACAAACTAGAAAAGGCTTATGGAGGGTTTTTAACAAAAACAGCAGCAACAACAAAAAAGATTAATCATATCAATAGCAAGTTATTCTGCTTTAACATTTGATTAAAAGCAGCAGCCCTTCCTTCAAACCCCAGAGTTTTTGCCTTTGAAATTCTGTGCTCCATTAAGACATTCATAAGACTTTCTGGAAGACAAAGGGGTGAAAGGGCTCACAGTTTTGAAAAGTGAAGATTTTTATTTCAGCTCATTGTCTCCCTAAATGGGGTTGGGAGTTAAACTAATAGTGAATGCAGATAAAAAGCACATTTACAGAAAAGGAAAACCCTGTTCTGTGGAGTAAGTTAATCCAGTCAGGGAACAGCTTACTACCTCATGAGATCACATGAGATTTCAAACTCAAATGTATGCCTCTTCAGCATCATGGGTTTGGTTGTTAAAGTAGCCTATAACCTAGGTTTTGATAAGTGGCCAGTAGAGCCCTGTGTGAGTTTGCTCTATTTACAGTAAAACTTTATAGAACTAAATCAAATATGCTACAGAAAATAAGGTAAAGGAAAAGGAAGGATGATCTGAATACCAAACAGAAACAAAACCTGACAGGTTGCTACTGCTTCTACTACTTATTCAGCTGTACAGGAAGGAGAACTGCAAGTCCAGTGTGATGAAGTGAGTACAATGGCAGAAGGGCAAAAGAAAGGGAGCCAGTACATCAAAATCTCTTTGGTTCTGCATGGAAAGATGAGACATGGCTTGTTGGCCCTTTCTATCTGGATGCTTTTTCAAGTTCATTTTACTTGTAGATATAGATTTAATGAAAGGTGAAAGTCTGAGGTTACCAGAACAGTTAATGAACCTTCTGCCAATTAAAGGTTTAGTCCCAAAGACCACACCTTGTGATGGCTGAATTTCACTGCCATCCCTTCCACAGTGTTTTCCCTTTGCTACCTTGTTATTGTAGTGATGGTGGCATTGTAAATTATAGTTCCAGTTGGATGAAGAACCCTTCTGAACTGATCCTAGTAGTGTTCCCTGTAGTATTGCTAATGATTACACAGCTGCCTAGTAGGCATTCTATAGCGTAGGCTCATGGGTCTGCCTCCAGCACAAGTTGCAATAAAGTTTATTTTCATTGAAAACAATATATATTGGGATTATTGTCAGAGCAACCCCAGAGGCTTGCACAGGAGGTCTAGTAAGCATTGGTAAGAAAATTGGAGGCCTTGAGGTTATTAATGTTGCTAGAACAGCAAGCTTAGTGGCCAGCAGAGGTATAATTTACCTACACTAGCATCACACACTGGAGGCAAGGCAATCAAGTAAGAGGTCAAGGGACTTTAGCATAAAGTAAGATAGATATATAGCCTCGAGCTTTTTGGGCCAGATTCTCAGCTGCTGTAAATCAATGCAGCTTCATGGGAATCAGTGGACCTATGCAGATTTCAATGTGCTAAGAATCTGGCCTACAGCCTTTATGGAAGTTATCCTGAGATCTGAAATGAATGCAGCAGCAAAACTCAATTTTCATTTTTGCTTTGTTTTAAAGCCAACACATGACATTTTTAGCTCAGCTATACATTGGTTTGGAGAGCAAGACTGCAGTTAAACACTTTTGGCAAGGACACATCTCAAAATGATCATGAAAATGCTGATGAGATTCCATCAATACACACTAGCTAATAGAGACAAAAAATAAGCAAATGCAGAAGGAGCAAATATCTCTTTTTAACTGGTTAGTAACCAATTCAGGTAGCATATAGTCCTTTTGCCTGTAACTAGTTATAGTCAATAAAACAGCAGTTTATGTTCCTATTTATTAAAATGTGTTAGCATATGTTTGACCAAAAATGTAATATCACCTTTTTAGGGATTTAAGTGACATGAAAACGTGCTGTGAATTCACACCAGGGGGTAGAGTGAGGAAACTGAAACAGATAGCAGAGAGTGTGAGGAAGATTCAAACAAGTAAAATGCATGCACCATTCACTCACAGATATGCACGAGTCGGTTCTTCTCAGTACTTATAGATCCAAGCCACAATTTTTATTCCTGAATTGCACTCCAAGTCTATGTCTCAGTGCAGTCCCAGAGCTGATGGAGTTTCAGAGACCACAGAGGAGGTCGTGTCTAGCATTTTTGATCGGAATAATTTGTGGCAACTCATAAATATAAATCCTGTGCTAACACTTGAATTTCTACCAGATACTTTCATCTCCAGTAGTATTGCTTCCTGTTCTCAAAAAGTCCTGGTATTTACTGATTTATCACAGTTACACATAGTACCTGTCATAAGAAGAAGCTTTTACTATGTTTGTTTGATGAAAAATTTAATACCAAGTGCAGTGAAATTCAAGAAACACACATATTTTTTTCTGAAGTGGAGAGATGAACCCGTGAATCAATCAATTTGCTTGTCCTGCATATCTGTAGGGACTGAGCTACTTAAGTGCCCCACTTTTGGTGCACTCTGTAGTTATTCTTTGTTTTGACAAAGACCTGACTCCAGTTGACCCTTGAGAGAAAGCTTAGCTGTAATATATCAGTATTTTGAATCTTTGTATCTGTTGAGAGTCTGAGTTTCAAAACTGTTCTGACATTACAGATGGAGCAGACTCATTAGCAGCCTTCAAATAGATATGCTTTTTCTTGGCTCTGGAGTTTAATGAAGTCACATCTTCCAAGTCAATATGGTATTAAAAATTGGAGATATTATTTTATTTGCAGCTAGGATACTCACAAAGCTGGAACAGATAGGGATTTTGCAGGTCAGAATTGAAAGGACACATAGAATTTTGTCAATTTTAAAGATCCTGGTTTAAAAAATCAAAAAGGTTTAAAAAAACAAAAACGTTTAAAAAGTTTGTTAAAATAAACTGAAATCTCATACACCCTGTGCTGAGAGAAGACAAGATAATAGGAGTTGAAAAAGTGAGTTACAGCTTTCCACTCAGCATTCTCTTCCTCTCTCCTTTACTTCACATTCTGTGTGAATCAGTTTATTCCCAGTTGTGCTTCCATACAGCTTTTCTGGCCTACAAGAGCAGCAATAATCACACCCACATCTCTCTTCTGTTTGCTTTCTCTCCTTTTGTTCTCAGTAAATAAAAACAAAGAGGACCTTAATTAAGTCTGAGGAAGCTACATCCCCTCAATCAGGTCAGGCTTGATCTCTCCTCTACTACTTGCCTACCTTCAGCACTGCTGGTGGCTGCTCCTTCTGCAAAAGGAGCAGCAGCAGCAGCAGAGCCACCGGCTATGCCGCTAGCAGAGTTCGCAGATCATCATGCTCATTAACACAAACTGAACTCCACTGTGACTCAAATTGATATACCAGACAGTCAACTGCAGTTGCTGGGGAACCAAACACTCCAACTGTTCTGTTGCCACCACTGCTGCTTGGGAGGAAACCTCTGGGCAGAGAGCTGAGGGCAGAGAGCTGAAGAGCATGACTTCTTGGGTTACACCAAACTGGACCACCATGGAGTCTTTGTAAGTTCCTTCTGTCACTGTCTGAGTTGCCCTGGAACAGGGTTATAAAGCATGTGTGAGGCCAAGGAAATCTGTTCTGTCATGCTTCTTTGCATGGGTAACTGAAACCCCACAGACTTACTCAACCCATCTCCTCAGAGTATTTGTGCTCTCTGGAACAAGAACTGCCTTCCAGAAGCCAGTGCTGGTGACAAGGGACCAGCTGGCATGTGTGTAACCCCTTACTTTTATACAGGCAGCCTGCCAGACTGATCAGAACATAAATTTAACTGTGCTGCTTCAGGTATTGTGAAAACAGTGTGTTTCTGGATCACTAGGGATGCTGGGCAGTGAGCCATCCTGAGGACCAGGAGCCAGAATGTCCTCTGTTGGCATGTTCTGTGGAAAGCACATAGCTGAATCTCTCTTGGCCATTTATCTCCCATTCCAAACAAGGGACAGAAGTTTGAAGTGTTAACCTTTCCAGATATTTAGGAGGAGGTGCCACAGGCATTCAATGACTATTTCAGAATAAAGACTGCCCCACTGCTCCTGTGTAAGGATAGAAACTTTGCTGCTCAGGATACAAACCTTACCTGCATGATATACAAGGATTTGTTTTCACTATCTCAGTGACTTTTTGCCTGTCAATACTTACAAAGAACCTGACCCACAGTTCTGCAGAGCTGTGAGTATGGGATCAAATCCCATAGATTATGTTACAAGCATCTCTAAATGACTCCCAAAGCACTTGCAAACTCAAAAGAGGATAAAATATGAGATGAATGGGAAGCTTGAATGAAACAGAAATTGCAAACCTTTAGGCAGAATTTCTCTCTGGAGATTTCAGTCTTCTGTTACTAATAGGTGAGGATCACATGGCCAGTGAGGATCATAGGCAACACCACAGCAAGATCAAAACATAAGCATGATTCCTGTGTTATTTTAGCTAAACCAGGAACAAATCTGGCACCATTCAACTCTGGCCTTTCAGATCTGAGACAGGGCAATAGCAGTGCTCATGCCAGCTGGCTATCTGCTCTGCAAGAGTCAACAAGTTTCTTGACATGCAATGTCCTTCTATCTCATTTGTTGATTGGAGCAGTGAAATATTTATGAACTGCCATCAGCATCCAGCTTTTGAGTTTTGACCCAGTAAAGGATAAATATGGGACAATTTGCCTTTGGCCTTTCACTTTGGCCAGTTACCAGCTTTCTGTCTGTTTGTGGTTTGAACTGGACAGGGAAACAACCGTCCCCTAGGTAAAACCCGTTCCATATCTATGACTTACTTCAGAAATAAATGATTTTAAAACCAAACATATCAAGTGGGAAACAAATCCCACACAGTTGTCCAATGGCCTTCGACCTCCTAATGGCTTGATGCCATCTGGCTGCCAGCTGGCTACTTCACTGCGTGAGGAAATAAGTTTCTCACAGACAACACTCTCTTCCATTTTTAGTACTACCAAAAAAGAAAAAGCAAACACACCTTTCCTATAACACCCTTTCAATCCAAAAAAGGGAGACATGTGACACAGGTGCCTGTTGAACTTTCAACTTCTAGTGGCAAACTACCAACTAACTACTGCTGAACTTCACATTCCCACAGCAAAAAAAAAACTTGCTAAGGCAAGTCATTGTAAAGATTTCTCCATCTTAAAAGAAGTATTCAAAACTTGCAAAATAATAGAGTAAATAAATGAAGAAATCAAATGTAGTGAGAGGTATTGCAGACCTTAGTACATGTTAAGCCATGAGTAGAGATGCATACTTTTTGGCAATATGTAAAGACCTAGATTTATACACAGACTCCATGCAAAAGTGTTCCTGCTTTGTATAAAAACAGATGGGATGGGAAGGATTTTTACTTTGCAGTGGAAATAGTTCACAGCCTGATTCAGCAGGCATTTGCCTGGTTCCTGGAAGTTGAGTGCATGTGTGCTGTCAAGAGTGGGCACTCAAGCTTCCTGACCCTCCCAGCTGTCTACCAAAATCCAGGACCCATGAAATGGATGAGAATGCCTTGGAGAGATGAAGAAAAGAGACTCAGGCAGGTCATGATAGGGCTCCCAGGAACTCTAGTGCTAGGCAGGAAAAGGCTGAACTAGGCAGGCAGCTGGATTGGAAAGTGACTTGCTGCTGCAGCTCATTTCCTTCCACTGCTGGGCATTCCAATTATGTGACAGTACACACATCAACATGTGTACTCATAAGAGATAGGTCCAGCATGGGAAATACATCTATATTGTTCAAGAGCAACTGAACACATTTATATGTCATATAATGACAGGACTTTATATAGTTTTCCCGTCTTTCTTTTTCTTTCTTCTTTCTTTCTTTCTTTCTTTCTTTCTTTCTTTCTTTCTTTCTTTCTTTCTTTCTTTCTTTCTTTCTTTCTTTCTTTCTTTCTTTCTTTCTTTCTTTCTTTCTTTCTTTCTTTCTTTCTTTCTTTCTTTCTTTCTTTCTTTCTTTCTTTCTTTCTCTTTCTTTCTTCCTTTCTTTCTTCCTTCCTTTCTTCCTTTCTTCCTTTCCTTCTTTCTTTTCTTTCTTCCTTTCTTTCTTTCCTTCTTTCTTTTCTTTCTTCCTTTCCTTCTTTCTCCCTTTCTTTCTTCCTTCCTTCTTTCTTTCTTTCTCTCTTTCTCTTTCTCTCTCTCTCCAATAGCCAAGCAGACTTAATCAGCATTAGCTGCTTTAATTCAAATAATTTTTAACCCCACTGTGATCCTAGAATTTTCCCTTTCTCAAGACTCCATTCCCCTTTTCCATGCTATGGCTCCTAGAGTACACAATGTCCACAGACAGTGAGTGTTTTCCCACTGTCTCCATGCTCTCTCTGCCCATGAACACTTTAAGGGTAGCAGGAGATCGGATTCTCCTGCTCTACTTTCTCCATGACAGATTCTCTTTCATCCTGTCATTCACATTTGCAGCCTGACTCCAAACCTGTTTGTAGCCAGAGAAGTCTTTTCATTGACTTCTGTGGGCTTTGAATCAAGCCTTTATAAACCACACATGTACCCAACAGGTATTTATTAACATGAGCTGGCCATGTACGGTATGCCATGAGTGTGGAAAAAACTAACAATAACTTTACAATTACCCACCTAAGCCCTCTAACAGGCTCCAAAGCCATGTCTCTTTGCCAAGCAAGCATTGAATCAAGTTTGACATTTCTAGGGTAAATAATTTTTGTCTTCTAAAAACCAAAAAAAGGGTTAGGAAAAAGTCCAAAGAGTGAGAACATCCCCATTTTTGGACAATAATATCATTCAAATGCTGTATCCAAATGGTTTCAAATGTTCCAGAAAAAAATGTGCATTCTGGAATAAGACTGCTGACTGCTAGGTAAAATTTCAGGTGGGTCTGCTTGAGATTGGTAAGATTAAGCTGAGGTTAAAACAGTGTTAACAGTGCTACCTTTTTTTTTTTTAATTTCCCACAGAGACATTAATCTCAGTCTTTCCAGAGTGCATAGACAGCTCCAGATAGTAATGTCTTTATGTTTTGACCTTAGATTCAGATATTTCAGTTCTTTCACAGAGTTTGCCTTAATTTATCTTAACTTTGAGCTGTAGAACATGAAATTAAATGTTATTTTCTAGTCTGTTCTTGAACTGAATGGGTGGAGCCTGAACTGTCAGAGAGGACAGCCCAAAAGACTTGGAAAACCCCCAACCCACTGTGCGGGTGAGATGTCACAAAGGGCGTTCCACACTTTATCAGATAATAGCTCAAAGCCAAAAAGTTTGGATCCAGACCTAGATAAAAAGTGTCTCCAAGGACAAGTCTGAAGAGCTACAGGGTTTCCATCCAGGCCAGTTTCTAACTGTGTTGTAAGACAAGGATATTTCCCTTACCATTTAAGTTTTGCATCATCGGTTCTCTCATGCTCTTACTTTTTCATTTTCAGCAGAAAATCAATCATTACAATATTAACAAAAGTTTGCTTTTGTCTTTTACACATTGCAGTTCAGTATGGATTGGTCCTAGTGAAACATGTATCTCTAAGAAACCGTTTGGAGACAGGTGTCTGCTAACGAGTAGTTTTGTCTTGTTCACTAAGGCTAAAATTTTTTAAAAGGAAGTGTCAGAATTGGAGTTTTCTGCATCCTAAACAAGCATTATGTGAGTATGATAGTCTTGCCTTTTTTTTAAAAAAAAAAAAGGTCGTTTACCCTGTGTCCACCTTTAACAGTCCCTTTTGAAAGTCATGGCTGAAATAACTCAAAGTACTGCCCACAGATTGTGATCACCTTTCCTTCATTTTCTGTCAACCCTGAAAACACACGTGCCCTGGTCACTTCTTTGTCTGCTGCTTTAGATACTCTGTAGTTGCAAGGGTTAAATACAGGATTATAAGTTCACAGATGTGAAAATACATTTTTTTTGGCAGGGCTAATGCACTAGGCAACTTCTGCGTGTTTTTGCTTTGAGTAAGGAGGCCACCTGCTTCTAATGTTACAGGAATATGTTGGTTAGTAGAAAGGCAGACACCATTTTTTACTAATTGAATAATCTGTGTATCTTATCCAAATGCCAGGAGATTGCTTCTATGCCAGGAGATAGCTTGAAGTTTTGATGACACATTTAAAAAAAAAGAATCCAAAAGTTGCTTTCCTGTTTGGTTCAAATCATTTTATTCATAGTATAGAGTGAAGGAAAAATGGGTATTGGATGAAAAAATGGTAAATAGGAAACAATTGTTTGCATGGTTTACCAAGGCAGTTTCTAGGTAGGATAGTGTTTGGTGGGTACCCATATTCAACTGTTTGGCACTGGCGCATGGAATAGCAAACACATGAAGCAGTTAAAATCAAGCTTGCATTAATGATTTCATTGCCTGAACTAAATTTGTAATGTAAATCATTCTGAAGTGCTCTAAGGCATTTCTATTCTTAGAAGAAAAGTCACAAACTGGAAAGTACGTCACCTTTGCAATCAGCACCCCCTTTAGCCTGTAATGTGGAACACATGGTGGTTGAAGAGGTTACAGTGTTACAGAAATGTCATTACAGAATTTCTCTGTGTTAACATGTATCATCTGTCACATAATTGTTTGTTTTACAACCCATACCTATAATGGGCTAAGTGGGGACTATTTATATCAGTTAACAATGAGTGCCTTTAATTAGTATTTCATGCAACTGGAACATGTTAAAGATTCTGACACAAATCTGGCTTGGGTTGCTAAATTCCATATGAATTTCATTATGAAATTGCTAAGACATTACAGTTGTTCAGGTATTGAGGTTTATAAGTGCACTTCATCTGTTGCAAAACTAGAGCAAGTCATACACATGTTAAAGAAAAAATTGCAAAACAATAGCTTGGTATCTGACACAGTTGAATGAGAGTTTAAAGTAGGAAAGAGGAAAATCCTACAATTTGAAATGTGCCTGTATTTGCTTTAAAACTGCAAATTTGCTAACATCTACACAGTTGCATTATATAGAATAAAAAAGTTATGACGATGGAGAATCATTGTACATAACATGGATAATGAAAAATTATTAAAGATGGATCAGTCAGCAAAGAGATTCACAAACTTACTAGACTGTAGAATGCAAAGATGATCTTTTGCTGATGGTTGAGACCAAGTGGTTACAAACATATGTCCTATACCTTCTGAGTGATCTCAGTAAGCAAAATATTCAGCCTGAGACCCTCACTTCCAGCACAATCTTTTTCCAGTGACTTAGGGTGGCCAATGGGACATTTTGGAGCTGCACTTCCTTCTGGAGGACTGTGTTCAATGTTCACACTGAAGGAGATCCCTCACCCCTGTGGGACTTTGATCCATAGGCCCTCATGAAATTGCTGCATGAAGAATGTGCCAAGGAGCAGCATAACATGCAGAGAGTGATGTGAGAGGAAAATGTGCCTGAGGTTACCACTTTAAAATTTGGGTAGTGTCACAGTCCTTTAGACTCATCGAAAGAACATGGTAGAATCAGGCTTATGCCAAAATTAAAACAGTCCAGGAGATTAGGAATGGGAGAGCAAAGGATGACAGGAAATCCCAGCAGCTTCATGCCTCCACATTATTCTTCACAGATGTAGGGGCTGTGTGCTTCAGTTCCTGAACCTAACACTGTTTTTTTGCTTCCATATCTATATTAGACTTGCAAATTTACATTGTAGTAACACAATAACTCAGCAACTGTCTCTAGAACCTTTCTCAAAGCTTTCTTCAATATTTTGAGATGCTGAACTAGGAAAGAGAAGCAGCTCAGGGTGTCTCATTTTGCTCCTTCCCCACTTGTATCAGCTATCTGTATCAGTATTGTTTAAACCACTTTCGAACAGGCAACTACATTAAAATGAAATTATTTTACAGCTACTTTAAATGAAACTTTTAAGAATCATTTCTGATCTCATAATTAACAGAATAAAATATTTTTATTAATGGATGCCAGAAGCTGGTAGATTATTCTGAATAAACTCACTCTAACTTCTTGTGAAATTAGTAATTCAAAGTACAGTAACAAGTCTTGAGTTTGGCTGCCAATTTACCTTCAATTTTCATAGACTAACAAAATTTTGTCATTTTAGTTTTTCCATGCACAACACATTAGCCATTCCATTCTGCTGGAGTGAGCTTGGAAGCAGGAAAGATCTTCATGGTTTGTTACCTTTGTTAAAAGAAACTAACTTCTGAAATGTGTTGTCAGTACTTAAGAAAGCAGTAAAACAGGTCCTGCAATGCCATCTCTGATCTTTTAATATCAACTATTTTTGTAATTATTTAAAATTATTTTATCAGCAATTTGGTGCAGGAATTACCTTTTGTTTCAACTGTGCATTGTAAAATTTGAAAAGCTGATGTTCATTTACAATCATATTCTCCTCCTCTTTCTATTCACCTGATTCTTTATAAAATGTTTTGAAGATTTCTGTCAGTCTTATAACTAGCATTTGGGATAATCAGAAGAAATCATAAACAATGGGGGGAAAAAGAGGATTCCATAATTCTTATGTCATTGCCTTCAATATCCATGTTTCCTCTGTTAGACTTACTTGAACTTATATTTTAGTTAAATTTACTCCTTTATTAAGCTACATTTTTCATGAAGAACTATAACAAAGTTTCTTACTAAAGTCCTCAGGCACAGGGCATCACAGGAAATAATATCCTAGCTGGGTGTGCAATATACAGAAGTAGATGGGAATTTGAAGCACATCAAATGCAATTAAAGGACATCTCAAAATTCTTGAAATAAAACAGTCTACATTCTATGAATGAGAGATTTTTGCTGATGATTTCCAGATACATCATCCTCTCCTCTCCTCTCCTCTCCTCTCCTCTCCTCTCCTCTCCTCTCCTCTCCTCTCCTCTCCTCTCCTCTCCTCTCCTCTCCTCTCCTCTCCTCTCCTCTCCTCTCCTCTCCTCTCCTCTCCTCTCCTCTCCTCTCCTCTCCTCTCCTCTCCTCTCCTCTCCTCTCCTCTCCTCTCCTCTCCTCTCCTCTCCCTCTCCTCTCCTCTCCAATACTTTTCTCCCAAAACTAGTTTTATGGGTGTCACTTTGGAAAATAATGAAATCCTTCTAGAAATTTGTGAAAGTCTGTCCTTAGTAGAAGTCTGGAAATAAAAGAGAAATTTTGGAGAATTGGCAGAGTCAACAAACAATAACAAAAAAAATAGAGAAATATACCTCTACATGTGTGCATGGCATGAGTAGTGTTTTTAAAAGCTTAAGAATTAAGATACTCAAACTGATACTGGTCATCTGATTTTTGAGTACTGGAAAATTATTTCTTATAGAGGGTCAATTTGAGAACAGTACACTGAAGGAATAGTGATTGTTAAAGAAACTTGTGAGAAATCTTGCAGCTGACTTGCAAGAAAAGGTTGCAGATCAGCATCAAGACTTGTTCCCTTATGATCCAAAGAGGACTATGAGTGAGGAGGAACACACTTGTTCAACAGGGATTTCAGTGTAAACCTTTCAAGGAATTACACTGGCAAAAAGTAATTTCTGGACCACTGTGAGCTTTTGAGATTTCCCTGCTGGTCACAGCAAAGCATTTCTGTCCCAGAGAAAAGCTTCAAGATGTAATTAATCACCATGTAATATTGTGCTTTCACACTGCTGTCACCCCTAGAAAGACCAGCTTTTATCCTGTCAAATGAGCTGGAATTCTACAGAGGTATTTGGCTTGACACTTCCAAGGACCGTCACCCAGTTTTAGCTGTGCCCTTGTGAATGGTGGCATGCTCATTTGAAATAGCATAAGGCATTTTTATCCTTCCACATTGTCTGTCCTATTTTTTTAGTCTTTTATGTGTATGGTTAGTTACATTTTTTTGTACCTCTAATGTGAACCCACAGTCTTCTACACATTTCAAAAGCTACTGGAAATATAATGTGAACAGTAGTTTGTAAATTAAATATGCTTAAGTAGCAGAAAACTGCAGTAACTAAGGGTGATATATGGACTTGGAAGACTAAATCTAACTTTGTGGATTCAATTATAATTACAGCTGTGTGAGCTGGCGCATTGGCAAGATGAACCTGCCAAGACCGGCTTACTAGAAACTGAAGAAAGGCTGACCACATCATCAAAGAATAGCTCCTTGATGACATAGTACCTGCAGCTCCCCAGCTGATGGCCCACACGTTCAACCAAAGACGCTAAATTCTTTTTTTGGGAGGCATCAAACAGAAGGGATGATGGTTAGCTGCCAGGATCAAAGGTAAGAGGAATATTTCCCCTTAGTAAGTTTAGGGAGAAAACTTAACTCTCCAGAAAAAAGAAGGGGAAATTACAAAAATATATTGGATTTTTCAGGTATATGGATAGCTGAGGTGTGTCAGAGCCAGGTTACAGTTACTTATTATGGAGTAAGGGTTCAGAAATGCGGTGCTTAACACTCTCTTCAGCTCTGCTAAACTATTTATGAAGAACTAACTACAATTAGAAATCCAAATTTAAAAAATAGTAAACCAAAAATTTACTTTAAAAAGTGGGCAGATGGCCAACTATTTTTACTGAGCAGCACTGGAATGTTAATGTGGAACATATGCAAAGCTGTTATGAAAAAAAATACACCTCTTTAATGCTAATATCCAAATAGAATGAATGATAATTGCATTAAGCACCAATTGGGAGTCAGCATAAGTCCCTAAAAACTGGAAATCTCAGTTACTGGAGATAAGTTACAAGATAAATTGGTACTCACAGAACTAGTTTAGCAAAATTTTTTTAGAGAAAAAAATATGAAAGGGAGGGGAAAACACAATTTGTCTTGCAGAATGAATGAAATTGTTTTTTCAGTTAGTAGGAACCAGAATAATACCTATCTAATTTTACTTTTTTACAAGTGTTTTTGATCTGAAATGCATGTGATGTGTATGGTCTCATATCAAATAATGAATTTTATGAATAATCTATATGACTGCTTTCACAACCTGGTTCATCCATTTGGTTAAGGTTTAAGAAAATAATCACCTAAGTCATCAGCCTTATTTTGTCCCTCAACACACACCCACAAGGAATCATAGGGAGAATTTATGATGGGTGGAACGTAATTATCTGACCTGGAATTTACCCAAAACATGAGGTTAAAAATGCAGAGGTTTCCAGGCACGTATTTCACTTACTGATCACTATTTCTCTATGGTGTTCTTGATGATGGGAAAGCCAAAATCACTAGGGTGAGAATTAATGTAAAATATTTCAAAACATGAATGCAAAACTTACTGCTGTATTTTGGCAACAGCCACATGAGAGGCTGCACTGAATCAGGCTTCTTGGGTAGTGGCTTCTCCTGAGTGAAGCAGATCCCATTACAAAGAGTTATGGCACAAAGCCCAGAGAGAAAAGCTTTGCTGGATTTGTGCTACTTCTCTCCAGAACCAGCCTGAGCGTCTCTGCGTTCTGCTTCTAGAAAGGATAACTAATGTGAATGAGTCTGGCTGGAGTCAGTCAGGTCCCGCCAATACTTTTAGCTCTGCCTCAAAGCTCAAAGTGAAGCTGGTTGTGGCAAGGACAAAAAGGATCTAATTGCATGGAAGAAAAGGAGAAAACAGAGAGGTTATGCTTTTCGAGTGAGTCAAAAGAACAAGAAGTCAAGACTTAAAGGGAGAAGGGTATCAAACTGCAAGTTATGTAAAATTAATTTGTGACACTCAAGATAAAACTCTAATCTTTAGCACGTCACTTAAAAAATGTACAGTGCAATCACATCTTGAATTTAGGTCTGGTCCTGCACCCACTAAAATCCATAGGAAAAATAAGGAAAATATGAACAAAAGCAACAGAGGCAATTAGAGATATGGAACAGTAGTCATATAATGAAATACAGAACCCAGGAAAAAAGAAGAGCTGATAGAGGACATGAAATCATGTTCTGCATGAAATTTAGGTGCATAAAATGATGTATTCATTAAAAGAGGAATTATTTTCATTTGTATTTAAAAAAAGAAGTACCAGATTCAACTGTCAGGTAGGATATTCGAGACAATTTTTTTCTGTATCACTCACAATACAATAGTGGAACTAATTGTCATACAACGTCAGCATCTTCTGTTGAGTGGGAGATGTTCAGCTACTTAGGGCTACCAGCCATGGGGAAATCCCAGGCAAATGTGTAAACCCTGCTCCCACTCCCTATCTGCCCAGAAAAAACTTTCTGGTAGAAGAAGGAAGAAATGTCTGGGGAACCCAGACTTAGGGTAGCCCTAAGGCTTATAACATACTTTAAATGGATAAGTGAGCAAAAGTGAAAAGGAAGTGGTGATCTCCACCCACCTGTTTCTGTGCCACATATGAAAATAATAGTATGTGCTACTAAATCCATGCTTTTACAGGAAAATCATAATGTGTAGTACATAATCCACATTGCAAACCGAATTATTGGTTTGTTCATATCTACTATATGAAAAAAATACAACAAAAACAAGAACACACCCCCAACAAACAAACAAACTAAAACCTCACAACCAACATAAGCTGCATTGTCTTGGAAAACTTTAATACTTTTACTAAAATCCTCATATTGTCTGTTTAAATAGAATTTTTGAAAGTAAGATATAACAATTAAAAAAAAATCTTGCAGCCAACAAAAGGTTTCTCATCTTGACATAAACAAAGCAAGTAATTGTAAAGGTCAAATTTTACAATTACCTTGAAGTAAACATTCATTGTTTCTTTCCTTTAGAATGTGGCTACAGACTAGTGTTTCAGGAGAATTAATTTCACAAAATTGACAAGAATGAGAAATTATCTGTAGAAAGCAATGTTCAGGAAAAAAAGAAATAATCGGGAAGCATTTTAAAAAGCTTTCTCTCTTATCCCATATTCATAACCCAAAAAATATAAGATATTAATGGTGATAAAAAAGTCTAATAGGAAGGAGAAATGGTGACAAATATGAAAATTAAAATTCACTTTGAAAGAAGAGAAAGTGAAAACCAGCAGCAAAGTATAATATTAGATGAGGAACTGTGGGAAAAAATATGAAAGAAGCCAAAGAATGCGAGGAACACTTTGTCAATCCAGAGAAGTGTAATAGCACCATGGAAAACCTGTGTATGTCCATGCCATTAAGTAGTTGGAAATATTATTCCAACTGCTACTAATGGCACAAAGGAAGCAGTGTTCAATGGGCATTTCTGCTTTTTATTCAGGACAGATCTGGAGGACACATTCGTACCAAAGGGCACTGCTGAAAATATTTGCAGTTCTACAGCAAAGCAGGAAGCTGATAAATCACTGGATGAGGAAACCCTCATCTGCAAGGGGGAAGAGAGGAAACATATGAGCTGTTTCAAACATGGAAGAAACTAGAGGTGTAAAAGAAGGCTACAACTGAGATAACACAGTGAAAGTTTAACTATAAGAATGTCAGCTTTGACATTAGTGCCTGACAGAATAATGTAATACAAAATTTGTAATATCATTAATAAAGAATTAAAGACTGATGTGATGAATATCAGAATGAAAAATTAATGAAAACACACCTTACTGGTGTTTGGGTTTTTACATATCATATCTGTACTTTCGTATCATTAAACATTCAGGGAAAATAACATTGGTAGAGATTTTTGTAGGATATCTGACTTGGTATGTTCTTTTACTTTGACCAAGAGATATGTGTAGTGGATTCAGAGTATTGCCCTATTAAATTAAGCACTGATTAAGGACTCATATGGAATTTTGGACAAGGAATCACTTGTGAGACCACTTGTGTTTCCTCTGTCCCTGGAAAGCGTTACATTTTGCTAAGTTTTTTTTCTAATTGAAATAAAACTAATTTGAGGAAGACTTATTGTATATTTGTTGAGTAAATGTAGCTAATTATACCATAACATCCCACACTGTAGTCTAAAACTAATAGTTCTACTTTATTAATTTTTTTTTCTGAAATACATTCACAATCATTTTTCACATGCTATGGATTCATGACCAGCTTTGAGGCTGGCTATACTTATACATATTTGGGACAACATTTTGCTTCTGAATATTTGCAGACAATGCAAACCCAGAGAGAGAGATGCCTAAATGGACAAGCACCTGAAACAGATCTGTACTGTAAAGTAAATTTGCCTGTGTCTCCTCCTCTGGAGATATTTAAGCACCACCTGGACACGATGCTATGCAACCTGCTCTAGGTGAACCTGCTTTAGTAGGGATGTTAGACTAGGTGGTCTCCAGAGGTTCCTTCCAACCCCAGTCATTCTGTGATTCTGTGACTCTTGATTCAGTGAGCACACAGAGCTCTTGTGAGTGGAACAATAGTAAATTTAGAATGACCAATACAAATTAGATCAAAGAGAACATCTGTCATGTAGTTTCCTCTGATTCCTTCAAGGGAATTCTCCATAGGCTCTCCCAGTGCTTACCAACAGCAGAGCTGAATGAATGTTTGGAATTTCCTGCAAGATGTAAATGTTATCCCTCGTTGCTTGAATTAAAAGTCACATTAGAGTAAGATTCTTTCAATGGTTCAGTACTTTTGATGCAATTCTGAGCTCCCTTAAAGGCTCTATGAAATCTCTTTTTTGAATACCAAGAGAAATCATCAAAACTCTTATCTATATGATGCTTTCAGAGAACAGTGTTCTCTGAAGCTATCTGTAGACCACCTCTCATGGTTTAGAGGACCTTTCAACACTCAGTCAGAGAGGGAGACCCATTGGGTAGAGATCTTTTGTGAAGGTAGTGCTTTCTAGCTCCAAACTGGTGCAGACAGGGAAGAAAAGCGAACCTTTCTTACCTGTTGTGTATGGAAGGCACCAGTATGGGAAAAGAAAGCAGAAGGAAGCCAGGTGCACTAGAAGCAGAATATAATAGAAAGTGTAAGTAAATCAGAATCAGCAGCCTCCAGGAAACGACAGTATGCAGGGATGTCTTCTTCCAGGTGCTTCTAGAAGCTACCAGGGCAGCTAAAAGGACTGAATCATCCAATGTAGCTCCTTGGTCTTTCAAATCAAGGTCAATTTTACCAGGTTGTGCTGGTTTAAAGGTAAACGGCAGGAGAAATGATCGCAACACAAAAGAGATTATAAGTCAGAGTTACAATTTAATAACAATATTACAATAAATGCGGGCAGTTAAATGCCTCCCTGACATCCGATCCTGTCAGATCTCGGAAGCTCAGCAGGGTCAGCCCCGGATGAGTACTTGGATGGGAGACCTCCTGGGAAATGCCGGGTGCTGTAGGTTCTAGTCCTGAGGACTTCACTGGCACTGTCCAAGCTCGCTCGGCCATGGCAGATGAACCTCAGAACTTAAACGGTGGGGCCAGTTCTGCGCACGCTGAGCCTCACCTAAAATCCACTGCGCAGGCTGGAAGGGCCCACCCACGTGGGGACAGCCCTTCCCAAATCTTTGTTTGCGAAGTTTGGCCATACATACATACAATAAACGCAATGGCACAAAGAGAAAAATTGGTTTTAACCCACAAAACTGCAGAAGTATAACTCAGCACTCTGGGCCACAAGCACACATGGGTTTTTTAGCCCCTGTGCTGAATTCTATGTGGTTCCCCCAAGTCCAAAGTAAAAGTCCAAAGTGGAAAACCTGTTGGTGCAGCTGACAGTTGCAGTCTGACAGAGAGTGGTGATCTCAGGCTGGTTGAAAGTGGTGGTCTCCTCCTGTCGAGGTTTTGGTCCTCCTCTCAATCTGACAAGTGACCCCTGAAGTCTTCTTACCCCAAGATATGTACCCCAGGTCTAGGTGGGAGCACCCAGTCCCTCCCCCTGGGCAAGGGAGTCACACAATGGGTGATCTCACTCTGTGAGTCATGGGGTATTTTGGAATCATTGATGGTCCATTAGCAGACACGCCCCCTCAGGCTGGGTGGAAGGTGCTAACAGCTCCCTGGAGGGGAGTTATCACAGTTCTTATCTCACAGATGTCTTTCACACCCAGCTCACACCATGAGGGGTCAGGTGTGCCCTGGGCTGTTGCAAATGGTCCAATCCAGCTACAATTCCTTTAGGCCAAGATTTTCAATCTAACACTTCTGGACTATGGCAGCTCATTCAGTTGATCTGCTGTGCTCCCTCTCTGGCCCTGGTAAAAATTCCCTTTGTGCCAGTGCAATTATTTGGTTGCAGGGTGGAGGGTAAATCAGTACCTTTTTTTTTTTTTCACTTTAAAATGTGCTAGTATACAGATGTGTCTGAGAACACAGCCACATAAATATCTGCAATAGCAAAATAGGACAGCTGATCAAGTCCAGAGGAGCAGAAGGGGTGTGGAGGAGATGAAGCAGAAAGGATAAGAGGAAAATGGAAAGGAATCTTTCACCCTAACTTTGTCATGAAAGGCTTCATAATGTGAGTTTTTCTGCACTTTGAGATTGCTTCTTTTTCTCTCCCTCTGACATAGATACATGTACATAAATTCCCTTCTAAGAAATAGCCAGCAAAACCTTCCTCCAAGATAATTCGAATTCCTTAATGGTCTTGGGTGTGCCTTTGTTTCAGCTGGAATACTTCTATCACATCATAAATGAGCCTATTTCTACTATCTTAAATGAAGAGTGACAGACACACCCAGCAGTTCCAACTAGATTTAACCCAACCTATAACAGCATTAATCCTAGAGCACAACCATAACCTTCTGCACATGTTTCAAATAAGGGAAACTAGCCTAAACACAGCACAGTTTTACAAGACATTGTTCTACTTCATGAGTGGATAAACTGCACTTTCAAAAGCTATTTTAGCCTGGACAGGAAACCAAATTGTAATAAAAATGACATGCAAATCCTATTTTCAATACAGTGATTAAGGTAGGAAAAGAAAAAGTGGAGTTTATCAAAGGACCCTGCAGGTAGCCTTCTTGATAACATTTTCAGCCCCCATCCCCATCAAGATGAAGAGAAGTAGTCCTTCACCAGTCCTAAAATAGCCTTTTCTCAGACAGTCTTTCTCAGGAGGAGTGGGCCTATACTAGTATCTATAACAGGTTCTTGGATAAACAGATGTGTGAGCAGAAGCCTCTACATTAGCCACTCTTCATTTTCCTTGTGGATAACATCAGTTATTTGGCAGTTTCAATAAGCTATTAGCACTTTATGTGATTTTTTTTAATCATAGACTTCCTTTTCAGTGTACTTTGATTAAAACAGAGTAAGGGCTATATTATGCATGTCTGTTTTCTACAGCATACACTATAAAAACCATAGAAGTAAAGACAATAGGGCACAGACATCAGGAAACTTAATCTGCATAAGCAGACAAAATGTATGTTCCTATATTTTGCAAATACTTTAGCAAATATTCCTTATGATTTGGGAATGAGGAAGCTTGGTTTTTAATAAGGGTTTGAACAACTATTTGTATCCCTGAAAATAACAAACACAACCTGAAAAATACTGACAAAGGCCCAAAAGTTTGCAATGATAACACAATACTTGACACAGTTTAAAGCTGTATTTGTTGGAAATCTACTTGGGTTTGCATCCTTGTTTAATTATGGTGACTAGAATCCAGTGAAAGCTGCTATTAGAAGCTAACACATATGTGAGAATGAGATGAAGTAGAATTTGCAAAAAAAAAAATCAAATAATTGGGCAAAGTGAGGTTTTTATCCTTCTTTAATACTACCAATCAATTGATTCAGAGTTTTATGATAGTCTAGGTTTTTGTCTTCTCATGCTTCTTTAGCTGAGGTCATTTGCTGGAGAATTTGAATTTTTCCCACCAGTCTAGATTTTTTTTATTTTGTTAAAATATTGGATTCAGCCTTCAGGCAGTGAGGAAAAAGGAAAAGAAATGTACCAATGCAATGTTGATTTCCAGCAGAGTCCCCTAATTTAGAACTTGCTGGATAACACAAGTGACAGTTAAAATGTCTATGTTTTTTAAGTATTTCATTGCTGGCTGATTCAGAAGGAATGGCCTGTTAATGCTGTAATGCCACATTTCACACTACCATCATCCTGATCCTCAGCAGCCCACACGCATCCTCTGAAACCTTATTCCCACTTCAGTGATGAATTTGTGCTCTTACGAATTCAAAATAGTAAGCACATTCCACATGGAAATTGTAGGAACAGTATAAAATTTTGTTTAGTATCAGGATAAATAACACAAGGACTGTATTACAGGCCACATCGTTCATTTTACATTTAGTCATGAAAACTTCCATTATTCAATTTAAGTGAATGTGTCACATAATTTCCAGCACCCTGCTCCAGAAAACTGGAGAATCCAAGAAATTTATTTCAGAATTCAGGTCCAGGTTCCCATTGAGCTTTTGGGTCCTGGAGCACACAGAAAGTCTTGGGCAGCTTGTTGAATTTGTGGTAGCAGATACAGTCAGCCAAGAGGGTTTTTTTTCCTTCCTGCTGTGTTTGGCAAGAAGAGCAGAACCTTTCCTGTCACATGTGGTCCCTGCTCAAGTTATCCATACTTTTCTTGCCACAAGGTTAGATTACTCTAATGCACTCCGTGTGAGGCTACATCTTGAGGCCATTTGGCAACTGAATCTAGTGTGGAGTATTCAACCACCTGTTTATTAAGTGGAGCATCATGCAGAGAGGACATAAAAAAAAAAAACCAGTCTCCAAAATCTTCAATGGCTGCCAATAAATTTCTGGGCTGAGTTCAAGGTGTTGGTTTTAACCTATAAAGACCTAAGTGGTTTGGGACTTGGTTACCTGAGAGACTGGTTTTCTTTCCCCCTGAAGCAGTGCTTTTAAAGTTGTTATGAAGGGAGGAATTTGAGTTGTATCACTCAGGTGTAATAAGGGTGCTGGCAAGACTTCTATGTGGAAGGCCGTCTGCAGTGCATTATTATAGGCTTATCTATTGTGAAATATCTCTGATCATGGAAAAATTCAAAACTAACTTGCCAGTCTGGGTCCAAAGCAGGACTAGAAACACTCTTGCTGAAACACATTGCTATGCTCTAATCTTCCTGTTTTCTAACTACAGTTGCTACCTACATTAAATGTGATTTGGTAACCTAAGTTAAACCTGATGTTAACAGCTGCTAACCCAGCTAAGGCTCACACTGTATGTTTAGAATCTCTCCCTGAGGTACTCATCTCTTGTGACTGACTATGTAGGATAGTACAGAAGAGACATGCTACAAAAACTCAGGAATTTTTCTTGCTGATGTGTTTGAGTCAAGTTGGACTATTCCTTCCCTTCAGACCTGTGACTACTATACCTCTACTAGTAAATGAAATGCCACAGGGCCTTTTCTCCAGCAGTTGGAACAGGTAAAGTTCATATCTCTAAGACTGAACTCCCAAACTTATTGGTCTCACTCATGCTGTTGAGAGCAGCTTCTGGCAGATGAGATCCTCCACAATGTTCCTGGGCACTGTGAGGAAGAGTGCTCTTCAGTGTGGGCCAGAACCAGGGCAGGGATCCTGCCAGCAGTTAAACTGTGTATGGTCACCAGAAAATGCTTGTGTTCAAGCTGTCGTGAGTCTATTTTACTGATAGGGAAGTAGCTGGGAAATATTGAAGTCACTGGCCTAAACCAACATTTTTTTATGATCAAAGAACCAGGTTCACAACTATCAAATATTCTCAGGGTTTGGTACTACTGACACTGTCCTGGTCTGATTAGCAATTGGAAGATTGAGTTTACAGGAGAGGGCCGTCTTGGGACTTTATTGGAATTTGTCAACAGTGGGTCAATCTCCTTGAAGATATTTCTTCTTCTTACTCTTCCTGGTGGAAGAGGGAGTTACTGTTTTCATTACATTCCTAAGGAAATACTGCAGAAATACAGTCACACAAAGTCATATTGAGAAGGGGATGGCTGAACCAGCAAATAAAATCTTGCCTCCAAAGTTCCAGACTGGGAACATGATCTGTATTGGTTGTCCCAATAAAATACAGGGCACAAAAGAATAGAATGTATCAATAGAAACAAATAATTACCTGTCTTGGTGTTACTTAACCAGAGCAGGTTGTGAAGTTTTCATTGCTGCAGATCTCAGAGAATGCTGTAGATATAGATGACTCCTCTTTGGGTGAAGGTATGCATTAGATGCCTTTGAGGTGCATGTTTCTATAACCATGTTTTGCTGAAGTACCTTTCTGTTGCTTCAAAATCTGACTGAAGCAGTACTATTGCATGAAAGTTGTTTGCACATTGGGATGAAGGCTGATGTAGAGTCTCAGTCATCAAGTCCAACAACAGTAGAGTTATTCTGGAGAGAAGACACAGTTTTCTGGAGAATTTATGTGAAATTAACAACCTTTGTCAGCACTCTTTGATCCAATTAAACTTTCTAAAGAAAATACTTAATAATAGTCTCCTCTTCATAAAGAAAACTCATTATATATTTCTGAAATCTCCTGCAGTTTGTTTTCAAGATCCCACCTTTATGAAAATCTCTCTTAATCTGGTTAATGTGAAAGATCAAAAGCAGCCATATTAGAGCAGACTGGAAGCTTTCCATCTTGCTAGTTTTGCTCTGCTGGAAAATGTTGATTTATCAAGATGAAAACTTGATGCTATAAACAGCATTTTCCAGTAAATTTCTTTGAAGGTTTTTTTCATGTTAAGGAATTTCTTATCCTTAGGAACATAACTATTTATCTGAAATAAATAGCTTTCTCATGAGAAGATTATGGCCTAATTCATGTTGCACCTGATTCACATAAAAATTTTTAGTCTACTAGAAACTGGAGGAAAATTATCTTACATAAAATTGAAGAGTATGTTTACATACTGGAGAGCAAAGCAAAAGTTCTGATATGTTAAAATTTTCTTGTTTGATAAAATAATTTCCTTTCCTGATCTGTGCCAAACTCATCAGCATTTTTGGTGAGGATTATAAAAGATAGAGCCACTATTTTCCTTTTAATCAACAGGTAATCAATTTTTAAAACCAAAGACTGCAAACTCTGACAGTAACACTTCTATTTGCAATATTTCAGGTCCTTTTCTCACCTGCTTCCATGATTAGATTTTGTAAGTGCTCTCAGCTGTGATGTTCAACATGTCATGAGCTACTGCTGTTTCTCACTATGCTACCTGTGCTGCCTATCATTTGAGCTAGCAAAATGTTGGAATTACTTTGACTCAGAGCTGTTTCACTCTTGGGAATGATGAGGTTCTGTGCTTAAAGTCCTTTCAAGCATCATCACTTATCTCGTGGTGAGTTCTATCATCTTGTATCGGGGAGGTTCATTGTTCGTAAAATGGAGATAGTTTGACAATAAGGAGGCTTACAAGTTGTGTCAGCTGTACCAACAGAAAGAGTGATGCCTCTGTGCTAGTCAAACAGGACATTCAAATGCAATGCACTTCAACCGTTAACAATCCAAAGGACACACCAGGCCCACCACTGCCAGCAAATTTGAGTTCTCTGTTAAAGTCTTACAAGCTTTAATAGCACACTCCACAATGCATTTCCATGAGACAACACGAGACACAGATGGGACACTAAATGGTCCTCACCACTGCTTCACTGGAAAAGAACTATACATATTTGACAGGAAGCCTTGCCTTTGTAACGTGTTTCCTCTAGCAGTATTGCTATGACTACTTCTATTTTGATGTGATTGGCTTGCAGATGCTGGCTTAACAGTTTTATTTTCCACTTTGTGCTGCAAATAATTGGAATTTAATTCATTCAGATTTAAAAACCTCTGACCAGAGCATGATACTCGGCTTCAGTCCCATCTTTTCATTTATAAAACAATGGCACTTTTCTTGCTATGCAACACTGAGGGTTTCTGACCAGAGGTAAAGTTCAGCTATGATCAGGGAGACAGGTAGTAAGGGAGCAGGACCTGTACAACCATATGAAGAAGTCTGCTCAAGTTAAGTAGTGATTAATAGGCAATTTGAAGTCATTTGTCTATAATCCCTCCTCAACTTCATTTGTCCTGCTGACATCTGTAGCTGGAACTGGGATTGGGCCAACAATTCCTTTTCAGATTTTTGGCTCACAAGTTTTTTTTCATTTTGTCAAAAATGAAAGCTGTCAAGACACAGTGGATAGCCTATAGTTCACCATACTGTTTGAATCAAAAAATACCTCCCTTTTATCTTTGAAAGGCCTGTGCCTAGATCAAAAAATAAAGTTTCTCAAATTCTAAATATTGTCTCAAAATAAAACAGTTAATAGGGATTTTAAGGCATATTGGACAGAGTAAATAGACACCAAGAAAAAAATTTAAATATTTTGTAATAATTTTTACATGGTTTTTCAGCAAAGACTGTTTTAATAAACTCATATGGCTTCAGTGAAAATTGTGGTCACTTCTGAGTTCCATTCTTCAATTATTTTAATTAAGTATTCTCCTAAAGTTGTAGTTATTATTATTATTATTATTATTATTACTATTACTATTACTATTATTACTATTATTACTATTACTATTACTATTACTACCATTACTATTTGGACATTTTGGAACAAGAGGCTGGAAAGCAGTGCTCAGGGAAGGGATTTGAGGTCCTGGTTGATGACAAGTAGAATATAAGTCAGCAGTGCCCTGGCAGTCAGGAGGGCCAACCATGCCCTGGGGGGCATCAGGCAAAGCATCACTAGCTGGTCAGGGGAGGGGATTGTCCCACTCTGCTCTGCACTGGGGTGGCCTCACCTGGACTATTGTTTGGAGTTTTGGGCACCACAAGATAAAAAAGGCTTAAGCTGTTAGAGGGCATCCATGAGGATGGTACAGGGCCTTGAATGAAAGCTGTATGAGGAGCAGCTGATGTCACTTGATCTGTTCAGCCTGGAGAAGAGGAAACTGAAGAGAGACCTCATTGCAGTTATAACTTCCTTGTCAGGGGAAAAGGAGGGGCAAGCACTGATTTCTTCACTCTGGTGATCAGTGACAGGACTTGAAGAAATGACTTGAAGCTGAGTCAGGGGTAGGATATCAGGAAAAGGTCCTTCACCCAAAGGGTGTTTGAGCACTGGAACAGGTTCCCCAGGGCAGTGGTCACAACGCTAAGCCAAAGAGAGTTCATGAAGTGTTTGGACAACACTCTCAGGCACATGATATGATTCTTGGGGTGTCCTGTGCAGGGCAAGGAGTTGGACTTGATGACCCAGATGGTTCCCTTCCAACTTAGAATATTCTATTCCTCAGGATTTTCTGTTATGGATCACTGAGGTGTCTAATTCCCTCCTGAAATATTTTTAAAACTTTTTCCCCCAGACCGCCCAAATCTTGTTGACAAAAGAAAAATATATTTTCTGATTCTCTGGTCAGTTGTAGGTCTCTTTTTCTGTTATTATTGCATGTGCTCTTGATTAGATTGTATATGATCACACTGATTCTGGTAGTAGAGTAGCTTCTTGGATTTTCTTCTCTGATCAGCTGAGCGTAAGACACACCTCCTTACAGTACAAGCATTTCTCTTTCACAAAGTTCTCTTCCTCCCCTACTCTTCCTTCACATGTCTATATAGTTTCCTCTCTATGTTGCTGTACCCTATGTGAATATACTCATTCAGTTACCCATACTCTTAATGGAGGATTTGCTACTGAGAGATAAAATAGCCTTATCACAAACTAAACTGAGCATTTTTAAAGGACTCATCTGGAGTTCATTAGGTGAAAGAAACTTTATTGAATAACTTTCTTTCTTTCAGAACTGAACCTGAGCAGACTTATTTACTCCTTGATAGCAAGAATAGAGAACTAATTTGTGTGCCTAAGATGGGAACATTGAGACAACCTGCCAGATGAGGTGGGCTTTCTCTATCATCCTCATGAGCATGATAGGAGGTAAAATTTTAAGCTATAGTCCAGACACTCCAGACAACATTGAACCCTTCTATTTTTGTGAACAAGAACTGAGGTCTAATAATGAGACTCTTCCCCCCGCTCCCCATTTCTGTGTATCAGAATAAAGAACATGTGCATTATAGAGAGAAAAATAATGGGAGCATATTCAGCAGGTGAGGCATTAGAGACATGGACTTTGTTAATGTTGCACATCCCTTCTGGAGACATCAGGATAAGATATTCTTCAAGGTGTGAGGAATTCCAATAAAAAAAAAAGGCAGCCCAGAGGATTCCATAGGTCCCTTTTGACTCTAATCTTTCTACATATCAGATAGACTATAATAACTTTGCTCCAAATGTTCAAGGAACAAATAATTTCTTCCTCTTTAAATGTGGCTGTTGGAGTCAAAGGACTTTGGTGGGTAAGAATATGACTGAAAGAAAGTAGGTTATTCCCTTCAGATAATCAAGTTTTTAGTTGTGTTGAAGTGATTTAAGATGAAGCATCAAGAACGTATGGCAGTAATGTTCAGTCATGCACTATCCAGTAGTCACCATTCTCTTAGGCTCTTACAAGGTTTGCAGTTTATGAAAAACATTTAAATGTTTCTGTTACACATTTTGGTTGCCATGTTAACTTGGCTTCCATCAAACTGCAACAAACCCAAAACACCTCCTTACATACTTGCTTTATGACATTTCATTAGAATGCCAATATAACAGTTTTATAGTAAATGTAGGATATGGCAGGAGACTAAAATAACACCATATTCTCTGAACACTTTAATCTAGGTTTAATAATTTTAAGGTTTTTAGACATTTGTAACTTAACCTGTGGGCATAATCTAGTAGTAACAGTGCTTGAGAGAAGTTATGAGCAGTGCACTCTGAGATTACAAGTGGCTCAAATAACATAGTGGTTCCAAGGGAAACTAAATCTTTTTAAAACCCCTCAAACATCAGTTTAAACTGTTAACTTTAATTTTATTTTAAATTCATGTTAGGGTAATTGCATCAAGCTGAGATTATGTGTGTTCTCCGATTCTGTCTTACAACAATTCTGCCCCTTTTAACCATTTCCTGTATGGGTGGTTCTTACTTGTTGCTTATTAATGGAGTTTCTCAGAGTATATTCAGTTAAAACAATATCTTAGCAATGAGAGCTTTGCTGGAGCATTACTGGCAGCACATGTAATTTATGCATTATGAGGGGAAGCATGTAATACTTAGTGTATGTGAGGATCAATTTTATTTTGGAGAGGATTTATGTCACTTTAAACATGGGTGTTCCATATCAGAAGAATGGAAGACCATTGTTACTATGGAAATATATATTTCTCTTTTATATAGAAGAAGACTGATACTTTTTAGTGATTTGGATATATCTTCTTTTCAAACATCCAGCAGGAATAGCAAAAGCAGCAATTTTTACAAGTTTTGCATGTCAGTGTGTGTCCATGTTTTGGTGCTTAACGTGACACATCTCAAAGGAGTCCAAGATGCAGAAATTGTTGGGCAAGCACCTCTGAAAATCATACACCTCTCTTAGCCAAATATTTGCATCTTGGGGGAACTCAAATTGTTCTGTGAATTACTATAGACCTCAAAAGAGTCCTAGGGAGGAAACCCTCTAATCTTTGGTTGAAGCCAAAAATACCACAAGGACTTGACAGAGAATGTGGATTCTTGTTTGAGTATTTTGAGCAGAACTCTGATGTCAGGGAAGCTGAGGAACCTACACAGAGAGAAATAAGTAAGCAGAGAACCTTATTTGTGTTAGCAGAATAGACGAAACCCAGCACCAGGAATATCTCCATCTCTGGAGAAGAAAGCTATGGCAAAGAGTAAGTACTGGGATCGTGGTCCGACGCTGAGAATTCTACTTGTATATGAAGTACTTAATTAAGGTTTTGTCTAATTTTTCCATGTTGTCTAAAAATCTTAAAATTAACTTGATCTTAGTCTGAGAAGAATTAATATACTGGACATGTCCTTCAAAACAACAATATAAAATACTGCTTAACAGGCAGGTACCTGGAAGAAATTTTTCAAAAGTCTGTTTTTTACAGGAGCCTGAATGTGATCTGCACTTCCTTCAGTCTCAAATTCATGTGCAATTCATACATTTATTTGCAATTTATTTAGTGCCTTGCACATGGTAGTTTGATGCTTTAGATTCCTTGGTCCTTACAACTTCTAAGGCTGCTGAGTGAAGATAATAAAAGAAATATCATAAAAGCAAATTCATTGATCTTCCATGAGTCATGTGTCTCAGTACTGATGCATTTTGCTATTACTTAGGTTTTAATGTATCTTAAGGAGTATTTCTTAGAATTACTTTTGGATATCAAGCCCTGTTACAACCTTAACCGTAAGTAATTTCCTCTCCCATGGAACCCTTAGCCTCAGAAAAAATGTCCAGTGATCCTATACATAAGTAAGTGACTAAGAAAACAGTGTCTTTTGTTTATAATTACCTAGACTAGTGAAAAACCAAACTAAACCAAAACAAACAAAAAAAAACAAACCAAGCCAACAAACAAAAAAACCCAAAAAACCACCCGAAAAACAAACAAAACAAAAACCACCTAAGAAAATATTGGCTTCTCCTTCAGTCCTTTCAGGGAGTTACAGCCTCCTGCCATATCACAGCACCAGTTTGAGACTTATCAGAGGCTTGCTTTAAATGAGAGGTATCATTTCAAAGACAAGAATGGGCTACTCTGCTAAGGAAGGGGATGAAAGGAATTGCACACAAAACAGAGGGAAAATAAAAGCCCAGTGGCTAAGCTCTGAAATAGACAAAGTAGGTAGAGTGAGCACTGTGTTTTTATCAGTTTTCAGCTTTTGGTTGCTGCCTTACTCCATTTGCAATTTAAGTTGGCTTTATAACTCAATATTCTTCTGAAGTTGTGTGGCTAGTCCAGATTGTGTTTTTCTCACAAAGAACAGCCCAATGCTCTTATGATCTTCATGGCAGAAGACCAATTATTTGGTGTGCGAGAGCCCCATGTATTCTCCTCTTGCTGATTTATAACAGGAATCTGAATCACAATATCTCTCACTCCAAGGAGGAGTCACCTTTGCTCTGTAGGTGAATGTGGGCTGAGACTTTCTCTTTAGCTTGCTTGATAAAAAGTTCTGGTTTGGGTTTTAGCCCATATATTAACTTGAAAAAGTAGGTCTCCAGCCCTCCTCCAAAAATATTTATTAAACAGTGGCTGAGAGTTCTGCATGTGTGCAGATGATACCTTTTACTGGCATGGTATGTTTGCAAGCATTGACATTTTAGTGGCAAAACCTTGGATATCTCCAAGATTCATCCAAGCAGGCATCTTAGAGTTTAGAGATAGATTTCACTGTCTCAGTTGTCAGCTAGACATCTAACTGTTTTTCTGGATTATTCATAATTTTTTCCCTCAAAATTTCTCTTTGAACTTCCCCTCTGACTGGAAAAATCAGTATGTTACAAATAAGCATATCCCCAGCAGCTGGAAGTAAGCTAAAGAAGACTCACCCTGCAGTATTTCAGCTATTAATAAAGCCACTGACCTAAGAAAAAGAAACCTATAAACTTTAGTGCTGGCAGGTGAAGAGCTTTTCACTGAACCTATCTTTTTAAATCATGAAGTTTGGTTATGCTGTGTTTATACACTTCTCAGCCATGATACAATATATGTGTATAAGCCACCCTCTATTCCAGGTCTTGTCCATCCAGGCTACAAGAGAAAAGAATCACAACTTGTTTTCACGCCCCTAAGCCCTGGAGGGTAGGCTAGTTTTTGTCCAAATAGCCTAAACATACACAACCCCTACCCCACTTTCTCTCTAGCACATGCACAGTTGTGTGGGGAGCTACTTCCCTGCCTACTGGAGAGAATTCACCTTGTAAACACTTTTACTGTCAAAACTTGGCTTTGAAATCTTTGCACAAACTCCCCTGTTATTTGCCTTTGATTCTGTTCCCACCATAGGCAGACCTCCTTAATATATCCACATGTCTTCATTGCTGCAGCAGAAACCCTCTGCCAAAGACAGTCACTGAAGGCAAAAGCTGAGAAACAAAATCACTGTTGCGAGACAGCAAATGTGTCAGTGCAAAAAGCCAAAGGAAGGAAACAAAGAATAAAACTGACAGAAGTCTGAACAGTCACAGAATTGAGGAGAGAAAAACTTTTCCTCCTTATTCCCGAAACAAGTGAAGACCGAGAGTCAGATGGCTGTCTTCCTAACTCCCATTTAAAGATTCTGCATTTCATAGAATGATTCCAACTTTCCTAATTCCAAAAACCAGGTAAAACAATGTTTTGACTTCATAGTTCTTCTGTAGGTAACCAAGGCATACACTGTATCCTAAATAGGACAACTGAGTATTGAGTCTAGCCTAAGCACTGTTGATCTATAGACATAATCCTCAGAAGCTGAAAGGGAGATAATCTGAGCATGGTTATGCTCAATGCACAGTCAGTTTTCTTAAAAAATAGTTGAGAACTAGGCAAACATCTGTTATTATAATGCTTGTACCTGGGACCCGGGGTTGAAATCCACCCCAGCCAGAAGATATTTGAATCTTCTGCTCCCACCCTGTGTTAAAGTACCCAAAATTTTAGACTGCCAATGAAAGAAGACAGTCTGTGTCACTCTTCTGTGCACACAAACATACACATATATGCACATACGCACACATGCAGACAACATCCAAGTGTACCCCTGTGTATCCACAAATAGTGCTTGATCACGAAACAAGGTGTTGAAACCATTCTCTGTGAACTGGAAATCCCTCCTTTTTGTCCTTTTTTTTCATAACATTTGTAAGAAATGTTATCCTTTGACCTTAAGTGGGACTAAACATAGCCCCTAAGTGAATGGCATGGTACCAGGGTGGTGACCCATATGCTGGGAGATATACACAGTGAATGCAGGGCTAGTGAAAACAGCACTGCCCAAGCCTCAGCTCCAAACCTCAGTCATGGCTACAGTCTATCCATTGAGGTTGTTCTCATCTGCCATGAACACAGATGCCCCCTCCCTCTAACACCTTGTTTCCTTTTCCTTGATGTGGGGGTGGCAAAACTCATGTTCCAACTGCTTTTGTAATGTGAGAAACACCTATATCCTACAGTAGGGAAGAGGAGACAGGGATTAATAACTCTTATCAAGAGACCCTCTAACTCCGTCCAGGGAATCTCTACCTGCTTAAAGGGCAACTGTATAATCAATGAACAGATGGCTCAGGGAGAAAATTGAACTTGGACATATTTGATTCTTGGTTATGAGTCTGGCAAAGCCATTTGTCCTTCCATCCTCAACACATAGCCCTTTTAAGAATGAATTCTATGTGCTCTGTTCTTATACTGATTACTTCTGTTTTCATGATGAATGCCAAAAAGAAAACCTCTTCAAATTATTAATCTTTAATAAAACTTAAAAGACTCAAGCATGTCCATGTGTTATCAGGGAAAATGAGGTTAACAGAAGTCATCGAGTCATAATATCACCCTCACTCAACTAAATGTGAATCAACAGGTTTGGTGGTTTCAGGCCAAGCCTTACCAGACAGGACTTTGCATTGCAAAGGCTACACCCTACCCACTGGTATTGGCAAAGCTTGCTGGGAGCATCGACAGAGGAGTTATAGATCAAATCAGAAGAGGACAGGGCTATCCTTTTTACTACCTTGCATCCTGAGGGCCCAAAGGCCACAAGAAATATGAGAAAGTGATTCTGTGCCAGATGTAGCAGGACTGTATTTGTGTGCAGCAGATGGTAAAGGAACGGGGCTTAAAACAGGCTAGACGGGTAGCATTCTGTGATTGCCTACTTCTTCCAATTGATTCCGTGACAGCTCACTCCAGAGACAATGTCCTACACTGTAGATTTCTAAAACTGGATAAGACACTGCTCTTCCCTGTGGCTTTTCACACTTCCTCCTCAGAAAACAGAATTATTTATGTTATAATTACTAGTGATCACTAATGATCACTATTTTGGTAACTCAAGAAAGAAAACAATCAAGAAAATATAACTGGAAAAAAAATCTTTTAGCTAATTTCCCTGTATCATCTGAGGTTTTATTTACATTATAATAAATCTTATACATATATCATAGAATCATAGAATCATAGACTCATAGAATCGATTGGGTTGGAAAAGACCTCCAAGATCATCGAGTCCAACCCTTGGTCCAACTCTAGTCCATTTACTAGATCATGGCACTCAGCGCCACGTCCAATCTGCGTTTAAAAATCTCTAGGGATGGTGAATCCACCACCTCTCTGGGCAGCCCATTCCAATGCCTGATTACTCTCTCTGTAAAGAATTTTTTTCAGAGTGGAAAATGCTCACTGTGTATCTACAGAGTCCATTGCACATGGAATTTAAGTCCAATATAATTCAGTGATGAGTACCCTTATAAAGTCATAGAGAATGAAGGAAAAGTCCACTGTAGAAGTTTGGTTTGTAGTGAACCTTCAGCCTGACAGTCAAAATTAGGCTGTGAAAAAGCTAAAAATAATATCTGAGAAGAAGCAATCAGCTAAAGATTCTTATTCATTGTTTTGTCATGATATTCTGTAAGAATATTTTAGAGATAGAAATTCTGTTTTCATGGAAATTTGGGGACAGTAGGCATCCTATAAAAATGTCTACAGTTTCCATGCCCATGCTGACAGCTCTTACACAATGTATTGAGTCAAAGTAGAACAATAATATATGATCAGAAAGTTAATGAACATGTGAAAACATGATGCAGTCTCCACGGCAAACAGCTCGTGAGTAATTAATTGCCAGGTAAAATATTTCATATGCCATCCATCAAATAATTTAAATAAAGCCATATTAGGAAGAGCTTCCATTCAGAATTCATACCTAAAATGTAATGAAGTATGACATATGAGTTTCCTCTGATCTGAAAAGTTAAGCTTGGTCAATTATTCCCAAGCTTCTCCTTTAGAAATTCAGTAGCTTTGCTGCATCTAGTAATGGTTCACTTGAACATTGGCTTTAAGTGTCTAAAGTATTAAGTAAGAACAAAAAATGTAGAGATGCACTCTTTATTTAAGATTAAAAAAAAAAGAGTGGGAAGACCATTGACAATGACAAAAAAGGTGAAAAGGATACTATAGTCCTGTAAGACAGGAAGTCAGGATTGTATGGTCACTGCAATGCAATACTGTTAGTTCCTGTGAGAAGTAGATGGAAAATCTCTAAACTCAACCACAGCTACGAACATCTGGATGCTCAGCTGCCCTGTTGGATGAGAGGAAGCAGGTGCAGTTGTCCTCTTGATTTGAATTAGCCTTACATTGTTCATGGAAAACATTACTGGAAGAGGCTAATGGCCCCCAGGTGGAAACATGACCAGTCCCAGTGCAGTGGACAGGACTGTCTGGATTTCAGTGGAAGAAATGGATCTCAGATATGATCAGCCACAGTAAGGATCTCATCTTCGAAAATCATAACCTTTTCCATACTCTCTTTCCTTGGTAAACACTCTCCCTTGAGCCAAGAGAGAGATGAGAGAGCCTTAAGAAGATCTCTATTGAGAGGAAAGACACTCAGCTGGCCTGTACACGGCAAGGCTGCAAGTACTGAGATGTGCACTGACAGGATATATCTGTTCAAAAAGCAGATTTGTAACCAACATAAAATAACTAAATTGTACAACTGTCAGGTTTGTGAATAGCACAGTCTTACTTCAAAGGGGATTATACTTTGATGATGTATGTTAACCAAGTCTTCTTGAATGGATAAATGTGACTGTATATGCAAACATTGCATGCCCATATATCTTGGGTACCAAGTACCTTTGGCACTTAGACTGCTGTGGAAGCCACCATTAAGACCACAAATTTAAAATTAAGTAGATGCAGAGAAAGTTCACCAAAAGGAAGCTGGACACAAAACATCCATCTTTCTGAGCACAGTTTGTTTACCTTAGGATATGAAAGTCAAAGAAGGGGAATATCAATGAAGATAAACAGTTTAAATTAGCAGAGAACATAGGGGTATAATAAACAGCCAATGAGATGTAAGACGTGGGATGTTAGAATTTGAAATGGCTTTCTAATAGGGATAAAAATATTAATAAAACCCCACAATATTTCTCAGTAACTTTACAATTATTGCATAAGAAATCCATCAGAAGACAATTGTGCCGGTTTTGACTGGGATAGGGTTAATTTTCTTCATAGCAGCTGGTATAGGTCTGTGTTTTGGATTTGTGCTGGAAACACTGTTCATAATGCAGAGACATTTTCATTACTGCAGAGCAGTACTTGCACAGAGCCAAGGCCTTTTCTGCTCCTCATCCCATCCTACCAGCAAGGAGTTGAGAGTGGATGCAGCTGTGACAGCTGACTCAAGAGACCTAAAGGACATCCCATACCATGTGGCTCATGCTCTGTATACGAAGTGAAGAAAGGGAATACATATAAATGTGAAGAGGAAGGAAGGGAGGGACACTCAAAGTTGATGGCATTTTGTCTTCCCAATCATCATTACATGTGATGGAGCCTGTCTTTTTGGGGGATGGCTGAGCACCTGCCTGCCAGTACGAATTGGAGAATTAATTCCTTGTTTTACTTTTCTTGTCTACTTAATGTTTGTGAGGCTTTTACTTTCCCTATTAAACTGTCTTTATCTCAAGCCCTGAGTTTTCTCACTTTTACCCTTTCAATTCTCACCCACATTCCACCAGCAGGGAGTGAGCAAGCTGATGTGGGGGTCAGAGTTGCTGGCTGGGGCTAAATCTACAAAACTGGATGTCCAGGGAGCAGAGGACCAAACTGCCTTGACTCAGGAAAACCATTTGAGTTCAGTTTCTAGCCACAGTTCCTCCCCATAACTATAGGTCTTGCTTATACCTTTATTTTCCTTCTGTAAGGATTATGCTGAGTCATGATTGAAAAAACAACCTATAAGGAACTCTGCAACTTCTAAATAACATCAAAAAATGTAAGCATTTACCTCTCTATTAGTTGACTATCCACAGGTGAGAGGAGCAGTGTTATCTGCTTCCAGCTTTACTTTTGTTCTTTAGGAGCAGATAGTAATTATCAAAGGGTCATAACCAGTCAGAAGAAGTCATGATATCTGACCAAAGAACAGCTCTTAGTGAAGAGGTAAGGTTCAGTTTTGAAGCTCCACTCCTTTCTCCAAGACATATATTATGTCCTCAGCTGGTTGTCTTCCATCAGAGTTAGAGGGAGAAAGTTATTCTTAATCTTATTCTGAATTTAGAATTTATGTAAAGAATTCTTGGCCAACTACAAATGTTATAGCACCTATATTACTGTTTATTCTTGGATTTCTTTCTCTAACACTTGACTGTAGATGGGATAAAGATATTGGATAAGTTACCTCCAGGATATGAGCTTATGGCATCTGCTGCTTCTACTGTTCTGTAGCTCTGCTTCAGCGTATTGCTGTCCTTGTGCTCTATGACACAGAAAGGTATTCTACAAGTAAAACATGAAAGTCAAAATCAAAGTTAAGTTTTTCCTACACAGCAAATTAAAGCATGCATGCAATTGCAACTGTTTGACAGAAAACAACCCCATTTATGCCACAGTAACCAATTTCTGTATCCTATCTTCTCAAACACCGAAACTTTAATTCAGGGCCCAGCTGGAATTTGTTTGTAAAAATGTGGAAGGACATTAAAGGTATAGCCAGCTATCACTGCCAACCATCCCTGTTCTCTGGGCACCACTGCCACTTGTTCAGGAAACAGATTACTGTACTCAGCTTGACATTAGAACTCTGTTTTCTTCCATTCTTTTCCCTCATTTATTTATGTCTTCAGTCAGAAACCTGTGACTCCAGTCCTGCCCTAAATCTGCCCCAAAAAGATGCTGGCAGTTTAGAAACTCGCCACTGTTTTAGTTTTTTGAAAATATTCAGAAATTCGGAATTTTGGCAAGCAGACAGTTTCAAACAAATGCTCCCTAAATTGCTTAAAAATGGTATTGTGACTAAACCAGGACAGAACATAACAGTAGCTAAGACAAATACAAGTTGAAGAAAATGCTGGCTGCCAGCAGCTATTTTCCCCTCTGTGAAATATGATATCTAATATTTTTCTTTACATAATCCCTGGCAGTTAGGTGAGCATTCTTACTCCCCTTTTACAGATGGATATACCAGAGCAGAGAACTGATCAAGTGCTCTGAACAAAGTTATAGATGAGTTTGGTAAAAGCAGTTGTCCTAATTCTACCCCTCTTAATTTTTATCTGCTCTTGTTCCTTTTCCGCCTCTGTTCAGTAGAATGACATGATTTTAGCATTCACATTCACCATCACACTGGTGAATTCTCTCCTTAGTTGTTTCATTTGCATTTGTTTATTCTGCTGGTATTCTCTTATCATCCTTATTACCACCTACTGAGCAGAAATAGTTATTTTGAAGTTCGTCTTTTTATTAGACTACTTTCCCATTGTTTTTAAGAGAATTCACAGGAACATCTTAATTCTTTTGGCTCTTCTAGACAATATTTCTATTTGGGCTTCTCAGTATTCTGCTTAGATTTTATGTGTTGTACATGCTTTTTCAATTCTTTCACTACTCCTGCTTCCTATAGTTTTTTTGAACTTCAGTACTTTGTCTTTTTTGTGATGTAAAGTATTGGAATTTAAATGTAATGTAAATTGGAAGCAGCAGGGTTTGAGTCTCACCTGTTTCTCGGTCACTGTCTTCCATTTTGGAGAGCTATCCATATTTTCTTTTCCTTCTTCACTTTGTTGGCTGTATTGATAGATGAATTCCTATACCTTGCCATGTGCCAGCCTCACACCTGGGACACTTGGTCACTGAATTTGGGCAAACCTAGCCTTCACTGCCTTTTCCCTTGCTGGGTCCAGAACCTGCTAGTTGTGAATCTTTTTTTTTCCCTATGACTTGTGTATTCATGTAGTGGTTTTAGCTAGGCCTCAAATTGGCAGGCTCAGAGAATCTATGTGGATTGGGAGACAGCTCTCACCTGACTGGGTAACCAAGGAAGTATTTCATATCAGATGACGCAAACTTAAGATTGTGTGCAGCACTGGGAGGTGTTTGGTCAGTTCTGCCATGGCCGGGGTACAAGTTGGATGTGATCCAGCTTCTGTCTTGGAGCAAGCTTTGCTCCTGCTCCTGCTACCTCTGCTTGCATTTTGTTTGAGTTCAGGGAAGTAGAAATATTTTGTTGTTATACTTTTTCTTGCATGGTGTCTTAGAGTATTTATAGATTTTGAGTAATACACTTTGTATTAACTGGGGAGTGGAAGTTATTTCTTGTTATACTATACATAACTTGTGCAAGTGTGTGTTACATTGTAGTTTTCTCTTAATTTTCTCTTTTCTGTATAAATACATATAGTTAGCTTCAGCATACACCTGGGTTAAAGGGATCCCTCTTCTTTTTCCCTTGGCTAGTTGGGGAGGAGGAGGAACCTTTTCTCTCTGTCTTGGACACTTGGTGTTTTGCCACCTCAACCCAAGACAATTCACAATCCCCATCAAGAAATTTTAAACTGAATATTAGTACTGAAGAATGTTCACCGCGTGTTTTGGGTTATTGTGTAATGGTCTACCCAAAGTAGATTGGAATCAATGGGAACTGTCATCTAGATCAGCTGACTGTAGGACAGACAGTAAGGAAGAAAGGGAACATTATATACTGACTTATTCAATTGACAAAAAAATTCTGTTATCTCTAAACTAAACAGTCTAGTGTTGCTTACCAAAATGTCACCATAAAGAAGGTAAGTCATAAGATGGCGAGCTTTAGCACTGAGAGGTGTTCCCTCTTCTGTTACAGGAATGAAAACTATTTCTAATGAGATGTTAAAATCTCCAGTTACTATTCAGTAACAGTAAATAAAAGTAGTAACAGCAAATAAAAGACCCTGTGGCAACACAAATATCACAAAAGAAAACACAAAGATTCCTGATGAACCATAAGGGAAAGAAAGAGGATATATACATTTTAAAATAGCATTTAACAAAACTCACTCGTACAAAAACATTTAAGCCTCAAGAGACTATTATTCAGGCTGAAACATTTCATTAGCATTATTTTCCAGCATCAGTGTAAAGAATTGTCACATAAAGATTTTCAGATGAAAATTATTTTTTTGTTTAAGGCAGAAAGTCCAAAAATCAAGGCTTTAACTGAAGAGAGCATGAACTGTGGAGGATTTCAGCTGCTGTGAACTGGTGAATAACGACTTAAGCAAATGCTGGTTGGAGACTGGCAGCACGAGGAGGGATTCAGCCAGCAGGTGGCGAGTTTTCTTCAGAATTGCACTTCCAAGAAGAGATTTTATGGTCCTGTCTGTTCTCTGATGCCCTGACTGTATTATTCTTATAGTTTTACATACAAATGCCATCTCAAAATAACATTAAAGATTGAACCTCAAACCAAAAATAGCAGGAAGTTCTCGGTTAGGCTTGAAATTCTGTCACCACTTGGACCGGAGTGCAGCTTATTTGGTATTTAGGATTGCCTGATGGCACAAACCCCCCTGTGTTAGGTGACCTTTATCTCTAGCAGTTCAGCATGGCTGTGTATAACAAAAAATTGTCTTTCTGGCTTGACTCTTAACTTCCTTTGCTTTTGTGACTTTTAGTTGATCCCTCAGTTTTATTTCCGTGTCACTTCAAAGGGAATTTATATCCTTTTTGAAAGTTAACACTAAAAAACCACCTTTTTTCCCCTATAGTTCTAGTATATATTTAGAAGCTGTTAAAAATGGGAAAGCTATTATGAACAATTATAGAACAAAAATTATGATTTCTTCTATATTATCCTAAGTAAACCATTTTAGGGTTGCTCTAAATAATAAAATTCTCACCAGATCTGTATATCTATGTATTTTAGGCAGAAACTGGTTCTGTGTTACTAAAAGCAATACTTTGTGTTAAAATAACACCTTTCCATTGGGTACAAGCCAAGAAATTGAGTCTGCAGTGACAGTACTGCAGTTGTTAGATATCAGTGTCACTGAAGTCAATCATAAAAAGTCATATACTTTGCTTTGAGAGAAAGAATACTGAAACACCATGGCTGCTTCAACATAACACAGTCATGTCATCAATGTACATGTGGCTAGGGACTAATTGGCCTCTGGCAATCATCATATATTAGAAGAGAGGTGCCACAGATGTGGTTTACAGGATCGAGGACTGCTGTAATTGAATTAAAATTGTCCTTGTCCCCTGTAGAGAGCTGGCCATTGTGCCTGCCAGCAGAGTTGCAGCCAAGGGACCAGGCAGCAGAGCTAGGCTCAGAACATGGACAACACATTTTTTTGTAGTGATAAAGGTGACTCCAGTGCATGTGCCTCTCAGTGGATTCCCATCACTCTACAGAAGCTGAAATAGTGGCAATTCCAAAGATTTGCTGAAACAGTAAATGACCTAAACCTTTTTTTAAAGTTGACTCTTATTAGCTACTGGGCCAAGGTTCTGCCCTCTCTGGATGGCTTTCCAAGGCATACACATAGGATATTTAAAATACCACCCATATTTCTGAGCTGTAGGCTGTGACTACACAGACCCTACCCAACAGAGCTGCCCTGGAAGCCTGTCCAAGACTGCAGAGTGGGTTTGCACAGGATCTCCCCAATCTTCAACACTTCTTTTCCCTGTTTTCTGTACTGGACAGACATGGTAGGTGCTGTATCAAAGGCATGGAAAGTGCTGGGAAGATTGTCAGAGTTCCGTGGCACAAATGCTGGTTGAATCTCCTCTCCATGCTACTGCACATGGATTGAATGTGCCTTTGGGCTACAACATGCAGTCTGCTGGGGTGAGGGAATATGAGTATTGGCAATTGACTGAACTTACAGCCTTGTTTTGTTACATATCCCAGGATCTATGCAGTGGACAAAGTCAGAACAAGATTCCAAATAATTAGGATATAAAACCTGGAGTCCTGATAATCCCAAAGGAGGTGCTGAACTGCTGCCATGAAATGTTGCTGTGATTAAGTCCTAGGAAAAACTTTTTCAACTACTTATTGCACAGAAAATGTTTTATTTTTCAGTTGTAACAAGATTCTTGTCACACATAGATGTATGATCTATTAACTACTGCAGGTATGTACTTCATTAACTCCTGAAGATAAAGCCTCGTAAAAATGTAGAAATAGAAAATACTTATACCCACCCCTTAATCAACAAGCTATGAATTGAGATGCCTAAAATAGGCACTATTGGTTCTGTATATGTGCCAGGGTATGGTCAATTAAAAATTTTTTTTTTCTCTGAAATGTGAATCAGATCTCAGCAGGGGTTGGTTTTAAATTCACTGTCTGAAGATTCTGGGAGCAAGCACTTCTAAATCAGGTGCAACAGTTTAATTAACAAAGTAACACATCTGGACTAAGTTACAGCTATAAGTGAGGCCAGAGAAAAAGTTTCCCTTGCTTTCAGGAAGTCCTGGATACACTGGAGGTTCCGAGCCCAATGTCTCTGTGATGAAATTATTCCTGGGAAGATAAATTTGTGGAATTCTGATTCCGGTCATGTGATTGACAGACCATGGCAAGCAAAGGCTGCTTTTTTTCACTCAAAGTTATGGAGTCTTCCTTTAACTTAATAAATTACATGTCATTCAAAAAATTTTAAAAGATAAAGGTGACTGACATTCCTTGACTCAATATACATGTCCCTCTACTTCTGTCGTGCATACTGTAAGGCTGTGTTACTTTATCTCTATATCTACATATACATACAAAGGTTAATTCCTTTTCTAGTGTACATGTTGCATATATATACATATGTAACTCTATTCCATACATACCTTTTGCTACCACCTAGAAGTAACTCTTTCACCTCTATGAGGTATTGCTCTTGGTAATCCTGTTTCCTTGGCAAAACCAGAACTGGATGAATTGGAGGATACCCCTACTGAAATTCCAGGCTAGCAGAAATGTATATTTTATAGCAGTAGAGAAAGGATTTCTCTTTAAAACATGTGGCATAGGCATAATCCACAGCAAAATGATGTGATGTCCAGGCTTCACTGGCATTCTACTTCAGGGTCCCAATTCACACTGGTCTTTGTCTCATAGGCCTCTTCTGAAGTCATGTCACCAAAGCCTTTGGTTCCTGTGGGATCATTAAATCCTTACTCAATTTCCAGCAGATATGGGAATTGCATGTGAGTGAATGTAATGCACACAAATCATTCCAGCCACCCTTGTATTAAATGAACTTTTTTAAAAAGCTGGTTTTGACCTGATAGAATATAATGGTTTCAAGGGAACCATATAGCCATTACAATCCATCACATAAATGAATACTTAGGGACACCTAAATCCAAAGATTATTTGACTGTTACACATATACTTGCTCAAAGGGGGCTGGAGGATAGACCCCTCAAATCTGCAGTGAAAACATCTGTACTTTTAAGAACTTTTTCTTAAAAATTTCCACATACAGCAACTGTCTCAGGTTTTCAGTTCATTTTAAATCAAAGTGATCCCTAGCATCAAATTACATTTTGGATGTAGTGCTAACAAATTATCAGTTTAGAAAAGCAAAGGATTTCACAATGATAAAGAGTATTTTATATGACCAGTTCTGATTGCAAGCTCTGGTTTCTCTATAACCTGCTGGTTTTTCATGTGTTATTAATTACTGTGTACTGTACTCCTTTAACATCTATGATAGACACTGTAAAGCTGAGGAAAACCAAGCAATATAAAATACAAAAATGTTCTGCAAACCCTGCTTTTGCTTCCTTTTGTTGCTCTCTTGCAATGTAAAAACAGATAAATGGTTTCCTCTTTCAAATACAACAAAAAGAAATGACTCCTGGGAGGAGCCCTGGGATGCCAAGTTAGAGCCCGGATTGAATTTTTATGACCACTGTAAAAACTCCTGAAGATAGGAAATTATAATGGAAATGCTGACTCTTACTGCAGCGGTGTGAGCAGCACCACCACGGCATTATTAGTGATCTAAAGGGGCTGGAAGTTAAAGTGGAATCGTTTACACAACCGACTTCACACTACTTTGCAAACAAGGGGTGTGTGGGGCGGAGGGCCGGGGGTGGGGGGCGATCTTGCACTTAATTATTTGCTTGCAAAATCCATTGTGATTCTTGAAGAAGACAAATCCCCTATCGCTCTATTCCGTGCTCTGGATTTTCTTTACTACTTCGCAGAAGTTACTGGCAGAGGGCTGTCCCTGCGGGCTGCGCGGGGGGACAGGGGCGCCAAGGGGCCAGATGGGACTTACAGGCCCGCGGGTCACTCTCGCGACGCAGTAGCTCTCTAGGGAACGGCAGCAATATGTTAAAACGCCGGGTCACACCTCAGAATCGCAATCAAGAAACAACGACTTTCCCCTTGCTAGCAAAACGGAGATGTTCCAAAGTTTGGCTTTTATTTTCAGAGAGCTCTAGAAGTTTGGGGGGAAAAACAAACAAACAAACAAACAAAACAGAAACAAAACAAAAAAAGCACCAGAGAACCCAAAAGTTGGCAGAACAACGTTATATCCACCCCTGCGCCGATTTTCTTTTGGGGGGATGGAGGCGGGAGTTGCTATTTGAAGAGCGTTTACTCGTGCCGGGGGAGCAGTTTCCACGCGCATTGTTTGCCGCTATTCTTCCCTTTCTTGTCATTAGCAGCTATTAAAATAATAAGGTTACATGGGACCTGAGAAGCGAATAGGGGTCGGGAGAGGGGAGAAACCAGTCTGGTAAAGGGTGTGTGGAAGCGCCGGCGCTGCCTCCAGGCCCCGACCCCGCGCCCACCGTCACCCGTGGTCTGCGGCCACGCTCCGCGTTCGGCCCCCGCGGGATCGTGACCCTTCCTGCACCTTTCTGACCGCGCCTTGTCATCTCAGTCTGGGACATTCCGGGGTGGGCAGAGCCCGCACACTCTAATCCTTCACCGCTGTCATCACCAAAATCGGAGGAAGAGGAAAAATCAAGCAAAGCAAAGAAAAGCAGAAAAGATACATATCTCTATATCTATATAGAGAGATATTAATAGATATGTCCTCCAGGTGCTACTGATAACCAGGGGCCTGTCTCGGGAGAGACACCTTGCCCAGGGAGGCGTGAGGACAAGGAGGAGGACACTGCAGTGCACTTGTGCCTGTTTCCGCTGCGTGTCTGCCACCGGGGCTGCTCCATCCTCCCGATGAAGCTCCGGCAGCGAAGCGGCTTTGCAGCCGCTGTCAAGCGCTGCCGGCTGCTCTGTCCTGCTCCCTCTTCCTTTCCCCCGGAGCGTCGGGAGCTGCAGGGCTGCCAAGCAGAGACAGTTTTGCCCAGCCAACCCCCACCCACTGCTGTTGAGTTCGTCGGACTCTGGGGGCGACGCAGCCCCTGGACCCGCCGAACGTACCAATCTCTCCCCCGCCCTGACGGACACGCTGCTCGCCGCAGCGTCAGAGAGGCTGCTGCGGTTGATGCTTCGCAAGTGGCATAGTTGTTTCTTCTCCGTAAAAGAGTATTTAAGGGGCAAGCGCAGTTCCCCGATGGGGAAAATGTCCCACGGAAGGAAAAGGGAGTTTTATTCTGCCCATGGCTACGGGATGGGACGGGCAATCGTTATTCTTGCAAAGATTAAGTGAGAGCCGAAGGTGGACCGGCTACCCCAGCTGCGTGAGGGAAAGGGAACATCAGTAAGGCTGTGCACCCCTCTCCCAACACGCCTGTAGGTGCATCCAGAGGTGTCCGGCACCCACAGGAGAGTAAACCAGAACAGACGCGATCCCCAACGTCAGCGCTGCACAGGGTTAGCCCTTGAACTCAGAACTCGTTAGAGAAAACAAGCGCAGCGGGCTCCTCACGGGAGGCACGGGGAAATGCCCTCAGATGTTCTCTCCGTACCCCCTGAGTCTGCTCCGCAGGGGTCACGAAGCCACTCGCCCCGTTACGGTCACCAGCACCGGCATCGACGGCACCGGGATGAAATGGCAGCGTCTGGCAGCGGCCCCGACTCTGCAGGCGCGCACCGACTGGCCAGTCCCGGTGTGGTGGACGCCTGGTACTATCTGGGAATCTGCTCCGGGGAAAATCGAGGCATAGCTCAGGGGGGCCTTCAACGTGAAAATACTTGGGGCAGGATAGAAATAGGGACGGCTTTGAGAAGGGGATACAGGGAAATAGGGATGGGGTCTCTGGTCTCCCCAGTAACCCTACAGTTTCCCCTTGAAACGAATTCGTTTTTGCTGTCACATCTAAATCCTACAAACGTGACTAGCTTTGGGAGCAGATGCCTTCACTTTTTACGACTCTCTTGAAGTTGTAATATTCCTAATCGACAGCAGATCTTCGCTGTGGAAAAGTGCAGCGTATTCCCTGCGTGTCAGGACTAACAGTGGTTTTGTATCCCATTCCCGGTATTAGGTTCCCCACCGTTGCAAGTTGACATAATGCAAATTAGCAAGGGACATCATAAAAATCCATCTGAGAATAAAGGTTTTGGAACAACATACCCTTCATAACTTAATCACCAGATATTTTAAACAACTGCACTTAATAAGACAGTTAACCTGAAACTTCAATTCTATTGCCAGTGGGTTGACAAGTCCAAGTATTTTTAATTTTTAATATATACGCAAATATCAGACGGCTCGTTATCCAGGCAGGTTTCAGCTACAGCTGTCAGGAATACGCTGAAATAGAATAATATCTCAACGACATGCTTTGATTATAAAGTATTTTCACGTGGGTATCATTTTTTTTCAGTATGTCCCTATGCCTTAGACAATGAGATAATTTACTGCACTTTATTTCTATGTTTAAGTATTTATTTCGGAATGATGGGCTTTGTGACTGGAAGTGCATGTTTTTTGTTCCCTCAAAGGCAGCACGTGCAAGTAGCATTGCTGTTGTGTTTACCGTCTCAACTAATCTGCTACTTTGCCAAAGAGAATTGCGATTTTTGTTTTATTAGTGCACGCACTCACCCCTAGCTATATAAAAAAATTCCCATGAAAAAAGAGAAATCTCCAGTTAGAAGACAGCATCTGTGGTCTGTGTCTTGGTCTAGGGACACTTGAAAAACTTACATTCGTGTTCTGGCAACAGGACTTGAAAACCATGTTTGAGAATGCAAACTTATTCGAAGATGTCAACTTACAGCATCGGGCACAGGATCGCACTCTCACCAGGAATGAAAATGAGAGGTTTGGGGTTTGATGGGGGGTTTTGTTTGTTGGTTTGGTTTTTGCTGTTTTGTTGAGGGGTTTTTGGAGAGGGAAGGTTGTGAGAGGGATAATAAGAAAGAGGAAAAGAAAATAACAACATGAAATGCGAGAGAACTGAAGAGCCGGGATGAGGGAACGTCTTTGCTTCGCCTCTGCCTAATAAAAATGCCACTGGTTCACAAAAAGAGGGAACGAAAGTCTCTTCGCCTGCCCAAAGCTGTGAGAAATGCTGGACCTCAATTTCTCCGCAGAAATAGAGAGGATTTGGGGAAGAAATAGCAATGCTAGGGCTTACTTCGCCACGCTACCGTCGTGTTCACGAAGGCAGTGTTTTCTTGTTGCTGTTTTGTTGATTTTGGTTTTATTTGTTTGCTTGTTTTTCCTTCGGAGATGGTAAAAAAAATCAGTGTAACAGCGGGAGTGACATGAACAATAAAAAACCACATGCGTGTCCCTGAACACGGTACCTTGTTCTCCTGACGGATCTGTCTTCGCTCGAGTATTATATTACCCTGGGTCCCCGGGACAATGTAATACACCCAAGCAATTTTTCCCCCTTCACGGATCTAAAGGAGTGTGAATGGATGGATGAATAGAAAAACAAATAACCTAGGAGATTACGGCCTTAGATTAAAAAGCGCGTTTAACCTTTTTCTTTCGAGGGTTATTTTGCTCTGCCTGTGTCGCCCGGGTAGTCGCTCCCGGATCTAAGCAAGGCTCTGCGGCTCACGACTCGCGGGGAATTCGCGGGGTTACGCACGCCGTGGAACCCCTCCAGGGTGCGGGCAGAGACCGTCTCGGTCCGTAGAAGGAAAGACAGGAGGAAGACACCGAGGTCAGGGGCGCTGAGAAGGAAAGTGGGGACCAGGAGGCATGATGGGTGGGGGAAGGAAGCGGCTGTAAACCCAGAGTGGACCTCTCCCAGGTAAGAGGCTCCCCGGACCCTCTGGGAGGATCTCCTCAGAGAGGCAAAACAACTTGTGATCCCCAAATCTATCCAGAGGGAGCAGATACCTCCCTCCATCCTCCCCTCACTTTTTTCCTTTCTTTTCTTTCAGCCTTTCTCCCCGTCCTGCCCTCTGGGCAGGTCCTGGTGAGTCCTGTCCCTCGGCTCGGCGGGGAGGGGGCGCAGCGAGGCCGGCCGGGAGCGGTGCGGAGCCGTGCGGTGCGGAGCCGTACGATGCGGGACAGAGCGGTGCAGAGCGAAGCGGCGGGGCTGGGTCGGTGCAGGCAGTGCGGCCGCGCGGGGGGAGCGTCCCTTCCACTGCGGAGTTGCGCGGGGAACACCCCGCGCATCCCCCGGGGAGAAGCTCCGCCGCCGGGGGCTGCGCGTAGAGGGCCCTGGGGAGATGCTCCAGGGGAGGCTGCGGGAGCGGGGCGGGGGGGCGAAATAAGATGTTTGCGGGCTGCGAGCCCCGAGCTGCTGTGCCTCCCGGAGAAGCTGGTTGAAAAGTTGGTTCTTTCCAGCCAGAAACTTTCTCCCCGCGTGCGCATGCCCGGAGTGCGGTGGGAGGTTGAGGGGGGAGCTGGAAGGGGGGGGTTGAAATAAGGAGGAGGCAGGAGGGAAGGGATCGGTTCAGTCTGAGCGCGACTGCTCCCAGGCGCGTTCGCACTCCAGCGCACGCAGCCGGCGCCGGGTGCGGGAGCAGGAGCACGGAGAGAACCTCCTGCTCCGCCGGCCGGAGCACCTGGACACCTGGCCCTGCTCGGATCTGCCTGTACCCGCTGGAGGAGCAGTGGGGTGGGTGGGGAGACCTGTGCCCCCCAGGGCCAGAACAGACACTGACCTAGCCCAACCTCTTTTTTTTTTAAATTTTTTTTTCCTATTTTTTCCCTTATTTTATTTTACCAGCTCAAATTTAGCCCAGGATCTTTTAACTGCTGCCAGCGGTGGAGCACAGATCGGGAATAGGTAAATAAAAAGAACAACTCATTCTGTTTGGTTTTTGTTTTGGCAAGCCTCGGGGGTTGGGGATATCGATCCAAGTCCTTCCTTTACTTTACCTTCTTTATTTCTTTGCCCCCATCCCCTCCCACCAGCCCCCAGATAGGGCAGAAGCGTGAAAATTGCGGTTCACGTGAGAGGACTGTTCTCCTTGGGGCGGGCGGAGGGCCGGGGTAAGCATTCACATAGCTCTCAGATATTTTGATGCTATTTAAAGATTTGTCCTCCCCTTTCAAAGTTGTTTCTCCCCCCTTGTGGAGGAGCTGTGTTTTTAACCCGAACTAAAAATGACACATACAAGCTGCAAAACAGAAGGCTGCGTGTCCTTTACGGACTTGAACTTCCAGATTTTCTCCTATTACTGGCTTTTCTTTCATTTTCTTTCTTTTCTTTCTTTATTTCTGTAAGCTTTTGTCTTTTTTTCTTTTTTTTTTTTAATTTCTTTCCTTTTCTTTCCTTGCAACTCCATTTACAGTGTTTTAGGATCCGAGAAGCCGTCTTTCTTTCTTCCCAAGGCCGTAACAGAAATGAACCTGATGTTTATATTTGTCTGAATGGATCGAAACAAGTTCAGCCCAGGGAGAGATTAAGCTTCTCTCGAGGCCGAGCCTATAAAGTGTTAGTGTAAAGCCGAAGATTAGGGTATGGTTGTTATAGTTGGCTTTGCGGGGGGAAACTGTAAAAATAGAGCATTTTAGAGATCATCGTAGTGCCGCGGGAATTGTTCGATAAACCGCGGGCAGGACAAGAGGGTGAGGACCGAGTCCCGAACAGGTGCACAGTAGGTCCAGTTCGGTCAGCTGAGAAAGAGACGCCCAAGTTACCGTTAGAGGTCGGGGCCCCTGGGCGGCAGCTCCACGGCGGAGCCCAGTTGCGGTCGTCTGGGCCCGTGGATGAGCCGCCGTACCCTGCCTGTCCCGGGGGCTGTCACCGCAAAGGTTTGTCCTCCCTCCGCGGCCATGCGTGCTGTGACCGTGGGAAGCGAGGAATAGACAGAGGAGAAAACCCCCCTGTCGCTGGGAGAGAGGGAAGACTATTCGTGCGAAGGGGACGTTTCTATGTGCCTCCACCGAACGCTTCTCTAGGGAGAAAGCGAGGGTGAATCTTGAGCTGTGGACCTTTCCACATCCGCTGGGTTACAAACACACACACACAATACTCCCAAACCTACCTAAAAACTGCAGGGAGAGGGTGAAGCAGCTTGGCCACTGCGGCCGTCCCGCGTTTCCCACTCGCGCCTACTGTGGGGCTGCACTTCAGCCCGTGGCCTCGTAGCCACTGTCCCTCCTGGGGCCGGACCTGGGGATTTTTGGTATTGTTTTGGATAAAGGCTGCACAGGGGAGTGTAGCAATCGCTGGTGCAGTCGGACCCCAGTTATTATTTACTGTTATTATTTGCAAGACTAAACCGCACCGCATTCACCCGCGCTCGCAATGGTGGTCTGGGGAGACTTGTCAACACCGATTTCGTGATAAAATGTGAATGATGATTTTATAAGGATTGAGCGGAGATATCCAAGGCACATGCTGACTGAGTCCTTCCAGTCCTCATTAATGTTAGCAATTAACTCTTTCACGCTCAATTAGCCCCGAATAAACCTGCTTTAATAGATTCTGCACACTTCATTAATACTTTGAATAAATCTGTGCTGAACAATGCACTTTATTCCTCAAGAGCACCACGCTCGAATAATGCGGAGCGAAAGGGCAGTTTTATTCCCTTTCCAATTAGTTTCCCAAACACGGATAAATTGTAAGCTCTATTTCCTCGCTTTAACTTTAGGAAGGGAAAGTTTCATTCCCTCAAAGAGGACAAAATATATAGCCGATTTAGTGGCACAATGCTGCACCAGACTTAAAAAGAGTTAGCCAAAACTGGGGGACTTTTTGACAGATGAACCTGATTGCTATAGTTTGAGGCTCTCACAAGAATGCATCATTTTATGCCCGCTACTTTATCATGTTTGTAAAAATAAGCAACGTTCTCAGGGTAATTTACCTCCTCCATTCTTCCATGTGGAACTAATTAGCAAACCTCATTATTTATGAGTCAGGTATTTAATGTAACAAATATCCCTTTCAAGAACACATCGGAAATTGATAATTCAATGTAAAAAGGAAAAATACCGACTACCCACAAGATTACTTAAAAATCTGTTTTATTTTGCCTTTTCGCTATGCTACCAACAGAAAGATGGGCAGATTTCCCCCCACCCGCCATGTAGAGTAGGTAGAATTTAATCTGGAAGGTTAAGATTACAACGGTCTTAAAACAATGGCAACTGGACAATAGCATTACCATATCTTCCAACAGGACAAAGGGTAAGAAAGCTGGAGACAGATGTAGTCTTTCAAGTTTATGATCCTATTTTGCAGAGTAAATTTATCTTGGCATGAGTGGGTTTTGTTTCAGTCAGAACACAAGTGGTTTGTTCTTAATTACTCACCGAGCTACTTTGTGTTAAAAAAGAAAACTCCGCACAGTTTTATTGCCATAGAGGAATTCAAGCAGAGAACTCTCTGGGTCTTCTTCTGTAAAAAAGTAAAAAAAAAAAAAAAAAAAAAAGAAGACCTGATAACGATCTGTTTACATGAAGCAGAATGAAAGGTGGAGGTGACACCGAAATCAAAGAAACATTGATCTCTCTGCGGACAAGCAGGAGACCAGAGAGTTACTGCGCTGTGAAACACGTTAGCTTTGATGTCCCGGAGCGAGGGGACTTCTTCATAAAATACCCTGCTCTTCAACTATATTTTTGACTATCCAGATCGTACAGCACAAAAGTGTAGCTTACATTTCTGGAAAAGTGCCAAAAAACTTGTAGTAACGTGAACACTCTGCTTCCACCTCCTCTTCTTCTTTTCTTTTATTTTCTTCCTCTCTCTCTTTTTTTTTCTTGTTTTCTTTCTTTTGCTTTTTCAACCTCCCTCCCTCCCTTTCCCCCCCAATTTAACAAAACTGCTCTAGAAAAAAAAAGCCACAAACAAAAAAGTCCCGTGGGTGCAATGGATGCTATTATGATCTAAATGTATTTCTCTTTGGTTTGTGTCCCACTCTTCACTTGGGAAACTGAAAAAGAATTTTTAAAATGTTATCGAGGAGGAATCTATCCACATGGGCATAGTATATTTTTGCTTATATATCCCATATTAAATATCTTCTAAGGATATGAAGAAAAAAAGAGTTATAAACCCAGAACTTTACTTCATTTGCAATAGTCTGTTTCATGCTTGAGAGATCTAGAGCTACTTAGACTGAAGAATAGACACGGAGCCGTTGTGACAGGCAGAAACAGACATTTTCAGGTACCCGGACAAGAGTGTTTTCTATTCACTTTGTTCTTGGGGTCATCAATTGTGGCATTTGTGCTGTGATGTGGATGCACTCAGTGTATGGGCAGCACTAATTAAATAAAGGTATATCCCTAGCAGAAAAACAAAACAGTCTGGTTGGTTCATTAGACCAAAATAGTCTAGAAAAAAAAAAAAAAGGAAAGAGAGGAGAACAGACACTATAATGTGCACATTTTTCAGTCAGTCACTATCCAAAATGTATACAAGAGAAAAAGGTAAAAATGTCACAATCTCTTATTCTGGGTCATTGCTGTGGAATTCCTTTCTATGAGGTTTGAATCTCTCTTCCTGCTGCTGATTTATGTAAAGCAGTGTGAAAGGTGGGCCCAGAGTACAGGGCTGCTCAGAGTAAGCTTCTCCCTCTCACACCCTCCCAGCTGCAGCTCCTCTGTCCAGCAACAGGCTACATATAAATCAGATTTTTTTCCCTGTTCTTTAGACCTTTTCTGCCACCAGTTTCCACCCACTCCAGACTTCCAGCCCAGAGGGACAATTACTGGTCTGCAGTACTTTGCTGGCTCCATTTTTCCAAAGGAGCATTACTCTTCACATGGGGATGAACTCCAGTCTGAGTACTGTGAGGACCCTGCCAGGATCTTGTGGGGAGCCCATGGTGACTCAGTAGGAACCCTGTAGGGAGCTTATGAAGACCCTAACTGGATCCTGCAGGAACCCTGCAGCAAACCTGTGGGGATCCTATGAGCACCCTATGTGGACTTCATGGGAATCCTGCCAGAAGACAGCCCCACTGAAGGCAAATCCCAGAGTTCCCTGGGGGGGGAAAGTGAGTATAAGCTGTGGGCTGTGAAATGAGGAGGAGGGTCCCTGGCCTGCAGGGATAGGATACCTTCAAAAGTCATGGGTGCTCTCTCGTACTCCCAAAGAGAGGAAGCTGCATCCCACCAACAACCCTCGGGACGCAACTCCTGCCAAATGGTTGACAGCATCCAGGGCTGAATTTTCAAGCAGGGCCAGATGTGGCTCTATGCTGCTGCCTTGTAGCGTTTTCCCCTCTGCCTTTTGGGGTGGGATAGATAGGGATCTGGCCCAGAGGAGAGGCTGGAGGCTTGGCAGGAGACTGAAACAGAGGAAAGTGGTGGCACTCAGCACAGGGAAGGGTGGCAGCAGTCCTGCAGCTGCTAGCCTGGGTGTCCTAAGGGAATGGTCCCTGGAGTCCTTGCCTTTTTGCCTTTTGAAGGGTTCTAATTAAGGGATTGCCTAGATTAGGATGTGGGCTTGAAGCCAGGCACTTCCCCCTGGGGAGAGAAAATGACACTTCAGATGCATCATCCAAACTCAGCATTTTCCCTTTTCTTCTTGCAGTACACAAGAGGGAGTGCTGTTGGCAGGTATTTTCTTCATCATGTTTTTTTTTTCCCCAATAATTTTCTTTTTTTTTTTTTTTTTTAATGAGGAAGGACATGCAGTTCCAAGCACCCAACTGCCTCCATCACCTCAGAGGACTGATTGAGGCTAGACTTCGGGGAGCTGAACAACCCAGGGGCAGCAAACTCTGCAGCCCCTCCCCACATCCTCTCAAGAGTCAGGACTAAAGGCAATTTTTGTGGACTGACATAGTAGGCAGTATCCTACTATTTTCTGAAGGCTGAGGTCAGCCAGGAAGGGATTTTAAATAGCATAGGAGAAGCCTGAAGTTTGTGGGCCAAAATTATATCTTTTGGCTGTCCCCATGCAGAAGATCATTGGAATCTGCATAGTAGGAGATGCAGTTGGGCAGTGAATGATTGTGGATGGAGTACAACTTTTGTGTACAAGGGAGAGATGGGGAGAGGGATAATCTGGGGATACACTCAAAGCCAGGAGCTGGTCAGGCTTCTCTAAGTCCAAGGCAGTCTCCTCCTGTGGCTTTGGAGAAGGAGGTTAATGAGTGTCGAGGTAAGAAATTTCCTCTGCTTTTATCTTCATATAAATCTACCTCTCCCTCTTCCTCCCCCCCCCCCCCCCCCCATCTTTGTTTTACAGATATTTTCCTCCCCTGTTCCCAAGAGCCTCCTCCTGAGTGGCCACCATGGGAAGTAAAACCCTGCCGGCACCAGTGCCTATCCATCCTTCCCTCCAGCTTACCAACTACTCCTTTCTGCAAGCATTCAACGGGCTGCCCAGTGTGCCCTCGGACCACCTCTCCAATCTCTATGGTTTCAGCGCCCTTCATGCTGTGCATCTGCACCAATGGACTCTGGGATACCCGGCCATGCATCTGCCCCGCTCTTCTTTCTCCAAAGTGCCCAGTGTCTCAAGCCTGGTGGATGCACGGTTCCAGTTGCCAACCTTCCCACTCTTTCCACATGTCATCCAGCCCAAGCAAGAGGCTACCAATGTGACCCTCAAAGCCAAACCTCGCTTTGACTTTGCTAACTTAGCAGTGGCTGCCACACAGGAGGACCATTCTAAACTGGGACAGGCAGACAGTCAGGGCTCACCTGTAGGGTTGGGGTCTTTGCTTGAGGTGACTAAACTCTCTCCAGAGAAGAAACCCACACGGGGAAGGTTACCATCCAAAACCAAGAAGGAGTTTGTGTGTAAATTCTGTGGCCGGCACTTCACCAAATCCTACAACCTTTTGATCCATGAAAGAACCCACACCGATGAACGGCCCTACACATGTGACATTTGTCACAAGGCCTTCCGAAGACAGGATCACCTGAGGGATCACAGGTAACTATTTTCCTTCTCCTTTCCTTTTACCCTTGTATATTTGTACTCTCCCAGTTACCCATCTACACTCATGAAGATGTTTGTAAGAAAAGTCAAGTTCAGAACCAGCCTATGTAGTGTTCCCTCTAGGTTTTCCTCTGCCCAGTGCTGGTGGAGGAGGTCAGGTAACTCACTTTGAAAGACATACCTTATTCACTCCATAAAAACTTTCACAACCTCCTTCTTAGCTTCCACAGAGGTTTTCACACTTCATTTGATGTGTCTGCTGCCTCTGTGATCATCCAGAAGTGTCAGCAACACACACAGCCTGACGACCCTGAAGTAAGAGAGAAGGTCTTTATTCCTAAGAAAGGCACCCTATCAGCCTCCGACACCCCCCTGTCTTCTTGTATGCACACACGCGGATAAGTGCCTGAGTGCCACACTGCAGCATTCTCGCTCCCAGCAGTAGGTGTGAAAAAAACTCCAGCATGTCCTTCCTTTGGTAGCTCACTGCTGAGTTTAGGCCAGTTATTTCTGATGTCTCAATTTTTTCTCTCTCTAGATATATCCATTCTAAAGAGAAGCCTTTTAAGTGTCAAGAATGTGGGAAAGGATTTTGCCAGTCCAGAACACTAGCAGTCCACAAGACACTGCACACTCAAGTAAAGGAACTGAAACCTGCCAAACTGAAGTGCTGAATATCCAACATTATGAACTTTTCTTCCCCGTCAGACTTTACAGCAAAACCAGAGCAGAAACAAAACTTTCAAGATGGGAGCACTGGACTTTGTGCTTTGTTTTTGTTTGTATTTTAGAAAGGGCAAAATCAGCACCCCCTCAATCCCTTGTCCAAGCAACTAACTTCCTAAGTCATGGGTGAAAAGATTATTTTGCATTTAAAATATACATGAATGATACAGAGAGTGCTAGCTGACTTACGTGGCTTTGATAAACTTTATGCCAAAAGGTGGTGCTCATGTGTTGGACAGGAATCTCTTTAAAAACAAACAAAACCCCACAAGACACCCATACCCAATCCTGTCCCCTCAAAAAACCCCTAAAATTGTAGCTTCCAAAAGTATTACTTAAAAAAGTCCAACCTCTTATTTTATACTTTTTTTTTGACTGTATAAAGCTTCTTATTTTTACACTTCAGGAAATACAGAGAATTCCAGAAGACAAGAACTGAAACAGTGGTTTCTCATCGCAGCACCATTAGGACAAAGAGAAGGGTAACTTGCAATTCTCATTTGCTGGTTTGTTATCAGAAAAGAAGAAAATTAATGTTTGGGAATGACCTAAGTCTCTCAAGTGGGGAGTCCTATCATGCAGTAGAAAATATATCCAGATCTTAGACCCACAGGTCCCTGGTGTTCATGACAGGTCAATGTTCATGGGATATGGAGACCTTTTTCATTACCTTGTGGTCTAATGCGCTGTGAGGAAGTTTGCAATTTGTGGACTTTTTTAAAAGAACCCAGAAGAAAGAAAGATGGCAATACATCAAACTGATGGTGTGCACAACGTGGTTTTAGTGGTACTTTAAAGTCTTCATGTGTCCTGGTGTGAGAGAACAAATCTCAACTTGAGAGCATATTTTTTTAATGCTGGCTTTCTGAACAGTGTATTCAAATTAAGAGACATTCCAATAAGTTTTGTTTATTAAAAAAAAAAAGTTGTATGGCTGTTTGGCACTTTATGCTGATTATTGGTAATTGACATTTATCACTGGATTGTGTGTGGTTTTTAAGTATTAAAATAAATTGTTATTTTACAGGCAAGTCTGCATGAACTACATATGTGTTCATTTCGTTTCTGTTCTCTGGCAAACTCTCTGTCAATATTATAAACTTTTTTTTTCTTCTTATTTGTACTTAAGTTGGTATTTATTGAATGCTTGTTTCTACTCGTCTCAGAACGTATGGATGTTTTCTTTATCCATTAGCTTTACCCCTCCTAATTTGCTTTTATTTCCTCCTTCCCCCCCCCCCCCCCTCGGTTTTTTCGTTTTCTTTTTTTTTTCTTTCTTTTTTTTTTTAAGGTCTGACAAAAGTAAACAGATCTCCAGAGAGTCAAATAATTTTGCTGCTAGTGAGGAAAAAAAAAATCTTCTTGGGTAACTAAATCTTGAGTATTAGCTGATAAGATGAGGTGTCAGAAGTGTTATAAAACAAATCAGATGAATAATGGGTGAACTGTTGCTGCTCTCAGAGCCTAGAGGCGCTGTGGGGAGAGCCGCCTTTCGCACCCCCTTCCCTGCGCTTGTCAGGAGCGGGCATTTTTCAGTCACATCTCCAGCCAGTTCAGCGCTGATTGGGGCGGCCTTTGATTCCCGGCAGCTGTCTTAGATCAGAGATGTTTATTCCACTACGAAACCTCTTTGGATCGAGATGGGGGAGAGAGAGCTCAGTGCTGGGGGTTCCGCCTGAGTCTTTGAAGCACCTCTTGTCGTCCTTTCTCGTCCTCTCGGCAAACCCTAAACCTTCTTCATCCCTTAACAAGTCAGTGCCCCCCGCGATAAGAGAAGACTCCTTTACAAATTCGCAAATTAGCGCGGCGACGCGGCCGCGGTGCCCCCGGAGCTGCCCGGCGGCTCCTGTGTGGCCGGGTGTAGATGCTCACCGACGCCAGCAGTTCGGTCCAATGCGCGTCCTTTCCACCCTGCCGCTTTTAGAAATTATTTCTTTATTTGGTCAGAGTCCTGTCAACGACAGGGAAAAATTGTGGTTGTAGCTCATTTAATGTAAGGGGAAGGGAAAAAAATCTCCACCTATTGTTTATTGGACACCCATTCGAGTGCATCGTAGCTAATGTAAAGGCACTTCGGGACGGGCTGCAGACCCAATTCTAGCATGGGAAGGTCCCCGGGGAGCACGGGATAGAGATGCCGCCTATGCCCGCATCCAGCTCCGGAGGCTGGGGGTATGGGCAGCGTTTGAAGCCGGCTTGCTTTGGCTTTGCTTCCCACCCGCCACTCACTTCCCACTCGGCGTGAAGGCTTTTGGTTTTGGCATCTGAAAAAAAGGCATCTGAAAAGCAACAGACGAGGAGTGCCGGATGAAATCCGCAATAACCTGCAGGCAGATCAGGCTGGCCCAGCGCGGGACGAGCGCGAAGCCCTGAGCGCCGCTCCGCCGGCGAGTCCTACTGGGAGTCCAGCTGGAACGAGGAGCATCTCTTCGCGGCGCTAGCCCCGCGCGGCCGAGCCGGGCCGGGATGAGTTTTCTCGGCAGCGTTTCTCGGAGGAGATTTGAAGGTGTTGTCCTCCCCTGCTCCTCCACTGGGGTTTAGCGGCATTGCCTTGTCTTGCCCTCCGTGGAACACGCCAGAAGCCCCCAGTAGTGCGGCGGGTGGGCGATCCCCGGCGTGCCCCGCTGCCGGACCAGGGTCACCGCATCCCGCTTCTCGCAGAAGAGGGACCTGCAGCCCCAAGGCATGGCGTTAGCGGGCATCCTAAGGGCTGGGTGGTTCATCCTCCCCAGTGCACTTCTAAAGTGAGATTCAGACAGAAAATCCTTGATGAAATTCCTCGTCCCTCTTGTGTCGCTCCTGGCCCCAAGTAAAGGAACAGAAATGTTCCCGGGGTCCTGTAGCGGAGGGAGAAAGTAAAGGGCTCTGTCGCTTGAAACTAGTAGGCTTTTGGGGGTCGTAACTGCGAGACAGAAATTCGAGTCAGACCCACAGGGAGAGAAGAAGGGACTCAGGGAGGGTCATTCCACGGAGGCTTTCCCACGGTTGCCCCACCGTCTCCTCAACACCGCGATACTGAAACACCCGTGGCGAGGTAAGAAACCGTGTCAGTTACTGGTTCCTGGGAACCATTATAGCTGCAGGATCGTGAAGGTGGACAAACCACTTTTCCCAGCTGGACATGAGAAGTGTTTTATTTGTAAGGCTGAAGCCTGGTGATCTGACTGCCAAGAATTTCTTTGGACTTGCATTTTTATGTGCAATTAAAAAGAAAAAAAATCCCCAGAATTGACATAATTAGAAATACAGATGTATTAAAACTTCGTGGGCATACCAAGCACAGGATGCACACATAGCCTCTTAATGTCCCTTGTACTACACTTACGTGTGTGTGTGTGTATTTCCTCCTCCCAGAAGGACAATTTTGCTGTCGTGCAAACAAAGACTATCTAGCTGGTCATGCTCTCAGCTCCACTGGGAACAGTTCGCCTGTTCCCTCCAGTGTTTTGAAATTTGCTAAGCAGTATCATTTCAGTGATTCCAAGGAAAGCAAAGTAGAAATGAAATCATGAGAGTCAGAAGAGATAAGTCGTAGTAACCCCCAAAATAAATGAAACAAATTAGATGGGAAATTTGCCTTTTGAATCAAGATCACAAATAATTTAAATGATTAATTACCTTCTGTTTCTTTTTTTTTCTTTTGTGTCTTTGCATGTGTTTTCCTCTGACATTTGTGCAGTGAATAAAACTTAGGCCTCCGTCTGCCAATCGAGAGCTGATTTTGTTTTCACAGTTGCTTTAAATTTTGCATTTTCATCATAAAAACATCACTGAATGGGAATTTGCAAGAGTAAAAAACTGGACACCTGACTCTAGTTGCCTCTTCCTGCAAGATTTATGAGGGAAAGACAGATTTTTATTTTTTTAATTCTTTTTTTTTTTAACCATTTCCAGTTACAGAAGGAAAATGTAAAGATGTGTTGGCACATCCCTCTCTCTCTCTCTTTCCCCCCCCACTTTGCATTCCAGTCATTCTTTTTCTGCCCATAAACTGTTACTACTCCACAAAAGCCTGATTCTGCACAGCCATCTCAGCCTGGGTTTTTTTTGGTTGCAGGAAGAAATCCTGTCAGATGGGGTCTTCAGTGTACATTCATGAACCAGAGCAAAATCCTCTCTCGGAATGTGCACTGGAACAGCAAATAGTTACTTTTCAGCTGTGGATTGCATGCGCCTCTGAAAAGGGGACCACAAATCATTGGGTTTTTAAAGGTTCCGCATGAGTTGTATATTAATCCCAGTTTCCCTAGGGATGGATTAATCCCAGCTTCCCAGTTGTGTGGCTACAGACCATGTGGATGGGGTTGGAGGCAGGGGAGAATGAAGATGGGGAAAGGAGAGGGAAATTAAAAATATATATCACAGGAATACATAGCCTAAGTGGCAAGGAGCCATAAGTATTTAAGTTTCAATACCTTTTCTACCTCTGTCACCACATGGGATCTGAAGCAAATCACTTCAGCTCCCTGTTTTGGTTTCTGCATTTGTAAATTGAAGGCAATGCTGCTGATTTTGCTCCCAAGAGACCTGGCACAGTCATGCAGATAGTGCTGCTTGACCCTCAGTAGTGAAAGGAAAAACTCTAATTCGTACCTGGGCAGCTGGAAGCAGGGGCTGATTTGAGAGATCTAATGGAGTGTGCAAGACAAATTTATATTCATGTGTAATTCTTTTCCAGCCCTGGGAGTTTTGTTGAGAGAGGGAGTCCTAGAGCCCAGTATGATTTTCTTCTCTACATTCCTATCCAGTGACTACACAGGAGGAATGGCATGGGCCAAGTTCATCCCTGGTGGGACTCCAATGACATCAGTCATCTTTATAGGAGGTTTTTGAATAAAGTCAATTGGGTTTTAGGAGGACCAGGTTTGGCCACATACATATTTAACTGCTCAGAGAGCTGCAGCAGTGAAAGAAGCTTACCTTGACTTAAGAAGAATCACTTCTGATCTGAATTTGGGAGACACAAGCAAAGCCATTGACATAGTCAAGTTTACCTTATTTAAAGTCAAGGAGCAGCTGAAGTATGCTCAGGATCCAGCAGAACTTTAAAAAACCAGCAGCTTAGTTGTCCCAAAATGTTCACAGCTTTAGGTGAAACTGTGGTTTTCTGTGTGGCTCAGTTCAGTGCCATGCCATGGATACCCAGCAGACATATTTACATGACACAGGGCAGCACTCTGCAGAAATACTGGCAGGAGGCCTGCGAGCACAACAGAGGCTTCAGCACAGTGTTGTGTTGGGGCTGTTTGTCTCTGTCCTTTATCAGAACTAGCTGTTCCAGGGTCCCTGTGATGCTTATATGTCTCTACCACTTCCAGTTCACATCTCCCCCTACACTGCTCTCTGGGGTTGTAATTTCACTGCCAGTTCCAGCTGATGAGAACATGGTAAATCACTAAAAAGGTGCATTCTGTCCTCCACCTGTGACTTAGCTGCTGGTTCTGACTGCCCCTACACCTTATGCTTGTGCTTTTTTGGAATCTGATATTGCACCAAACATGATGATGCACCAAACATATAGAAAAGTGTGTACTAGCATTAGAGTTCCTGACTCAGTAGCTATTGAAAAATGAAACAAGCCAACAATTTGACCAGTGTCGGCGATTATCAAAAGTTTGTCTACAAAACTTGCTACCACTAATCAGATAAATTATTTGCAAGGTCTATTCATTCTATGTTCTTATTATATCTTCTAAGGAAAAAGTCAACTCGAAGAGCTAGATAACTTTCCCAAGGGATGAATGTCATGTCTCTTTTCCTGATTTCTAACTTGTCTTCTGTCTTTATTAGATATTTGTGTGATGGTACATACATTAATGTTCAATATTTTTACATTATATTTGTAGAACAATGAAATCTGGATGTATTGGTTTGTTCATCTCTTTTACAGCAACTTGACTTGGTTGAATCAAACAGAGCTGTTCTAGTTTTACATCAGAAGTTGTGAATTAGACCTAGTGGTGGTTTTGCTGCAGCCACAAAACCCACATTACTGAGACTCACTATCAATTTTTTTCTCTATTTAATTTTTCTAAATCTCATTTTACCACTTTCTCTTTTCTATTTTTCCATATTTCATACTGAGGACAAATTGAGGAGAGAAAAAAGAGCAATTGTTACTGACTTTTAACAGGTGTTTCAGCTAGTACTAGAGGCCTGATACTCAGTTTTCTTCCTTTTTGTTTCCTTCTTCAGTCCTTACTTCTCAGGTAATGTTGCTGGTTTTTTTTCCTTCTCATTTGTTAATACTCCTCATCTTTTTGCTTCCTTGGTGTTGTGAGTTCTTGCTTTACCCATCTCATTTCTCAATCTGTGTTCCTGCCTCTTATCCATCTCCATTTTAATTTGATGCTGCAACTGTATTATTTGTAACATCACTGGACTTCATCATTTTATTTCAATCTGGACTTTTTTTTTGCTATCCCTTGGCCTTCTGCATCAAGCTCAATTTAGTGTCTTCTAGAATGCAACTCACCACAAACCTTTTTCCAAGTCTCTGAATTGATTCATCTCTTCATTCTCTTGCTTCCTTCACTTGTTGCAAACAGTCTCATAATTTCCACTCTTCTCTCATCATGTCACCTTTTCTTTTTCTGACCTTCAGATTTCTAGCTGGGTCTTTCCAAATCATATGTTATGGGTGAATGATTAATCTATTTAACAACTCTTTTTTTCCATCCAAGGATTGTCCAGACACAACATGGCTTTCTTCCAAATGTATGTGAAGATATTTCAGTTTATATATGTCTTGTAAATTCTTTTGAGGCTTGCTTTTTATCTATTCCTTCTCCAGGAGTTCAGTATCAGGGTAAAAACGTGTCTCAGGTACATTTTCAGAGAAGAGAAAACTTTCCATAAAGGAAATATTGAAGTAGGTAAAAGCACATCTCATCTAAAGTTATATTAGGTAGAAATTGTCTGTGTGCTAAATGCTACCCTTTGAGAATAACTCCATAGTGAGGAGTGTGTTCATGACCTTGTTGCACTACCTCAAGGCTGGTCAGACACACATCCAGAGGAAAGACTATACTGCACGTCAGAGAACAAAGTGGGATAACAGCAAGAAACAACTATACAGGGCTGTGGGACTCTTCCTTTGCCCAGGAAAATCTCTTTCAGGCTCTTCCATCCATTATTAGTTGAATTCTCAAACCTCAAGAATTACAACTCTCCATGTTTCTTCCCGAAGTTACACAGGCTGTTGAGACCACCTCAGTATTCCAGGCACAGCCACTTCTGTCCTGCAGGTGTTCCTCTTTCCTGGTTGTCTCTGCTATGTGCATTGAGCACCTGCACCCTCATGCGGGTGCCTCTTCCACTCTGACATTCATCTGGTCTCATCGATGTGTGCTCAAGGCTTAATGGGCTTGGCTATACTGTCATAAGGCCTTAAGATTTTGTTTTTTTCTTGTGGAGAGGGCTTAATTTTAACTAAGCATGGTGACAGGACAGCTAATTATACACTCATTCTTATTTTGGAATTGTTTGATCTGAACTTTACCAATGTTCCTTATTGTACCCAAGATGATTTTTTTTTTCCACTTCAGATGGGAAATTTTGTATTATGAATGAAACTGTATTGGCCATGGGCTTACAGGTTCTTCTCCCCATTTATTTGTTTGCACATATAAAACTTGGTTTATAGAAGTGTTCTTGGAAGAGACATGGAAAATAACATCATCTGTGGCAGAAGGAGACATCACAGAGCACCAAGAATGTGCCACTTTCCACCACTTCCCTTCGAACTGTCAGTCAAGTATTTTGGTGTCTATTGTGTAGTTACTTTAGTATTCTTCCTTAAAATGCACTTCTCTTGGAAAACAACTTCTCTAGCACTTTACAAACATCTCTGGCTTTCACCACCCCTCAAGTGTGCTGCTAGCTGTCCAGTGAGTTGCTGGATACCACTGGTATGTCAAATTTAGACTGTGTGGTGAAGGCTGTCTGGACAGCTCTGAGCACAGTGTTGGCTGTTGGTCTTAGCAACCAATAAATAATTAAGAAGCTGGATATTTGATGATCCTTAAAGAAGAAAGACTCATCCAGCCCTCTACTGTTGATTTCATCATTAGCACAGACATAGAGCCAGGCCGAGAACTAGTTTTGTCTTATGCTTTATTTGGTGACCCCTTGAATATAGCTTAGGAAACAGTTAGTGCTTCTCCAGCAGTTGGGAAATGTTTATTTCCAGCTGTTTATTTCCCTCAGTGGACTTATAATTTTATTTCAAAGTTTTGCAAAAATAAAAACTAGATTTTCAAAATGGGGAAGAAAAAATATTCAGAGAGACAGTGTTTTCATCAAACTCTCTTTTCCCTGCACCTCAAAGGAAACGTTTAAATGAACGACTCAGTTTTCTTAACTTTCCAATGTACCTTTTATAAACTATATAAAAGGTAATAAATGTAGTTCCCTCTGTTGGGGAGAATGGAAAGGGAAATCAGATGGAGCTGTCGATGTCCCAAAACAGAACCTCTCTACTGAATTGGTATCAGCTCAATTATTTCATTATGGAAATAAAACTAAGTTCCTCCAAAGTTTTTACTCAGTATAAAAAAGTTAGCAAGAAGGACTCCATGCTTAGTGCCACTTACTCAGAGTCTCTGTGATCCACAAAGTCTCCTGCTCTTTCCCTCTGACACAAGAGTTCCAGTCTTAAACTATGTTTAAGACTTTTTGTCTTGTCCACTGAGGTCTTCTATTTCCTACCAGGGTGGGAATTTTGTGTCTTCTGAGTTTGGGAGAAATAAGTATTATACAGTTATTATGAGTTTAATAAGATAGGCTTTACAGTCCTAGGTGGGTGGAACATACTGTCCTGTACTCCTGGGTTGCAGTAGGTAAGTTCTATTCAATAGTAGAATGAATATGGATAAACTCAGTCATAAGAACAAAGCTCTCATTACTGCTGGCAGTCCTGTGAGAGCAATGAGATTTATCAGAAGGGACTGAACAGTGAATGAGAGAAAAAGCCCCTCTGCTGGGCATGCCAGTGTGCATGCAATCCCATGGCCAAGCAATGAGGCAGAAAACCTGGATACAAGTCTATCAGACACTGGCATGTTTCTCAGACCCATTTATGCCACTGGGGAGAATATGCAAGACAAAAGATCAAGAGAGGCTTGGTTAAACCTGGAGGTGTGAACAGGGATTTGAATGTCAGAATTCCAAAGTCAAAATTCTAAATTTAACCAAACTCATGGTATCTCAATTTTCAGAGAAGAAAAGTACCAGAAAGTCCCAACTAAAGTTTGTTGGCTGCCAGTGCTTAGCACTCACAGCACTGATTTTGGCACTTAAATTCAAGTTTGCTAGTTGACTTTAGTAGGGTACCCAGGTTATAAATCATTCCTTGCATTTGGCCTAGTGTTTGTAGATCTCCAGATGGAGAAGAGTGTGACCCAAAGGTGGGTTTGGCAACTCCAATATACTTTAGGTCATACATCTGTAGAGAACATGTCTCTGATTTCCTTACAACTTCATTGTTTCAGTAGATGGTATATTCACTGCAATGTTATATCTGCTACTGAAATAGCTGAATGCAAATACCAGGAACCTCTGGGAAATTTTAGTTAATAGGAAAATAATCTAAAACAAATTCATCCAGTTCTACAGCCAGGAGAAAAGAAACGAAAATAAAAGGAATTACTGATCTAACCAAGTAGGCACAGAAACGAAACCCCTCTAGGATTTTCTTTTTAGTTTCTCCAACTTCCATTAAATTAATGAGCAAACTAGGTCAGCAGCCCAGTCTTGTTATGAATAAACAAATGCCATAGATCCACTAATGTTAAAGTGTCCAGGCATTCAGTCAGCATTATTTGCTGCTCTGCTGAGGGAGCTGTGGCACAGCAACTCTTTCTTTGGCTCCAATCCTAGTTCGGATATTCAGCCCTATGAGTCAACGTAACACAACTGCTGTAATGAAAACCCAGCTATAAAAAAGCAAGCTGCAGTATCACAAAACATCAATTAGCCCCAGCTTCAAGCTGGGGTAAGAGGAGTCATGTAAACAGCATTTTAAGTTCCTACATTTGGGTCTTATGCTGATAAAAGACTGGGAGGTCAGCCTGAGATGTGGAAAGTTTCATATCTCATTGTCATTACTATACTGATGTGTTTGCTTGTATTCTTCAATAATTTCAATAGTGAAACATTGTAGAATCCAAAGAAAGCTCTCAGATGCTGTTTTCTGCATATATTTTCTCTTGTTTTGAGAAAGAAAAATTTATTCACTATTTAAACTGGTTATCAAAAATCTCAGAGGCCCACAAACTGACAGTAGTGCTTCATACATACAATATCTTATTTCTCACATGGTGGGTGGAGATGTCCATAGGGAATTCACTCTACACCTCCCATTTTTTCTTTGTGTCAAGATGCAAAAGAAGAAAAAAATGCAAATAAACATATTTGACTTAATATAGTCATAAATGCCTTGCATTTATACCTAACAAAGGCTGTTCCTGATCCAGAGTCAAAAATTCATTAGAGTAACTTGGAGCATAGGGGAGAAATTTTACATAACATGTTGAAAGGGAACAGTTTACAAAAATATCAAATTTTAAAAAGTCTTTGGAAGAACAGTTTGCATATTTATATAGATGAAAATGAACCACATAAATGAAAAAATATGCAGAAATATAACTTAAATACATTTAGGGTGAAATTATTCACTTGATGGGAATATTTGAACAGTATTTAGAATACTGTTGTGTTTCTTCTGTGTAGTGTTATAGGCATAAAAAGGACCTCTAAAACAACCTATCCTGGATTTATAATCTGTCTCTGTACTTCTGATAAAAAAAAAGTGTTGGAAGCTGAAAGGTTGTTAAGACATGCTCAGTCTGGCTCTTGATTTCCAAAACAGTGTGTATTCAACTTTGGGAAGTTTTGCGTTGCTGATGTCAGAAGCAAGAGCTGTGTTGACAATATGTGCCACTCTTTAAATTGGCACTGCTGAGGGCAGTAATTCCTGCTTCAATATGCATGTATGAATAGGTACACACATGGCTCCTCGGCAGCTTTCATGGACCATTTTGTGACCTGTGGGGAAACTTCTAGTCTAGATGGTGGAACTTACAGTTTTTCTGAACTATTTAAGGGAAAGTTTCATGCCTTTTAAGATGCTGGGAAGGATTAATCTCTCAGAATGCTGACAAACTAATTGAGGGAAATAGTTTGAGGTTTAACTCTTCCATGTTTTTTGCTGATGTGAAGTGAGGATTTATTGGCTGAAAGAAAATTTACTACGAAATGGGAAATGCCTTTAAAATAGTTAGTTGGTTGTACTGAAGACTTGACCACTTTATAGTGTGGACTGTCTCATAATATTTCAAATTGAGAACTTTCTCTTCTTTTAATCTCTTTATCATAGAAACAGTACACAGGGACAATTTAACAGTCACACATCTGCCCACTTGAATTCAGTGTTTTAGATAGGATGTCTCTTGAAGAGTCACCAACATGGACAGCATTTGTGACCTAAGATGAATTAAAAAATGAATCAAAATCTTTAAATCAATCCAGCCACTGTTTTTTTTCTTAGCATTGATGTTTCTATTTTCATAGCATATCAAGCCACACACTATGTTGCTTAGTGTTTAGGTCTGTTACTTGGATCCATCAGTCTGTGATCAAAGTTTGGCAAAAGTTGAGAAAATAAATATATATTCAGAATGTTTGTTTAAAGCATAATTCAAAAAGAGTCAAATTAATGAACAAATATTTGCTATATGAGAACATTATAGTGTTTATGTTGTCCACATGATCTTTACTATATAAATTGTTTGTGTACAGCCAATATTTGCTTTTCAAACCATCGCTGGCTGGACTGGCTGTCTGGCAATATTCTTTTTTCTTGATTAGATGTGTGAGTAGTATTTTCAATTAATATTTTTGCAATTCTGGGTTCCACAAATATTCACATATCTGCCCTTTAAATCTGGTGCCTGAACCTACTGTGCCAACAAAATTCATGGAAATTGTCTCTCAAAGATATTAATTAATGAAAAAAGGAAAAGAACATTTCTATTCAAAATGAATTGCAGTTTTTCCCCCAGACTAAGACACAGACACACATTCTCTGGTAATAGAGAATGCAGATACTTATAAAGAAACAAATATACATAAATAAAACAATTGAATTTTACTTCCTGCTTGCAAACTCTGTGTGGGTGGCAGTTTATTCTCTTCTCTTATTCCAACTGAGTCAGATTCAAGTTGGACTTGAACATAGTTTGCATGTTGCCCTTTTGCTTGTGAAACTTGGGAACTTGTGGAAAGGGGTCATTCTGCAGGAGGAAGTGTAGTGTTTAGAGTTAGACTTTGCAACAGTGGTAAAGATTAACTTGCTGTGTTCTTATGGTGGCTAGATGGTGCTTGGTTGCTCCTCTCACATCTGCAAATCAGAAGCCAGATGCCTAACTTTGTTTTCCTATCTTTTTGTACACAGAACAGTTAGTGTCTTGCAAGGGTCAAACCAATATCCATGTATTCAGAAGCAAAAAACATGATCATGTTGAAGGGTTTACAGCCAAGCTGGAATGTTTCAGAATTTGAGTCAATGTCCACACCCAGGCCATTGTTGCAAAAATTGGTTTGAAAATAAGGGATAAAATACTGTAAAATTGATGGAATTTTCAATATAAGTTTTTACTTAAATATATAGATATTTTCAAATGTTCATCTACATTACATGCAAATACAAATTGTTTTACTTAATTTTTTATTGGTAATCTGTAGGCATAATGCCTGTGTAGGCTGGCCAGAGTGTGAGTTACATGTTGAACATATAAATTTATTTGTTTTCCCTATTGCAAAGGTCAGATGACAGGTTTGAGCTCTAGAGAGCCTAGCTCCAGTGTCTTGTAACATCCAAACTGCTCATGACTGATAGACTGTTAGCTCTTTAGATAATATGTTTCTGAAGCTACTTCTATGCCAGCATGTGATGTGGGTCAGGGAACTGATCTCTGATTGAGACCAAATAGAACTTATGAATACACAGTTAAAATGAATAATTGAAGCTTATGTTTATATAATAAAAATGTCTTATATGCTGTTAAAAACCCAACAGTGTTAAGGATGTGATTATTTCAACCTTTTGTGATATTTGTAGAACTCTGTTTAAATTTGGAAACTACGGGCGTTATATCATGAATATATTCCTTAGAAAGATAAGCATCCTGACTTTTACACCTGCATGCTAAGAGGAGGTCTGGTGGAAGTTTAATTTGGAGTCCTATCTGTGGTGGTTTGGCATGGTTGTGGAGCCAGGCCGACACAGTATGCTGGAGAGAAGGTTTCCAAAAGTGATTAGATAGAGGAAAACAAGGAAAGTGGTTTTGGAACAGAGACCTTAAAAACAAGCAATAGGTATGACATTTGTTCAATGAACAAATCACCCAGAACTTAGGTAATCACCACAGTTTATCTGGAAAAGGCTTGCCTCCTTCTGCTAGGCAGTGCTTCTTTTCACTGCTCTCAGCGACTAGAAGATTTGGATTAGGAACACATCACCTCCTACTCCTTCCTAGGTAAATGTGCTGTCAGAAGTCATCCTGCATCTAAAAGCAGACTGACTTGGACACTAAACTAAGCTACCTGGTGATTCTGTATTTTTCTCTACCAAAGTGCTAGGTTACACCAATCTATGTGTCTGAACAGTTGATTGAGAGCCTGTTTTGGGATTTTCTGGTCCCAGGGTGTTATCAAATGAAGTTTGAAGTTTCTTGCTTTATTGAAGCTGTATAACCACATCAGCACTGAAGTCTATCTGAAACCTGGAGCTTTTGCTCTGTTCCCTGGCAGTCTGAGAGCGCTGCTGCTAAGAAACTAGTTTAAGAGTGTAGTCTTGTTTCTAGAGAGTCAGAAACAATCTTTGAATGATATTCCACTACTCATGTAGGCTGTCATGACATGACTGACCCCAGATTTAAAAACTTTGGAAAAATTATCCTTAGCATGTTCACCCAGTGGGAGAGAGAAAGACCTCCTTCATAGAAAGACATCATACACAACTCTAATTGGCAACACATGACTTGGATGCACAATCTAAAATTAAATTGACATGTCTCAGGGATTTCATCTGCTGTCAGATCTAACCTACCACAAAGTGAGCAGCAGATCTAGATTCACTCAGAACCTCTGTCTCTTCCCTAAATCTTCAGTGGTATGATAAAGTAGGAGTCAAGGCATGAGATTTGTCATCATTATTCTGAAGAAGGATATATTCACCAAGATAAGCAATAATGGCCAAAACAACTAGAAGGCCATTATGTCTTGTATGATGATTTCTTACCATTTCTTACATCTTCTGATGCATCTCATGCTGCTGATTCCTGAGGGAGGTTATGGAACAACTGAATCACCAGTTGACATGACTTTCCATGCAAGTTGTGTCTAGAAATGGACTTGACAACAAAATGAAATAAAAAGGGATATTAATGAGAGTTAAAAGGATGGCTGGCATCTAAAGGAATGTACAAATCTGTAAGCCAACAGAATTGCTTCTAAAGCAAATAAGACAAAAGAGAGTGCATCTGTTAAGTACAGGGATTACAAACCAAAGAAGCCTCACTGGCCTCAGTCATTCCTTCCTTATGGCTAAAATGAGTCATGGTAGTGGGCACTGTGTTGTAGGACTAGATATTAATTTTGCAGTTTATTTTCTAAAAAGGTGAAGTCCACATGGATAGAGACTGCAATACTGATTTTACAGGGAACAGGAGCAGGCATTTGCAGTTCATCTGTTACTAACAGACAGAAAACATTTCCTTGACCTAGAAGATACTCACATTTAAAATATTTTTAGCTGTAATAATAATTCCTAACTATTTTTTTAAAAAAAGCCATACTAATTGGAAAGAACTGTTTATCACAGCCTAGCATTCCCAGAAGGGGAATCAATTTATATAAACATGTTAAAACTGACCTATTTATGAAATGTTATGGAGAGCTGAGAAGAGAACCACAACAGATCTTTATCTTATGTTCACTGTTTTAAAGGATCGACAATTGGGTGAAGGCTGAACACAGCTATTGCATATGTTTTAAACATGAATGTCAAGGTCATCTAAAATCTGTTGCCAAGGTCACTGTGATTGCCAACAAAATATTAATGAATGTTCCAGGGCTGTCATTTTAGGCTTAATACAATATGCTTCTCTTTACACATAAATCACTATGAATACAGCATTCAGTTCCTCCTCTGAAAGCCACTAATTCCAAATGAAGATGAAAGAAACCATCATAAGTAGTAGATGTAGCCCCTAAAGAAAGAAACACAAGAAGGATATATTTGTAATTTAATATATGGCAATACACTATTTAAAAAGTAATGTTAATATGTATATAGACAATTAATTGTTAATGCAGTTTAGTACAGTGAATTAATATACATGTCAGAGAAATATCTGAAAAGACCTAATATGGTCTCCAAGTTCTATTTTTCAATAAAATATCTGTCACCTTCAGAGAACTTTCCACAGACTTCATTTATCTTAACCAAAGAGGAAAATCCTCGTGCAGTTGAGATCAATTGCAAAATTACTACAGAAATCAGAAGAGCAGAAGTGTCTCCCAGCCTTAATTTTACCAGGTACGGACTCTTTAGAGTAAGGCCTGCATAATTCTCTTTCACTAGCAGAGAGTTTGTTATGCATGGTCACATGTGCATTTAAGGAAGACTGGGAAAGCGCAAAAGAGCCTCCTTGTCAGAACTTTTGTGTAACAGGTTGGCAAAGTTCAGTTACATCATTTGCTCCCCTCCATTACACCCAGAGGCCCGAAGATGCAAGAGCTGTATTCTGAGTTCCCTGGGAGTTTGGGCACATGCAGCAGAATGCTCTGTGTTAGGAGTGGAGCTGTCCGAGGCATCATTCAGCAGGTGCTGGTCTATCTGCTCTGAAGTTCCTGATTTTTGTACAGATGATGCTTCTGAGCACCTAGTTACTACAGAAAGGTTTGAATCACACCAATGTACTTTATAATTGTTGGAGATTGTAGTGATCAGTCTCAAATTCTAGAGTATTGGTGGATGTCTGGCTGCTCCTTAGAATGCGAAGTGGAGACTATGCTCCAAGGGGCGAGTGATATAGCTAACAGTGATAAGCTCTTTTAGTTCTCCTGCCCCTTGAAGCAAGGAGTGGCTCCCTTCACTCCCGCCATGGTGATGATACCCGAAGAGAAGACATGACACAGGCAGGACTCCACATGACACGAAGGACTCCATGAGGAGAGCATGGGACTTATATAGAGTCAGGTTAGAGGGTTCTGGAAAAATGGGACGGGGGACACCTCCCATTGGTCAACCGACATGCAAATGAGGGATCATAACAAGGACCAATGGGAGACGGGGATAGGAACATAACCATATAAGGGGAAAATACTGCAATGCAGCAAAACTCAACCAATAGGGGAAGCCATGGTGGGAAGAATGCCCTAAGGGTTTATGGGAAGAAGAACTTGGATAGGGAAATGACTAAGGGAAAATGCATATAGGGTAGACACGATGACATTTCCAACATGGCAACAGCACAACATTAAAACATCAAACTGGGGACATATCAATGTAAGAAGTAAAGTAAGTAGAGTTCTTACAGAGTCTCTGTAATTTAGCTGGATCCTCTGGCTCAGGCTCCCCGATGTTGGCATCTTCATCGACCCATCTTTTATAAAACCTCTGCCATTTCAGAAACTCCAGGGCTGTCCCGACACTAGAGTTTCCCTAAAATCAATGCAAAAGTGAGGCAAAGCCTTAAGTAGCATAATTACAAACCTTTGAAATTAGAACAGATGGAAACACTGACAAGAAGTAAAACAATTTTCCAAACGAGAGAAGCATATATAAGTTTTAGAAAGAGCAAGATACAGATTATCTAACAGTGCCCTGTAAGAGTGTTTTGTTTAGTGTTGCCCAGTAGCATTGCTCTAAGCTAAGACAATCACCATATAAACATGAATATTTCTAAAAGTGTTGTCTTTATTCGCTGAGGAATTGAGTGAGAGATAGAGGGAAGGCAGACATAGCAAGGAGCAAGAGAGGCTGACAGGAAAAACAAGGAGAGTGCCAAAGCAAGGAAGATAGTGTTTGTGTTTAAAAGAAGGACTTGAAGCTGTGCCAAATCAGAATTTTCTTTAGGAACTTGAGAGCTGAAAAACTTCACGAATGTACTCAGATCATGGGCAGAAGGAAACACTGCAAGTTCACTATAATGTGCTGTTACAAGTCTAGGGAGAGAAAACGGAGAAAAGAAAGAAAAGGCCACCTCTGTAATGAACTGAGGAAGAAGAGAACATGAGCCTTAGCAATTCTTTCAGTAAGCCTGGCTCAAGCAGATGATGTTTAACAAAATCTAGTAGCAGCCAGGGGATTTCATACCCCTTCTATTCTAGGACCAATAAATAAATCAATAATACTCATACATAAATAAATACATAAACAGATGAGATTCAGCTGGAGAATTTGGTTTAGCTCTGAGTTTGCAGTGGGAGCTTCTGGAAGTTGAAACTCAAACTAAGGCCTATAAACTGCTGAACTAACAAGGGCTTGGAGAAACTCTGTGCAAGTTCATAAATTTTTGGAATGGCAAAAATGTATTTTGATGGGAATTACACTGGAGTTCAGCCCAGGGGATCCACAGCTTTTGGTTTTGGCGCACTGAGATCAGACTTCAATGACACACTCTTCTTGGGAGAATACAGTTCATGTGGGAGGTGATTTTTAAATTTTATTTCCAACTCAGCACAAGTCTGTGTAGTTTGTGTGTGGACTGCAACTGTATCAACAAAATTGCAAGAAATAATTTTCTTTCACTGCCATAAAGTACTAAAGATGTAGTGTTTGTTAATGTATGGCCAAACTTCGTGAATGAAGATTTGGGAAGGGCTCTCCCCATGCGGGTGTGCCCTTCCAGCCTGCGCAGTGGATTTTTTTTTTAGGCGAGACACAGCTTGCGCAGAACTGGCCCCACCATTTAAGTCCCAAGGTCCATCTGCCACGGCCGAGCAAGCTCGAACAGTGACAGTGAAATCCTCAGGACTGTCTATAACACCAGGTACTAACCGGGGCTGACCTTGCTGAGCATCCGAGATCTGATGGGATCAGATGGCAGGGAGGCATTGAACTGCCCAGTATGGTCTCCACTGAGACTTGAACTCATGACCTTGTGATCCAAAGTCCGGAGCGCTCACCATTACAACACGGGACTGCCCTGTTTGTTAACACAGGTCTTAAAATATGACATCTCAACCATGGGGTTTGTAAAGTAGATGATTTTTGTAAGGAAGGTATTCATCCTCCACAGCGTATCATGAATTCTAGACCTTCATTTAGAAGATGAACTGTTACATTTGGACAGAATCTAAGACTCCCCTCCCCATGCAAGGCAGTAATGAGATCCTTTTACACTGGTTTTGGTGTAAAAGACTTCAAATATTTAATAAGGAATGTTGTCTCAGTACAGTTAATGGTGTTATTGCAACTGAAAATGCTCAATTCCTACAGAAAAAGGATAGAAGATGAGCTATCATTTCTCCCCTGTCCGTCTTTCCCAAACAGTGAAAGAAACTCAATAGACTGGAAAAGGTCTGTAAAATCTTGTGAAGCAAAAAAAAGGGTAACAAGGAATGATGGTTCACTGCTCTCTTTGTTCTGTGGACATCTTCCTACTGGTCACTACTGGAGTCCATATGCTGCACCAGCTGAATGCTTTGTTGACTTAGTCCTGTGGTTGTTCTCATACACAGTGCTGGTTGGCAGTTCTTTGCTCCTACTTTTCCAGGAAACCGAGAGACAAAGGAGATTGATGCCTAAGGATTTTAGTATATAATTTGTGGATTTTTAGAATCATATAGGCTACATGGATTCTCCTTAGTTGATCATATATTAGGTGGTATTAGAAGTTACTAAAACCTTTTCTCATACATTCTTAAGCTCACTCAAGGACACACTGTTTGAAGAAGCCACCTGCAAGATAGCTTGGAGACAAAACAGAAGAAGAAGACCTAGAGGTCCTGAGCTACTTCAAGGGGTGGTTCTGAAGACCTCTATGGGTGGGGCACCAGGGGAAACGAGAATCCCGATCATAGATATCTCATATGTTAATTGCTGGAGAGGTTATTAAAACTGAAACATCTCTGGTCACGTGTGTGCATGTGTGGACCTGTGCATGTGTGTGAGCAGACCTCGGGTGTGCACCTTGAAAGTTTTCAGTAAGGGTATACCATTTATCTTTTGCCATTAATATTGTTTCTGAGTGTCTGTTTCCACAGGAATTTAGGTAACAGGCAACAAGATCTTGGCCAAAACACTGTTGCTTTCTTTAATGAAAAAAATGATAGTGACATTTTCTCCAATATACAACTAGACAAACTTTACACAATTCTAAGATGGAAACCCAGAGCATCCCATTTCCTCCTCCAAACACCAGCACATTAACTACTTACAGAATCTCAAAAAATCACCTGCATTTCTCCTCTCTTACAGTGCTGCATTTCTGTAATTTCTGACAGAAGTAGTTCCAATATATTTTAGAAATCTTCAATAATAGGGAGTTTACAGCTTCCCCAGATACTCCGCTTTTGTTTAAATGTGATTACCTAAGGCCTAACATGATGTTTCCATGTCTCAGATTCATCATACTGTATTTTTTGGTCTGTTCAACCTCAGAAGAAACTGTATTATTCTCACTTGCTTGGCTGCAATATTTTATATATTATTATGTCCTTCTTCCAGGGTTTTATATTGTAGACTGAGTCCTAATTCACATTTGGGATCAGACGTTACTCTGGCTACTCCATTCTGCCTTTAGCAAAGGAAAACAAACATCATGCAAGTGATGAAAAAAATCTGTATCAAGTAATAACAACAGTGATAACTTTTGTGTGTGCAGTACTTTATCCATGCAGACCACAACTTTGGGTTGGATTTGAGGGCTGTATAACCACAATGTTCAGGAGCTTATGAAAGAGCACAGTGGCAGGAATAGTCTTTACTATTCTATGTTTAATTGAAACACTTTATCAAATGTTTGGAAATGTCATAAACACTTATAATTACTGATACTACAGCTGATCTGCTGCTGCATTCATGTTGCACCAAAATAGAGAAATAAAACAATAGATAAGTAGTTCTTACTATTAAAGTTTACAGCCATTTTTTTTCTGTGGAGATAATATTAACCTTCACGAGAAACTGTGCATCTCAGGCCTAATTACTAAATGAGGAATTTGTATTAAAAGGACAGATTTCAGTAGGTTAGTTTTTCTTTTTTAGAGCATGCAAATTTTAATATCAATACCTACATATTTTCAGTGCTGCAATAAACTTGATCTGTGCAAGTGACTTTCATGCTCTCAAAATAGTTTGGAGTTAAAAGACTCTAACTTGCTTCACTGGATATTTGTTTACTCTTAGGAATACTGAACATTTAAAACAGTATGACTCTGTCCCTTGTCCCTGATTAGTAATTCAGTAGAAGTGTCATAAAAAAAAAATCAAAGCAATGAAAATAAGTGTCATGACACAGGAGACCCAATTCGAGCAATGCTGCAGCTCATGCTGGAAATGGAATCTCCAGTTTCATTTGTTTTGATGTACTGTATAAATATTTAAAGAATGCAAGCTGCAATTTTATCCAGCCTTTGCTGAATTTCAGTGTCATGTCTTGGTGGGGGTTTTAATGCTGATACTAATTACTCCTGGAATTGCTGGTTCAGCAGACCAGTGGGAGATGTATGTAAGCCCATTTCTGCTCAGAAAAAACACTATGGAACAAATTTGAGTTGAAGCAATTGTTCAAGTCTCAGTAAAATACCATGGAAGACAGTGAGCAATATGCATATGTTATGGAATTCAATGCATGTGTGATGAATCTCATCTAACCCTACTCCACACATATGCCTTTGCTGCATTTTAGAACTTTTTGGTGTAGAAAGGATATTTTCATATGCAATGAAGTTATCTACAAGTGACTAATTTCAAATAGCCAAATAACTTCAAGTAAGTAATAGTGTCATTAAATAGTGTTTTGTGATACTTTTATTTACAACACACATATGCATATGAAAATCTCATAACTGCCTATGGAGAAATCAGGTACTTTTAAGATTAGAGAGCCAGAACACTCCATCTCACAAACTAAGAGTGCTGTAAGATCAGCAGTTGATGATTACTATACTAATGTGACAGCTGTGATACAGGTTGATGCATTGTAGATTAAACTGGGGACCTCCAGAGCTAAAAATATGAAGAGAAGACCTTAGAATTTCTAGCACAGGTTAATCATAGAATCACATCAACCATTTAAATATGCATGATGGAGACATGTAGTCTATCTTGGAGAATGAAAACCTGCCACCTAAAAATCTGTCAGACTCACAGGGTAATTACTCTGAGCTGAGACATGAAAACTTGTGCAAAACCATAAAATACTGTCTGTCATTAGGCTATCAATTTATCATACTTTCTAACTGTGTATTTGCTGAAGACTGTTCACAGCATTTGAATACAAGAACACATGATATGTGAGGATACTCCTGTGGGATCAATCATTTAGCCACTATGACTTCATCCATACTCTTAAATAAAATAAGTCAGGGCTGCTTATTTGGCCCTGGAGTTGACATAGGATGATTCCTGTCCACAAGTCCCCCTGAAGAGAGTGCCTCTGTCCAGGCTGCATGTTGAGAGTGTCTCTGGGTTTGTACTTTTACACTGTGAGTCATTACATCCAAAGCTGTACCTTGGAGCACCTTAGGAATTCAATGTAAGGGAAAAACACAGGACAGGACTTGCTCCTATATCTAGCCTTGTTTTATCAGGAATACAGATGAAGTTCATGAACAAGGACTTTAGTCTGTCAAGCCTATATACTGGTGGTGATACTAGTAAAGGAAAGGGAGTGTGTGTGAATAGCTGCTGGATGATTTATTATCTGCTTAGAGAATAAGGTCCAAAGTAGAGAAAGACTTGGTTGGTTCTGAACTTCATCAGCTGACATGGTTCATAAAAGACCTCCCAGACTAATGCTTTCAAGCTTTTAGTCTCCAAATGTAGAACTTTAAGAGAAAGTGTTGGCTTTCCTTATAAAATGATGGATTTTCATTTGACCAGTAGCCCAGGAAACAGAGAAAGATTCAGTCACACTCCTGATTCTATGATTCTATGATTCTATATTGTTAAATGTTACTGAGGTGTTTCTGGAAGTCTCAAGACTCTACTTTTCTTAGGGAAATGGATTACTCATAAAGGCACCATTTAAAAACTCAAAGACTCCCATACTGCAGCTCTCTGAGCAGAGGAAATAGGGGGCAGTACCAAAGAATGTAGCCTACTTTGGAGCCTGAGGAGGTGGAAGGCAAGTGGCATCAGAAATGTAGGGTTTCAAGCCCCACAAAATAATTGCAGAGGCAGTGTTTCCTAAAATTTTGTTTTGTTTATGATTCTTGGGCTTGTCATATTCAGGGCCAGGATTTGAACTTCAGTGATCCTTGTGGGACCCTTCCAGCTCAGGATATTCTATGATTATATGATTGGAGTTGATTTCCTTGAAAAAAAATAGATGAAAATTTTTTGTTTCCATTGACATTGTCCGAGAGAAATCCTCTCCCAAAAATATGTTTATGCTAATTTCAGAGAGAATATATCTTGTATGATCTAGTCCCTGAGAAAGTGGTCCCATGTTTAAACATGGTTTTAGAAAAATATGGGCAGTGTACTTATTTAAATTGTCTTATATATAAATGAATTTAACACTGACCTGAAGTTGTTAATCTCACTTCTAAACAACAGTGTCTTTTCTCCATATGATAGATCTATCCTTTCTGAAGCTTGAAAGAAAAATATACTGTTTTATATTCTAGGTCTGTCTATCTTTATGGGGAATATATTACAGTCTCTTCATTCTGCACCATGAGATTTAGGTAATCCACAGCACTGTGTAAGTAGCTCTTGAAATTTGCTCCATGGGAGATATGCAGTTCTGATAGTCTTCTGCCTCTGTTGCCTCTGTACTGTAACTTCCTTCCTTCAAATAGTCTTCTGTTTTTAAAGACAGGCCTTCATTTTGGTTTTGGTGCAATGAAGTCTTACAAAGAAAGTACACAGTGTTCTCTCTTGTAGCCTTCCCTGTTGGCTTTTCTTGTTTTACAATGTCTTGCTAAATTTTTCCATGCCTCAGAATTCTGATAAGAACACCAGGAGTAACCAAGGGAAAGTTCAAAGTGAGCAAGAGGAGAAGAGGCTTCCTGATTAGCAAGAAAAATAAGTGTTAAATGGCCAATATTATGACAGATCTGCAATGCATGTCCAGTTAAAAAAGAACAGTTGTAAAAATATATACAAAGGTATAAGAGATTTATAATTACATTTGCCCTAAACCAGTGTTTAAGCCTATTCATATAAGATTATGAACCTGCTCTGGTTGTCTTCTGGTTGAAAAGTAGTGTATAAATATAAAATAATTCTCATGCAACTGTGGCTGCATTATGTATTTCATGTCAGATGACTGGAGAAACTAAAAACATGGTGGATGGTACAGTGTTCTGTGAAATAGAAATTAATGAACAAATGTGCTAATAAGCAAATTATTAAATACATTAGGAAGCATAATTTGTAGTAGAAAATAAATGATTGTTTGCAGATGATCTAGGTTTGTTACTTTAAAAGCAGAATCTCAAAATAAAGCAAGAGCGGTTTCATTCCTTTGTTTGTACCCAAGTCAATTAATTTTTGCTTTCCACGGTGTTGAGGGAGGAACCCAAGATTAGTTTTCAGAGTGTTACATGAATAGCTAAAATTAATGTGATATCTCTATCAGGAAAGTGCATTTTTACATGTGAGGATAAATTACTTTTGTGTCACTTCCAAATCTTAAATAGCCTTTGTCAAGAGAATAAAATATCCATTAAAAAGATATTTTTAATGCTTATCGGATGTGTTTCTGTGCCAAATACATACTATTCTGTTAAGTATGGGATAGTATTCTGGTAACTCCTTTGATCTTAATATCTTACATCATGGTCTCTTGCCAAGGATCATTCACTCTCTGCACACATCAGCTGGGACAGGAAAAAATGAAGGCAAAGGAATTCACATCTCTTTCCCTTTTTCTCTGTCTTACTGACTCTGATGTCTTCAGGGAAGTTATTCCTCCCTTATTCTGGTATGAGTAACATTGCCTACAGCTGTACCTTCAACACAAATAGGTGGCACATTCCTTAGTTTGTCAAATAACAGATGAAGTTCCCCTCTTTAAAGCTTAGAGCTGGCCTCGTTATGATGACTTTTCTGAGGAAAGACAGCCTGTGGCACAAATACATTACAAAGTATAATGCAGAGCTACTGAGCCTACTCTGCCCATGTCAGGATGTGATCACCTCAGCATGGCACTGTTAGTTCAGGTGCCAGCACTATTGGTTCAGGTGCAGTAATATGCTAACACTGCTCTGCTATTTCCAACATCCACATCATTTTCCCTGTAAAGCCTTGCCACCCCTTGCTCAGCTTTGATGTGTGGTGGTACAAGGAATTAAAGAAGTGCCCTGTCTACACAATGCTTCCTCTTAGATATTCCTATCTACATTTATATCAACCTTTTTATTGGATTTAACAAAAATAAATAATTTTCCATTTATTTGGAAATACTTCTGACTCCATAGTGATGAATGGAGGTGAAGATATGTGTCACATCCAGAGACATAGGACAAAGGCTTATTCTCAGGCATGCCAACAGCAGGGACCACTGTCCTGACCACTGACCCATTCTCCTTCCTTAATTCAGTGTTTGAGTTTTTGTATCTTTCTTATGATGAGGTGACCATAACAAGTTGTGCTGTAGATGCAAACATGAATTTGGTCTTAATCTCTTACTGATGTCATCTCTCAAACATAGCTGCCTCTCAAACACTGCACCTCTTCTATGAGGAAAGGCTAAGAGAATTGGAATTATTCAGCCCTGAAAAGATAAGACTTTGGAGTGACCAAATTGTGGCCTTCTAGTACCTGAAGGAAACCTTCCAGATGGAGAGAGGCTATTTACAAGAGCATACAATGGCAGGACATGGGGGAATAGCTCCACACTGAAAGAGTTTAAATTAGATACTAGGAAAAATTCTTCACTATGAGGGTGGTGAGGCACTGGAACAGTTGCCCAGAGAAGTTGTGGATGTCTCATCCCTGAAGGGTTCAAGGCCAGGTTGGATGAAGTTCCGAGCAACCTGATCTAGTGGAAGGTGCCCCTGGCCATGACAGGTGAGTTGGAACTGGATCATCTTTAAGGTCCCTTGCAATGCAGGACATTTTGTGAATCTATGATTTTATTCTATAAGCCTAGAATGCACATCCAGTAAAAATTCTCTGCCTTTATTAGTTCATCATCCTAATAGAGCAGGAGGAATAAGGGTTTGTTTAAAGCAGCAGGTTAATGTGTGGCATTCTGGGGTTGAATTTGCCCTGTACTAGTTCTCCTATGCCTGTGACGGGTACATACCTCTGCGCAGGTTCACACACACCAGGGGAAGCCACCTCACATCTGTTGTGTTCTGTGCCCAATTGTTGTCCATTGAACAACCCACAGCCCACAGCCACCAAGCCAAGTTCTCAGTCAGCACAACCAAGAGCTGTGTCCATATTGCTGACCTGGCCACTGCAAAGGGCAGGTAGGGAAAGAGCAGCCAAGCACTGTCCTTTCATATTTACATTGTGTCAAGCACAAAGTGTGCAAAAGTTTACAGCATCTTAGAAAGGAAATAACTTAGAATTCACCTGAAAACACAATGCAGAGATGACTGAAGTCACATGCTGTAGCCTTCAAAGAATAGTTCCCTCATGACAATACTGTTGTATCAGATATCATAAAACCTCAGAGTATCTTAAAGTAAATACATGACATTTCCATAGACTAGATTAATTTTTCTGTATAATTTTTTCCCTATTTTTTCCTGATCCTTACCATTGTTTTAAGGTGGTCTTAGAACTTTACTGTATCATCAGTCTGGATCTGGCTGTATATAGCTTCCATTGTATTTTCCTACATAGTATAAAATAGAGTGGAGTAGAGCAGAGTAGACTAGACTAGACTAGAATATTTCATTTGGACTCACAGTGATAATGTAGGACAGCTGCCTGACAACTACAGGACTGATAAAAAATTAAAACTTGTTATTAAGGGCATTGTCCAAATGCCTCTTAAACACTGACAGTCTTGGCACATTGACCACCTCTCTAGGAAACGTATTCCTGTTTCTGTACTGAGTTTGATATGGTGAAGCTGTGATTCTGCACTTTGTCCTGATGTGTTGCCATCAAAGAAATAATAGGAATGGGTTCAATATAGTCAGTGCTTTATACCCATGATTCTTGGCAGCCTAAACTTTCATTTTTGCTCTAAAGCAGCATAAATGTCCCTTAGAGAGGGATTGATTAGGATTACTGGATTACTTATAGCCATTTTAAGGTATTTTTGTGCTGCCAAGGTGATCGAAAGGCCCTAATTGTGAATTAAAATAAGGTCTTTCCAGTCAAAATTGCCTGAATTGCTATAATCATTTAATAATGGTAATATGTTCTCTTGATCCATTGCAAGTGTTCCATGCCTGCAAAACCTATGACACAGCTCACAGTGGTAACCCTTGCGGAGCCAGGTAGAGTGGTGAATACTAGAAATTCCTTAAGAAGTTTTCCAAAGGTTATGTGTTTTTCTGCATGTGTCTATGTGAGTCAGACTCTGGTGTTGAAACAGACCTTGTGGCACACAATACCCACACAGGTGGCTCTTCTGTCTGTGAATAGTCAGACTATCTCCTCTTGCAGTAACAGAGATTGCACAGGGTTACAGTCACATGGTAGCTGCAGCTATCTTGGAGCAGTGTGCTTGTCCAAGACAGCAGATCAGAATGACCCACTACCTGCTTCTAGGAATTCCTTATGTGTTGGAAATTTTTTAGTTTCCTTTTGAATTATTTGAACTTATTCAAAAAAATTCTGTCTGTTTTGAATTTCATTCATGATTTTTCTCATTCTAGCACAAGATTTTTTCATTTACATATTATTATCTGATCAGGGGAAGCACTTCTGATGCAATAAATCTTAAGAAAGTAACACAAGACAAATGTTCAGCTTCTGCACAAAATGGGTCTAGTTTTTCAGACTCTTGCTTCTCAAGTTGGTGACCAGGCAAGTACAAAGCAAATGTAAATGTATACCACTAAGGCAGGTGATAGATGAGAGGGATATGAATTACTTTAGTATGCTCTTATACTACTTTGTTTATTAGAGTGATATTAAAATCCCTGTAATTTCAAGTCTATACATTGCCAGACAGTAAAAAAGAGTGAAACCCTTGAGTTTCAAGCTCACAAGGCACAGGTGTAAATAATTATTCCAGAGTTATGTGTACAGAGGCAACACATGCTGACGTTTGGGCATGAGAGGCTTGACATTTGCACATACATCTTCTGTGGGTCTAAGAGCAGCAGCAGATTTTCCACTTTCCATATCTGCAAGCCATAACTTGATGAGAGAAGGATGCTCACTCAGGAGAGCCAGTGAGAATCAGATGTTAAAGTGGAATAGTTAAGGATAATTAAAATGCTCCAGGAACCCATTCAAAAGGAAAGAATCTCCATTACATTTATCTTACTTTGATTTTTAAAAGAACACAAGCTATAGAGTTTTGGCTTGTCCTTTCCATTAAGACACTGGAACTATGAAGTAAAATGTATTAATTCAAACCTCTTTTACTGTAAATGAAGCTCATGTAAATTTTATGTCACACATTGGAGCTTAAAGAATCAAATCACAACCATGTTTTGCCTGATGGACCACAGTGGTGTTGTGAACTGTGTACTGGAATCATGAAACTGCCTAACAGTGATCTGCATTCTTAGGGCTAACTTTTCGTGAAAAAAGAATGAGTGGAAACAGAACAAAAGAAAAAAAAATCCCAGCTGAATGAAAACTCCTGGAATAGACCAAGTGAAAACTGATTCCTACATATGTGCTGTTTCATGACACATCTAAGCAAAATGCAGTGGAACAAAACCTCTTTGAAGCTCCTTAAGTCATCAGTATTTGCTGAGGTGTGTTGCCCTGCACCTGTGTTTCTGAAATAAGATGTATTTTGAAGTGGGGCAGGGTTGATTTTGGAAGGTGAGATGGCTCACTTTGTTGTGAAAGTCAAGTGCAATGGCAACACACCACAGATGTCTGCCACATGTTGGACACACTTTAATATTCAGTAGCAACAGTTCTTATTATATGAGAGCAAGAAGAATAAGGTTCATTTCATGAAAGCAGGTGAAGCAAATCCCATTGAGATGTATGTCATATGGAATGCATAATGGATGATGGCCCAGATGCATCCAAAAATGAAACGTGCTTTGCGTGCAGCTGAGATAGGGAAGACTGTGGTAAATTCTGCCCTTTGTCTATGAGGCTTTGGCTCTGGACAGGGATTCTTGTCATGTGTTTCTGCCAAATATGTTAGTATTTAATTCATATGTTTTACCATATATAGGTATCTACTTCAGCACTTTTGTATTTACCATTTGTGGTTTTTTTTTCTTCTGATTCTTGCAGAACTGCTTAGTTAAAAACTCTATGGGCCTAATGATTGTTGAGTGTTCACTAACTCAAGAGAAAACCACACATTTTTACTTTGGAAAAAGTAGAACACATGGGAGAAAACAACAACAATAAAAACTAAACAAAAAATTAGCAAATGGAAATTCTCAGCAAGAAAACATTGCAAGCAAATTCTGCCCTCAAAAATGTACTCAGCTACCAGAACCTCTGTGGGGGAAGTGGCATGGGTAACTGCACAAGCTGGATTTTCAGCCACTGGGAAGTGTGGTTCCATTTTACAATGGCCATTCAGAAGATGAAAGATAAAGAGAATGTTGTCTATTAATTCAAGTCTAATGTTCCCTGGGATCTCATTCCAGTCTAACTGTCATAGTGGTGGTTATAGCAATCAGTACCCAGGTTTCCTCTATGAAATAGAGTTTGAATCTTGATAAGAATGACTGAATTCAAACGACAAGGGTCAGGAAATAAAACATAGGCTCTTACCAGAATGCTAATGTGTCAAATCAGGCTGCTTATTTAGGTGCCTAAATATGGATTTACTGCCTGATTTTTGTGTTTAACATTAGATTTGCATGAGTAACATCTGAAACCTTATATTCTTGGTCTGAACAAATGAGTAATAGTTCTTTAAGGAAAAAATAAAGCCAAAAAGCTGAAAACCCCAGAGCCTTCATTAGTTTTTGTGCTAACCAACATTCTTATGTTTTATATTCAAACCAACATATTAACATGAAACAATCATTCCAGATGGAAGAAAATATCACTTCTAGGGTCAGGAAGGGGGTACATAAAATTCTGGCAAATTAGAAGGAAAAATCTACAGGGGCTAAAAAGCTCATTAATATATGCTTTAATCCCCTTGTGGATCGTTGTGGTTTGGACCTGTAAAATCTGAAATGAGAAAATGCTACCATAAGTTGACCGGTTTTAGTGCTGAAAGGCAATATCCAAAATGTTCCTTGGGCTTCCAGGGAATGAAAGGCCTTGAATGTATATTTCTGTATGTTATACTGAACAGCTGACTGAATAGACGCCTACCCTAAATTAACGTGTCTCATGTCATGGTGTGAACTTGAACAGAAAACATGTACCTAGCCAAAAGCCAACATTATTTAGAAGGTCTAACACTTCATAAGCAAGTTATTTTTTAAGTTCTTTTTCTGTTGAGGAAAACAACAACACAAAACTCCCAGCCACTGACCATTTTAGTTTTGCCTCAGGGATAGAATTTCGAGAAACTACAGTGTATGCCATGCTTCAGCTAATCTACCTAAATACAGCATCTGTAACTCCTTTACATGGTATTTAGTATTTTGACAAGAAAATTTTACTGGTTTTCTGTCACAAAACATTACCAGACTATGCTAGTACATGCTCTAAATTTGAGTTTTAAAAGTAGAATCAGATGCTTCTTCCTTTTAAATATTTGGCCTGATAATATCAGCAAACAAGTCTCATGTCCTTTTACTGTCTTTTCTTCCAGCTATGGGTTTTGTTCTTTGTAGCTGCAGAAACCATGTCAAAGGGCACCAACTCAGAGAATGAGAGGCAGCATTTTTAAACATTACTCAGCTACAACATCTGACTCTTGACACCTTTTGATGTGACCAAGATATTCACTATCTCCAGGCTGAGAAGGTGAAATTCATTTCACATGAGTACTGACTGAATGTGACCAAAAAGCAAGAACTGAAGTCTAACCACAAAGCTGCAAAGTCAGGCATGTGACAGTAGTACTGCATGAATTTCATCAGCTGGCTGTATTCTAGAGAACTCAATGTCCCTGGCCAGGACCTGCAGGTATCTGAGGGTGCTATTGGAAATGCAGCCCATTTCATACCTTCTGAAGCAAAATGTGATTTATAACTGGCTCAGAATGGGCCTCTTGGATCCCAACATCTTCCTGGAGGAAGTACTTACACGTAAACTACTATTTCTGATTTGTTCTATTCCTTCTATATCTCTCTTACCTACACATACAGCATTTGCATACTCATATAGTACATATAACATTGATTACTTCAAGACATTGGATCAACAGAAGCTCAGCAAAAAGTGAGGAAATTCTTTCATCCAGGAACCTGAAACATTTCTGAAATGCTTCCTAAACATTAACAGGAACCAGGAGGTATTTTGATAGTCTTGTAAATTTAAACTCATTTATAACAAATACTGAATTTATTAGTATATTATGTGAGCAGGAATTAAATATTGTATTATTAAAATCAAAGGCCAAAATAGTTCAGATATCTTCAGCTATAATTAAGACTTCCATGTATTTTACAAGATTTGAGAGAGAGGAATACTATAAAATCTATAAACCTTACTCATTAAAAAGCTGCTTATGTAATCATTTCACATTCTTCGGTGTGTTTTATGGCATCCTGGAATGTCTGCATACAAGGTATGTTGGACAATTTCAGTTATATTTATAATGTTTATGGCTGTGGATGTATAAATATAGATGAGATATGGCTGCTAAAAGGTAGGTCTGTTTTTATGCTTGTTATTATTTATTATGTATACCACAGTAGCACCCAAACTGTAGACACATGTTTAATGTCACTCATGTCAGTCCCCATTCTGGCAACAAGATCTCTCCTTGACGTGTAGCTGAGCATCCATAGGATTGTGCTCTTGTTTCCTTACAATGGTGGGAAGAAGTCTGTGAAATAAGCCAGGAGTTCCTTACACTGGGTTTGTTTGAGGACTACTCTCAGAAGCAGCATAGCAGCAGCTCTGGTTCTTCTGACTTCTGACCTCCAAGTCTTCTTTATGCTCCCCAAAGGACTCCTATCCCATATCCCTAACCTGGCTGATCTTTCTGTCAAGCACATTTAAGTCTCTAGCATATATTCCTACATTTAGCTTTATGCAGTGATTATGGCAAACTGCTCCAGGATCCTGACATCCTTCTGGTGTCCAGGCCAGTCCTGCTGTCCCTGTCCCTGTCTTGCCTTACCTTGCTACACACCTGTGCTAGTTTTCATCTGAAAAGAGAAGTTCTTGCAGGCTTTAGAATAGTGCATCAGTGTCAGCAGCCTCAGAGAGTCAGCTCAAGTTTTGTTTACATGCCGTCAGTGTCAGTCAGAGCTCCTTACTCTGATAGGGTTATACTTTCTCACAGGACCTGTGAGGCACTTATGTAAGATATTACACATGGGAAAAAGTGCATGCTAACATTGGCAAAAAAACTTTTAAAAGTTCATATCTCATGATCAGTGAACTTCTTGTATGAATAAATTAGTTATAATTAGCATCATTACTGCTACTGAAGTGCATGGTTTCCAAATTACTGACTAAATAGAAGATTTCTATGCTGCTAGCATCCCCATAATGTCTGATACTCTACTAATTTGGCTACTCAAATATTTGGTAAAAAGGCATCAGGAGTAGAAAGGTGTTAGAGAAGTATGCTCAGAAAACCTCTACCTCATATCCAGGCAAGCTTAGAGATATTCTAATCCATTATACCACTCAGTGGTTTTCTTGCTTCAAGCTGAGAAATGTCATCTTCACAGTTTAAACGGGTCTGCTCAGTTGAGAGCGTGGCAGTGGCCTCCAGTCATGTATGGGAAGTGCCTGTAGATTTGCTGCCTGTATCTGTTATTAATTTGTTCTAGAAGAGTGTCTCAAAATAAACTTGTAGGAATTCCCACAGGAACTTGAATTTGAAATACATGAAGGATTGGCAGGATCAGATTCATAATGATGCATTGTTCACATTTGTGATCAGTTTTTTGATGGTGAATGCTGCACTGTGCAGTTTTACTACAGAGTCTAACAATCTCTAACAATCAGTCTTACTGCTAAACATATAAACCAGTATGATGTAAAGAACAAATTACTGCATAGTTCACTACAATAGGGGAAGATTTATTTATCCAGAGAGATTTCAAGTGGACATTTAGATACTGCCACAGTGGCAGATGAATTAGAATGGGAAAGTGCTGCTGATTCTACTTTCCAATAGATCTAGCACATTAACAGAATACCATGGACTGGAAAAAATTGTAATCTACAGATGGAAAATTGAAGTATACTGAAATCTAACCAAGGAGTCGGAGGAACATGTCTCCTGGAATGGCTGCTGTGTTGGCAGAAGTGACTGGGCAGTGATCCCAGAGTGTATTAATCTCCAGTCATGAAGCTAGCACAGGAAGGTCATTTAGTTATTACTAAAATAAAACAGGTTTTATAAACTGAAATGTGGTGATCATGAAAGGATTACACTCCTACCAGTTTTGCTCAGGACTGTCCACTGGCTATGGTTAGGGCAGCAGGACTGCCTAGTATAGAACTAAAGATTGGCTCTAAACTGGGACAGCACAGCTTGCAGTCACACAGTTTGTCTTTCTGTCGTTGCCCAAACAAGGTAGTCCACAAATGTTGCCAAGATTTATGTCTGAGAGTGGCATCTGGCAGGAGCTACAGCTATGACAGAGTGGGTGTTAACAGCTAAAGAGTACAGGCAATTGCTGTTCACTGCTTCAGCTAGCGCCTTCTCCTTATTTTATTTGCTAATACAAGCATTACTGATGTATCTTATAACAGCTCTCTGCACAAGGTATCTTCTGAACATCCCTTGGCCTCCAGAAACATCCTAGGACATGATCACTAGAGAGGAAAGTTTGAGTCTCAGCAGGTAAAAGCAAGGATGGGATACAAGACTGGGATAGTTTCCACCAATTTTTAGTGATTTATGTGTAGTTGATTAAATAATGTAGGTTCTATTTATGAATTGAAACAAGAACTTTTACAGGCAAGCCATCTCAGCTCCAGCTAGATATTTGAGTTATGTCAGAAGAATAACCCTTCAGAGCTGCTTGTTACTTTCTGCTAAGAGGAGTGTGTTCAATGAAACAAGCTCAACACATCCAAATTCCAGAATATGGGCTAATTTGCGGTCGATATGCTGGAGGGAAGGGATGCTCTCTAGAGGAACCTTGACAGTCTTGAGAGGTGGGTCTATGTCAATCTCATGAAGTTCAACAGGCCAAATGCAAGGTCCTGCTCCTGGGACAGGGCAATCCCAAGCACAAATACAGACTGGGCAGAGAATGTGAGAGCAGCCCTGAGGAGTACTTGGGCATGTTAGTTGACCAAAAGCTCAACATGACCTGGCGACATGCACTAACGATTCCTGGGCTGAATCAAAAGAAATTAGGTCAGTAGGTCGAGGAAGGTAATTCTTACCCTCTGCTCTGCTCTCAGGAGACCCTGTCTGGGGTACTGAGTTCAGCAAAATAAGGACATGGACCTACTGGAGCAAGTGCAGAGGAAGCCATGAAGATTTTCAGATGAGTAGAGCACCTCTGCTGTGAAGACAGACTGAGGTGGTTAGGGTTGTTCAGCCTGGAGAAGAAAAGGCTCTAGGAAGACCTTATATCACTTTCCGGTACTGATGGGGCGTAAAAGAAGAGACTTTTTACAAGAGTGTGTAAAGTTTGGACAAGGGGTAATGACTTTGAACTGAAAGAGGACAGGTTTAGTTTAGATATTAAGATAAAATTTTATTGGAGATGAGGTATTGCAACAGATTGGTCAGAGAAGTTGTGGATGCCCCGTCCCTGGAAATGTTCAAGACCAGGCTGAATAGGGCTCTCAGCAACCTGTTATAGTGGAAGGTGTCCCTGCCCATGTCAGGTGGTTGGACTTAGATGATCTTTTAAGGTCGCTCTCAACACAAACCATTATGATTCTATGATAGGACTGAAAACCTGCAAGAATGGAGACTACATAACTTGTCTGGGCAGCATGTTCCAAAACCTAGCTGACCTAAGGTTTTTGGCACATGCTAATTTTTGAACTGTTCCTGAACATCTGACAGCAACTCTTCTGCATGCAAGTCCACTCACTGGCCCTCTTCATTTATCAGCATGGACACAAGCCCTCAGATTGCCAAGTGGGACAGCAAAAGCCAGGGTAGGGCCATCAGTGAAACAAGGAATTCTGCCTCTCCTCTCCATTCTTCCCTTAGACTCACACATCAGAGAGGGAGTTGAAAAAAGAGATCAGAAAGAAAAAAATATTGTTTTCACTAGATCTATGTTTTCATTTGCTTCATATTTTAGGAGACATCAGACAAAAGGGCAAGAAAGGAAGCTACAAATCCTTTTCAAAAGGCAGAGAAAAGAAACGAGCAGCAACAACAAGAAGGAAAAAAGCCAAAAGGTAATTTTGAAATAAATCCTTAACTTCTAAGCTGTAGAGCCAGGTCTTGGATATTGTTAATGAACCATTAGCCCTGCCTTAATCACAACATCTCTTTCTTTTGTTCTCACACCCCACTGGTTTTTCGCAGCCGGACACTCTTGGATTTTCAGAAGTGATAGCACTCCTCATGAGCGTAGTTCATGCTGGTTATAATGGACACATCTGTGCTTACAATGTTTGTCCATCATATCCACTGTTTGCTTTTAGCAGCACGATGAGGAGAGTGTGGCAGCCTGTGTGTGTGTGCATGTGTGGGAGCAGCAGTGAGAATGCAGGGACTACTTAAAACCCTGCTAAGCTGCTCTGTTTCTCAATACTGTATTTATTGCAACTCACTTTGTAGTCAGATGAATGGAGTATTTTTTTTAAGGAATTTTACTCCCAATTGTTTTTACTACAACATAAATTTGCTGACTCTTTATTAGACAGTAAGGACTTGGGCAACCCTTTGTAAGACTTGATCTTCTATTGAAATGTTTTCTGCTTTGCCGTGGAAATTGGCCTTTCAGTTGAATAACAAAAACTCACAGGCAAAGTTACCCGTACAGACACAGCACTGGTTTACTCTGCACAAGCTTTCCTGCTACAGTCCTACTCATATGAGTTCCCTGTGGCAGTGTCAATACTGGCGAGTGAAACATGGCCAGGGCATGCTGTTAAATTGTGAGCACACTCCCTGGCATGTTTTTGGTTATGGTTTTGGCCCTGGCTGGTGAATAGCTCTGGCACAGTGCCTGGCAAGATCTGGGGAGCTGCCCGAGCAATCTGGCTGGAGCAATGCTGTTGTGGTGAGGGTGTGAGTCATGCCACGTCCTTTTGGCCCCTTGCCAGAGACTAGGTTCTGGCCTCTGTTATTTACTCAAGGAGATGCAATCACACTATCTGCCACTGCCCTTTTCTGTTGCCATTCTCTTTTCATTTATTTTCCTTTTTTTTCCTATTTTTTTCTCCTTTCTTTTTATTTTTTTTCCTTTTCCTTCTCCTTCTCCCGACTTCATCTACCACACGCCTCCACCCAGCAACACCATAGATTGCCATTGTTTTGGACTATAATTGTGCAGGGAAGGTTGCATGGGTCATTCTTTCTGCATCTTTGGGTTTTTTTCTTATCTGTGTGAGACTCTGTTTTTGCCCTACAGCAAAGGGCGAGTGGGTTGGCTCTGTTGGTTAGAGCATGTTCTACTAATGCGAAGGTTGTGGGTTCAATACACATATGGGCCATTCCCTTCAGAGTTGAACTCAAATATGATCTTTGAGGGTCTCTTACAATTCAGAATATTTTGTGAATTTCACTGTGGAAGGCGAGGAAAACCCCTAAAGTATTCTTCCTGAGTCTGACTACTTGTCCATGGAGCTATAAAAAACCTCCCAACCACACTCTCATTTTGTCGAGGGATAAAAATACCTGTTCTTTTTGCCCTCATTGGTAACTATTTTTTGCTTCTGTATTTCTTAAAACAGTTTTTCTTTTCACATACTTTGTCTAGAATTTGCATTTATACAATCATGGACTCATCAAATGGTTTGGATTGGAAGAAACCTTATAGATTGCCCAGTGCTGGGAATACAGGGATGTGTTTTTCATGCTATTTTTTTAAGCTAATTCTATAAATTAGAATGTAGAATGCAAGGTGATGAAAAGTTAGGCCTAAAGCAGAGCTAGATTTCATTAGTCCTTTTGTGCATCTTCCTAACGACATTAATTTAATCTATTATGTCCCCTTTTGTATATTGTATTCTAACAATCCCTTTAGAATGTTTCCAGAATGCTTATTAGCCACAATGAATATTATTAAGCTAATGATGCTAAATATCAAATTCATTTCCCTATTGAATGGATATTCTTGGATTAGAAATATGCTGGTATGAACTAATAAATATTTCAAACACAAACTGATTCTTCTGGATTTATCTTTTGTATCATTGAGCCAAACAAGATTAATGTGAAGCAATGATACAAATTAATGTTAAAGAGATTCATAATTTAATTTTCCTTAGTGATGCTGATAGCTGGAAGAGCATTGGTAAATATAATTAAAGTTGCATAACTCTTCTATTCTATCCTCTTTTTAATTCACTCATATTTTCTTAATTGATCACTATCCATTCTCAACATTTGTATTCATAGTTTATGCCTGTGACTTTTTATTGGTGGAAATCTGTGTAAAAATATTCCAACAATTCTTGAGAATAACAAAACTACAAAACAAAACTCAAAACAACCCCACAAAGCCATTATTTTTCCCCATAAAAAGAATAACTAAAAAAGTCTGTCTTTCAAGAACAGCTTTCATTAAGATATCTCGAGGAGGAGGTGGAAGAGCCAAACACTTCATTGTTATAAATGGGGAAATGTCGATAGGAAAAACTGGGCTTCTAGTCATTTATATGTGCAGGAAATTTGGCACATAACTTACTATGGAAATGTCCTCTTTTGAACAGAAGGGATTTGCTACACATTGGCTAAATTTGACCAAAGTGCTAATCTTTGGCAACTAAGATGTCTTCACCTGGAGTATACTTCTTGTACATAGCTATGAGCCTTCTCTCGGTGAACAGGTGATCTAACTGTGCAGTGAGTGAGAAACAGTTTGGAATTTGGGTTGAACAGAAGTTTTGCCTTCCTAAAACTTCTAAGGTAAGCAAGTCTTTGATGCACAGAGTAACCAACATCACTAAAGCACCTCTTTGAAAAGAACAGATGGCTACATCTTAGTGGGTCACTTTTGAGATCTCTCAGAATTTAATTACTACACGGATTTTGCACACACTCTAAACTAATAACAGAAATTTAGCATAAATCTTGATTTAATGATCAATGATCATCACTGGTAGAATTTTTCACTTTTGCTACCTTTTTCTGTCTAACTCTACATTTGGGCATTTATTGATATCTGGATTCAATGTGACTGAACGTGTTATTGTAAATCCAGTGAAAATAATCAGATCCCCTTTTTGAGCGGAATAGTTAAGCAAGGAAGCCAAATAGTTTGATTTTGCCACAGATACATTTTCAGCATCACTTATTTTAGAAAAATAAAGCTTTTTAGTAAAGCTGTTCCTGTCTTCATGAATTTATCATTGAACAAAATTGTACTGGTTATCTATAGAAGAAGACATCAGGGTTAATCCCAAAAGTAAATTGTAGTCTTTACTAACCATCTGTCAGCTAAGGACTAGCACAGTAAATAGAGATTTGAAAGAGAAGCTGAACAATGCCTTAAAAATACTTGTCACTGCTATAACTTCTGACCAATCAACATTATTGACAGTGAATTCTTTTACAACTGATTTTAACTTTTCAAATGTTAGGCATTTAATTTAAATTGGCTACAGAAGTTCAATCTGTAGGCAAGGGAGAAATAGATACTAGTCCTTTTGGATGGTGATGAATCCCAGCTTGCAGGCAGTGGTGGTGATACAGAATAGCCTCTCCTCTGAAAGTGCCTTTCTGATTCCTTGAGATTTAGAGATGTTCATGAATTGCTGCAGCACCTAACTCTTAAACTGCTAAAGTAGTAAAAGACAAATCCCAGAGCCAATTCTCTAATATCAAGATACACAATTTATAGCTTGAATCCATCATCATCATCATCATCATCATCATCATCATCATCATCATCATCATCATGATGACTAGGCTTTGCAAATGAAGATTTGGGAAGGGCACTACCCACGCTTGCTGCAAGCGTGCTGGTGGCTAAAAGGGCTGATACATGATAGACAGGTCCGGTCACAAAAGGCACAGCGGAACATCTCTTTAGGTGATATTGGTGAGGAACGGTTCTTTCTGCATTGTCTTTTCTCCTCAAGACTGACTCTACATGCACTCTCAAAGGAAGCAGCAGCGTCATGAATGGTGTGTCTCCATGATTCCTGATTGGAGGCCAGAGTGGACCATTGATGGCAGTCAATATGACCAAGGCTGAGGTGTTGTTTCAGGGAGTCCTTGTATCTTTTCTTCGAGGCTCCTCTCTTGCGGCAGCCGGTGGCGAGTTCACCATAGAGCACAGTCTTCGGAAGGTGGTGATCCTCCATCCTGGTGCCGTGCCCTGCCCAGCACAGCAGTGTTCTTATCAGCATGGCCTCGATACTGGTGACCCCTGCCTGTTCAAGAACAGACACATTGGTCACGTAATCAGACCAGTGGATGTTTAGGATTGAACGGAGGCAGCGCTGATGGAAGCGTTTGAGAAGCCGCAGGTGGTGGCAATAGATGACCAGGATTCAGACCCATATAAAAGAGTAGACAGTACAGTGGCTCTGTAGACACTAATCTTTGTACGTTTCTTCAGGTGTTTATTGGACCAGACTCTTTTATGGAGTTTTCCAAAGGCTCTGTATGCCTTTGCTAGCCTGTTGTCTATCTCTTTGTCAAACTTACCATCTGAGGAAATGATACTTCCCAGATAGGTGAACTGCTGGACTGACTTAAGCTCTGAATTGCCTATGGTGATGTGAGGATGATGGAAGACTTCTTGAGGTGCAGGTTGGTAGAGAACTTCTGTCTTCTTCAGGCTGACTTCCAGCCCAAAAAGCTCAGCAGCCTCTGCAAAGCAGGATGTGAAGCGCTGCAGAGCTGCTCCTGTGTGAGCAACGAGGGCGGCATCATCAGCAAAAAGCAGCTCACGGACAAGGTGATTCAGGGTCTTGGTGTGGGCCTTCAGTTGTCTTAGGTTGAATAGGCTTCCATTGGTACAATATCGGATGTAGATGCCGTTTTCTTCATCGAGGTCTGCTGTGGCTCTTTGGAGCATCATAATGAAGAAGATTGTGAATAGAGTTGGTGCAAGAATGCAACCTTGTTTCACACCATTGGTTATGGGAAAGGGCTCAGAGAGGGCATCGCCATATCTGACTTGACCATGCTGATCCTCATGTAGCAGGATGATCATTTTGAGGATCTTGGGGGGTCATCTTAAACGTTCCAAGATCTGCCACAGGCCTTTTCTGCTCACACTGTTGAAAGCTTTGGTGAGGTCAATGAAGGTTACATAGAGACCTTTGTTCTGTTCCCTACACTTCTCTTGCAGTTGTCTGAGAAGAACTGCCATGTCTGTGGTGCTCCTCTTGGCTCTGAAACCACACTGGCTTTCAGGTAGAAGATCTTCTGCAATAGTGGGTACTAATGTGTTCAGAAGTATTCTTGCAAGGATTTTACCAGCAATGGAGAGCAAAGTAATATCTCAGTAATTTGAGCTGTCTGATTTTTCTCCTTTCTTTTTGTACAGGGTGATGATGACTGCGTCACGGAGAACTGATGACAGTTCCCTTGTTCCCAGTAACGCACAACAAGCTCATGGAATTTGGCATGGAGTTCTTGACCTCTGTGCTTCCAGATTTCAGGTGGAATTCCATCAACCTCAGCTGCCTTGTCAGTTTTCACCTGTTGTATGGCCTTAAGTGTCTCTCCCATATTAGGGGCTGCATCCAATTCATTTTTCACTGGCTGTTGTGTAATATGCTGAATTGCTGAGCCTTGGGCTACATGGTTGGCACTGAAAAGAGTCTGAAAGTGCTCAGACCATCGGTTCAGGATGGAGGTTTTTTCTGTGAGAAGCATTTGACCATCTGCACTGAGTAGAGGGCTTTGAACCTGGTGTGTAGGTCTGTACACTGCTTTCAGGGCCTCATAGAATCCTCTTTGGTCACCCAAATCTCTGCATAGTTGCATCTTTTCTGCTAGGTTGAGCCACCATTTGTTCTTGATGTCTCGAACTTTCTGTTGGAGCTTGCTGCATGCAAGACGAAAGGCGGCTTTTCTTATATGGCAAGATAGCTGAGCAAGGTGTGCTTGGTGAGCAGTTCTCTTCTTCTTCAACAATTCCTGGATCTCTTGATTGTTTTCATCAAACCAGTCTTTGTTTTTCTTGGAGTAGAACCCTAGGGACTCTTCAGAGGAATGCAGATGCAATTTTTAATATGTTGCCAAAGTGCTTCAGAAGAGGGATCTATGGGATTATCTTTAAGTCTAGTTTGAAGGCTTACCTGGAAGCTGTCTCTCACTGTAGCTGTTTGAAGATTGTTAACTTGGAGCCTCTTCCTTGGAATGCCGCCTCTCTTAGGTTTGGGTTTGAAGTGGAGGTTAAGTTTGCAGTGCACAAGGCGATGGTCTGTTTGACATTCTGCACTCGACATCACTTGGGTATGACAGACATCACCAACATTTCTCTGTTGCACTAAGATATAGTCAATGAGGTGCCAGTGCTTGGATCGAGGATGCATCCAGGTTGTTTTCAGGCTGTCTATCTGTTGAAAGATAGTGTTGGTGATGGTGAGCTGCCGTTCTGCACAAAACTCTAGCAGAAGGTGTATGTTGTCATTGCAGTTTCCAAGACCATGCTTGCCCAGGACTCCTTTCCAGGCTTCAGAATTCTTACCTACTCTGGCGTTGAAGTCACCAAGGATTATGATCTTATCACCTGCAGGAACCTTTTGGGTGAGGTGGCGCAGGTCGGTGTAGAATTTGTCTTTTTCCCCTGGGTCAACTTGGAGAGTTGGGGTATATACGCTAAAAAGAACAACATGTTTCTTGTTGTGTAGTGGGTAGGTGTAAGGACAAACTTCACTGAGAGCAGCAATGTCGATGTTGAGCCGTGACAGTTCGTGGGCAATTAGAGCAGAATGACGCTCAGGATGTCCACTATCCCCAGTATCAAGCATGGTTCTGATGTTCCAACATGCAAGTGTTAGTTTGAGCACACCTTTGCAGGCAGGTGTATGCCTTTGAAATCTCTGTTTTTGTTTGACCACATGGAAGATGCCAGTTGGCCGCGGTTATCCAACCGGGTGTGGAGATGAGCTTTGTTTAGGCCACCTTTGCTAGGCCCCTCTCCATGTGGAACAAGCAGTGCTGTCCTTAGAAAAGGCTGCTTGGTCATTCAGGATGCAACCCCACGAGACTGTCATCTCTGGGGTCAAGTCTCTAATGATCCATATGCTGAACCGCCTGCATGCAAGGTTGGGTCTGCGGCTTCCAGCTGCTTCCTATCACCTGCCATTTTTGACCCTCACCTGTCGCTACAGGGCTTTGCAATGTGGGTAAACCCTTCGAGCCTGCACATTGGATTTTTTAGGTGAGGCACAGCGTGCGCAGAACTGGCCCCACCCTTTACTCCTAAGGTTCATCTGCCATGGCCTAGCGAGCTTGGACGGTGACAGCAAATACCTCAGGATGTAGGTTTGGTTAGAGTATCCTTCTCTTAGATGGATGGCCTTACAGGGCTGAGCAAGCTCCATCTGCCCGGGTTTGGGGTTGGAGTTGTCCTTCTCCTAGGATGGTTGCCAGACAGCTAGCAAGCCCATCCTGCCCGTGGACACACTTTGTCTGAGCCTTCAGCTGAGACCAGTCTGGCATGGGAGACCCTACTGGCAGCACAAACCACCTCCAGCATAGCTCTCAACCTCATGAGGGCACGCAAGCTTCTCCCCCGCGACAAGGGGTTGTCCCTGGAGAAGAGCTTGAATCCAGCAGTTTATTAAATGATCCTTTTCAATCACAATAATAGCAAGACTTGGCCATGCCACCTAACAGAAGTGTTCCTGAGATGGGAGAGGTGATGAGTGAGGAAGCTGTATATGCTTCACAGACCTAGGAGCAATTTCTCAGAGAAACTTTCCTCCTGTTTCTGCCACATTCCAGGTGGAAATTGCTGCAGTCCTGTTAGTGGTTTTAATTGTACACCTAAAACTACTCTAGGTGGCACAGACACTGCTTCCTTATGGCATAAGGAATATTGCATTTTAAAATTTGCTAATTTTGTTTGTTCTCATGTTCACTCCCTTTACCAATGCTAGATCAGTTGAGAACTATGTTTTGCTTCTAACTCTGGAATTAATATTTTCAGCTGGTGTAAATATGTTTAATCCTGTACAAGACCTTTCTCTTGCATAGGTTTTTTTAATAATTAATTTTCACTTACTTTTAAATACATGTTATTCCATATAGGAAAATATAAAGCGTGAGTTGGTAAGAACACACGTAAAAGAAAGGTGTGAAAAGACCCCTTTTCATGGCTCTGAAACCAGTGATCATGTGTCACAGGAGACCACCACACAGCAAGTAAGAAATTAGAAATGTTGAGGACTGTTGAACAGCAAATTTTCACAGCAGATTGGGACAAAGTTGTTTAGCACAGATGTTCCTGTAATTGTGATACACTGGGAAAATTCTCAGTGTTCCAACTTCAATGGCTCCCAGACTCACACTTCCACCTGCATGTTGTGGTGGTCTGCTCTTAACACACTGGCCTGTAATGTGAACCATGTGGTAACATGTGTCTGGCTCAAAAACCTGCTAAAACCCTTCCCTTCTCCCCATGTTCTCCTGATGTCTTTATGATTGTTTTCTCATTTCTCTTTTCATATTTAGAGGATTTATAAAATGGAGAAAATAAAGACACCAGAAGGCTCATGGAACTGGGGGTGTGGGAGGGAGCTGGTTCAGGTACTTCCAGCTTGGTAGAGATCTGAATTTGCTCACCTCTCTGTGCAGGGCATGTAAGAGCCTTTGGAAAGAAATGTGGTGGTGCTTTTTGCAGCTGGATGACCTATTTATGGGGGAAAAATTTGATGAATTACTTTCTTTCTGAGGGTTAAGATACTACTTTAAAAAAAATTTGGCATGCAAATACATTCCAAGCCATTTATTTTTCTTGTGAGCTATTTCTTTTGACCAACATCATTATGATTCCTACTAGTCCTCACATAAAACTTCACCTCAGTAGATATCAGTGTGTTTTCAGTTCTCATTATATACTTGCTCTCAGAGGCTCACTACTGAAGTCACAACTGTGCATGTGTGTGTGTGAACAGCGGATTCTCAACCTCATAACACAGGAAATGTAGACAAATATTTTTGTAACACTCTTATGAACAAGTAGTAGCCTTTGGGATCAGGAAATGCATCAATATTTTTTTATAAAAAAGGAGGTATGTGAAACACAATATAATGTGCATGAATTCAGCAAATATTGTCTGGAGAAAAAAGGGAATATCAAAAGGCTAATTTTCTCTCAAAATTCTGGTTAAAGAAAGACAAGTAAATTGTATATTATCTATGTTTATATGTACAGTATCACCTACGGCTTGCTATTTTGTACAGGTACAGGTACTGATAACATCCATAGACAGAGCTTTTTTGGAAATTTTCCCACAGGATGTATTTGCACTGGAAAATTGCTGATTCACCGAAACCAACTTGTTTTACAGAGGGAGACAGTTTTTAGTTTAATTGTTTTAAAAATAAAAATACATAAATATTTTGATAAGATCAAAGCTATTAATTTTATTATTTTCCAAATGAATAATTTCTTCTTTTTTAATGCTATTTAACTGTCTTGGTTTGAGATAAGCAACTGCCAACCCCCCCTCCAAGCACAGAGAGAAAAGCCTTCCTCCTAACACCAGGGAAAGGGAGGAAAAGAGAGGGGAAAGAAAAAAAACACTTCAAACCGCATTTATACTAAAACTACATATATTTTCACAGAATGAAAGAGAGAAGAGAGTACAAATAGACACTCACACAAGTTTGCAACAAGTTCCCCACCTCAACTTCTCAACGAACACACAAATTCTACTGTCCTAACTACACATTACTTAAGAAAAACCTTATTCCCCAGGGAGACAAACTCAAGCAGAAAGGAGAGACCCAGAACAACACATTTTACTTTCCTGAGGTACCCTGTGAGCCAGTGGTGGGCCTGGTCCTCTCCATCCCCCCTGGAACAGCATCGTGCGTCCTTCTAAGAGGAGGGCTGAGAAGCGACTGCCTTAACCACTCCCACACTGGTTCCTACTTCCCTGGAGATGATGTCATAATTGGTATGGAATACAAAATTACTGGCTAGAAGAGGTCAGCTGTTAGCTCAGCCCAGCTCAAGTCAGCTGACAGCTTCGGCCTAGTCCAAACTCCAGAGCCCAAATCTAGGCCCACCTAGGTGAACCCATAACATTATTTTAAAATATATTTTTAGCTATAAAGTCTTGTTAAAATTTTTCTTTGTGAGGCATACTTAACTGGCCTAGAAAATAATTTCCCAAGGAATTTAATTCCACAGGAAGCTAATTTTAAGTACTTTCCTTGCTTCCTTCTTTCCTTCCTTCTGTCCTTCCTTTCTTCCGTTTTTCCTTCCTTCTGCCTTTCCACCCTTCCTTCTGCCATTCCTTCCGCCCTTCCTTCCACCCTTCCTTCCACCCTTCCTTCTGCCCTCCCTCCCTCTCTCCTTCCCTCCCTCTCTTCCTCCCTCTCTCCCTCTCTCTCTTCCTCCCTCTTTCCCTCCCTGTCTTCCCTTTTCTTTCTTGTAACAGTGTAAGTCTCTTATTCTTACCATCTTTCATTTCAATATCCATACTATTGATATATGAGACATTATATAGTTAGGGACCTTCAGCTATTCAAGGAGGGGTTTCTTTTTTGACTATACTTAAAAGGACAAAACTATTCATGGCTAAAATGACAGTTTTACCATGGAAAGGTCCTTATACTGATAATAAATGTTTCATACAGTATTTTTATATAGGTTGGACTGTGTCTAACTTAGAAAGGTCAGTTTTACTGTCTTAAAATGGTTTAGTTTGAGCTTATATATCAGTTAGAAGTGGGGTGCCACATGTGTCAACTAAAGCACCTCTGTGCCACCTAAAGAAACCTTTGAGCAGGAAGAAGTGAAGCCTCCGAAGATTAGGCAGTTCTCTTTTCTTCACTGTTGGTAATATTAAAATAACACTGAGGCAGAGATAGCAACTATAGTATTGCTGTTCCTGAGAAGCAGGTCTGCCTCTCTGGATGCTTCCCATATTCCACAGAAAATGGTTGAGCTCTTGGCAGCCCTCCTGGTCCTCACTGACCTTGGGGTAACACTCCTCTCTGGGGTCACTGGTCAATAGATTGATCAACCTGAAAGTGTGAGTTTCTCAAGGGTTACACAAACAACCTCCAGTCATTAAAACTAACTATAAAAAAGTCCATCCTCCTTTTTTGAAGTGGTTGAGTCATAGTTTGAGAATGGAAAAGTGGACAAATCCACTAAATAAACATATCTTAATAAATAATTTGTTTCCTTCTAGTTAGCAGGCCTTGTAAATGATGATACAAGTAGAGATGGGTTTGAATATCCTCTGTTTATAGTTATTACAGTGACTATTTTTTTCACATTCCAATTAGAGCTACCTCAAAGTAACACTGAAGAATAAAGAAAAGTGATTTGCTTTTACAAATGATGTATTTAATTTGTTTTAGTCTTATGTTGACACATAAATCATGGCTAAAGAAATGACTTCACCTCTACTATGAAACAGAATGAAAAGTTTTCTATTTCAAGAAGGAGCAGATTTAAGATGGCTAATATAGCAGTGATTTATACAACATTTTTCTAAAAAGACCCTTTTTATATTGAAGTTCAATTTTTAGTTGATGAGAATGTCAGAACTTTGACTAGCCTTACAAACGTTCAGACAAAAGTAAATGTCACCCTTTTAGAGACATAGAATTTATATTGAAACACAAATTTCCTAGAAATAATGGTCTGAAACGTTTGAATTTAGAAAAAAGGTAAACCAAATAGTATTCTTATTTTTCATTAAAATTTACTATTTTGACAAAAAAAAATCAAATTAAAACTAAAAACATCCAGTGAAGGATTTAAATGTTGTGGATTTTAATGTACATCTTTAAAAAAGGCTGAGAATTCACCTGAAAAAGAAGAAATAACTCTTTCTTTCTTTTTTTTTTTTTGAGCATTACATGAAAAAGAATTAGTAAGATCTTACTTTCTTCCTTTCTTTTCATAATGCAAAATCTAAGGCAGTTGCAAGGATCTTTCAGAAGACTGTTTTTTTGCAGTGGACATGCCCAGCATAACAAAATTTACACCTGAGCTTCCAGGATTATGGTCTTTTGCATTCTGTTAAATAGACAGATGTGAAGCCTGTGTAATGTTAGACACAATTATGGGGGACCATGGTGGTTTTTAGACCTTCTGGAATGCTCATTTTTTCATAAAAATTACAATGATGATATAAAATGTTGCCTTTTCGTAGCTGGTAATGCTATTCTGCAGAAACAATTACTTAATTTTTACTAAAATTAAGCAGATTTCATAATGTCTCTCTGAAATGCTCCAGTGACTATAAAGGAAGATACACAACTTTAAAGAAGCCTGTGTTTGTGTCAAGTATTAGAAGGTTTCAGTGTCAACACTATGAGGGGTAAGTAAAAGGATGCCCCAATTTCTGTAATGTTGCACTCCGAGATGCATCACATTTACTTGAAATTATTCTTTCCCTGGTATCACAAAAAGAAGATATATTCAGACAAAGTTTTTATAGATGCCCCCTTTTTAATTACTTTTTCTCTGTAAATGTCCTCTTTCACTGCAAAGTATGAAGATGCAACATATAAATAATAATGACTTGGTTCCTAAGCATTCTGGACTTGATGCATTACTTCTTTGTGTACCACAGGCAAAAGTGGATTTAAATTGCTGGCTGACCTTTAGTGAGTGTTGCATCCTTTTAAAAGGCAAAATAAACTCTCCAATATCAGTGAAATAGCATTTCTTACAAGAGGCAATGGGCCTGTTGCAGCAATTGGTTGATTAGGTTAGAATTCATATGCTTCGTCTTTGAAATTTAGATTCTCTGCCACGTCTTTTAAAGGACTCTTGGGAGCTTGAATAAACAGTTTTGGAGAAAATACTCTGTTTTAATGATGTTTGTGTTTTCTTTGTAAACTGCAATGAAACCTGGCAACCCATGGAAGACATTTGCAGCTCCAGTGTTTTCAGCTATAGGTGAGAGAGAGGTTTCACTGAACTCCACACAGCTCGTGGTTGATGCTTTCACACACAATTTGAAATTCATAAAAAGCATAAAAGGACCTTCCTTCCTTCACTTTAAATTGCAGCAGTTCTGGTCATGGAAACTATTTGTAAAGGAGTATCTAAAGTGAAATACTAAGGCTTCATTACACTTTTTGCTGGAGAAGAGCTGAGCTATCTTGTGCTCTCAGACCCTGAGGGAAACAGTTAGAAACTTGATACATTGGAACTGAGGAGAAAAAACATCAGAACCATTTTTGAGGAGAGCTTTTATATCAATTTTTGTTTAGCTGAAAAAGAAAAAGGAGCAAGCAGAGCTTGGTAGACAACTGGGTTAACAGTAGGCAAGCACTCACAGCCTGATGACATTTGTGAAAATAAAAATATTTTTCATTTGTAGACTCCTCGTTTAGGCAGCCAAGCTTTACAAGCAAGTGAGATCCCTGCAGAGCGAGATTCTTTCATAGTGTAAACTAATGTGCCTTCATATCGGATTCCTTTTCCCTTGGTCATTTATGTCACTTTCTTGCTACCCTGTCTACTTTTTTGAGCTTTCCTGAGCTATTTTTTGTAAAAATGACTGACAGATGGTGTGAATTGAATGTTGATGGCACCAGTTGATAATCCAGTTCCGCAGAGGAAAACAAATAAACAAAAAAAAATCTGCATCCAAACCCTTGACTTTATACTCTTTGCTCTCTCCAGCTCCTGCATTTGACTTGATTTCACTGTCTCCTTTAATCCTTATAAAAGTAGTGTTCACCTCAGGCCTGACCTGAAACCACTCTTCCTGCTGCCAACTTGCAGTAAAATTTATTGCCTTGTTTTATCAGATGACATGAAACAATGCCAGCAATTTCTCCAGTGTTATCTATATGTGATCAAACAGCATTATAGTTGCCCCCACTGAGCAAAGATATGCTGTTTTCTCTTCAATATTTTTAACCTGTAAAGTCTATTAGAAGCATACTTGTTTGACAATAGAAATTTTAGCCGGAAGCTTGTCAAATGGAGTACTTGACAAGCCAACATTCAAAAGTGCTGGGAAAAGAGACCTTACTTTATACTGCAGAACTTTGCAGTATCATTTGCTTTAGAGGTCAGCCAGCTAAAGTTATTTATTGTTCAAAAGGTGTTTTTAATCAATTTGAAAAAGTATGGCTTCTCTCCAACTATGCCTCCCTTCTCCACTAGTCCCAGTAATCAGGATTAAAGAAGTTTAAATAACAACCAACCAAGCTTTGTATTTGTGCCTTGTGTCAACTTGTACTGCTGTAGGAAAAGGTAAGTTGATTTTTCTTTTATTACAGTGCACTTAAAATTGTTTAAAAGAAATAATCTTACAGTATTTACAAATACCCCCAAAAATTCTCCAGTCCTTCTCTTTCACAGAGTCCCTCTTTTACACCCAGAATCTCTCAGTATTCATTCCTTAAACCTATGGGCAAGTCAACATTTGCATGCCTGTGCTCACGGAAATGGAAAGTCAGTAAAGTCTCAGTGTGTATCAGAATCCTGCAGATACATTGACATGAATCCAAAAAGAGGACAGTCATGTTCATGCCTTGCTGTGACTATTTCTCTTTGAAGCTGTTTGAGATCTTTTTCTCTCCATGCAACCTTGTATAAATGCAGCGATCTGCTCTGCAAACCAGTGGGGCTGTCACTGTATTGCACTTTTCCACACCTCCACCAATACGTGTGGAATTCTTTTTCATCTACAATAAGCTATTATGTATTGTACTTTTATGGCCTTTGTTACTGAGGCTTTTGAAAACCTCACACATTTTGCTGCATTTACATTAACCCAACTTTCACTTTAGGCAGAGGATACTATTAGTCCCTTTTACAAATGAAAAATTGAGGCAAAGAAAGGTTAAGCGATGTACCTGTGGTCACAGAAAGGCTCCAGGGCAAATGTAGTCATCTTATGTAACTTGAAGTATCTAAGTCCATCTAACTCAAATCCCTTGAGCTGCCCATTTCCTTTTACTGATGTAGTGAACAGCAGAGCCAAAATAATTTAAATCATATCTCTGGCCAAATTAAATACTTCAAATGCCTTGCCCAATCTTCAGAGTAGCACTCTCTTTCTATACTTCTGCCAGGTTATAAAGAGGTGTCAGCACACTGATCAAATCCTTTACTTGTTCAAAACATGAGTAAAGTTTGAGTTGCCCAATTTCAGTTTTTGGCAGGAGATTGTGTAAACTCAATGAATATTAGTCAATTGTTGAATCTTCATGTGCTGCATACTGTTTTGGTACGCATTGTCTAAGTTACTAGTCAACATACAATCTAGATTTTGATAATGGCACATATTATAAAAGAAAAAATGTGAAAGGCAAAAGAATATGGACTAGCTTCTGTACTCCAAGTCACTAGGAGTTTGCATGTACAGAGAAAACTGCTACTGTCAATAGGAATTTTGGCTTCAGAGGAACCAGATTTTCACCCTCAGACATTCTATGTGATATGTTCTCATCTTCTAAAAGTCTACATTGCTATTAGATTTTTTGTAATTTTTAAATCTGATGGTATCAAGTAGGTTCAAAAGCTAATTCCAACTTACAGTGTAGTGATTTAGATGTATTATCCTTCATTTTAATAACTCGGTGCTTATTTTTAGCTAAGTTCTTTCTTCCTTTCTTCCTTTTTTCTTTTCTGTGGTGGCTTTAGTGACTTCTGCAGAGTTTTATAAACCAACTTACTTACTTCTTTCAGTAAACTATTTGGAAACAACTATACTTTTAAATTTAAAATTTTGCTTGGTAGCTCCTTCCCCACAAACATGTTGCCAGCTAAGTAAAAGCTAAACTGTCAAGTGGATTTTATTGAATTATGATTTTTTGTTGTTATTTAGAAGACTTTCTTAGATTATTTAAACTCTGCTATATTTAATAATATATGCATTGTACAGAATTACATCTAAGTTGTATAGCCCATAACATTAGGCTACTATATTGGTATTTTCGTTCAGTATCAATATTTAAGGTATTTTGTTTTATAGTGAAGATGAAAGAATCTTCATGGAGAAACCCCAATATTAGTAACAATACTCTAGCTGGTGAAAGCCTGTCTTATTGAATAAAGTAACCAAATGCAGTATGACTCTGAATATTATGCTTTTAATATTGTACAGGCATTATTACTCTCTCTTCAGTCCTTCTACATTCAAAAATATGCTGGGGCAAAAATGTCCTTATAAATCCAGAATGGGGATGGAATTCAGTTCATATTGAGCTGAGGCGGAAAGGGCTTGGAAATTCTCTCTTAAAAAGGGGTATTCATATCTATCAGCTGACTGCGTGTGGGAGAACATCTTCTGTTGTGTCAAACCAGGTCAACTTAAGTAAGACTGCTCCATGATTTGAATCTGATTCCCATGCTGCACCAGCCAGCTGAACTAAGCTGGCACATGGGAGTGGAAATAACCTGTGCCAGGTACAGCACTCCTGCAGATCAGTGCAGAGGGAATAGGGGCTGCATTATAACTCAGTCACAGATTAGTGAGTTGCCTCTGGGCAGTGCCACTGTTTGTGCTAAAGGTAAAGCCATGGTTGATTCCTAAATAACTTGGTAGTTCTCACTGTAGTTTTCCAGGATATTCCACGTGACCTACCCCTGTTGGCCTGGGTGAAAAGGAAAACCAGATAACTTGCTCTTCATGGATTAGGCTGCTGAAAGTCTTTGGTACTGCCCGCAATGAAAAACTGCTGGCTCTTGTTGTAGAAATCACTGCTACTAGAGTATTGCAATTATTCTAATTAGTGAAAATAGAAGGTGATTTCATTTGCATTAACAGGACTTTGTTGAAGAGCTCTAAAAAAAGGGAGATTGAAGAAAAGGTGTAGGGAGGATAGAGGAATTTTAAGGTTTTTCTGTCTGACTTTTTATAGAAATGGTGTAGTTAATGGCTAGCAAATGCTTGTTTGTCTCCATGTGAAGGAAGATGGATGTGTGAAGAGTCATCCAAGTTGCAAGGAGAAACTGAGCAAGACAGATTAGTCCCACCTCTGCCTGACACCTGGGGCATATCCTTATCTAGGGGGGTAAATGGATCAGAACGTTACCGCTCGTTTATTTATTCTCCTTCTGTTTGGAGACTTTCCCTGATTAATTACTCCCTAGTAATTGCTGCTGTTAACTAATGTCAGACCTAATTAACCTGGAGTCCCTTCATCCAGTACCTTTACCATCCCTCTGCAAAGACGAGAAGGTCATCAGCAAGAAGGTTCGAAGGATGGCCACACTTTACCCATTCGTTTATTTGCTTTGGGCCTTGTTTGCTATTCCTGCTCCAATGCCTGGCGACAGCTTTCTAGAATTCCCATCAAGTCTAATTGGCCTGCTGAAGCAGCAGTGAACACAAGATTTAAGAAATGTTTTCTTTAAAAACTTCTGGTCCTACAGACACTTTGAGATCAAGTTTCACTCTGTTGAAATCACACACGATTCCCTGTGATTTTCATGAGAAATACTGTAAGAAAGTATTAAAAGAGAAACATGTCTCTGTGGTTTGAAGGGACTGATGGCCAGGGGGGTTGAAGAGTGGGTGGTGGTAACATAGCAAGGCATCTACAGAATCTTATAAGGTTGCCAAAATTAACACATACAAGGTATTCAGTATCAAAGTTTTCAATATTTGGCTCCATAAACACAATACCGGTTGCAAAAACAAAGCTAAGGATTTCATGCTGATTACTTAAATAAAAACTGTTTAATTATGAACATTTGGGAAATGAAGTTATGAAGGACTGACCAATATTGCTATGGCTTCCTAGTGTTCATACCAGACTGTGAACAGTGTGCCAGCATCTTACTGTGTAGTGCATTGTAGATCCATCTATGGTAAACAGTTCTGCGGCTCAGCATGGCTCAGGCAGATGGCTCCATGCAGAAGGAAGTCTCCCATCACTAAGGCCTATAGCTTTTAACTTCACTAAAGTGTGGACTTTCCAGCCCAGTAAAAACTCCCGGCATTGACTGTGGAGAGGCTGATCAAGCATGTCAAGGTTTTATCTGTTTTTAGGCATTTTCATACAGCAACACTAGAAGATTTGTTTCAGAAATAGGAGTAAGTCAAGTCATGTTAGTATTCAAGAAATACTGAGTGATACCTCAGATTGATCACAAAGATCTGATTCATCTGTATGATTTTCTAAGATTACTACTGAAAATACACATCTCTTTCTCTTGGAAATTTCAGTCCTGGATTACTCTTCTGTGTCTGACTTTCCAGCCTCTCCTGTCTACCTCTCTGGCTGCCACCAGTCTTTCTGACTCAATTGCTTTCTCTCACTATTTAAAAGTCTCATGGCTATGGTTTCCATTTGAAGCTTTGGAAGCATAAAAAAAAGGTTCTGGAATGACTATGATAATTGAGTAATGAGTTCTATGTTCTCAAAAACACAGTTTGGGATCACAAGATTTATGCTATAACATGTAGTGGAACAGTTTCCCAGTCAGCCATCACCTATCAGCTGATGACCACTTGGCATGACAACCATATAGCACCTGTTAAGGCTTTTCACTTGCAAGTGGGGAAAGTGGAATACCTTATAAACCTAATACATTGAATGGTCCATCCTGTTCTCTTCTATGGGAAGAAGAATTGTCTATGAAGTAAATCTTGCACTGCTCTAGTTAAGAATCCAGCATTACAAGGTTAACTAGTTTTAATTTGCTGTAAAAATTTAGATGACAGCATTTCAGTTTTGTTTCACGAGAAAGTTAATACTTACTGAGGAGAAAAGGAAGGTGAGGACAACAGGCATCTAGAATTTGAAGTCTTTTTAAACATTGTGTTTAAGTCATTCCCAAACAGGAGTCCAAGATGTAACTCTAATCATCTGATTAAACCAGTGTATTGTAATTACTGGATTAAAGGTTGGTATGTTGTATCGCAGTACTGGTTGTATTATCAGTACTCTTTTGTACATCTTTTGTACACTTTTATTCATCTTGTTTGTATTCCTCTCCTTTTTGTCATTGTAACTCCTCTGTTATGAAATTCTAAAACATGTAACTCTTGTTAGCTATGTCTCACTAGTAAATTAAACAAGGACAGCTAATGTTTTCAGCACAGAAATTTACTCACCTATCACATTTGATTGCTAGGGTGGTACCTGATGTATTTGTCCTAGGTAGTTTCATATTTCCCCAAACAGTGCTTGGGCACACTCTTGGAGTTTGCAAGTATCAGGGACTATTCCCCATAAGTGGTTTGGGCACAGCTACCCCACTTTAAAAACTAGAAGCCCTCAGAAATATGTATTTTTTTACCATCACACTGAACTTCATGGTTAGAGGTTGTCGTGGACAGGTCACTTTGCATCCCTTATTTCTTGTCTCAGAAATTCACTAGCAGTCATTCAGAATTAAATAATGTTATTTAATGATAATTTTTAAATAACTAACATTAGGATTGTGTTCTGCTTTTATTCTTCTGTGAAAGCAGAGTCAGTGCAATCTACAAAACTGAAGAAAAAAGATATTCCTAACTTTTCTAAGTGAAACATATCACCACCACTGGCAGCAACATGAAAACATCTTGGTAAAAGGACTCAATTTTCTGTATTTCCTATGAGCAATAAAAAAAATTAAATTGGTGCTATGAAACACTTTTTCCAGCTATACACATGCATGTATATTTGACATAAAAGTATTCTGTTATTATTAATTTTAGCCAGTCACATAAAATATTGTTAGATAATGTTAACAAAAGTGTAGGCACAAATGTTTTCATTCATATGATCCTTAGGCCTCAAGAATACTTACTGTCTTGAGGAAAGACAATCTTTTTCTATTATTCTCTTACCTTCCCTGTGCAAGTGCTAATATGAACAGGTGGAAAATGGCAGAATTCCTACAACTCTGGTGTCCACAGAGTAATGATGTCAGAGGGAATACATTTTAAGAAAAATCTTCCTCCTCTCCTTTTCCCACCCTTCCTCTTCCCCTCCCAGTAGTGCAGAAAAAAACCAAAACACCAGCCTAGAAAAGCAAATATGGCAGAAGGTTTAGCCAGATGCTATCTGGCTAAAGATCTCATCTTCTGGAGCTGTGAAATTGCTTCTATAATGGCAAACTAAAGACTACCTGGAAACAATCCCAGAAAAGGAAACTCAAAGCCACACTGTTAAATTGTTAGTGTAGCCCCTGGTAAGGCTTTGACCCACTTTAACTAACCCCTTTCCAAGCATTCCTAAATAATATGCAGGAGTTAGCATTGGGGGGATCACTGCCAGGAGGCAAGTCTGGGTGGAGTTACAATCTAAGCTCAAAGTTCTTAATTACACAGATGTGGCCAAACTGTGCCACTTAGCCAACCCAGGGTTCTTGGCACTGTTTAATTTACTAGAACAGATGTTACCTGAAACTTCCAAGATCTGTCTACATATAGAGTCAATTATGCTACAGATTACACTGTTTTTCTGGAAAGACTTCTATCTGGTCTGTTACAAGTGCTCATGAGATTGTTATTCTGAAAATATTTTAATTTTTATTTACCATTTCTGGTATAGCTGGGTGTTTCACAGGTATCTCTTGCTGTCCTAGTTCAGCAGGAGGGACCAGCTAACCCTGTGTGGTGGTGATCAAACCTGTGTATTATTCCACCCCCTCTATTCATTCCCCAAGGTCAATGGGCCATTAGCAGCAGCTGCCCAGGGAGCCATTATCACTTCACACCCAGCCTGAGGGGGCGGAGCTGCTAATGGGCCATCAACAGCTCAACACCCCCTGGCTCCCAGAGTTAATCACCCATTGTGTGAGTCCCCGCCCAGGGGGAGGGACTGGGTGCTCCCTGAGGGTACATAAGGGGTGGGTAAGAAGACCTCAGGAACCTCTTGTTGGATCCAGAGCAGCAGCAGGACCTTGACAGAAGGAGATCACTGCTCTCTCCCAGACCACAGCCCTCGCCTGCACCAACAGGTTTTTCTTTTCCTTTTGCTCTGGACTTGGGGGAACCACAGGGGTCTCAGCCCAAGGGCAAACAAACCCCCTTGGGTTTGTGCCCCAGGACACTGGGTTATACTGCTGGGGTTTTGTGAGTTGAAAGCAATTTCCCTTGTGTGTCAGTGTTGTTATTGTAATATTATTATTAAATTTTAGGTCTGACTTATAATCTCTCTCGTGGTGAGTTCATTTCCCCTGCTGGTTCACCTTTAAACCAGCACACTTACCTATCTGACTATATAAGATGCATAAACAGAGCAGGATTATGAACAGATTCTGAAAGTCATAGATCTGGAATGAGGAGACATCTCCAAGGCCAAACACATACACGTCCAGACATACCCAAGTCCCTTTTAGTTTTGACTCTACCTATGAGTTTTGGATGTTTATGCTTTACAAAATATCACAAGTGAGGTCCATGCCCTAATCCTTTACTGTCACACTGAGTCTACAATTTAAGAGGCCAAAAATATTTTAAGAAAAAATAATAGTAAAGAGCATTTTCCAGCTGTATTCTACCCCTGTCATAGCAGTGTGCAAATGGAATGGCTTGTTACTGTTATTCCCTCATAAAGATACCTCTTGCCAGAGCTACAGAATCTCTGAAAATATGACTCAGCTACAGATACCAGTACTAAGTCTAAGTGCTCAGTTTTTACCTTGGTGTGGCTGAGAACACAAATGTTCATTAAATAGTCATTCTGTTGCTTTTATGAGCAGATCTGTTCCATACAAAAAAGCAACAATAGTCAGATACAGGTATATATTTGTTTTCCATTGGTTGCTAGCTTGCTTGCTTTCCAGCTGTAGTTATCCTGACAAACTCTTCATTTTACTTATGAGCTTAATCTAACCAGAAAAAATTACTTAAGATCTTAAAAAATACTTTTACTGTGAAAAGGCTCACTGGTATGTTTACACCAATTGGTCTATACCAAGAACACTCTTTATGTATAGACAAGAGCTAATGTTCATACATACTGACTACAGAGGAAACCTCCCTGTTAAAGGTCATAAACTTATTAGACTCAGTCTCAAAATATGTGTGAGAGAATTTGTCAGAGTAGTTTAACACTAAAAATTTTGAACAATGCATTTTATTGTAATGAAGACAGAGTAAAGGCAAAGCTTTGTTAAGACTATTTACCAGGTGCCTTAGGCAGTTGCCTTTATGCAAAGCAAGTTATTGGAGGGGTTATCCATTGTAAAGAAAAGTACCTACTTTTTCTAGAAGGCGTATATATTTCTAATTCACATGACAGGTTCATCTTGATTTCTTCTGACAGTTTAGGTCTTCAGAAGAGCTTACATAGCCAAAGAGAAAGACATGTTAATACTCATAGGTTTACCACAGTATTTCAACTTTTGGGTAGTAAAGCACAACTGATTGCATTAATTTAGCCACTGTATTTAGAAATACTACAGTATAATATGGGAAATATTGTATAAAAAATTGCATGCTTTTGTTACTCTTAAGATGTAATTGACTCACTTGAGATAACTGTAACCTAAGAATTCACTCCTAACCTACTAGATAGGCCTTTCCAGTGAGATGCAAACACACTCCAAATGAAGACAGTTTTATGAAAAAGAGCAAAAAGGAGACAGGAGAAGGAGAAATGAATGAATCGATAGATAGATTTATAACTTAAATTCAGCTCTAAAAACCTTGGGAACTCAGTCTAGCAGAATTTTGACTTGCATCCCTGACTGTTCCTTTGACTTGTGACAAATGTAGTCAAGGAAAATTGTGGGTACTTACTGAGTGTTTTAATCTTGTACATTGTTTCTCCTTTCTGTTTCAAGTGTCAAACTTATCAGAAGGTCTTGCAATGCACAAATAAAAAAACCCAACAAAAACTTTCAATTTTCATGTTGTCCAAAGATCTGAATGAAATTCCTTTGTACATGGTTTCTTCCTGATCTAAATAGAAACTTAGTTTAGGGTAAAAATTTATTCACTGGGTGAAATTTCTGTGGGGATTACATGCAAAAATAGAAATTTTATTTCAATTGAGCTTAGAGAACTATGTTGAGCTGATTAATAATACTAATATTTTCAGAAGTTCAGAAAAAAAACCAATGAAAGTTAAAGCAGAAGAAACGACTTTTCAGTTGTAACTAGTTTGTGACCAGAAATCACTTTATTACAGAGAAAATTTGTCCAAGATTTGGGGCAAAAAACCGTTAAGACTAAATATTTATTAAAATCAGACAAAAGCAATCAAAAATAAATAAATGAGCAATCATATTGCAGCTTAAGTTAACTTCTTGTTAGGCAAAACCAATTTGCTGAGAATTTTAAAGAGTACAAAAGCTATCCCTCGTATCTGGGGATGATAACATGCTGTGCCTCATGGCACTCTTTAAGCACTGATTTCACTCCTAATTCTGTTTACAGAGAATGATGCCTCTAAAGTCCTACAGCCAAATCAAGCTATACAGAAGGTGCATGTGACTTAATAGTGAGGGCAGTTAATCTGAAAAAAAAATTCCAAATATATATATTAAATTCTCCATTAATATCAGTCTTTCCATTCAAACCATGTGGCTACAAATGATAGACTACACAAACCACAAACAGAATTTATCAAAAGGTAGTGTAGAGTAAAATTTCCCTGCAGCCTTAAAAATCTGCAATCTTTCCATTGGTAATCATACAGATGTGCTTAATCAGTGAAGAGAAGTTCAGCAGTGGAATAGAGAAACAGAAATTTTCAACTTTAAATTTGACTCTTAAAATACTGTAAAATAGTATATATAAATGATGCTGTTGAACTGTATTTATCTCTGTCAACCAATATCACTGAATGCTCTACAGTTGTCAGGGTTAGACCAAAACCCAGAAAGTCAGTAACAGTTTACAATATTTCTTCAGAAAACAAGCAAATAATTCTTAAAATATTTGTTATCACACAACAGCATATGTTATTAGCCCTTTGGTACAGTGTGAGTTGATCAGGATTTCCCCCTGCTTTGGACTGCTTTTTACATTTGCTCACATTTCTTAAGAAGTATTGTCAACTTTTTAAAGCACAGTTTGGATATTTCTGCTCCCAGAAAAGGTAACCTTAATTGGATTCTCTTTTCTTCCTGTGTAATGAATCCATTCTGTCACCTTTCTCCATACCTGTATCTTTTACATGTCTTTGAACAGTCACAATATATTTATGATGCTACTAGTGTTTCTTGAGTGAGAAATTTTAACACCTTCTGCACTATCTCTGAGATGCATGTCCAAGGACATGCAAAAATTATCTTTTAGCAAAATCCCTTGCGCCACGCAATACAGAAAAAAATCTGGATGAATTTTTTTGCCTCATTCTTGCCATTGTTTTCAAAAGGTTTACTCATCACTTGATCTATCTTCCATCTGGTTTGGGGATGAGATGTTACCTGCATTTGTCTGAGCCTGTAAATTTGACAGGCAATCCATTTTTAGGCAATCCTTAACACTCTTGTTGTATGTCCCAGCTGGACACAAATATGCTAAATTGGTTATTAACACATGCAGAATTGTTTCTCTTTCTCCTTGACACAATTTTTTCAGGGATGTGAATTTCCATCACAAACATGTTAATAGTAAAATCTAAGCATCTTTATCCCGTGGCTCTGGCCAACTCCAAATACAGCCTGGGATATCTAAATAAGTCATCACTGGTTTTGCTGACATCTCAGCCAACATCTCCTTTTGCTCAGCCTTCTCCTGCCAGCTGCAAAAAGGAAAAAAATCCAAAACACAACAACTTCCCATCCCTATCCTTAGCATGCACTGGTGTTTTCTAGATTACTCAGAAATCAAAGTTAATTATCATAGAATGGCCTTAGATATAAAGTTCTCTGAGCTATATAATCAATCTGCATAAACACAATTCTGATGCAGTTTTTTTCTTGGCTCCAATTTCTGTTAAAGAAAAGTTTCACAGTTAAATACACTTGTCATCTCCTCAGGACATTAAATCAAATCCCGCTGCTAAAAATGGCTCCTGAAATGATCCCTTTAAATACCTTTGAATCCTAGTTTTAAAATCCTGACTTGTTTTTGATATGTCCAGATCTCTTCTCCGATGACATTTCCAAATGTCCCCACTCGTTATCTCTTTCCTAAGGATCTAACTAAGTAATAATGTTGGACATAGACTGGGCTCCAGTGATGGTTTAAAATTTAGCATCCCTTTCCCTAAAAGACAGTGTATGGGGATTCTTACTACTTCATCCATCTTTCTCTTCCCCCCGGGTGGCTGGGAAGGACCATCCCATCTTGGCTCTGACCCTCCACTCCTGCTACTGTTGTTGATATTGCTGCTGACTCTCTGTTGTCATGATTGATGTCTTGCTGACAGGCACATAAATCATGCCTGTTCATAATGGTTAATGTTGGTATTTGCATGCATTGAGCATGTTTTAGCTCTGAGACACTTGGCACCATGTGTGCTGCATTCATTCTGCTACCTCAGGCCCTTGGAGGAAGGGGAAGGGGGTTTGCCATTTATAGATATTTTTGTTTGGGCAGTGGGGAGAGCAGAGACCATTGTTAAAAACCTATCCAGATGAACAGGAATGAACTTTGCAGCTGCAGCACAACTTGCTCAGACTACAGGACCCTACAGGATACGTTGTCTGGCTGACAGCATATCGGCAGCTGCAAACAAAGATGTATCTGAAGTGTCACTGGATTTTGAACCATGTGCTGGTGTAGGAGTGCAAAAGAAAGATGTTTCTTAAACTCAGAGGCTTATAATGTTTTACACAGCCATTCATACCTGTTCTTTCACAGATGATTTTGAAAAAATGTAATTCTGATTTGACAGATTTTATCAGTATAATCACTTTCCCCACTGTTGGTCTGAAACAACCAAGAAACTGTTCTTATTATTTCATAATATAATTATCAGTCATGGATCCTATGTTTCTGTCCTCTCCAAAAGTTCTCTGAAGGGAACAATTTGTCCCAGAATTTGGCAGCTTGGACAGCCTGCAGTTTTTATGAATCCCCATGATGGGAATGAAGTTTTGGCAGCTGATGGAATCGCAGAGGTATGTGAAAGTCAAAACTGAAGAAAATCCAGGCTCAAACCTCCAAATCTGCAGAGAGATTGTCCCTGGGGAGATCTCCAGTTCTTTGATAGCTCAGGTCATGGAGGCAGCCTGCGACCCTCCCCATGCAGTTGTAGGAAAGAAAGTTATTGGCATGGACCATTTTCTCCTTTGTAGACCAAGCTGTTTTCTTTGCAAAACTAGAATTGGAATTGTCTCCTACCTAGCGTTACCCACTTTTGATGAAAATCATTAGTTTTACTTTTTACTATTAAATTGTTAGTACAGTTCCTGATATTGTTTTGGGCTTTGAGCTTTGCACTATTCTAAAAGATATTCTGCATAGTTTGCAGCTTAACATAGGTCTGATCTAATTTTCACATGATCACTTTTTTATGATGTAGTTCTAGCTTCCCTTTAGACAATATTAAGGTATCTGCATACTTTTTCCTCTTCTAGAATCCACCTTAGTATGAAGAGGAAAAAAAATATTGCAATGTAGTAAAACCTTGCAGGACGGACCCCAGTTTAAGTGGGAATCTTTCAAACAAACTTTAGAGAAGAAACTGACACAAGTCCAGAAGAGTCACACTCATTTTAAAAAAGAGAAAATAGTTTTGTGGACATTTGCATTCTATAGATTTTTTTCAGAGGGTTACATTTTTCTAAGCCATTTTATAAACATACCATCCTATAGTATTTTTCCATTAAGTAATGGGTTACATGACATAAAAAAGTAGCCACAAGAAGTCCTTATGATGAAATAGGTCCATATCCTCTGCCCCTGGGAATTGAACCCAAGCCCTTTAGCATAGCAGAGAGCAGTGATTCTTGTAAATGTCAGTGCTGATTAATTAGGGGCCTGGCCTTAACATACCTACTGAAGTAAAGCTATCATTTATTTCAGAGGGGATTTTGCTTGATTAAAATGAAATGCTCAAATATAATGTAGTTGAAATTAACACTGAATTTAGAAAATACTAGCTTCTGGGATAATAAAGGGCCATCCTCCAAAGCAATCTTTTCCAGGAAAAAACGGCACATGAACCATAATCCCGAGAAGGACTATGGATTTTTGTCAGGCTCATTTTGCCTGAATGTACTGCTGTTTGCTAGAAGTCCTTCAGGTGCAGGTCACCAACCTGAAGACTGACGTCTAAGATTTTTTGGTTTCCAGAAGCAACATGTTCAGCTACAAGAGGGGGTATGTAGGTTTTTAACCTTATCCTGTTCATTTCCAGGGTGCTTTCAGACTATTATGAGTGCTTTGTTGGGGAATATGAACTTTACGCATTAAGTGACAACTAAGGAGCAGAAATGAAGCTTGGGCAGATGAGATGAAAAAATGGGAAATATACAGTGTGAATTCTTATGCAATGAAGACATTACTGAAGGAAACCCTAAGGTTGTTTAGAAAAAAGGGAGGTAGAGAAAGAGCATAGGAAAATGGAGAAATACTAGGAAATATTATGAAATTTTCATTTAAATAAACATGTAAAGATACACATCTTAAAAATTATGCATTTGTTGTGATTGCAACAGTAAGAAGTGATCCAAGGAGATGGTGTCTGTATTTTTTTACCTGACAAACTCTGTTTCTTGACTTAAAAGTATAAACACCCCAAGGATTAAGTTATCTTTGTATTCTGGTGTGATCAGTTGAAGATGGTAAAGTTTAGACACTGATCCTCCATCAGAATGAGACTTCCTGACCTATCTGTAAGGGATATTAAATAAGTTTGCAGACAACACAAATGTGTGAGTTTCTGAAAGACTCTGCAGGGAGACCTCAAGAAATTAGAGGACTGAGAAATCACCAATCATACAAAGTTTAACAAAGGAAAATGTCAGATTCTGCACCTGGAATGGGGCAACCCTCAGTGCTCATACAGATGGGGGAAGGAGATGCTGGAGAGCAGCATTACAGAAAGGGTCCTGGGGGTCCTCATCAATGGCAAGGTGAATGTTAGTCAGCATGCCCTGGCAGCCAGAAGAGCCAAATGTGTCCTGGGGGGCATCAAGCAAACCATCGGCAGCTGGGCAAGGGAGGGGATTGTCCTGTTCTGCTCTGCACTAGGGTGGCCTCAGCTTGATTATTGTGTGCAGTTTTGGGCACCGCAATTTGAGAAAATCATTAAGCTATTGGAGAGTGTTCAAAGGAAGGCAAGGAAGATGGTAAAGGGCCTGGAGGGGAAACCATATGAGGAGTGGCTGAGGTCACCCGGTCTGTTCAGTCAGCAGAAGAAGAGACTGAGGCGAGATCTCATTGCAGTTACAACTTCCTTTTGAAGGGAAGGGGAGGGGCAGACACTGATCTCTTCTCTGTAGTGACCAGTGACAGGACTTGAGGGAGTGGCCTGAAGTTGTGTCAGGGGAGGTCTGGGTTGGATATTAGAAAAAGGTTCTTCACCCAGATAGTGTTTTGGCACTGGAACAGGTGCCCCGGGGAAGTGGTCACAGTACCAAGCCTGACAGAGCTCAAGAAATGTTTGGAACAACATTCTCAGGCATGTGGTGTGATTTTTTGGGCTATTCTGTGCAGGGCCAGGAGCTGGACTTTGGTGATCCTTGTGGGTCCCTTCCAACTCAGAATATTCTGTGATTCTGTGATTTTTAATTTAAATCCGTGGATTTTTTAATAAAATATTTCATTTGTTAATATTTTAATCAGATTTGATCTGCCTGAAAGCATTTGGATACTTTTCCCTATATAAAACATATCTGCAGAGGTGCTGAACATTTTAAGACACCTCAGAAACATTCTTCCCTGGATTTGCCAATAGCATAAGGATTCAGCAGATGGCAGGATGTGGCCACTTCAAGACAGCCAAGAATCTGGGCCTCCACCCTCCTTTCTGAGCATGTGTAACCAAGCTGTCTTTCTGTCAGACAGTGGGAGAGAGAGAGACCAGTGTGGGAACTGCATGTACTATTGGAAAGCTTTATAATGAACATCACTGTCATAATTAAGAAATTATCTTTATGCATTTAAACAGAGGACCCATTTATGTGTTGCATGAAATTCTCATTTTGCATCTCTGGAAATCATAGGGTATTGCCTTTTATTGGCTAGGAACCCACAACTTAGCACATGCATTATGGGAAGTATGACAGGATTTTTTTTATGATCCATTAAGATTAAGAAGTACAGGCAAACATTGCCAACAAGCACACCATCTAATCAATTTTGCATTCCATTATTCTGTTTCATACTATTTTTGATGGGAAAATTCCACTGGGTGGGCTGTCATCCCTTTTATAAATTAAGGAATAAAATAAACAAACAAATAATCCACTCTCAACCCAGACTCATTCTAAGGCTCAGAAGGTTCTCATATGTTAAATGACTGTATCCCAAAGTAACATCTATTTTGTATTTCAGTTCAAGTGATTTCAATGAAAATTAATGGCTGTTGTGCACCTTTGGGAAAGTAAGGATAAACCCCGAAATACAACACTATTGCCTTCTTGTGATGGATTTGGAAGGCTTGTAACCCAGCTTCCTATCAGGGGAGAAATCTGTGATACAGAATATCTTAGAATCATTTACTTTTACTGTGTACAACACTCACTGAGCATAAGTGGTCACAGACTATATGCAGGCAAAACCTTATTTAGAAGTCTTAACCCAAAAACCACTTTCAGGTTCTCAGGAAATAATTCTCACCAAGAAGTAAAGTCAATCGGAGAGCTTAAGATAGAATGAACTCCCTGGTTGTTTACAGAAGCTCTCCCATAAACCTGAATCGCCAAAAGCTAACAGTACAACATTCCTAGAAAGTGCAGGTATTCCTCACAGACTAAGAAAAGGAATGTGCAAGATTATATTTAACATGACCACCTGGTGACTCCACTTCTACCATAGCAAAAGAGAGTTAATATTTTAGAAAGTGCTTAAGACTCTCTGACTTAGGTGTAAGCAAGTTTTATGTTCTATAAAGGATTAAACATCCAAATCCACTCACAAACAGGATACAAAAGTAGCCAACATGTAGCCTCCAGGTGCAGTGCTGTTGGCATGAATATTCTCTAGGCATGGAGGTGTGGTCTGTCTGCCCAAATTCAGTTATCTGCTCTGCAGGGATCTGTATCTGAGCTTCCTGTCAACACTCCCTTTTTCTCCCATGAAGAGAAACAGTTGCTTCTAAGGTGACGGTCATCCCATACTGAAATAAATGACTGAACTAGGTATGATAAGACTTTACTGACAATAAAAATATCTGGAAAAAGGGACTGGCTGAGCCATGGTTTTCTACATTGCAGAGGTCTACATTTGGGTGAAATGAATCCTATTGCTTGTGTTTAGGCAGTTTTTACACAGATAACTAGTGCAGTTTTGACAGGAATGAGCAGCTCATCACCTGATTTGTGCTTGGACTCCAGTAAGCTCTAAAGAGGAGGTGTCTGTCAAATCCTTAGGGAGTTACGATGCTTGAGGCCTCTCAGGGAATACCAACATCCTCCAACACGAGAAGAATCTTGCCAAATGTTGCTGTGGCTTCTGTCTTTCAAAACCCCAGGTAAAAGTTCCCATCAGGTATACAACTGTGACCAAGGGCCCCTGGCAGATGGAGGGTTGGGTTCTTGTTCACCATGTGAGATTCCAGAATGGCATCTCCCACCTTCTCCAGGAGCATCCTAACCCAGTTAACAGGGTTCTGTTCCTCCTGTTGGAGATGTCCTGTCAGGCCAAAAGATTAAAACATTTGTTCAGACAGGAAGAAAGAGCAGGTACGACTCTGGTATTGGATTGCTAGTGATTAAGGACTCAGGGGCATAGGTGAAGGGAGAATTGGGTGAACTGGGTTCCAGGCAGTTCTGTGAGAACTGTTTTACTGTTTGATATGAAATAAAACTTGGATAAACTTGATGAAATTCAAAACCAAGAAAAGATATGTCTCAAAGGAGAAAAAGTATTTCACTTGAGTAAAGGAAATCAGAAGTAATATTGTAGTTTCACAGTCCATGTAATTTTTAATAAAATCTGCAGGTGGCTTGCTTTTTAAGCAGCCTAGTGCTGCAGAAAGAAGTTGACTGTGAAAGTGTAAAACTGGAGTAAACCAGTAACAAGCAAGCCCAAGTGTTTTATACCTTTAAGTGGCTCTGCATTCATACAGCAAGGATGAGATTGCTGTGAACACAGCCTACATAGTTGGGAATTCTTTGCATGTGTCCTTTGAATTTCAAGAGCAGAAGTAGGAGTAAAGTTTGTAAAGTTGATAAGGGAGGTGGAAGATTTTGTAGGAGTGTGCTTGAGCTTGCTGACCTCTTCCAGACTTCCTTCAGTTAACTTTCTTGTGTGTCTCCAAATCCCAGAGGCTTTGGAGCTCAATTCTTAGACAGTAGTAAAGTATTTAAGCAAATATTTTAATAGCTTTTCAACTCTTGCTCAAACACATGCAATGCTCAGCAGCAGTTCAAGGGTTAATAAAAACACACAAACATAATTTGTTATAAGTTTACCCTTAATGTGCAGAATGAAGACGTTTTCAGTAACACCTAAGCCACTTTGGAGCTCATACAACATAAAAAGGAGCAGTTTAGGTTGCATATGAATTATGAAATCATTGGATTTCTTTACTACTTTGCATTGGAGGATCGCAGTTCACTTTCTGCCGAGAAGAACAACATTCTCATAAGTGTCTCTTCATATTAGGGCTGATTTTACTCCACACCTCGATACTGCACAGCTCTGAATTTCACAACACTGATTTTCACAGCTGTGATTTTTATTCTCCCTGGGCTTTTGGCTCTTTCTCTGTAAAAGTCCTTCCATATCAAAATTTAACATCCAGAAATTATATAATCCAAAATCAATGCTAAATTCATATTCTTATTATGTAGTTAGCAATCAGATCAGTAAAACTCTCATGACTATTGCATCCATTTCAGCAAGCATTGAAGTGCTGCATGGTGGTTTCTGGAAGGAATGTAAAAGTACACTGCATGGGAATACAACTGTTTGGGGAGTAAGGCACAATGTTTTGACCCAGGTTTGAGTTTATTCTGAAGAGAAGGGTAAGTATTAAAAAATTCTCTTAGGGAACTTTAATGACCTTGTCCCATCTGCCTTCATGGGGTGGTCACTGCTAGTCACTAGGCCACTAGGTAGTCTACTATTAGTCACTTCAATGAGATCCTACAGCACATAGTTAGTGAAGTAAATAGAAGGGATCTACAAATGTGAGAGAAGTAGGTAAACCTCAAAAGCACTCAAAACCTTAAAAGGCTCATGTGAGTTTTTTAAATGCCTTTGCTGTGTACTGGGGGTTTAGTACCTCATGGGAGCATTCTAATGAGAGATCAGATAGCATAGAAGAAAATATATGAGCAGCTGCTCTTATAATATCCCAGAAATTGAGCTTATTTTCTCCCAATTCTGGGACTTCAAGAAACAATTTGATGAAAATTTAAAAAGAAAATAAAAGTTCAGAAGTATCCTTATTTCATTCAATTTGGCTTGGTAATCTCTCTCCATTAAATGGGTGTTTATTGCTTCATTTTGTATGGACTGGTGACATTAGTACAAACTAAACATTCATCATATTAATTCTCTCTGATGGAGATGTTCCCAGACTAAAAGAGAGATGCAATTTTGATGTAGCTTAAATCTGTTGTCTCAACAGATTAAACCCAGAACTTTAGATTAAAAGAAATCTCAAGCCTGGGACAAACGTGGGCAGAATTTCAGACACAGTTTTATTCACTGGGTGTTTTTATTTAATTTTTAATTTGCAACTTTAAAAAAGTGGTTTCCTGTTTCATGTGTATAAAAGCTGCTGTGTTACAATGGCTTAAGTACATATCATACCTTATTCAGTAGCATCCCCAAAGTAATTTGCATTTAGGCTGTAAAGTTTATACCATACAGATTGTTTATATTCAACTCTGCTAATGATGGAAAGTTTACAAATAAACAAAAGACCTATACTCTCAGTCAGTTTAAATTAGGAATTTTTAAACTAAATTCCAATTTATCATTCCACCTTCATAGTGTAACAAGATGGCTAGAGTGAGACAAAAAAAAATTACGTAATGGTTCTGTTCAATTTATTTGGTAGTAGAGATGAAAATTCCAGGCTGTTATGATACTGTATGACATGAGAACTAACAGACTGGCTAAACAGAGTCTTTTCCTTCACTTTTGGCTGTCTGAATCAACTCTTTGATGAGCTGAGTAACAAAGAGCACAACTGATTTTAATTTGCCCTATGCTAATCTTCCATGAGTGAAATTTTGCTGGCTTTGGTTACTTTACTTATGATTTACACCAGTGCAAGATCGACAAGGAGCTGAGGATGTCAGTCCTTGTTGATGTAAACAGGTTTAGCACTGATAAGAGAATCATAGCCACATATCTGTAAACAAAGAGAGAAATAAAATCTTATTCTGTTTGCTTCTAATCTCAGTTACTCTTTACATTGTATATTTAAATAAGAACATTTATGTATAATTATATAAATAATAAACAGACATTCCAGGTACTTTGCCAGGAGGAGTATACTTAGCAAAAGGAAGGAATGTCGAGGTCCACCTGTAAAATTTTTTGTCCCTATAAGCAAAAACAGGCATATGTTCTACATCATGTGGGCATAGTCTCTGTGGCCCAGAACCAAAGTAAACACATTTTTCTGATGTAATTGTTTATTCTAGTTGAATTAGTGCAATGCAGTCGTAGCTGTGAGAAACATTTTACTTGGACCAGCTCTCAACCAGACCTCAGAGAGGTTGCCTACCTGGCAAACCAGCAACAGTAGCTTGTTTTCACAAAATTCTCCAAGTTTTATACTCAGAGGAGCATATAAAAACATTTTAAAGCATGGGTTGTGGTCCTTCTCCAGTTGACACTTGAGTAAATCAGAAGTAACTGCAACCAAGTCAAATGTAGCCCTCCCAGTACATATGAGATGGGCTTTATATTCCACTCCCTTGCTGTTTTCCACTCTGACATACTTAGTATTCAGGGGAACATACTCACATGCTGTTTGGGAACCCACACCACAGTTTTTTCCTCCTCTCAGTGTGAGTGTTGGCCACCAGATGAATGTGTAGCAGTGGTAACAATAACTGGAGCCCTCTACTTGAATTCTTCACCAGAAATGTCACCAGTGCATTAACTACTCCTTTCGTCCTTAACCACACACACTCACATGCCTAGAAAGGGAGAGAAAGTAAGAAAAGGATGTAAAACTTTTCACCCAGCACAACAATCGCATGGGCTTTATACATGATATATTTTTGAACAAAACACCTGTGAAGTTAAAATGGGAAAATTAGGTTTTTTTAGTTTCAAAAGTTCAGCATAAGCTTCTAGATATACTAAACTCCACAAAGCTCTCTGTTTTGACTTTGGGAGACTCACTAAGTTTTAGGAGGATTTAAATCCCACATGCCTCTGTAGATAAGTATATTAAGTAATAAATAAGCCACAGGTAAGGATTGGGAAACATGGGAGTAAATACATAAAATGCTGACTAAAACTATTTTAAAAATTGAGATGTTATTTTGAACTTATTTTTGAGTCTGAAACAGATTGCACAGTTTGATTTATTCCATATTTCTGTGGGGTTCAAGTATGGAAGATAAACTTTTTATTCTTAAACCATATCATAAAAAAATGTTTTATCCTTTTTAAGGGGCAGTCAGAAGTTCAGAAAAAAAAGTTTACCAAGCCAAATTTTTTTACCAGATTCCTGAAAAGGTTTCACTTTAATTCTAATATGAATTATTCCTATTCAACTCTTCCCCGTTGTAGAGCTGACATGCAGATCTGTTACACAACTAAAGTAATCATGAGAAGATTCAGGTTATTTCTTATCAGCAATGGAAGGGATGAATAGAGAAAGAGAAGTAAAAGTTGGGAAAGAAATTGACAGAGAATAAGGGAGCAGCTGTAAATCTGTGCACTGGTAATGCACTTTTGCTGAAGTTTATCAATGATCAAGTAAAGTGCAAGGGCAAGAATAGTTAGTCATAGGGGTTTTCAGTGGTAGGAAAAGTGTGATTGCCTAAGAACTGAACTTAACATTTTATCACAGAACATTTAATTGAGTGTGTGCACATGGAAAGAAACCGATGTAGCATATCTCTATCCAGTATTCCCAAGTGATCCTCAGAAAGTCATCCAATTATTTGAGAAACAATATTTTTTCCTTTTCTTTTTTTTTTTAACATATACAAATAACTAATGTTGAAAGCTATCTTTCTTCTGTTTCCTATATTGTCACACAGGTGGTTCATTCATTGAAAACACCTTCTGCTGTTTCAGATAAATTATTGTACAAACAAACAATAGAAACCTCTGCCCTGGCAACTGAAAAGAAAGATCCCAGCCACTGCGTTTATAAGGTTTCTCCAGCTTTACTCACTCTTTTCAATCAAATCCTTCTGTGAATCAAAAAGAATTAACCATAAGCCATTTTAAACAAAGGATGTACATCTGGAAAGAGATTACCTAAGCACAAATGTACAACAGAAATCTGTGAGCCACTAAATGATAATCTCTTTGCATTCTTAAAGTCTTAAGTCAAAATGTTTTACTTATATTGTAAGGTCTCAGTTTGGGCCTTTTCCATCTGTAGTCTTTCATGAAATGGACTTTTCGACATGTGAAGGCAAATCTGGTTCTAGATGCTTAGCTGGATTGAGCAGCCTGTTAGATCTCATACTTTGGGCCGTGCTGGTCTTCTCTAGTGTAGATGCAGCAATAGCTAGTATGAAATCAGTCTTTGTGTTTGCAATTTCTCTTGTAAAAACATCTATCATGTCTTGCTAGATTTTCACTCAGCTAATAAAACTACTAATGGATGGAACTTAAGATTTTTGGTACTACTTTTAACCTCATTTTCTTAAGGGATTAAAGACAGAATCCAGTGTATTTAACTTCTGCTTAAAACTCAGGTATCTTAAAGTAGTACACACCTCTATTCCTAGCTGAAAATCTCTCACAGATGCTCAGGAAATTTTACTGCTTATGAAACATCAGATATGTCTACTGCTGGGAAATAATGCTTAACTCTTCCTAACACAGTGATCTGGGAAAGTACAGCCTAAATTCCACTTGACTTCTCCTCAGAAACTGACGCTAGTGTGCTCAGAACTAGAACTAACTGAAGTTGATGAAGGCAGGAAGGGGAATGAAGTTTATAATCAATTCCATTGAAAAGTAAGGAAAAGTAGAAATTCATGAGAAAAAGCCAAAATCTTGAGTTCCTCATTGGGTCAGGAGAGATAGATAGGAAAGTAACACATGCTGGCTCTCCCTTGTAAGTTCTGAGTTCTTCTACACCTTTGTCTAGGGACAGTTCTGGCAATTTAGGCAACTGGTTTAGGGTTACCTAAACCTAGGACTAATAGCCTGTGTACATAGCTGATCACCTCTCTGATAATTCTTGATTTTGATGACTGGTTTCAACCACATCTTATAAATCTTTAAGAGATGAAGCTCCATCCTTCACTGTGAAAGCAGACGTCTGGGTAAAGGTAAAAGGCCTTATCAGTGCTGGTGAAGGAAAAGGATGTGGCACAAACTGAACTTTCACTAGAAACCAGAGAAAAGCTTCATTTGCCCTGTCCTCATAATTAGTTGCTGGAAAATGCAGAATTGTCTCCTCTGAGGACTATCTGATATCTAATAATATTTCCCCCCTCCTTTTTGAATATTCACGGCATCTCTCCCCTATGCAGATTGTCTAAAAACATCAAGAGTGAATTAATGCTGCAACATTTCTATCTTACATCTAAATCTCTCAGCCAACTAGGAAACACAAACCTGTCAGAAAAAGGCTTCATTTTTTGCTATCACAAATTCACCTCTCTTAAGTATTTCAACTACACTTATTAAAAAACAAAAAGAGGATTTTTTTTCCCAGTAGAATATAATTCACTGAAAAAAAATGAGTGAAATTTAAAAAAAAAAGTACATACTAGGAGAATGTGTGTAAATTGAGATTGTCTTCTGGGGTAGCAATAAAAAGGAAGGCATTATATATTGGAGGAACTGCACTACTGATACTGACATACTCAGCATTTGTAAAACTATTTTCCTAGTAAAAACTAGAATATTCAACTCTTTGCTATCATAAAGCAGAGTCAGAAGGTCAGTGGTAAGATAGCTGAGAAGCCTTTAGAATAAATGCCAGGAATAAAAATGTTTTCAACTGTTATATTATAATGGGCTCTTGCTAAAATGGGCAAAGGAAAATAATCTAATTTTCTTTGTGTTTTAATGAGAAGGGCAGCCAGGAGTACTCCCACATGTTGTAGAATACACCAGTGCCACAGATTGGACTGGAAATAAGTCGTAGTCTTTGATTTACCACAGGCCAATGGCACAAATTCTATGAGAGTGCAAATTGAGCTCCATTCCATTTTTGCTCAAGGGCTGAAAAAACTTTTGAAAAGAGCTAGGAAATGTTCGCAAGTGAGTGTGCAGTAACACCTTTCATGAAGAGGAAAAAGCAAGAAAACCACTGCTTGTATAATAAAATGGCATTTTACCTCTTTGGGGACATTTTGACATGGTTTTTTGAATGCTCTCAGCTCCCAGCTTTGACATGGCCAGGCTTTCTAACGAAAGTGACTGGGTTTCCAGTACAGTCTGTGGCAAGAATAGATGCATTTAAGTGTCTCTAGAGAGAAGTCTCTTTCTGTGTGACTTCTATATTCATTGGAGAAGTAAGACCTTAACCTAGGAACTCTAGTTTATGACGCCCAGGATATTTGGACAGAAGTTCAGGACTTATTTTAGGTGAACTGGACAAACTTACACATGCAGTAGAAACCCATATTTTGCAAATCTCCTCATGTATTTTTCAGAGTTGCTTGTCTTTGTATGGCTCAATCACAGTCAGAGTACTGAAATGTTTGAAGACCTGATGATTAATATACTCAATGCAACAAATAATCCAGAGACTGGTTTTGTGTTTAGTGTTTATTTCTATAGTGGAATCTCATGATAAATATGATCACTCTTATGACTTCTTGGTTTAATTAAATGGGATTAGTTTCTTTTCGACAATGTTTTTTGATTTTGTAGGAAGTAGCAAGACTTAGTCTCCTGGGTCCATCTCTCTTTACATATATGAGACATAATACATCTGAATGCACAGATTGATTAGTTTAAAATGAATTCACTCCACTGAACTTAAATTTTATTATGTGTATACCACATGGATAAGTGCTTTTAAGAAACTGTTTTTGCAGTGGGATTTTTGGTGATTGTTTTTCTTTCAGATTTATATTCCAAATATTTTTCTTTATTAATGGAGAGACAAAAATGCAAAGATGTGAATATCCTACCTTTTTCTTAGCACTCATTCTACACCTGTGTCAGGGGTACTCTGAACAGTCTTGTTTCAAGCCAGGACCTTATGAACTGATGATTTTATGAAATTCAACTCTTACTTCTCTTATAATATCATCCTTATTCCATTCATCACCCAATCTTTCTGCAAATTCAGACATTGCTTTTTTTCCTGTAGGGTGACATGGATGTGCATGCCCACTCCCATCTGCTATACGCTGTAGCATCCATCAAGTGATCAGATAGGCAGTTACAGAGTACAAGCAGCTCCTGCTGAAATCAATGTCTGAAAGCTTTTTCTTGGCAGTGGGTGCATGATCTAGTCTGAGCAATACAATATGCTTGGTTTTCTCAGACAGCTGACTGTAAATCTGGTTTCAAACATTTTCTTTTCTTTCACATTATAAAGTCAACTGGGCAGCCATTTGAAAGGTAAGGAAAGAAAAGGTAAACTGGGTCTTGTCTGTGAAATAAATTAATTTCTAACAGCTGTTCCTGTTATTGCTTTAGACGTAAAACTCTCTCACAGAAAAAATCAGCAAGAAAAGGTATAAAAAAATCACATCAGAGGCAGATCCAGCATCCAGCCAGTTTCTTTCATTTAGGTCCACTATAGGAAGAGAACTTATTGCATTTAAGTCTATACCAATTTCCACCATGTCAATGGAGAAAACCAAACTGGAAATCGTCATCCAGGACGTCAGACAGTGAGGAGAGAGGTGGTGGAGATCACCAGGTGGCGCTGGAAGATGCTGCGTGCTGATCCGTCAGGCTGTGAGCACAGCTCAACTGTTGCTTGCCTTTGGTTGAAGGCTGTTTGAAAAGTTGTCAGGAGAAACATCAAAGTCGCCTTCTTGCTGCAATTTCCCCTGTAGAACTCTTCTAAGAGGCACTGTTTCCTGGGCAGTTGGGTTTGAGTGGAGTTTTCAGAGAATTATAGAATCGTAGAAAGGTTTGGGTTGGAAGAGATCTTAAAGATCACCCAGTTCCAGCCCCCTGCCATGGGCAGGGACACCTTCTACTAGACAGTTTGACCAGAACACAGTTCAAACTGGTCTTGAACATTTCCAGGGTTGTGCACCCACAACTTCACTGGGCAACGTTGTTGCAGTGCCTCACCACTCTCACAGTAAAGAATTTTTTCCTAACATCCAATCTATACCTCCTCTTTGTTTGAAACCATTCTCCCTTGTTTTAGCACTAAATGATCTTGTAAACAATTCCTCTCCAAAGTTCTTGCAGACCCTCTCTGGACTGAAAAGCTACAATAGGGTCAACCAAGCGAACATGGCTTGGTTGAGTGTTCAGATTCCTGCTGAGGGTAAAGGCCTGAGGTGGGAAACCTACAGCCCATCTCTGTCAGAAAAAACACCCAACAGATCAGCAGAGAGCAGTAAACCTTGGGGTCTGAGCTTTGGACCTGCCTATCTTCCTGGTCCACTTACCTAATAATTAAATATAAATGGGTGTAAACATTGGCTTTGGTGTGGCTGACTCAATTCTGTTCAACTGTGTCCCTGGAGTTTACCATATAATGTGTTATGCTTTAGTGTTTTTTAATTGGCGGTATCCCCAAACACCTTACAGCCTGATAAATATGTGGGAGACTTCCTCTGTGCATTGAAATATCTCAATCTCAGAATTAAAAATAAATAAATACCCCCCTAAAAACCTAAACACCATCAGTAACTGAAACAATAACAAAAAAAAAAAAAACCTAAGAAAAGCAAAACAAAAAAACCCACCAAAAAACAACCAAAAAAATGAAACCAGACACAACGTAACAATACATACTATTTGGAGCAAAAAGGTGACAAAACTATTTATTTCTTTGAAACTATTTGAGATGACTTTCCTTCTCATATATGAGTCCTTGAGGATATTTTTTTCATGTTCACTCTTCAAACAAAAATGTAGCTTTTATTACTTTTTGTTGTGATTGTTTCAAAACATAATTTGGAGAAAAGTCAAAGACAAGTTTGGAAGCATCTTCTTTTTCTTCTGTTTGAGAAATTGCATAGCATTTATTTATTTTTAACCTTTCATAACAAATAGTTACTGTTTTGGATAGCTGTAGCAGTTAACTATAATAGAATCATGCCAGGGCTTTAACATACTTCTTTCTTTCCCATTCCCTAAGAGCTTGTGGGTTCTTTTCTGGTCACAGTTAGTTGGGGAATCCGATTTGTGGTTCAGTATTGGTGCACTGAGAAAAAGTACCACCTACTGCATTATTAAAATCACTCCCTGCAGCCTCCAGGGATCTTTATATGCCTCTGATTCTTGTACATCCCAGCTTGATCCTGTTTAGCTTGTAAAATTTGAACAGATCACAGCTCAAAGAGCTGTGGTAAATGCACTGTCTGATTTTAACTCCTTGATGACCTCAGACATGTTCCTGTGTACAGATACACACAGACCCGTGTGGGGCTGCATCCAGTGAGGTGCTGAGCAACATGTCTCTGCTCCAGCAAAGCACTTCACCAACTGCTCAGCACAGAGCCCCTGGGCCTGAGCCAAGGGGGAGGTATTGCGATGTGACCTGCATTGGGAATTGCATTCAGATTTATGGCTAGAGCTGATCTGGAAATGAGGACAGGTAATCCAAATATGGTGTTTATTTTACACTGAGAGTGGGTGTTCACAAAGGTTTGCTTAGACTAATATAGTCACTCCCAAAGGCCCCTGAGGGAAACCCACCTCGCTCCTCTCCCTGAGAGGATGTGTCTAGAGAGATTAAGCTTGTGATGATAAAGTGAAACTTTATGAATACTCTCCAAAATGTCAGGCAAATTGTATTTTTCTAACCTGCTCTGGTTCTTGAACTCTGGGTAATGTTCCTGAAAGGTCCTAAAGCATTGCAACATTTTTGAAAGTGTTACAGTTTCACTTAATCACTCAGGTGGATGGTGTGGTATCTGGAACCATCAGTGTTGGTGTTATAGATGGCTTTATCCTTGCAAGTTTTCAATTGTTCCTCCAGTTCACTGACTGAGGTGCGTCACTGACATGTCTGGGTATCATGTGATGTTGGTTCTTTCAGTGATAGTTCTGGCAAAGATGATACAGGTTTCCAAGTTGTCAAAGTAACTTTATGGCTTTCAGCAGCTTTTATCTCAGCCAAATACAGTGACAAAGTTTGTGTTGACTAGTGAAGAGTAAGATATTAACAAGCAAAGTGTACAGCAAATGTGTAATCTGGATGATAAAACATTAAAATAACACATGATCCTTGGATATCTTCTAGTATAAATCCATGCATATATTTTTGTGCACCTTGTACATTTTGTATTCTTGATTTTAAGTCTATTTTCTTCAAAGTGTTCTTAACTTTGTTCTGTGTGCAGAATTAATCTGATGATTCATCCTTTCAGACACTGACACTCAGAATCCTATGGTAGGAAGAGTACAAAGCGCAGGAGAGTATCTTCGTGGACAGAGTTGAAGATGATTGGTAGCAACTGTCTCCCTAGTAATTTAGATATGCTACATGAGTGTGCCATGGTAAATGAAGGATTTCCAGACAAGAGGATAAATTTAAGAGATTGTAAGCACCTCCCAGTTCTTTTCATGGTTTTGAAAACTTATTTTAGTTGTGGCTGGTTCTTTCCAAAACAGTTCTTCAGTGCTCTCTGTGATCAGTTCCTTCAGCAAATAATATGTATTCTTTCCATGAATTAATAACTCTGGCAACTGGACATTTCTTCAAATGATTGATAATTTTACTGGGCAATCCTTGTCCCTTACAGTAAGATTATCTAGTGTCTTTGTCCTGTCCAATTTAGTCTCATTTTAGTAAGTTCAGCCTGTAGCTTACAGTGTGCTTCCTCTTGCCTGATCTCAAGTTTAAGCAAAGGAAAAAACACACAGGTAATCAATTGATTTTCTATTAATTATATTAAACTAATGCCTTTTGTCTGCTGAAACAGGAAGAGTACATCTTACACAAGCAACAAACCAACCTAGCACTGACAACAAACTGATTTTTTTCTAAATATTTTCTCTCCAATATATAACAATAGCATCCAAATTTCTGTCAGAGAAGCTTCTGTGCCATTTGGACTGCACAGCTGTGAAAGTTACTCTCTATTCAGAGGGAATGTTTGACTGAGCATCACAGAAAGGGAATAGTTTCCTAGGGAAAAAGAGTCTACTTGTATAAAGTTCATGTCCTCCAATACATCTGCTGATACACACATGCAAAAAAAACTCTGGGAATGAATATCTTTGAAACATGACTTGTGAATGACCATTTCACATAGTGCTGTTGAAAATAGATGGAGCAGGATAAGGTTCTGTCTCCAGCTCACATCTGTCATTGTCTTCTCAAGCACAGCACCAGTATAGAATAGGAGACTCCTGTTTTGATCCGTAATCAAGGCCTGCATTTTAATCCTCCAAAGCCTAGAGATTGTTTTGTTTTGTTTAAAAAAGAAGCAAATCTAAAAACACATGCTGAAGCTGTACAGACTCTGATCTGGAATAACTCCTGAAGGATGCTAGGTCCAGTGGGAATTAAAAAGGTTGACCCACTTCCCAGCTTCAAGCTTTCTCTCCCAGGCATGCATCAATGTGTTATTCACTCCCTGACCCTTTGCACAATGGGCTGACCTTCCTCTCAAATAAGTCAGCCCAGCATAAGAGCAACATATGGAGCCTTTGGGGGCCTTCCTCTGTCCAAAAATTTCGTCATTTTCAGGCAGCATAGGACCCCCAGCTGTCCTGACCTTCCTCCTGTTGAAGTAAGTATCAAGACTCTCATTGGTTTCTGTGGAAAAGGAACTGGGCATAGAGCTTGCCTCTGGGAAAACAGAAAATAAATAAATAAATAAATAAGTTACAGGGATCCCTGAGAGTCCATAATGTAGGGATTACTCATGCAAATGCAATATTTAGACTATTTAAAATGCATATTAGTTGGAACACACACAGCAATATTTTGTGTTCTCCCTGCAAATAGAACTTCTGTGTGTGCAAAGTAGCTGGAGGTATTGCAGTGACACAGGGTAGTGAACAGCAGTCCCTACAGTGGGACAGCAGCAGAGGGTATGGAAAGGCTGAGGCAAAGCAGTTTGCACCAAATCCATTTCTTTGGAGAAGGACCTTGTATAACACATTGTGATATTAAGCTTTCACTCTGAGACTCTTAGAATTTCCATCAGATCATGAACCAAATAATTTCTATGAGAGTTTTAGCTGTACTGTCTTGGGAGGGAATTTGCATTTTTGTGGAAGATAAAATACAGGCTTTGTAGGTACAGGCTAAAAGGGTATGAGTTTAACTTCTGAAGTACTTCTCTAATGCACTTAAAATTATTTTTAAAAACTTCAGTTCTCCTCTCAGCTTTGCTTATGAATAAATACAGATGCTGGTGACCACCCATCCCACTCTCTAAAAAAGGACATGAGAATCTGGACTCTTTTTAAAAACAAAACAAAACAAATCTGAAAAATGCCATTTAAAATGTGGAGAAGCTCTTAATGAAGAAATATGTAATTCTAGAACCAGATACACTGTGATGGGTAGAGGATGATACACACAATTGTGGAGCTAAAACTCTATACATGCTTCTCTGCATGCATACACTGACAGAAGTGGTTTGTCTTTCTGCTTGTAAATCCCTACCTCACCATCCTTATGTGTTAGTTATTTGTGAAGTCTAAAAATGGATCCAAATACCTTCCTCTTTCTACAAGCTATTTCAGAGACTGTGTAAAACTGTAAGACCAACAGGAGCTTACAAGGAAAAAAAAATCTCCTCTGTTTTGATCATTCAAAAATACTGTTCATGCAAAGGTTATGAGGCAGAACCAAGCTTAAAGCAAAACAGATTCATCTCCATGTTTATATGCCACTATATGTGCTCTCTACAAGTCAGTCTGTGTAATGATGGGACTGACCTCTGAATGTGGGAGCCAAATAGGTATTACAGGTCACCCTCTTTCTGCAAGAGAAACCTTCTCCTGGCAACAGAGAGGCCAGACAGTGTGCATTTTAATTAAAATCACATCCTGGGCATTTAAGTTTTCAAAAATTATTAGTATGACAGAGGTTACCTTTTCTTGTGACTATTATTATTACTGTCAGCCTGTCTGCTTGAAGTGGGGGGCTGAAGGTTACATATGGGATGGGGGAATGTAAAGTTAGCTGGAAGGGGTTAGTACATGGGGCCGTAGCCTTGGAATGCTCTTGTTGGCCAGCTCTCTTGCTGTCTTGTCTACAGCTGTGCAAAAGACCCCTCAGGACATCATGTATAGCCCTCAGCAGTGACTGCAGTGCTATAAACTGCAGGTGACTCTGATCAAATCCAATTTCTCTTCCTGGACTGAGCACAGGCTATCACTGCTACATATTCTTTGCCAAGGTAAACAGGGGTAACAACCTTACAGATTACTGTAGAGAATTGTATTTAAATTTATGTTTTGTATTGTACTGTTTCTTTAAAAAAAATTGAACTGTTTGAATTCCTGTAATTGAAGCTAATGGACCATGATGAAATAAAATGACATTTGGGCATATATAAATAGTCTTACAGATGAAAAGATGAGTGGTTTAGCTTAGTAAAGGACACAGTTTCATGTAGGAAACTTAGAACTCACAAAGAGTCTTTCTAGGAATGTCTTTTTTTTTTTTAGTATTCATACTGACAGTTCTATGATTCATCGATGTGCATTTTACAAATAGAGCTGAGACACAAAAGGATGAAATGACCTACCCAAGGCTGTGGTGCAGTCAGTTGTTGACTCATATTTCTAAATCATTGTTCCATCCTGTTGTACTATTCTTTGGCACCCAGCTAACACTTGTGCCTTGAAAAGTCTTCTTAAAACAGGTTTTGTTTCAGCTCTGAGGTTCACAAATACTTCAAAAATAGAAACACAAACAAAACACATCTTTGGGGAAAAGTTTAAAAAAAGGACAGGAAAAACAAATTATGTCATAGTTTAAAATTCCTCTTTGAAGTGCATTTTGTGATTATCAGATAAATCCCTAAGAACAGGATTGGAATGACACTATATGTGCTTGAAACAGTTTTCCCTTTAATGGATCTTTTGGAACTTGCCTAAGTTGCCATAAGAAGTCCATTTTTATCATGCTGTACTGTAAATATTTTAGTACTGAAATTGGCTTTTAATAAAATTAACTACAAGTTCAAAATGTTTAATGGACTCCATGGCAGTAAAATTAAGAAGAATGTCATTTTGTCTCTTTAATCTGCCCCGAAACATTCTTGCATTGAATTAGAACACTGATTGTTATTTTTTAGCTCAGGACTTGGCAGGTGTGTAATGTGACTCCTGATAGCAGGACAGCAGATTACATTCTCCTATAAAACCATTTCTAAGGGACTTGGCACAAACACTGTTATTGCATGTCTGCAGGTGTTTAGTAATTGGATTAATGCAGAGCAGGAGGAATGCCTGACACCCAGCACCGAGAAATGCTGAGGAAAGACACATTCATTTCTGAGACTAACCTGGAATGCATGATGACAGCCTGTTCACACACATGGAGCCAGATCTAAGCCTGCAAGTTTAAAATTAACTGCTGTGAGCAATCACCTTCCAGAGGAAAGTTTATCCAAACCTAAATACAATAACAGGAGCTCTGAAAGTAAGGAGGTAGGGAGCTTTGGGCTATGTTTTGATCCTGTTCCAAGAGCAACTTGCATAACCTTAGCAAAAGTCCTTATATCATGCATATTACGAATCCCTAAAATCCTAGGTGTCTAATAAAAATGTCCTTGATAAACATATAGACCCTCAAAGCTCCGTAAAGGTATAGGAAATATCGTATAATCTCAGATCAATGGCTTTAAGGAAGAAATGATGTTCTTTTAAATATCATGATCATGGATTAGAAAGGCTTTTGTAATGGCCAGAGACTAAAAACCTAAATATTTCTGTACTGATGAAAATATTAAACTAAGCCCATTTGAACTAGTAAAAACTAAATTTCCTAAAGGGTCTCATCTTAGGTCCTGGCAGTACTCAGAAAAACACTTGCATGAAATCTTTACATTCACTAAGTTTCAATGTGCAACTGACAGGTTGTCCTCAAAAAATCACTTGAGCATGGGTACTGTTATAGAAGCATTTTTACACATATGGTTTATAGGGTAATTTTAACAGTAGAGGGACTTGGAGATAAAAAAAATTCTTTGTTTTATCTTATGCTGGGGAAACAGGACCCATGAGAAAAAGGTGTCTGCTGCTAGGGCTCCTGAGAGGACAGAATGTAGATCCAGTGAGGGCACTTTAGGAAGTATTGTCTGTTTTATCTGTCAGAGTACTGTCCAGATCTACCCTGTAAGGAAATAAAAGTACTGAGGTGACTGACCACTGTGGGCTTTGGCTGGCTGGTTCCTCACGAAGCAGTACTAGCTAGCTGCAGGTAGGAGTGACCAATGCCCTGTAGTAGACTCTTGGCTAATTAGAAAAGCCATCATGTTAGAACAGTGTTCATGACTCACACTTTTTGGGGTTTCCACAGTATTTCTTCCAGACTACGGAGATGTCTCAGGTGAGGATTTAAGTCCTTTCAGCTTTTGCCTTGTCTCTCTGACCTTCTAGATAAGATGAGGAGTGGGTAAAACTCCATGCCACTTTCTTATGGTGTTTGGTCAGAACTACAATTTACTGAAGTAAGTGGTGGATTCATTTCAAGCAGCATTTAAATTTACAATTCTTTATATTCTATGAATTCACTAGCAAATGAGAATCATAAGGCAGGAGAATATACTATGAAGTCTAAGATAGATATAGAACAATTCCTCTGTACCACATTGCCTGCAGAAAAGATTTCCTTGAGGAATTTAATCAAATTGCCCCTACTTTTTGGGAATAACACTTGTAGATTTTACTAGAATCTTAAAAGGTTTGTCCTATGCAATGAATGATGTTTGACTGATCAGGTGTTTAATAACCATAAAGCAAATATCATCCTCATGGAAGTTGTTGAGAGCTCTGCACTGACTTCCAGATGCAAGTCCCAAGTCACCCTTACTGCAGTTAAAGTTGTCAAACAACTTCTGTTATAGCTTTGTCTTTTACATGCACACAGCTTTCCCTGGGCTTAACCTCTATTAGAGGGCTTATTGCTGAGTACGTGGACAACAGGGGATTGACTTCATGTATAACAGGGTTCATATTGCACAGATAAGCACACATGCACAATCTGCTGCTTTGAAAGTTCTTTAGGATGAAAGGTCCAGCTTCTGTGAAGCTCAAGGAATGTTGCATTACCATTTCCATCACAGAGTTGTCTGTGCCTCAGTCTTTTTGTACATTGCACGAGTCAGCCTCTAGCGTGGAGGGTCCAATTCATGTGGTGTGGGGAAAGCTTCGTTTGAATTTTTCCGGCTTTCAGATGTTTGACTTTGGAGCTTTAAAACGCTGTGCCCATCAGCTTTTATGAATTTAATTGCCTTTTTCCCCCCCTTTTTTTCAGAGCAAGAAAATTAAAAGAAGACTGTGGTGAATCCACAAGATTGAGCATTGCATTCCTGTGGCACAGAACTGCTGTGCTACATGATGATGTTGACCATACAGGCTGACAGAGAGCTGTTCTAACAGGGAAATGAATATTGCTTGAATGACTCAGGGAATAATAAAAGCAACCAGTTCTGCATCTAACTATTCCATCCCCCTCCATCTAACCTTTTCCAGCTTTACTGCTCAAAAGTGGATTAGCTTCTGAAAAAGAACTTTGAACATTTCTGAGAAAGTCTCTGAAACCCAGTTCCCTGCAGGTGAAGGAATGTCTGTGTACTAGAAAAGCATCCCAACAGCAGAAACTAAAAGGAAATAAGGGACAAGTTTACAGATGTTTGTCCTGTTTGCACAACCACTATGAATCTACTCAGTCTATTGTTAAACACAGGTAAGTAATTTATCTGGACCTTTGGTTGGACTCAATACGTGCTGCTATGTTCTTAGGTAAGTCTGGGAGTTAGAGAGTTCAGATAAAACTGATTGCCTCCACTCCCTTTACTGTCAGTGGAAACAGGCAAAGTGATGTATGTCACACCTGGCTTAGGAGTTGTCTTCTAGAGGTATCCACAGTTCTTTCCCCACTTACTAAAAGAAGACTGTGAACAAGACTTAAGCCTGACTAAAACTAGAACTATACTTTTAGACTATTGCATTAACTTATCTGAATCTCATTCCAGACCACAATATCAGTATGTATTGTTGCAGTGAAACACTGCTTTGTCCTCCAAACAAAATTACACTATCCCTTAAAAACTTGATATTACTGCAACAACGGCTGACAAAGTTCACAAGGTTCACATCTTTTCACACAACTATGTAAGAAAATTCTTCAGTCTCATGAGCAGCTCTTGATATTTTTACTCTCTGAATAGAGACATTGTCTGTCTGTAGTTTAATTGATTTCAGGGACTGTCCTCTGGGAGAAGATTGTGTAGCACCTACTCTGTTTGTGTGTTTACTGATGGGAATTACAGACAGTGTTACTCAAGGAAACCAGCATTCACCACCCTTACAAAGTCCTTTGTTTCTTCGCCTTTCATATTAATACTAGTATTGAAATAGAAAGACCTCACTAGATGATCCTAGAAATACAGCAGACAGTTTTAAACATTGTCCAATTCTTTATCTTCATAGTTTTGTTGTTTTGTTTTTTTTTTGTTTGTTTGGTTGGTTTTTTTTCCCCACATTGTACTAAGGAAGGATGATTGTAAATGAAGTTTTTAAAAGCAATTTTTTCCACTAGCAGAAGAAATGGACACCTCATTCCTAGGAAAAATATCATGATTATTATTTAACTCTGTATATGCTTTTTGGGTAGAAATATATATGAAAAGATTGTCCACTTGAAGTACTAAGTATTGTGCCCTGTATTTTTAAAGAATCATTAACTGTGCTATGTAATATATATTTTTGAAGTTTTTAAAAGAAATTTGAAATTCCTATCATGCCATAGTTTGTTTTAGCTTCTTACTCTTATTTTTATGTTTTAAAAAATGCAGAATATCAGGAGACATGTGAACTAGAGGTGGAGATGTGTTTAGACCTGTAACCTTACAGGTTCAGGAAAACTTCAAAGTTGAAACTGGTAGGATCTGGTTACTTTTCATCACAGAGAATAAATGTTATGCCTGTAAGCCATAACCTTTGGTCAGTCTCTGTTTCTTCCTATTGGCTGAAACATACTTGTGTTATTTATCTGTCATCTAGTCACAATGAAGAAAATTCTCTTTCTTTAGTTTTTCATTTGTTTTACTGGCTACTTACATCTTTGACAAAGATGGAAGCCATCCAAGTTGGTGATGTGTCTGTCTACAGAAGGCAAATCAAACCTTTTAAAAATGTTATCTACTGTGCTAATGCAAAGGGTGGCAAGTGCTGAGGCTGCTGTAAATACTGAAAAGTAGCATAGGTGTTATTCACAAAGAAATTGAATTGAGAAAAAAATTGAGTTGTTATTAACAACATGTTGGTTTAGGCATTTATACTTATATCAGTAAATAAAATGGACCAGGGATCTGCTCTGGCTCTGTGACCTATTGGCATGAGTGAGGTCATGATCAGACAGCTGAACTCTTTTACTTTCCAAAATCATGTGACTCTGTCTGAACAGACTGTTTAGTTCTGAGTCAGCTAAGAGCTGAAAACTGTGTCCAGACATTATATGGAAGAGTATTCATTTGGATTAGAACAGTGCCAAGAGGTGTTCTAGTAACTTAATGTCATGACCTGGCTCTGTTTAGTATGCTACTATAGAAGTAGGTGCCGTACACAGCCAGAAATCAGCACAATGCCAGTCAGACATTGATATAAGCAGCATTATTAAGAGGAGGCACATGAAATCCTGGGTTCTGCAAAAATATACATAATTTTCTTTCTGCATTGCAGAATGGAATAAAAAGAAACCACTTTTTTTCTAAAATTTGGGAACAGATGTATGCTTTTGCTGCCACTCCTGTAAGTCTGGATGGAGTATATAGTTACCATCATTTAAAAATGCTCCTTTCATCAAAGGAAGACAGTATGTGAACAATATAGTACAATTTTTTCATAAAAATCCAGCTTCACAAATCCAAAACAATATGAAGCATTCTATTCATTCCAAATTATGAGGGTTTCAAATGTCAACGCCTGAATGAATAGTTTTGTTTTCCACTCAAACATATTTCTTGGACAACTCCTGGAAACCTGATGCCTGAACACTGCTCTTTATGACAGTTCTGAGTTTCTGTACAAGCCTGCACCTGAGAGTACACTGAAATTCATGGCTGTTTGTGGCTGGAACCATGAAGCTCTGTCCATGGGTCTCATATGAGTTCATTATAGAGTGCATTGGTGTGTTCAGTGTGGGCCAGCTGGTGAAAGAACTAAAGGTCAGGTTTCTGTTTCACCTGACTGGGCAATTTTGGGATCCCATCCTCATTGTACAATGAGGACAGATCCCTCAACTGGATAAAACTTTTCTGGAGACAATAATTGTGAGAAGATACCAGAGAAGATTCTAGTGCTTTGGTTTGTTGTGAAATAATAAGTACCTTAGGTGGCTTCAGGACCAAGTGACTCCAGATTTTGACTGTCAGTGACTGCAGCCCTAAGAATAACTCATAACTTGGCTGAAATTTTCTTTTGTTTCTTGCTAAACTCACCTAGCAAAAGAGGTTAGCACTGATTACCTGAATCAATTTTCCAACAAAGACATCCTCTACAGATTTCATTTCAGAAAACAATTCTGATTAAAAAAAATATTGGGGTGCTGCATTTTGAAGGTAAAAGAAAAAAAAAAGGTGCTGTTCTTATGAAGTTTCTTTAGTAAAATTGAGACTATTGCTACTGAATGTATTGTATCCAATTCTCCCCTACTTGGTGAGATATTGGTAGCCGATAATACTTAAACTTTTAACATTTAAACTTCTTTACATTCTTAGATGTGTGGCATTCTATTCTAACCAAAGGCAATCCGATGCTAAAAGTACAGCTATACTGGCAAGTAGGGCTTAAAGCAAAGCAATTCACAGCTGGTGTCGGAAAAGGCTCTCCCACATTTCTCCTTAACACCAGCTGCAGCCCAAGATGAAGCCACTAGAAAACCTTAGCACAAGCAAGACACACGAGACTGTATAGCCAATGATAACAGGAAAGTTTAGCACTAGATCAACACAAGTATAATTAGGTGTTTCAAGTGGAGACATTATTCTTCATTTCCTGCCCTCAGCTTGTTGCTCTGAACAGTTAAACAATAGCTGTGTTTCATGCAAGAAGGGTTGGGTTTCAGAGGCTGGTGAAATGGCTCCCCTGTGGGACCAGATCCAAGGGTGCATGGATTCACTGGGAGTGTCTCTGGGTTGCTTCAGGTGGGCCAAGACAGCCTGAGAAACACAGAAATGGTGGTGACAGACAGATTGTTTGACAACCAAAAAGCCGTTAGGATTAATTCAGCAATATTTTCATCCATCTGATTTCAGTCCTTTTGACTCACACAGGCCTTATACCTTCTGTACTAAAAAAAGAGACACTTTCCTTTTTTTCCTGCTGAGCTCCAAATCTTCAATATAATGAAAGAGTTCCCCTTTCTTTTCTCTACTAGTCTGTGCACAATTCCTCCTTTTTCTTCCCACTTTGGTAGTTTTCTTCATTCACATCCCACCTTTCAGTCATACCTTTTCAATTATAACTCTTTTCTTTCAGCATTTTCTTTGCTGCCTATTATTAACTTCCAGATGCACTAGACTTTCTTTTCACAGATCCAGATTTCCTCAAGTGCTAGTGGGACTTGCCCTTGCCAAAGATCACTAGCCTATGGAGGTAGGTTGGACATGAAGTCAAATTCCTGGGTTACAGGTAATAAGGAGCAGCTAGATCCAGGGAAAAGCTGCCCTCTTTCTTATCCTGCAAGTTTTGCAACATCTGAACTCAATATTACATAGTGAGTGCAATGTGAATGTGGTCTTCCACCAAATTCATACCCATCCTGAAAAATTTTTAGAAGTGTCCAGTTATGTGCATATTTACCTTCTCATTTTTGCTTGACATAGTAAACATCTGATGATTTTCTGAGACCTTCTGCCATTTTTAAATGAAAAACTACAAAAAATATAGGTTCTACCATGCTCCAAACACTTAGAATTTCTGCATGCACACATGCTGTTGCTGAGACCTATTCTGGCTGCCTACAGATGTAAACAAGATGACATGCAAAAGGGATTATATATAATTGGAAGATGTTAAGTGGAAAATTACTTCTTTCACTGTCACTCTGTGCATTTATTTGTTCTTGAGTCTATTATTAAAAAAAATCCAACTCCAAACACAAAGAAACAAACATGTACACTGTACCTCAGAACCTGGAAAAATCCCAAGCCACATTCTGACAATTGGCAAAACTATCAGATAAGATTCAGCAGACAAACTACAATGTGATGATGGCCTGACTTTAAAGAGGGGTTCTTAGATAAAAAATGTAATTCCTACTTCAGGTATAGGTTTCTTATACCACCTTAAATAATTAATTTATGATTTCTGCTCCTCTGTTTCTGTAATCTGAAAAAATAAAGAAAACCTACCAGCGTTATTTTTTTTCTTCACAATTTATCTGGCTTCACTGTTTATAATACAATAAAATGTTCCAAGTAACTGAAAATCAACAGAATGGACCTTACACCTAACAAGCGTCTATTAGCTCACAACTATTACCAAGTTAATGCATTTAGAGAGTACCTAAGAAGCAATGAAGCATTTTTCTAAAAAGTGGTTTTGTTGTTGGCTTTATAAAACAATGACTCATTCCTTTCATGTAACAAACATCTTTTCTTGTCCACATTTAAAAAGTACAAGAGAAACAAAAGGAAAGTTTGCATGTGTGGTGTGGGATAAACAGAACAGAAAGATTGGGAAGAAGCTGTGAAAGACACATAAATGGCTTCAGAGGGTGCGTAAAGACTTTCTCTGCAATCTCTGATCTTTAAATAACATTCAATTGCCTGCATTAGGTCTTCTTCAGCTGTACCACTCTATGCAACAGATGTTGATCCTGTGAATCTTTCAAGTAAAAACATTCCATGATTCATAGAAAATTTATGATTAAAGATGGTATAAAGATGGGAAACCACCCGCCATTATAAGGCATGATGAACATGTGTGCAGTTATTGCAAAAGATACTGTGCATTCTGCTTTCAGAAAAAGGAAAAAAGTACCCTTTGGTTGAATAAAATGGCTAAATTAAGTAAAGATGGTCCTTTCCTACTGTTTGAGTCTTTCATATCAGTTTACAAGCAGTAAAATCAGAAGACTTCAGTAATAAGTACAACATTACTTCTACTCATCTGTCAATTTCAAGAAATCAGAGTATATAATTTGTTGATTAATCCTTTGTACTCCCATCTGAACATTAAAAAAGAAATGTGTTATCTGTTCATGTACCTATGACTTTTCAGACTGTAAACAACTCATAGTGCATAGCTTGATTTGACTGTCTGAAGCGATGAGGCAGACATTTGTATTAAAAAAAGAGTTTGTTTGGAACTGATCTTTCCAACAAATTCTGCAATTCTTCCCCCTCATGAGGGCATATAGAAAAACCAATGGAGACAGTAGAATTTTCATAGTGTTTGCCCTTCAGGGATAAGAAAAAAATGCCATCTGAATTAAGTAACTGTGTGAAACTGAGGAAAAATGCAAAAATCTGAATGTTCATTTCACAGAACAAGAAAACCTAAAAAATTATACCGTGAGTCAGGAAAACAGAGTTGAACTATAAATATGCAGATGTGCTGCCCACCTTCCTGGAGGTCCCATGTACACCACAGCTGTATTTCTGAGGTAGAAGTGGTGCAGGTCCTTGCAGTCTGTAAATGCCAGAGATCCGATAGGGTTTGGTGGAACACACTGTGGAACAGAGATGAGGCTCCAGTGATGTTCTTCTGCCTGCACTATGACAGTCACTGGGAAGAGTAGATAAAAAATGGCTCTATGGGCACCATGTGTCCTTCTTGCTGTGAGACAGGGTGGCCCCATCTCCTCCAAACTTTCTCCCTCTTCCTTTAAAGGGTAATCTGGAATGGCACAGTGAGGACCTGAGAGCACTGGGAGGGTGGTAGAATCACAGCCTTGAGTTTGGAGTTCACTAGCAGCTGATTTTGGTTAAGGCAGATGACACTGTGCTGAAAGCCCCGCATTTTACACCTTCCTTTTCCTTAATTTGATCAGATCCTGGCATGGGAAAAAGACCAAGGAGGAGAATTTGAGCAGGATCCCCAAGCATGCAGAAAATAGTAGCGAGGGCTGGCAGATGGGCATGGGAGGGAAGAGTCTCATAAGTCCCACTGAAACTCTGTGGCTCCTGATTGACTTGTTTTCTGAAATAAATGGAAGTGATTTACTGCATCTGAAGTTGACAATCTAAAGAGTATGTATCTAGTTTGAATTGGTCATCTTTTCAGTCAGTGCTGAAAGATAGGCCCATTCAAACTGAGAATAGCGAACTGTTGACAGTAAGAGCACAACATCCATTTATTGTGTGCCATATTAATAAACAAGGTTGAAAACATGAGGAATTCTGCCCTTCGAAACCTTTTTGCAATAAACCTGCTATATCCATCTTGGAGTTCATATGTTTCATATTCTTTTAAAGGATGTCCTGGACTTGATGGAACAAGGCACTTCAGACTATGCCTGTTTTTTATTTGGTTTGGTATGATATTTTTTAATGACAGTTTGTGTAATGCCCTTGAATGAAAAGAGAATAACTGTAATACAGATCTTGCCTGGAACAGAGATTAGGAATTCTAAAATGTTGTAAGACCTTGGCAGGGTCCTACAGCAAAGGAAGAAGATTATCTTGGAGGCAAGGAAATATCACGATGTCCTCTTCTGTTCTGCTGATAAGCTTCTTAAAGTGAGACACTAGTCAAGGACATTTTTATTCTATTTAATGAAATCTTGTAGTATTTCTGTATGTTTTTTGGGTACAGCTGAAATGTGAAAAACATAACTTGATCAGTTAAGGGAATGGATCTTCTGGTTTTTCAGAAATGGATACTCCAGAAGCATTTTCTCAGGTATCCTTGTCAGACATTTTTGAGATCATGCAGAATTTGCTTGATCATGTTCCAGCATGGTTGCTAAAAGAATGCCTGCCTTTTCTCGGTCATGCTATCCTGAGAGCTGTGAATTGCTTTCTTCAATCTGGGATGGTTCCAAAATGATTTGAACTGGGCTACAATCATTCTTTTGTTAGAGAAGATGTCTTATCCATGGATGTTTTGTTTAATAGCCAACCAGTCCATAATTTGCACATTTCAGTTAACAAGGAAAGTAGTTTAAAGTTCAGTGCAGATTTTATTATGTACATTATAGTACACATCTGGCAGAGCTACACTTTATGATTGTCCCTTGGTTGTTAATAGTGTAACTTTTTTTGCATCAAGTTCTGTTCATGGCAATTTACTTTTTGGCAGCAATTTGATGACTGATTAGAGTTATGCACAAACATTTTGTAATAGTTATCACTGTGCTTGTCCTATATAAAGTAGTGACTTAAGGGAAGGCTAGTAGTAATTCTGAATGCAAAGCAAAGTCATAGCAAATAAGTTCCAATAAATTATCATCATGATTGACTGGAAATAAATAAATAAAAGACAGGTGAAGCTTTGCAACACAAACCTCTAAGATATCTAATAAGCCAGATCCATTTTGCATAAAAATCAATGGCACAGATTCACAAATGTTTCCTAGGCTTTCCTGGGAACATTTTCCTAGGTGCATAGAGAGAAAAGGTCACTTTCAAGGGTTTATTCACCAGTAGATGAGTCATACTCTGGAAATGCCCAATTTTTTCCATTATTTCATGAAGGGACAAAGTTCTCTAATGAAGAATAGACTTTTGCTTTTTGTTGTTAAAGTTTGGTGAGATTAGTCTTGAAGAACTTTCCGGAAGAAAACTCTAAGTAAATAAACTGAAGGTTTTTTAGAGTTATGAAGGTCAAACTGTTGAACAGCAGTGTCAAAGTCAGGGTTTTATTTACCATCTTTTCTTGATAAGATACAGTGTTCTGTAAGGCTTTTACAGTTTCTTAGAGACTGGCACAGGATTTCTAGCTTCCACATTTTTTTTTCTAGTAGTTTTATGGTGATCTTTGGTAGTTTCTCTCTTCCCTCATTGAGCTATATAATATGTGAATATGCCAGAATTCAATTGAAAAAAGTTTTTCTATCCTTCCGGGCAGCATAAAAGAAGCTATAAAATAGAAACCACATATAAGTAGTAAAGTTGTGATATGTAATGTTTCTAAAGAGTTGTGGTGCCCAAATTGTTAAAGCCCAATCACAACTTGAATAATCTGAAAAATACTCCCACTATTAAGATAAACACATATTTGTAATGCCATCTCTCTTCTACCAGTAAATTTTAATTTCTAAACTATTTGTCAAGAAAAAAATTAGCTAAGTCAGAAAAATCACCTTATTTTCATAGAGAATGCCAAGAAATTTTCTTTCCAATATTCTTTGTACCAACAGTGAGGAAGGTTTCACTGAGCATATAAAGCTTTGTGTGAACTTGCTGTTAGAGACTGTGAGCTGCTTTCCAGTTTTTTCCGTATCAGTTGGAAATGAAAAATAAAACCATATGAAAGATTAAAAAGCATGTTGATGTCTTTTTTTTTTTTCAGCTATCACAACAGTCTTTCTAGTGCTGGGAGAAAAATAAATTGACAGAATTTCACAAAATTGTAAAAATGTTTTCAAATACTATATACCAATTTTTATAATTGTAAAAATTATTTATATTGATTCACTCCCTTAAAGAATATTAGTTTGGCAAGAATAAGAAAAAAAATACCATCATGAACACAAACCACTGCATTTAAAAAGGTGGGTTCCCCTAATGCAGATTATTCGCTTTTGTAAGCCTGAATAAAACCCTGGTATGGCGAAATTCTGAACATCTGTAATACTCAAAATCAGTAGGAAATTATTTTAACACTGAGTATAGCATTCATTTGCCTAAATTTAGACATCTACAAAGTAGATATCTAAGTTTGAATTAGTTTTCCAGGCCATAGGTAGTCAGTAAAGAGAAACAGACTCTTGCAGAGAACTATTTATCTGCATTCTAAAACACATGGGAAATGGTCCAGATGAATTACTCACAGAAAATGTTTATTTTTCTCTATTGAGCACAAAGACAGATATGATTGACTACCTTGGATGTAAACATCTGCAATATAGTCTACAGTTAGGCAAGACACTTTCATTATTTTTAGAACTATAATAACATGTAGACTGTTTACTCCAAATTTGGGCACAGAAATCAGTTACATGGTTGAATTTTCTTTTTAGTTTGATTACCTCAAAATCTGTACATGCATATGCACACATACATGTGTCTGCTTGTGTTCATATGCACGATTTATAGTCTCTATCATGATTTATATCACAAATACTCATCTTGATAACTTGCCTCAGCAATGTCACAAACAAAAACCATTCACAATTCCGAGACAAGATTTTAAAATTAATGCTATAGAGTTGAACACAAACATTAACAACAATGGGGTAGAAAGATCCTTCACTTATTTTGTAAACCTCAGCTCCAAATGAACACCACATCATCTCACTTAACTCAAACGTGTTTGGAAATTAAAAGGAGAGGAGTTCTGCATTAGGTTATTAAAAGAGTGACTTTACTACAGGCATCATCTTACAATACATAATACACAAGGTACAGAATTATTGAATAAATTTCATCCTCAGATCCTAAAATCATAAGAACCATTCTATGAGAAACAGAGCTAAAGGGTGGCCTAGCTGTTAGGCAGTTCCCTTTTGGGTAGTGGAACTCTCTTGGTTCAGCAGGACACTAAAGCAAATCCATTGGCACTAGATGCCTATTTATAGGCAACTGGACATGAGCACTTGTGGTCTGGGACATCATTCACAAATCTCACATACAGGATATCTACATTTGCTGCCATTTACATGGTTCATCTGGAGGGACTGATGAAGGAATTAATCTGGCATGGAACTGGTGCTGAAATCAATTAACGAGGGCCTCTGGGTATGGCCCAAAGGTACAAGGTTTAAGAAAATGATTTACCTTAGCCATGCTACACTGTGGATGAAATCAACTGTGCATGAAATAGCTTCCAAGATCAGATCTATCATGACTTGAATATTCACTACAGATTTTAAAAACTGCTTCAGCAACATAAACTTGGTTGTAAAATATAGAATTGAAATCAACATTCAGCCCTTGCAGTATTCTAGGCATATGATCCACTTACAAACTTTCATTAAGGAAGCTGAGTTAAAGTTGTGAGGCATAGTTTTTATATGCTTTGCCTCCTTCAAATCTTATAAAAATAAATTTAAGTAACTTACAAAACCTAAATAAGCTATAACAATAGTATGGCATAGTTAAGTTAATTTAGTATCCTAGAAAAATCTTTTTGGCTGGTTTTTAAAATGTTAGAGTTTTGCCGGATATATCATTATCACCAAGTTGGTACTGACTTGTGGAGGCTATAAAACAAATAAAGTCATTAAAAATAATTTGAACAAAAGGAGTAACTTGATATTGTAATGCCATCCACATTTGGTTAAAATGACTAATTTTAAAGCTCCCTTTCATCTTACTAAACAGATTTCCAAAGTTAAAAAAAAATGTGATTAATAAATTATCCCCATAAATCTTATGATAACTATGATAGTCTTTGGAGAATTATGAAGCCACATCTGGAAAAAGTATTTTACTGCCTGTAAAACAGCATGCCATGAATTTTACTAGTTCATATTAGTAAGTAAAATACGGTATATAATTTTTGCATTCATCAGTGTGAGTACAAAACACATAATTGTCTTCTTCCCCAAACCCTTAGATTTATTTCACAAAGAATCTTTCTTGTAAAGTTTATAAGGAGGTTGTTGTCTTTTATGCATATAGAGATATTTCTATTTTATATTAGCTGCAATTTACAAGATGTACTGGAGAGTACCTAACATCAGAACAGAAATAAGCAAACAGTAAGAGTAATAGGGTTCATTTGTTATTATTATTGCACCAAGGCTAAAATGAGCAAGGCCAAGCCCCTGAATAAATGCCAGAGCAGTAATCAAGAGAGAAAGCAAAGAAGTTCATTTTCTGCTATGTAATCCAACAATGGCTATTACATTATTCTTTTTCATTAATGACATTTTAAAATATATAGATTAGAGTTGCAAGTCATTTAAGATGAGTGGCTGTAATATTTCTGGAATTAAAAACTTGATTAAACTTAAGTATTTCTTAAATAAAATGAGCAATGTTCTTGTAGAGCCAAGTATGTCCCAGGGAAATATAAAACCCTTTTTATTTCCAAGCAGATGTTTGCAATAAGAAATGGATGGTGAGTGAAAGGGAAGAACACCATTAAGCTAAGGTAACCCCTAAAGATTTTTATATAGTTCTGCAATCACAAGCTCCATCAGTGATAAATATCACAATAGTGGTTGTAATGTACCAGGTTTTATTTATGTGTAGATCCTTGACTATACTTTACCTCAAGTAATATAATTCTCTTAAAGACCACAGAAAAGTTATATTTTAATATAAATTAAAGTGACATAATTTTTTTGTAACCTAAAGTGGTTCTTTCTCCAAAGATACAATAAATCAGGACAATAACAACTGTAAACATGCTTTGTTTTTATAATAGAAATAAATAAAAGCCCAGAGAAATGCTTACTAATTAAATGTATGTGGGTTAGAGCACTTTATTGCAAGCGATACTCTTACAATTTCAACACAAATTATTTGTGCAACATGTTGCTCAGACTGATAACATGGATGACATTCTGGCCATAAAACTGCTATTGCAGTAAATTTTGTCCTCTTCCATTCTGGTTTGAAATGGCTGTTATCTTATAGCATTATTATGTTTGTTGTGGCTGATTTAATACATCTTTTAAGGTGAATTGGCTTGTATCTATTTCTGAAAGCAAAGACATTATTTTCTTTTAGCTTTCCTCAAGTTTTCCTTAGTCTCTTCCTGTGATTTTGGCTGAGGTTTGTGTGAAATGCTGGGGTCTTTGCACAGCTGTTGTGATGCTGCTGTAGAAAGTGTTGGATAATGTCAAAACTCCAGACAATCAGGTGAGTGTCAGCATGTAGTTAAGGAATGGGCATTCAGAGATATGTTGGGTTTACATGGCAAGGTCTTGGTGGAGGTGGGGCTGCAGGGAGAGGCCAGGGGCTGCCCTGTGCCTGTCACAGCCACTTCCAGCCACATCTGCACCAGACTCAGTGGGCCTGAGATCAACCCACCTGAGGAGTTGGTGGTGCTTCTGGGAATTGGTGGTGTTGCTGAGGAAACACATTCAAGAAAGGGTAAATGGCATAAGAGGGAGATAGGAAGAGAGAACAAAACAACAGAGGTGGTACCAGGGTCCAAGAGGGAGGCTCCAAGCTCCAGAACAGCTATTCTCTGCAGTCCATGAAGAACCCATGCTCTGTAGAGCAGGTTTATCCTGAAGGACTGAAGTCATTGAGAGGAACCCATCATGGAGCAGGAAAAAAGTGTGGGGAGAAAGGAGTGGGAAACTGTTGTGTGTTGACCACAACACCCATTCTCCATCCTTCCTGTGCTTCTGGGGAGGGTGCAAAGGAAGCTGGACTGATGGAGTGAAGTTCAGCCACGTAGAGGAGAAGGAAAGGTGTTTTGTTTAGTATTTGTCTTTTTGATCCTCACTACCAAAATCTGTTTCAATTGACAATAAATTATTCTTCCCTGCTGCATTCCTGCAATGTTCAGTGTGTATTTGCTGTGATGGGAATTAGGAAGAAATCTTCCTGTCTTTTTCTTGATCTGCAAGCTTTCCCATCCAATTTTCTCCCCACTCTGTCCCAGCTAGAGGTGGTGGTGAGAGTGACAAGTGAGTGAGCAGCTGGGTGGGTGTTAGGCTGCTAGCCAAAGTTGACTCACCATGAAATACCATAACATTCAAACATTAGGTGATGCATGCATAAATGGACTGGTACAATGCAAATCATATGCAAATAACCCATACTATTGTGGCACAGGCCTATGTCTGTCTTAGCCTTATTATCACTTGAGTTATTACACAGTGAAGGTGGCACATTCTGAAACATAACTACAAAATATGCATAGGTTCATCAAACACTTTTCTTTATGAATTCTGATATATAAATTGCTTTGAATAAACAACAGTGTGAAAGATTTCTCTGTATCGACCAGCATCTCCCCTTATCATCAAGTTGCAGGAAATGCATACTCTCACTTTGCAAACACTGGAACACATAAAAAAGAAAAATCATCTGCACAAGCTAACCGGAAAATACTAGTGTGGAAAAGTCTTCAGGAGCTATAGGGGACCACAAAACTTATTCATTGCTCTTTGATTCTACTGCAAAAAAAAGACAACTCTCATTTAGAAGTGTAACAACAGGAATGATGCCTCTGAGAGAAAGAAGATAATTATTCCATACTACTCAGTACCAGGGAGCCCTCAGATGGAGTACTCTGCCCAGTTTCAACATCACATTTGAAGAAATATATAGACATATTGGAAGAGTCCAAAATTGAGAAAAAACCAAGGGATTAAGAAAACATGACCTCTGTGAAAATTCAAAAAGAACTGCTTTTTTTAAAAGGGAAGATTGCAGTTGAATAGAGTGGCACACAAATTGGTGACATGAAAAAATATGTAAAAGACTTAGGAAGAGAAAGATTATGAGCTTTTCCCCATACCTTTCCTAAGCAGAATAAGAAGAAATTGACAACTTAGAAAACAAGAAATTATAATTTAGTAACAGAAAAACTTTCAAACTAAAATTAAAGTTCTAGTGAATGTTTAGCTAATAAAATTGTTGAAAGTCCAGAAAACTTGTAATTACCATTGCATGGGGATAAGACTGGCAAAATTCATTGCTCCATTCCAGCCAAAAGTTTCAATGACCTCTAAATTTTTCTCTTTGAAGATTGTTGCCATGTACTATAGGTCTGAATTCTAATTTAGAATTTGAGTAGTGATAAAAACTGTGCCATTACCTTACCCTAGAATACACAGGTCTCTAAATCTAGTGCAAAATGGGTAGATTTATAATAATACCTTAGTGAACTGAATGGGTCCTACTTAGGTACAAAGTTGGCATGCCAGTTGCAGTTTTATGATGCACACTGAAATGCACACCCAAAGCACTTGAAATATTTTATTTCTTGGTGCAGGAACTTAAGCCTCAAGACATTCCCAGAGACACTATTGAGAGTATCCACTTGTGCTGTAGTTGCCTGGTCTTTCAGTACGTAACTCTCCTTGCATGCATAGTGTGTGACTGGCACCTGTAGCTTGCATGAACTCCACTACTGCTAAAAATGTGGTATGGATGCATTCTGCTGGAGCCAGAATGGAGAGCAGTGAAGAAAACCCTTGTTCTTCTGTATTTGTGCCACACCAGTGAGAATAGTGGATACATCCAATGTCCAGAACTTAATGTGAAGTTTTACATATGTAAGATCAGTGCATTAACCCACAAGCAACTAGCAGGATTTACCCAGGAAGGGTTACAAAAGATGACTTTCTGAATAACTCTATCATAATTCCATTGTGAGGATGATTACTTTTTAATTTTTACCTAAATGTCTCTTGTGAAACCAATCAAAAACTAAGGCTGCATTTACTTCTTTCCAAAACTGTTGAGAGACTGACTTGCAATTTTGCCATGGCTTTAGTGTAAAAAAACAAAACAATGGATATGAGATATTTGAGAAATTCTCATGGTAATACTTGCTTCTGGTTTTCCTAACCAGTTCTGAACAAGCTGTCACTGAATGAATTTTGAAATATTTTAAACCAATATTCCTTTAAAATATATCCTTTTCTTTTAACAGGCTAACTCCAGTTGTGTGATGTTTCAACCTGTAAAAAAGTTCCTTTATTCCTTCCTTGGTGTATTTGCATTTGAGCGAAGCAGCAACTGATTCAATGCATAAGTGCATTGTCCCACTTTACACAGGAAGAATCTTGCAGCAAAGTAAAACCACACAGAAATTAGTCTGGTGGAAGTGATGATTCTCTTAACATCAGAGTGGCATATATTTTCTTGGCATAGATCACAACATCTTCGAAATATGGAGTATCTGAGTATGGAATACATGTTTGATCAATTGATGTAAATGTATGCCTATTTCTAGTAAATACCCCAGGAAATGAAATAAAATTCAGTAACAGAACTTTCTCTCAGTAACTGCATTTTCTCTTATAATTTCAAAGAAACTGTCTGCTGATTGTAATTTATAAATTCATTTGAAGGAGCTCTGATAATGAGGGTCAAAAACTTATATTCCACTACAAATAACAATTCCTTTCAAACAATTAAACTAACTGTGTAGCCACCATTGGTTACATTTGTAATCAGTAGTGAAAGATGTGTGCTTCCATAGGGCAAGTCATATCCTTGGATGGGCTGATTGGCTGTTTGGTGGTGACTATAATTATAGAATTGCAGAATAGTTTTGGTGGAAATGGACTTTTAAAGATTACTTATTCTACTTCTTTGACATAGGCAGAGACACCTTTCACAAGATCAGTTGCTCAAAGTCTCATCCAAACTTACCTTGAACATCTCCAATCAGTCACAGAATCACTAAGGTTGGAAAAGATCTTTCAGGTCAACCAATCATCAAACTTATTCACCATTAAACCATGTTCTCAAGTGCCATGTTCACACATTTTTAACACTTCCAAGGGTGGTGACTCCACCTCTTACCTGGGAAGTCTGTTCCAACGCTATACAACCCTTTCCGTGAAAAAAAATAATCGTATCTGATCTAAACTTCCCCTAGTACAAGTTGATGTCATTTCAATTCCATTCCTGCCTTTTCCAATAACGTGGCATTTGCAACTTCTGTGGGCAACCTATCCCACTGTCTCACCATCCTCATTTAAAAAAATTTCTTCCTTATGCCCAGTCTAAATCTACTATCTTTTATTTTAAAACCATTGCCTGTCACTACAACCCTTGTTAACAAGTCTGTCTTTCTTACGAGCCCTCTTTAAATATTGAAAAGCCAAAATTATGGAGTCTCTTAGAACCTCCTCTTCTCCAGGCTGAACAACCCCAAATGTCTCAGCCTGGTCTTTCTCCACTGATTATGAACAATTAGCTATTAAATTAAGAGGTTTAGTCAGACGCTGAATTCTATATCAAATGATGGACAACAAGGTACACTTAAACTGGTTCCTTCACAGCTCTTGGAATGACCTGGTTCTACTGTGCCTCAATGCATTTTCTAGCATCTCTAACACAGACTGCTTCAAATGCTCTGAAGTTTATAGATACCAAGACAAGGAGGGGAATATTCATAACGTCACATACACATGACAAATATCCCTGCTAGTGTGTTGTCAAAGCTACCTTACACAGGCTACCATGGGAGCTTCATATGACTTATGATTCCATATTTTCTTTGGAAAAACCTGTTCTCAGGATGGGAGGAACATCAAGAAGGGAATGTCATCTCCCTGACTTCAAGAAGGAATGAAAATGAAATCTGGGGAGAGACAAATGATTTCCCTTTGACCAAAAATACATATGATAAAAATAAAGGGAATGGTAAATGAAAGATACCACTAGAAAGGACAGAAGCATCAGAGAGTACATGAATATTCACTTCCTCCTGTGTGCTCTGCTTCCTAAGTGCAATCATGATGCTTGCATTACTGGACAGTAGAAGATGTGTTACTGAACTGGAATCAAAACCACACCTTTGTTTGTAAATTGCTGCCCCAAAGTCTATTCTACTGCTTAAAGTCAACTGACACAGTCTGATAATGTGCACAATGTTAGACTCTTTCACTCTCCAAGACATGATGACTCCATCCAAACTATCCTTCCGTTGTGGCCCTCGACCTGAGGTAACAGCTGCACCATGCTGAGAGTTGTATGACAGAGGCAGTACTGGTTGGTCTAAGTGAAAAGGTCACCAGCAACCAGTCTAACATTCTGCACAGTCCTGACAGTCAACTTCCAGGTCTTAGTAATGTTCCCTGGCATTGTTCAACATCCTATTATAAGTAAGGCCAGCACATTATGAGTTAATAAGGACCTGCAATTAAGACTGCAACTCTATATTTCCAAAAGCATCTGTACAAATTCAGAGCACAGTGTTTTGGAGGCCTGGAAGAAAAGGAATTTGCTTGTTTTTCCATTACCTGTCTTCCCGAGGAGCAGAATGAACAACCCTCCATTGTAAACCGCAGGGCCAGGCTTACTGCAATTAAGGGGATGCCTATCTCAAACTACCAAAGTGTTTCTAATTTTGCTGTACTTTTTGTTCTTCTGTGAGTGGGGAAAACAGTCCTCCACATCAGATGCTTGCTCTAATATTAAACATGTAACAGCCCATCATATAGTCAGGTGCTATTGTCAAGTTTTCTGTAAGAACTAAAACAGAGACACTGTGAGATATCATCCCTCTAAATAAACATGGATTCATATAAATGCCTCTTGTTTGGAAAGTCACTGTTAATATGGACAATTTTTTATGTCTAGAAAGACTTGAGGGAACTAAAGTTTCTTGTTTGTTTGTTTCTTTTAAGCAACATTATTTAACTTCTCTGTCTTTTTTGGTTGAAACCAAGATACTACCATGTTCCTTGTAAAAGATGCATTAAATAATTTAGCTCCAGTTTATGTGTACTTTAAAATCCCTCTGTATTCCTAGGCTACAAGTTCTATCTAAGCACAGGAAATAAAATATTGTTTCGTTTCTGCTGTTGTTCAGTCATAACAAAGGGCTCTAAAAAGCAAGTGACATGACAATGAAAAATATTGATGATACAGATCCTGTGGTTGTTCTAAAAAGTTTTCTTCTGTTTAACTTTCTCATCGCTTTGCACAGAAAATCATAACATATCTGAGCTTGTAAAACTCCCAGAACTTGAGACAGCTAGTGTTATTGATTTGATGATGTGTGAGACTCAAAACCTGACATTTTTCTAGGAGAGCAAGATGGATAATTTAAGGTTTTTTGTTCTCAATTTCTACCTTCTTATAAACACAAAAATGATTTGTTTAAACAGCATTGTTACAAAATACACTGCAAAATCTTTCAAAGTGTATTTTTTTTGGATGGGCCACATGGGGCAATTGAGTCTGTCAGAAATACCTCTTTAATATGGAATTTAAAGCACCAAGAACTACAACGATGACATGTCCCAAATAGTGGTGGAACTGATGGGAAAGGCACAGGTAGGCACAGCTACATAAAGTTCAACCACATTAATTCATGCAGGAAAATGTGCTCACCTGTCCCTTCCTCACCTGGAACACTGGAGATATAAGTTTACAAGTTTCTAAATTAGTGCCTACCTATTATTAGTGTAATGAAAATGTAGGAGAATCCAGTAATTGGTACTACTGAAGAAACAGGGCCTCCAAAATAATAAAGATAGCAAATGAAGTTCATAATTCCAAGAAACTCTTCTTTTAATCTTGTTCCTAGAAAGTGTAGCAAGAATTTTTTTTTAATATCTACAAGTCTGGGCTAAAGCACTCTTAAGAATATGTGTATGATACTTCCAGATTGTTTCTTCTGTTTGGAACTTCAGAAGAGTCACTTCTATGTAAGAAGATATAAGTCTCAGAGAAATCTGGTTCCCTTAGTGCACCAGAACACCAGGACTTTCCAAAGGAAAGAAATGCAAATTACACTGAATTTTATTTTTCTAGGATTCATAATTATGAGATTTATTTTTCAATTATGTTTAGAATCATATTTATATATTTCATACATAAACCATTAAAATAGATCTTAGGTAAACTATATTTGTTGAATTTGCAGGGAAAAAAATGTATTTCCTTCTAAATTCCTTACATGGTTTTTGTCTTTTGATGAAATGTTTCCAGCTGTTTTCTTCCCTCTTCACTCAAGAAAAATAACTTTCTCTCATTTACAGATTTATTTTTTCTACTGTCAGGACTTTGGCTGTGAAAAGAAGCATATGAAGACAAATAGTGAGAATGCAGAAAAAGAAGAAACTCTTAAAAACTGAAGGTGAATACTGACTCAAAGTTGCAAAAGTAATTGAGAAAGTGCTAACTACTCTGCTCCAAAATGTGACTTACAATGCCACAGTTCATACAAGCCAGAACACTGAGGTAGCATTAGGGACTCTAAAAGGTGTCTCCTCACAGCTATGACCACAAGAAATATCTCCATAATTGATGAGCTGGACCTTTCCTGCTTTGCCACAGTGAGTCTTGAGATTCTCCATGAACTAGAAGGAGAAATGACTCCAACTCCTCTTACTGACTCCCCAGAATTGTTCTCCTCATCTTTTTTCATAACTCAGAGGCAGAAGACAAATGGAATGCATTTTGATCCTTCTGAGTTTGATGTCTGAATGAAACTGGTTGGGCTGGCTAGTCTGGCTGCAGTATGATGACATGCAGCCTTAAATGTCATTTCCACTGGTGCTATCTCCACCACAGACATTGCCTCCAAATGGAGAGCCCAGCTGAAAATAGTAATAGCATTAACTTCAGTAACACTAAATGTAGCTATTATTCTTGTTGCTTGGAGCTTCTGTCTCATGTTTTTCTAAGACAGCGTAGTCAGAGTGATTTATTGAAAAATAAGATTGTTTCTTTTCCAGTCTCTAAGGAAATGGCATTCTTTCCTTCTATAGGGATAAGAAGAAAGGTGCCTGTGATCTGCATGTTTGCAACCTCATTAAAGGTGTTATCCAAAACTGAGTGTAGTAAAATTTCCAGCTGGCAGAGCTAGACCTGTCACCTTCCTGAGGTCAGAGATAGCACAAGAGACTCAGATTAATGTTATAAATCTTCAAGGGACAACTGACCAGATCCAGAGCTGGATTAGTCTTTGATTTTGATTTTTTAAATACTTTTCAGCTACACAATAACTTAAATGGCAGTCTATGAATATATGGTGGTTAACATCAGAAGTTTGGGACAAACACCAGAATGAGACATTTAAAGCAAGTCTCAAAGTCTCCCTCTTATAGTCTTCTCATCAAGTATGCTATAAACATGAGAAAATCCTTTATTTCTATACTCCACATCATCCCCACTTCCCAATCTCTGACTTCAAGCAGAGATTTATTGTTACGAAAAGGGAAGTATCAATGGCTTCATGAACTCCAGTGAGGACCTTGAACTCCAGTTTGGGATGGGTGACTTGCAAACACTGCAACAATGAATGACAAATTAATACTGTAAGACAAATAGACAGACTTTTACTGCAAAAGAACTGGAAAACACCATTATGTAATGCAGAAAGTCGAAATAAGTATCACACTCAAGTTGACTGGAAGATATTTAAGTGTACAACATATTCATACCATCAAAGGGTAAAATTTACATTACATCAGTAAGGAAATGTTGCTATGTCTATCCTGAAAAAGAAAAATTAGCATGACAGCTCTCCTGATAGCTGACAAATAAGGATCTGAACAGGAACGGTCAGCCCAATAACCATGAGCTACTGAAGCTAAGAGGTAAGCTGAATCTCTCATTTCTACAGTTACAAGAAGTGTACTTTCTTGTCAGACACAGAGACAACTCTTCAAAGCTCACTTATCTCATTAAGATGAGGCAACATATGAGAACAAAAGAGAAGGTGAGATGCCAACAGTGTTATGCATTCCATTTCCCTAAAATACTTAATAGTAAAGCTCATTCATTCAGTTTGACTATGCATACTTTTATCACAGGTGAAGAGTCTTGCCTTGCTTCAAGAACACAAGTTGTCTTAGTGTGGTATGTTGTGAAGGTGGTGCAGAGTTCACTTTTCCCACTATTCATTGCTTAGTGTTACATCAAGTTTATTCTCTCTCCTCCTCTCCAATCTCTTTTACAATTCTGTGAAAAAACTGAATTCAGCTCAATTTCTGTGATAGGTGATAAATTAACACTTCCCCTCCACCCCACCCTCCAGAGAGAGAGAGGAATGTGTTTATGTGTTTATCTTCATTTTTCTTCTTCTTTTTATTTTTTTAATAAAATCTTGGTTTAGACTGTTTTGACCAAATCATTTTCCTAAATATCCGACTGCTTAGTTTTCTTATTTAGCCTTCACTTTGGATGTATACTGTGTTTTTGATGGGTTTAAATGTTGTTTGGCTACATAAATAAGTGTCTGGTGAGTCTGTGTACAATCATGTCACGTGAAGAGGAAAGTATATATCTTAGAAACAGAATTCTTTTATGGATGGAGAAATTCACGGGAGATTAGACGCAAACTTGTTTTAAATAATATGAGAACTGACTTTACTTTCAACTTTCTTGTGTTTCTCATTTTTCAATTTGTATGGTTTTGTTTTGTTTTCAGGGGGCTTTAGGGGGGGAGGGGACCTTTTTTTGGTTGTGGTTTTTGATTTGGGAGTTGGGTTTGGTTTTGTTTGTTTGTTGGTTGTTTTTTGGTTTTTTCCCTCCCCTGAATTTTCTGGTTCTGGCTTCAAAACAGGAATAGCAGATTAGCAAGAGATATGGCTGTTTACAAGTTTTCCAATCTCAACAGAAGCCAAACTAGTTTTCCATTTTGCATATTCTCAACAATGTTCAAATGTAAATTTCAGTTTGATTAAGCATGTGCTCTTCCTTCACCCTCAGGTTGAATTTTGCATCTTCGTTTCAGAAATTATTTAATCTCTGATTGGAGTCTTTATGTTCAATTAAAGGTCATTTATGTGAATAAGGCAATAAAGATTAATTTTTTTGTGATCAGAGATGATCATTACAGGGTGAGATGTTAATCCACCACCAGAGGGCATCCACATGGGAAGGAATATGATCTTAACGAAGTTGCGATAGAAGAATTAATAACTATAACTAAATGAGGTCAACAGATGTCAAACAAAGCACGTTCACTGCTTCCTGCCAAATTCTACATGTGTAGATAATTAAAAAAATGCCTCAGTACTAAAAAATCTTAAAACAAATTCTGAATCCCATACTCAGGTTTTACTTAGGGACTAATCTCTGGATTGTCAGAACCTGAAGTCCTTATATTTTTAACCACTACCACTTCAAGAAAGCTTCTCTTGATATTCTCCTGAGTGAGGACTGAGAGAATATTGACCAGCTACTATGTTGCTGAACTCACAGAGACATGTCTGCAGCTACAAGATAAATGGACTTTTAATTTTTGTCCCTAGACCATGCATTATGAGGCTGATATGATGCTGACAGCATTTTTAAAAAAAAAAAAAAAAGTAGGAAAAACTAGAATGTGGGGAAATTATTTTCAACATATCACATCAGTGAAAATAATTACTTTTTACACTGAATATTTCATAAATTGTAGATTTAACAGACCAGAAAAGGAATGAAAGATCAATGGGCTTGCACGCAGAATGTCAGTTTTCCAAAACTCTTTTTGAGAAAAGCATCAATTGCCTCAATATCATAAAATCTGAAGACATTTGAAGACTTCCGATTTTTAAAGAATTTCAGAAAGAAGCAGAATTTCAGGATTGCTTGATTTTCTACTTTTGGAAAAGTATCTCAGAAGGATGAGAAGATATCAAGAAACTGTAGCTTAGTCAAGGACTGTGCTATATTTCTTGCTGGGTGCTGTCCACCACCATATCCTACTCCTCGGCACATTAATATTTTGAAACACTTGGCAAATGGTTTCATATTTGCATAACTGAATTCTAAACACAAAGAGTAAGAAAGAATTCATTAATTTTCCATTGATTTTGGGGACAGTCACTGTTGCTGTCAATATTCTCAGTAAAGGGCTGCTAATGTGGTTTGGACTATTTGCCCTTGTTTTATAGAATATAATCAGCAGAAGATGATCTGTTAAGCTAAAAGCAACACTCAAACACACTGTATGTATATTGTTTATGACCTGCTTATATTCTCTTTATTTTACAAATGAGTTCTAATCTTTGAGCTATATGCAACTTCTGGGAGTCAGTGCTTTCAAATCTGAATTGTGCTGTACGGAATGGGAATTTAACTCCAAGGTAACAGTGTACCAGAGATGTTGGGGTTTTCAAGAGTGCCAAATAAGCCTTAGTTGTAAGATAAATAGTATGTAGCTTTGCAGAAGATTGGAAGCAAACATGCAGCCAGAAATAAAGGGTAAATAATTCTCTTCTGTTCTGTATGTGAAAAAATGTGTATTACTGCAGAAACTCTTACTAGCAGCCAAGTCTGGTGATATGTCTTATAAGAATTAGTTTAACTGATGTGGAATAACTGTAACCTCAAGGCTTCAATAATTGTTTAAAGATTTAAGTTTCTCAGTTGGTTTCATAAACCAGAATAGTCAGTGGCCAGGTTTGTGGCTGAGTTGTGAAAGTTAACAGAACACTGTCAGAACTCCCTTTGAAATATTAAATTAAAGTCATGAGACTGGCAGTGAAGATTTTTAAGCAGGATGCAAAATTTTACTCATCACTGTCTAATTAATGAGGAAACCTGCAGGCTCTATAGGAAAACCACATTTTTTCCTGTCTCAGTATGTTGGTACAGACATTTTCCTGGTAAGATTAGAAATGGGAACAGAAGATAACTGTGATAAACCTAGGAAAATAAATACACTTGAGAAAGAAATCTTGAAGCAAGCACAAGTTTTTACACAACAATGCATATACTTGAAGATACTGCACTTATGAACTAAGCACCTTGTCTGTATGCTTTTGTTTTATAACATTTAAATAGCTTTTAAAAAATGAAGTATGGCTTCATCTGTTTAGGAAGATCCATAAGGTTCTTTTCTCTCAAGTAGAAACTCTGAGATGTAATTTACCATGAACAACTCAGAAGTCCCTTGGACAGTCTCCTGTCTGAGTGAGAAAGCAGGTCCACTGTAATAAACATCTTTCTGTACCCATAGACACAACCTGTAAATTAACTGAGCTGGTATCAGTTTACTGAATTTATTCCTAGACATTCTTTTCGATTGTAAAGGTTTAATATTAAAGGCTAAACTGTCACAAGTGCAAATGGTGGAATTCACTACTGAGAGCAGAGGAATCTTTGTGGCAGCACAATACAACTACTTTTTTCCTTCACCCAAATGGACCAAACTTTAGGATTCAGATTTCTAGAACTTCTCTTTTGACAGGCTTAGGGCTGAGTGTGACATGTCAATAGTCAGCAGAGGGAATACACATGGTTAGCTTCAGCAAAATATCTGTTTCAAACAGCTAAAGTGAGATGAGAAAAACCTCAGCCTTCCCTTACAGCACAGACTTTTGCTGTGTACTGTAAAAAAAAAATAGTTCCTCATTCAATTTTTTCCTGAAGCTTATAAAGATAGGATGTGAAATCTGGTTTTCAGTCCAAAGCAGTTTATATTAAAAAAGAATATATACTAAATGCTCTGTATTGAGATTCTATGAAGTTAGTTTGTACCTGAAACAAAATAAAACTATGGTGTTCACAGTCCATGCTAAGTTCTACAGGCCCTAAACCAGATGCAGGGCCTTTCACAGTTAGATGTGCCACACATCAAGATGAGGAAAATATTTTAATTTTCAACAGACAGAGTTGATGACAAAGAGATAAACTACTGTAACAGTTGTTTTTTAGGTCTGATGTTTTGAGGAGGCACAAGAACTACCAGATCTAACAACATTTAAAATTGTTTCACTACTGGGATATTTCATCTGAGATAATGAAAAACTGATTTAAAAGAGACAAAAAGAATAAGGAAAAAATAAAAAAAAAGAAAAGAAAAAGGAAATTAAAATCCTTCTCCTCAACCTTTTTACACTTTCAGAACCAAACTGCAACCAAATATTTTTTAAGTACTGGAAAAGTAGACAGAGAGTTTTTATTATGAAAATAGTAATTGCCATCAAGGTCTGAAACTGTAACACCACAAAAAATGATGTTTCTGGCCAGCACCTGAAATGTAAGTGCCAGAAATCTCACATGAAATGCTGGTTTAGAAGACTGCCAGTTCAAACTGGAGATTTGATAGGTTCAGATAATTTCCATAAACATTCAGATTTCTGGATGGTTGTCTGAACCAAACTTGCATTTTGAACCTTTCCAATCAACTGTCAGAATAGAAAATCACATTTATAGTCTATGGATAATGGCATTATCTGGGGAGTATAGTACTCACAGAAGAGTAATTAGCCAGCAACTTCTGAGAGTTATCTATGAGTACATTTTTTTTTCTCCCCTTAATAATCTCAGTGTTTTGCAGAATGTCAGGATTTGGAAGACAGTTTTATATCTGAAATTTGTTTTTATGAAGCTGGATTTTAAAACAAATACCTTAGTGATCTGTAAAACACAATTCATTTAATTTTAAACATGCTGACAACAAGAACTTCTTGAGTTTTTTCCTTCATGTATATCACTTGTAGTCTGATATACATGAACACTTGATTTTAATTTCAGATTTACCACAACAGTACTTTCTTTTTCTTTTCGGATGATGGAAATCTCTGAGATGAAGAGCTCAGGCAAGTTTCTGATGTGTAAAATAACATAGGTTTTCTGGACACTCATAGCCTATATTAAGCTACCAACCTTCATTATATCACAAATTCAGATTTGTTTAAACAAGTTTCCACCTGCACAACAACTCATTTTACTGCCAGTGAAACACATTCTTCCCCAAGGAGCATGGTATTATAAATCACCAGAGTGCACATGCTGCTGCTGCCAGCATGAGAGGGGTCTGGCACGATGAATCTGAGGAGTAATGAGGGACATGGAATAGCCCACACACATTAGGAAAGGAGAAACCAGAACACAGCCTCAGAGTGCAGAAAGCAGTGTATCTAAATGTTTTAAAAAGCAGTGTATTGGATTCAGATATGTACTTTTTATCTATGAGCTGTCACCATAAGAGAGCAACTAGTCCCTAAACAAATACAGAGAGCCTAACATGCATGTGTTCATACACCTGTGCATTATGAAACAAGAGTAAATTATAACATCAGATTGCTCTATCTGCATTTCATCATAACAACAAGATAAAATCTTCAAATGATAGGACAGAAACTCTACTGAATTGAGTAGACTGAGAGCCCATCCTGTCTGAGCTGCACATTTTCACCATTTACAAAGTTTACTTTTTTTTCTCAGTAAGTTCTCAGAAGCTAATTTCAAGTACTAAAAAAAAAAAGAAAAAAAAAAACAAAACCCCAAGAATAACCCTCACCCACTCTCCCAGCTGCAGTTCCCATCGGTAACAGTAAATTGCTTTCTGTTGCAAGGAGCTGTAATGCCTGTAGTCTCCATTTACCCCAGCCTCCTTCCCTGTTCTAAAGGAAACCGGTGGTCTTACAACATCCTGGGGGTGGTCTGCAGACCTCCTCTTAGCTGCAGTCGCTCTGGTTCCTGTCTGTGCTCCAACCAATTCATACCCAGCTCAATGCCACCCACTGTGTGCAGTTGCATGTGAATATCAGAACGTTCTGAAAGATGCCAGCTCTATCTTCCTTTGATGTGCCACATTAGGTCCTAATGGGCCAAATTCTTCCCTTACACACATGCAGCTCCTGCTGACTTCAGCTGAAGCTGCGGATTCACAGCACACAGCATTATGCTAAGTTGAGACTAACCACATTTTCTGAAGCATCTCACCATAGAGGTCACTCCAGTACAAGGACTCATGTTCTTCAGCACTTCAGCTATACCAGTTGCTGGAATCTCTGTCCCTAGAAGAGGTCCACATATGTGTGTAAGCATATCTTTGTGGGTACACTATTGCAAAAGACTAATTGTGTCAAATAGTTCTCACTGCCTGAGGATTTTTCTGAACTGTGCCTAAACATTATACATGTAGGCACAACTCATCTCTAAATAAACTAGCCCAGCCACTACTAGAAATGTAGCTAGAAAAGTAGAGAGAGATTCCCTATAGATGAAAAATCCACCAGAAGGCTGGGTAAAGATTCATGGAATTTACCCATACCATGTTCTATACTGGGATAATTGCACTTCTAGCAGTACCTAACAAGCTAGTTTAAAAATAAGTCAGCTTCAAGAAGTGGCATGAGTTGCAGTCCTAGTACAGAATTCAACAGAGCCATCCCCCAAAGAGTGTTTATTAAGCTTATGCAGTTATTTGTAGGATTGAATCTTAATTATGCCATAGCTGTTCCACTCCTCCATGCACCATATGTGTAGATGACAAAACCAGGTTAGCAGAACATGACATTCACATGCCTGTGGATTTTTTGTTCATTTTTTAATAACTGACATATTTTTTATGGTAGGATTACAGTGATGAGCTGGGTGCAGCTCTGAAAGCAATCAGAAGCAGTTATTTACATTTGCTTCAGAATAAAGCACCATATGTTGAACTCAAGGCAGTTCATAAAGTACACAGGATAGCATAAATATTTCAGAATAATCATTTCTATAACTTCTGAAGTTTTTTGAAAAATACGTAAGTATGCAGCTGTCAATACTGACCTGAAAGTTTCTCATGTTTTGTGCATACATTCTGTATTTTTTGCCCAGTATATTGACACAGGTTTATCTCAACAGCAAAGACTATATTGAACTTTATATAGCAGACACTCATAGAATTTGTACCCACATCACTCATTCTGTAACAGCCTGAAATTAATTTGTTGCAGAAGGATAACAGATTATTCATCCATGAATGGTAGATTTAATACAGGCTGAAAAATCTGGTGGAAAAATTGGGATTGGGCTATTCTCATCTACTTCAGACAGTGGTGTCTTGATAAGATTAAACAAAGTGAGACAAACTAATACAATATAAAGCAAGTCAAGTGTCCTAGTTCAGCAGGAGGGACCAGCTAACCCTGTGTGGGAGTGATCAAAGCTGTGTATTCTACCCCCTCTATTCATTCCCCAAGGTCAATGGGCCATTAGCAGCAGCTGCCCAGGGAGCCATTATCACTTCACACCCAGCCTGAGGGGGCGGAGCTGCTAATGGGCCATCAACAGCTCAACACCCCCTGGCTCCCAGAGAGGGAGGGACTGAGAGCTCCCTGAGGGTACATAAGTGGTGGGTAAGAAGACCTCAGGAACCTCTCGTCGGATCCAGAGCAGCAGCAGGACCTTGACAGGAGGAGATCACCGCTCTCGCCCAGACCACAGCCCTCGCCTGCACCAACAGGTTTTTCTTTTCCTTTTGCTCTGGACTTGGGGGAACCACTTGGGTCTCAGCACAAGGGCAAACAAACCCCCTTGGGTTTGTGCCCCAGGACACTGGGTTATACTGCTGGGGTTTTGTGAGTTGAAAGCAATCTACCTTGTGTGTCAGTGTTGTTATTGTAATATTATTATTAAATTTTAGGTCTGACTTATAATCTCTCTCGTGGTAAGTTCATTTCCCCTGCTGGTTCACCTTTAAACCAGCACATCAAGCCAAAATGCAAAGTCAGGAGGAATCTGGTGGTTTGTAAAATCCCTTATCACATTCCTAGTAAGGAGGGGTTGTGCTACCATCATCGAATTTCTCTATTTTTATTACTGTGTTCGAATTATCTGCTCAGATAGCATCTGCTCAGGCAGTAGTAGTCCAGTGCAAATTAAATGGCGGGATTAATTGCTCTGTGTCTCCTTACTCCTCCCTTCCATGTCTTTTTTTCATTCCTCTAACCTCGTGAGTTTTCCCTTTCACAGGGTCACATAATGCCGCAGATCTTATGAAGTGTGCAGCTTCCTCAGCTTGCTGATTGCCTTGGCATTTGTCACTCAGAGTCATAAGGCCTAAAGCTGTGACAGTTCAACAGGCATTTTACTCTGCCGTGTTTCCTGGCAACATTGTGGGGGAGAAACTCTGTCAAAACCATCAGTGAAATGAACTGACTTCACAGAGCTGGTAATTTTGGATTTCATTGAAATTACAGACAGAAGAGACAAGTAAAAACTGTTTCATGTGAACTTCCTGTGTATCTCAAAATATTAAATATCTGTAACTCCAGTCCAAGAATCTATTCCCCTAAGAATTGTTGCATGTCACACTTAAATCACAACTCCATCCTCTAACCTCAAACGGGTACTGAGGGGCTCAAAATGAGACAAAAAGAGGGCAAATGGAAGTTGACAGTGACCTCCCTGAAACCTTTTACTACTTTCCTGTTCAAGCAGCCGAGCACGTGTTGTTCATGCTGAGTGCTCCGTGGGCTCGTATTCAGTCTGGTTCTCACCTTCACACCAGGGTGATATTGAGACAATTCCCAGCCTAGGCTAACGACTGGACTTTTCTGTCTCAGGTGCAGGACTTTTCATTTCTCTTCATTGTCATTTAGGAGTTTTCTGTTGGCCCTGTCCTCAAGTTTATCACGTTCCCTCTGAACTGAATCTCTGCTACTCAGCTTTTCACTGACTTCCCCTGATTTATTACAATCCTCAAATTCCCTGAAGGCATGTTCTACCTCATTATCTCATTATGGAGTAGCAAACATTGAAGCTGTGTTCATGGCACCAAAGGTAAGGGATGAACAGAGGACTTCAGATTCAGAGATTCCCATGCCAGGAAGACACATACCGCGATGTTCAGCCAGATCTTCCCTCTTTGCACACAGGCTGTGAGCCATCTCCTGTCTTTTCTCACAGATAGGCCAGTGTGAGTAAGTCATTCCAATATTTAATCATTCTCACTGTTAGGAAATTCTAACTCATTTAAGTTTGTTTAGGGAAATTTTTTCTGCCCTTTTCCAAGTGTTTCAGATTTCAACCTAAGACCTTACTACAGTATTACATGAATTGGTATGGGAAAGCAACTTCAGATAGAGACATTTAGGATTTTTTCCCCCACTTTTTTGAAATTGATATTTGAAATTTTCTATTGGTCTGAAGATGGGAAGGAATTTTTAAAAAGTCTGCTTATGTTTTTACATTTTATTTGCAATTCTTGAAATTTTACATTTAAAAAAAATTAGGCCCATTCCACCGTTCATCATGTAGATCACACCTAGACAGCAAAAAACTTTTCCAGCTGTGTTTTACAGATCTATATGAATTTCAAACAGTGATAATTGTACAGAAGGAAGTTGTCTGAGTCTGGTACACACGAGAGATGGCAAATGTGAAATCTTTGGGAACTGCTTCAACAAGTTAATGAGTTCTCAGCCTGCTCTAGATTTCATGTATTGCTTCTCAAAAGATCTTAGATTCAGAGTTGTGGAGCATGGTGTGGTGCTAATAAATGCCAACTCAATATTGCTCTCTCTTCCTACAAAGAAATCTGGTTGTAGTGAGTTTAAAAAGCACAGTTGTGGAGATTTGCTTGCATACTGACTTAAGAAAGAGAAATTATGACCTGTTTGGGTTACTGTTGTTAAATGCTTGTTTTTTCTCTCTTCATGTATTTATTTTCCATGTATTTTCACTGCATCTGGAATTGGTACTAAACTTTGATGAGAAAGTCAGAAAAGTGAGAAGGTAGGAATGGTAAAACACTGCAATATAGATTTCCCATATATGTTCCAGCTGCTCTGTACTTCTCTAGTGACACACAGCAGCCTTAAATCAGTTAATCCAGTTTTATAGCTGTCTTGTATCACTTGGGTAATATAAACCCACTGGAGAATATTGGTGAATCTGGTTCTGAGAGAACACTCTTGGACAACTTTGACTTTTATTTTTACCTATGTAAGTCAGCAAAAATAATTCTTTTGACATCAGTGAAGTAGTACCTTGTATGTGCATGAGGAAGCTAGAGCACACTTCTGGAAAAAAAGTCTTGTATGGCTTTAGAATGAGATTTTGGACCTCTGAATGCAGTTCCTCATTATCACAATCTTTTCATGAGAACTTCTGCAAGAAATCATCTTCCTGATCATGACATGTAAAATGGCTGGTGAATTTTTTTCTTTCATCCTTTGTATGTCCCATTTACTTGCATTAAACACTAACCTATAGCAACTGCTCCCTGCATGTCTCTGAAAACCACCCAGCACAAAACAGCCCTAATTTGTGATGAATTTGTAAAGAAAAATGTTAACTTTCCTTAATTCATTCTCATGCAGTTTGTCTTTTTCCTCGTTACTACTTTAAAAAGTTTGACTAGAGCTGTTCTTATTTCCTCCAACATTTTGGTAGCATTTTCTATTCTACCAGCCAAAGAAACTGAACCTCTGATAGAATCCTGGAACTGCGCAACACCTTGTTTTTTTGCCAAAATATTTTCAAGGTGTTGCACAGTGGTGAAAAGTAAATTTTGAAAATTGTTTTTCCCCTCACTGCTAAAACTCATCCATTACCAACAAAAACATTGCTCATGTCTCAGGCACTCTCTGCCTTAAAGACTATTTTATGAAGAAAAAAAAGCAGAAGGCAACACTCTGCATAATTCCTCACAGTCCCCTGCCAGCATCTACCTCATCAGTGGAATTAAGTCTGAGAGATATTGTTAAATCCTTATTTCATCATTTTGAGACTTGGATCCAATTTAGTCTCCTTTTCCATGTACTTCCAGGTCCATTGGGATTACTTCAGCATCAATTTAAAAAAAAAATGATAAGAGGCAGGAAAAAAAATCCCTAAATCCACCTATTAATGTGGGAGGTCTTAGCTTCTCCAGAAGGGCTCTGAGATGCTGAATAATGTTGAACATGCTCTTTTGGACACAAATTTTGGCAATTTGTCATCACTAAAGGGCAACATGGGCTCCTGAGCTGTGTATATTCTGTAAGTGTTTGAGAAGGGATGATTGTTAAAATACTCAGTGTCAGTTCAAGCCTACATGTACAGTAGAATAAGAAGATGCTTTCCACTCCCCTGTCCAGTTTGGGTATGATGGTGTTTGTGAGCAAAGGTGAAGAGCTACCTTGTTCTCTCATTTGTTTAGAAAGTGCTGCTCGATGGCCATGTGGGCTCATATTTCTTTCCAAAATTTCCAGTTGCACTATATGCCTTCAGCCAGGTATGAGTCCAAGATGTGTACATAACATTTCTATTCATTTTTTGTCACCCCCTCTAACTACTCATTTAAGAATCACATTTTTGATTGATTGCACTAGCTCCGCTTGCCTAGTTCTCTTTTATAAAATATTCCACTTTGTTCTGTTGTTTATTCCCAAGCCATCTATGAACTGACTCACCTGTTGGATGCTGAAAAGTCTGAGTTGATGATGAAAGCCAGTTCTGCAAAGCTGTTCAAAAGAGGCAAATTACATGGCCATTATAAGTCAGTTGCATGAAAATCCTTGGGTAAACATCATGTAAGTCAATGAACAGAGCTCCAAGTTGGCACATTTTCCTTTTAGGTAATGGATAACCCTGCATACAACTACTTGAGTTTTCCCTCTGAACTAATAATGAGGAGGAAGCAAAGATCATATTTGGATTTAGTACAGCCAAGTGTGAGGGCAAGAGTTTTATTAAAGGAGTTCAAACAAAAGGGCAGGCATGACCAAGATGTTATGCCTAAGGATTTAAATTTAGTTTCCTGTATAAGTATGCAATGTCTGCCAAGAGACAAATTGTTTCCAGGGTAACACTTGAAAAGAGTGATCATATATCCCTTAGAGTCAGGCTGTTGAACATTTGTAGAGCAGGACGCCACCAGGACTTTGTGTGTGCTTCAAGTTTTATGCAGGAACTGTGCTAAGTGAGGTTGTGCTGGAGGGACTGTCATTCCCAGTACCCTTTCTTTCTACTGTCATTTTCCCGGAGAAAGGCCACCAGCAAAGAATTTCCACCCAGAAATATATTGCTGTAGCTACGTCAGTGAAAATGCAAATGACTGTATAAAAGCACTAAGGAGTATCTGATTTCTAATCACTGAAGCTATGACTAGGATAAAAGGAGTCCCTTACTGATTCCCTATATGATAACAAGTACAATAAACATCATATTATTACATTAGTTTTGAAACTAATGTTGACATGATAAACTCAGGGAGGGTCTCAGATCAGTCTTGATGGTGACTAGTTTAATTTCTAATACAACCTGATCTTCAATGTTTAAAACACTGTACTGACAGCTTCACATTCATTTTCTGGAAACTTGAAAATAAATGTTAAAATAGCTTTGCTCTCAAAGTATATCCTACTTTTTATCTGGGGTCAGAGTTGAGGTAATTGAGATATTTCCTGATCTTTTCTTCTTCTTTTTTATAGTTTAAAAAAATAAGGAATTTGAAATCACTTTGTGTTGACTTGATTAGAGATATTCCTTCCCAGTTTTTTAGTGAACCGCAAAGTTACATGTGTTTAATTTAATTTTATGTTTTGCTCACACCTTTATATTTTCTTTTTTTTTAACTAAAGCTATTTATCAAAATGAAACATAATTTTGACTAAACTTCTCATTCTGAAAATATCAAAATTGAGTCTTTTTATAGTTAAAAATAAACCAAATTCATTTTCCAGAATTAGCAACAATTAGGTAATACTTTGGTTTATCAAATTTGGATTTTCTTAGCAAAAAGAAAAGAAAAAGATGGTATTTTATTTTATTGACCTGGAACTAGCTAGAAAGTGGCACAATCTGAGTGAAAAAGTTGGAGTATAAGAAAGGAGATTGCCAGGGCCTTGAACTGTGTTGCAGAAATCCTGATGTAAACTCACCAATATCAATTTTCAGGGTTGCACCTTTTTCTTCTGTTAATGTAGAATCATTTCTCTCTTGGGTATCTGGACGACCAGTGTGCAGCTTTTGACTGCCAGCTCGTGCTTTTCTGTTCAGTGGAACATACTTCTTTCTTCCTTCCAAGGTTGGTTTAGACTTTATTGAGAGAAACTTTTGAACCTTCTAGTCCGAGCTGTAATACCCAAGATCATGCTCTCATGTAAATACTGAGATAACTTCTGCTCTGGTGAGTAGAAGTGTTTAAAGGGCATAGTTGGCTTAAAACTCCCTCCTTTCTCAGGCATTAGGTTGAGAGACTGGGACGTGGGGGAAGGAGGGTTTAATTGTTTGTAGTTTTACGTCAGGAAGTCTAGCAGAAGCCACTGCAACATCTCATAAAACATTTCGCAGCTGCGTGCAGACCTCAGGGTGCACAGATGCGTATGTATTGTATTTCCTTGGAAAGGCCACAAGCTGAACGTTTCGATTTTGACACTCGACGGCATCCAGCAAAGGTGAGGACTGCTACTTGTGCTTTAGGTTTTAAAATTAAAACCGTGTGTGTTGTAGTGCTCACATGACATGTATAAATGTATAAATGAGGGCCATTAAGTAAATGCGTTTACACATCATTTAAATGAAACAACACATCTAACCAGATGGATTCCTAAAACCAGTCATTGTGTACTGTTATTTCCATAACTATTGGCCTTTCTGGTATACCCTCACTTCTCTGGTATGTTTATCACTTTGATTTCAGCTTCCAAGTTGGGGCCAAGACCTTGCTTTTCTGTGTTTTTTGTGAAGACCTTAACAATATTATGTGCAACCAGGAGTGGGATTTTTCTCACCTAAGTTTAGCCATCAAATACATGCATCTCTTTTGAGCTTGCTTTTTGGGCATCCTCATTAGCCATGGAAAGAGAAAAGGTTTTTCAGAGGTCAGTTTAACACAACCAAAGATATATATGTAGGACACAGATCCACATAGTACTCTAGTTGTGCCTGTTTTGTGCTTTATTGCGTATTATAAAGGGGATCTAGACAACTAACTTACTAACTTGGAGAAAGTGCCAACTTTTTCATGTAGACAGACAGTGAGATCAAATGAAGCTTTTAAAATAATAGCAAGGAACTAAAAGGAACACAGAAAGATAGAAAAGGGACAACATTCAGGAACTTTTAGGAGACACTGAAAGCTGTTACCACATCTCTGCATACAGCAGTTTCTACAGCATTTTGTTCAACTTTCCATGAGAAGGTCTGTCAACAGTGCTGCATTTTATTATGGTTTCCAGGATGGTTGCCCAATTTAAAACAGGAAAACCAGGTCTCAAATCTTGACATGCATGTAGGAGGAGTCCAGAAGTCAAAATCTAGCTACATCTGCAACAGCTGGATAAAACTACCAAACAAAAATAGACTATTAATTGGTCTACAATCCCTCTTTCAAGTCAGACCTAAAGCATGCTACTAGTGTGCAGTATAAACTCTTGTTTTCTAGTTTTTGTTGTCTTTATTCTTGAAAACTGTCTAAGTATTTCATGCAAATATCATCCTCCACCCAGGTAGTCTGAGCCTATATGAAGTTGTCAAAACACATCTTTGTTTCTGTTATGCTTTCTTTCCCTCCACAAATGGTAAGAGAAAAATAATAGTAATAATGCCAGCTTTTTCGCAGGTTTTTTTTTTTCCCTTGGATTTCAAAGTGCTCTACAAAGGTCAATATCATTATTCCTCATTTTTCATATGTGGAAATTGAAGCATTTAACAGTAAAGTGACATCCAAATATAGAACCTGAATTTTAGTTTCCAGTTAAAAACAGAAGTTAATGGTTTTTCAGTACCATTTCCAGAAGCCAAAGTGGTTCTTAAGGAGTCCCAGTATGCTGTCAGTGGTGCATTTAGGAGTTCTGGCACAAAGAAAGAGAATTCAGGAAGTATTGTACATTATTGTGACCCATTTTACTGTCATAGTCCTGGCTCTTTGACACTTGAGTATTCCAGACAGCTGCACAGCAAAGTGTCGCAACTTCTGGACTGTTTATAGTTATTTTTTCATGATGATAAAGTGAAAGCTGAATAATTGTGATAGAACAGGATATGTGTTCATGTTTACATGCAATGTGTGTAACATAGGTGTATAACCATGTGCTATGTGTGGTTGTCTGGCTGTGGTCTGAGCTGCATCTGTTAGCAATGAAAAATATGTGTTTTCTCACAGACATAAAATTCTGGGCCATTTAAAGGTGAATATTTTCATTAGATCTATCCCTATCCTGCAATTTATAATCAGTGGAACTAGTGTGCAGTGCACTAAAACCATAAAAAAGATAGAAAATAATCATGAAGGGAGAAGTTTGTAATGTTTGCCAGATGAAAATCCAGAGTTTACATGCTTGGAATTTAGATTGGTGACCCCTGTTTCTTTCTCCAATAACACAAGAAGGAAGAAGATAATAAGCTCATGTATTGGAGGAAAAGGAGTCAGCAGTGTAATGGATCATAGTTCTATTAAAGTGTGTGGACAAGATTTTTTAATTAATGGCTACGTTTATGCACATCTTACACATGTGCTGTGGAACACAGCAAGGGGACTGGGTTAGGATAGGGAAAGGAAGTGTTGGAAGGTATGTCAGAGGACAGATGTGAAAAGGTAAGGAAAGGTAGCAAAATAATACCAAGCAGTCATCCATCTGTGAAAAGAGAAAAATCTTAAATGAATCTTAAATCTTAATATGAACTTTCTAGCCTTTAAATATGCCATATATAATATACCACTTTGTACTTCCTGTTTATGTTTTGTCTATTTTATGGCCTCAGGAGTGTCAGTAAACATAAAAATGGAAATGCTCTGCTGGAAATTTTTCTGCCCTTTCTATGTGATATGAATCCTGAAATATTAATTTCTTCTGCTTTTTATTCCTATTAGGATTGCAGAACATTTACAGCTCTTGATGGCACTTCCCAGGACACTCTGGCTATATCCATATGAATGAGACCACAGATCATTCTCTGGCTCTGACATCAGTGGCATAGAGTCCTTCAGTCTGCAGAGGCTTCAGAGAACCACAACCACACTGACTCTGAGGAATCACCCCTGGCCCATTCATCCCATTCATACTTCCAAACAGTGCTCAGGAAGTGCTTATGGAAATTTGAATAGTAGATACTTTTATTTATTTACTTAATACATGTACTCTGGTTTGCTCTAACTATTACCTGTACTGCAAATATTCACAGACACTCAGTTGTTTAAACAGGAAGAAAGAGTAGTGAAAAAATGTCTATTATTTAGAGAAACTACGTGTTCTTGTTCATGATAGTGAGATAACGATGATGGTAACATGGTTATTTTCAAAATCGGGTCCAACTATATCTTGGCAGTAAGATACAAATTTAAAGGAGATTATCAGTTGTCATTCTTAGCACTACTTCTGTGCCTTTAGGTATAGATCTGGAGACTTAGGAGCTCTATATCCAGTGCAGAATTTTCTCTAATGATTCATCTAGATTGACTCTCCAATGTGATGTTTCTTCTTATTTACGAAATGAGCAGCTTTTTTTCAAAAATCACTATGCAAGACTAATGAAATTACAATGTTGAATTTTTAAAATATGAGTTTTAGACATCAAGGTAAGCAAAACAGACTGTTTTCATTAAATAGTGATCGCTAATTGTGAAGTCTTCTAGTGTTGGAACCTGCCTCCCCTCTTCCCTCCAGGATGTATGTGATGAACAATTAAACCAATTTCTTTTGAAATTGGTGGAAGAATTTACACTGATTTGGTTGCATTTCATATAAATCTCTATTATCAATCTTTCTGGTACATGCTGAAAGGTAAAAATAGTGACAGAGAGTCGGAAGTATAAAGCTCCCCAGTATTCATGCAGACACAGGAGCTTCTGAATGAGTGTTTGATCCTGACCTGAGCTCTGACCTGAAGCACAAAACTTGAAGCTTTTACATCCAAAGCGCCTGTACACATAGTGCCTTCTGGAGTTATTCCAGAAGTGTCTAGAGCTTCCTCTTGTCCCAGGACATATTGCCTTTCTCTTTTGGCAGCAGGCCATGAAAATGTGCAGGTAGAAACAAAACAGAAAGTTTCTAGCCCATGGCATATTATGTTAAGAGAATCTATTGTATTGACATATGGGTAACTAGAGATGAATGAACTAGTTCACTCCAAATAACAACCAGCCCCAACCTTTGCCCACTCAGAAAGTGACCCTAACCCAAATATTTTTCCAATTTGGATTGGTTCATAGAGATCAGCTGCCAGGTCTGTCAGCTGGTAGCCAGACATCAGAACAGACATAACTAATTAGGATATGGTCCCTCATCTAGAAATTAAACACATTTTTTGTGCTCCTTGCATATTCTTATAGTTCCAGCTTGTGTTAAAACCTCCTGGACTGAAAGCAACATCTTCAGAATCAAAGCAAGTGGAAAAGTAGCTTTTCCCCAGAGAAACCTATCAGAGTTGAATTTATCTTTAATGGATATTTTTTCCCTTAAAAAAGTTCAGTCTGCAAAGTTACTGGCAACCTATCAGAGAACATCTGATTGAGTTTCAGAGCAACTTATTCATCAGTTCTTTTAGTCAAACTTAGCCCACCTATTACTAACATTTCTCCAACAATCATATGAGTTTGTCACTCATGCTATGAGGGTAAGTATTACAATACAAATGCTCTGAAAATGTGCAGAAGTTGTAACTTTTGTGAGGTGCAGTGTATTCCTATGGTTAGGACTCGTGAGGTCATCATGGAATAGGAACAGCCCATATGACTGAGAAAACTAACTGAGCAGATAATTTGGACCTTTGCTAAACAGCATGTTGATTGCAAGAGATGTATGAAGCTTCCACATCTGTCTGAAAATGTTGGTGCCTATGTTATGTCTTCTTCTGCATGTGTTATAATTGAAGATTGTGAGGGCCTTTGTTTTACCACTTATTATTTTCTGACCAGATTTCAATCTGGTTCCACAGTGGTCAGACGATGTGCTAATGTATTCTAGTCAGAGCATATTTACCCTGTACTTTGCTGCCAGGAGTGTTCAAAATCTGGAGAAAAGCTAATATAATGGAGGCCAGGATCTCAGTTTCAAACCCAGGATTAAATATGCTTCTGGCTAAAGAGGCCATAGGGCAACTTTTTGAAAGGGAGAGCATAAACTCACATGTTTGATATTTGTCAGCAAATAATAGGAAAAAACCCTGAAATATAACATTTCAGAGAAACCAAGCATCATGTACTCTATTTCTTTTCATCACAGATGTTCATCCTGAGAAACAGTTTTAAATAAACTTTTTCTAAGTATGGCCAGAAATTATTTAGCCATTCTGCATTCAATGAAGTACCTCTGTACTGAGTAGGATGGTACTGCTAGTTGTCTGCACAATGTTTTTTAATGTCACACTGTGGAATGATTTTGTACAAATGATAGTTTTAAATAACTGAAACAGAAAATATATTTCCACATTCTCTGTGTCAAAACTTTAAGACAACTGGAATGGATTTTTCTAGAAACCCTGCTTTCTGATAACCCATGCCTATTTCTTTAATATTTTTTGTGCAATTTCAGTTCAAACTTCTTACTGACTCAGTCATTGTTTGCAAAAGAAACGGCCTGCTGTCGAATCTCACTCCTTAAGCATTCAATGGCATAATAGTCAGGATTTATTTGGCATAGTGAAACTCAAAAACATCTGTGCCAGAAGGCACAGTAGCCACAAGAGCTGAATGGGTGGAATTCTCACTGTCATTTAAAAATTTTCTATATTTTTTAGGATTAACAATTCTTAGGACCATCTTATAAAGATTTATCTCAACTCTGAGAATTGGAAGATGATACTGTCTTCATCTGCTTCAGCCATGTACTCAGACATCTGCATTCCAATGCCTGCATGCTTTTGTGGATGCCTAACTTGCTGTTACCCAGCTGTTGGTCCAGATGGGTGAGGTCTCATATGATGTGGCAGCAAGTAGGTCAGGTACCCTACAGCATTTCAAAAGGCACAAGAATCTTGAGTTTAGGCATCTGAGTCTGTCTCCGGCCTGTAGTAAGCTGGATCACTTGTTGTGCTCCTTTGACTTTATTTACTGCATCCTCATGAACCACTTAGGGAGCTTAGGCACCTGGCTCATGTAAAACATGACTATGTGTAGAGACTTAAATTAAAGACTCTGAATTTCTTGCTACGTTTTGCCCTTACTCTGTTTAATCTTTTGGTCTTGAATGTAAGAGGCAGACATTTCCATACATCTCTTCACCCCAGCCTAAGACCAGGGGGTGACTTGTGTCCCCTCTTGAAGGTCTGGTACAATTACATGACGTGACACGACCCCTTGTCAAAATACTTTTTCCCCAGAACTTTCATGAAAACCTTAAGGCTTGTAAACACAAGGTTTTGCTGTCTGTTCATGCTTCCCACAGACAGGATTGGGGTTGAACTTGCATCCTGAAAGTTAGAGGAGCTTTGCTTTGATATCAGTGCAGGAATTTAGGACCTAAGCTTTCAAGCTTGAAATCCTACAAGCTCAAAAAAACCTCTTCCTGGGTCAAGAATGGGATATAATTGCAAAACAGTACCACATCTGACCTGAGATAAACCAGAAAATGTCACACTGAATGTGTATTTTCACTTGCTTCAGGTATTTTACTGGAGATAATATGAAAGCATTGACCTGTCTGCACAAATATTTTGCTCTTTCTGTGACTGTTGGATACACATGGCATCACACTGAATGATCAGTTTTGTAGATCCGACCTCTAGTTCACTTGATCAGTTCCCTGATGTTACCTATACGGGACACTTGTTCTTGGAAGGAAAAGGTTGAATATGTAAAACCAGAAATACATATGGCAGTGTTACTGTATGCAGCATACCTTCTCTATTTCTTTACTTATTTTTCAGAATAGAAAAGACTTGATATTTTCCAGGCATTGTGACTGCTCTTCATCTAAGAATCTCAAAGCATTTTAGAAAGATTAAAATTAACCGTCACTCTATATGTATATGCCACGCAAGTTTTATTACAGACAGTTTACAACAGTGTCATTTAGCATATACAGAGAATCAGTTATGAGGCAGAAAGCTGAAGCAGGGTCAAGTTATCCAATGTCCTAATCTTATCATTAGAAATCTCTAAAATACAAACAATTCTTGTGGATATGGTTAAAAGTACCACCACCTTCACAGAAAAATCTCAGTGCTTGTCAGCAGATACTATATTGTGGAGCCATTAGTGGAGACCACTAATAATATGGTTGCTTCTGTAAAAATAGATCAGAGCATTGGAGCTAAACCTCAGGATTGTTCATATTGCCAGGTTGATAAAGGAATTTCTGCTATCATACTGATAGGTCTGATACCCTTTTCAGTATAAAGCTTTCTTTTGGCATGTATTAAAACAATCACAGTCCACACCAAACAAAGCTGGAATTTGATGCATAGTCATGCAGTATACAGTCAACTAGTTTAGAACCACTCTGTGACACCTTCTAGTTCCTCTGTTGATCAGCAAAACTGCACAAAGGGTGGACATTCGAGTTGGCATAATATTCCTTAGGACCACTGAAAGAGGATTTGAATTGATTTTATTCATATTTTGTTATTGGTATTCAGGAAAATTGGCAATATAATGAAATAAAGGATAAGACAACCTTATCATCAAGGTCTTAAAGTCCAGGGCCAAGTTATATAATTCTTATTCCAGCACAATGCTGATTGTCTTTGGTACAACTGTTGAATTATTAGCCTTAGTCTGAGAAGCATAAAACTGTGAATGGGCACCACGACATCCACATTTATCTCATTACAAAAGCCTTAGTGAGTAGGGTTGATGTCTGAAGGAAAATAAGATGTGGATTACTATGTTAAAATGATGTGAAATACAGGTCATTTCCAAGCTAACAGATTTTCAAGACCAGAGGTAGCCCTGTAAACATCTAACTCTTATTTCCTGAATAACAAAATCCAGAATTCTGCAGATTAACTCATGCGGCGGAAAGAATATTTCCCCCTTTTTCAAAGTCGAGAATTCTGAGCTCAAAAGCCTATATTAAACTAGACATGGAGGTGATGGGTTTGAGCTTATCCATTTCCTGGAGATCCTGCACAAGAAAAGGTACAGAAATCAATTGTATCTTTTCAAGTCTTCTTCCTCAATTGTCTTGTTATAGCAGTGTTTATGATCTGGCCTATATTTATTGCATTCTTCACTAGCATAGGCTTTGCATTCCTGACTTGATGTTTGCCATGTGTTGGGCATTACTTGAAATACATAGTTCTGGTTTCCTTTCTCCACAGTCACCGGACAATTAACTGATACAATATAGACAGTTTTTAAAATTTCATTTCAAGCCATCAATTCTAAAGGTAACATATTGCTAGAGTTTTCATATCAGGAAGATGTCAGTGAAGAAAAGAAAGGAGCAATAAACCAACTGGCACTGAAATGCAACAAGATTAATAAAATGACATTAGCTGTAACCTGCATTCCTTTTTCTATCCATTTCTCTACATACGTACATATATATTGTCTTGTGTGTGTATGTGCCTATATATGGATTCTTGCATCTGATGTAGAACCTGAAGAACTAGGTTGCTTTTTTTCCTACATGTGAGATGAGCAGAGCCAAGTTTCACTGTTTTGGTTTTGTGTGTCCAGGTTTTTCTTGTGGCTATTATTTCTCAGCACCTGTACTTCCACTGCTTCTTGTCTCCTGCAGGAAAGCAGGTCTGTTCAGTATCGGAGCAGGTAAAGGGAAAGCTGTGCTTGAAGCCACTGCTTTCTATTTGGACAAGCAATAGGTACAAAGTGGACGTTAAACAGGCATCCTGCTGTGTACCTGATCAGTGTCTGTTTCATGTCTATGATTTTAGTATATTTATTTTATACCTGCTCCAGGAGCTGTTTCTCTCTTTCTTTTTTCTTTTCTTTTTTTTTTTTTTTTACCTCTCCTTTTTCAAACACACACTTTTTCTTCTTTTCCTTAAAAAACCCAGTGAGGGATTAATTTGGCAGATTGTGACTTCCTGGTATCTTGCAAGTGCTCTGGTGTAATGGTTTGACCCATGGCTTCCTCAGTAACCATTGTATCTAAGGAAGTTACAAGTATTCCACACGTGTCTTCCACGTAGCAGTGGGGGAGGGGTTTTTTGTTGTGGCCTCTCTTCTTGGCTGAGGAGCTGGAGGGAGGTGGTTGAAGTCTGGTCCCTCCGGTCCCTGGTGTTTCTCCTGTCCTGGGTGAGATTGTTTCATTCTTGTTCCCCTTCCTTGAGGTTTTTAATTGGGTTTGTTTTGATTCATTCGGTTTCTTTGCGTTGGGTTGGTGTCTTCCCTATTTTCCGGCTAATCAATCCCCTTTTCTCCCTTCCCCTCTCCCCTGGGGGGTGGGATCCTATGTATTGTGTATACAGTGTGGTTTGTAAATATTAGTAAATATATTTTATTCTTTTTATTCAGTTCAGTTTCTTTAGAGTGCATTTCTTTTCAGTTTTTTTTTCCTTTCCTTTGCTGGGAAGGTTCTGGGAGGGGGAAGGGGGGCCAGTCCAGGGTTGGCAACAGCCAGGCCAAACCTGCGACATCTGGTCTAGGAAAATGTAAAGCAAACCTGTATTTCAGTGCCAGCAAAATTTAGATGCCATCCCAACTTATATGTTACCACATCTAAAAACTGAAGAACGAGGTTGAAGTGATGGTGCCAGAGATGTTGCTTATCCAATTTTTTGCACAAGGGGATCCTTATGAGAAGGACATTTAGGAAAAAGAAATGCTTTTCTTCTGGATGTTTTTATTCTGTCACTTGTCGAAAGGCTTTCTACCATGAAATATAATCATTTGGGCTGTGCTGAGTAGAATCACAGTTTTTTTCAATGCTGAATGGGTGAATACTAAACTCATGAAAGCACAGTGGTTTACTTGTCTTTCCTCTTCTTTGCCTCATAAGTCTTTCATGGAAAGTCAACCTGGAAGTGAGGCATCTCTTACTCAGAATATTTTGCAGGTGCTGGTCATTGAACTCTGCTAGAATGGGACTGGTGAGACTGGTGGGCTCCCACGACTTTTGTCCAGTGTGGGTGTAGATCCTGCATTCTCTCCTTTGCTTGGGCAGGTCTGGGTTGAGTTACATGCTGCACTGGTTGGAGCAGTCTATTGTCAGCGTTATGTCAAGGAGCTTCTACCACCCTTAACAAAGCAGCCTCTTTGTGGGACTGAGTCAGAGTTGGTCTCTGCAGCCTCAGTGGCATCGCACTCTGCCCTCTCTGAGCTAGTCCCATCCAGAGGACACAACAGAAAATTTACAAACAGAACATATGCATTTCATCAAGGGGATTGGGGTTGTTTATCTGAATAGACATATCTAAATCTTGTTTGATAGATTGGACTCAGTTCTCCAATCTGGGCACATGATTTGAACTCAAATTTAAGATTCTTAAAGAAGCAGTTTGCATAAAACAAGTGACAAATTTCCCTATGTAATTATAGAAGGGAGGTGGGTGCCTTTTAGGTGATGCCTAAAATTCCTGCAAAAGACTCTCAAAACAACATTAGTGGAGATAGATAGACAAGATAGCCCTTTATTGAAAGCTTTCAAGGTGCACATAAAAGGTATGTGCATGCATGTCCATTTGATGTTAGTTTTCATAACTTTCAGTGATTAACATACATAATATCTCTAACCAACCTGTGGTACCCATTTCCCCTGGTGCCCACCCTCAGAACTCCTCCAAACAGCCCCTTGGAGCCCCTCCAAGGGCTTTGAACTTGCTCCTATTTTGACTACAAGCTATATTGTTGTCTCAGTTTGAGTTCTTGCAGGTGTTCTTCAAAAAAAAGATGTCCTTGGTAATGTGATAATAAAGTTCAAAAACGTGTGAGAAAATTGCTAAATACCACCAAAATGTGAGTAAGCTAGGAAAACTTATTCAGCTAATATAGTTCTATAAAAATCTACAAAATACCCACTAAAATCCCTAGGCATTGCATGGATGGTGATTTTCTTTGCCTTATTTAACTGATAGACATTGATGAACATAGCAGGGAAAGAGGAGGCTACAGCTGGGAAAGATTATTTGCTAATATTTTTCATCTTGCAACTTGTGACTTCTCTGTTGTGATCATAAGAAAGTCCCTTGCATGCTCTGTGTTCTGTTGAGATACTCCCAAGGGTAACAACAGTTCTAAATATGTCTTTTTAAATTATATTGTCACCTTTGTACTGGATACTAGGCTGAATGTTCCATGTTTGCTTCCAAGCACAAATTTCATTCGTAACTGATTTGTACTGGATTTAATCAGTGACCTCGGAACTTCACCAACAGGCTTCTCAGCTATTCCAGCTAGATCTGGTTTTAACCAAGTTTTATTAATACTAATTGGGGATGCCATTTAAATATCCAGATAGGATGCTAATTAAAAAGGCATTGTTTTGGCTGATCTCACAGTAATTTTTATGATTTCTGACTCCGATTTCATTCTCTCAGATTGTCACTTAAAATATTTCAAGATGCATCTTCTGCAGTATGTCAGATCCATATATGACAATGAAATTGTTCCAACTCATACAAGAAGTTGGGGAAAAAATCCAACTACATTCCAGTACTTCAGAAAGTTCCAAATTTTGATTAATTTGAATATAGGGATCACTCTCACAAAAGATAAATTCAACTTCAAAAATGTTTACTGCCATAAAATTAATTAGATTCTAGAAGAAAAAATTTTGTTTCTAGTCAATGTATATATTTATATATATTTAATCATGTATGTAAAAAAAGGAGTACAACTTTCATCATGTTTTTTATCACAAATTAAACCCACACTTTGAAGATGATGAAAATATTTTCTGTTGGCGTAATCAGATTATCAGTTTGTAATATGCTCACAGCAAATACAGGCAACAGATATACTGACTTCCAATTTACAGATTATTGCAAAACAAAACTCAAAATCTGTGATTGAGAGCATAGGAAAAAAAGGACCAGATCCTTTCATGCATTGCTTGCTTGTAATCCCACTGACATGAAGAAGTGTGGACATGAATAAATGGGGAAGAGCTTGGCCCAGGACATGGCAAATAATTGATAGGAAATGCTGAGTTCATTTAAATTTTCTGGGACATGAACATTATCTTATGGAAGTAAAAGTGGTTGAAGGACTATAAACAAAAACAGAGGACAAAATATTATAGTATATATTTGTGGGAAGATCTTTTCCTAGTGAGGTACTTCAGGGATCAATATGCAGTATGTTTTTATTTAACATTTTCACTAATGATCTAGGAGAAGTAAGTCACTCATTAACGAAAGTCCCCTATGATGAATGAGAGGGTGGAATTGCAAAAGGTGATGAAAAATAGATAGTACAATGGAACCTGGATACAAATCCAAGGCTCCCATTGACTTCAATAAGTTTTGGAGCATATCAGCCGAGATGCTGGAGAGATGGACAGGAAGAATGACAAAATGAAATTCATCTTGGAAGACATACAAAGACATCATGTGAAAATTTATCTTAGACCTAATATTCAAAGAGAGCCAGAACCACAGAGAGCCGTATTATGAGTTTGCAATGCATTCAAGCAAGGAAAATAATATGGATACAATTTGAAGTTTATGTCTTCAAAAGGGAGGTACCATTTTCTTATGCTAGACACTGTGGAATATTACTAGGACAAGTAACAAGGGAACCAAGGAATAGTTTATAAAAGATTAAAAATGTGCATATGAATGAAACAATGATACAGTCACCCCTAGAGCAATGAGATATTGAGGAATAGGTACTTACCATGACATTACAGTATCCTGGGCTGCAGCAGCAGCAGGGCCAGCAGGCTGAGAGACATGATCCTGCCCCTCTACTCTGCATTTGTGAGACCTCATCTGGATTGCTGCATCCAACTCTGGGGTCCTCAGCACAAGGAAGACATGGATCTGTTGTGGTGGTTCCAGGGGGGGCAGCGACGATGATCAGAGGGATCAAGCACCTCTCCCATGGAGACAGCCTAAGAGAGCTAAGGCAATTCTGCCTGAAGAAGAGACAGCGCCTGGGAGATCTTATAGTGCCTTCTAGTTCCTAAAGAGGACTTTTGAAAATGAGGGAATGGGAATTTTTACAACGGCAGATTGTGAGAGGCAAGGGTCAATGATTTTGAACTGAGAGGGCAGATTTAGATTACATGTTAGGAAGAAATTCTTTACTGCGAGGTTGATGAGGCGCTGGAACAGGTTGCCCAGAGAAGGTGTGGATGCCCTATCCCTGTAATGTTCAAGGCCAGGTTGGATGGGGCTCTGAGCAACGAGGTGTAAGCAAATGGCACCCCTGCCCATGGCAGGGGAGATGGAACTAGATGATCTTTGATGTCTCATCCAACCCAAACTATTTTATGACTCTATGATTCTAAAATATATATTCCAAAGTGAAGCAAGAACAAACAGATCCCAAAAATACCTTTAAAATTGTTCCTATGTTGAAGTTAGCTGTTCTCTGAGGGGGCACTGACAGTACTCAACCCTCTTTCAGGCTAGAATATTCAGTGATATTGGACTGTAATTGTCACAGTGCTATTAGAAAGATATTATTTAAAAATAATTTGTACTATTATTTTAAATAGATATGCCACATCTATTTCTGTATTTTTAAAACTATTCTTGTGGCCAATCTCATGAAAATTTTCTGGACATTAATGATTTTAATGATACTTGGTCAAAATTATCAGTGGAGGAATATTACTCAGGTGTATTTATAAGTGACAGAATAATTTTATCACAGAAGGTGAAGTTAGGCATGTTAGGACAGATTTTAAGAGTGCATAAATAATACTAAAATTTCATAAATCTTATTAGATGCCTTTGTTAGTTAACCCTCAATGACTATCTCAAACTCACAAGGAAATAATGATGGGAAACTGAGGAAATGAATAAAACTCTACAAGTTTATAGGGTTGTCATAAGTATAAAAGATCTCTAAACAAATTTTTACCAGGCAGCTTCATTCTTCCACTGCTATAGACCAACAGAGATCCACCAAATAAAAACCTGAAAATCTGACAGATTTTGCTGGTGACCTACTCAGGTTGTATCTTTACTTATGCTATGATTCAGAAAAGCACTCAGACATATTCTTCAGTTTAAATTTAAGCAAATGCTGATTTTTACTGTTCTGGGATGCAAAATTCATGATTTCATATTATGCAGACTCAACACTGCATATAAAAATGTAAGAATTCTTTTCAAACATTTTCTGAACATTGTTCTATATTAGCCAGAAACAAAATAAATCTGGATGGAATAATGTGTTTTGGAAACTTTTTATTCCCTCTAACATCAAGTGGAATTTGTTTTAAAAGGTACAAATATTTTAAAGGTATAAAAATGTGTGATAGAGATTGGGAAACACAGGTATAACTGGATTCCTTTTGCTAATATACCCTTGCAAATCAGAAGCAGCTCTACTGGAATTTAACTATTAGGAAACCAAAAGATCAGGATCACACCACTAGTTTCTTCTTTGAATGAATTTAGAATTTCTGTCATGCTGTCTGAAATTTACTAAAAGCAAGACCCTTTTATATAATTCTGTCACTGTGAAATCATCTAAAGAACTATTTAAATCATGTGGTCGCATCATTTTAATATCCTTCTTCGCACTAGGGTTTTTTCAAGCCAGCTGAGGTGACATCCACATTCCATGGAAGGCTGTCCACAAGTCCCACTCCTTAGCTCTCTGTGAGCCAGTGCAGGTCACCAGGGAGCAGGTGGTGCTGTCCAGGTGGCAATGTCCAAATAAATAAGCTCTGCTTCCTGCCCCTCAGCCAAAGGTCTGTCAGGGAAACTTTTTCCCTCAAGCTGGAGAATCTCTGCACCATACACCACTGCTTCCTGAGGCTGCATCTTCAGTGTCAACAATATTAGTCCAGTAGAGTGCAAAGGACCAATAACAAACACAAATGGGCATACATTAGTAAAATAAGAGGAAACTATTCACTGATGTGGAAAAGCAGTTATTTGGTGAAGCTTTTATTGGTCTTTGAAGAGCTTTTTCTCTCAGGCCACTGCAATTGCTAACACATGGGTGTTAACAGTGATGTAAACTGTATTTCACGTGACCTTTTCTCTGCACCAAATGAGCCAAAAGTCCTCAGGAAAAAAACCAGTATTTATAGAATTTATATTTATATATAGATTGTGCACAGTAATTAATAAGAATCTCTCTCTTACATGTGAAGTGACATGTCAAAGATGGAGCTACATTCTTTATGGTTTGTTTTGAAGCTAAGCAAATGACATACAATAAAAGTTTTCAAATTATTTTTTTTCTTTTTATCCAGAGATATCAGTAAGCAGATTTTTCTCTACTTAAATTATTTGTTATGAAACCTTGCTGTGTAAATTCACATTTTCTCGCAATGTAAAGCTGCCTTTGGTTGGAATCACCTTATCTGTTTTTATTCCTTAAAAATTTCTATATAGAGATCCATCCACAATATTTTAAAATTTAATTTCCATGACTGCTCACTGTACTCGATCAGTGATGCTACCAACATCCAATGATTTGAAAATATACTTGAAATTCATGATTTGATGACAAAATAAGATGATTTTGCTGTTGAATAAGTTTAGGAAAAAAGCCTAGAAAGGCAGCAAACACTACTGCCAGTGTTACAGTGATGAGGACATCACAGGTGCCTTGATTACCCAGGCAGATGAGAATAAGTTTACTCCATACCTCTGAAGTAAGAATTGGCTCTGTCATACAGTAAGTGATCCTTTACTCTCTTTGAATAATCACACATTGCAATGAGTCAGAGCTATAAAACTGTGACTTTCTACTTTACATTCAAACACAGAATGGTTTTCTTCCCAAAGCAAATCAGTTTATGATGATTAACTTCTTTCAACAGGCCAAAATGTCGTGTGCAAGAAGTAAAAAAGTATTTTTTTTATTTGAAACAACATTTCCAACGCCTGGTGTAAACTGAAGAGTTTTTCATGGAAATGAAGTCCATCTACTTATTGTTAAAAATCCAACAGTGGTTTTTGTACAGGAAAGGTTGTCTCTCCTGATTGTTTTGATATTCTGTGAGATTACATTCACATCTTCTAAAAGCAACCCTGATGTTGGAGATGGGGACTATATGGACATGGAAGAATGGAGGAGGACGAGGGATCGCCGAACGGAGTTCGACGTGTGGAAGGTCCAGGAAGGCCCTGAAGAACCCGGACAATGACACTACAATACGGACTTTCTAAATCCCCAGTTTTATCCCCAGTTTTTATTAAAATAAAGATGTCTACTGCTCTCCCAGTTCCAGAACCTTCCCCCAGGCAGGCAGGTGCCTAGCAACAAGAGAACAGCTACCATTGGCCAGCTCCCTCTAGGGGGCAGCCCTGGCCCTGCCTGTCACCAGTCCACGCCCAAGTTCACTCCCTCCTAGTTTGCCTACCCTATGGGCTGAGGTGGATTTGCATGCTCCGCCTCAGCTCCACCCCTTTTCCAGAACCTTCCCTACCCCAAGTTATATAAACCCCTGTTTTCCCCCAATAAAGTTGGATCAGCCTAGATCTTCGGATCAGGTCAGACCATCCTTCGCTCCTTGGTGTTTGTTCTCAGCTCGCGCGAGGCAAACCATACCTTGGGTCAAGGGATAGCCGCGAACGACAGCTCAGCAGGCAGTCTGCGAACCCCGTCGCTGGTCTGGTCCCTTCCCGAAAGAGACCAAGGCTGCGACACCCTGAGTTTTCATCTTGTTTCAGTATTGCCCCTTCTCTACTTTACATCAAAGCTCTTACATGGTTTTCCTGTTTATTGTTAAAAAGTCATTGCTGTGCACCTCAAAGACTGCAGTTCTGGGATATTAGATTGATAGCAAACCAGCTTTCTAAGAATGAATGTCTTATTCTGTCAGATAATACAGTTCAGCCTGTAAAATTGAACAGATACCATGTATATATGCAGTAGTTAATGATTTATTAAATTGTATTTAATTGCTCTGAATAAAACAGTGTAAATTCCTATGTGGTCAATGTCAAAATATGGAGCCTAATGAATGAAAAACTGCTATTTGTATGTCTAGCTAAATCCACTGCATTTCTAGTGCCTGTATAATTATCACCAGTCTATTTGCATCACATGCACAGATGATTGTCAGTATATTCTTTCTCAGATTAAATTTTATTCTTAACATGTGAGGATTCTTCACCTAACTGAATATTGCTCACAAAGACATCAGAGAGTCTCTGACATACGTTATGATCCCCTTTGTGCAGTATTCTGAAAAAGGTTATATATCAATGTTATTCTTGAAAGCCCAGAGGCTGATTTGGGTTTCAGCTAAGAAGTTGTGCTGAGAGTGGTGCCAGAATTGCCAGATTTTGAGATTTTAGAAATATATCTGATCTTCATTATTTGTTATAAATTCTCAATGATGACAAATTACTTTAGCAAATACCATAAATACTTAATACACTGGTGATATTAGCCCATTTATAATAAATACTAAGAGTGGAGTTATTTTGCAGATGATTTAGAGTAATCTCTCTGGCAACCAAACAAACTGGAAAGCATTTTTTAACATACAGTTCTGTTAATACATACTATGGCTTGCTTCATGATTAATAACTTAGTGCTTCTCATCGGATACATGAAATGTAGTAAAAATAAATAAAACCATAAAACAATTAAGGGTATTTGTACTCACTGATTCGTTCCTGTTTATGAATATACAGTGTTAGTATAAACAGACAGGGGGTCCTCACTTTATCCTTTTATCATTTCCAAATGTTGTTATAAGATTGTAACCCCACTGAAAACAAACAAAACAGCATGTCATGTAAATGTAACTTCAGTCTAACATTGTGTTAGGTCAACTCGGCTTTGAGAAATTTGTGGCTTTTTCAACTGTTACTTTTGCTGGAAAGTTCTGTTTGCAAATGTCAAGGATATCACTTTAAAATCCAAACAAGAAAACCTTATGTGCAAAAGTTGCAGAAATGGTATTTACTGAAGAGAGTTAGTAAATTTTTTGTAAGACCTTTCATTTTATCAGGATATTTATTTAATGAAGGAAACTTGAATTCATAAAAAGATTCTATGCATATTCTCATGTAAACTCCCCAAACCAGGCCCTTTGTATTAAGAAAAATGTATTCTCAGAACATTTTCATTTCAGTGAATGTTACCCTACCTTTAAAATATAAGCTCGCTCACCAGTGGTGCTATACTTCTTCACTTCCTAATTAACAGAACACAAGAAGCATTTCCATGAAGAGGGCTGAGAGCACAAATCTATGGGCAAACATAGCAGGGGCATGAAGCAGCCTGCAAGAAAGTGACAAGGTAAACTGAGAGTCATACAATAGAGTTGGAAGGGACCTTAAACAGCATCTACTTCCAATCCCCCTGCCACATGCAGGGATGATTTTCTCTAGATCAGGTTGCTCACGTATGATGCCTCCTTAGAGAAGCAAGTCCCTTCTAATCTGTGTGGGTAGAAATCCTACTTCAGAGAGTTGTAATATTATAAAAGGAAGGCTATGAGAGACTTTGTAAAACCATTAATATTCTTCTGAAAACATAATGTATGGGAGTTTTCTATCAGAAAGTTACCATGATGGCAAATAAAAGCATGACCTGATTTCATATTATGAAATTGTAATAAAATCTGCCAAAGAATAACTTTGCCTTGTAATTTATATTTAGGCCTTGGAACTCATTGCTCTATTTAAATAGGACAGATAAATCAAAAGTATAGAGGGGTTTAAAAACTATTTAAAAATCATGGAAGAATCAGATTTGGAAATGCAGCTACAGACCTTCCCTTCAGTCAGTCTCTAAGCTACTGATAGCTGGAAAATGGAATTAAGAGGTAATAAAATACTCCAGAATGTTGGTCTTGTTATACTCCTTCCCTCATTTTCCCCAACTATCTATAGTCTTCATCCAGGGGTGCAGGCTGGGTGCTGTTTTGCATTTCCCTTGACCAGTATGAATGCCCACGTGTTTTGGTAGGTGCAGGGCTAGGTCCAAATATTTGACATAGAAGAAAAGGCTGCATTGTCTCATACACCATCCATATGAGGTAGTTCTGGAAGGCAAAAACTTTAAAACTCTATCCTTAGTTGTTTTAAATATTTTCTCATGTTATTAAACTACTAATTTGGTAATGACCAGGTGATCTGCTGAATTAATTTATAAATCTCAGGGCTTGAAGAACAAAATATTTCCTTTCTATTAAAAGAAGCATTTAACAGTGGTTGCTGAAAGCTTGTGTTCATTGTTTAGTTTTCATTTTCATTTGTCAAATGCAGTCACTTAAGCTGTATGATGACAAAAATAAGAGTTTTTACTACTGATAGTCTTCAATCAAAAATATATTTATTTCTCTATCTGTTCAACTCCTAAGACAATTCATAAAACTTTAATGGCCATATTTACAGGAAAAGAACTCTGTTGCTTGAGGAAACACACTGTTCACCATAAGTGTCTCACAATCTGGCATTACTTTTTGAAGATGTTCTCAAAATAGTTTGTTTTGATTGTTGGGAAAAAAAAAACCCCAAACCAACCAAAATCCAAAAGAAAATGTGTTTATAGTGTAAATATATTTTCAATATATTTTTCAATCAGCATAGGCCCCTGAGAATTTGTGTTTGCAAGATGAACGTGTGTGACTCCATGTGTGTTTGCATATATTAAAGGTGTTTTTCATTTCTGTGATGTAATAAGGCCTGAACTGATGCAAGGAGAGGACGTTTCGTTCTACAACTGTATGGTACAGGAAGAGCTCAAGAACAACAAAAATAAATTCAAAAGCTCTCTGTTCTGTTCAATAATGGAATTTTGCAGGACAGTCAAGTTTCCCACAGAGTAAATACAATCCATATTATGTAAATATGATCCTGTGTACATTCATTTAATTTAACATTACCATCAGAATAGCACATTTCACACGTGGGAATGCAAAGCCCAGCAAGGGAGCAGATTAACTGCCCGCAAATTGTTTGCTAACGACAAAGTTTTCCAAAAGAATTCTCAAAGGTATATCTTTACCAAGGGCATAGTATTAGAACTCTAATACCACATGTTTCCATTTGAACAGATGGCAGTGGAAGGTTTGTCTACAATGTGTTATTAGTTAACAGAAAAAGACTTACTGATAGAGATCAAGAGTACTGGTTAAATTTACTTAGAGAAATGGTGGTTTCTAATCCATTCATACTTGAAGTATAATTACTTTATAATCACTTGTAAGCAGATAGAACCTCAAAAGTCCAATGTCTTTTATGCTTCAGAGATGGTGTCTTATTTGCTGTTGTAATCATCTCTTTAGTGTGTTACGAGATGCCTTAATTCAGGTGTATCTGCTGTTGAACTGAGACTAATTGTAACATCATTTCTGTAATTTCATTTCTAAAAATTCAGAGGAAGCAAAGCATTTTATAACTACTATGATTTTAAGAACAAGCAATCCTTGCTTGTTACTGAAACAGTTTGCATTGTGACTAAAAGCTAAAGTAAAACACATGTTTATATTATTCTTATTAGTTATTTATGTTTTGATACAGACTGCTGGGTGCTGGAATTCCTATACCCGGAACAGTGACCCCTGACTGAGAGTTTGAGACAGCTGGCACATCAAGAAACACAACCTTTCCCTACTTTCTTCTTGACCAGAAAGTGTTCAGTATGTAGCAGGTTCATTTCTTGGTCCTTCCTGTCAGATCCATAATGCTTCTCAGTGAAGGGCAGGATTGAGTTAAGTGACTTCAGAGTGTCTGAAAGTCCCATCTGAAGTTAGTGGGACCACTCATATGGACATAATTAGCCATATGTATCAGTGTCTGAAGGAAAGGATGTGGGGAACTGGGCTAAGCTTGCCATTTCACATTAAAATAGTTATGGAAAGACATATTGAGTCAAACTCTTTTGTATTCATTCTATGTGCATAGATTAAGTTGAAAGTAATCTGCAGTTAAATAAGAACAAAAAATAATATAGTATATATGTCAGAGGGGTTGCAAAACAACATGCAGTAGAAATGTTGCTGCGTTTCAGTTCTGCACAATGCACAATTGTCTAAACAACAGAATGCACCAGAGTAGGTGACTGAGACACCTCTTATTCCATTGTAAATTTCCTTTACTCCACATGATTTTTTTTTAAAATATTGAGATTTGAGAAGTAAATCTATTTCTTAATTTTATTCAAGACAAAAGTTATTGCAATCACCTAAAAAAAAGGTATATAAAAGTAACTAATTCTTTTTTTGACATGCCAGGTTTTACTACTACAACAAAGCAGAAATCCTGTTGACATTTAATATGAGATATACAAATATAGTTTTCTCTAGTATGGGTAAATTCTTTTACTTTCAGGAAAAAAACATTAAAAATATTTAGGACATTTCACTTAGATTAATTATAGTTGTTATGTAAAATACACTGAACCCCATTAATGCTTCTGCTTTTTCTTTTTTTTTTTTTTAAGATTATTTTCTTTAGACAGAAAATCAAAATATAATGAAAATATAACTATGATACTAGGACAAGTGCTCATGATCTTGTATGTGATTCAACTCTATACCTGTGCCAAATGCTAATAAAAAAAATCTCAGCTGGCATTTTACTCCATCTTAAAATACTTTTACGGTCTTGTTTTGGCCATCTCCAGTAGGAGATGCTGGGAACGTGATGTCATAATCTTCTGAAAAAAAAAAGGAAAGGATCATATAAGGAGAGTACACATAAGATAAGTTTAGTGTACAACTTGTAATCCTATTACTCAACACTATTAAGCCTTTTCTAAAGCTTTTCTGAGTTTTATGAACTCATATATCAGGGAGAACATTTAGTCATTAGAGAGTGTCCAGCACAGAGGTCCGAGGTCTAGAAAATATGACCTCTGAGAAGAGATTGAGAAAAGAGGGTTTGTTTAGTCTAGAGAAGGGAAGACGAAGGGGAGACATGATAGCAGTGTTCAAATATGTACAATTGTGCTTCAAAGAATTGGGCAATACTTTGTTCTTCTTGCCCACTTAGGACAGGGCAAGAAATAGTGGTCTTGAGACGAAGCAAGACAGAAATATGTAGAGAAAAAAGCCCTGTATTTGTTGACAATGAAAGTATTGAGTGCCACAACTACTAGCAGAAAAATAAGTAAATAATAGTAATGGATCTTTTATCTTCCAAGTAAGATTTTAAACTAAGATAATCTTTCTACTGAAGTCAAGCTATTGAAACAACAGAGTGAGAATCCTAGCTGTAAAAAATAAGATTCTATTTTAGAAGGTAATTACCAATGCAGAAACTTTTGGTCATTACAGGTAGCCAGTCCAGCCCTTGTTCAGCTGCAGCTGGGAAGCAAGGGAATTTTTCACATATGTGACCCACATAATACAGATGTGACACATTATGCTAATTCCCCAGGCAGTACTTGCAATGCTCTCGATATTTCTTGCACTTGGGTCATTTGCCCCAGAAGAGACACCTAGTGGCTTTTGAGCCACTAATACCTAGTGTCACTAGGGTGTCTATGCAGGAGTAGCAGATGTAGCCCCAGATCTTCAGGAGATTTCTCTCCTTCTGGAATTACATCTAAAGGCCAGATGTGACAGGTAAAGCTTCTACAGAAGTACTAAAACCAAACAAATTAAACAAGTTCCTAGTGCCTGGAAGTCAAAGGCTTGTCAGTAAACTAGAAAAAGTCTATAAAAGTAAGGTTAAAAATGTTTAGGGTTTCGAAAACATGTTTGTTTGTTTTTAACTACACTGAAGAAACAGAAACAAAGAGGAGTGAAGGCTATGAGTGTGAAGCATTTGCAAAGATTTTGTTTTCCTATAAGGAACAAATTATTGAACAATTTCTACGCTGACTTTAAGCTCACAGTAGAAAGTGGAAAGAAATTTTTGACAATTTTTTTGGTGCAATTTAAATAGAGATATGATGAATTGTCTTACCTTTTGAAATTTGATAAGTTTGGAATAGTCTGTTCAAAAAATTTAGTGTCTAAAATAGAAATTATAAACTAGAAAAGAACTTTCATTCTGTGTTAAACATAATGCTAAATGAAATTGTATCAGCAAGTCCTAAGTATGGCGACAGCTGAGGTATTTATCCTGTCTTTAGAGAAATTTAAAATAATCTTACTGACCCTTGTAGGACGTTGTATGTTTGCTGTTACTGCAAATATCAACAGCAAAAAATAACCCAAGAAAACTATGGTAAATGTTGATAAGCATTCCTCTTGGCTGTAAAATATATGGACTTGTGAATTAAGACCTGTTGCATTAATGAACCTCTTTTACAACATATGGATCACTTATCCGTGACAGCGCCAACTTCAGAGCAAGGTCAGTTTGTGTAAATTTTGTACATTTGTATGTGGATAGATTTGACCATCCTTTCTCCTATAGGCTAAAATTTTAAACACCAGGCCTTCATAAGATTAAGAACTCTGTTGTCAGTAATAGGAGTGATTTTCACAGGTCTCACAAAGTCACCCAGGGCAAGATTCAGTTTGAGGCTGAGGTGCCAGCAGGTAGAAGTCTACAGATGTTTTAGTGGCTTGACAGCCTCTAACTGCTTGTGGAGAGTGGGATTGCACCCCGCATCATCTGAGATGTCCTGTGATGACCTGCAAGGCTGCCATTACTGAAGGGTACAAATACTCCATAAACTCCACAAGGTATCTGCCAGCCTTGGCATGTGTCACATATGCTGGGTATCTACACAAAACTTGGAAATTTTAAGTGCTACTTGTTGCTTGTGCTTAGGCAGCTGAATTTCACTCTTGCACAAGTATAAAACCATCAGTCATCCAAATTAATGACAAATGAGAAGAAATCAAACTGATATATGAATTTTTAAGTTTTTCATTGTCATCTAAATTTAGTGTTTTGGTCTTTCAGTGTTTTTATTCTCCTTGTGAGTCAGAGAAGGATTGTTACCCTCAATTTACAAGAAAAAACCCACATGAGCAAAACAATTCCTCAGTGGGAAGTCTCTAGTAAAACAGAAAATCCAGCCTTAACCTTCCATTCTCTGACAATGAAGAAATATTTCATAGTTCAACTTTTCATAACAGCAAATTTATAAATCTAGTTTAAAATGAAAGTTTTTGTTAGAAAAAATCAAACTAACTTGACATAGCTAAAGATGTCTGTGGAAAATGTGTGACAGAGAAATAGGTCTCTCTAGTCCCAGATCTTACACATCTTGCTGTGTTTTCAGTTCTTCTAGCTATCTGCCAGGTTTGATTGCAGAATTCTGTATTCAAAAATTGACATTCAGTCCATGAGAAAAAGAAAAAGAAAAGAAGAAGTAATGTTAAGGTTATGCTCACATAAAGTTAAAAATGCACTTGTGCTGATCTATTCTCATAATGCCTCTGCAGACACCAGTTTTCTACTGTTAAGTCACAAAACTTCATTTACAGTTAAAAAAAATTACAAGAATAAAGGATAGGACATGCATATACAAAAAGTTGTTTTTCTTCACTCTGCCTCATTTTATTTGGCTGCAAAGATTTTGATAATGCACTTCTTCAGCACAGTTTTTTGATAACTCTGGAGGACCTCTGCTACATCACAGCTGTAAGATATCCTGTACTGAATAGTGGAAGCAGATAATTTTTCAGAGTTTTAAAGTTTAGAGCAAATAGAAACTTTAACCATATGTGAGTTACTTTATTAAAACAAACAAACAGGAAAACCCCAACCCCCCAAAAGAAACAAAACCCAAAACAAAAAGAATAAAATAAAAATTCAAAACCAAAATAAAACAAGAAAACCCTAGCTGAAATAGTGTGTAAAACAATGACATGTTTTAATCAATTGCTGTAGAAGTAACAAAATACAAAATATCTAAACCTTCTTGTAAGACACTAAAAAGAAGCTTCTTTGTTATTCCTTTTACTCATAAAATTAAAAGAAACAGCATCTACAGAAATATTTTGCCTTTTATTCCAGTCTGTTTTCATTCATTCTTCCATCCTGGTTTGTTATTCTATGATGTATAGTCTGAAGACTTGGAAGATTAAGATATCGATTCTGGAGCTTCAGTTGGATTAAAGTCAGGTGCCTTTTTTATAGGTTTCTGGAGAAAAATTGCAGAAAAAATCCACTGCGATGTGGATGTTGTAGAGCTCCTTGGTCAGATGAGATCCAGCCTACACCAACAAAGATGGACTATCATATGGAGGCTCTTGTGGCTGCAAGGCCAGAGCTGGAGTAAGTTTAGAAGGGAGGAGAAGCCTTGCTCTAAATAGAAACTACAGTAAAAAGCAGTGTCTAGGCAATGTGTACAACCTGAGACAGGGCTCCAAATCAACTTTTGATGGCACGGGCATGGGCTGTAAGGCATCACCATGAGAGTGAATGGAGAATTTGGCATGTGAGGATTCTCACTCGTGTTTGTTTTTTTTTTTCCAAAATAATATTGGCTGATATCATTCTTCCCTTAGGGAACTATATAACGCTATTCACCTGCCAAGGCCTGCTCTACAATGGACAGAATATTTGTGATAGCCTTCTGCTTCTAATAGCCCCTTGCTGATCCATGGCAGAAAATCACAATAAGACTAGAATAGCATAGGCTAGCTGGAACAGAAGAAGGTTGTCTTCTTTTAAAATACACATTTTATAGCATCAGGAAATTGCTATAAACCATTGCACCTTGGAAAAAGAATAGGGGTTTCTATTTTAAGCAGCCTTTGCAAATAGCCCCTTGACTCTCTGTGTAGCTTTTGCAAGCACATGGATGAGATGGATGGAAGTTATTATTTTTAGTAGAATCAGAGAGGACCTGCAAAGCTGGCAAACTAGGTGGGCTTTCCTAATGGCTTGCTGATCTCAAGGCGTGTGTGGATATCTCATAGCTTACACAGCTGTAACGTTCTTTCACACACTGGCTGGACTATCACATATGTTGCCACAAAATGTTAAGACATCAAGACTCAAATGTTCTTTTGTTCCCTTTTTCTTCCCTGTGTATGTTTTACTCAGTAGCTTTGTTTATTTTCTTAAAATATTTCCTTTTTGTTTGCATTTCTTGGCAAAGGCCTCCTTGTGTTTTTATAACTGTAATCTTCTTTTGGTCCTTCTGCCAGCTATATTACCCAAGATTAGCCACAAGTGTGATCCAAGGGCTTCAGTTCTTCATGGTGTTAACAGGAAACCAAAAATAGCTTTTCATTTGCCTCTCAGCCTAATTCATTCAGTCCAGGTGTAATGCTCAAGTACAAAAATATTTTATTTGAAGAAGTTCTGCATAAAGCCGATAACTGCCTTTGGTATGGAATTATTTATATGATTATTTTTTATATGATAAGGAAATGGAGAACAGAACAAGTTTCCCCAAATGCCATTTCTGAATCAGAACTTCATCAACAGCTGGCATTTCATTATGAATGTAACAGTAGAAGCCTGATTTTGGAGCTGATAAACAGGAATGCTGTTCTTGTTCCAACTAGGATTGTCCTGTGAGACAACCATCAAGTTCCAAGTGCTCCTAGAAATGTTACAACATAGCTTTTTTAGGGAAATGTCAAATATTCATTTGTTAATCAGGTCAAATGAAATAGACAAATGTACTTTATGTTCCACATTTCCATACAGTTAGTGTTGCTCATGGTGAGGGAAATGAGGTTGTCTCCTTTTATGGAAATCAGGATTTCAAAATGGTTAATCCACAGACATTCTGAAAAAAAGCTACATTTTAACCTTGTACAATTTTTTACATTTTATTTTACTAGCAGGCTGAAAGTTGTTGGCTTGTCAGAAGCCTTCTTCAAAGAGCTAAATACCAGCACCTCCTGAACTAACAATAAGACATGTTTTACTAGTAGTGATGAAACATCTTCTATAAACACTCCCTACCTTACTGGCCATCCTTTCCCAGTATTGATTCACCACTGAAATATTTGTGTCACTTGAGTTCAAGTACATGAAACCAAACCTTTCAGTGCTTGGAGTTGTATGAGTGCCACTAAAAGCAGCATGCACTTCAGCAGTTAGTGAATTAAATAAGCAAAAGCATGCTAATGGTCTCCAGGAGACCAACACTGCTGACCTTAGAGAGAGGATGATAATAAAATGAAGAATACAAACAAGAGATGGAACCATGGGCCTTTTATGGGTCATATCAATAGAGCATGCAGGGAACCAGAGCTACATGTTGTCATTGTCAGACCATCAAAAGAAATGTATTTTCTGTTTCTTTAAGGATTGTGCTATCAGAAACTGCTCTGAGTAATTTCCCTGTAATATTTGCAGGATTCTATCCATATTGTATTTCTGCTCAATTCAGCAGCTGATAAGAGTTGTAAAAAACTTCAACTGATCTCTTAAATCCAGGAAATACTCCACAGTTGTGGGAAGCTTTAATTTTATTTCACAGGAACCACAGTTTCGTCAATAAAACATGGAATGCAAATAAATTATACAGAATTTGCTTTATTGAAGGATATTCCATATTTCACTTGAATTTGACTCTCCTCTTACCTGGAATTATTTATTATAGTATTTCATTATTAGGAATAAAAGGACTGGTGAACAAAATGTGTGAGCTTTAGACAACAGATATGAACAATTTTACATTCAGATTACAAGCTATCAATATTTAACTATAATTTCCCTCTAAAATATCCCTTCCATTTAGGTAGAAGAACCTAATCAGAGAATGTATGAAAGACAGAATAATTAATATGAGTTTTTTTTTATCCTCATAATGTGCCTATGTAAGCAAAGGAGCTTTCACATAAATTTCATTTCAGCTTTTTTTGTTCTTATTTATTTGCACTACATTATGTATATTGTATCTTATGGTGAAGAATGGGAATGTGAACAGCAGTTTAGATTCCCAAAATAGAGTGAGGCCAACTATGCCCTTTTGCAAGTCTTTCATTGGTTTGAATACTATGTTTTCTCTTGTGTTGAGTATATATTGCAGGAGTATGTATAAAACTATTATCCACTTACTCAGGCTTTATAAATCAAAGAAAGACTGGGCCAAAGCTGGGAAAGAAAAACAGATTACCTCTTTCAAAATATGAAAGTATTCTGGGATGTTTTGTCTTGATGGGCAGAGGTTGTCAGTCAAGATATTTGACCCTGGCACCATTTCACTGAGCACTTGTTTTCAATCACACAAGAAGAAGAAAGAATCCTTGATGTTGCTGAATTCTTGATTTAGTTTTTTTTAAATAATTTAATTTAGGGTAATATAAACAAAAAAATGTATCAGCGAATAGGAGAACTGATTTATTAGGAAACACAAGGAAAAATAAAAAGAAGGAAAATAAAGAACCTTCTCTCATTCCTCCCCCTCCAGAAAACATTAAAATCACTTGTCCCAGCTCTGTGAAGATTTACTGAGAAACATAATTTTAATTTCAAGAAAGTTGTCCTAGGACTGATTATAGATGCAATCTGTTTGCATCACAGTTCATATATCACACAGTAGAATGAACTTATGACACCAGTGAGGTAGTATCATGGTATTTCCATGTTCTTAATGCACCTAAGCTATACATGTCATATGAATATCTGAAATGGTTTTAGACATTTTTTTCTATTTCTTACTCACCAATGTAAATTTACTATGTTTATCTAATGTACAAATGCAAGGAAGAAAGGTAAGATCAGGAGCAAGTTTTAACATTTTGGTGCTTGAATTATTCGTCCATATGTTGACTAACTGAGGAGCAAAGCCCTTGTTCTTTGGAATATTGCCTGAGGGTGCTAGTTGACATATTCTAGAAAAAAAAAAGAGAGAAGAAAAGGAAAATAAAAAGGAGGTCTAAAGGAGGTCTTCCAAAGCCATTAGCAATTAAATGCAAAAAACTTGCACCTTTACTGATGGACACTAATATTTCAATTTTAAATTATATTTTGAATATTAAATATTAATACATGCATGTTATTAAATATATATCAAATTATAAACTGTAACATCTGTTATATTTATAGTGGAATTTTAAATGTAAATTTGACTATTCACGGTATCCATTTTAAATTTTAAATGAATGTGTAATTAAAATTTAAATCTAAAATTTGTATAAAATAAAGTTAGTTTTATGAAATTATAAAAGTTAACTATGATTGTTGCTAATCATTGCCAGTCATTACTCTAAGCTGGTTTTCCTCACATTCCTTTCTGTTTCTCCCCACTCTCATCTTCTTTTACATAGTTATTTTCACCTCTCCTTCTTATTCAACTTTCTTAATTTTCTAGTCTCCAACTTTTATTCTTATTGGAGAGCTCTTCACCTTCAAAGTGTTATGGAGTGAAAATACATGCTTTGCTTTTCATCTTGAACATGTAGAATAAAACCAAGTCCTGTAAGTATCTTTTTCTTACTGCTATGGGCACTGACTTGAAAAATTTCCTTTCAGCAGAGTTTACTAGTCTTATCTCATAATATGTCTTCCCATATATATTCTTGTATGTTTTATACTTGCTGTTGATTTCATCACTGTTACATTGCAGCATCATGCAGCCACAAAGGGAACTCACATAGAAAATTCACTCTCACTTGCAGCAATTTGTGTCTTACACAGCCTGGGGAGTGAGCAGTTTGAGTGACACTCTTACCAGTGACACACTCCTTTACTTAACATTTGATTTATGACTCAGTCATATCTTAGCACAAACCTCCATGTATACTCTTTACAACAGCTCCTCTATCTCGCTCCAAGTTTTCAGCAGACATTAACCATATCTACATTCTAGTTTTGCACCTGCAATTAATTGGCTAAGGAAATGCCTGTAATGAAAGCCCTGATGGGGCTAAGAGACACACCAGGCAGGTGTGTCCACAAAATGCATGAAAAATTTAACTTGTGTTTACCTTGGTTGCTCACTAGCAACAATTACATAATGTTTTGGCTACTTGAGTTTTGAGAAGGAATGTAAAAACACTAGGAAATGAGGGAAATTAAGAGCTCTACAAGAATAAATCCAAGTACATGTTGCTAGTTGCTCTCTCTTTAAAAGCCATGATTCAACAATTACTCCTACACAGCAAAGATAGAATAACACACTTTTTAAATAGTGGAACAGTAAGAAGAGCTGCTAGGGGAGCTGACTTTTCCTTTAACTACTGTTCTTTAAAAGTGGTTCCGTTCAACAATGTACAAGGTCGACAAGTCAATGCAAGACCACCCTGCTTGGGGATTTGCTCTCAACACAGACTTGTGTCAAATCCCTCAGCTGAGAAATGTCAACCAGCACCTTTCATATTTATGGTGACTCATAAACAGGAAACTCAGCCCTGTCCACGACACTGGAGGCTTTTTCGTATCTTAGATCCTTTTATGACAGAAAAAAAAAAGGGTAAGGGAATAAAAAGAAAAAAAAAGAAACCTTTCAAAACAAAACAAAGAACTTAGCAGGACATTTAAAGCAGCTGCCTTCTATTTTGTGTGCCAAAATAAATATTGCCAAATTAGTAAGGCATATTGAACAAATTATAAGCTAAATGCAAATTTATCAACTGAAATTCAATGGTAGAGTAGCCAAGGAGCATGCAATGGTATAGTTCATCTTTGTAAGTAGGTGTTTTGGTTGGCCAGTTGCTGTAGAGTGACATGGGAACAGTAATATAAAAGAGAGCATTTCTGTTACACCCAAGATGAACAGTTTGTTTTAGAAAGTTCAAGTAAACATTTTCTAACATATTTTCACTGGTTTCAGAGTGTCTTTTGCTACCAAGAGGGAGATAAAAACTGGTTTTTAAAGTCTTTTACAAAAACTAAACAATACAGAACTGGTAACATCAGCATGATAAATTATCCAACAAAATTATGGTGGAGTTTCTAATTTCATAATGATGAAAAAATCTTGGTTCTATTCCCCTGTATTCTTATAGGGACACACATGGCCTTTTTGTCTCTGATGTGACTTAATCCTACATAGTTAGAAAAAGTATTGTAAGACCTGATATACATATATATATATGTATATGCACACACACACAATTTCCAGGGGGGATATATCCAGTCTAATACAGTCTAATCCAGTACCTAGGTAGTTCATACACATAGTTTATATAAAAGCTCACGAGTCACTATTGTTAGTGTACTATTCACTTTTCCATAAGCAAAATTCAATATTACTGAGGAAAAAAAATTCTATTGGGAAAACTAAAGATCAAAATTTTTCTTCAGGTCAGTCCAACCCAGATTTTCTTGAGTTTTGGCATTACTAGTTTGTTGGCTTGACACAAAATATTCATATTTAAAATTAAATATTTAAGTTCTCCCTTTGATAAAGCCAATAATATATTGCAGAAACCACATAGTGGCCAAAAAGTCTGATCCACATGGAAAAAACAGAGGGTTGGGGGTTTTTTTGTTTTATTTTTTTTTTGTTTGGTTGGTTTGGTTGGGGTTTTTTTTGGTTTTTTTGTTTTGGTTTTTTTTTAAGGAAAGGAGCTTGAATGGATCAATGAGGCACCAGGAGGGATAGAGTCAATACAAGGCATACCTCTCTGTTCAATAAACCAAACTGAAGCATTGAGTTTCAGAGATATCAATTTATTTTTTAAAAAAAAATCAGAATATAATACTGATCAGTTAGTGACTCACATCTAGTTGGAGCCCTTCCTTTGGAGAACAATGTAAATATTTTAACTTTTAACACTAAATTCAAGATAAAAAAATACGAAATCCTAGAATGTTTATTGGAACCAAATGCTAGTTTTGTCCTGTTGTAAGTTTGTCTTTTTTAAACCAATCTAGGAAAGAGCTCCCAGCTAATAATCTGTCTTGGGTTGAGTTGCCAGAATGCCAACTGCCCAACAAAAAGAAAAAGGGTTCCCCTCCCCCCCAGCCAAGGGAAAACGAGGGAGAAGAAAAAAATCCCAAAACCTGAAGTAGCAAGTTTCTTATATTATACAAAAGAAAGACAATTAGAATATGATATAATACATATATGTACACTAACGTGAGAAAAAGAAAACTAGACTAACAACAACAACTCCCGAGTCACCCAACCAAATAATACAGATTCCAACCACCCAAACCCCACAAAACCTCCTAAAAACTCTTCCAGAGAAACCTTCCAGAAAGAGAGGAGAAAATTAACAGGAAAATATTCACCTCCCTAGATAACATGAGTGTGGAGGGCAGCAAGGCCTGATCTCAGCAGGGCAGGGCAGTGTGTCTTCACCGACCTGAGGCAAAATCCAAGAGAGTGAAGCTCCTTCTCTCTCTCTTTTCATACTTCTTGACATTTCTTGATGATGTCAGATGATATGAAACACCTCTTTGGTTGGTTAAGTCAGGTAATGCTTGTCTCTTCTGACCTATTTGGGCCTGCTAAATTAGGTCTAACTGAGGCCTAATGCCAAAACTACCACATAATCTCACCTTTACAGTTTGAGCAAGCTATACTGAAATAATTTTTAATGTATAACTAAAAGCAAACTAACAACATTTCTCCCCAGCCTTTTCTTCTGCCACCAAATGAAAAAAAGAAATATCCAGTCGCAGCCAAGAGGGTTTCAGTTGTCTTTTCTAATAAAATGGTCAACGCCTGCATTTCCATCCTTTAAGAGCAGCTGCCATTGACCACATCTGCATCACATCACCTCATCACAGGGCCCCACTCATGCAAGGGTTGGTGTTTGGGAGCAGATAGTTAGAGATCCAGTGGCACTTGCTTCTGATAGACAAAGATTCCATCTTCAGATCTGAGCTCTCTTATGCTCAAATATATACTTTGGTTGAGCATCTACAGAGTTGCAGTGGAAACCAGCCTTCCAGCAGAGTCCAAGTAGAGATCACGGCTTTGATTATCAGCAAGAATGCTTGGCAAAACATATGCAACATAATTAAGAAAAAACAAAGTTGTGAAGTTTACTGTTTGAGTCAGCCCAGTTCAAAACAAACAAACTTAGTTCAGGAAAATTGTTATTGGTTTCCTTGACTATAAGAGCCCTTCTGGAAGAGAAAAGCCCCCACAAAAATCTGAGTGCAATTTTAAATTCTGACGCAATTTGGGGCTTAGATTTTCCTCACAGAATGCTGAAAACACGTTTTTGCATTAATTTAGGATCAGAGTGGATATTATACAGAAAGCTGGTTTCTGTGCTCTGGAGAGCCTGCATTTGTCATGAAGAATTCATTGGGATGAAAGCGGGAAAAGTTCCATATGTTGAAAACTTAGGTGGGTCTTCACAAAGCTGAGACAGAGAGAAGAGAAACTATGAGCTGCTGTGGCAGTTTTCTCATAAGTTAAAAGGAGACAGAACTCTACTCCCAGACTGGACCAAGAGGGTGACTTTGCATTAGCACAATTTTACATCCCATTGTGGCATTTAGGATATAATCTTTAGCCCATACCAGCACTGCTCCTGTCAGGGGAGATGCCTTTCTGCCCATCTCAGGAGGCCAGTCTTGCAAGACAAAATACCAAATTGTTTTTCTTTCTCAGATTTATACATGTTTATCTCTTTTAGAATTCATCTGAAGTAAAATGGATCCAGCTTTCTTTCAAATAATACAAAACATATGGGGACAGGGTTGTGTAAGTCACAAGTTGAAAAGAACCAAAGCCCTTCCATGATTATCTCAGACCCACATGATATTCTCAAATCTGACAGACCTGTTATGCGAGCAAATACTTGAAGACCGGCAGCCAGCTTTGTAGCAACTATACAGCACGGACAACTCTGGGTGGAGTTATTCCACTTACTTGCTCTTCAGGCTGATTTGTGTTACACCATTTTGGAGAGCAGAAAAGTGTGAATCTTGTTTTTTCAAAGCATTCTTACTGCCACACAAGGCCCACTTGCTTCTGAAAAGCTACTATCTGTAAAGGACCTATATCAAACTTACTAGTACATGAGAACAAGCCCTAAAATCTTTCTAATATCAGTGTTCTCTAATGCTGAATTGTTTGATATGTGTCATATTGCAAATTGTCATTGAAGAGAAAAAAAATGTAGAAAAAAGGGATTTTTTTGAGATATTTTACTCATATGAAATTTAAAGTAGAAAATTTAGAAATCAGAAAATTTAAAAAAATTACTTCTTATTGACAGCCATTGTTTGCAGCTCCTTTCTGCTTTATAGGAGGTAAAATGTTTTGTAAGAGTTTACTAATGTGGAGCAGCCTTCATATTCACCACTGAATTTGGCTACTGGAGATGCTAAGGATGTTTACTCCATCATGCCTTAGATTTGCCTCTGTTGTGGTTTAACCCCAGCTAGCAGCTCAGCCCCACACAGCCACTCACTCATTCTCTGATGGTACAAAGGGGGAGAAAATTGAAAGGGTAAAAGTGAGAAAACTTATGGGTTGAGATAAAGACACTTTAATAGGTAAAGTAAAACAAGAAATTTATTCACCCTTTCCCATTTGCAGGCAGGTATTCAGACACCCAAAGGTGTTAGCATCCAAAGCACGACAACAATGATGGTGAAGGGCCTTGAGGGGAATCCATATGAGGAGCAGCTGAGGTCACTTGGTCTTTTCAGCCTGGAGGAGACTGAGGGGAGACCTCATGACAGTTACAGCTTCCTTGTGAGGGCAAAAGGAGGGGCAGGCACTGTTCTCTTCTCTGTAGTGACAAGTGACAGAACCCTTGGAAATGGTGTGAAGTTGGGTCAAGGAATGTTTAGGTTGGATATTAGAAAAAAGGTTCTTCACCCAAAAGGTGGTTGTGCACTGGAACAAGCTCCCCAGGGTAATGGTCAGAGTACCAAGCCTGACAGAGCTCAAGAAGCATTCCTACAGTGCTCTCAGAGACATGTGATTCTTGAGGTGTCCTGTACAGGGATAAGAGTAGGACTTGATTATCCTTGTGGGTCCCTTCCAAGTTCAAATATTCTGTGACTCCATTATCCCCAAGACAGAAGGGGCTCCATCACACATAACAGTGACTTGGGAAGACAAATGTCTATACTCCGAACATCCCTCTACTCCTTCTTTTTCCCCCAACTCTATATGCTCAGCATTATGCCATAAGGTCTGGGATATTCCTTGGTTCAGTTGGGGTCACCTGTCCCAGCTGCGTCTCCTCCCAAGTCCTTGTGCACCCCCAGTCCCCTTACTGGTGGAGTGGGGTGAGGAAAAGAAAAGGCCTCAATGTTGTGCATGCACTGCTCAGCAATAATGAAAATATCCTTGTGTTATCAACACTGTTTCCAGTACAATTCCAAAGCACAGCCCACACCAGATGCTATGACAAAAATTAACTCCACCCCAGCAAAATCTAGTACAGCCTCACAGAAACTGCACTATACCAGGACATCTCTCTAATGTGACGGGTTTGTCCATGCCATGTCAGCTGCTGTTCTGGGCCATGCATTTATAATACAGCTACACCACACAGGTGTCATGCAGGCAGAGTTTAAGTCCCACGAAGTGAGAGTGGGGCCCAATTCATTTGAAGAACTGCTTTTAGGATACACAGGTGGTACCACCCATGGTATTCAGATATTTGAAGAGCTGAAAGGTTTGGTCTGACAGTGTTCATCAGCACCTAGAGCACACATACTTTCCAGGCTTCAGAAAGTGGCTCAGAGAGACTGAAAGCACCCTGTCCTCCAAAAGCTGTAGGATATGGTGTTAAGGACACCTGTGTTTGCTTTCTGAAAGCAGCTTAGCACTAGCAGAGCTGCAGGCCAGCCTGACTTAATGGCTATGGAGCAGATAAATGTGCCTGGGTGCTGCACAGAGAGTAGCTCACGAGCAGGAAGCACCAGTGGGTGTGACAAAGCTGGAGCTGGAAGCAGTTAGACATGTCACATTATACGAGTAGCTCAAACTACACAAGAGCATAAGTTCTGCACGTGCCACGGGCAGGGCAAAGCCAATTACATTTTATCAGCCTCAGACTGCTGTATTGTCCCCTTCACTTTTTGACATTGATCTAGTGAAACCAGTGCATATTAAGACACTTTTTCCTACTCTTTTTTTTTTAAGTAAAAATATTTCAAAGAACCCCTTCCCATCAGTAATATCATATGGTTCTATTTTACTTAATTGTTGCTCTACATAAAAAGACTGGAGATAAAAGTTATTTTCTGGAAAGTCACAGCTGTATTGCCAGCTGCATTACTGGCAAAAGTAGTTATTGTAACAGGATTTTTTTTCTTTTTATGTTCTTGATATATAGCTTAGATTTATATTGTCTACATTCATTTGTGTAAGCTGCAATAATCTAATACCAGCTATCTATATCAGAGTCACTAATTGAGTGAAAATACATTTAACTGTACAAAGCTTCCTAAAACCATATGGAAAAATACCCTTCAGTGTATGTAAATACAGTTTTGGGGAAGACGATTAAGCATAATCTGAGGCAAAATGTGGCCATGTGGTCTTTTCAAAGTAAAGAAAAGAAGCTAGAAATGTACCTATCTCTCCATCCCCCTTGTTACCAGGAGCCAATTTTTAACAAAGTGCAATTGTATTAAATACAATTGAAGAATACACTGTATTCTTTAAAATGCGTAAGGATTAGTGTCTTCAGCTAGGGGGACAATCTCGCTATTGTCTCCATCCAAAGCTTGCAGTCTCGTTGTTTTATCTTAGAGGAAGTTTATTCCTAGATAGTGATCTTCATAACACGGAGTTGAGAATAGAGACATTGACAGTTATGGATATAGTTTATTGCTTCTTTATAAAAACACTATTTAGTAGCAGGAGTGAATATTTGAGTCAGCAGAGACATACATTTGCTCCTCTCAGCTAATCTGTCAGGTTTTGCCTATTTATAGATCTTAGGAGCTTCTTTCTAAAATTTGGCCATAGTCAATACTTTGTCTGACTGTAAGTCTCCACATGCTTTTTGGAAAGGACACAGTTTAAACTTTAACTTTTATAGTTACACAGGACGTATAAAATGCTTGCACAGTGAGGTTTGTATACTGAAAGTTGCACAGATCAGAGAAGATAAATGGCACCAAGAAATTCAAGACACTATCACAAACCTGTTCATGTTCCAATATATCCCTGAAATTTTCAGAAGTCCCTTTGTACTGCCTTGTTTGCAGTCTCAATGCTTTCTCTGACTCTAAAAATCTCTCTCAGTTAGACTACCTTTAAAACATTTACAATTTCTAATTAGACATTGAAACTGTTGTCATTCTTTTCTTCTTTTCTATGAAACATAATTTACTTTTATGTTTTTAGTAGAATTACTGTGGTTGGTCGTTTTTTTTTTTTACTGACTTGTCAAATGGATGTTACCAGAAATAAACAAATAGGATTACTGAAGTCTCTTTCTTTCAGGGATGACACTTCTCTCTTTCCCTCGTGCCCACTGGACAGAATATCTTGAAATCTGGGAAAAAAAGTTAGCAGTTCTGTTGTCTAAGTTAATGGGTGACATTTTAGAAGACACTTTTCTGTCTGAAAACAAATTAACTTCAAAAAAACCAGTAATGTCATCCCTTATTCCTGATTATTATTCATTCTTTTATCAAGGTTGACTAATTTAGTTTATGAAATAAGAACAGTTTAGGGAACCTTATGGTTTCCAGTCAATATTAACTCCTTTGGCACCTGACTTCTCTGATTCTCTGAATAACCTTAAGAGTCCCAGCACTTGTCATGCATTTTTCTATAATGCAATATACTGCATAGAAAACCTCCAGCTGCAGCTGCAGTTGCAGTCAGAACTGAGTACTGTTACCATCTGATGACATTATTTGACTAACAATGCTCGTTGATAGTTTCCAACTAGTAAAGCCAAAATTTGTGGAATGAGCAGTGAGAAGAGGGCAGGTTTCTCCATCTCTTCATCTAAACAAAAGCCTCTTTACCACTCCTGACCTCCCTCCACTTTCTCCTTCTTGTCCCGAACCTGCACTGACCCTTCCTGCTTCAGTGACACATCTATCATGGACTCTCCCAACTTCCCATCAGACATCTTTGCATTTCTCCCTGACCACTCCTTTGCCCTTTTTGGCCCAGGTCTCTACCAGCTGAGTCTTATTGCAATCCACATCCACCCTCCATTCTGCTATATGCACTCTGAAAGCCAAAAACTCCCAAGTGCTTCATACTCTGACCAGCCACGAGCATCTGTTTCTGCCAGCCACAAGACCTTGTCAACATTTGTTGGCAGCTTTGAAATAATGTACCTAGATATGGAATAAAAGTGAATAAAACTGAGGTGGACTCTAGGAGAATAGGATATTCCTGGTGCAAGTGAAACCAAATAGCAATTTCCTGTTAGTATTACAGAAGTACTTCTGAATAGAGGATAAGAAGAATCCTTACTTCCTCCAGGAGTATGTGAAGTGATGATTTTTTTGCAGTTTCCCATATTTTTTAGAAATGACACTTCTAGTAAACTGCTGAAAATATGCATCTGTCTTCAATAAAGACAGGACTTAATTAGTACATCTTTCCCTCTGTTGAATAAGTAAAAAAAAGGCAGAGAAGCAAGAGGAAGAGATTTATTTTGGTGCCATATGAATCATAACTAGCCTAGCATGCAAAGACTGAAATAATGTTAAAGCTTGAAAGAAATTATGTATAAATGGAAAAGTCATCCCTCATGTTTAACAGCAAACAGTAGATACAATACACCATGTTCTGGTGCAGAAGAACAGCTTTTCAGTGGAATTATTCCAGATTTACACTGTGGTGGCTGAAATGAGAAACTATCCCACAGACCACATGTAACTGTAGAAGTAACATGATATTCTTTTTCCTTTGGATCATCTTGTTCAAGCTCTGCTTCCAGTGTTTCAAGCTCTGCTTGAACTACTACCCATGGCTGGCAGTCAGCAAGATGGCCTGGTAAGTGTTAAGTGCCCCACAAACATTTAGTGAAACATCGTCCCATACCTGAAGAGCTTGAAACACAGGAAGAAGTGAGTTTGCTATTCACAGTATGAAAATAATACCTTTGAATTTTAGGCCAGCCACTACTGTGTTGTTCGAGGGGATTATGCGAAAGGAATTGTTTTAAGAGGATGCTGATATGACTTTGTGGGTGCTCCTTCCACACAAGGTAGTGAGAATAAAGCCTCAAGCTGATTTTGGTGAAATTAGACTGACAGATGGTGTAGATGGGGATCATTCAGGACAGGAAGAGCACTGTTTGGGGGTTAAGGCACTGTTGTCAGTTTTGCTCCCATATCAGCTGATGTTGGAACGTGGGCTGCAGTGGGTGGATAATGACACTGGTTACTGGCTTTCAACCTCCTTAGCTGATTGCCATCAAGGTGAAAGTGGCAGGTGACATTTTGTTGGCGGGGAAAGACAAAGAGGAAAAGAGAAGTAGGACCTGAAAGGCCATAACTTGAAGGTTTAAAAGAGAAAGATTAGGGTTTGAAATAAACCAAGAAAACTTCTGAGAGTTTTTTAAGTAAAACAGGATAGATTGATATCACAACTACAGAAGGGGAGGAAGTGGAAACTAGAAGGCCCTGGTTTCTGGTGGAAATTGTTCAACTTGTTTTGATTCTGCCTGATATATATTGTTAATATGGAAATACCTTACAGAATAGAATGAAATGCAAGTTAGTTTTCTGAAATAACTGCAAATTAATTAATGTCAGGCACCAATTGATTGCAAACTGGGAAGCAGGGTAAATTAGTACATTTAGAGTTATTAGTTTGCTACCAGAAGCTCCAGTCTTTAAAATATTCAATATGGGCAAATGTTGTGTCCAGAAAAGATTCCAGCTCTGCTAGAACTGTTGTTTCACAGTAAGTAGACAGTGCCAAGCTGAGTTCTGTATAAACTAAAAATAAGCCATTATTAGGCATATTTTGTGGGGATTTCTGCTTTAGATATAACTAATTTAAACTCACTCTGTGGCCCTTTGGGATGCTTTGAAAAATATCCTAAGATGTAAGTTCATGCAGATGGAAACAGGGTAATAAGGGAAGGATGTGTGGGTTACTAATAAAAGAGTATGAGAGTTGAAACTGTCTCATTTTATTCAAACAACCCTCTCATCATTACTGTGTGTTCCAAGGACATTGCAAGGTTCTCAGAAGACAGGTTCATCCTCTGTCTCAATGCAAGTGCAGCAGCAGCACTTCTAGGGGTTTTTGTAGTTTGTGGTAAAGTCAGTTTAACTGAGTAGCAATCTGAGTCCAGTGTTCAGTAAATAAGGAGAAAAGATATGAGTGTTTATTTAAAAAACCCCCCAAAACAACGAACCAAACCAACACATACTATTTCAAATATCCTCCTCCAACTACTGTCAGAATAAGTGCCTTTTCACTTCATTAGTGACACTGTCTCCCTGTCCTGGGAATGTTATCCTTCATAGCTCTCCCTGGGGCAACTACAGCATTCCAGTGCCAAAGCCAACCAACGGAAAAAAAGCTACTTTTGTTTAATCTAAAACTTTTGCAAATTATTAGCAGCTATATATTACTCCTATATATGCCATTCAGCAACCACCAATATTTTTGATTACAAATTAGTGACTTTATCAGCGTTGGCCATGTTAGATATTTGAAATAATTTGTCTTTTTATTAAAAATCACTTGAAGAAAGCACAGCCTTGACTTGTAGGCATTTTAATGCAATGCCCCCCATTCAAAGTGGGTCCTTATTTGCTGGTCTAGAGTAAATGTTGAAAAATGCTGTACAATAACATCTGCTATTACACAATAGTTCTCTATTTGCTTCCAAGGAGCTTCCAACTCGGCATTGCGTAACTTTTTTTCTTCACATAAAACAATGAGAGCGTATGTTGGCCTGTGAAAGACTGTATGGCCTGAAGAAATAAATACCTCTCACAGACACCCAGCACAAAACCTCATTGTTGGAGCAATTTTGCCAGAGAAGTTGCACTGGGGCTCAGTCCAATAAGGAGTAGCTCTCTTGATGCTGAAAGACTTTAATTGTCTCTGAAAGATTTAAATTGTCTCAGAAAGATTTCAAAAGAATTCCCATATCAGGCAAGTGAGTCAAGATAGACATGGGCAGTTTCCATGGTTTGAGAGTACAGGTGCAGTGCTGGCTGAGCAGTGAAAGTACAGAGCTGGGGCTGGGATTGCATCTCCAATCTTACTAACAAAATCATACTATTCAAAAGGGAATACTCTTTGCACACTCTGCACAGACTATTTTTGAAGCCTGTGTGCCAGCGTGTTCTTCCTCTCTTTCCTCCTTAATAGCATGACATAGAGTTCATTGTCAGAGCAGTTGTACCTTTTTAACCATTAAAAATGTGATAACTTGTGGTATGTAGGTGAAAACAAACAAACAAACCCCCCAGCATTTGATTTCTTACACGGTTTTCATTTATCAATGAACATTCAAAGAGGAAAACTTCCTTTGACTTTCCAGGAACTCACACATGCTTGATTACTTGTTTCTGTGTAGGGACTTGTGACCAGTGTCAGCACACACCACTGCATTAAAAAGAAAAAGGCTGTTGCTGCTATAGTCTCTGTAAAGAATTTGTTACTATTGTTAGCTGCTTGCAACATCTGAAATTTGATGCCTTCTGGACAATATATAGAAACAAAGAGAGCCAGATGGGGTCCATCTGGCCAAATATAGATGTTTATATCTAAAGTGGTCCTTATAAACTCTCACTGTATCCAGTGGGAAGAAAAAAAAAAGACACATGCACATTTTGATTTATCTCAGGTTGAATGAGATACTTAGAACTAGACACCTAAATTGCCATTCTCATAGTTCCTATTTCTCCCCGCAGTTTTCAAAGCAGTTTAGTGAATATCAACACTGTAGACACCAAAGCAAGGAGATGAGTTCTATCCCTATTATCATAAAAAAAATATAGAGCCTTAATCGGTGTCTATGGTCCTCGAATATACCCATCTATAGCTCTTAAGTAGACTACAACCAAAAATGTAAAAGGAAGGAGAAAAAAGGTGGAACACATTTACATGCTTAACTGGTTTTTCTTTGGCAGTGTATGAAAACTAACAGAGTTAAGTCAAGTCCATTATACCCTCAGGTAACAAAAATCAAACATGAAACAACATTTTGTCATAGGATTGTTATTCATGCAACCCTGTTGATATCCCAAAGGGTGTAAAGGAGTAAAAATCAGTACAGAAGTAGCCTTGAGAGTGTTGTGGTAAAGGATATGCTTATAATGCATGTCTCCTCTCCCACTTTCCCTGTTAATGATTATTGGTGTAGCATGCTTTGTATGGGAAAAACAGTTGGTCATTCTTCCTTCCTCCAGATTTAAATACAAACCTCATATAGATTGCTGTTGACCGAGGCCAGTAATTCTCTGTCAATAATTTTAATGAGGAGCAAGAAAAAGGGAGATTTTTTTGATCCCCCCCTTTTTTTTTTAATGCATGACTCCCCAAAAATATGTGAAACTTTACTTAACTTCAAAGTGAATCATTCATTCTGGTGGTTCAACAAGAGCATCTTGGTCCCACTTTCAGGAGATAATGTCTTAACCAAATAAATGGTAGCACTCTAGAAAAATGCAGGCTTACACTAAACATTTGGAAGAGCTAGACTATAGGACAATTGTTTTGTGCTTATTGACCTTTTGTAATATCAATGTTCTCACTCAGCTGTAGCAGCACATGTAGCTGAAGTCTGAAGCACAGTGCTGCAACAGAAAAAGGGCAACTGATATGACAGAAAGCTAGGGAATTTCAGATGCAGTAGAAAGTTGACAGTGCGGTGTTTGTTCTTTTGCAAATTTGAATATTCTTTCTTGTTTTGTATCACAGAATCACAGAATGGTTTGGGTTGGAAGGGACCTTAAAGTTTATCTTGTTCCATCCCCCTGCCTACCTTCCACAAGAGCAAGTTGCTCAAAGCCCCATCTAACCTGGCCTTGAGCAATCCTAGGGATGGGGCATCCACAGCTTCTCTGGGTAACCTTTGCCAGTGCCTTACCACTCTCTGAATAAGAAATTGTTTCCTAACATCTAATGTAGACCTCTCCTCTTTTAACTTAAAACCATCCCCCCCTGTCCAATCACTATCTATACATGTAAGGGTCACTCTCCCCCTTTCTTATAAGCCCACTTTAAGTACTGAAAAGCCTCCAAAATAGGTGATTCTAAGAAGTTCATTTACAAAGTCTATGTCCTTGTTTTAGCAGTCAAAGTTTGTCCAGAGAGCTAATATGTAAAGTGATAAAAAGGATGGAATTCTGGAGATCATATCCTTATCTTGCCAAGATATTCAAACAGTGGTAGAAGATGTGGCAGCAAAAGGAAGCATTAGAGGACCATGGTCTGTGCTGTGGGTACTTTGGGTGCAATCACTTTTCTTGCCCACAAACTCTGGCTGTGGTCCAGCTCCAAAGTAAACAATTTTAGGTGGATGAAAAGGACTTCACACGACAAGCCATTGTGGTTTATGGTGAAAGACCTTTATTGCACACTGCACACAGTTTATATAGGGTTAAGGCTACATTCTATTAGCTAAATTGAACCTCACATCATCAAACTACAAATTATAATTGGTTAAAATCCATATCTCACAAGTCCAGTGTTTTGATGAACTCATCCTGGCTGTTTTCAGGTACATCTCTGGGGTCCTGTGAGAAAGTTGAAGTGTTCTCATGAGAAACTTCTGGGGAGTCGCTGAGAACTCCCAGGGAGTGATTTCTCCTCTACTGCTCAACAGCAGTGGTGGCCTTGTTGATTCTTAGCTGATAGCGGGTTCAGTCTCACAGGGTCCACATAGGTCTGAATTGCTCATGTTTCATTTCTTTGTACCAACACAGCTCATCATTTCTCTCCTGTCAATTGCAACTTTTTCCTCATGAAACCCTACTTCCTAAATATGAAGGAAAGGCCAAGGATTTGGTGCTGTTGAGGCCAGAAAGAGGTAATGGCTGACTTGAAATTAAGTTGGCTTTGAGAAAGACAGGGTACAAAGACTGAGTGAAGCTCAACAGTTTGATGATCATTGAACTATCAATTCTATAAGATACTGTGGCACCTGAGTTTATCTTGGGGGTATCAGCTACATACCCCAGAGACAGGGAAGTATCATGAGTTATATTCAAGTCACTGAACATAACAAAACATAACTATTTAGCTAGGGGAATTACCAACTGACTGTCTTGTAGCCTCTGCATATCATTCTCTCCTTGAGGAAAAGCTCTGGAGTCAGTGTAAGAAGGGTAGAAGAGCAACAAGATTTTCTGAAAAATGAAAATACAACTGAATTATGTTTTTTCACGGAACAATTAGACAGGACTATTCTTATTAAACAAACAAAGAAAAGGTATTGTATGTTATTTCAAATTTATTCTTTTGTTCAGCAAAAGATAGATTTCATATGATTTAAAGAAAGAGGATGACCACAGGTATCTTGTTAGAGAGGTCTAGAAACATTATTGGAAGAGCACACCACAAAAGAAAGGCCCTGTGACAGTAGAGGACACCCCAGCATTCCTTTTTTACTTAAGAATCTCCATAACAGCATGCTTAAAAACGTTAATGATCTTATGGAAAACCACTGTAGCTATTACCTGTCCAGAATTGCTTCATAAAGGTTCATAACATGATTTATTTTGGATGGCCAGAAAACCTGAGCACTGTGGGAGTGTGAAAAGAGGTCTCTCAAATATAAGATAGATAGATGATAGATAGATAGATGATAGATAGATAGATAGATAGATAGATAGATAGATAGATAGATAGATAGATAGATAGATATAGCAATCTTGACTCCTGACAGTTCACAGTTCCAGAACAACATATAAAGAACAGGGAGGAGGATGGAAATAGTGCCACAAACATACTGGATGAAATGAATTCTTTGTATCATTCCAGTGAAGTCATTCTTGACTCCTGCAGCAGAACTACAGGCCAAATGGGCTGCTGGCAATTTGTATTTCCAAACAGCGCAAGGTGATGAAGAATAAAAGGCAATAAGCTCAGACATCATTTAAGGAAAGGACAAGAAGACTTTGCTGAAGTCATCCAATCCCCTTTTCATACCTTATTTGAAGGTAAGAGACAGTGTAGCCTCAACAGAAAGTCATATTCTAAAGGTTGAGACACTGAGGCACCATATTTACAGCATTATGTTGTGAACACCTTGCACTTAGAGAAAATAAATGTTTCCCTAACAGCAGGGAGCCAGCAATTACCACAGCACCTGCCCACACTGCAATCTGAAACTGAGTTCAATGCTCTTGACTTTTGCCCCAACTGTGACCCACCCCATCTGAGCAGATCCTGTTTTGCTGCATGAGTGCTTGTCAAGTGTTATGCAGGTCATTTTTATTGGCATCCATGAACATCTAACCCACACAGGAGAAAAGTGATGACAATTTGTATGTAACACGTTCATTCCAACATTACCTCAAGCATGCAAAATTGTTTTAATCTGAAGTAACTTCATTTAAGGGACTTGGATCTAAAATTTAGGCTTACTCCATGCTAAGGATTATATCTAGTTACATGATTCAGAGGCAGATGGTGGCCTGACTGCAAACTTCCTACTTGGACTTTTCCTCTGGGATTTGGTTCAGGCTCATTTCTCATTTTCATATAAGTTTGACTGTCAGTTTTTTATTTTTATGAAAATGGACTAATATAGCCAAGACACAATAATGAAGACATTGCTCATTGTAAATGAAATTTATAATGCAAAAGTGTCTGTGCCAATTAAAAAAAAAAACCTCTTTTCAAAGATCGACTTTGCAGACACAAATTTCAAACCACATTATATTGCTGGAAAGTTTTTTTTCAATGGAAGTGATGACAGAACTTTAGATGGCAACATCCTGAATAAAACATTGTAATAAATGCTCAAAAATGGCTATTGAGGGAGGAAAAGGACTTGGTGTTCAGATTGCACCACGTAGTCTTTTGTCCCTTAGTCTCAGCATTATCCAATTTTGAAAGATTTATATTTTGCTAATTCTATAAGGCAAAAAGACATTCTTTTCAGTCAAGAAATAAGGTCAGTCAAATCCACTCCAGTCAGTGATCAGTGGATTAACACATGTCACTGAACTCCATATAACTTTAATGCTGCCAGGACATTTCAGTTAGAGACCATGATCCTGTGAATTTTGGAATGGACAGCTGGTCTTACCTTCTGGTGGTTGAAGTCATAATTAAGTTAAAAACTCTGGACAATATGTGTAATTGACATATTCCAGTTTTATGGGGAGTCTGCTTTCGTAAGCCTGATAAGTAAATATAAATACTACTGTGCATAAAAATTTAAATACTGCTATGTATAGGCACACATATGTAGTTGGAGATCTCCAAAGCAGTAGAATATTATCTTCTCAAAATATTAGCAAAAAATTAGGTTGGAAACAGATACAGAGCCTTGATCCAAATGCACTCATGTTAAAGTTTTCCTCTGACTTCCATGGGAATAAATCACACTAGTGGAATGGGTGGTCCCTCAGTCCTGCACAGTGGGCTGAATCATCCCCAGGTCCTAACTCATTATGTGCTGTAGTTTGAATTCACTGCTGTTTTCAAAGTTCAGGTTTGGCTGAGCTGACAGCAGCAAAGGATCACCACAGACTGATGCTTTTGTCCTACCAACTTGGCCCCTGCCATGATTTGAAATGTCCTAAGTTGTTAAAATATAAAAATTATGAGCAGAAGGAACCAGTCTTCAAGGACAACACTGACAACTGAAAATCAGTGAAATGATGTAGTAGCTACCCACACCCACTGCTTGGCCATTTACTCATCTTTGATGGTTTTATAACAGCTCAAGACATTCCTAAGGAACATCTCAGCTGGCCTTTAGAATCTAGAAAATTATAGGGGAACTGGAACTGAGCTGATTTGTCTGCCTTCTGTCATGGTGTTTAGTATTTCAGCCATGTGTCATATCTCTGCTCAATGCCAATAATATTTTGAAGAACTGCTTATAATTGGTGGTCCAAAATAGCAACTATAGCAAGCAACAGCATTCTTCAGGTACACATAAAAACTTCTTTTCCTTTTGGTGTTTGAGTACAGGTTAGCAGCTATCCTTTGCTGGCTAAGATGGCTAAGGTACACTGAAATCAAGAAGCTATAAAAATTTACCTAAGCTGAAAACTTGATCTAATCTTTATTTCTTGTTTCTGTAGATTAACTGAATAACATGTGTTTGAAAATATATTAAAGGAGCAAGTTCTTTATCCAGATCCAAAATGTAATAGACTGCCAGGATACTTCTGAATTCCTGGAATTATGTTGGTTTGCATCTGTTTCAGGTCCTCATATATATATATATATATATATATGTAACTTGAAAAATTGTGTCCAAGCATTTGCCTATAGTTAAGACCCACAGAACAAATTTCAAGGTAAGATTAAACATACTGCCCATTTAGAAATATTAGCTGTAAAATAATTTTCCTAATTCTTATGTCTAAGCATGGCACTTGTCTCTGCATTTCCCATCAATAGATTCCAGCAGTCAATTAGTAGCATTATATCTTACAAATAAACAAACAAACAAAGAAAATAAATGGTTCTGAATTTACTTCTCTTTCATTAAGCATCTTTTTCTTGCATTATGTGTTTATCCAAATGGAAGGTATGGTTGCACCAAAAAATTTTGCTATCTCTGTCGTAATTCTTCTCCCATGTGCTCTGTGCTCTCTCGCTTTTTTGCAACCTGGTTGATATAAGCCCTGCACAACTGTCCAGCTGTGTCCAGGTATGCTGCACTGAAGGAACTGAGCTGCCTGCTGCACAGCAAAGCTTGGCTGCCCAATGTCCACAGGATGGACCAAGCGAACAAAAGGTTTCCCCATCTTTCATGAGCTTACAAACACTACCTTGTTTGAGACACCATAATCTTTCCAAGGCTAGAAGACAGTATAAGTTTATTATAAGGTGGGCAGTTGAGATAGAAACAGCTATTGGCATCTATAACTTGAGCTCTTCATGCAAGAGACTTAGACTTCATACTGAGTTAGCAGACATTTATTTGATGCAGTGTCCTTGCAAATAGCATCATGTGGGGGAAAAAACAATCACATGGAAAATTACATCACTAATTAACATTGGGAACACACCATGCCTAGTTTACTTGGTCTATACGCCTCCTTCTTTCTTTATTTTTCAGTTTTGGTCCTAACCCCACACCCACTCCATTCCTCATAACTAGATACTTCTGATTGCTTGGTCTTCCTGGCATTTCTTTTGCATCAGTGGGAATTTGAGCTCTCTGTATTTCTCACTATTAAGAGTATTTTGCCAAAGCTGGTAAATAATGAATAACATGGTGAATATATTCAAGCAATGATGTTTTTATTACTTCTTTGTCTTCTTTGGTGTTACATAATCATTAGAAAATTGTTGTGAAGTATAGAACATTAAACTCTGGAAATACATTGTCATTTTGATGAAATATTGGAATAATATTCAATGTTTTGTGCTTATATTCCACATTGAAATTTGACAACAATTCTAATATTGCGAATCACAGTAATATCTCACACTTCTGTGCACTATTTCAAATTTGGTCTATTTGAAAATATCAGATTTTTTTTTCATTGTGTTCAGTGTACCATAGGGAAGAATTTGGTAGTCCTAACTTCTCTGTGTCAGGGGATCAGATTGCCAAATTATGAGGAAAATTCCAAAAGTATTCTGACAGTTTTATCAATGTTCTGGAGTGCTCAGTACTAATACAAGTTGGCATCAGACTGCGCAGTACATATTTTATTCAAAGAATAACATTAAAGTGTTACATGCCAGGTAAAAATCATATTCATTAACTTCTGTGTGATATTGGAAGCTATGATAGAACAATGAATGAAATTAATTACTTGAAACACTTGGAGGTCCAAACTATTAGGCAATATTTGTCACAATTGTTTTCATTAAAGAAAATCAACCAATTTCCTCTGAAACTAAAACTTTTCAAAATTTACATACAGCTCTAATTTTTGGTACTTTTTACAATAAGAAGCAACAGAGCTGTTCTCATAATTCATTCTCTACAAATAATGGCAAAAGTCATGGTGATGAGCTTGAACTCTGTCTCTTGCAGAGCCCAAGGAATTCTCTGTAGGGAAATGTGTCAATTAGGGTTTTATCAAAAAATATATGCAGGGGTTTCCATCTACTCCAGGGCCAGAAGTTACCAGTGGATCCAAGCCTGTGTATATGTTCAGGTTTCAGGTGGAAATCTACATAAAGAAGAATCCACTTAAATACCAAAACTTGGAAAATCTTGTCATTTTTTGCCTCTTCAGAAGACACCCAGATTTAGGGTATGAGTATTCTCACAATTTCAACTCAGGCAGCCTCTGTGTCATGCAGAAATATGACAAGTCCTAGGTATCAAGTTTTGTTTCCAAATTTTACTTACAATGGAAACTCATAATAGGAAACTATTTTTATGGTGTATTTATACCATATCCAGTGGATGTGCGGAAAATAACAGTTTTGTAGTGCTAATTGAAATGTGAACACTTCCGAATTAAGCTGAGGTTTTTTGGTTTGGTTTTCTTGAGAAACAGCTCTGGTCTCTGCAAGTTTTGTCCTCTGTAATTTAAAACACAGTTCAGAGCATAATTATAACACAAGGCAGTATGCTCTAACACTAGTCATTAAGAAGCTTGATATCTATCCCTTTGACACTGAGAGCCCTTTTCAAGGTGTGGAGAGGAATGGCATCTCCCCAGGTGATCCAGCACACCTCTCTTTCCATGTCTGAAGATGGGGCAAATTTGTCCCTCAAAGACATCTGTCTCTGTTAGCTCTGCTTTCAGTCTACACAGAGAACCTCAGCTGATACCTCATTACCAATTGTTTCCTCCATTGACAAACTTAGTGCTCAAACTAATTTCTAAGGTGCTATTTTAATGTTATTGACAGTCTGAAATCCCAATTAGAGCTACAGCACTGGGCAGTATAACTTAACAAATTAAGTAATTAGCAGAATTTCGCCTTGACAGTGTTTTGGAAATTTCTATTAAGTGGAGTTTTTGTTTTTCTCCTTTATATTTTCTTTTTTTTTTCTTGTTCCCCCAGAAAACACCTTCCTGGGTAGCAGAGAGAAAACAAACAAAAATCCTTTATCTTCATTTTTTACCTTTGTCCAGTAGTTCAGCTAACAGTGAAGTCATTACACTAGGCTTCAGTATTATTTAAAATCCTTACAAATCTAATGTTTCTTCCATACAACAAAAAAAGGAAAAACTTAAGGACTTTTGGGGACTTTTTGTTTGTTTGTTTTTTTCACTATCATCTATTCAATCCCTAATAGAGATAAATTTCCAAAATCCATGCTAATTACTATATACCTACACACATATGGAGGAATTTTATCTTTCAGTTTTCAGTGAAAAAATCTGTTCTGTAAAAAGCTGGCAGTATATTATATTAACTGAAGAAACAACTGTTTGCCTAGTGATACCAACACTCTTCTTGCTGAAAGTTCTTGGGTAGGACCAGATTTTTAATGAAATAATCATGTTTCAGTTCAAATTCCACTTGGTCCTCATTATCCTGAGGATGCCACAGAAATATTCTGGTGTTCCGATGAATCTGACCCGAATAGTATGACAAAGCTTTCTTCTGAGAAACCAATATCCTGTACTATTTTAAAACCAACTTACATAGCAGACTTGATATAAGGTCTCATAAACACTGCTGTTTTTTGAGTTGTATTATACGTGTAAAAGAAGAAAAGAAACATGAAAACTGAATAAACTGAACCTAAAATAGTAGGTGTGTGACCATTACAGATGGAGAAGAGACCATATTTTGCCCAAGAATTATCTCCCAGTTTGATTTCACAAAATTCATGAAACTCAAGTAAAAGTACATTTGCTTTCTCCAGTTATAATAAAGTTCCTTAGTGTTTTTTTTACAATATTTATTATTAGATATATATAGATTCTAGACTCCTTTTCTGAAGCATATTAAGCTCATAACATCAATAGCTTTCAGTAACGACACCTTTCAAAAAAGAGTAGACTATTACATACAAGTTTCAGTCAACTTTAAATTGTTGTATTTGCAATAACTCTTAGTTACTGCCTGTCAGTCACTTACACAAGTTACCTTTTGAACTAATTTCCTTTTTTTTTGCAATCATCTTGACCTGGAATGAATTAATTTCTAACTTCTTCCTTCTAAGCCCAGTAGTCTGAGTTATCTTTAACAAGAAGCAAACTCCAAAGATGTAAAGAACAAAACACACATAGTGGAAGATTGTTATTACCTTTAGTGTTGACAAAAAGAATAGCACAAAGGTTAGTTCTTAACATCTTAGTCCTCTGAGGAGTTAAATGCTCTTAACTTCCATTCACTGTAATAGTTATGGTAGATTAAAGCAGGAGCAGCTTTTAGCTTAGAGGATAATAAACAGGTGGATGTTGTGGGCAGAGGAGATTTCCCCTTCCTCTCCTGAGTGAGTCCTTAGTTACACATCTGCTTCCTCTTCCTTTAATCTCCAATTCACTTTAAGGGTAGCTGAGGATTTTCATCACAAAGCTCAAAATGTTTTTGTCATGAAATCTTAGCTCTAGCTTCTGAGTTGCCAGTCATTGGGGAACTGAAGCTTATGGATGTTATTTTATTGACCTTCAGAGAAAATAGTAGGATTGTAATGACAACACCAGATTAGTAGGAGGTTGCTAAAATTATGCCTATTGCAGATGAAAGCCAATGCTGACAACCATAATCTGTGCATGTCGAGCTACCACTACCTCTGCAGCTGATGGAGAGTTTCACAGAGATTTTACCATCTTCAGTTTGAAACTTTCTACAGAGAAAGATCACTTGTAAGAACTTTTTAGTACTTACACAACAATCAGATTTTTTAAAATACTTTTGAAACTATTGTATTTAAATAATTCTAAATGGAAAATATCAGCTTTTTCAGTTTTACAAAACTTTTGTTTCATAATTTCAGCTGCTATTAGGTCATAATTAAAATGAACTCTTTAGAGATTTTTGGAGGAATAAAATCTTTCTACAGATGAGTGGTACATTCTGAATAATGTTTTCAGTTGTACTTTTTCACCCTAATTCCCAAAAGGATGGTTTTCAATATCTGTGGTTTCCTGATTAGTTGTATCCCTTTTCAAGCTGGTTTCTAAAGGGTGGTTAGATTTAAGATTCAGATTTGCATTTGGTTATTTAGCTTGGAAGATTTCTAGTAGAAAACAATTCTTGCCTGTTATTTGTCTGTCATCAGGTTTTTTTGAGAGCTCCATTCTCGGACAAAAAGCTAATTGTCTCTAGAAGACCATGTCACAGTTACTCCTTGACATCTAGGATTCTTCCTGGATATTAAGAACACAGCCATGGTTTTGAATTAAATGTCACTGGCTTTCATTAGCTGGAACTCTCCATGTCAGGATGCAGGGACAGAGTAAAGAAACCATTCTGCTCAGATAGGCAGTGGTTTTCTCTGAATCCTCTAAAATTTCCAAAATATGAGACCCTGGACCGATTGTTTACTCTTTGCTCTTGCAAAGACAGTTCCCCCCCCCCCCCCCTTTTTTTTTTGGCTGAGGAAATTGGTATGGCTAAAAATTAATTTAGACAAAGATTTGGTAGAATTTCTGTAATTATTCCAGTTGGTATAGCTGGTATTTGTGTGATGCCACCTTTCCTTCCTCTCCAAGCTGCCCTCAGCAGAACGTTCCACAACTGCTCTGGCCCAAGCAACTTCATCACAGAAGGAATTAATCAGAGAAGACAGCCTCAAATTGCATCAGGGGAGTTTTAGTTTGGATATTAGAAGATTTACTCATGGAAAGGGTTGTCAGGCATTGGAACAGGCTGCCCAAAGAATTGATTGAGTCACCATCCCTGGAGGTATTTAAAAGATGTGTAGATGGCTAAGTAGGGAACTTGGCAGTGTTTGGTTTCCAGTTGAGTTGATGGTCTTAAGAGTCCTTTTGAACCTAAATGTTTCTATGTGATCAGGCACTAGGCATTGAACTAGGTGACTGTTGCAGGTCCCTTCCAACTTAAATTATTCTATTCTGTTCAATTCAATTTGCTTCTGTTCAATTCTTAGCCAATATCCTATAAACTTCCAGTGTTCAATGCAGTAAGGAGAGTACAACTGGTCTCCCTTTTCCTTTGCTACTGGTTTCTCACAAGGAGATTCCATCTCTCCTAGTAGATAAAGACCTCGGTCTAAGTTTATACAAGCTTTTCTCACGTCCCACCTGGGATTCAGTAATGTGATATACCTGGGCCCTAAACCATCTGTCTTGGGAATCTGCAACTAAATGTAGCAGCATAACCCAACAACACCAGCTTTGTAACTACCCCAGAACATTCAGACTCTCCACTGGCTTCCTCTAACAGGGGAAAAATTAAGTGAGTTGAAGGTCTTTCCCCTTTCCTGTAAGATGATTGATGGACCAGGCTCAGGATAACTAAGGGCAAAATAGACCATGGTCCAGAGATACAAATTAGTAGGTCCATGCAAGTGCAGAGTAGGACTTTGTGGACTCATCAGTTTTCATCTGGAAGCAGTATAGCTGCATGTACTTGGCGCCATGCCCAAGCTAATATACCCTGCCCTTTGTGTGTGAACGTGCCTCTTCTGCTTCCAGGATTGATCTGGCCATTTATCCAGAACCGCCCTCCTGGTTCTGGGGCTAACACAGGAGGAGCAGATCTGTCTGCAGCTGGCAGTGTGGACAGGTTTTCAAAGAATCCCTCTGGCACCAGGGTGGGAACCTGGGGTGCAAAATCTCCTCCCCAGGCACAGCAAGCCTTTCTACCCAGAAGGTAACTCTTGTCTGTGCAGAGGAGAAAACATTCCTTTCAAGAGGTTGGTCCAAGTTTCTGGAATTAATTCTCACAGGAAAAGAAAAGTTTAAAAAACCCCAAACTACTCATGTTGTCCTGCCTATCACATGCAGTTCATCCGATCCACTTTTCTGCTAGATACATTAATCACTCAGCATTCCCAGTCCTCCTCCCCTAAACTGTTACCCAAATGCAATGATATTCATAGAGTATCTCCTCACACTGCAGAAAGATAAACTGCATATGACAGCTATTATTTACATGACATCATGCTCTTTGGAAAGGCATTGGGATATGAAGAACTATAAGATTCTCCCTAGAAGTGAGTGGAATAGAAAGTGTCTATATTTTAGCATGGTACTTTAGAACACACAAAATTTAAATTTGCTAAACCTATTCCCTGCCAGAGCAACATGGACATACTAAATTTTCAGATAAAAATATTGTTATATTAGTCCATGCTCTGAGATAGTGGTTAGAGATTACGTTTACTCGTGCCTTATACCGTACTGAAAAGGCCATGCTAAACAAACTGTAAATAATCACTGCAGGAATATAGTGACTTTCTGTTGGGAAGCATCTTTTTCACGGTTTCAAAGTTGCTGATGCATTTCACAGCAGGCTGCTGACTACATAGGACTAGCATTCTGGTGTTAAAATACTTGAGGCTGCCCCTATTATTTCTTGCTCATTATTGGTCCTCTTAGCCAGAACAAGCTTCCCTTGAGGAATATAGACATGGGAATTTTGCCTGAGGTAAGGTCTTCAGAGCTGTTCTTGTTGATCACATTTCTGGCAAACACAGGAGACCTGGGTGAAAGTTCAAGGAGAAGGAAAAGTTTTATTTCAAATTTGGAGCCTGAATAAGCTGAGCCAGTAGAGAAAAAAAATGAATTAAAAAGCAAAAACTAAAGAGGTTCCTTCAACTTCACATGCACTCTGGGCTTTGGATCACTTAAATGCACCTCAGCCAGGTGTATTTGAAAGATTTGTGGACTTCGTAAAATGTTTGATGAAACTGGGCTGAATTTCATATCCATAATGAAACATGGAAGCAGGTGAGTTCCATGTGTTTTGGAGATCTTTTCATAAATAGTTTGCATTGCTCTAATAGTGACAAATTTAGCAAACTACCTTACCAGATGTATGCAGAAAAAACTGCTGTAATATGAGGACCAGATAGAAAGCCTGAACCCTGAGCTGACTGCTGTGCATTTCTAATCTTCTGAACTGAAACAGTTGCACAAGGCTGTGCCTAAACTGAACACTGACAGAATATAATGGATGGTTTCCGCAGTAAAAATGTCCAGTTTCAAAAAAAAAAAAAGAGAAGAAAAAGAAGAAAGAAAAGAAAAGAAGAAAAAAAGAAAAGAAAAGAAAAGAAAAGAAAAAAAAGAAAAGAAAAGAAAAGAAAAGAAAAGAAAAGAAAAGAAAAGAAAAGAAAAGAGAAAAAAGAAAAGAAAGAAAGAAAGAAAGAAAGAAAGAAAGAAAGAAAGAAAGAAAGAAAGAAAGAAAGAAAGAAAGAAAGAAAGAAAGAAAGAAAGAAAGAAAGAAAGAAAGAAAGAAAGAAAGAAAGAAAAAGAAAACCAAGAAGAATGTGACGCTCTGAGTAATTATTTTTGCAGAATTTTAACAGCCAGAGTCATAAGGGGTCACAGTGAAAGCAGTTATAAAACGAGATCCCTTTTCTGAGACTGTTTAAATGGCTGAGTCTCAAATGGCTCACAGCAGCTGACTATCTGAGCCATGGCTTCAATATTTTAATTAGCAGCATTTTGTGTTGCAACCAGGTTTACCAGAAGAGACCTGGTGATTCAGACATAGTAAGATGTTTCATTCTTCACAGACCTTAGAGTTCATAGTTAGTATTGGCATGCCATGCTCATTATGCTTGATAGGTTTTAATGTGTAATATGGAAAAAAGCCAAATCTATTTATTTATTTATTAGATGAAAAAAATATTCCCAGAATAAATTTTTGATTAACATCTTTTGAACTTTCACTGCAAATAAAAAAACTAAAAAAAGCCTTCACTGAAACAAAACAAAATGAAACAAAAACCCCCTTTGGATGAACAGTGAGCATTTCTATCCAGAAACTCCTGCATGCTTTGGAGACCTAAATCATACTATTTGTATGACTCACTTTCCTAACCGGACAATATCTCATGTGACAAACCATAATGTTTTATTTTGATGAGCTGACATAGTAAATTATAGAAATACATAGGTGTGATTTCAAAAGATGGTGACACTTCTCTGAAGTGGTAGGTTTGTATGTCTATAAATACCAATATCTGTAATCATAGGCATTTCCAGTATAAATAAAATTTGGTTTCAGACACTTTGGTAGCAGTTCATTCCAACAAATTTAAATACTTACTATGGTACAAATGGAATCATTCTAATCTTCTTCTGCACTCAATGGAGAAATTGGACATCTCCAGAGATCAATCCCAGGAATATACTGACTTTGAAGTGCTATCCTCCTGTCACTGAGGCATAATATTAAATGAGGTAAGTCAGTAAGTCATGATCTTTTAGTATAGTTGCAAAATCCAAATAGCTCGATAGAAGCTTTCCCCTGTTAAATCAATATTTAGGGTTTAAAAGTCTGTCAATGCACCATCAGTAATCAGAATAAAAGATAAATGTATTTAATACATTATTTACCACAAAGAATTTACCTAGAACTACTTCAACATTGCTGCTGCCTCAGAACAAGGACCTACTCCATTTCAAGGTCAATGTAGAAACTCTACTCAAATGCTGTGTACGACAAAATATACTGTGTTTTCATTGTGACAAAATCACACTTCACTTGTCTACATTAAGTTTATAGGCAAAATAACTTGCAGGAGTGGATAAAAACTGATATAACTTCAGGACTTCCGGGAAGAAAACCAGCATCTCAAACAGGATATAGTTGGCTTCAATTGCGTGAAGTTGCACATCCTCTCTACCACTAGCCATAGCTCTGTATTATCTGGTGGGAGAAGCAGTGTTTCATGGTGGGAATCCTTTATATAGGACTTGGCACACCTATTTCTGGGCAACAACTGCTGTTCTTCTACTGCTGGGCAACATATGTCATAAAAAATATTGGCATATGTGAATAATTCTTCCATTAAATGTTTTATCAGTTCCCTATAAGAAATAAACTTCCTATAACTCATGGACATGATTCATGACTGCCCTTTATGGGTAGCAAAAAATGTATCTGCTCTTTTTTGAAATCACTATTGAATACAGATTTCATCTTTTCTTTAGGTATTGTTCATTAGAAGTCTGATATTTTTGTTATTCACTTCACATTGAATCCATAGCCCTGAGTCACAACTAAAATATTTGCAGAAAGAATGTGAACAGCCTGTAGAAGCATATTTTGGATAAATAGCAACCTTATGCAAACGGCCAGATTCTTCTACTCTTATTTGCACTGGTGACTGCATAGAATAAAAAGTCTATTGACAGCCATACAGTTACTCCAGATTTACCCCAATCCTACTGAGCAGAACTGAGCCCATTACCATAAATTAATGGATGAATTGCACTTATTTAGAGTGAAAACAGGCCAAGGCCTACCTGAACAATTCATGCAAAAGTTTCTAGTAATCTTAAAACTAATTTTATCTGATTAAGGCAGGATTGGGTTTTATGTCCATTCTCTGGGGGGTAGCTTCTCTGAGCTGGTCACTTTTTTGCTGTGTTAGCAATTTTGAAATCATAGGTATGACAAAAACCTTCTAATTTGGTGGGAAATGCATTTACATGGTAACAAAATTGCTGATGCATTAACATTTTGCATAATATTAACCTCAAAGGAATTGTGTTCTGGTATTAAAAATAATTTGAAACTGTCCCTGCTTTGTTGCTCATTATCAGTATTCATTGCCAGTTCCTCATGCCTTGAAAAATTTAAATCCTACCTTGGGAGAACGAGGTAGAGGATATGTGCAATGTTTGATGACATCATCTCAAAGTAATGACTATAAATCTTGAGTGAATTTGTAACTACAAATGTGCAGCTTGGAAGGTGCCAGATTTCACGCCTGCATACTTAGACCTTGCAAATTCATTACATGAAGAACTTAGGAACATCATTTTCAGCCAGAATATGCTCAACTACACCTTGATGAAGCCAGAACAGAAAAAAATTCAATCTCTACCAGAAAAAAGTATAAATTCATATTTTATAAATTAGCAATTTGTATTTTATTTCAGATCGGTGTCCTGGGTTGAGCTGGCAAAACGCCAACTGTCCAGGACAGAGTGAAAAAGGGTTCCTCCTCCCCTCCAACCAGCCAAGGGAAAAAGAAGAGGGAGAAGAAAAAAACCCCTCAAACCAGGTTTAGGCTGAAACTAACTATATGTATTTATACAGAAAAGAGAAAATTAAGAGGAAACTACAATATAACACACACACAAGTTATGTATAACAAGACTTAATTTCCCACTTCCCAGTAAACACAAATTCTACCATTTTAACTACAAATCATTCTAGACAAGTCAATTCTTCAGAAACAGACTTAAGCAGAGAGAAAAGCTAAGAACAAACATTTTACTTCCCTAAGATAACATGATGTTATGCCGGTGCTCTGGGTTTGGGCCTCCCCATCCCTCCTGGGACAGCAGAGTGTCTTGCTGGGACCACAGCTGTGAAGCAACTGAACCAAGCTACAGCCACACACCAGCTCTTACCCCTTTTGAGATGATGTAATATGGTGTGGAATACAATATTATTGGCTAGAAGAAGTCAGCTGTTAGCTAGCTCAGCCCAGCTCAAATCAGCTGACAATTTCAGGCCTAATCTGAACTTTGAAGCCTAACTTCTTGGCCTACTTGGTTAAACCCATAACAATCGATTAGTTACTTCAGGTGCTTAATTATGCCTTCATCTAAGTGATGTTTAACATTGTGGAAACATTTTAGAAACTAGCCATGATACAGCAGCAAGAGGGTTTCTTGCATGCCGAGTGCAGTATAAGTGAGTGTTAATAAAGCACTAATGCCATTTGGATGGGATAATACAAGCTAGTGTGTCCAAAACTCTTTGTCTTGGTTTGAGGGAAAAACCAATATGTTTACCAAAACCAGAGGAGAGCATTCTTCCACAATAATCACTTCACTCTTTATTAAATTTAAGAAAAGAAGCCTTAATTAGAAAATGGATATAAGAAGCATAACTGTTCTTAACTATATGTATACATATAACTATAAATAGACCAGAGCAAACTACTTCCCCAGCACCAAAAGTAAAGAAAAAAAACCTGAAAGAGAACAACCCCTCAAACAGTTGATTCCTCTTGGAACAATTATATTTATGGACAGGGTCAGTGTCACACCCTGGCTGGCTTTGAAGTGAATTTTCAGTCTTTTCCCAGCGAGGCAGAGATAAAGGATGAACTCACGTGGACACTATCTGTTTCTCTGTCCTTGTCCTCTGTTCCAAAGAAGGAAAAACTGGGAGTGGAGGAAATGTTGATAATTCCCAGAAATCTCCTTGCAGTCCAAATCGGTCCCCAGGAAGAGGGAAAAAAGGTCTGCAGTGTCCTGAAAGCAGCTGTGTCTCTACCTTCTTCTTTCTCTCTCTGAAGCTCAGGGTGCCCGGAGATGGAGAGGGAAAAGCAAAGAGCAGAGCAAGCTAAAAAAGAGCTCACTAGCAAGCACTGGCTCCTTTTCTGCTGCTGCCCAAAGAAAACCCGCAAAAAACTCAAAACAGCACACAGAGAACAAAGAAAAACTTCTTTCCACCCCCAGATGCTGGGGTTCTGTTTTCTCACCCCACCCAACCATTAAGCTTGAATCTAAAAGCCATCAACTATCTTTTGGCTTAACTCTTGAGACTTCAAGCCTAAACCCTTTATGTGGTATGGTGAGAAAAATTCTCTGAGGAGGCTCTTCCCAAACACCTTCCTGTGTTTGAACCTTTAACACTCTTAAAAGTACATTCTAAACTATTATATTGCCAATGAAGCTGCAAGGTGGAAAATTCTTGTCTTTCTGCTGGCAAAGAAAGAGTATAAGTTGTTTTGGTTTTTTCTTCCTTATAACTTCCAAAAGATTAATAGAAAATTTGAACTTTACCTTAAAAAGTTAGTATTTCTTATGTGTGCATTTAGAGGTGCTCCTTGAATAACTTGAACTTTGCAACAATGTTACCTGGGAGAAAACTAGCAGAAAATCTAGTTCAAAAGAGGTTGAATGGTTCAGGGAATTGGTAATGAAAGTCTTAGATTTTGCTAATCTATATTGTTTTGAGTCTTGTCCAGCTTTGGTCACAGAAACTAAGCATTTCTACTGGAGACTGGCCCAAACAGCAAAGGCTCAGGTCCACTTCTGAGTCCCTCACTAAGAGGGGTGCAGTTTGGATTTAGGAAGAAAGTGGAGGTTTATCTCAGGTTACTGCTATCTGAAATCTCTCAAGTTTTGTATATGGAAAGAGTCACTGACATCAGTGCGGTTTGCAGTGAACAGGTGCCCATCTCCCCACTGCTGTTCAACAAATAAACTGCAATTTGAATGTTTTCGAATATCCGGTTTTCACAAAAGGCATCACAAGGCATGCAGGTTTCTAAATTTTGGCTGAGCTTTAGTCCCTGACTTGCTTGTGGACCAGTAAGGCTGTATGTAAGCTCTTGTGGCGTTGTGACCAGTCCATATCATTGTAGCACGCTATTCCTGTTCTGTGGCATCATCAAGAGATTTTCAAATTTACATGAGAAATTCCCTCAGTTTGAGATCAGACCTAGGCAGTAAAATTCAAGTCAGACTCTCTGTCACAACAAAGATTTTTTTTCAGAGCTCAAGTCCTGGAATTTGGCTCAGCTTGGCTCTGGAAGCCCAGGTCTCACTACATCGAGTCACCGAATTTTGAGAAAAAAAATCTCCTTAGATAAAGTTATAGAGTCACAATCAAATCCTGAACCTGATAGCCAAGGGCATTACAAAGGTTTTTTTGCCTGTTCCCTGTTTCTGCTCCTGAAGGAAGGTGGAAGAGGCAAAATGTGTAATTGTCCTTCTCTTCAAGTTGCTGTTCCAGGTGAATAGCAGCTTCCACAAATAGACCAACAAAACATCTGCCTTTTCTCTTAAAGAGTTCTCTGATCTAACACAACACCAAAGCACCTTTGCTCTCACAAGAGAGCTGTAAGTGGACGGACATTTATGTATCATAATTTGGTTTTGAGTATTTCTCTTTATATGAAGACACTTAGACAGAGGGAGTGCAAAAATCAGTCCTCTGTATTTGCCCACTGTTACCACTGGAGCTTGTTCTTGCAGGTCCATGAGGGTGCTCAGGATGAAGGAATCCATTTCCAGTTAAATCCACCTCTCTTGTTCCTAGTCTTGTGGGGTTGTTTTTAACATTAAAATGGAGGATTCAGTATTTAATTTTAGAATTTAAAAGAAAAATTTATGAAAAGAAAGGTCAGGCACGTGTCTCCAGTCAAAATCGTTCTGCTTTTTGGACTGCAATAAACATTGATAGTAAGGCAGTGGTGCAGATGAGTCTGTACTCTTTGACAAATAATTCTATTATGTTTAAAAATGGACATATGTATTCCTTGACATATTGAATTGTAAAGCCATATTACTGCCATTTTTAAACTCCAGGGTCTGGAAATGAACTATTCTCTGTTACAGTATAACTTATATTTTAAGGAGGTTATTATTTAACTGTACATGCACAAATAATAGCACAGAGGATACAGAAGCATTTTGAATGAGCAATTTTAGGTTGATAAGTTCTACAGAAATCCAAACTAAACTTAATTAGCTCAATATAGTTCCTGATCTGTTCCAATTCCTATTTGCTCAAACTCATGAGTCAAGTATTCCAATATTTATGTATGTGTATATATGACATGGATATTTCATTCTAGTGTGCAACTTTATTTTCTATAATACAACTGCTTATAGCTAAAGTTTGTTCAGCTACAGTACTGTGCTGATGTATGTCATAAAAGGTCCTGTTCCTGGTACAGAACTTTGAAAATCTACTCTAGGAAGAAGTAGGAGAGAGCACATGCATAATAAATTAATTCTGACAATGAAAGTCAGGAACAAAATGAAATGGAATAAACACATTTATTTTGAAATTTAAATGAATATTTTCAACAATTATGAATAAAATAATTGACATCTTATACCACATCTTGTGCAGCAAACAGTCAATGTCCATGAATACTGGGTGAATACTGGAAATTCACCCTAAGAGCCATGCCACATTGTTTTATTCATTCCATTATATTTTATGCTTTTGTGTTGGCCTTCCTCCCGCTGTTAGCAATCTGGATCCAGGGTATAATCTCCAGGGAACTATGAGTTTGTTTGGAGGGAACTGGTTTTTCCTCACATGTGGACTCTAACTGTTAAAACTCCAAACAATCCCCCATAACACTCGTTGAGTCTGAGCTAAAAAAGAACAGTAATGTCTCTTCTCAAGGGAAAAAGATATTTCAGCTGAATGAACAGAAACTGATACTGCACAAGCAGCTTGAGGTAAGAGCAATCCAGTTCTGCCTGGTTCCAGAAGAATATTATCATGAAAAGAAAGAGGCAGAAAGCTGAGTTACATCACCTCATCAGCACTATCATTCACTGCCTAGTTTTCCCAAAGTGTAGAATGCTAATTTTGGCTGTTTTCAGAAATATGTGATAGCTGCCATGTTTCCTATTATCATTGCTATTGACCTCATAGACCATCCATAAAATTTTCCATAGGGATACCTGTGAGACCTGTACAACGAGGAACCTTCTCCTTCACTTGGTATACATTACTAAAAAAAGATAAACCCATAATAACAGTTGTGTAGCACAGGAAATGAGACAGAATCAATTAGGAAAAAGTAAATATTAATGTGAAGCTTTGTGACAATTGTCATTCAAATTTAAGTGTGGGAAATCCCACCAACATACTTGGAGAAGAACCTCACTGGGCTCTTAGAACTCAGTTCCCTTAGGCTATTTTTTCCCAAATAATTTTGCCATTACATCCTTTTTTAAAGTGTTACCAAAGTACCATTTTCATTCTATTACATCTTTTTAGCTGATGGCTCATGTACACCTGTTTAACTGCCTTTAAGTCTTCTGTCTCACATAGTTATTTCCACCAAAACCTAACTTACACTTAAATATGTTCTTTGCTAAAATGTTTTAGTTTGCACATATAATGGGTTCAAAAGAAATCATTTATATTTCTAAAGTTCTCACAAAATTAAAATGATTTTTTTCCAGAAACATTTAATTATAAGAAAATACTGGCTTTCTGCACTATATGAATGTCTATGCAAGCATATAGCTGTGAGACAAATTGCTACCCTCTGTTTATGTAACTAAACCCCTATTTTCATTGACGTGCATTGTAGAAGCATCGAACTAGATCTTTTCTCTACTAACACCATTTAGTAACTCAGATTATAAAATAACAATGAAATAATAATAAAATATTTTAACTGATGCATTTAAATGTAATTTTCTACACTCATATTTAAGTATTTCTGCAGGTTTGCACATTCAGAACCTTGTGCTGGAAAGAGTTTGCATAGATTTTCCACTGCTCACTTGCAGCCACCAGCAGACTGAACACACAGAATCAAAGAATCATTTTAGGTTGGAAAAGACCATCTCATATTTGAAAATTCCATGTTGTCTTTGCCACTTATTCCACTGAGAATACATATGTGGTCTACCAAGGTAAAAGATCCTGAATTGCTACATATCACTACAATTCCAATGTAAAATATCCTAAATAAAATTCCAGAGAGAAGAAAGAATAGTTCCCCTCTCTCTTTAAAATGGACTAACATATCCAATAAACCTTTCCCCTCTCATGTTTCACTGGAAAGATTTACAGCACAGAGTGGTTTTAGCTAGCTGTTGGGCATTTTTGGCTGATGGCAGCATCACAGGACTCTCTAGCCATTGAGTTTGGTTTATATCCTAGTGAGGTATGGATTCAGCCAGCCAAGCCTTGACATCACTGGAGCTACAGCAGAACTGTTATTTATCCTCAGTCTCACTTGGAGGGATTTCAGTCAACCTGACAGTTTTGGACCATGTATCTGGGCTCTGACTCTCTGTGGTGCCGAGCTCCCAAAGACATAACCCCTCTGAGTCTTGGATCTTTAGACTGCGATGGCACAAAATCAACATCAGCAAATAATTAATCTGTTATCAAAATATATGGGGAGGGATTTTCATAAAAATTGTTGTGAGGCACCAAAATTCTATTGCCTGGTGTATCATGGCATGCATGTTATTGTCAGCTCACCCATATGAACTGCTTGTTAAAGAGACATGTCACCTGAGAGAAATGTTAATTTTACCCATATATACTGTCTTATACAAGGAAAATTGCTTAGAAAAACTCTCTTAATTGTAATAACTTTTTCAGATGATGCCACATTGTGAGAGCAACAGTCTACAGACATTGGCTTGAGACGAGTAGAGAAAGAACTTGAAAAAATTTCAAGGTAGTGTTTTAACCACCATGGTTTCCCAGCTGTGACCAACTCAGGCAAAGAAGGCAAGCCTTGAAACAGTGTGACAGCCTCAGGGCTCCCGGTTACTTGGAAAGAACATATGAAAACAAGGTGCTGGACTGTGAAGAATTTTATTGATTCCACATACTTCTGGACAACATAAACTCTTGTAAAGGTATCCTAAATGTGTAAGAAAAACGAGATTACAACACTCTCACACTCCTGCCATTTAAGGATGTTCCAATAAAATAGGATACTGACCTAGAACTATTTTGTTTCACCTCTGAAACTCAAGATTTTGTCTTATTTCCATAGCAGAATGACTTACACTTAAGTCTTAAAAAATGGAGTATCACTAACAAGATTCAGATGACACATAACAAAATAAGGTTTGAAACCTCAAGTGAGAGTTGCCTGACCAAAAGTGAATGCTTCCTGGCTGCATCTTAGCCCAAGCTCTCTTCAGACTGAATAGAGTGAAATAGATGTTGTAGTACAATTCATCTTATGCATTTTAGACATTGACTTTAGGATAAACTGAGTTGCACTTTAGCAGGGTCTATTTCTCCCCACTGACTACATAGGTCCTAAAGTGATAAGCTCAGATGCACATGTCTAGACTGAAGATGTTTATAGTTAGGTGATTGAATCCCATTTGTTCAATCTACTACAGTTAACAAAGTACAAAATTTATTTACTCCACATGTCATTGTTTTAGTGAGACAGGATAAAGCCAAGTCTTGTAATTTTTTTGATCTATCTGCTTATGGGCATTGTTGGAGACAAATGTTTGAGGAGATGGACCCTAGGTCTGAACCAGAAGGGTTGATATGTGTTCCTGTGGTACTAATCTCAACATTGCAAACATTATAAAATGTAAAGGGAAGGAAAAAAATAACTTAAACTTTGAAATGTAACAAACTGACCATCAAAAGAAATAACTCTAGACTTAGAGCTAGAGAAAAGACAGGCTTATGAGATAAGGAAAAGCTAAACAATTTAGACTGAGCCTCTTATGACACAGTTCAAATATTTCTGGTGGGTTACACAAAACTGACCTACTGTGTACTACATAAAGCAAGAAGTTTAAAAGGTATGAGGAAAATGCAGCTAAAGAAGCTCATAAATGAGATTGACCCTACCAAAAGTTTGTAAAGCACACTAGAACCATAAAAAAGTAGCTTTTAGAAATGCAGTATTTCTAGTTATTATCTACAGTTTCCTGCCATTGCAGAAGGGATTATGATGTCCTTAATGAGAAGGTGTACCAAGTGTTTAAGAAATTTAATTAGAACTTGATTCAAGTCCAACACATAGGTGACTGAAGTTTTATATTATTGTAAGCTATAATGAAAGAGGAAATGATGATATTTTACATGATATGAGAAGTAGTTTATAGCACATTAAGTGATCTTGTAAATGTCACAGGTAGCTCACATTGTCATAAGAAGACATAACCTATTTTTTGTGCCTGAGGCAGGAAGGATGGGAAAGGTCATGTTTTTGTCCAGGAACTAGGCAGACTCTTTATTGAAACATCAACATTTCTTGGGCTCCTGGATCCACGTTGTGAAATTTTGTGCAACTGAGTAAGCCACATTATGTTCTGTACTGCGGCCTGGGAAATACGAAGGGACTGTTGTTCCTCAAAACATAAAAATGCTGTAATTTTTTTTATTCTATTCAACAGAACAAACACATTTTTAAACCTCCCCATAAAATCTTACTGCACAAATATTTTCACAAGTAACCCACATGCCAGGTAAAGAATTATGAGTCTTTGTCCAGTTTTACATGACTCTTTTGAAGACAGGAAAGTATATGAATCTGTGTCTTACAATACAGTTAAGGGTTTTAGAGTAAAGAAAAAGTCTGTGCCCCCATGTAGATTAATTTCAATTTAGGAAAAACAGCAAGGGCATAGACAGAGCCTGTAGCACATCTATTAGCACATATCTCACTGTCAAAAGTCTCTCCTGGAATTAAAATCCCATAACTTAACCTTGAGATCATCCATCCTTTTTGGATGTTGCAGTCCATCTCATTTCTGACTGCCACATTTGGAAATCAATTTGAAGGAAAACTTCTTCCACTGCTAGAATATTCTTTTCTCTAATGAGCTGTCTCTGCTTTGTGCCAGTAACAGCTCTGCTTTGTGGTCAGCTAACATACTATTCATAGCTACTATATGTCCCTCCTGGGATCCATTTCTATATTCCCTGGATAGCTACTATATGTCTCTCCTGGAATCCATTTCTATATTCCCTGTCCTTTTACTGACAAAAGAGTTTTAAGTGGACAAGGAACACTAGATATGTCCCTGTTCCTAAAAGAACCTTCAAAAACAGCCCAGACAGTGGATTTAGGCTTTAGGAATAAATACAGAGTACACCTTGAAGAACTGGTAAGTAAAAAGGAGATAAAAATCCAGTACAGAGTTTTTTAAAATATTAACTATTCCTCTGCAGCATAGACATTCAAATGTTTTAACTTACTTTATGGTGGGAACAAAAATATTCAGGATACCAGTGTAGTAAAGCATAAAAGCAAAAAACAGTGGTAAAAACATGAGTTTTACTCTGTGTAGACTTACATAAAAATGCTCTGATGTTTTATATTTACAATTTCAAATGATAATTAGACAAATGTATAAAAATCATATATAAGTCACAGTATAATTTAGACACTTAACAAATCAACATAGCAAAATGGCAGCTTAACTATTTGCCATGTCTCTCTCAATCTTTCATAACATGGTCTAAGGTTCACCCAAGTTCTGTCAGGCAAACAGCTTCTGCAGCATGAAACTAGAAACTCATAAATTAAGCCTATTTTATACAAACCAATGTTTTTTAGTCCTATATCTGATTATTGTTTTGACTGCTGTACTTATAACAGGATAACCTTTATGAAATTTTTTTGCAAGAAATAATTTATTAAAATGAATTTCTCAATTATATCTAAAGACTTAGAGCTGTCACTGCTGTCTGTATTTGGGAAGTCTGCATAAAAACATTCACATTTGAGTTGAGAAGTAAACTGAACGCTTGAATTTGGAGAAAATTTAACATTTATATTCAATTTGCAAGCAGAATGAGGTCACCTTTAACTGAAGTATGGGTTTGGTTTTCTATTAAGCAGTCTTGTTACTTGAAGCTCAAGTGGACAAATCAGTGAGTGGTGAGAGACAAAGATATTTAGTATTCAAATATACCTAATTTGAAGTAGAAAAGAATCCTGTTTCTTCAGCTTCCCAAACAAACCTCAAGGTAATAGTCTCAATCAGTAATAGTAATTAATAGTAATAGCAATAGTATCAATGAGTAAGCTGTAGTATGCAGTAAATAAAAGTGAACCCTTATTTTTAATCATTTAAAGGCTATGCTTTTTAATGGCAAGTTTTGCAGGTTTCTAATCCTCTCTACAGGCTCAGTTCTTTAGATATTTCTCCAAGTTAGGCAGCATTAACTGCTTGCCTTTCCCCCACTTGGATCTGATAGTTGAGTGTTAATGTGTAATGAATTCCTATATTGTAGAAGGTTGACATGATTATTTCATAAATCATAAAGACAAAGCTAAAAAAGGCAACAAAATCCATAAACTATCTCTTTGAGATTCACAAGTAGGTGACCCCTTTTCCCTGCAGACCAGCTGGGTGGATGCCAGCACACACTGTTGATCATGGATCTGCTCTGTTCCCTGAGGTAAGAACAGTGCTGTGGAAAAAGAAAAAATTTTATAAAAAAAAGGTAGCAAGCACAACTGAGTGCTTGCATTCTGCTTATGGCTGAGGATGGTATCACTACTCAATATTACACCAATAATTCATTAAGACCAAGGAAGTTAATCGCCTTTCTGTGTCTGAATTAATCAGCCAAAATAGAAAACAAAACTGGCAGGACACTGGGTGTTTGTGTGCCAGTTTATGGGGCCTCCCTAAACCAACACCAAGAGAATACATCTAACAATTTTGCTGATTAAACCATCAATAACTGTTCAGATTTTACACATTTAGCAACTGAAGCTACTAATGTGGGATCTGGCCTGGAAAACCAAATATGAAGTTAATTAAATATCTAAAAAATGTTTGTGAAGCTACAGAAAGAAAAGCATTCAGTTTTTAATTTCCTTTATTATGTCCCCACCCCATGAATCCCCCCTAGGCCCATTTCCTTTTCTTGTTCAAATTGCACAGCAACTTTCCAAAGAAACTCGAGTTGGGTTTTCAATGGAACTTAAGAGATTTGATCACTCAATCGAAGGTTGATTTCAGTGAGATGTGAATCACTCAATTAACATATTTCTTCTCACCAGTCAGTGATTAAGGACATGAAGTACCTGATTAATAGAAAGAATACATATTGACGATACCTATTAAAAAAAAAAAAAAGAAAAATTTTACCAGAACACTGCTCTCTTCAGATCTTTGTTTCCTTCTCATGTCACAAAAGCCAAAACTGATTGCAGTTTTTGTCCAAGTTGGCCAGACCTTCAAATGAAGACCAAATCAGTGTTTCTCTTGCACATGTCCTAAGGACACAGAGCAGAGTGTTTTCATTAATGAAAACACTCTTGAGATATCCCTGGGTAATCAGATGTAGGCCTGGTTATAATTATAGCCTAGTAGCCTGGATGATTACTTTAATGCATCAAGCAAGGGTAACAGTTGCAATGAAATCATTGGCCATGACAAGGGTTAGGAGTGCAGGTACTTTTCCAGATTCTCCACTCGGTTCATACTAACTAAGTTAAAGCTGTCAGGGATATGCCAGTTCCAGCCTAGACAAGCTCATCTTCACTGACCTCTACTGTGTAGCTCATAGTTGCTTTTAATATTAGCAGCTGATGCAGTAGAAACATGGAGAATTTGGACCCTTTAAAGTATTTCTCAAGATTGTTCTTAAGGACATTGAACTAGAAAAAATTACAGACTTGAAGCATTGTTACACTATTACCAGTCTCCTGTGCAATACAGGAATCCATACACCCATTATTTTTTGGATCTGTTCTTTTAAAGTGTACTCTTAAACTCACGTATGTCTGTCTAGGGAAGAGGAATTATTTTTCCATGTATACTTTGTAGATATCTACTATAAAACTTTAAACTAACAAGTACATGCATATTTTACGCTCATTTCCCCCTATTTCTAATTTCACAAGACTTCTCTTGGTAGAGCACCAGTTCTTTTCCAAACACATGTCAACTGTTTTCAGAACAAATAAGGAGAATAAAAACTGGAGTCAAGTTGTAGCATCAGATGAGTATCAACTGCGCTGATGTGAGAAGCAGTTTGTGGTTTTCAGACCTGAATTGTAGTGGCTTGCAGTGCCCCCATAAAATGGTCTGATTAAATAATTAGATACAGTATATTTGGGGGAGTTCTTTTCTTTACTACAGTCATATGATAGCCTAAATCATTTCATTTCAGGTAACTAATTAATCGGATTTTTGCAAGTACTTAGTGCTAGTATCTGAGTTAGTTTTCTAGAAAATAGTGATCTTGGTGGACATTTCTGGAAACCGTATCCTTCCCTTAAAGAGGGAAAAGTAAAATCTATAAATGGAAGACCAAAGTTCAAACTCAAAATGGGAGACTGGTTCATTAGTTTAACGTTGAAAACCAGGTACATAACTTTATCCCTTTCTGCATAAAACAGGAGGATGGCAATTCTTAGATAGAAAGCTTAATTCTGATCACACACCACTAAGTGTTCTGGAGAATCAGTCAATGCAGAAAATGTGGCTTCTAAAACCCAGCATTTTAAGTAGCTTTTTTAAAAGTAAAACACAGCAAAACAAAACAAAAGAGTCAGTTAGGCACAAAGTCCTCTTATGTCTGAAGGTGGCTTAAGCATCTATTTCAAAGTGGCAGAGACATATGTAGAGGGTCAACTATGCCCCCACGTTCTTTCCTTACTTTAGTGCATGTCACCTCCCTCCTTAAAAAGTGCTTTATCAGTCAGATCAAAAGCTAAACTACAAAGAGATAGTGCTGCTCTCTGTACCACAATTCCGTACTCCATGTTTAAATTAGAATGAAAAATCAGGAGATCTACCTGATTTCTTTACTACGTGCCCATTACATACTCAGTTCTTCAAGTGCAGTAAAATTCAATGAGAAAATGAGACATGACATTTGGTTTCCCATATTTCACTGCTTTTGAAGAAAGATCCTGCCTTCCAGCAACACAAAGGCAGTGAGGTTTCCCTTAGTTGCCTTCCAGGAGTTAATCACTTCTGCCACAATCAGGACTCTTCTGCAGGAGCCCCTGTGTAGGCATGTAGTAAAGAGAGCAAAACCCCAAACCCTAACTCAGAGGAATCATATTCTAAATAGAACAGAAAATGTCTTGGAGGCCTCAAAGAAGATCAGTTTAGTGAAAACAAAACAAAACAAACCAAAAAGGAGTAAAATCTGGGTTTGTTGGCTCCCAGGAACCTCTGTGCTGCTACTAGAACCAAGTGAATTGCTTTGGTCTATCTATTCCCAAACGATTCAGGCAGCTGAAAAAAGCATGCAAGACAGAAAGGAAGTAGCCTGGAAACACCTCTGGGATAAATTTTCTCTACATAAAATTATTTCACTTATTATTTCTTGAAGTGAACAAGCTAGAGACTATGTAGTGGTTCTGCAGCTAAACAGAAAGGCACTTAGTAGAACAACATTTATTTAAAAAAAACAGATACCAAACTCTTGCCTGCCATAGATCCTGAATGCTCAAGAGTTTCCTCTGCTTGAATGAGACACCAATGGCTTTCAGCAGAGCTTGGTGACGTCTGTCCTTCCATAGGGCTGGACACATGCCGTTCAGTTGGATGTACATTTTGTTCTGTGAGCACACTAATTCTGTGTTCTCAGTGCTTACATGTGACTCAGAAGGAAAGTATTGATAGTGGAGATGGCAGCAGATTGCACATGGCATTCAACTTTACACATTAGGCTTGCTGGGAGATATTGCCACCTATTGTTTTTGGTCTTGATTGCATTGCTCTCTTAATAACTAATTGGGCTCACTGCATTTTAACAATGTTCCAGATAGGAACTTTATGAGATGAAAATCTGCATTTTGTTATTGCAATTAAATAATCAGATGATTTTCAAAAAGTAATGTATCTTTATCTTTGTGGTCTCTTTAGCAAATGTCATTGGTAGTGACAAATTTCTGTCAAATTTCATAATATCTTCCCTCTTTAAGTTATAGACAGCTTTCCAAGTTTTATCTTTGGGAGGAAAACCTTGCAGTTGGTTAGGAAATAGTACAAAAATATGTGTTTCTATTTCTTTTAGGAAAAATCAGAATCTGTTACACTAAACTGTTTTTTTCTTTTTCTTTTTTTTTTTTTTCCTCTAGGGAAAAATAAAAAGACCTTTCTAGTAGGTATAAGCATTTGTTTTTATTTTAGGCAGTTTATTTCAATACTGATCCCTCACAACCAAAATTTTCATAAGTTTATCTTGATTTTTATTCTGAATTCTTTCGTCAGAAAGAAGCTGGTAAGATATTTGACTATCCAATCTATTTACTTTAAAATTTTGCCTATATTAATCTAGAGCCATTCAAAAAGGAAATTAGCAAAAAAGTCCCCTGGAATTTAAATGAATTTTTATGAATCTGAAATATTAAAATCTAAAAATTTCATTCTCAAAAAAGATCACAAAACTGTTTTTCACAGAATTTTGTTTTCTGTTAATGCAAAATTGAATTATATGTCTGACTTTATGATCTAGTCTCTCTGTTCTTTGTTCTGTGACTAGCTGGAGTTATTCTGCTGCACCTGTCTAACAGTGCCTTGAAGACTCAAATACTGCAATATCAGGGTATGAAAAATCAAAATAAAAATCCTGATACAACTTGGAAGCTGCTGGATAAAGAGGAATATTACCTCCAGGAGGATTTCCCTATCAGTTGTTCAAACCACTGTCCCCATCTTTATGGGTGGTATTTGGGTCTGCACAGTTCCCAAAGTATGGGGTGTAATATCAGGACTTCTTCACCAAGACATGGAACAGAGGCTATCAGAAGAAAATGTGGCAGCAAGTTGCACATGCCCTTCCAGCAGAGCAGCCTGTTTTGTGTCATCATGAAGCCAAGCTGTGACACACTAATATTGAGAAAGACTGGGAGTCGCGAGGGTCACCACAGAACACACACTCTGTGAAATAGCCTGATGGGAAGATTAAAAAAAATTCCGAACAACAACGAGAACAACAAAATCCTTATGTACAGAAAGACACAGAAAAAGAACAAGCGACTGTCCACTGTGTTCTTGAATAAAACACCAAGTACAGCTGTAGCCATAGCCAAGCATAACAGAGTTAGGACACATCAGTTCAGGAATATGCAGTGCTTTGTCAGAGATGACTGAACAAATTATTTGTGACCATTAGACCGAGACGACACGGTATTTATTATCTCAACATTTAATTTCATCTTGATGTTACTCAAAATCCTGTTCAAGCCCATTTATTCTCATTGCTGGAGTTGTAGCTCATCATCTAATAGATTCATAATTTCAACCTGTAGGAAGTTTCTTTCAAGGGCAGTTGTTCCTGAGCTCAGTTCATTATCGGGTTGAAGAAAACTGTTAAATGATTTTACAATTCCTTACAGATGAATTTCAGAAATTTAAATTATTAAGGAAGTCAAGATTTTAAGCTTTATATAAAAGAAAGATACTTAAAAAATGGAAATGTACCACTTATGGGAAACAACTGGGAAAGAAAATTGAGTTAAAAGAAAGCCAATATCCAATCAGCTTTTATTGATCCACAGAATCAGTGGATGCTTTAAGTCCTAGCATCTTCAGATCATGTCTTTCTGGAAAGAGTGTATTAGTTAAACATAAAAAATAAAAGTTATAATTTTGCTATACAGCAAGGCTAGAATAGCTGGTTTAATGGTTTCTCTGCCCTAAACTTTTCAGAACACAAAGAGCATCCCATCAAAGGAAGAAAACCTTACAGGAGGTTTACTTGAATTTTGTCATATTCATCTCAGAACACGTTGAAAGCGTAACATAATAGTAGTTGAAGTCAGAGGCAATAAACTTGTATTACTTCATATCACTTGGGAATGGAATTCAGCCATTTTTCTACAGCCTTCCATGATAAATGTTCTAAGGCTTTCTGTTCAGAAGTTACAAATGGGTGGATATTTTGGTGACTTTTATATAATTATTTATGGAAATATGAAGTTGAATTTAATTTTTGGATGATAAATGTCACTTAAACCTCATTAGACTTGTGGGTTTATGTTTATAGGAACCCTGTGTGAAAATTTATAGTTTACCAGGTTTTACAGAGAATAATTTTGGTTTTACCATTTTTTTGGTCAAGGATCAGCAATTGATAGATGATTTCCTTGATATTCTCTGATTATTTAATTTGTATCATGTTGACACTCATTATTTCTGCTACAGAACATGGATCTTTATTCCCCATCATCTGATTTAAACTGTCAGCAAAGAAAGTCAATCACTAAATAAGTAAATAAATGAAAAATAAACTTCCTACTAGTTGTTATATTTTCTCAGAGGAGAGTAAATTTTAATGAAACCACACAGTGGTATCAGTATATATAGCTAAGTATATATACAATTGTGTAAAGTATTGACTTTTCTACTTTGACTAACTGAATAAAATTACCATATTTGACTAAATATTAGATGATAGATTCATAGGATAATGTAGGCTGGAAGGCATCTCAAGATGCCATGGCACTTGTTCACACCAATGTCAGCTATGAGATAAGATCAGTTTGCTCAGGGCTTTATCCAGCCAGGTCTTGAAATCCTTCAAGGGCAGAGCCTACACTACCTCTCTGGGCAACCTGTTTCTGACCTAATTGGGATTAAAACAAATGTGATTGGTTTTACATATCTTGACATATTGAGAAAATAAATTAAAAATAAATTTGTGTATCGTGGTGGGTTTATTTCAGGCTGAAATAAATCACTTTTTCCGTTTCCAGCAGTTAAAAAAAGTGAGGCCTAATCTGATCAAATTCCCATGAGCAGAGTAGCACTACTTCCCTCCTCACCATTAGCAGAAGTTTGCAGAACACAATCAAGATATCTGGAGCTGTCTCAATTCTCTAGTTTGCTTCAGGACATCAGAAGTAATTTCTTAACTCTTCCAGAAAAATCCCTTATCTTATATATCTGCAGGCCACAGGGTTGGAGGAAGACATGGTGTTCTGAAGCTGGATATGGGTGGATTTGAACCAAAGTCACCAGCAAGCAGCTGGATATATTTGTTACTAAATAAACTTCACTGAGGCTGAAATCACTCATGCTGGAGCTAAATCACTGTATGCATTTATATGATCATTAAGAGACAGAACAAGACTGCAAAAGTGACCTTTTGGCCTAGTAATTAGCCACGTACTCAGGAAGTGCTGATCTGTGCTCTGGGACACATTTTGTTATTTGTGAGCTAGAACTACCTTATCACCATTGGACATCTTATAATGTCCAATAGATTGCCATTTTGGTAGTGTTTTTAATGATATGATAATATCATTAAAAGTTTCAGGTGCAGGGAATTGTAAAAAAAGCTATTTTTTGACTATGCCATAATGTCTTGTCTCTGAGATTTTGGATAATGTGACACTTTATTCTCTTCTGACACCTTTACACTTACATGTATGTGTACTACATATGCATGACAGAATTTGCAATTTTCAGTGAATTAACAACAAACCTAAATTTAACAAGAAATTCTACATTGTTCCAATCTGAACCATTTCCCACTCTCTTCACAAACACTTGTTCTTGGCTTATTCTTGGTATACCCCCTATCAAATCTAATGTCGGATTGCTCAGTCAACTTCCACCATCACTTCACTAATGGTGCCAGTTCTTATCGTCATCTCACAGACGCCTCGGCACCCTCTCCCACTTCCCCTTATGCTTGGGAAGAAATTCTCATCTATATTTTCAGTCAGACTAGGGTTGGGGTTTCTCTGTCCTTACAATCTGCTTCTGGTGAGATATTAGCACTTTGGATATTAATGTCTACCAAGGTTATACATTATTTAATTCTATTTTGTACATCAACTCTAATGCTGTTTAGGATTTTTTACACACAACTGAATGTAATTAGTAATTAGTAGCAGATCTTATATTAAGAATGAATGGTAAGACTGCTCTTACAGGAAAGTGAATCCCTGTTTATCCCCCAAATCTTGTATTCACAGCTTAACTAAAGAACTATTTAAGACCAAAAATCTCCAGGAGTTGTTTGCTCAGGGAAGAGTATCTTATGGAAATGTCACAAAAATGTCAAAGGATGAGCATATTACAAATTTGCATGTAAAAAAATATTTTGAAATATTGATCTAATTTAGAGGAAATTGAAACACTGAAAAATTAGAGTTTCCTACAGGGCTGACTTCTAATTCTTTAAGGTTGGTGCTATAGGGGCTGAAGGATTCAGGGAAGAGGATGTGGAAGCATAACCAGAAGACCCTTGAGATCCTGTTCCATTAGAGATAAATTCAATAGATATTAACAGGGAGGTTCTTGCAGGATCAAACTTTGCTTATAAACCTAGAATACAAAGTACAATGCAGATGGATGAATGAAATGCAGGGCAGCAATACAACAACTGTGTCTGGCCTCAATCATTTAGGAACCAGGAGTCAGGCAACAAACAATTTTTTTGTTGTTGTTAAAAAAAATAAAAATGGAGCCATCTGTTTTCTTAATTTTTAGGTCAGACTGGTTTCACATTTTTTACCATTTCTTCACAATCTGGAACTTGACATGTCCTTCCTTGCCTCTCCCTTTTAAATTGAAACACCTTCTCACAACTGCAGAAGCTGGACCTCAAGGAAGAAAATGACAAAGAGAAAACCATCAAGATCCAGGTAATCTTATGGGAAAAATACAGTCATTCCCTCAGCAAATGAGAAGGACACCTAACAGGATGATCACGTCTTTGCTCTTCTTCAGGGCAGAATTCTCTGCCTGCTGCATCTTCACTTCCCAGCTCTTTTGAAGGTGACATCTTTTGCTCAGAAACAATGAATATTAGTAAGGAAGGCCAGTAGGGAAAGCCTAGATTTTCTTGGACCTTCTTTAACCTCTCTGTAGCTTTTACCACTATGAAGCAATTGGAGAATTGGGAAAAGCTGAGATTTACTCTATGGATGGCTGAAATGACCTCTGGTGATGGAAAATGCTTCAGATTTACTTTTTGTGTGTCAGATCAAAGAATAAACATCAGTGGTTATGCAAAGACTAAGGTCAGTTTTTTAATATGTCTTCAATACAGTTTTGTTCTTTAGCAAATATTTTAAAATATTTATACAAAATGCTGTTATCTGGTCTGTAAGAAAACCTCATATATTAAGACAGTCTATGGCACAAGCATCCTGATCATAGTATAAAGTAATTCTTGAGAATATTGTTTCTACTACTTTTATAATGACCTTAATTTGAGACAGGATTTTACCAGATAATGAAAGTAAATTATTGTTATTTACTTCATTTTAACACTTCTGACTTTATGAAACTCAAAAAGTGACTTGTTTCTGAGGCATGGATCCCCTTAAATCTAACTAAATTAAAGTTCTGGTTGTTTTCCAAGGGAGGAAAAAAGGCAAGTGCCTTTCTTGTTAGAGATTTATGAAAACATTGTTATGGGCTTAGCCAGGTGGGCCTAAATTTAGGTTTTAAAGTTCAGACTAGGCCTGAAATTGTCAGCTGACTTGAGCTGGGCTGAGCCAGCTAACAGCTGACTTCTTCTAGCCAATAATATTGTATTCCATACCATAATACATCATCTCAAAGGGTGTAAAATCCAGTGTGTGAGAGTGACTTAGTCAGTTCTACCATGGCTGGAGTACAGAGAAGATGTGCTGCAGTTGTGTTCTGTTAGGCCCTGCCCCTGCTGCCGCTACATCGTATTTTGTTTTAGTTTCAGGGAAGTAGAAATATTTTGTTGTTATACTTTCTCTTTCTTACAGAGTGTCTTTTAGAGTGCTTATGAATTATACACTTTGTATTAATTGGGGAGTGGGAGATTATTTCTTGTTTTATATATATATATATATATATATAACTTGTGCAATTGTGTGCTATATTGTAGTTTTCTCTTAATTTTCTCTTTTCTGTATAAATACATATAGTTAGTTTCAGCATAAACCTGGTTTAGAGGGTTTTTTTCCTCTCCCTCTTCTTTTTCCCTTAGCTGGTTGGGGGGAGGAGGAACCCTTTTTCTCTGTCTTGGGCAGACTTCAACAGAAAATATAGTATTACCCAGTATCCTCTCAATAGTTTTTTTGTCAAAATAATCATCACATAGAACACCTCCACCACCTGACTAAGATATATTTAAATACTTGATTATTTATAAATTCCTATTTCAAGAAATTTTGAAACAGAAAATGAGCATATTTCTGTAGAAAACTTGATCCCAGTTTGTTTTTTAAAGTTACAGGACCGTTTCACTAGGGAACTATTCATCTTATAGAGTATAAAATGTCCTCACTTAAAAATGTATTGTAGGAAAACAGACTAAAACTATCTGTGCCTCTTTTCCCTCAAAGCCATAAAGAATTTGGAAGATTCAATTTATTTTGCCTTTTAACCTATCTTCTTCCTCTGACATACAAAACCAGGCAAATTCTGTCCCAATCTAGTGGGATGTTAAAATAAAAGAGCTCACCAGCAGCCTGGCCATGAAACAGTCCCACAGGTTGCTCTAGACCTGGCCCAGAAATTACTTTATTAGAACCAGGCAAGCAAATGTGCCAGCTCATTTTCTAACTGCTGGAAAATTTAATTCCAGAACTTGTATGTGGGTGTTGCAGCTGGCCAGCTTGCCTCAGAGTGGCCAGATTTAGAGTCATCAGAGGAATAAACCAAGGGACATCATTTGTATCCCACACCACACTGAACCCTCTAAAGGCAGCCAAGAAGATATTGTTATGTTTAGTTATTAATGATTTCATACATGTTTATTTCAACACTTTGCATCATCAGACACTGATTTCAGTACTTGTTCCTGAAAAGACCATAATAATAGAACTTACCACAAGATTAATGTTTCATTTCTGCAGAGTGCACACAGATGAAAAATAGTGGAGGTTTTCTGACACAACCTCTGGTAACCACATTTTATAGAATTAACTTCAGTAAGGACCAGAGCTCAAAAGTTGAGGTGTGAATCCAGACTTTACCAAAGTTCAGGTATGTGGGTTTGATCCAGCCTGTCCAGAATACAAACTCCCCAATAACACTGTGTTTTCAACAGCATTTCTCCAAAGCCCAGAGCAGCACATATGCCAGGACCGATTTCTGTCCCATTTTCATTCAGTTACAGTTTATGGATCATTGTTTTAAACCTTGGTGTACATTTATGATACTACATAAATAATAAACTGCAAAACATGTGGTTAATAATGTTATTGTGAGTCAAAGATAAAATATAAAAACTGGGCTTAAACTAGAGTATTCTGATCCAAATTGAGATTCTGTACTGTTTCAGTGGTTTTCATTGTCCACACGGACAAAAAAAATTGGACAAATTAACTATTGCATTGCTGTTTCATCCAAGCATGTGTCATCTTGCAAAATGTAAGTAAAAGTACAAGGATGGGGAAATGGTCTACAAGATTTAGCAACTGCAAATCAGCATGCACTATTCAAAATTTGTGATTTGTGGCCAAACACTTCAACAGCAATGATCACAGTCCATCAGACAGAGACATTATCACCACAAAACAATTTGTTTTCAAGATAGCATAGCAGTTATAAAATATGCCAGCAAAAGATCTTTAGATATTGTGTCCTTGCAAGTACATTTGTTTAATCAGTTCTCAGTAAATAGTTAAATTATATAATATCACTAATTTTTAAAAAATTAGTTATCAGAAATTGCTGATAACTGTTTTGATTTTACATGACAACTTAAATCATATCAAATCCCTCTTTCACCTGATTTTAATTAATTTTAGCAAATAGTTCTGTTTCTCTTTGGTAAGGTTTCAATGCAGGCACCCAATGTGGAGCTGACTACCATTCCTTTCCAGTTTTAAGTTGCTGTTTCATGGTTTCATTTAGCTGGTTTTCACTGGCATAACTTAGCTGTGACACTGATCCCAAGGAGTATGTTTGCATTCAGGTGGAAGGGCAGCTTCTTTGGCAAAATCAGCTGTTTAAATTGAAGCTGTCTGCAAAGAGATCCACAACTGAATTATCTGCCTTGTTACTCAAAAATATGGTGTCTTCCTGCTAAAACAAATTCTCACTCATAGAACAGGCAGAGGTGGATGGAGCTATAATTTCCAAAGGTAATTAATGAGTGTGAGTTCTTCCATTTTTCTGTAAGAAAGGAGATGCCTTTGAAAATGGGTAAATACTCACTTTGTGATAGAATGAGTCAAAATCACACTCATTATGGATATCTTTGCCCAATGTAGACTATAACTTCTGAATTCTCTGAATAATATGCACAGAAATTCTTGGTAAATGAGTTTCTGCACACTTAGAATAGTTGCAAGATATTAAATATTGAACAATATAAAATTATTACTTTCAATTTAATTTCATTCAGCATACTCTGGTTGCTATTAAGTTATATATGACACACTGTGCTATATTAACATTTCACAAATGTGATCTAATATGCATAATACCCCCAGGTTTGAGAAATGAACTATGCAGAAAGAAGGCATAATTCAGTCATTATTGCCTAATGGTGGCCATTTCTTCATTGCTAGGGACAACATTGCAAACTACAAATTTCAACCACTCTCAGCTGAATGCTTTTCCCATTATTCAATTTACTTTCCATTCCCTTTCAAGAAATGACCCCTGAAATAATGGAAGGATGTTGCTATTTGATTCTATATGGCACTCATGGAAATTTCTTTCAAATGTAAATCAAATTCCTCCATCCTTGTCCTTGTGTTTTCTACATAGTCTGTCCATGGGCTTCTTCTAACAAATACAGTTGCTACTGCTGGAGAACTGATGTATTTCTTCCTAATTAGACATGTTAGCTGGTGGTGATCAAGCTGTCCTTCCACTGGATGGGCACTCAATCTTCCCTACTGTCCCTCCTAAATTCCTAGACTTCGAGTACTTTTGTATTTTTTTCTGAGGAGTCTTTTTTCCCAGTACCTTTGAACTACTCATTAGGGTCTCTAGAATAGCTCTCAAGATCCTGCAAACCTCTCAACCAGAAGAGCTGGCATTCAACTCAAATAAGTGTAAATGAAATTTTTAATTTTATTTTCATTTCCATCGTTCACATTCACACCTTAACACAGGGTATTCTTGGGCACAGATCCTGATGAACTTAAATGAGTGCATGTTTAAATTATTTTACATTTATTTTTATTCTTGCACTCCCTATCCACTTCATTTTTTCCATTATTTTAGTGTCTTAAAATACTTCATTTTCCATACCATATATATCACTGGATAAATATTTTCAAAACAGATACAAAGGACCACAGCACATATACTGGGAAACAGGTATGCCCTCCTCTGGCATGGCAATGGAACACAAAAGGGAGATATTCCCTTTACTGTTAGCAACACTAGACTGAAGTAGTCCTCACAGACATAAAACCCAGTGGCCTATTCCCATTTCACTTATATTGTTTTTGTTCCATTGTGTAGCCATGCACTTCAGTTTTTTCTCTACTTACACTGATGGAAGACAAAAGACATTTGGACTTTAAAACTGTATTTGATCCAATTTTTTATGAATTGAAACCAGAGATTCCTTTGCTGTTTGATTTCATAGAATAATAAAATCATTCACATTGTAAAGAACCTGAGGTTCCAGTTCAGTGTCCTGTTCAGAGAAGGGTTAGATGTGAGGTCAGGTTTCTCAGGGCTTTTCCCACCTGTATCTAGAAAACCTACAAGAAGGGAACCTGCACTGACTCTCTGGGTACTGACTCCAGTGCTGGAACGTCCTTATATTAAAAATGGTTGTTTGTTTGTTTGCTTTTTGTTGTTGTTTGTTCTGTTTTGTTTTGTTTTTATATCTGGTCTAAAACTACCATGTTTCAGTTTATGACCATTGTCTTTCATCCTCCCACCTCACACTTTAGTGAGGTGCCTGATTCTCCTGTTGGTATGGGTAGGCTGCTCTTTGGTCCTCAGAGTAATTTCTTCTCCAAGAGGAGCAGCCCCAGTTACCGAAGCTTTTCTTCTAAGTCACATACCCCAGCCCTGACCACCTTGGTGGCTCTCCACTGTACTCTCAAATTTATTGATGCCTTTTAAGCTGGGGAGGCACAAAACTGGATGTAGTATTCCAGATGTGGTCTAATGAGTGCCAAATAAGAGAATAATCACTTCCCTCAATCTTTTGGCTGTGCTGCTGTTGATATAGCCCAGTATACTGCTAGCCTTCATCACTGCCAGGGTGCATTAAGCAAGTTCCACTAAGAAGCTTTATGGATTTACATCCCACTGAGTTGCATACACCAAATTGCATTATAGTGGGGTCTAGCTCTCCCCATTCATTATATAGGGAGTCTAAAGGGATTAGCACTTTTTGCCTAAAGCTAGCTCATGTGAATTAGTCCTATAGGCTTGATAAAATAAGCATACTGTGAAACCTTTTCAGATATGATTTATAAAATTTAACAACGACCTGTAAATTATTGTATGCTACAAAATGGTCACTAAAGGAACAAAAAAATAAACTAGTTAAGGATATAACTTTGCATAAGTAGAATTTCAGAACAAACTGCTGAGGAAGAGGAAAACTCCAGTCCAAACTAAAAGAATGGGGAAAGGACACATACAATATATTGGTCTTCATAGTAGAACTGAATTCCTACTAAATAAAAGGTCACAAAAGAATGTTGTGGTGAGAGAGAAGATGAAGAAGAAAGCAAAGACATTGTTCTTAGGAAAGAAAGGATACCAGATGCAAAACAAGCTCAGACCTGGAGCAGCTAAGGTTATTTTTAAATTATTCTGGGATGAGATTTTATTTCTGTGCTTTTGTAAATGTTTCAAAGTTTGTAATGAAGAACTTAACCATTTTCTTTGGTTAAAAAACCACCATTGTTTCTGTTATAATCTTGTCTTGGATGTAAAATTATTTGGGGATAATTTCAAAAACATGAAGAATAAAATTTTAAAACATCAATTCAGACAAAACAGATGTTTCAGGCAAGCACTTTTGATGTCCACAACCCAAGAAATGATTGGGGAATGTTAGATTTCACCTCTTGTACCCTACAAGTGTAACAGAATCATGAAGTTCCAGTGAAAGGGCATAAGGTCCGCCTGGCAAGCACCATCCCATGTTCACAGAAATTAATGAGGCAATCCACAATTTGAGGAATACTCTTTCTTGTTACTTGTTCATTCTGCAGAATGCTAAACATTTATTTTGGATTTTCCCTGGTGTTCCCTTGTCTTGCAGATCCAAACAGAAGCCTAATAATACCAAAAATGTTCCTATTGTTTTCAGTGGATTGAGAATAAACTTTTCCTAATCCTATTAGTGGCTTGTTGTGTTAAAGAAATTATTTATAAGTCTACTGACAAACAGTATATTGCAAGGAGGTTTCTGTCAGAAACCTACGTGAATTGGGAGAATTTTTTTGCTTTGGGTTCATTTGGAACAGAAAGTATTTCAAGATGGAGTCCTCCTTCTTTTTGAAGTTAGTCTCTGTTTTTCTTGCAACAAGCCAGTCTGCCTAACAGTAACCTAAGTACATTCAATGGCTGGGTTCTGTTATTTTCATAAATATTTTGAAGCAGTATGATGTTATGTAGCAGTGGTATGCTGTCTAATTCAAGAAGATTGTGACGGGATAAACTCCATATGGATTTTCTTCTTTAACAACTAATTGAAATGAAGTTCCTATATAATTCTTTCTCCACTTTAAAGTTTCAGAACCATAGTGACGGTAGCTGGCAGCAGTGATGTTACTTCAAATACTTTCTTAAGAAAAATAGCACAGTATATGGGACTGAACAGAGAAGGAGGAGCTGGGTATTCATCTTTCATGTCTGTATTTGGTTGGCTGGCTTCAATTAACACATTAAACTTTGTAATGTCTTTATGTCTTCATTTTTTAAATGGGGATAATTATGAGTTCTTCGTCATATCTGTGAAGATCTCTGAAGATCTGCTAATGAGGGAATGTCTTATCAGTGTAAGGTATTATTGCAACACATTTGATTAATGAAAATATGCCTTCAGGGGAGAGGGTAGTAGAGGAGGAAGAGGGTGAAAATAGAAACCATACTTTTGTCAGATTCAAGGAGCTAGTGAAGAATGAGAACAAAATGCTACATTGCTTTGTAGAAAATTAAGGATCACAGCTACATCTATCACCATAAATGGCTTGCTTGAATTACTTGCATTCTCTGTCTGAACTGCAATATTTCATTCAACTAACCATTCGTTAAACACACGTCCTGAAAGCAAATAACTTCAATATAAATAATTTGTGAAGCATTGTTCCATCTGTTGAAAATGTGCAGTAGTAGTTTCGCCCCTTGTCTAAACCAGGCAAGCTACTTTCAGGCAAGTTTGGGAGGTAAATGAACTGTCTGGCTGCTTTTCTTGGCAACATCTCTTATTAGTGGGAGGTGGCAGTAAAGAGAACATGAGGAAGACAGAAAGTGTTTACTTAAAACTTTAGCCAAATGGCTAGGGAGAGTTAAGATAAATCATAACTGTCAATGATGACAACTTTAGACTGCTACTAGTTCACTCCTGTTTATGCAGTTTTAAATGTTGCACTTAGAAATGCTTTGGAGCAGACTGAATTTTTATTGACAGACGCCATAAGTTGTTTAGATGTAAATATTTTGGACTTGGTCTAACAGTGACATAGAAGATTTGCAGGAAGAAGTCTGTAAAGCTTCACACAACACTTGAGAGATAATATTTTTAAGAGTGTCTCCAAAGTATGCATCTGTGACTCATATTTCCCCAAAGAGTAAGGTCCATAGATCAATGCAGGCTTATTACACTTTCTCACAGACACAAAAAAAAGCCAAAATAAAATGTTACAGCTAATGACCATGTGGAATTATTGAACTGAGTCAGTTTTCTTTCCTTTTTTTTCCCATTCTTGTCTGGAGCACCTTTCCCCCACTCTTTTATTTTTTTTCCCTTTTGGATGGTGGTTTGGATGCTAACATTTAAATAGCAGTTTAGGAATCATAGTAAACTAGTAAAAGTCCAGAATTTCAGCCAGTAACCTCAAGACTTTTTTTTAAAAGACCATCATGCTGAACAATTCCATGAAATACAGTAATACATGAAAGATCAGGGTGAATTGATCAGGGATTTAGACCAATTTATGTTTTGCTTTTAAGCATTGCAGCTGCTGCTTCTTTAAACACACTTAAAGTAAGCAGCAAATCTAGATGCTTCTTTGTTTATCTAGGTTCTATAAGATTAGCTTTGTAGACAGTAATATTGCAATAGTAGTTCCAGGAGGAGAAATAGCCCAAGAATTAGTATAGTGTGACCCTTGGTTCAAATCCCTTTTCTGTTTAGAAATTGAATTATCACTAAGGAATTTGACCTCCAGATATCTTCAGTATGCACAATAATTATTAAAACAAATTAGCACAGTGGTACTTTCTCATCTATTCCTATTTTGATGGACCAAAATGGACCACCTAAATGGAGTTTAGTACCTTAGATGAGAAACATGTGAACATAAATAGATTACTTCCCAATTGTGCTCTACATTAGAAGTCTCTATTCAAAAGCTTCTTCTGTTTCTTGACATTGCAGCAAGGCATCCATCAGCTCATTGGAGCAAAGGGGCTGGTGCGGATGTGACTTCCAGAGGGACTTGTGGATGGTCAGACAGCAAAGCTTCATTAACAAGAATTTAGAGAACTGTCATATTCCTGCTAAAGAGCTACACTGTATCTTATATACTGCATTAATTCCACTGATGATGGATTTTCAGTTATTTTGCCTGAAAAGGGGTAACTAAACATTCTAATGGAGAAAAAAGAAGACTTCAGGATGTCATTGATTTCTTCCCAATGATTCCTAAAATAGGTTAAGATGAGCTGTGCACTGGAAGAGCTTATTTCTCAGTAGACCACAGAAACAAGGTGACTAGACCAGACAAAACATCTTTAATAAGTGCATCTGAAGACAGAAATCTCTAGAACTTCATTCTGAATTCAATTATTTCATGTCATTTTTGATACTGCAGATTGCTTAAGACATCTGCAGAGGTCTACTAGGCATAGCATAAAAACTGCAAGAGACCTATATTCTTCTGTGGGGGATTTTTATTGGAGGTCAACTAGGGCATCCTGAATCTTCTCAAATGACACTGCAATTGTAAATCTTGAAACTGAATTGAGCCTTCTAAGGAAAACCAATGTCCTTTATTTAAAAGGACCGTTTGCTGGCTTCTGAGACCTAACAGGAATTTAACTTCAGGCCTCAGTTTGACTTGACACGTGAATGTCACTGATAATACTAGTTTAACAAAAGTTTATTGTGACTATCGTGTCTGCAGCTGGTTTATAATAAGAAGAAATGTGTTGAAGCTGAAAGTAATGCCAGTGATTCCAAAAACCAGACATGCAATTGACCTGTTAATCAATCTTTATGCTAGCAATTTCCAGGCTTTGATGCAAAAAGCAAGCCTAAAGAAACTGAAATTTCAAAGTTAAAATATGAAAATCCTTAAGTATTTTTAAAATTAGGCTTAGGAAGGGATTTTTAGAAACAGAAACTCTCCTCCAATATACATTTGGAAAACTGAAATGTTCCAATATTTTTCAAAACTTGGCTTCATCTAAGTCACTGAGATTCACAAAATAACCATTTTTAAACATAAAAATACTTTTTATCCCAGGAAGAATTCCCTTTATAAATGATGACCAATCAAAAATCACTACAAAATTTGGAAATGTAAGTTGGAATAGAAAAGGATTTCACTCATGGCATAGGGGTTCTCTGACAGCAGAACAATAGCATGTAATATTTCCACTGTCTTTCAGAGGTTTTATACATTGCTGAACACATTTTGAAAATTTCTGCTTTAAAAACTTTATTGTCATCACAAGATTCAGTATAAATGTACAAAGATGAATCTGTACAAACTTTATGGAGCAGCAGTGGAAATATTTGAGGAACTGTGGAGCATTAAATAAAAATCTGAGCCACTAGGATTCATGAAGCACTTGGGGTTGCCTTGCAGTAGAGTACTGGAAAGCTTGTTTTATTCAGTTAACATACCACAAATGAAATGAATGGATAACACAGCACAGTTCTGCACAAAGTTGAAAAGGGCATTCTCAAGGAACTACAGTCCCATCACTATGGTATTTAATACAGAGTATAGTAAAGGACATGTTATAAAAGTAAATACATAGTGCTAAACTAACAGAGATAACAAGAATGATTTAGAAAGAAAAGTTCTTGGCTAACTTGATGCTTCAGAAGGCTGCAGACAAAGCTGATAAAACTTAGCATAATTTATTTGGATCTTCAGAGCATTTTGACAAAGTTCCATACTACTGGTCTCTGTTTAAGCTTAAAGTTGCCAGGATCTAGGGAAGTACATGGGAGTGGATAAAACACTGATGGAAAAACAGAAAACAGAGAAGCTATGTTAGATTGTGGAAAACTAGATTTACTGGGGCCCGACAGGGGTCAAAATTTAGTCCTCTACTGTTCATGATCTATAAAAATGATATAGGCTAGTAAAATACGCTGACAGCACAATGTGGAAAGAGCCGTGAACCTACAACGTAAAGCTAGAAAAATTCAAAAGTGTTTTCTGCTTAGCTTGCTTGTTTTCATTGCTCAAAAAGCACTAATAATCTCCTTTGTGCTAGCTCATCAACACAAATGCATTTTAAGAATGCCTAAGCTATAAGGTAAATAAAGACAGACCAGAGATAAAAAAAAAAAAAAAAAGGCTTTTGGCTCTTATGCAAACACTACATTAGCAAGCCTAAAAGTCCTGCATTGTTTGGTATGATGCCAAAAATCAAAGTTATAACCCCAGGTATGACATGAGTGAATTCCCTGGGTTTATATCCTTGTTTTTAAAGAGTTCATGACTCAGTAGTGTTAGTATAGAGATGGCAAACATAGCTTTGCAGTTATAGAGATAACAATGGCAAGAAGAAAAATCAAGATTGTATTACTGTTTAATGGACATTCTTTCAGTATTCCTTAAAAATTTCAAGACTTATTGTAACCCTAAATTTTATTTGAGTCATAGAATATTAACAGAAGTTTTGGAAAGGATGAGCTCATGGCTACTACTGGTTTATCTCTATCAGGCAAAGTGGTAGAATGAGATGGTCTTCCAAGGAGTTAATGACACAGACTTATCTATCCTCGTAAGCACAGAAATATGTTTTGTGAAATGGTAACGACAATGCTTTCTTTTTCCAACGCATACAGTTTTTTAGATTTTTGGGTGATGGGTGGTCTCTTCTGGGATGTATATTTCTGTTTAAGTTAGTGGAGATTCTTACATTTGTAGATCCATAAAATTTGGTTCATGATTTTGGTTCTGCTAGCTCTTAAGTTGAAATTCATTGAAGAAAGGACTTGGAAACAGTGCTGGCATTGATGGTTTCTGCATTTTTCTAGGTATAATACTATCATTTGAAGCTGTGAGTTACCAGGTAATAAAAAAATTGCATTTATTCATAAAGTATTCATCATTACCATCATCATGGCTTGGCTTCGCAAACGAAGATTTGGGAAGGGCACTACCCACGCTTGCTGCAAGCTGCTGGTGGCTAAAAAGGCCGATACGGGATAGGCAGGTCTGGTCACAAAAGGCACAGCAGAAAGTTTCCTTAGGCGATATTGGTGAGGAATGGTTCTTTCTGCATTGTCTTTTCTCCTCTAGACTGATTCTGTGTGTGTTCTCAAAGGAAGCAGCAGCGTCATGAACGGTGTGTCTCCAAGAATCCGATTGGAGGCCAGAGGGGACCATTGGTGGCAGTCAATATGGCCAAGGCCGAGGTCTTGTTTCAGGGAGTCCTTGTATCTCTTCTTTGGGGCTCCTCTCTTGCAGCAGCCGGTGGTGAATTCACCATAGAGCACAATCTTCGGAAGGCGGTGATCCTCCATCCTGGACAATCCATCAAGCAAGTAGATTGAAAAGTGAAATGTATCAGGGGCTGTGTGCAAGTTTTTCTTTCAAAAGTCTTTCTATGAAGAATCTAGAATTTCCCTGTAGCAAATTTTTTTTGGTTGTTTTTTGAAAAGCAGATGTTTTCCTAATAATAGCAATTGCTGAAAATGGTTTTAAATACTGACATAATGTAGTGTGTTCTTCACAAGCTTCCACTCTCTGTGTGGCTTCTCAAACTGTCATGTGCTGCAACACCCCACAGTCATATGAGTGGTCCCATTGAACAGAACAGTATTTGACTTCCAGGAAGGAACCCAACCTATATGTCAAAAGAGGAATGTATGGCAATGATTTAATATTTTAGCACTGAAGTATTTACAGTTGCAACCAAAATATGCTAGGCTTGTTTTTGATTAAATGCCCTCATTGGAAAAAAATACATTTCCTCATTAATTCTGTATGTAAGTCTTTGCTGAGATTCATCTGACTATTAATGTTCCTAGGTAAGCATCAGGGAGCAGCATCTTCCATACTCAAATTGAGAAACCTATCTACACCTCAAAGTAAATACAGTTTTCTTTGGCTAATGTGCTGAAGTTCAATAAAATAGCATATGGCAATATATAAAAAAAAATGAAAAAAATTTTAATAATGTATTTGATAAGATAGAACACAGCTACATTGCTATTAGACTTCCTTGTATGGGTCAGGCCTGCCCGTAGGACCTGCATAACTTCTGTCTACAGACTTAAATCCTTGCTTCCCATTCACATTATGGTTTTCCAATGCTCAAGTCAATATTCCTCTACAATTTACTCCTACAGAGGCAACAAAATTGTCCCAAGTACTCATGGTCAGTAATATCTTGGTTAAGTAGTGCCAAGACAATGGAAATGTCAGTGAGGAAAAGTCTACTATTTTGCTCATATTGAGCAGAAAGCGATAGAACTGCTTCTGAATAAAACCAGTATTAAAATATTTATTTAAAGAATGCACTTCACATGAGAATTATTAATTTCCTCAGCCCTGCTATGCTTGTTTCTGAAATACTATGCTAAAGTGATGGGTATAATATTTGCAAATGAGAAGCATACATTTTAGATTGTGAAATACCACAACAAAGAGCTATTTAATAATATTTTTACTGGGTATGGAGAACAGAAAAAGATTCAGACCATGATTAGTAGAGCCAGATCCAGAAAGAGAATCAAATAAGGTTCTAATTAGATATAAGAGACTCAATATTAACCTTATGATGAAGGAGGAACAGCACAAACAGAATAGACAGCAAGCCCATCAGGTGCCATAAATGCCAAATCCTTCAAAGTCTTAATGGCATTCAAAATAAATCCATTTTTAATAGAAATTTTTATTCCTCCTATGCCTGCCAATATTTTAGGGTAAGAGAGGCACATTATTCTCTGAACTGAACATAGATGAAAGGGTAGATAAGGTGTATGGGAATAACATGACACTGTTTGGATGACAAAAAGCTGATATTGGTGGAAGGGTAGGCCAGTTGGATCGACTGGCTTTATGATACTGGATAGTTTCTTCCATTCTTTAAGTGGTATGATGGTCCAAATCAATTCTTCTGAAACCTTTTCTACTACAAGCTAAGAACACTGATTTTTTAATTCCACAAATCAACATAAGGTTTCAGACTCTTGTCTGGGATCTGCTAACCTAACATAGTCTCAGGAAAGCCAGATATTTTCCATTTCATAACAAGAATAATTTAACTGGAACCTCTGGAAAAACTAGAGCAACAAATCAGAAAAATAAAGAAAACATTTGGGCATAGAAAGGCTTACTCTTGCCTATAACTGAGGCTTTTCGTCTCAGACTTAGCCTAAGACCAAAGGGTACCAAAGGGTTTGTGAGGTTTTACAGCTTTATCAGTTGGTCTAAGGAAAGGTAGTCCATAAATCTTACTTGCTTCTATCCTTATTATTATTAATTTGTCCCAGTAATCGATTAACTCATTCAAGTCTGGTTGTTATCACTGTCATTGTCCCTCATGTCTAGCCAAGGTGACATACTTGCAAAATGAATCCAGGTGTGTATGTGCAGGATATTCCCCTGATGCCACATTTCTTTTTCATTACTCTAATGATCTTAACCTTCTTCAAGTAAGCTCAAAACCTTGTAGTGGGAAGAATGATGCAACATATATAATTTGATTTTTTAAAGGACTGGATGGCTCAAGGATACTCAGATTCTCACAGGCAAAAGCCTCAAGTTTGATCAAACCTGCTTCATGTTTCATGTCACAGGATTTTTAACTTTCTGTGACATATCAATAATACGAAAGGAAACCCGTGTGACTGTTCAAAGGAGAACAATAAAGAAGGGAATAAACTTGCTCTCGAGAGCAAAGATTGAGTTTCACACAAGCCCTCTGCTAAGTCAAAGCAACTTGTCAAACTTTCCTCTCTGCAGCCATATTTTGAACCTCTCTTCCCATGCTAAGCATTGTTTTCCTTGACATGAAATACCTCCCCATTTTGGCGCAATTTCTTCTGTTGCACAGATGACCTTGTTCTACTGGTGGGATCCTTTCCCAAAGGAACAATTCTAGACGCAGTTTTGATGATGACAACATGATATAACAAATGCATCAATGTAATCTTGAGGTAGATGGACCAGAAAATCTTGAAATTTTAACTAGTAATCACAATATTAGTTTAGAACAGCTCAGGTGGCATGTCCTGTTCTCCCACCAGCAAAAATGGAATTATACCCAGTCAAAGCAAGAACTTGGAAAAAATTGCCCACAAGCTGAAAACCCCACTCAGATGCTGTAATTGTTTCCTTTACCTTGATTCATATGTGATTCTTTCATTTCAGTAACAATGACAGGCAGAAAAAAAAAGAATTATATATTTTTTTTGAAAACACTTTCAACTACTTTGAACAAAAATTATGGCTGATTGAAATCTAAGCAATAATACTGAATAATATTCAGTGACTAATATTTTAAAGATGAGATTTATGCAATTAGGTCAGTATAAAAATAATAATAGAATCTTTTTCTTTTTCCACCAGGTGTCTTCCATCTGAGCAGAGAACTTTCTCAAGAGAGGTTTACCTTTGCTTTTATGCATTACCTGCTGTTCATAGGGTTCAGACTGGAGTGAATACTTTGGTATACAACTAGATGACAAATTTATGCATAGAGACAACAGTGATATACCATTCCATCAAATAAAAAAATAAATATTACAACACCACACCCTCTCCATCAATTAAAAATTTTCAGTAAGTACCCTTAACTAACCTCTTCAGGTGAACCACAGGACCTGTCTTCAGCCTAAGGAACCTGTCATAGCTGCTAGAGTCTGCAAGGTAAAACTAACATTGACTGAGAATCCAGTCCTGGGACAGCTGAGCTGTTTATTCAAGTCTACAGCAAGGCTGTGGAAAATGGATAAGAAAAGCAGTCTCTGTTCTTCACAAAGAAAGCTCTTCAGCTGTCTGTTGAGACTAATCTCAGTCTCATGAGACTGGAGATGCTCATATTCATCTCATATATAAACAGACATATTGAGGCCAACCTGGGTTTAGACAGTATCATCATGGTGGTAGTAGTTTTCTGATGTTACTAACTCAAAGATTAAATAACAGCTTGCAAATGTACTATGCTCTTCACTCTATGAATCTAACCTGAGTTCAGTAACCAAATATTATGAGTGTAAATTTGGTGTCTTGTCACAAGAAAAAGTAGGGTACACCCCCAGTAGAATTCACAGTAATAACCTGGATGAAGCTAAGGTGGAATGAATGTCTCCCCTTGAAGCAAAATACAGTCCTTTACAGAGCATTTAAGAGAGAAGAATAAAAGAGAAATATGAGGTTTTAAAGGAATTTTTATTTATTTGAGTCTGACAATGGATTTTTCAAGTGCATGTATTTACTAAGCTGTGAAATTTGGCACTTGAGACAGGTTCATATGGCACATCAGAAATCACAAGTATTTCTTTCCGTATCATTTGACTACTTACAATAGCCACAGTGATACTGGTATTCATAAATAATCATCTATTGTTTTGTATCATTTGAGCATACAAACTTACAAGGAATATATTAGAGTGATATATCTTTAAAATCAGCACCATGAGATAAATGTCACATCATTTTCCAGTACAAAGTTATATGGGTGGTGCAATATTCAGCAGCAAATATTTATTTTTTTTTTTTTTTGTAATGCACTGGACCACTAGAATCTTTTCAGTTACCTGTGGATAATGTGAAACAGCTCTATCCAGGTAAAATGTACCTCAGGTTGCCCATCTTCAAAGTACTGAGCATTTCCCACAGCTTTCAAGACCATAAAAAAATCAACTGAAATCCCTGTGTGGGCTTAGGATCCAATAAGAGTCAGTTTAGAGATGCAGAAGTTAATTGATCAGTTAATAGCTGTTAATTGATCTGCTGGTCTTGACTTGCAAAGGGGCAGAAAAATGTACCCTTTAAGAGAATATTTGCTCGAAGGCAATTGCAACTTCTATTAATAGCATGTGAGAGCATTATTGTTTTTTATTAATTGATTGCATTTAAGCAACTGACAACAAGTCTTCTCAATATATGCTACTTTGGCAAGATTATAGCAGTTTTATTATCTTACTAGCATAGACTAAAATAAATTCATACTGACATTGAAGCAAGGTTCACAGTTGTTGAGATCTCTTAGCTTCTCTTTCCAGCCTAAAACCCAAACTTTTTTCTTGGACTTGGCTTTGTAATATAAGCTGAGAGGTGGCTTTTGTGCTTTATGCTGTAAATATTTCTGGTGAAGATAAAATACTGTGAATATCTGCAGAAGCACCATGTGTTCATCCTTCTTGGAAAATATTCTGGAATCTGTGTATGAATACTTCACTCTCGTCCAACTGCATTGCAATCAGTGTCTTATTTATTCTGAACGGGTGTATATTATTTATCATGCATTTAGCACTCTCAAAGCTCCTCACAGTGTTTTGTTTTAACTTTATAAAGGCCCAAACTCATTAATTGCAGATCACAAGATGGGTTTTATTTGGATTTTTTGCACTTCCAAAACTCATGTTATAACCATTCAGTCTGTTCATACCTGTGGTGTAGGCAATGACCCCCACAAAAGAAACAAGAAAAGACAATTTTTCTCCCTAGTGAGCCCATATTATTAAATCACTCTTAGAAAGAGGTTGTGTTTGTCAAAACTTAAAGCCCAAAACACATGCAGAACCCATTTCAATTTTTCTCCACTGCTCCTGTGGTCAGCCTAGACTCACATGTTATACTACATTGCAGCACATAATACCAGATATTTGCACTTTTGGAAAGGTCACTGAGCTGTCATGCAACTCTATAACAGTAGAAGATAGAGCAGAAAGGGTTGGGTCAAACATAATGAGAGGAATCAGCCATTCTGAAAATAAGCATGACTTATGGTAAGCCTTGAAGTGCAGAGAGACTTGAGGTTTTCTCTTCATGATGCTGGCTGGGTTACCTCAAAGATTTCTTTGATAGTACTCCAATGTGTGCAGCCAGCGAATTTTGCCTCAAGCTGCCTTTGAAGGCTTCTTCCTACTTGGATCAAGATGTCAAAATGTCTTCAGTTCATTTGACTCAGCTCCTGATTTAAACAGTGCTTGGCATCTCTCCAGAATGAGATTAACTCCTGCTTCTTTTTTTGACTGCATTTTGCGCTGTGAGTTTCCAGTACCTGGGCCACTCTCTCTACTTTTAAAGAGCAATCTGCACCTATAGTAAGCAATGAAAGCATCAGGAAGTCAACTTCACTGACAGCTGCATTTTACTGAGTTCTATAGGTAAAACCCCCTAATTTTCATTTCTTGAGCTTAATCAAAGTTCACATTATGCCTACAGTTTAGAGAAAATTCCAGATATGATGTGAGTCAAAGATGTCCTTGTGGCCTGTCTTGTGAGGAGGACTTCTCTATGGCATCTTCCCTAATTGTCTCATACAGCCACAGTCTTTGGTCCACGGGACCCTCTCTCTCTCTTCCTGAAGCTTTGTCAGGTGAGTGAAGCTCCATCCTGATCCCAATCTCAGTGACAAAAATACTTCTTCTCACATGACAAGCACAGAATATAACAAATGCAACCTCCTGGATCAGCAGACTGTCATCAGGCACCATGTCACACAGCTCCACTACTCTTTTCTGTTTTGAAAATAACTGAATTTGATGTCTCCCTGGACTCTTATTGGCACATAGTCCCTGAAGAGGTAAGGGAAGAACGCCTTAAGTAGGCCTGTAGTTCTGCATATCTTCTCCTCTGGACAAATCCTGTATGACTGAACAGCCCCCCAAATTTAGAAGAAAGGTTGCAAAACCAGGACTTTTCAAAAGCTCAGGGTTACTGAGGAGATTTCTCTTTCTTCCACTGACCCAGCACTGCATTGCATAGCATGCAATAGCAATAGCACGCTACTGTAAATGCTGTTTTCCAGATAAGATGCAAAATCAGATTTTTCCCAGCTATGGACATTAACACAGTCTTGTCACTGCTTGAAGACAATTCTAGTTTGGACAGTTACATTCCTTCTGGGTATGGGGTAAATTAAACCAGTCTCAAACTAGGATTATTCTGTGCTATGTTTATTTTATGTTTCATGTCACAAATCAAACAAGATAAAATGTAGCCTTAAATAGTGTTGGAACTTGATACCATCAATAGGTCTCTTGGGAAGTCCTCTGGGAATATCTCTTTAGACAAAGCCTTACTGGGGACAAAGCTTGCAAAGAAATTTATCCTAGAGAAAAGACATTTTGTTATCTCTGTCTTTCTGAGATACCAGAATTTTTTCCAACTGTAAATACATTGATGAAATTATATCTTTTTATGGATTGTGATAAGCAAATCCCTTTAAGAAGCTCAGTCTATATGTTTTCCCAGTTCCTCTGATTCTACTTTGCTTTCCTAAAATATCTCTTATCATGTGCAGGCAAATTTTGCTTGCACAAAACATCTTGCAGTCCTCCCAGAATGCATTTCAATAGTGACTGAGGGCTCTCTGTATGTTTAAAGCCAGATTCCCTCAGCTACATTTGGAATTTCCTCCCAAACCACAAAAAGAGAAACAACTAACAAATGACATTTATGGCACAATGTATAACACACACCAGATATATATGACATTTTTTATTTGGACTTTTCTAGCTAAACAGAAGCAAACAAATGTTTTATGAAATTCTCTTTGGTTGCTATGGTTATTTCTATCTTAATATCCACAGCCAAAAGGATTATCTCAGGTCAAGACCTTAGCCCAGTGAATGCCCTTATCTAAACAATAAGGTTATTTAGGAAAAAAAAAAGCCAAAAGACACAATAATATTTAATAATAATTGTTGTATTCTTGGCTGATTTGCTCTGCAGCTGAACATGGTGCTTCTGTTCTCAGTGTTATTTTCCTCCAACCTTCCAGAACACTGACTGTACCAGTTCCAGATGCACTCCTTGTGTGGAAATTTGTACTTTAGTTATCCTGGTTGTCCACAACTTTTGCCCCTAATTCTACCTAGAACTTCATTGCCCTTCTCTGTGTTTGAATATTTGCAGGCATTTGAGGCAACAATTTAAGTACTCAGAAACTGCCTTGTACAAGCAACACAAAAGGGGAACTGAATCCACTGTGAAAGACAATCAGAAATGGAAACCAGGAAACAAAGGACATTTATATAAATGCAGAGTTCCATACAGTCAAGGTACTTCTGTCGCAATCTGTGTTATGATTTGGAGCTGGCATCAAAATACCCTTTCTATAGTCTAATACAATAATATGTTATTGCTTGAAAGGACATATGGGCTAAAAATTTTAGTTTGGCTTAAAATCAGTTAAAATTCTAAGTTCTAATTAGCTAAACACTAATTCAAATTTAAACTGTTCAGAGCCAAGCAAGAATGTGTTTCTGAAGTTCTTATTAGGATTCTTCTAGTGTTTTGCACCCAAAAGTACTCCAGAAAAAAAATCTTTATTCGTATAATAAAAAAATAACCATAATCCAGCTGCCACTTGCACCAAAACCAATTATTTTAGTTGGAAATGTAAAGGAATGAACCTGAAACCAAAATCCAGTTAAATAAACTTCTTAATGTTGGGAAATTCCCTTCCTGCTACTTTGATATTGGCCATATGTTTGATGGTTTGTTGTACCTGAAAAAATAAAAATATCATGGAAAATACAGGGAGTGAGTTTGTAACTAGTTGATATACAAACTCTAAAAGACTACTGGGAAATGGAAGGGGTCTTTTGTTATTTCTTTTTTAAGGAGAAAGACAAATGAGGAACAGATAGTGAAAAACAATTGAGCTTCCTACACAGTGTAATCTCTCAACAAGTTCATTTTTTTTCTATGTCACTTCAGTGAAGCAGAGCCTTTGTGTGAGTTTCCAAGGTGAGAAGCAGAGGGGCAAGGAGGAGTAACACTTATGTTCAAACTGAATCCAGTGGCATTTCAGGAAAAAAAAAAAGCCCAACTAAAAAACAACACAACAACAAAACCATAAAGCAGAGTTGTGGCAGTGATTAAGAAAATAATAACCCCCGCCCCAAGTCACAACACATGCTTCCCATGTGTTTGCCCTGGGTACTCGCCAGATACAGCAGGATCTGGTGGCATTGCTGTAGAGCAATTCAAGGCCTGAAGAAGCCTTCCTGTCCTTGATAGGGTTGGGGTGGGGTAGGGTGTTGAAATGGATGCCAGCTTCTTGTTTGATTTCCCGCTGAAAGTAGAAGCATTAAATAAAGCTGGCAAAATGAACTCCCTACAGCCTTCTGTCAGAAAGAGTATTTCTGCTGCAGTTGAAAAGCTGGTGGAAAAAATATCCTTCTCTCTGAAATTTGGCCTTGGAAAGATAGAAGAAAGGAGAATCTGCTTCTACATGTTCATTCGGCTTTCAAGCGTATTTTTGAAATGAATCCCCTGTTTGTTCCCACTTACCACGCTGCAATTCACATCACGGAGTGGTCTCTGAGAGAGTGAACTGGATTCCTTTCAGATTAAATTCAACTGGAAGATGTGCTCCAGAAGCACAGCTAATGTACTCCAAACAGTTACAAATGCTTAAACCATGGGAACAGACTGAAGCTAGTGTGAAGCACAACCCCTGAAAGCGTGTCTAGTACAGATGTCAGGTCCTCAACACCAACAGCTTCTTGCTGCAGACCCACTCCTGGCTGCACGACTTGCTCATGTGGACACAGTCAAAGCCTCCCACTACAGCTTTCCAGAGCAAGCTGTTTTGATTTTAGACTGACTTCTTGCTTGATTTGTTTTTAATATATAGTATATTATATAATACAAAACTCAAAATTGTAATACAATGCTTTGACTGACCTCAAAACATTCTCATTGTCCTTTGTGGAGTCCTTTGAAATAACTAGGTTTCTTTCCAAATGTGAATAAGGACAAATTGTGAAATCTGAAATTCTTTTGCTATTTTAAGTTCCTATGTTCCATACAGCTGCATAAGAGACCTGGATTTCCTTGTAAATGAATACCTTTATACTTTAAACCTCTGAATCTTTCAGGGCCTGTTCAATCCGATGGCCAGACTGTCATGCGCAATTATAAATGGTGCAAAGAAGCTGCTCCTCCCTCTGGTATTCCTTATAGCACAGATCATACAGATTTCCTCTCCTCTCCAGTGCCCAGACTGTCTTTTTCCCACAGAGCAAGAAGCTCTTACACTGCTAAACTCTTCAGGTTACTGCCTTTAAGCTGGCAGTCTCAGCGGAGCATTTATGAAGGGAAATGTTTGTCTTACACCTATAAGAGATGACTACTTGAACCATGAACCTAGAACTTCACTAGGCAGCATGTTCCCAAAACTGCCTTAATTAAAAAAAAAGTCTTCTTACAATGGCAAAACAATGCTTTAAAGATTTGAGAGTGCTCTAATTGCCTACATTGCTGTCTCTTTAAGCCAAGGAATGGACCCATGCTCACATCTGGTAGTCAAAACTAAATGGAACCAGCTGAGAGAATACCCTCTAGAAATGAAATTGTACAGAAGATGGCTAAGCCAGAAGGACTTAAGTGAAAGGCTCTTTTTAATAACTCCCTTGCTTTGCACTCATGCCTTTTGTTTACTTTGTTTATTTTTGTAATAAGCAAAAACAAATTAAAATGTCCCAGTTGTTAGCATTTAGCAAAATGTGTCCACTGTGCATTTAGGAGTGCATTTTCCATCCTGTTTCACAATCAGGACGTCACTCATGGCCAGCACTACTTCTTTGGAATGTTGGCCTACAGCTTTATGAATTGATTTTCAAATGTAATGGAAATATACTGTATGTGCACAGTAGCCAACTCTTCCAATGTTAATAACTGGGACATTTTCATTTAGTTTGTGTTTATTAAAAAAGGCCTAGTCCTAGAAACAGCGATTTGACTCCTTGTGTTGAAACTGCCTCTGCCTGCCTGCCTAAAGAGCTTTCTTTAGCATGGTTGGGCCACACGCAGCTTCCTTTGGCTTGTTTCATAAACTGCCAAACCATGTGGAGAGATGGGATCATGTCTTGTTTTCATTTTGCTAACAAATACATTCTCTACCCAAAGTGTTTTGTCAAGTTGGTAGTTTCTCCCGATTTTGCCAGAATTTATAAACAAGATTTTTACTAAATTGGAAGTTGGAAACAACAGTCTAGTTCAACCTCTCTTCACCTCTAGCACAATTCTAAACAAATTCAATAGAAACTACAAAACTGAATGTTCAAAGATAGAACCTTGATGTGCAGATACATTAGAAAGTCTTTCATTGATGAGATCTTTGTAAGATCTTAGCATTCATTGATAATTCATGTACATAATCACACAAAATATTAGAGAGGAAAAAATAGCACATTTTGATGTAATCAGAACTAGCAAATAAACCCTTTAAGACTGCCTTGTGCAGGAATGGTAAAGAAATAATTTTACCACTGATATTACTTCTGCAAAGGGAGCTGATTCTATGATATAATAATATCATGTCACTGTATTCACAGTCTACCATACAGCTAAATTTTCTTTCAAAGAATAGATACAAGGACTATGAGACATGGAGAGATAAATATTCCCACTGTGAGTTTGCCATGACCTCATCCTTTTCTGATTGGGAACAGCATCATTCAGGGAACCAATGACCGCTAATGCAATTCTTCCCAATATTTACACTGTTCAGGTATTTGTGCCTCATATTGATGCATAACTTTTCTAAAATTTCAAACAATCTAACAAACATATTCTGATTAGCTGATATTCACCATTGTGCATTTTTTTGTATGTGGCAACTATTAACATTGAGAGAAGATGCTTGCTTATAATTTCTCCTTATTACTGATGTTTATTTATAACTCTGTGTTTGTCAAAGACATGATGCATATAGGTCATGAATGGCTTGCACTATGCCCCTGTATGGACTAGGCAAACATTGGAGTCCTGTCCATGAGAACTCAGTTTGGCTTTAAAAAAAGTGGAAAAAAAGTGTTTTAAAAGAACAAGTTATTGAGGTACATGCATTCAACATACCAGATTTGTTGTATTGAATATTCTGTCCAGTGTTCATGGAATCACAGAATGGTTTAGGTTGAAAGAATCTGAAAGGTCATATAGTTCCAGCCCCCCTGACATGGGCAGGGACATCTTTCACTGTATCAGTCTGCTTAAAGACCCATCCAACCTGGCTTGGAACATTTCTGAGGATGAGGGATCCACAGCTTCCCTGGGCAACCTGCTCCAGTGCTTTACCACCCTTTGACTAAGAATTTCTTCCTAATATCTAATCTAAACCTACGCTCTTTCAGTTTAAAGCCATTTCCACTTGTCCCATCATTACTCGCCCTTCAGGTTTCACAAAGGTCTTAGTGCAAAACCTTAACTCTTTTAAACCAATTTTAAATGGGCTACAGCTAGGATAAACTAGTGGGCAGTATGACAATATAAATAATTATTCTTATTGGTGAATTTTAACTGGTGGAAAACTTTTATGCACTGCAGAAAAGCGTTATAAAAATATAGAGCTTAATAAATAAAGACATCAGGCTGCAAGGGACTTTTTGGGACATTCTGAGTGTCAAAGGAACCTGAGCATGTAATCCTTTCCCTTTACAACATACTGGTAGTTGCTCTGAGAGCACCCAGGGAACCATGCACATGGCCTTTGGAGACAGTTCAGCTCTGCTTCTTGAAAAAAAATCCAAACAAACAAAACGCCATGTTTCAATCTGGTGGAATGACTTCATAGGAAATCCCAGCTGTGGAACAGCAGATCTCAACCTCTGGGGGGTTTGCAAAAGTTCACTTTGAGCTACCTCACCTCAGACCTTGCAGTCTTGAGACCGATATAATGCAAAATCTCTGATGAGAGGGATATAAATCCAAATCCCCCAACCACAGCAACTCCGCTCCCACAATGACGATGTGCAGCATGAAGCAAAGGAGACAATAACACCAGTTCCCAGTCCAAGAAGGAGGAGAGTTGTAAAAAAGGACTCTAAAACTTTGTTTGCAAAAGTGCTTGAAATGTATATGCATGGTATGTGTTGCATGCATAGGTGGGGAACAAAATCTCTTTGTCCTACATGCGAAGGCTTGAAGGACCTCTCTAACAGTGTTGAGGAAAGACAGTTATCTATCACATCCTCATTTTGCTGGTGATGCTTGCTGATGCTTAAAGCAGAATACTTGACCTAGTGACCTTGCAGTCCTAATGAGATTAATTCCCTTGGGCTGAAAGAGAAGGATTTGCAACACTTAGGCATTGTTCTATTCTCTTCTTCTCTGAAAAGACTACAGATACCTCAGAACACTTCTCTGTCCTATTCCTTACTATTGCTGTGGCTCTATGCCAGCAAAAAATAGTGCTTCAGCCTCTCATTGTGATCCTGTGCCAAGCACAGCAATATGAAGGAAGCATCAACATAATCAGCACAATGTAGTGTCTCTGAGCCAGCAGGAATATGTCACAGCTTTATGTAGGATCCCCTATCTTTTTATTTTATTATAGAGACCACAGACTGGGATATTATGGGTCACTCAAAGGTCATGTTACAAAAAAGCAGCTTCTTTTTGGAAAGATGAGCCCCTTTTTAGTATGCCATTAGATTATTTTCCTTCTCTCAGTTGTCTGCATGAAGGTGCAGAATGAATGTTTGTTTTCTGAATTCCTTAAAAATCTTCTGTTCTTCCTGTACATTTTCCCTTTGTCACCTGTTTGAAAAGAGGAACTTCTGCAGTTTAGACAAAGATTTATCTCCCTAGCCCATCAGTGTAACAGTCTTAGGTTGCTTTGTTAACTGAGAAACCCAGTGAAAAGCAGTAAGACTTGGACTCAAATGTGCCTAAATTACACATATATATCAGATTTGTGCTTCCAAGTCATGCTTGTACATGTGAAACTTTTATGCTTACTGTAACATTTAAATTCCATTTAAAAAAGATTTCTTATCTAAATAGTTCCCTTTTGCCTGCCTCTCAAGGACACTCATGCTCTAAAACTGCATTAAATGGTACATACATAGTCTCTGGCTCCACCAAAAGCCAATGAAATTTGATTATTGGCATTTCTTGCATTTCTAGGATTCTTTCTGCAAGACCTGGAGCTGCAATCACTAGGGTCTAATTCAGTGATGAGGATTTCTAGCTCAGCTACCCAGTTTAAAATGAAAGTCAGAGATACCATGATGTTCTGTGCTTCTAAGCTAATGATGGACAACAGTCACACCACGGCAGTGCTATTTTTCTAATTTTACACTGCACAAAGAGATAATGTAGCTACTTGTGTCTAGAGAACCAATCTGTGAGGAGTGACTGAGGAAGCTGGGATTGCTTAGTCTGGAGAAAAGGGACCTCAGGGGAGGCCTTACTGCTTTCTACAACTCCCTGAAAGGAGGTTGTAGAGGGGTGGGTGTCAGCCTCTTCTACAAGTAACAAGTGATAGGACAAAAGGAAATGGGCTCAACTTGCACCACGGAAGGTTTGGTTTGGATATTAGGAAAAATTTCTTCACTGAAATGATTGTCAATCATTGGAACAGGCTATCCAGAAAAGTGGTAGAATCACCAACCCAGAGGTGTTTAAGTGACATGTAGATGTGATGCTTAGGGACATGGTTTAGAGGTGGACTTGACAGTTTCAGGTTTACAAAGATCTTAAGAGTCTTTTCCAACCTAAACAGTTCTATGAATCACTCATACCTCTCTTGATACTACATTTTCATATTGCTGTGCTCTTCCTGGCTCAGTCCTTCCCTCTCTTTGCAGCCTGGACCTGTGACTCCACTACTCTCCTTCTTCACTTCTGTTCCTCTCTCTAGATATGGAACAATGTTATCTGGCAATATTTTTATTTCAACACAGACAGATAGCAATAGTGGGAATTCAGTGGCTTGGTGGAGAAGGACAGAAAATCAGATGTTAGCTTGAATCCAGGCATGACTTTGATACAGGCTTCCAGAGCATCACAATAACTAAATTTGTGAAATATGAACTGTATAAATGGATGGTCATGCAGGTGAAAGATTGGTTGCAGGACCTCAGGGGGTTGTGATCAGTGGAATGAGGTCCAGCTAGTGATGGTTAGTAGTGGTTAGTAGTGGTGTCTCACAGGGATTGATAGTGGGCACAGAAACATTTAATACCTTCATTATTGAGCTGATCATTGTGGTGGGGTACATCCTCAGGAAATTTAAAGTCTATATCAAACTGGGAGGAGTAACTGATGCACTGGTGTGCGACCTGCTAGCTGGCAGGACTTCAACAGAGAATTTTCTGACTAGAACCTCAAAAGTTATAAAAAGGCAAATGAAAATCCTGCACTGGGGATGAGTTCACCCCATGCAACAGTACAGGCTGGAGGCCAACTGGAGAGAAAGCAGCTTTGCAGAAAAGGACCTGGGGGTCCAGATGAACAGCAGATTGAACAACAGCCAGCAGTGCTCATTGTGCTCATTCCCTACTGGGAAAAGTCCTTGGATCATGCTAACTTCTGAACCATGTTTGGGCATTGTCTGTGAGCATACTAGTTGGCAAATGTGTGAAACATGCCAAGGGTCCTTCACAATTTAACAGTACAGATGATTATGTGCCAGTGCCTGTGAGCGATCCCTGTCAGCATTTAGTTTATTAGTGTAACCTGTAAGTCTGCAAGTTGAGAGAGAGGAGGAGTCTCAACATAAGGCTCTATTCTACAAGTGGAAATACAAGAAAGAAGTCTATTTCAATGGTATTTCACCCTCATCCAAAAGGTTTAATGGTAATGCTCACACCAGCAGATACAGTGATAGCTTATTTGGCTTTGGCATCATGGAAGAGTCAGACAGTACCAGCCAGCACCAATCTGAACCTTGGGCAGGCCAACACTTCCTTAAGGTTTCATTTTTACATCTTCATCTCTGCTGACCATAAACATCAAATGTTCCCTTAGCTCTACTCTATTCCTGTCCAAGCACATTTAGTATCCCTTTTTTTAGTTCATCCTACAAATCATATGTGGGTGGTTTTTTAAAAAAACTTCTTGGTTTTCCCAAGAAATGTATCATACCTTTTATTAATAAAAGGTCCTTCAACTACTGTACAAATATTTACGTGTGGGTCATGAGTACAACAGTACTGCAGGACTGTTCATCAAGGGTTGATGCATGCCTGGAAGTCTTGGACATGGCCATTTGCAGCATGAAAGACAGTCAAGGGACAGTCAAGGTCTTCCAAACAGCCTCAGACTTCACACATTTTCACAATGTAAACCTAATGTTTTTGGGATTCATTGGACTTAGCCTATATGTGCAAAATGTGCTGTCATCTGTGAAATCCCTATGCTGCCCAGTGACCCCTCCTTCTGCCCAAGGAGGCAGCTGGGACAAGCTGCCCCTCTTGCTCCCCCGCAGGTGGCCCTCACTGCTTTCCCTTCTGTTTTTGGGATTAAGGCTGCTCTGCTCTGAAACGTATGACTAATCAAATGCAAGTTCCCCCAGACTATTACAATATATATTAATTTAAAAAGGAATGAGATTAGGTTTACAAGCTATCCCCTCCCACATTACATATTTGTTACAATTTCCTGCTATTGTTGTAGATTTCTTTTACGAAGCGATAGAAAACTTTGATGTAGAATTAACTGAACCTGTTTTACATATTCAGGTTTTTTTGGCAGTGGTTTTATGCTCCTGGCATTGGTCTCAATGCACTACATACTCCGAATGGGAATTTTCAAACATTAATATATACATTTAAATAAGGAAGAAAATATAAACTCTAAGGCCACCTATGGCTTGTATGACAATATTTAATAGGGTGATTTCTTAGAATGCAGGAGCATGGACTTAATTATAAAAGTACTGTAAATCAACTAGGGCTCCACTCCACAGTGGGTTTTACATGCACACACATGCACACACATTTATGTATGTACAGAAGCTTCTACAGTGAGTGAGAAATAGGCAAATTTAGGCCAGATGTTTGCTCTTAGAAAAAAAGATAAGAAAAGTCTATATAGATGTACAATACTGAGATGACTAGAAAGATGTTTTATCTTTTATAAAAGAGGAAAAAAATGAAATTTCAAAATTCTTCAGCTTAAGAAAATCTGGCCTTTTTATATCTTTGTGGCTTCCTGATTTCCTACATTCCTCCTTGCCAGCCTGCCCACCTATGTACTTTACTAACTCCCCACCTTCTTATTTTTATTTCAGTAGAATAATTAGAGAAATAATTTAAGAAGCAGAGGAAATAGTAAAAGATTTTTTTTTTACAAAATGCATAAGATGGTTTATTTTTAAGGCATTAAGATTAAAAATTCTTCACATTTTCAGGCCAAAAAGTCATTCACAGGTTTTTAGTTTTACCAACTGAACAGAGGAAAAAATTAGGAGAGGAATAAACATATTTCCAGAGAGAAAAAATAAACTCCTAAGAGTGAATTTTCTTTACCTTCCTTCACTTTCATTAGTTGTTTATTGACGTTCCTCTTGTGCTTCCTTTAGAAATGGTAGGTAGTTCAAAACACAAAAAAAATCTAGAAATGAGGTTTATATCTTTTTAATTTTTTTTTCAGTTGAAAACATCCAGCACAACAGCATCTTCCTGAAAAGACTAAGTATTTTCAGAATGACATATAATAATGTATTATCCCCATTCACTCTAACTGTAAACATTTATTTGACGTTTCTGCATCAGGATTTTAGCTCTCCTAATGTACCTTTGTAATAAATATAGACAGATGAGCACTGGCATTAAATGAAACAGGTTTGAAATTAACTGTGGTCTTCTGTCCCAATAATTGCTATATTTATTAAAACTTATATTTAGCATCTTTGCAGTAACAACAACAAATAAAACTCCAAACAAACCACTTAAAAGCTTAGTACTATTTCTTTTAAAGGAAAAGAGCTAAAAGAATGTGGGGTTGGTTGACAATAACTGAATTACTTAAAATAATTAAATGTTGCAGATACTGATTATCACCTAACTGTACAACCCTTAATTTTACTTATGCTACATGATGCTCTAGACAAGCAATTTGTAGCTGCTTTGATGAAAGAGAATTTGAAGTTAGTTCTGCCAATGCCAACTTTTACCTCAGTGGAAGTTAAAAAATGCTATTCACGGAGAAAATGTTTTAGAAAATTATCTGAGAATGAAGTAGAAAAAAATGATAGTACAAAATCACCTTCCCACATCTTGATAAGAGCATCCTGTTTTTCTCAGAAAGGGCAGAGAAGGCCTGGAATATACACAGACAAGGAGAACAAGGATGATTATGTCTATGAATGAGCTGACCTTGGTTTAATATTTAGGTACAAATTCAGTTCTTCAAAACAGCATAAGATAAAGTGATTGGAAGATATATTACTGTTGGTTTTGTTTTTCTTTCCAAACATTTCCCCAAAAAATAATTGATACAACTATTGGAATGGGGTTTCCCCCACCTTTTCTTTGTTTTTAAGAGTAATGTACCGAAATTACATTACGAAGGGGCCATATGAGAATGGGAATATTTTTCCTTTTATATGCTGCTAAAAAGCTTTCTTAAAAATTAGAAGTTTTAAAATATTTGTCTTGGAAATACTTTAATTCTTTCAAAAGTGATGTAATGTTCCTTACACAATGCAAAAATATTTTTTCATCAATTTGTTTCAGGCTCTCACATCTCTGTATTTTGCATTATTAAAGCTGGGTAACAATAAAGTAAAATTTCACATAAAAGTTTACTCATAGTATTCTTTCCTTGAGTTTCGTTCCTTGTTCTGTTGATGAGGGTGGTGTGCGCTGAATGACGAGAGGGCTTGTGGGAGAGGAAAATGAAAAAAAAAGTATTTCTATAAAGCAGTGCTCCTCAATTCAGAGCTGACATTCAGAATAGCATGGAGTGCCAGTGGTGGCCACTCCTCTCTGCTGACTACAAAGAATGCTGGATCACTAACTCAGGGGTATGTATCTGAACCACTGATGTCTGAAGGTGAGCTGAGTCCTATTCACTGGTCCTGCAGGCTTCCTCTTACACTTCTATCTGTAGCATCATGGTTAAGAATTACATTAAAAACCACTGCAGAGCACTGGTCTTATAATCACCACAATTATCAAAGCATAGAATCAGAATGATTTGGGTTTGAAGGGATCTTAAAGATCATCTAGTTCCAAATCCCGTGACATTGGAAGGGACACCTTTCACTAGACCAGGTTGCTCAAAGTCCTGTCCAACATGGCCTTGAATACTTCCAGGAATAGGACAGCCGCAGCTTCTCTGGGCACAGGTCATATTTGAAATGGGAAAATTCTGCTACACAGGTGTAGAACTCACACATTGATGGTGAAACACATCGAAGATGTGGACCCACCCATCCTTTCCTCTGAGGAAAGTCAAGGGAGCTCTTGAGTGCAGATTGAACCCAGAGCCCAGTCAGGGTAGCTCTGTCTGTAACTGCTCTGACTGAAACCTGGGATCAGTAACTGTGAGGTGGTTGAGCTGGATTGTGTCTCTGTAAAACCATGGAAATGGCACTATATGGGCCTCTTGCTCCCTGAATAAGCATGCAGCTGACATGCCTTTGAAGTACATGCAGCTGCACATATTTACCCCTTTTCTGCCTGATATGCAACAGGAGATCTCTGTGCTTTTCTTCTCCCACAGCATTCATCTCTAATTGTTGTGCTATTAATTAATAATATACTACATAGGATTAAGTAATCAGGAAAATTGGCGTCATTTATACAGCAGTATTTACTACATTTATCTTTGGTTTTAGACTTAAATTTCATGTTTCATTCCAAGGTTTTACAGCCAAATTTTATTTCCATGCCTTTGCTAATGAAGACTGTTTGTGGCCAAAATACAGGATAAAATAAAACTTTATGATCTTAGCTGCAAGTTGGTGTAAGGTCATTAGATTTGGCAGTCAAACCATACTTACTTGGAGTTCGATACCCAGTGATTGTTTCCAATTTTATCCACTCAGGCATTTGCAACAATAAATGTTAAGCTTTCCTATTTTACAATAATGTAAGTTCCAGGGAAGTGTTAAGACTAAATATATGTTCAGTTTTACCTCCCTTGAATGAATTTTTGAGGATTTTTTTTCATTTCCCTCAGTGCTAGTGAAGCTGCCATCTCGGAGGATAAAGAAGGAAACTTTGATCTCATGGAACAACACCATTTTGAGCTCCACAACTAAACAGAGCTGAATCAGATTGGCATGAACATAGTAACTGTATAAGAGAACTTGTGCACTTCAAAACTAGGTCAAAAAATTCAAAAAGTGGCATTATTTTCCACAAATAAGCACTGACCCATTACTTGAATATGTTGTTAGGAAATGAAGAATGATATAATCTTTCTGAGGAGTAAGAACATGATCCCTTGTGTTTTCTAACAGAAATGTTTGGTCTTTTTCCTTGAGTGAGGGAATGATTTTGACTTCTTGGCTTCTATCATTTTCTTCTGGTCCCCACACTACCATCTTTTTCCTTCCATTACTGACTAGATAGTCTTTCTTCATTAGAATTAAAGCCTTTTTCTGTTGATTTTTACTATTTTCCTGATACTTGTAGCGATAATTTACGAATTTAACAATAAGATCTGATTACTCTCTTTCTTGTCTATTGTTCTATGGTCTAGATTTTCACTATTTTGTTCTCTATCAATCCACATAAAACACTGGTCAAATCAGCTACCAGTATTTAGCTGGCTGTCTCAATGCATGGTAAGAGACTAAACACAGGATGAGTTTTTACGTGTGTAGGTGCCCCTGTTTTTACACTACTACTCTTTTCAAATAAAATGTTTCTAAATTAAATCAGTGACTGCTGGGCTCAGATAAATTAAAGCTAGAGCTCAACAGCTCCTAACACAATTCTTTTAACACCCAAGCACCTTTTTTAAAGTCCAGCTCAATTTTCACTAATTACCAGTAGTAGAACCAAAATATTGTTTTCCCTTTATGTTACTCAAATACTTATTATTTGTGTGTGTCCAGATTTAGAAGAATTCTCTAAGAAATTATGAGGACTTGCTAATAAACTGGCTTTGTTATTCTGTAATATCTGCCATAGAATTAATGTTTGAGCTATTCTTTCAGGTAGTGTCTTCTCACCCACAATAGTTAGTATGGTTTGCATATTTTGAAAGTAGTCCATTAATGAACAGTCTGACAATAAGCTTCTGAAAGTTACTCTGCGGTACAAGTAAAAACAATAATGTAGATCATCAGAATCAGGAAGCGAGATATGACTGAAACAGAACAAGAGAGTGTGTTTGCCACTGTGTGTATGAAAGTCTTGACCTGGCTGTGTACTCATGTTCAAATTGTCTCACATGATCTTTTCAAAAAAATGATCATGCAATTCTGAAAATATGGATCAGCTATATTTCAATCTCTTATCAGTACCTGCCTTCTAATTCAGTATTTAATACACATATCTATTTAAGGGGCAAGTCCTGCCTATGTTTAGGCACGAAATATTCCTGTAGAAGAGTTGGGAAAGTCTTTTTTAAAAAAATAAAATTCTTGCTTTGATGAGAGCATGAGGCTGTCCTGCAGTGATCAGATCAGCTTGCCAACTGACCACAGCTTTGAAGGCCAGCAGCATGCTTTGAACATACTGTGAGCCACTGGATTTTTCAGATAAAAGTTTAGTGGTTCTGAATAAACTTAAAAACTGAATCATGAGCTCTGTGTTGACATGAGCTGCATTCTCTAAACAACTTTTAAAGTTCCTAACCAGGCTTTTTCTTTTGGGAAATGGTATTCTTTGGGAACTCCAGAAGTTCCTCAGCCATTATTCTTCACCCTCCCTAGTTTAAAGCATTTCTGATACTCTGACATAGTTAAAGGTTCAGCAAGGATGACAAAGCATAAATATGACTTTGAGTGTAGTGATAAGGGATTTCATTGTGTTAAGGGGAGATCTTAAAGCAATCTGTTTGATAAAGAATTGGGTAAAATATAGACATATCCTTGGCATGAATGCAGGAAATGAGATGGGCCCTCAAACCATTAAATTATGTGATTATATATCAGCATATAATATCTTTTTATCCTATGAAGAGCTTGAGAAATTAAAGAGGAGAGAATTCATTGACTCATAGATTTTTTCCATTCTTTTCAGCCTCCTTATTGTGAATCTTCCAGTGGGAGACAAGAGCCGTGAATTCAGATGTCCAAATGACTAAAGAAAGCTGAAATGGCATCTCTCACAGCCTAGCCAAGTGCTGAGATCACTGTGAATGATCAAGAAGAGAGTTTTATACAGTCATAGATTCTTCTGTTTTCCTTGAAAAGCTTGATAGGTTGCCTCTCTCTGACTGAAATGTGCTTCCTATAAAACTTCCAATTCCATCATGTATCAATATAAGGAAAAAAAAAAGGAAAATTGTGAGTTGCAGGGTGGATATACTCTCATTATTTTTATGTCCTTGATGAAGGCCAGGAAAATTGAAGTAGCACCATTATCATACCTCAGGGCACCAACAGCTTTTAAGGGCATGTGAGCAGCCTGTCAGCAGACAGTGATGGCCACCAACAGCAAGTTTCAATGCCTCCTTGACAGCTCAGACTCCTCTGGGTCAGAGGGACTCTGACCCCACTGCTGTCAGGGAAATAATTCTTAACTTTAGCTGGGCCAGGATTTTGTGCATATTTGAACTGCCAAAAGCCATAGCTGTACATGGCCTTTACCTCTGTGTACACAACACTGCAGTGAAGGAGTTAGGCTAAAACTCAAGGGATATAGGGTCAGTTCCTAGTTCTTTGGAAGTTTTCACCCTAAAAATGGTTTCCCCTGAAGTTTCTGGCAAAGCACTTAGTCTATGATGTGTTTTATTCCATTTTTTCATCATTTATCTATTCTCATAAATTCTCTAGGGTGAGTCTCTCTGTATATATTCATGTATTTGTTGCTTGTTTTCCTTGACGGTTTTATTTGTACTACAAATAATGTTTATCTAAAATTCAGCTTTACTAAGTCAACCATGCCAATACTATAATACTTTAGCAACAACTATTTTCAGATAACCAGAGCATCTTATGTTGCCTAAATTTTGACATTTAGTGTTACCAATTAGGCCTGAGAAAGGCAAAAAAGTGAGCAACTGACTCTTCTCTTAACTCATGTGAAATCACTTAGGTGTCTCTTAACCTTGCTCCTCTTGTGTTTTTGCTACCACCATGTAAAGATACTCTTGGGACTCCTGTTTCACTTGAAACCTCTCCAAGCTTTGAGGATCAAAACTAAAAAATACATATACATACATATATGTATATTCAAGTTTGATGAATCTCCTTCTCAAACAGTTATATTTGTGGGATAAAGAGGTCAAGGTTCACACAGCATCAGGTGTGCAGATGACAATAAGTCAATTTTAGGGTTTGTCTGTATGGCAAGATTAATCGACAGATTGGAGGAAGAAAACCCAACCAGTCACAGATAAATCAACCATACCTATCCCAGAGTGCAATGAAAGTCTCATTTACACATCTCAAGATAGACTCTTCACCTGCTAAATAAGATGAAATTTGACCTATTTTCCTACCTGAGAAGGAATACTACCCATTGCTGTGTATCTGATCACATTTAGTGTGTACGCTTGCTTTCCTCTATTGGTCTAAATGTTCCCCTTAGGTTCAGCATGAAGAGCAATCCCGAGGCAACAATGAAATCTGAGCTACAAAGACAGCAGGAAATATTTGCAAGCTGTGCGAGGTCCAGCAGTGATACTTAAACAAAACATCACGTTTTGCAGGAGAATGCTGCATGCTGATCACTTACGAACCAGACCCTCAGACCCTCTCCCCTTTCTCTGAGAGAGGAGACAGTGTTCATCTTGAAGTACACTGAGAACTAAAATATAGAAAAAAACCAGGGTGTGTGTATGTGTGTGTGCTTGTGAAGGTGTGGGGAAGGGCACTGTGAGAAGATTCCCTGTATCAAAAGGACAGATAGAGGCATCTGAGAAAGAGAGGAAGGCAGAGATGGAGAAGGCTATTCACACTGCCTGACTGCATCCATTTTAGGTTTCTTATAGGCCACTGAGACAGCTAGGCTCCTGAAGAGGTTCTTTTGAGGTCTGTGTTTGATTAGTTTAGAGGAATTATCTTTCTAGTTTAGGATGATTAGGCTATATGATTCTGCCCCAAACTATTACCTTTAAAAAAATACTAGAAAGCTTATATTGTCTATCATACTGACTTGCATCATAAACCCAATTAGTAACAGTGGGCTTAAGAAAACATGAATAAAAATAGAATAATGTGCCACTTAATAACAGCCTAATTACTTTGGTGTAACTTCAAACATATGGATGATCCTCCTCTTATATTATATGTAGGATAGTAGAAGTAATTTTGCACTTTTACAGGCTCGTCCATAAGAGATAAAAGCCAAATTGAGACACTAAAAGATGAGGAGTAGTCTTGAAAACAGGCCTGAGTATTCTGAGCTAGATGACCTGTGCACTATTTGTCCACTCCCTTCTCTATTTCCTCAGCTTCAACCTGAGCTTAAATGTTCTTGCTGCTTGAAAAACATGAGCTGACTAAAGGGGCTGGGGAGCCACCATCAGGTACTCTGTGTACTTGGGCACCCAGCACAAGCTTGTGTCCTGGACAGCTGGTGTTCACATGGTGCAAGCTTGAAGGTTAAGAACTTTTTGGTGGGTTAACAGCTTTTTGGTGGGTTAACAGCTTTTTGGTGGGTTAACAGCTTTTTGGTGTGCAAGCCTTGTCTTGAGAAAGGGCTGAAATCCCTGCGGAACAGGCACTGCAGATCTATCTGTAGAACCTCACGTGCTGTCCTCCCCAGTGCCACTGTCCCTCTGGTGCACTGAAACACGGGGACTCACGGGGAGTGGGAGTGTGTCCAAAGATGCACAGATTTTTCCTTGGGTGTTTTGTTAAGACTAGAAGCTTTCCTCCACTGCCAGTCCTGCAGGATTCAATTGTGGTCTCAGATCCTTGCCTTTGACCTACTCTTCCTGCCAGCAGTTATTCCACACTCACACCATCTAATTTTTCAAAGTCAGCTTGCTAGTGGATATTTGTGAAATCCTTCAGGCTCAGAGAGGGTATTTGATACAAGGCTTCTGCTTTCTCCTTGGTTCATCAGGGTTTTTTAGCACAACTTCCCACCAAACAAACTGTTCAAACCTGTTATTGCATCTGGGACAACAAAGAGGTCCTTGCTGTCTTGTTATCATCAGTAAGCCCTTAGATTTGACCCCTGTGACAGTGACAGTTAGAAAACAGGTCAGTAGAAATAGATGAGTGTATCACAGGTTTATATCCATCAGGAGGTGACTACTTTTTAAAAATGCAAATATTTTGTGTGGGAGTTTACTGGACCAACATAAAATCAAAAGGAACATTTATAAGAGCAATTTAGTACTGCAAGCCTGTTGCAAAAATATGTCAGTAAAGATAAAAAAAAAGAGACTAATCTAAGATGGTGCAATAGCTTTCATCATTCAGTCTCATAAATGTCTAATCCCACTCTCAGGGGTAATCGTACTCTCAGAGAAAATAAACAGACCTTGTTTATTTTCATATAAAATCCTTTAAATTGTAGTGTTGGTCTTTTCTAATATATGACTAATTGTTTTACGCTACCCTTTGTGAGCCCGGTTTTCATCATAACAGGTTTTCATACCATATGACCCAGTTACATGATTTTTATCCAGTAAACAAATGAAGGTATTATAATATATTTCTAAGGCATATTTCCATCAGACATCCATTTCCCCTGTTTCCCAAATTTTTGTAGTACAGGAGTATATTTTTCATTTGGCTTCTCTTTCTAAGGGTGTCATTTTCTGCTTCATGTGTCCCAGAAGTTTGACTATTTGAGCACAAGGAAACAATGCAATGGACAGCAATCACGATCTTGGCCTTCTGTCTGGACATTAGCTATTTCACATAGTTTAAAAGTGAGCAGAACAGACTCATGCCAGTTGCAACTAAATTTTTAAGAGCTTCTGTGATAAAATGGTTCTCAGCCCAGACTATGTAGCTGTGGTTTCCCAGGCGAGGAGGTTAAGTGGGTTTACAGGTAATCATTTTCCTTCTCAGTAATCTATTTTAGAAAGCCAGACATGACCTGCAAGTGGTTTGGATACATCACTGCAAATCATTCACCTCATCCTGCTTCACAGGGTTTTTTGGGTATGGTGATGGAATTGCAAATGTCTGCTTCGCTCACCTGTCCTAACCTACACAAATAAGTCCATTATGAGTTAAAAAAAAAAGAAAAAAGAAAAAAGAAAAAAGAAAAAAGAAAAAAGAAAAAAGAAAAAAGAAAAAAGAAAAAAGAAAAAAGAAAAAAGAAAAAAGAAAAAAGAAAAGAGTAGGTGTTGTCCAGTGCAAATATCATGAAACAGAAAGCAGGAAAACATTCTTCCCTCTACATTCCAAGACAAAAGGCACAATTTAGTATAAGTTTACATCCTTGTTGGACAGAGTTAACATTCCCCATTAAGAGCAAATGTTTCTTCCAAAATACCAGGATTGTAATTATGTGATTATATCTCTTTTATTAAAAAAAAAGTGATTTTGACTCTCAGTTTTGATTGTAAAATTCAAATCTTTCTAAATATGCTACCATTATATAATGAATTTGGTAAACTCAAAGAAAACAGTCTTGCATTCCTCTCAGGCCCTCTTAGTTCTTAGCCACGGTTGCATTTATTCGTGGCTTTACACAGAACAAGTCAGCAAGATAACTTCTGTCCTTAAAACTGTGCAGATATACATGGGCTTGGGGAAGGAAGCAGGGGACTGATTTCTTGGCAGAGTTCTCCATAATTCTGAAGTGCATGTTTCTAATTCATGCACATATATACATATATTTGTGTGTAGATGTGTGTGTATCTAACCATGTGTAAGCGTGTATAGATATTAGGTAACATAAATAATAAAATTATGCACACCACATTGGGATGAACATTAAGTTGTGTGTTACTTTATCTGAACTCAGCAGTAAGTAGATTTTAATCACCTTTTTCTTTTCCCCCCCCAGGGCTATATATTTCCCATACAACATTCAAAGGCTATCACAAGATTTTAGTGAGAAATTTCAATGTTTTTATTACATTCATAGGGGAAGCGTAACTTCACATTCTTATGTAAATGTTTACTGCATTTACATAATACCTCAGTTGTCAGGAAAAAACAGGAAAATATTAAAAGAAAACCAGTTTAGATTAAAAGACCAAGCCCCCTATGGATATTCTCAGATCCATGAAATTCTTTAGTCTGGATATTTCTCTGATGGATGTGGAGGCTCATTGCTTGCCCACAGCACTGGCAGGAAACCCCACACCTTGAACAGGATGACCTCAAAGAATCTGCTGAATTTTCAGGCCCCTTTTTCAGACCTTTTCTCCTGGGGCCATTTATGCACTCTGTGAACATTAAAGATTTCATAGTGCTCTTCAAAAGGGAACCAGCCCTGTACTCCTTACCAGCAGCTGTCTTGGCCTCAGGAATTAAAGATAATAGGAATCAACCTCAAAACAGAACTTCTCCCCAGAGCTGATGAGAATGTTTTTTCCCCTGTCCCTGTCATTTTGCATGCCATGTACTAGATGGTTTCCCCTCTTCCCTATGACCCCAAAGACCTTTCCATTTTTTCTGTTCTTACACTTGCAAATTTTCCAGCATTTTGGGTTAATTCATGGGCACCTCATAATAATTACACTGGGTTTGATAATAAACTACATTAGGGTATCTTTTGATTTAGTTTATAAGGCGGCTTTGCACTTCTGGCATAATATAAGTGGACCTCAGTGCAAGAGAAAATCACCCTCTTTCCTTTTTTTCTCTTTTCCTTTAAAGTGCTGTGTTTGTTACTCCACATAAAATGAAACAGAACAGCCATGACAAAAAATGTGATCCATCTGTCTTCTCCCTTAGGAAGGAATGCCTTGAGAACTTGTGCTACCAAAGTTTTATTATTGTTAAACAGATCTTAGAAGCATTTACTGGATACAATAGAGCATCATTAAAAAATTAAACTAAACTACAGTTGTATAAATAAATACACAAAGTACATTTTGTGATCCATTACCTCATTTTTATTGCATTTATTCACTTTATTGCTGCTTTGCAGTTCAGTAATTTTTCATGGGTTTTCCACTCATTAGTGAAAATTAACAAAAATGCACCACAAAAATGATAAAACCACAATAAAGTGGAAATCTGTTTTAAAACTCTTATCCAAAAGAGTGATCAGAGTTCCTGGTCAAGGTATTAGGTCTGTCACGGACAATCCATGCTTTTGGAACAATGATGTCCTCTAGATGTGATAAAATTACTGTGCATGTACAATAATGTCCAGAAAGGCAGGTAGGAGGGCAGACATGATACAGTTACTCATCTTTGCAGTGGGAAAAACTTTCTGTTAGGAAAATTTCTAAATTTTTCTGTGGTAAATTGAGTGACTTTTTTCTACGGCATCCTTTGCTTCCTAAGATTTTTTTTCTTTTCTTTTTTTTTTTTTAAAGGATACACAGAATCCTAAGAGCATTCTTTCAAAAACTAAAATACTGTTTCAAATGAACTTTTGTGTCTTTTGCTGCTGGAGTTCCCAGGTATACGGTGCTGAGACAACACACCCTGTCTTTAACAACATGGAGAGAACTGCCCTGTGAGTGGTTTAGATATCCCAAATGATCTGAAACTCTGAGTGAATAAAAGAAGCTTCTTGCACATTAGATATCTTTTCCATAGTAGTTCTGTAGCACTCATTTCCCATAAAAGGTGGTGTTTAACTGAAAAAGTTTTTTTCTGGTTGGTTGTTTGGGTTTTTTAAATTAAAAATAGTCAGAATTATGTAGATTTTTAAATGTGTAGACTGGTTTCAGTTTTAAGGACTCAAACACATTCTCCAGCCATTCAGCTTCATAGTTACTGCCTCTAACCAGGAAATGAATAGTGATTGTCGTAAGCAATTAGTTGAGAAAAAGAAGAGGACTAGTATTTAAGGGAAAGTCTTGGTAATTAATTTTTGGGGTTTGTGAAAATCAGCTAGGACTTTTCAAATTCTTCACTTGCTCCTGCTGTTACTATTTGGAAAGAAAAAACCCAGGCTACTAATTTTTGTAGTTTTCAATAAGGTGTAAATTCTCGATTCATAGCACCTCAGGTATGCAGTTGTGTCATTTAAATAAGAACTAAAGCTTGCTTGGTATCTAAAGGCAAGTGATGGATTTGTCTAGAAGGGTGTTCCATTTCATACAATCTGATTTAGCCTCTGCAGATTCCTCTCTCTTTCTATTGATATCTAGTTTAAGTATCTCCTGCAAGTGCCTACAGCTAAGTGTGCAAAAGATCTGTATCTGTGAATATTACAGCAGGAATGTAGTTTCTAAAAAAATATATTGAAAAAAAACAAAACCCAAACATTCTGTCAGTATTCCAAAGCAGAATATCTCATTCTTGATTTTTCAAGATTAATGAATTTTTTGTTCTAGAGTGACAAGATCAGTCTTTGTACTACTAACATCAACCCTTTAGAAAACAAAAAAAATCTACTCTGAACAGGTGGCTGCTGCATATGAATCAGTTGTGTACAAGCAACATATCTCATGAGCACAGAAAGTGTGGGAGCAGAGGTGATCAGCCTAGCAGGAAATGGTAGGCCTGTCAACCACTCATCTCCCTTTTGAGGTCTCTTCAGGGAGGTGCAACTCAACCTTCTCCAGCCTTAAAAATAAAGCTTCATGTGATGATTTGAAAACTCATTGCAAGAGCACACATAATTTAGTTGTGGTACATATGCTTTTGCAAGATTACTTTTATGCTGTCAGTGGTGGTATTGTCTATGTTTTTTGCTGTTCTAGTTTCATATTTTCAGTAGCACATTCTCTTTAATTATAGTAGAGTATCCCCTTTGAGTAAGAAAAATAAATAAATTAACTTCTGCAAAAGAGAAAAAGACTGGAAAACAAGAGACCAATGGAATTGTTCTCAACTCTGACACAATCCTTCATCAGATTTTAAAAGATTCCTTTCCTTATCTCTGGAGCTTATTTTACCTATCTGTGAAACTGAAGTTGTACTTCACCCTGTGTGTATTCTCCCATCACAGAAAGGATAAGAAAAAGATTTAATCACTCCTGGCATTTTATTGCTTTTACTATGACACTGGAGTGCATTCTGATAAACCAAATATATTTGAGGTTAATCATTATACTGTCTTAATAAACAAAACAGTGTCAAAGTTCAGTTCTTGTCCCAGGGACCAACTGGTGAAGTCTGCCCATAACTCATATTATTTTAGGATAGGATAGGATAGGATAGGATAGGATAGGATAGGACAGGATAGGATATAGGATGAGATAGGAGCCTGAAGAACAACCCGTTTTTACCTATATTGCTGAAGGGTACAAATCTCTGCAGAGTTCCCTAGGACTTTGGCAAATTCAACTTACTGATAAGTAAGAAAAGGTAAGAAAATGTTGTATAATACTAGTGTTTTTTTCCTGCAGCAGTGATTGCAGCTACTGAGAAAATAAAGTTTACTTTCAGAGATTATTGTTCTCAAAAGAAAATGCAGACACAGGTGCTGTAATACTTGAGCTGGGGTAAGTTTTACATAGCTGTAAAATGAGCTTCAGCTTTTAAGTTACTGTCTTTTTCTTTACAATAATAATCTCTTCACTTTTACAAGCTCTATATTATTTTTAGGTAAGAAAACACTATAAAGTTCATGTTTTATTGTTCCTTGCAGTTATATAAATTACATTTGGCCAAAATAAATGCAATTCCTACTGTGCGAACTGAGAACCCAGAATGTTGATTTTCCTCAAGTTATAAACAATGTGAAGATATGTTATACTGGGTCACAATTTTCCACTGTACAACAAAATATATAACTCACTTTTAATAACAAAACTGCATATATCATTAAAGTTTCCTACTCCACAGAGCACATATTATGTTTCCCTGCACAGCAAGGGATATCCTTTCTGTGTACCACAATTTCTAAAATAATGTTAGCTGAATGAAAAATATTTTAGTGATTCATTAGTAAAAGAGCTGTCATTTTGAAAAATTATTCAAATTAGTCTGTATTTTATCAATAGTATTAAATTCTTTTGGTAGGCTCTTGTTTTTTGTCTTTGTAATTCTAGTATTGTAGCATATGTTCTTTCCTCTTTCATCCTCTTGTCTGTATAGTTTTTGGAAAAAGAACTTTGGAGAATTTTTTTTTTCTGGTGGCTGTCAGAAGTTAGAGGCCTAGCTAGGAAATCCACAATGTTCATTAGGAGACTTTGATTCAATATGTTTCTAATTGTGGGATTTCCAAGCCATAGACTTTCCCAAAATACTATTGACAGGATTTTCTAAAGTACTAGTTTTTGCCACCATTCACATTCATGGTGAAATACCCAGTGATGTCAGTGGAACTACTTAGGCCAATACTGAGTGGTTTTGAATATCCTCTCTTAGAAGTACTACCTGAAGATATCATAAACCTTCACCTAAATCCTTCTTCAAACCACATCACCCATCTTTATTAATCCCTGAGATTCTTAAAACTCTGTGAGAAGAAATGGTCATTGCAGCATGCCTGGAAGACTTGTAAACCCAGGCTCTGAGAGGAAAAGAAAGAAAAGTCAAGAATCCTGCTGCCTTCCCCCAAAAAATGTTTGCAGCAGTTAAATGGCATAAAATTGTTCCATCATAGAATCATAGAAAAAATTAGGTTGGAAGGGATCTCTAGAGGTCATGAATCCAACTTCCTGCTCTTCTAAGAACACATTTTTAAAGATCTTTTCCTATTAGGCTTTGAAAGTCTTCAAGGATGGAGACTTCATTCCCTCTCTGGTCAGCCTCTTCCAGCCCTTAATTCCTCCTATGAACAATTTTCCTCCCATCACCCTGTTAATGACTGCCTACTGCCCTTTAACTGAGTAGCCCCTGCATTGAAGACATAGCAAAGAATAAGGAAATTGCAGAGTTCCTCCAATAAACTCCAAAATATTTTGGGCATAATATCTTAGCAACAACATATTGACTCCTGCAAAATCCTATCAGTGCCAAATGTGCCATCTAAAGTGTTGACAGTAAACTGACTGCACAATGTAGCATTTCAGCAATGTACTTGGCACTCCTCTGACCATCTGTGTGCAAATCAACAAAGTTGGAGCTGTTGAATTAGTATGGGATTCCTCTCCCTTTAGTCTATAAAAGCCTAATGTCTTATCTAAACTGAGCATTGAGGATCCCCCTGGATTGGAAGGGAGAGACACATTAAAAAGAAGAACACAACAGAATTCTATGACAAAGTCAACCTTTTTTGTTAAGACTTCTGTCAAAATACAACATCTGGACCTGGTGAATTGGTGAGTATAGTGGTTCAGCTCTGCACTGAGATAGCTTCCACTAAGGGGAAAAAAACAGAGCAAAAATCAAATAACAAAGGAAAAAGAATGGCCTGACACACATATCTGTGTATCAAATATCTACTACAATGCCTCCAAGTTCACCCTGGGCTGTGGGATGAGTGTCGGTCACTCCATTCCACACTGCAAAGAAGAGAGTGGCATTTGTGAAGCCACCACTTCACAGCTGTTCTACATTCTAGAGCCCAGCAACAAATACCCTTTGGAGCTGGTGCCTTGCTCATCCTTCTGTGCAGGCCCTTTCCAGTGCACAGATGCACTGCTCTTCCCTATGCCTGTCATGACAGCTTTTGGTCCATAAAGTCCCCAGGAACTGTGAACAGGAATGGGGTAGTTTTCCAAGTTGAGTATATAAGAACAATGACACTTATGAAGATGTAGGAAAAAACTATTTATCTGAGTTACTGTGAGGGAAGATAAATATTTTAATTAAAAGAAAAAGAAATGTAGACAGTTTTTTGAGGGTTTTTTATAGATTTTATGAACTGTGGGTAGAAGATGTCCATTTGGTTACTTTGGCTATGTCCACAAAGGTTAATGTTATGCTTTAGGAATGTCTGCTGCTCTAAAGGCAAAAGGGCAGTGACTGTAATCCACAATTAGAGCTGACACATTCTAACAAAGACTGGCAAAACTCCTGCTACAAGGCACATCACCTTGTGTTCAGTGTGACACCTCTTTATCCCTGAGACATGCCTATTGTTTATTTGTGTCTAATCCATAGGGATAACAAACCCGTCTCAGATGCACATATCATTTTGGTCTCCAGGGCAATTTTAAAGTGCTAATGGGAAGCAAGGCAGCAGGCTAAGGAGAGAAGGTATTCATTTGTATCTAGTTCTGCATGCCTATCTCACACACAATCATAAAGGTGGACTAAAACTGAATGTCTCATAAAGATGGACAGAAGTCATTGTTGTGAGAAAAATTTGTGATGTGTATTATTCATCTGTGGATGAAGTTCCTACAGAGATGAGAGAAGAAATAACATATGTAGGTCAGGAAACTTCAGTTTGAGATAAGTTAGTATTTGCTATGTAGCAAACATAATTCAAAACATGGAAAAATGCAGGTATCAATCCTACAGGATCCTGATTGCAGGAAGAAGGTAGTGGGAGGAATCCATTCCATAGCTCAACTACAAAGTAACGAGAACTAAAGAAAAACTGGAGAGGTGGGAGAAATATTACTTGTTTCTCTACATTATTCAATGTTTTTTCTTGTATGAAATAGAAAAAAACTAATTCATATAGACCTAATTCCCTACTGTCCCTCAGCATGTGTCTGTCTTTAAATTAGAAAAGTTGAATTTTATTCTTTCTTGGCACAGGTAAGAACCACATTTGAGGAAACAGAGAGGAGAGAGTCACTTAAAGGTGATTCTTTTCCATGTTTGACTCTTCAGGCTTGATGTCTATATGGTAGAATTATTCTTTCTTCAATCCAGTAGTATGAAAGCTTGAGAAATGTGTAATGTAGGGACAGTTTGCTATAGTCCTTCTCCAAAGTTCAGCTGAACTTCATTACCCCTCCCTAGGAACACTCTTCCCTGCTGAGGAGAAAAACTGAAGGAAATGATTGTGTTTCTTTAATTACTTTGGGTTACAATAATTTGCTGCTTTCTAAAAAAAAGATTTTGTTCTGCTTTTTGGGATTTTATTACCTCTATTTATCATAATCACAAAGCTATTAGAAGAGGAAACATTTTCCTTTTTTAGCACTGTGGTTTTCAGGAGGAAAGATAATTTCCTGTTTAGTAAATTATAATTATTTCTTTTTAGCACAACATTTCTCTCAGTCTTCCTACTCTGCTAGTCCCCAAACATGGCAGGATTGATGCAACTGGAGTGAGATCATGGTTTCCTGAAAGACATTTCAATGCTCACAAAGCCAGAGCTCAGATGGGAAGAAACCCCTGTAGAAAAACTGCTCTTCCTCTCTGCTCTAAAGCAAGATCCACTTCAACAGTCTCTTAGGGAACATATTAAACCATTTCTGTGTCTTTTGATTAATTGCTGATATCATACATCTTCATTGTGAATTCAGTAAACACAGGCAATCTCTGCACAACTTTTCTTGCTATCCAGGGAGTGACTTGCATCTGGATAGAGGAACCTCTGAAAAATACTCCTGAGCTCCAGAGGATCTGCCAAGACAAGGCCAATCTGAGGAGCTTCAACTGGGAACTTTTCAGGGTATGCAATTCTCATAGGAGGTATGACAAGTGGTTATTGTATTTAGAACCATCATACAGTATGATATCATAAGGAATAATGCTAACATGGGATGCATTTTACACAGAAATATACTTTACACAACTTCATATTTTTGCATTTTTTCTCTGCACTATGTCTGTAGTAAGGTCTGATTTGGGGGATCATAGCCAGGTTCCTCTTATTGCACATTTTTTTTCCAAACTCTTCAGCTAAAAGTTATGGGGTTTTTTTACTCCTACTATGGTTCTTGAGCATCTCTCCACTAACTCTTATAATGCTCAGAAATGATCAGCCTAAATTCTTTGCCAATTTTAATATAATTGTTTTTTATCTAAATATTATTTTTATGGTAAGTTTTTCCATGTATACATATTTATAGGCAGCTATAATTTTGATTTGCAGCCTTCAAATCATCTAGCTGCATGAGTAATATGTAATAGATTCTATTAGAATGGACTCTGGTATCCCAGTATAATTTGGCTTCAGGGATGGCATTTCTGCAGAAATACAGACAGGTAGAAACAGAACAGCTCACTTTATTGTCTCTGTTGTATTACCTAGTATAGTTTGAGCCAAATTCACACAAAACAAGGCTCATATGAGCCCTTTGCAGAAAAGTCGGTGTTACTGGGGACACTGCAACAAAAAGCTGCTAGAATCAACACATCTGCACTATGAGATCTTTAGCAAAGGGTTGCGTTATATCATGCCAGTGGTGAGCTGACCAGTCAATGTAAACTGGCTATTGGTAGTGGAATGAGGGAACTTCAGGAAAAAAACTGATCCATTCTTTTCTGTAGTAAAACTCCCGATAGAAACAAAAGAAAGACAGTGGTACAAATGGTAACTTGTTTTGGCACCCAGCTCAAAGACAGCTCTAGATAACAGGTTGAAAATGACACAAATTCATGCTATCTATTTCTGCTCTGGAAAAGCTTTGTGCCTTCCACAAAGACGTTTTACAACCTCACTTTGTAGCAACACTCTGTCCAGACATTTTTTCGATAGAGATTTTGGAGAGGGCTGATTGTAGGCTTCCCACAATGATAAAGGGGTGGGAAGGAGTTTCAGAAGGCAGCTGGCTGACTCAGTGCACGTGGAAATAATTACTTTAATGGTGCTTTTATTTTATAGAATTATTAACGATGTCGAGGGGGGAGGCTTGATGCTTTGGAAAGGCGTCTTTTTGAATTATCGCAAATGTAAATGAAGAAATTAAATAAATCCATATATTTGTCATCTCCCTTACCAGATCAGATAGCACCACAGTAGACAAAGCCACACCAGTTACAACTTACACACACGATCATCTTGCTGCTACTTAACTACTGTCATGCGTCAACTGAGCTGTGGTATAAGATGTAACCACAGCTCTGTCCCCAGTAACTCATACCTTCATCACATCTAGTGTGGGGCTAGAGGCAGCAGGGTGAAGGTCTACCCTGGCTGCAGGATGATGGATTTACCCTGAATCCTCTTGATGCTGCAGCCCTGTCTGAGCTCCCTCTGTCCTGCACCTGCATCTCTCCAGGCTCTGCTACCTGCTCGCGCACTGGCTCAGTAATAACCACTGAGTTGCTGCAGTTCTGCCAAGCCAAGAAATAGATTAAGCTCACATATTTCCTATACTATGTCATGGTGCCTCAAAATGCAGTACTGGTGCTGTCCAAGCTTTTTGTCTTTAGAGGCCATTCTCTGGTTAACCGGATAAGAGATTAAGTATCCTGCACTGGTAATACTTCAGTTTGGATTTCCTTATGCTCTAAAATTCTGTCCTTTTCCATCCTCTAAAGCTCTGTCCTATACTTCTAAGCCTAGCAAGGGATGCTGTATTTGAGAAAGCTCTGCAGGTCAAGTTCTTGCAACAGTCTTTGGACAAGAATAGGTCTTGACACAGATAAGTACAAAGTGGTCTTCAATATACTATCAAAGTGCATAACATATATCCTGATTTTTATGGCTAAGTCAGTATGCAACTTCAAGTTTTAGTGCTGTAAGTCAGAAGAAAAATTAAAAAATGGGAAAAGACATTTAGGCTGAAGGTAAAATATTTTTTAGTTCAATAATCACTGAAATTAAAAAACCTCACAAATGTTTGCTAGTCAAAATCAATTTTCGTTGCTGAAAACAAGACCAGATTATAAATCCCACAAAACTATCCACCCCAAATATGACCTGAATAGGGATTACATCACCACCAGACACTGTAGTTTGAAAAAAACATTCTTTTAATATAATTTATGCCAATGTACATTCACTAATCAACAGTTTAAATCCAGAAAGAAACTTCTTCCCATTACAAAGACATAATTTCTTTTTTAAAGTGAAGGTCATAAATGAAAAAAGATAAAGAATTTTTCTTAGTCACACAATAACAAAATGGAAAAAAAAGAGGCAGTTTTTTTCTGACTTCTCTGTTTTCTGACCTATGGCTCTGTTACTGGTCAGACATAAGTTTTTTCACAGCATGCACACCTCCACTCATCTATGTTCGTCCTGCAGAGATGAAGATGACCTCAGCTACTAGAAGAAAGTAAGAAAGTTTCCCACAAGGCATGTTGATCTGTTCTTCATGTCGCAGGATTTCTTGCAGTTTGGCTCTGAAGCAGAAAGCCACAGTTAGCAACAATCCCCTTTGCCTGGTACAGGAACACTCAGTTTTTCATTTCCACCCTTGGCAGATCTATGTGAGCACTATAGAACTGTCAATGGGAAATGAGCAGAATTGGCCATGTGAAAACATCTCAAAATTATTTCTATCCCTCAAATTTTGTAACGGAAAATCAAATATTTACCAAACCCAGCAAGGCAGCAAAGCTGTTGATGAGCAGGAAAACATATGAAAGGGATTTCATTTGCTCAGCTGGGCTAAAGGACTTTCCACAGAAGAAGAATAAATTTCTTTTCTTTTCAGGATTTCATCAAGGTTTGTTCTGGGAATATAAAGAACTGCCCACCATAGAAGTTGACCATGTTCAAAACCATCTAAGGAATCGAAAGGTCACAAGCCTGTGGGACCTGAGGGAACTATTGTATTTGAGAAAATGTGGAAGTTTGATAAAGTTCCCACTGACTGGAAAAGGTGAAACATACCCCACCTTTTTGTGTATGTATATGGCCTGGCTTCATGAACGAAGATTTGGGAAGGGCTCTCCCCACATGGGTGTGCCCTTCCAGCCTGTGCAGTGGATTTTTTAGGTGAGGCTCAGCGTGTGCAGAACTGGCCCCACCCTTTAAGTCCTGAGGTTCATCTGCCACAGCTGAGCAAGCTGTGACAGTGAAGTCCTCGGGACTAGAACATACAGCCCCCAGTATTCCCGGGAGGTCTCCCATCCAAGTACTAACCCTGCTTAGCTTCCAAGATCTGATGGGATCAGGTATCAGGGAGGCATTTAACTGCCTTACCCCACCTTTTTACAAAGGGAGAAAAGGAAGACTTGGGTAACTACAGGCCAGTCAGTATTGCTTTAATGGCTGGCAAGATCATGGAACAGATGTTCCTCGAAACTGTGTTACGACACATGGAAAATAAGGAGCTTATATCACCTTCTAGTACCTAAAAGGGGAACTGTAAGAAAGATAGGGACAGAATTTTTAGCATGGTCCATAGCAATAGGACAAAGGGTAATGTTGTCAAGATGAAGGAGGGTCAATTTAGATTAGATGTACAGAAATTGTTTTTTCACAACAAGGCTGGTAAAACACTGAAATAGGATGCTCAGAGAGGTGGCAGATACCCCATTGCTGGAAGTGTTCAAGGCTAGACTGGATAGTGCTTTGAGCAACATAGTCTAGTCATAGTTTAGTGGAAGGTGTCATCTGCAAGGCATGTGGAACCAGGTGATCTTTAAGGTCCATTCCAACTCAGAGCATTCCACAATTCTTATAGTACAGAAAGTTTTGGTTGAGTAACCTGTGTGCACTGTGATGTCTCAGAAACCAGGAGGCAAAGCAAAAAATCCCAGAATGTATTAATTTATATTTTAATTTTCTACATCTCTCAGTTTCTGTGTGGCTTTCTCAGGCTCTCCTGATATGTTTGTTTCTTTGGTCCTACTGGTTTCAGTTCTTTATCATCAGGGCAGTGAAGCAAAAGCCCCTTTCAATTATTAACATTTATTAGTATGATGGGCAATAAAGTATTTCACTTGCAAAGAATACCAATCAAAAGACAATTGATGATCCATATTTCCTTTTAAACACTCAGAGTTACTGCAGCAAAGTATTTCAGAAATAATTTCTGAGATAAATGAAATTATTTGATTGAAAGGTGAGTTAATTGAAAGTTTAGTAAAAATAGCAATTCCAGTTGTACCAGAATACTTTTAAAAGTTGCTTCCTTTTCACCACAAATGAAAGCTATTCTATAAAAGCTGCAGCTGATCATGCACCAGTTTCTAGTTACCTGTGATAGGATTAAAGTGAGGGATGCTGTGTCTCATGAGAGGAAGGGAGAAAAGGAAGAAGAAAAAGCAGAAAAAAGAAGGAAATTATGAGAATTGTGAGAAAATTTATTAAATTGCCTGAAGAGTTTCAGTTTGTCTCTCTGAGTGTTTGTTGTATGAGTACTTAGCAAAACTGGTGAGGCAGACAGTAAGGTAATATATAGTAGTACTTGAGTGGACAAACTCATCAAGCTTCCACAACTGATTTATCTTACTTTTATCTCTGTCTTCTTAGAAAGATCTGTTTTAAATCTTCAGGATATCTCCTTTTGCTTGGCAAGGCTTCCACTCTTAACCCCCAAAACTATCTTCGAGTGCCATTATAACACTGAATTGTATTGTTCGTTTTCACTGTATTACAGATCTCTGTTGTTTGTATTTAATTATGTGCTTTAAAATGTTGTCAACTGCCTGAAGGAACTTGCAAGGACTGGTTTAGAAAAGTCATTATTAAGTATGTTTCTTCATTACATTTGATACTGAGACCATGAATAATGACTTACCCTAGATTTCAGTAACCAATTACCACAATATTTACTGGCAATGAATCCGTGAAACTTGTTGCTATAGTGACTTGGGCTTAGTCCAGGTCCCAGAGGAGGTGTTGGTTATCACAAAAGCCACTGCTGGAGCAAGCATCTGTAGCTTCAGTCTTCGAAGAGAGGGACCAGGGTCTGCACAGGCTGAGTTTCTAAACTACTGTCTCACCTACGCAGGTCACTTGAGACTAGTAGTAAGGCTACATCTCCTTATAATCAGCCTGTGTTGAAAATCTTTCAATTTCTCTGTACTTTCTAGAGAAGATAAAAATTTCTCACTGAACAGAACCAGCAAGAAAGAAGGAACTCATCTGCAAAACCCAAGCTGGAGAGTAACATCCCAGCCATCACGTTCTTTTTCCACTCTTTTCTTGAATAACTCTCAGATCTACCACTTGACATTGATTTACTGATTCTTTAATAGTAAATAGAGAAAAGTACTTGGGGTTTTTTCTTCCTCACAAAATTTCCAATAAGCTTCCCCTAAAAGTAGAACTGGAGTAGTATTTTTCCCCCTGTATGCAACACCTGTGGAAAGACTGCCAGGTGTATTTTGGGGATCTGACAAAGATCTTCCACAAACCTGTCAGGAATCACTTGCTCCCTTTCTGGCCAGGGACAGGTCCTGCAGGAGTATCTAGATGGAGGCACAACATGGGAAATGCTCGAGCTGAGTCCTCCAGCCCTGAACTTTCCTTCCAGTGACCTGCTTGGGCTTGCTCATCAGCTGAACTATCTCTGTGCAGACATCCTGAGGTATGTAACAAGGAATACATTGTTTCAGTTTTTCCACATAAAATTAAATTTCTTGTTATTTTAGCAAAATGCTGTGTTCCTGAAGAGATATGATTTTATGCAGCGGGACTTTTGAACAGCAAAGCTGACTGGCTGACTGACTGACTCCCAGATTTACAAGTCTGCATGAGAAAAATGGCATTGCATTCCAGCTGTAATGCATGTCAAAGAGGTTGTGTATGTGAGGGACCTAATTCCCAAATTTCACCCATATAAAGTTTTGTTTACATCATCATGTCCATCTTGCTTCCAGCCTGCAGGTGTTTGAAGGAGGACATACCATTCAATTTGGGCTAAGAAGTCCTAAGAGGCTGGCACCAAGGCTGATTGCAGAAGAAAGCTCTTTGGACCTACATGGGAAAATTGGCCAACCAAAGATCCTTTTCCTCATATTTTACCTTATTGTAGGACTTCCCTCCTCTCCAATTTCCTAAGCAAACACTTCGGTCATCTTGATGTTAAAATAACATTATCCTACAAGTGTAACATCGTGTAATAAAAATGATCTCATGATCCCAAAATTTTACTTAATGTCTAATCTGGAAGAATCAGACTGTGTTGGAAATATTCATTCTTATGAGCGGGAGTGTTTGCTCTGCTTCCCTAGCTATAACCTAAACTTGGCTTCAAAGGGAGAAAGCTGATCTGCATAGCTCCTAACAGAGATTTTCAATTTACCCTGAAGACACTAAAAACAACTTGCAGTTAGCTTACAGTGACAAGTTTAACATTCACTTATTAAGTGCAGCAATTTATTTTTACAGTGTTGCAAAATGGCTTGGGCCCAGCTAATTTAAGTTGGAGGAACAAATACTGCCACAGCCAGAAGGCACAAAATGTGCAACAATAATCCTTAAGGCAACACACTGTAATTTGCCTTCTTCTGTTTAATGCCATGTCAAACAGAAGGATTTCTACACATTTCAGATGGTGGCCGTGGTGCCTTCCCTTGGTTTGAGCTTAAAAGAAAAAAAAAATTGATTTACTTGAGAGAGCAGTGATAGATGAAGGATATGACATGCACTGAGCATGCCTAGTTCCTTGCTCATGCCAAAAAAATCCCAGAAGGATAAATCTCGTTTCCTGCCTTACTTCACAGAATTTAACTTTTTAAACAAGTCATGTTCTGTGGTTTGGATTCTGTGTTTATATCAGGGTTTGTTTCCAGGCTCATGGACAATAATAGTACACGGGTCTGAAATATCTGAACATTTTCATGTGGATAGAAATCTTGGTGATTTAATCTCACTTTCACTCTTGTTATTTGCGTTAATTCTTATAAACTAGAACTTACAGATAAGTTCAATAAAAGCTGATATTTTCCAGGTATAAGCTGGAAAATATGTGAACTTGAGCTTTCATTTAAATTAAACTTATTTCCATGATTTCAGGCTGTACTTATATATGCATACTGTAGAATTTATTTATTTTAGTAAATATAGAGCTGGAAATTAAGTCTTAATTTTAAAAATATGTTCTGTGTTTAAACTAACTTGTGCATTTTATACATGCATACACACACATAAATATATAAAACCTTTGTGATCTACTGATTATAGCTGGATTCAAGTTGAATTGGAAGCAGAACATGAATTCCATTGAACCTGTTTGCCTGATAGTATTTAGAAGCTTGTAAGAATATATATTTCTTTCTGGATTTTCATTAACAGTAAAATCCTTAAAAAAAAAACAAGACACTTCCATGAGATTTGATTAAACCTTTCAAGGACACGCATTGTTATCCAAACACCTAGTATGCACAAATTAGAAAGGGCATTAATAGAATGCATAGATATAAGAGGAATCATAAGCACACAAACACACACACATACCCACACACACAGACAAAGGGAACCCAAGATAAGATCAAATGTGAGACTTAACATGGCTTACTAGGTTTAAAACTTTAATAATGCCCCAAATTATCTCCAAAACAAGTGCCCAAAACTTTATTCATATACACAAGAGCAGTTCTGCCTAACAGGCTATTGATATTTTGAAAATTACCTGTTATGCTGTGAAGGAAAGCAAAAAAACAAAAAAAAACCCAAACAAATGAAAAAGTTGGTGGTACAGAATCTCTTCTAAGCTTAATGGAAACATGATAAATTAGCTAGCTTCTGGTGTGCTTGGGTTTGCCTGAAGCACTTTTTGCCTAACTCATACCTTTTTCAAACCTCAGCTAAACTGTATTTCTGCCTACTCACATTCTGGATTTTAGTATATTATAAAAATGAGTAGTTTCTACCTACTTAACACATACCTTAATAAGCTTAATATACACAGTATTATTCCTAGGGAGACAGCCAATTGCAAAAATATACCTGTGTCTGTGTGTGGGGTATGTGTTGGAATATAAATATTCATATATGTACAGGCATGTTGGAAGTGTATATATATGCTCATAAAAGTATGCAGAAGTGGTTATATTTTAGATTTCATGAAAAATCTTCAAAAGCAATAGAGGGAAGAGTTCCCCTTGGTTCTTGGCTAAAGCTTAAGCAGAAACAGCTGGTGTTCATCCAAAGTGGCAGTTCTATGTGTTGCTGTTTGCTTCTACTGAATGGTCTTCTTATCACTAACTATTCTTTAAGCAGTGATGTTATTTTTTTCCTGGCAGTATGATGTTTACCCCTTCTTAGTGTAGGATTAAATTTGGAAATTTTGGGAAATAGTAGTAAAAATAAAGTGTACATGATGAATTTGTTCGGTACAACTCCTTTATGTTTCCATTTAACCAACACCTATGAGACTAGTTTCCAGAGCTTCAGCATTATTTCAAATACTCAAAACAAACAGTAAATATCAACCTCTGCTTTAATGTTAATATTCTGATATACATCCATAAATTTTGATTCTTCTGCTTTCTGTGCAAGGATGAATGACCTTTATGTAGGAGCTCAAAAAGCAGTTCAAAGAGAAATTACTTCAAAGAGAGATTCCTCCAAACTAATGCAGACATCATTCATTCTTTGGCCCAAGGAGGAGTAACATAAACAGCTGCTTCCACAGTATTGCTGAGGAGGAGGGGTGAAAGAAAAGGGAAGGAAGGAGACTGACGTGCTATACTCTTGCTTCATGTGGTGCCATGTGGTCCCTGTTACACAAGACCAAGATATGTGCACCTTGGACATAATCCATGTATGAATCAGGATCCTACTCAGCTGCTGCTCCAGCACACAAGATCATAAGAACAGGCATATGGTCTGCAACACTGGCTGTAACGGACACCTAAAGAGTAGCAAAAGCAACCCCAAATACTCTATCAGAGTCTAACTATTTTTAGGGGATTTCCTGCGTTTGACATAATTTATTGAGTCAATAATCCTCATTATATTTCTTTTCCATGTTCTTGTCCGGTCTCCTCTTGAGCCCATGCAAGTTTTTGCATCTATGTCATCCTTTGGAGAGACGTTTCATAGGCCTGCTGATTTGTGCACATAAAGAACAAACTTTCTTTGGAAGTTTTTGCTTCTCTCTTCTTTGGAGCTTCATGGCATGGCCGTACAAGAGGTAGTACCTAGCTCAAAGCACCAGTAATGAATTTCCAACTATGTGTGTTGGCCATGTTCTTACTTTAAAGATCAAAATGCTTTCAGTGTCTCATGTTCTTATGGCTAAGTGTATAGCTGATTTTGAGACATGGTGCTATATTAAGGTTAAATTTGATGAACCTCTGCAGTTTTGCAATGTTTCCTGTCATGGTGAAATCACTTTTCCAGCTGAATCTATACCTCCTACCTTATTTGAAAGTCCTGTTTACTGCTTCGGGTGTGGACAGAACACCGAGACCAAAACTTGGCTGGGTAACAATGGCACTTGTAAATAAATAAAATATGTATTAATCATTAGTACCATACAGTCCCCTCTAAAACAAAACAGTCTCTATAAATGGGTAGTTCCCTGTAATTTCTCTCCTGGGACCTTCTCTCTCTCCCAGCTGTCCTGGGAACATTGCCTACACAATCATAACACCAAGTTCTCAACCTAGTACTTCTTGCTGTCTTTATATCTTGTTGCCTTAACTGCTTTTGTAGCCAAATACAAATAATCCAATTTGCTTTGATTTTTTCCCATTGTCCTTAAATTCTCTTTCTACCATAACTGAACCCTCAGATATCCTTGTCTTTGTTTCTGTTCCAAAAATTATTTGATAAGTTAATACTTTTCTAGTATCTTAAATTTACTAAATAATGCCCTTAAATATTTAATTGAGTTCTTGGAATAGTTTTACATTTGATTACTCTTGCTATATAAGTTCCCTAGATGCTTTTCTTTTGACTCATCTCCTAATGAATATGAGTCTTTTTGCAGTGTTTACCTGAGGAGCAGGTATCTCCTGGAGGTCTGCTTGGTTTTATGTGAATTCTTTTAATTGAATTCCCTGCTGTTGTACTGAAGATGGTTTTGGAAGCACATTTTTCAGATAAACTCAGGGATTATGCCCCAGGAATTCACCATGGCACAGATAATCTATCATGAGTAAAGGAACATTTCACGTGCTTGTGCAATTTTTAACTGGACACTTTTTTTTTATGCGACTGGACCAAGATTATCTTTACAGCTGCATCTGCAGGAATTTATAAGTCTCTTTAGAATTTTACTCCCAATGTACTCAACTGCCTTCTGCAAAGCCCAGTCACTTATCACTAAGTGTACTCTTCTTTAGATGCAGGCTTATGAGTCTCTACTTGAAAGCTATAAGGAATATCTTCAGTTCACCAAACAGTGAATCTTGCCCAAACATATGAAGCTACAGGAACACCAGTGAAGGAGAAGGTAGTTTCCATATCTGAATCCCACCTGGATTACTGGGTCTGGCTCTGGGGCCCCCAACACAAGAATGATGTGGACCTATTGGAGCAAGTCCAGAGGAGAGCCACTGAATTGATCACAGGGCTGGAGCATCTCTCCTGTGAAGAGAGTCTGAGAGTGGAGACTGTTCAGCCTGGAGAAGAGAAGGATCCTGGAAGACTTCATAACACCTCCAGTACCTAAAGGGGCTGAGAGAGCTGGTGAAGGACTTTTTTTCAGGGGAATGATTTGATAGGAGAAGCAGAAATGGCCTTAAACTGAAGAAGAGTAGGTTTACATTAGATATTAGGAAGTTCTTTACAGGAAGAGTTGTGAGGCACTGGAAAAAGTTGCACAGAGAGACTGTAGACATCCTATTCCTGGAAGTGTTCAAGACCAGGCTGGCTGGATGTCTGAGAAACCTAGTCTAGTGGAAGGTGTCCCTGTCTGTGGTAGGGAAGTGGAACTAGATGATTTTTAAGGTCTCTTTCAATCCAAAACATTCTGTGATTCTATGATTCTATATTAAAAATGTGCTCTGACTCTCTACATACTTAACATACTTCATGGTGGAATTCAGTCTAACTTTAGACCTACAACTTTTACCAAATTTTTAGCACTCATGTGCCCTCCACACTACTAACTTAAATAAAACTAGTGAATACTCCCAGTCACTCAAATTCCAGCAGCTACACCCTTAATCCTTTGGTTTGATTTTTCAACAGGGCCAGTCAACATATTTCAGAACAATTTCTAGTACAACTCAAGACTTAGAAGGAACTCTTCTGATTTTGTAGGTTAAACTAATTGAATAATGTGGATGAAGTCTGACCCTGCCATTTGACTTGAAGGCCAGAGAGCAGCCTCTGGCACATTTAATTTCCTGCTACTCTTGAAGATTAGGGAAACTGCTGCTGAAATAACAAGTTCCCTACCTTGCAAGAGGAAACAGTTTCTTGGTAAGTGCTTTAGAAAACCTCTAGAGGAAGACACTATATTCCTAACTGAAGTATTTGGGTTAAGATACCATCTTCATTGACTGCCTTGGGCCAGAAGTCCATCCATATGAGAGAACAGTAATGACATAATACTTCTGCAATGGTTTCCGTCTGGAAAACCACAGTAATTAATACTATGACATAGTTATACTTGTTAGAAAGAAGGAAAATGAAGCATGAGAAGAATCTGTAGCTCTCAGAAAGGTACTGGTCCGGATTAGAGGCACCATGTAGTATCCTATGACTCAGTTTCTCTTCTCCCACTCAGGCACTGTGTGATGAAATTGGACAAATTCAGGTTTAGGTTACATAGAAAACAAGCTAGTATTTCTTTTGGATGGTGACTTTTTCCCCTTTAGCTTCTACTTATCACATAATGTGACAGGGCATGGATTAGCAACTTCTTGAATCCAATCATGCAGTCAGAGAAAGTGGAATAGAAAGAGAATTTTGAGAGGTCATGTGGTACTTTGCATTGCCCTAAGGTCTAACCAGCTCTGCTAAGGACATTGTGGACAGCTGTTAGAAAAACAGCTGTTTTAAAGGCTTGTAGTGGTGATAATTCCACACTCTTCTTAAGCAATGTGTTTTAGTCCTTCACTATCTGTAGTACTGGAATGTTTCTCCTAGTGTTTAATCAACTTTGCAGAAATGTAAGCCCATTGGTTTTTTTGTCCTACCCCCCTCTGGCACAGAGAAAACATTCCTTTCTTTTCTGCAGAAACCTGTGCTAGGTTTGAACACAGTTAGTATGCTTCCTTCTCAAGTCTTCTTTTCTTCTGGGTTATGCATGTCTGGTGCCGTCAATTTATCAGAAATGCTCGAGTTTTCTATCTTTTCTGCATGTGCAGCTACTTGTGGGACTACACAGGCTGTTGAGCTCCCTAAGCCAAGCAGCTGCTTACTGCCAAAAACAGGGAAGAGGACATTGGCCACATAATTGGGAAGAAGGCAAAAAAGAGCAGTAAAGCCTTTTATAAGAGCATAGCCTAAAATTTATTTGGCCAGTCTTGAAACTTAAAAAAGAAAAGCAAGTGATATCAACACCAATAGGGAAAAATTGCTTTGAATTAAAAATTGAGTTTTTACACACTTCCTTCAACATGACAACATCGTAATTAGTGTGAATAGGTAGTTATGCCTTCTTTCAGATGGAAATTTACTGTGTTTATCAGCTTTTCCTTGCAGTTTGCTCTTCAGTCACAGTGTTACTCCAAACACTGATAGAAATGGAATCATCTAGGTAATCTTCACAATCCTGAAGAGCTCAGGACTGGAAGACCACCCAAACCCACATATTGGATATTCCTTCAGCTTACTTCCTTGTGAACCGGATAAGTTTTAGGATATCTGCTTAGAGCCTTGGGGTAAAATTCCTTGTCTTTTTGGCTTGGGGATCAGATTTCATCAAGACTTCTTGGAGAAGAATGGAGAAAAGAGGATCTGGGAAAGTGGATTCCTCATAAAATGATAAGTTATTTGGAAGTAAGCAAGTAAGTTTTTGGGTTATCTCTAACTGCATAATAAAATACAGGAATGTTTTCTGAATTCCTGTAATGTTGGCTGTTATACACCCAAACAATTTTAGATAGTGATTCTGAAGTTTTCCATTTTGAAAATAGGCATAAAAACCAGTTTGGTGTCAAAATCTTTGATTATAATTGTATTAGGGAAGTGGGCAGGATCAGGGCAGCAGTCTGAGAGCTGTTATACATATGGTTGGTTCAATTGTTAATATATTCCCTGGTGCCCTTTAGGCTCACATCAATAGCACTATCTCTCTGGGAACTAGCACATGCTAAAGACCATTCCCAGGGGGAGGTTTAAATGCAGACACCTCTGTTCTGTAATGTAAAAGAATTTATTAATATGGCTGTGACCAGGCCATGTAATTTGGCATCCAGGACAACAAATGGGCCTAGATACATTTTCCTTGTTACCCTCTGTTCAAATAGCCTTGGTGTAACAGTTTGAGGTGAGTGGCTAATTGCTTAAATTTTTGTGTCTAATATTTTTCATTTTTAGAATTCTTAAAATACTTCCTATGGATTAAGCTTCATAACTGTGAAATTTAAACACAAATATTTCTGGTAAGTAAATTTTTTGACAGTGTTAAATAAAATCAGGACCTTTATCCAATCATGATTTTTTGATTTTCATTGGAAATTCCCTGTTAACACAGATTATGAAACCTTAACTTTCTATAAAAACAAATTTTAATTTGGGTTGCACTGCTACAACCATAAAGTATGTAAGGTAGGACTTGTGGTGAATCTCAGGGATTTTGGACTCTATTCCCTTCAGGTGTTCAACTTCTTCCTTTTTATCATACTGTTCTTTCTGGTAATTGCAGGTAGAATGAAAGAGTTAACGAAAGAAGAAATTTCTCTAACAGTTTGTTTATATCAGTTTCCGTCCTGGCCCCCAAATACAAACCAGTATTAACAGTTTATAATTACAGTGTTAACATTTTCTGTTTCTAAAGTAAGCTAAACATTTAGGAAAGCTATATTGCAACACATCTTTGTTGTCTTTAATGCATCAGAGACTTTTGTCTAGCTATGATACAGTGGGTTTCTAAATTCTGTTGTTCTTGCAAGTATAGCATTTATGTGAAGTTGAATTAATTCTCTTTCACTTATCCTTAAAAAAAAACCCAAATGAAAATGGGACTGGAAGAATTTTGTATTTATTTTTCTGCTTCGTTATTAAATGTTGCATAAACAAATTAATATATTCCGATTACTGCAACATTCACATAATGAAAACCCATTGGTTATACCAGGATTTAATTTTTTAAAAGTCCACTCCAGACATTCAGAGGTAGTTAAAAAAAAAGTTTATTTTGCTTTCTATTTGAAAACATTTTTATCCATGGCAGTTAGCCTGATCCCTACTGGGAAAACAGAGACCTAATTTTGTCCTCCTTAATACAAACAGAATTCCCAGTGACTTCACTGGGAGTTTTGCCTGAACTATTAGCACAGAAGGCAGTCCTATAAACTTTTAAGAATATCCTTCTGCTTTCCTGTGGCCTAATCTAATCTCTGTAAGTTTGCCAAGTACTTATATTGTAGCTCTATATCAAAGTGCTTTGCAATTTATCACAACGTGCTTTTGGACTTTTGATAGATATCATAATTTCATAGAAAGAGAACATAATTAAAAATTTCACATTAACTATGTGGTTTTGCACTCTTCTGTTTAGAGTTGATGGCTCTGAACATTGATTCTATGTCAGTGAAAATACCACCTTCATTCCCATTACTTTACTAACAACAAATTCAGTTGATAACAATAAATGAATATCTTGGATTCAGAAAATTGTAAATATGGCATAGAAAACCAAATTATTTACAAGAGAGTATTTCCTCTGTAGTTAGGATACATTATGCCATTCTACATTATTGAGATAGCATTTGGAGAGAAAAAAAAGAGGAGAAATCTGAATGGGAAGCCAACTTTGACAGGAGCACTACTGCTGGTTTTAAGGAACGAAAAACAGAAGTTAAAAAAAAGCGAGAAGAAAGAGATCAGAAAACTTGTTTTTCAAATATGTATCAGACGAAGGGTAGGTTATAGTAGAGAAGTTTAAAAACAGAAGTTAAAAAGAAAGGGTAAAAAAATGGGTGCTGTCTTTTTTTTAAAGATGGAGTGCAACTGGAAACAGCATGCAGCCAAAGGTCAGGGTCAAGAGTAATAGAATCCTGGCACTATGTGCTAGTTTATCTTCTACACGATGAACTCCTGCCAAACCATATACACAATGTCATACAGCAGGGAAAAGTGTCTGATGCATCTCCAGAGTATTTATGAGGGCTTCTGTTTTGAAGATAGTTTCTTAGGTAACAGAATAATAACATAATGAGACTAGTTCTCATTTATCAGGGACCTTTTTTTTTTTTTTGTCTTTTTGGCTTATTATTCAAATTAAACCACAATAACTATTTTCCCCTTTCTGGACTCCTTCTCCCAGTATTAAGAGAATTGGGAGGGTTTCTTTTATTTTGCAGATTTGCATTGAGTGGTACAAGAGCTGATTCAAGTAAGACTAAGTCTTGCTCAGCACCTAGGGAAATAAATAGTTCGGTTGGAATGATATGCATTTGCAACATTTAAAGGAGATGAAAGAAGGTCTTGACTAAGTTGTTGCTTCTTGGACTGTGTGCCTTCCTGTCTCTCATATAGTACTGAGTGTTATGCTTTGTTTCTTTTAGGCCTGATAGTATATTTATATTCTGCTTGCAAACCTTCCCCCTTCAATCTACAGTCAGAGCACAATCTAGTAGTTTGTTTTTCTACAGTTATTCTTATTTCCCAAATGTACAAATACTCCAAAATTAGTTTTAGAAAACAGTTTATGTAAAGCAGAACACATATTTTTAACCAAAAACCTTGCAGGTGTATGGCATGAAATGCAAGAAAACAGTATGTCACATTCTGGTACAGCACTAGGAGCAAAATGTCTTCATTAACAGCACATAGATTAAACTTACAGCAGCTGCTCTGTAATATTTATATTCCAACCTCTCATGAACTTTTATTAGGGGACAAGTGAGATCACATTAACTGCAGGAAAAAAATCCACATATTCACTTACCTCAGAGTAGCCTATGCCTAATTTTCTAACTCTCATCTGGCTTCCCTTCAAGTAAATTATTCAAGTGGTTGTGAATATGGCTGAACAAGTAAGGTAGCACACAAGATGAGATGCTACCTATTTCAAAGCTTTGACTTCAATAGAAGCATGAACTGAGTTTAAATTTTTTTAACCATTTGTAAGAAAAATATAAATACGGACCAGGTTCACTTCGGTAAATGAACTGTTTCATTAAAATCAGTTTCCTTAAATGGAGAAAAGACTTCCCTAGAGAAGCCCACGAAAACTGTAAGAATGCAAAAGGTGTTCCCTCTGGTCCAAAGGTCCAGTTGAATTTTCAGCAATGGATTTCAAGCTAGTAAAAGATGAGAAAGTATATAGACTTTAGGAAGTCAATACGGAACATATGGTTCAACATTAAGCGTTAAGCAGTGAAGGAGCTTTGTAGTCTTAGGAGAGTCATAGCACAAAACAATGGAGTTGAATCAAACAACACAAGAAACTGTGTTGTTGTTACAAAGGAGTCAGTTTGGGTGAACAAGTTCAGCCCCTCTCCCTTACTAAGGCAGACTTGAGAATTGTGCTGTGATTAGTGAAAGTGGCATCAAAGCAGAGAAGTGACTGTAAGGCAGTGCTATGGAGCACTACTGTAGGACAACAGCTTAATACCCTAAGAGTTTGTCTGGAGCTCATTTTCCTTGAGATACTGACTTTGACATGGTAGGTCACATACTCCAAAACCACCTGCAGTTGCATAATTCCCAGGACTTTCTACAACTTTTAATTTTTTAGAGCTGTGGGCTGTTTATAATTCAGATGGTTAGAAGGCAGCACTGAATTCTGATGGGTATGTGTTAATGGTATCTGAGCATACAGCATGGAAAAGGGTAAGCAAGGGGTGTTACACTGTTCCAATACCAGGCGATAGGGCTGCCTGCACCAATAAAAATAAGTTTATTCTTGGTTATCCCTCTTCAAGTTAAACAACAGGCATAGCAGTTTTTAGCAGTACTGATTGAGAGGCTGCAGAGGACAGAACTTTCATTAAGTGACATTCATCTACTTGCATTTAGCCCTCTTTTGAAGGAAGATATTTTCAGATGCAAATTCTTCTTGCTAATATCCTTTCTTCCTATTTCAAGATTTTCTGACCTTTTGAATTGTTCTTCTAAATATTCTTCCTCTTAAATGTAAATAATCTTATTTCAGAAGAAAAGTAATCAGCTCTTTCCTTCCACCATATGATTTTCTAGGTGAAAGGCTACACTGGAAATGCAGTGATTATTGCTTTAAAAAATTCTTGCTCAGTATCTAGGCTTGTAAGCAGAAGAGCTGAACTCCTATATCTTCTTGCATGTCGAAATCCAGAATTTGAGAGTCTCAGAAAGAACTCATCATCTACACTGAGTTCCTCTTAGAATCTCAAACCCATCATTTTTGAGATGACTTTAAAATGTAGAAAAATTAACTTTCTTTGCTTGAAAGTGGAGTTATATTACTAGTGGAATATGAAGCAGAATTAAACTGAAATGTTCCATCACTGAATGCAAACAAGAATATAGCGTTTTTTGGCCAGGGAGCACTAGTGATGAGTAGCAGTGAGGGTTAATCTTGCTAGCTGTTGCAAAAGTCTGTATCCAAAATGTGCACAGAGTAATGCTGGCTCTAATTATTACACTGTATGGAGAGATCAGTCAACTTTATTCCTAGCAATTCACTAACTTTTCTTTTGTGTAAACTTGGCACAGAAAGGCTTTTGCTATTGAACTAAATAAAACCCTCAGCACATGGCCATGACCCAAGGGGACACTTTATCATTTGTATATAGAGAGACATTTGATTATGGCTTAATTATACAATATGCTGCTATTTATTTTCAATCAGTCTGCAAACTCCATAATTGTGGATTATTTACTGATGAGCTACTTACAATCCATTATTCTATTATGTTAATGTATTCAAATCCAAAAACACACAAATGTTTAATAACCTAGTTTAAATCAGTTGAGCTTTTATTGGTCTTCAAGAAGAAAGATATGTGGAAACTGACAATTTGGTAAATCAGTTTTACACAACACTAAAAACAAGCTTTGTTTTGTTTAATTTTTTCAATTTCTAAAAAAATGTATAATTTATCATATCATTATTATTTGCTACTGTACTTATGGTTGTCATCTTCTCTGGATGGTATTTAATCAATTGCAGAAATCAAACAAATAAGATAGTGGACAACATTTCCCAAAGGTCCAAACAATGGGATTTTCCAATCATAAAAATTCTTCATTACTACCCATCTGGACTCCTAATTTTAAAATTATAAATTACAGCTTTCCCTTTCTTTCATTTCCCTAGCCAGCTTCTCCTTAGCCCTAGAGGGAATTTCTTAGAATGTTTGGATTTGAGCCAAAATCAAAGGTTTCCCTGAGTTCTAGAAGGACTCAAACTGCATTTTTCTTCATGTCCCGTGGAGGTACCTCAGCCAAGAGGTTGCAGACTCTTCTGAAGTGGCATTTTACTGTTATGCAAAGATTTTAACCAATCTCTAGGTCACAGAAAAAAGGATAGAGCAATTCAATGCTCTTGAGGTTAGAGGGCTTCATGAAGAGGCTGAAGCTTCAGCCCCTGCTTCTGTTCATGCAAGAAGTTATGGATCTCCTCTAAAACAGATGAGAGGAATGCTGGATTAGAGTAGTTTATAACTCAGATAATTCTTTAACCTTCACTTTTGCTATGGAAAAGAGGGGACAGGAAAACAGGAAACAGGAGATCCAATTCTGAACTGTTTTCTCAGCAAGGACCGATTTGTGGCACCATGAAACATCAGCAATGTCACCAGAATCCAATGCTTAAGTAAAAGGAAAAGTCAAACATGTGAAGCAAGATGGGTGCTGAATATACATCTAGAAGCATATTTTGACTTCAGTGTCATGGACAAAAGTTCTTGCTTATGTACCTCTCTTCCTGAGCCCCAGTTTAGATCTTTGACAAATACACTGGGGATATGCCAGTGTATTTGAATTTGTCAGGCTGTTTCCCTTACATTTTTTTAAAGCAATTTCACTTCAATTTGCAAGTTTCTGTGTCTGCAGACTTCCAAGTGCCCTCAAATCTCAAAAGGTCACTTTCTGCTCAGAAACACCTACCAGTCAGCTACTTATTATTGACTTCATGTCAGTTCACACTGGATGTGACCCAAAACTAGGACACCAGCTTCTCCAGTGTGCAAGGACCATGAAGAGGCAACATTGCTTTTATTCATGTTTCTGAAGGGCAATTTGTAACTACCAGGATAGTTTCCTACAACACTTCTTTAAAATGTCAGTCGGTTGACAAGGATAGAAATTACAGGTGAAAATGTTCAGGTAAGAAAAGCGGAGACCCAATTCAACAACTGTTTCTCCAGCTAACTTCTCTTTTATGGCTTCTCAGAGGATTTCTCTATAATGTAGGTTGTAGGATCAGATGCAAGATTTATATAGTAAATTAACCACATAAGTATGACAAAATAAATCACTACTTTAATACCATAATAAAACATTATATTAAGGCTTCAATATAAATGGTTTTTACAGAGGTTAGTAATTGAACACTAGATATTAGAAATGTATGATATACTTTAGTAGTATTTGTTATGGATGGTTACAAGCACATTAGTAGGTGTTATTGATCTGTACATTCTAAATAACCACTAATAAATGATTTACCCTTTACTAAAAGCTTATTACTCAAGTATCAGCTCTTCAGACATTATTTATAGATATTCCATAATGCTAAATATGATGACTCTGTCAGGTTTAATAAACCATTACTGTAGTTTTTCTGCCATTAGGTTTACTGAAATAATTTCATCAACATCTGTACAAGCTTTTAAGACCTTTTCAGTCATGGATAAGGTTATACAGCACATATGAAAATAAAAAGTTACAATAATTATACCCACATTCAAAGACATTGAGAACAAGGAGTGCAGAGTTATTTATTGTATTTAAACTGTTTCTCTTAAGCTAAAAATCTGGGTCAAACAGGGTCTCACATTGCCAGCTTAGTTTACAAGAGAAAAAAGCAGTTGATTTTGCCTTTCCTACACTAGCTTTGTTCCCATCAGGATGTGCGCTGGAGCTCTAACTGGTCAGGATGACTGTGAGCATCAGGTTAACGGCCCATAAATGTCCAATGTGCCTCAAGAGCACTGAGGCACATCTCTCCTGTTCTTCCTGCAGTATTTTCATAGTGAAAAGATGTCCTGAAGGCAAAAGTAACTGATGCTCTGATGACCAGAAAGCAGGAGAAAATTTAATAGAATTTCTGCCTGTAGCAGTGTGTAACTTTATGCATCAGTTTGCCTCCTACATATAGAGATTACAGATGTGTATACATTCACACACATATATTTTGTCAGTCAGTTAGCTTTTAATATTTGCTGATAATTTATAATATTTTTCATATCACAAATGAAAAGCCAGAATATTTTTTTATCCTTCAAATTTTATGTTTGTATTAAGGAAAACCAAAGATGTCAACTGCCTAAAACAAGGGTCTTTTGCGTTACTGAAATATGATCATGACTTTTATTTACATGTTAATATTTTCAGGATCTTAATGTGAACCCAGTACTGTTCAGTTTGTTTTTCTTGAAGTTCCAGTTATTCACATCACCTCATTTTGTGAGAATTCATAATGAAAGTACGTTTTAGGCCTCAGAGATGCAAAGGACACATCAAAAAAGGTATCCTGAAATGCCTACTGAGATTTTTTTGCATGGTTTTTTCAGGTAGTCATCATTCAAGATACTTTTCATCCTTCAAAAATAGATTAATTTCCCTTCTGCAGAAATTCCTATTTACTCTTAATTTTCAGGGGAAAAATCGAGAAATCGTATATTAGGCAATAAAATTTTAGATGGCAACAAGTGTGTAAGATTAATTTCATTACTTAAACTACTTTTCTTTTGAACTTTTAGATTAGGTATGTTTCTAGGAATTACCTTAAGAGATGGTTTACATCTGTTGTTGATTCCTTTGCTGGTTAAATACAAAATTAATATACTTGAAAGAGTATTTTTATGGATATATTTTTCTTATTTCTTAATACTCTTAATTAGTACTTGAATATTTACACTATTCCTTCAATTCCTAAAGTAACATTTTATCATTATTATTTTTCATTGTCCTTAATAAAGTATTGTTTATGCTTTATCTATTTCTTCATGTCTTTTACACTGTATTCCCCAAACACTTAATTTCTAATTCAATCACATACTTTAGTTTTTTTACTATTTCAAGGCTGAATTTTCCGCTTAAATATCCCCTTTATGCCTCACCACTGATGTCCTTCATGTAACAGATCTCAATGTGGCCCTCTGCATTTTTGGGTTATATCTTGGCCATTAATCTTTCTTTATTGTGGTATATTTAACAAACTGTTAAAAATAATGGTAGCTGGCAATGAAAAAGTGTGGTGCCCTTTAAAAGGCATTGTTTGAACTGATATTTAAAGATTTCTAATTCTCTGGGGTCAGGAAAGTAACGTTTTCATGTTTTTACAAGTCATTTTGCAGCAAGTCTTATATTGTCCAGAAATGATGTTTAAAATTTCAATAGCTTCTGGTTCTCTGTGCCACATCACCTTGCAATTGCCCTCAAATTGTTTCTGAATCACGTTTCCTCTGGCAAGGAATGGTAGCCCTCATTTTATATTACATTGTACAATGTACAGTGCTCTCACCCCACTCTTAACAATGTTAATGTCAGAATGAAAAATGATAAAGCATAAATTAAATAGCAACCATATGTTTTCTGTAATATATCTTTTTTTGTTTTTTGACCCAGGTAAACAATTTCCTTCTATCTCCTGTTCAGATTTGCATTTTATTCCTCCCAATTTGCCTCATGAACACCAGAGTGCAGGCGTTTTGCCTGTGTCCAAACAGCTAAGCTTGAACTTCATTTAATGCAAAGTGATAGCGCTCATTGCTGCTAAACAAGCTGCTTATTTTAACCAGTGAGCTTGTTAAATAATGTATCTTCCATCAGACTAAGGTCATTTTAGAGCTTTACAAACAAACTTAAGCTTCCAGTCTATGTTATAACAAAGAACAGTGAATCTTTCCATGGGATTATTCTAGTAAATCCTCACTAAATTATCTGAATAAGTAAATATTACAAAATTCTACTGTTGGGCTCCCCACCCTCCTCCTCCCCAGGCTTTTCCAGCAAGCGGAAGGCAGTCTGGGTGTATCACATTCTCCAAAGAGGAGGCCATCCAAAGCTACAGAAATCATTACAATAAAATACAAGCCACTAGTTTCCTCTGGTGCAGAAGGGAGACTACACATGGGCCAAGGATCTCTCCACATATAGATCTTTGGTACAAAACAGTCCAGCCCAGCTGACAGGTCAAATTATTAAAAAATTTCCAAGATATATTTCTATTCTTTTCATTGAGAGATTGTTTCTGAACTGCAGACACCCTTTTCTTTGGTGCCCAGGGACTGTTACAATGATAGGTCACTGGCAGCAGAGGCAACAAGGAGAGGCAACATATGCCTGTAGCAAAAGGTGACATTCTCTATACGGCTTTAACAGCAGCAGTGAGAGCTGTGCAGGAATCTGAGCACTGTTAGAGTGCTCTGCATATTTTAGGTTGTGTGTATTCTCACCTCCGTGCTGTTGGAGCATCCCTGGCAGATTCCCTGTCCTGGTCTCGGCTTCTCAAACTCACCCTCTCAGGGTGTGGGATCCCTGTGGGATCCTTCCTGCCTATTTCACATTGACAATCAAGTTCCCAGGAAAACCCCAAAAATGTGAAAAATCTTGTGCCTACCTTGTAATATTTTTTTCTTCCTCTGTTCCATGTATTACTTTCAGCATCTATTTTGCTCATCCATTTCTCCTGCTCAATGCTCTGGGCACCTTCTCCTGGCATCTCTTCTATGTGACAAGTTTTGGGGTTTTTTTTGCTAGAGTATGCTGATGGATTGAATAGCACAAGCAGACTTATTGTCACCAATGGTGTCACTGTACCACTGAAATGCATGCAGCAGTAATTTACCCAGAAGCAGGACATAGTTCCCAGAGGAAAACTGCTGGATAATTTATATCAGTCCAGTGAGCTGCACTAGTTCTGTTCTGATGGCTCTGGTGCACAGGCCTGTCCAGTTACCTGGAAAAAAGAGGATGAGAGTCATAAGAGGCAAATAAATTTAAGAATTTTGTCTGTTTGTCCTGAAGAATAAGAAAGAGAGGCAGACACAGAAAACATTTTAAACAAAATGTCTTCTAGAGGTGTTTAATTTTTCACCTTTGATTACAGATAAAGTCTAGAGAAATAGCCTTGTCTTTATGCTTGACATTCAGATACCTAAAGGAATCAGTCCTGTGTGCTGAGTGCCCGTCTGTGAGATGTAGCAGTTATTAATATCACATTTTTTCATATAATTTTCCAATAATTGTAACTACATAGCCCTAAAGTGATTCTAAACTTTCGGTTTCAGCATTTTACTTTTAATGTATATTTTTCAGAACTATAGTAATTTAACATGGATAAGACATTTTTTCCTCTGAGTTTGAGTTTCTTAGTATACTAAACAATAATGTGCTTGGCTTTCCTGTTAATTATATGCCAATGCAAGAAAAATTACAAAACCTGACTGACTAATGACTAAAGTCAACATTCTTTGTTTTTGGCTGTGGGTGCCAGGTAAGAGGTCTTAATTTTTTAACAATTATATGAGAAATAATAGGCTAGATAGTGCAAGAATAATGAAGAGAAAGAGTTGTAAAACAATCCTATATTAAATGTCATGTACTCAGCAGGTTAGGCTGATTAGATCTAGTGACAATATTTGTAAGACTTGCATAGAAAAGCAAAACCTTTCATAGGAAAGTAAAACCTTTCATACATTCTTTTTCTAATTTTTTCTTCTTCTTCTCCTTCTTTTTTTTTTCTTTTTTTGTTTTTCTTTTCCCTGGGAGAAAAGGTTTTGACCTAAGTCTGGAACTTTATTTTAAAAACCTGTACATACAATAGCAAACACTATTCTGATATATAAGACTGTTCTGATACGTGGATTTCAAATTCTAATCTAGATTTGAAAGGCCATTTGGACCTCAAGTTATAATTCTACCTATAAAGAAACAAATTTCAGTGAGAGTGTTATTCAATTTGGCAGTGTGAGAAATGCTCACATTTTACCAATAAAATTTAGAGGGGACAAAGTCATCAAAGCCAAACTAAACTTTTATTTAACAAATTCAGCTGAATCGGATTTGTCCCTCTGACCTAGGAGACAGACCCAGAAGAAAAAGAAAGAGAACCTTTTATACTCTTTCCTGGCTGAAAGGTCCCTGCCCCCTCTTCCTATTGACTGGGAATTGGGGACTCACAGTCTGGCCTGGTTCGCCTGCCTACCCAAGATCTCCCACCCACCTCCCAAGGCACAAAAAGCCATTGGAAACTAAATACCCCTTAACTATTCTCTTACAGTTCCTTTAGCTTCAGCAAAACCTTAATTCTGTTTCTAACAGCTGGAAATATCAAAGCAACATGGAAAAACAATAGGTACCAAGTCCCCTCTGGTTTTACTAAGTAACTCAGTGAAGTTCTTGGAAAGTTCTGTCCTCTCTAACTTGGATTTGGAATTTGGCAAGGCAAAGTTTGGCACACTGGAAGATCTTTTAATTCTTAAAACAGATTGAGATAGATAGTTCTTTGGTGCAGCCCTGCCTCTTTGCAAATAAAGTATAACATACTATGTGCTGAACTTGGGAATACTGAATAACACGGGATTTTATTTAATGTCATATTTCTTCCCCTTTCTGGGAATCCTTCAGTCAGCTCTCCAACCACAGAGACCTTCCTTTCATGCACACAATCCTGTTCCCTCTGAGGCTGCCTTGATTTACTGTTACCTTCTGAATATTTTGTTTTTTTTTTTATCTCCTTGAATTCTTCTCACAAAAGAAAAATTAAAGAAAACACCAAACAAACCAATGTCAACATATGTAAATCCCAACTCTGAGTTTAGAAAATCAAGCCCCTTTGGGTGATATATTCAGTTTCTATGTCAGATTTACACATAGCTTCCTCTACATGGAGGCACCTATTGTCCCAGCAACCCCTTCCAAGAAAGCAACTCTGATGGTTTTACCAACTTAGTGAATGCAAAGAAGCCATTGCACACATTAGTGAGATTTAAACAAACTTCTCAAGGTGAGGAAAGAAGTTCCTGGCCCTTGCTTTCTGCTTTATCTTACCACAAGACATCCCTCACTTTGGTCATGTCTGTGTGAAATTCACTCAGAAATAAGTTTACTCCATGTTACATGTCTGCTCTTCAGATAGGCAAGTACCTGGGGACTGTCTGAGCCATCCCTCTGTGGTCAACACACCACCACAGCACAGCACAACACTGAATTGGACAGAGATAACCTGAGTCCTTGGAAAGGCATAGGTGTATGAGATCATCACTGTGCCTCAGTTCATAACCAGGCCTCATTATCCAGGCAGAGCCACCAACTGTAGTAAACTGGTCCTTCTGCTTTGGTCTGTTTCAGATAAAGAAACTTCTATGTCCACTTCACAGCATGTTATAAGATGCTGTGAAGCAGACATAGAATACTACAAAACACGTGGCAGACATAGAATGTAGCAGACATAGAATGCTACAAAACACATGGCATCCTTCCTTATCTTCCTGCAGACTAACTCTAAAAATCACTGAAACAGTCCAAAAACTTGTGCTTCTACTTCTTATGTGAACTCTGTGGCTTTTACTACTTAAGCCTATTTTTGTAATAACATCTACAGAGGCAGAAGCACAGGGGAACCCATTATCTCCTTTTCCAGTCTTTGGATGCCCTCTGTGTCTTTGTCTTGATGTGAGATGAAGCTGTGAGGCCTGTCTAGTGCTGCCAGGATGAGATTAATCCATGCCTTAAAATTAAACACGTAAGCGTTTGAAGGATGGAGGTCATCATTCCTAAAACTTTAATAAACTTTACAGTAGAAATAAGTTTCCCTTAACCCCATTTATTTAAACAATCCATATTGTTTTATATAGAGGAAACTATCCAATGCAAATACAGCTAAATATTTTAATGGTTTACACATTCATTTTAGAAAGTTTTCTTTTAATTTGTTAACTTTTGTTCCTTTGAACTAGCTCAACCTACTTATTTAATCCCTTGAGCTTTCAAGGGACAGCTTGCAGAAAGTTATATACACAAATATAACAAACATTTCAAATAAAGCACAATGCATAAAGCAGAGAAAGGGAAAAATTTGACAACAGCTGTTAGATTTAACACTAATAGTTTTGAAAGATTTTGGCTTAAAGGTTAAGAGTATCTTATGACAATAAGCAGACTTTGTATATAATGTCAACAGCCCTGTTGCAACATGTCCAGTTTTAATTTATTCTTGTTCACTTGCATAAGACAAATAATATAATTATGTATGTCTGGTTCATGACATTCAAGTTGGAAAAAAATCAAAAAAAATCATGTTTTTTTAAGAATAGTAACTTCTAAAGCCTTTGGCCTATGTCCCTTATTAACATTAGAGACATTTTTGTCTGAAAGTGATAACCTGAAAGCTTGCAAGTATTTATTTATTTTGATCAGATTTCATCTTTTTTGAGCCTTTTTGCTTCCGAATGTGCTAGTGGTAACTATTATACTTCTTAGTCTTTCTTTTCTTTTTTGTTTTATGTCCAAAGAACATTGCAAATTATATCAATTGCCTGACTAGCAAAAAATTTAAATCTCTAAGGGCAGGATTGATCAAACTTTGAGGCTCAATTCGGACTATTTAGGTATGCTGACAATTTGGAAATATTTTTATTCCCCGCATATATTGTTCTTAAAATGCAAAAGTAACATAAGGGATATTAAAACTATATATTCGTCACACATTATAGCACATACTGCATTTCAGTGTGTTTCCTGTGATCAGTCACCAACCAGTAAAATGTTATTTACTTATATGTATTAAAAAAGAAGAAAAAAACCCTCTAAAATTGTCTTCTTAGCTGGTAAAGAACAGCATCATATCATATAAATCCACTCTGTAAGCTCTTTACATGAGAAGCTCTTCACATGATTTTAGATGATGCAATACAGATGATTAGTATAAATTAATTAGGCAAGCTTCTATTAATCCTATATTATGGAAAATTAGGTATTTCTAGAGGATGATACACACATCCATCTACAGGAAATCTGGAAGAGCCTATATCTTTCCTTTTACTTGGAAGAAAATCCAGCGTGTTGTTTACTTTAGATGTATAACTTCTAGGAAGCTTTAGATAGGTGAAGTCAAGCTAACTCCAGGTGGAGATCTCTACTTTTAATATATGTTTCCATATCTACTTTGAATTAAAATAGCAATACTTTGATATGGTTTCAAATAATGCTTTTTAGACTTTAAATTAGTGTTTAGGGTTTTTTATATGCATTTGTTTTACATAGAGGGAATACTCTGGCTTCAGTGAAAAATTTCCTGAGTTGAGTAGACTAAATGAAATCAAAATCTCAATAAGGGAAAGATGAGATAGTATTAAAATGGATAACAAGAATAACATCTAATATAGAACACATAGGCTTAGCATGAAATGTGCATGGAGAGCTTGGAAAGTACACTAGTGACATGTATCTGTGTAATGGTTCCAAAGCATTTTCCTTTGGATGATATTAAGACTTTATAAAACAAACATATGCTCAAGCTAATACTGTTTTGAAATAAATGTATTAATGCAAAAATGTCCAAACAAATGTGCCAGATTTCCTCAGGGTTTAACTCTCACAGGAGCAAAAGAATTGGTCCTGAGCATTTGAACTATTTTCCATGGGAGTATTTTTACCATGCCAAAATCAAAGCAGGAGCACTGTGCTGTTGTGACAACGCAGAAGCCTCCACAACACACTCATTGCTGCTGCATCCCAGAAAGGAAAGAGTCCAGGTGCCCTTCTTCATGGGTGTAAGGTGCAAGAGAACCAGCACAGGTTTGCTGTACAGAAGGAAACTGGAAGAAATGTGATTAAGAGAGAGATTAATCCCTACCTTTATTAGGCAGACATGTGTCTTTGCAGACACATCAGTGCACTGTCACTGTGTTGAATAAAAAGACATTAGCCTCAGCACGAGTGGTAAGGAAAGACCCCCCTGTTACATTTACCAGCATGGACTCAGGAGCTACAGTACTCCAAACCTCAGGGACCTGCACCGCATCAGGCAAAACTAACCCCATATTTATTCTCAAAAACTGGAAGGTCTACAACCAGACAATTACTGTGGCTGGTTTTGTTTCTTCATATTTCACAACTGTTATGCAAATGCCATTTTGTAGGTAAAAATGTTTTTTCTTAGATAGACTCATTTCTTGTTTTGCTACTGGTTCTATTAAACTTTCCCACAAAGTCCAAATCTATCACTAGGAAAATTGCGGGTAAACCTGGACTGGCCAGCCCAGGCAGGCATCGTACCAACCCCTGAGGATGATCCGTTGATGCTTAGAAGGTTGAGTCAGAGTTTTGCAGGCAGAGAACTGAGTCGAGCACTTACTAACCAGATGATCTTGTTACTCCTATAAAGAGCCTTGGATAAAATTGTACATTTAAAACTCTTTATCTGCTATATATGTCAGACTTGGATTTACTAGAGTGGAGAGAGAAGAAATAGAAGAGGAAATGCTGAGGAAACTCTAGCTGCTCCCATTACTACTCATTAGTTCAGCACATAAAATTGCAGTTCCTGCTTCAACCCCCAGTTCACAGCCTCTCTTTCCAGACTGGGCCTTTGTTCACTGCCCAAATAACTACAGTGCTATCCAAAACCAGTATGCAGATATATATCAGGTGGAGTTCTTGGTTTGGCTATGCCTATGAGTATACACACACACATATATACATACATACACTTAACTATGCATAAATATATATTTCCATATAAATCCACATAGACCATATTACTTTTCCTAATAACTAATTTTTATTTCTTATTAATTTTTTTCAGTCTTTTCTTAGGTAAAATGTCAAATTACTGTTTTGTCTTTCTTACTTTTTTATAGGGGTCAGACTGCTTTAAATCCTGAGTCAGGAACATGTCATGGAGTTATAAAACAGTACTGTTGATAGAGCAGCGTAGTGCTGATAGCAGAGCTATTGATTGCAGATCTACTTTTAGATTGGATTTGTGCTCTGCAGTCCTTCCACCTGGTCATAAACTATAAGTGGGGTTTACAAAAAAATAGCAGTCCACTTAGGAAGTCTCTTAACAGGTTTTTTGAGCTTAAATATACATTCCTTTAAGTACCTGTTAATTACTTTACTGTGATGATGCGCACCTGTGCAATGTCAGACTGCCCACAGAGCCCATTGTTAACCTGCCCATCAGCCATTTACTGCCCGTGATTCACAGTCAAGGGGTCTAGGATTATTGTCTACTGGGAATTATGTTTTACTAATACAACAGTGTGCTGGAGATTTCTTAATGGCTGCTCAAGTGAGATTGCTATAATGCCCACATTTGTTTTAGCCCAATTGCTTTTTAAGTTATGGCATCAGCAAACTCCAGGTCATCTGCACTTAAATCACATGCATATATCTGAAATGTTGATGTGGTAGCTGGTAGCAATGTATACAATACTTTTAACCTCCAATTTGGTGGATGCTTGGGATCATATTATATGAAGTGTGTATGCATGCTTCAACCTTTAGGGCTACAGCAAGCTTTGCTGATTTTAAATGTCATCATAAATTTTATTTTAAACAACTCACCTCAGCTCATGGGCCGCTTTCTCCTTGATAAGCCTGAGAATCGAGTGTAAGTGGGTTGCATTGAAACTCACATATGCCTCCTGCATGGCCCTGCTCATGAGTTTGCTAGAAAACTGTTTAGATGAGTAGAGATGGAGGGTAATCAACTATCTCTGCACTGCTTCACACACAGACATACACATAGACAGATAAATAGACATATAGTCACATATGCATGCTATAGCACAGGAAAATAGCATAGAGAGACTGCAGAAACTCCAGTTGTTATCATGACCTGCTTATTCCTTCCCTGCCCCCCCCTCCCACCCCACCCCACCCCCTCCTTACCCCCTCTCCTCCCCCCCCTCCTCCTCCCGTCCTCCCCGGCAAAAGCCTGAGCTCATCTCATAGGCTGAGTTCTGGGAACAGATGTAGCAAATACATTCTTGTCTCCCAATTCACTGCCAATATGTCTGTGGCACTTAGATGAGGCCTTGGGCAGCATTATTTCTTTTCAAAGTCACAACCACCAGGCTAAACTATCTTGACTTCTTTTTCTTCTATTTTTTGGTTGTTTTTTGGGGGTTTTTTTTGGGTTTTTTGATGGTGTGCAGGCTTTGACATACTCAAGCAGATGTAGAAAGTAACTAAAGAATTTCTAATGGTTTGGAGTCTATGAAGTTTCCTGGCAACACTTGTAACTTGAGCTGATTGGAAATATTGGATATTTCCCACAGAAAAAGCAAAACAAGCTTCCCCAAACGTAACAGGAACAAGAACACGTACACCACCCCCTACCTCAAATTTTCCACTGAAAAGCTGAAGAATGAAAGACTTTGCCTAATCATTCCAGTTTCCTTCTCAACAACAACAACAAAATAAGTTTATCTACAGATCATTCTCTAATCAAATAAAACCCCTATCAGTAACTCTTTGCCCCAGTTTTCTGTTCTAAGCAAATTTGAAGGAAAATGTTTTAACTGAACCCATTGAAATGTCAAAAACCTGACTGAAGGCACATTTTGGATACTTCAAGGCATCTGATCTAACCTAGTATTATATAAATAGGACTCTTCCACATTACCATTACACCGTGGTGTAATGGTGAGCACTCCGGACTCTAATCACAAGGTCGTGAGTTCGAGTCTCAGTGGAGACCGTACCGGGCAGTTAAAGCCTCCCTGTCATCCGATCCCATCAGATCTCGGATGCTCAGCAGGGTCAGCCCCGGTTAGTACCGGGTGCTGTAGACAGTCCTGAGGACTTCGCTGTCACTGTCCAAGCTCACTCGGTCGTGGCAGATGGACCTTGGGACTTAAAACGGTGGGGCCAGTTCTGCGCACGCTGAGCCTCACCTAAAAAATCCACTGCGCAGGCGCGAAGGACACACCCCCCCATCTGGGGAGAGTCCTTCCCAAATCTTTGTTTGCGAAGTTGGGGTCATACATACTTCCACATTAAATGAATCTGTATTCCAATAATACTGATGCAAATATTACCTCCTTCAGCTAACATACCATCACTATAATGGCGTACTTTGCAGCTTTCTCTTTTATCAAAAACACAGAGCAAGAATTTTTAACAGATAGTATTTTCACTGCTTTGAAATTTTTACAGAGAATGAACTACATACATTGACTTGGACAGGCAGAGAGAAAGGTGGTGCAGGGAAACAAGGAGGTAAGGCAGGAAGAAGAGATTTTTATAAGTGCTCAATGCAGACTTTCCCCCTGACATTAAAAATAAGAATGTTAGCCTAATTTTCAATGTGATCGGAATAAGAGCAACTCTGAGCACTTTGGAAAAAAAAAATCACACTCCCCAATGTTATTAATATGAGTCATAATTAGAGATGGAACATTTGATCCAAACCCCAATTAACTTCAGGGGAAATCTGGATCCAAACTTTATGGCTTGAATTTATTTGCATGCTGAGCCAAGACAGAACTCCTGACCCAGTACTGTACAATCCCTCCCCCACTAACAAATCCTTTGGGGAATTAAAGATGCATATCTTGTTCAAGATCTGACATTTGTGGTTTAGAGCTTGTTTGACAGTATATCTTATACATAAAGAGCGATTTCCACCTTAAAGTGACATTTGTGCTTTAAAATATGCATTTGCACAGGAGGCTGATTGTTAGGAATAATCAGTAAACCAAGTGATCTGCTTTCTTCAGCATGTTTGCAGTGAAGAGGAAAATGCTCACAGATTACCAAAGTTCTCAAAACTTTGTCTTTCAAATCAGAAAATTCTCCCTGGATCACTGGGTGCATTTTCCAGTTCACGAAATGATCTTGAGGGTTTGACTCTCTTTCTTGCTCATGTGGAATCACATTTGTTTCAGATGAATTCTTGATTAAGCAAGTAATTTCCCAGCCTGAATATGTGTGAGTAAATTAGATTTAATGTCACACACAGACCTGAGAAATGTACCTGCTAATCTAAGACTTTGGAAGACCATGTGCTATTTTCTGTTGGTGACATCTGACAGTGAGATCTACAAGGGGTTTTAAAAGAAGGCTCAAGTGGTCATATGTTGAAATCTTTATGCTAAGATCAGTAAAATGAACTTTAACACTGCAAGGACTCTGGAATGCATTTAAAAATGTTTTTTTCCCACAGGGCTAATTAAGTAAAACAAACAAAAACTGTGAAATTAAACATAATTACCCAATTTTATGTAGCTCTAAGTCAGAGAGACTATAACCTGATACATATTTTCTCTCACCCTATCTAACAATCTTGTTCAAGATTACTGCTAAATATTGTCTTTAGGAAGGCAATCATTAATTATATATGAGCATTATTTTACAGAAAGAATTTAAGCTGTTTGCTTGAGTTATAAACTCCATGGAGAGTTATGTAAAGTTTTTTCCCACCTTTACAGTTGGTGAATTATTCATTAATTGCTGAGCATATACAAATACTTAAGGGACAGCAACACGCATAACCTAAAGTATTTGCCTTCAGAATTTCTTACCTTCTTAGTCCAGCTGTGTAACTTGGGATGAGTCACTTCTCACTCTGCATGCCTCAGTTTCCCAAGTTTCAACTTGCCATGTGTCTTTCTTGTGGTGATTCATGTGCTCTATGTATGGGAAGTTCAAAACTGGGGTCATGCTTTCAAGCTTGTGAACACAAACTCAGAGCCTAGGACAGAATATGAAAACAATGGTAGGACCTGCCCTTGTTGCCAACAGAGGAAACACTTGAATTTTTGTCTACAGCAGGACTAGAGACTGAAACAACAGTAATATTCCAACGGACTGATCTGACAATGATGACATTACTGAACAGATGAAAAGGAGAGCCATGGGTCAATATTCAGAAGAGCACATGGCATATGCTTTTGGTCCATAACTAAATGAATTTCTCATTGCACTGTTATACTGCACAGAGGCAAATGGGAATCCTCCAGCTGTGCTGTAGGACAACAAGATAATTCAGGCAGAGAAGCATAGGCCCAGGGGTGTGCTGAAGTAGTCCTGTGTAATCCAGCTTGGAACTACTTCAGCACACAGGCAATTAACCTGGGTCTGCCTGCAGTGATAGATGTGGGCATACCCTCAGCTACCTGCAGCCAGATTCCACCAGTAACATTTAAGGACTTAAAATTCATATTAATTTCACATTTTTCCAAAAACTGGCAAAGATTTTTGAGTTAAGTGTCTAGGTCTTCTTACTTTCACAACTCATCTAGCTCCAAGGACTATGGGCAGCAGGCTTTTACCACTTTATTATATGTCTAGTCTATGTTATGATGCAAAAAAACAATCAGAGCATTGATCCATCCAAGTCTCTCGACAGCTCTCAGGCTGTACCTGGCTTACTACATAAGAACAGAACTAATTCATTGGTGGTAAAAGGTTTCCTATGGCTTAATTTGGGAATCTAGGCATAGACAGAAAAATAAATACTTGCTATAATTCCAATACATTGATCTACTGCATTCTGGAGAACAGTACAGTATTGCAACAGTAACAGAGTACTTCACAAGTGTGTGTGCATAGATATATATATAGGTGTGTATATACACATGTGTGTATATATACAGATATATACATATATATATACATATATATATGAAAGTTAGTGAAATAGTCCAGATTGGCAACATTGTAGCAGAAAAAAAAATTGGCCTCAGGTACAGTATAGGATATGTCTTTTTCTTTTTTTTTTCTTTTTTTTTTTTCCCTACAAAATGCTTTTTACCATGGGTGATAGAATTTTTTGCATCATGAATATTTTATACCAGACTTTAGCCAAAGCCATGATATATCCCAGAAATTAACTTAGGGAAATCTGGTTCTCATTATTCTCTGATGTTCATTGATTTATTTGCATTCTCAAACAAAGAATTTTAGCCTTCAAACTTAGTATCTACTTAGCTTATTCCTGAGCCTTCTGGGAGGTGTGTGTGGGGAAATTTTTTCTTGGGAAAGTACAGAGTGGAATAATTCTTTTTTCATGCTATTCCACTAACTTCTATTATTTGCATCAGCATAAATCAAAATATTTTCCATTCATGAAAGTAGAATTTGGGCCATGTTGTCTACTCTGATATTTGTATTTAAAAGTCTTAATGATCTGATGGGAAGAAAAAGAAAAGAAAAAGGAGAAATGTATTACTCTGAAACATAATTTTGTATATTCTTTACATATCAAAGCTGTAAACTGCAACTCATTCTCTTCCCTCCTCCCGTTTCAATCCCACCCCAGCATCTGAGTAACTCTCAAAACATCTGAACTCATCAGGCACACCACATTTGGACCTGGATGCTCTCTAGGCACCTGCAGTTCTGCATTGTGTGCATGCCCAGATCTACCCAGGCCTTAATGGGATCCAGAAACTCAGCTGCATGGTGCCAAATTTCCCAAAGGGCTTAATCCCATAAACATGACTAAAGCCCAGTTCATATGTTGTAGTAAGACCAGACCTCTCACAATCTGTAATCTTTTCTGTTATCCTTTAAAACAGCTTTCTGGAAAAGAAGGTGTTCACTGCCTTTTGCAAAGTAGTCAGCTTAGCAGCAGATTTACCTGTAAGGGATTTAAACCTGAGTACAACTTCTCCACAGCTTGAGAGCAACTTAACCTGCACCTCCTCATGCCCTACAGAGGTCTCAGTTCAGCACATAATGGGGTGTTATAAAACATGATCCTGCTTACTACTCCACTTGAAGTTGTGATACAGAATCATAAAGGCAGCAACATTACTGAGTCAAACAAGGAACAACTGCCTCTTAATTATTTATGCATTTAGCATACATTTTGGTCATAGTAAAATTACTAGAAGTAAACCCAAAGATTCAGAAGTCATAGGCATTCTTGTAAATCCCTTCCAGTCCCTATTTGTAGCAAGAATAGTAAGAGCTTGGATTCAACAGAAAATCGATAAAGTACTGTATAACTCAAAGGTAATAAAATTTGTTTTCCTGCAGTTCAGGAAGAGAGACTCAAACCTTGTTGTTGATACAGGCCAAGATGCCTCGAGCCTTCTTGTCTTCCTGAGCACTCTGCTGGTTCATGTTCAGCTGCTGTTGACCAACAGCTCCAGGTCCTTCCCTGCCGAGCATCTTTCCAACCACTCTGCCCCAAGCCTGTAGCACCGCATGGAGTTGTTGTGACTGAAGTGCAGACCTGGCACTTGGCCTTGTTGAACCTCATATAATTTTCCTGGGCCCATCAATCCTGCCTTGTCCAGATCTCTCTGCAGAACCTTCCTGCCCCCTAGCAGATCTACATTCAGACCCAAATTGGTTTCATCTGCTTACTTACTGAGGGTGCTCTCAATCCCCTCATCCAGACCACTGGAAAGATATTAAACAGAGCTGGGCCAAATACTGAGTCTTGGGGAACCCAACGAGGTACTGGCTGCCAAGTGCATGTGGCACCACTCACCAGCACTCTCAGGGCCCGGCTGTCCTGACAATTTTTAACCCAATGAACAATGCACCCATAGAATCATAGAATAGAATCGATTGGGTTGGAAAAGACCTCCAAGATCATCGAGTCCAACCCTTGGTCCAACTCTAGTCCATTTACTAGATCATGGCACTCAGCGCCACGTCCAATCTGTGTTTAAAAATCTCTAAGGATGGTGAATCCACCACCTCTCTGGGCAGCCCATTCCAATGCCTGATTACTCTCTCTGGAAAGAATTTTTTTCTGATCTCCAACTTAAATTTCCCGTGGCAGAGCTTAAGCCCGTGCCCCTTTGTCCTATTGCTGAGTGCCTGGGAGAAGAGACCAACCCCCACCTGGCCAGAACTTCCCTTCAGGTAGTTATAGACAGTGATGTATTTCTTATTTTAGTATATGGACTAAAAATAGTGTGCCACTGTAGATCATCTTTAATGTGAAATATTTAAAATTCATTTCGTCTTACTGAGAATACCCTGAATTTGCAGCTTGTGTTATTATGTGAATTTTTAAAAAAATTTTTCTTTAACTTTTTAAGCTTTTTTTCAAAAAAGCCCTTGCACAAACTTGAACAAATGGGTTGTCTGAAATCAGCAGATACCACACTTAAAAAAAATCAGAGTTCTCAGTTTTGTTCTGACAGTTGTTGTTAAACATACTTCAAATTAAATTTTAAAAATTAATCGATATAAAGGGATATCAAATTTTCTCCACACAAGGTTAAAATTCACTCTAGAATTGCTAGTGATTTAGCAAATAAATAACAAACTGACTGTTTCCTATAGCATGCTAGCTACCTGCTTATTGTTAAAATGGCTTCTGTCACTATTGTTTTTTAAACTCCTGAAAATGAAGTCTTACCAGTAACACAAAAGCCCACAGTATTAGTGTTATACTTGTAGGCTGTCTGTCAAACTTTTAAAATCCATTGGATGTATAATACCATGAACATGAGGATTATTAAAAATAAACTCCCATCTTGTTGCTTAAATGTTTTCTCTTTCCTTTTTTAAGAAGTGATCACTACAGCATAATCTTTCTTTTTTTTTTGGGGGGGGGTTGAAGCATAGGCAAGTACAGCAGAACTAGATGAAATTTTTATGCAAAAGAATCCAGTAAAAATGCTCTTTGGCTGTCTGTGCCCTTGAGTCTCATGAGTACAGTTGGCAAGAACCGAAAATCACTTATGGACTCAAATAGTGATATAGTACATTTCCTACCCTTTTAAATCCTTTAATGTGTCCCCAGCATCCTATGTAATTTAGGGAGGAACATCAGAAAGTTTGGATGCTTTTCTGAACCTTGTTCAAAGAATTTCAAATACTTTGTGTTGTAAAACTACAATAGAAATTCTATAGGAAAAGCCCTTCTCTCAGATTTCCATACCATTTACATGGAATTAGTATAGATATCTGCAGAAGTGAAAGAGCATGGAACAATTGCAGAGGTTAATCATATCTTTCCAATTTCAGTAATCTGATGATCTGCATTCAGTTTACTCTTAGGCAGTAGGAGGCATTCCTTTTGGGGACAATGGTAAGGCCTGGTGAGCAGGCTTAACTAATTTATTTAATTTTACTGGGAGGTACTTTAGGGATTAATAAGGAACAGCATCTGATGCCTTGCCACATTCTCTGTGGACTGCATTTTCTTTGCTTTTATAAGCTGTTTCACAGCCTTTCTCAAGCCCAGAAAACAATCATAAATCATATTAAATATTTATATAGCTTTTTGACATTTTTCATGCGTGAATGAAAAAGATGATGGGTAAGTTGGTCATAAAAATTCCAAGGAAAAATACTTTATGGAAATTTGCCTATTTGTCAAAATTCAAATGCTGTTTGATTCTGTTGATGCTAGGGCGGCTGTAAAGAGGATCTATCATGCTTGAAAATGCACTGCCCTGAGGGAATGAACACTGCCCTGAGTGTTCTCAATACATCCCATGAACAGAGCCATCAAATCCATCAGTGGACATGCTCCAGATTTTTACTTGTGGAATGCAAAGCAGGATTTGGTCTCAGATTTCTGCTTTGAAAATGCTGAAATCTAAAACACAACTATAAGAATATTTAGATTGGAGTAAGTAATTTCAGTAACAAGAGTAGTCAGCGAGCAAATGTATAGGGCAAGATCACCATGACCTAACCTAAATGACAGAAGAGGTACCAAGGTTCCAGAAGCTGACAGTGGAGAGTGTTTATTTTGTTCAAAGATAAGGTTTTGAGTTAAACATGAACAACGGTAAAAATAGAACAAGGAGGCTAAATCTAACCAGCTGGAAAGGTTGGACACACTGTTTGTCTGAAGTGTCCCTTTCCAAGGAAATATTCATCCCCTAATCCAAGATCCCAAATGCAATGAAAACTATGCACACAATGTAAAATAGATAATTTGATTTTAGATTAGATTTTGAACCAGGGTCTTCTGCTTTCTTGGTTCCCTAATTGTGAGATTTGGAGGTCAAACTAACAAGCACAAGCTGACCTCACCTAGTAGGAGCTATGGCAATGTGCAGCATGCAGGGTGGAGGAAATAATATGTCTCTTTTCCCTGGCCATGAATTCTGTGTTATAAGATGTAAAGACCATGTTTAATTTAGCAAATTAGGTTGGATTTTGCTGTTGGTTGCAAGCACTGACACTTGCTCAAGTAAAACTGATAGCATGGCTGCTAAAACAGTTTTGGCTTGGGCCCAGTTAGCATTTTCCAAAATAGCTCCCAAACACAGTTTAGGATTTACCATATGCCCATTCTGTTCTGGGAAGATCATAGTGTGGATGTGGCCAGATCATTCCAGCTGGCCTCAAGGCCAGATAATGGCTGCTTGTACTCTAGTTTATGGGTACCAGTAAAATCAGACTCACAATAAAAACAAAGACAGTAGTCCAGGTCTGTCTTGTTCCTGCTGCTTACCCTCAAGATGGTTATTCAAACTATCTTCTGCCTACTCTTGCCAACTAGCCACAATCTCACAGGCAGGACATTCTCATAAGAAATAAAGAAATAGTGTCTGTGACACTATTCATTCTCTTTCCAGGTTCTTATGCTAAATTTGTGGGACTAGGGCACCCAGCTAAGCCATAGGCTGATCAAGAAGATCCATACTGGAATACAAATGACTAAATTACTTTGGCTATTTTAAGTGACAACAGCATGGATAATATATGAGACTTGTGCCCTCTTCAGTCCATGATGTCTACTCTCTGGGTCTGAAAAGTCCATACATCCAGTGTAAAAAGGAAATCAGGTGTACACCACTGTGAGCTACAATTTAGCATCCTAACAGCCAGAACAGTCTTGTAATGTCTTCCATAGGAAAAAAAATGCTTTGCCTTAGACATAGAATCAGAGAATCAAAGAATTAAAGAATGGTAGATGTTTAGAAGGGACAACCTGTACCAGTGCTTGGTCACTCACATAGTGAAAAAGTACTTTCTGAGGCTCAGGGAGAACCTCCTCTGTTTCAGTCTGTGCCACTGAAAAAAGATTCTCTCTCTTCTTTACACTGCTCCTTCAGGTATTTATATCCATTCCCTCCAACCCCTCTGTTCTACAGCCTGAACAGTCCCAGTGTCACAGCCTTTCCTTATATAAGACATGTTTCAGTCCCTTAATTATGTTAGCTGAACTCTATCCAGTATGTCCCTGTCTCTCCTGTATGGCAGAGCCCAGAATGAACACAGTAAAATAAATCAAACCCAAGAACGGTGATAAAAGATAAGATGGGGTTTGACATCAAGTAAAAAAGACAAAATAGAAAGTGAGAAAAGTAGTTTTCCTTAGGCAACATAAATTCAGCCTTTATGTACATGTGCATTACTGTGAGGTTTTGAATTAGATGTTTGTCTAATACATCCATAATGAAAAAAAACAAAGCAAAACAAAACTAAGACACTGAAAAAGTCTAATTGAAGTTGGCAACAACTTGATATCATCGTCCTATGCTATTATATGTTAGAAACTGAAGTAAAAATCAACATAAACAACTTTGGTGGGGTTTTGTGCTATGTAGAAAATTCAAGTGTGTGAATGATGAACTTCTGCTAATGCTATCTAGGGGATGTTCAGATCTCAGGTACTGAAACTTGTGAAGGAACTCAGCCTAACTTTATCAACCAACTTACAGATGAATACTAGGTGCCTCCTGATGATTTTTGTCTCAAGTTAACACTTAAATTTTCTATAAAGTCAAGAGATGAGACATTTCTGAAGTTGTAAAGGAGGCAATGTTCTTAGCCTGACTTTAGGCACTTGGAATTCCTTCATGCTTTCATCCTTACCTGTTTTCTTTATTTAGAACAAATTTAGATGACTTAAACACTTTTAGAATGACTTATTCAGATAAATAAAGGAAGCATATCTGACTTAGACTGCATGGGGTTTTCCCATAACTTTTAGCTTTCCAAAGATGCTGGCTTAAAATTCAATGTATCTATTGCTCAGGGGAGATGGAGGCTTATTATTTTCTAAAGTCAACAGCCTCCAAGCTGTCTCAAATTAGCCATAAGTCTAGGAAAAAATTAATCAGGACTCTCACCTATAACTCAGAGTAGGTCACTTAGTTAAATTGTATCATGTCTCCAAACACGTCAAACAGGCCATATAGTTAGAAACAGAGGTTGTGGTTGTGGTAGTGTGAATCTTTATGTTTTTATAAAGTTAAATACTTCACAGACATTTGGTCTTTCATTCCTGGGCCTTCAAAGAGGCTTTATCTCTGTCAGAGTATTAAAGTGTTATGCTTGCTGATGATTTTATGCAATTTTATCCCAGAGGTGCAATCATATCTATTTGTACATCTATGTATGCTCATGCATACACACACACATATATGTACAGTCACAGAAAAAAAAATATATATATACATATGCATACATATATGTGTGCTGGTGTATGGGTATATATAGATGTATGAATATATATATAAAATATAAATAACTTTACAAATAGTGTTTTAGTCAAATTTGTTGATAGCTTCAGTTAATTAGTGGTTGGAACTTTGGCAAGTCCCACTGGAGTCTGGATCCAGTGCTCATAAAACTAATGGAATCTCATCTAAAAATGGACCTTTTTTGTCATGTCTCTTATTATTGTTACATATGATCCATAAGATCTGCTGAAAAAATCATAAAAAACTGGAAAGCAGAATTATTAATGAAAATCAGGTTCTATTTAAAGTTGGTGGTTTGGCATTATGAAAAACTATGTGATTTCAGACTATAACAATTTTCACTTTCCCATTTCGTGACAATTTCTTTTGATTGTATTTAATCAGAAGCAATTATCTTTTTTTTTGACAATTTCTCTCTTTTTTTTCTTTTTAAGCAATGATGCAGTCTGTTGGAATGAGTAATGGGCAGAGTAAGATTTCTCTAAGTAGTCTGTTAGCACTTTTCTATGCTGCTGCATTCAATGTTTTAGCATGTTCTCTGAGCAATACCATATATAAGTAACTTGCTCTCCTATGCTCTCTATATTTAGTAAAGAAGCTTGTTTGGAACCCCATTGTGCCCATGTGGTTTCTATATATAATCTGGTTGTATAATGAGAGAAAAAGACAAAGCAACCCATAACGTGCCCAATATTGTACAGAACACAAATGAAGATGATTTTGCTGCCAGTGGTTTACTGTCCAACATCTCCAATTGAACATTTCTCCATTGAATGGACCCCACCTCCATATGGAGTTCTACAGCTGCCAGTGGGGTCCTTCCTATACACTGGTCTCTGCATATGCAGTTCATTATGGAGCTGTGACCCAAAAGACATACATGAGAAAGAAAACAGAGAGAGAATACACACATATCAGTTGCCATATTCACAAATTGGTCACAGTCACATGATTTCCACTAAAATGGAATTGAATGCTACTTTTTGAAGGCCATTTTGGCAGGTGACATACAAAAGGAACATTCCTCCTGAAACAGGTGTTGGTAATATTCTTTATTATTATTTCATAATCTATGAATTATGACCAATGCAGTTTGCAAAGAAATACATTAATAGCAGGAATAAATTTGACTCTTTGAAGTCTTCCTACTTCCTCTATTGAGGAATTTGTATTTTCAAATTATTTCCAAAAATCAGTTATACCTTAACTTGGACAATGCCAATAATCTTAAATATTTTAGACTGTTCTACACCTTTGATGTGCAGCATAAAATGAACTAAGTTATATATCACTTGCAATGGTACTTTAGATGTAGTCCAAGTTACAGCCATGGAAACAACTTCCGCAAAAGATGACAGAAAAGATTTTAACACACATTAATAAAATCAGTGGCTAAGAAACACGTGGGTGGAATGGGAAATACTCTTCAACTAAGTAACTGCCTAGGATGGAATTCCTAAGGATTGTGTTGCCAGTGACAAGACATGGAGGAAATGCCTCTATGAGAACTACTCTTAAATTTTCCATCTACAGACATTATTAGCAGAAGTACAGTTAATCTGTCTGAACCCTAATCAGACACTATTGATATTTCTTTTTCTGGGTTCTTCACAATTGATGAAAGCTGTTACTATAGCATGGGATTTGGAGTGGAGAGCCAGCCTAACATGAATTTTCACCGGTCTCACATCTAATATAATCCTTGAAATAAATTAAAAAACAACAACAAAAACAACAAAAGACAAAGAAAGAAGACATAGACACAGGGACACAGGCACAGGATGACAGTGTGGAAAGAAGGGAAAAATGAAATACTCTATATAAGGAAAGTGGTGTTTTCTTCAGTTTATTATACCTTCAAAACAAGACCAGATATGTAAGTAAACCCCAAAATATTCTGTCAAAAAATGAGTCTACAGCTTGTGGAATGTGTTTGTATTGTATGAAAGTTCAAGCTAAATTACAGTAACATTCTTTCTGCACTTAATACCTTTGATTCAGCAGGATTGCTATGTTACTAATATAATAAAATTGATCCCCCTTTATTCAAGGATAATTTTGTGTCTCTAGTGCAAGTCAATACATCTAAAATAAATCCTCAGATTTGCTCTTAGTGACCTTCTTTTCCATAGTAGAGCTGAGGGAATGTCTAGGTAACAAACACCAAATATAGCCAACTCTTGCTAAACATTAGTATCAAAGAAAAAAAAAGGCAAAAATATAGAATTGTGTTCCTAAAATAAAAATACAAACATGGACATTGAAATGTCCTTTTAAAAAGTTTTTATTATTGTACCAATTTTGTCTTTCTTCATGCTGTCCCAGTGTAAGTTCCAAAATTACGGGAAAGAGAAAAGTAAAACCTAACTCAATGCCTAATAAGTGAAGCATCATTCACCATCCTTGATTGGTCACACTTAAAGGCACTGGGGCATAAAGATGTTGCAAGTGAATTGTTCATGGTATAACATGAAGTAGCAAAAAATCATGGGAAGGCTCTGACTCACTTCTGGTCTAACAGGAACTACTGTCAACTCCATTATGGGCAGAGGGGCCTTGCTGAGAGACTTCAACAAATTGGAAAAATGGGCAATCACCAACCATATGAAGTTCAACAAAGGCAAGTTCTGTACCTGGGATGGGTCAACCTTGAGTGCTCATACAGACTGGGGAATGAGAAGCTGGAGAGCAGCACTACGGAAAGTGCCCTGGGGGTCCTAGTCAATGGCAAGTTCCACATGAGTCAGCAGTGCCCTGACAGCCAGGAGGGTCAACTGTGTCCTGGGGGGCATCAGATAAAGCATCACCAGCCTGTTGAGGATTGTTCTGCTCTTCTCTGCATTGATGTGGCCTCACCTTGAATATTGTGTGCAGTTTTGGGTGCCACAGTATAAAAAAGACATTACATATTAGACAGTGTCCAAAGGAGGGCCGTGAGGAGTGTGAAGGGTCTTCAGGGGAAGCTTATGAGGAGTGGCTGAGGTCACTTGGTCTGTTCAGCCTGCAGAAGAGGAGACTGAGGGAAGACCTCATTGTGGTCTTCAACATCCTCAGGAGAGGTAGTGGAGGGGCAGGTACAGATCTTTTCGCTGCGGTGACTAGTGACAGGACTCAAAGAAATGGCCTGAAGATGAGTCAGGAGAGGTTTAGGTTGGATATCAGAAAAAGTTTGTCAACCAAACAGTAGCTAGACACTGTAACAGGCTTGCTAGGGAAGTGGTCACAGCACCAAGCCTATCTAGGTTCAAGAGGTGTTTGGACAATGTTTTCAGGCATGAGATATGATTCTGCGGTGTCCTGAGTAGGACCAGGAGTTGGACTCGCTGTTCCTGATGGTTGCCTTCCAACTCAGCATAATCTATGATTCTGTGCTGTTAGAGCTCACATCTTTTGCAGTGTGTGTGCAACTCCTGGCATATTTCTGTTCATCAGGGTAGCTTACTTTGAATTCAGAGTGACACATCCTTAGAAGTGCATTTGCTCTGCTGTGAAAACATGGACATGCATGAAATAGAAAGGGGGAAAAAGAGGCAAAGAAAAAAATTAAATATCATTTAGTGGTTGAAAGTTATTTTCAGATTGCAACCACTGGAAGCATTGCCTGGAGAAAACTTTTCCCTCTGTTATTACAGAATAATAGCTTGTGGATGCTGAAAAGCAAACACAAGTTGTGGTTTTCTTTTAAGTCACACTGCAGGGTTATCTCCCGCTTAGCATTTTAGCATCATGTTGTTTGGGAAAGGTCACGTTTTTACTTTCAAGACACCATTTGTCTTCAGCCCTCTTCTAATCTGCAAATAGTTACACAACAGTTTTGGGCAGGAAGCCAAGTCCTTGGTTACAAAAGGTCCTTCAAGTGGCAATGTACTAGCAATGGAGGTCTGTATTGTGCTAAATAAATACAGGTAGTCTTCATCAAACTGTGCTTTTGCCTTTACTGAAAGCTGAGTATATCAGCCACAGTGTGTGAGGGAATACAGGAGACGATGCTGTCTGCAGTTCCAGGTAACAAATTCCTGTTTAGGTGAACATGATTTAAATCATAGTTGCCTAGAACTTCCTGTCACTGTTTGGGGGCTTTTTAAGTGGCTCCAAGTATGTCCAGTTACAGCAGTCTGGAGTATATTGTTTCAGCTAGTGCCAAATTCTGCCATTTAATTTACACCAAGCAGCATGTTTCTTTCAGTATCTTTACTGGAAAGATTATACACCATTGAAAAGAAGATTCCATTTGTAGAGTCACTTATGATTGAATCAGTGAGGATTCTATGTTGCAAAGAAGCTACTGTGTTTTTATATCACTGTATTGAGGCCATGCTGATGAGAATGCAGCTGCGCTGGGCAGGGCACGGCACCAGGATGGAGGATCACCGCCTTCCGAAGATTGTGCTCTATGGTGAACTCGCCATCGGCTGCCGCAAGAGAGGAGCCCCGAAGAAGAGATACAAGGACTCCCTGAAACAACACCTCAGCCTTGGACATATTGACTGCCACCAATGGTCCACTCTGGCCTCCAATCGGGATTCATGGAGACACACCATTCATGACACTGCTTCCTTTGAGAATGCACGGAGAGTCAGTCTTGAGGAGAAAAGACAATGCAGAAAGAACCATTCCTTGCCAATATCATCTAGGGAGACGTTCCGCTGTGCCTTTTGTGACCGGACCTGCCTATCCCGTATCGGCGTTTTTAGCCACCAGCACACTTGCAGCAAGCGTGGGTAGTGCCCTTCTCAAATCTTCAATCACGAAGCCTGGCCATGATGATTGGTAACAACAGTTCAACTACTCTGTTTCAGGCTATTCATTCAACAACTCATATATTTCATAGATTAACTCCCAGACTAAAGTCATGGAAATGGATCTCTCAGTCGCTCCTTATATATGTTTTCACTATTGTATGAGATTATCATATATTCTCTTTACCTTTCTATGCTGCTCCTGAAAATGTGATTAATTTTTCCATATAGGAGTTGAGGAGAGTTACTGAACACTGCAATGAGAGGTCTCTATGTAAAGAGCAGGAATTATATTTGCAGGTAGCAAAACCCTTTAGGACAGAATGAAAAAATAAAATCTTGTTTCTTCTGATCTATATTCAATTAAACTAGTAATTCAGCCAAACTTAAGTATTATTTATGTTCTCTGCGGTGATATGCAAGATTATCTATCTAGCTAGCTAGCATCTATGTAATGTGAATATGAACTATCAATCAGTGCAGAATTGATCTATGAAGGATTAAATCAGGCCTTGAATGCAGTGCATAAAGAGGCTATATCTTTCCAGATAGTTGATCACAGAAGCCCTAAACTGGTCTTTGAGAGCTCAGTACTTAACCAAGAAGGGTGGAAGAAATCAATCACAGATTCCACACTGATTTCAAGAGTAACGGGGCAATGGGTCTACTGACTTTGCCTGAAAGGCAGAAGTGAACTCTGCTGCAAAGCCACATCCCACCCAGGTGCAGTCAACTACAAAGGCAGATGATTGGAAAGGCTGTATGAGCCCAGGTACTTATTGCACTCACAGCCACTCCACTCCCCAGTCACACAGTGAGCAGGTAATATCTTGTGTTTGGCTGCAGAAGAGCATTTCAACACATCCACTGTTGACAGTGCCTGTTAGTATTACAAACATGCTGGAAGACATGGTGGGATTAAAAAAAAATAAAATTATAATGGTCCATTTTTTATACCAATAATACAATTATCAACTTTGATCAAAACTGGGCTTGATCAAGACTGTGAATCCTTCCCCATCATGAATCAGGGTTTTTTTTTCTGTGTGGAAAAATAAAAGTAATTTCCTCTCCTATTTGTTCACCCAAGCTGCTTTGAGGAGTGTCAGTGAAACACAGAATTTCCTAGTGGTGTTTTTGATACTGAACAAATCTACACCTAGAAGCAAGATCTGGAACAAATGAAGGATCTCATCCTTAAAGATTTTTTCACCCAGTATCAGTTTTCTCAACTGTTTCAGTAAAGAAAAAAACCCAAACAATAAAAATTGACCATTTTGATGATTTCTAAAATATATAAAATCAAAATCATGCTTAATTTTGAAGAGTTTTGGGGTCAATGATAATAGCAATAGTAGAAACAGTGTAGTAGTAATACTACTACTACTACTACTACTACTAATAATAATAATAATAATAATAATAATAACTTTCAAGAAAAACTGTACATTTTGAAAGACTACCTTTGGTCTGAATTTTACTTCTGCTCAAGTCTCTGTTTATTAAAACTGTTTTATGAATAGCCACCAAACAAATTAATTTTATCCCTTGCCCTTGGGAAAAGAGTCCTCTCCACAGATGACAGCTTCACAGGATCTGTTTGTCACCTCTGTTAACTGTTCAAGTCAGCTGCTTGAGGACCTCCCAGCTGCAAAACACTAAGGCAGTGGTCATCGTTCTGTAAAATTCCTGCAGGAAAATCTATTCACCTTCTCCGCTGCAGAGGACTGAACTTTGCACCCTTCCAGCAGTAAAGGCTAAACCACCTACTGGTCTACCTCACAACTAGGAGATCAAAAGAAATTATTATTTTCCTTTGATTCAGGATTTGTGAGGCTGCAGCTGCAACACTGTGTCCAGTTTGACTCCCCAAAAGAAAAAAAACAACAAACAAGAAAAGCATCAGTAAACAGGATACTCCTCAGAGGAGAATCTCCAGGACATATAGGGGTCCATAGCACATGGCATATGAGGAAAGGCTGAGAGAGGTGGGTTTGCTTAACCAGGAGAAGAGATGGCTAAAAGGGAATCTATTCTTTCTCCAGTTAGGCAGATGTAGAGGAGATATATATCTAGACATTTTTGGCAGAAGCACATTGAAAGAAAAGCAGGCTGTGGACATTAAGTTGCAAAAATGAAGACCCTGGCTTGATAAAAAAAAGAAAAAAATCCTAAGTATGCCAATTAAATATAAGAACAGATTTCATAAAGGTGCTATGGAATCTCCATCCTTGGAGATACTCAAAACTTGAGACACAGTTCTATATTTTGAGCAACTGGACCTAATTTGTACTCTATCCCTTCTTGAGCAGGGATTCAGAATTCTAAAGTTACTTTCAACTTGAATTATTCTACATTGCTACAGTTCAAGAGATGCATTTTATTTCCAGAGATATACACTTCAAGGAATTGCTGTTTGCACGGTAACAGGCTATACCAGTGTGCCGAAAGGCTGGTCAAAGGGGAAGATGGCCAGCTTGGTTAAATAGGGAGATTCTGAAAGAAATCAGGGATAAAAAGAAAGTTTACAGACTATGGAAAAAAGGGCTGGCTACTTACGAAGAATTTACAGATAGAGCTAGGTCATGCAGGAAAAGAATTAGGGAAAGAAAAGTGGAATTTGAAGTAAATTTGGCTATTTCAGTTAGGGATAACAAAAAGTCCTTTTATAAATACATTAATAACAAAAGGAGGGGCAAGGAAAACCTCCATTCTCTGTTGGACTTGGAGGGAAATATAGTTAAGGAAGATGAGAAGAAGGCTGAGGTACTTAACACCTACTTTGCCTCAGTTTTCACCAGTAGGACAGGTGGTCCTCAAGACAACTGGCCTCTGGAGCTGGTAGACAGGGAGAGGAAGCTGAATAGCCCTCCTGTATTCCAGGAGGATATAGTTACTGACTTACTGAGCCAGCTGGATCCTAACAAGTCTATGGGACCAGATGGGATCCATCCCAGGGTGATGAGGGAGCTGGCAGAAGAGCTTGCCAAACCACTCTCCATCATCTTCCAACAGTCCTGGCTCTCTGGGGAGTTCCCAGATGATTGGAGGTTGGCCAATGTCACCCCAATTCGCAAAAAGGGCTGCAAGCAGGACCCCGACAACTACAGGCCTGTCAGCCTGACCTCTGTGCCTGGCAGGGTTATGGAGCAGTTCATCCTGAGTGCAATCACACAGCACCTTCAGGGTGGACAAGGGATTAGACCCAGCCAGCATGGGTTTAGGAGGGGCAGGTCCTGTCTGACCAACCTGATCTCTTTTTACAATCAGGTGACCCACCTGGTGGATGAGAGGAAGGCTGTGGATGTGGTCTATCTGGACTTCAGCAAGTCCTTTGACACTGTCTCCCATAATATACTCCTGGAAAAGCTGGTAGCCCATGGCCTGGACAAGTGTACCCTCTCCTGGATTAGGAGCTGGCTGAAGGGTCGGGCCCAGAGAGTGCTGGTGAACGGAGCTGCATCCAGCTGGCGGCCAGTCACTAGTGGTGTTCCCCAGGGGTCTGTATTGGGTCCAGTCCAGTTTAACATCTTTATTGATGATTTAGATGAGGGGATTGAGTCCATCATCAGCAAATTTGCTGATGACACCAAGTTGGGAGGGAGTGTCAATCTGCTGGAAGGCAGGAGGGCTCTGCAGAGGGATCTGGATAGACTTGAGAGATGGGCTGATTCCAATGGGATGAAGTTCAATAAGGCCAAGTGCCGGGTCCTGCACTTTGGCCACAACAACCCCCTGCAGCGCTACAGGCTGGGCACAGAGTGGCTGGAGAGCAGCCAGGCAGAAAGGGACCTTGGAGTACTAATTGACAGGAAGCTCAACATGAGCCAACAGTGTGCCCAGGTGGCCAACAAGGCCAATGGGATCCTGGCCTGTATCAAAAATAGCGTGGCCAGCAGGACCAGGGAAGTGATCCTTCCCCTGTACTCTGCCTTGGTGAGGCCACACCTTGAGTACTGTGTTCAGTTCTGGGCCCCTCAGTTCAGAAAGGATATTGAGGTGCTGGAGCGAGTCCAGAGAAGAGCAACAAGGCTGGTGAAGGGACTGGAGCACAAGCCCTGTGGGGAGAGGCTGAGGGAGCTGGGGTTGTTTAGCCTGGAGAAGAGGAGGCTCAGAGGTGACCTCATCACTGTCTAGAACTACCTGAAGGGAAGTTCTAGCCAAGTGGGGGCTGGTCTCTTCTCCCAGGCACTCAGCAATAGGACAAGAGGGCACGGGCTTAAGCTCTGCCAGGGGAAATTTAAGTTGGATATCAGAAAAAAAATTTTTACAGAGAGAGTAATCAGGCATTGGAATGGGCTGCTCAGAGAGGTGGTGGATTCAACATCGCTAGAGATTTTTAAATGCAGATTGGACGTGGCGCTGAGTGCCATGATCTGGTAAATGGACTAGAGTTGGACCAAGGGTTGGACTCGATGATCTTGGAGGTCTTTTCCAACCCAATCGATTCCATGATTCTATAGTTTGTTGTTTCATGTTTCAGCTTTAAAATTACAGTTTGCACACAAATCATGGGTCATTCCTTTGTCAAGTTGATTGAACGAAGGACTTGTCAGTGATTATAGGGAGGGATCCCAATAAAGTTTACATCTTATAAAGTCTTGTCTGAGACATGGGAGAATGGAAAAGTCATGACAGGAGGTCAGATGTCTCATAATAGGAAACCGTTCTGCATAGCTGGAATTCATTACCTGGCAGGTCTGCTAGAGAGATGACTGAGAAAGAAAACAAAATTCATTTAGGGTTTCTAATAATTCTGAATTTTAAGAAGATCTAGTTGGAACTGAGCACTAGTAGCTTATTTGGGAATAAATGTTTTGACTATTCTTTAGAGGACACAGTTTAAAAATGACTATGATAATTTATGGAAGACAAGGGAAAGCGAAAGACCCTTCAATTCCTGTGACAGAAAGAATGAATGAGTGGAGAAATAATGATGGTCAAAAAATAACTTGAGAATGGCCATCCTCAGGGATTTTTAGGATGTTCGCTTTAAAGGAGACTTTTAGGGATTTAACTTTCTCAAAGTATGAACACTGTCTAGGATGCCTGGAATAGGCTGGTTATAAATATAGAATGAAATGGACAATAATTAGGTGATAATATAGAATGGCAAGTGGAGTTGGGGGTGGGGGAAGGAATGCCATTTTCTTTTGTGACTGAAAAAAATTATTACATGCACTAATAATAGAACTCAAGTGATAGGATTTTTTGAGTGATTGCACTACTCCCCCCACTTTGGGCCTGAGATGACTAGTCCTTCTCTCTCAAGGAATCCTTGAGACAAGGAACCTAAAAGAAAGGAAAAAACCAAGGTTTTCATAGAAGAGGTGGATATAGAAAATATTCATGGATTCAGAGAGCATGAGCTAATTAAATGGTTTTTAGAACTACATGCAAAATCAAAGTAATGTTTTGGGTTTTTAAGAGACAAATTAAGACAAAAAGGGATCAAGTCAATAAAGGTTACTACACAGAGAATATTAAGGATTTAAACATAATAAAAAGCTTTATGGAAAATTGCCTTCAAGGTAAGGGGGGAGACTAATAAAAAGAGTTACAGGAATACAAAGAATTAATATCACTACAGAATTATAAGGTCACCTTTAAAGAATATGATTCTGATAACTTATGTAAAAGCAATTTAAATGGTAATAGACCTAGGTAAAATTTGATAGGTGATTAAGATAATGGAGTATTTACTTTATGACAACAGATTTTAAAAGTCTTAGTTTTGATTCATTAAAAAAATAGATCATATAACTTTTTGTAATAAACTCATCTGGATCATAAATATGAAACAAAAAGAATTGTTATTTAATTTGTAAAATTTATACTGGTATGGGATAAGATGGTAGATGAGCATAAAATACTTACGAAAGAACTTTGAGTAGAAATTTGATGTTTTCTAATCATCTGCATTGTCATTTTTAAGAACAGCCTTCTAAAGAACGTAGATAGGGATGAGGAACATAAATTGTTTCAAGATGAAGCCTGAAACCTTGGATAAAAAAGGATTTCATAACTGACTACAGTGATTTTATAACTAGAAATCAAAACAATACAATAGGAATTCTTTTTTTATAAAGAATTGTGTTCCTATTTTTTATATCCCTAAGGAACATCCTAAAGATATCTTGTTCACCATTTGTTGAGACTTGTTTTCATGCTGCATTTGTTCTATGTTAAACCTGTGCTTTGAAGTTCCTTCTGATCTCTGCTGAGTCTAGGAAGAAATATATTTTTTTAGGCTCCCTGTGTCATAACTCGATTGTGTTAAGAAATGCGGGAATGTTTTCTTTCCATAGCCCTTTGGAGATGGACAGGAAATGGATCTGCAACATTGGGAAAGACGTGCTGGTGTACCCAAAGACACTGAAAGATCTCTGCCATGTCAAGCCAGTGAAGCTCAGCCTTGCAGTTGCCGGGTTTGGAGTCAGGAAGGGACCTTCGCCCAAGTCACTTTGGCTAATGTTGGTGAGGACTGCCTGAAGTCTTCTGGGGCACAGGAAACAGCTACCCCCTCAGGATTGCTTGGGCATATTCACCTCTGAAATTTTGTGTTGTTACTCTTGACAACAACCTTTGGTTTCATGGATCTTTTGGAGATGCTTGGTAGTGGTTTTTGCACCTGGTACCTTTGAGTTCTGTGGCAAGGCAGGGAATATTTTGCAGCTTGCAATGGACAGTAGAAAGGGCAGGTGTAATGGCACCAACTCATAGAGTAACACTCTTCAAGCCTAACCGTAGACACCTTTCCTAGCTATTACCCTTCGAGGGTGATTTGTTCTAGATTTCTCCTACAGACACTGAGGTGAGAAAGACATTACCGGGTGAGTTTCTGCCCATGAAAGTTTGCAATTTTGTCCCTTTGAGTAAGCCCATGTTCCCTCTTTGAACTACAAAAGGCACAAAAGGAGGAAAAAAGGAATATTCAGGAAACACTTCAGTCTGCATTTATGGAACATGTACATGGAGAAATTAGAGCTACTATACCTGCTGCATACCTTACACTTGCACAGGGCTGAGCACAAAGATCCATATGGTATGTTTCATATTTATATTTATATTTTTTCTGTCCTATATTTCTAGGGGAAAGGTAATGACAGCTCTTATTGAATGGTGAGTAAAGACATTCTTCACACATCACTAAGAGACCAGATATCCAAGTCACTCTTTTAAAAACTGTAAGCGACATAGCAAATTGAAAAGCTTGTGTAAATTCTAAATTTTGTCTGAAATTATCAAAATAATTAAGTTTAACGAGATGGCTGTAAAACTGCAAAACATATTCTCAAAAGAAAATAATCATATCTTGAAATTTTATAAATGTATTTAGACTTTTAATGAAGCATGTTAGTGAAGTAATCCCCTTCTTGTGGTATTTAAATACCAGGGAATCCCACAAAAAGTGCTCAGTTTGAAATCATGTACAGATATCTGCACATACTATGATGTCTCAAATGGAGTCCTTGCCAAACTATTTCTTTAAAATAAAAGCAGAAATTAAGCCAATGACTTTACAGCTGATACAGGAGACATGTCTGTATCCAAACATGAAGATATTATGGAATAGATTTGAAAGTGTAGGCACGTGCATTTGCATGCATGCACTTGAGCATGTCTAATATGGCCACAAATATGTCACATATACAGGGAAGTGACATTTCTGAAAACACACATTGCTAGTTATCCAGAAAAACGCTTTGGTACCCTCAGAGACCTAGACTGAGCTGCAGCAAAGTTTCCCCAACAACTAGTTGGGAAGACAGAGCAGTATGTGAGATTCATAAGGAAGAGAATGTTCCTTGAAGGCTGTGTTGTCTTGCAGGCCCTTGTAGTAATAACTTGTGTTCAAATTGAGAGTTTAGTATTTTCTTCTCCACTTCCATTACCTGTTTTTGCTTGTGTGTTCATTAGGAACACTGTCTCATCAGTCCCCTCTGTGGAAGAGCACTCACTTTCTGTCTTCCTTGTTGTTATCCAAGTAACCATCCAGTGTTTAATACGAATGTATTATGTATGAAGAAATTCACAAAGTATACAGTGTCACTCTCCTTGTCTGAGACACTTTCTTCAGGCATCACTTATTATAAAAGACTGTTGCAAGTGAGATATACTCAGCTAAAAAGTGTGCAGCAGCTGTTCATTGGCTGGCGCACACAATAGGAGGAGAGTTAAGCTGCTCAAACTGGCCATTTATGTGTTTTAGCCACGCATATTCCAGTGTATACATTTTAACTTCAAAAGCAAATTCTGCATGCTTATTACATGAATAGAAAAACAAAAGAAATCTTTAAACACTGGTTTAAAAGCCCTTTTTTGTTATTTGTTTTTGGCTTTGCTGTTTCTTTCCCAAAAGTCACCTTTTAATGCTGTCTCAATGCCACAAAAAACTGACTTTGAGAGAAATGCCTTTCAGGCAGCCCATATTTGCATGCATATGACAGTGTCTTTGTAGCTAACCGATCCCCACTGTTATTTTTCCTAGTAAAGAATGGCAAGACATCCAGGAACCCGATTGGTTGGCATGGATTTTGTTTGCTATAATAAAATACAACAAGGGCTGTCAAGACTTATTGCTTCAAACGAAGAGCTGTGTACAGCATGGTTCCCCATAGCAGCCTGCATATGGAACCCTTTAAACATTCTTAAGAGACCCATTGGGGCTTCTAATTATTGTGAAACATCTCCTGGCAGAACCATTCCTACCCTTCCAAGAATGCGTTGTAAAAATAATTAGATGATGAGATTTAGATCGAAACCGCTAACTAGTGATTTAAGAGTTTTACTTGTACCATATAGAAAACGAAGCAAATGAAATGCTAAAATCTCTTCACATGAAAGGAAAACAATCCTTTGTGGTTCATATTTTGGGGGGAATACAGAGAATGAACTTCTCTTTTTCCTCATTCCTTCCCCCTCCTCAACTTTAATACTTTGTTTCCTGTGGTTACATGAGGGGGTGGAGATGTTTCTTCATTTTCTAAACATTAAACCACTTGAGAATCTCTCTCCATTTCTGGGGAGCCTGCTATTAGTGAACAACTTGAGGGGCTTGCTTTAATCAAGCTTAAAAGCTACAAAGAATAGAATCACATTTTATGGCTTTAGAGGCTAAACCAACATGTAGTCAATTAGGTGACATCACTTCTACAAAAAAAGCAGAACATCTTTGTTTAATCAAAACAAACAAACAAGATTAGAAGTTAAGTGCTGTGATTTAGGAAAGATTCACATTTTGAATTAAATCCTGGAGGACTATGGACGTGGCAGTGATAAATATTAATCACATGAAATCTGGTGGCCAGCTTAACAGTTGTGTTAGTTTAAATGTGAATATGTGTGTTTTTGCATTTTGCCAAGGAAAATTAATTCATAGTGTATGCAGGTGTCAGGGATATATTTGGTTCTTTTCCTTGTTTGTTATTTTCTTAATTAAGTCTTCAAATTGAGCTTTTCAACACCTAGATCCATAAAATGAATTTAAACAGAGCTGAGGGACCTATTTATATACTCTTATTTTCTATTCGCTCTTTGCCACGATGCAGGAGGGAACACATCCTGCTAAGAGTTATAGAAAATGCAGTGCCTTCGCTAAAGATATCACAATACTGACAAGTCAAAGAATAAGACTGTCACCACACTGCCATCAGTCCTGTCATTTAGGTTCACAATTTACATGCAACCTCTGAGCCATTTCTCTTTGGGTATTCCTATCACCACAATGTTTGTAATACATGACCTCTCCCAGCAACCCCCATGGCTGTTCCTCGAGGAAGCTCTCACTACATCACTGTTTGCTGAATACTGCTGTGACCTTCTTTCATGGCCTTGACAAGTGCGGTCCTGCCAAGTGGCTTGTTTCTGTAGGCCATCATTTTGTATCCCCTGATGTCTGGTTGCAATCCTCCTACTCCATCATATCATAGGACAACCATGGATGAACCTTCACCAGCGAGGCAGTTCCCAGGTGGTCTGCACATTTCCACCTCCCATGGCTTTTCTGAGCACCTTTGTTCTTTCAGCAACCTGTCTCTCACCTTTGGAAGAAGATCCCTGTAGGATCAAATTACCAGAGTTTTTTCCCCTCTTTAAGACACTTTTCTAGTATGATGGATACAGAAGACACTAACATGGCTGCTGACATGTTAAAGCCATTGCTTGTCACTAATTTCTTACAGTCTTCAGCTGTCAGTCTGTGTCCATCCCAGTTTCCTAACTGTGGACTCTTAGCTTTCTCCAGTGGGAATTGTTTTCTGTTCTTTTTTACAGCATCTGGCACAAAGGGCTCTGGCTCCTAGATATACAGCAATACAAATAATCATAAATGAAAATAAATGAGTTGAGAAATTGCCTGCAGTTACACAGCAGGGCATTGGCTGATGTAAGATTAGAAATTTTGGGACAGCTGGTTGGAAAACATGAGCCTTAGTCATGTTTTTCTAATTGAAAGTCATATTTGCGATGAAAATTTAAGCTGTAGCTGTAAAACTCAGGAACCTATCTTACAAGGACTAGTTTCTGAGATCACCAGTCATGCAAACAAGTCTACAGAGATGATTTTAGGCACATGGAAAAACCTGTGCAACAAAACTTTTTGTTGCCTTCCTTTCTCCTGCTTTTTAAACTTCAAGCTTTTTCAGTCACATCCCCTCATATGCCAGAGGTAAAAGGTTTTGAGCCACAGCTCCATCCCATGCACAAACCAAGCTTGCAAGCAAAAGGCATCTCTTTTGACCTCCAGGTCACCCTCACACATCAATGGTTAAGTGTTGGAAATAGCTGGGCCCTTGGAGATTGCACGGTAATCACTTTTGTCTTTAATACTGGGAATTTTTTATTTAAACCCTGCTAACTTGTTACTGCATGAGATTAAACAGAAGTAAGTCTGACAAAGTTATGAGAAGCAGAGGACTCAATGACATACCTTAAAACCAACAAACTGTACTATTCACTGATCTGACTGGCTTTACTGTGCAAAGACTGAACTATAGTCCAGAAGTTACTGTTTGCAATTTTGCCAGCAGTACTATTTATAGTCTCAACCAATTTGAAATGCTTCAGAGTTGGACAATGCTGCTGTGCGTGTGTGCAGGTGGAGAACACATTTATATCCATCTACAGCCTGTACAGCCTCCATTCCACACGTTATTCAGAACCAGACCCTCTGAATAAACTAGACTAATAAGTTTAAAGCCTCCTCATTCCCAGTAATCAAGAGAAATGTAACTGTTTCATGGATTAGGGATAGTGTTTGGAAATAACTTCCTGGCAGTTTGAGTGTCCTCATCTCCTTAGCTGATAAGAGCAAATTTACTGTCTTCATTGAAGGACAGAAAAAGAGAGATTTCAATCTAAAATGTAGCGAATTTCTGAATGACTCAGAGCATTAGGTTTTATGACAACTTTCCGTCTCAAGTCTTAAATGCACTTCTGCACAATGCTGAGACAAAGAAATTACCTTCAGCAGATTGTGTATTAGAATTAAATTGTGCCTGAAGCTAAAATAAAAATCATTTGCAGATACTTGCTGTTAAAGTGACAAGAAGAACAAAGTCATCTCAATCCAACTCAGGCTGTCTACAGATGAAGCTATCCAAGATAAGATGATTACTCCAGACTGCTTAACATGGAAGGAAGTAAGGAAACTAAGAACTTTTGAGGCATGATTCATATGATCCATGATAGAAAGCTACATTAAGATGACATGAATCACAGTGCAGAAGAGACTATGTTCTTCATTCATTGTAAAGGAAGTGTAGGCAAGCAGCTCAGATAAAGACATCAAGATATAGCCTCAATAACCTCTTTCTCTAGATACCTCAGAGACATGACTGTTAGAGATCAGTTTCTGTAAATCATTTTGTTCAGATGACATTTGCAGAGGAGGCTCAGATTTTTAAGTATCTATATTCATTTGTCTTTTACTAGAAAAGTCATTCTATTGTTTTGCTACAATTCTCTGCACTGCCCATTTTTCACATGCTTGCAAGATGTGAAAATTTAACACTTATAAGAAAATGCAGATCTTAAACCATTCTTTCACTAATTTGATTATTTGTAAAGTGTAGGTTTTTAGTGAATGAAATAGCTCTTTGAAAATTGTGATAGAAAAGGACATTCACACTCACGTGCACTGTCAATGTCTATGTTTACCTTAGTAAACTTTCAGCAACCCTGACCTGAGTTCATAGTGAAGGATTTTGTGCAGAGATGTTTGATAAAAGAAAATGGCAAATTGCTCACTTTCATCCTCAAAAGGAGGCAGTTGAAATCTAATTGAGGAAACCTAGCTTAAATGTTAGGAAAAACTAGATAAACCTGAGGGAATTGATGTACTCTGCCAACAGGGGTCATGGAATCACCATCACTTCAGTCTTCAAGACTGGGCCACCCATCTCTTTGGGAATTGCTCAGGAGTAAAGCCATCAATCCTACTGCGATGCAGGGAGATAGACTTCCTGACCTACCAGCAGTATCATCTAGGCTAAATGAGTTCATTATTCATTGGGCTAATAAAAAGATAAAGGGGAAGCCTTCTGGGAAAAAAAAAAAAACCAACAAACCAACACTTAGAATGTTTTGCTTTTTTCCTTTTCTTTACCAGACTTACTTTAAGTAACAGATAAAAGAAAAAAATCAAAATCATTGTATCTAATCTTATTGATTTGAAATTATGTTTATAAAGCATTTGATTTGAGAGATGGTTTAGCATAGATTCAGATCAAAGTTTTACACTAGATCTTTGCCATATAGAGGGATAAATCAAATACTGATAGCAATGACTAATCTGGATTTATGCAATTTTTTTCTCAGACCTGTCAAGTATAGGGAATATAATTTGTCCTCTTTTCCACTATCCAAAAGTATGGATTTATTGTCTCCTGCTTGCATCAAAAATGTTCTGTGGCAAAATTCTTCTAATGAAATATGAAAATTATGTACTTAAATTGTTGAGTATCACTCAGTTCTCCAGCTGAGCAGTCAGATTGGTGGTATAAAACACTCCCCTCTCTTTTCACACTACAAACGATAAATTAAAAGAACAGATCCTTAATTCAGTAATCCTGTTCAGTACTTACCTGTGAGTTCCAGGGCTACAAGGTGTTAGTATTTTATTAGGCAAACAGAACACTCCTTTTGCCTGTAAATTCTACTGAAATGAGATAAAAAATAATCCAGTCAGTAGGTGAGCTCTATAGTTCTGTACTGCCTGAATTTCACAACAGATTTATACTTTAGCTATCAAATACTAGTTCAGTGTAGTTCCAGTTCCTGATGATATCTCTCTAAGTAAAGTCAGGTATATTAGTAAGTGTATAAAAATAAAAGTATTTTATTACTGTGTTTTATAATTTTAAATGTACAGTGGCAGGAATTATATGCTTTTATGCTTTCAGCCCCATTATATGAAGGTAACATATACTGGTGACAACAAAGCATTTCTGTGTATTTTCAGAAGCCTTAAGAGAAGTTTTATTTACTGGAAATTATTGCTACAGAACTCATGCGGATAGTGCAGATCAAATGCATTGGTAATCAGAATTTTATTTTGATCTGTGACAATGTTTCTTTAACTCAGCTCCCAAAGATTCATGCAGTTATTATTTCAACGTAACTTTTAATGTCTACCTAAAGAATAACTAAAAACTGCAACTGTTGCATTTAAGCCATTTTAAAACTTTCTTTCCAATAAAAATGTTATACAATTTTCTAAGCCTTTTTAACCTCAACCGCAATATTTCAAACTAACAGTTTATTCAATTAAAAAAGGAACTTTTAAAACAGACAATATTTTTTAGGTATCTTAGCAACAGGTGATTGAATCCTTGCCTAGAACTATGAGGCAAGTTTTGCCAAATGGGCTACATTCTAATGATATCTTTCATATAGCAAATGGAATAAATCTAATATTGCTTTGGACAAGTTACATAAATTACATCATAATACAAAATTCTTTATGTGTTTTCAACAACAATAGATGATGGACCCATGAAGGAAGCGAGAAATGGGTACATGATTTTTCTTCTCCAGGTGTTGTGGTTAAAAGCAGGTAGATACTTGCCCTGAAAATACTTACTTCCCTCACCTTTCACACCTACAGATAGCATATAAACTCCAGTTCTGTCCGTAAGATTGTTTCAAATGTCGAGAGAGAGCCTTTAAGCAAAGCTCTGTGAAGACTGTTGATAAGGTACTTGGCCTCTCTGAGGTGTGGTTGAATCAGATGAGACTAAACTTCTGTGAAATCAGCATAGATCATACATAGTCTTTTTATTTTTGTCTGGGTTGGATTTTTTTTGGGGGGGGGGTTGTTTTTGTTTTTTTTATTTGGTTTGGGTTTCGTTTTTTGGGGGGAGTTGGGGAGGTTGTTTGGAGGTTTGTTTTGGTTTTTTGTTTGGGGATTTTTTTGTTTGTTGTTTGATGGTATTTTGGTTTTGGTTTTGTTTTTTAGATAGATCTCTGGAGATTGCTCAGCAACTCTGAAATATTACCCTAAAACTCTGAGTGTCCAGTCTGTGTACCATATCATCATGTGACAAACTCTAAGCCAAAGGAAACCAAGCAAATATCAAATGCTGCCACCAGAGCTTGTTCATTAGTCTGGGTTTGCTGCTAAACATTTCTTTGACAGAATTATTTTCCTTGCAAGATATGAGACCAATACCAGTGAATACAAAATATTTGTCTATGATTAGAACAGGGAGAGTGGGGTTTAGCAATGAGTTTAACTCACATTGCAGTAAACAATAAAAACACCTCCCTTTGGTATAAAAAATGAAAAGCTTTCTCCACGGTGGGCTTAGCATGCAAACATATCTCTAGCCAGGTATTTTGTTTTTCAGCCCAATATTGTCCCTATCATAATCATAAGCCTTTTTTCTGTTTCCTGAGATCCACACATTACTTTTACTCCTTTGCCAGGGGAACTCTTACAGAAAGGCCAACAGCATAAGCTGTGACCAGAAAGCCCTACCTAACGAGAACTACTGCAGACATAAACATGTGACATGTCTACTCTGGCTATGCCCAAACAGGTGTATCTTAAGAGCAGCACAATTTCTTATTAAGAACACTCATCACTCTTTTACTCTCCCACTGAAAAAAATGTTTCCAGCAGAAATGGTAATTGGCATGGCATGGCATAGAATAGAATGGAATAGAATGGCATTGTCCAAATGCCCCTTTAGCATGGACAGGTTTGGGGCATTGATCACCTCTCTAAGAGGTGTTCCAGTGTTTGACCAATCTCTCAGTAACAAAATGCTTCCCAAAGTCTGGTATGAATCTCCCCAGATGCAGCTTTGAACCATTCCTAGTTGTTCTATCAGTGGATACTGCAGAATCACAGAATATTCTGAATTGGAAGGAACCCGCAAGGATCATCAAGTCCGAGTCTTCAGTGAATGGTCTGTACAGGGCTAGAACCCATGACCCTGGTGTTATTAGCCTAATGCTCTAAGCTCAACACCTCCCTCTCCACTTCTCCTCAGGAAGCTGTAGGCAGCAAAGAGGTTATCCTTCAGCCTCCTTTTCCCCAAACTAGACAAACCTTCAATCCTCAGCCACTCCTCATAGGACATTCCTTCCTGCCCCTTCCCTAGCTTTGTTGCTCTCATCATGACACCTGTTCAAGTTTTTATGCCATCTAGGGAAACTTCTTCAAGCTTAAAATGATGATAGTAAGCAACTGTCTGTCTTGACTTTCCTTTTTCTTCCATCTGCTGTGTCTCATCCATCCACCATTGGCAGAGTCCTTAACACATCCAGTAATCTTCCAGAAAACAGCAGATATTGTTTTGTATATGTCTGTGCTCTTCTTAGTTGTGAATTATAGTGTGTTCTCCATCCACAGATCACAGAAATGGAATTTCTTTGCCATCCAACTTCCATCTTATAACACTGTTTCACCTTATGTCACTAGCAGAAGTCACTAACTAAAGAATGTGCATAAGACCACTGAAAACAACTGAAAAAATGAGACATATCTTCAGTAATTGAATCATTACTTTTTATTATAATCAGTATGGTTTAATAAAGAGAATATTGGACTGCAAGATAAAATCCACTGAATTTTTTTATAACTTTGCTTCTAGTTTGCAAGGGATTTTGGCAAGTCATTTTCCATCTATTTCCCCATTCTTCTCATCTCCGTAAAACTTAAAAATTATTATACCCTGATCCTTCAATAAGTAATCATTTCTATAAAATTTCAGTTGTCAAATAATTTTTGAAAAATGTTCAAATATATTTTACTTCAAATTGACTTTTTTTACTTTCCTATTTTTTTTTCTTTTACTGAACAAGGTTCAGTTTTAACTTGGAAAGGAAAATAAAGGTTATGTATGTATTTATCTGGGTCATAATTTCTCAGGAGGTTCTAATATGAATGTATGCAGAATGTTACATATTTGTTATGCTGCTTAAAACAATATATAAGTGCTAGTTAAAGTGAATGACTATTTGGAGCAATAAGGTAATTCTATACACTTTAAAATTAAACCAATATTACATATTCTTTTACTGCCAGATTCCTGTCATATTTTAATTCAGCTTTTAGTCATATGATATCTCTAATGGATATTTTCAGACTTTTAATGTTGCAAACAAGTTATAAGCAATATTCATACCAGCTGTATCATTGGGAGGCAAATGAATCAAGTACTTCAGTGAAATAAAAGAAATTAAAAATTTAGATATAGTTGAAATAACATGGAGACAAAGTCATACTTTCCCTTCTTTCCATATCTCCATCACAATTCAAAAAAAACATTCATTATTTTGGAAGTAAGGAGATTTCCATAGACAGACAGTCTGTTTGCAAAGAATGAAGTGTTTTCCACTTCTCATAAGTGAAGAACATTGTGTCATGCTGAGGGATGAAGCATTCTCTTTTGCTACTGACAGTGCATTGAATGCCTTCAAATCTACAGCACGAGGTGTTAATGTGTCAAGTCACACTTCCTTATAACACCTCACTGGATTCATAAACAGAAGCTACTGCACATGCACAAGAGAAAAATCCGAAGAGAATGAAGCAATGTCAGGAGAAGAGACCAAGCTAGTTCTGAAGATTATACTGAGGACCAAAAGATCTTGAATGGAGACCTGAAGAGAGTCATAAAAATATTTTTTCCATTCCAGAAAGCTATTGCCTGAAGGTCTCTAAAGTCTGCATTTTCTCATTCCAAGTGGCTAATTATGAGAAAGTATAATGGGGAAATAGAAGGAATGTCTAATCTTACTGAATGTCTACGCCGTGAGAAGAAAATGGAGCTCACTGCAATTGCCAAGACATCCTGTGAAGAAAAGGGTGAACTTATTCCAAGGATAAGTTCAGGAATAGATGTATAGGTTAATCTTCATTCATTTATACAAGTTAATTTAAAAATTTGGAAGACTTCAGGGAAATTAAAAGTGCAACTAGAAATTATTAGCCTGGGCTTCTATTTAAAATAGTCAGGGTTATGATGAGTAAAGCCCTCTGATGTAACATACTGCTTTATTTTTAACTGTTTTATTAATCACCTAAACAAATCTGTCTGTTTGCTTCAGTCCAAAAGCACTTCATCCTTGCACAACACATAAGAAGAAAAGAGGTTTCTTTTAAGAGTCTTTCAGTTGTCCTCCCATCCTGTATGACCAGAGTAGGGGATACACTGGTGCTTGTCCAAGAGCTCCTGATAAAATGTCTCGTATATGCCTCCATGACTGTAACTCAAGAAATTCTCATTCAGGACAGAATTGTCAGAGAGAAAACAATGAGATCCAAGGTGGATATCTCCCTAGTTGAATGACAGTATTTCCAGAAGAGAAGCACACACATCCAGTTTTAATCTCCTCTCTTTCTTGTGCCCCATGGAGGGAAGACTAGGCCAGCAAAGTCATTACTTTTCCCAGGGTATAAGCATTTATTATCTGTTGTACTGATTTGCTTTAATCTGCAAATTTTAAAATATTATAGACTTTGAACTAAAATGTCCCATGTTGTCACATAGTAAAAAGGACTTTGTCAGCCCTTAACAATTTCCTTGGAAACAGCAGTATTTTGGTTAGGACTAAAGTTAGTCCCTTGATTACCGAAAAAACTTTAGGCCTACTGGTCTTGGAGAAACCCTCCTCCATTTTGCTCTGTGTCCCAGACTGATCTGGTTCCTTTAGCCAAACAGCATATTAAAGGTATTCACCATGGAAGGCAAATGCAATAATCGGCAAGATTGGAGAGTACAATAAAGAACACCAGCTCTGGACAGCTCTACTTATTCCTGGTTCCTTTCTGTTGATAAAGTTAGTGTCTGTATGCTCTTCTTCTGTTCCATCATTCTTTGCAACATTGAGTAAAATGAAAGGTACCTCTTGCTTCTTTCTTTTCTCATCACCTAATAATAGATTTTGCTTTGGAACATTGTTACACATCCTGTTCTTAACACAAGTAGAAAGGCCTCCTTTTACTTTGGCTCATGGTTTTGTTCAGACACAAATTGGTGGCTGCTTAAGTAAATTAAACACAGTGTTTCAAAATTACCTCAAATAAAATGAAGGCAGTTTTCCTCTGCAGATTTTGTAAAAGACTTTTCAAACTATAGGGGAAAAAACAATACGAATGTTTAGAGTATTAGCAAACAACTGTTGATATAAAATCGATTATTGTAAATACCATCATGTTTCATTGGAACAAGATGAAGAAGACCCATAGAAAGTACACAATTAAGTTTTTTCCTAGAACCCCTTAAGTTAATATTGCAGCAATCAGAAGCCTATATGCATATGCCCATGTTTTATTTGTATTTTATTCTACTTTCAAATAAAGGAAAATTTAGAGAATCTTTCCCCTTCAGCAGTGGCATAGAACAGTCTGCTGGAAGTTCCATTCCATGAAGTGACATTTCTTTTCCAAAATGAAACATCTGAATGTTTTGCCAATCTCCCAGTCCAGTTGGCCAAATATTCTCTATTACTTTATGCAGGAATATGGATATATGTTCAGTGCTGGGCCCTTCAGAGAAATTCAGCTTAGAAAATATCACAGTCCAGTACAACAAACCACCATCTGGAGTTTGTAAAGCAGCACTCTTGATTTCTTGTGTCATTTGTACATCAAGAGAGTTCTTGATCCTAACATGTACATCTTTAAACAGGTGATTTTTCAGGAAAAAGTCCCTTTTCAAAGTATTACTATGTAAATATATTTTCAAATGCATGAAATAATTGCCTCCTCTATACTCTCCGAAAGTGTTTTTTTGGAAAGAGCATCGATATGGTTTCTTCCATCATTCTGATCCTCTGAGCGTACCAGGCAAACTACATGTACCAGATGCTTAAAGAAATCACAACCCGTTCAGTTCCTCTTCAGCACTGCAAGGTGATGAGGAACCCTCTCCACTATTCATTGCTCAGTTCAGTAAACCCCCAATCCCTAGAATATTTTAAAATTAACTCTTATTTTATTTAACTAAGATACAAAATAATTTCAAGTTGTCTAATACAGTGTAGGGAACCAGAAGACTAAGAAAATACAACTTAATTGCAGAGAGATTACTGTGGAGGAAACAGATCATGAGATGAAAACACACACTGCCTGTGAGGTATGTCACCCTTAAGATCTAACTGTGACACAGAACAGAGTTCTGCAGCCCACTAACTTGCTCTGTGTCAGGCAGATGGAATGAGGGTGATAAAGAGCTGCTGGTGGTAGGTTATAGCAGAGCTCCTGGAGGGGGAATTTGAAGAGGCAACAGCAGAGATGAAATGGAGGAGCACCCCAGAGGCAGACATGAGAGGCAGTGATGCTGTTTTGCATGGGTCAGCACATGGAAGACACGAAGGAGGAACAGCAGAACTTACTCAGTGGCAAGGTGGGAAACCCAGTGTAATGTGCAATGCCTGAATGTGGAGGAACCTGTAATGACACTGGTGTATAAGACACTACATTAAACTCCATCACTACTGAGTGAGCTCTAAGTGAACTGGAAGACTCAGACCCATGCGCAGGAAGGCTGCAAACAAAACAGTGCAGTGTAGGCTCTGCCTCACAGGCTCAGTGCTTGGAAGCCATGTAGCTGCTGATGATGTTACTCTCTATTGGTTTGGCTTGCACATACGGATGCAATCATCAGATTTCAGCTTCATGAGGTGTTCACTAAGTGAATCTTCCAGTCCTACCATTTTGAAATCAATTACTCAATTTAGGCAGAACTCAGTATTGTTTTTATTATTATTTTTTAATGCACTTCTAGAGTTACAAGATATATTATTTTTGACTCAGGGAAAATTTGGTCAAAAGTAATTCCTAGTTTGAGGAAAGTGATTACTTTTCAAAACTTGCTCATTAGAAGAGTCTTAAAAGTATGTTTGCATTTCATGCTCTCATGGTTTATTTGTGACTTAAGTCTTCATCTTCCATTTGGTGATATGGATGAGTACTGCATTTACTGGAATGTGGTGAAGGATGTATTTGCAGATTTGAAGTCATACACATCGTTTTATCCTGTTCAATCATTAATTACCTAGTAGTCACCAGGTGTCATAGTTGATGTATTATTAAATGTGGTTCCCTAATAAAAACTCCATAGTCAAATTTCCTGTGCATTTAAAGCTGGAGGACAGCAAATGACACTGGAATCAGGAACAAGCATTTGATGGTAAATGCGATGTTTTTGAAATTATGAAAGATTTCAGTGACAATAACAGAGTTAAAGTTGAACAGTTCCTGGCTGCATGGCATACACTCTAACAGGCTGTCTTTGCAGTCTACAATAGGAATATATTTTAATATACTTTTCTGGTTTAAATTATATATGGAAACAATTATGAGGACATTAGTAAATGATACACTGTCCTTAAGATCAATCCATGCAAGCAGCTATTAGATGAAATATATGATGCAAACTGATGAAGTTTTAATTTGAAAGTAACTTGTTTACATTGTTGCTGATTGTAAAATATTAGAAGCCAGATAAAACCTCCTTCAAACTGGGTGTATAGTTGAGGTACATTTACAAAATGCTTACAGAATGAAGAAATTAATAAAATAATTAATAAAACATAGTGATTTCTACGAGTATTAAAAGTATTGTGTGTCAGTAATACCTACTTTGTTCTTCTCACTTTGGACCTCACAGACTGATAAGAAAGGAAAAGCGTTATAACCCAGAAGTAAAACTGCTGCGTGATTATAACCCTGACAACCTCCTCCTAATGAGCTTCCCTGCAGATAGGGAGAAGAAACAGCTTTGATCTCTTAGAGTAAAGGATCTGAATGAACCACTGTTTTAAGAAAAAGAATCTGATTAGGCCTACTCTCCTAGTAATCAAAGTCACAAGCTACCATTTGAGGTATTTGTGAAATTCAGATAAGATTAGTTGCTCGTTGGATAAGCCACTGAAGTCAGTAGGAGCTAATTTTGTCTGGGATATGACCACAGGAAGGAGCACCATGGGAAATGAAGAATAATCTTGCTGAATATTTTACAGCATAGAGAACTTACTATTTGAAAAAGTAAGCAGCTTTAAAGGTTTGCAATCACTATCACAATTAATAATTCTATCTCATTAACATAATCATAATTGTTACAAGTATTCAACAATGTGTTTCAAGCTCTATGAAATTTAAATTAAAGGCAGTCCTATCTCTAAGTAGTTCAAATAATAATATATAATATATAATATAAAAATAATATATTTATTTCATATGACATCTCTACTGAAGTTTTTTAAATAGCCTTATTAATGTTAGAGCCATATGTGACTTGAGCCTCTTACATTTGCTAAAGATGGATATTAAACAGGTGTTCATATATAGATAATGAATAGCAAATATGCTGATAAATTATATCAATTTCCTCTCCCTTATCACTTCTTTGCCCACTGGAAATGGGATAGAATGGCATCTCCAGAACTGTCAGGCTGGGAAGCAAAAATAGATATATTGATGTTGATATTAGATTACAAATGAGCATGAGCTTCTAGAGGAAACAAGGAATGTCTCAATGAGGAACATAAGAACATCTCTGAGAAAAAGTCTTTTTTGAACTGAATCGCAGTTCAGATTTGGGCCAGAGCATCTCCTTACTGTTGTATTACCTGTGCTCAGCAAACAATACAAACAGCACATGGCTTTTTTCTGATTGAAAATTTTTTAATCATGAAACACTTGAAAAACAAGGGTGGCCATTTAGATATACAAAGGAAGGAAGATGGATTTCAATAAGGTAAAAAACCACAAATTTTTAGTTTTAGATTATTCTATTTTTTCTAGGAAATAGCGTTTTGTAAAGTAATAATTATTCTATCATGTTAAAAAAGCCCAATATCAGAAACAAAACAAAAATGCCCACCCAAAACCAAACAAGACACACAAAAACCCCCCAAAACAAAACAAAAAAACCCAGATAAAATCTGTTCAAAACTCTTCCCACTACTAAAAAAGGTATTCTCCTGAACACATTCTGAAACTTAAGTGCCATGCAATGGGCCCAGAAATGTATTTGTTTCCTTTGGAAGCTATTATAAAACACCTCCATTAACTTTCACCAGATTCTGAGACCAATTTGTAGGGGGCAGAGGGGTTGTGGAGATCAGTGACTCGTTTCAAGCTGTCACTGTTATTTGTGGTGAGCCAGAAGCAACTGATAACAGGGTGTTATCTGCTAAGAGAAAAGGGAGGGCAAGACAGGGCTTATGTTTTGTTGTTCATTTAAAATGAATTACCCCCATCAAAATGCAGCCTTGAGAATTTAATTAAGCAGCTGCCTAAATACTGATATTTAAGCATGTTAGGCATCTTATGTCAGCCTACTAAACAAATGGTACAATAAAGATGCAAACTGCTTTGCTTGATTGAAGAATGAGCTTTTTTACTACTTAGTCCTCAAGCCATCTGTCTGTGTTTGGAGAACGTGGGATGGTAGCTACTCTAACTCTTATCTAGTGATAAGACTCTACTGTCAAAGTTGCACCAGAAAGCAAATATTACACTTCTAGGCTTATAAAGTCTTCTTGCTTCTCTAGTGAAAGAGCATGTTTTGAAGACAATAAATTCCAGGGCCTAAGTGACAAAATTTATAAGTTATCTGAAATTTCCAGATCTTTCAACGTCAATTCAGAAAGAGTGAAATTGCTGCAAGAGGTACTATTCATCCAGTTATACTTAGGGCACAGGATAATTTGAGGTTTCTCAGTTATTACACAACCATCCCCAAATTTAAAGAGGGCTGATTCTCAATGCTTTATGAATAACTGGGCCTTCTTCCAAATTGGGCTTTTCTTTGTGTTCTTTTCTTGTCAGCTCAGATACCTGAAATTAAAAGCCATTCATGCAAAAGTTGGCTCTAAGAACTCAGCTTCACAGCCCTTCACAGCTTTGTTCCTGCCAAAATTCTCACATCACTTCATTTCCTTGTATTCTCACTGTACAGTACCAGTCTGCACTGCTTCCACTTTCATTTCCAACTGGGTTGTCCACACTGCCACTTCTAATTAGGACTTTTTTCCTAGCACTGCTCTTCATCTGACACCATTTCTTCCTTTACTTCCCTTTCAACAGCACATTTTTTCTGACAACTGCTTAGAAGAAATTCACACACTGTAGCAGCCTTACTTCTAACTTCTACATGGGAAAAAATTTTAAAAAACCTACAAAACAAAACAGAAAAATCCCAAATGTGCTATTGACTCTTGTAGAGACACCTGGATAGAAGGAGGATGAGTTACATGAGCAAAACCATGCTCTATGTGAATCAATAGCAGTTCTCCAGGTATTACCAAGGAGTCACAAATTACAGTGTGGGTTTCACCAGCCAAAATTAGTCACTCAGATTGTCCTGAATTAAGAGAGAGTTTCAGTTTGCATAGATGTTATTCTTCAAAACACTTGGAGGAAAAATATTAGTTTTGTCTAATTATATCTGTATATATTAATAGCACTACTTCAGTGCAATAGGAACAGATAAGTATATTAAAGCTGCTGTTAGCTGAGGCTGAGAAAGTTTCTTTAAGACTATATTTAACCTGGTCTCCAGGGCTCACTGTTTCCACAGCATATGCATGTCACAATTTTCTGGGGTAAACAGTGTTCAGTAGAGACTGTAGATGACAAGTCCACACATCTGCAAAAGTGGGCATCTAACAACAAATTTCTTATTGAATTACAAACCATTGTAAAAGTAAATTTAATAACTTGATTTTTCTCTTTAACGTGATTGGCCTTTGCTGGCACTGTATTCTTACTTTTTTCCCTTTCTCAGTTCAGACTTTTCTGAAAAGAGCTCATTAGTTTCCAAAGGCCATTTTTGTTTAACATTGCTTGGTGAAGTTTGAAAGAATTTTGTTTCTTCAAAAGAAGGGTGTGCATCTGATGTCGACCCTTCAGATAAAATCAGATAGGATTTGTCTGTTGATTGCAGGCGCTGAACTCTCACCAAATGCTTCCAAAGAGTTTTTTGTTGTTTGGTTTGGGGGCTTTTTTCTCTTTTCTTTACTTGAAGAAAAAAAGTGCTGTTCACTGTATTTCTGCATTTGGCTCTGAAAAGGGCAAGCACTTGCCTCCAAAGAGAAGAATATTTCAAATTTTTTATAAGAATTTGCACTGGCAGTATTGTGCACTGGTTTCTTTAGTAAAAGTGAGGGGAGGAAAACACAACCATTGTCTAGAGTATGTACGTGTATATTCCACTGCAATAGAAGTGTGCTACAAGAAACAGAGACATTCTTCTTAAAGTTGAAAGCATCACAAAGCAAGCAGTTTGCTCCTAAATCATTACCTTATACACTAGTTCAGTATCAGCAGTCATATTCCACAAACTACATTCATGAACATATTTTAGGTGCAAAGCAAAAAAACCAGCTTTTGCTATTGGCTCTCAAAGAATTGACTGAAATGTAAAATCTTTAAAACATCCATATCAATACTGCCACCCAGAGAGAACTGGTTTGCAACTGATTTGACTGGACTTGGTATGAAGTGTTGATAAATGGGCTGTGGGGATTTTGATCAGGAGAACTGACTTTCCTTTGGCTCTTATAACAACCAATAAGATTTGTAACTGTTGGCTAAGCAGCTTGAGAAGATTCAGTTTCAAACAGCCAGAAAAAGGCACACTTTTTTTCAAGATATATATAAATTACTACCACTTCTTAAGGAGCCTTCAGTTTTTGTTATGTGGCCTATAAGCCTCTCTAACTAGAAAATTACATGCAGCACAAAGAAAAGCACAGCCTGTTTCTTCTTTTTTTTTTTTCTCAAGGGGTTTAAAACTGATCTTGAAGGTTAAATGCATTCACTTCTAAAAGACATGACAGCCTGAATTAAAAAAATAAATGTGAAAGGGTTATCAAATGAAGAAAATTACCCTGATACCAGTTCACCTGCAATCCTGGGCAGATTGAATTATGTGATTTTAAATGAGACCTCTTTGGTAATTTTCCATGTTAAAACAGAAATAAATTAAAATTTTCAAAAGAATTACTGTTTTGCATTTGTACATTACAAATGCAAAGGAATAAAGTTCTCTGCATTGAAAGAAAACATTTTTTATGAAAACCTTTGACTTTTTCCTGAAAGGAAAGACCTACATCATATTTTGTTTCTAATTATAACATGCTTGTTCATGTATGAATGTATATCTGCCTTGAAGTCTTTTGAATTGCAAACACTTTAAGCAGAATCCATCAAGGTTAGGCCAACTTCTTTGACCTGCTCATTTTTAAACAGTAGTAGATCTCAGTTTTATTAGATGTATTTTACAAATGCAATCTTGCTGCCATTATGCAGCAAGTATTGTTTTTGTCTCTCAGCTTTAAACCATGCTTCAGAAGATTTTCTTGCTGTTATGGATAAACATTCAAAAGAGGAAGGAAAGAAAATGCAAACCAAAACAAATCTCTGACTCTTCAGCATAATTGCATTTGACTGGAAATTCCATACAGTTTTATAGAATTCCCATGTTACCATAGGCAAAGTCCTTCTTCCATGGCTTAATTCCTTCTTCTATAAGAAGAGGGATTAAAATAGGCAGAAGTATTAGTGGAATGCCATGTCCATGAGTGAACTGAGAGTGTTAGGGATTGAATAAAGGCACTGAGCTGCTAAAGATTTTCCCCCTCTATACTGCAAGATCCCAAGCTGCAGGCTAAGTGGGAGTAGGAACTCTGTAAACACCAAGGAGTAATTTCAAGCCTCGTTCTTGTCCACAATATGCCTTGGATCTGCTTTATAAAACCTCATCACATAAAGGAACATTAGGAAAAGGAAAGAGGGTAGCAGGATACATGACTCTACCACAAGGATTAACGGATAGAACCACTAAGTTCCTCCAACAGGTAAAGAATAAAGTCACCACTTGTAAGGATGAGCCTTTAATAAAACTAAAATTCTCAACCTGACTGTGCACTCAGATCAGATCATTTCACCAACCTGAATAACACCCATCCCTTTCTCTAGACCTGAGACAATGTCACATGTTGACCTCATTTCTACTACTCCAACTTCCTACCCTTCAAAGCAAAGCAGTGCCTTGAAGCCATTCACAGGTAACGAACCCCACCCCGTGGAGCTCCCAGGCTCTACTCAGGTCAGCTGCAGTGACTGTCCATAACTACAGCTTCTCCTAAGCCATGGATGAGGATGTTTCCTCATGCAGTTCAGTTTATTGCCACATTCCCAGGGCTCAGTCTCTTGGCCATCCCTCCTTGTCACAATGGTGACACTGGTGCTGCAGTCACAGTCTGTGCCTCAGGAAAGCAGCAAGGAGGTGGATTGCTTAAAATGGTGCTTGGCATTTGGATGAGAGACAAGAGGCACACATTGAAACTAAAGTTGAATGTTGGACTTGATGATCTTGGAGGTCTTTTCTGACCTTAATAACTCTATGATCCTAAAGGGGAGAGATTGTGAAGGCTTCTTCCTTGGAGGTTTCCAAGACCAAGTGAAAAAAGTCCTGAGCATCCTGGTCTGATTTCACAACAGACCCTGCTCTAAGCCTCACAAGGTGCTGACCATCCTGAATTATTCTGCGATCCTGTAACTCTACGACTTCAAACAGAATCAATGGTAACCAATGTTTTGTGTGTTTATTTGAAGTAAAGACTCCAAACTTTATAAATAAAATAATAATAATAATAATAATAATAATAATAATAATAATAATAATAATAATAATAATAATAATAAGCTTTACTAAGGATGTAACTGATTTTTCTTACTGTACAACTTTTTTTCTTGCAATGCAAGGCTTATATTGCAAATCCAACCCTGATTTAGTGTTGCAGTTTATGTTCAAATTAGAAAATGTATCAGAAAGAAATAAAGACCAGCGAGATCCTCAGCAGTAGGAGTTGCCTAACTTTAAGCTAATTTCTATTATACAGAAGCCAACCAAACCAGCAACAGAGTAGTGCCAAAGAGCATCAGGACAGCCTGCCAAAGAACAAGCCTTAGGCCTAGCTGCTGCTACTGGAAAACCTCAGTCAAATGCCTGGCAAAGAACTGGCCCGAGACTAACACATTGTTATTCTGGAGGAGGGAACGATGACACAATTTCCTGCACAATATTTATGCACTTGTGCCCTGGAGCTTTGGCTTCTCACTTTGGTGGATATAAGAAGCAAACCAAGTGCAGGGAAGGCATTTCTGTTGCCTAAGGTGTTGTCATGACTATTTGTGCTTTTGTTTTTCTTTGTATTTTACATTAAATTCCTAGATTCCCATAACGATCTTAAATCAATGAGAGGATGTCATCATCATCATACAGAGCTTGTTGTCAATGAGTACAAAGTATTCAGCAGCTAATGAAGTAATAAGAGCATCAGAAAGGTGATATGAGGTGTCACAGTCAGGTAGAAACAGTGCTGAAAGTAAAGACTGGGTTTTCAGACTCATTCCTATATGGACTGCATCTCTCCTACTCGGCTCAAACACATCCAGACAGATTGTGTGCTTATATTTCTGTATAATTGCAGCAAAAGCCAGTCTTTCATGTGCACTGGTACATGTAGGCTCCTAGCCTTATGGATCTCTTTGGGGATAAAAGCATATATAGCTTTACAATTTATGTCAAACACATAGTTCTGATGTTGTTTCATATACACACTTGCTACAAGGTCACCAAAGGGTATTTCTCCAAGGGAATTGCCTCATTTTCTTTTAATCAGTGTAGCTGTTCCTGAACTATGGGGGACTTTGGGGGTGAAGAGGATTTTGATTATTGTGAATAGACTAAGGGATTTAGCATTATAGAGAAGAACTTGTAAAACTGAGAGATTTACAAGATTTATTGACATGAAAAGCACATAGATAACTTTAAAAAAGATTTTGTGATTATGTTTAAAACTTTATGGTGCATGCTCAAATGTGCCACAAACCTCTCATTGCAGAGAAAGCTACTTTTATTAAACACCTGCTCTTCAGATGGTCTGAGTGGTGGAGTGACATTACTACCCATTTTTTCTAATTAATGGAATTCATGGAATGATAACTAAGCTTTAAGATCCTGCTATGCTAAATTTTTGCATTGATATACTAGAAGACAGTTCAGCTCAGAAAAAATTTGCAAATCAGACAAGAAAGGCAAAAGGCTGAAAAAGTAAAAAATTGAGTATTTTCCTAGGTAATCTATGGAGCTGGCAGCAGAGACTGGCCATTTTTATGCTTCAGGCTCTGATTAAACCATATTGTCTACTAAAGAAGCAGACATCACTTTGAATCTAGAGAAATAATGTATACAAGGTGAAGTAGTTAATGGTCTATTGATGTAGTAAGGTAAAGCAAATGGGAAAAAATGCAATTTGCACTAGCATATGAGAACATTTCCTCAGATTTGCACCAATGGAAGCATACAAAGCAGCCAAAATATATTCAGTTTGGCAGGACCAGACTATTAGGAGCAAAACTTGTCCTTTTCAAAAGTTTAACTGTTTCTACTACACATCTGTCAAAGTGACATGCATTAGCTGCCAACTTCTTTCTCTTGTTTAATATAACCTGACGTGTATGCAGGTAGTGTGATGGCAGAATACCAACACTGGTACTTTTAGAGCTGGCAGCTGTTGCACTCAGCTCTTACTTAAAGTGCATGAAAATTGGTGTTACGCTGTGAGCAAATGACAGCAGAACAGAGGCCAAGAGAATGCTCTCGAATGAAGTGGAAATGTTATGTTTTTCTAGTGTTAGCCATGAATTTTGTCCTAGTGCCAGGGTGGTTTCTATGCAGACTTCTTGCAGAGTGAAAAAGAAATGATGGCTCTACTGCAGCTTTTTCTCTGTCTGTAGTAATTTATCAGCATGATACCAATCTCTGAAATGTCTAGCTGTTGTTCTTTGAAAACAATACAGCTAAGATAAACAGTGGTACTCTACAGGGAGAAGACAGAAGGATAAACACAGGTTCTAAAATGGCAATCACTTTTCTTAATTTTGAAAAGTTTGTTACTAGAAATGGAAGTTCATGGGCAGGAGAAAGAAATGGAAATGATGCCATTTCTCTGTGTTGCAATAACTGAAGACTTCAGTTTTATTTGCTACAGGAAAAGAGCTGCTATTTCAGAAGTCCAACCTCAATGAGACAATCTATAAAATATCTCTCTATTGGGGTATCAGTGAATACTCTGCTAAATTTATTTTAAAATAGTTCTAGTTTAAATAAATAGACTCCAGATGAAAAGGACTTATTCCCTCTGTGAGGGCTGAAGGGTTTGGAATACTTAAGAACAAAACATTCTTCAGGAATTAAAACAAGAAGGCAAAAAATAAAAGATAACAGCAATTGAAATATTTACCAGCTACACCAACAGTAACATAAGAAACATATAAACACCTCTCAAAACCCCAAAATATTTACTGCAGGACAGCAGCTATTTGCCTTTGTAACATGTGAGAGACAAGCATTAACTTCCCTCTGCACAATGTTGCATTAACAGGCTTCCTTCAAAACCTGTTGGGAGTAAAATAACTCTTTAAGATACACTCATTTTTCAAGGTCAAAACTGAAACAGCACTCCATCCTGTGCCATTTTAGAAAGCAGAACTAAAAGGCAGGACCTTTCTTGCTTTGCACTTCACCCAGCCTTGGGAAAGAAATTCAGTTGTTCCATAGTCTGATCTCTGTTTTTCCTAGAGACAAATCCATACGGGTGATCTCATTTTAACTTAGATATCTAAAAGTTTTCTGTCTAAATCAAAGCTACTCATCATTTGCTCATCAGAGCCAAAAGAAAGAAATAAATAACTCATAGGAGCACAATAATTTCAGCCTTTGATCAACACCTTACGTTCTACCCAAACCAGGTTCTCTGAGTCAAAGGCCCGTGGATGTCTCAGCTGTGCTCTGACTTCACTGTAAAAGAGACCTCGCTGCTCACCTGTCTCCTTCTTTACTCTGGTTCCCATGCATAGCAAGCTTGAGAGAATCAAAACCACTCACCAGAGATCAATTTATTTCCAGTTAGAGAAGACTGCAATTATTTGCTATCTTAAACATCTGACAGTTAGTTATTTCCAAAGCAACATTGTGGGTGGAGGAGGAGAATAGGTAGCATTCAGACCTAAATGACTGAAGTTTGGTGTAATGATCTTACTCAAAATTATTTTCAACATTTGGTTTCTTACAATCCATGATTTACTTGCATTTTGCCAGACAATTTTTACAATTATATTTCATTATGCAATCTTTGATTTAACGTACTGAAGACTTCTCTCTGCCTATTTACTTTTTCCTCCATGTGTGAAATAGATAAGTTAATCACAGCTTGGTAAAATCACTGGGAAAAGATTGGATCCACTGGAATGAAAATCTGTAAGTTCTACAGTCCATAATTAAAAGCCCATATAATTTTCCTTGTACCATGGAAAATAATTATGGAGTTACAAGTTCTTTATTAACTGGTTTTGTTTCTCTCATTAAACTTAGTTGGGGTTTCCACTCTAGGAAAACTATTTAACAGGAACCCCCACTTCACCTATTAACTGTATAGGGATCAAAGATACATGATTATGATGTTTATTGACTAGTTCTCTTACAAAAATGTTTGGTTTAGATTTTAAGGGCAGACTTTACTCACAGGTTACTATTACTTCTATCTCTACTACAATTTGTAATGCTACAAAAGATCAAGAATATTCTGGTAATCTAGAATAGGTTTAGATTTTTTTTCTGCTGTCAATAAAACCTTTTTATCTTCAATTAAATGTAAAATTCATAAAAATTTTATAGGATTAACATAAAGAAAAGTTTTACAATTTTTTTTGGGGGGAGGGTTTGTGGGAGAAATAGAGGAAATCCATATATTCAGAAGAACAATGGAAAATTTCACACATATCTATATACAGTTTGTTTATAAAATACACAAAATTAGCTTTCCACATACTAAGTGTCAGATTTTGGTACCCTTAAGAAATCATCCAGAACAAGATTGTCTGCTCAAGACTGAGGGGTAGATTGTAGAACAACATCCAGAAAAATGGATACAATCCAGCTCAGGAATGATGCCTTTGAAACAAAATCTGTGGTGTACAAATGAATAACTACTGAAGCATACGGCTGCCAACTCTGGAATTTAGCATTCCACATTTCACTTAACCATAAAAAATGAAGAGGACCCATGTTCAAAGGCAAATGTAGTAAAACATTAAATTAATTTTATAGTGTGCATATTATAGGTCAAGCATGTCTAAAAGTTCCCAAAGCAAACTGCAACAATGTCACTGAAAAATATTTACCAAAACATAATAATAATAAAAGACATTTCTACTGTGTCTCCCATAATGCCTTCTCATTATACTTATAATAATAGATGAGGTAGTTTGGAGCATATATCAAAATCTTCTCTTGCTTTTTCTGGGCTTGGTTCTAATGATTTAACTCACACTGACTAAAATGTTACTCATAATAAGAACTCATTCAGTTCAATGCTACTTTCTTTGACATAAGCTCTTTTTCAACAAGAGCTTTCCCAATGCAACATAATGTCACCATATTTTTCTTTTAAGTATTCTTCTTTTTTTTGTTTTAAGAGCCAAAACATTTATTGGTATATTCACATTATTTTACAAATTCTAAGGTAAGGATCTTCAGCTAATTATATAAACAGGGGTCCCCCAGCTGAAAGAATCCAGAACTTCAACATACCAGCAAATACTGGCCATGATTTCAAGAAGGAAAAAGTACATATGCTTTTTAGAGACTAATGATATGAGCATAGAAATAATAATTTTCAGGTTGCCATCATTCCTGAATAACATTCCTGTTCAAAAGAACTGGAAACATCCTTTTCATTTATTAAGAAAATAAAAATCCTGTCATAAAGAATCTCAGTGTTTATTCAGGACATGATGAGAGTTTTTACAGGTACTAGAATATCAGATGTGCCAGGAAACCTGATATGAGGAATAACCCGATCAGCTAAGCATACAGATGCCCTTCTTATGGCTCTCACTTTTCTCCCTGAAATGTTTTTATTCTTTATAGACTTTAGATTATTACCTGTGGGTGACAGTAGAAAGGGGATTACATTTTATACTTAATCAAGTACTCTGAAATAATCTCAATTAGTTCAAAAGACTGAAACAAAAACCTAGACCTACATAAAAGCTTAGGGAATGGTTTGGTTCCATTGTGAGGCAGGTAACATACCTGAAGCCTGAGACACATTAGATTTTCATTGAGAAAAAAAGTGAGGGTTAAAACATTGGGAGAGCTCCCATTTGTAGTTTGCATTACCTTTCTGTGGTGACATTATAAATCGGTCAGCAGGAAATTCTAAGCGCTCCTGACAGCAAGGAAAGTGATAATGGGTACAAAGAAAAAAGGAAGAGGGACAATGAGAGAAATAGGATAAAACAAGTACAGGACATCGTGTGGTCAAGGGACCTGTCTAAAGTCAGTCAGTATGTTTTAAAGCATTCTCCTGAGTCCCACATGATTGTTCCACAAAGAAGACTTACAGTATCTCTCAAGTCTTCCTCCTCCTCACTAAATTTTTACATCACTATGAAGAGAGATCTTCAAAGCTATAGCCAGATTAATGAGTAAAAAGGCAGAGTCAACTGCAGAAATGTGTAATAGAAATCAAGAGACCTAAGTAGCTGCTAGGAACTTGAAGCCTGATTCTATCATCACTTAGTAGGTGGGATTCGGATAGCAATCGCTGGAACACAGCAAGATTTCAGGAAGGCTCAGAATTTATGAGACTCCCCACTTAGGCCTAATTGAGAGATTGGGAAAGTTAGCCTGGATTCCAAGATCTGTGATGGTAATCATGTAAAACTCAGTGGGTTTGGAACTTGTGAGTGACACAGACATTTCCTTCAGTTGAACTAATGCTTCATAATTATTTATCATCTCAAAAAGACATCACAGCATGAAGATTGTGCTATATAAATTCACACCTATTTGCACTGATGATTCATCACCTTTAGCCTTTGGTATAACAACATAGTAGGAATGAATTCATGCACCACATTCACTTGAATTTTATTTTAATTAGGCATGCCATCAACAGCTGATGTAAAGGTCTCAAGATTGACAGAGCATACTTTATCATGTCAGCACTCAAGCAAGTTATCACTTGAAGGGAAGTGTTGTGAATGAACCATAACATCAAGTACATTCTCCAAAAGGCTCGGAACAATATGGTGCAATAATAGAGAACAAATGTTAAAGATAAAAACAAAGTATAGAAACAAAATAAACTCTCATGCTTCAGGGCATAGATCAACAAAGGCTTTACACTCAGACTAAATGATAAAAGGATTAAATCTTGTCTTTCAGTGTGCATATGCACTGCCTAGCATGATAGGATCACCGGGTGCCCACTGAAGTACTGATATGCTGCTGTAGTAACAATCACTACCAAAATCAAAGTGTGATAGTTGCAGCAATTGTTATTTTTAATGAGGATATAAAGAAACCTTTGCTTATATGTGGATAGGCTCAAATGATGATTTCTTACACTGTCTTCTGAAATATTAACCATAGCAAAATACCTCTAGGAGCACTCTTAAGTTCAAATTCCCAACTGTCTATACAAGCTACATTCACATTAGCAACGTTTGATGGGAGCATATCTGTTAAGACAAATATGAGGATGACTTGAGGATGCAATAACACCTTTATACACAGTTCAGAAGCTTTATTTTGAACTAGTTCTGTTTTATACTGTACATTTCAGCCTGTTATCACTTGCTGCATGTTAAGTGCAATGCCAAAAAGCACCTTTTGGTTTATGTTGACCCAAAAAGTATTGATTTCCTGTGATTCAAGACCACTCCATGATGCAATCCAAGAAGCAGTTGGAGGGGTTAACTGGATGATTAACTTCAGAAGCCTGTTCCTGACCTGAAGTAAATTGCTGTTGTAGACACACTAGTCTTGGCCTCAGAGCACATGCCAAAGTACCACTGAAGGGCTCCATCTGGAACGCCCGAAGGAAAACCCTAACAAGCCCCAGGTGGCACAAAGCAGTTCAGTGCACCCTTTGAAGCCACCAGGAAAACCTACACCCTGGTGCCTCATGACATGGAGCAACCTGAAATGCAACACAGCTGTGAGCATGTTGCAGTGCAGGATGTCTATTCAAAAGCTGTGTGACAGAGGTAGCACACAATGCTCTCCCATTTGTTAGTGTCTCCATGTTGTTTCACTAGAAAGAAAAATCCCCTAAAAGGAAAGCTTCTCTATATTGCACAGAGATTCCACACAATCTCTCACCTGTAAGGACTAAATATCAAATTTGGCTCCTTAGAAGTTGTCAGTCCCTCACTGACTAATGGTAAAAGGTCCATGAAGTCAAAAACATCTTTCCCATTCTTCCCATCATTTCTCAAGCATTCTCAAACCTTATTCTGCCCTGGCTGGTCATCTCTTTTCTGGTATTGGAGGCTTACTGCCAAGATCAAATTTGCCAGACAAGCCAAAACTGTCTAGCAACAAGGCACACCAGAGCTCAGGATAACATCAATACAACTTTATGCCAGTCCCAAAGATGTTCATGTAACCTAAGCCATCGACTCTCTTGCTGGCTCCTGTAAGTAGATTTGTCCCATGTGTGCTCAAACATGCCAGGTGGCCGAGGCCAGCAAGGCAGATGTGCCATTTGTGAACACACAATATATTCCTTATGCAATAAAACAAACGCACACAGATAGAAATTAGAGTGGTGGGAATGGCTTTGACTTAAAAGCAAACCATACATCATACCTCTGTCAAATATTCAGCCTACCAGGTTCTGTGCATTTTTACTGGCATCTTTAGGTTTGACATTCTGGGAAAGGCTAAAAAGCTATGGACACCTTGGGATGATCTTTCAAACATCTGCTGTGATGATGGAGAACCGCCTCATAGTGGTTGCCTAACCAGAATAGGTTATGATGCAAGATTAATTGCTCTTTAGGTACTTGCATAATATGTCACTGCTGAGTCCCTTTTCACTCTAGCTATGATTGTTTAAGAGACTCTCTCAAATCTCCTCATATTGCTTGGCTTTGGTGTAGTCTTAAACTCAGAATGCAAGCTGAGTCTTTGATAAATGCCCACCTTCTAGGGAGACAGAGGTTCACATGTCTATTGTCTTACATACCTTGTGGACAGCTGGTGGGCTACTGTGTGTTGAAAGTGATCTTCCTTTAGGATGCTGCTATGAAGGTTTAGACACCAGATGAGAGAAAATTTGTTATGACATCATTAATATGGCTTTGTTCTCCCCGGGGATGAAATCAGTAGGTGTCCTAGATGTCATCTGCTAACTTTGTACCTGGGGAAAAATATCTTAATATACAAAGTTTCCAAAAACTATGATACAAGTATACACATGTATGTTTTAACATTAACAATATATTAAAACCAATTACCAATAGTTTGCTCTGTGTTCCTGAAACCTATGAACTCTTCTAATCCTGGATTGGTTTATGAGCTCCTTCCTGAAATTAAAATATTAAAGCCCTCAACCACATGTCTGTGAGATTAAGGGAACTGTCAAGGCAGTGATGTGTGCTGGCTTAGAAGTCAAGCCAACTTTTTGTATAGGAACTGAGGAGTCCGAGTCCCTGGGACAGTCATTAATGTTACCTTGTCTTTTGTGATCTGCCAATTGCACATATAACATAGTTTTTAATGGATTCAGGCTCGAATAGAACTTTTCTTGTCCCTTTCCCTCTTTCTTTTACTGTAAATTACAGGCAGATAATACTCAAATTAATCTCATATTTAGATACATTTAAGAATGACGTGGTACCAAACACTGCAGACAGATTAGGGTGGGATCTGGAAGGATATTCTATAGGGATTTGTAACCTCAATGTTTATCTGAGAGCCAGTGTTGGCATACCTGGGGTACCTTTGTGAAAACCAATATTCACATGGAGTCATGTTCAGACACCACTGTAAGTTTGTTCTTCTGCAGTAAACAAGTAGCATAGCTATGAAGAGAAGACTTCTGGTCTGAGTCAACATTGTAGCTTTTAAGTACACTATACTCAGCGGGCTTTAAGGAATAACTTTTAAAAATGCAAGAATCATTACTATTTCTTGTATGAAGTGGATTATCTGGAAATTTAACTGCATATGTAAATTGAAGTTAAAATAGTGTTAAGATTATACAATGTAGCTAGTTTTCCTTCTATAGTGTTCATCAAAGGATAAAGCATAAGAAATTGAGGTAGTGACTCAAAGTAAAAGAGTTTTGCTGTGTGGGACTGCATTGTTACGACTTGCTCTGCGGATAATGACTTTCATAGGCATGAGCCCTCACTTAAAGTGTTTTGCGGATTTGAGGCTGGTGTGCTTATCACTCTGTAAAAGCCACCCAATGGTCATTTGGGTCTTGCTACTGTCCACCCCTATTATCACATTAGCTCAGCCCTTCTAAGAACAATACTTTTGTGCACATCATGGAATGGAGAAATTATGAACTTTGAACCAGCACAAGCAGAAGAAAATATGTATTTGCACAGCTCAGTTCACTTATGCAAAATAAAGCTATATTTTCCAGCTATCCTTGTTATTTTAAGTATTTGAAGAAAACATACAACCCCTGTCCCACTGAAGGAATCTCACATTTAAATCAAGCATGTGCTTAATTTTTCTTTCTAGTAAGTAAGGTTTCTGTATCTTTTTCTTTATAGAGATGTGGAATGTCTCAGTATTTAAGACAACACCCTACTTTACTCACTATTTACTGTACACAGTACACACACATATATATAGGCACACACAAGATTTGAGTAAATGAAGACACAGACAGGGTTTAGAAACTAAAGGATGTGCACAAAGGTCGGTCCAGCCCTTTGTTCGCTCAGTGTTTTCAGTGTACCTTCAGACCCTTTGATCTCAGAGTCTTAGCTCTAAAATGAATATATAACCAAGTAGGAACAGTGAGAAGAAGCATGAGTTAAACAAACAGGGGTGGACACAAAAGGGTGTCGCTCAGGTTTGAAGCATTTGTTTGCATGACTACTTGTAGACAAAGGTGAAAAGTGCAACTGGCTTCTTGCACTGAACAGTGTGTAAACAAGCATGAAAAAGAGATTAACTCTCACCATCAAGAAATATTTGTGCTCTTGAAATCAATGGGTGATTCATGACAAGAAAAGGGCAAATATTGAGAGGAAAAACCTCCTACCTGTGGTTTGCATTCAATCAATTCTTAATATCAGGTAAACTTGTTATAGATACACAAATAACTCATGTGCTAGGCTGTGATTTCATTAAGGTAGGAAGAAGTGTTGATGTAGACAGAGTAAATATAAGCAGTCTTGTAACTGATCCCTCTTTAATCCTCCTCAATTAATGACAAATTACCATGTACAGAAACCTTTGTGAGAATGTAAGCCCTTCAGATAAATGAAACCCACAAAGGCAGGGAGCTGCAGCCAAAGTGCCATATTCCCACCAACTAACCAAGCTAAACAAACAAATAAATATAAAGGAAAACACTGCAAATGTCACCAACATTTTTATTTTTCCCTGAAGTATGGCTGCTATGAGCTACAGGAAAATAAAGTTTCTCTATGTCTTTCTTTAAACAGAGGTTGTTGCAAGGTTGATACATATATTGGTCTAAATTAAATACTTGAAAGATTATCTTTACAGAGGATTTCTCTTTTAAAAGTTCTAATTTTGCTACACATGCAAAAACTACCTAGAGTGAAGTTAACACAGGGCTGCAGTAGTAACTTACTAGCTGGAGAGGGGTCCTGTCACTCCTGAGAGTAACAAGTGTCTATCACATGTAAAGGTTTCTGTTGGAGGTAATGAATTTATTCATCAGCAAGTTTTAAAAGTTTTACCCCTACATATAAAATTTGCTTTAAATACACTACTGTGGCTAAAATGCTGCTGCATGTAAGTGACCCCTCAGGGCTTTAAATATGCACCTGTCATTCTTCAGATTCAGTCTGTATTAACATTCTTTTGTTTTGAGTGGCTGAAATGGCAAAATCAGTCACACTAAAACACTGACTCAATCTTCAGCCCTCCTGATATTCTAGAAAATTCATTAAGTTCTTCCAGAAATTTACTCCACACCACTGGAAAATAAGTAGAACAAAGAGAGTGAGAGTGTTTAATGATTTAAAGATAGGAAATAAGGCTGGATTGAATCTGAACTGCTGCTTGAGTAACACAGTGCATATAAGTGAGAAAAAAGACATGGTATAAACATAGGAACTCAAGGGCTCTAATGTGGCCAGGACAACAGTATGCTGTTTAGGACTGGTTCCTGAAATATTATTGGTTTATAATAATCCTGTATCCTCATTGGTTTTAAAACAATATTGGTCTCTTAGTTTTAAAACAATATTGGTGTCTACATTGTGCCAAAAGGAAAAGGTCAAGGTGTTTCTTTCCCTTTTCTGCTCAAGACTTAGATTTCATTCAATTTAATCAAAACCACATTTTAGCCTGACCTGTACATACATAGGGGGAAGTTGGGAGGGTTAGAGCATATTTTCATTGCTTCACATTGGCTACTGTTACCATGGGCAACATGAGCCAGAGGAATTCAAAGAAGCTGCTTAGGAACAGGATTCAAGCAAACCTAGATTTTCTACATCACAGCTGCTAGTAGGTCTCACAGGTTAAACATATAAGGTGAGGTGAGGCCCATCCTCTGGTCATAATACCAAAAGTCTCCTTATATTGTGTCAATATACTTAAATTCCCTTTTCACATATCACAGGTGGCTGAGCACAGACACTGGATTGTGAACAAGCTCCTGTAATCATAGTATCATAGAATTATTTGGGTTGGAAAAGACTTTTAAATGTCATCTAGGCCAACCCCTTGCAACGTACAGGGAAAAGTTCAACTAGATCAGGTTGCTTAGCACCCCATCCAGCCCAACCTTGAATGTTTCCAGGGATGGGGCATTTACCACTTCTCTGGACAACCTGTTCCAACATTTCACCACCCTCATAATAAAAATGTGTCCCTTATATCTAATTTGAATCTGCATTTGCTTGGTTCAAAACCCTTACCCCTTGACCAGTAGCAACAGACCTTGCTGAAAAGTTTGTCCTAATTTTCTAACTGAAGTTATTCTATGATTCTATGATCCCTTTAGGTATTGAAGGTGCTCGGGTCTCCCCAGAGCTTTCTCTTCTCCAGGCTGAACAATCTCAACTCTCTCAGTCTGTCCTCATAGAGGAGGGGCTCTAGGCCACAGATGATCTCTGCGGCCTCCTCTAGACCCACTGTAACAGGTCCATGACTTTCTTGTACTAAATGAACATGTTAGTAAGCAGAGACTCCATGAAGGAGCACGTAACAGTTTACCAATATTCAAATCCATTTCTTTGTTTATTTACTGGTATTTGTGTATCCACAAGTTCCAAGTTGGACTCACTCCGTAGAGCCCTCACACAATATCCTTAGCTTGCGCCTTTCCAAGCAGGAAATGCAGATTTTCAGCCCCTCAGGGGGTGCTGTGTACTGGACTGAGATAACTGGCAGACTTTTTTTATCGATTGACCTGGTAGCAAACAAAGCACAGGGCTCTAGAGAGCAGAAGCTGCAGCTTTAGTGAGAATCTCTGGTTGAAACACTCTAGTTCAGCACAGCACTCATGGTACAGCTCTGACCAAGTATAGGTATCTAATTAAAGATAAGATGAACCTGTCTCTAAGTTTAATTTAGGCATTCAAATTCATTTGGCTGGGTCCTACAACCTGAAAAATATGTGTGCCATGGCTGCACAACAGCCTGCTGGGGACTGACAGGTTAGAGAGACATTGGAGAATTGAGAGGTTAACGTGTGGTAAATCACTGCTGCCCTGGACAGGTGCTAACAAAAAGGCAAAACTTACTCCCTTCCAGTCTGTTCCTGGAGGAGAGAAAATGCACTTTTCTACACATGGAAGTAGGCACAAAAATATAAATGACTCTCTCACTAAATAATTCGGGGAATTCAGTGGAAATGTCTTGTTGGCAGTCATTTCCCCCTATTTTTATCCAGTCTTTTGGAATGATTGGAACCAGTAGGCATACTATAAACAAAACCATCTTTTTTATGTCATCCAAAATAAATAAACGGCTTCTGGATCCCTGGATAAGCTCCAGGTCTGTTTATTAATTTTTAAATTGAGGACTTAGAGTCAAGCTTATACAAGCCCATGTAGGCAAACTATCTGAGAATTCGAAGGCAACATTGTTAAAAAGTTAATAAAAGAAAATTTCCCCTCCTTGTCTCTCCTTAAAAAAAAAAAAAAAAAAAGATATCACAGCATACTGAGGTACAGATGCCACTTTTCATCCTGGTTTACTCCCAGAGTAACCATGTTAGTTGCTTTTCTACTAGTATATTGCAAACTGGGAGATGACTCAATTTGTTGAATGGAAAATGTATTTGGTTTTACAAAATATTTGCTTTTCCATTATTCTAGTTTGCCAAAGAAGGAAAAAGGATAATAATTGCAGGACAAAGGAAGATAACTTTGATCATACTATCTTTCTTCCTGAAGCATCTCTACACTTCTGCTTCTACACTGCATTTATAGCAAACTTCCAGTATCAGAAGGGATTCTACAGGGAAGCCAGAGAGGGACTCCATCAGTGATAGGACAGGGAGTAATGAGTACAAATTGGAAGAGGGGAAATTTAGGTTAGATATTAAAAAGAATTTTTTTACTGTGAGGATTATTAAACACTGGAACAGGTTGCCCAGCGAGGTTGTGGATATCTCTCCTCTATTGGTGTTCAAGGCCAGGTGGGATAAGGCCTTGAACAACCTGGTCTAGTGGGAGGTGTCCCTTCCTGTGGCAGGGGCAGTTGGGACTTTAAGGAGATGACATTTAAGGTCCATTCTGACCCTTTGACATTCTATGATTCTATGATCATCAAACTATAAATCATATGAATAGGATGGACAGAAGTACAGAACATCCTTTAGGTCCTTTTAGAATACTGCAAAGAAAAGAGACCCTGCTTCTGTGAACTACATGCTAGGATGCTTTTCCAGAACAGCAGAATTTAATAATTTTGTCCCTGTTTTAGACACAGTCATACTGATACTATAATCAGCTTGTATTTCAGACCATGAAGAGACCTTTCTATCTCAGAGCATGTCTGTACCAGGAAATCTCACAGCCTTGCTAGAAAAGAGTCCTACCAAATCACAAGTCCCGCTAAAGGCCAAACAGAAGAGAGTTGAGATGAACAAATGCTAGAGGTGAAGCAGTTATTTTTGCAGGTGATTTGAAGACAACAGGAGGGCCAAAAAATGCACAGCAATTTTGCAGATGATGGTTTGCGAGTCAAGATGGTCAACCATTTGAAATGCCCTATACATTGCTTTCTCACGAATCATCTTTCTTTTGAATCTGTACATTTTCCCATTTACACCTCTAAAGTAACGCTACTTTTATTATTATGTTAACAAAATATAATTTAAAAAAAAATGAAAATTATTAGGAAAAAGTGTAAGACTTTTTTCTGGTAATGACCACATTGTAAACCTCCTTCCACCCCTCACTTAGATAAGTTCATAAGTTTGATACTTTAACTACATAGTTTTCTTCATTCCAGTTTCTATAAAAATAATGAACCTAAAGGCTATTTTTTTTCCTGAGAACATTCAGGCTTTCAGGCAGATGTATAGAAGCGCCAAATATTTTTTTCCCCTCTCAGAAATAAAGCAGAGCATTTTTTATTAAATGTTTGCTACAAACTTCCACATATGAAGATTTCACAACCTGTTTGCACGTGTGAAACTTGCAACTCTAGTTTATTGACATACCTTTAGTTTGGAATCTATTATAATCTGAGATAATTTCGTTAAGATTCTCTTTCTAGATAAAATAAATACTGCATTTAAGCAGGTTGTTTTTGTAATGTAAACTTCGTGCTTGCATTTTCTTTATTGGGTAGAATATTCTTCAATACAGATTACTTGTCTTTACAAAAGCAAAAGAACAAGTCCATCTCTCTAAACAGGCTTTAACAAATCTCTTTCCAATTCTCTTTTATATATGAGAATATCTTTGCCTTATCTTTTATATTGTTTATTTACCCTTTTCTTTTAACTCTGAGAGCAAAACCAGTCTTGTCATGTTAAGCTTTACAACCTCTTTAAACTCCGTTCACAGATTTAGGTTCTCATGGGCCAGCAGCGATCAGCACAACAGTGTGATGTTTGCATTATGAATACTGTAGGTCAACGCTTGTTTAAAAAAAAAAAATAGAAGTTCCCATTGGAATGTTGAACAAATAATCATGAAAATGTTTCATTTTTAAGACTTTTAAAGGCTTTTCTTTATCAAAACAAAAAAACTGGGACCTAATTTGACCAGACAGAGTCCCTTTAGTGCATGGTAATTTCATGCAATAACCAATTTTGACATAATATTTAAAACTGTGGTGACACCCTTCTGTATGTCCTTCACCTTGGTGTTAATGGTAAGTACTGCAAAAGAAGCAGATATTTTTCTAGTACACATCAGGAGTGTAATGTTAATATTCTTAGAAGCAAATTTAGACTTGATGAAAACAAAAAAGATACTTATTAAGTTAAATATATATATATATTTGCTCCAAATAGATATAAATGAGTTCCTCATATAAAAAGTGTTCTACTGACATAGCAGATATACCTTATTATAGGAAGGAAGCTATTTTTAAAACCTACGAGAGATAAAGTTCCTAAAAGTCTCTTTTAGAAAAGAATCCTGTCAGGACATCGTTTAAGCATGTTGTTAAGTGGTTCCCTTAACAGAGATGGACTTACACAGTGTGCTGAAGTGTGTTTTCTATACGCTATAACCCTGAGTGTTCTTTCTTGACACACTGGTGAATAATAATTATTTTAGAACACATCATTTTGTCTCCCTTTGGACCAGAAATTTGGCTTGTCCAATATCTCAATGTCAGAGTGGATGAACCAGAAAATATTATTGTCATGTCCCTTTATGGACAGTGGAAAAGGACCAGAGAGGGAGCTTTCCAAAATGTGGGCAAGTCTAGTTTGGTGAAAGGCTTGTGAGATGAAACATTACGTAAGAAAAGAGGCAGGCAGATCTTTCAGTGTCTAGAAATTTATGAGTTTCTCCCAAGTTTAGTTTCTCTGTTTCACTGACTAGCTTAACAAAAGATCCATGAGGTATTGACAAAGACTGAGTTAAATAGGAAGACTAAGAATCTTCCTAGAGCACTTACTAATCTTGCTGTTCTGATTATTCCTCTTATTTCACCATCCCCCTAAAATTAGGGCACTAAAATTATTCTTTGGGAATACTCCCTGCTACTACCGGTGTGTCATACTACCCATGACCCTTTGTAGAGAGCACAGCCCTGCACTGGGTACAAGGACTTCTCTACATGCCAAAATGGGAATGTTAAACATGTAAGAACAGCAACCAAAATCCAGCCTGCTGCACAGGAGGTCACCTAGCTCACAGAGCGGGAGAGAAGGTCGTGGCTGTTGTCTTGAAGTTACAGACCCAAAGTATGTCTTGAGCTCTGACAATTTACCAAACTCTGTCTCACAAAACAATCTTTGAAATATTGATGCCTAGACTTTTCATCAAAGAATGAAGTCCCTACTTATTTTGACTAGAGCGAACTAAATGTATATTTGCCTCCTGCAAGCACTGTACCACCCAGGTTAGAGGGGAGGGAATTTTTCTTTTCTCTTTTAGACACTTCCATTTTGTAAAAGGGAATTTTTCTTTTCTCATTTTGACACCTCCATTTTGTAAAAAAATTCTGGATTCAGGTCTCTTTTATCCTAAAAATATTATCTTGTTATTAGCTATAAATTACTATAAGATGTGGTGTTTCCATCTCTTAGACAGTAAATATTTATTTGGACTAGGAAAGAAAGGATGTCCATATTAGTGAATAAACCCTGCTAGAAATCCAGTTTTGGCCTTCAGGCAAAGCACAACATGGCATTTGTTCACACAACTCATTTCTTTTACTTCAGAAGTGTAATGATTGGATCCATACTACCTACTGCTTTATATTCCTGTACAGTGCTGTGGCATCATCAAAGAAAATGCTAGAAAGCACCCAGACTAAAACTAGATTTAATCATGAAGGGAATCATAGGACTAACTGGTAAAAAAGGGGGAAATAAATCTTTTGTGCAAGAGAATACTTGAACTATAAATCTCCAAATAGCATAAACATCAATTAGGGGTTTTTAGGACTTAAACCCATTTAGGTGTGCCTGCAAGCATACATGTAAGAAAGAAGATAAGAACTTATAATGCTGCAAGCTTAGATTATGGAGAACACTGGGAGGTAGGCAACATTTAAATGGCATTTTAAAGCTTTCATGAATTTTGTTATAAGTTTCTTGCTACTTTGATTATAGTAAAAGCATCCAAACATGTCCCAGATATAACAAGCATAATGGTACTACTCTGAATTTGCATAGAAGCTATAATCATATTTCTGTTGTGAGATTTCCCTTCACATTTACAAAAGAAAAAAAAAGGTGCCATAAATATATTTCATTAAACCCAAAATGTCATTTTATGATCTGCTTCTCACAATCAGAGAAAGGTCATTGTTTTAGAACTCTGAAAAGTTTGTTCTAAATAATTTACAATTTTTCTATAGACCTTCAATAACCTAAGTTTGGACTCAGAGCAGACTCAAATTCTTCAAAAGCTCTTGAAAGGGATGACAGGATTCATCATAGCTAGGCTTTGCAAATGAAGGTTTGGGAAGGACTCTCCCCACGTGGGTGTGTCCTTCCAGCCTGCGCAGTGGATTTTAGGTGAGGCTCAGCGTGTGCAGAACTGGCCCCACCGTTTAAGTCCTGAGGTTCATCTGCCACGGCCGAGCGAGCTTGGACGGTGCCAGTGAAGTCCTCAGGACCAGAACCTACAGCACCCGGCATTCGCAGGAGGTCTCCCATCCAAGTACTAACTGGGGCTGCCCCTGCTGAGCTTCTGAGATCTAATGGGATCAGATATCAGGGTGGTATTTAACTGCCAATGACAGGATTCTAATATTGATTAAATGCTGATCAGTTGTGTTGGTGTCTGGAGAAAAGGACCATAATACTGCTGAACCAGATTGCTCTATGACACACATCCCACCTAGGTCTGTTATACTGTTTTTCAAGTGAAAGAAGGGGAAGTAGTTACCTTGTTTTTAAGTCTATTGACAACTTTACCAATATTAAGTTTTATGCTACTTTTTGAAGAGCAATGTTGACTGAAATGAAAGAAGACATTTTCTTTGGAGCTAGTTGCTGTGATAGTAAGCACTGCAGTCTGGTTCTTAGCAATAAATCTAAACAAAACCCTATACTTTGTTCAAAGCAAAACTGTCACAATTTAAGAAAGGGCCATCAGTAAAAAAATAAAGCATTCTTGAGTTCTTTGTAGTAAAAATTTCTCACAATTATCTTGAAAAATTCCTGTAGCTAATGAGGTTTCAGTCCCATCAAAAAATGTCAGGATAAATAAGTAATTTTCATAACTATTAACACCATAATTAAACATCCATGCTAATTGTGGCTTCAGTAATGAAATTGCTTGGTAAAACCTTTCCATCAGAAATTGTTTCATGGAATTGCATCATTTCTAAGTAAATCACAAACCCCAATTCTAATGGGAAACCCTAATCTGCCTGACATCATCTGGATGGGCAACTTGGAAGGAGGAATGTGCCACAAAGAAAGATTTTTAAAGTGCTCCCCAGTAATGCAGCAATGTGTCAGGTGAGTCAAAGCTCACTTACAGCTGAACCTTGCAAGGGACATCAAAATCACCCAGAACTTATAATGCTATTTTAGTAGTAAAATGCTGAATGAAAAATATAGGGTATTTTTTCTGAATGGGGAGGTGACTTAGTGACAGCAGGCATGGATAAGGCTGAGGTTCTTAGTATCTTCTTTGTCCCACTCTTCACCAAGAGAGTATCCCAGTCTTCTGTGGTCACAGGAAGTGCACACAGAGGTAGGAGCAGTGGATGGGGATAAAGTCAGGGACTGTGTTTCAGAATTCAAACTCTACGAGCCCTTGGGACCATATAGTCTGTGTTTGGGAGTGATAGCCAATGTCATAGCAAGACCACTCTCTATTATCTCTGAAATGTCAGGGAGATAAGGGGAGGACCCCAAAGAGTAGAGGAAAGTAAATACTGTGCATATTTTAAAAGCAAAATGCAAATGTACGATCCAAGGAATACGACTTGGTGTCATATTTTGGTCCCTAGGAAAATCATCAAGAAAATCTTTTTGGAATCTATGGTCATGTAAAGGAGAAGAGGTAGTTTGCAAAATCAGCACAGATTTACTGGTTGTCTTCTGTGAATAGTAAGTAGATTTGTGGATGAGGTGAGAGCACCGTGTCCCTAATATTTGAGACAGGATGCCATGCTCTGTACTGCTGAAAAACTAGATGGGTAAAATCCAGTGTGATGGTTGGGCCTAGAGGGCAATGGGTAACGGGTCTGTAGACTGGTGGCTAGTACTGCATGGGTCTTTCACTGCTGACCTGAACAAGATGTTGGAGAGCAGTCTCATTAAGATGACACCTAAGCAGTGGGACAGCCTGACTCTGAACAAGGGCACTGAGAGATGACAGAGCCAAATTCTTCAAAGTAGTAGATGGTGGGGGGATGAAAAACAAAGAAAAATTGAAACAAGAACCTCAGACCAGACACAATGAAATACCTTTTCCTCATGGAGACAGTGCAGCAGTGGGACAGGCTGCCAAGAAATGTAGTCCCATCTCTGTCCTTGGAAGCAGTCAAGATCTGGCAGGATAAAGGCCAGTCCCATATCTGACTCTTCCCCTAGGGGTCCCGCAGTAGAGTAGCAAAACAGAGTTGTATATTAGTTTTTCACATAATTTGTAAAGCAAAAGTGATGGTGGCATAGGTTTGTTTTAGTTATTTCTCCAGAAGAATTTTTATGTGTGATGGTCTTTGGTTCTTATTGTTATCTTCATCTTTCCACAGTTTTACACTCTGCTTTGTTTAGTTAGTATAATTAATATTAGTTACCAGCATGGTTAATGAAAACCACCCTGTCAATAAGCAAGTTTAAAGGAAGAAAAAAAGTAAAATGCTATTAATCAAAACAGGTTTCCTCACAGATATCAGCAGAGCCAAACAAAATGCATGAAAGAGAATTGACCTACCAAGAAAGAGCACCAGGCATTTCAAGAACACAGCTGTTTTCCTTCCTGGTGACAAAATATACAAAGACAGTACAGGCCCCAAATATCTGAGGAAAGATGTTTTAGTAGCTTGGCTTTATAGTGCCTTGGCTGTCCTGAGTCAGGCTTCTTTGAAAGTGTTCATGAACATAGTGGAAAAAAACAATTCAGTGCAGAGGGCTTCTTTTTTTTTTTCACCCTGAAGTGAACTGGTGGTTTCAAAATTTCCAGTGAAAAGTAAGCATGATCTCTTTTTCATTGTTTCTCATAAAGAATAAAAATAACTCCACTTCTGGCCATCATCATTCCTGTGGCAGGAGGGGTGGGCGGGGGGAGGGAGGGGGAGAAATACTCAGAAACTTTTCAGGCCTGATCCTGCAGCTTTGAAGTCAGTGGGAACAGAATGATAAAAGTATAATGCTTCAGTTAGATGTTTTCACACAGTCACTCACATCTTTGTTATTTTCTATCAGTAGCATTAGTGTTTTATACTTTCTGAGAAGAGGTTACTGATAGTTTCTGGAGGCCCTTGGAAGATGGAGGAAGGAATTTCTCTCCCTACATATCTCTAGGGAAGGCTCCCACTGAAATCCGTAGCAAAGTGTGACTTCTGGAGATGTATAATAGGCTTGATAGGAATTGATTCTTGTAGCTACTAGTCCATACTACAAAATTAAATGCGCTCACAGTCACGTGCTGGCACTGTAGCTAAACAGCATGTAAGTGCCTGTATCCATTGCATTGAATCCTTGTGCCCTCAGAACCTGGGCAGCCACATCCAAACTGGTAACAGCCATCTCTGGCCCCAGCTCACTCCAGAACTGGTTTGAACAGCAGTAGCTCGCCTGGGTCAAAAGCAGCCAGGTACCACCTGAACTTGTTTGCATTGCCGACAACAAAGTGGCAGGGCATGTTCCTTTCTACTGTTTAATTTATCAGTGTGCATAACTTCAGTGTGCAATTCATCTACCCTAATGTAGACATCCAAAAGTTCAACATCTAAACCTCTGCTAGTTACCCTGGCTTCCTGTTATACTCAGTGGAAGCAAATCCAGGCCACAATTCATCTGACCTGTCTTGTGTACTTAGCTCAAATAAGATGGATTGCAATCTGGGAATGCCCATTTTTTCTTCTAACTATAAAGTGAGTCTGAGGTCACCAGGTCAGACTTAGACCTCTAACTATTAGGCACCTGAGATAAGGTGAGAGATACTACCCTAATACATACTGGTAAGTTTATCAGTGTATCTCTCAGGTTAAGATACACTTTTAAAGACCTTGTAGATTAAATTATAGTGTTTTATTCAAGAAAAACCAGTAGAATCTCACAGAGAATCTCCTCTGTCAGAAAAACTAAACTACTCTCCACAGAACAGAGTGTGGAAGGGTGAAAATTTTGTGGGTTTTTTTTCTAGAGCAGTTGCTCAGAACTGTAAAGTTCTCTCACATCTCCCCCAGAAATATGATGTAATTTATCAGCAGCTTTGCTCTCTTCATTCCTGCTCTAATCATGGAACTATCCATTTCATTAATTTTATTCTCAAGGGTGGAATGGCTGGGAGGATCTACCTGCAGCAGTAGGATTTAATTTCTCTGTGTTGGGAGGTCTGGGGAACTGGAAAGGAGGATGAGGTCAGGACTCTGCCCTCCAGCAGCATAATTGAGACAGTTTTCCTTAAGTTTCATTAATAACCCCTCTTCCACTCTGACCTTCAGTCATAATAAATACCTAGGAACCATAGCTGTTGATTACATTTGCAGTTGATGCCAAGTTATATCATTTCTATTACCATTAATGTAAAGAAAATATTTGTGTCTGAAAATGTCACACTCCAGCCTATGCACCTTTTTTTGCAACCCTTAGTCCTTGTTACCTTCATTAGATATTTTTCTAATGATAATTAACTAAGAAAACATGACCTAAGTGAAGTTATCAAAGGAGAGCAATTATGGGAACATGTGCCATATTATTCCAATTAGGTAACTTCTCATGGTGGTTTCACTTGGTAACAGCACAAAACTACTGTTCAGCCCACTATTCCCACTGTTACATTGATAAATGATCCCAAAGTTGCCTTTCATTCAACAGGTCTGTTTTTGGACAAGAGCCAGACAAAACAAAATCACAAGATTTATAAGTACTGCAGAGGGAGGGTAAAGAGGATCTGAAGGGCATGAGCCCTGCTCTGTCTTCTCAGAACTAAAGCTCAAGAAAAACACTCCTAGTGGACCACATCCTAAGGACTCCATTCAATCCTTAGGCAGATATCATTCAGGCATGCTCTTGCAGAGATTACTGTGGGTATATCTGCTGAAATACACAACTGAGGGTCACATTGTAATTCATGCTTTACTTGTAGGAGAACAAGAAAGCACCAGCCATAGTGGTGCAGAATTTCCCTAGAGCAGCTTTCCTGTCTATGAATGGGCTTGTGAAACAAGCAGTAGAAAGTAAGGATTGCCATGACTCCATGATTCACTTCAGCTCTGGATCACCATGAAACACAGGGAATCAGCACTGGGCACCCACCTCACTGTCAGACAATAACATTGAAAGAGTTAGCACTTTGCTGTAGGCCTTCCTCTTCCTTCCTCTCTAGGCAGTGACATAAATGATACATAACAGTCTAGGGAAAGGTTTTTGTCCAAGGACCTTTATGGAATCTGTTGATTGAAATGAAATTGGAAGATTTCATCATCTGAAATCAGGCAGAGGACCTTTCATTGTCCAATACCACAACGTCAGAAAAAGATGTTTTCAGTAGTAGAGTGATTTAAAAAAAAATATCTTCCTTGGGAAAATATGGTCTCAAAGAAATAATAGCAAAAACAAAAGGAAAGGATAGGAAGTTAGCACTACAGCAAGAGGTTAACGGACATGATCTTACAATTAAAGATATTTACCAGAGAAATTTGAACCCCATTATACTCTGGCTCATGGTACATAAGGAAGAACTGTTTTACATCATCAAAGACAAAAAACAGGTCTATAGGTAAGCTTTAAGAATAATAAACATCCTGAATTCAAGAATAAGTCTGTCAAATGAAGGGATATTGATTTTGGAACAAGGAATATTATGTCAAACAACATTAGTTTAATTGATCTGAATTTAGTTTAAGTACTAAAAGCATTTATATACAAACAGAAAATGAAAATTAACTGCAGCTGAGTCCCTTGATTCTCAGATTATACAATATGCACAAGCAACTGAAAGTTCTTGTAGGAATCCCAGCAGCATGGTCTGGGTTCTATTCCCATAGCATGACTCAATAGAAAAGCAATATGCTTTCTTTCAGAAAATATGAATATTTAAAGCCATGTTTTGACTTTTAAAAATACACAAAACTTTTCCTTTCCCAAAAAGAATTTATAATAAATTGCAGAAAAGATGCTAGAACTATGATCACTGCTAGCATGACTTAGTTCAAATATTTCCACTTCTGGAATTAGCCATCTAGGAAAAACATCATTCCACATGAAGCAAACAGGTCTTTCTGCTGTTGTTTTCCCTTCTATTCTCACTCAGCTATTTACTTAGCTATCTTAGATATCAGTCTGCATTTGTAGGAACTAATGCATAGAACCTTGAGATACTGACCGTTAAAACATGTTGCTGTTGTTACACATCAGGAAAAATGCCAAGTTATTTCTATAATTTATTTCATTTTGTTTTGTTTAAAGATCTGATATTTTCAAAGTGGGAAAACCTTTCCCACAACTTTCTTATGCTTTTTTTTTTATTTTCAATTTTTTTGTTGTTGTTCTGATAAATCAATGAAACTTTAAAGAAATGTTATCACTACAGATGTCACGATATATGTATGGAGGTAAGGAAGTCCATTTATCACTCTCAAGTACCTTAGTCAATTAGTTAAAACAGGACGAATGCTCTAAAATTTCTTCATCCTATGTTTATGAACACTTGAAGTAGCTTCAAACAGTGAGAGGGCAAAAAACCTGAAACTTGAAAAATGTTACCTTTTAATTATGTTAATAGTATGATAGTATAGCATAGTACAGCATAATATAGTGTAGTATTAAGAAGGAAATAAAGATATCCAAGACTTGTCAGACAAACTGTGTATCTGATTTAGACATAGAAGACTCCTTTTGAATGTCTAGACAATAAGTCCTGTATGCAATGAATGACAGATTATGGGGTAAACAGCCAAAACTGTTACCTTGATTATTAATTGAATGGTTAAATCCCAAGCTTTTAGATCAAAACTGGACCCTTCAGGACTTTTTAAATATTCCTCTATATATCTTCATCTCATATAATTCATATAATTTCTCATAGGATTTCTCCTTCTGCTTTGAAATCAATGTCAATGCCAAAGAGGCATAGGCGCAAAGATCTTATCCAAAGTTGTAATAATAATTTTTTTAAAAATATTATTTTACTTATAACATTCATTATCCATGTATCACAGTGAAATGTTAGGCAGACATAAAAGGATTTCATTTTTTATACAGCAGTGCCAAGTTTGCTTCCAAGTGTTATGGTTCAGATTGTGTCAAAATACCATCTCTACATCTGCTGAATTTACTGGGGAAATATCTGGGCAATCTACTTCCCAGCCTCCTTCAGAGCTTGTCTTTCAGCCTCTTTGAAAGTCTGTTCTGCTCCTCAGTAAAATACCAGTGAATCTTCCTGTTGATTCTTTGAACCCCTTAATTCACTAGTTTCTCTAACTATTTACAGTTGACTTTGTTCTTGTTTAAAATGTATCTTCCTACAAGCCTGGTGCCTTGGCTGCAACTGACTGGAAGTCCATGGGTAAATCAAGGAAATTTGACCTCTCATACGGAGCAAAACATGCAAGATCTAGAGGCATGAAGAAACCCAAAAAAAAAGTAAAGATGCATCACTGAAAAAGGTGCATTCGGAACTTGTTGAATGTCAGTGCTCATTGCTGTTGAGAAAGAAGAAAGAAGCTTCTGAAGTCTCATTTGGCCCATAAAAAAAGTCATGGGACACTTACATGCTGATTTCTTCTGTCAGAAACTGCTCCCTCGAACACTGCCTTACATTTTTTTCAAACTAAATTTATGTGTATGATGAATGAGAAAGTTTCTGTAGAATAAACAACCCACTGATATAAAAATATTTATTATAGCCATGATGAAAATTGCCATTAAACAGTCATTAAGCGATACCATCTTGTTAATATTGATTGTCTGAAAATTGTTCTGAAAGAAATTTTAACTAAGATATGGCCTATTTCTTACAGTTCTGTATCCCTCTCTTGCCTTATTAGTCCTTCCATTTCTCTTTCCTTACTTTTTTGATTTCCATGTCAATTAGAAAGGTGTCTGGATTACCTGGGAACACTAATTATGAGGGTGCAATTATTCTAGTGAATGAGTACAGAACGAAGAGCAAAGAGCTCAGGTGGACTCTGAGATTATGACTATAGTGACAAATCTAGCACTGGTAGGGCCCAGACCCAGGTACAAGAACTAGATTTTCTTGATTGCTAGTGCAAATTTCAACACATATTTTGTCAGTTCATATAATATACTCCAAAAAAATTTGCCCAGCACAGTTTGGGAATCAAACCGTTCACACTGGTCAGTTTTAGTGTGACCACATTGTTTTCAATGATAAGACATTTTGACAACATGGATTAGCAAGACTGTGCAAGTTGTCCTGACTAAATTTTGCACTGTTAAATTACCAGTACAGACATAACTAGCAAAGATGTAACTACAGTTCACTGAATTTCTGTCAGAGTTAATCCATCATCAGGAAATTTTAAAGGTTTGTTGTACAAGTCTTGGTACAAATTCAATATGTCTGGCTTTTTCCTGTTGCCACCTCACTGTTAATGTGAAATGCAGGCATGATTCTAAACCTCCAGTTTAATGTTATCACAACAAAAATGAAGTTTTAACTCATGTAGTTTTTTTCTACAATGTGTAGTGAATAAAGTTAGGGTCATAAATAAGTATGAATTTTCATATGGGATGCATGCTCTTAGTTGCTGATAAGAAAAGTTTGGCATTGGACATTTGATCACCATGAGCAACATGTTCCTTTATAAGGTCTCCCACAAACAGCAACGGGGTTGGAAGAGAAACTATTTGGCAAAAGAAATACCTTTCAGTCTCAAAAAAAAATAAAAAAAATGCCAACAGTCAAAAAACCAAACCAAACCAAACCAAAAAAAAAAAAAAAAACCAACCAAAACAAATCCCACAGAGGCTGGTTTATTTATATTCCTTTACCCAGGGAGGAAAGAGTGCCAGATAGGTAGGGAATGAAACTCACATGAGTGCCTGGCATACATTTTGATTTTGAGATGATGCACAATTATGCAGAATAGAACAACATGTTTCTATAGAAGACTTGCAAAATGGTTTAGTCAAAGTCGTGGTGACTTTAAAAATATGTCCTTAATTTGAAGATAATAGGATTAAGAAGGTATCTTCACTGAAATAATTTAAAACATTTTTATAATCAACTTATACTACCCAGTGGCCTCTGTTTCTTCAGTACAACATAGTCTTCCTGCATTGTCAGTATAAAAGAGATAGGTATAGCTATTTATAAAGCTATGCTCGATGTTGGAAGAAACCTCAACAAAGCTGGTAGGTGTAAGAGCAGCCCTTTATTCAGAAGCATATCAATGGAACAGAACAGCTGAAACAGTAATCACTCAAATTATAAGTGCACACAGTGCCACACTGGAAGCCAAAGGGTTTCACTTTTTCTTCATAGCATGCAAAATGAAAGAGATTAGAGGCAAAGGAACAAATATGCCAAAGAAACCAGAGATACACAGTCCTGTGATGAAAATTAAAAGTAGCTGATAATAACCAGAGCATCTATTATATGTCTGTCTGTACATATGCTTAAGGGTAAAACTGTCAAGAAAAACTTGTGTGTTACTTTTTGTTTGTTTGTTTGTTATTTTAATGCCCTTCTCAGCTAAGGAAGTAAGATCATTTTAATGGTAGAGAATTGAAGTTCAAACTTCTTCAGTACTCCTGCCCACAGGCTTGTACAGGTACCCCAGAGTTCTAGCAGATTGAGGGTTCCTTATGCTAAGTAAAAGGAATGCTCTTTTTTCTTGCACCAAAATCCCATTTTTTTAAATTTTATTAAACTCTGAATTCATATTTGCCCATATGATCTGGTTCATTTATATTTAGAGGAGAGAAAACGGTTAAGAAGGATTTGGATAATAAGCAGAAAGGAATGTTTCATTTTAAATGATTTTTCATTTTTAAATGAATATTATCTGATGTAATAAAAAATTCGAAGCAAAATATCTCTCTGTTATCAAAACACAACATTTCAACTGGCTCAAACCATTTTTGTTATGGCTGCTTTCAAATGGATGAAAATGAAAGCATATTTTGGAATGGAAGAATTTGCAAAACTTAGGTTTCCAAATTCCTACTCAGAGTGATAAATTATTCATCTTCAGTAAATAAAAGCTCGAGGATGACCTACACAGCCATGATTGCAAGATATGTAATGTGCATAACATTCAGATTTCCCATCTCTACCTTTTTTGATTTATGCAGTAACAATGAATCCAGAGAATAATTGTTAAGACCTTTTAATTTCTGAATCATATCGAGGACATTAGTAGACACAAACTGAGACCTTTCTGCCCAGAGATATTCTTCTGCTTAGTCTTCTGACAGTATAGCTGTGATATCTATATTTCAACAGAAGAGTCTTTTCTCTGCAATACCCTATTAGGTAGGATGCAAGAGATACAAACATACATCATTAAGGAGAGTAAATAATCTTTCAGTAGTTGCAATAGTCTTCAGTCTACATCATTTTGCCATCCTGCTCTACGATGCCAGACAAAGGCATGCCCTGAACTGCTTACAGTGTAATGCATGCTGGCCCCAAAGACTGGAGATGGCCAAAGATCCAGTTGAACTCACTTCTGATAAAGTGCTGCTCCTGTAAAAGCAAAATAAAGCCACACACACACATGTACACACATATATAATAACATCTCAAATCACACAGAAAAAGATCTGATCTTTCCAACAAAGAAAGCCAGTGCCGTGCCTGGAGTTTCTCTTTTCTCCCAGGTCCTTTCCAATAATATTTGGCTCAAGTTCAGCATGTTACAGGACTCCCAAGCCTCTTTCCCAGATATATCTGTCTTGTCTCTCTGGGTAAAAGAAACTTATTTCTGGCTCTCTGTCAAGCTCCCCACAACCTTGTATTACCAAACAACAATGTTGAAGGCAGGAATGCACACTTTTACTTTGATTTCCACAGAGAATCATAATTCTTCTCTGCTTCTTTCTCCCCTCCTCCCCTTCCCTTTAGGTGACAAATGGCCCTCTAGAAGTCACCCATCTCTTCATTTTGACCTTCTGTTCACCTCCTCCATTTTTTTCCTCTGCCCTGACCAATTCCAATTTGGGTAATTATTCTGTCTACAGTACGCAAAATTCTCTCTTTTGCTGTAGTCAAAGATAATATCCTTTTCCTTCTGTTCTTAAATGTAATGCTATGCCTTGATAAATCATTACTGTGGTTTACCCCAAAAGGCAAAGAGCGAGTGATTGAGGACTGAAATTTTTTATAAAGTCATTCCAGTGTTTAAGGATACTTTGGGATGAGTAGTGTTATAGTATGAGTCCTTAATCCCTTGATGATTTGCATTACAACTATTATTCTCTCTATTGTACAGTTTTTTTAAGTATGGCTATTTAAGTGAGTTAACACTAAAAATATGTAAACCTTTGCCCACGGAAAAATGAAAATAGCCATAGCTTTGGAAATGTTTTAGCAAACTGAAATTCTAGCTGTTCTAAATACAGCACTGAAGAGACATGAAATCTAAACTGTGAAATTTTAGTCTTTTTTTCCCCTAAGGATGCACTTAGATTCATATATTCTTATTTTTATTTTTATTACAAAGAAATACTTACAAATGTAAGAGATGTAATGGCCCCTTTTTTCATCTTTTTTCTTCAGAATGGACCAATACATTTTCTGCAAACTTGAGTCCATCTTAAATAGTACTTCTCTTATTATGCACATCAAGTCATCCCTTGGGTTGAAAGACTGTAGATGATGAAGGACCCATTGTTATTTTTGAAACAGATGCTTTGATTTGTTGGAAAGAACTAATATGTGCTGATTTTAGCCACAATCCAGTATGACACACAAGCATGTGCTTAAATTGAACATTACTCAGAAAAGCATCCATATGTTAAAAACTAAGAATGTGCTTAAGTGCTCTGCATAATGGCAATGATCTTGAGCACATATTTAAGTGCACTGTTGAGTCATGGCCAGAATGCCCAACCATAGTTTTTGTGAAGTTTGCTCTTTTTACTACTTTAAGAAATTTAAACAACATAGCAATGCTTTATTTTCTGTCCTTTGCAAAGGAGGCAATTGCATACTTCACAAGAAGAAAGAGTTCATTACATCTTGCAAGCCAACTACTGGGGAGGATGGGAAAGCCTGCATGAAATTATCAGGCTTCTCTTTCTTACACTGGTAAGGGTGTGAGATGTGATTCCATCTGTGGCTGCTCTTCGATGGCTGTGAATCTGATTCGGATCTCTGTTGATTATTTAGAGAGCAAGTGCTTCTATTTTGCCCTATTTCACAGTTTGTCAATGGCCAAAATGCTGTTTGTCCCATAGACTGCAACTAAAGTGCCCATCCAACTTCATTCATGTTTGCAGAAGGTATGTAGATGAGAAGCAGAGGTCATTGTCACTTTTTGTAATAAGATATCATATGTCATCTCTTTCTATGATGATGTAGTCAAACTCTCTGCCTGATGGTTTGATAATTTCTTACCTAGGGAAAATTGACAGATTCCAAATCAATCTTTTCTTTTTTTCTGTGATATTTATGCCTTGTTATTCCCTGTGACAGACAACCACAACCAATGAGACTGTTCTGGGAATACCTGGATGAAAGGTTTGCTTTTGCATATTAGATGTAGCATTAGGGTTTTTTTCAGTCACTTGCAATATGCATGGTGTTAGACTCTCACTATGTAAATATCCAAAAAACAATGCATAAGAAAAGTTTTTTGCAGTTTTAACAGCTCTTCAAGATAAGAGAGGATTGACAAATTATACAGAAACCTTTACCTTCCTTTACATGCAGACCTGAACATTTGTGCTGCTCTGAAATAAATGGCTAAACCAAAATCTTGATGATTTTTTTTTCTAGGGTTTAGGTGGAAAATCTCACTTTTCAAAGCACATTTGTCATCTGAAAAATAGCAATACAAATCTGATATGTGACATAATTAGCCTCAGCTCTGTCTTCAGATCTGTTTTCATCAGCAGAAACACAATGAATCCATGTGGGGAGCAAGATGTATTCCACTCCACTTCAAATGTCCTCAAAGATGCCAGCTATATTCTGTTTACCAAATTTTTCTATTAATTCTTATGATGAAAGGGTGAGGACTGTCTCTCATGTTTCAGCTTGAGTTTTCAGTGCTAGCTGTCAGAAATATCATCTTTTGAAGTCCTTACTACCATTTATACACATTCATGCATAAAAATATAATTACCATTTATCTAATTGAAAATGTATTCTGATAATTTTCCACATTGCCTCACATTCATTGTATATTCTGTTCTGCTGTTTCCCCTAATAGCATCATCTTTACTCATATTTTGGTAACGATATACATCAGGTTTATAATTAAAACATTATGAAAATCATGAAAAAAAGGAAGAATGTAACAATAAAGATCAATTACATTTAATAGTTTGATGATGGAAATGCACATTCAGAGCTCAAATTCACTACAAAGCCATGCTCAAAATATTTCAAAGCTATGAATTCACTACAAAAAAACCTACTTCTGTAACTGCCAGAAAAAAATAGCAGTGGAACTGTTTAAAAACATCAAAGAACCACTGTCATCTTCTTCACTACCTCTTTAAAGGAAGGGATTAGTTGAGAGGCAGTCCATAGTGCAAACCAGAGATGTTTCAGGGAACTTTAGAATTTGGAGCAGGTGTTTTTACCATATGTGCTAGTAGTACATTCAGTAGCAGTGCAAGTCATCTTGGCTTAAAGGAGAAGAAAACCTGACTCAGTATTCCCAGAAGATCTCCCAGACAATGAATCACAAGTTGAGGAATCAGAAGATAGGGACAGGCAGAAAGAGGAATATTTTATGAGAGTTACTATAAGGATAAAAGAAAGGTAATCTTGTTAAAAACAAATTACCAAAGCAAGTCAAAAAAGTCAAAAGTTTCTTATTCATTTAGAAAACACCAATTCTTAGCTAAATTCACAGAGAGCATATGTTTTCATGACAGAATTATAGAAGACTGTCACCCATATTAGTGCATCCAGGTCATCCTTCTCTAGCCATAAAGCTGAAGGAAAATGACAGTGTCCTCCAAACTACTGTAGCTGCTGGCGTGTTACTACCTACACATACCTAAGGTAATATTTTCCATAATTCTTCTTTCTGTACTGCACTGTGCTACTCACTGATGCTTTCCTGATGAATGACTAGAAAATTTGCCTGCTCCAAGCCACTTTGGAGCCTTAATAGTGGGTACTAGAAGATGTCCAGTCTTTTAATGCTTCTCCTTAACCTTCTTCAGGAATGAGTAGTTAGTTGTTTTTCACAGGGAAATGAATTTCCAATAGCAGTCTCATCATTCCAGAAAGTTAGCCTGAATACAAAGCACAAATCATTTCAAATGCAAGAGGCTGTGGACAGAAGGGGGTTTGGGCCCCAGCTAGCATGCAATGTTATATGCAACTGTTGCTCAGATTTCATACAGAAGAAGATTCTATTAAGTAGTATAAACCATGAATAACAGGCATGGAATCTGACCTTTTAAAAATATAAGCAAAGGAGTTGTTCCACTTGCTCTGCTCTGTGCAGCTTCACAGATAAAAAGCACAGTCTATCCCAACTTCTTGTCCTTATTAATATCAGTTATTGCTGTGATACTTGGCTAAAAAGGCAAGTTAAATCTTCAGTCTTCCCTTACCAGAAAGGCATCAAAATCATAGTTTCAGCATACATAAACCAGTGCTCAGTAGAACTGTTTTGCACTCAAAGCTATGCCTACTCAAAGGAAGTGAAATGTCATTTGTAAAAGAGTTAACATGGAGACATGTCTAGTTCTTAGCCTCTCATTACCAGGAGGCTGAAGGAGGGTGGGGAAGAAATTATAACTTTGTGTTCAACTGCATCACTCATCACACCTTGTGACAAAACATGCACTACGAATCACCATAACTTTGTTTTTACAGTTAGAGACTGAAACTGTCTCAAGAACTGGACATCCTAATATTGCCCATTAATTCATTGCAGAAGAAGTAACAATTTAGCTTTACTGTCTATAGGATAGTTCTGTTATTTCCTCTCTGGTATATGGCACCTCCAACCACCAAATGCTATAGAACAATTGCTACAGACTTTTGCAATGGACTACAGATGAATAAATATTCCCAGTGTGAGCCCACTGAGCAGAGGCCTGCAGTATCCTGAGTTGTATGTCATTGCTGAACAGCCCATGTCTCACACAGTGTAGAGCAGCACAATGCAGAGAGACCGTCCTTCGTTGTGGGAAGAGATCAGCTTGGATGAGCTTATCACATTTGATTAATTTCTGTGCTAAAGTACTAAACCGCTTTCTGTCTTGAGGTCATATTCTGATAGTTGAGAAAGGAGTTAGTTGGCAGTTTTCTCACCCAATGGAGAGAATATGGTTTTGCAGTGAGACACAGCCTACATAGCTTTAAGGTCAACATTTTAGATAACTGTATGTGAGCTGATCTCCATAGATTGCCTCCATCACCCATGAAAATAAGTCTATAATTTTGGAACAAGATTCATCTGGCCTATTTTAAATGACTGTGAGCTGACTCATATCTCAGAAATGTCTGTTCTTCTCATTGATGAAAAGGGAGTTTAGGGTGACTGTTGAGAAAGAAAAAAATCCCTATTTTATAGATATCTCCAGATAGTCAGATGAATCCTGTGCAGGGAGAGTAATAAGACACAGAGTAGATAGGCAAGACTTAAACCAAATTTATTAAACGTTTTTTACTCTGACTCATTGAGAAATTTTTATGCAACCTACTCAGCATAAATAAAATGAGTATGGTACAGCTGTTCTCCAAGAGTGAACACCAAAATATGTGACTGGCTGCAGAAATGATAAGGTCCACAAAAGATTACTCAGGTTTAGAAAAATCTGTTCCTTCTAGTGTGCTGTGTCAGAGTCTACTCATTCAGGTCTGCATGATGCCTTACCTTTCTATCTGTCTGAAGGCATACTCAGAAAAAAAGTTGTGCAAGTTTTGTGAGGAAACCAGAAACGAAACCTCCTTGTGACTCAACAAGATTGGAATTTTTTTACTGATCTCACTCAATCTAGTGCAAATCAGGAGCAATTACATCAAAACTTATGGAGATAACCCAGTAGGAAGTGAAATTTACATTACATGAGGATAGAATGATGCAGTTTGGTTCTAATGAAATGATGTGGTCTTTTTTATGTAAGAAAAACAGCATTGTAGCTGAACTGTTGAATAAAAGTTTTCACTTAACTTACAGTACGTTTTACTGTCATCAAAAAAGCATTTTGGAATAATAGTTTCCAATGAGTCTTTGCTGAAATGTTGGGATAATAAACATTTATATCTTAATATTTATGATTCTAATAAACTACCACAATATTAAAATGAAAGATACAAAAACTCTGAAGTGAAAAACTACAACTTGTTGTAAGGCAAAATAATTTTGAATAATAAACCACTACTGAAATCTAAGATCACTTCCTATAATTTAATAAGTAATCCCCTCGGTGATGTATCCCGGATATTAAACTAGTTTTGTTCACTTCAACCAGCTGTTTTAAATTGGTACACAGCAGTCTGCCAAATGATAATACAAAACTAAGCATGAAATGAAATGGTAACCAGTTATGTTCTGATTTCTACCTTAATTGCCTATCACAAATTGGTTAATCAGGGATCAATTAATTAATCCATTACTGCTGATAGCAGTGAATAAAAAGTATAAAGATAATACTCATTAGCTCAGCTGGAGCACTTTTGGATAAGATGTCAGTTGACTAGACGTGTGTGTTTGATTGGATATCTCACAACTCCCAACCCAGTTAACACGTGCCAAAGCAGTTAGTGTTTTTTTCAACAAAAGCATCCAGCTGCAGAGTATCAGTGTTTCCATAACAAAGTCAATATAGCTTTTACTTTTTAAACTTATTCAAAGAATACTCTCTGAGTCTGAGAGAAAAAACATTGTCAAAAGGCTTTGTCGTGCTACCAAAACCACTCCATAAATGTATCTTTCATTTCAAAGACACTTGGGTTAGACTAGTCAGTCATTGGAGATGACAATTTATCCATTATATGTTCCATATAAATGTTTATCAATGTTTATCAAGTTCCAGCTTTTTCACAATGGAAATTGCCCTGTAATAACCAGTCTAGAAAGGCTTTGAGTCAAGGTCAATCTTGATATCAAAGATTTTTTAGTGGTTACAGTTGGCCTTATCACTGTGTGAGGAAATTCTCTGCCCATTGCAAATGAGCTTGTGAACCCTATAATTTACTGGAAAATGGAAAAATGCTGTTCCATTGTATAGTATGGTACCTTGCTCAAGAACAGGGCTTTGAAGTCATGAAAATACAAGCAGCAGCCAACACAACTGACATAGAAAAGAAACTCATGGGGTCTGGTTCTCACAGCAGGTGCTAATGCTGTTGGACACTACTTCTCTGGTCAGGAATCATATGTTGTATTGGTCAAGCAATAGCACAGGCTGCAGCCACAACAATGTAGAACCACATCCCACAGAATCTGATGCACTTCAGAGCTATATTTACTTGAGGTCTATAAAAATGACAGTTTTATTTACACAATTGTTCCATTATGCCTTATTGAAGGGAACAGAGAGAGATTGCTTAACATGCTTCCAATTTGTTTATTTGTTTTTCTTTATTGGATAAAAGTAGTGCTCAGGAAATAACTAATGTAACTGACAACACTGACTTGAGTGAAGAAGGGTGATGGCAAACAGAGACAGTTCTGTTGGAGAGTGGTTGCATGGCAGGTTCTCTACCCACCCAGAAAATCCTTCTTCAAACAAGTGCCCTTCATGGGTGGGGAAAGATGACCAAAAATATTTCCATTTGTGAAAGAATTGTGGTCTAACCTCAGATCAACAGATCTAATCAACACTAATCCAAGCAAGTGCTTAGCCCTGTTGCAAACAAGCATAGACTGCTTTACTTTGGAAGCTCAGGAAAGTCAGCTGTGAAATACAAAATGCAGGTCTACCCTTGATGTTTGTGACTTATGTTAATGGAAATGGAAGTTTACTTCCAGATCAAAGATAGGTTGTGTTGGGAGAACAAAGCAACTCTACAAGAAGTACACCTTGAATACTTATTGCCAAACCCTTAGTGGTGGCAAATATTCCAAGAGGTCAGAAAAGAGCTACATAAAACTGTCAATGCTCCTAAAAGTTTGTGCTGGTTAATTAGAGTGCAGCTTGTAGACAAAGTGGTTAGAAAGAAACAATGTCTCTTTGTCACTCATTGAGGGATGCCAAATACCTTCTAAATTTTGAACTCATGGATATAACTGAGGCTATGTGCTGAAAACAGCCCTGCCCAGTTGAACAGCAATAGCATCTCTTCCAAATATTATATTTGTGGTTTTACTCTGTCATTGCAGATGACCAAGTCAGGGTAAGGAACTGGAACAAATGTAATACTCATCAATTTTAAACATGACATCTTTGTATCTGGTCCCAAAATGACATAGATGGTGATATCATGATAACAAAGTTGTACCTGTACTCCAGGCCCTAAACCAGCTAGGTTTCTCCATTTAAGTAATTTAGACAATATGACAAAATCTCTAGAAGTAGCAGTTAGGATTTCTTCTGTTTTGTAAAGTACTAAACACTCTTGTTGGCTCAGAAATAATTCTCAAATATTGTTTCAATGTGTTTGAATGTGTTTGAATTCACTGACTATTCTCAGCTATACAAGAACACACAAACATCCATACACAAACAACTCTTGAAGGAAATCAGAGCATCTGATGGAAAACGTTTACTTTACTCTGGGTGATCTCAGCTACACTATTTACACACAAAAATCTCTTAGAGGGAGCCATAAAAACACATCAAAGTGCAGTGATATTTTGTGCCCCTCCCTCCGAAACTTTACAACACATTTTACAGTTTATCTTCTTTTCTTGGTCAGACTCTTCCAGATCTTGCAATAAAACAGAGTACATGAAAATTGAAAGTTTTCAGGGAAAAAATGTTATTAAATATTTTTTTTTAGAATTTGATTCTTCTCTGCTGGATTTTCTGCATATTTGTTTTAGAATATTTCATCTTTCCATCCCCTTACTCTTTAAGGGACTCCCTTAGGAGATGTATACACATGTGAACACAGGGATGGTGTCATAACCTGTGCTTTGTGGGCCTCACACTTTGGTAGCATTAAACTAATCTAAACCAGCATCTCTGCAGTTTTAATTTTTTTCTCTCCTGAGCAGGGAGTAAGGCTGTCCACAGAACTACCAAGCACTTACAGCAGGTGTGGTCCTTCAGAAACCTCCTAGGATTATCTGCATATGGGAACTGCCACAGCCAGGAAATATTGGATCTAACTGTGTGTGTTTAGTCACAAAACTGGAGCAGGGCAGGACAGCTTGCCATGTTTGCTGACACTTGCCCTGTGCACTACCACATGTACATAAAAAATCAGGACTTGGGAGAGTCAATTTCTGTTCAACAACAGATTTCCAACGTAGACCCGAATAAACCGTCTCACCCCTCCACATGCTGAATCTTTGCCCATAACTTTGTGATCTTTAGTGGGAAATAATTACCTGAAATTCATGACAGGGTAGCAGTCAGATGTTATGAGAAGGACGATTGCACAACAGAAAGAAGACAGTACACTATTCAGTTTGTTTTCTGGACTACCAGTGGGTATCACACATGCAGAACAGTCAGGCACATCTGTGCTTCAGTTCCTGTGTGGGACACCTACAGCTGGGGCTTGGGATTTAAGCACTGCTTTGATTCTGATTATCCACAGGAATTCACATTCAGGAAGAGGTGGAAACATGACTCAGGACACAGCAACTCATCTAGCAGCTACAGGAGGATGTCTGAATATCTTGCTGTAAAAAGCTCTTTGCAATCTGTCATACCCATATCTTCCCTCTCAGATGGAGAGGAGGAAGGAAAAGTCATGGCTTCATTATATAAATTAAGTGCCTTCTATTAACACATTTATTTTCTTCCGTAACTGATAACAAATCCACAATTAGGCCTTAATTTGGAATAATAATATACTCTCTTTCCTCTTTAGCATTGTCTCTGCCTCTGTCTACTTATGTCTGTGCACTTACCTTGCTTGTCATGTCTCCTCCAAGATGAACCCACTGAAAGTTAACATTTAGTATTTCAAAGAAATGCAAGACTGTTCTGGCTTGTATCTCCACCATAGCATGACATTTGTATTGGCTGCTGTGCTTTCAAATTTCTGAATTACCCTGGAGTGTGTTTTGGATATTTACATCCTTTTAAGGCCTCCTTTTTCCTTATGAGCCCACCTGGAAAATGGCAATAAAACTTACAAGCTTTAGGGGGCTTGTTTTCCAAAGTTCACTGCAGCTCTAGTTGTTTTTAAGAGAGCTTATCACTTTATCAGCCATAAAGGATTGTTATTATTCTGTATGCCTAAATCTATGTGGTTAAATGAACAAAACAGTTTGGTTTGTGCAATATCTATTCAGGATGAGGTCTGTTAAAATACATGTGACAAAAAGCTCAATAATTTTAGTTGTTTCTAAAATATCTTGCACAACCCAGAAAATGATTTATCTTGCTATGTGAAAGCTCCATCTTGGAACAAGAATGCTTAAAGTTCAGTCCAAACAGCTGAAAACCATGAGAACATGAAAAAAATAAATACAAAGTTATTGATCTAAAGATATTTCCTATGACAATTTTGTTCTTTGTTGTGTCAAATACAGACTTTTAGTGTTAGATACAGGTGAATTACTCTTCCAGACCAAATACAGTATCTCTAGACAGAAGGATGGTGGGAGCCTATAGACAAGCAACCATGATCTGTACTCTTCTCTGAAGGAAAACAAAGAAAATTACTAATTGGTGGCATGGTTTGTGCTTTTAAAAGACATAATTTCTAAAAGGTAAGGAATATTTTAAGCAAAATTTCTCGGACAGTGAAAAATAAACAGAGAACTTTGAATAAAATTGGGCATTCTTTTAGAAGACTTTATTAGATGGCTAAACCCCCATGATTTCACTATCCAGAAATAACAAATTTTTGGCTATTAGCCCAACCTCATTTTGAAACGGAATATAAAAGCAACGTGCAACATGAAAACAGAAAAGGCAGATTGAGTTACCAGAAGGAATGAGAAATTATGAAGAAAAAATATAATATGAGAAACTAAAAGCATGGGAAAATATTTGCTGTCTTTATGAAAAAGAGAAAAAATTTGCATTTTATTAAAGAGAAAAAATAGGCTAGAAATTATAGAATGCTGTCATTAGATAAGGATGATAAATCTGTTAATAATCATAGAGAAGAAGGACAAATTTGCAGTATATATTGCCTTGCAGAAAAACAGGTTCATTTAATCCCTTCACATAAAGATGATGAAGATCTTTCCAGTCCTTCAGATAAAAAGAAAGATTTTAGGCAAAATGCATTAAATATTTTTAAATCAGTAGGTAGGTAGCTTGAATCCAAGAGTCTTCAGCAGCTTTTCAAGAGTCAATTGAATCACTAATGTTGCTTTTGAATAAATGTTGAAATACTGGAGAAACTCCAGAAGACTAGAAAAGTGCAAATGCTGAGCCAATATTCAAAAAGGCTGAATTAGGCAAGTTGCTGGACATAAATTCCAGTCAAATAATGAAAAGCTGATAAAGCAATAAATTGATAAGATTAAGATGGGCTGACAGTTCCCTAAAGTAACCAATCCCTCATGTGGTACACTTTTACCTCTAGTCTCAACTCTCAAAAATTGTCTTTAAGTGTGACAACATGCAGTGTAAAATATTCCTAAAATAATTGGCAGAAGATAGTTTTCAATGACAGATGTAAAAAAACTGTTGAAGAGGTTATAATGATACACAAAATCCGCTGACTTATTTAGCCAGCTGAGACAATTTCAACTAATCAGTTTAATTCAGCCAAACTTCTGCAGTGGTTCTAAAATAGATGGTTAGAGATCAGCAATAGAGCAGAAGTTTATGATGGAATTCTGAAAATATATGAGCCTTTTGTTCTATAAACTGAGAAACAAATACAAGTAGGGTGATGATTTTACCTCTATAAGTAATATTGATGAGACTGATACTAGAATATTGCATACACATCTGGTGTCCACATTTAAAAAAAAAAATAAATAAAATTGGAAAAATTGGAATGGATGCAAAAAGGACCTTAAAAATCATTTCAGGATGGAGAAAATGCCTTACATTGGGGCACTGGAAATGCTCAATCTGTTTAGATTATATCAGATTTAAGGATGGCTTGATTATGTACATGTACATTCACTAGGAAAAACACTGAACACTTACAGGACTTTTCAACCAAAGCAAAAAAGGCCAACTGGTACAGGCTAAAACCAGACAAGTTTAGTTTGGAAGTAAGATACATTTTTGAGCAGTGAGGGAGATTAGTCAGAAAAAGAAGCTGCAAGGGAAAGTAGTGAATTCTCCTTCTCTTCATACCAATATTGGCTGCAAATCAGAAAGATGTGCTTTAGCCAAACAAAAGCTATTCTTCAGTCTGAGATTTTTGCTCAATTTAATATATTAAATTTCTTAATTATTCCTTCTGCACTTTAATGCTTTACGAAGGATACAAGTAATTTAACTTTAGTTGTCTACAGTGTAGACATCTGAACCTTAGGCAACCTGTCCAGGATTGCTTTAGGGGATGGATTTATCTCACCCACTTCATAAACCTGCATTAGGATGAGATTAATCCTGAGAGGTTGCTCTCTCTTTCTACTATAAAGGAAATGTTATAAAGGGAACAAAAAGAGTCTATAAACGGAATTTGAATAACTAGCTCTGATGTAGAGATTTCCACTGAAACAGCATACATTCAGTCAGATGAATCCTACCTAGATATTGTGTCTGAGTGTCAGCAGGCATCTTGACAAAGATTGCTGAGCAATACATCTAGTTCAACAGGAAAGACAGTACCTGAATTTCTTCTGGGATTAGGTGAGGCAGAGTTAAGATATTTCTTCTGTGTCTAACACACATTAATTTAGATTTTGTCTTCCATTTGTTTGAGGATCAAACATATTTTAAAACCCAATTATAAATAAATTATGTTTTCTGCACATTTCAAAAATAGATTTTCAAAAGGAAGTTAAGGATAAGGGGTTGAATGTCTTTATTTGCTAAGGGCCCAACTTCTCATTGCCATCCAGTAATCCAGCCCAGCAGGAGGACACAACAAAATGATACCCAGTGTGAAACAAGAACTTGCTGCAATTCTGAATTTTGGGATGTTTTCCTGTTTGCTTTGAACTCCACATTAAAACAATGCAGAACAGACATTACCAACAACAGAAGAAATCTTGACAATAACTCACAGCTCTTCACGGATGGCAAGCCTCAGTCACCAGAAGTAGGCACATGAACACACACAGAAAAAAGGACTTGTGAAGATCATTGGGGTTTGTGTTTGGAGACAAGTAAGATCTCCCACACCACAGCCCTGGTCAACTTTTTACACAAACAATGTGGCTTGAAGACAAGGGAAGATTTAACTCAGGAAAACTAGAGGGGTGGATTCAAGGTACTGCTCATTATGGCTATTTTCCTTTTCTTTATGAGCCACCTGAGAATCTATCTCCCTGTTTCAACTGACATGAGCTATTTTGTTTCACTTTTTTTTTTTTAACTGTTTTAGCCTGTATGCTTTATTGATGTTGATTATAATTTGGTTGCTCATTAATTGAAAGGAAAAGCTGTAATACAAACCCATTTCTGTAGTGATTTAAGAACAGCTAACTTGTATGATGTTTGGATCAAAATTTCTCATTAAACAGAAATTTTTATTTTTAAAACCATTTAATACCAGAGCACTTTTCACTTACATATATTTTAGTGCATAACACCTCTTCTAGATAGAATAATTACTTCAATAAGCACATTATACAAGCAATGGAAATTCTTAAGGACTTAAAAGAGCCACTTGTGGAGCATCTAAAAAGAATAGGATTCAGCTTGGACTTTATATATTAACCATATGAAATAATTAATGTTAGATGTATATATATGTAACTGGGAGCATCTATTTAGCCTCACTGAAAATAATGAAAATATTAATGCACTTAAAACAATAATAGAAACCTTTTCTTCCTAAAAATCACTTCATCTGTGGAACTCCTTGCCATAGGACAATTGGGGGAAAAAATCTCAGCATGTCTTTTTTCAGATAATGCTTTTTAAGATTGCCCAGAGCACAGTGATAAAATAAATGAAGACTTGGAAATTTACTGGTTAAATATTTTATTAATGAGTTAACACACTTTACTACCTCTTGGAGTTCGAAATACATTTCTATGTGCTGGCATTTCTATTATCTATACAAATCAGAAAAGGTATAAAAATATTACACAAAACTCTAAAACCATAATTCAGGCCTTACTGAGCAGACACAATTTTTCACATATGCTTTTTTCCCTCTGAAAGAAGCATGAAACAGAGAATGGACTAAGCATTAGTAAAATCAGTATATTACTAGAAGCTAGCCTTGGATTATGACATTAAACATGACCTAAGATCCTATATAAAACAGATGTGAATTGTAGACTACCCATGGTCAAGGAGAAACTTTTCTTCTGGTGGGACTGTTTCTACCCAATTGTCAACAGTGGGACATCTCAGAAGGTTTCTTATAAGTATGTGGCATTCTCTTGTGAGTCATGATCAGACTAAAGGACACTTTTGTTTTCTGAAATCCAGTTCCAACTTTAAAATACTGCCCTGGTAGTGCCCCAGAGAAAACCTAAACTCTGGAATGCAACTTTCCATATGCTTAAATTTTTAACACACCTTTGGTCTATGGCAACTACTATTTCTCCAGACATCAGCTGAGTCCAGTTCAAGGCAAGTATATAGGTCAGGAATAGTGCCCAATAGGCACTTTGGATCTGGCTAACTTGTGTCACAGGGAAAGAGGTCAGATGCATGCATGTGATCCATGCTGTGCCATATGCCTTGAGGTCCAGAAATCAGGCCCTGTACCATTCTCCTAAAAGCATAGATTTAATCTTTGTGTACAAGGAATAACAGCAATATGGAAATCCTGTCCTCTGCCCTTAGGAGGATGTGTGAAATCCTAAGAATATCTCTGGAAAAGATGAGGAACCTCAAAATGTTGCCAGCCAAAGGAATGAGGGTACAGACAATGCTTTTGCTGAGCAAGGAGAAAAAGCAGCATGACAGCTGCTAGCAGCAGAGTGTGCTGCTGGTGACACAGCTGATGATCTTGAGGGCAGTGGGATGGGAGACTTCAGTGGGTGGCAGGAAGAACCAAAGGCAAAGACTTCGTGGCAGTGTCCCTATAGCCTTTCTGATCTCTTTCTGATGTCCTTGGAAAGGTCATTGGCCCAGAATGGCTCATGTCCATAGTGTTTCTACATTGTAATGCATCCAACAAAAAGCCCACCTAGACCCAAAGACAGATACATAAAGCAAATGCCAAAAAAAAGAGCATGAGAATAGGTAAGCAGCTAGTAAAAAACTGCACAACCTCCAACTACTCATTATTGAGGGACTTTCAGAGTTCAGCAAATTTCTGTTTCTGAAATTTGTAGGTTTATCCTCTTAAATTTTGGTATATACAACATCCTATGCCAAGGAACTCCACCACTTAACTATATCCCAAGTGAACAAGCTTTCTACTTGTTTTTATTCCTCCCTTCTAGCTCCTGCTAAACAATCATACAGCTCCTCAGCATCACTTTAGGCTGTATTGGGTTTTTCCATGTCCACCCAACAATCATTGCTCTAGCAGACCTGGAAGCCTCCAGTTCTTTATCCTTCACAAAGATTTTCCATATCCCTCCCTTTGCCTGAACCTTTTTCAGTCCTGCTGTTTGTATATAGGTGATGTCAGCACTGTGCATAACTTTCCCAGTTTTTGTGAATTTACACAGTAGCACTTCAGGCTCTCTTCTTAAAATTCTCTATTGCATTCCTAATTTTTAACAATTGGCTTATGCTTTTTTGCACTCACAATAATGTAAACTGATTGTGTTCACACACTGGAGCCCTTGGAGCAAAGCCTGGCTTAGTACTTTCCTCATGGTTACAGCACAAAGTGATTCACTGACCTCTCATGATCTGCACAAAGTTTGTCTATCACACTCTTCCCACTCGAAGCTCACAGCTGTGCCTGCCCTACCCCATCCCTGTCAGCAGCTAGGGATATTCTCACAGTCCTTTCCTTTCCTCTCATGCCCTTTCTCACCTCAGCCCAGGATAGCCTGAGCTACCCTGCCACAAGGGCTAGATCTCCTCCTGCCCCCAAGTGGCCTAAATTTAGGACTGAAACTTTCGGTATTTAAGAGCAAATACTTTTCCAGCCTGCCTTAGATATGAAGAGTGGCTGCTTTACCATCTGTCATATTTACTACTTTCACCACAGTGACAACATGGGTGTAGATTGGGTAGAGAAGGACACAGTGTGAGGACATAGAAAGGGTACAAGGTCCAACGGGGTGAATATAAGTTGAAGAGCTGGGTTTTGTGGATAGGAAGATACACTGAGTGCTCAACTGATTCACTGGTTCAGCTCTTGGACTACCTAAAAAATGAACCACAAGCAGTTCAAGAAGACACCCGCTTTCTCAGCTCCAGAATAGACTCAGGAGGTGACCTAATACATGATATAGACAGCCAAGGGAACAGGGGCTGTCTAATTGCATGAAGCAATTAAAAGATTGCAGCAAAGAGGAACAGAATAGCCTGTTCTCCAGATCCCCTGACAACAGGAAGAAAAGCAGTATGTTTAAATTACAGGAAGAGACAATTAGGTTAGACAGTGGAAAGATCTTTCTGACGGTAAGAAGAATTAAGCCCTGGAATAGCTCGCCTGGCAACTGGTGCAGTTTTTCTTGCTGACAGGTTGTAAGAACAGGTTAGACAAACATACCAGGAATGGTTTTGGTCTACTTGATCTCTTCTTGAGTCAAATAGAGAGATAAGATCACTTCTTCTGTTCTACCCAGACTCACCTGCTATAATATTATCTTTTTTTCATCCCAGATTGCTAAAGATAAAAATTGATTCTTTTTCCATATTTTCCACTACTGTAAAGAGTAGCTTGTTATATACATCTAAAAATTCTGACAGACACAAAACCACATTCCATGATTGTAAAAGTCAAAACCCCAACAGTTAAATCAAAGGATCTCTGTCCAGTTTTGCCAGTTTTGCTTTGTGTGCTGAAACTATGACACATTTCAATTAATAATATAGTATTTACTCAGTAAATATATTTACTTTCTTTCTTTGGAAGTCTTTGGTTTTTGTCTCTTGATTCTTTCAAAAGCTGAAAAGTAAAATGAATGTTATGGCAGAAAGTCTCTTTTCAGAAGTTGCATATAGAAACCACCTCAGAATACCTCTGGTCGGAATTCATATTCATTTGGCTTTGATTACAAAATTACAGATATCTGCTTAATGTATTACATTCAAATACAAGCTCAAGAGGGATTATATTCCCAGTTTTGAGATTAATGCATTGTGCAGTCCCTCGTCATGAAATTTAAAAACATTATAAGGAGTGGCCACTGGCATATGACAGCCTAAATAATTGAAAAGGTCTATTTCAATCCCATATCCATTGAGTAGGTTTTTATAATGTTTTGCTGCCTTGAAATGTTCTCTGCACCAAAATGTAGCACTGAAATGAGAATTTATCCTGTATCAGCTGGGCATCTGTGATCTGTTTTATGATTCTACAAGGATGTATAAAAGAAATAAGCTATAGCTATCCAGTAGAAGTTTTCCCCTTTCAGAGATTATTGCTGAATCTTATTCCTTTGGTTTCTGTCCAAAAAATCTCTGCTCAATATTTTCCTCAAGTCTTCATTGACTGCTTACAACGTATGTGGAAATCCTTAAACTGCAGGTTGGAAATCACCAGGGCTACACTGCCTGGATTCACAGGCTTCATTTGTGGCTTTGAGAGAAGCCATGTGTTCAAGATTGGTTAAGCATCTGTCTGTCTGTATAGACACGTACTGCACCATGTAGGTAGTGTCATTCCCCAAACTGTTTCTCCAATATCACCTTCTCTATAAATACCCAGGTCTTTGCAGTCAATATGTTTAAGCCATGGGCATGCTCTACACACCAGGAGCTGCTCAGAGATTGTGCACAGGCTACAGCCAAAGCCTTCACAGATTATTTTTAAGCTTTGCTGGGAAATTCTGTCTCACTAGTCAAGCATAATTCCTTAGGTATGTACAAAGCACCTCTAATATCAGCTACCAAAAGGTGAAGGGACAGCTCGCTTTGAATATGTGAGATGATTATAGGATATACACCTGCCAGCACAGGGCACTCATCTGAGACATCGTGATACAATACTTCTCACACCTAGGATGTGCAGATGTAGTTTTGAGCTCTGAACTGTCAGCTGGATAGGTTTTTTCTGCAGATTTGGTTTTCCAAACAGGGCAGGGAAATCATATGTTAAACATCTGTCTGAGGTTAACAAGCAGGATCAGGAGAAAGCTGATTGGGAAGATAGAGAGTTATGGGGCAGTTACATTACTAAAAGGCTATTTCTAGGTGTCTCTGCCTAAGCTGCTTCTGCACTAAAAATCCATCCTCTTTCTATTCATGGAAGCTCTCCTCTATCGGGTGTCTCAGACAAGTGCCTTCTGCAAGACTGCAATTCATCTCAGGAAATGGGGGTTTTTGCTCAAATAAATGTGAAAATAAAAACTGCCAGTATTATAAACATCATTAATAAAGTAAAATGTTTCTTATGATCTATGAAACACTATTTTGAGGACCTGAATTATTCTTGTTGATAAAGTATGATTTTCTGGGGAAATTTGGTGAGACTACAGAAAACACTGAGCAACTCTCCACTGACATCCTCTGTTGGTCTTAATGTAACAGCAAAGGGATTGTTAATAGTTCAGATGTGTAAAGCACTCCAGGTTTTGAAAGAATGACTAGATATTGAAGATATTAAATATATTTTTTAAAAAAACTATTACAAATCCTTAACTTGAAAATTGTTTTAAAAACATGCACACTCAAGATGTAGTACTAGGGTTTTTTCCAATGGCAGGAAAATGCTGTTTTCTAATTCAGAGAGGATATGACATGACATTGCCAATGTCTTGACTTTATTTTTCTTTCCTTCCCCTTTAGGCTTTTTAGAGCTAAAGAAGATAACAGTCCTATGGTTTATCTATAGTCCAGAGACTCAAAAACAATGAGACAAGGTGAGTGAAACTTCCTGCTGATGACAATGTACCGTAAAGAGAAAGTAACGAAAAAAGAAGGGAAGGTGACACACACAAAAAAAATTACAGTCATATTTGAATCATCTGTGTGATTGCCTTTCATATATAAAAAAATTCTAAAGATTTGTGTAACTAAAAAAGCAAAGGATATCCTGAAGAATACTGAGGAATTTCCACTTATTGTAGTCCACGTGGATACCAGTTCCACACAAGTGAAGCAAGATGTACAGACTAGAAGGCCAGTGTTTGATACCTAGGAAAAGAAGGTAAGCTAAGTTCAACACTGTCATGTTATACAACTCAGTGGTGCCAAAGAAAAGGTAACAAAGAAGTTGGACATCAGATGTGAGTAGGCTATAGTGAAAAGGAGCTGCAGGCAGGGGCTCCTGAAGCAACAAATAGCACTTACATCCAACTCCTGACTTCAAAACTCACAATAATTTTTAAGAGGTCTTTGAAAAAGAAAAATTAGGAAGACACTGAAGAGAAATTTATTTGAATACATAGAAGTAGCATGGTTCCTATAGGAAGCAATGGAACAATGTAACATCAAGAGGTAAAGAGGAAGGCCAAAAGTAATGCATATCTACAGGTAAAAATATAGAAATGCAATAGCTTGCTACAAAATGGTACTATACATCTTCAAAAAACCTAGAAATGCAGACAGACACTTTGCCAGATCAGTATGAAGGTTAAAATCTTATGATGAGACACTCTGCTGAGCTGTAGTATAGCATAAGTAACCAGAGCAAGGAACAAATTGTGCCGGACACTTGCAGATCATTGGGACTGGAAGGGAAAAGGAACCACTACGTTTCGTACAGCTATTGAGGACACTCCATAAGTTAATCCAGTGGGGTCAGCAATTCCACAGGAAGCTGGTTTGTCTGTGCAATATATTTTTGCTGTATACCTCACTGAAACACCAAGGAGAAAGAATATGTTAGGACAAATTGAGCTGACACATCAAAACAGTAGTGACTTATGTAGAAGAAAAAGCATTGCCCCAGGAGGAAGATCAGTCAGAACAGCCACACTGGATGAGGTCTATTCCAACCTGAACAGCAGAATCCATCAAATTTAAATATCATTATTTTAGTTGTAGATCTCTTGATTACTATCAGTGGATAATACTGTGAAGACAGTATATTATTCAGTATCTTCAAGACAGTACCGTAAGTCAGTACACTATATTAACATCCCTGTTCTTACATTCTAGCTAAAAAATATCCTCAATAATTATTTGCCTGATATTTTAAGCTCCAGTCACCCAAACAGACAGCTGGACGTGATCACCTTGAAATTCAAGTTGTTAATCACACTCTTTGTATTACAGTAGATGCTATTAGAAAATTACCCACGTGAACTTCTTGGAAAGTACTTGCACATGGTTGCTGGAATCAGAAACAGAATGAGTGGCAGGGAAGTGAAGGAGTCCCACTAAAGGACAATAAGGATTAATAAAAGACTTGGATTTACATTTTGTCTATGCTAACAACCTGTTTTCATTCCCCTTTTCCTGTGCATCGACTGTTTCACCACACACCTTTCCACTGAGCAGCAGAGTAAATAAAAACTGGTCATACAGGATGGCATTGATAAAATCAAGTTCACAAGCAGATATTTCAAACCCTTTATTACCAAGGCCATAAACTACATATGCTGTTTGATTAGGATATGATGAAAAGAATTTATTAGCAGATGTGTATTCGGCTACACTGTTTTACTGGCAGCTTTATGAGATTCTCTCCTAGGCTGACAGGTGCGGCTTGCCAGCTGCCTTGTACAGTAAACAGGGGACCGAGCCTGCCATGTGCAATGATTTAATCAGTTACCATCAACTGCTGGAAAATAAACAAGCTTTTGTGCATTTCTTTCAGTCCCATGTATATTAATTGAAACCAAATATTACAAATGACACTGAAAGAGAGTATTGCTGATCAGAGGAGACTAAAACTTAATAGGACACAGCCATGTAATACATAAATATAATAAAACACAGTCATGTAATACATAAATATTTGGTTAAAAGATAGCAGAATTTTGTTAAACTTGGCAATGGGAAGTCTTTTGAAGTCTCATTTGTCAGTTTCCATTCGTGGGACAGTCAAATCTAGTCATTTGGGTCACAGCTGGCAAAAGAAAGATGATCCTCTTGGTTTATTGTTCTGATACAAAATTGTCATTACAAATTGAAAACACAGAGCAAATAAAAGAGGGCAAATGGGGAACTTCTGTGGTTACATATTTTTAACTGTTGCGTCTGGCTGTACTTTGCTTAATAGGGGTTGCAGAATTCAAGATGTCTATATCCTGGGTCTCATTACTATTGTTTAAAATTTTCTATACCACTACTTCAAATTAAAATGTTCTTTTTTGAATCAGTTCTTATATCCCATTTTTTCAGTGTTCTAAATATGTGAAACCTGAACTAATATTTTTATTAAGTATCTGACAGCTGCCTTGAAACATCTTTATTTCAAATATTTGCATGTCAAAATAAAGATATAGAAGACTTTTTTCTGCAGCCAAATGAGAGTGCTCATACAATTTAAAGAAAAAGTAAAATTGCTAAACTGATGCAAAAACATTTTACAGAAGAAGCTTCAACTTTATTTTTTGCATGTTTATACCAAAGAATATCATGATTACTCTGCAAGAAAGGACAGGTTGAGAGAAGCTGTGAAGTGAATAGAAAGGCTGTTAAACTGATTGCATACATAATTATAGTAATGATCTGTTAAAAATTCTGAAAATTGAAACCACGGTGATATTTTGGAAAAAAATGGTCTTGTCTTTTAAGTGTCAATACATTCAAATTTTTTCTCTCATCATAAGCACATATTCATATTTGAGTAGATTTTCTGTGCTGGTTTAGAGTCAAGTTCCTGCACAGAATCATAGGTGCTAGAAAAGGAACTGCACCAGTAGCAGAAAACTTCATTCTCTTTCTGGCTTTCTGATTATAATGATTTCTCTGAAGGAGATTATTTTTGTTCTTTTGCTAATAATGTTTTTGGAAATGAGAGGCTGCACTGCGTCTCTTGGATGACATCTTTCTGGACTGATATAGATTCTAACACATAGACATGCATGTCTCTTCTGAGTCATGTTCCCTACTTGATTGAGAAATCAACTTATGAGTTCAGGTATCTGCTCTTGCCTCTTAAAGGTCCTGTGGTGTATAAACAGATTGTGTCACTTGAGAGAAAGAAAAGTAGTATTCATCAATTCTACTAGTTAGCTATGAGAAACAAAATGTTGGTAATCAAAGAGGAACTGAGGAAGGTTTTTGAACATATGAATGAGAACTTTGGGATTCAGAAAAGAAGGAAAGGCAGCTGGAAGACTTCAAAGAGAATGTGGAAATGATGCAGTTGTGAAGGATTATATCTGTGTATTGCAAGCAATGTAAAGAGATTAGCAGCAAACAGAAGGGCTAGGGATGATGAAATGAGTGGGTAGAAACTTGCTGCGAATAAATGAAGTCTGGAAGTAGCAATTTTGAAACTAAGAGGAAAAAATATTTGAAACAATGTTACCCTGGCAAGGATGAAGGCTGAAACCTGCCTACTGTTCAGAAAGGTCTTGCAGTTTTGCAATCGTGAGTCTATGACATAGTTTTCCAGGACAGAACCCACTGATCCAGGACATCTCTTTTGGCTCAGTATATTATTGCTGTGACTGGACTGAGATGGTAAAAGGATAGTTTAGACAATACCACTTTTAAGGATTTGAGAGTGATGAGTTCCTAGTAGTAACAGCCACAGGATCCAAAACTATGATAACAACTGCAGGACAAGTTAGGCAGACATATTGTATTTTATAATGGATTATGATGTACTTATTTGCTTTCATTCACTCCTTTTCATTTTCATGCTCCTTGGAGTATTTTCTTGATGAAGCACAGACTGCAGCTCAGCTTTTTCAGGATTTTGCAAAGAAAAGTGTCATATCAAGAGCATGTGCTGTGCAACTGATTAGAAAATAGCATTTAATATACACCCAGCCTTTCCTCTGAGATGCCTCAGAGAATCTGACTTCAGCAGGTCCTAGGCAGTAATTCAATCTAGACACTTCTATGCAAATATTCTCACCATATTGCTATTCTGTACAATTCCAGTGTAAGGCTTGTCTTAGAGCATGTATGTATGGAAATCTCCCTGCATTCTTTCAACAGAGGCTTTCTATTTCTCCCAAGCAACAAGACAGCCTCTTCATCAGCTTGGGGTGTCTGAGGTTTCTCCTCAGAGCCTGCATCTATACCAGTAAAATAAATGATGTTGTCGGCCCAAAACTAACTTAGCATGATATGGTTATCTCTTTTCACCTACAAAATAAGGTGGCCACATTCAGACTCAACATTTAGAATATCTTTATCCTATACATTATCCTCAAACCACACCTGGGAATCATCAGGGAGAGTGCTAGTTATCTTGAGTCGAAATCAGGCAAGGCACCATTTAACATGGCAGATAATGGAGTTTTAGTGTCTGTGCCTGTGCCCTGTTTAACTTGCTGGTAAAAATGAAACCTTAGGATACAGCTGAAAAGTCCACAGTCTGGATCCACAACCACAACAGACTTCAGGATGTTATAAACCCATCATAGGATACATTTATATTGCATGTCAAGCTCAGGTCAGCATTCTGGATCTGAACTCTAACTTACCGGCAGTGCAAAAATTTACAGCCCTGAAACAAGGTTGCAATTCCCTGGATGGCAGGTTTTTAAGTCCTCCAGGCTCCTAAGGTCCAAGGTGAGCCCACATATGATGTTAAGGTCTGTTTTGCAGGCTGAAACAAATAAGGGTGGTTTGAGAAAGTATCTCTAACTATCTCCCAGCATCTGGGCACCAGTCAGTGTTTGCAGAAATGGCCACTCAAGGCACTGAAGACCACAAGGGTGGCCTGCAGGGTTGTGCTCGACTGGAGGGAGGACTGTTCACCATTGCCTGATGACCAGGCCTTGTGCAGTAGCAACTAGGACATAGGTTTAAGCACACGTTTTAAGCATTGCAGAGTGAGAATATAGTCTTCTATAAAGTTTTCCGACTTTGTTCCATTTGTTTCTGACATTTAATGTGTGCCATCTGCTGTACTGATTGCCACTCGATTTCCCAAGCAGTCTTGATCTTCCTCTCTGCCCAAAAGTGAACTCTGACATCCATGGCCTTATCCCTAATTAGCTGAGGTGCTGCATGACTGTCCTATCAGAGGTATCTTGTTCTGTTTTAATTATCAAAGTTTCTCTCCTCTAACCTGGCTCACAATTTCTCCAACAGGCAGACAAAGCTGCCTTTACAGAAGCAGATGGCTGCTGTGCATGCCCAAGTGCAACCCTAACCTCTCCCCCAGTGGCTTTGGGACTTTTGAGAGCACATATATTCCCCAGTCTCTATATGTGCAGATACTGAGAAGTCACAAATCCCACGCAAGGTCAAACTACTCTGCCCAAAAGTGTGGAGTGCACATTATCATACGATTTTAATAATTGATTGGTTTGAGCTAAGCACTGCACCTACATGGTCATGGTCAGTATTTCCATGATATTTCTGGTTCTTGGCACCTGCATATAAAGAGCAACTTATCTCTCCCCTGCGCATCTCTGCCTTCTGCTGGCCTTGGTCTTTTAACAGACTGATGTACCTGTGGAGAACACAAATGCCACAACAATTATACCCTTCTAAGTCCTTTCAGGCCCTAATGATTTTCTACATAAAACTAGCTTAATTTTTATTCTGCAAATACACAGAAGCACCAGGCAACATTTCATCTTAAGCACAGAGCCCCAAGAAAACATATTCCTGATGTTATTTATATGGTATTTTATATGGAGAGAAGTTATCCTCTGAAACACTGCCAAGGATATTGCACAAGTAAGTGAGGACCTAGAAACAACTGCTAATCTCAGAGAGGGCAGTGCTCTTCCATCTCAAGGGTCTTTGTTTAAATTCCTTGCTTCACATTATATAGATCCCTGAATGTATTTTTCTTGGAGAGATGAATTTAACCACCTTGAATCTGGGCTTGCAATCTAACTTCAGTACACCCTAGCTACAAATACAAGTTTTTTGAAAAGAAGTGGTGGGATTTAGTGCTGGAACTAACACTAACTTTTCAACCCCTAGAATTAAAATTGCCTGGTTTGAAGTTGGCAGTTTTCACAGTGAAATTATAAAATATTTTTCAGTCTCGGCATCTGCAAAATAAATGTGTGGTAGCAAAAATGAGCATAACTTGAGAAAATATTTTTCTGAAAATCTTAACAAAAATGTTGCCACTTTTGCAGATAACATTTTCATTTTTAAGCACATTTTTTATTACAGACAAGTGCTTCTGACCTGTCTGTTAATTTTCTCTAGATATGGACACTCATTACACTCATGGTTGTGGAGTAGGTCAACAGAATATTGACACATAGAGATTCCCAAACCCACCTATAAGATAACATCAAGCACATTGAATGATGTGTGATGACAAAACACACTGCTCACCATATACGTAGTCTTTCAAACACTTCTACATGTCATTAAATTCATACCACTCACAGAAGAATTTTGTGACCATGAAAACTTGGTGGGAACTCAGTTGAGTGGTAACAGCTGGAGGGTGATGAGATTCAGTGTAACTACACATGTAAGAGACCTCCTTGGCGCACGTCACTGTTTGAAGGGCTGGGGTATGAGTTTTGACTCAAACCAAATCACACTGTTGTTAAATTCTGTACTCCTGCTTGGCAGAATAGCAAAGTGAGTGTCATGTCCAAAATATTTCTCCTGGAAAGAAAGAGTTTGGCACTACAGTGAAGGGAAACTTGGGAATTGCTGATAAAGCAGAGGTGTTTTTCCCCTCCAAACAAAGATGCTAGAGTTAATTTGTTGCGGTTTTGTCTGCACAAGACCTATTATATGGGCTGTAATTTCACGGGATGGAGACTGTGAACTCCCAGGTCACTTGTAAACCGATCACTCCCCAGCCTCTCCTCCTTGTGCTTTTAAGTGTTTTGAGCCTGGTAAATTGAAACCTGAAGAAACACAGAGCTCTGATCTTTGGGACCTCTAGAGCAAACCTGGACTTTTGCTGATTTGCTCTAGGAAGTAACTGCTTACTTACCCCATAATTAACACCACAAAGCTGATCTTTGGAAGATAAAGTATGGGAGGTCAGAGACAGGATCAGGGAGAAGGGTTTCATTAGAATTGCAGCATTTGGGGCCTGATTTTTTTCTCATTTGCATCAGATTGATCCAGGAATTGTTTCACTAAAGTCAAAGGTGCTAACAACTGTAAAATCTGTCTAGATTAGAAACAGGTCATTACTATCACAGCTAATGGATTTTAATCCATAAACTTAGTAAAACAGCAACAGAAATTGCTTGTTAGCTACCCCACTAACCACACTTTCACTCTTATCTTACAGCAGAGGCTGCATTAGCACTTCCTTACAAGTTCCAATTTATAGCAAGGTTTCAGACACATAAATAAGTCTTCCAGTTGGTTGGCTTGGTTTAGCCATGCAACTAAATAGCATGGTATTCATAACATTGAGTAACACTGCTAAACAAGTTTTGCATATTTATCAGTTTTTATTTGTATATTTTGCTGCCAAGAATTTAAACAACTCTCTTGTATTAAAAGAAGAAGAAGAAAAGTAAAAACAGAAAAAAATGGGTGAAAAATAATAGGAAAAGGCCAAACTCTCAGTTGATGAAAATCAGAATAGCCCCACATGTCCATAATTTCCACTTTGGCAGGTTGATTTCAGGTTGATATCCATTTTATATTAATGAGGACTCAGTATAAAATAAGTAAAAGAAAATTGCCACTGCTAAACCAAAACTTTCATGAACAACAAGAAGAATTAAATAGGTATATCACATATACTTAGGCACTCCTTTCCAAAATTTAGTTTTATACTCAGATTCCTGCCTTCCACACAAATGTGGTTAAACCACAAATTTTGTTGACAACCACTTATATTAGGAATAAAGGATCATTATTTTGAGGTTACAGAAAGACTTATTTATACTACAGGACTGGGTCCCACCGCATTTTAAATTTACTGGATGAATAGTTTTTGTGTGTCCCTCGTTCTGTGTCTTTGTCACACACAGCATCCCACATTCAGTCTTTGGCATGTGAGAGTTATGCTTCCCGAAGACATTTTCCTCATAAAACTGGTTGTTTACTTTTTATACAGCAATACCACAAAGCTAATGTTCTTTCTTTTTAAGAGGGTCAGGGTCCTTGGGTCTATTTTAAAATGAAAAATGAAATAGTGCAGATCAACTAGACTTCAGAACATAAATCAAACCTCAAATAATGGAATGGGCAGCCTCTGATTTCTCACCCAGAATATGTGAATACTGAAGATGGATAAACAGCCTGTTAATTTGCCCTCTTGTTTTAATCTTTATCTCAAATGTGATTCTAATACATGGGAACAGAACAGACATGAGTTTGTGGAGTAATTTTGCTGCCAAAAATAAGTTCTGGCTTGCAAGCAAGAAGGCATCATATTGCCAGTTATGGACACAATAGTCCCTTTTTATGATTATACCTATGCTAATATATTAGCTTGTGCCAAGGAATATTCTGGGCACTGCAACTCGATCACTTACACGGTTTAACCGTAGCAAAGGCCTCTGACATGGTTTTGTTAAAATCACCTAGCATTTCCCAAACAATTTCCTGGCACAGTGCAGAAGTTAATGTTGGGGAATGACCACTCAGAACAGGCAGCTTGAAATAGTCTGCAATTTGGAAATAAAGCAAACTTAATAATATGCAAATGTCAAGACAATGCCAGCTGGCCCCATGGCCAGAGAACAAGCACTGACACTGTTTGCTCTGCGGTATAAACCTAGCCTGTATGCCTAAGACACCTGAGCACAGGACCGCTGTATTTCTGGATGCCTCATTCCAGAGACCTGACCAAGTAAAAGGAAATCCGTGAAAGAAAGAAAGTAGCAGAAATGCCCAGAAGGGTTTTTCCCCTTAAAGCTCCACTCTAAAAACATATAAAGTTGTGGAGTTTTAAATGCCCTTAAAATTTCAGAATATTTTGTAGCTGACTGGGGGATAATGGTAACAGTGGGAATATCAAGACCTTGTGCATGTATTGACTGCAAATAGTAACTGATCTGTAGTCATCATGTGGCTTCTACACAAATATATTTGAGCATTGCATAATTGTTTGAGGTAACTCAGCCCAACTCAAGATACCTCCAAGAAATTCCAAACCATGTGCAGACCCTCTCTCTATGGCACACAGTGGCTGAGCAGTGGAGTGGAGTGAGGACATCCCTGTGAGTTGCTCATACAGTGCACAGGGCAGTGCTGTGCAAAGCAACCCACAAAGTCATGAGGGAATTTGTCAGGCTGTTTGACAGCAAACCTTCCTTTCAGTTCAGGGACTACTGATGCCTTTGCTTTCCACATCTTCCCTTCTCTGTGCTAATTATTCTCTGCCATATAGAATCATAGAACAATTTTATGCTGGAAAAGACATCTAAGAACAGTGAGTCCAACTATTAAATCAGCACCTCTGTGTTCACCACTAAAACCCATCCCCAAAGGGTCATATCTACAAGCCTTTTGAAGACTTCCAGTGCCTGATCATACTTTCAGGGAAGAATTTTTTTTCCTGGTATCCAATCTAAGCCTCCCCTGACACAGCTTGAGGCCATTTTCTTTCATCCTGTCACTTGTTAATATGTTCATAGTGGGCTCCTCTGTCTCTCTCACCAGCAATACCAGGGGCAGCAGGTATTCCTAAGAGCATCCCTAAATAATAGCTGATCAAAAGTGGTCCTTCCTCTAGCCATTTCCCAAACATATGATCTGTTCTCATTTCCTCACAGGTAAGTGTGTCTTTGAGGGCTGGTCTCCACCCAACTTCTCTGTTGTTCTACCTCACCAAAAGAAACTGTACCTGTAGACCAATGCTGAGGGCACTTGCCTGAAGCTGTATTCTATGAAGAAGTAAGCCTTGGTTTTGCCAAAGGAAATAGGGATGTTTTAACTAACCCAAAAGTTTTTCAGCTGGACCATTTGTAGCAAATGTGGCTCTGGAGCATCTCAGGTATGAACAAGAAAAGAATATTTAAGGTATGCATTTTCCATATAAACAGTAAGATGCATCTCATGCAAGGGAAACAAATCCAGTATTTTTATAGCACTTTTCCTTCCCCATGTAACCCTTCCTCTAGACTGCCAAATGTGTAATCTACTAAAAAAAGATGATGTGCAAATGGCCTACAGTTACCTCCCAGAAGCTGCTGGTCTCAGAACCAATTACAGCACAGTGGTTGTACCAGTACACCTCCTAACACAGAAAAACAAGAAAGGCCCATGCTCTGCCATAAACTCAACCAGTCAGCCCATTGTCATTCATCATGGGCTTCTGAACACTTTACTAAGAGAAGGGCATAACACCATAAGAAGTAAGGAAGGAATGTAAGTGAATTCAAATTGAGAATCTCAAAAAGAAAAAAAAATCACAACAGCAAGTGCTGTAGAGTCTTCTTCAGTTCATGGGGGTTTGTTGTGATGTTTGTTGCTGTTTTCATTGGGGGTTTTGTTGGGGTTTTTTGGGGGTATTTTGTTGTTGTTTTTTTTTTTAAAGGCAGAATAAATCAATAGGAAAATAATTATTGGGGAATGGTTTTGTTTTCAAAATAAAGAACTATAGAGAAACAGTCAGATCTTTGGAACATCTGCTGTCCCTCATTTTATGAACAAAATGGGAGCAATATACTGTTGAGGATAGCTAAAGAAGGGGACTAAGTGAGAATGTTACTTGATTCAAACCTTCACGTTAAGAAAACTCTCCACTGTCAAGAACCTGTCAAGGGAGTTCTTGTATTCAAATGGACAGCAATTTAAACATATCGCTAACCTCAGGGAACCCAGGAATACCAAAACAAAGGATATTTTTAGCCTATTTGGCTACTTGGTGGTGTCAAGTGTCTGCTTTCATTAAAATCTTACAACTATTTCTCCCAAATGTCAAAATTGTAAAGCTGTTGACTGATGCAGCTGAGATAACCCAGGCAATGGTATTCCACTGATTTAGGTGACAGTGGTCTCACCATGACAGTGTTAGGGAGCTAATTTAGCTTTGCAAATTAGGAATCCTTCCAAGATGAATTAGGATACCTTCACAATCCAACTCATGACATGGGTAGTTCTTGAGCTTCAAGAGGAGTCTGTGTACAGTGGGTGTAGAAATTCACTGGCCTGGTCAGGAAGCTCTGTTTTTCTCTTCACTTCATGAACTTGCTGTTTGCTTCATGATTTTCAGGGCTGTGGAGAAACCCAGGCCAGGATTTCTTGCTTAGTAAAAGCTCATGCTATGTAAATCAGAAGGAAAAAAAATAAATAAAAAAATAAATTACGCAGTCCAAACCAGCAGTTCAAAAACAATCCACCATGGGCAGGAAGCCAACAGCAATGTTAGAAAATACAGAACAGAATATGTACAAAGCCAGCTCTGTCATGGAAATGCACATGAGAACATGGAGAAAATCCTTATCTGTGCTACAAAAATTAAGATCTGATGTGCATATGCACTTTGGTGCATGGAAAAGGAATTTAATTACTTCCTTGAGTAAAGAACTTTACTCTTCTACTTCCAATATCATTATTTTTCATTTCTTGTATGGGAATAGTAAGATAAAGGTATACACTGGGCTCAATTCCTTTCTGTCTCTGCCTCTTTGATGACTTTACTGAGTTTATGAGGAAGAATCTTTCACAAGTCAATCTGCTATTTTAAGCTCCTTTGAATTTTGGGGCATCAAACAACTACAGGAATACTATAGACCATGGGAGCTGTTGCTTCTGGTCCAACCATTCTCATAATTCAAGGTGTCTGGACCATGAGGAGTAGGCAGTAAGGTGGAAAGTCTATTCAGGTTAGTCATATAGGAAGATATTTGCGAAAGGATTTCTTAGGAATGGGGCATTTACAGGGAGGATGGGTGTGGAAAGAACATGTGTGCCTGTCCTTCTGCTTGACTAACCCGAATAATGTCTGCCAGAGCCAAGCGTGCACAGACCACAGCAGCCAGAGCTGGCACATTCTCAGGCTTGCCCAGAACATGAACCTAAAAAGTTTCAGATTCAGTTTGGAGTCTCAAAACCACCATGTGTGAGGAGGTTCAAAAATGCCACAGCTTAGACTGCACTTACATAAGACTATTAAATAAATTAGTCTTACAGCACAGAACGAAATGTAATTCAATCCTGGTGATAGATTGGGAGATTAATCACAATTTACAGCCTTGTAAAGCAGATACACAAAAAGAAAAAAAAAAAGAAAAAAGTAAAGAAAAGAAAAATATTCCAGCACTCAGAGGCTTCAGCCTACAGAAATAATTAAATGTATTGATGACATTTTTGAAAAAGAAACTATTTCTCCCTTTTTCTCAGTTTTTTAGTTGCACATAAAACTGGGTGCTTTCAGTTTAAAAAAATGGAAGAAGCAAAAGCAGACAACTGGGGCTTTTCTTTTTGAAAAGAAACTTTGATATCTAGAAACATTTTTTATTTCCTGGCTTCTTCTTTAACAACTAAAAAATATTGATGAAATTGACTTTTCCTTGAAAAAATGTTGAACTAAAAAATTCAACAACCTCTACTGCTAATCCTGGGCTAATACAGTCTTCTAAATTGCATATGAACATTGTTACTTGGGTTTATTTAAAAAAAAAGTAAAAACAGATTGAATTTCAAGAAAGTAAAAGTCCATTACAGTCTTTAGAACCCACAAAAAGCTTTGTAGGGCATTTGAGAAGTGGAAGGTACCATTTTGTGCTCTAAGCCTTTCACACACCATTCAACAGTCAAGACAAAGTCATTTCAGTGATCAAACTCCAATACTGTATAACCTGTATATGTTATTTGAAAAACATATGCATGACATTAAAAAAGTGGCTTTTATGTTATTACTTATACAGAAGAGGCATGGGATCAGCACATTCCTTGAAATGCTTTTCATTTTTAAAAGGGTATTTATAATTTTAAATGTTCTGGCCATTTCGCAATGATGTGCTAATTCTCCATTTTGTTTGAAAATCACATCAGTAATAAGAACAGCAGATTTGAATTCCCAGAGTTGTTTACTCCAGTGACAGAAATCCCCTGAACACAATTATCTTGGATGAAGATTTTCATGTCCCTCACTCGGAGCCTTCCTAAACACAATGTGTTTTGCCCTCAGTTGACTGAGAGAGCCTGAGTTTCAGAGAATAGGGCTTCAACACTTCCTGAAAGTGTGACAGCTTCAAAGTATGTCCAATGAGACCCCAGAACCACCAGTCATTTTGGAAAAATATTGTTGCTGTTTCTCTGATCCATTGTCTTTTTCAGAGTGGCACAACTGTGTTTCTGTGCACAATTCCCAACAAACTGATTGATGTGGAAGGCAAGCCAGGAAAAACTCTGCTCCACCCCATTTTGTGTGTTTCACGGTCAAAAACGTTCAATAACTGCCCAGATGGGGAATATATTTTTTTCCTTTCTGTTCCTGTATATACTCCTTCTGCAAATTGCATTATTATTGGGTCATTCACATGCTATTGACTTCATTCTACAGCTTGTAACCCTTTACATCGTTGCCTGCCTACCATATTGCTCTAGAAATGCCACCACTGAGCTCCTGCCATGATATGTTCCTGTAAATGGGAACAAAGGGGCCATACTGATCTTTTGATTAATCCTTGCTACACACACACACACACACACTCTCTCTCTCTCTCTCACACACACACACACACACACACACACACACACACACACACACTCTCTCACACACTCACACTCACATTAACACTCTCACACACACCTGGTTTTACCATCCAAAGGAAACCTGCAAGTGGTCAGAATGCTTGTGTGCAGCCCTGTGCAGTAATGACATTTGTATTATGTTCTGCTCCAGTTGCGGTATTGTATAACCATCATGAGCTCGAGCTTATGTCTTCATTCCTTCTTAAGTTACATGACGAACACTAAGATTAAGAACAGGCTTTAAAATATGTCCACATACTGGTAATTTATCACACAGACATTACAGAAATAAATAAATAATACACATGTATATATCAACTTAATTGCTGCACATGTAAGTACCTGATTTCACATAATGAATACTTCAAGGAAGCCTATACTCCAATAGATATTAATTACTCTGTCTGAACCAGAGGCCCCACTTTTCTCCTAAACATACTACATTCAGTGGACTATTGGATTTATGCTGCAGTTCGTCATGTGTTGCCTAAACACTTTCTTTGCTAAATCAAAAGCAAGAATGAAATCCCCAAAGGAGAGAAATTTTTTTTGAGGCGGGTGGATAGAAAAAGTAAGATAGTTTTGCAGCAAGACTCAAAGAAAATTATCTTTGCAGGTTTTATTTATATTGTTTTATTTACACTGTGTTGGTGTCAAGGGATAAAAGCAAATATTATCTTTGGAGAAAAAAAATCCTGCCAGGGTATATTTTTGGATAACTTGTAGATTACACAAGTGCAGCTAAGAGATGATTATTTTTTTCAGATAGTGGGTTTGTATCATTACCCAGAGCTGGGTTTCTTCCCAGGAGCAGCCCCTTCTTCCCAGCTTGGCATATACAGCACCAGTAACAACACAGGTATCAACACTTCCTCCCAGGAGTAAATTCCAGCTTAAATGGGGCCACCCTCAGTTTCAGAGGAATTTTGTATGATTTTGGATCACTGCATATTTCTGGTGTCATGATCACGGTATGTCTGAAAAGGATGCAGCCTTTAAGGCTGAAGGTACATCAGGTATAACAGCCTGCTCGTGTTTTATACTGTTAAAAGAACACCATTATTTTAAGTCCTAAGTAATTGCTAAACAGTTACACTTCAGCAAATTTCCATGAAAGGTATACAAGTCCCCAGAGATGTTCTGGCACAGGAGCGTTAAGTGCAGCATCCTTATATTCTGAGTAGGTGATTCTTTGCTACATAAATGTCCCAGGCTGCTGCATGCACAAATGTAAGATGACCCTCCAGAGACATTAACAACCTTTTACCTCCTCCGTGCCTTATTCACAGGCAGGCAGCATCCTACCTCCCCACCGCAACCCTGCTTTGCTTATTTGTGTTTATGGTACACAAGGCAGTAGATAAACAAAAAAGAGTTTTAGACACTTTCTGTTCTTAGCTAAACCTTTTAGTTACACATTAGGGAACAGAAGTGTGGTACGACCCTCTGTTTATTTGTGGTTCTTTTAAGTGATGTCCAGAGACCTACATTTCATGGTTGTTTGAAAGTTTATATAACAGTGGGAAGCTGTTAAACAGCAGTTTACCTTCATTTTTTTTTTCCTCATGGAAAGGATTTGAAATTAACACTCATTGTACCGTATTATTTTAGATATTATTCAGCATTCTCCAGGTTTTCTTTTCCCTTACAATTTACAGTTCTTGTAAGTAATGATAAGAGCTTTCATATAAAAAAAATTAAAATCTATTTAATAAATATGCACTTTAAAATAGTCCTTGAAACTTTCACAATTAATTGCTGTTCATCTGTCTGAAAAAAATAATTTTGTGATTAAAAAGAAAAATCTGCATTCTTCACATTAGACCTATGAACAAGGCAATAAGTACTTCTAAAGAGAAATATTTTCTTTTTACTTCCTTGCATTCTATTGAGCAATATGTAATTCAATCTTTTAAATTAACTGGAGGTTTAAATTATTTATTATTTTTTAGTGTTCGCAATGTTCTTGCACTTCTCCCAGCTCCTAAAGTTTTGTCATGTTCAAACACCCTTAGGATCTCTCTAACACTACAATTCATTCAGGAAACAAGTTTTTCTTCCGTATGTGTCTAAAATCTCCCCTTTTCTCTTTGTATAATTCGACCCTAATTCTGTTTTCTGAAGAGTCACTGGTGCTTTTGCTTTGCTATAGATCCACTTCTTTTACTGCTTTATATAGCTGCAGCCCCTTCCAATGCAGAACACGTCTTTCATAAAAAAAAAAAAAAAGTTAAAAAAAGCCAATTTAAATATGTACTTTATTTAGTAATCAGGTCTTAATGCGGAGTCACTTTGGGATATTGGATATGTTGTTTTCCTTCAAATCATCTTAAACGTTCAAGCTAAGAAACATAAAACAAATTTAATGTAAATCATTTAGCATATAAATTTCATTTGGACTAAGAAATAACTGTACACAAACTGCCAAAATTTTAATGCAAAGTATGCATTATCTTGGCTCTTTATGTTAGGATGAAAGAAAACCCACTTTTTAATTATGAATTTAAGTGTTTGGAAAATAATTTTCAGCCTGAAAGACAAGCCAGTTTTGTTGTTTTTAAAATTATTTGTGTCCAGGAATTTTTCTGGGAGAACATAGATGGAATTCATAGTAAAATAAATTTAATGTAATTCCATCATTTTTTTGGAAAGCTCACATGACAGAGTCATATCCCATTAATTCCCAGTGATCACTAGAAGGCCAACTGAAAACTACAGAATAATACTAACTAGAGCCAAAAAATTTAAATGGTTCACTACACAAGACCTCACTTATTTTAGGCTTAAAAAAAAAAAAGACATATTGTCTTCTCCATGCTAACTTTGTGGAACAAGTCTAACTTAAATGACTGTATTTCATAAAAACAATTACCTTTTAGGGTTATGAATTCTCACGATATAACGTTATGTGTTTATATTTTTCCTGGAACACTTCTGGATGCAGATTCAAAGTCTGCTACAAACATGTAAAATATTCAGCACTGTGAGGCAATGACCAAAACAAAATTCACTTCTAAAGTTGCTGAAAAATCCAGAGTCCATGAAGACAAATTTGTCTTATTTTCATTATTAGTATTTGTCAAGCTATACCTTCTATTCTCTAACTCTTCTTAAGAAAAACTTGGTGAGTGACAGAACTGCAAATACAATCAAATACCATGAAAACTGGCCATAATAAAATTTGCTGTAGTGAAACTCCACTTAGGGTGCAGCAAAATGAAAATCATGGAGCACATTTATGCTTTCTGACCGTGCACACTGCATTTACAGAGCCACTTGAATCTGCTGACAGCCAAGATTTTTAGCAGGGGAACGAGCCACACTGAGTGTCTTAAAAGTTAATAAGAATAATAATAAGGATTTCTGAGGACTCTTATCAGTACAGATCTCGATAGAGAGTATTCAGAGTCACCAACAGTAACTTTGAAAATTTAACCTAAGTTCCACTGTAGTTAAAAGGCAGATGTGGTGTGAAAGCTGCAATTCAGTTAATAACTTCCCCCTCCTCAAATATATACAAAGGGGGGGAAAAAAGGAAAAGAAAAGAAGAGATTAAAAAGATATAAAGCCCTGTTTAGGCCAACAAGTTGTTAAATCTCCTGACCAAGGACAATTTTCTAAGTACAATCATTTCCTCCGACAAGGTAACTCATGTAAACATCATCAGGGTCATATTGTTTGTTCTGCGCTGCCAGATGGGGGATATAAACCATGCAGAAACAATTTCAGATTTCCACCCTGATTAGTTCATCTTGAATATTTTCACAGTGTGAATCTGGAAGTCAGAAGTTTACATAATGGTTATAAATTAGGGAGAAATCCTGCTGCCAAGAAAGTCACACTCAAGCAAACAAACTGTCTCCTTCCTAACATGTTTTAGGTGTTGCTTATCAAACACATTCTCAGCTGTAGGTGGAAAAAGAGCTTCGGCTCGTCGTCGATTTTTGGATTGCTGTTTTCCCACCGTGGGCTGTTTGGTCACAGCAGTGATTTATCCGCACGGTCCCCATCCCCGGCCCGCTCTCGGTGCCCGGCCCGGGAGCGGAGCCTTGCGGCAGCCTGCAGCTCCCCCCGGGGGCCAGCGGAGAGCCCGCAACCTCCCAAAGCCCACGAGGAGCTCAGAGCCACAGCCATCGGCCGGCTGGAAACTCCACTGAGCAAAAAAATCCCTCCTGCGAGTCCTCGAGTCCTTCACACCGAAATGCTTTGCTGGCAGGCAGCCGAAGGGGTGACCTGTCCTGCACCCCTGAACTCCTCACATCCACATTGCAACTTCCCGACTTCTTCAGAGCATGGCTTTGGCTGGTTTTTACAGTTATCCCAAAACATAAGCCTTAAAACCAGTGTTATTTTACAAAATCTCAACATAATGCCAGTTCTTATTAGACTCGATGGTTGCTGTGGTTGAAAGGAAAATAAGAATGACAGTGTGGCTGTAGAGTAGATAACAAATACCCGCGAGTAAGGTTTATGCAGAGGCAACTCTAGAGGCACAGGCAGATGGAGTAGGCAAAAGGTAAAGTTTACACATTCTTTCCAACTGGCTTGGCCGAGTGCTAAAGACAGTAAAGCTCTTGCTTTTATTCAGAAATCAATTTAAAATTCGTCATGTGCCAGTTATATAAATGAAATTTCTGGTTATTGTAAGTACAGGCGTAAATTCTGCCCTCTGATACAAGCACAAGTTCAGCCTCCCTTTAAGATCATCAGGGTTAATGCACATACATGTTAGGGCAGAGTTTAATATTATCTCTGTGGAGCAACGAACAACACTAGTCAAACAAGCCAGTTTCATTTAATACTAAGCAAGTTTAAGGAGAAATGTCAGAGTTCATTTGCACTGGCTAATGATGTAAATCAGGAATCACCGAAGGCAGACACCTATCCTGATCTTATACCCAATTTGTGTTAGGATTACTCCACCCAAATAAATCAGTTTTTTACCAGGAATCCATCCTACAGACACATGAGCAGTTCATAAACTTTACTCAAACAAGGAAATTGTGCTATGCAGGTGAGTAAATTTATTTGTGTGGTTTAACTCTTGCTAAAGCTACTTTTTTACTACTGCGCCGATTTATTTTCAGCTGAAAGTGATTTCTCTTTTTAAAAACAGTTTAGCAGAAAATACCAGCTCTTTTCTTCTTTTTTCTCTTTTCATTTTTTTCCTTCTTTTCTTTATTCTTTCCCTTTCCTTTCCTCTTTCTTTTCTCTTTTCTTTTCTTTTTTCTTTTTTCTTTTTTTCTTTTGTTTTTTTCTTTTCTCTTTTCTCTTGCTTCTTTTCACTTATTTTCTTTTCTTTTTTCTCTTCTTTTCTCTTTTTTTCTTTTTCCCTCTTATTTCTTTTCTTTTTCCTCTTTTCTCTTTTTTGTCTTTTTTCCTTTCTTTTATTTCCTTTCTCTTTTATTTTCTTTTATTTCTTTTCATCTCTTTTCTTTTTTCTTTTCTTTTTTCCTTTCTCTTTCCCTGTATCCTCTCCTCTTTCTCATTTCTTGTTCCCTCTCCACTTTTATTATTAGTTCCCTCTTCCTCATTTTATTTCCCCTTTTTTTCTTCTCTCATCTGTCCTTTCTTACCCCTGTCTGACATATACATAAAGACTATTTTAATAAAAAAAATTCTCAAACATATTTTTCAAAATTTTCTAACCAAATGTCAGGTTTTGACACTTTAACCAAAATGCCACAGGTTTTATGTTTTGTGTTATTTTGTTTTTCTTGTTGTTTGTTTTGTTGTAGCGGTGGTGGTGTGCCTTGTTGTTGTTGTTTGGGGGGTTTTGCTGTTATTATGTTGAGAAGAAAAATACATATTTTCTAGTAAATTCATCTACCTACATAAACAGAGACAAGTTTTTCAGTAGAGAGAAGTACAGATGAAGTCCAGGAGCGCAGTGGACAGAATCCCACCCCAGTTCAGCTGTGCCACATTCCGTTTTGCCCAGCGAGTAAGACCTGTGTTAATAACAGAATTATCTCCTGCGCTAAAGGATTTCAAATTCTAAAAGCACACATTCGGTAGCATATACTATACTTTCAGATGCATTCCTCACGTTCATGATCAATACGTTTCTGACATGTTTTAAACCCCTGCCGAGGGGCCGCCGAGAATGCCCCCGCAGGCGGAACGGGGCTCGGGGCTCAGGGTGCCACGGCCGGGGCGCACCTGGAAGACACCGGGAGAGGCTGCGCTGCTGCGGGCTGTAGCCTCTTCCGCGGCCAGGAGCGGGGGAACCTCTGCCCCTCGGAGCTGGAGGTGGTGACCGGAGCGTGTGAGCACTGGAGAGGCTGCGGCTGCTGGCAGTGCTGCTCCCGGACGGGGCCAGGGGGCCCCGGCGGGAGCTCGGCATCCGCGGGCGCCCTTCTCCGCCTCGCTTCTTCCCCCTCACAACCTGTATAATGGCGCCTCCTGCCTACCGGCACAAGGAAGCTGCCTGTGGAAGCTCGAGCGACGGGCGTTTTCCCCATTACCCAGCTGAGCCCCTCCGACAGCTGCAGCTCAGCTCCCGCCGCGCCCGAGCGTGCAGTGTCCCCGTAGGGACAGGCAGGGAACGGAGTGGTGTCCAAGGAGCTTCAGAGAGAGGCCCGCACCTTGCGCAGGATAGGCCAAGGTCTCCCTGCCCCACACCAGGTGCGATCCTTAAGAGAACCACCTGAGCTCCCTCAGGCCGTGGATGAGGATGGAAGGCACCCTCAGGCAACAGCGCTGACTCTCAAGCAGACACTCAACAGAGCAGGGGAGGCACACGCCCTAAGAGCGATTCTATCCACTGAGCACAGCGGGACCTTTGCAGAGGTCCAAAGATCAACGGAGATGCCAGGTGAGCTGAACTCTGATGCTGTCTGCAAGGGCGGTGCCTCCTCTTGGATTATCATCTTCCTCTGCTTCCTACCTGCAGAGCAAGGAAAGCCCCAGTCACAGGTAATGACGTTTAGCCACCTTGGTCACTGTCCTTGGCTATGGAGCGTAGAGGAGTCAGACGGGCAAGACAAAATTTTGCATAGGTATTGACTGCAGAAGAAAGGGAAGCACAGACAACAGTGGTGCCATTCATGATTTTATGATTCTGTTCCACACAGGATCAGTACTGCACAAATTAAATGAGTTTAGAACAAGGGGCTTTTAAGATAATAAGGTACCCAGACTTCTCTAGAGTATATGCCAGTGCAAGTTATTTGTTAGTCTGCCTTCATTTCTAGCTACGATTCTCTCTTTTTCTTTTTTTCGACATATCAGTGTGAGTCAATCAAAACTTAGGTCAAAGCGGATAGACAATATTAACCATCTAACTTTGATCTGCCATAGTTAACTGTGTAATTTTCTGATTTGCTCACTGTCAAATCTTTTCCTGTCAAGTAAATGTCTAATACTCGCAGTCAGCATTATATGAAGTGTTAATTAATCTTGCAAATATAATTTTCTGTAGATGGATTAAAACATGAGGCTTAAGTTGTTTACACAGACTCCCTCACATAATTTCTCACATATATGGCAATACATTCAAAGGGATGATGAAATCTATTCCAGTAACATTCAAAATTATATATCTTAATACTCACACCTAAATGTACTCCCCCTGAGCTTTCTAATCATAATATATAGAGATTGAACCACCTGTACATTTCAGCCATGAAGAAAATGATGGTACTTTAGCCTTTTTAAAACATCTCTGAACTATGTCAAGAAATAGACCTGCTTCTGCTCAGCTATGTTTTTCAGTCCTGTGGATGATATCTAGCTGATCTGTGAATGCAGATGAAAATGAAATGTGTAGCATATACTGTAATTTCAGGCATTTGGATCAGTATATAAAATAACCATTCTCAGGATATCTCCAAGACTCACACTCCACAAAGCTCTGCTTTGCTTTTATAAACACAATTAAGTAAAGGAAGAATGTACAAACTCTGCATTCACACACCTTTGTCTTTCTTTTCTCTTTAGTAAAGGAGGAATCTCAGCTTAATGTAGTTATGTCTTTGGTGACTACACATCTGCAGACTTTCAAGAGACAGTTGTTCTCTCTCAGGCTCTTCTTTTAGGTCCTAAAAAACCACAGACTATGGACTAAATATTATATAAATGGAGGCCTTCCTACCGAGGTAGTAAAAGGTATTCACCTGATTTGCAACAATAATGCCCCTATAACCTATGTCTTATGTTAGGAACATCAAACTCCTGCCACAATGTCATTTTTGAGTCATCCCAATGTGTGCTGAGGTTTTGTCACATCCTAATTCTGGATTTGACAGAGGATGTCTATCAGAATTATCCAGGTGGGCAGTCAGCTTGTGCATAGGCATCTGCATTTCAGATAACATTAATGTCTCCTCATAACTCTTTCATTTTATTTCTTTCTTTTCATTCAGGAAAGTCCTGTGCTGCAAAAGAAAGCATACAGGTTACAACCAGACTGCTGCTGTTCAGGATGTTTAATGTATTTGCCACTCACATTACAAGAAATTGAAAAGGGATAGTTTTTTTGAGTCTCCATTAAAATCTCCAAAATGTACAACAGGGAGACCAAATCTTACTTATTTCTGCAATTCTTAACCTCCCCCCTGCCCCCCAATGATGCATTTAGATTCATTTAAAGGAAAAGGAGAAGATGAGAGGGGGAAAGAATCACTGTGTTTGATAACTTCTCCATTTAAATCTGAAAAAGGCTTTGACGTGAGCTGGAAAATGGAAGAGTGGGTGGAAACCATTCCCAGGACTACTGCTTGCTGGAATCAATTTTCTGCAAGACTGGTTTCATAGTGTCACATCACATCAGATTACATTTTGATTATTATATCTTTTTGACATTAAGAAAGGAAACTATTTTGCTAATTTTTTTAAAGTATAATTTACAATAATATAACAGAATTCAGCAGGCACATTGCTGAAAACCATAAAACCACAAGAACTAGGAATGTGTTCATAAGTGTATTTCAATGTGACAGCCACTGCTTTGCCAGGTTTGTCAAAGCTATTCCTGTTCTTATTGGTTGGTAAGATATAATTGGACTCTTAAAAAATCAGAGGTAGCCACTAAAGAGAAAACCTCACTATAGGTTTATCTACAGGTCAGAAAATACTTAAATTTCCCAGCCATCACCACAGGCTTATAATGCCTTGTCAGAGTGGGTGAAATAATTTTTTCATTTTATATTCTTAAAAAATAAAAATAAAAATAAAATATTTTGAACTTAATGGAAAACAAACAAAAAAGAAGTCTTAAGCTGAAAAATGAAGCACATTTCTCCCCCCCCCCCCATGCAGAAACCAAAAAATTATAAAGAGCTTGTTTTTCACATTGAGTATGTAACATCACAAGACATAAGGAAATTTTTTCTGAAAGTCAGAAACATTTGTAGCTACAATTACATGCATATAGTACAATACTGAAGTTTAATTGGAAAACTCACTGTACAGGACACTTAGAATCATAATAGGCTTTTTTAATCAGCAACTTCTATTCGAATCCTCTTCATCAAAGTCAACATGGGCAACTACCTGGCTGACAGCAAGGGCACCAGGTTTGTAGCTGCTAAGCCACGAGATTTGCCACAACACACCAGAGAAGTATTTGCCATAGCACACCAGACATTATTTGTTGGCTCTGAGGAGGCAGGTATGCTGTCTTGAAAGACATGAGGTCTGTAGTTGCAGCTGGAAGGGAACAGGCTTGTTTAATAGCTCCACCTCTGTAACTGCTTGCGGGGATGATTCAAGAGCATCAAGGTCCACTCAGATTCATCATTCCTTACCAACACCCCCCAACCACGAAAAGTGGAAGATGGGAGAAGGACCACACATAGCCATAGCTTCTGAGTGTTAACAATTAAAATCTTGAAAAAAATTAACAATGAAAACTCTTAGCTATGTCATATTCATTCCTTCACACATGAATTATGAGGTAAGTCCTTACTTTTGCACATATTTGTGATACCACATTTCCCACACTGTAATGTAGTCTCTTTTTTGTATTTACTCAGTGTGGGCTGGCTGGCAGCAAATAATATACTTTGGGTTTTTGTGAATATGTTATATGCACATAAATTGGGTATGGTGGGAAGAAAAGAGACCATAGGTCAGGCCCATGAATAAATAAGAAATAGAAACAAGTAACAGCCATGCTGTCACTCTTGTCCTCTCCCAGCATGCTGAAAATGGGGTTGTCTGAACCTCCTGTACCTTGTAGCTGCTTGCACATGTAAATGCTGCAAATGGAAGTTGAATCAATAGCTATGGGCCGCCTTTGGGACTTCAGCAGAAACTCCTTAGTTTTCCCTGTGTCTGTTGTCACAGTAAAGAATTGGCTGCAATTCAGGCCTATGATATGCTGGAAAAAAAAAAAGAGTAGGAAACAGCGACAAGAGCAATGTCTTGCAAGCAGAGACTAAAGCAGAGGTTCCCAGGTTCTGTCTGCTGCTCATCAGCAGAGTTTGGTGTGGTATAAGCTACCAGCATCCATTAGACTCCAGGCAGCCACCTGTGGTCTGAAAGTTTGCATCAAGGCTGGTCACCCTGCACTCCCTTTTTGCCCGTTGGGTGGGACTAGGTACTTCTAGAGTATCAGATGACTCAGCTAAAAGTACATATAAAAATGGGTGGGATTGTTCACTTCAGCACCACACCTATTTCAACTCCATTGGCTATAAAGCAGACACAGAATGACTTCCTCAGATAGGTGCCTACATAGTAAACAGAAAATTAGGAGAGGTTAGTTCCACCCCAACTAAGAAGTGCAAACTAGGAAATGAGCTTTTTTTATTTTTTAAAAGCCCAGTAATCATAGATTCATAAAAGGGTTTGGGTTAGAAGGGACTACGAGAGATGCTGTCCTTGATTTGTTGCTTGTTAACACAGAGGGCCTTGTATGTGAACTGGTGATTTGTGGCTGCCTTGGCCACAGCTACCATGAAGCAATCGAGTTTAAAGTCTTGTTGACAAGAGGAAAAGTGTTAGCAAAACTTCAGCCCTGGATATCAGGTGAGCAGACTTCAGGCTGCTCTGGGAGCTAGTAAGTAAGGAGCCCTGGTAAAATGCCTTTGATGGTGCTGGGTTCCATCAATGCTGACCACTTTTTAAGCACCACCTGCTAAGGGCACAGGAGCAGGCAATTCCAAAATGTCAGAAGGGATGCAAGAAAGGCAGAAGACTGGCCTGGCTGAGTAGGGATTTTCTTTTGGAGCTAAGGCATAAAAGGAAGGACTATGTGATAATGATAAACTCCCAGTCGACCCTGAACTTGAGTGGGATCTGCTGCTCCTCCTAGATCCCTATAAGTGTATAGGGTTTGATGGGATTCACTCTGCCATGGGGCATTGGAACTAGATGACCTTTAAAATTACCTCTTTCTACTTACTTTTACTTTTTTCCAAAACCACAGCCATGACCAATGTATATGAAACACACCGTGGTATGCTGACATGCTTGCAGAAAGAAAAAGGGTTCTGGTTTTGATGTGGAAGAGTCATTTTGAGGAACTTTGGGCCAGTTAGGAAGTTTCATGAAGGAGAAGGGAAGAAAAGAACTGGAATGAAAATGCAGACAAAAAAGAAACTGATGCACACATAGCCAAAACAAGGAAACCTTTAAATGCTTGATAATGTTGATAATTCATCAACTAGTTTTCTTGGTAACATGTCTTGACAATTCCTGCCCCAGGGGCAGTGACCATTATGCAGCCAGCACCAGGTGGCACTGCCAGAGCTGCTGTGGAGAAGGGCCAGGGGCTTCACCAGGAACCCTTTCAAGGAGCAGAAAAATCAAGTCCAGTTGTAGTATATTAATACTATTTAGCATATGGGATTTGGAGTTCTTGATTTTGTTGGGTTTCTTGATTTTGGTTGGGTTTCATTTTTCCCTTTTTTTTTTTTTTTTTGTTTGTTTCTAGGACTTCCACAGTGATGTTTGGGTTGAAATTCATGGCAAATGTTTGTGGCAGGGCTATTTGTGACAAGATCCTGTCAAACCTGATTTATATGATAAAATTCAAGAAACTATATTAAAAATAAACTCTTCCTTACTAATTTCTTATATGTAAGAAATGATGCATTAATGGCTGGAATCACAGGGACCACATTATCACAGTTCTCTCTTGTCAATAGATTTATGACATTTTGTGGATTTGGAAACAGCCTTTTCCAAACTATATATCTATAGGGGTACAAATGCCTTCTCTTTCAGTGGATAAAGACTGGAAAACAGTCAGAAGACTGCAAAGCTTAACGCTGTTTGGAGAGACACCTCAGGTTTTAGAAGCATATGAGTGAATCTGTGACATTAGACTGTATCTCTTTTGATGACATTTTTTCCTTTTGTAAATCTTTGAGTATTTTTTCCTTCTGGTCATAGTTTGGTATGTTTTCAAAAACACCACTGCATACCGTCATAACCAGATTGAGGGATATGAAGGAAAGAAGGACGAACAGAAGGAAGAAAGGCAGGAGAGAAAATCAGTAATTTCTTAACAGTGGCATTCTTTCAAATGAAATGTTTCTTTTAAACTTCTAAGTTTCAGTATTTGAGCCTCTTTCCACATTTTCAAATATAAACCTGAAAAGAAATAAGCTGCTTCCCTGAAGGTGAAAATGTTCTTATGGCTTTTTCAATCACTGCAGTATATTGTGTTTTGTTGTTTGCTTATACCAAGTTGGCCATGTAACTCTCAGGTACAGCATCTACATTTCTAGATTTCTGCTTCAGTTTTTATGTCACCTGCTGACAGAAAACGTTCAGACTATCTGAGGATTGAGCAGCCACTTCTTTGAAGTGTTTTGAGCAGCCACTTCTTTGAAGCAGTTACCAGTGCAGCTTCTGACTCCAGCCCTCTGCCAGCACACATTCAACCAGCCTGCAGACATCAGTAGCTGGCTTTCCCTCATTCTGAGGCTTCAAATTAAATTGCTGTTGAGACTCCATGACATAAATTAAGAACAGAAAAACCAGTTTTAAGCTTACAGCTCTGAAGAAATCACCAAACGAATTCTATTTTGGCAGCTTGCTGCTCACAACTCAGAAAATACGACAGCAAAGCAAATCACATGTCCAGTGTATGTTTTATAACCCTGCACAGACTAAGCCATCTTGTAGGCACATGCTTGACTATTTTTAGTGGCTGCACTCCTGCAAATATGGCAAAGTCCTTTAGCATTGCAGAGTCACTAGGGGCTACTTGAAAAGTAGCAAGAGATGTCAGTTGCTGGGATTTTGACTGAAAATAATAATACCTGGATTTCAGATTTGCTGCACAGATTTGCCAAAGAGCAAATGAAGTCAGCTCTGGCAAAATGTCGATTCGCTGATTGCTGCCTCCAGCCATGAAAATGCAGAATCTGACTGTGTTTTATTTTCATCACCATTGCTACAGGATCATTTTAAAGGTACACTATGACTCGTGGGAACACCAGTTTTCCAGGATGTCCATCTGGGAATCAAACAGCACTCCTTCAGTTCCAAGCAGGCACTGTGGCGTATCCAGAGGACCTATAACTGACACGGCCCATTAGTCACAGAAACATCCCACTAAAATTAGCGGCAGCTTTTCATCTTTATGGGCCTCGTGCCTTGGTCCATATGTAGAACATACAGAATGGATTTTTCTTTTCTTGGCATGTAACCATGTCTTTCCGGTACTTTGGTTCCAGACCTTCATGAGCAGTGCAGGTGGCTTTTGTTGTTCCACAGCTCATATTCTTGACAGTTACTGCATCTACACAATACTTCTGGATTCAGCCAGGCTAAGACATTCTCACAAACAGTTACTTAAGATTACCAGCATTAGCACATGAATATAATAGTAATTAATAACACTTTGGCTTCTTGTAGATCACTTGTGTTGCTCTGTTGGCTCTACTTCAATAACACCTAAAAAGCCAGCAGCAAGGTCTCTGCCTGCCCCAGTCTCATTTTTAAGTTTTATATATCTTGTTTTTCAGGTGTGCAACAGAGGAATGGGGATAAGCTACTGTGATTTTTACTTTGAGAGCCCAAGGTTTTCATGACACTTGCACATCTGGTGTCTATTTATTTATCTGGGGTCCCAGAGAGAGACAGGTCAGACCTGGTTTTCAAAGGTCCTGGGCAATTAACAGCTTCCATGCGAGCAAAGAGGAACTGTGACCATGAGGTACTGTGCTAGGTATGGCTTCCGGTTTTTTGGAAAGACCATGTATAAGACATCATTTAAAGAGTGTTTAAATTTAGATCTAAATTTATAGCAAACAGGGACTTGAATTACTTCTGTCTTATTTACAGAATTTTTGAAATGAATAAAGGATCCAAACAGATATTTTGCATCAATAATACATTCGAAAAAGAAAATCCAAGACTTCTCAACCCTAATCCTCCACTAGAGTTTCCTGTTTGCTTCCTCAATATACAGGTCAAACACTGGGAAAAAAATCTTCTTTTCTTATTAGATAGTTACTCCGAAGTAGGGCTGGGTTGACAGTGAGGCTGTTGTGACACCATTGATTTAGCTGGCAAACCAGATTTTATTTTCCAGGCCTGTAAATATACAAATCTTCCAAAGCATTTAACATGTTCAGAAAGATAAGAGTATGCCAAATTGCCTTATTTGAAGTCCCCAAGTTTATATATCCTATTTTGTTAAAAAAAAAAAAAGAAAAAAAGTAAACTGCCTGGATAAAAATCAGAGGAATACTCAGAATTGACTAATAGTAGGGGTAGCACTTTTGTTCATACTGTGTAACATATTGCAGTATAAACAACGACTGTTCCAATACAGAAATAGAAAAGGTGATTCATTTTGGTTTGGAATGAAACAGCAGCATGTCTTGGTGTTGCTAATAAAAGCCTTTAGGGTTTTGCTCCCTACAGGCTTCATTGCAATAATAGAAGTGCTTCTGTTAGCTCATTATCAGCATTGCTGGCAGCATAGGAGGGAGAATTGGTTGCACATTCAGTTTATTATTGTCATTGTAACACTTTATATTAAGACTCCTTAAACAAAGGATTTACAAGCCTTGTTAGAGAGAGCCCATCAATAGAAGCTGTTCTAGAATCATACTGTTACTACAAGGTCAGATTAGCCCTTTATTGACACCCTATGAAAAAATTGCTAACTACCCATTAACTGTTTGTAAACTGAGCTGGAGTATTCAGACATAGTTTGAGCAACATGAGGGAACATTTTGAGGATTTAATCTGGTTTCCCACAGATTACAGGTCACAGCATCTTGCCAGAGGAGTCCTGCAGTGAGCCAGCAGTTTCTGGATGAACTATTTCATCTTTCCTAGAAAACTATCCATTTTAAACCTGAAGTTTTCAAGAATCCTTAATTACTCAATACTTAAGCTTGTAAAAGGCACTTATTCATGTTGTTCCAAATTTTGGTTATTAAATAGCCTGCTACAGTAAAGATCCTTCCACTACTGCAACGTTTCCCTTTATTTCTCACTCACTTTCTTTCACTTCATTTACATTCTATGTTCTATATAAAGTAAAAATCATTACTTAATATTTTAAGTTTTGGTAGAATCTGAGCTCCATCCAAGCTAGGGATCAGTCATGCTGATGTTATTATGAGCAAGTGGTAACCCATCCTTCCAAAAATTACATATGCAACACCTAACAGATGGAGAAAAACTTTAAAGGCTCAGAGTTTGGCCACAGACAACGGTGTAAAAGTAGTAATGGATACATGCAGCTCCTTGACACTTTCACACCATGATGAGACATCTCCCCACAGCTGCACCTGCAGAGCTATATGCTTTTGGAGAGCCCTCTGGAACAGGTCTCCCCCTCTCAGAGGGAGATGGTGACCAGGCTGCCTCTTACAGGTAATTTCAGATAGCGAATTAAAAACAAAACTAAAATAACAAAACAAAAATTGACATCATGCCATGCTACATCACACACAGAATCACTGCATGTTAGTGGTATTACAGATAATAAGAGCTGTGAGCTCTGCCCATACCACTGGTGTTCCTGTATCCATGAGCTTTGTGTCATTTCTTACAGACCACTCTGCCTTCCCCACCCTCTCACAGGCTTCCCTTTAGCAACCCTCCTGTGCCGAGCTTTTCTGAGCACACAGAAACCCCAGAGTCCACATCAGATTGTCTCATAAAATAACTTGGATCATCTCTTGGTTTTCTTGAATAAATGCAACACTTTCTGCCTTTTTTTTTCTGCCAAGGTGTCCAAGGATTTGTATCAGGACCTCTAAGTTCACCTTCTGCAAAACATTTATTAATTTTTTTCTCTTTCTCTGTGTCTCTCTGAGAGAAATGTTCCCCTCTCCAACTGTTTTAGAAGAGAATAATTTGCCACTGGATTGGAAACAAATTAGTACCATGTTGGCAGGGCAGCTCTGCCTGTTTCCCAGACACATTCCTTGTATTTGCTTTTTTTTTTTTGGTCAAGAAAATTACAGAAAGGTAGAGGTGAAATCAGATGTGTTCAAGGAGCGCCCTTAATTGATGTAGGTCTAAAAAGAAGCGAGGATTCATCCTCCACAGTTATAAATGTGTTCCACTCATACTGGCTGCAGTACACTCCAGACATCCTGAGGCTGGTGACTTTGAAGGATTCATAGTTCCAACTAATACTGACAAGTTCTTTAAAAAAAGTCTTCTCAATTGAAAGATATTGTTGTGTCAGGTTATTGCATATAACAGCCCAATTCCTCATCTATTTGCAAATGTTAGATTATTTATCCTGGTAATGAGATTTAATCTTTGCCATCTCCCTAGGACATCAAAATGTTCTAAAAGGCCTTCCTGATGTAGAGAAGCTGTGATGTAAGACTAAAAACATAATGCAAATTGCGAATAAAGTCTGGGTTTGAAAGAAGATTTTTTTTCACCCCTTTTTAGAATAAAAGAAAGTTTAGATTTCTCACTTTGACACATTTTGAGAGTAAGCCTACTTTAATGTAAAATTGAAATGAAGAAAAAAATAAATACATTATACATAAAATGAAGTATTCTAAATTAAGCAGTGTCTTTAATTTGATCAGAACTGAAATATTTTTTCTTTCATTTTCATTCTGGCAAAACTAACAAAAAAGTCTTTTGGGGTTAACCTGAAACAATTTTTTCCTAAGTTTAGAGAGAGAGTGGAAAGATTAGTTATTTAGACAGCACTATTCCTAAATTCAAAGGCTGTGCCATTTCCAGCAGGCTATCCTTCCTGCCTTAAATGAGCTTTTCATCCTTTTATACACGTTTATAACAACTGATGAGAGAAATATTGAGTAATCACATAGATCACAGTCAAATTTTCAAAATTCCTTTAGCTATTTGACCTTCCTTTCTTGGAAGAGGATACTATGTGAGTGCAACTTATTCATCATTGCAGTTTATAATGAGATCTTTTTGTTGGTGATTGTGGCCATTTGTTGTTTTAAAAATCAAACCTTTCCATGTGGATTTGTTCCATCTCTTGTGTTGTGGGAGATAATTTACAGTGATGTGCCTGGCCCTAAATGAATGCAGGTTCACTTACAGTAGGAAGAACTGTTGGGAGAAATACAGTGAGTTGTTCCAAAAATAAACAAACTTTACTTTTCCCTTTTAGTTCTGCCAATGGCTGTGTGATACTGAGTATATAGGAGCAGTATGTTTGCTGACCATCCTACAGATGTCTGATGTTTCAGTCATGTTGAATGAATCACTTTTGCTCTGTTGGATCACAAAGAAGCAAATAGCATTTTTCTGATCCATCTTCTAGAAAGATATTACTTTGGAGAAGCTATTTATGAACCCAAATACACTGAACAATTTGTTTGTTCTTTAATTCCTTCCCCATTTTTCTACTTATAACACCTTTTCTGACTTAAGCATGTGCAGCATAAACCTTGTGTCATGTGTTATAGGGTAGAAAATCTAAAATGCTAAACACACCAGCGCTCTTTGGGTAACACCTACAAGCATAATGAAGTGTTTCCTGGCATGCTGCATACTGCACCTTAAATCACTTTTATATTGAGCTCTGTAAGTGTTAGGGCTTTTCCCAGTTTCACCTCTACTTTAGTTCCTGAGGAAAGGGAGCTGGCAATTGGTAGGCAGCCCCATCCCAAGGCAACGGGTCTGGTGGCGGTAGTTGCCACCATCAGCTTCAGTAGTTTTTGGTCTTGGAGTCAACTGTTCTTATGGGCACTGCCCAGTGTTGGGACAGGAGCAGCAGCTCTTTCATCAAGACTGCACAGAGGGGAACCTCTGACCAGATGCAAGAAAGGAGGGATGAGGTGCACTTGGTAGCAGAAATGTCTTCTTCCAGCAAAGCAGCTCCAAGAAGGAGGGATTTGTCTAAGGATTAGCACTAAAACCCCAGCTCATCACCACAGTTAAGTACATGCCCTGCTCAGAGCACATAAGGCACTTAAATGTCAATAGGTTTTCTCACACTGTTAAAATGAATATGCACTGAGGTGGTTATTTGGGAAGATCTGTAATTTTTTTAAGGACAGAGAATGTTTAGAGAGGCCTGATCAAACAAAAGAATAGAAAGCTGGAAAAGAAAAAAAAGTCATTACATGGGGAAGAAAATCATACAAATGTTGATAATTAACCAAGAATTTAACAATTTTGACAGAAATCTGAGAAAGATGATGCAGATTAGATATGAGTCTGAAGTTATTGAAAACACTTTGTGTGTCCAAAATATGTTAAAAACACCTCAGTTGGGAAGATAATAATCTTTCTCCTTGATTATGCTGGAGTTAAATGTGACAGCTGTGTATTTTAATTGGCTGCAAAGATCTTCATTTTCAGATCTTGCATTTGCTGACTGCTAAACATTTTCCTAAACAGCCTGACCATCTGATGGCCATGACCACCTACGGGCCATAGCTCCCATTCTAACTAGATTGCTCTTTATTTGAAAAGTATCAAATTTACCAGTTACTGGCTGTAAGAGAGAGAAAGACCTAAACTTGTATTGTAAGTTTTATAGCAGTAGATATTATTTGACATTATAGGTGTTATCAACATTGCTTTCTGTAAATTTAATGGTGCATTTATTAACAACTAATTGTATCTACCAGATTATTACTATCAAACCATTATTAATGTTGCTAATTTCATAGTGTGAGAACCCTCCTCCTGCAACTCTTTGCAGCCATAATAAATTTTTGCTGCTCCAAATAATTCAGCAATGCTGGAAAACATTGTTTCATTAACACAACTACAGAGATTACCTGTCCTTGCCTCCTCAGCCTCATGCAACTGATTTTAAATAAATGGACTTTAGTATCAAGAATGCACTGCCAAGAAGCAGCAAACTAACAAGAGCTAGAGGCTGATCAGGCTCACAGTCCCCTGTGTTGGGGACACAAAGAAATCTGCAAGATTTCTCAAGAATCTGTGTGAAGAAAAGGAATATCCATCAGAGAAAAAAATGTGTATAGAAATGTATATTAAAAATAACATCTATGTAATTGCTATTAAATATTAATTATTAAATATTCTTATTACATTAAAGGAAAAATAAGCTATGGCTACAGGGAAAGTTATATGAATTTCATTAAAATAATTTTTAAAGTCTGTGAGTTAAGCAGGTGTATATACAAATGTTTGATTTCTTCCTTTGATTTCAGTGGCTTCCATTAATTTCTCACAGAAATGGACTCAAGTCACTGGTTAAAATGCAGTGAGGTAAACCAGGGTGTAGATTTCTGGAGGATCAACCTCTTCACCTGTGGATGACCTTGTTCCACAGCCAATGTAAGTAATTTACTGGCATTGGATACCTAGGCTGGACTTTTGTATCTGCCAGATGAAATGAATGAAAATCTAGGTTGACAGTTAAAAAAACCCCAGTTACAGAGGGTTTAAAGTATTAGACAAAATCAGTTTACAGTTACTTCAGATGCTATATTTTAGGGCAAAACATCCCTTAGGATTAAGATTAGAAAAGCTCCCTCATTTTATAAACTATTTATGGAACAGTTTCCAAACTAATATTCATAATTTTATACATTTCTTTGGAACCTTTAACTTCCTAAAAATCAAAATAATAAGAGGCTAATCTACAGAGAAAAATCTAGGACAGGACAGAAGATACACCAGATAGGCTAGTGCTCATCTATTATTTGCATCTGCTGTCACTATGAGTGAAACACTGAATTTAGCCTTCGTTTATTTAATTTAAGAATGTCTCTCTCTATTTTAAGGACTACCATCTAGAGCAAATCTTCCTCATTATGCACATCTTCTGATTTGCACTCATTTAAACCAGGAACATTCTCAGACAGCTTTGTGCAGATAACAAAATATTATTTAGTTATTTATTATCACTGTCTCTTCAGTTTTTCTCTCAAATGGCTTGGATTTTTTCCTGAAAAATTACCATTTCTCATTTTATCCATTACCCACTCATAGTTCTTGTGTGAGCTCCAATGAGGACATATATTTCTTCTCAAAGTTTTCAGACAGCTCCAGTTGAAGAATCCTGTAACTGGAGGAGTTTTTATTTCCTCAACAATCTCTTCCTCAAGCTGTATCTCTCCAAAGAAAAGCCCAAGGCCATTCTAACAAACCAAAGGATCCTGACCCTTTAAAAATCACCTCTGATCTTGTTGCTGAGCTTCCATGTTTCACATGAATGCAGCCTTCCTTCTCAATCTATTTTGGATTTTTTTTACAATCCCCATGTTACCCAGAAAGTCTCTGAAGCTCAGCTCCTACCAGAACAGTTTTATACCTTATACCTTTGACAGGAACTGCTGGCATTCACCTGCAGGAAGCTGACATGTGATTTAGGAGGGGATAAAACATGTACATGTTTGTTACTTGAATTTTACAGCTCTGCTGGGAATGAAAATCTTTTTCACAAAGAATTTAAAACCTTGGCTTTTTTCACCACTTGAAAATTTCAAAATTCTCTGAAGGAAAATTGCAAGATGAAATTAATTTGGGGTCAGTTGAAAGGTTTCAGTCTGACCAAAGCCCAAATCCTTTTAATTTTGTCTTTCATATTTATTTTTTACATTACATTATAATATACTGAGAAGCATAAAATATGAGATGCTATCCCTAGTGCTTTAAAAAAGTCTTGAACATATGGCCCAAATGTAACTGATACACTGATGTCTAGCTGAGTTTATGGAAACCCTAAAAAAACAACTGTGGGAGACATCATGAAATGAGCTATTCATCTTGAGTTGTGTTCAGGAGTGATATTTAATAACAAGGATATTTAAAATAGTTTATCAAGGAGCATGAGAAAAAGAATAAGAGATAAGGGCATGATACAGGGAAGACCAATTATTGTAAGAGACAGCTTCGTTTGGTGCCAAAAGCAAACTGTATTTGCTAAAACTGGATTTTTTACATAGTTATAAATGTTCATATCTCCCTACATCCTTATGTTCTTTCCAAGTCAAGACAAATGAAACCTTCAGCAGCAATGAAACTCTGCTAAGGAGAAGAGTTTCAGGAGCTGAATTTTTTGGTGTCACCAAAACCAGCGCTGGCTTAATGCAGTCATACCTGAAGCATTTGCACTAAGTGTTAAAACATTTTGGTATATCATTTAACTGAAACCTGTTCCATCAGAAGAGCTTTCTGTCCTCTCCACTACACCAGCCCCACATCAGCATTATTGCTTCATGAACTTGAAGGACAGGAAGGTAATGAGGAACAGTGAACATCAGTAGATCACACACCACCAGCCCGATTGCTCTTGATGAAGAAATGAGTGTCTGTGCAGATAATGTGTAATACACTCTGACTTCTGTAAAACTGTTGACACCATCCCACACAGTATTTTCTTGTGTAGGCTGAGGAAATATGGGCTAGACAAACTGTCTTCAAGATAGGTTGAATACTGGCCAAAGCACCTCATTCTAATTAGTGTCTCAATATCAAATTGGCAGCCAGCGACAAGCAGAGCAGCCTGGGAGCTGATAGTAGGACTAGTACTGTTTGGTATCTTTTTCCATGATCTGGGCAATGAAACAGTAACCACCTTTGTTAAATGTGTGAATAATACTTAATTAAACAGAGAAGACAGTGTTTGATAAACTCTGTAACTAGAGCTTCAAGCCAAAGGGACTGTGACAAACTTGAGGATTAAGTTAACAGAAGTCTCACAGAATTCATTGAGGATAAATGCAAAGGTTTGTACCTGAGGCAAACACAAGTCAGTGAGTTCACTGTCTGAACAGCAGCCTGTTGAAAAGGACCTTTGGCATCTAGGGATTTCCAGGTTAATGGTCACCAGGGTGCTCTGCTCACAAGCATAGGAAACTGCATAATGGGTCACATTTGGAGGAGTGTGGCCAGAGGAAGGCAGGACTTTACCTCTCAGCGGTGATGTGGAGGCAAAGGGGTCTTTAACATGAGCCTACAAACCTTTGAAGGACAGTTGTAAAGATAATGGGACCAAATTACTCTCAGGAGTAGCTAATGATTTAACAAAGGGCAAGAACAAAATGCTGCAGCTTGGGAGGTTCACCTTGGATATTAGGACTTTTTCAATAAGAGAGTAGTGCAACACTGGAACCCACATCCAGGTGGAAGGTCAGTCCTTTGATGGTTTCAAGATTCAGCTAGACTTGTCCTCAGCTGGTCTGATCTCCTGTTGTAGTCCTGCTTTAATCAAGGTATATGACCTCCCAAGATCCCTTATTTCTTTGATTCTGTGATTCACTGTTTTCATTCTCCTCCAATATATTAGAAAGGTCAAACGAAAGTTCAGAAAAAAATCCTCTCGGAATATGGAGCCACGCAAAAACAACCTCAGGATACTCCTTTAAAATAGGCAAGGATCATTTAAAATGTAATTTGAAAATAGCAGGAGCACACAGGTCTGTATAGTTGATCACCATTTTAATGTGACTTGCAAAAACTTTATTACTTAAGACAATACATAGCAGACCCTTCCTCCCTTCCTTCCTCCCTTTCTTCCTCCCTTCCTTCCTTCCTCCCTTCCTTCCTTCCTTCCTCCCTGCCTGCCTGCCTTCCTGCCTTCCAATGAAAAGGACATTGCCTGTGGGATGCTATTTCATGGGCAAGGTCTCTACTCATCAGTGCAGTATGCAAAGAATGGGAACCACCATGACTAACTGGGAATGATTTCAGCAAACTGAAGGCCTTCAGGCACTCTCTGATTCATGAGAGGAGATAGCAGAGTATGCAGTTTGGCCACAATCTGGGATTTAGGTGCTAATATACTAACTCAGTCCCATTTTATGCAGAATTTAGGCATGACTACAGATGGACTGCACTGTCCTTTTCTCAGGCGTATTGAAATTCTCTGTTAAGCAGCAGGGGATGGGGGGAGCAGCGTGTGTGGCTCGGCTTTGCGAACGAAGATTTGGGAAGGGCTCTCCCCACGTGGGTGTGCCCTTCCAGCCTGCGCAGTGGATTTTTTAGGTGAGGCTCAGCATGCACAGAACTGGCCCCACCATTTAAGTCCTGAGGTCCATCTGCCACGGCCGAGCGAGCTTGGACAGTGACAGTGAAGTCCTCAGGACTAGAACCTACAGCATCCGGCATTTCCCAGGAGGTCTCCCATCCAAGTACTAATCCGGGGCTGACCCTGCTGAGCTTCCGAGATCTGACGGGATCGGATTAACTTGTAGTGAAACTTCACTGACTGGACAAACGTCACAAAGACATTTACGCTAAATCATTAACTTCCCAGAAACACAACTTCACATAACCTTGTATCTCAAGCTCAGGGAGCAGTTCAGTTCAGTGTTAGTTTTTAAGATACATGTAAGATAAAATTAATGTGGTGGGAAAGACTACCTACATATGATTTCCCAAGTAGACAGATAATAAACAACACAGTGAAACAGGAACCACCAGAGAAGTTTGCACAAACAGAGAATTGGAAGTTGTTAACATAGAGATTCTGAAATTGGGCAATTCTGGCCTCTGGAGAGACTTTTTTCAGTCTGTGTGGCCCTTGGAATATTTTCATCCAAAAGGAGTTCCCTTGGATGAAATCCTTGGAAAATATTTCCCTTTGATCTCTGGTGTATTACTCCTCTTTTGCAGCCAGCCAAATTTTAAAACTAACTTGACTCCCCTTTGACTGATACAACTTCTACAGTCAGATGCAGAATTAGGGTAGCAGGGATCAGAAAGACCCCAAGAAGCGCTGCCAACAATCAGAACACTGCTCGTGTTGGGCAGTGGTAAAATGAAAATTTTGGATATGTCCGGAAGAGGCTTCTCTCATCAACACCAGATGCTTAGACAGACATGGTCTGTGGAGAGAATCATAAACTAGTGGAGAACTCACAGTTGCACTGAAAACAATGCAACTAGATCAACTCATACCACCTGGGAATCTGGGCTAAGACTGAAATTGTAACAATAGAACTAAAAATAAGTTCCCACAAACTGGTCTATTCATCAGGACTGTATCTTGCCTTAGTGAAGCTGGAGATCTGCTACTAATACAGACTTCTCTGCCCTAAATCATTTATTTTGGCAGCTCATAAAATATGGAAACTCTAACACTCAATATTCCCCACTCTCTCATGATTACTGTTCAGGGACAGACTCTTTATATCAAACAGAAACTTAAAGATTGTGGCATGTTATCAAACCCATAATGAAATCTTGTGCAAGCACAGTAATCAGAGACAGCTATTTGTCAAGACATACTACGGAGAAAAACAAAATCCCACAGTAGAAGCAGGAGTGCTTGCTCTGCTGAGAGATACTGTGAAAATGAAATTAAGCACTTTTTTCCTCCTCTTTAATCAAAACTCAGTATGAAAACAAAAACCTTACCAAATAACTCTTGCTGATAAAAAAAGAAAAAGAAAAAGAAAAAAGAAGTTGGCTGGAAAGGAGCAGTGCATAATTTATACAGAAATAACACTAAAAAGGGGATTGTTCACATAGATATTTCTGAGTGTGTGATCAAAAATTTTTGCCCTGGGGGAAGCTCATGTTACTGCCACTACTGTGTTGAGGCTGAATTTTACTCTCTCTGTGAGACAGTCAAAACCTGGGAAGGTGCATAGGGAATGAAGGTGTGGGCAGATCTGATATTACTTAGAAAGTCTCTGGTGAGAGCATGCCTATGTTTTGACCCCACCTGCTGCGGGCTACCCGTTCTATCCACAGAATATCTGTAAAGGTTTAAACTTCACTGATTGTTTAACAATGAGAGTGCTGGAGTGGGAGTTGTGTGCTTTGGGATCTCCTTCTGGCTGTGCCATTGATTTGCGAGCCAGAGGCTTACTCAGTAAATCAGGGATAACATTATTAAGTTACTTAAATGGACTGTTGGGATGTTAATTACCCAGCACATTTGCAGTCAGTCTGCCCTTCTGAAAATTAAGCCACTTGGCTGCCTAAATGATGCTTAGCTCTGGGTGCAAAGATCAAACACTTCAGCTTAAATGTCCCCATTCTCAGCTCTGCAGGCTTTCATAGTACCATCATATTTTCAAATACCATCCCATTTCTAGAAGAGGAGGGCATGGTTAGGTCAGGATTAAGTTTCAACCAGATATCTGTAAGGAAGATCTTAAAAGAAACAGTGCTATCTAGTGTTATTTTTTGCACAGTTACAGGAGCACTGAATTACTGAATGTGTATGTAAATGCTGATGAGTAAAGGGCAGAAAGGGCAGGTGATTACAGGAGTATAACAGGATACTTAATTTTTTATTCTAAGTACAATCTATTATTGAGACAGAGCAATTCAAGGTTAGTACCTGTCAACAAGACAGCTGGAGGTCTCTTTTGCTGATAAATGCTGAGTGCAGCTGTGCTTGGCACATGCTTCTGCTGTAAACAAGAGTCATGGCTTTAAACATTCTGACTTTTCCACTCCTGCTAATTGCTGCTTCTGCTTCCTCAGGAGTGTCTCCCAGGTGACACCCTGAAGTCCATTCAAAGCCAAAGAACAGAATAGTTCCTGGAGCTGCCTAGCCTTGTAAGTACCTGAATGTGTTAATTCATCTGTACCAGTTGAAAGAGTTATAAGTTCTTAACTACATTTAGACACGCAGAAATTGCTTTATTGGTGGATAGCCACCACAGAGCTGGGCTCTTCATGTTGTTCACAGTAACACACAACTTTTGCAGCAAGCCACACTCCAGCGAGGGAGTGGATATGGTGATTGCCTAGGATGGTAGAAATGGCCTTATGATCAGAGCACTTGCCAGAAGTGCAGTTACATTATCTTTAAACTAAATAGTTCATGACTGCAGAACTATTTCTTGTATTTCAAGGTAATATGGAAAAAGTAACAGCTAGAACTAGACCTTCCCAGCTCCAAGAGGTGTGCTTTGCAGGAAGAAAGCTATTGCAACTAGAAAGTGCTTGGTATTTTCTATTTGTCCCTCACCCATGATATTCTTGTAGTTTTGCCAAATGTAACTGTGAGCAAGAGCAATCTGAAATATTTACATGAAAAGAGAAAGCTTTCAAACTAAAATCAAGACAAAGTAGGACAGAAGGTAGCAGGCAGCTGCCACATTTTTAGTTCAGAGCACTGTGGCCAGCAAATCCATCAATAAAAAAGGTCTTCACCTTCATTTTTCTGTCTAAAAATGTGAAGATTAATAGCTGGCGAAAAGGAACAGAAGAAAAGTATAAGTAGACAAAACTTTCTATGTTTATGAGTGTTCACCAGACTGTTGCCTGTAGGTGAGAGGACGGCAGTGAGACAGCTTTTTTCAGAGAAACCACTCTATTGTGGGAAATTCATCTGCACCTTGGCTGTTGCCATAGCACCATATTTTTTCCAATTAAAAATCTGTTACATTCTCCTTATAATGCTCCCAAAATATATTTGCTGGATCTTCAAAATTTTTGCATTTCATCTGTTTTCAGCTTTATCTCTTTGACATCCCGAAAACACTTGACTTCCCTACAGAATCTTCAGTGAGACAGCTAGAATCATTCTCCTCATTATCCTAAATCCACACCTGCTCTCCTTTCCTCGAAAAATTTTTTCTTTGTTTTACCTTTCTCCACACTAAAACTCATGACCACTCCACAATAAAATCTATGACCAACAGTTCTGTTTCTTCACATCAGCTCCTGATTCCACCTTTCTGCCAGTTGTACAAGCCTCCACTGCTTTATTTTATGTTGTTTTGTTTCAATCTGGATGCCTCACTAAAGAGCAAAATTGCTTTAAGCCAAATTGCCAAAATTCTGAAGACAATTTTTCCACAATGACCAAATTAGAGATGAGGTTGAAATGCAAATCATTCTTTACCTTTTTACTTGTTTGAGGATTTTTTGTTGTTGTTTTAAAACATGATTTACAAAGGTTATGTTTATCAAAGCTCTAAGACTTGTAACAATGCTCTCTTCATTCATCCCAGGGATGCACCTAGAAGGTCTTTGAGGTGAGTTGTGAACTCATTCTGCCTGACAATTATACCAATTCAAAGTGAACCAGATCCAGAGTGCAACCACAATTAGTGCTGCTGATTTGGAGCTGACTACTGTTCAGCTGGCTTGAATCACAGGCAGAGGCACTCCGTGAGGCTTGTTTGACCCAGTGTAGGTATCTACAGCTTAAGTGTCAGCATCTGAGTCAGCCTTCTACGTGGTCTTTCTAACAATCACTGGAGAGATATAATCTCTCTTTTGAGACCCTTTCTTTCTTATCTGAATGCATAAGACATCTGCACAAATCTATATACAGTTTTCCAGGTTCAGATAGCAGTTCCTGAAAGAGGATTTGAATATGTCTGTCATCCAATGGTTACACATCTGGACTTCCATTTATAAATCTTTTACTCAGAGCAGTTATCTGCTGATGGTGTACTAGAAAAAACTTAGAAGCATTTTCTTCACCATGGTAAGTTGTGTATATATGCCAAACAAAATGGCAAGGATGTGGCTGCAACCTTAATAGTGGCAGTTTCCATCACCTTTGGTGGTTACGGTACATTTTCTAATAGTGCACTCTTTGTGTTGTGTGGTGACAACGTTATATCACCACTTTATTAACAATATGCAATACATATGAAAAGTTACTTAATACTTGGATATATTAGAACTGCAATTAAATTTCCATGCTATCCAGTAACTTATCACAGAAACCATTTTAAAAGATGTACAGATTTATCTCTGCAAGTAATTAAATTATTTCCTCCAGTGGTGCTCAATGAAATATTACACATAAATCTGGAAGCATTATTTCCTTTAAAATTTTCCTTCATAGTTCTTTATTGATCTCTTTCTTGTCATTGCACCACTATGAAACATCTGTGTTTTTCCTTCAGCTCACCATCAGCTCCCATTTTAAAAGTCTGTAAATTCTGTGCTCCTCTAAAATCTATAGATAATTGGTTCCAGGACTGTGTGTCCACAGCAAACTGTGTAGCTGCAGTTCCACTTCATTTAACAATATATAGTTCTTTGTTAGGTAGAGATCAAAGAATATAATTTTATTAAGTTTTGTTTGCCAGATTGAAAAAGAATGGGCTTGCTTTCTTAAAAAAAAAAAAAAAAAAAAAAAAAAAAAAGGGCAGGCCAAGTGTTTTTCTTGTAGAATATGGAGTGCAAAAGGAGGTAAAACAAAACCAAAACCAATTTGTAAATATCTTGGACTAGTTTTCAATCAACAAAAGCCTTAATGTATACTGAGTTCAAAACATAAAAACATTTTTACCATTACTATAGAAAAGTGTCTTTACCAAAGAATAGTGAGGAAGAAAACATCTGGGGAGATGCAGAAGTAACCGAGTGTTTGCTACAATTTGTAGCTCAGGAAAAAAATGTTGAATGGAAAGTAAAAGGGAGATTAGGAGATTATGTTTAATTCTGTGTTACACTTCCATTCCTCTGACCTCAGGCATTTGAACAACTTTGTGTTAACCTCTGACAATCACAACTACCAATTAACATGAGTAAGTGTCTGCAGGATCAGCTCTTGCCTGTGTAGCAAATGGTAATAGCTAAGTGACCAAGTCCCAAAGCAGGGAAATACCTGAGTATATCCCTGAAGTACATAGCAGGACATCACTTTTAAACACACATGGTACTCCTGTGCCTACATGAGAAAGATACTCCAGTGGCATCACATTCAGAATGTTCTGAAAAGGCTTCCTCTCTGGCTAAAATATCCCCATTTTTTATTTTTTTATATTTTTTAGAAATGAAAAAAAAAATCCATGTTGGTTTTAAGTTCTTTACTGAAAGTGTTTGAAAAACAGTTGAGACGAAGAATAGATGAAACAGAAGAATCAAAACAGGATGTCCTGGAATGTAGCTGCCAATAGCAGCTTTGTTTTGGAATGGAGAAGTTCTCATCTTTTCTTTGGTACTTTATTATTTCTGTTTTAGGTTTTGGAGGCCTGTGTATTTGTTTCTGCTTGAAAGCTTGATGAGGATATAAAGCAGAGTCCAGCCTTCCTTCACTGTAAAGTAAGTGGGTTTGGAATGTGTAATCATCTGAAAAATTTGACACTGATGGGTACCATGGAACAGCTTAAATAGTTTTGGATACTGATTCTATTGATGGACAGAAGCTTGTTTATTGTTGTGTGTGACAAAACAGCATAGTCTCTGGTATTTATTTATTTTGTAATGTCCATTTTTTACCTTTGCTTTCTATAAGATGAGGTCCATGTTCAGAGTGCATAGAGTTAAAAAATGGGTCTAATTATTGCACGATGGGACATTACAATTAGACCAGATTACAGCTGCTTGCCCAAGAGTTTTAAAACAAACAAAAACCAAAATAGCCAGCAAATAAATAAATTCTTACAAAGTGCAAATAGTTGGACAACAAATTGGTTTTTGCTATTTTGTGTCAAAAACTCTAAGCAATATGAAGAGAATACACGGTTTGAAATGAAAAATTTGACATTTTAAACTTCTTTGTATTAAAATGGCTTCTTATAATATTTTTCAAATACCTCAAAACTCAAGATTTCAATGATATCTCAATTTTATCTAAACAAAGTGTTAAAAATTAAATATGAAAAAAGATTGTTTAAGCGTTTTTTTTTTAAATTTTAGAAATATTCTCTTATTGATGGAAAAATAGCCAGGTAGTGGAACTTCCTTAGATTTTCTTCATAAACTCCTAAATTCTTCACAAAACTCAAAGTAAACATCAGAAGACCAATAAATTATTTTACAAAATCTGCTATGAAAACACCAAAGTGATGTTAACTTTGGTACTAATTACACTGTGACAGCATGAAAACTATTACATTTAATGCCTAGTTGTTTGTTTATTTCCTCTAACATTATCCAGAAAGACAGTTTTTATTGTCTTTTGTTTATTTTTTTCCAGACATTTTTATTAAGCAGAATGTTAGGATATTTGGTTTTGGAGAATGTTTAACATCTCCATCTAATGCTAGTGTTTCCCATGTGCCTTGCCTCTATTTTCCTCCACAAAAATGGTAGAAAAGCAGGACAATTGTGCCAAAACTGGAGATATTCACACTTCTTTAAACTAAGTTTGAGTATGACTAATTAATATATGTAATCATATTTGACATGGTTCTATCACAATACTGTTTGTATGTCTCTCAGGCTAATTTTCACAATATCCTTGGGTGGGTTTTTTGGTATGAAACAAAGTGAGAAATGGAAGTCTGGATTAATTTCTCCTCACTTTAGAATTTAACTCAGGGTGCATATGGTGTGTATGCTTTAGGATCACAGTTTCCTTGACTTCCCTCTATAGCCAAAGAAGACAGACAGGAGCCACCCGAGTTGAGCCCATAGAAGGCCTATGGCAAAGTAGCATATAAAACAGAAGGTGTTTCTGGAAGGGAATAGAAAGAAAAAAAAAAAAGAAGAGATAAGAGAAAAAACCAACCAACCAACCAAACAAAACCTGTCATTATGTCCTGATATAAATTTTTGGTTCATGTGTTCGGGTCACCTTACCTCTAAAAGGTCATGGTAACCTAGTGAAAGGGAGAGAAGGAAGACAAAGATGATCACTGATGTGGAACTTCTTCCACGAAAGAATGATGTGATTTGGCTTAGAGTCTTAGCCTGAGGAAGATCCTATAGAAATATGTGCAATTATGACCCTCAAAGAAGTTGAACTGGAAGCAGGTGGTTGCTGTGCCTTATTTTTTTCAGGAATGGGTTTTACCAAATGAGATAAAACCAGGGCAGACTTGAAAGAAATGGGATATGTAACAGTAAGAAATAAAATGGCAGAGAACTCATTGCCCTGGAATGCAGATGCAGGTTCAAGGAGATCAGAGACTTTCATAGCATAAAAATAATACAAAACTTGCTGTCAGATATAGGTCTCTGGATAGTGTGGATGTTTGGTCTGACCCTTTCTTATCCTTGTTGTTTTGCTTTTCTGAATAGGTTTCTGTGGCCCACTAGTGAGTGGCATAGGGAGCTTTAACTCTGGCCACTTATGACAGTAATGTTTCTAAAGGTGTTGTGAAGGTCTTAAAGCAATGCCTGTCCTCACACAGGAAATCTGTGGTGCAGCAGGACAACTCACTCGGAGTCTACAGCATGTGAGCATAGACATCCATCATGGCCAAACAACATTATTTTTAACTTACATAGCTTCTCCCTGGAGTTCAACCAGTTATTCATAGCCTGAAAAGAGGGCATCTGCAGTTACTTGGAGGATTTGGTCTCCTGCATGGCCATATAAGACACTTCAGTCAACTTGTGGGCACAAACATAATTTCTGAATTTCATGTGTATATATCTGTGTTATCATATTCCTTCACTGTGAAAGCAGTAACTACTGTATGTGGTAAAATGATATATTGTTGTCCACAAAATGTCTTTTGCAACAGGATGTTCATGAGCCTTGGAATTTTGCCTTGTATAAATATTTTTAATCTACTCCATGTAGGCATATTTTGGCTGCAAAATAAAGGGTTTTGGAGATTAATATATCCAGGCTCAGTTCTGCTTATACATTCTACATACATCAAGGTTTTATTGAACTCTGGATCTAGAAACTTTGCATAGCATCTGTTTTGGGAGCTTTTTTTTCCCCCTGCTTTAAGGAGGATTATGACTATATCCTATTTTTATGCTCTACAAATGTAGTAATTTAATCTACAGATATATTTTCATTCTTCAGATGTAACCTATATAAAGCATGTTCAAATTTATGGTCATTACTTTTCCTGTAAAGGATATTATTGGTCTCTTTTCAAATGTCCACATTTTCCCAAGAACTGTCCAAATAGCTATTTATCAATAAATAACAAATATAACAATTATTTGATAGTACCAAGTACCTTTCAGCTGAGTATCTCAAAGCTCTTCCAACTATTTATTAATCCTCACTATGCCCTTGGAAGATATCTTTCACTAGTCTGTTTTCTTGGCACAGGAGCTGGGACTCAGAGAAGTTGCATGCCTGGTTTTTAAGTCTGATAGTCCATCAGTCACAAGCAAAAGCACAGTCCAGAGCTTCTGCCTCATTGTTGCTCAATGGAGAAGTGGACTCTCTTGTTGGTTAAACTTCTTCACGAAGAAATATAAAGGAAGGCTGAGATGGGTGTCCTGTCCAGGTGTACTTTGCTATTTCTTTGTCAAGGGAAATTTATAGGAAAACAAAACTGCTGCTGGCAGAGTTGAAACAACAAAACAGGGAGAGGGGGTCTTTCCCTAATTCAGATATCAACAGCTCTACTAAGAATACAGGAATAGCTTTCCGATGGACAATGGCCATTCACATCTTTGTTCAATTTCTGCTTCAATCTGGATGTGATAAGGTGTCTGCAAATGCCAGTTCAGAATACAATTTAGCAGCTGCCCAAAGTGCCAGTAGTTTAAGTCAAACCTCATTTAAGAAAAAAATGTGTTTCCCACTTCTTACAGAGCTGGAAGTTGTTGCTCACACTGGTTGAATGTGCTTTTCTTCATGTAGCACTGTATACATTTCATATGCCATACAAGTAATATTAATTGAAAGAGACTGTGAGATCTTTTATTTATGCTTCCTACCACATGATTTTTTTCAGAACTTTGCTGGGACAATTAGTCTACTATTCCTGTAAGCTTATATCTCATTACAGAGGACCAGACTGTCCTCTGTAACACAGACACACATACTACATCCTTAACTGGAAATGAAAGGCTAGCTCCATGGCCTTTGCCATGTGTGAGTGTGAGAATGCAGGGGTGGAAGTGGTCCCTCTTCCCTCCCAGTCGCCAGCTCCAGAAATCAGCAGAGAAGTGAAAGCACCTACTTCATGCTTTCAGCAAGGTTTTGGCCAAGATCATGGCCATAGGGACAACAAAAGGATGGAGGAATTGCAGCAGTGACTATACAGAAGTTTGTAGAAATGCAGCATACTGCAGAGTGATAAATATGGCAGAGCCATTGCTTGGCAGCAGGTGCTGCTGGGTAGAAATATAACAGTGACCAAGAGATGCTGTTTTTAGAGAGGTCAGACAATATCTGCCCTCAGTTTGACATTACCATTGTTCTGTTGGGCATTACTCAAAATCTGTCATGTTCCATCGACTCATGACCTAGGATATCCACTAGTTTGGAAAAAGGAACGACGCATGTCACACTGGTGTGACAGATATTGGGTTTACATTGTATATGGAGCCACCCATGAAATGAGTCTCACCTGGATATCTTTACCAAATAAATGATGGATAGCTGTAGTGAGATGTTCATCGTTGCTGTAGAGCTTCTTCTTCCCATTCTGTCTGAATGTGGAAAACACGTGTTATACACAGGACTACTACATTGTACAATGCATTTTCCCCCCCTCTGATAGAGAAAATAAATTCAATCCTTTCAACTGCTCTTGAGAAATCTCTTTTTTTTAATCTTCTCTCATTTTTTTTAACTTTCTCTGTCTTGAGCATACCTGTGTCCTCCTTGAAGCCCAGACCTCGTCACATTACTTTACCTCAGACCTCATCCCTTTCAATTAAGTTACCTGCCATGTGTTGTATGATTTTCTCCTTAACTTCTTCCAGACTGAGATTTGCTAAAGCATCAGTATTACAAAGCAGGAGATTCACTCTAGACCCAGAATTACCTTCTGCTGTACTGACGTGGTACAGAATCATGGGTGTGTTTTGGATTTTGGACCCTATGGCAGTCTTGAAGCTGTACCAGTTTTCATGTTCAAATAAGCTGTTTGTTTATGGGCCAGACAAATATTATAGTCCCTTAAGGAAGGATATTGAAAATTTTCATGCTCTCCAGAGACTCTCCCTGCTCTTCCTGCGTGGTTTCCCACAAGAGGGGAGTGATCTGGACCATGAAATGAATGCTATTTTATGAATAATTAGCTTTATGTGTTTACAAGGTGTTAGTGACAGTAAGTATAGGAAGTCTTTAACCTAATGCTATTGTAGACTGAGAAACTGTGTACACAGAGATATCTTTCTTCTTGCCACTGCTTTTTTAGAACACAATTTTCCCTCTAACTCATTTCTACCATAACTTCACCATCAATAAGAGCAAACTGCAGGACTCTCACACAGATGTGGACCATTTCCAAACAGAGACCAGGCTCCAGGAAAAGTAATTTCCAAGCTTTACCACAGAATAGCTTCTCTTCCCAAAATGCAGGTCATAATAATATCATATAACCTCATGTGACCACTGCTGGCTTTTTAATGACAGCCACTGTTATACACTGAAGACATGGAAAGTCATGGTAGTAGCTCTCCTCCCTGATCTCTGTCCCCTTGTCCCTCCTCACCTCTGTTTTACCACCAGAGATGATGGACCTAGTGCCCTCTCACTCCCATGGCGTAATAATTTGAACTGAAAATCTTTGGTCTTGCTTCACAGGCCTTCCTGGCTACATCTTTCCTCAGCTTGACTTCACTTACTACACGCTTCAGGATGTTTTAACATTTGATCTTCCACAGTTTTATTTATTATGTGACAGTGCTGGCTTTGCTCCTTTGGCTGCACAGGATACACATTTTGTATCCCAGGAGTCACCAGGGATCGTGTGAATGTCCCAGTAACAGAGAATGCAAAAAGTACAAGATTTAAATACAAAAATGGGAATTAATCTCTTAAAACCTTGTTCTGTACTCAGAATCCTCCAACTAACATACCAGTTCTCCTGGCTGGAGTCTAGTAGTAAAAAAATCTGGTATTTTGTTCAACAGGAAAGAATCAGAATAATATTGTCTTTTTGGTTATACATGTGTAATTGAACAGTGCATATTTCTGTGGTTTACGTAGTCATGTTTGACATAATCTGTAATAATTAGCAAAGCCTTGTTGACCTATAGCACTTGTAGCTGCAAAGCAGAGTGTGTGAATTGCTCCTTGAGGAAAATTCACCGTTAATGTAATTCCATTAACTTCATGCCCTTGAGATTTATACTGATATCTACCACTAACATCAAAGGTCTTGACTAATTAAAGTGTAGAATAAAAGTTACCCTTTTCCATCCCTTAAAATTCCACCCAGGCCAGAAGGGAAATCCCCTGTGGTTTTTATTGTCCCTTCCCATAAGGATAAACAACCTTCTCTGAGAGCTCTTGTCTTTACCCACTGTGACAGTTAAATGGACGCTGCTGGGTTGAAAGCAATGTTTCCATTTCTGACTCTTATTTGCTCTAGTATAAATCACTAGTGGCTCCATTTCAGAAAAAGGAATTAAAATGGGAAAAGAAAAATCAGAATGGGTGGGAAGAAAAACAGACCCTCATATTGACAGCAAATGAAACAGCACTATCTGTATGTTATCTATACGCTGTCAGACTCCCAGAAACATAATTGTTTTTAAAATCCAATTTACTTATCAGTCTGTATGGTGTTCAACTCAGCATTTCCATAAACTTACATAGTTTACATATTTCAATTGTATTTTGTTTTCACCACATAGCTAAAAAAATATTTTTCACTAGTTCTGTAATATAATACATAACATTCTTTTAAACAGCAATATCAAAGAAATTTTCCACTATGGCATTAAGTACTCCACTACTTTAAATAGTGGAAGACTACTACATGTTTTCTGTCCAAATAGCATGTTGGTGTCAGAAACTGAGGAGCTAATGTGACATTTTGGAAATATGTGTGTCCCATCTCCATAACACTTCTGTGCCTTCAAATATATGAGATTAAGTTGAAATTTTCCTTTCCTGGGAAGATATCTGTACTTAAAACACTTACAAACCTCAATACTGCCTTTTGAAAAACTAAAAATATCAAAATGCCCCATGGAAAAAAAAACCATGGAAAAAAATGTTGTTTTGTTATAATGAAGATCTTGTTTTGAAATTTTCATGATTAAATAATTCTTGGAAGATCACCCTCTAAGCCTCAGCCAAGGCTTCCACAATGCCCAGCCCAACCAGCACTAGGGAGGGACAGAACCCAGGCAGGCTGGGGCAGCCCTATCAACATGAGCCTTAGAAGAATAAACAATTTCTGGTCCAACAACAATCTTTGGGGGTTGGCAGGAACATGGTAGGCTTCCAGCAGGACCCTGTTTGTGTTTCATCAAAACTTCATCAGACCTGACACATTCCTGCTAAATACTTCTGTTTCCCCATACTGGCATTTTCCAACAAAAGAAGTGTTTGATCGCTGGCTTCCCACCAACTCTATTCTGAAGCAATCTGTACAAGTTGGTCCATAAACAGTAACAGGTTATTTCCAGCAGTTTACACCTGACTGGCACATATTCAACTCTCTTTCACTATCCAAACTATTCCTCCAGGCACTTTTGTTTACACACATATCCTTTGGATAAGAGAATAATTTAGTCTCACTAAGAAAATATATCAGTGGTCACTGATCAATGTAATATACTTTAGAGACTAAACCAGATTAAAGTGAGCCTATGAATACCACAAAATACCAATCAATATTTGAACTGTTTATCTATATATATGCTAAAAGTGCATTAGGAAAATAGCAGCATATATACAAAGCCGCCCATTGTACCCATGTTGGTCCATTTTTCTTCAGTCTACAGCTGTGCACGTAGGCCCACTGGTTGTAAAATGCCAAAACACTGCTCCTGACAGATCACACCTGCTTCAAATAACACATCTCACCCCACACTAATCTACAGCTATAGGCTGGTTTTAATGATTTTAAAATGCTGGTATTAACTCTTAATGCTCAGCTAGTTTTTATATAAGCAACAGAGTACATTTTGTCTAGTTTTAATATAATCCCAATAAAACAGCTGGGAAATTGCAGTGCCAGAGAAAAGACATTCAAATCCACCATTTCCCCTATTGTAATAATAATCAGCTTGACAAAGTCAGATAGTAGAACAGATTGTAGCACTTTGGGGCTTTTTATACCTATATTTAATTATCTTGTTAAGTTCCCCATTTGAAAGCAATTAAAAAAATACTTTCAGTTTAAGATTATAAAACTACCCACTTCTGATTTCAGCCTGACATTTTTATTGGTAATCTGAGTTATAACATACTCAGGTTCATTCCTCCTTGATTGGCTGCTGAGCTTTCTGCCAGAGTTTTATAGCTTTATGGGAAAGTACAGTATTTAAACCTCCTTTAAATTCATGGGCTACTCCTGCTTCTGAAAAAGCTTCTTTCGACTTCTCAGAAATGCATAACAAGAGTCCCTGTTTACTTAAAAACATCTGCTTCACCATTTTTGGTGGAACATAAAAAGTGGGCTGATGTTTTCCATGTTTTCCCTTTACTGTCCCTGGAGGTGTTTGAGGAAAGACTGGGCATGGCACTTAGTGCCATGGTCTAGTTGACATGGTGGTGTTCAGTCATGGTGAAGTTCAGATCATGGACTCCATGACCTCAGAGGTTTTTTCCAACCTAATTGATTCTATGATTCTGTTATTCTACCCTGTGAGATGATTTCTTTGGGGCTAATCCTGGCTTCCTTTCTAGCCCACCACATCTAGTGGACTTGTGTGGTGAGAAGGATGAAAAATGGGCATCCCAGATGAAGTACTAACACACCACATATAGGATACACCAAAATCCTTAGAGACTTTGACCTTGACATTAGCTACAACCTGATGCGAGCAAAGAGTAGGCAGGAGATCTCATTTTTGGTGCCTGTTGTTTGTTTCCCAGATGAGAATAAATGAAGCACAAAGACCACTAGAAGAATCACAGAAACCACAAATGTTCCTTTTGCAGTCTCACAGGAAAAATCAGATCATATACTGCTAGTAAGTGCAAAGAGCTGCTCTTTACACCAGAGACAAAAAAATGTACATTGAAAAGGTCAAATATTTGCTATACTGTTCTGCATTTCACTTCTAAAATTCGGTTCTGAGGTAAGTCCAAGTTACAGCTTTTCTTTATGTAGCATCTATCCAGCTCCCCTTGTCCCACTGGAAGGCAGGGGCTGGTGTGTTCAGAGGCCAAAGAGGGTGCAGGGCTGCTGGCCCACCTCACGGGACTGCAGACAGTGCCCAGAGGCTCTAGCAGTGATGGAGCAGCTCTGTGGGAAGCCACCAGCGTGGGACCAAGGACATCAGTGTGCCATTTCCTGAGAGAATGGTGCGCCCTCAGCATCGTCAACAGATCCCATCGGAGGCTTGAAATTGGGATGGGTAAAATTTTGGCCCAAGACAGCACAGCCATGCCTGTACCAGAGGATGCCCAGATAATATTATAGTCATGATATTCTGAGAAGAACAAATTTGGTACCTTCTGTACTGAGGCCACCCCTGTGTCAGGCACTTGGCTCTGTTTCTGGTAAATACTGATGAATAAATACTGGTGAATATGAGTGGCTACTGACAATAGATGTCACTGCAGTTTGGTGAGTAGAACAAATGAGTTTTGTAGATGTTAAACCTCTGTCAACAAATGAAGATCATCACACCAAACTTTCAAAGCATGGTTTCTATGCCTATTAGCCAGAGGCTGCTACCTCATACTCAGCCACATTGGTGCAGGCTGAACTTCAGCAATGGTTTTTATGCCACAAAAATGCAAGTTTGTTTTTTCAGACCCCTTCTAAAAAGGCAATGATTTGCAGCTAAGTCTCCCCCAAACTTAACACTGTGCTCACTGAAGGAACATAGGGTGTATGAAAGCATAACAGTAAGAAGCTGTTTATACCCTTTAATATTATAACTCAGCTTTTCTCATAAATCTCTCTCCTTGATTGCACATACCTCCAGCATGAACTCATGCTCCTTTTGATTTCCCTCTTTATTACCCTTAGCCAACTGAGTGATGTGTGAGTTCCTGTCATGGTGCTGACTCTATTACAAAGTGCAAAGGTAATTTACATCACAGGGCTGGCAGGGCAACCAATAGCACCATGTCTGGGAGGTGTGCAGCTCTAACAAGCCTCTCTCTTTTATGGATAATGGAGAACAATATTTTTTTAAAAAACAAACTATAAATTTTTGTGCATGGTCAGAGGCAAGTCCTTGGGGTGAGAAAGCAGATTTACACTTAGCCCATTACAGCATCCTGAGGAGTCAGCCTCTTCTTTTGAGTGAAAAGCCCCCAGAACAGAGCCTGAGCCACCTCTTCACTGGCTGAATTCCTCTGGTTCATCATGGGGAAATCAGAGGAGTGGGGGGAAAACAGAAAATTCATGTTTCTTTGCTGAAGAAGTTCAGTGTAAACCAAGACTCCCTGGAGTCAGAGCTGCAGTTTTCACACAACTTCATACACTGAACTATTTGGAAATTTTCATTCAGTTTGGATATAAACAAACCTTCACTCTATCTGAGTTCAGGCAGGGGCAAAAGCTCTCCCAGGAGAACAGACTGAGTGAATGGGGTCAGTCTTCAGGGGGGTGAGAGGAAGCAAATCCTTTCCAGGTGGCACTCAGTGGATATTCACAATGCCAATGGAAGCAACTAATTCCAGAGGCCAGTCACCCTGCACTCTATTTATAGCCATTAAGGAAAGATAGGCACCTCAAAAAGTGGTTTAGAGAATCCTAGTTAGGCTCTTGGTGTGATCTGTGCTTTGAAGAAAGCTCCCCTTTCCTGATTGTGTGTAAACCTTTGTTCCTACTAGAGATAGAAGCCCACATTTACCCTGGATGAACGCACCTATCTGCCTCCCTGCATGACTGGAAGACTGGAAAATACAAACTTCCCTGTGGCTGGGGACACAGGCACAGCATCCCAGGCCCTCAGACAAATGGGGATGCTAATATGCACTCCAATGTCTGTCAGTTTTGATTCAAAATACTGCTGGATACACCCCAATGCCCCAAATTCTATAAGCACTAGAAAATTTGCATTTTGTGGTAAAAGGCCATTTTCAAAAGCATCTTTACAACCCTGCCCCAGGCCTTCTTCTGACAAAACCATCCATCTAACCCTAAACTTTGGACTCGGAGAAATATGTTATCAGTTTGTCCATTCAGAGCAATAAGAAGGGAGGAAATTCCTTGCCTTCATACATCTCACATGTATTTACCTGAGATAGTTTTGGTTTACTTTTTAAGACGTTCAGCAATATGACAGGCAACAGTGATACATGGGAGTTTTTGTGTCCCTTATGCACCACATAGGCAAAAGGTTTTTCTTGCTTCTTCCTCAGGTAACTCAAGGGCCCACTGTTGTCATGCTCCAGTGGGAATGCCAAAATAATTGCTGTTAAACATTCATGAGAACAGCTCTTCCTCTGGTGTTTGAGAATATTTTAATATTAGAAATATGTTCTAAAAATATAGTGAAGTTTGATAGATACAAAATTGGCGTCCATTTGATCAGAGGTATTCAAAGCAATAAGCTCCTATTTCAATTATATAGGGGTTAAGGGCCCAGGTAACTTTGGAAAATAGGATTCAGCAGCCATCACACTCAAATTCTGATGTTCATTGAAATTCAGAGGAAATATTGTGTTAAATTGAAGTGGTGGTGGTGTATCTTTACTCATGGATCTGCTACACTGCTTCACCAGCTGAGTTTTCTTGTAACTTGCATAACACACACAAGACAGATCAATATAAAGTTTCTCTACCAGCTTTCAGTGCACAGCTTAATTCAAGTCCTTTCATAAAGGCGTTTAGTTTAAGCCAGGGATATTAGGACTGGGGATCTTTCCATAAAAAATTAATTTTCAACCCCTCCCTTTATCAGAAATGGAAAAGAATTATGCTCTACATAACCTTAAGAGAGCCTTAGTATTAATATGAGAGGAACCACTCTCCATCTTCCAACAGTCCTGCCTCTCTAGGCAGGTCCCAGATGATTGGAAGTTGGTGAATGTCACCCCAATCCACAACAAGGGCTGCAAGACTGACCCTGACAGCTACAGACCTGTCAGGCTGACCTCGGTGCCTGGCAGGGTTATGGAGCAGATCATCCTGAGTGCAATCACACAGCACCTTCAGGATAGACAAGGGATTAGACCCAGCCAGCATGGGTTTAGGAGGGGCAGGTCCTGTCTGACCAACCTGATCTCTTTTTACGATCAGGTGACCCACCTGGTGGATGACGGGAAGGCTGTGGATGTGGTCTATCTGGACTTCAGCAAGGCCTTTGACACTGTCTCCCGTAATATACTCCTGGAAAACCTGGTAGCCCATGGCCTGGACAAGTGTACCCTCTCCCGGATTAGGAGCTGGCTGGAGGGTTGGGCCCAGAGAGTGCTGGTGAATGGAGCTGCATCCAGCTGGCGGCCAGTCACCAGTGGTGTTCCTCAGGGGTCTGTGTTGGGTCCAGTCCTGTTTAACATCTTTATTGATGATTTAGATGAGGGGATTGAGTCCAGCAGCGAATTTGCTGATGACACCAAGTTGGGAGGGAGTGTTGACCTGCTGGAAGGCAGGAGGGCTCTGCAGAGGGATCTGGATAGACTTGAGAGATGGGCTGATTCCAATGGGATGAAGTTCAACAAGGTCAAGTGCCGGGTCCTGCACTTTGGCCACAACAACCCCCTGCAGCCCTACAGGCTGGGGACAGAGTGGCTGGAGAGTAGCCAGGCAGAAAGGGACCTTGGGGTACTAATTGACAGGAAGCTCAACATGAGCCAACAGTGTGCCCAGGTGGCCAAGAAGGCCAATGGGATCCTGTCCGGTATCAAAAATAGCGTGGCCAGCAGGACCAGGGCAGTGATCCTTCCCCTGTACTCTGCGTTGGTGAGGCCACACCTTGAGTGTTGTGTTCAGTTCTGGGCCCCTCAGTTCAGAAAAGATATTGAGGTGCTTGAGCTGGTTCAGAGAAGAGCAACAAGGCTGGTGAAGGGACTGGAGCATAAGTCCTATGAGGAGAGGCTGAGGGAGCTGGGGTTGTTTAGCCTGGAGAAGAGGAGGCTCAGAGGTGACCTCATCACTGTCTATAACTACCTGAAGAGAAGTTATAGCAAGGTGGGGGTTGGTCTCTTCTCCCAGACACTCTGCAACAGGACAAGAGGGCATGGGCTCAAGCTCTGCCAGGGGAAATTTAAGTTGGATATCAGAAAAAAATTCTTTACAGAGAGAGTAATGAGGTATTGGAATGGCCTGCCCAGAGAGGTGGTGGATTCACCATCCTTGGAGATTTTTAAATTGAGATTGGACATGGCACTGAGTGCCATGATCTAGTAAATAGACTGGAGTTGGACCAAAGGTTGGACTTGATGATCTTGGAGGTCATTTCCAACCCAGTTGATTCTATGATTCTATGATTCTATGAACCAGTATAGACTCTCTGTAAATACTCTCACACCAAACATTTCTACAGGACTTGTTTTTGCAGCAGTAGTTCAATTCCAAAGCCATATAAACTTACCTTGTTTGTAAAACTGCTGTAGGGCAATACAACACAGGCCAAATCTTTGTTTCACTGACATCCACGAGACTGATAGCAGCAGAAGAAACAACACTCCCATATGTTTATTACATCGTATTTTATACAGCTGTCATGCTCCACTAGCTTTGCACCAAGCTGAAGTCTGACCTTCACCTTGGTATGAAAATGCAGGGCAGAGTGACTGTACATAGGCTGCTTTATTTACCAGCCATCCCTGGGTGTTGCATTATCTCCCTCTGGGGCATGTTCTACATCTGCTTTAAGGGTGTGTTTACACTGGAGTGAGTGTAGTGTGAGTAGACATCCCTGAGTAAGCATTTTAAGGAGTATCTGAGGACTGTTTGCAGTACAGCTGTGACAGCACAAACTTCAGCACAGACTGGGGACCCCCATATTTTCTCAGTGTTAAGGGCTAGTCTGCCTGAGCCCAAAACTGCTGGCCACCACAATCTCCTCAAAGTCCAGGGAACTCTAAGACTTTGCAGGTCTACTCATGCTCTTGTTCTCTGATCCTGTGCACAGAACAATGTGGTGAAATTGCAGATGCCAGAGAAGCACTAATCAGCACATCCAACATCCCACTGTCAGCCAACACCTCCTACTAAATATACTTATTAAATATTGTATCCCAGACAGCTAGGAGAAGAATGTATAAACTCATACCTATCTCCAGGCTGCCTAGACTAAGAAAATGGCTGCCTGCCTTTAGCTACAAGACCAGCCTGCACCCTTAAGTTTAGTATTTGGGAGTGTTGTCATGTTAAAGTACCATAGGACCATGCTCTAATACCTAATGTGAATATACATACCTCAGTGTGTATGTCTACTGATCAACTTACGGTTGTTTTGACTATTGTGCATGTCCTTTATATTAATTACTTTGGCACCTGGAAAATCCCTCAATTACCTCAGGCAAGTCAAAATGAAGTGAACAAAATCAAGGGTGTCCAACAAGAAGAGCAGAGCACAGACTTAGATGCTAAGCTGACAGGAGGAAAGAATGTGTGCACATTTCTCTGCATTGTACCGCTTTACTCCTAATTTGATGTTCTAGTAAAAGAACTTCTGTGTCCTCCTCTCCATAGCACATCCCCATGTTTCTTCACTGTCTGTTAAGTCAATGAACTGTGACTGTGACTGCATCTGTAACTTAAAGATTGCATCATTTCTTCTGACCTTCTTTTCTACGTTTCAGTAATTGTATGCAGGAGGAGACTACTTTCATTTATGTGATAGGGTCTGTCTTTTCTCCTACGACTCTCATCAAGGTCCAGCCAAGACTCACAGATTGTTTGAATTCTTCTAGATGCTATTTGTTATTATGTTGGTTATTTTAAGAAAACTGCACAGAAGGCACCATTGCAATCTGATTTGAGGACACCGTCCCTGTAAAGACACTCCCTTAAACAGAAAGTGTCTGGTGTCTATTCAAGAATTGCATTGAGTGTAACCAATGGAATCAGTATTATAATGATTCCTTTAACACAGTATTGAATTGGACCTGAGACATCTACAGTCTGACTAGCTGGACAGTGTTGAATAAGATGTTTTACTTCTGAATACCTTAATTTCTTCATCAGTGAAATGTATAAAATTAACTTCTCCTGTAAGTCTTTTGAGATCCATTAATTAGTAAAGATAACTACAGAAGCAAAGTTTTGTAATTTATATTTAATATCATTATATTCTTTTGACAAGTTCACTTGTGTTCAACATCTGCTGTACTGGTGGAAATTAAAGTAATTCTCCTTCAACTGTTTGTATAGATTTTATAAGAGTAAATATTCAGGGATTTTCAATGTTTGTAACTTCTTTTTACTTAAAGAAGCAGATTTTTTTATCTGAACTTTTACTGTGCAACCATTTGAAAACTATTTTCATTATCAACAGTGTAGATCTGTTGCACAGAGAATTCTGACTATATCTCTAATACTCATAATGACTTCTTTTTATGTATTGTAACAGCTCCAACAGTAAGCAGCACATTACTATAACTAGTTATTTATTACACCTACTGTAGAAAAGGAAGCAAGTCTCTATTACTTTTTTATTCATATAGATGTTCCTATAAACCAGATACTTAAGTGATGTATTTATTTTGGTTGCAAGCCAAGCAGAAATTTTTAAACCCTGCTTTTGGAAGCAAGAATTATCTAATCACTCACTAGCTTTTATAATAAAACATTTATCATGGAACATTAATCCATTAGTACTTATTTTCCATCCCATCCTTTCACTAGCACCATGCTTTGAACAAGGTTGAGTTTGGCTGTGATTTTTCCTTTTATCATATATCATAGTTACATGATGGGACACACCAACACTGAATTCAGAAAAAAACTCATGCACTTTGCTTGAACTTGGCACCCAGATGTTCTGCTTGTGCTTCCACTGCTAACAAAATAGTGCATGTGTGAGTTCTGAAATAAGTCTTTCATCGTAATGTTCCAGGGTTTCATGGATGTAAGGAGGCATGTGGAAACAGCTAAGAGTAATTATCTGTTAAAGAAAAACTTGTGTTTAACTAGCTTTGTTTTTTCACAGCTTTAATTTGCATAACACATCACCAAACTGCCATGCTTAAGCTCTCTGGCATTAAAGGCAAAAATGAAATGCTTCAGGGGAATTTCTGCTTTGTTTTGCTTTGTTTTGCCAAATTACAGATTAAAGGTAACCCTTGACTAAAAAGTGCAGTTTCTGACTCTGTGATGCCACATCACCTGTGGGGCCGTGTGACTGATTAAAGTTTGGACTTCTCAGGCTTTTGCCTGATTTACAAAGCCTCTGCTCAAGCAATGTCAGCTCAGGACCAAAGGATGACTGGTCCTCTTACTGCAAAAACATGATGAGAGGAAAGGGAGCACTCAGGGAACTCCACAGTCTCATCCCATTTTCTTCAGCTCCTTCTGAAAAGAGAGAAATAAGCAAAGAAAAGGAAGGGAGAAAATCATGAAAAAAATGAGGAAAGGTCCTCAAGGAAAAAAATAACAGGATGCCTGTGTAACTGAGAAGTCTCTGCTGCTCTATGGCCTTTGTGTGTTGCTCTTTCCACAAGCAGTTGGATGCCCTGGTAGGTAGGTATGTCTGGGAACATCACGACAGCTGGATCTCTCCTCCATTCCCCAGGGTGTGCTGGGACCAGGAACAGGGGTTCAGGCTGCAAAACTCAGCTGAACCAAAGATCATCTCTCTTCACACATCTCAAATATTGCAAAACATTGATATTGTGTGTCTCCAAATGGGATTCTGCAGCCTGGTGTCAAAGGGAGGCTGCTGCATTTGTTTCCCATTTCTATGTAGAAATGTTCCATTTCTGAGCCCCTTTCTGTAGCATGCATCACAGAATGCATGAAATATCAGAGCCAAATGCTGTGAACTCTGGATGTAATCTTTACTGCTGTAGTAGATCCCTTGCAAGCCTTAGGTGTAATAAATACTATGCCAAGCTTTTACAGAACAAGAGCCAAACTGTCATTAATTGTAGTATTGGAAGATCCTGATTCACTTCTTAGCAGATTTAACTGAGGTGCTTGTGTCAAAGGCTGGCTTTAGGCAGGCTACAACTCAACAAGATTAGTGACTGGAGTCACCAGAGTGATTAGTGAGGCTTGGCTAAGTCAAATAAAATGCACACACAGACAAAAACTGACCACTAGGGAAAATTACTCCTGGGTAATAGAGGAAAAAGGAGGAGATCATTTTGAAGGCCATGCATTGTTTCATTACTCAGATATAAACTTTCCCTGCTGGCTGTTAATAGATAGATGAGAGCATTGTGGTCTCTGTGGTCCCCAGAGGAAAGTGCCCCTCACCCTATGAAAGAGCCTGTAACCCTGTGGGGGCTTAATGTGTCAGAAAGTAACTGGATGCAGACACAGGAATAGTTCTTTGCATGTTTCAGACTTTATTCTTCATTAGAAATCTCCTCTATGATTTTCGGTGGGAAGATACTTCTGTCTTCTCCTCACTGTAGGTTTTTAACCTTCAGGCAACTAATGTACATCCTATACCTGTACTTCTCATAGAACTTCTTTGGACATTAGAAGAAATTTTGTGTGCAAAGATAAATGCAATACAGGGTCAAAGGAAGCAAGCTAGTCATTAAGAAAAACTCCCTTAAAAATCACTTTTAAAATTCTTTTTACTGTCCAAACATTTAAAAGAAAACTACAATATGGTCATGGTTGAAATATGAAAAGTAGACTCCTTAATTAAACTATATTTTCTTTAGTTATTCCAGTAACTCCTTTCTAATAATTTATGTGGAAGTTTTGTCTTTGCAGTGTGGGACAAGACTGTATTGCTATGCTTCTAAAAATATTTCTATCCTTTCAGGTTACTCATATTTTCAGTATACTAATCTAGTGTTTATATTTAAGATACGCTTTCATTTTATTTTCACGTATGCTTTTTTTTAATTAGAAAAAGTTTTTCAGGTTTTTTGTAACAGAGGTAATTCAAAATTATATTAAAAAAATCTGGATTGAATATCCACATATTACAATTGACAGGAAAAAAATATTTTCTTTCTTCTCATTGGAAAAATGTAACTGCCTTCTAAGAACCAAGTTATCAGCATAAGAATCTGAGAATTTCTGTCTTTTAAATGGTATTACCTCATTTTTTAAAGTTCATTAAGCTGCCAGTGCAGGTGTGTTTAAGTGATCTGATAGAATTCCCTCAGCACCTACTGAGCCAAAGATTAGTTCAACACTAGTGTCAAAATAAGTAGCATCAAGGCCACTCTAGCTTTTGAAGCTGGGGACTGTTCCAGCGGGCTGCTTCAGAAGCCAGAAAGTGGTAATGAAGTCAAATTCATATCACCTTTTTCCATATGGAATCAAATTTAGTTGTATAAATAACAACATGTAAAATAATGTCATGTAATATATTACAATACAACACAATATGGAGTGCAATACAATACATAGACCTAGCATTGTTGAACAATTATGAGATCAGACACTTAACTTTCTACCATTTTCTGAAGTTAGGACACTACTAGGAAAACCTCTTTTCAGAGTCATCATATCTTCTGATGAGCCCTCTGACCTCCCTGCTTTGTTGGAGTACATTCCTGCTTAATATAACAATGGGTGTCACCCAGTGTGATTATTTGCACAATTGTTCTCAGAGAAGCTTATAATATATAAGAGATACCATTCAGAGGGACCTTGACTGATTTGAGAGGTGGGCCTGTGTGAACCTAATGAAATTCAACAGAGACAAGTGCAAGGTTCTGCACCCTGGGTCAGGGCAATCCCAAGCACGGGGACAGGCTGGGCAGAGAAGGGACTAGTCCTGGAGAGAAGGACTTAAGGGTGTTTGTAGATGAAGACCTCCATACAACTTGACAATGCATGCTTCCAGCCCAGAAAGCCAGCTGTATTGTGGTGGGGATCAGGTGCCTGAGGACTAAAGAAAGCAAATGTCACCCCAGCCCCAGGGAACTACCCACGAGTCAGCCTCACCTCAATCCCTGGAAAGGTGATGGAGCACCTCATTCTGGAGGCTATCTACATCCACACGGATGACAAGGTGATCAGGAGTGATCAACATGGATCCACTAAAAGTAAATCATACTTGACCAACCTGATTGTCTTCTACAATGAAACAACTACCTGGACAGATGAAGGGAGAGCAGTGGATATTTTCTATCTCATCTTCAGCAAGGGTTTTGGCACTCTCTCACAACATCCTCACAGGAAAACTCAGGAAGTGTGGACTGGATGAGTGGAGAGTGAGGTGGCTTGGGAACTGGATTAATGACAGATTTTAATAGGGTCATAATCAGTGGCAGAGGGTTTAGTTGGAGGCCTGTCACTAGTGGTATCCCCCAGAGTTCTGTACTGGGCCCAGCATTGTTTAACGTATTTGATGAGTGGTCAATAGCCCAGAGGGCTGTGCAGCCCTTCAGAAGGACTTTGAGAAATTGAGAGATGAACCATCTCAAATGCAACAAATGCAAATGCAGGGTCCTCGGGTCCTGCACCTGGGGAAGAATAACATCATGCACCAGTACAGGCTGGGGGCCAACATGCTGGAGAGCAGCTCTATGGATTGATGCCGTGAATGACCCCTCCCCCCAAAAACAGGACTCTGAGCACGTTAGTGTAGGGTAAGATAAAAAGTAAAGGTCCTTTAATAACACAGGGCCTACAGTCCACAGGAATACATGATGACATGCATGTGCCTCAGTTCTTGTTTCCATGGCTTTTATAATAAGATCCCTCCAATCATTGCTTTACACATTTCTCAGTCCAGCCCCAGTTCTACCCCTGGTCCAACCCCCGGAATTGGGTCTGGGGTCATCAAGACCCTCTGTCTTCATCAGCTCCTCTTCCTCAGGCACACAAAGGTCCCTTGGAGTTCATCCAGTTCTGGCTTTTGGGTCACTCTGACCTGTGTTTATGTTTCATTCTGTAGGTCTTTTGATATCCTTCAGCTCTACCTTGGAAAGGAGTCTACACAAGATTAATTAACTAAAGGAATTTGAGCTCCCTGTTTTTGGACAGGGGTAGTGATAGAAAGGCATTAAACTTAAACTGTTAGAAATATTAACCCTCTAAAAATCTACAACTACTGTGTTCCTAAAATCTACAAAATGTGAAAATCAGAACAAAAACCCCTTTGGCATCAGGAGAATGACCTATGGATCTGGTGAACAGGCTGTCCATAAGCCAGCAGTGTGCCCTTGTGGCCAAGAAGGCCAGTGGTATCCTGGGGGGCATCAGGAAAAGCACTACCAGGAGGTCAAGGGAGGTGACCGGTCCCTTTAGTCAGCCCTAGCGAAGCCTCATCTGTAGTGCTGTGTCCAGTTCTGGGCTCCCCAGCATACAAGAGACATGAAGATCCTTGATCAGGTCCAGCAGAAGGCATGGTCAGGGGACTGGAGCATCTCTCTTACGACAAAAGCCTGACTCGGTTGGGCCTGTTCTCTCAAGAAGAGAAAACTGAGGAGACCTCATCAGTGTCTGTCAGTATCTAAAGGATGTCAAGAGGATGGAGCTGGGTTTTTTTTGGTGGGGCCAAGCAATAGGATAAGAGGCAATGGGCAGAAACTGATGTACAAGAAGTTCAAGCTGTATTTGAGGAAAAACTACATTTCTGTGCAGGTGGCCTCTGACTGGAACAGATTGCCTAGAGAAGCTTTACAGTCTCCCTCACTGGAGATATTCAAGAATGACTTGGTGACAATGCAGTGAAATCTGCTCCTGCTTGAGCAGGGAGTTTAGGACTAAATGACCCACTGTGGTCCCTTCTAAACTTACCCAGTCTGTGATTCTGTAATTCTGTATCCTGGGCTGCATCAAAAGCACCATGGCCAGCAGGTTGAGGGAGGGGATACTGCCCCTGTACTCTGCTCTTGTGAGACCCCACTTAGAGTGCTGCATCCAGCCCTGAGGCCCCCATAAGGACATGGTCTGCGTGCGAGAGTCCAGAGAAGGCCACAAAGATGGTGAGAGGGCTGGAGAACCTCTTCTATGGAGACAGGCTGAGAGAGTTAGGGCTGTTTAGCCCAAAAAAGAGATGGCTTCTGGGAGACCTTATAGCACCTTCCAGTGCTTACAAGAAAGCTGGAGAGGGACTTGTTACAAGGTCCGGTTGTGATAGGATGAGAGGTAATGGCTTTAAACTGACAGAAGGCAGGTTTACATTAGATTTTAGGAAGAAATTCTTTACTGTGAGGGTAGTGGGACACTGGAACGGGTTTCCCAGAGAAGCTGTGCATGTCCCATCCTTGGAAGTTTCAAAGACATGTTTGATGGGGCTTTGAGCAACCTGGTCTAGTGGACTGTGTCCCTGACCCTAACAGGGAGGTTGGAACTAGATGATCCTGAAGGCCCCTTCAAACCCAAAGCATTCTGTGATTCTATGACACATCTGCACATTGGAGATATAGACCTCTTTACAATTGACTTTCACCAAGTACAAAGGTAAGGCTTATGACCATGCAAGATTGGCATCCTGCTAATTGTCTTATGACAGAGAAATTTAATCTTCCACAACTCATGAGCATAGTGACAGACCTCTGTGTCTTCTGAATAAAAATTCAAATGCATATATTTGATTAGGTTTTTTTACACTGATTAATTAAATGTTTATAGAAAACTGTACAGATAGGCAAATGTTTGCAAAGAAAAAAACCCTCTTATCATGTCCTTATCATAGGGATGGATAGGGGGGTAAAGCAACACTGGTAGTTAAGATAGCTCTCAGTCTTCCTAGAAAATTTAAATGTATTTTACTTCTGTGCTTTCACAACTACAGGAAAGGAACTCCTTTGGGATTTATCCTTTATTAGACTACTGAATGTGACTACAATCACAGAGAATACTGCATACTTTTTTCTGTAAGTACATAAAGACATTATAGGAGTTTTTATATGGAAGGGTTTGCTAGCACTGTTTAAATATGAAAAAAAAATCACTCACTTGGAAAAAAAGCTGCATGGAAAAAACCAATCAAAATTGCCTAAGCAATACTATCACATAATTAGATTGCCTGGCATAAGCTTAATACATGAAATGTCCTCAGTTCTCATGCCATTCTCTGTCTTGATTGAGGAAGGAACTAAAGGACCAGACTTTTTCCATTGCTAAATTTTCCATTGTGAAATTTGACGTGTTCATGACTGCAGAAGCTCTGTTAATCAATAAATCACTAGACAACTTTGATTAATTAACCAGTCAACAACTCAAGACAGTTCTGTCAGAACATCTGCATTTCCTTTTGTCCTATATGATGTTTCAGTGAAGTAAAATGTGGCTGTTTCTGTTCCCAGACTGTTTGCTTTAAATGTTCTGTGGAAGAATTATGGATTATTTTTATTTATACTTCAGTAGCAACTGACAGCATCCTTTAAGCTCAAGATTTAATTTGTGCTAAGTTTTACATGATCATATTTTAATAGGCAAGGCTGGGGGTAGCAAGAGATGCACAGTAAGTGCAAGGATGCTTATCCATACCCCCACACAAGCCTGGAGGCAAAGCCAGCATCAGAGCTCAAATGTCTGGAGTCCTCATGCAGTGCCTTGCCAGTCACGCTGCCTGTCCTGCGAGAAAATACAGAATGCTGTGGTCTAAGCAAACAACATTGTTTTCAAAGACAATTTGCCAGCATGGGCTTTCCTGTAAAAGGAACCATTTTATTAGCACTCTGGGTGGGATGTCATCCTCCAACAGGATGTCTCCCATGGAGTCATCTAACCTGCACTTCAATGTTGGGTGCTGAGTGCAGTCATCCTTCCAAAGTCAGTGCCCCAGCCCCTTTGGTGGATACATGGAGGTGGGGGATGCTGGCAGCAAGCAACACAGGGGCACATGTCATAGATAACAGTGTTTTTCTCACTGGAGAAAAACAAAATTTGCACGTGTCTCAGTCAATAGAAAATTATGACTGTGCATGGGGCTGGGTTGTAGATTCACTGGGTCAGAGTGGTGTCGCTTGGATCCCTGTCACAGGAAATCCAGCAAAGGGAGATAAATATAAACTTAAAAATTTTTAACTTAATCTTACTTCTCACCTGTGTTTCAATTGAGCTGCCTCATATTTCAAATATTTTCAAGAATGCAGTGAAGAAACAGAGCATTTACTATTACTGATGTGTATTGTTTATTATGCTGATCAAACTCTTCAGTTACTTAGTGTTGCTTTGTTTCAGATTTAATGCTCTGCCTAACCCAACTGACATTTCCCCTGATTAAGGGAGCATTCAAAACCTTCCTCCCACTCCAAAGCCCAGTAGAGACCTCTGAGCCACCCTTGGCTTCTTGTGCATGGAGTATTCATGCTCCTATAACCTCTGTACTTAGGACTGCACCACATTCTGGTTTATTTACATATGTGAGTTGCTGCCTCTACACTTATTTCCTTACAGTGGTTTCAATTCATCTGTATGCCTCCCACTGTTTCCATCACTGTTCCTCATGATAAGTCCTCTCCTCCATTTCTGTAGTTCTCCTTCACAAATCCTTGTTGCAAAATTGGGTGAGAAAAATATGAAATGTTTGGATTACCTACCAGACAGAAATCCCAGTATTTCAGACAGATTTGTTGCTGAGTTTTTTCAATTCTGACAAAAACAAGCAGTTTTCCTATCATTTGCTGCAACACATGAGAAACAAAGTGGAACCCAGGGTGTCTTCCCCCAGGGCACAAGTAGTAACAAAATTTGCTAGTCATTACCCAGAGCACCATCTGAGACTTTGACTTCAAATACATGATAGCTCATTTTCCATCTAAAGCAGCCAACAAACAAGCAAAACAGAAAACATAGCCCATGATGCTTTATCTTGTTGTTGGGGTTTTTTTTACTTGCCTCAGAAACAAAAAACAGAGGCCACAGAGCAATATATTAAAAAAGTTGAACCATACCAACCTTTGAAGAATCCCATACAAAATACTATTTTAAATGAAAAGTATGTGTTTTCCACTTTGGACCAGGTTGCCAACTGATGTAAAACAGTTCAGCTCCTTTAATCATATGGGGCTATGCCAATTTACATCAGCTGAGGATCTGTCTAACAATAATATGTGAAGCAGGGCTTCACCACATACTGTACTTGAATGTTGGAAAACATCCTGTACTTAAATAAATGCAGCTCTTTAATTCAGAGTATGAGACTGGCCACATTGTTTGACATAAGGGTTAGTTTTCAGATAGTGAAATTTCAGTTGCCAGGTGCCAGAGGCAATTTATCAGACACTCATAAAATAAAGATCAAAAAGCCCATCAGTCTCCCACTGCATCTGGGATCTAGGAAGGAACACTTACAGCCCCCTATCCTTTAAACAGCTCTCACTTAAAGAGCTCACTGTTTATAATAACAAGAAAAGGAGAAAGGGGTCAGGTCAAAACCAGCTGAACAGCAGGTGGTGTTATAAAGTTTTTTTTCCACAGTTAAAACTTTTGTGAAAGAGTAGTTCAAGTATACTCATACAAACCTGTTTCATATTTTTAATTTGTATTTTTAGATAATTTTTGGCAATTGGAATACAAGTCCCATATGACTTGACTTCTTTTTCTCTGCTGTTTACTCCAATATGTTACAAAAATAATCCTGAATTCTTTCCTTTCATGCTTTCCTTTTGACTGAAAGGCCTTGTTACACACTACTAAACTCAGGTTTTAGATCCAGAACCAAAATTCCTGCAAAGTTCAAAGGGGTACCCAAGCTGTGTTCCTGTTCATAACCAGCTTAGCTGGAACGATGCAAGATGAGAAGTTTGGATTCAGATTTGAACCGTACTATTGTTTAATATTTAATGAGCACTTACAGTCACCCTTTGCTGAAGTCAGAGATGTGAACCTTGCCTTCTGAAATGTTTCATTGTCAAGGCTCTGGTGTTGCCCTCAGGCTTTCTCAGTGGGATGGAAGAAGCATCTCCCCACTTTCAAAGAATGTGTCACATTCTGGTTTCAGTCCACCTCTTATAAGCCCATTCCTTAGAGACGAAATAGCCAGACTCTATGAGGCAAAAATTAGTCACACATGTTCAGAGTTGTCATCAAAAACTCACGTATGAACACCCCTCAAGTGAGATAAATATAATACACATCACTATTCCAGAAGAGTCAATGAGTGTCACATGAAAGCCTCATCTCTAGTCTGTAACGAGCTGATAAATTTGATACACTAATTAAAATATAGCATTATCCCTGAGGACACAGGATCAGAGGAAATCTTCCCATGAAGTACTTAGCACTCCTATGAAGTATGGAGCACACACAGCTCCCAGACACCTCAGTATTTCATGGCACTGAACACACTGGAGCAGAAGAAATGAAATTTGCCTAGATTAATTTTAATCCCTTAATTTAAGCACCTGCTCAGCTTCCATGTATAGTAAATGGAAAGAAGAAAGTATCTAAATTAATATCCTAATTGCAGTACACCTCATATATTCTGCATCATCCTCCAGAGGCGCTTGCCTCCATCAGTCACACTTGGGAGCTCTGGCTTCCACATGAAACACCTAAATTAGATCCTTACTACAGAAAATGTGAATGACCTCACTGATAAAAACATCATTTTCTGCAGTGTGTGCTGTTTGCTCATGCATCCTTTCAAAAGTGTTCTCTGTTGCTCTTACCTCCACTCAGTCTCACAATTTCTTCACCACAGCATTGATTAATGACCAGTTGTTGGGAACAGCAATGCCTCCAAGTTCACAAACACAGTGCTCATCATTTTTCAAAAATGTAAATGTTTGTCAACAGTTACTGCACAGAGGTAATAAAAATCTGTGGGAAAGAAGTGGTGTGTCTTGGATACAAAAGTAAAGTGGCTGTCAGTATCATTTGCTGGCAAATGTGACTTATAATACTGACCACAATATTGTTACTGTACAGCAGCATTCACTGAGGCTAGTACCCCCTAATTTTCTGACTGCTATTAGGCTTCCCAAACACCTTGTCCCAGCAATCATTTTTCTATTCCAAAGCATGAGTCAGGTCCCCCATCTGATTTGGACATCCATTCAAAAAAGCTTACTTGGCCTTAATCCCAGTCACTGAATTCTGTGTGGTATCCAGTATAGCGTATGCATTATTTTGAAATGCTGTAATATTGACTGTTATCTTTGCTTTATAACTCTGATCCCTTAGAGCTTTCCTTTGTATTTCCACCATTCATTTCCCAGGCAGTTTTATAAAAATGTAATGAGGTGTTATTATTAAAGCCTATTAACTTATACAGGCTTGTTGCCTGATGAGAACTCAATTTTATTTTCCTTAAGCAGCAGGCCAGATTGCAATCAAGTGGTCTCTCCAGTGAGTACCCCAACAAATTCATCACCCTGTTTCTTAGTCTGAGATAATACCACAGTAGAGACCGGGCCAAAACTTTCCTTTTTCAAAGTTACAACGAAGACATATTTACTCTTTTCACAGCAATTGGCTCTAACAAGGTAATTCTTTCCTTCATTTTATTGTTTCTTCTCCTGGTTTTCAACTTTAATCTTAGAAATTATACACAGATATTTATGAATTGTGCTCAGCTCATGGGTTTTAATTAACATTTCTACATAACTGAATAATTTCTATAACATGTCTTCTAGCGAGGCTAGCAATAGGCTCATGCAGCATGTACAGGCATGAGACCACACAAAGGAGGAGGCTTTGCATTCCAGGTCATCCTCTCCAGAGGCCAGAGCAGAGCAAGAGCTGCCAAAATGTTTTAGATGGGCCCCAGCTCCGCCCTGCAGCTGTCAAGGCCCTCCCACGCACTGACAAAGCGAGATTTTCCCACCCTTCTCTGACCTCCAGGGGGATGTCTAGTTTGGAAACCTGCCGAAAGCACCAAGGTGTTAGGCATTTTTGCTAAAAAGGGCTGGAGGAGGAGAGAAGACCTTGCAATGAAAGCACAAGGTTGTCTGGCTTCAGTACCTGCTGCTGTTGCGTACTGCTCATCTGACCTTGCATTTTACTCCCTGTACTTCCAGTCTGTTTTGACTTTGTGTTTCATAGAGCATGAGAAGAGAACTTTTAGCTGTGATTAGTGGGGAAACACAGCAATCAAACTGTGCTCATGTTATCAGTGTACTTTGTGAAGATAGGGCAAAACTTAAAAAAAGAAGAGAGCTTTTCAGTATAGACTAGGGAACACAAAGACCAGATTCATTATGAGATAATGTGATACATTTTGCAAATATTCATAATTCAGCAGATTGGATATGTGATTCTGCTCTTACTTCCAAAAGATAATATTTCAAATATACTGGGCTCCTGAATCACAAAAAACCTACATCTTTTGGCATTGTAAATATCTGATGAGATTCCTTAATTGATGCACTTGTGAGTGTCCTAAATGCACAGATTTTTGGAAAGCTACTTGCATTGAACTGGAATTCATCCTAAATTTCCTTGGCACCCATCTATTGATATCTGTGATTTAACAAGTGTTTCATAAATAGCAGACCTATAAGAAAAATGCTACCTCAAGTTTTCTTCGTGTGTAGGACATTATGGGATGGCTGAGCAAGATTTTCATGGCAGCCCCTTCAGGAAAGGATCCAGATAACATTGTATTCCTAATAGAGCAGTCACTTTGAAAGAGGTTTCTACATTTCCTGCATAGTCAATTGACGAAAATGTAGTGCCTTTGAAGGCTTCTATTATGATACTCAATCTATCTAATTTTAGGCACAATTTTAGGCAAGTCAGACTTCCTCCAGAGCAGGCCCAGGTTACTGAGGCAGGTGAGACCCACCTTCAATTACCAAAAGAAAACTGATCTAGTTTTATGTAAAGCACCAAAGAGTTCACACATCAGTCTTTCACATCTATTTTTGAATTTGGCTTTGCCCATGCATCTCCTTAAACGAGCTAAAAAGCCAGTCCTGAACAGGACAGCAAAACCTTGAGAATATTGAATTTAGATCTCCTTCTATAAATTTTCTGCGTATTGAAGCCAGAAAAGATTGTTATGATCACCTGATGTGTTGTATAATATACCACCTACATTTTCTATCATAAAATATTTTATGATAATATACTGGCTTTTAAAACAATTAATTTCTAATTATACGCTTTCGAACTCCATGTTTCCTTAGCTAAGCTGCTGTAAATTTTCATTAATTATAGTACAGATCAAGTTTCACATGTCATTAACTTGGAGGAGTACAATTTAAAACAGAACTTGTGAGATTACCACTTCTACGTGCATTGGTGTGCAGCTAGACAGCAAAATATATACCTACATATAAAAATTGACATACCTATTTCTGATGTGAACTCTGTCATTAAATGGAGTCACTTATTCCTTTTAGCTATTCAAAATTCTACCAATTCCTTCCAGTACAAGCCAGTTCAGTTCTTGGCTGCTTTCTTATGCTGGCTCTGTGATTTTCTCATCTCTAGTTTTTCCCCCTCTCTCTATCATAACTAAATTCTGTTTTCCCTCCTGTCCCTCTGCTCCCAATCCCTTCACCAGAATGCCTGACATGTCTTATCATGCCAGAAGCAAGCTCCCTACTCCCGTCAACCAAAGCTCTGGAATACAGTTCCCACCTACCTCTGAAGCCTTCCTTCTGCCCATTCCCACAGTCTTTCTCCAAGCACCTCCCAAGCCTTCAGCCTATCTGCTCCAGTTGGCTCTTTTCCTGCTCCCTGTGGTCCTCAGGAGCTGCCAGCTGGCCTGATCTCTCGCCTTCCACAGAAAATTAGATACTTTTGCTGTCCCCACTACCTAATGTGGAGTCAGGTTCATGTAACCCCATCTCAGAAGGAGAGCTCTAAACTCATCTTTTTGCTCTTTCCTCGCTGTTGACACTATTTTTGGGGCCAGACTCCGGTGAAGGAAAATCAAAATGCTGAGCATGGTTCTGACTAAAGGCATAATGAGCTGGCTCATGGACATCAGCTGCTGGATGGACCCTAAGTTTCTTGATGGTTTTTATGAGCATGTTACCACTGATTTGCCTGCAGTTGCAAGTCTTCATTTGCTTATTTGGGAGGCAGAAGCATCTTAGTTGTATGCAAAGCTAGTGAAAAAAAATAGGGACTTGTAATTTAAAAGAGAAGAATTTTTCTAAAACTTGTTGACAGAAAAATACTTGATTTACAGAAAAAAAAAGAAAAGAAAAAAAGAAGAAGCTGTCTTTCTCCCTTTGCAGTACTTGAAAGTTAGAACTGGCCATGAAGTTTGGTTGTAATGTCTTAAGCAGCCACTGATTCTTTGTTTTGGAGTGCTAATGTCTAGTTTACAAGTTGCCAAGTGTTGAACTACTAATGATACGGTTATTTAATGTTTCTAGACAAAGGGAATTACTTTTCTCATATGTTATGAGAACTAATCATCATGGGAACGAAAGGAAAAGTTGGCTACTGAACCAGAGGAACTAATAGATCCATTACTTTCCTGGAAATGTTTCCTTTTAGTTGGCTAATGTGCATTATGAGCTAACGATAATGCTGCACATGACTGTATGGAAGGGATGACCTTTTTCTGTCTATTCTCTGAGCAGACAGACAGAATCTATCTCCATTTCAGACACCACACGGCACATTAGTATGTTTTAGTGTCTATTTACACTAGAACTGGGTGCTAGGACAGCTCTGTAATTTCTAAATCACAGATGGTTCATGTCTGGGCCATTCAGCACACAGCACGCAACCATTTACGTGGACATACCCACGTGTAAAAAGCTCAGTTCTTTGAATATGTTTCTCATCCTTTTTGATTATCTAGCCAGGGGAGTTGTCCTCTTAGAAGACTTATTTTCAAGCTGCCTTCTGGGAGTGAACTTCAATTCATTTGACAGATGTAAATGAAATAAATTAATATCCATTTCCTGCTGTGACTTTCCCCTAAATGGTGTTCTGAACCTGGCTTGAGTTTATTTTCTCTGTTCTGACAGAAGTGGCTCATTCTTACTCATCCCAGATTCATCTTTTTTTTTTTTTGACACTCATGATATGTTGGAGGGTTCAAAGAACTCAAGTCAATCTTTCCTTGTTCCAAATCAGTGGGAAAAATTATCTCATTCTGGAAGTGGTTCTTCCATCTTTCCCTCCCTTACTTCACAAGCACAAACAGGAAAGGACAAATACCTGGTAACAACTTGGAACAGGGTGGGGAAATTGCTGTATGATTATTAGTGTGTTCTACAAGGCTTAAATGGCACTACATGTCCTCCAGAGAAAAGTACTCCTGGCCTAAAGGAATTTTACACCTCCTTGCCTCTTAGTTTAAAACATTGCTTCATTGAGGAGAAAGGGAGATATTAATTATATTTTTAATATACTTAAAAATTATTATGGTCCTGAAATTCCTCCTTCTTCACACAAATGTAACAAATGTGTTGTCATGAAGATCCTTCTGATTTTTGAAAATTTGCTTTGTTCTTCAGGCTGTTAACCATCCTTTACAGAAGGATCTGTGAAATTGAGGACAAAGTAGCATCATTTTTTGTAAATAAATACATTTTAGAGAAGGCAGTATGCAGGATAGTTAAACAGGGCTTCTGAATTCCTCTCTGTGTGGAGGAGGGCTGCACTTGTCTATGTATGCCACCAAATGTCTAAGATGAAGCATGGGACAGCTAGTTTTTTGGTTATACCAAATCCCATATAGAAATGAGAAATTAGGGTAAGGTACTACTTGAAAAGCTGAAGGCTTTACTCTCTGGTTTTGTCCCTGATATAAAGAACTTGTGAGTCAATTTTTTCTGGAAAACACAGAAAGAAATTTTTATTATGCTTGTTGATTGACTGCCTCTGGCCCAAGACAGTAAATGAAGTACAGTTACTCTTGGATTATACCCAGTTTTACCATTACTGATTGATCTTCCACTGAGAAATCAGCATGAAAGGCTCGTCATCTGCTACTGCTTGGCAGAGAAGGGATTGCAGTGGCAGGATGGGACTGTAACATCAGGAAGGCCAAAATAGACTTCTGAGAGCAACTCAGACTTAATGCCAGTTTTGCAATTCACCTGTGGTGTTACATCCTTTTCAGCTGGGAATGCTTCATTAGATACCATACTTCATTTAAAAAGAAGTTTGCCAAGTTTTTTTTCCTTTTTCTTTTAAGTCTCAAGCCAGTAAAGTAACAGCTTTCTATTCAACACAGATAGTTTAACTTCAGCAAATGTATTAATGCTGATAGTGTCCAAGAAGAAACACATTTCTGACAAGGACTGAGCAGAGGCTGCACAGCAGATAAAGAAATTATTTTTTTAAAATGAAGCCAGAGGAAAATGGAAGATAAAAGCTAATCAAACACTTTATAGTTGGAGGGTTCTTTTCCAAGTGGCAGAAATCTGCTGGATTAATACAAAATCAACAGGACTGCCCCATTAAGGAACTAAGTTATCTTGAGACTTCTTTATCAAATGAAATATTCTAAGAATCTGTTTTAATTAAAAGCATTCTATCTTTTACCACATACAATCTTATATTTGGCACAGCTTTAGTAACAAATGGCAGGTATTTAAACAAACAGGATTTTACCCACAGAAGAGGGACGATATCTATCCATTTGATTTATTTAGAGTCCATTCACACTTTGCCTGATGTCCCTAGGTCTTGCACAGATGCAGCAAGAGAACTGAATGCTCTGTTTTGTGCTGTTTCTTCTCTCCTACATGGCAATGAGTTGGTATCATAGGACACCAGCAGAGCCCTGCTTACATAGTGCTACTCTCTCCCCCTTCTGGTAGGAAGGACAAGCCTGGATGCAGCCCCAAGAGCAGAATTGTCCCATCTCATACAACACAAATCGCATATGTGTGTTAGTGAGGAGTTAGTTTATGTTACTTCTTCCTTTTTCTTCTCCCTAAATCTCACTCCCCTCACTGACAGTTTTGTGCCAGACAGGCACGCCTGGGCAGTCCCATGTGTCTTTCCACCTTTATACTGCAGAATCAAAAGGGTCCTGGTGTTCTCTGCTTCAGAAAGGTAGAGGCTTAGCAGTGCCATTCGAAAACATATATCCTCATTTGAAGTAGCTGCCTAGTTAGTTTAGGAGTTAAACTCCAAGTGCTATTTTGAAGTAAAGCGTGGGAACTGAGATTTGCTAGATGTGGCCAAAGGAGAATTTGTCTGGGTTTAAATTGTGAAATACTCCAGCTTCTGGTATTGTTCCTTTTTATTTCTTAGAGTAAACACATATTGCTACTCTGATGTGCCTGGTCCTTCAAATATTAACACAGAAGAGTAAACTTTTATGGTTATACAGATCAAAGGGCTGCACAAAATTAAGAACATGCAGTAAGTGTCTGTAAGATTAGTAGTGTAATCTACTGTGCCCAAAATAAAAATTCAGAGAATTTGGAGAAAACTTTGTAGGGATTTTCTTCATCTTGAATTCAAATGAATACATCAGAATGGCTTGAAGCTAAATAGGAAACCTTGGAATTTCAATCTTCTTCATGAAATTCCAGTCTAAGGCAAAGAATAAACAACTTACAGAAAATGAAATTTTGGTTCTGGCTCTGCAAACTAAATGTCAGTGCTTAACTTTATGAACAAATTCTTTGATGTCTGTGGGTTTGCTCTATAATAGTTTGTCACACATTCGATCTGTGTGACTTACTTATGGCCTGGCATATTTAGATGTACTTTTTTGCAGAGTACTAAAAGTAATCATTGGTCTTATATGCTTAAGTTAGCTTTCATTCTAAGGGATTTTTTAAATACCTGAATTTTGTTAAGCAATCCCTAATATAAGAGTTCTTTCTTGCAGTTGAAAAACACAGCTTCTGCAACACTAGCTGCTGTATTTCATAGGCATATAATATTGCTATCAGCTGCCTATTGACTTAAAAATGTTTGATTTCTCTCTCTCTCTCATACTTAGCAAGATTAAAGGCTTAAATGTTCTGTTATACCATACCATATGTTAAGAGAAAAGACTAATTTTGGCTGCCTAAAACATATCAAGCCGTATTTAAGTAATATTATCTAAAAGCTCAAGTTGTATAAATGCTTAAATCTCCAGATGTAGAGCTTTGATTAACAAAGTCCTTTAAGGAACAAAATCTCCAATTTACTGCTTTTGAAAGGTCTGCCATGCTCCAGGGAGATGTACTGCTTCTCGGTGGAACCCTGGCATGACTCAGTGATGTGTTCATGGGATCTGTTCACACTCACTGAATTTCACTTAGCAAAAAGTCTGTGGAACTCCCCTAACCACATCACTATGATGGCTAAAAAGCTCCAAATTAAAGCCAATTTCTACTCTTCATTTGCTTAGCTTACTGACAACTACAAGAAAATGCTTCCATTTCTTCTGTATTCTGTTTTTCATGCTATTAAGTAAGGCCTCAGTGAGGGTTTGCTGTGTGCTGGGTGAGCTATCATACCACAGAAGCAACTGGACAAGAGGTGAGCAGAACTGCCAACATCAGCCTTCTGCCAAAAGCTCACAAGCTGTAAGGTCAGATTAGATAAATCAGCTCTGTGATAAAAGGATACATTCTCTGTGTTAGATGCTAAAGGGAGATAGTCACATCCCGATCACTTGGAAGAGTTCAGTAGCCTTTTACAGTGTGTTCTCTGACAGCTGCTGAGATCAAGGTTATAGGCCTTTATGGTTCTCTAATAGAGGCAGATTCAGTAAATCTCAATTCTTACAGATTTTGGAGGGTATGAGTTGCTGCAGTAGGTAAGGAGTATCAACTACTCTGGGCTTGGAGAGTGGCTGTGTTTCAATCTCAAGCTTCAGCTTGTTGTTTGAAGAAATCAGAAAAACATTTTTTTCATTCTGATGAACAACCTCAAGAGTTCTATTTATTTGCTCATTTTTTGTTTAGCTAGTGGGTTTTTGTTTTGGATTGTTTGGTCTGGTGCATTTCTCCTCCGTCTCTGACATTACACCATTGGCAGACTTGTCACAGACCAGCACTCTGAGAGGATACAAAGAATTCCCTTGGCCAGCTGGGTCTTCTGCATGAAAATTAATGTACAGGAATACACAGAGGCTTAGATTTAATGATATGATCATCTAGAATTATCATCATGGCTAGACTTTGCGAACGAAGATTTGGGAAGGGCTTTACTGTTACGAGCTGCCCCAGAAAAAGGGGAAGGGGATAACCCAGGTTCTTATCAATAATTCCCTTGGGGTGGATTAGAGTGAAACAGCACTAGATAATCAGTGTTTATTTTAACAATTTTGTATAATGTGACATAGAAATAACCTTTGCGGGGGAGGGGGTGGTGGTGGAGGAGTAAATGCATAGGGGAGAGAAAGACAGGAAAAGAGTACAGGATATGGTAAGGGAGAGTAAGAAAAAAGAAAATATGAAAATGAAGAAAAATTATATAATCACTGCCCATTGGATCCAGTGCTGCATCTTAGTAATCCTGAAGGCAACGGTCTTGATCTGTAGGCAGTGGGGGTGAAGAACAGAACCCAAACCCCCAAAGTCACCAGTCAGTATATATACCCTCAGCATGCTTTTTGCACCTCCCCTGATGTGGGGAGTTGTTTCCATGGAGTAGTGTCACCAGCCGGGCCATGAACCCCCAATACTCTGCCTTTCGCAGAGTTCATGTGGAGGGTGTGGTAGGCTCGGCTCTTCTTGCCTCTTCAGGGCTTGACACCTTTAGCACTGGAGGGAGGAGTGGGCCCCAGCTGCCCATCAGAGGTATAACGAAAAAGTCAGAGGCCTGCAAAAGTCTCCTAGAATGCATAAATCACTAACCGTTTCAGTCTCCAACATTTACCCACGTGAGTGTGTCTTTTGAGCCTGTGCAGTGGATTCTTTAGATGAGGCTCAGCGTGCACAGAACTGGCCCCACCCTTTAACTCCTAAGGTTCATCTGCCACGGCCGAGCGAGCTTGGACAGCGACAGTGAAGTCCTCAGGACTAAAACCTACAACACCCAGTATTCCCAGGAAGTCTCCCATCCAAGTAGTAACCGGGACTGACCCTGCTTACCTTCCGAGATCTGATGGGATGGGCATAAGGGCGGCATTTAACTGTCTATCTAGCATTAGGTGTAGTGAGAGATATATATAAATTCACATATATTGTAAATTATAAATACAATGTCATTAAACTCTGATCTTTTAACAACTATTATTTTAAAACAAGACAGAAAAATATAAAACCTATGATTTTTATAGCATATCTTTCTTTTTTTCCCATGAAGTAACTTAAGTTACTCTCTCCAAACAGATGCACTTGCCATTCCTTCTATATCTTAACTAGATGCTGTATCTGCTCTGTTGGATGACTGATTCAAATCTCTCTCATGTGCATGCATGTTACCATCATTAGTTATGGATGAGATCACACCAACTATCACAGAAAGACCATTAATTACTGTGAAATTGTTTCAGTCTTTCACTAGAAGTCGATCTAAAGCTCTGCTTTGCAGCATAAACCCATCCTTACATATTTTTCTCTTAAAACTTATGTCCTGCTTACAATGAAGTTCTGAGGGTAAGCAGTAGCCAATTGAGTTTTAATGTGGCACTGTAAATATGTGTTCCACTATACCTTGTAAGCACGAAGCACTACAGTTGATGATATTCATCAGACCATACATCTAGCAAGCATCAAGAAGATATCAAACCTGCTACCTTGAAGAAAATACCACCAAAATCTAATTGTATGAGGGAATGCATACAAATTTGTGTATATTCATTTTGATATAGGAATTATACAGTGTATTGACTCTTCTCTCAAATCTGGACTTCTTGGCCATTAAATGCCTTCCAGGCCTGTCCCAGCCACATGTGATGGGTCCCCCTTCAGATCCCACCTTTGGTAACCAGTCCATTTGCATACTTCACTGTAGAAAGCTACCATCAGGCATTCCGCCATGCTACCTGAGATGGTTCCCAGGAAGATGGGAGATGTATTGATCAGAGAAAACACATGTTTCTGGCCACTCTTGAGAATCACCTTTACAGTCAACAGACACAACTACAAATTCTGATTTCTTGGAGAAAGAAATCACTATGGGCTACTGTAGAATAGTGAGATACAACCATGTCTTACATTACACATAAGCATTATACAATGTGTTCAATAATTATACCCAGTCAGATTGTATTTACTTGTGTAATACTTCCAGTTTTCTTACAGGTACTGAAACAGATCTAGGCACCCACTTTTTTTTTTTAAATTCATTGAATATGATGTTTTTTGAATGATCTGCAAAAACACCAATGATTTTGCTTCACATATAAAATAGTGATTTTAAAGGACCATATTTTTGTTCAAACCTGGGCCTTAACTATTAATTATTGTGCATATTGTCAACTAGTTATGTGCTTATTTGTCAATTGCTTTTATGGAATTTTTACCAACTCTTTATTCCTGGCCTTCTAAATCATATACTACTTGTCTTGGTAATTAATGTTTTCCTTTGCTTAAAAAAAATGAAAGACATCTACAGTCATGTGATTGTAACCATGCTGGAATAACACTGCCAAGTGAAAAAATACTACTAGAATCTCAAAATGCCTCCATATTTCAAATATGTACACATATTACAGTTCTAAAAGAATTAAGAATTCGGGGGACAAAAACCGTCTCATTTAGCTGGGCATGATGTGCCCAGCAGAGGCTGACTGGAAGAGGGTCAGCATTACCTTAGCAGTAGGTGCTGTTAACAGAGAATAACTGGAAAGGAGATCAGTCCTACTTGTCATGGAAAATTCTTATGTGCTTCCTTCCAAAGCCCAAATGTACATCCTCTGTGGAGCCTCAGAGGAACATTTGTACACTGCTTGTATCCACTCATGTGATGAAAGGTCCAAACAGGTCTTGCTTTTGTTCTGTCTAGGGAGAAGCTTCACCCCAAGGGAAGCACAACCAAAGGCATAGGTTTATTTTATGCTGAGTTCTTTTTTTACATATGGCAAAGATGTAAGCTTGTCTAACAATTGTCTGGTATGATATGCCATAATCATAGGATTATCTTAGGCTAGACTGTTAGGATACACTATGCTGATCTATGTCAGTATTGTTTTAACTTGGTGCCATGTTTAGAGGTGTTTTGGACTCTGATAACAAGACACAGAATGGGGGATAGAAGAACAAATTGAGTACAAATACAGATTTTTTAGGGGAGTAAAGTGCAATCAACAGCAAAACAGATATTTCTGGTGTTTAAAAAAGCCTTTGGAAATCAGCCATTCTTAGTATAAAGTGTGTGCAAAAAGGAGAACCTTAGAATGGTTCCACTTCATCTATATACCTCCCACTGTTTTCATCACTATAGCTCCTGCACCCTCTCCTCGATTCCTGCCAGTCTCCTTCATAGATCCTTATGAACTTTCCTCTTCATATGGTTTTACGCTTTTAAATTGCTCTAACTCTGTTGGTAAAAGAGAATGTCTGTATAACTGATACACCCACTCACCTTGGGATGAATGTTTTATTGGTTTGGATGTCATCATATTCCTCAGACTCACGTTTCTCCCTCCAGCACATATGGCAAGCAGCTGTATCATATGGGCACTACTTGCAGTTTAAACCTGGGAGACTCAGACATTCAAAATTAAAACAACAAAACAATAGCTCTGACCTCTTCTTAGCAAATGCTACTTTTAATCAGTGAAGAAGCAATGCAGATCAATGAGAAATCATAAATTAAGTAAGGATTATCAGTTCCTGCATCTTCAAAAGATGCTATTTCAAAGGAGAAAGGGTACTATTATTAAAAAAAAAAAAGAAAAAAAAAAGAAATGGCCCAAGTTTCTGATTCTGTTTTCTTCAATTTTATTGAAGAAACAGGAGTGTATATTTGCATCTGGCATAGTCAGACAGCAGAGTGCTCTAAAAATAACATCCAGTGTTTAACTAGCACTTTTCATTCAGATATCTTATGGCCATTTACAGGGATAGATAAGGTACATTATCCCCACTTTACAAGACAGAAGAATAATGATAATGTTGAGTTAATTCACCTGCCTGAAGATAACCCTTATTTTCACCTAAGGGACAGGACCCCATTTATGGCAATCCAAGAAGCTGAATCCTGTTCTTCCATTCACTCATTCTATCCTATTTCCCCATGGCAGCACATTTCAGGTTAGATAATGAGGGCCATGGGACTGTCCAGGACGCCCTTATGCCATGCACACACCCCAGCTGCTTCTGGCCCCATAGGCTAATAATGCACATGAACTGAGGCAGTGGTGAATAGACACAGAACTGCTGAACTTAGTCTGTAGAGAGGCTTTGAACCACAAGGTCAGATGATCACCTAAACTGTCTTTTAAAGACCATGAACAGAGATGGCCAAGACTGCAGAGACTGCAGTCTAAATCAAAGCCTTTACCTATAGCAAGCTCTTGGCACAAATCACAACAGGAAATCCTACCACAGGCAATGCACAATGGTGTGGTGCCTGGTTGCAAAGAGCCTCCCATTTGCATGGCCATCAGGACAGAAACCTCTCAGCCTGACTTCACAGCACATAGCAACCAGCCAATGCTATATTTAGACTGAGAAGATTTTATTCACTCCAGCTGCATTTAGAGACTGGAAATTGCATTATATGTAAGACCCAGAATTAGCTCCTTGACTTCATTCACTCCACTATTATACCATTTATTTTATCCATCTCTCCTGATGTGACCCACAACAAAAAACCTTCTCCCTAGCTGAAATGGGACTGCAGTGGGTGGGTATATTCTTGGCACACATATCTGTTCATGCTGGAACATTATTCACACATTCTCGTCTACTTATACATTGTTTTCCTTTCTCCTCTTTAAACTTAGCACCTGCCAATTCCAAGTGACTAAACCTTTTGTTTACAGCAGTGCCCTAATTGTGGAAATGCAAACTTCATTTATTTTTTTTCTCATAAAGGGCTTATTTCATGCTTTTTCCCTATGTTGTTTCATTTAATAAGGAAAAAAAAAGTCCTCCCAAGATACTGAAGTCTAGTGAGCATCAGGTGGAACCAGTCATGACTGTCACCTTTCAGGATAAGCACAGAAACAGATTTAATCAGAATATTTTCTCCCTTCCCAAAGCATCCCTGCTACCATTTCCAATGGAACTGTTCAAGACAGTCTACAGCATTCATTATTAAGAAAATAACAGATGCTTTTCCAGTTCTCAGTACCACCTCGGCTCAGTTCTCAGCTGTAGCTGAGGTGTTTGCTCTGCTTGTCTCATTGGTGTTGTTTATAATTTAATATTATTTGTCTTGTTATTGCACCAGCAGACTCATAGTGTCAAAAGCTCTGGAGATAACTTAAATAGACCTTCAGTTACAAATTTGGCTTGGAATGTTTCATCCCTGAAAATGGAAATGTTCTGAAGCTACACTGATGATTTCACTCATGTAACCTCTGTAATACAACAGATCATCTTCCAAGTAAGCCTGAGATAAAAAGATCTCAGATGGTGGAGGTCAGAATCCCTGCTCCATATCAGAAACCAGAAGATCATGCCAGAACATGGCAGGAGGCTTCCTGGCAGGTGCCAGAATAGGAAAGGGAATCAAAATTCAAACCAGTTGTGAATCAGTAGGATATCCAGCAGAAGTGTTCAAATTGGGAATTGTCCAGAACATGGAGAGTAACAAGATAAATGTGCAGAATATGCTCCCTTTATTGCTAACTCATCTCTGTGTCTCCCTTTCTCCCCTGCACATTTATTGCCTTTTAATAGTGTTTTCCAACAGCACTGTAACTTTTCAATGTATAGGCTAATGCACCACAGTGTACAAATAAGAGAACAGTTAAGCTTGGGTTTTGAATACTTCCAGATTTCTGTGTGTATCTTTCCATTGTTCATCTTAATAAGTATGTAATACTGGGATGACAGGATAGAGCAAGGGCAAGGAGATGCCGAAGGGAAGTGTAGCCATCCAGTGGTCACTCAGCGCTCAGCTACACAGTAAGTTCTGCATGGAGCCTGGAGGTTTTCCTGGGATTGCTCCTTAAAGCTGTGAGAGAGTGCAGGACACAAAGTCACTTTACACTGTAGTGACTATATTTTGGCTTCCATGAGATCACAGGAAATACTTCAAAAATTTAACATAAGTCTTCCTATTAGTCAATTTACAAGAGAAATATGCAATATTCCTTCGATGTTACTTCGAATTTGCATTATAGTAGTGTGAACAAGCCCAAGCTGAACTCAAAGCCTGATGATGAGAGGTAATATAATGATTTCTAATGAATGGTAGCTTTGTCCAAAAAGATTTTAAAATCAGGCAAAGAATAAACAAAAAGTCAGAAGTGCCACTAGTCCTCTAAACCATCAAGGACTCCTACACACAAAGAGTTTATGTGACTTCCACGGTTACTCCAGGAAACTGTGGTTAATACGTGAGGCTAATCTCTCTATCCTGTGTTTTATTCTAGTGCCACTGTCACACAGCTTTATTTCACACACTGTGCATTCTGTATTGAGAAGCTCATTGATTTAAAATCACATTACCTTAAATTTGCCAAGTGGCTATGAGGAAAAACACAGCAGCATGAAAAACTGCAAAAAACTTCAATATTAGTTATTCAGGTATAGTGAAACAACTTTTTTCCTGGTCACAGAAATAGACTGGTTAGATTTCAGGGTTTTGTCTTGGGTACAACACACAAGCTTTGTGTTTTGGGTTCCAGATATCTTTGGGCACTGAACTGTCCATAAAAAAATATGATATCAATGATGTATTTTACAGATATATCGTAACTGATTTTCGTTAAGTGCTTTCTCAAAAGAGAGATCATAAAAGACTAGAGAATAATCATTATGTAAGGATATTTGGCCTCAAAGGATCACGACTGATAAAACTATGCATTGTGATAAAGAAAGTCCATTTTTATTAGAAATGCGATGATAGTGTCCAGAGCTAGGTTAGGATTGTAATATAGGTTTGAGGGCAAATTGGACAAATGCTCAGACATATTAACAGCAATATCCTGAGGCTGATTTCATGAAATTCAGGAATGTCTGAAACAGAAAATAGGCCCCTTCTAGTACTGGATCCATCTGCTGTTTTGATGTTAAACACAGCTATATAAAATAAAGTGCAGAGAGGTAGGATTCAAAATTCTGTTCAGGTTATCTTTATTTTTTAGTTTTGATTAAAAAAAAAACCACAACAATTTCTGTTAATCACAGGTTGCATACCATGAAGTATTTCCAGCGAAACCTGGAACCTTAATGAAACCTCAGTAGTGAGCAATGATTAGGCATGTTGATTGTTTGACTGTCTGGGGTCAAGTCTTCAAAAAACACCCAATCATTTTTATTGTGATTCTACTATTGCTGAAAAGTGAAATAAATCCCATTGACTCAGGCTGGATAATTATCAGGTCAGCATTAAGCCCTTTAAAAACACACTACATCATCATCCCTTCCATTACACAGAATTGGCTTATATAATTGATATATTAAACCTCACTAATCTGGTCACAAACTCCTCTCTAATTATTAATTTAACAGCCCTATGCTGGGAGAACTTGAGGAAAGAGATGAATGATAATTTCCCTTGAAGAATCTCCTTCAGGTTGTTGGCCACTGTTGGTTACTGGCTGCTGGACTATATCAACAATGGATCTGATTCATTGTGGCAGTTCTTATAGCCTTCTTCCCAAACCATGCTAATGAAGTTTTCAAACTGAAAAATCTCTCCTAAGAAGGAAGAGATAAACAGTGTTTACAATTAATTGAAACATACTGCCTTTTTTTTGACTCCCATAGTATTTCTAGTAGGAAAGATAGGACAATTTGCCTCACAAAAACGCCTTCCTACAAGTTGAATCCCCTTTGGTGTTCATGAGTGAATTGTCCTTCCTCAAAGATCAGAATGAATCAAAGCAGCTGTTCTTGAAAAAGCTTATATATTTAAACAAATCAAGTGGCAGCATCACTGTCAGGTACAAGTTCAGAGTCTTAGGAACCTGTTCACAAATATTTATCCTCCTGATGTGTTGTGAATCATCCTAAAAAGTGGACTTCACTGTACAGCTTTAGGAGTGGTTTTTTTGGTGGTAATATATGAAGTTCAAGAGGTCTAAGGAATAAGCTTCAAACCAAAACATAACAGTTTGATAAACCTTAAAAAAAACCCAAACAACAAAAAGCTCTCCACTAAAATAAAAACAAAACAATGGTCTTCAAAGCAATAAAGGTAATTCAATCTGGTTTTCCATGGCTTGGCATTTCAGGGATAGAATCTCCAGTACCTCAGAAAGGATTAACAATGACTGACACTCTCTTTCAATCACTGTGTTTTTATGGATAAGGCAACTCCTTTGACAGTCACATTCTGGCCTTCTCCTCAAAGAGGACTCCCAAACAGACCCTACCTGAAAACTGTAGAACCCTGATATCTTTAGTAAGTCTATCTGAAATTAGTCAAAAATATCAAAAGCTTTCAGAGATATGAACATGTCCTCCCATAAACTTGGCTTCTATTGGAAACAAATAGAAAACCAATGTAAAAAAAACAATGGGGCAGTGGGGAGAGAAGAGCAATTAATAACTCTCCAAAGAACTTCCTGAGTTTTGGTTCATTTTTAATAGTCTTTGATGGCAAATGAACTCATAGCAGATTTTCTCATGGTCAAAGTAAGTTCACAATAAGTGATGTGCTTTTGTCTGCTTCTAGAAACCATAACCTACTAACCTTAAAGATTCAATTTTGCATTCTGCAGAGGCGTAAGCAGTTTTACTCCTGGCCAGATCAGGTCTGGCTGCAACCACTGCATTTGCTTCCAATTGAGGAAAGTGAAACTTTTGTGCAAGTATGCTTGTACAGAGTTCCTGAATGACGTGCATTCGCGATTAGTGCTTCCTCAGTTGTGGCAATAATTAGAAGTGGGGTCTGAACCAGAATTCTTGGAAGCAAACAAACCCATTCTTGCATTAATTTCCAACTCAAACCCAGATGCAGCTCTGATTTTCACAAATTAGTTCCTCTTCAACAATGAGCAGAACTAAAACTTCGGACCAGAACTCTCAAATTCAAGGATTTTAAAACCCTGCTCTGTGTTTTGTGGTTTGGACCCCAGTCGCTTTCTAGAGATATTTTCAAGGTTAAAACCTAGTAACAGGCAAGTAGTTCCTAGTGTTTTTCTCCTCAGAAAATATTTCTATATATCTTTCAGCTGGTCAAATTATCCTATTTGAAATGCATTTGTAATGACTGAGTGACCTGGTTGTGAGCCTGTATCTGATCATTTGCAGGCCCTGTTAAATAACAGCTTGTGCATGACTTTAGCAGATGGTTTAGCTAACATGTAATTTCTATAGGTATATAAAATAACAGTTGGAATCAGAAAGCATAATGGCCTCAAGATTCTCTCTCCATTTTTGCGGAGTCATTTTCTCCTAGTTGTTACTGCACAGCAGCAAAGGAACATACAGGGGAAATTATGTTGGGTAAACTAAGCTGAATAATAACACTATTTAAGTTTTACTCCAGAAACTCTACTAGTGTTAAATAAAATATAGCATTTTCCAGATAGTTACAAAGGGGGAGGTCTAATATTTCCATATCAAGCAAAGCAGTTAGATCAGCACTGATTTGGTCATGGTCTCAAATAGCTGCAGTCTCCAGAGAAGGTTTATTTTGACATAGTCAGCAGTACAGAGCTGGTCTTTAAAAAAACATCAGCAAACAATTCCACAATTTATTTCCAGGAGATAACATATTTAAAAGGATATGCATTTTCCAAATTAAGAGGCACGACTTTGCTCAGTGGCACTTGGATTTCCTTCCAGTTGATAAAGAAATATCTGGATTCACAGCTGAAATTTTTCAGAGTTTGGAGGGATAGAAAATCCAGAGCATAACTTCAAAAGTAAGTAGTAATTCAGCCTATACTTCACCTGTAGCTGATTGAGGGTGTTAGGGATCCTGGAGAGCAAGGGGCTACTCTGCAATACCATGAGGGTACCCCATTGTGCCCCTTGCAGCCCTCTCAGTATGTGCCACCCAGGTGCATTCATACAGAAGGAAAATATGCTCTGCTGTTTGCCCCACTTTTTTTTTTCAATCAGGGCATAAACTGAAATGATACGTGATATCCTCTGTCTGTATCTGTGGACCTGCATTTCCTTTGGAAGGAAACCCTGATGTACAAGTGAATGAAACACAACCCCCATGTATTCCCCTCCCAGAGCTGGAATGAGGCCATGGTGCCGTGTGAACTGAGCCTGCTCCATTTCGCTGTAGGACCTGTCAGCCCTATGGTGTCGGCTCAGCCAAAGAGCCCCTGTGGGAATTTTCTGCTTTCACTCACCCCCTAGAAGAATCCACTGCTCCCTACCGACCATGGAGGAAACTGAACTCTGTGCCCAGAGTTAGCCTTTCTTATCACATTTGTTAGTCATTCACCCTCTATTAAATACATGTCATTATGTTCAGCTAATATGAATTCTGCTGTGAACATTGGTGAATTTCTTGCATGCAGACTCCTCATGGACATTCTACACATGGACTAATAAGAGAATATGTCATCCTCCAAAGCAAAATGAACAGATATATCCAAAAGTTCTGTCAAAATGACTCTACAGAGATATTTTCTTAAGTATTGCAAGTCACAAAAAAGGGATACAACTCCACCATAATGTTTATACTTGCCATTCCTTTTTTTATTTCTCACCTGCCCTACCTTCTTTAGCATTTAGGATTCTTTAACTGTCCAGCTCAAACCTAAAACCAATCTAAAATCATTATGAAGTAATGGGAATAGCTCTGCTCATTGACATCCGTGTGTGGCAGAAAGAATCCCCAATACTGTCAGAAAATAATCAACTTCAGCAAATGAAGACAGAGCTTATAAAACTATCAAAATATAAAACTATCACTGCCAATCCTGCAACACCCACATGCATGAGTCTAATTTATAGAAATTGTTCCAAGCCTCATTTACCAAAGAAAATTGCTGTCATTATGGATACATCAGTGAGTTGGTCAGGAACATTTTTGTTCTACTTCTCAAATAAGACCATATTGATTACTTTACACAATATTGTTTTCAAGGGGAAATGTTACATTTATGAAATAGATTGAAAATCATTTGCAAGTGTTTTTTGGAAGTAACAAAGACTTTGTCTCTAAAAATGACCATTCTACATCTCAAAATTACTTTTCATGAAGAAATATAAACAACTTAAATTACAAAGTATATATTGAAAGCAACCAAAATATTTCCAAATTGCCAAAACAAAATGTTACAGCTGATTTGAACCAAAACCATGTCTTCTGGATTTACAGCCCATGATGTTTTCAGATTTTTGACTTATTTGTCCTGATTCAGGACATAAACATTTTTCCATACTGTTACATTTGGCCAGAATGTGAAACCTATTTCCTGCCTGTTTCTTTTTTACTACCACACTGATGGCAGTTCTCCTAGCACAGTCACAGCTGTAAGATATTGGCTCTACTGCAACTGTAAGGCTGTTTTTGCTGAGATATTTTACATCAGTTCCACAGACCCAAAAGATAACTATGCTGTAAACCCAATTTTTTACTTGCTAGGATAACTGTAGATACATAGTTTCACACATACACAAAATCTTTCAGATCTAGCTTGTGTTAGCCATAAAGTTAAGAGTAGACTTCCCCCTATTTGCATTAAATAATCTACTTCACTGAACGTTCAAAGGGTGCCTTGGGCCCCAAGTGAGCAATTTTAATATTAAATTTAATCCATATTTTAATACTTCAATATAATCATAAGAGATGCACTAATACCATGGAAATGGTCATATATATCATCTGTTCAGAAAAAAAATCCAGAATTATTAGATGTTAATGGACTTGCTGTATTCACTCTGCTAATTTTGTATCCTATTCCTAGTCCCTCTGTGACCTTTTGCTTCCTGCCCCCATTGCTATCTGAGACTTCAGGTAAGACTGCTTGAATTTCTTCTGTGCTCCAGCACTTGGATATGGGACAAGCTGAAGTGGGATCAGGCACTGTATTCCTTTACCTCAGCTGGGTGTGCTTCTCTCTTTTCCCAGCACAACTCTACAGCAGAAGAGAGTAGCCTTCAGTGGGGTTTTATGGCATATCTACAGTAAAAACACATTTGGGGGCTATTCCTGTATTCTGAGGACTGTCAGCAGGACACAACTCATGTCTGCAAGGGTAACATTTCTTGTCTCCAAAAGCAGTGTCCATGTTGAAAATAGTTTACTGGAAGCAATATCTGCCTCATTAAACAACCACAGCAAATGTGGGTATGGTTGGGAAGAACCCTGTGTGGCACAGCTCCATTGTGTCCAGGAGAACACTGACAGCAAAGCACTACAGGCAATCATGTATTATTTACTTGTGAGTATGTACCTATCGAGCCCAGCATCCAAGCAAGATTAGAAAGAAAGAAAACTTTCCTGCCAAAGGTTTAAAGGACCACCAGCCAGAAGAGAAAGATTTACTGGCAGGAATACAGAAAATGTCACCCTGGAGGTTAAACCCCAGACACAAAGCCCTGACCAACTAGAGGGTGGGAGATCAGTCAGTGGTGAACCATGCCTACCCTTATCAGAAACCCCCTGAAAGCTCACTAAGCCCTCATCTACAATGTATAGCAAAGCTTGATGGTGGTGTGATATTTTGTTGGCATTGGTATCATGGAAGAGATTTGAACAGAATTTTCATACACTTCCTAGAATATTAGCATTGTGATGAATTTCAGCTTGCTTGAATGAATACTGGCACCCTTTTTTCTACTAGCTGAGATTTCCTTAAGTCCTGGAAGGAAATATTTTTCTTTGTTGTTGTTCATTTATAGAGACCTTGTAAGGAGGGGGCAGGGAGCATGAAAAATGAAAGAGAAAGGTTCAATGTTTTTAATTTTGACCCTAGCATTGCCCCTGAACAAACCACTAAACAGTTGAGTTTGCACATGATATAAATTTTCTAGCCCCTTGTGGCTAATGAGAGCTGTAGGATAATGAATCACATCATCACTTCAAAAGATAATATGTACAAACCTAATGTTTTCAAATTTCATGAAGATGACACAAGGGAAGTTGGAAACCTGCCAAACTTCAGAAAAGTTATTGAGTTATATGCACAGAATTAAGGCATGACATGCACGGAGGAAAAAACAATGGTTTGGAGAAAAAAAAGAAACTGGAAAATAATATGTTAATGGATAAACAGACATACAGGGGTTCACTTTTTTGTTCTGTGATATTACACAGGCTGATCATGTCTTGTGTGTGATTAATTAAGCTTCTCTATATTATGATCTACACAATGTTTCTGAGATGGTAGACAACTCTGTTCTTTTTGCCTTTACTCTGTGTGTTTCAAACCTCTTGCAACTGCAAAAAAAGAAAAAAAGATACCAGTGTTCTCACATGTAGAATCAGCAGTTTTGCACATTTGTTAACAGCTAGCAGCTCTTAGCATAAAGAAACTGTATGACCTAATAAAGTTGTATATACATAGTCATTAAATATGTGCGATAGCTATTATAATTCTATATATTCTTAGCTGTCAACAGGTTTTGGACTGGGCTCTGGGTGTTCCTGCGTGGCAGTTCAAGCAGAGGTGGCATCCAGCAGATCCCTGGAAGGCGTGCTGCCAGCTTTCTGAGTGCTGGCTGCTTATGGAAGAGGAAGCTTTTCAGAGGAGAAGCGAGCGATGCCCTGAGAGTGCCTTCTGGGAATGCCAGTGCAGCCAGGGGGGTGAAAAAACTGCTGTGTTGGGCCTTGCTGCATGTGAAGAGATCTCTGCTTTCCTGTGTGGCTGTCACCAGCACTGAGGAGTCCAAAATGCCATCAGAGCTAAAGATGGTAGTTACAAGGAATGCAAATTATAATAAGTTTTCTTTTTTGACTACTGCTGAAAGACATAGGGTTTGTGTTTCTCTTGTTTTGTGTTAATACTCCACAACTCTGCTTGTGCAAAACCAACAACAATATTTTAGCACTTTATTTCAAATACACCAGGGGGAATGAGACTGACCAACTCCTTTAGTCAGGACAGGTCCCATTTCTATATACCCCAGCTTTGCCTTTTCAGTCAGAAAAAAACTATTGAGAACTGGAAAATAAATCATTAGGTTTTAAGTGCAGAAAGGAACAGGCTTCATTTTTAGAGCTGGTGCCAGAATTACTTTCAGGTATGACCAGAAACTGGGAACTTGTAGGTAAGACCTGGAATTTCATTTTGTTCTTCCTCATTGCCATCAAAATGTTGAAGGACTTAGGGTATGCTTTGCACTGGAGGTGGCAATGAGGATTGCAACCCATTTAAATATAAAACAATCACATTAAAAAAGGCAAAAAATGGGCAAAAGCTTCAAAATTACTTTTTATGGGATATTATATGCTAAATATTAAGGGACAAAAATTTCGCCAAAACTCACAAGAAGTCCTCTGTTTTGTCAGTGTGAAATATTTGATAATTTGTAATGCATTTAGCCATTAATCATTTTAAAGGGCTTTTAAATGGGCATGAAGTCCTTTGAGTCTTTTCCATATACAGACATTGGATCAGAGACCTTTGCTACAAATTACTTTTGTCTGGACTTCTAATACAAAATCAACTTGAGAACAAGGGAAATACATCACTGTTAAATTTTATTATAAGACAGAGCCCTTATAACACATCATGGGAAACATTTTTGAGCTGCTCTATTAATAACAGCAGTGCCTGATTTCTTTGGTTTAAACTTACCTTTTTCACGTTTTCTTGTGACATTTTCCAGATATAAATTGTTATGATGAAGAGTCATTCAAAGCAAGGGAAAAAGCTGTAATTATGTTTCTCTTTTCTAAAAGAGAGTGGGGCAGGAGGGGGATTATTTTACACAGATCAGTGAAGGACACCCTAATAAAGATTGGTCTGGAACATTTCTTTTTATGACAATTGACTTATCAGCAAGAGCCATTGTAGCAAATCTGGAAATTACATAATTGCCAGAAACTGTAGATATTTGACTTGGCAAGAACTTTAGGTGTCTCTGATTTATTATTGTAAGAATTTGGCTCTGCAAAGATGAAGAAATGTTTAATGAAAGAACAGTAGAATACAAATGAAACAGGCAGAGATCTTGTTTTCAGAGGCTAGTATTTAACTACATCGTCACTTCTATTGTAACACAAATAAACTAAACTGAAAATGTCTGGGGTGACAAACTGGCAGAAAGATCAATCTGCGTGAAAATACAAATTTCAACAGCTAAACAGTCATCTTTTCCTCTCCATTTTGTACTACCCTTTGGGCAAGTTCTTTGTAGGTCATTCATTATACTAGATGTTATGCCTTTTAGCACAGGCCAAATAATAAAAAAATAAAGCTTAAAGAAACTTGTTAATGCTGACTTACATTTTTCAAATCTGCCTTTCACAAGGCACTGAAGCCCATTCTAGTAGCATTAGGTATTATTACATTTTAGAGAAACATAGGTGATTAAGATCAGAGTGGTGAAGTAGGAACACTGTATGTTCTTTAGGGTTAGAGGACTTGCAGACCACAGCAATACTGAAAACACTCATAATTATTCTGTGTATCAGACCAGGTCACCTCACAGTAGATTAAGGTGAATGTCTTTGCTTAAACTATTTGTATCAAAGAGATTTACTTTGGCAAGTCTTCCAGGAGATATTTTCCCTTTGATAAAGTTCAGTCTCTTTTTCTGGAGAAATGCTGTTTCCTGAAAATGGATTATCATCTGCTTTTTAATATCTCCTTATGTTTCTCGTGTTATCTTACTACCCCATGGAGGAGTTGCTAAGATCATCCCACAGTTTATCTGTCTTGGCATTCAGCTGGGCGGCAGCAGCTGGAATCAATGCCACCGCTGCTGCTCCTGGCAGCAACCGCTGCCTGCTGTAAGGGGAAAGAAATCCTGCTGTAGCGTGAGATCGACATTCCTATCTCCCAGAAGGCACACGTGCTGGCACCATCATCATCCATTAGACCAGAAGCTTTCAGTCTGTTATCAGGCTGGAGATTCTCTGCTGGCACTTGGACAGATCACAGCCCTGCCAGGGCTCTGATCATCTCTGTTATGAAGGATTAAAACAAACTGTTAGAAAAAATGTTTCTGTTGAAGTGGAAAACTCAGATTATATATTTCGTTGTCAGGAGATTAGGAAGAAATACAGCAATAATTCACATAAAGCCATCTTGTTATATCCATATTTTTTTCCAAAAGTCAATACTGAATGCTGGGAAAGGGGAGGTATAGCAAAGAGCCAGACACTACATTTGCTAAATGACGGAGATATAACTAACAATAAATTAATATTGCTCCATATTGCTTCTGTTCCATATCCACCCTGCTATAGTTAACTACTGAGGCTGCATAGGAAAAGATGTCTCCAGAGACCTGAACACAGCAACCTTCTGCCCCAAAGCTTGAGTAGACTATTCAAATTAAGTTTTTAGCAAATAGAAGCAAATGAGCATTCCTGTGGTCATCAGCAACAAAATAGGTAAGCATCAGAAAATGGAGCACCTCTAAACTGTTCAGTTTTGGCTTTACCACCCAGTGCATGTAATCAGGAGTAGCATGGCTAGTATGTATGCCACGTGCTACAACTGAATGGGGTAGCTTATTTATTTGGGAGAATACCCTTTGATGCTGCCCTGAAACCCCAGGTCAAGAATCAAACCTGCAGCTGTGTCATTTCTAGTGAATCTTGACTGGGGTTTTTTTGTGTGTGCGTTTGGTTGGTTTGTCCGGATATTTTTAAAGGAAAAAAAAGAAGACTTTCAGGACAAACTGGAAAAAGTCTGTTTGGTATAAGAAGAGTTCCTGGAAGAGTGAAGTTATTCTGATAAAAATATCTCACTATAGACAGGAAAGACAGAATTTTGACCATAGACCTTATTTGAAAGATATGTGGAAGAGGGTCATGCTAAGGAGGAATATTATAAAACGATTAAAGAAGACTGTGAGAAATAACATATCCAAATATTTGTGATATTATTAGAGATATAAATATGATCAGGAACTGTGTCCCTTTGGTAGGAATAAATGGATACAGACTGGAGAGCAAATGGAACCAGTAATGATAAGCATTAACTACTTCTTTACTTGATAAACAACATATTTCATCACATGCCTCCTGTCTGGATAAGAAGTAATGTTATTTTTACTTGATTAGTATAAATGGGGAGGATATTAGAGAAGCAGTATCTACAGAAATAGCTATAAATAGCCTTTTATCAAACAAATAGTAATTGAGTCAGATGAAAATAAATTGAAGATAAAAAGTAGTATTCAAAACTGTGAGTCAAAACTAGAAAGAAAGAAAAATAGCATTATTTTCATGAAAAAAGGCAGGCCATGCACAAATAAACTTTTTTCATTAATATCTGGGTTTTTTACAAAGAATGTACTTCAAAATTAAACTTGAAGGTCTATAAAATAGCTGATTTTGGTTATGTGATATAACACCATATTTTATGACTTATTACTGAATGATTTTCAGATTATATATAAACCCAGATGTTATTAAAAGGATGTTAGGGTGGGGGAGGAACTACTAAAGGGGACATGTGGATACTCATTGGCTGCCTTTAATACCTCTCAGACATTCATAATCTGATTTTACTTGATTTTTGTTAATTATCTTAGTTGTTAGTCAAAATCTTTCCTCATTTTGAGAAGCCAGCAGATTTTATCAGGTTTGCTTTTATTTGTTTAGTAAGGTTGAAAAACCTTGAAACTGAGCAGATTAAAAATGAGACTAAATGCAATGGCAAAAGGTACAAGATCATGAGCTTAAGCAAGAAATCTAGAATCTCACTGGTCAACCAAAACTGTAAATAAACAATGATAATTAGCAAATATGGCTAAAATAAAATTAATGTATGCTGAGTGACACACAAGACAAGGCTTAGAAAAAGCTCAAGATTTTTATTCCTGTTCAATAATTAACTGGCAGGTTTTTGAGTCACAGCATTTGGCTTATGTCTGTTTGTACAGTCTTGAAGAATGGTGGGGTTCATAACCACATGCAGCACTCAGAATCACATGTCTAGTATTCTCGTAAATGTAACTCCAAAAAGTCCTGGGGAGACACTGGTATACTCAATGAAATCTTGAATTTCTTGGTTTGTGGAAGGCTTATTGGAATTGGAACAGATGTAGAGAAGGACAACCGAAATCAGCGTGGAAAACACCTCACCAGAATGAAGGTACATCACCATGGAGACAGGGGCAACATGAAAAGCTCTGGCACAACAGAGATATTCATTATCTTCAGCCTGTAGGGAAAATATGTCTGAGTAAGACTCTATAACAGTTTACCAACTTCAACAGAGAACAAAAGAACTCTAATTGGTTTTAATGTATACATTGCTCTATATATTCACATTATTGTGAGGTTCAAGGAAATAGAGTCAGGAAATCTTTTCTTACTTGTCATTGCTTTTTATACTCTCTAAGCAGTATATTTATTATATTTTGTTACCTAAATCAAAATTTAGCCAGGCACAACATTTTCAGACTCAATTTTGTGACTAGTCTCTTGCAGTGGGTATAGCAATAATGTTGTTAGAGATGAGTTCAGGACCAGCTCAGCTTTCTGACTCAACAGTTGCACCCCGCATCACACAAATCCTGATTTACAATAATCCTTTGAGCCTCTGCAAGCAGAAGGGCAGTGTAAAAGGACATAGCTGCAGGTCACAAAAGCACTCAATGCACTTTAATTAAAACCAAACAGTGGCAGTGGCAAGCAGTCACCACATAACCACAAATCTGAACAGGCCATTTGGGACCTGTTAGGTTCTCTCCAAACCCTAGACTCAATCTGATCTGCCAGTGATTCAGTGAGTTTAAACACATGAACAACCCTTCCTATAAACATGTATAACCTCCCTCATGCCACAGACCACTGAATTTCACACAGTAACATATATACAAGCCCGACAAAACCACAGAATATGCATGTCAGATGAACAGAAGCTACTTGCTGAGGTATACTTACACAGCAGGAGGCTGCCAAGGTTGACTACAGCCTACAAGCAAACCTGAACCTGGCCAGCGTAGGCTGTACAAACACTTGCTAGTTGTCTTGTTCACTTTATTGCTGCCACACCAATATCCAGCACAATTACTTTGAAGACCCTTGGGTGAAGATATTTGAATTACCTTTGACTGTAGTTTTCACAGACTCTCAATCTTTTCGTAGGTCTGTAACTTCTGCCTTTGGAGCCCTACACAGGTCTTGCCAGGCAGGTTGAAAGTACTGCAGTACCTTTGTGGAGACTGGAAATCAATTTTGTTTAAAAGTCTCAGATTCAGAGGTCTGGATGCATTCCCTTGCACTGCACCAGTATTACAGAGACACTTTTACCAAAGCATTGACCTCATCAATACAGTTACCTTAGGCTTTCCATGTAAAAAAGAGTATCCAGGGTGTAAGTTAAGCCTTCAGTGGAATAAACCATCTTCTACACATACATTTTTTCTCAATAGAGAAAGACCATAACAAACTGCATCCAACCTGGAAATTTCTGTACAGGAAGAGATGAAAGCAGGACAGTCTTATGTGTTTTGTTCAGTCAGGAGCTGAAGTTAATAATTCAGTTATATGATCCATGACCTACTGAAATCCCATTCAATTTCTTTTTGTTCTGTGATTTTAGAGCACCATTTAAATTGAGGATTTGATTTTGTGATGCAGATACTTATGGAATGATAATCACAGAAGCCTCCAACATCAAACACTGTTTTTATGCTATTACTGGTGTTGCTCTTGTTTTCGCTGCTTGTACTGTTATCTTTACACACTCTCAAGAAAAACATTGAAAACAGAGAAACATAAATACTGCTTTAATGTAAATAATGGAACTTGAAAGTCACTTTCAAGGGAACTAAAAATAGATTGCTGGAGTATTCTCTGTCCTGATGCATGCAGAGTGTGAACTGATGAACATGTCTGGGGAACATTTAAGACTTGCAACAAAAAGGAGAAGCCACAGCACAAAGAGCTTTTGAGTGTGTCTCACCTTCAGCTGCAGCTGAGTCCCATAACCTCGGTTCATGACCCTCTGCAGCAGGCAATTCCCATCAGTGATCACACCAGCTAGGTCAGCCCAGTTTTCCTGGCTCTCTGCAGGCCAAGTGCAGTACAGGGATTAAAACATTGCCCTGCAAATGCACCAGAAAGCAGCCCAGCTTTGGGAAATCAAGTGCAGAAGGGCAACAGTGAGAGCCTCACACTTAATGCCTGAACTTGGAGAGGTCTGCAAAAATAATCTTCCTTCTACTGAGAAGACTCAAGAAGGGAGGAGGGGTGTCATATGGGGAGCACCTTCCTGTGTGTTCCTACAGTATCAGACACAACAGCTCCCCAGTGCTTTTTGAGGCCCCTGGAAACTAGCACAACACAAACAATAACACATTATCATTGCTGTTAGTCTTCACTTGTTTTCTCCCAAATGCTTAACTTGCATAAAGGAGAGAGGGGACTTGAACCAGAAATGGGATACACATTCCCTGAAAAAGAAAATCACATCATAACTTAAGTAACAGAGATGTTGTGTGCAGGTTGCTGACAGGTTTGAAGCCATAGCTTAGAGAAGCCCTAACTCTCCTCTTCTGTTTACACTTCTGGCTCCTCTTTACCTCCCAGGAGCGCTGCACTAATCACTTACAATCCTCTTGGAACTGGGTGGTAACTCTGCAGTCAAAAGCACTCTCGCTGCAATTAAAGCTTGTCTCCTTTATTGGTAGGTATAATCACATCATCCCACACCCCTTGCTTGGAGCAATTTGTACAGTTTCTGACTATATTCCTAACCTTCATTGCCTGGAAGTGTGTAGAAAGCATTTTTTTTCATATCCTCATAAAGAAAAAAGGGCAACAGCAGGATGGCTGGCTATGAAAACAAAATTCCTGTTGCCCTGTCTGCTCTGTAGGTCCCATTATTTGAGAGTTACACTGGGGTAAGGCTCACATGAGACTCAGTATGTACGCAAAGTAGAAAGGCAGATGTTCTGTTTACAGGAAACAGTGGATCTGTTTTTCACAATATATGTGTGAATGGCAGTCAGTGCTGTAACACAAGCAGTGGATGGTTTTGCTCTGATGGTTCTGCTCTCCTGCTGCCCAAAGTCTGTGGAACCGCTCCACTGCCCCATCAAGGGCTGCACAGTCGGTAGCCCCCATCAGTATCACTCAGGCGCACATATTGTTTGATACCTTCTTCCATTCAGGAACTGGGTGGGAAACCAGATTTTGCTTGAATGGGTTTATATCTATGCTCCAGAGAGTGGGGGAGGAGAAACACATCTAATAGTCTTCCTTGTTCTCCCCTTTTTTAAAACTATAACTAGCACAGTGCAACAGGGATTAAGCGATACCTCTGTGGTATTTTTGTACAACCACACACACAAAAAAAAAAAAGACGCAAGAATCTCTTTCACTATGATTTTCTCATGAAAGATTTTAACCTAATTTAATACTTAACGTGAACCCTCATGGAAGACAGCACAACCTAAGAACTAAACCATGGGTATTTAATGCAGAATAGAACATGTAATTACTAGAGTGAATCTTAGAATAGTTTAGTGTCTTTTGTTATGATAAAATAGATCAATAAGGTTGCAACATTTAGGTCTCGGTCTTGCACAGACATGTCCCTTTGTGGAGCAGTTTGCGTGACTAGAGCCTCCATTTATTTCTATTATTAAAGAGATAATTAGTGCATAATGAAAAATGCTCAGACAACTCTTTCTATTATATAGAACTGAATCTAAAATTTTTCATTATATTGTACTTGTTATTCAGTAGGATATAGGAATGCCAGAGGGTTTGTATGTATAATTTATCCACCTTCCATCTTATGTGTGGTTGTCTTATAATGCACATATTCTTCTATTTAAGCTTGAAACAAGGGTAAACCTTCCAACAGATCTTTTTAAATTTTTAAAAATAATTATTTATTTTTTTCTCTATATTCTCTGACTACCCACAGTGATTTCACTGCTGCAAAGTCAAATACTGAACAACTAAACCTATTATTTATTATTGTTTTGTTGTTCATCTTTTTTATTAATGCAGAAGTTATGACTTTATTACTGATTCTATTCTAATTAAACAAAAGTAATATGATTACTTTTGATAGCATATGTGCCTTTTCTTGAACCTTTTCTGACCACAGATTTTCAACAAGACTGTATTCTTGTCCTGTTTGCCATATTCCACATCCTTGAGAAGATGGCTGAACTCCTGCACTCCTCTAAAAGAAGTCACTTTTCAATTCTTCCTGCGACAAACTACTAGATGGAGTAGGCATATTCAGCACTGAAGCTAAGGCACTGTTTTCCTACCTTTTTAGTTAGCATCTAGGTAAAAATAGTATTTTATCTGAATTTCAGAATTCTTGATTTGTTTTTAAACACTGCAATTAAACAATGAGCCTTTCTTGGGGTAAAGAAAGCTAAAAATTTATTTTTCAGCTCAGAATAGTTAGGAAGACAATTTAGTTCTAGAAGTTATATTACAGAGTCTATTTTCCTAGGGAAAAAAAAAAGAAGTCCTCTAGAGAGAATAAATCTCCAAAAAGCTAAAGGCAAAATGTGGCAGCTCATTGCACCCTGACTAGATTAAAGAATAAAAAACTTCAGTAACAGGTGAAGTGAAACTTGTATTGCAATGATTGAACTGATTGTTCAGGGAAAAGAGATCATGGGTCAGTGAACCTTATGTAGCATTCCTTTCTATTTGTGCTGGCTTTATCTTTCCTTGTAACCAAACCTGTCACATAAACATTGGAATGGGTCATGTTCAGAATGAGGGAGAAGAAAAAGATCATCTTAGAAGAACAAAAGATCTGTCTCTAGGTAACTGCAATGAATATATTGCAAATGAACATAATATTAAAGACCAGCAGAAAAGCAATGCCAGGAGAAGACAAAAGGGAGTTGCCATCGATTGCAAAGTGATGCCACAGGTTTTTGCATTCTCGTTGCCCTTGCACAAACACAGGGGGTGGGAAGGGAGGAAGAGAGAGAGGATGAAAAATACTGCTGAAAGGGGAACAAAAGAGGAACTAGAAGGCATCATGAGATGAAAAAAAGGAAAGTGAATACTATGATGCAATGATAAGGCTTCTTCAGCTTAAATAGATGTGCCCTCAAGGGCATAGCTTTATCATGCACATCTTCGGCACATACCAGCTCCTTTTGTATTTCTAGCTGTGTTAGGCTCAATTTGACCAACAGAAGGCACGCAAATAAAGGAATATAGACTGCCTGAGATCCATATAAAGAATGTGTAGAAACATGTAGAAAATTAGTTCTTAATTGTTTCAAAGAATCAGGTCCTGAACTCTAGGATTGCATTAGAAGTACTTAAACTATCTACAAACAGGAGGATTTTCCCAACTATGTTATCTGACAGGTCAGATGTAATGTGACAGTGTTGTCACATATTTTGCCACAGCTGACCTAGATCAAAGCTCTTCTCAGGTTCCTTCCTTCTGGGAATACCATAGTTACACTATGGGTCTTGGGCTCTCAGCATGAAAAATCACACTGCATTCATGAAGTCAGTGCAATCACACTGAATTGCCCCTGACATGACTGCAGGAAGTTAGACTCTGGAGTCTACATGTTTGTGATATAACTACACATAAAACATACTGGAATCTATATATCTACAGGGAGATAAAGTCCTTCTATTAAAAAAATTCCTCTCACTTCTGTTGTCACTGTTTTAAATATTTGGAAATATTTCCATATTTTCAGACAGAAGTAGGTATCAAAAGAAGAAAAAAACCCACAACTTTTTTATTAGTAGTAATGCACTTCGAGTTGTTTCCTGAATGTGAACATATCAATCTGTCTGAGTGGTTGTTCTTAACACAGGAAAAATACCAGGAGCTCAGGCAGGGGGGCTTCCTTTTCATTCAAATACTTATAAAAGACTTACTATAAAAAATACATATAAAGATAGAAACACAAACTTTTTTTTTAAATAATGTAAATGCCCTACAAATTAATGCATGATAACAGAAAATTCCTTTCCTTTCTAGCTCAGCTCAGAAACCATAAAGCCATTCAATTTTGGATCCATTCCTATTTCTCAGACTCCCCAGAAGGTTTAGTGAAAGCAAGACATAGCCCTTTCCTGGAACCCTGTGGGCATTACTACATGTTTTAGATGTAGATAAGGCTGCTACACTCTGCATTTGGGAAGTCAAGATTTCATTTATAAGGTGATGAATCTGGAAAGCTTTCATGTCAGGCCCTCAGCTCACAATCTCCAGCAAAAGAGGAAATGGAGGGTATGTCAGCAGCAGGCAGCCAAGCACAGAACAGAGACGTGGCAGCTCAGTGCATATGTTCACACAGCTGAATGCTGTGTAGAGATACCATGTGGGTTCTGGCAAGCAAAATATTTCTGTTACCATAGCATTGCTTTCAGCACAGCAGGTCAACAGCACTGCTTGGGCCCAGTCCCACATTACCATCCTTTAAGTTTTCAGGTGTAGGTTAAAAGGAGTCTTCATTGCATGATGACTTTTCTTGGGTGGACAGGAAGGGGGGGAACAAAAATAAAAACCAAGAACATGCCTGAGGAGCTATGATTTTGCTCCTGAGTAAACACAGAGTGGTGGGGAACACAGCATGACAAATAGCCAACTTGGGCACGGCTCTGGGACATGTATTGCCACAGGTTCACACAGGGATGACAGTTCAGCTTTGTAACAACCAGAGAATTGGTTCCTGATTCCTCCTGTTTTTTTCCCCTTTTCTCCGTGGGCAATGAACATACTAATTTAACCAAGAATAGCCTCTTCTTAGAGATCACCTTCTTAGGGTGGTGCTGAAGTCTTTGAGCAGGACAGTGATGAGGACTGTGACCACAAGTTGCTGTTCTGTGGCTTGAATCCTTTTTCCAGACTCAGACTGACTGCTCGGCCTGACCTCACTGCATGGAGGCGAGCAGGTGTTTTCAGTAGTGTTTGAGACTCTACACGTCTGAGCTCAGACACTAGAATAAAATAGGATCAATTTAGTATCAAAATTCAAGGAAAACAAGCACATCTATCAGTAGCAGTTACTAAAATCAGGTTTGTTCAGATTTATGTTACATCTTTTACAGCTTTCCATGACAGCAGCCGCTAAGATGATCCTATCTTGTCTTTTTGCATTTGTTTTCCTAATACACTATCCTGAGTACCTTTCCTTTTACTTCATATTTCGAGCTCCCTTGCCCAGTATGGTCAACTCCCATTTCCTATTTACTCAAACCTCTCCATTTCCACCACTTCCCTGCTTCCAGATCCCTCCTTAGTTGGCTGGGCAACAGCAATGTGGCAGATTTGGAACTAGCAAATCAGCCAGGGAGTATTTGTTTGCTACTACACAGCAGAGGAACAAGCAGATAAAGTCCCTTCCCCAGCAGAGCAACAAATTGCACATTGCTGTGGATTCTCAATAAACGTTTTAAGAATTTAAATCTTTTTGAGGTCTTTATCCTTCTGTCAAATTTGTTTGAACTGGGGAAAGACAGATGGCATAATTACATAAGCCTTCTTTCACTAGGAAGCCACATTTAAAATAAAAAAAAGGGGGGGCAAAAGTAACAAAACCAATCCTGGGGGTTTGGGGGTTTTTTTGAGGCTGGATGAAGGCAGAAAGATCTGACAATTTCATAAAGATTATGCAGTGAATAGGGTCAAAATCAATATTTAGAGTCTCCATTCAAAACGTTAAGAGTCCTTTGGATGGTGATCACATGTGCTATGACAGATACCACTGAGTCACCAGTTGCAAAGGCTGTGCGTCTGCTGTGCCAGATCCCATGCTGGCTCAGGAGAAAATCCGATTCCTTCCTCACTTTCCACTCTCTCCTGCAGCTTATCAGTTTGGCGAGCTTTGCAGCGGCTTAGATGGTGATCTGCAGAGGCAGATGGGACTGCTTCGGAGCGCTGTATCAGATGGGTGCCCACAGCTCTGTGTGGAACTCTGGATTTTGGGACCGCCCAAACGTCATGCCAGAATAACAGCTCCCCGTGAGTGCTGCACACACTCCCAGTCCACCCCCCTACCCACACTGCCTTTTCTGAAAGGTTCTTCACTTGGTGCCGCGTATAATGAGAACCCCAGATGACGGACATCAAACTCATCTTGATTACTAACACATATTCTATAAGAAATCTCCTGGGAACTTGTTGCAGTCAGTGTTAAATCAATTAAGCCACTGCAGTTAAACAGTGACTCTAATGCTCAGAGCTGGAGGCTGTTTCTTCAGTTCGTGTAGCCGCGGGTGCTGTGGAGGGAGCTGCGGTGTCATGGCGTGTGCCGGAGGGGCCGAGCTGCGGCTGCCGCGCACCCAGGGCAGATTGCGGGGCTGCCCCGGCGTGGGGGCTGCGCCGAGCCCGGGGGGAGCCGCGGCCCCTCTGCCCCCGGCGCCGGGGCTGCTCCGCTCCGGGACAGGGTTGGACCGCCGAGGGCCGTGACGCGGGAGGGCCGGGCATCCCCGGGCGCGGCACAGCCAAAGGGAAGGGCAGCGCCGGTGCCTTCCCTCTGCCCGGGTGGGGCGGGGCGAGGCGACCGCTGCCACCGCTTCCCGGCCACCGCTTCCCTTGCCCCTTCTCCGGCCGCGCCCGCCGCCCGCCCCGAGCACGGCCGCGCCAGGCACCATGAGCGGCTCCGGCTCGGAGGCGCCGCAGCTCAGCGAAGCGGCGGAGGTCCGGCTGCTGGAGGCCGAGCAGGACTGGGCGGCGGCCAAGGCGTTCTACGATAGCCTGGTTACCAAGAAACCCCGGCCGGTGCGTGAGGGCAGCCGGGGACCCGGAGGCCGGGGCCGGGGATCGGAGGGGAGGCTGGGGGTCTGAGGTAAGGGTGGGGGCTGCGGTAAGGCTGGGGACCCAGGGGGAGGTTGGGGGGCCCGGACCCGGAGGTTGGGGGTCCGGGGGGAGGTTGGGGGTTCGGGAGGAGGCTGAGGGTCCGGGGGGAGACTGAGGGCTCGGGGGCCAGCGCTACCCTGCGCTCTCTCCGCAGCCCAAGCCCCAGAACGCCATCACGGTGGCCGTCTCCTCCCGAGCCCTCTTCGATCTGGTGGAGGAGCGGCGGATCTTCGAAGAGCAAGGGCTGGAGAAGTACGTGGAGTACCAGCAGAACAACGAGAACGTCACCCTCAAGCCCGGACCAGCATTCTACTTCGTCAAGGTAGCCGGGGCCGGGGTGGGGGGGGGGCGCAGGATGCTGCAAGGCCAGATTTCGGGAAGAGGAGGAGCCCTAAACCTCCTTGGGCGGAGATAATCCTGTCCCGAGGAGACCTTTTCGGCGCTTCTTGTGTCAGCGGTGAGCTCCCCGCCGCGGGGGAGCCCGGCAGCATCCCTGGCCCTGCTGCCACCGCTTCTCTCCCCTCTCCCTTTCCCCTCCTTTTCACATCCCCTCCCGTCCCCTCCCGCCGGCACTAATGCCGAACGCCTGCGGCACATCACGTACTGCTCTCGTCACCGGGACCGGAGTTGCACCCTCAGCATCACGGTTTGTATCCCGGCTCACAGCATCACATCCCAGTTGTGGGTAAGGAGCAACCTGCGTTTGCTGCTATACATGGGGCCCACCTTTCCTTTTAAGACCTTTTTCAGTCAAGATAGGCCCCAGGTTTTTTACAACCTCCTCCCACCTCAAAAAAAAACCCAAACCAAACAGTCCCCCGCGAAAAAAAAAAAAAAAGAAAAAACCCCAAACAAACCAACCAAACCTACAAACCTCCCACAACATTGTTGATTCTGTATAAATCTAATTATTAAGAAATTAATTTCTTGTGATCTGCTTTAGTTTTTCCTTACTTTCATTACCACCCTGGAAATTGTTCTTGAGGACTAGGAAAAGAATTAGACTCCCTAGCTGGGAGTCAGGGTTTGAGCAGAGCTGAAACAGAATGTTTTGCTTTCATGGCACAAGATAAGAGAAATCTCCAAGGGAAACAGCCTCCAGCATGTAAAACAAGTGAAATTACAAAACAAAAGACTTGAAAATAGTATGGTTTTGAGGAACACAGCTTTTAGTGGGACTGGCTTGAAAAAAATGCTGTGTACAGAGTTAATTTTATTTCCATTGAGAATTGTTTGATAAGCTCTACCACAGCAATTTTAGAAAATTACTTCAATCATAATTAGCTATCATACTTGCTGTATCAGAGTTGTGGCAGAACACTTCAAGTTTTAAAAGCAGATTTTGATTACTTCAGTTTTAGTCTCAGGAATTTAAAACATTTTCTCCATTTTTCACTTTTTGATCATACACAGTGAAAAAATTACTTATGTCAATACCCACGCTGCTGTTAGTAGCATTAATAGCACAAGTACTGTAAAGGTGCTTTTAACATAAAAGTGAGGTCATAAAATAATTCACTTTGTACACCAGTGAGGGTAGGCTGAGTAGGGAATTTACTGCATCGTTTCCTATATGTAGCAGCCCTGCTAGCACAGTCAGTTTTTAAGATTTATTAGAGCTCAGTGTCAAATTCACTTTGAGTATAAGCAACATTTGACTGTTTAACTGCCCATACTTTGAAAATCAGAACTGTTAGCTATGCCCAGCTAAATGCACCTTGACCTCTGTTCCCTTCCAGTCTGGTACTTGTGTTTGAATTCTTTATACTGCTTAGTCACTGGAATCATTAGTCTAGAGAACTGTTGGTTTATTGAGTCATCTTTTCTATTTAGAGACAAGGCAAAAACAAATACTACTAATTTAAAAGTATTATATCTCATGGTTGTAGCATTTAAGATTTGTAATGACAGGCCAGGGTCTCCTTAGGCTGCAAAGTATACAGGCACTGGACAAAAATGGAATCCTTTCCTCCACTCACGCTTATTTCCAAATAGTTTTAGAAATTACCAGTGCACTAGAGTATTAGGAACAGAAGTGGGTTATGACCACATACTGAGATTTTTTCCTAGGCCATATACCAGGCTCCCACTCAGAATTTTCCTCAGCATAGGTCCCATGTAACAAAGCCGTGTTTTTGAAAGTGAGATTCCCTGATTTTAATTTTGAAATCTGAGGTTTAGTTCTTAATAACTGGCCTGACTTTTTTAAGTACTTTATTGAAAATCAATCCATCTTGCATTCATTTGGTGATTCATTGTTGATTTTATCACCGTAATCCCAAAGAATTCCATTGAAGGGTCAAGATCTCAATGCAAAAAGGTCTTACTCCAGAGGGATGAGGCTCTAAGTAAGAAGAGAGAACAGATGGATGCAGAGAGAGATGAGCAGATGAAGGGTCAAGGAAATAAGAATACAAGACTGTGGATATAACATGCTGGCCCATTATCTTTAAAGAGATCTCATGAGAAAGAATCTGTTTAATTCAGTACTGCAATTAGAAATTGTCAGGCTAATCATGTTTGACAGGATATGATTTTGTACTCATTACTTAAGAATGATCTTTGCCACCTGACCACCTGAACTGTGTCAGTAAATCTTTGCATAAGTATGTGACCCAAATTCATATTTATGCATGTAAAACAACCAGCTGCACATATACATTCCTTTATACTTTCCTCTTGATTTCACAAGAACAATTTTCAAGTGGACAAGAAAAAAATTAACAGCAATTGTGATAATGTTCAATAGTGCATTAACTTACTCTGGTTGATTATGATTTCCTAAGACAAGGATTTCCACAAAAAAGTTAAATTCTGTAACTCAACAAAAGAAACTTACTTGCTTCCTTTCAAATGAACTCAGTCAAATGGTTACTAGGAGCAGCAAAGCAGAAAGGAGTAAAACGAGTTCAGCAAGATAAGCTATCAGGTATTTCACATTCTGGTTCAAGACAATCCTATCACTAAAACTACAGTGATTAACAAAAGGAGGCACATTCCACTTGTCTATTGACTTCCACACTTTTAACTTGCAGGCACTGGAGCATGTCAATGCCCGGCTTCTTGAGCTGTACCCTGATGATGAAGAACGATTTGATATTGTCCTGATGACTAATAATCATGCCCAGGTGGGAGTGAGGCTCATGAACAGCATCAATCACTACGGTAAGTAAAATAAATACTAATGTGTAGAATTGCCGGTTATTATATAATATGAATTAATTTTATTCTTCCTGTTCTGACCTTGGAAAAAGCAGCTTCTTTCATAAGTGTCGGCATAAGTGAGATCGTATTAAACAGAATTTTCTCCAATGCTCTAGATTTAACTTGTCAGGTGTGAATCTTATCTTCTGAGAAATCCTTAAACTTTTTCATAATTTGGTGTCTGTGTTCTCTACAGATACACCTTCACTGCTATCTTAGAGGGAATTTTTTTTCCTAAGTTATAAATGAGGATGGGCTGATCAAACATATTAGTTTAAGTTGTGTAACTTGTTGAAATTATGATGAACATATTTTATTTTTTTTAAGTTTACTGCCAGCTAGGCTAGTGTACTTTTTCACAGATTCCTTTTACAGTTTTGTAGTGTCAAGGCAGAGTCACACCTTGTGCTATTCTTACTGTAGGCTTAACAATTGAACGTTTCTGCATGACGGGAGGACAAAGCCCTATTGGTTACCTGACTGCATACCTTACAAACCTGTACCTCTCAGCAGACTCTGAAAAAGTACAAGAAGCTATAGAAGCAGGTTTGAATTGACTTTCCTTATTTCTCTGTTGAGTTTGTTCAAAAATGAATATACTGTCTGTCTTTCTCAGAAAGTAGTGCTGCTTCATCAAATGCAGAAAGTCACCACTTTGTATAGTGCAAGCTTGTAACTTACTTTTACTTAACCAAATAAAATCGCATGATACAGTTCCTCTCTGACCCCTCAGCCTGCTGATAATGGCAATCACCCTATACCTTTCTGTCTTCTGTTCACCAAGAAATGGAACTCCCACTTCTATTCAACTTTTATTTGAATTGTATCATCTTTTTGATACGACTCAAAAATACAACTTCTGTGTTTCATAAGGAGTTAAAAAATAGCAAATAGTTTGATTGAGTGGTATCCTTGGAATTGCCTGCTTTGTCTCCTTGCACCACTCTTTGGGGACTGTTCTGTATATTCTTACATGAAAGTGGAAAGAAGCGTGTCCAAGAAGTTTTGTCAATGGGACAGATTCCATGCATTTGTGTTACAGAACAGCCATTACTAATTAGCCATTGTGACTGTTTCCACTCACCATATATAAAGGTCACCACAAATAAGTTGTTGGAACCAAACTGCTGATGGTTTAATGAATGACTTCACAGGACTCATTGAGATTCTCTGATCCATTTTCAGGCATTGCGTCAGCTACAATGTTCACTGCCAACAAAGGTGTTGCTTACTCAGATACACAGCTGAGGGTGGCATTTGATGGGGATGCTGTTATCTTTTCTGATGAATCAGAACAGATTGTCAAAGAGCAAGGATTAGATAGATTTTTTGAACATGAACAGCTGAATGAAAATAAGCCTCTTGCACAGGTTTGTATTTCTTGATTCAGTAAGTTTCCAGAAGATCTGATGACTTCCATTTCTGCTGTATTTCTCCAGTTTCCCCAGTGTGTATGTGTTCTTTGTGGAAACTGATTGCCTTACTTACTACCTTTTTCAAGGGTAGTCTTCAAAATACATGTTTCACGTAAAAGAGGCAATCACTGCAGTCCTTTCACCAGATTTCTCACTTCTCTGAGAGAACTGCATATATAAGACATTGACTTACAGTTATATTTTAATGGTATTAGAAAAAGAAATGCTAGTACTGACTTCCTTGATTTTTTTTAATCAGACTGTGTAGGTAATGCTAATTTCAAATATTGAGATATTCTGGTTATTGAAACAGGGTAATATCTGCTAATTCCCAAGCAGAACTATGTTGTTTGTCTAAAAAACACAAACATTTTAACATTAGCTTAAACTGAAAGACCAATTATGCTATTGTAATAAATCTTACAAATTCAGAATAAAAGCTTGATTTATGAAAGTACTGGACAGTACAATATATTGCAATTTGAACCAAACTGTCATTCAGTTCTTTTAATTGGATATGGTCATTAATTTGGAAAGAGTTCATTAGTGTCTTTGTAATTAGGTCTTTTATTGGTTTTTGTGCAGGGGAAAGAATTGCAGCTTATGATTCATAGTAAAAAGAGTTCAGTATTTTTAAAGAAATCTACATTAAATTTAAGACTACAGTTACAAGTTTGTATCATAAGTCATCTTGTATACCTTAGTGAGAAGTATTTTCCCACTGATCATACCATGTCAGGTTATGGTTCTGACTTTTTTCCAATGTGTGAATTCCAGGTGAGGATGCAGAACCATTTGGATATGTTACATAGAGAATTTGCATAGTAGCATAGCATGAGGGAAAGGAATTCTGTGTGTAGCTGGCAGTCTGGAAGAAAGCAAAATGGTGATTTGGGGAACTCTGGTCTAAATATGCTTCTGGTCCTTTTTTATACTCAGGGTCCTTTGAAGGGTTTTCTGGAAGACTTGGGGAAGATTCAGAAGAAGTTCTATGCAAAAAACGAACGATTAAATTGTCCTATAAGGACATACCTGGTCACAGCCAGAAGTGCGGCAAGCTCTGGAGCCAGAGTGCTGAAGACTCTTCGTAGCTGGGGTCTGGAGATTGACGAGGCACTTTTCCTAGCAGGAGCTCCTAAAGGACCAATCCTGGTGAAAATCCGCCCTCACATTTTCTTTGATGACCAGATGTTCCACATCGAAGGAGCACAGAAACTGGGCACCATAGCTGCACACGTTCCCTATGGCGTTGCTCAGAAGTACCACAAATCTTCATGACTGGATGGCACCATGAATGATAAGGTTCTTAACTCAGCCAGCCTCTTAATATACCAATAGTTATGTCTGAAAACCTCTACATTTGTGTATTGTAAGCACTATGTTTAAAGATTTAACTTCTGGATAGAACAGCATTTAAAAAAATGTTTTTAATATAGGTAAGTTTTTAATAGAGTTATTTTAATATAATTCTTAAGCAGTTTAGATTTTTTACCTGTCTGGATCTAACACTGTGGGTTTTGATATTAGGAAAAGATTTGTACTGTTTTTATAGCTTGAGACATATTTTGAGAGACAGAGCAGTTATATTTTCTCTAAAAAGCTGTTGACGGGTTATTTATAAACAAATTCATGCTGCAATGCTAGTTCTTGACAGTTATCTCTGAAGTTCCCAAAAACACAGATTACATGTAACTGTTTCCCTGTTGGTGGTTTGCTTGTTAAATAGGTGTTCAGTAGATCTGTCACCACAAGGTTTCAGCTTCCAGTAAAATGTTAGCATACTTGATCTTGTGTTTACATATATTTTTGTATATTGTTTTCTTACCTTAATAAAGCTGGCTTTACAAAACATTGTCATTTTTCTATGTAGGGGTTTTAGCATAATTTCCTAGACAGAGTTTATGTAATCAGCATCCTCCTGATGTTTAGAACCAGAAGTGACCACTTTCAATCAAATCACACCTTGTAATAGCAGAGAATCTACCCAGAAATGATACTGTTGATGAAACTATTTGCTTCTTAACTAGAATTCCCTTAGGATTTACAGATGTTCCATTATCTCAGTGAACTCAGTTTGGCAACCTCAAATGGGTTTCCAGGGGACAGGTGTCTGTTCCTACATGACTTCAAATTTACACCATAGGTCTATTTTACCTCTTTTATGCTAAGTTCCTGTATATCAGTGTTATCCATGTAAGTAGCAATACCCAAATGACAGCACTAACATCTGTCAGGTGGTGTTTGTTCTCTTTCTCTCCTCAGTGGAACAATTGTCCTGGGTTTTTTTTACTGTTGTGGTATATTTATACCAGAAGAAACCAAACCCAAAGAATGCGCTTTGCAGAGGGAGTAGAAATGGTGAATCAGGCTTGTGATGATCTGTGGTTCCTTGGGGATTTCGGTCCAGAATCCCAGGTTAGCCTCTGAGAAAGTTTGATTCCTATGGCCAGATGAACTATCCCATTATTGCAGAAAGCTTCATTGCATTAATTATGGTTTCCCTCCCAGGAACATAGGCAATCATTTTAATATTCTGGGTCCAAGCCACAAAGTTCTTTGGAAGCAAAGGCAAAAGCTTTGATCCTGCATGAAACACAAATAGAGACCATTGGAAAGGTTTTCATGTGTTCACACCAGTATGTGTTGTTGATGGGATGCACTTCAGATTTCTGGTGTACTTGGAACTCTTAAGTGCTAAAGGCTTTGTGCCCAAACATATCACATTTCCCAGCCCAGCCAGGAGGTGAGGAAGACGTGAATAACTGAGGCCTGGTCATTGTCTGCCAGGATGGGATAGAGTTACCTCACCAAATGGAGATTGTGAAAAATGTTACTAGCAGATGTTTTTATGTGAGAGCTCTGAATCTGCAAGGAATTATAAAATATTCCTTAGCTGTAGAATATAAATTGTGTGTGTGCCTTTACCACAAAAGCAAGGCTGCAGATTTCAGGAAGACCAGGCCTGCCTTGTTGAAGCAGAACATGGATCAGCCATTCTTCATCCATGCATTGTTAGACCCACGGGGATTGGGTGCAGGAAACATAAAGCTGGCACTTGACTTTCATTGAACATAACAATTACCTCTTGATACAGAAAAATGCTAATGGGATCCTTGATCCCTGTGAGGTCCAGAGGTAAATCTCATGCCTGACAGGGTAAAGGATGTAAATCAATGAATAAATTGGAAGCTCAATTTTTTGGTCTATTATGTTTACCTTTATTTCCAGTCAATCATCCACCTACAGCAAGAATGAAACCTGCTGGCCAGGAGATAGTTAGGAGCTTCCACTTCTTGGTCTGTACACCCATAGTACTAGAGGACTCCTCCCTCTTTCAGTGTCATTCCTGACAGCACTAAGGCATGTGTGAAAAGAGTTCACATATTAAATGTGCATCGTAGAATTTGCATTCTTAGTCACAGAATTCAAACTGACATTGAAGTTCAGAAGTTGGTGTTGCAGTCCACAATCACTTCTAAGTTAGGTGAGTAAAATGCCCTTAGATATTCAGATTTATACACTGCCTTTTAATTGTCAGGCAATTGTCCCAGGCTCAATGGCTGTTTCTCTGCATATCCAGCTGGCAGCATGGTGGGTGAGTGAGCCTCATTGGTTCATACAAGTACCTTCCAGACTAATCTGGATGTTTGGGGAGACTCAGGCTTGCCAAACAGCCTCTGCCTGTTAAAATTATTTTCTTCTGCTCCAAGGCACAGCTTGGCTAGTGGACTGAAATAATCTTTTTCAAGGAAATTCTCTGAAATGGGATGGGAGCTGAGGGAAAGTTTTCTATTTTTGTAGACATAGAAGAGAATTGTCTCCTAATAGCATTCCAGTCCACAAAACAAAACCAACAAGCAAACAACAACAAAGCTCAACAAAAAATGTCTTGCTTCTCACGCTCATGGGAATACAATGAGTTTAAGCCCTGGCACCTCATAACCCTTACCTAGTCACAGTTAAAACAACAGAAAGAGGGGAATAGAGAGGACTGTCCTGTCTATCAGACTGTTTACAACACTGTAAGACAGTTTCATGAAAAAGAAACTGTCATCCCAAGCAAAATATAGAAGAGGATTAGTGATAACACAGATGAATTCTGTGAGGTAACAGAACCTTTTCAGGCGAAGTCAGTTCTTGTTCCCTTAGCTTCCAGGTTCCTGCATCACAACATGGTGAAGAGTCCAGGTAAGACAAATAGGAATGTCTCTTACTCCTACCAATTCCCATGGGCAAAAATGTCAGAAATAACATTTTGAAGGTGACTTTGCTTTACTTTTTTTTTTCTTTTTACAGAGGAATGTATCCTCAAAGTGTGTTAGATACCTTTCACGGGCTACCAAAACATAATAAATCCATGTTCCCCAGTTCCTCCACACCTCTAAGACACCCTTTCAGTTTCCAGACTAGCATCTCATGCATAGTCAACCAACCATCTGGAGGAAACAAAATATTTCAGATGCAAATTTGGAGATGGTCATCATTACATGTGTTCCGGCATCTGCTTTGGATCCTGATTTGTTCTAAGGACTTAGGATTCAAAGGGCTTCTACATTCTAAGGAGGTACTCCCATTGGGCTCCTCTGCCAGATCCTGTAACTAGCCCTGGCCTGCAGTTGCTAAACACAACCTCAAGTGCAACAGATGCGTAAAGGAATCCGTGAAGCAGGTCAATGTCTTAGAAGAAATAGTAATTTCCAGTTATCCTGCTCAGGAGTATCTGGGACAAACATCTGAATGTCATCATCCCCGCCTACATGAGCAGCTTCTTGTAACTATCACCCATGAGCTCCTGAGCACAATGCTCCTTGCACTGAAGGCTGGACTGACCACCGACAAACGCACGCAGGATCCTCAAGGCAGGGACCTCTCCAGCATATTCACAGCCTTCTGAAAGAGTAGGTGTGTCAGGTGACTGTCAGTCCCCAGAGCCAGACGACGAAGAGCAGATTCTTTACCTCCCACCAGGAGGACTTATAAAATGAATCTGTTCCTCTAACAAGGTGTTTCCCGGTTCTCCTATTTTCACATCTGATTGGCAACCGCTGCTTCTTTCCCATGGTCCTTGCCTGCAAGGTGGGCTTGGCTTCAACACCTCCCAGTATGTTATTTATTATGAGAAGAGCATATGGAAGAACACCTCAAAGTGGCTCTTACACCATGTTAAGGATGCCAAAATCCCTCTGTGTCACATGCAGAGGCAATGATGTGGCCTGGCTGAAATATTCTTTGGTGTAACCATGAGGCAATGATGAAGAGCTGAGAATGAAGAGAGAAAGTTTTCTGTTGTGAAGACAAGACTGAAGAGGTCTCTCAGAGAATCTAGAGTGTTCAGATGTGGTGCCTAGAGAGCCCTTAATCTGCCTGAGAAGTGTGACAGGCAGTTAGAAAAGACATGATAAGGATACTCCCAGAAAAGTCTGATGTATTTCTGTAGCAGTAACATGAGCTAAAGTCATGAAGCCCCAGAACAGACTGCAGCAATGTGACAAGACTGCAGGTCATGCTCACATGTGACAGCTAAGGGGAGGTTACTATTGCAAATGGTTATCACATCTAGACAAGTCACAAGAAACCTGATGAAAGGCTCATGGTTTTCTTCTCGGGTTGCTTACTCATTTCCCCAAACTGGCTATTTCTTGACTCAAGACAGACACCCTCATTATTAGCGGCCAAGTCAAATTTATTTTTGGTGTCCCCTACAGACTCTTGTCTCCCTGTACTCTACTCACCTATGCTCCCTCAGTCCTGGTCCTGAACTTTTCTTAATCTATGTTGTTCTTTCCTCTTTGTCCCTACCTTATCCGTAAATCAGTACTGAGCTCAATTACTGCTGCCTTTTTTTTGTTAAATGGCTTTTTATTTTTTTAAACTTACATTGCTCTTGATCAGAATTGTTACCTTTTAATTCTCTCTCTGCACACTTCTACCCGGGACTCCGCCAGGGCTAGGGTGAAAAGGATTTTGAGTGCAGGAAGCTCAATGGCCACTCCTGCCTCCCTGAATGGGTTCATGTCACCTTGGTTGTATTCGTCAGGGTCCGGGATTAGTAATGGCAGGGTCTGCAGACATAACATGAAGTTGATGGCTGAAAACAGAACTTGGGTTAAGGATTCAAAACAAAGTTGTCAGGGCTGAGGGGCCCAAGGGTCTCAAAGCCAACAACTGAAGAGGTTCAATTTCATTGTGAGATGCTGGACAGAACCAGCGACTTGAGAGATCCCACATGACGTGCATACATGAACTACTACTGCACTTTAAACTGGTGCACAGGAATAGACCAGCTTTTGGCAAAACCCAGCATCAGAGCTGGTGCCTGGGTTTCTGGGTATAGATACTGGATGGACCATGCCTATATTTAGAGGCTCTGATTGTGAGTGTGCTTGTAAGGTGGAGTGAATGTGTGCATATGTTCTGCCAGCAGCCTCCCTTCTACCAGACTGGGATGGGACAGACTCCTTTATAATTCTGAAAGTACTGGAACAGCTCCTGGCTTGGTTTTGGCCCAGACCAGCTTTATGGCCCAGACCAGTTTTGGCCCAGACCAGCTGGGCACAGAGTGGCTGGAGAGCAGCCAGGCAGAAAGGGACCTTGGAATACTAATTGACAGGAAGCTCAACATGAGTCAACAGTGTGCCCAGGTGGCCAAGAAGGCCAATGGGATCCTGTCCTGTATCAAAAATAGCGTGACCAGCAGGACCAGGGAAGTGATCCTTCCCCTGTACTCTGCATTGGTGAGGCCACACCTTGAGTACTGTGTTCAGTTCTGGGCCCCTCAGTTCAGAAAGGATATTGAGATGCTGGAGCGGGTCCAGAGAAGAGCAACAAGGCTGGTGAAGGGACTGGAGCACAAGTCCTATGGGGAGAGGCTGAGGGAGCTGGGGTTGTTTAGCCTGGAGAAGAGGAGGCTCAGAGGTGACCTCATCACTGTCTATAACTACCTGAAGGGAAGTTATAGCCAGGTGGGGGCTGGTCTCTTCTCCCAGGCACTCAGCAATAGGACAAGGGGGCACGGGCTTAAGCTCTGCCAGGGGAAATTTAAGTTGGATATCAGAAAAAAATTTTTTACTGAGAGAATAATCAGGCATTGGAATGGACTGCCCAGAGAGGTGGTGGATTCACCATCCCTAGAGATCTTTAAACACAGATTGGACGTGGCGCTGGGTGCCATGATCTAGTAAATGAACTAGAGTTGGACCAAGGGTTGGACTCGATGATCTTGGAGGTCTTTTCCAACCCAATCGATTCTATGATTCTATGATTCTATGATTCTATGATTCTATGTTTCCCAGACAACTGCCATCCACATTTCAGGAGTCAGCATGGGATGAAAAGCAAGAATGGCCATTCAGGAATTAAGAGACAATTTGGTGTCTGTTAGCTCCAGCACTAACTGGGTTTCTGAGCATGGGCATTGCTATCAGTGACATGGCCTTGGACTTGGGGAAGGACATGCTTCTGTGTAAGGCAGCCCTGCAGAGCTACCTCTGACAATGACCTGCAGTGTGCTTTGAGTCACCCTTGAGCCCACACTGGGGCCAGGAAGGCCACCAAGTCGCCAGTGAATGTTTTGCTCTGTGTAATCATGGAATTGTTAGGGTTGGAAGGGACTTCTGGGAATCACCTAGTCCAACCCCCAAGGCAGGGTCACCTAGAGCAGGTCACACTGGACAGGAAGATGTCCAGGTAGGTTTGGGACATTACCAGAGAGGGAGACTCCATGAGCAACCTGGGCAGCCTGTTTCAGTGCTCTGACACACTCAATGTAAAGAAGTCCTTCTTCATGTTGAGGTGAAACTTCTTGTAGTTTATGGCCACTGCTTCTTGTCACTGGGCACCATTGCCTTAGCATCTGCCTTTGCGATATTTATATGAATTAATGAGATCCTCTCTCAGTCTTGTCTTCTCTAGACTGGACAGGCCCAGCTCCTGCAGTCTCTCAAGAGATGCTCCAGACCCCAAATCATCTTTGTGGCCTGTGCTGGACCCTTTCCTTGTCTTTCTTGTCCTGAGGAGCCTGAACTGGGCACAGCACTCCAGACGTGCCTCACTAGGGCCGAGCGAAGGGGCAGGATCACCTCCCTCGCCCTGCTGGCCACTCCTCCCAGTGCGCCCCAGGAAACCAGGCCTTCCTGGCAAAAAGGCACATTGGCAGCTCATAATCAACATGTTACCCACCAAGACTCCCAGGAGCTGCTCTCTAGCAGTTCAGCCCACAACCTGTACTGATATCGGGGTCATTCCTCCCTTGCTCAGCACTTGCCCTTGCTGAGCCCCGCTAGGTTTCTCTGCGCCCCACTCTACAGGCTGTCAGGTGCCGCGGAAGAGCAGCACAGCCCGGCCCGGATGCGTCAGCCGCGCCCCGTGTGACCCGCCGGGCCCAGCGCACGCTCCCGGAGCGCCTCCCGGACCACAAGCCCCAGCAGGCCCCGCGGCCCCAGGCCCGGCATGGCCGCGGCGTTGGCGCTGGCGGTGGGCGCGGGGCTACTGGCGGCCGCCTGGCGCTGGCTGCGGGGCGCGGCCCGCGCCGTCACCGCGGGCTCCATGCGGGGCAAGACGGTGATCATCACCGGCGCCAACAGCGGGCTCGGCCGGGCCGCGGCGGCAGAGCTGCTGCGGATGCGGGCCCGCGTCATCATGGGCTGCCGCGACCGGGCGCGGGCCGAGCGGGCGGCCCGAGAGATCCGGGCCGAGGTGGGCGAGCGGGAGGAGGGCGAGGGCGAGCTGGTGGTGCGGGAGCTGGACCTGGCCTCGCTCCGCTCCGTGCGCGCCTTCTGCCACCGCGTTCTGCAGGTACGGGGGTCCCGCGGGGGGGCAGCCTGTCCTGGAGCCCCGCACAGGCTCGGCCTGCTCGGGCCCGGCCGGGCTCCGGCGGGTCCTGGGGCGCCAGGTCAGGGCAGGCTGTGCCGCCCTCGGGCTGCGGGCGCGGGATGGCGCTGAGGTCACTGCTGCGATGGGGAGGAGGGCGTAAGCAAATTGACAGGAATTAGCGCGTGGAAGTATGAAGGTGTACTGATTTGGTCTACTCTAGTTAAACATACTTTAGACCTTAGTTCTGAAAAGGAAGCAATAGTTTGTGTGTGAATTAAATTATTTGTCTTCCTTTCTGTCTTAATTAACAACCATTGCCTTAAATTGGTGTTGCAGCTCAGCTCTGTCTCCAGGAAAAATACAAGTTCAGGAGTGCACTGTTCACATGCTCCAGACATCCTTCTGCCCCCTCTCAGATGGTCTGTCCCCACCCCAAGGATCTCGGCCACCACTGGCTGTGTCCAGTTGTTGGATGGTTTTGAATATATAAAGGTTCTGCAGCTTTCCTGAAAACCTGGGTTTCAGGAGAACAGGAACATCCAGTTGCTTTACCAGACAGAAATGCCACTAGATGAGTTCGACAGTGTTACTAGACATCGGAGCAGAGGGAGACCCTGTTGGAGGCATTATTTCATTGCCATATCTTTTGGGACTTGGGTCTCACCACATCTAGCTGCTACTCAAACCATGAGATACATGGGAAGCCAGGCTTAAATTGTGCTGCTGCTCAGAGAAGTGCTTGTTAAGTACTTGAAAGATGCTTAGATATTGTTGTGAAATGCAAGAAAACAGAGGGACTTTATTGCATTAATTTTCAAGCAACTTTTCTAGAACTTAAAGTGTCAAGTTTTAAGTTCTCTGGTGGGACACTAGTCACACATTCATACATGAACCCAGTGATAAGCTGTAATCTTGCTGCAGTGTTACAGGAAAACTTGAATACATGAAAGGATGTAAAACATGTATAATAAACAAATATCAAAAATGAAACATATTGTCTAACTTCTAAGAATTATTTATAGTACAAAATATCAAGAAAATGTGAATTTGTTAGCATCTCTTTATTGCTAAAGCCAGTACAAGTGGCCTGTAAGTGAGAAATGGGTAAAGAAAAAAGTATGTTATCTGCAGAGTGTTGCTGATGCCTGCATTTTAACTTGCATTTTCAAAATAATTCCAAAAGCACCTGAATGTCAAGGGATGCAAGCTCAAGAAATACTTTCAAGAGCTTTTCCACCCAAGTCCATGTTATGTACATTTGCTAATCTGTGAGTCCTTTTTGGAACTGTTACTTGGGAGTTTGTTTGGGGGTTCTTGTGGTTTTTGTTTGACATAAAGAAGATTTAAACATTGGCAGGTTGGGGAAACAGTGCACTCCCACTGCCTAGTCTTATTTGTGGGAGCTTTACTTTGAACAACTGAGAGTGGTTGCGTCTTTCACTCCCAAGTCTCACTGAAAAAATAAATGACAGATGTTGGAGGGTTCCATGGGAAAACAGAGAAAATGGAAGTGAGCTCAGAGGCTACAAGGAGTACCATTGCCCATCAAAGCATTGTTTAGTGCACTCTGCTGTATTTGCACTTGATTGTAGTAAACTGCCTGCATGGCATTGATCACGTTAATCTGTGTTACTAAATGTGGAAGTTTCAGAAAATGGCACATGTGGAGGTCTTGCTTCTTGAAGTGTTAAGTCTAGCAAAATAAATCCTCCTGTCAAATATTTTTCTCTGAAGAAAGGATCACTTCAGTGAGCAAATGTACAGTCAGTACTTCTTAATTCCTGTCCTGCTTTAGTGGTCACTGTGTCCCTGTGGGTGAAGAGGAGTGAGTTTGACGCTCTTTGGATAATTCCTCAGGGACCGAATTATATGAAGCACTGAGCAGGCTCAAGTCCCACGGAAATCAGTCTGAAACTGAAGTACTTGAAGTTTTGAGTGATCAGATGCCAGCACCTTTAACTGAGTGCCAACTGCAGATTTGGGGTTTGCTCTCTTTGTATCATTGCTACTAATAGCAGTGAAATAAAAGGCAAATGGCACAGAATTCATTTATGAGGTTCTCTATTTTTATCATCAGAATGGCCCAAAATTATCTCAGCTAGCCTTCCAGTCCCTGCACTGGGTTTAAAGAAAACTCATGCTGCTCTTTCTGGAGAAAGTGAATACATTTGTCTCTGATTCATGCAAGCATATATGATGCTTTCACAGGCTTTTGTCATAGGTGGGTGAAAGTGTTGAATTCAGAGCTTTTTTAGGCAGCTTACTTTAATCTGTGTTTTTTGTAAAAGTTGAGTTTTGGGTGAACTGGATAGCTCAATTTTCGAGTGGATTCTGGAGCATGCTTGAAGTGCATGATGCATATGTTTAAATTACCCATACCATCCTCTCTGGTAATTACTTACATCTCCTGGTTCTGTAGAGTGTAACATATGTCCTTGAGTGTGCTTTTTACTGACTTGAACCAGAATACTGATCCATCAAGTAGCATGTACTGAGCACCTCATGCATATTTTAAGCGTCAGTCCCTTCATTCTTCACTAGACCTGTTAGACTGAAATTCTATGGAACACAAGTGTTACTTTTCTATGAGTGAGTCCTGCTCCATAGTTCTCACCAAGCAGCACAATGAACTGTTTAAAATCATGAGAACATTGTTTTGAAAAGTTTTTCATGACATCATCCCAGTGAGATGGTGAGTCTGTGATGTAATGGTTCCTCTTCAGCCCTGAGGTTAGTTCCTTGGGCTGTGTTCCATGTTTGCATGTCTTTCACACAGTAGACCCCTCTGCTGTAGCACAGGTTTGCCATAAATTAATGTGTGGTCTTTTGCAGTGCAGTAAGTTACTTGGGGGGGGGGGGGGCGTGTTTATATCACAAAGGTAAATTATCACTGAATTGCAGAAAAAGCTGCTTCTGTGGAAGCAGATAGTTGTGTTCACTGCCTCTGTTAGAAGTTGGTACAGACCTACTTTCATATAGGTGCATCTTACTGGGGTCAAGTACTCAGTTTAGTGGTAGTTCAGCCTAACGGGTTTTTTTCAGCAGTGCTCTAAAAGAATATCAGAAAGTTACAATTCAGAAAAATAGGAATGAAATTATTTCTTTCTAACAATGGCCAATGAGAAATACTAAGCATAGTAGTGTGTTTTTCATGACAGTTCTAAAACTGAATGTTTTTTTTCCTTTTCTATTTAAAGGAAGAGTCAAGACTGGATGTTCTGATAAATAATGCAGGAATATTCCAGTGTCCGTACATGAAGACAGAGGATGGTTTTGAGATGCAATTTGGTGTAAACCACTTGGGTCACTTCTTGCTCACCAACCTTCTTCTGGGACTTCTCAAAAATTCTGCGCCAAGCAGGGTTGTTGTAGTATCCTCAAAGCTTTACAAATATGGAGAGATTAACTTTGAAGACTTGAACAGTGAAATAAGTTACAATAAAAGCTTCTGTTACAGTCGAAGTAAACTGGCCAATATATTATTTGCAAGGGAGCTAGCCCGTCGTTTGGAAGGCACAGGAGTCACCGTCAACTCACTTCATCCTGGAATTGTTAGAACAAATCTAGGCAGACACGTGAATATTCCTTTGCTGGCCAAACCCCTGTTCAACTTGGTGTCATGGGCTTTCTTCAAAACGCCTCTGGAAGGAGCCCAGACTTCTATTTATTTGGCCTCTTCTCCTGATGTTGAAGGCGTGTCAGGAAAATATTTTGGAGACTGCAAAGAGGAAGAACTCCTGCCCAAAGCCATGGATGACTTGGTTGCAAGAAAGTTGTGGGATATCAGTGAAGTGATGGTTGGCTTATTGAAGTAAGAGCCAGCAAGTGTCTGCAAAACAGAATGCAGATAACTATGCAATGCCTTTTTGCAACAGTGAAATTCTCACTTTAAATGCTGTGGGAATACAGAGTATTTTGCTCAATAAATATGAAATACGGGAGTGGTTTATGTTGGAACTCTGTTTTGAAATAAAGGACAATCTTCAATAGACACAGGCATTCACAAGAGTCTGAAATACAGTTTGTGGGTGTGAATATAATTTCTGGTTAAATCTGCTTGGAAACTCATGTTTTGCAAATAAAAACTAAACAGAACTGTGTTTTGCAATATATGTGCATATTTCTCGTGTTCTCCTACTTGTAGTCAGCCTGGACAATACAAGGTACTGCTGGTGAAACACTTCTGTAAAAAATTATTTGAAAATAATAGAATTGTCATCTTTCTGAGCCATCACAATGAAAAATGGAATAGAGTTTTCTGATATCTTGCACTGTAATTGTTGAGGCCTCAGAGTGCTGCTCAAAGGCTTGATAGCCCTAGGGTTCAGTGAACAAAATTACTGAGCCATGCACAGTTTTTTGCTGTGAAGCACAAAGTCAGCTCTTTTTAGTGGTGTTGCTGCTGTTAAATGTGTAAGTACACTTGGTCGTGCAAGCTGTATTTTTATTTCCCTGAATACTGAACTTGCTGTTTCTTGAAACTTTGTTTTTCATTAAAAGGATAGTTGCAAGATGTATTAGGGTCTTTATAGGGCTTTGCATGGCACAAATTGTGTGCGTACAAAGTTTGGAAGAACTCACTCAGATTAGACTGAAGAGAATGTGCTTCTCAATGTGTGTTTGCCTTGACTGATGGCACTTTAATAACTAATGAGGTTCCAGAATCCTGTCTCATGCAGCTGACTTAATATTCTTTAATAAAATCTTTAAAAAAAAGACTTAGCATTCACTCTTTCGTTGTGGGAGATGTATCAGAAACCGGCAGCCTTGTTTTAAAGCAGATGAACCTGGGTTAGTTCAGGGAGCCTGTTGTCTGGGCTGGTACAAATAGAATGGCTCCAAAAACATACACAGATATTATATGAATCAGTACTGATTATTTTTCTTAATCCATGTAACTTACAGGTTCATACTGACATTTATGGTTTTTATTTTGCTCTACATTATTAAAAATTTCTAGTAAAGATACATAGTATAAATATGGACAAATTATTTAGAGTGACCTATGTTAACATTACTTGTATGAGAATCAATTATAAATTAGGTATTCAGTAGTTCTTTACTTATAAATACATCAGTTCTGCACTTCAGGGGGCAATCAACTAAATTTTTCAGGTTATTTTTCTGATTATTTCCTCAGACTCTCAGCATATTTTAGGTTTTGCACAGTGGAGTTGATTTGATGTTGCTTTACCCTTCATAGGCAACAGTGTGCTGGGCAAGTGACTTGGATGGGGCAGAAAGCAGCAGCGTTCCAGAAAATCAGAAGGCAAGCTACAAAGCAGGGCCTGCTTTTAAAATCATGTGATGTGTTGAGCTTTGTACTGCTCACTGTAAGGCAAAGTGTAGAGGTGGGCATGTTGTCAGATCATACTCTTGAGTGTTGACAGTCCAGTTCTCTGAGGGATGCCAGAGGGAACTGTGCTATGTGCTTAGAGAAGTCCTGCTTTGATCTTCAGTGTTGCATTTCACGTTTTCGTTTTAAATACTTGTAAATGGCTTTGTGGAACACCTTTAACAGGTGGTTGAAGAATTAAAGTTTCATTAACTTCTCCTTAAAAAGAGATCCAGGGAAGCTGAGCCAAACCTGGGTTTGTGTTTCAATACTACTGTAGCAATATTAAAGGAAAACTACTGTATTGTTCCTCTGCTGAAACATGTATACCACTTGAAAGGAAAGCCTTGGATGCAAAAGTGGAGAACGGAGAAGATGGTTAGCCTGGAAATACTGTAGTAAAGAACTGCACTGAAACTGCCTGCAGAGCAGAGAGATGTATAATTTTTAGACTGAATGACCAACATAGGGCATACACTTACCTTCAAAAAAGGAAAGGTCGGTGTGTACTGGAGTAAGAGATGCAGAATAGGAATTCTCAGTTGTGCCCCGCTTCGTACATCTACCAGGTATTTATGTTCTTTTGAAACATTGTGGAATTAAGAGTCATTGTCAGAGAGGGATTACATTCCTGTAATCATAACTAAATTGGAGCCCTTTTTCCAGAGTATAGTAATCCTTAATGGACTTTTAATGGAATATTAATGAATTAATATTAACCTGAAAACTATTTGAAAGGACGGATTGTTAGGGACTGACTGAAAGGTAGGCATTTTTCAACGTCTGAAATAAGTAAAATTAGTCACTTTCAAGGTTGAATGTCATTTAACCACTGTGGACTAGAAAACTTTGATTACTCCCTTGACAGGTCAACAGATTTTAAAAAATCTGAGTACAAAACCTAAGAGCCCTTCTGAGTATCATAGAATCAGGCAGGTTGGAAAAGACCTCTGAGATCATCAAATCCAACCCTAGGTTACTAGACCATGGCACTAAGTGCCACATCCAGCCTCACCTTAAAAACCTCTAGGGACAGAGAATCCACCACCTCCCTGGGCAGGAATGCTTACTGAGTCTAGATTGGAACCAAGCATTTTCTCCTCCCCTCTTCTCCCCTTCTCTTTCCTTCCCTATCCTCTCCAGTGTAATCTTTCATTTTAAAAGATGGAAAGGAAGAGCTGTCAGTGATTTATCAGGGAGCTGAGGTAAATCAAGGTGAGTGGCTTGTTAGTGCTGGAGTTTCATCAGCTGCTGTGCTGCTGTGGTACATCAGGATGCACTGGACTGGGGTCAGAGCTGTATGGCTTGAGATCAGTTTGAGCTGAGCTGCTTAAAGCTACATCCAGGTATACAATACCCACTGTCTGCTTTCACAGCTGGAGAACACAAACATAGCTGATGGGAGGAAGCATCTCCATGTAATGATCAAGAGGAACAGGCTTCAAGTGTCTTAAGGGAAGTGCTTTTCAACTGCTTCAGTGTAATTTATTCACATTTGGCTATGGTGCTTTTGAAAGCACCCTGTATCCAAATTCCCTCACAGACAGATGAAGAATTTAAGAAAGAAAAATTTCCTTACTTTTTTTTTAATTTATTTCTTTATTTTGATTCCCAGTCACAGGCTCTAGCTATGAGCCAGTCTCTCTGCATACATGTAGCTATTACAGCTGAGGTTTCTGCAAGTGAACTAAATTGCAGTTGCATGTATTTATTTTATATGCCCCATCTGTTTAAGCCAAGGGAAACTTACATACTTAAAAAAAAATATTCTGAATCTGTCACTAATTTACCTTCCTTACCTCGCCACAAAGGCCAACATCTATCCCCAGGTGAAGGGACAACTCTTTTTCAGTTACTCCGGTCAACACAGCAGGCAAGCTTATAAACCCGGGGGGGTTCTCCAGTAAAAATTCTCCATCTTAATGAGATAAATGATAATTTTTTCCATGATGCAATAAAACCAGAAGTATTTAAACTCCCCTCCCTTCAGCAGTTGGCTGGTTTGCCTAAGCTTCCTACTAAGTGAATGCTTCAGAGGCTTCAAAGCCTGAGCCCTGTGAATGTGCGGCATGATTATGCTTTTGCTGAAAAATGTGGATAATTCCCACTTCAAGCACACTTAATTTCTTTCCACCTAAGGCTATAAAGAAAATAAATAACTTGCAAGAGTCATACAAATACCTTTAAAATGGAAGGCCTGTTCCCTTTTTCCCATAGCTTTTTCCAAACTAATCATTTAGAGCATAATTGACTTGCAAAACGATCCAGGAGGCCTCCACAGTTGAATTACTATTTTTCATCTGTCCCGGAATGGTGCTGCTATTTCTCATAACAGAAAATGATGACCTCCCTCTAGACTTACTGCTTCAGCTACCACTGGCAGCCTCACACCTGTCGTCACTGGATTCAGATCAGAGAAATAAATTTGAATAGTTAATTAACTCCAAATGTCCTATGTAACATAGAGAAAGGAGTGCTTTCTTAATTGCCTTTTTGGGGGAAGCCTGGCACACTGACCACCTATGATAGCCCTTTCTTTCGACATTTAAGAATGATCCCTTTTCTGCAGGTAATGTGAAAAAAACTTAATTAGTCTATGTAAAGCAAAGAATTTATAGCTTATTTTCTGTCAAAGATTCAGGAGCATGTCACATGCTCAAAATCTCTAATAATCATTTTAGCATGGTACTGACCTTTTCTCACCACCTGCTCCGTGGCCAAAGCAAGCAATCTGGAATCAAGATCCCCCTAAAAGCTCTGGGAGTCAGACACTTAAATATTTTTGCTGATCTTGATCTCGTGGCTTTGGGTTTGGGCAGTAGAACCCTAAGAGACATTGGATGAATGAGGCTTTATGCACTTCTGTGTGTGTATGCCATTTAAAAAGAAATACTTCACAAATTGTGGAAGTATGGGGGTGGGGTAGGGGTCATGGTAGAGGTGCTATGGCTATATTAAATATCCTGTGACATTCTCCAGCAGTTTGCGTGCTTTTTCCCCAAAGAAATGTCAGCCCATCTTGCAGTTGTTGGGATGTTTGCCAGTTTGCCACATGGACTGCTGTCTGGTGATGACTGATGTTACTCCAGTTTGTCTAAGTCCTGTTGCAAACTTTTCCAACAGTAGGTCAGTATTCTGGGTCCTTCTAAGTCACTGCTTTCCCCACTCTCCAAATACCATCTTCCCTTGAGACAAGCAATGCTAGGGTCTTTCTAGACGCTTCAAGGAAACGGTCGTGAAGAGCATCTGCAAAGTGACAAGTGACACATCTGGAGGCTCAGAACCTACATGCGCTGCAACGAGTAGGTTTCGTATCATTTTATATACTCATTTACAGACAGAAACACCTTCTCCAGTGTAAATAGATAGGTATTTTAGACTTCAGCCTGCCCTGAAGGCCTATTATATACAGTACTATAGGTATATCCTATGATGAAGACAGTAAATTGAAAATCGCTGCTGTACAACCCATTTTCTCTCCTGAAAGGCTGAGAACCTACAGGTCCAGTTGACATCATTGATAGTTTTAGTTGCTTGATGCTTCATCTGGCACTGAAAGTACTTGGAAAGAGGAAGAGACCAGAGCATCATTTTCCTTCAGTATACCTTTCTGCAAATTTTCAGAGGCCTAAATGTATCTCAGATGCATCACCACAGATACTGAAAAAAAAGTAAACCTGCTTTATGGAGGTTTTTGTTCACAAAAGTTTGCTGTTGATGGAAACTTTCAAAAGTCGTAATTTCTTTTTTTTATATAGTAGCAAGGTGATATAATTAACTAATTGTATTAGCATTACTAAGACCATGGTCTTGGGACAATAGAATAGAATAAGAGATAATGAGCTGTCACCTGTAGAGGCAAGAGAAGCAACTTGAAAACATAATAATCAAAAAGCTTTGATTACAGTTATGTTGTTTCTGCATTTGGATTTTTTGGGGGGATCTGTTTGTTTCATTCTAGATACTTGCTATTTTTTAAAAAAAGCTTAAAGCTGCACAAATGTGAAAACATCCATGTTTCAACAAAGTGGCACAATTCTTCACTGTGGAAAACCCATAAAATGACAGGAAATGGCTTAATGTGGTAGGTGTTCATTTTTAAGAGTTCTGTTGACAGAAGTTGATGAATGAAAATATTGTGTTTCATTTTTGCCTTTTGTTCAGTAAATAGGATGGAATTTTGATGCTGCCTAGAGGGACAGCTTTGTACTGTGGTGGTCTAAACTGGGATTTTTCATTAATGTAACTCAATCAGAGTAGGTGGGGGGGTTTTTCCTGGTCTTTTTGTTCACTTTTTTTTTTCTTTTTAAAGAAAAAAACCTGAAGTAAAAGGGAAGACCAAGGAAAAAGCACCACAAAGTTTATCTCCTACTCATCTGGAAGAGTTTATTTTAAACATGGAACATTGTTTGCTGCTGTGGAAATGAAAGTGAGAGAGTTGCAGCTTTCTTCCAATGCCATCTGGCAGATGATTTACTTGCGTATGGTATTCACTAATCCAAATAACCCTGTGTGTGGTAGCATTGTCTCTTTACTGATCATGCAGCTGAGTTGGCTGAACCCTAGATGGCTCACACAAGGCTATCAACAGCACAGTACAAAAGGCTGTTTAAAATTAGAACAGCATTAAGGAATGGGATATGCCAAATTCATTATGCCTTTACCTATATTAAACATTTTCCTTCAGTCAGATGTTTCCTTTTGGTTCTCTTCATGGTTTTATGCTCTCCAGTTCTACTTGGACTTTAGAGCATTTAAGTCAACACTTACACGTAGCTCAGATGGGACCAGAGCACTGGGCATCCATCCCTAGGCTGGTATCCTTGCCCTGACGGTAATTGTGTTTGCTCATGTAAGGTCCCTTCTCAGCCTCATGAAACTTGTATTCCTGCTAGGTAATATGGCTGTGACTTTTGTAGGACAGCTGCATACTGTAACCAGTAGCTTTGTGGTTAAGGAACTCTCCTATCTCCTAAACCTGAGCCAAAATTGTCTTCAGATCAGTATATTCCCATTTATCAGGCAAAAGATCTAGCTGCTTCATGACTATATTAATGTTAGTTTGCCTCCTCTTGCTGTAATATGAAAGAAAGAGCCTCGAGTGGCTTTATCTGGAAGGAAAATACGCAGAACTTTATACCTTGAGAAAAAAAATCTCAAGTTATGAGTAAATGGGGGCATTCCCTTAAATCTTGCATTTAAATTCTAGGAAGAGGTTGGTATTGTGATGCTCAAGATAATATAATGCTCCCTTCTTGATATGTTTTCAGTGATTTTTCCACAGTGCCCAACTCAGCATACCTAATATATTTCTTATTTTGGATTCAAATTCCACTCTGAATTCTAAAGATCTAGAATAAGAGTATTGAGTGTACCTTGTTTGTAGGCACTTCTGGCTTTTAATTTGATTTGGCCTTGGTAGGTCAGTTCAGATAGTTAGTGCTATGGTTGAATTTGCAGTTGAACAGTTTATAAAGTGCTGATTTTCCTCAGAGATAGATCAATATAATTCATATGTCAAACTAAAATATATATAGTGTAAATATTTTTGTAGCAGAGATAGGGAATGAATTGAGAGCTCAGCTCTTTTCCTGCGGAGCAACTGACACTTTGAACTCACTGTCTGCATCTGTATTGCTGGGCATGTAGTGCTAGGACCTGTTTCCTTAACCACAGGCTGAATGGGATGTGGGGCAATGTTCATGTTACCATATTATGTTCTCTCCCAGAAGAGACATAGGTACATCCAAATGGCTTTATAGGAGTGTCCTTGCCCCTTGCTGACTCCTGGTTGATGCAGAGTTATTTCGAAAAGCATTAGTTGGCCGGAGCCAAAACCATACCAAGTGTCCGAACTATTGAACAGCGCAGATGATTGAATTTCAGTGCTTAGGCTGGCACCCTGTAACTCTGTAACTGAGTGGAATAACCATAACCAAAAAGTGCCCCTTCCTCCTTCAAGTGTTTACAGGATAGAAGTGATTTTTCAATTTACATCCATGACATTCAGAGACCAGTCTGGAAAGCTGAAGCACATTTTCTCTAAATATTATAGTGCTAAAATTCCACTGACTTTACTTCAATTTCTATGGACTGACCCTGTAAACACATGGGGAATTGGTATTGTTATTAACATTACCATGTCATCATGCTTTATTCATTTCCAATTTTATAACTATAGTCTGATCTCTTGGAATTGTGTCTGTTAACATAGCACTGGGCTATGGAAATCTTATTTTATCAAAACCTGTTATTCTTGGACTAGAATACATAGTTACACAGTTGCATTTTATAGATCCATAGATTTTTTTAAAGCCAGAAAAGTCCCTTAGATTATTTAGTCTGACTTCCTGAATGACACAAGCCATTTAATTTAACCCAGTTAGCCTGTGTCAAGTCCAGCAATTCGTGTTTGGCTAAGGCTTATCTTCCAGAGCAACGTTCAGTCTAGATCTGAAGCCATCAGTAGTTAGGAGAATCCATCACTTCCTTTGGAAGTGCAGTCCAATGGTTATCACTCTCACTCTAAAAAATGTGTGTTTTGATTCTTGCCTGAATTTGTCTGGCTTTCGCTTCCAGCTTTCATCTCTCATTATGCCTTTTTGCGTGAGATGAGAGTGCTGCTCTTGCCATTCAGTATTTTCTCCCTGTGTTGATACTTGCACATTGTAATCACAGAACTCATCTCTGAATGTTTTTATTAAATTCAACACACTGAACCCCTTTAATCTCTTATTTCAAGGCTCTCTTCCAAGGTTTCCAATAATTTCTGTGTCTCTCCTCCGCATCCCAGCCAATTTTTTACCTCTTTTGTGGAACAAGGAAACAAGAACTGGATGTAATACTCCAGTGTGTGTCCATTTATAGGCAATCCTAGTACTCAGTGCTTTCCCTCATTTGCTCTCGGGCTATCACTACTTTGGATGTGCCTCGTGCTGCCCCTTGGCACTGAGAACAGCTGGAATGTCACAGTTTGTATCACTACTCTTGAATCCTCTTTGTCTTCCACAACAGGTTGTCAACATCCAAACTGCTCTTTGAGATTGCTTCCTGGCAACTCCTGTGTTTGGAAATTATCTGGCAAAATACTGGCAAAAGCCAAAATCATGTCAGGGATGAAAAATAACCATTCAGTGATGCATATGTTCAGGCACTAATCCCTAGGAACTTTTCCTGGATTTTTTTTTACTCAGTATGGTAGTCTAGGATGTCCCAGTTATACTCAAAGCATCACTTATACTTTTAGGTTCAGTGAAAGTACTAAAAAAGGACATGTTTTCTCTTTCACTTTAAGAACCCAGAGGACAGATATGTGGACTCAACTGGTCACTTTGGTTGGATGAAAATATTGTCAAGTTACTGATCTCCTGATTGTCATTCACCGCATTTTCCTCTGATGCCTATTTTGAATATATTCTCCCTCTGGCAGTATTTGCCTCTCCTCACTTCAACACTGATGATAATGGGTACTTGGACAATTAAGAGCCCAAGTTTGACTTTTTAGGACAAGATTTAGGTGAAATGACTCCTGCTCAGCTTCACTTTTCTGTGATGACTCCTATGGGGATGACTCCTGTCTGTGATAATTGTGCATCTGAATCACAGAAGTATTTTTCTTTTGTAAAAATATTTCCCATAAATATATTTGCATGGATTTAAGATTTTTGATGAATTTTCTCTTACAGTAGGATTTGAACATGAAATAAAATCTCCCATTCCAAGTTTTCAAATTCAAACATTAGCGCATTCGTGCGTGGATCTGGTTAGGCAATAGCTGTGGCTGGTTCTTGCAACTGGTTTCACTGTCTGCAAGAGACAGGTGCTTGTGAAGCACAAAATGCTGAGCACACTATATTGAAGTTGTGAATATTCACAGCTCTGAGAATATGGGAAGTCTCTCATATTCAGAGACTGTCACCAGTTTTGGCTGTAGAGTGGGCTGTGAATTGTGGTAGTTTTGAACCAAATTTCTGATCTGTTCAGTTATCCTTGATAGACGACAGTAACCCTTTGGGTACAGTGGAAGGGATGGCAATTATAGTAACTGTTTCAGTCACCTGAGGTAGATTTGCCAGCAAACATGGATAGCAGTCTTGTGGTTTTTGTCACTTCTAAACCAGCTTTCCTATTCACTTGTGTGAATATAGAAAAAGCATAAATTGCAGTTCTTCCCTCAAAAACACCTGTGTTCAGGAATAATTTGAAGTGGTAGCTGATTTGGTGTGAACCAGAGCAGAGCCTGCTGCAGACATACAGTGGGGATTCATTATTATTTTCATTATGTTTTATTATCATCACCTTCAGTGACACATGCAGTGTTTCTTTCATCACCATGTAAGGGAGTTAAACACTACAACAGCAGCCTAATATTTCTCAGCACCTGCCCATCTGGCAAGTCTTTGTTTGCTAAAGTTTGTTCTGTCATGTTGATTTTAGATTTGCAGTTTTGCAGCTGATCAAAGAGATGAGATTACTTAAAACAAAAGCTTCCTGGGCAAATATATCACCATTGGTTTAGTTTGGATTTACATAGCCCTGGCAGTGAAAGATCTCTAGGCAGACTGGGCTAGCAGAAATAAATGTGCATGCAGACATTTATGATGCCACTCTGGTTTTCTTAATGCACTGTACATTCAGCATTTTCTTTCCTTTATAGTGGAAGAACATTTAGATGTTTCTTTGAAGACTAATTTAGGAAAGTTGGCAAAGGCCAGTTACTGTAACATGTGCAATTTATTATATTAACAATATCTGATGAAACAACAAAAGTGAATAATCCTGCTGAGTACAGAGAAAACAAATGCACTCTTTTTATGCTGTAGTTTGATCTGATCTCAGTAGACTACAGTTAATACAGTTTGAAACAAAATATGCATGGCAAACTGTTTTCATAATACTCTAATAAAAGTATTTCTCATTTTTAAGGGTTTTTTTCTGTCTTTCAATCTTTCCTTTCTTTAAAAAAAAAAATTAAAAAACATGTTTCTTGCATCTGTAAAAAAGACTAAATTCTCCTCAGCTGCTGCTGTTAAAATGCTGGGACTCTATTTCAGTAGGTTCCTGTTCAGCCTATGCACAATAAATAATAAAGTATGGAAAACAATCCAAAATCCAATGTAATTCACAGGGATATTAATAAATTCTTTTTTGGTATGGAAGCCAAGCAGCTAAGCCATTTGGAACTTCGTTGCCTCAGGATGATTGAAATAGCATAAAGTAGGGCACAATGAATAGTCAGGCAATCAATATAGTGAGAAAACCATTTGCATTGTTGACTCAGTAATTTATTTGCTGTGCTATTGATTTGATCTGTGCCAAGACAGAGCTAAGGGCTTGGTCACAGCTTTGTTGAATGCATTATAAGCACTTGTATAGAATGGCTGTAAGAAAATTGTAATGGGCATGTCATGGTTGGGCTGAAAAACCTGGGAATGCGTCAGATTCCTCCCCTTTGTTCCTACTCTCTTCCAAGTTACTGGGCTTATTCCAATGGGTTGAGTTTACTTCACCAATAGACCCCATATGCCCATGTGGCAGGTCTGAGTACCCTTAGAGCATCCTAGATTCACTTCCTTTTGCCTCACAGAAATACTTACTCAAGCTTCAGTCTTTCTGCTTAAAACTTCCCGCTGCTCTCTGGGGGAAATTAAGAAATATCAGTCCCATTGATTTTCCTTTTTGTCCTTTTGTTTGTTCCTAAGTCTGTTAGATGAGTTTTTTAAGAAACCTCCTTCCTGATTGCTGACTACCAACAGGGTAGCTAGTGCCATTGCACTGGAAGAAGTCAGCAAATGAAGCCATGTGTAAATGAATGTCATTAACCATCAAATTAACTTCCTCAGCAGTGGGGAATACTGTACTTCATTAAAGTTCCACTTCTATTGTCAATTTGCATCTAATTTACAATTTTAGTCTAGGAAAGTTTATCCCTGTTTTTTGTTAGCTAGATTAACTTTAAATACAGTACTTAAATTATGTTTTTTGGATCTTTCAGCAAGTCAAAGTGGCTGCCAGTTCTCTAGAAATGAGCAAACTGACTGTTTCTTATGAAACATACTATTTGCTTGAAATTCGCACTGGGGCATGGCCATGTGTTTGTACATATGCTTCAAGGATGGATCTGCTTTCTGTTCATAAATTACAGAATTGCTTTTCCTTACTCCCTATGAATTCATCCTGAGTTTGATGTTAGCACAGGATCGAACAAGATTTGAAGGAAGAAATGAAATTATTTCAGATCATTTTGCCAAGTTCAATGAAAATGGTAATCAGGCTCTGAAGGTAACAAGCTAAAAACCCTACCCTGTAGAGTTTTCTGTGATTTGGTTTTGATTTTTTTTTTCTTCTTAAATGTGTTGCATAAAATATGGTTTTATTTTTCTGCACCCTTTTCACTGGCAAGAAATTTGGGTCTTCTGTTGCCTGGAAAACTTGACAAATGAATGGAGAGGTATTGAGATGAGGTCTTAAAGAATAACTGGATGCCAGGAGATTTTCAAAATAAAGAATGTTAATCAGAGTGCTTAGAATGTGTTGTTGTCAAAGACTGAACAAATGAACCTTTTTTGAGTAAAGGAAGGGTTTCGTTTAACTTCTTGCTAGACAGATATACCTAACTTATTTTACAGTAAAATGGCCTGTTTCCTATATTTCTAAAGTTTAGAAAGAGCAAGGCGGGGGGGTGAGGGGGCACCAAAACAAAGAGTATGTTCATACTTTTCTTTTACATTTTAAAAAGGCAGAGAGAAATTAAAAATGTAACGTTTCATGTGCCTTGAAGGGTAAATTATGCATTTTGTATAAAATACATAGACAAACATAAATACATGTGACAGAGGCCAGATATCACTGATGCCTTCGTATCTTAAAAGACATTTCTCTATTTGCAAATTTCTGGACTATTACAGTGAAACATCCCATTTGACTAAGTTTACTATGTGCACATTCTGCCAGTTCTAGACTTGAGATCTGAATTCTACAGCTTTGGTAATGCTGCTAAATAAGACAGGAAAAAAAAGTAATCTAGAAATTCAAGGTAGTGACCTTTTTCAGCAGGGTACTGACACATATGTCTAAATTCCCCTGAGGTGGACGAAAACATAAGTGTTTATTGAATTGAGGCTCAGAGTACTTGGGACTGAATTAAGTTTATTTCAGATGAAACTTATCCTTTCATGTATTTGTTATCACATAAGAATTTTGACGCATATCCAGAGGCAATATCTGATAAACATAAACATTTTTCTTTTAAAAAGGTTTACTTCTTCTTTTACTCAGAAAATAGATTTGCGAAAGTGGAGACATCCAACTGGCAGTTCAGGAATGGCACTTCCTTTTTAGCATTGTTGTGCCAATAGTCCTCTTAAATATTGTATTGCAGCAGTGATGAGGAAACTCATATCTATAATAGTTTATAATATTGTACGTAGGTTAGATGTGAGCTGTAGGAAAACCAAAATGAACTGGCCATCCCTTTGCAATGTACTTCTTTCTGGTCACACTTGCTATTCTGGTTCAATATTTCCTCCAGTCAAATGTCATTTCTGGAACAGGTACTGCAAAACATAGATTTTTATCTTTTGTGTATAATATTTGTCTTGCTTTCTCAGATAAACTGCTGAAGCAGGTCAGAGTTTGTAGTTTTTCTGTCAGCACAAATTAATTTAAAGGTCTTCTGTGTAATAATAGTGGATTTAAATTGTTTATAGTGTTGATTTTAATAAACACTGCATGACATAGAGCAGTGCCTAGCATAACCACTTGATTCAGTGCCAACACAATATCAACTTTCATTGAGAGAAGTAGCACAAACAATGAAGATGTCTGAGGTATGTCACAATACCACGATCAAAAGGAATGTATTATTTAAATATTATAATAAGCCCAGTGATGTCTTTTGAAATAGAATGATTTTAATTCAAAAACATCTGCTTGGAAGTCCAAGGAGATTAGAAATGTCTGTTCATGAAAACATACTAATTAAAGGCTCTAAATACTTAGAATAGTTCTATGCCTATGTAAGTTAGTCCAACTGATAACAAAACTGGACATGTTTCATATTATTTCAACTTCTTTTATTTGAACAAGGGAATAGATAAACAAAAGGAAATGATCCTGTTGTTTTTAAAATTTTGTGAAAATATGACCCGAACAAAGGTCAGTCTTCAAATGCATGGTCCATATGGCTTGGCTGACACAAGTAGCTGTAAGGATAACATCACTTTGTAGGAGCAGTGGGACTCAGCTCTCTCCAGCTCTGTGCAGTAGCAGAGTGGAAAGAAAATGTAAACCAAACTGCTCTTTTATCCACCATTTTTGATGCCTCAGATATATCTGAGTCAGCAGAAGCATAAACTACTGCAGCTTCTAGGTCTCTTAATAAAAATTCCCAAAATAATTAGCTTCTAGTTCATGTGAAAGAATGGAATAACTATTTTGTGTTTGGCCTGCAAGTCATCAGATGTCATTATTATAAGTGGACTTCACAAGCAGCTATATGGTAGTGGAATGGAGAAACACTTCTGTTAATTGTGGCATTACTCTCTGGAAGAAGGTGCTGTTTAGTTTGCTGCATTACACTTTTACTACTCAAGTATAATTCTACTACACAGCCTGAGCATAAACCTTCCTGCTAAATAGGCCACATTGGGAAATGTTGTTTTTATTATTTGTTAGAATAAAGAAAGTTTAACAGTCTGTATGGAGTAACCTAAAGTTTCCTTGAAACATTAGGAATATAAAATATATATGTAGTTGAATGTCTGCCTGTTTCAGATTTCTTAGTGCCAAAAAAGGTGAGCAAGACAAGGTCTCTGGGTGAGTGATTTGTCTTGATAGTCACACACATCCTACAGGCTGCATATGAAAAAAGTAATACAACCCAACAGTGCAGTCATTGGGGCTATATCTCAAAAGGTATTTGGAAATAAAGCCTGTGGACTAACAAGGGAAGATATGTACATGCACTAGCACCAGCTCACTCACACTTTCATTTCTGTCTTGCCACATTCAGTGAGATGCTGTCTGCTACTGCCAAGGATGTTGCTGGAGTCAGTCAGCTGCCTAACTTGGAGATGGTGCTTCCTTAAACTGTCTTTAATCTGTAGAGTGACTCGCTGGGCACCTGGTGGCCAGCCAGGTCAACCCACCACAGCTTCACAGTTAGATGCCCTATAAACTGACAACCTGTGGCTGGAGTCTGTATTAGGGTGCTACTCTCAGCTGCATGGACAAACTTCATGTTGTAAAGCTTCTCTTTTAGATATGTCCCAGGCTACAAGAATCAGAACTAAAAATGATCTATCCATTTTCCCTCCCTGCACAATCAGGAGAAAGTTTTGAGTACCAATTAGTGGGCTCCCAGAGCTCAACAGCCAGAGTTGTAAGCCACCAGCAACAGTCAGGAGGAATTGCTGAAGAGACTGAGCTGAATTTCAGCTGCCCCACACAGAACTTACTCCATCCAGTATGCTGTTTTAATGACTGTTAACTATTTTTTCAAATTAGGTGTCTAAACCAGGACAACCATGGGTGTAAAATCCTGTAAAGGATAACCCCTTATGATACCCAGATACTTAGGCCATTCAGATGAAGGTTTAAGTAAATTTGGACATGAGATTTACAGGCTGATCGCCAGCTGTCTGAGTATTTAAACTAAAGGATCAATGTTCATTGTGTTATGTGGTATTCTGAGTTGGAGCTTCCGCAGACTGTTACTAGACCTTTGTGTTGTAGCCTATGTACTATGGCTAAAGATGAGCAAAACCACAAAGGACATTCCTGCAATTTTACTTTTCATAGAATCATTTAGGTTGGAAAGGACCTCTAAGGCCATAGAGTCCAGTGATTAGCCCAGCAGTGACAAAACCACTATGAAACATTGTTCCTAAGTGCCACCAATCCATGTCTTCTAAATACCTCCAGGTATGGGCCACTCTGCCCCCATCCTGTACCAGTGCATGGTGGTGTGACCCAAGGGCAGGACTCACGTTGTTGGACCTCATAAAATTGGCCTCAGCCCATTGATTCAGCCTTTTTGCCACGGATTGGATGAATCTTGCTGTGTTTACTCATTGCTGAAGAATGACAGCTGGGAGAAGCTAGGCTACTAAAGTGGCAGAACTGACAATAGACTTTAGAATAACTAAGCAAGAATCAGCACTTCAGCCTTCACTTACATAGTGTGACTTACACATTTGACAGAGCTGAGTGCAATGTTGAATCAAAGAATTTGCTTTAAATAAATAAACCTATAAAATTTGGATCTTCCTTTTCTGCTCCCCTGCTTGCAGCTGCAGATTCCTGCTCACTGCTGTAGCTGCACATCAAAAGAACTTTTCATAGGCAAAACTGACCACATATATTTCATCTTCCAAAACAACTGTTTATGGAGACTCAGTTCTTGGTGTTTGACATTTAAGACATCAGAGGTAATAAGAAAAAAAGCAATCACATTTCTGTAGAAGAAGAAAAAAATAAGTGAATCCTTTGGCATAATTCCCTCATTTAGCTGAAATTCTTGTGTTTCCACAGGCTCTTTGGGACAGTTCCACTGGCTGCTTTAGGGAAACTATCTTGATGCTGTCTCTATGAACTTCTCTGCAGGACCCAGACTACTAATTGCATTCGTAACTTCACTCAGCTAACAAGTACATATCTTTTTTCATCTGGATACATCTGTACTCTCAAATGAATATGTCTCCACTTCCTTCATCCATCATGGTCCCGTGGCAGTCTGGCCTGTGTAGATGTTCACTTCTGGGCTTCCTTCTGGAGTGGATTAGTTAGCTCCCTTAGAAACTATCAGGTGCTTTTCTTGGGGAATTCTGCTCCCGAACTGCGACCAATAGGCAGAACAGACAGATGCACCTGGCTTGGATGCTTTTGCTCTACATAGTCCTGTGACTTCAAGCACTGCCATACGCTGTCATGTGCCAAGGTATGCAGCACATAATGTCTGTCTCATACCATAAAAGTGCTATTCTAGTAGGCTGCAGGACAGCACAGAAATTATTTTTAACACCATAAACTGATATAAGTTATAAAATAATCAAGTCTCATCACCACAGAGATATCCACAGTGACAGAGGACACCCATAGGCAAGTGATACCTTGTGTGCTCTGGTCAGTGTGCTCTGGACAGACTGGATGTGACCATGTTGCACCCCTTGAGCTTGAATCACTCCCTGGGTAAAATGGTTTTATCATATAGAGTAGCAGTAGAAGCAGCCTCTGGCTTAGTTCCTCATCCTTCAAAGAGTTCTTGAAGAGCAATGATTGTAACATCATGAATTTTCATAGGGTACGGTGGACAAGGGAGCTATGAAAATGCAATATTGAAAGAAATCAGATGCATCACTGGGAACATCATGTAAATTTTCTTTTTTTTAATAAAAAAAAAAGTTTGATGGATCTACAAGTGGGGCTGACTCTTCATGTAGTAATTCTAAGAATCTTTAAAACTGGTGCTAAAATGATACAGAACACTAGAATAAGCATAGAACTGTACCTTACTCTGAAATGGTATTAAAAACCTGCCAAAGCACTGGTTTGAAGTCTCAGGTAAATCTTTCCAACTGTTTTTCATCTTATGGAAGGAAAGGATTTTATGATTGTCTTTGGTCAAATATCAAGCCTTCCTACCAGCTACTTTTAGCTTTTGAAGTCTGGTGCCTTCTCCACAGTGTTAAGCATTTATTCACGATGCATAAAACTAAACCCCTATGTTTCTTTTTGCTGGCAGAGATTAATGTATGTGGTGGAGTCTCCCCCCATCAAGATATTAACCATTGTTAGGAGTTCATTTCTCTGGAAACCTTTCAATCAGTGAAACTCATTTACATAAGGTAAGATTTATAAATCAAAATCATAAAACTAATTCCACTGGGAGCTATGCAAATCTCACTTCTCAGTCCAAATCCAACTTTTTCCCTGTACTTTCCTTTCTGCTTATCCTTCCAATCTGGATTTTGCTAGTATTTGTTAATGCTGAACTATAAAGAAATGCACAACTTCCTTCATGGGAGAAATTACGTTTAAATAACCACATTGTTTAATTTTACCTTTGGAAGTCATTCAGATATATTATTGCCATGGTTATAGTATAAAACATCAATATAGTATAAAACATCAATTGAACATACTACTAATAACACCCAGCTGTCAGACTAGTGCTCTGCAGATGTAAAGGTGCTTTATAAATGGAGTCCATGTAATCACTCACTTTGGATGGACACAGGAACTGAAAGAACAGAAAACTCAGGTTATTTTTCCCATGAACATTCATATTCCAGTAGCAGAAATCAGTTTGCTGGATTCTCAGACGATATCTAATAGTCACTCTATATCTAGTAGTCACTCTAGGTTGTCTTTGAATAGTTGATACAAACTCTATTCCAGGCATAAAATAATTGGTTTTAGACAGAAAACTTTTTGATGGAAATGAGAATTGCTTCTTACAACCATGGTACTGAAACTGTTTCTCAGCTGTAGTGGCCAGAGAATTATGTTTAAGGACTATTTTTCTACTTTGAGAATGTCCCTGGCCAATAGCTCTCAGTATACTCTGCCAGTTCTGTGGTCTGGGATAACTGGCCAAAAGCCCACTGGCGACAAATTGGGAGAACCATGAGTATCTCTGAGTGTGCGGCTCATCTTGGAAGCACCTCTGCATTGTACAGAACAGAGAGTCCTGGAAAAGAAAGGAAAAAAAAAGCCAAAGATTCAGATAGAAAAATTACATTTTTAGCCCAGTTTTCCATGAGGATTTTCAATACAACAATCATTATTTTGGGCATGCTGTTAGAACCAAGCAGCAGGCTCCAGTGAAAGCTTACTAAACTCAGCAGGATCACAATGATGCAAATGCAACCAAAAAGACTTTTTAATAAGATGTTTTAGTTTAACCTGGTGTCTCTTTTGTAATATTTTTTAGTGGCTATGGTAGGAGTTGAGACTGCTTCATAACGCTGGAGTCTGCCATATTTATGCCTGCAGAAATGCTCACCAACCTCTCAGGAGCCTTTTCATACTTCAGCTTCAATGATATAGTTCTTGAGGGATTTCCAAATGAAAGATATGTTACAGAGCATATTACTCCAATTATCTGCAGCAATTAATATCACCCATATTTAATCCAGATTGAGGCAAACTGTTGGCCCAAATATATAACCCCATCACCAGCCTGAGGTTCCAACATAAGCATGTTCCAAGGAAGCCCATGGCAAAAGAAACATTGCTTCAAATCCATATTAAGAAAAAGACCCACATTTCAGTGAGATGTGGTTTCAAATAACACAGTTGATGGCAATTACTTTTGGTGCTGGAGAACTGTAGAATTATTAGAAGATGGAGCTTGCTGCACTCTGCTCAGTTCCCCAACTATCTTACCCATTACTGACTTCCAGCCAGTGCCAAGTATGGTACAGTTCAGCACATGGAACTTGTTCTGCAAGACCAGAACAAACCAATTGATTTCCATTAACACATGGGGACACCTGTTCAGAACCTACCCATGATAATTCAATTAGCAAGACTTGGTTGCCCATTTTGGTAAATGGAGAGAAAGAGAAGATACTGGGCAAAGTCCTCCCCTGGTGTAAGTGGGTTCCGTGCCACTGGAGCCGGTGGAATATGGGGCCTGTATGAGTTGTGCATAGTGTAGCTCATTATGGATTTATGGAGTATAAGACCAACAAGGTCACTGTGCTTAGTTATTTTGACCTCCTGCATAATACAAGCCACAAGATTTCTCTAGATCTTTGCAACCCCAAATCTCTTTTTTCCATAGAATGGAAAATCATAAACCTACACATTACTGAGAGGTACTTCTGTTTACATTACATACGGTTCTGTGAATAATTTGGGGTCATTCTCTAAGACTGTTAAGTGAAAGGGAACTGTTCTATCTCAGCTGAATCACAAATGAAACACCCTATAATTGCATGGAAGCACTTGTATGGTATAAATAATATTTTTAGTCAGTCATTGAAATAATAATATAAAGTTCACTTTATTAACATTTGAAAAATAAATGTCTTCACCTCCCTTCATTGGACTTTAAAGGAGGAAAGTTTTACATTCCCTGTGAAAAAAATAAAGTAAAAAGTGTTTAGAGAAAGGAGTGATCTGACTGGTTAGAGATCACAAATCACTAATAATAATAAGCTCTGAATATCAGGTGCCAAACAGCTGCAGAGCCTCTTAAACCTAATTCCTCTTTCTTGAAGAATATGGCAAGTTTGGAAAAGAGGTGATTGCCAAACCCACCACAAAATGCAGGCAGAATTTTTTCTTTGAATAAACCACTGTTACCCTTGATAAAACCATACACGTGTGTCTTGGCATGAGGGAATGCTGCAAATTGCTGTGCACAATGAGGACAAAGCCCCTGAAACCTACAGACAGAAAACACAAATCTGACACTTAAAGTCTAGTAAACAACCCACTGAAAAGGAGGACGTGATAGCTGTAGATTTTATTGGCTCTGTCACTAGGTATTGGGAGCTTTCCCATTACATAACAAGGTACCGTGCAGTTTATTCCATTGCAGTTTGCCACCTGGTATAACAATGTATAAATTTAAAGAGTAATTATTTGGAAAAATCATATGAATGTTCAAAAAAGTATATGGAAGATGATTATGCCTGTGAGTCCATTCCTCACACTTGCACTTTACAAGGCAGGTGTCAAAATTGCAATTTATATATGTAAGAATTACGGAAAGTTTTAAATCCTCAATATGGAATATTCATTCCTAGCAAGTGCCAAATATCCCAGCTTTATAGATACTGGAAATGCAGTTCATCTACCAATCTTTGTCAACCTCACTTATAGTACTAATATCCTCCACTATGTAAATACAAATCACAGCATTAATTGTTAATTTTGAGCCCTTAGCATTATGGAAATATGATGTATTAGAAACACACTATAGAGTATCTGATCTTCTAGAAACCTGCAGGAGAATTACACAAGTCACAGTCTGTTAGCAGCATCTAAAGCTCCTGCTTCAGAAAATATGCTATGAAACACCTTTCTATGCCTCAATCCATTTGTATTCATCAGGTATTGAAGCAGTGATGTAATAAACTGTGTGACCTGCCAGTGCTCAAGGAGCAAGATGTTTTGGGGGTGCTTTTTAAAAATTTGAGAAAAAAGCAGCTTTGTGCTTCCTTTCTGCTCCTTACTTTTTTTAACCTGCATCACTAGAAATAAGTTGCATATTTACTTGTCTTGGGGAAACAAGGAATATATGACTGTACTTAAAAAAAATGTTTTCTCTCTGATTTATTCTCTAATCATTCTGCCAAGCTCCATCGAGAATAATTCAGAATTCTTAATTAATACAGTCTAGGATGGTGGCAAAAGTATTTCTAGGGAGACAGGAAAGATTGGTTTGAAGAAAAACAGTGGCCTGCACTATTGAAAAAAAGCAGGTCTGTTCGAATTCTGATGCACAATATCAGAACAATTCATTAAATCCAAGACGCTTAATAGAAAACTGTCTGATACAGATGAGAGAAAATGGGTGAACAAGAAGGATGTGGCTAAAATCGTGCTCCTGTGAAATCAAAGCATCTCTCCTGTTTCAGATTCATATTTCTAAATGCTGCCATAGAGCTGAGAAGCCAGGGCTCAGCTCAACACTGAGTCTAGACCAGTCCTTCTTTTACACCTGAAAAAATAGTATTTCCTCCTCATTTGTCACTACTGACAACACATTAGTAACAGCAATTATTTGAGATCAAGGCTGCCACTGCTTGAGTCTTTCTTAGCATAAGTCTTTATGCTGCAGGATCAAATATGGCCCTGTAGCATCACTGAGTGGGAGAAGGGGAGTCTCAGATGCCATTGAATGCTTAATATGATCCAGATGAAGCTAAAAATAGCCATGTGCTTGCTGTTTTGGCTTGTGTAGCTGGTTCTGCCTTTATACTATCTGAACAGTGCATATGACCCTCCTTCCAGCCACTCTATCCACCCTCCCACACAGATCCCACACATAACCTACTAACAACCAAGGCCTGGTGGCTGGGATGCTGCTCTCAGTGGCTCTAACATCTGTAAACATTTCAGCTGATGGTGTTGGATAAAAGACATGGAATGACTACATTTTGCCTGGAGCCCTGGGTGTAGGCTAAAAGCAGGTTGAGTGGAAGAGCTTTTTATTTGTGCTTTCTGTCAGGGCACAGAGAGGATTTAACCACTGGAGTGCTCAGTGCTGCCAAAACTGAGGCAGCTGGGAGCTAAGGACCAAATCTGAGGCACCTGGAGAACATTAACGTGGACTTGATTGTGGACTCCATTAACACAAAGGTGAGGCATTTATAAGCACTAAAATTGAATTCAGGATGAAGATAACTGATTTAATCCTAGGATTTTCTCTCCCTCTGTGATATTGGACAAGCCAGGATGCCTGCTGGCCTGTCTTTCGCTGAGGTGATAACAGTTCTGCACCAACAGAGGTACACTAACAGATAAATTGTATCATGGTTGGAGCCTTCTAGTGGCTGTGACATAAAGAAGGGGTTATTTTATACAGTCACAATAGCTTTATTACCATCTCCATTCATAATCATATCGTGACAATACCCCACAAAGCAATGTGCCTTTGCCATCTTCCATGCCATGAGGAATGCCCAACATCTTCACATTCGTGTGAGGCAAACTGCCAGTCTACAGTCAAGAAGAGATTCTTGCCTAGAACAGACTCAGCAGAGGATCTGAAAGCTTTTCAAAAGAGACTCATCCATGGGTACATGTTTTCCACCATCATTAGTCTTCAACCTTATACTGTAGATGAATTGGAAAATCCATGTAATTTACAAGGCTATATCTTTCCAGTTATGAAAAATGTGAAGTGTTCTGATAGAAATGAAAAAAGTAAACCAACTGGGGATGGATGTGCACACAGATGTCCTTTCTTCTTTCTCATGCTCTTCTTTCTGCTATTGTTCCTGTTGCACACAAGAGAGCAGCACTCTGGCTTGTCCTGTGTGGTACCCATCAACTTGCTCACACATCTTTGTGTTGGACTATCCTACTGGTAAAATTTTGTATCTCTCTATAGCCCCTTGTTATTATATTGCTTCCTCTGATACTTTTATCTAGGTGTCATCTGGATTCATGTATTCCAAATAATTGCTACTGGTGTCTAGCTCCTTGTTAATGATAAACAGATATGTGCAGACGACATAATAATCCAAAGAATTCCACAGATTATTTATTTTTCCCCTGAAATTCTAAACTAAAATACAGTTCTAAAAATCTCAATTAAAAATGTCATTGGTTTTCTTTCTTTTACTTTCCCCTCAGCCCTTCCTCAAATATACCACAGTGCTACAAAGAGATGCTCTAAATAATGGTATTTTTTCTTCCTCAGCCTATTGTATGTTTTGGTTCTCAATGCTTCCAGTTCAGTTTAGGTTTTTGGGTTGGTTTTGGTCGGGTGCTTTTTTGGGGGAACTGTTGGTTTGTTTTTTTTTTTTTTAAATGCTGCCATTTTTTTTTAAATGAGAACATTTTCTATGTAACACAGCATGTGCCTAGCTCTTCATTTGCTGTCTTCCTCTGTTAAAAAATATTTCCTGTTGTCTTCAGCAATGCCCTGGATTACAAGGATAGTACTGTTATTTTCATTATGATATCACAGATGAGCTCTAGTCATATATTGCACCAAAATTTATTTATGCAAGGACAAAATTTATGGTGTGGCCTAAAACAGTATTCACATTAGACAGGTCAAATTCTAAAATTTTTTAAGTGGTTTTGTGTATAAAATTGCCTTTAACAGGCTCTAGTCCTGTGTGATAACATGGTACAGATCAAAATCTTTCATCACTATCATAATGCTTTGATGAAATAGCAGCAGCACTGGTATTCCATTATTTGCATCCCTTTTTTATTCAGGAACAATTTAAGTTTCTGTACCTGGTAGGAAACCAGAAAACCAAGTGAGATTGTTGTCAGAGGTGGGGAACAGAAGACAGGAAATGAAAGCTTGGACCACCCAGCTCTGAGGGGCCTCTGTTGACCAGGGCATCACTGGGATAGTTTTGGTTTTACACTCTCCTAACAATTTTTCTGCATGACCATGTTGACCACATCTTTCCTTACCCCTGGATGAAGAAAAACAGTTCATGCTTGCAGTGGTTTGCACATGAGCATTCACTTTTAATTGAACATGGGTAAGATCCACTGCCAGAGGTCAGGTATCTTTAGACAAAGCCACACTACACCTCATTCTGTGTTTCTGGGTCACTGTCTGGCCACGTCTGTTGTAGTGTATTCCTAAAAAAACATGTTAGGTACATCCAAACTGCCTACCAAGAGTGTTCTTCAGGCCTTGCTAAACTTTGAACAGTGGGTGAAATTTGTTCAGCAAGATCTACCAGTGACTGATCCTAAAAATTAAAATACATACATACATACATACATAAAATAATTATATATATATTTCTATACATTACTATATATATATGTATATGTATATGTATATATATAGTCATCCTAAGTGGTGAATAAGAAAATATGGGCACACATGACATTCATCACATATTATGCAAAGGAAGATCAGGGAAGGCTGTTGCATACAGGCATTCTTCATGTACTTCACACTACCAAAGAGAAAACACTTTCTAGCTATTCTGAACAAAACCTTATTATAGGAAGGTTTTTCTACAATCCAATGAAGTAATATTGGAGCTGTCAGGTGTACTTCTTTCATATATTCTGTTGTTGTGTCATTTTCCTCTAGCAACTGAAGCTCAGGCACTGCAGTGCCAAGTCTGATTCTACCGTGGTCCACTATTGCAATGAAGAATGGCATTGCCTGACTTTTTTCCTAGATTCTCAGGACATGGGCTTCTCCAGCAAGTAACAGGGGGCATTTTGGCAGGAAGGCACCGTGGCAGCAGCATAGAGATGTCATCAGGATCTCTTTAGCAGTTGCCATAGTATAAGACAAAGTCTGATTTCACAGGCTGTATCATTATGGCTTTCAAATACCCTGCCCACAGTATCCCAGTCTGTTCTTGCTATCTTCATTACTTTCTATTGTGCAATGAGCATTATGTAATGTCTGTGACTTGTAAACATTTGATTATAAATTCAAATTCCTCTAAAATTCACAGTTGAATATTAGCTGCAGAGAGGTTGAAACACAGATATTTCTTGATGAAATTAGTCCAGAAAGCCAGATTTAACACTGTGACTTCCCAGAAAAACAGGTACAGAATGACAGGCCTATGGCTGGGACCAGTCACACCTACCATGGCCTCTGTGTATACGCAGGGAAATCTTAGGACTGCCTGACTATAGTATCAGAAATTTTAGCATTTTTTATACCTTACACATATGTATATCTAAGCACTACTTATTTCTGTCCCTTCCCTCTCACCTGATTACAACCCTCCCCATATCTCCCTTCTTTTATTCACCCAGTTGGAGATGTGCTCTAACTATCCTGCTGTACTCAGTGTCTTTAATAACTCTTTTCTCAAGGCTACACACCCAGTGTCTGACCCTTCATGCTCCTCCTGCTGCAGAATCTTCTGCCTCCAGTTCCCTGCTCCCCTACAAAGCTACTGATTCAACACAGGTCACTTTGCCTCTTGTCTTTCATTGAGTATGTCATGAACTAGGAATGAATGAGTTAATGAAGAATATTTCAAATAATTTCATTTTTCATATACTGCTCTGCTTTTCTGGTACCTTAGGGGACCTTTTGAAGTCCATCCTGTAGTATCTGTTAGTGTAAGACCATGGGAGGTGTTTTCCTTGCACCACAGGTGCCAGGTATTCAAGTCATATTAACTGCAAATGGACCAAGCAGCAATTTCCAAAGTTCATGTATTTCACCACAAGCCACAAGGCCTGAAAAGTCTAGAAAATTAACATGTAAGCTCAGTTAACACTGTACTAAATCTTTTTCACTTATTCCAAAATAAATGGCTAACTTTTCCCTGTCACACAAAACAGCAGGTAACTAACAACAGAAAATATCTTGCTTTGCTTCCCTTAGACCTCCTAATCAATCATTTTCCCTGCTCCCTGAGCCCCTGGATCAGTGACAAATGCTCCAATATTATAACTGAATTACAGCTGCAGAGATGTCAGTGCCCAGAACACTTATCTGCTCAGAACATCTAGTGCCTGCTTCCCTATTTTGCGAAATAGTCCTGCCCTCATCCCACCTCAACATTTCCTGCACATAACGATAAAGCTGATGTCTGTGCTTGCCAACCCACTGTTTCTGTGACAGAAACCAATAGGAAAAGCATCAAGCCAGCAACTCAAAGCAGTTGGCTGCTCACTACAAAGACCTTTAGAATGCAGATTGTTCATTGCAACAGGACTTCCAGGCATGTGAACATAGGTTGGAAAGGACTTCAGCCCCCTTGAGGCTGATGAGAGATTATAAGGATGACATTTTAAGGCAAGAATTGTTTATTTGTGATAAAAAACTGGAGGAAAACCAAACCCTTGGTTACTTTTTGAACTATGAGCAGGATTTAGCAAAGAAGCTTTCGGATACATTTTACTTATCTGAGTGTCTTGCAAAATATGAGGATGAGGAAATGTTTGGAGAACTCACAACTTTTCAGATCTGCAGCTAAACATGTGAAAATGCAGCCCAGGAACAGTCTTTCTATGAGCAGGAAGTCGACTGAGAAACCTTGCAATGACCCAGGATTCAGTGGGAAAGAACAGGGAGATTAATGTGATTCTGAACAGACAAGCAGCCCTTATGGAAAACATGCTACACTGAAGCTTCCCTCCCACTCCCTCTCATCCTGCAGCTTCAAGTGACTGTGTCTGGATCCCCACACCTCCAAACAACTATCAGATTGAAAAACCAAGGTCCTTGAGGACCCAAAACACAGCTTTTTACAAAGCACTGACCACAGCAGTGCCCACCTTGAATTCCTCCAACCCTAATATGACTTTATTGCTGCAACAGTATTTCTTCCAGCTCTTCAGATTCCTGAAAGGTCATCAGGCAGAAAACCCACAGCCACAAACAGCTGTAGCTTGTAATGTTCAGAGCTGTGGGAGCTGTCTGCATTTCACTGTCACTGATAAGTTTGAATCATAGTATTTGCCCCATTTTCCTTTATTCTCTCTTTTTAAATTTTTTTTTCTTTTTTTTTTTTTTTAATTTATAGTGCTCACAGTACGTATTCACTATTTTTCCATTTTTGCAACTTTGCACTTTTGGTTTTCAAAAAATAAAAAAAAATACTTTTACTTATTGCTGTAATTTTAGTTTGCATTTAATAATAATGGATGGAAGCTATTGAAACATAATTTAAAAACCCTCATTTGCAGGAGTTGGAAAGCTTGTGATGCACTCTGAGACAATGGTACTGCCCTTTAAATGCAATCTAACTTTCACTCAAGAAAATCACTCCACAATATGAGCTAATGGGTAGCAAATTATTTAAAACCGTGCCAGTTCTCCAAATCAGAATGTTTATATCATCCAGGCAGTGTCATCTTACCTATTTTGTCTCAGTGCAGGTTACAGTGCCCTCCTGGAATTATCCAGAGAAATATTAAGGTAATAATTCTTTGTTGTTATGGCTGTTGTTATTGTTGTTGTTCAGTAAGTATTTTATTTGTAATAAATAATAAATATTTATTATATTTATTCAGTAAGTAGTAATCAAAGAGAAGGTAAGATTAATTGACAGTGACTTTTTCAGCAGTTTAACCAAGGCCTGCATACAGACAGTCACCCAGTTATCCCCAGAGTTAAATTGTCTCTCTGGTACTGTTTGTGGCATCAAATACCATACCAGATAATACGTGGGCACAATTGAGGTGACAGGCTGAGGACCATCCCTCTCTTTGTTTTTAAGGAGTATGAATGTCCATGCCATGCCAGATGGCCTCATGGACAAATCACGGTCCTTGGCTTATTTAATTTCCTCATACAGATGTTGTTCCTCTCTCTGCAGAGGACTGGAGACCTCCTTTTCATTAAAAATAGAGGAATGAGCTGCTGTGGCCCTAGCAACGTACATCAGATCATTACGAGTCCTTCTGGAACTGCCTGATTAATCCTTGTTATCCAGACTTTCTGCCGGCACCCTGTCACGGACTCCCATCCTAATGCTGCAGCACAACCCCTTCCCATCAGGTAACACTCAGTTCTACCTCCCAGAAGGGCACCAAAGGGGTGAGACATCTTCAGGAGTGTGCTGTGAGACTTTTCAGTTTGGACTGGAACCGCCCATATACTTATGTATACATGTAATATAATATACATGTAATAAATGTATGGACAGACTATTTCCCATCAGATACAAAAAAATATAGAGAAAAGACTGGGCTAAAAGGCTTTTGGTTTTGCTGTCCTGCACTCAGAAGTTACAAAATGCAGAAAAGTGATATTTATAACTGTCATATGAAGTCACTACTATATATTCTTTTGTTGCAAAATTCTTTCTCATAAGATCCGTCTCATCTAGGATGAGTCCCAGTTGATGTTTAGGACCAATACTGAAGCTGATTCCAGTTATCCCAAGCTGCAGGCACCTCTTTCTTTTTTTTTTTTTTTCTATTTGCATCACACCTTTTAGTCTGCTCCAAAGTACTGAAGTGTTTTCCTGCAGGGTGTTCTAGAAGCTACACTGCAAACTCATTTTCTCTCTAGCTAAAATTGTCTAGACATACAGGAGACACAGAGGGTCCCACTGTTAAGGTGCAGCCTGGGCTTTGGAAAAGACTTTGTTCTTGTGGTCAAAGGTTCTTCTTTCTCTTCTCTCAAGTAGAACTAGCTTTGTTACCATCATCTGCTCTCTTGCCTTTTCTGCTTGTTTCACTTATGTCTCTGTGACAACCTTCCTTTTCCCCCTCTCATTTCAGTTTTTGACTCCTACCCCAGCAAGTCATTGCCACAAATTCACATATATGTAATTCGATTTGCACAAAACAGGAACCCTGCTCTCCACTCACACCCCAGACATGCTCCTTCACCCATTCTTTACCACAGTTGTCAGTTTTCCCATGTCTAAAAACTTATGAATGTCATTAGGGTTCAGTAAAAAACTCACCTACTTTTTTTTTTAATTGCGTCAAGAAATGAGTTGTCATAATTTAAGAAAAAAATATTGTGTTCACCTAGGATCTTCTAAAATTGTTCTCATTTCAAGCTAACACCTACCAACAAAAATCACAATGCTGGTTGTGGGAGTTTAGAAAAATAATAAATAAGTCAGAATAGTGCTAGTTCCTGGCAAACATCTGATTTTGTCTTTATAAGCAGAAGCTTGCACTTGTCTGAAGGATCCTAGGCTTTTCATGCTACATTTATGTCTTCTATTCTACCAAAAGACTACCTCATCTACTGGAACAAAGGCTGCATGCTGAGAGGAACACATCTATCTTCATGATGGATGTTTGGCCCATTGCCTGGAGCCACAAGCTCTAGAGCTGGAGATGGTTCAGTGGGTTTGGTAGGATGGCTGTTAAAATTGACTGCAAGTCCTGAGCCAGCTGCCAAAAGCTTCCTCCAGCAAGAGCTGCTCCTGGTGATTCCTGTCCTCCCTCATTATCTTCAGAACATGCTCCTCCCTCTACTGCCACTTTGTGCTTGGCTTTGGAGCCCTCGGTTGTGCCCTATGACCCCATCTGCACTTGCAGTGCTCTCATGATCTCTAAGTCTCCAGTGACAGCCTTTGTGACTCCTTTGTCCTGCCACTGAGTTTGAAGAATGAAATAACCAGACCAGCTCCTTCATTGGGAGGTAGAAGGCACTGGAATCTCTGGAGGGAGGACTTTTGATGCTTTTTCTCCTTCAGGGTAAAGTAAAACAGGCTAATTAAAAACAGCGGACTCGGAGAGGTGTTAGATGCTGCCTCAACACATTGGGTTTATAGGCTGAATCTTGTTCTCTTTAGGCTTCCAGATTTTTCTCAGGTACTATTTCTCCTGTCACATACTCAACTCTTTCTTTTCATACACTGACTGCTTGTGCCTGTCCTTTGGAAAAACCTTTCTACAATTCTACACTTCATCAGTACAATAATTATTTCAGGCTTCCCTGTTAAACATAGTGAGCTAGTGTGATGCACAGAGAAGTAGAAGGAAGTCTTCTTCTGCATTTCAATATGATTTGAATGAGGTATTTTTCATTGATGAATCTTGTTTTTTTGTAATCTTTCACTTACTTTGGTATTCAAATATGTGTATGAGTGTATGTGACTGTGTGTTTGTGATCTCCATTTCCCAGACTTTTAGTGCCCAGAAGGATACAAATTTGGGAAATAAACTCTAAAGACATCATTGATGAAGCATTGAAGGCAATTCCATGTTTTAATCCTACATAAATTATCCTGGAACTTAGCCCACATTTATGATGTGTGAGAGAGAATAGAAAAATAATAGGATTACTCAGAAGTTTCAGACGATTATAAACATATGGTGCAGGAGGGTATAAGAACAAAACATACTGAGGGAAATATCAGTAAATGAAAGGTTAATAATGGAAAAAGTAAGTTTGGAATCTCATATGTGGCCTATTATCAAACACTACTGACATGAAAGAATTCCTGCAGAACTGTTAAAAGTGGACATCTAGTAGTTTAATGATTGTAGCAAGAAAACTTTAGGGCATTGGAAAGGAAACTATATGATTATAAAAGAACTCATCACATATTTAAGCCTTCTATGAAAAATGGTAGTTCTGTGTCTGAAGTTCCGGACTGGGACTCAGATCTTGATTTATTTCCCAGTTCTGCTGCAGATTTCCTCTGTGACCTTGGGCCAGTTACTTTGGGAGAAACATGTTAAAGCTCCTAAATGACTTATGAATCCAAGTCACTTTACCAAAAAGGGCATAGCAGCAGATTCATAAAGGGAAAAGCATGTGGCAATGCTGACCATAGCCAAGAGTACCCCCTAAGTGACTGTTCTGCCTCACCACTTCCCAGTTCTGAGCACCCACAGGCCACTGTGATTCAGGGAAAATTGCTGCCTTCTGAATGCTCATGGATAATAAGCAGGAAGGTAGCATGGGAGGGAGGGAGGGATGAGCTGCCCTCTCACCTCCTGTGGGTGCTGAGGGGCAGGCAGTCTTGGGAACTGCTCCCTCTCATGTTTTCCAGCTTCCACTCAATTTTTGTCAGTGTCTTGTTTCTGAGAGTCTCAGATGTGATGGATCTGTGCAGGTAAAAGACACCAAGATTGCTATGGTTACTAGTTTTACCCTGAAAAAAACAGGGGTTCCTGGCTATTGTCATGTTTCTCTGATCAAAAAAAGAAAGAATCAGAAACAACCATCTCTCATAAGAGCAATTGGTTACGGTGTGGGAAACTTTCACTGCCTAACCATGGCCTTCAGTCCCAGAGCTGAAATCTGCTTCCCAAAAATCCAAGGGAAGTGGTAAGAAAGGGGCAGGGTCAGGATGTCTTCTCTTGCTCCCAGTTTGTGAAGCTGAACTCTAACCAAAACACAGAGCTTCCATTTTCCTGCTTCAATTCCTGGGCTTCCTTATCAGGGTTAGGAATGAATTTTATAAGTGTTTATTTTTTTGCCAATACAGGAATTAGATTCCTAAGGAAACTCACCTAGCAACCAAGCAAGCATGTAAACTTGATGCACTTAAGGGTTGTTGCCTCCTGTTTTCAGACAGTTTTGAAAAATGGACACTTTTTCCTATTGACAACTTGTGAAGCACAAATAGCAATAGCAGAATATTCTTTGTCTCCCCCACCCTGTATTAGTCCGTGCTGTAAGTAGTCTTACAACTCACACACAAAATCGGAATGCAAGCAGTAATAAACCTGTAATGTAAGTAGGGCAGTCAAGGATGGATATTCACTCTAGTTTCCATATGCTATAGCAATGATAAAAGGATCTTACAGGCATCTCTTTTTCTTCCTTAATATGCAGCATGGTCATAACTCAGAAATTGCTTTGGAAAGGATTCACGAACTGCAGTGTCTGTGCAAAGTCAGTTGAAAGTAAATAACATACTTTCCACTTCAGTCCCTTAGATATCTCCATTTGCCATGGTTTGTTTCATTCTGCATGGAAGTACATGAAGCTTAAGATATGTATTAGATCACAAAGGTGAAGAATTTTGGGTTTCTGACATTCAAAAATGTCCTACCAGAGAATCTCCCTTAACAGCATATATTTTGTTGTCAGGAGTTTTGGCATAAGCAAAAGATGAATACAAAACACATGAAAGAATATAGCAAAAAGGGGGGAAAGTGGTTGCTTATAATTTAAAATGAATATTTGAGTAATCAGTGTTTGTTAATAGGAATGGGGAAGTATAAAGTGAATCATAAATATTAATGCAATTTTTTTAAATTTTCATCCAAACATTTTCAACTTTGAAGACTTCACCTACATCTGCTGCCTTATCAGCAAAGCCAAGGCAGGCTGATCTCACTGGTAGCTGATCTTGATGCACTAAAGGAAAACTACTCTGGGTATTGAACTCTGCAAATTTACATTGCATCAAAGTTGTTTAACTCTTCTGGATGAGAGTAGGAACAATTTCATATATCCAAATAGCTAAAGTCTTGGTTAATGTGTTAGGTTCCACATTCAGAAAAAGAAATTGAAAGTTTCTGTCACTGTGACCTTCTGTATCTGCTTTTATAATCAGTATGATCAAAGCAGTCCTTCTGTCATGGGACAGGATTCCCTTCTGGGGTATTTCCACAGGACTTGAGACAGCTGTTGCAAAAATGTATTTTAAAAAGCTACAGGAAATCTGCCTGTAGCTGATGCTTTTCCCAAGTTTTAAGACTTGAAAGAACCTTTCTGTTTCTTGTAAGTAAATGTGTCTTTTAATTTGATATATTTGCTTGTAGAGGGGAATCCTTTCAGTGTAAGTTTTTCACTGATGTTTGTCTGAAACCACTTTGGCAAAAATTATCTCCTTTTACATCTGTTGGCTACTGTATTTGTCTGCAACAAACTACCACTGAGCCATAATCATTTGGATCAAGGGGACATTGTGATCATCCCATTGGATCTTGGGCATAAGACACAGTCCAGTTTCAGTGATTTCCATGGCAAACCTGTTGATCCTGATTGACATTTTCATCCTTCAGAGGGACACATTTCCTGGGGATCAGATTACTGCTGCTAGGACTTGCTCTACTAGGACTACAAAGGCCAGGGAAGCAGCTGAGTAGTTGTGGTGACTCGTCCTGAATGTCCTGGCTGTGTCCCATCTGAGTCCTACGTTCTTATTTCTGAAAGAACTACTAGTCCCAGCTAATTTTCCATTTATTCTTTCTTAAAATTTTACTGTCTGTAAGTTACCCAGCAGTACCACAGAAAGTACAGGGACACTGAAACATCAGTTTTGTGTCAGAGTTTCACAGCGCAGCCAAAACTGGTGTCAAGATATACTAATATGGTTCCAGGGAGTTGAGATATAGTGAAATCACAAAGACTGTGAAGGATCACAGGTTCCCTGCCTGTGGATTGACCATCAGTTTTCACAGCTCAGTGAAAGTCCGTCTCTTTCTTCTGTCCTTGGCAGTGCATTGCTATTCACTCACTCCTACAGTCTGGAGGTAAATGATGATCCTTCAAGGCAGATCTCTGCTGAGTTTTGCTCCATGCTTCACTGAAGCATAAAATGCAGTGTCCGTCTACTCCACTGGCGTGGTTTTCTTTCCAAGCACAAAGCATCATACCCATGCCAGGGCAGAATCCTATGTCTGTGGGAACTCTGAAGATGTTTTTTCAGTCTAAATGGCTTTGTGCCCAAAACTTGCATACCAGAACCTGTTTGCAATGAACTAGGTTCAGAGTTCTTGGCCCCATGAACCATTATACAGGCTTCTGAACTCCCACAAGTACATCATAAGTTTACTGCTTTGACATCCTCATCCCGCTTCTTGCATGTCCTCCACTACCTTCAAACTCTGCATTTCCACCCATTTCTATTTTTCTTATGAAAATGCACCAGACAGACAATTGCTGCCAGTTTTCTTTCCTTTATACTTAATCATTCTAAATTCAAAATTTGAAGTGATAAATACAGCAAATATGTTTTTAATTTGACCTCATAGATAAGAATGCCTGAGGATCTTTCAGCACTTTCCAGTAAGAAGTTTTTACTGCAGTCTTATTTTCTGTTTATGAGATATATCAATTGCGTCTATTTTAGTCTCTATTACTAAGTCTCATTTTATTTCTTTCAGGATGACTGAGGAGTTTTCCTGTCTCTCAAATTTAAATAATTAAATCTGTTCATAGATTCATTTATTCTATAGTCTGTGAACTTCCCTAACAAGGTCATACACCGTAGGTTCTTTTTCAAAAAGAATGTAGAATAGTTTGAAGTGGCTGAACTGTAATTAACCTGTGGGTTTACATGACTGGGAGAAACATTCATCTTATTTCTGTTTTCAAATATAGGTTCATACCCTGTTGCAAAGATATACTTTCTTTGAGAATAAGCTATTTGCCTTAATTCAGATGTGACCAAATTATATAACAGTGTTCATCAGGTCAAATTTCCTGATGTCTTCTCAGGTTAAAAAAAATTTAATCAGTGCATAATTTTTTTTTCTTTTTTATTTGGTTTGTTATCCAGTTCTGTAACTGTGACTGAGGTGGTATAGATTTCAGTTAATGTGAGTCAAAGCCAGTTACATAAAAGAGAATCCCAGATTTTAAGAAATGCATTTCAGTCTCTCTAGAAAATAGGTCATCTGAAAAAGTTGCAGAGCTAATAGTTCCTGAAAGTAGAATGGCTATTACTTATTGCCACAGAGTCCTCTGATCTTCCCGAGACTCTATAAGAGTCTGTTTATTACTGTTTTCATTACAAATTGAGCCCTTCTGGCACCCCTCCCCCCCCCCCCTTTTTTTTTTATGTTCTCAATACTTGAAGAGTGGTAGACTACAAAAAAAATGAGGCTATCTGTGACTAATATTTTAATCCAGAGCCTGGGATTCCCTGTGCACAGTTTGAGCAGTTGCACAGCTGGCTGGCTGCAGGCATTGCATCTCTGTGCTTCTCAGGGTCCTACCTATTCTGTAAAGGCTGGTGCAAATGGGAAAGGCTTTGTAAGCTTTCCATGGCAATTTCAGCTAACAATTCTTTCGCAATAGTCAGTGTGTAATCAGAGAACATTAAGAAATGGATAAGAGTGAAATACATAGATAAGAGTGAAACCCTACAGTGAAGAGAAACTGGCTAACACATAAACATATATACCCTACAGAATACACCTTGTGTTTTCCCAAATTTCACAATTCCCTTGAGAGTTATAACATGTATCTTGTGCAAAGCTCCTTTTTAGAGCAATTAGCTCCCTATTTGTGTTTACTTAATTTTTCTTGCAGAAATAGTAATGGAGTGCATTGTAGGACCTTACTGAGCAAGCCTTTTGAACAAAGTGATTAAGTTAATAATTTCATTGAGGGAGACAGGTTTCTTTTAAAGTCAGAGAAGTGAGAGGGTGTGTTCATAAGAGTAAGATGCATTTTCTGAAGTGCATTTGGACAATTGTAGAGAATGGAAAAAATCTTCTGACTGAAGGTGATCAGAAATCTAAAGATGCTCTGATTTGTACTGAGGCATCCTGTCACTGGCTGGAGCTGACTGAAGCTTTACAAGTTTGGAGATGATGCATTAAACATAGGAAAATCCACAGGAATGAGTAGTATACCTTTCTAAAGCGGCCTTGAAAAATTTCTAAGGAACTTAACTCTCTTTGATTCATCCAAGTCTATGACAAAGACATCTGTGCTCATCACTGGATCTGTAAAAGTACACAAAAGGAAAATATCATAATGTGGGTTTGTTTTAAATGCTACAATGAAAAGGTTTTGGATGTATGTTCTCTGAAGTAATAAAAAGCATAATGTCCTGTGTGTATGAAAAGAATTTTGCACATAGTATTCAAAAGGAGATGTACAGCTCACCTGAACAATAAAGACTATGAGAAAGAGTTGTGTCCAGTGTGCAGTTCTCCTCAAGTCTTTTGTTATGTGTCTCCCTTTGTTCCTACTTCTCACTTAGATAACACACTTTTTGAAAGTGCAGGATGGAGCTTCTGACTGCTAAATGCACTTAAGTCTTCCTTGGCAAAACATCCAAAGCAAATTAAGTTGGAAGAGCGATTAATCTTGTGGACTTTTCATGCCCCCTGGTGGAAAACTGTCAGTGTAGCTGTAAGGATTTCATGCAAAGAGATCTCTAAACAGATGTGTGATGCCTGAGACGTAGCTGGGTCACATTGTCATTTGAGGCACTACACTATTATCGGTGTACAGCCTATGAATAAGAACACACAAGATCCCAAGTTACAAATGAGCACCTGGACTCATTTAAGTGCTGCTAGCATGATGTACATTGCTCATACGGTATAAATTGCTGGCCTGAAATTTCTTGTAGGCAAATGATGCCAAGCTCTTAATATATATAAAATGAACTCTCGTAACTTAAGCAAAATAATCACAATTTTCCCCACAGTCTTTCCAGGATTTCAATCTAGAGGGTTTTGAAGGATACACAATACCTTGTTACAAACCATATAATGTTTTAAAAAGTATCCAACTGACAACCTTGGCTAACATTGTATCTTCTATCTAGATTACTTCAATATGTCATGTTCGTATCACACCACTCTGTCCATGGTCCCAATGCCAAGGATTTCTGTCTTGTCCAACCTTTCCATCTGGAAGTAATGAGCTTAATATTCTGGCTCTACCCCCATAAAAGCTATGTCACAAAAAAGTAGCAGTCTTATGAACTGTTGTATACCCTAAAGACAAATTTGAGATCCACACAGCCTCTCAAAGTTCTACTCTGATTCATTTAGAGACAAATTTTCCACTCTACTCCCATAAGACCTACAGCATACCACAAGACTGTGAGAGTGATTTGACAACCATTTATGCTTAAATCCTCTCCTAGACATGTTGGAGGACTGTGTTTAACAGATAATGAAGGGCTAGGATTGTCCTGTGGGGAAAAACATATTGTGTTATAAGATTTGCTCTTATGATGGCTGTTGGTTGCAATTCCTCTGAAAGTTAAAACAGAGGAAACAGAAGTTCTTTGTTGTCTTTTCTTACCTTGCATAAGGTGAATGCAACCTCTTCACCTCTTCTGTCTCTCATTCCAGGTACAGAGAAAACAGTGAAGCAGGTAGAAGCTTGGTACACTTTAGCTTTAGCTCTGACTGCACATTCGCCAGCACAGCCTGGTGACTGACAGCCATCAGCAGGGGGGCAGCGAGACCTGTTCTGAGGATGGTCTGCTATAAATCTCTTTTTTTTCTATTTCCTTTCTTTAATCACAGAGTGAGAAGGGTGAGACATCACCCTGAACAGAGGTTTTACGAGTGATGTCCTAAGAAATGTCAAGAGTTACCAAAACACTTATTATGAGTTGTTTTCATCTTCTTTTAAGGCATTTTTTTGTCTCATTTTTCTAGTATTGCAACTTTCTGGCAAAAACTGGAGTTCTGTGCCAAAACAAGACAGTATTCTTCAGACACCTCACCCAGGCTGCATAAATTTATGGAGGAAAGCTTATCTCATGTATCTTTTGTACCTATTTTTTGTTAGGATTAATATTCTATTGAAAGTGCCTCTCTCAGTGACTATAGACAAAGATAGGCCTGGAAAAATATTTAAATAACTAAAATAAGGTGCCATCAGTCCCATTTTTTGATGTAAGGATTAAAAACAGGATTCATTGAATCAACACTTGTGTTTGACATATTCTTACATCATTATGAGCACTCCCTTTATAATTCCTTGTCTATTTTAATTGCATTTAACAGAAACTCTAACATTTAGTTGAAACTTCTTTCAATGTCTCAAAATTGAAACCAGTTTTAAGAATATTCTCTTACTCTTCACTAGGAAGATCTGCAAGTACAGGTGGATTAATCATATGTTCTTAGAATCACTATGTTGCTCCTGCCAAAAAAAAAAAATAGAATTTAAAAATGCAGATGTTCTGAAATGAAAATGCTTTGCACAGTCCTATTAGATTTGCTGAAATTAAATTTTGGCAGATATGAATATTCTGACATTGCCAAAATGTCCTATTTTATAATTTTGGAACCCAGCATCTAATGTTTCCTTTAAAAATAGTTTTACATGTTTAATGTTCTTATTATGTGTTTCATTTTGCATTCTCAATACAATTAAAAAGTCAACCATAATCAAATGTTTCTCTCAGAGACATTTCAGTTGGTACAAGACATTTTTCTTAGAACTTTCTCTTCCAGATAACTTTTTAAATTTTAGAAAGTTGTGCCTAACTGGCCTAAAACCAAATCTGAAAATGCTCTGCAAATGTATTTTCTACATAGATATGATTTATTGCTGTTATTCTACCAAGACTCTGTCAGTCATAGACCTCTTAAAAATCTGAAAAGTGATTCACTGTTTCTCAGAGAGGACTTCACCCTCGCTGAGCCAGGACTATGATCCAATTCCAAAACTGCAAGAGTACCCTGTACTAAAACACTTTTCTTCAAGTCAATCTGTGGACAAATTGGTGGTATCTTTTAGGTCATCCTGCAAAATGTAACGCAATTAGAGGACATACAGTAAAGTACTCTCATTTCTGAAAATACAGCTGTGTTAGTTTTTAGCATTAAAATGCCTAACTGGTCAAAGTTCCTGGCTGCTCTCATTTGCCTCTGTGAAGGTTATGTTCAAGATACCAGAAAGGAAGTATTTTTTTCAGAGCTATAGATTCGGAGACATCAGTTTTGATCTGTTCATTTATTAGCATCAGTCTGTGTAACAGTGTCTTCAAATACAAATTTCCTATAAGGAGCCAGATCCCTCAGCCTATGGAGTTCATTTTGTTCTACTTCATAGCTCACTTTACAGCAGTGGAAAATGATGTGTACCATCTGGAGGGTCCTCCTGAATATTTCCTCTAAGAAGATGGACTCTCTGGTTGTTGTAAAGCCAGCAGAAATGTCTTTGATGTCTGTGACACCTCTGCTGTGCTGCCTGGAGTAAGGAAAGGGATGTATTTGCAGAAAAGAGAGAGAATTTGGAGAGAAAAGCATTTTCACTGCCTGATTTTTCCCAGGATCTATGAGTTCAATTCACTGGCAATATTTTAAAGCATTTCTCAGCAGTGGTTTGTTTGAATGTTGACAGTGCTGTAGAGCTGACCATACTTTTCAGCCACTGCCTCCCCTGCTTTCCTCACTAGCAGACTAGAAGTCAGCCCCAAATTGTCTCCTAGTACTTAGACATCTTTTCTTTTTGCTGCTCTGCTGGTCATCTCATATTGTCTCCTCCTGGGTGTGAGTAGACAGAGTGTATTGACTGTGATTGTTGAGTATTGACTGGTGATTCACTTCTATGCTGAGATGTCACCCTGATGTCAAAGGACTCTGGAGGGAGACAGTTATCTCCCTCTTAGATCCTCTGGTAAGCTGAGCTTAGTGTAGAAGGCTCCCATTCCTACAGCAGCTCCCAGTGTACATGCAGTTCCTTGCCTTTGACAGCTATTTAAGTTTTGCTTTACTCAAATAAATCCAAAATCTGCCATATCTACAAAACCCAAGACCATTAACAACAAAGCAAACCTTTCCTCCAGACGTAACACAAATACTCACATGCAATTTAGTGTTTGGGAAAAAAAAAGGTAAATTCAGCTTTACTCAATGTTAAAAGGATCTGGTCATCTGGTGGAACTCCACCATAGAAGCAAAGAGTAAGGCTACTACCTCTCTCTGAAAGAGTCCATGGGGCTAGTATAAAGTAAGAAATATGGGGAGGTCATGGATGAGAAGAATAAGAAAACAATATGGCAACCTTAACTGTTATGAATTGTTTAAAATCTAAAATAAATTACCCTGCTTCATTTAGTCTTTCTTCCTGCATGCCTGTCTCTGCTGAAGTTCTGTTTTGATAATGTTCATGATCAGCATTTTTATAAAAGAGTGTAAATTAAATCACATTATGCAAAAATATGTTCAGGATTAAAATTAATTATTGCAGATGGTGGCTCAAGAGTTAGGATGTTTATTTTATTGCACTGAACTTCTCGAAAAGCAAGCAGCTATCTCTGAGTGTTCTTCTGATATCTGATTATTTGTCCACAGGTCACATAAATTCCTATTGCTAAGCAGGTTACTTTTATGTACTACTGTTGAAAACTGAATACAACTGCTTTTCAAGTTTCATCTAATTTTTCAAGACTGTCTTTCAGAGGAAATGGAACCTAATGTGATTTAACTGTTGGAGGAGGTAGAGGGGGGTTAAATTCAGTCAATTTATGTTCATTATAAACAAATCCAAATTCCTGGCTAGTATGGTATGACTAACATATGTCACATACTACAGCATGTCTGGTGTCCCCTTTAACATTTTAACAGTCCATCAGACATTAATGTGACTTAAACATCAAAAACAGGTTCATTTTGCCATTAATATCCTGAAACAAGAACATCTAATATACACATCCTGAGATTTAATCTGTAAACATAACCAAAAATGTCTGGATGAAGGGGGCTTGTTTATATTCCAGTAGTGCTACTTCCATGAAGCATGTGTCTGCTATCTTTAGTGTGCAACTCTAGCATCCTACCATTGAGAGAGCCCTAATGTCTTTGATACTGTTAGAGAGACTTATAAGTCTTCTGCTGACAAACCAGTCCCTTTGTAGATCGCCTAAAGCTAAAGCTACTGATAAACATAACTTGTCTTATAAAGAAGGGAAGAATTTTAAAACCACTTCAAACATACTCGAGATTTTCCTATTCATTTTTCCGTGGTGTGAAAGCAGGTTCTGAAGTGAGCAGCAATTAAGTGGACATGCTTCTCTTTACTGAAGTAAGGACTTGTTTAATAAACAAGAAGGGAAAAGGAAAAATGCGATGGTGCATGCAGAGTGAAAAAATAAGAAGATCTGAAGAAAACTTAATAAAATACAAATGAACTTTCAGTCCACTCAAATCCCATTGTATATTTTTTCTATCATTATTCATATACTTGGTTCTTGCACTGATGAATGCTCAAGGAGGTCCATTTCATAGGAATTAGCATAGGACAAAGCATATGTGGAGCAAGTCTCCAAACACACTGTAACTATCAACTGTGTTAGGAGTGAGTGAAGCCACTACAGTCAGGAAGATAATGAGGAAGAAATAGAAAAAAAAAAAAGAATGGTTATGCCTTTTGATATCTGCAAGATTGTTTAATCCAGCTCTTACGTAGATAAAACCACAACGTAATTGCTATGGAGTGATCTGCATTAGCAACTATGGCCTTGGAAAACCAGCCAAATACATTCAAGGTCTGAAGTACAGATGAATACTCCAATGAAGGCATGTCTTAAATCAATCATTGCACTAGTGGAATTTGTCAACAGCATGATTTTTTGAAGAAAAATGCAGATTCATCTGAACTTTTTACACCGGTGCATGTGTTTCCATTAATTTTTTGTCAGAACTGTCTTGCAAACTGAAGGTGGAATTTCTCATCAAAAGCAGGCAGAGAAAATCCCTTCTCAAAATAGCTAATGGCTTGGAAAACTCCTTTGGCACAAAAGAACAAGAGCAAGGACTTCAGCATGGTCTCCTAAGCAATCCTATTTCAGTGTGTGAAACAGGGCCAGAGCAAACCTGAGCATGGGCAGATGGTTGTCAGTAAAGTTAAATTGCTCACATGGTCCTTGGCAATTTTTTGGCCTGGGCTACCTACCTCTCTCCCAAAAATGTCCCAGCACAGCTGAGGGGATAGTTTGAGCCAGTATAGATGCAGTCAGCATGTTTTGGAAGGTAAAAGCAATTAACTGTGTCAACACAAGCTGTGTGAGCTGGCCTCAGGGCAGGCAGCACTCCCTGGGCAATTTCATTACTAGTACAGCTGCAATACAGTAGTCCCTGTGAGCACATGGGGGAGTCATAACATACTAGGGGAAAAGACTTTTTCACATGCATTTTTAGTGCAAATTTTTCTGTAATGGTCTCAGCTTTGTTCCAGTACAGACTGAAAATATTGTCTGAAACCATGAGTTTTTTGCAAAATAAAATTCTTGTTTTCTGGCCAAATCTAGTACCAATTTGATAATATTGACATAGAAATGAACAGAATGTGTATTAGTTAAACCTCTAGTGTGGGTACAGTTCTGACAACAAATGAATAGTTTATACATATTTCTGTAGTGCCTCAGCATTAGGGATTCATTCAAATTTCCCACTCAGATTCTATGTTAGGTATTTTTCATGTCCTCTTGCAACAAATGTAGCATGAACAAAATTCACACAGGAACAGAGGGACTAAGACATGGATGAACACAGACAGCATGTCTAAATCCCTGTGTATTCTGAACATACACAACATTCAAGACATGTATGTTGCTCTGATGAGGTTCTAGTTGGTTTTTTAACTTAGGGCATAAGGGGGACACTGGCAATTTATTTTAGGTGTTATTGCTTTACTCATTCATACCATGAAAGTTGTGTACATAACTTTGAAACATGCACATTCATCCTTCTATGTATAGATATTTGTGTTTGTCAACTGAGGACAGTGGTCTTCCACCTTCAGGTAGATGTCAAAAATCCTAGATCTACTTCAGTCCATGTTCCATAAAAGCAGTTTAGAAAATGGTCATGCATCCACATTTCTACACTTAAAATTCCTTGAAGGTAGATGTTGTGTTTCTAAAGTAGGACAATTGCCTTTCCAGTACACATCTGTGGATACACTCTTTGAAGTTTCCTTTGCATATGAAAATTTCATTCTTCAGACATAAATCCTGGAAAGTGAAAAATGCAATGATGGGAAGTAGAGGTGAGTGATCAGAAGAACAATTTGGGAGGATGTAGGTGTATAGTCATCTGAGATAACTTGATCTAGAAGCAATTCTAAGACCTGAAGTGAGCCATTGGATAAATCTAATGCATCAATGCATCCACACTTATGCACTATCACCAACTTTCACCTAAAAATTAAGTTTCTTGAAGCCTTTACTCTTTTAAGTGCCCATAAGACATGCTTACTGACTTCACTTGCAGACCTCTGTAACTATATGGGGGATAGATGATCTTTGCTACAATTTTCAGTTTCTGAAGACTTGTTGCTCTGCTTTATCTTCTAAAAAGCAATGACTGTCCTCCCCATCATATGAGAGGAAATAAAAAATATTAATATTGAAGCAAACAGCATTCAGCAATTTTTTCTCACTAACTCACACTTAGAAAGCTAATTGCATGATGTCTGAGAAGTAGACTCGTTCATTGAGCATTTGGACTTGAAAATACACAGTTACAGATGCTTCCAACAGGGTAGTGTCTTTTTCTTTTATTAAGATCAATGAAAGTTAGTCACCATGACTTTAACATTTAATTTCTAAACAATAGTCCATGCAGAAGTCAGGTCCTCCACAGGGATTAGCTATTGTGAACCATATTTCTATCCTTTCATTTTAGATTACTTGTGTTTTGCCTTGCAGCCAAAATGAAACCTAGTTTCTCTCCTTTGACCACATCTCAGTGTGGATAGTATGAAGCACTAAGAGCTTTCCATTGCTGTGGTATATGCTGTTAATTGTTAACATATTCTGCCACATCATTTTTCACAGTATTGGAACTTTTTAGCCATACCACAACTCAACAAATATTAACAGGACCAGACACGTCTTGGAAGATGGTACTGCTAGTATTTCCTTCCTCCTTTGGTTCCCACTGAGCAGATGTAAATCACTTTGGGACTGCATTTCAGTTCTGAAACCTGTTTCAGTTTTGCTCAAACCTAATTGGAGGTCATGTGGAGTTTTCTTTCTTTCTCAAAAACAACAAAAAAAGCAGTCTTTCAGCTTTAATTACCGAGAAGCCCTCCCCCACAGAATCCACTTAGGCAGATATCTTGTAGGAAATCCATGAAAAAACACAGGCTCAAATTTTTACTGAGAAATGAGACAAAATTGTAACTGGCAAATACTTAGCCCCTCAAGACCCTGGCCACATGGCCTGCTTGTTTTCCCTTTGGCAGTTCCCCTTTCCAGCTCTCTTCAGGACCTGGGCTGTCTTGGGTGATGCATTCTGCACTGAGCCTTCATAGCAGGGCCCTTGAGTACTACTAAGATTCAAACAAATGATTAATAAAGAGCAGATCCCAGGCTGTAAATTGCATTTCATTCACACCATTCAGATATTGCTCCCACAAAAGGAGCTTGTCTACATTCATTTGGTACAAAATGAGGGATGGACTCAGGTTTCGTGAGTCTAAAACCAGAGTTTTCTTCCTCCATTGGGGAATCTAAGTTTTCTTTTGAACAGAAATTTAGATTAAATAAAAAATACATTGCTGCTTTCACAACCTTCTTGGCTGGGAACCAGAGAGTCCTCTGTAATTCTGCTTATTTTTTGCAGGTGGTTTCTGAACATTTATGTTACCCTGGGTGAGCGACTGAATATAAGTCCATTTTTCCAAATGCAAAATGTGAATACTATTGCATGTGATGTCTTCTGACCAACATTATTGGACTGCCCAACACCTGAACCCATGCATACATACTATTTTGCTACTTATTGTGACTTGAAATAGGATTTTCATTTTCTTCTTGATCAAGAACATAAAGTAACATATAACCAGAGACAAAAGATTGGGGTAAAACCAACCAAATAAACAAATAAACAAACAAATGTTCAATACAGTCACTGCTGCCTCAGGAAAGAAGACCTTTTCTGTCCCAATTTTTCTCTAAAAGAGCTGTTAGAAAACATCAGTTATTTGGAAGAACAGGGTAAAGACAACTAACTAGAAAGACAGAGAAAGGGGTTTTTCTTTGTTTGTTTGTTTATTTAATGTAGAAATGTGTTATTTTACATTCCTATAATTTTTTATCCCTTGAAAAGCATAAGCAGTGACTTGACAGCAAACCAAATACACTTTTCCTCAGCCTGTGTGTGCATCTAGCTTCATTCTCTTGTATCTTTTCAGGGCCTTGGAAGATGATTGTATTTCAAGTAGAGCACTACACATTGCCAATGCCCTAATTTTGTCACTGCTAATACAATACTGGTTTTTTTCACTGCAATATCAGGGTATGTAGCCAGTATCAAATTGCTTGGATATAGGGACTTTTCTGGGGACTGCAGAGTTTTAGGTGCTGGTAAATAAATCACAAACCCCCCTTTTCTGAGGCTGGTGTCAGCTTGCAATGTAATATTTTCAAACATTCAGCAATCTTGTCCAAAAAGGAGATCCTAAGATCTTCCAACAACATTGCTAAGTTGCATAATACAACACCTTCCTATAATGTGTTTCCAAAAGATAAATCTTGCTTGCGGTGCAACTTTAGGCAGCAATGAAGATTTTTGTTCGTTTTATAAAGTTGACTTTTAAAAATAGAGCTGGACAGAAAGCAAGAATGTTATTTCAGAAAAAAATTTCAAGGTTTTCACATTTATTTTTATTCTGATGCAAAAGGAAGCCAAAGCATTTACTTCTTTTTTTCCTCCTAGTGAGAGACGCGAGAATAATTGACAGCATTGCAATTCCAGTATTTAGGTACAAGTAAAAAGAAAATTCTAGTTTTGTACTGAGCCACTGGCTTTTGTAATATAGACCTCAGAGATCTCATACTGGATTTAAACACAAAATTCACCCTTGACATTGTAGAGCCTGCCAATGAAAATTACATGGAAATAATAAACATATTCTTATGAAATTTCAAGTTTGACAATTCACTGTTCATAAGAAAAAAAGAAAAAAATCAACTCCATTCCTTGCTTTGCAAGATTATACATAAAGAACAATGCATAATAACACTAATTTTGAAATAAATTGCATTGAGGTCAGAATTTAGAGACTCAGGGTAAAGATTCATCTTTTCATATTGTACTAATTTGCAACACACTGGGACAAAATGTTACCACAGGAAATTTCACCATCACTTTTGAGTGTGTGAAGTACATAGAAACTATACGATCCTTACAATCATCATCTCCATAGAAATTAATTTAACATTTAAAAAGCTAAAGTACTAGCTCACACATTCAGCTGCAATAATTTCCTTTAGTTCCATCTTAATTTTCAGGGCTGTCAATACTATGCTTGTGGATATGTTTATATAGAAATGGTCTCAGGACAATCTTCCACACCAGAGGTTGTGGTGCAGAAAATGAGCAAATATGGACTGAGTCAGAAGTGAAGCACATGTGACTAAAATTGCAGCTCCTGGGATCAGTGACACTGCCAGGAAGGCTCAAAGGAGTATTATCCTGTAAGCTACCTCCCAAAGAGAGAAGGCACAGGGTGTACAGCAGGTTGGCAGATACAGGTTCATACTTCCATTGGGATGTTGCCCAGCAGAAAGGACTCCAGTCCTTTTGTTTGAGAGTGGCATTACCACATGAGTGCAGGAACGCAGATGGCTTTACTCCTAAAGATCCCAGGGTGAAAGCAAAGAAACGTGAAATGGGCTTATTTGGTAGCTCTCCAACGCGAAGACAGAAATACCAGCGTTTGCCAAGTGAGAAGGATGAAATCAGCAGAGAGAGTATTTTGTTTCTAACTTTAGAAGATACTGCAAACAATGGAAGGAGAGAAGGAGGTTTGCTTTTATTTTAAAAAGAAAACTTTTCAGCATTCAGTTTACACTATTGTAGCATTTGCACTTAACATAGGCCAGCTTTATTTTATTTATTTTTACATGTTTGCTCAATTTCAGATGGAGTGAGTGAGCCCTTAGAAATATACCCTCTAGGTTCATGATATACATCAGAGCTGTGTAAATCTCCTAGGAGACTTAAACAAAGAGAACCTAAAAAAGATGTGCCTTATTTTGCTGTAGTTCTGCCCATGATTAATGGAAGCCTCTGATGATGTCTGCAACTCAGTATATTTCTTGGCACTGTCACTGTGTTTCCCTTTCTTCTCAGCTGGGTCAAGTCATAGTGACTATAAAAAGGAGAAGCACAAGGTTTTTCTTGACAGTTCATAATATAAAGGAAGAACTGCTGCTGTATGAGGTGTTGCTTTGTACATAACTGTTGGTGTTTGTGAGGACATGGTAGAGATTAGAACATGATAACTGGCAAAGAGAACAAGGATTAGGATGAACTTTTGCAAAAGGAACTCTGTGCCATTTCTGTTCCAGCAACCCTATCTATGAATGGCTCCTTGTACTGGTACATTAGCTAAAGAGGGTTTTCTTTTGCTTTTCAAGTTTACAATTACCCAGTTTTGATTTGGGCTTCAGTACTCAGGGTGCCCTCTGTACATCCAAAGTCAGGTATGCTGAGTGCAGTTCAGGGGGCAGACCTGCTGTAATGCTTCAACCACTACAGGTTTTGCCAATTTTCTGCTGTCCTGAGCTGTCAGAGACTGGCTTCAGTCTTGGTATTGTCCAGTGCCCAGGTGGCACCCACTGGTCAAGTCACTTGAGAAGTAATGAATATTCTAGCTCGTAAGCTACAGAGGAAAGTCCATATGTGCAAAAGCTTATACTTAATTTCAACAAGCAATATTTAACATAGATTTTGCTAACTTTCCTGGAGCTTTGCTATCTTATATCTTTCTTGCTTGAGGGAATTTTGCAGAAAATCTTTTTAATACCCTGTACTTTAATGCTTTTTGGTACTTTAGATTTGCTTCAGAATGCATTGTGAATACAGTGACCATCAGGGACTATAGTGTGTACTAATTCATGTCTTCAGGTTCCATATAACTTTAGGAAAAGAGAATTACACCATAAAGAAAGAAACAAATTTTACAGATTTTTCCTAATTTTTGAAAATTTATGTAAGAAAAAATGATTGTGACTAATGAGAGGCTCAGGCCATTGCAATGATACAGAGGCTCTTTTATCTTGATGAATAAGAGTCACCAGTGTGTCCTTTCAGTACAGCCCATGAACCTGGGAATTTTCAGGAAATCCTAAATCACTCAGAACTGGTCCTTCATATTAAAGAGGAGGGGGATGGTGGTTTAGACATTTCACTTTGCCTTAGCCTCTTTGAGTATAGGTAATCCACTTATCATTATCATTGCATTAGGATTTATTTCAAAAATATCTGATAACTCTGTATTTAAACACAAATTGCCAGACTAAATGAACATGCCTTGTAACAGAGACTACAAAATACAGCAAGGCATTGGAGTAAGAAGTCACTAGTAAGCCAGTGTCTGCTTCTTGTGATCAAAGTCTAGGTTCATGCTTGAGCTCTATATTAAACAAGTAGCATTTTTTATTTAATTGCAAAAGAAATATTTCTTAAAATGCACATTTGTCTGTACTTATATATATGCTTATATAATGTTTTATATAGCCCAAATCTGATGCCTGTTGATTTGGTTGAACTGCTTTAATACAGGTTTATCTTGCTAGATAATAAAGAATGATCTGGTGAGCTAGGTGTCATTTCATGGAGAACATCCGTGATGTCCTATGTCTTCTAAATACAGAATGCTAAATTCAGTGTATAGAAGCACCAGTTTTTATAATCAAACAAAAGACTGTGGTAACTTGTGGGGAGAATTTCTTAGAGAGAATGGAAATGTGAGCAATCCTACCTGTTTGCGTTCTCTGGAGCTGGTGGAGAGATAAGCTGAAGCAAGACACCTGCGGTTAGCTATGGGAAAGAAGTATGCTGACGTAGTTTAACAGAATCATAGTACACATGGATTATTCCGTGCAATCTATAAGAAGTGTTAGACTTTCACATGAACATGCTCATTTAGCCAATCTGCATAAGAAACAGGGCACGTGAACATGATTTGTGTCTATATTAACCACTTGCAGGCCATGAATAAATGGCATTCACCAGATCATATTGGTCTTCGTGTGATGTTTATTCGATCCTCCGCAACAGTTACTCTTTTAGGTTTTATATTACAAGATTCCTCTAAGTCTTTGTGACAAATCTATGCCTTGAAAATTCTCCTTTCTTTTTAAGAAAATAGAACATGGTAAACAAATGTCTGTTTTTAAATTTAGACCGCCTTGGGATAGATGTGAGAATAAGCTGTGAATTAAGCATCCCTTGACAAATGGAAATTTGTAAAGTGAGAAAAACCAGACTGACCTTTAGTGTGGTGCTGACAAGTGAAGGATTACACCATCTTTGGTATTAGGAGCCACATGTTATGTGTACCTCATCAGAGGGGCATATGTACACAGGAAACCCACTGTTCTCTGCCATTTATTGATAGTAATACTTGCCGCAGTCAAAATATTGGCACATTTAACACTTTGAAGGATTAAGGAGCCATTCCCATTATTACTGAACACAGGAAATTACTAACTCTCAGGACAACACCAGGTATAGCAGATGCCATGAGGGTTTTTTTAAAAAAAACTCTGATTGTGTGATTTGGTCTGGCTTGTGGCTCCAGCTATACACCTGTGTGTGAGAGCACAGCAGGGATGGGAGATTCATAGGGTGGGGACTGGTAGTGGCAGGGTTTCCCCGGTCAGCAGGGCAGGACCTGGAAGCCTGTCCCATGCCACTCACCATGCAGGAGCAGGGCAGCTAGGGCCAGTGGGACTAGTGGTAGCTGGAGACAAGGAGTGCTACTGGAGGTGTGCTGGGATAGAGGATGATGACCCCAGGGAAGGTTAAATAGGGTCCTGGGATGTTGCAAGGGTATGAGGACATCCTGGCAATGGAATCAGATCACAAATGATCATTGGTAGTATAAGTCATGAAACTGTTAGAATCATAGAATCATGGAATCAGTTGCATTGGAAAAGACCTCCGAGATCATCGAGTCCAACCCTTGGTCCAACTCTAGTCCATTTACTAGATCATGGCACTCAGCACCACGACCAATCTGCATTTGAAAATCTCTAGGGATGGTGAATCTACCACCTCTCTGGGCAGCCCATTCCAATGCCTGATTACTCTCTCTGGAAAGAATTTTTTTCTTATATCCAACTTAAACTTCCCCTGGCAGAGCTTAAGCCTGTACCCCCTTGTCCTATTGCTGAGTGCCTGGGAGAAGAGACCAACCCCCACCTGGCTAGAACTTCCCTTCAGGTAGTTATAGACAGTGATGAGGTCACCTCTGAGTCTGCTCTTCTCCAGGCTAAACAACCCCAGCTCCTTCAGCCTCTCCCCATAGGACCTATGTTCCAGTCCCTTCACCAGCCTTGTTGCTCTTCTCTGGACTCGCTCCAGCACCTCAATATCCTTTCTGAACTGAGGGGCCTAGAACTGAACACAGTACTCAAGGTGTGGCCTCACCAAGGCAGAGTACAGGGGAAGGATCACTTCCCTGGTCCTGTTGGTCACGCTATTTTTGATACAGGCCAGGATCCCATTGGCCTTCTTGGCCACCTGGGCACACTGTTGGCTCATGTTGAGCTTCCTGTCAATTAGTACTCCAAGGTCCCTTTCTGCCTGGCTGCTCTCCAGCCACTCTGTGTATCCTTCTGGAACAAGGAGGACAAGGATGGATTGATTGATTGATTGATTATAATCTTGTCTTTGGACAGTGTATGAAACTGCATGGTTTAAACACTGGTGTCTAACAGTACTGGAGGCATAGGCACTGTTGATCTCTCTGTATACAAATATGTACACACATAAAAAAAATCATGTGTGGCATGGCCTTTGCCTCCCTTCTGCCTAGTGGCTCAGATTCACATGGTCAGCCACAGTTCTTAACTCGGAGAAACTGTTCTTCTCTATTAAGAGGTTTATGTTTCTAAAAAGATTGAAGGTTCTTACTGCAGTCCCAGTAATTTCCTTTCAGAGGCACACAAAGGCATAAAAAGTGGCATGAGAACAGTTGATTTTGTTTAAATTTCAAGTTTGATCCCTAGACCTGAAAAGAATTCCATAATAGCTCCATTTTTAGAAAAAAATACCAAACAAACAGGAAACCTCCCCCAAAATTAATCTAGCATTAAAGTAAAATACCCTGAAAGGTCAGCAACAACATTCCCTAAGGCATTAATGAGAGAAAAAGCAATACTTCCAAGATATTCCTTCTCATTTTAGCAATAATTTTTCCCATCAAAAGATTTTTGCCTTATTATTGCCTTACTCTACTTATTATGCTGAATATTATTTCACATTTCTAATCTCATTCTACATGCAAAGACTTTTCATGTATCTTTTCATCTAAGTGGAGCTGAGTGTTGCAGCCCTAGGAGGCTGACAAGTTAGATTAGCAGAGATGCTTTATTGCCACAGCTATAATAAATGCAGTTCTGGTTTTTGAAGTGTCCCTCTGATCCAGGCATTTTTGCAATAATAGCTATGGGCATGTTGTTATAGAACTTTTATTGGACCTATGAATTTTTGGTGGAGACATACATTCTGTTTTTCAAGAAGAAATTGAAAACAGAAGTGACAAGGAAAGATGCTGCTATTTGTTTCATTCAGCTGACATGAGTGCAGTCAGGATTCTCCATGCCAGCCTACTCCCTCATAAGAAAGGTGTTTTGCACTTGCAATTCATTATTTCCATCCTGAACCACTGTAGACATTTTGAATTCTTTCACACAGAGCTTTTTCTGTGAGCTTCTGCCATGCTTCAACATTCCTGTAAAATGAAATAATTTACCCTGAATAAAGAATGGTATTACTGTAAATATAGTCACAGTGGTCTTTGCCCTGACATAAAGTGCTTTGGACTGACTGTGTAACAGGTAGAACTGTCTTATTTCCATCAGAAGCTGCTGAGATACGTGAATGGGCAGTGCCAGATGTTCTCTAGAAAACCCAAGGACATTCAAAACTACTTGGGAAAAACAATTTTCAGTATTACCTCAGGAACTATCCCATTAAAATACAGGAAAAATTCATTTGGTCGACTGAACCTTTACCTGAAGCTTAAACGTTTCCTTGTAGATATCTGTTGACGTGCTTCTTACATAAAGATCAGTAGTCAACAGAGTCAGTAGAAGTAATACGGTAAGAGGAGCTAAGCAAACAACTTTTATGATTGGCCACAGAGTATCAGAGTAATTTGCCCACCATTAGGCATCTGGTGCTGTAAAAATGTCTCAGGTTATCTAAGACATTAGCACAAATTAGTACACTGACATACTACCTATGGATGACTTAGATTTGGGGACTAGATTGGAGTTGTTCAGCCCAGAGGAGAGAAGATTCTGAGGTCACTTAATTGCAGCCTTCCAGTATCTGAAGGGAACCAACAAGAAAGATTGAGAGAGACTATTTACAAGCACATATAGTGACAGAACAAGGGGAAATGGCTCCAAACTGAAAGAAAGTAGGATAGACTGGATATTAGGAAGAAATTCTTTACTGTGAGGGTGGTGAAGTCCTGGAACAGGTTAGCCAGAGAAGATGTGAATGTCCCATCCCTGGAAGTGTTCAAGGCCAGATTGAATGGGGCTCTGAGCAACATGGTCTAGTAGACAATATCCCTGCCCATGGCAGAGGGATTGGAACCAGATGATCTTTAAGATCCTTTCCAACCCAAATCATTCTATGATTCCATGATTCAGAGATAATGTCTGGAAAGGGATGTTCTAGGGCATCTAAAATGACTTAGTATGCTTGCATTTAGGAAATTGAATCACATCTTTTGTCTCTGCTTCAGTTTGAAGTGAATAGCTCTCTAACCTTCTTTGATGCTATCAAGTAAATAGCCATAGGATCTTTACCTCAGTAGGTGTCTCAGACTATGAGTTGCATTTTGCCCCCCTCATTTCTTTTGCAACCAGCCTCAAATTTGTCTCTGAAGGTAATTTATTGTAGTATGGTTTTAGGAAATAAGATAAAAAAAACATGAAAGAACACAACATTTGGATTTCCTTGGTTATTGGATTAATGTGGACTGAAGTATAAGGGCTCTGTTTTCCTGTTCTTCTGCTCAGTGTGATTTTGGTGAATGAAGACTGCCAAGGGGCTGTCAAGCAGAGCTCCCTACTATTTGGTTTTGCACTAGAAGTCATGTGTTGCTCTGGTTTTCTCCTGCTATTTTCAATTCTTGAAGGCCTGCATATCAGATGAGCACAAACAGCAGTGTTCTCTCCCTCCCTGTGACACTGGCCTTAAGCCAGGACCAAATGAGGTCGGAGCATGGGGTGGCAGTGCAGGAACCAAGGAAGTATCTGTGCCACCTTTGTGTGCACTGAGGGCTCCCACACTGTGAGGATATCTCAGCTGGACATATCTGGCTGAAGTCCATCTCTTTTAAATGGTTTCAGCAACTCACAGGGCTTGGAACACACTGGGGAATCTGGCCAAAGATGCTTAGGGTTTGTGGTTGAATGGGCTAAATTGGGCTAGGAAGTGAGTGCTTGCTCTAACCAATTGCCTTATTCAAAACCATAATTTTTTTTTAAAATGCAACTCCAATTAACACTTTCCCCTCCCTCTATTTAAATGAAAGTCCCTACCATACTAAACATAAAGACTTGTTGGTAAGCTAGCCTACATGCTCTTTGGCCTAAGACAACACTGCAAATAGAAAAACATACATGAAACAATCTAAAAATCTCATCATGCCTTAAATAGTACTCAAACTTCAGAATGTGAAGTTCTATTCTGAATAAAGACCTTGAGGCTCTTAAATGTGAACACAACAATTTTTGTGTCTACCTCTAAGTTACAGCATTGTAGAATGGCCTGTGTTCAAATGGACCTTCAAGATCATGTAATTCCAACACCCCTGATGTGGACAGGGACACCTTTCTCTAGATCAGGTTACTAAGAGCTCTCCATCCAGTATGGCCTTGAACACTTCCAGGGATGTTGCATCCACAACTTCTCTGGGCATTCTGTTCCAGTGCCTCCCAATCCTCACAGTAAAGAATATCTTCCTAATGCTCCATCTTAACCTGTCTTCTTTCAGTTTAAAGCCATTCCTGCTTGTACTATCACTGCATACCCTTGTGAAAAGTTTCTTCTCTGTCTGCCGTTGGAGATGCTGTCAGTCACTCAACCACTTTCATTATTCCTGCTCTGAAGGAAAGAATAAATTGGTTCTGTTTTAAGCTGGACAAGAAATAAGAAATTTTGTGGACTTCATGTCTTTTAGTCCTGGAATTACTAAGTCAGTTTTGATTTTTGTCTCCTATTAACCATCTCCATTTTCCTCCAAACAGTCTGCTTGGAAGAAAAGGAGAGCCATGATCATCAACAGGTCAGAAGTTAAAGCAAGGTGGGTTAACTTCACTAAAACTGTTTATATGTCAACATGTCGAAGGGTAGATCTCAAGAGAAAGCATTGGACAGATCTCTTTCCTCAGTTCCAGACAGACTGGAGACTCTTGTTTCCTTCCTTGTGTCTGTTACACTCATTGTTGGAAGGTGACAACAATCCTCTAGCAAAAGGATGAGGCAGAATGAGGGAGATGTACAATTTAAATACAACTATAGCTTGAAAAATATTCACTCACTGCTCGATAGAGGAGAAGTACAGTATGAGGAGACAGAGGATGTTGTTGACAGTAAAGAGTGTTTAAGATTTCATTGTGAATGAAACACAGAAACTACTTTGGAAGAACATAGTTACCTTCACTAAAGGTAACTGTGAAAAATTATCTCCAGGGTTACAAAATTTATCTCCAGCATTGTCTGCCCAGAAGTAACATCCATGTGCTGCCCAGACAGTGTGTGGATATGCAGAAAATCTGATGTATTGGGAATGTATTGGGTTCACTGCATACACACCAAGAGGAATGCACATCTGAATGTGTTGCATGTGATCTGCGATTCACAACAAAACCACGTAGCTCTAGAGGCTGGGGACAGAGTGGGTGGAGGACAGCCAGGTGGAAAGAGACTTGGGGGTTTGGATTGACAGGAGGCTGAACATGAGCCGGCAGTGTGCCCATGTGCCCAAGAAGGCCAACGTCATCCTAGCCTGTATCAAGAAAATGTGGCCAGCAGGATGAGGGAAGTGATCCTTCCCCTGAATTCAGTGCTGGTGAGGCCACACCTTGAGTATTGTGTTCAGTTCTGGGTCGCTCAGTTCAGGAAAGATATTGAGGTGCTGGAGCAGGTCCAGAGAAGAGCAACAAGGCTGGTGAATGAGCTTGAGCACAAGTCCTATGAGGAGAGGCTGAGGGAGCTGAGGGTGTTTAGGCTGGAGAAGAAGAGGCTTAGAAGTGACCTCATCCTTCTCTACAACTACCTGAAAGGAGGTTGTAGCCAGGTGGCGGTTGGTCTCTTCTCTCAGGCAACCAGAAGTAGAACAAGAGGGCATGGACTTAAGCTCTGCCAGGGAAGGTTTAGGTTGGATATCAGAAAGAAATTCTTTCCAGAGAGAGTAATCAGGCATTGGAATGGGCTGCCCAGAGAGCTGGCGGACTCACCATCCCTGGAAGTTCTTAAGATGAGACTGGGTGTGGCATTTGGTGCCATGATCTAGTAATCAAAGTGGTGTTGGATTAAGGGTTGAACTTGATGATCTCAAAGGTCTCTTCCAACCCAGCTGATTCAATGATTCTACGATTCAGTTTTACCAGCATGGGGGATTTGACTGGTGGGAGGATTCTAGCAAGTCTCGGAAGCTCGAAATATCCCCAGATAAATTTTTTGAGCATAAAAAGATTAAATGCGTCTATACAGTAACCCTTGCACATATGTGAGATCCCAAAACAAAACCACACCAGCATCAATATGTAAAGGTAGTAAATGAGACCCTACAAGGATGAGTGCAGCCAGTCTGTGGTCTGAGGGAAGAACAAAGCCTGAATCTGCTATTCAGACAGATATGAGAACAACTTGACTTTCTGAAACATTCAGACCTCTCCTATTCATAAACCTACATCTTTTTCCATTGCATTTTCAGGTATGGTGGCTGCCCCCTGTACTTGTGACCACTCTGAGAATCAACCTGCTTGAAGTTCTGCAAATGCCTGTCCTTAAGATCAGCTGTTATTGTGGTCCCTTTCTATCAGATATAGAGCTCATTTTAGTGTCTATGAATGTTGTTTTGGGTCCACATGGCAGAAAACAATACTGATGGTTTTGAAAAGGGAGTTCCATGCAGAATTAATGTATAAAAGATGCACTTACATGATTGTATAATTACATCCTGCCTTGCGTTCTGGCTGCTAAGCATTCAGTATTCTTTACAGGAAATTAATAACTTTACAAAGCAGCTGCTCAATTCACCAGCTTTAAAAAATAATATTACTGTTGTAAACCATGGATTACTCTTTCTGATACAGGTAATCCTTTTAAAATTGGCCATTCTGTAATTTAACAAATTTATCTTTCTTTCAATGTGTTTTGAGCTAAGAACCAAATGGTTAAAAGGTCTATAACGTACCTAAAATTTTGGATAAAGTATTAAGAAATTTTGAAAAAAAAAATAAAGATACCTACAAGTAGTTTTCCTTAGCTGAAACAGTGTAATTTGGATGTTTGTGAGTTAAAGGCATATCCCAGCATGTTCTGCCCTTCACATTAACTGTGTAAAGAATCACACTTTATCAACAGCAGAAAAATCTCTCAAGTTATAGTTTAAAGCCTTGTCTCCAATGGGAATATTAGTTTTCCCATGTTGCAGTGTTTTACAGAGGAAAATTATTCACTTAGTAAAGCTAAGTGGGAATTGTTGAGTAAAATGTTTTGTGTTGGAAAATGCTGGCTTGCCAAAACAGAATCCTTCCATAGGGACAGTGAGAGGAACCAAGATTAGAAATTTTGCTGTAACTCTCAACTCTGAGAATCATCTGTCCTGTGATTGCAGCACTCACCTGAGGTGTCTCCACTCACAGGGACACTGATCTCAAAGCTGGTTGTCATGTGTATCAATAAAGAATCATCACTGCTGGGCCACCCAGCATGTGCCTCCTCATGTGCCTCCTGCTTTCTATGTAATAGTTCTGTGAAAAACAACATCTGAGAAGGATTTAGATTTATCTCACATTGAAAAGAGGGCATTTATTCACTTATTTCTTGCCACAAAATTCCCTATCTAGTTCTAACGGCACTAGTTGTTGAGTAAGAATTGCTCTTTGAGCTTGCTCTTGGCTCTAAACTTTTTGAAGGGTGAATGAATGTATGGGAAAGTAAACTATCAGGTTTCATGGGATCTGGTTGCAGAAAATTTCTTGGATCTCTCATATGCTTTCATAATTTAACTACTAAGGAAAATTCTATGTCAGTACAACTGATAGGGGTCTATGGTTTACTGCTCTTTGCAGTTGTCATATTCTTGATGGGGAATGGTAGACAATAGGATGGTATTGGGCCTCAAAAATGCATTGATAAACTCAAACGATGCTTATTTCTGCCATGGTTTTGTATACATAAGGTTCATACCTGTTCTTATTTAAGTAAATCCTTTGCACATTTTCATACTAAAGAACCTTGTAACAAAGGCCAACAACCAAGCCCTTACAATTATTTGGAAAGGTTAGTCAATTTTCCACTGTTATCAAATCTCTTTTCTAGAAAAGCTGTGTAAACAATTGTTGTTTTGGAAACTCCTAGCAAACGTCTAACATTTGCATTTGTTCAAGTTTGTTTTTATTCAAAATCCTCTTCTAGATTATTGTTGTGTCTGATTCTTTTACATGTTCAAACTTGCTTGTCAGGAGCATTTCAATCTGAAAATTTACTTTGTGGCCTTTTAGACCCCTTAAATCTCTTACCTAAGTGCTCCTGAAGACCACGGAAAATAAGGCACAACCTTGGCTTTTGAAGGTAAAACAAAGAAAAAACCTGGTGGCTTTTCTGAACTATCTTTAAAAGGATCACTCCAGCAACAGCCCTGCATAACTCTCTAGTTGTTGAAGTTTTGGTGTGACAGTCAATGATTTATGGTAAAAAAGATGATAGGACAATTTTTGCAAACAGTACAGCAATGGTCTCACTTTATTCCCAGAAAATGTTATTATTGGCCACACTGCTAAGTGCTTTCAATACCAGGACTGATTCCTGGCCCTGAGTCCAAGTGGTGAAGGGTGGTTTGTGTCTATGCTGCTCAAAGTTAGCTCAGATTGTCTGCATCAATGCTATGTAGTACATGGTCCTGGGCCTCTGCTGGGCCCCATGTCATTCCCCGGTGACCTCAAATCATAACAATCTTTTTGTGTATGGCTCTTAGCTCAGTTCACAGTGTCAGCAATAGTGAGGACTGTGTTACAGTCTGACAAAATTGTGTTTTCTTAGCGTGGAATGGCAAGTGTGAACTGTGTGAACCGAACTGTGGGGCAAGGGCATATTTGAGAATGCAAAGCCTGGTACAATGTGTTACAGGAGTATGTAAAATGAACAGAGCCTTCCTGAGCATGACCTTTTAGGAGTGGTTCCCAAAGCTAACCATCCCAAAAATTCTGTGAGGTTTTGTCTCCCCAGGATGAGCAATTTAATTCAGAGGAGAACTCATGACCAAAATAACAACACTATGAATTTACAGGAGACAAGAACCAATAAGTAAGCTGAGGAATTAAGCTAAGGGATAATTTAGACACAACCAGCAACCTCCATGAGAGTCAGGCTGGGACAATGCTGAATGAAACAGAAAATCCTGCTTCATATTTTTATCAGGTTTGTTATTTTTGCTTTAGGTAAAGGCCAGTGTTCAGGCAGGTCACTGAGAACTTGGGTGAGGTGTAGGACCATTTGGGCAGGAGTCTACAAAAACAGCTATGTAAAAACAAATTAATGACATCATTTAAAGATTTTCAGAAAAATTAATTTTCCTATCCAGCTGATTCCAGAAACATGCTATGGATAATCTAGTTAAAAATACAGAGACATTTAAACACTCCTGATAGTAGCACAGGACATTTTCTGAAGATTAATGACTGGTTGGGAGGAGCTGTGGCCTGAAATTCAGCTGAGGGCCATTAGCCTCAGCTAGCCATCAATCCTTCAGAAAGGTTTGGTGCCAGAGTCGTTTTTACATTTAGGAGTTTAAAACGAATGGGTGTAGTGTATTTTCAGTGCATGATGAGGATGCAATTTTGACAGGACTCTTCTGGAGAACTCTGCATTTGGCTAAATGAATGGTTTGAGGTCTCTCTGGGGTATTATAATAATTTAAAATACTTTAAAAATTCAGTTATGCAGCATCCTGGAAGATCAGCTGTGAACATCAGATCCAGTCACACAAACATGTCAAGCAAATAACACCTTGTAAAGAGAACAGCCACTTTGTCTCATCAGTTGGGCAGTGCTGGATATTAGTGATTTTGTTAGGCAGTTGTTAGCTTCAGCTTAATTAAAGATGCAGGATGCAGCTGTTAATAATTGGCTGAAAGAAAACTGTTGGAGAAAATTAGATTTGAAGGTTTTGCTGGTAATGATTAAGAGGTTGTTACTATGCACAATAAACTCAATGGCAGATGCTGCATTAGTCAATGGAAGCAAGAACAAGCACTTGGTCCTTTTCATTAATGTAGTACACAAAGTAGAATGGAATATATCATTTCATAGTTCAACAGAAGCTTTTCTCTAATGTTTTCTGAACTGTTTTAAACATAGTGGCAAAGTTCTATCTAGCTATTTTTTAGTTACAACTGACAGTTCTTACTTCATAGATTCCATAAATAAGGCAAAATTAATTTATCTGACTTCACTTCCTGTATGTAGGAGGCTCTTTGGCTTTCTGCTCTTATCCTGATACCAAGCTAAAGGATGAGTTTTCAACTATGGTAAGTTTTACAGTTTTGCACTATGAGGCTATCAAAAGATGGAAAATCTGCCCCCTTTCTCAGTGTTTCTTTCATTTATTAATTAATTGTAAACATGTGACCCCTTGTCTCTAAACTGGGCTGATCTGGCTCCATCCACAAGCCTGCTCCTACACTAATAAGCCAGCTTTTCCTGGTGATTATTTGACATTCCTGTCCCAATCTTGCAGTGTGATCAAGTCAACTTCTCATCTTACTGATAGCCAGCAGTACTCAACTCCTTTAATCTCTGCATTGAGTCACCCAAGCTGCAGAGAAAAGTAGAGGCACTTGATGGTGTAGAAATGCAACAGCCACATTAGCCATGTGGAAGTTTAGATTCTCTTGATTTCCCATGAGGACAAACAATTTTGCTGGACTCACTTCTTTCCAGGATGGGCAGTCCCATGGTGTAATGGAGAGCACTCCAGACTCTGAATCCCAACGACCTGAGTTCGAGTCTCAGTGGGGACCGTCCCCTGGCAGTTAAATGCCTCCCTGCAATCCGATCCCGTCAGATCTCGGATGCTAAGCTGGGTCAGCCCTGGTTAGTACCAGTTAGAAGGCTAGACATTTCTTCAGCTTATTCCTAAGAAAAAACATTCTCTTATTTTTTGTAACTTTCCCTTTGCACCTGAGCACAGAAGCGGGGGGGTTGGGGGGTGGGGGGGGTGAAGGAATATGAAAGAAGGGATGGGCAATGAGGTGTGAAGGAAAGCAAGGACGTAAATAAAGACTTCCAGCTCTGTGCAGTTGTTCTACAAGTCATCTTGGATAGCACCCAATTCACCATGAAGGTGGGAGAATGAAAAGGGACTGAACAGGTTAGACTGGTTTTATGAATGCCATTTGCTAACAGTAAAATATTATGTCTTCTAAAGGGAAGCAGTGTAATATTCTTAATCCAGGTGACAGTATTTCTGACAAATTATGTTGTTGTTGGCGAGATGCAGGAAGGAAATCCTATCTTTGCATTATTAGAGGGTTTACTCTGGCTTCTTAGACATTTAAAGGTGACTTCTAGGACAACTCATTTTCCTAGGTTTTCAAAAATCTCATAATACTTAATTTTTAATATTTCATCATTTGACTGTTTGCTTATACTTCCTTCTTGCCAGTGAGAATGCATTCAGCAATGGGTACAGTGTTAGGAATTTTACAGCATTCTGTGATTCCTATAGCAGAAGTATCCACATGTGTGATGAGCAACAGGAGAATTCTATGCTCAGAAGAAATGAGTAATTTTCTCCAAATGAGAAACTGCAAGGAAAATGTGTCAAAATGAACACAAGAAAATTATCTGCCATAAGCAGTTATCATTCCTGAGGGAGAGTGAGTGGAAAGGACAGGGGATTTTTGTGTTCTTCTGATAAAAAAGCTCATGCTACTTATGCCTGATCAATCTGCAAATCACAGCGGTTGCCACTTTTTATTATCCCTGCTTTAGATATAGGCTTATCTTTTCTAAAATGGTATGCACAACCAACTGGTTTGTAGTCCATAACTTTCCTTGTACAATGGTGAGTGTAAATCTAGACAGCTATGGTAGCTCCACATTCTCACTGTAGTCATTTTCCAGTTTGACAGGCTACGAGGGAGCATATAAAGCAGCAAAGGAAATGCAAGACATCTGTAACAAAACCAGTGAACATGCTATTGATTTGTTTCCCTTGCTGGTGTGGTCCTGGCATTGGTCTCTTTCTCCAGAGAAATGAGTTAAAGAAACAAGTCCAGTAGAGAACATGGAATTTTACTTCCATTCATCTTCCTTATTTTGCAAGCACCACATTCTGCAAATCCCATGCCAGTAAAGCTCTTGGATCAGTCCTCAAATTCTTCTGGATCCTTAAGGGAGGAGATGTCAGAGCTGGCCAAGAATCTAAGTGGAAACTGATGACAGAAGCTGACATTAATCAGCTCCACAGTATGTTCTGCCCAGCAGGTTTCTTCCAATAAATCAAAGGGCTTCAGATCCAAAGGGCATTTAACCATTAGAGAGCAAGTGTTCACTGTGGTCTGTAGCAGCTAAAGATGATTAATTTAATATTGATTCTCATATATATCCCCATCTACATAGCATGTTTCTGTGATTTTACATATAAATACACTGGAAAAAATTCTCAGCTGGGTCAAGTCAGCAAAACTCCACTGATTTTACTACTTTACATGAACTGAAAGTTTATTCTACAGTATATGAATAGAATGAAATGGTGCTATGTTTTCACTGTTTTATTGTTTGTTTTGTTGTTTTTTTTTTACCCTGACAGTGATGGGAAACAAAAAAAGCACCAAATCTGTGAAATTTCTGACATTCTTGTGATAAGCTGTTGCCCTGTGGTAAGCACTGAGCAGTCATTAAAGCACAGAAAATAAACAGAGCACTACATGCAGGTCAAGACCACTTGCCAGTGGGAGTATGAATCCACAGCTACTCACAGAGGTAAGTCTGGTGGCCTCAGCTGGGTTGCTTCAGTGAGCAATGCTCACCAACGTCCAGAGGATTTTAGCATTCTGAAGAGTATCTTATTCTTTAACTTTTAAATTATGAGAGGGGTACTGGTGGTGGTGGGTTTTGTTTTGGTTGGGTTTTTTTTGTTTGGTTTGGTTTGGTTGGTTGTTTTTTTTGTTTTTTTAAATATAGATAAAATACACTTCTATTAACAACCAAAAAGCAGGGTAAGGAGAATCTCCATCTGTTATTGAATTCAGGCAGAACATATTGACAAAGGCTAAGGAAAAGGCTAAGGTACTTAATGCCTTCTTTGCCTCTGTAAGACAGACCAGTTATACTCAGGGAATCCAGACCTCTGAGCTGGAAGACAAGTATGGAGAGCAGAATGAAGCCCCCAAAATCCAAGAGGAAATAGGCAGCACTTTGGCACACACAAGTCTGTGGTGCCAGATGAGATCCACCAGAGGATAATGAGGAGGCTGGTGGAAGGGTTCACCAAGTTATATTCCATCATTTCCAGATGTCCTGGCTAACCAGGGAGGTCCCAGGTGATGAGATTAGAAAATGAGATACCCATCTATAAAAAAAGTCAGAAGGAGGATCTGGGGAAGTACAGGCCTGTCAGCCTGGCCTCAGGACTGGGAAGGTCATAGTGCAGGTCATCTTGAGTATCATCACACAATACACGCAGGACAACCTGAGAACCAGGCCCAGCCAGCATGAGTTTAGGAAATAGAAGCCCTGCTTGACCAGCCTGATCTCCTTCTATGACAAACTGACTTGTTTATTGGATGAGGGAAAGGCTGAGGGTGTCATCTACCTGGAGTTTAGTAAAGCCTGTGGTACCATTTTCCACAACATTCTCCTGCAGAAGCTGTCTGATCAGGGCTTGGAAGGGTGTATTCTGCGCTGGCTAAAAAACTAGCTGGATAGCTGGGCCCAGAGTGCTGGTGAATGGAATTAAATCCAGCTAGAGACTGGTCACAAGTGGTGTTCCCCAGGGCTCAGCACTGGGGCCAGTTCTGTTTAATATCTTTTTTGATGATCTGGACACTGAGATTAAGTGCACCCTCAGTCAGTTTGCAGACAACACAAAGTTAGGTGGGAGTGTTGATCTGCTGGAGGGTAGGAAGGCTCTGCAGAGGGATCTCGACAGCCTGGATTGATAAGCCACGGCTAATTATATGAGGTTCAACAGGGCCAAGCAGAGGGTCCTGCACTTGGGTCACAACAACCCCAAACAACACTACAGGGTTGAGGCAGAGTGGCTGGAAGGCCATCTGGATCCCAAAAATTAAACCAATGGTAAGAAGACTGCTGACCTAGAGAAAGAATCTTGCGTTACATTAGGAGAAAACATATCAATTTATGAGTGTGGAAGATACACATATGGTGGTTAGAGATCTGATCTAAGTAGATGTCCTACTCATGATCTTGCAGTGAAATTCAGGGACACACTGAAATCTTTGAAAAACACTGCAGTGGTTTAGAAGATTTGTGCCCATTGATTTTATCCAGCCACAGGGCTTAAAAATACCTAGTACACACTTAAACACGAGACCTGGGCATATGTTATTTGAAAACTTTTCCCCACAAAAATGTAATACTTCAAAACATCTCAGGCTATCCCAATTTGGGACTACCACTACTAGAACTAAAAGCAGGGATCAAATATACCTCACCAGATTAAATAACATGCTTCTCTTAAAATGCTGTGCCTACAGCATTATTAGGGATTTAATGTGTATACTCTGTAGATGAAGCACAGAGGCAAATACAAAATGTGGTGACTGGCAAATTGAAGAATTAAATTTAACCAGATCATAATGGTATCATTTTACACCCACTTACAAGGATGAATTTAAACAGAAAAATGTGCAGTTTCCCTGTCTCAGAGGCCCTTCTATATTCTCACATAATGTTCTTGCCACCCTGTGAAGAAGTTAGGCAGTCAGGTACATTTAATACACAACCTACAGTGTGTAAACAGGCAGACATCTTTAAAACTGGATGCTATTTCACTGCAGTATATAGTGTAAATGCTGATTAAATTTCACAAAATTTGCATGGGAAAGTTCCTGAATGGCAGTTACTGACTTCAGTAATACCATATCAGGCTTTCTTGTGAAGGCAATGTTTCAGCTGATGGGTTTTGTGGCAAGGAATGAAGAGTCACAGCACACTTCTGAAAAAAAATAGCTGGGTTAATAATTGGATTTGATGATCCTAAAATCTTTTCCAACCTAAAGGATTCTATAAAAAGCTTCTATTGTATTTCTTCCAGTATCATTTACTCTCTGCTTATTGACCCTGTTTCCTAAAATATTCACATTACCTGCAGCAGGTAGAGTACTTTATTAAGGACTGATGAATTAAATTTGACTTCTGCCCCACTGAAACTATTTTAATGATGATAACTTAGGAATTTGCTGGCAAAATACTTTTTTATTTTTAGAAAACAGTCCCTTTTTGGGGCTTAAACATTTTACAAACATATAGCAACTAAAAATTGTACACGAATGGTTACAGAAGTTATGGTTACAGAAGGAGTATCTGATATATATCAGAATGACACTAATACTTTCCCTCATTTAAAAAGTCAATAGGCCAGTAACAGCCGGTAAGATGTAGCAAAACAGTAGCACAAAGACCTGAACTTCATCTACTTAGATCTATGAATGAATGCAGGGTGTCTTTCAGCGAATAGTTAGGTTTTATACAAGCATTTGAAATTACTCCATTTCTATACTGGGACCAGAAAAATGATGGAATCTCTAAAAAAGTTTCACAGAATGAAAAAATACTTTTCCTACCAAGCTGCTGCTGTGCTGTTAGCCTCAGCATGGTATATCTGGCATTACTGGTATCTTTGTGTATAAAAATATTAGAGGAGTAATGATGTCCTCTGTCATAAATTGTGGGACAGATTTATAAGAGAGAAGGATTTTAATACTCACTTACTTCAAGATTATTTCTCACTGTTAAAAGAAAAAATCCCAACTCTGTGCAATGGCATGGGAAGGAAGACACAGGCCAGCCTGTTTTCCACTGGAAAGACTATCTGAAAGTGAAGAATCAAATGCTGGATGAAGATCCCTTCCTTTCCACAAATGGATGAAATGATCACATAACACACTGCAAGTTATGTGAGGAAAGAGCTACCATGCTAATGAACAGCCAGTAACTAAATCCACCTCTACTTACTCAACAGAAAAAAGAAGACTGTTTTTCTCCATTTGAGATCTGTCCTTTCTTCAGAGCACTACTACCGTCTTCAAGCATCAGTAGGAATCTTCTCAATATTCTTAAGCTAAATTAAGTTTCCACCTTAAGAATATCATTATCCATGACTTTTTTTCTTTTTTTTTTCCTCTGTGTTACTTTTTTCAGGTTATTGACATTTCCAGAAAAAAATTTTTTTTCCATAGACACACTGATACTTTTGTGGCACAATCAAAAGATATTTCAAAAGGTATTTTGTCAAGAATGTAGAATAAGAAGGATCTACTTTTGTCTCCAACATTTGAATAACACTTCAGTACAAATGGAGAATGTTGAAAGTTGCCACCCATATGAGACAGGGTAACTGAGATTAATGACTCTCACTATTGCACTAGTCTAAATCAGTGCAAATTTCTCATATCATTTACAAAGATGGTGAAGTGCAAACAGGAAGACTGGAATTTTGATTATGCATACACCAGCCAAGCTGATTGCTTCACCCACTAGTGGGAAATGAAGGGCTAAGGATGAATAAATCAAGCCCACATCTAGAAAGAGTCTTCATTTTTGAGAGTCTCTCTGATGGAGAACAAACTTGCTAGTGTCTTCCTGCTTCATGACCCTTAAATACAGCTATTCTTTGAAGTTTTCAGATAAGTCATTGAAGCAAATATCTTGGGGCAGCATCTGTAGGTGGTTATATCACTCAGAAGTGGCAGGAACCATCTGTTCTCATAACTGATCTGCACATGGACCTGTGAAGAAACACTTAGAAGGAAATTACTTAAAAATTTCGGTTCAGTTTTTTTCCATATTCTTTTAAGCCTGTTCAAGTTCAGAAGAAAAAAGAATCAAGCTAAGTGGGATGTCAGAGCTTCTGGACAAAGTTTTTGACAAGGAGATGGCTGGTCTAAAGTGAAGCGAGTTACAACATTACAGTGCATACAAAGACCTACCATCCATATTCATTTCAGACTTGCACACTCAACTGATGTATGAATACACCCTTTGGTAACCAGAAGGTTTTTTCTTTTTGTTGTTCCTTATTTGTTATTTTGCCTTTGCTCCACTTCATTTATTGGTAAATGGGAGAGTGCCAAAGGTGCAGGAGTCAGTTGCAAGGGAACGACCAAGTAAGACTGCTGGCATACAGCCCTGCAGCACTGCCATTAGAGGCAAAAGATTCAATCCAGATTCAGGCACCCAATCATTGTGCATGATTCAGGCACCAGTCATTATGATCTTAAGTGTTATATCTAATCAATGGACCTCAATGGGTGTCTCCTGGAAGCAGTTCATTTGTTCTACCTTTTTGAACCTGGGGAATTTATTTTACTGACAGTCTGCGGAGCCACAGTGACCACACGCATTCCTCAGGTGGCTGGGGCAAATCCCAGCATTTGCTGGTCCTTTTCAACCAGATTGCTAAACTATGACAGAAGCCCTCTAGTATGTAGTGTAACAATATGGTGGCTTTCTGTAAAAGTTTGAGCTCTCAGCTACATTTTATTGCTTTCTTTATGAGTGATTTATTACTATATATTACGTGATTGTGTACCTGGAATGGTCCAGAGGGTTGTTTAGTTTCTTATGAAGCAGATGGAATACATTACACTGAACAAAAACTGGCACTAGTGCTTGTTTTGTTCAATCCCAGAGCCAATTTACATGTTAAACTGGAGGCTTCTGAAGGTAAAGGATACAGACACACAGGCCATCTTGAGTTTGTGTGAAGGTATCCTGTGTCAGCTATCCTACTCAATCATGTAATCAAATTATCCCCTTTCACCCTTTCTCTTGCTCTTTTATTGTATCAGACATAATTTCTTTTTGCCCCCAAAACACTTACTTTAGGAGAAGGCAAGGATTATTGGGAGCATGGGTATGAGAAATGGAGGCTCAAATGCCTGTACTACCACAGGCACTTTGCATTACTTTGTTCAAGCTAGTCAAGGTCTCTGTGTCTTAACCTGACATTTCTTAAACTTAGAATATAGTGGTTCTCAGCTTCACAGCAATGTTGTGAGACATCTGAGATTGTGAAAATCTCTGATACTGTGAGGCTAGTAACTTGGGTGTGGTGAACAAAGGAATATTGGAATTTGGAGGGCCGTTAAGATGGGATTTAGAAACCTAAATCAGAGAGTGTGATTGGTACAAAAAAATCCGTGTAATAGTGTAAGCCCATAGAGATCTTTCTTTTTGGCAGTAGTTCTCAGGGACATGTATTTCTACTGCTGGTATACTCAGAGTTACCACTGACTGAGATGAATAATTAGGCATTTAGCTCCTACTTGAAGCTATTTGGAATTCAGAGATTAACCCAAGAACCCTTAAAAGCCAAAACCTACAATAAAATTAGAACACTGACTGCAAGGGACAGCACAGCAACCCAAAAAATGAGATGCTGTATCAAGGTTTGGTATCCTATCTCAGGATTAGCCATGGTACAGAGGAGGCAGGAAAACTAGTCATAATGTCCTCCTCAGGTCTCTTTGGGCTCAAAGATACATCTCAATGTCATGAATGTCCTAACTACCTAGCTGTAGTAAATTCTGCATTCTCCTTTGCCTTTTTTCACAGAAGTTGTACCTGCTCATATTAAACAACCCAAAGGATTCTTGAGGCAAAGAAAATACACTCAAGGAAAACCTGACTGATGGGTGGTTGTTCTTCTGAAGTGGGGGTTATTGGTTCAGTATATTCTATTATATAAATATTTTCTATTTAGTCCATATTCTTTGGAATTGGAGTCCATGTCTCTGCTACGAGAGAGAAAAACAAGTCAAAATTAAAGTAATTCCTGAAAGATCTCTTTTTTCTGCATGGCTTGGTATTTTCAACTATAACAAATGAACAGACTGGTCTTATACCTTCACCCAGCTTCTTATTCCCATGCAAGGAGAAAATGTGAAACTTTCAGACCAGGTCACTCTCCTCCCAAGTGGGTTCTCTGCTGAGAAGTCTGCCCTATTCATTTCTATCAGCTATACTTTACCTTATACAAAGAACAAGGCAGTCCTAGGTAGACTTTTACAAAAGGGCTTCTGACAAAAGCTGTTGGAGGAAGAAATGGTGTTATAGACTAATCCCTCTCTCCAATGTTTCTTACTCACTGCAATCTTGTGTAGCATCTTCTGAGTTTGTATCTAAGTCCTTTTGCTCAATCAGGCCTTATTTTAAACACTTCAATTATTTCACCTACCTGTAGTAAAGCCTGGCTGCAAACACTCTATGAGCTTTGAAATATTTATTTAACATGTACTGCATAAATGTCAGTTATTTGTGTCATTTTTCCATGAGTTCATTAATCCTTGAGTCCTTCTCATAATGGTAAAGTCCTCATTAAAAAAAAACACCATATTTGAGGCTTCAAAGCTTATCTACTAATGTTCCTGTTAGACCACGTGTGGCAAGCAATTATACTTTATTGTTCTTGCCTATTCAAAGCACCAGCTACTTTCAGTAGATAAGGACAAACCTTCTAACCATAAAAACAGATTGCAAGTGACTTAAGCACAAGTGTGTTTTATATCATAGAATTGCAGAGTGGTTGGCATTGGAAGGGACCTCTGGAGATCACCTAGTCCAACCCCACTGTCAAAGCAGGTTCATCTAGAGCAGGTTGACAGGTTTGTGTCCAGGTGGACTTTGAATATCTCCAGAGAAGGAGACTACATAGCATCTCTGGGAAGTCTGTTCTAGTCCTCTGTCACTCCTGAAGTAATGAAATTTTTCCTCATATTCAGATGAAAATTCCTGTGTTTCAGTTTCTGCCTGATGCTGTAGGGGTTTTTTGATTTTTGATTTTTTTTTCATTTTTATAGATTTTAGAAGCATTTGTAACTGCAATAAAATGTAGATTTAGTGTGTTAACATTTCTAGCAGTTTAAGTTCAATGTTTATACATGCCAACCTCTGCCACATATCAGTAGCTCAAATTCTTTTAGCTGCTTAGACTTCTCTTCAAGGTAGAAAGCTGAAGAAAATGAGGAAGGCTTTCAGAATGAGACATAAACATGAGCCAACAACCTTGGGTCTAAGAACACTGGAAAAGCTCCAAGGGCCCTATGTGTGCTGAGAAAGAGAATATGATGAAGAGAAGGTCCCACTGTCCCCCTGACTCAAATCCTGAGGAGGTGTGACCAGAGGCAGGATGGGGTGAACCAACAGATGTGTGAACTGGGTATTGGGTAGACAATATTATAAAAACCATAGAAATCAGTGTTTGGGGCATGCGTTGGTGTGTATTCCTGTCGGCCCTAGGCTTGATATTAAGGACTTTCACTTTTTATCTTATCCCACACTAACTTGGCTCTGAGTCCTACTTTGCTGGGATCTCTCAAGACATCATGCCCATGCCCTTTATCCTGTTGGTAAGCACCACTGAAGAGAGTCAGGCCCCATTCTCTTGACACCTAGGTTTAGGATATTTGTATGCATATCCTCAGGGATATTTGAGAAGTCCCTATGGATCTGTCTATTATGACCTTACAACTAAGGGAAACCCTTCTGTAAGGGCAGCTGGATGGCCAAACCTACTCAGGTGACACCGGACCATGCACGGGACAAATATATCAAACTCTTGACTCTATTTTGCAGTGAGAAATGGCCTGGGGACTCCTTGCTTTTTTATTCCTTTTGAGACAAGACAGAAGACTTCACTCTCAGTTTCAGAAAAAAAGAATGTGTCTATGAATACTAGACCAGCTCAGAGTTCATGGGGAAATTGCACTGGTGAAGGGCTGGTCAATCGTTTTTCGTTTGACACTGGCAGAACAATCAGGATAAGATTGGAAACAGAGACAGGAAGATAAATGGTATCATTGCCTTCTTCTCTGTCATGACAGAGAGAAAGAAAAAATTAGCCTCTAAGTTGATCGACTGAATTTCATCAACTTGTATTCCTCTAAAAGCATTTTACCACCTAGACCTTTTTTTTCCTCTTACTTCTGTTGATCTAATCAATTAGCTTCAGAATTACTAGGCACTGACTTCCACCTTGAGATTAATGTAAATTTAGCAAGAAATTCTAAAACAGAATTTTTCTGAAATAGCTGTCTCTTTGTTCAAAATTAAGGGTCACAGTGAAAGTGTGATAAATCAGTTTTAAACTTAATGTTAACAGCTACCTGATGTCTAAAATAAGTCTCTTGCTATAAAGTTCAATCAGCTTATATTGCTGTTCAGCCTAGCTCGTCTTTTTTGGCAAGTACTTTTTACATTTCTCTCATTCTTCAAGTCATATTGGTAATGTCCTTTTTCCAACAAATGTCAGTGAATGTCTTCACTGTGTCTATAACTGTTTAAAAATCTTTCCAATCAAATCAGAGCCACCCCCAAGTCGGTTTAATTTTCCCTGGCTTTCCTGAAGAGGTGGAGAGGTGAAAGCACAGCAGGATGCGAGCATTCAGCAAGATCAGGTTGAAAAGCATATTTGAGAAACCAGGAAAACAGTAGGAGCAGAGAAGTGAAAAATTTAATTCACAGAAAAGAAAATGGGAAAAGAAGTGCCTTAAAATTACTTATATAATAATGGAACAGCAACAAAAAAGCGGCAGAGTATGAACTTCTAGAGACTGATGAACAAATATGATAACAAATATGTGTAATGAAGAAAAAAAGAAGGAATTAAATGGCACTGAGATGCTTAGCAAGCAATGACCTTCATAGATGAGGTACCTGCCAGGGACACAGCAAAAACACATTTTATCTGGGAACTCAGGGGTGGTCTGTCAGATCACTTCATAGACATCTGTGAAGAAGTCTACACAGCAAGGGTGTTGTAGACAAAGAGATGGTTCCTATGAGGCGATGTAATAGCATTAAATTTTTCATGACATGGGATAAAATGGAGTTAAACCATTGAAGAAACTCTTAAAATGTTTCTTTTGAAACTTGTTGTTAGTGCAGACCTTCAAATGTAAAGATATCCTTTTACCTTCTTCATGACTTTGATATTCATTTTATCCTAATCTGCAGTTTCACAAAGGTGCCATGCAATCTGGGGCACGTTAGGAGAAGGAAGGTGAACACCAACATGCTGTCAGTGGTACAGTTAAGAACATCAAAAAGCCATTTAGCACACCAACCATCTCAACAGCATTCACAGCTTTGTGTGGACTTGAGCCAGCCTGAATTTGGTTCACATTTATGCCAGATACATTTTACTATGGTTTGGATACAAGAATTGAGTGAAAGTAGGGCATTTCCAAGACTCAAACCCAAAGCTTAAAGTGAAACTTGGAGCGTGTGAACCTTTGCAGCATGAAACCAAAGAAAATGTTTGCATGAACCCTTGCTAAGCAAACCCGCTGTGTTTCAGAGGAGCTCTAATAAAAACCACACTGCCATGAATCACTGAATATTCCGTACTTTGACTTGGTAAATTTATGTAAGTTCCATGACAGTCCTTTTTAAAAGTTCATTTTTCACTGAGCTCTGAGCCAAATCATGAAGTTGTTGATGAGTTTTGCTAAATCCTTACCCAGCATAATCCTATAAAGTTAGAGGGAGATTTGACTGAGTAGGGAGAAAACAAAAACTGAGTCAAGATTTGGACTTGGGTACAGTAGCTTGAATTTATACAGTTTATTTTTAAGAGCTTAAATAAATCTATCTCCACTAATATGTATTAAACACAACTAAGTTAAAGAAAACTCTGTTCAAAACCTGGTGAAAGACCAAATTCAAACTGTTTTCCCAACCTGCTCTCAGTCATGTTTGTACACATCATTAGAAGGCCTTTAATAGTTTCTGGAGTGCTCTGGGCACAGACAAGTCCTTTGTAACTAATAAAGGTATTTTCAACTGGGGTATTTCCATTCTTTAGGAGACTGAAAGCTGTGTAATGAATGGAATGACTTTTCACACAGAGTGGACTTGTTAAAGCAGTTGAGCATTTTCTTCTAGGATAAAATTTCCCCCTCTCTCTCTGCTCTCAGTTCCAGTGATGACAGGGAAATAATTTTTGCTTTTTACTCACAGCTGATAAGTAACTTCTTTCTTTCTTTATTTGGTTGGTTGGGTTTTTTGTTTGTTTATTTTTAAATTGAAAGACTGGAATAATCTAAGAATTGAGCTCTGACACTTACACTGCTTCATTGATACTGCCTAGGCTCCATTAAAGTATGAACTCCGGGTATGCATCATCTCTTCCTCCAAAGCCAATTCAGACAAGACCACGCTCAGAACTAAAACACATTGCACAATGAACATGCTTAAGCAAATCACTGCTTTGCCCCACTTTTTTCTGGCCCATGAAAATCCAGATTTCTCCCATAATAAAGTCACTGCAGGCTGAAGCTCAGCTTGCTGGATTTTGGGTCTGTAACTTCTTTTCTGCTCTCTCACACCTTCTTTTAATCTTTGATTTTTCCCTACCACCTGCCTGACTTTCAGGTCCATTTCCAATTCCTTCATCTTATTTCAGTCTGTTTTCTGTGTCAATTCCAGACAGTTCCCATCAACTCATCCCAGTTTCTCTGGTATCATGTTTTCATAACCTCCTGCAACCACCTTATTGTGTTTTTTAAGTTCTCACGATTCACACATCCAAGACCTCTCTCTTCCACTTTACCTGATTGCTTTTGATGCATTCAACATGTCTTTGATACTTTTGGAGTTTGATGTCCCATCTGGAAGAAGCCATGAGGATGGGAGGTAACAGGGAAAGGTGAAATCCAGTTTTGTCTTCCTCACAGAGCAAGGAAATCAGGTGGGGAAGTACCTCTGATTGGCATATTTCAGTATCTTTCTAATTGGTCTGTGGAGTTGCCTCCTGTCAGTAAATTTGAAATATTCAAGCATGAATGGTAAGAAGGGTTTCCCTGGGAGCTAAAATTAAAAATACCAACAATTGTGAATTAATTTTGGTTTTGTTAATTATGTTTCCAAGAACTCATAATTTGGGAAAATATGGGTCGACCTCCAAATCTCAGCAAGTATTGAACAGATGCATAGATGCACCTGAACTTCTGCTGGTTCTGACTTCCCACATAAAGAGCAGAAGGAGACTACTTAAACAAAAGAGTTGGCAGAAGTTATTAACATTAAAAGCCCCACATTTTTTGTGTTTTTCCCTCCACACCCATTCTGAAAGACCTGAAGGATTTGATTGCGTTACCAAAAAATCGGCCTGAGACAGGCAAAATCCTGGAATATTTCAGTCCAAATGCTTAATGTTCTGGCATAGTTAAAGGCAACTGAAAACTGTATTGTATAATGGCACATTCAGACAATCAAAATAACATGGAGTGCTACCAGCCAGACCTATAATTAGAATTGGGCAAGAATCAGTTTTCCCATAACCTCCAACATTTTTTCAGTTATGCACTGGCACAGACCCAACAGCTTTTGAGGTTTTAATGAAAATAAGAGAGAACAAACCCACTCCATGTACTTGTTGATCAGAGAATTCACCTATACCCTCTATTTCCTGGGGATGAGCTCTAACTTTAGGTCTTATTTCCTTTATTTTTTTCTCTTGGTATTGCTGCTTCACTTTGTGTATTTATTATTCATTGATCCAGAGAAAGCCTCTAAAACTCAATACACAAAGATAATCTGGTGTCTCATTCTCATGAAGCTTGGTGCTTAAATTGTTTTATGGTTCCAGACCTTAATCTCTAGTCTGGCAGTCAGGAGACTCCCTTGAACTGTTAAAAGTCTATTGTGAGTTGGGATGATCATGAACTAAATGAATTCCCAGACTTCCCTTCTCGCTCAGAAGTGGGGCTTGCTTTTGTGTGTTTTTTATCAGAAATTTTATCCCTGACAAGAGGAATCTTTTCTGGGCAGTTTTGGACAAATCTGAAAGTTCAGCTTCTGACAGATCACTGCTGTTCCAAAAGAATCTGTGAAACAATTTCTAGAAACCATTGGAAAACAAAAAGCAATGTTCTGAAATCTGTGAGAGTACTGCCAGGGACACTATAGTGTAAAAACCATCATGTCTGCTTTGGCACCACACACATGTTACTGCCTCGGTAGAGGTCATTCTGCAGCGTATTGTTGTTGTATCTAAGTGAACTTTAAGAGGCTTAAGTTAATAAGTAACAGCAAAGTTATCCCTATGAAACCAAACCAGAGCCCAACAGCGTTCTTTATTTGATTTGGATGCTGCAGCTGGATGCCTGAACTCCCAGCAAAGAAGCAGCCCTGAAGACAACAACTTCTACTATTGACCCCAGTGCTTCTACCATTCCCCATGGTGTAGTGTACTTCTGGTTTCCCCTAAAATTGCTACAGCACTAGCATCCAAAATATAGTCATTATTTCTTCTTCCTCTGTAGTCTCACACAAAAAACAAAATAAAGCCAAATACATTATTGATCATCTAATATAGGAAAACAAGCACAGAGATAATAAGAATGTCAGCTTTGTACAGAGATTGTGAGAAAAAAATAAACATGTTAGTGGTCCAACATGCAATAAAACCTCCTTCCCAGAAGAAATTAAGTAAAGAACCACATTATTAATTGGACAAGCTTAGTAATGTCATGAGTCTCTCCAGAAGCAATGATGGTTATTTTGTTTTTCCCTGGTTGCTTAAATATGGTGCAGTGTGTTACATGATTTCTGCAACACCGGGAAAGTCTGAGGCCTCTGACAGCTGGAATTTAGAGAGTGCATTGGTGACATCTGGTGGAAATATATATAGCTTAAAAACTGTAAAACTTTTTTTAATGTTTATATCACAAAACATTTCCCTTCATATGAGGGTGTTTGGAGAATCTGGAAGATTAGAACTGGAGGATTGTGAAATAAGCACATATATAATTTATGAAATCTAGAAAAAGTGAGCCTTTGCTGTGTGCTAATCTAATATTTTGGGCATGCATTTTCACTGTTTTTTCACTAAAGTCTTCCAAAGTATTGGAACTACCCCAAACCAAACTGTGCATGAATCTCAAATAGCTTGAATATTTCTAATGTTGCATTTAAAATGCTTATGGTCAGCCTTATAGAGATCTAAAATAAGAATATAAAAACCCAACTATATTAGAAAAACATTTCTTTTAAGGAACTTGTATGAATTTTATTAATCAATAATGTAGTCACACCAAAAGACAAAAAGAAAAAAACAGCAGAATTATTTATGTCCCTGTTTAATGTTAATTAACTTTGAAGAAGGGTGACATGTTTTATGTTTTTAGTGATTACTATCCCATCACCATTCAAATATCAACTAATAATGTTATACTCTTTCCCCAAGCCAAAACTTCAAAAATAATGGACACAATTTCCCAGACTCCCATGTTCCTTGCTGACAAGATAAAACCTGAAGAACTGAAAAGTTTCCTGTTCCAAAACCTGAGAAACAAGGATCATTTTTTTTTAATCCTTCCACTTAGATGGATATTCAGAAAAAATAGAAAATTGCTGTTGAAAATAGCTATTTTATAGTTTCAAATTGTGGAGTAATCAGGAGAAAAAAATATAGAATTTTCAGGTATCTCGGTTAAGACATTTCTTAAAATATTAAAATTCTATATAGTTCTGAGTCTTAAAGAAGGTAAAAAGTTTTAGTTATGTACAGCTATTTGCTGTTAAAGTCCTCACATTATATATTCTGTCTCAGAAGTAGGGCTCTTAAAGCATTGTGTGTGTGTTGTGGTGTGTGTGTGTGTGTCCCCTCCTCACTTACATTTGTTTAGTAAGAATTTGGAATTTCTTCAGGTAGCATTTGGGTATAACCTTATATCCCACCCCAAGGCAGCTTGCATCCCTGGCTGTTTATAGCAGTATTTAATATGAACTGGTTGTCTGCCAAACTCATGAGGTAGTAGAGTTGGAATTACAGAAGTTGTGAAATATTAAAAAATTGGATTTTTGCTCTTATTTAATGGCTAAAGCAAACAAGCCCAATCGGCACGAGAACACAAAAGACCTCAACAGGGAGATTGGTGTGTTTCAGGACACTGGTAATGACAGATGTTACTACAGAGCCTCTCTCACAGCAGGGCAGGATGCTGATGGAGAATAAAACCAGAGGCTTCTGCCAGGAATGAGACAGCAGCAGGTGGATGAACCTTCTCTGTCCGACAGTTCCTGACAGGCTGGGACCCATCTCTGAGTGCTGGTAAATCTCTCTTCCTCAGCACAAGGGTTGTCTGCTGTGTGTCATTATTTTTCAGATTAAATGAAAGCACAGAAGAAAGAGTGAGCTGAATGTCACATTGCAAAAATTACACTGGAATTAGTGTCTCTCTGGTGCAGCCCTTCTGGAGCCACTTGAGTTTTGCTAGGAGAGGATCTGGCTAAATGACTTTGGAGGGAAGGTTAAACATTCTTCTTTTATGATCCTACCCTGTACATTGCAGGGTCCTTTTGCCTGGATAGCATAAAAGCAATTCTAATGCTAAAATAATTAGAAGGATAGTGTATTTGCTGTTTCAATACATATAGTTCATGACACATATCTCTGTGGAAACCTTTTGTACATGTTAGATACTGTCTGTCAGCCTTATTTTTCTCTAATTCTCTGTACTATTTTTAATATAATTTTAACCTTTTTATATCCACTTAGTCTGTGCACCTGCCAAAATGGTATATTACAAGTTACACTGTAATAGTTAGCAATACCTAGAGATGAGGTTGCCAAGAATTTTCTACAGTATAATGCTAATTCCAGTTTCTTATAGCTTTTTACTTTAACAGAATGAGCATAAAATATCTTGTTTCTTTCAAACTGGATCTTAATTTTGACTACAAACGGTTGGGTTTATGGTTCTGTTTGTTGTTTTTAGTTGTTTTTGTTTCTTTTTTGTTTGCTTTTGTTTGGTTCAGTTAGGGGATTTTTTGTTTTTGTGTGAGTTTGGGGTGTGTGTGTGTTTGTTTGTTTGTTTGATTGTTTGTTTGTTTTAATAGAATCATAACATGTTTTGGCTTGGAAGGAACTGTCAAGATCCCCTTCAACACCTGTCCTGTGGGCAGGGATCTCACCCACAGATCAGGGTGTTGAGGGCCTCATCCAACCTGCCCTTGAACACTTCCAAGGATGGGGTGTCCACAGCTTCTCTGGCCAACCCATTCCAGCGTATCACCACTCTTACCATTCCCTCTCCTCCTCCAATATTTTTGTTTGTTGTTTTTTTGGGTTTTTTGTCATTCTCATGACAAACTGTAATCTGGTAATAAGAAATAACAGTAACTGGAAAAAAGGAAACGTGTATATACATATTTCTATGTATTTATCTATATATATAGTGTCTCCCCACATGTTTAACTAGCTTGTAGAGAAAGATACCTTTTTGTCACAATCAAGTAGTACATTCATCTGTGCCCTATTACAAGAGATCACATCATCTCATCATGGTGTCATTGACAATAACAGATGTGGGTCACAATTCCAGAGCATGATGCAGTTGCTTCCTTTTGTTGCCTTGCCACAAGATTCTTGAAAAATATAAAAACATCCACTGCCTCTTTTGATTCATAGTCCAACAATGTGTAAGAAACACATGAATCATAGCAGTGCCAATGAGAAAACAACTTTGTCACCTACATTTCAGTTTACAAGACTATGTTTTAGTTAATAAAATCAAGCACTGATGATGAAAGAGGAAGTTGGAAAAATGAAAAGTTTTATGTATAGAACACAAGTAAGGGGAAAGCTCTACTGGTAATGGTCTGTTTGAATACAAAGACAAAAACTTAATAGGCAAGAATCAAACCATTTCATGATACACTTGTAGATCTTGCAAAATGGAGTTAAATTGCATTAGTGTAATATTTTAAAAGTCAGCGTGCCCATTCAATTCAATAGAGTTAATAAATAGGAACTAGATAGAATAATATGAAAGATATATATAGTCTTGAGGTAGAAGTGAAAAGGCTAAGTTTGTTTGTACAGCTCCTTTTAATTTAAAAACCTCTATGTTGTGTCAATCATCAAATCAGTGATATCACAGCAGTAACCATTAAAAAGCTTGTAATTGAGAAACATCAAACGAGATTATCAAAAGCCAAGCAACTCTTGCAGACAAAAAACTTACTCTTGTTGAAGTGACAAGTTAAATAACACTCAGATCAGAGACAAATAGAAAACATAAGATTTTCAGGCTGTTGGAAAAAATGAGGTCCTAAGTATGACAATGAGCAGCATTAGGAAACATTATAGGTGGCATTGTTAGAACAGCTAGGGAAACTGAAGGAAGCAGATGTTTGAAATATCAAGGTTATCAGAAATGAAGAGGAGGGTTTGTGTAATGAATGATGTAGGGAGGAAAGCTAATCTGCAGAGCAACACAAATTATTAAATGAGAGAAATAAGGGTTGAAAGATATGAGAGCAGTCAAGCAAGATTTGGAGACAGATTAGAAAAACTAACAGAAGAAAAAGAACTCAAGAGGGAGAGGGAAAATCCAAGTTTTATTGAATATGAACAAAAGCAAACTCATTTCAGCGGAAGTAGGAAACTGTTAGAGCAAGGCCAGCTGTGGTGCCATTCCCAGAAGCAACATGTACCATTCCTGCTGAGAATACCAGCCAGGAAAGACACATGTCCTAGAAAAACATAAAGATTTTAAAATTCATCAGCTGTCTGATGAGAATTTAATACTTATGTGCCGTATTGCCTCAGAGGGGACATTATCTACCCTTCCTCCTACTTTCTGATCATGCTCGTTTTCTGGTGGCTGTCAAAGCAGAGCTTGCAGTTCACTTGAGCTGCTGGAGACAGAATCTGTCTTGGGCAGCAGTTTCTCCTGTTAATTAAATGTCTGGAAAAGTACCTAGATACTGATAGGGGGTATTTGCTTGCAGATACTACCGGGAAAACCATTTTATATTCCTTTATATTAGAAAAGCATCTGCACTTATGGTTGCTAGCAATTAATTAGATCAAAGGAAAGATTATTTACATGTCTGATGTCTCAGAAGTTAGATTTATGGGTACATTTTAAATTTTCAGTCCTCCTTATCAATCTCATTTCTATTCTGTTTCTTACAAAAACGTTTCAGAATTTGGACATCTGATGTAAATGTGATGCTTCTGGATGTCCCATGTTGTCTGTCATGTGCACCGGTTTTGAACTGTTAAGTAGTTTGCAGATATCTTCAGCTAATTTTGGATTTTCACCTATCTGAATGCATTCTAAGGAGGAAATTAATTTTTAAAGTCTATCTCGCCATTGAAATTCTTCAAGTTGTGGATCTTTTGCAGACTATAGGAAGAAAGAAAAAAAAAGAGATGGAGAGCACTTCTTAAAAGTTCAGGCCCTGAACAAATCTGAATAAATTGATTTTTCTTGTGCCTTCAAAGTTTCATGATCTTCAAGGAAAACCATAGAGACAAATGTGTAGGTTCAGGATGAAGTGACTAATTAGTACATTTATACTTACATACTTTCAGGTAAATGTTGGGACATTTAGAAGTTGTATAGATTCTTCATCAAAAGAAGTCTTCAAACTGACATTTGTTTTGGTACTTTTGGTCAACTGGATTTACTAGCTTAGTAGCAGGAATTAATTTAGGGAAATATTGCAGTGTATGTTCTACAGAAGGTCATCAAAATTGCCACTTCTAGTACCCACATCTAGTCCTGGAGCTTAAACATTTTCTAACTCCACACCAGAAATGTCACATGGCAGTTTAAGAGCAGATGCAAAGCAATCACAGAATAACTTACAATATTTTCTCCAAATCAGTCATGCTGACTAAAAACTTCTGTGGCCTCCCAAGCCCAAGCTGCCCTCCCTTTTTCCCTTCCTCCTCAAAGCAAGGAAGAAAAAAATGAAAGGAAACTGAAAACTTGAAAGAAACTGAATTAAAGCAGAATATATATATTTTCTAACATTTAGAACTACATATACAATTTGTACACACCATTGGGAGCTCCCAGGTTAAAAAGAAAAAGGGAAGGGGAAATAGGGACAGAGGGGGGACAAAACAGAAACAAAACAGACAAATGCAATCAAAAACTCCTAAAAAACCTGGCAAAATACAATCTCACCAACAGCTCTCAAATAGAAACCAGTTCCCTTTCACTCTCTCCTTTTCACAGTCTCCTGCATGGCTCCAATAAGAGACTGACGCCTGGATTCTCTGCTCCCAAGCCTCGCCAGAAGAAAAAAGGACAGCAACTTTCTATTTTTCTCTTAGTTATAGTCTCTCGTTTTGTGAAAGAAAAAAAAAACAAACAAGTGTGGAGTACCTGTGGAATGGGCCTTTCCCTAGTTACCACTGGTTACTAGGAAAGGCCTGGATCAAAGCTATCACACCATTTTTCTTTTACTTTTTGATTTTCGGATTTTTATGGTCTGCAGATATCCTTTCTCTCTCCTGATCACTGTAAAACAGTTTACATGACACTATGCACGTATTGCAAACATCACATTACCATGGCATCTTGTATTTTACAAAAGTGACTAAAATTACTGCAAATTTCTGATTCTGTGTAGGGATTGGTAGCTAAGGGATCATATGTGAAACATGAATGTGAAACTCCACAAACACAAGTGTGCTTATTTCTTCAGGACCTGGAACAAGTTATTAGATCAAAACTAGAGTCTGCTTCCTCTTATTGAAGAAGGCATCTCTGTTAATTTAGAAGTCCCAGTTGATATAAATTAATTTTCACTCAAATCTGAGCTGCGTTGGTAGAGATAATATTGCTACTGGAAGGAAATAGGAGACAATGCAAACTTCATATAAATAATTCTTAAGATCAGGTAATATTTGTAAAAAGAGCTCAGTTATTCTTTCTGTAAAAGAATTTCAGGGTATATTGGTTGTGTTTCTCTCACAGACATGAAGGCATTTTAGGAAGAGAGTTGTTCCTATGTGATTAATTACTGTGTATGTCCCTTAACTAGATGAGTACTCTTTACCCAATATATTAGGGATGTCTACTCTTGATATCACAGTAACCCAAGGGACCTATACAAGCAAACCAGACTTTCCTACCTCCTGTATTGACCTTATTTTTTGGTATATATTTTAGACTTTTTGAATCTCAAAATATTTTTTTTCCACTTTCATAGAATATATAATCATGTCAATGCTAAACAGTTCAAAACATATTAAAAAACTCTCAAAATAATAAATTATGAATGAAAAATCTGGTAAGCTTTGATTTTTATTTTGTTCAGATTCCATTTCAGGAAGTGATCTTTGTTACTGTGAAGATAATATGTTATTCACAAATGAAATGGTTTATAGAAATGCGTCTGGTTTTTGTACAAAATCTTTAAACTTATCTATTGTTCATAACCTGTACATCTTTCAGAATTTTCTCTTCATTGTTCTTGGCTTCTTGGAGACTGCTGAGCATGGTTTGACTCATCGTGTGATGTAGCATGTCAAAATCTACCTTCCCGTATACAAAGCAAACTAAATCTCAAACAACTGAACAAGCTGAAATTTAAACATACTGAGGCTCTCTGAAAAATGCACCTATACTGCTCAGACAGAAGACAGAAAATTACTGCAATGTTTTCCCCTGAATCTTACTTTGGAGCTTTAGATTTTTTTTTTTTTAAGGGAAGGAAAAATTTCTTTTTTCAGAGATTCACTTGTTTCTATAGCAGATTATCTTTGGCCTAAATTGAATTGAGAAGTTTCCATTTTGCATTGCAGTGTAATGTCAAATCAATTGAAGCTAAATTTCCTGAGTAAAAGCCTGAGAATAAATGATTTTTTCAATAGTGTAAAATTCTTGGGGTGTTCTTCTTGCTAAACGTTTCCAGGAACTCTGAAGGAACAGAAATTTTGTTCGCCACCAAACTTCTTCTAAACCCACATGGTAAAGTCATTGTGTCCTTCTCCATATGGTGCTGGTCCAACAAGAAAGGTGAGGAGCCTGGGTCTGAGGTTAGCCTTACCATGACTCATCAGTGAACCTACTATTCTTCCTACAGCAACAGCATTTGGGTCTTTTCAAGGTCACTGTCTCATTGCTTGATGAAAAGACCAGCACACTTGAAAGGATGTGACAACCCAAGTTCGTGCTGTCTTTCTGACAGGAAAACAGAGTAGCTGAAATATTCCTGTCACTTCCCACTCACTATCTGTGTGTGCTGGGATGACCAAAAAAATTAGGCTGCCTTGTGGTTTGAGCAATGCTCAGCTATGGATGCTCATTGTACTCTTAAATTGGTGTCCCAACCAACCAGAATGTCTTAAAATGGCACCCAAGATGGTTCTGGCCTGAGATGATCAGCAGGACAGGAGGTGCTCTCAGTATAGGAATTTGCATGGGCACAGAAATACCTGACAGAGAGTTTGGATGTGGCCACCATATTGTGAAGGCAAAGAGAGCCTGACAAGGATGGGTATTATCACACTATGCCCATTGGATCTGAGAGACAAAGGCCGTACCACAGCAGACTCTATAAGCATAGACATGGAAATAAATAGCAATGTCCAGATAATTAATCAGTTATACCTAGGCCAAAAGCACAGAAAAAATAGTAATGCCAAATATCTTCAATTCTGTGGCCTTCCTCTTAACCACTGATTCAAATCAAGATGCTGAAAACTTGAATTTCATGTTGATAAGTATCTAAGACCTCATGTTGTTCTTGGAGAATGACACTGGAGTTGAAGGACCATGAGGTAACAAGTTGAAATTAAATAGAAATTTATTTCATAAGCTTAAGCATTAATGTCTGAAGGGCAAACTTTGGTAAACAGTGGAAACTAGACAGTTAATTCAGCTGGACAGGAATTTGATACTTGAATGTAGAAGAAGCCTTAAAGCCAAGGGTGCAAAAGTTATCATGAGTCTCTGTCTCAGAAAGAAAAAATATTGAAATGGAAACTTTCAGGAAGTGATTCCAGATCTGTCCAGATGAATAGCCACAAATTAAAAAAAAAAAAAAAAGGGATATTAGAAATAAGCAGAGTGCCTACACTGATTAGGGGAAAAATGACTGATCATCAAAGAAAACTGCCTTAGAGGCATAAAAATGTGTAGATAAAGTGGGAATAACAAAGAGTCAAGCTGAGTTAAACCTTGCAAGGATATTAAAACACATAGCAAAAGATTCTTCAGCCATGTGAATGTAAAGAACAAGGGTGAAAAAATAAGTAGGGCCAGAATGTAATGAGGATAGAACAGAAATTAAGAATAAATCAAGTATAGGATGAAAATTGAATTAAGCTTTATCTCAAATTTCAAGGACATAGGCAGAGATTTTGGACATGGGGAAAAAAGCAAGGATGGGGGGAAAAGTGTAGAAATGGAAACCAGCAGATTAAGGTAGAAGCACATTTTGAGATGTCAAATGTAATGCAGGAGGTAAAAAGTAGAAAATAAGTACAATACCAAGAGGGAATTGGCAAACAAAATTTCAAGTGATACAGCAGCTATTTTTAATAAATGAATGAAATCTGTTTGATGCCTAATGTTTGGAGACACATCACACACAGAGTAAAGAAGCTGGAATAAAAAAAAATGGTATGAACAACTATAGACCACCTAGATTTTAGGTCAATAATCTGATATCTTTAAAAAAAAAAAGGACCTAAAGAGTTTTTAAAAGCATGTATGTCCATTATTGAAATGGTTTATCTAAGGCAGATCATGGTAAACTAACTGTCCATCTGTCCATTTTCTTTTTTAAAATAAATTATTTTCCAGGCAGATGAAATGAGTCAAATATAAACTTTCTGGACATCAGTGAAAACTTTTAACATGGTGGCCACTGAGAAATTACAAAAAAGGTCCAAGAAAATGAGATGGGTAAAGGAACTTTACAGCAACTTTGCAATAAAGCTGCTTAGTGTTTGGCCAGGAAGTGTACTAGGGCAGCTTGCATGAGACAAACTCCAGATTGGGAGAAAACGGCTTTGTTTCCTAATGAACATTTTGGAGATGGAACAGTTGCTATCATAGGTTTGTATCAATTGGTATTGAAACAAAAGATCTATCAGGCCCTCAACGCTTTCAGAGGCACAGAATTAGAGGATGGTAAATATGGAGGAACTGGGTGTTATAGAAAATGGAAAGGTTGGGCTGGGCTTTAACAAGACAAAAATTCCATTTGGAGTGTGTGTGTGTGTGTGTGTGTGTGTGTGTGTGTGTGTGTGAAGAGGGTGGTGTTATGAAGATCCAATCAGCTGGAAATTGCTGAGATGATGAATTTCATCATATGAATTCTTTCCAAGATTCCTATAAAAATATGCATATATGGGTAAGGATTATTGGTACTTTAGAAAGCACTAATGAGATGTTAGTTGTAATCTTGCATACAATTCTCAGAACCCGTGCTCAGGAAAGATGGGTGGAGAAAAGAGCTGCTGGTATGGCCAGAGAACAGTGGGTTTATTAAATCTGTCATGGAGGCTAGTCTTGACTGAAAAATCAAAATCAAGAAGTAATATAATTGCATTCCATAAATACATCAGAGACAAATACCACAGAAAAAGAACAGTGATTTAAACAAAAGGATGACGCTGGCACAACAACAGAAAGGTATAAATTGTTCCATGAATAGACTCAATCTGGAAATCAGAAGATTCTTATCTGCTGCAGCAGTTAGATCCCAGAACAGCTTTGCAACAGGAGCAGTGGGAGCAGAAAACCAAACACTGTTGACCTGGAGTTCAAAGCTTTACACCAGGTGCACTGGCATATTATTTGCATATAAGACTGCCAGTCAGGTGGCCTGCCCAGCAGATTGTTTCTGCACAATGTATATGATCCTGTTATTTATGTGTATATTCATATACGTATGTGTGCACGTGTATATGTACATATATATACCTTCACATACACACTCATACATTCACAAAACTCTAAGCTAATTTACTACATTGTACCAAAACCCTGGAAAATTATATGAATCAATAAGCTGATTATCGGGATTATGACAAGGCAACTTCTTCTTGTGGAAAGCTAAAAAGATTTATGTGCTTGAAATCCCTAGGCAGTTGTTGCAAACCATGAATTCAGGAAATACTTTTGGACTCTAGTTAGTCCCTAAATAGCAGAAAAGGAAGTGCTGGTGGGAGATGCTGGTTTAATTCAAAATTGCATACTGCCTCTAAGCAATAAGAAAGGAGAAACCCGCTTCTCTGAAACAAAGTAGACCAAAAGCTTTTGAATTTTACATATTTTTATTAAAACCAGCTATAGACACTTTAGGAAACATGAAAAACTAAATAGCAAAAGTAGTAGGAGAAATGGGGGGGGAAAATCGTGAAGTGTATTTCATAACATAGTAGAGTAATTTGCATTGGAAGGCACCTTAAAGGTCATCTAGTTCCAATCCCCCTGCCATGGGCAGGAACACCTTCCACTGCCAAAGCCCCACCCAACATTGTCTTGAACACTTCCAGGGACAGGGTAACCACAACTTCTCTGAGTAACTTGTTCCAGTGCTTTACCACTTCATTGTAAAAAGGTTCTTCCTTATATCTATTCTAAAATGACCATACCTCAATTTGAAACCATTAACCCTTTTCCTAATGCCTGTTCTGCCTAAAATGGTTTTACCTATCATACAGTCACTGTTAAGATACTGGAAGGCTGCTATGAGGTCCCCAGAACTTTCTTTTCTACAGGCTGAACAGCTCCAACTCTCTCAGCCTGTCTTCACCAGAGAGGTTCTCCAGCCCTCTGATCATCTTCATGGCCTCCTCTGAACTTGCTCCAACAGATCCACATCCTACTTATACTGGGGGCTCCAGAACTGAACACAGCTCTTCAAGTGTGGTCTCACTAAGGCAGAGCAGAGGGACAGAATCACCTTTTTAGACCACTGGCCACACTGATTTTGATGCATCCCAAGATATGGTTGACTTTTTGGATGCAAGTATAGGTTGCCAGGTCATGCTGAATTTCTCGTCCACCATCACCCTCAAGGCTGCTCTAAATCCATTCTCTTCCTAGCCTGTAACTGTGCTTGGGTTGCCACGATCCAGGTGTAGGACTTTGCATTTGGCCTTGTTGAACTTTGTGAGGTTCTAATAGGCACACCTCTCAAGCATGTCTGGGTTCCTCAATGGTGTCCCTTCCCTCCATTGTGTGGACTATGCCACAGAGCATGGTGCTATTGGAAAGCTTGCCAAGTGCACTCAATCCCCTGCCCATGTCCCTGACAAAGACATCAAACATTTGCCCTGCTCTGAAGCTAAAAGTCATTTTGTGTGGAACTGGATGCAGCCATTCCAAGCAACACTTTCATTGTTTGATCCTAATACTGCCATGCATAAAGCAGCAATTGTAAGGGTTACACGACTCTGTTAAATTTTCTTCCACTCTTATCGCCTGCCGATGAAATCAACCAGCATGGAACAGCCCATATCCATACCACTGAACACTCTTACCCTACCCTCTAGTACAATGTTGTAACATCCAAACTGACTCTTCAGGTGGCTCCATGGCCCACACTAACTTCCACATCTACCCAGGAATTGTCTGGGAGTGGGCTTATTGACATGGGTCGAGTCAAAACTGTACCAAGGACTCTGCTAACAATTTAACAATATAGATGACTGACTGACTTCCAGTACCCCAGGAATGCTCTCTGGAGCTGGTTAATTTATGAGTGAGGTATAATCAAAGTGTACTGTTGCCCCTTGTTCCCTTGATCCCCTAGTAAATCTGTCCTGCCAACAAAGACAATGTGGAGGCCAAATCAGAAATGCAGTATTAAATAATTTTCCCAACTATTTCTTAAAAAGGTAAAATTTCTCTACAGTGCAGCAGTAAGAACATCATCTGGATTCAGCATGCTGAGGAAATGCATCATATTTGAAACTTCAAGAGGCCTCTCTACAGATGTCTGACCAAAAGAGGTCAAACTCATTCAAAGCCTATAGAGTATGGATTAGGGCCTTTGACTGATGAGAATATCCACAGCACATGTTAGAGTTGAGGATCCTTGCATGTCTCCTGTGCTTATACTAGGATTTTGAAAGGGTATAACTATAGGAATATTTGATTTGCATGTGTAAACATGGGCACCCAAGTAAGAAAGTAATGAAGTGGAGTTGACAAAGGTATTTTAATTTTCCGTGAACGAAGGTGAAGAACAGCAACTAATGAACTGTTTTCTGGCTTTGTGCAAGTTCCCATTGACAGTGACAGCAGATGGCTGTGACGGCATCAATGGCAGCAATGGCTATGAGAATCACAGGAGAGACAGGATTCTCACCTGTAAGTCTTTATCCCACTGCAGTGCTCGTTACCTGTGCGTATCCTTCCTCTGCAGTGGGTACAAAGTCAGATGAAAAACAGACATTTCCAGTGTTCAATCTGACTTGTTTAGGTGTCATCAGAGCTGCAGGTTTTTGTTGTGAGCACTGTATCAGTTGTTTTAGTCTGCAATCTCAAGGAGAGTGAATATTATTCTATGTCAAAGAATTTAGTTAAAGCCAAGTCCAGTATTAAGAACACAAGGTGAAAATCTGTCTATGATGAGAAAGTTTTTCTCTTGTCACACCCCATACTTCTTCCTTTTCCTGAGAACAAACGGAGTGTTAATTTCTCCCATGATTTCAAGACTTCTCCTTTGTCTCCACCTATTCTTTTGTGTTCCCTTCATTAGAAACACCCCTACATCTTTGTAATATATACGTTTTCTCCTCAAACTTGCTCTCTCTACCCAGTGGAAATTCTGTGTAAGGGAGCTTTGTAGGCTCAGTAGGTGTTTTGGTGTTTATTGGAGTGCTGGGGAGGTTAAGAGGTTCTTTGCCCTAAGTGATGACTTGTTGCCTTTCACACTTAAAAATATGAAGCTAAGCCACATATCTTCTGAATTATGCACTAGAAATAGTGGTAGAAAAATTAGCGAGTAATTAATAGAGGCGTGGATTTCAAGTACTTTCACTCTATTCCATCTCTGCATCTCAGTTCAAGATCAAGGACAGCCGAAAAAAAATAAAAAAGAGAATTTTAAGTTGTCCTCAGCACTGTTCCAAGAAGGAGATATAGGAGTGTCAAGCACAGTCCTTTTGTCTGCATCTCAGGACATTTGACTGCCTCTGACTTGCTGATGATTCTAGCAAATGATGTCATATTTTTATTTTATTGTATGAAATGTATATATTATCACATACAAAATGAAGATAATGGAGCTTTTACTCACCAGTTCAGGATCTATAAATGCAAATAGCATGAAGAATTAAAGATGAATACTTATACTTGCTGTTAGACTTCTATTGTCAATAAAGATATAACTTCTGACTGAAACTGTTTCAGAGATTAAATGACTTGATTGTTTCTTTACACTGTCAGGGCATATAGGAGCCACTTTCCATATCTTGAAGAAGAAGGATCTGATCGTAAGCAAATGTAGGTACTCTGTTCTGCTTTTAAAGGTACTTCATGTTGAATAAAAATAGCATTTACACGCAAAAGAAAGAAATCTCTTTCTCCTTCCTGATAAAAATGATTACATCAGAGTTCTGTTACAATTGTTCGAGAATTTAGGGAAGCCAGTGATTATTTCTCTGCACTCTCTCCAACTAAAATGTTGTGCTCTTCACAAGTAGTCCTTTTCCCATTGGTGTGAATCCCAAGAGTCCATTAAATAATACACTTCTAGTTGTAAAACAGATGGAAAAGTGTTTAAAAAGGTGCCAGGTTTATTTATGGAAGCATGAAATTGAATTTAATAGGAGAATTTTGCCAGTATGAAATGTGAACTCTCAAAACAGGAAGTGGATTTTATTGCTTATTTATTTTATTACCGGATCAGCTGCCCAGAACTGTAGAATCCTTCCTCTCAGGAATTATTTACTTTCCAACTCTGAACCAGAACATCTTGACCATCAGTTGTTACATCTTCTGGCTGCCAGATTCTCAACTATAAACATATGTGGTGCTGTCTATCTCAGATGATCTTCTGCAGATTTATACAGAGAATGTTTTAGCTTTAGATTTATTTCTTGATTTAAAACAGTATGAACTGAACTGACTTATCCAAGGGAAAGATAATATTTTTAGCTCTTGATTACTGTTTAATTAATAATAGTCTATTTTAGAGGTTTTGTTGTGTGTATTTATGGTGTATCAAAAATGAAAAGAGCTAAAGTCAACAGGTTAATTATTTGTTCTGCTCTGCACCTCCAAAGGATGCTTAGTGAAGGAAGTGGTGCTATTCATCTTCCTAAAGGTGAGCAGCGTTTGGGAAAATTGCATAGGGAAATGGTGCTCTTATTTCCCAGGGACAGACTAAGCTACTATACCTGGATGGTGTTGAGTAAGGCTGTTGACAGGTGGAGACTGTCTGTAAACCTGTACCTGTCTGTTGTCCCCTTTTGCTGTACATCTGGCCAGTATGTAGAAGTATTTGGGATGGTGAACAAGCCTCCAATTCCAATCAAGATAAAACTGTGATAACCTGGTGGAGATCACATTTTTAAAAAAAATCTATGGAAACATATTTTTCAGGCAGAGTGCTAAGAAAAATCCATTGCGTGCATGTGCAATGTGCACTTGTGTTTAGCTCAGTGCTGGCACTCACATGCACTCACAAATTTCCATTTTCTGCAAGAGCACTAAATGCTTTTAGCATGAAACTCATGCATGTGCAGTTTTGCATGGGAAATTGAAATAAAAAAAATGAAAGCTTGGACCTTGCTGCTCTCAGTTTGCCAATTATGGATAAAGATTGAAGGCAATATGGAACAATATTATGGTCATGATCCAAATCCCATGTAGGAAAGACATGGTTACAATAGGCTTTGTAGCAGGCATTAAATCTCCTCAAAGTGCATACTTTCTTATGCATCACCTGTGTTGCAGTGTTGTATCCTATGATTATTAAATCATTTATGACTGCTTGATGACCTTGTTGTGATTCCCCAGGACAAAAACTTCTCCAAGACATTCAGAGTGCCTGGGATCCAAGTGCATGGATATTTTGAGGACTGCTGACAAGATCTGGAGAAATAACTCCTTTGAAATAAAACTCTTTAGTAAAATGTGTATTTTCATAAACAATTTGACCTAATCATTTGTAGAAAGGAAAACAAAGGAAATCTGAACATGTAAAAGAAAGCTCCCTAAAGTTTCTGCTATACATGATAGTGTATAACTCATGAGTTTTGCAAGATTTCATACTAAGCATGTGTGCTGTTCATCAGCTTTATTAATATGTCACAAGCACAACTTCTGACATGTATCAGAACCAATTACTTTTATTTTTGTATTTTTTATTTCTTGGAGACAGATTATTTGAGTTCAGAAGGGCATAGAGTATCTAGCAGATCTGGTAATTCGTTCAAATATGGGAGTAAGGCTCTTCTTTTAGTTCTGGCCAAAATTCCTACAAAGTTTTGTACAATGGGTTTGAAAGCTCTTATATATTTAAAGAAAATCCTTTCAACTCGCTCTGGAGTCCTGCTTTATGTTTCATATTGCTTTGAACTTATTACCTCTTTGCAATGTCTTGGAACATTAGTTTGGGAGCATTTAAAGCTAACAATTAAATATATAGTGAAACAACACTTTGATGTTGCCAGAAGCAATTAATTTCCCCTATTTATACACAAAAGGTCATAAAAGACTGTGTTATGACAAACGAAATGATTCAGTGAATTCAAAGTAAGTTAACTGAATTTTAAAGGATTGTTACTACTTGGTGGAAAAAAGGTATCCATCAAGCCTTATCTTAAGTCAGAAAGCTGTGATTAACTTATGGAGTTTTGAACGCTTTTAAAATTAGAAAAGAAATTAAGAATTTGTCAGCCGCAGAAAATCAGCCTATAACGAGTTCATTCAAAATGAAGCTTTCATTGAAGATAGCTTACTGGGTGTAGATAAATGAAGTTTATGAGCTTACAGAAGTCACTGAGAGAGACCACATTAGCACATAAGCAGCTTGACCATTGTATGTTCTTTGCACAGACGTCTGTTGAACTTTATTAACAAACGAAAAATGTGCGATATTTTTTTTACTCCTCCATTATTATAGGAAGAGCATTTCACACTTCATTGAATCCATGTGCTGGAGACAACAAATATGATTAGAATATAAATCACTTAGAGCCAGGGACTGGAAGTCATGTTCTGCAACTTCTAAAGTTCCATCTGCCTATGAATGGTGATACTATGCTTTAGAGCAGAGGAGGAATATGACACATGGGCCCATGCACATACACACGCACTCACATATGTGCATACATATATCGGTGCATTCTAGGACTGTGCTCGTACTAATTCCTACACTTTCAACCATCAAAAAAAATGTGAAAATGGAAAAAATGCAAAAGAATTAAATTACCAAGGATTTAAGAACCCAAAGACAGTTTATTTTAATGCAACATAATTAGTTTCTCAGTTTCCCCAGAACTAGAAAAAGTTTCAATTTCAGGGTAAATCTTTATCCTGCTTCTCAGTTTAAGAAATATTTGTTGCACTGTCCAAGAGATACACAAATTCTAAACATGATCCTGCACAATAAAATTTCTAAACTGATAGCAGTGTGGGAACTAGCTATCATGAAGGGAAAAAAGATGCTATGCTTCTTCCCCCAGAAATCAGCCCCAAACTTTTCTCATAAACAATCATTTGGCTTTCCTCCTCATCTCCCTTCCCTGTGCCCCTTTATTGCCTTTTAGTATCTTCAGAATAAAACACTGAACTTCTGGCTTTTACAATGAGTTAAAACAATTTGATGAACAGAGCTTAGACTGTCTAACACATAGATTGTTTGCAGACCTCCAGAGCATTGAGGAGTATTATTTTTATTTTGGAAGTTACATAGTGCTAGCAAGAACCTTTTCTTTTAATGCCAGGATCTCAGTGAAGAAAAACCCTGAAGGTTTTTGGGTTCAGTTCAGTTGCATTTGAGACAGGTTTCGGAATGCAGCACCTCTGTAGAGGGATGGCAGATGTGTAGTTCCCACAGAAAGTTCATATCCTTCCCAGCAGAAGCTAGAAGCCAGGAAGATATGCCTGGTCATCTCAATTACCATCAGGCATCTAGTTTTAGATAAATGAGCTGTGCCTTAATTATACTGGCAATCAACAGCAACTTAGTTATGATTCTCCTTAAGCTTTGTAAGAGCATACAGAGTCTTTTGTAGATGAAGAAGAATTATGTGCAGAAAACTGTGGCACAAAAGAAACCAACCACCTGCATAAATATCCAGAGGGACTTCACAAACTACAATAACTACATTTCACATTTCATTCTGTCCCGTGGAGTTTCTAGTTCTGAATTGGACAACCATATTGTGTATAAAAATTGTAAAGAAAGTGCATAACTGGAAACCATCTGAACAATCATAATCTAATTAATCGGTTCAAGTGATGACAATAAACTGAAAACAAAAAATACTATGAGAAAAATCAGGATTCTGTCCATAAAACTTTTCTCTAAAATACAGTTAGATGTTAAAATCTATGTTGAATTTTCTGCTGTAAATAATGTCCCCAGATCATCTTGTAGGCATGAAATAGCATTAAATTTTCAGTTAATGGACCAAATTCTGAGGCTTTTGCCTGGAAGATGTTGTCAGTTTTAGCAACTTATGCATGTCTGATCATAAAAAAAAATTAATATTTTTCTTATTCATAGAGAACTCTGAATCACTATACTGTTAGATATGTTTGGTCTCCTAGAAACTGTTGCTTTTTTTTCCCTTTGACTGTCACTGACAATAAGCAAGAAATGGACTCTTTTTGGTGTTCTTACCTAAGATGAGGGTGAATCAGCTCTAGTTTTACTTCACTGAATATTTGATTATTTATTCAAAATGGAACAGCTTCAAAAATATTTTCCTTAAAAATGTTCAAACAAATCATCTTGACATTTCCAATATTTTTTTTTTGGCTGAAACAATTGGTCAAATCTGGTACAAATTTGCAGATAGTTTCCATCAACACGAAAGTGCATTTTTGAGCAAACAAAGAATTCTTCCATAAAAAATTGCCTGGCTCTAATCAGGGCTGAGGCAATTTTGTGCATGCCAACCAGCAGAAAATTCAGTATTGGATAAGCAAGAGTGGCGAGGATCTGGGTTCTACCTAAATCCCCTTGTGGCCTTAGTCCAAAGTGATTAGCCCCAGGTCAAACAGAAAGCCTGTAGTGAATCAAGCAAATTAAATCCAACCCTCCTGAGCTATCAGATAATGTGCTAGTCCCAAGACCTCCCTTCTTAGAGGCTGGAAGGGAGGACGTTATTAAATATAAACATGAAGTAACATCCTGCTCTATGGAGACCGAAGGCATGATGTTCTGGAGAGGAGGCAGGGGGTTGTACAGGCCCCCCCAGCTGGACCTACTTCAAGGGAACCCACAGCAATTGTCTCTGCCCACATCAGGAGCTGTCAGTGTCCCTGAGCAGCAGGCTACAGCTTGGAAGGCCACTGAGGAGGTGTTCTGTTAAACTAAAGGGTAGTGAGCTGTAGCACAAAATACTGCTTTAATGTGGACTTGGAATGGAAGAGACTTATTTCCTTTAAAACATTGTAGAACAGAGTAATCCCCAGATTTATTTTGATTAGCAATCTGGATACCTTCTTGGCAGTATTTATTAGATCTTAATGTAGCTCAGTTGGAAAGCCAGATATTTTGCTTTCTCCTTCTTTGAATTACTGACCATTATTTTCCTTGTTAATGAATCTGGATAATTTTAACTGTCAGATTCTAATTCTCTGTGAATAAATTGATTGAATTCAAGTTGAACCCACCTCCATGTTCAAGCTAAGAATGAGCCTGAACAGAAGTCTCCAGAGTTTCCTAAAATTTCAGGGAGTTTATTAGTGGAAAACTGGTTTTGAACCACTGAACCTAAGATGACTGCAAAGTTTTAGTTTCATGCTGATGTCAAGTCAAAAGATTAAACTCCCACTGCAGCTTAGATGAGACCCAAGGTGAACAAACTTACATCTGAATATTTCAGGGACAGTTATCCATGTCCTTGGAGCTGATTGTTCACTTCATCTTCCTCCTCCTTTTGAAACAGCTTATTTTGAAACAGAAGGGAGCGCCAATAACCAAAACCTGCTTTTCACTTCTGAGTCATTAGAAATTCAGTATTAGATGAGTGAATGACTTACAAAAAAGTAGAAACTTGTTTATGTCACAGAGAGACATTTCAGTTCCTCCCAGGACAGAAATTAATGAAGATATTAATTCTCAATAATTGCAATTTTCAGAAAAGTATTGCCCCTATATCCATTCATTTATTAGATCTTTTTATGTATTCCTACCTGTAAACAGAGGAAAGGCTCACTATAGACTCTGCAATAAAGCACATGAGTACATAGGATGTCTTGTTGGTCTTTGAACCACAGATTCTGAGGTATCAATGAGAGGGCGAAGAAGTCAACACATAGACAATACTCTTAAAACAAATGTATTTCTTGATAATCTCACTGTCTCTGTTAAATCACAATGTGAGTGACCTGGTTTACCTGGAGCTGGGTTATGGATTCCTGCAGACAGTCAGCAACCAGTCATTTAGCACCATGCAGGAACACCTGTGCAAAAGCACATCATGGCTTAATGAAGGTATCAGAGGTGGAAACAGTTCTTGACATTTACATTTGAATAGAGTATGTTCAGGTGGCAGAATGAAGACTCATAACCAACAAAGCAAGCAAAACTCATTCAACTGTAGTTTAACAGCATATTGTTTAATCCAAGTCAGTTTCAGGTTTTGTTGTTCCTTCTCCCCTCTAACTGCTGGAAAATGGCAGTTCTGCTGAATCTGAGCTCAGTTATTGACATTTGCAACCACAGGAATCATTCCCTCATGTCCTGATGCAAGAAATAGCTCTGTGTGTGCTGAAGATTTGAAGAACATCCTAATCTAGGAATATGGCTTTTAAAAAAGCCTTTTTTTAATTAGAAAATTAAAAGAAAATCTGTGTCCATCAAGATATTGCATTAGGGAAGAATCTGAAGAGATATCTTCTTGTTGGCACAGAAATTGATCTAGATCTGCTAACAAAGAATTAACAAACAAGTCAGCTCCAGCCCTTAGAACTGAAAGTTAATGAAGAAGAAGACAGAACTCTCTAGCTCCTTAGGGCAGCCAGGAGACATCCAAAACTGCCTAGACAGTTTTCACACTTGCTTGGTCCTGCGTTACCCAAGTGTGCTAGTTTTGGCTGGGGCAGAGTTAATTTTCTTCACAGTTGCTGGTATGGGGATGAGTTTTGGACTTGTGCAAATAAAGAGTTGATAACATAGAGATGTTTTTGTTATAACTCAGCAGGGCTTACACGAAGCCACAGATTTTTTTGCTTTCTTACTGCCATGCTTGCAATGCAGTTGGAAGTGAATGGCAGGTTGGGAGGAGACACAGCCAGGACAGGTTACCCCAAAACACCAAAGGGATATTCCAGACAGTATGACATCATGTTCAATTTATAAATTGGGAGGGGAAAGGGGAAAGGGAGGACATTTGAAGTGATGGCATTTGTATACCCAAGTTATCGTTATGTGTGGTTCACCATTACATGGGGCTCTGCCCTCCTAGGAGTGGCTGAACACTGCCTGCCCTGTAGGAAGCTGTGAATTAATTCCCTGTTAGCTTAGCTTATGTGCATGGCTTTTGCTTTCCCTATTAAACTGTCTTTATCTCAACCCATGAGTTTTCCAGCTTTTACCCTTCTGATTCTCTCCAGTCCCACTGATGAGGAGTGAGTGGCTGGGGCTTAGTAACCTGCCTGGGGCTTAGTTGCTGTCTGGGGTTAAACCATGATACCAAGTCAAACTTCTGGGATTAGAATGGTCATGGTGTTGACGATCAGATTAAAATGAAGTTAGTCAGTTCCTGGCTGACAACTGTTACCCATACTTAGTTGATTTCTGAACAGTAACGGAAAAACTAATTCAGAAAGGCAGGAGTTTTCGTAGGCATCAGAGTCTGCTTTCCTATTAACACCAGAATACAGCCTTACTGGGTTATTCCAGCATCGCCTGTGACAAGCATAGTGACAGGACTTTCAGGAACAGCTGAGGACAGCTTCAAAGTATCAATCTTTATCTTGTATTTTATACTTTACTTGTCCAATTAGTATATTCATTTTCTGCCATTTTAAGTAGATTATGAAGTTAAAATGTATTTTTTTCTGGCTACAATGACAGATAATTTTTGCCACAACAACATTTAATGTGTTGGCATGGTTACCCTTTTGCTTCATTGCTAACACTAATCAAGTTTTGCAAACTAGCCAAGTAATTTGGTTGAAGTTAAATATCCTTCCTTCCCATTCCATCCCCCATCACCTTCTAACCAATGTACTTCCTCATGACATTTTTCTGGGACAGTTTCTACATTTTGACACATCTGAAGAACACTTAATTTATTTCAAGAAAATTTCTTAGTTCCTGATTTTGTCCTCCACAACTCAATAGATCAATACTACAGAAGTATGTTAGACTGAAATTCAAGTGCCTTTCTGTTTGGTAAACAGCACTGGCACTTTGGACAGGATTTGAAATTAAGACACTTAGAGATAGGATTAAGTTCACTTAATATATTCTCACTTATTTCCTTATATAGGTTATACCATGTATATGTATAAAACATACATTTTTATCTCAGTATAGGTATATATTTCTTTAGTGTGAGACTTATTAGGAAAAAAATTCTTTACTGTGAGGGTGGTAAGGCGGTGGAACACGTTGCCCAGAGCAGTTTTGTATGCCCCATCCCTGGAAATGTTCAAGGCCAGGCTGGGTGGAGCCCTGAGCAGCCTGGTCTAGTGGGTGTCACTGTCTAATGTCAGGGGGTTTTAACCCAAACCACTCTGTGGTTCTATGATTCTAATGTACAGTGTTGCATATGTTCTTTAGTTGCTCCTCTAAAAGAATATGGGTCTTCTGCAGTCACCATGTTGTATCTGCTGGCACCATGCAGATAGTTTGGATAAGTCTCAAATGGCACTGCGTTTCTGTTCAGAGTTCTGAATCCTGACATAGGTGTGTGCCTACAACAGGTGTCTACTTTTGGTTGAGATTTTTTTCTCCAAACTCCACTCACTGTTATGACTTAATCTCCACAGACTATAATGAACAAGTAAATACTCACAGATTAATACTACATTATGATATCTAAACTTAGAGGTCTGGCTTTCAAATAGCACACTGCCAGTATGAAATCACAGACTCACAAGATCAATTAGGTCAGAAAAGACTTCTGGGATCATTGAGTCCAACCTATGACTGAACACCTCCATGTTAACTAGAGCATGGTACTGAGTGCCATGTCCATTCTTTCCTTAAACACCTCCAGGGACAGTGATTCCACCACCAGCTGCCTGGGCAGCCCATTTCAATGCCAAATCACTCTTTCTGTAAAGAATTTCTCCCTAACAACCAACTTAAACTTCCCCCATCACATCTTAAGACTGTGTACTCTTGTTCTGTTGCTGGTTTCCTGGGAAAAGAGGCCAACTCCCACCTGGCTACAAACTTCTTCCTGAGCCTCCTCTAAACAACTGCCAAGCTAAACAACCTCCAAGCTAAGCAACCCCAGCTCCTGCAGCCACTCCTCACAGGACTTGTGCTCCAGACCCTAAGCTGAGCCTTTAACTTTGATATTTCCTCTTGTCCATGGCAGGCAGGAAACAAGAACATGTCAGGTTAGACATCCCAGCAGCACCTGTGCTCAGTCATTGGCTGACAATATTTGTGTACAAAGAGGCTGATAACTCATCTTTTGAAAAGAGAAATCAACTATTTAAGCAAGTTCTAAAATACATTCTGACCCCTGCTATGAACTATGAAACTCTCTCATCCCCTGAAGAAAGGCAAGAGAGTGTCAGCAGAAGATATGCCTTCAAGGGGAAATGTCATAACTAGTTTTGCTCTGAGCAGCGATTTCTGAGAAGAAAGGTAATGCAGAAAACTGCAAAAAGGAGCAATTCCTCTTGTAACAAGACTTGTTTAAAGGCAGGATAAGATGAATCTCAGAATTTTTGGGGAAAGTAGGGAGCACTCTTCTGGCAGTGTGGATGTGATAATGGATCATGAAAATTTATTCTTGTGAATTGATAACTGTAATTATGAGCTGCTGAAATAGACACAGACGTTTGCCTTTCTAGAAACATTCAGATCCAGATGCCTGGGCCTCCTGTCAGGAAGGCAGGAGTGGACACCAGCTCCATGGCAAGTCTCTGTTATGAACTAGAAGGGGATTTGCTATGGCATGCTTGAAGCTACAGGGTTTGTGTTGTGGCATCTGAAATGCCTTGGCAATGAGGAACTGCTCTATCTACACTTGGAGTCACTGCATTCAAGGTGCTTGGCAAGTTGCACTAATAGAAAACTGGAGTCACAGGAAAGCTCTTACTGGTGCTCAGATTTGGACATGTGTGCTGTGGGAGAAATTCTTCACAAAAATTCCTTATTGCTAGTAGTGACAGACAGGATCTTAAATGCTGGCAGCTCTTTTTGAAAAGATCTGTGCCTGGGTGTTAGGAAGTCTAGTACAATGATTTTTGAGCTTCCAAAAGAAAGTTACAGGTTTTCTGAGATAGAACTCAAGAGTTTTGACTGCAGTGGGGGAACAATCCTAAGCTCAGAGGCCTCCAGGTTCACCATCTCCAAAGGAGCCACCTCTGTGTGCGACCCAGAAGTCTTTGATACCCTGCAGTCCTGATCCCCTGGCACTTCAGACTGACTAATTACTACTGAGAAATCGTATTTTTCTCAGGGACAACGTAAAATCCCTTGTCTGTGGTCACACAGGAAATAAATGGTAGAACTCAAAATGTGATCCTTCTGTCCAGTTCCTCAGTGCCAAAGTATAAGATTTACCCCTTTCTGAGGGTGCTTTATGATGATATTTACAGTTGCTCATGGTTTCCTATCTATCCGGGAAAAAATTACACTCTTCTATTGATAATAAGCACTTTAGGGCAGTAACTGTTTCCAATATTTCCTAGTTCTAAAAATAACATTGTTAATGTGTACTAATTCTTTGTAGTTAAGGAGGCTTCATCACTATAGTGTAGGTTTAATTGGAAGCTCAGCAAATGTGGGTGTAACCCACAATCTGACAAAGACCAATAGCCTGATTAGGCAGCAATGTTAAATTTAAAACCAGGCAAAGATGTTTGACTTTATATGGGGTTTAGATGTATCTGTACCTCTGGAGACAAGGGCAAGAGGCCTGGGACTGAGAGCAGTAAATCTTTAATTAAAGAACTACTAGCCATGCCTACTGCATTTATAAATAACAAAACATTTATCAGAGCTTCTATCTTTTGTTGTAATCATCAGGCTGTACTAGATGTTGACAAAGTCAACGATTTATGCCTCAGACTTTTTTGCTTTACCAAATACCAAAGATGATATTATCTGTGAGATCTTATGCAACCTAAATCTTCAGGCTTTTGTTTCTCTGCTTAAGGAATACTGTGAGCTTTTCTCACAAGACATTTTGGATTATATTGGCCCAAAAGAAGAGATTAAGTTTGCATAACGAAGTTGCATCCAAATGGAAATGTTAAGTGGTTTTCCTTAAAAGGATGAGTACTTTAAAAAATAAATAAATAAAGGGAAAAGAACACTTTAGGAATGTGTTAAATCATTTTAAACATTAATATACCAGTTATTGAATACTAAGTCTGTTAATTATGTTGTATTTAAATGCTTCCATTCAAATTTTTAGATACACTACTCTTGCCCTGTTGTCCTGACAGAGTCTTCATTCATCAAGCGAAAATATACCAAAGTGTCCAAGGAATTGTTCTACTGTGGCCTTAATCACCTACCTATATGCAAAGAGAGAGCAGGTCAAAACCAGATGCACATTATAGCTTCTGGGTGAACATCTCACTTGCCAGTGTGGAGGTCAATCATTTCCTGCACTGCATATTCCCTTCTCTGTTCCACCCCTGCTGTTGACTTGGTACAAGAGTGAAAATCCTTCTTGTTGCTTTCTGGCAGGAGGTAGTTCCCATGGTTCAGGAGAATGCTTCACCCACTGTCACTGGACACTGCTTAGGCCGTGCAAAATGGCTGGTGCAAGATTCTGCCATCCATCCATACATATATATGCACATATACATGTATGTTAGATATAAAATCACACATAAATATGCATACACATGTATATGACCACAGAGATGAGCCCACTATACAGTCTAAAATGACTATTATCATATATGGAGCTGCATCCAGCTGGCGGCCGGTCACTAGTGGTGTTCCCCAGGGGTCTGTGTTGGGTCCGGTCCTGTTTAACATCTTTATTGATGATTTAGATGAGGGGATTAAGTCCATCATCAGCAAATTTGCTGATGACACCAAGTTGGGAGCGAGTGTCGACCTGCTGGAAGGCAGGAGGGCTCTGCAGAGGGATCTGGATAGACTTAAGAGATGGGCTGATTCCAATGGGATGAAGTTCAATAAGGCCAAGTGCCGGGTCCTGCACTTTGGCCACAACAACCCCCTGCAGCGCTACAGGCTGGGCACAGAGTGGCTGGAGAGCAGCCAGGCAGAAAGGGACCTTGGAGTACTAATTGACAGAAAGCTCAACATGAGCCAACAGTGTGCCCAGGTGGCCAAGAAGGCCAATGGGATCCTGGCCTGTATCAAAAATAGCATGGCCAGCAGGACCAGGGAAGTGATCCTTCCCCTGTACTCTGCGTTGGTGAGGCCACACCTTGAGTACTGTGTTCAGTTCTGGGCCCCTCAGTTCAGAAAGGATATTGAGGTGCTGGAGCAAGTCCAGAGAAGAGCAACAAGGCTGGTGAAGGGACTGGAGCACAAGCCCTATGGGGAGAGGCTGAGGGAGCTGGGGTTGTTTAGCCTGGAGAAGAGGAGGCTCAGAGGTGACCTCATCACTGTCTAGAACTACCTGAAGGGAAGTTATAGCCAGGTGGGGGTTGGTCTCTTCTCCCAGGCACTCAGCAATAGGACAAGGGGGCACAGGCTTAAGCTCTGCCAGGGGAAATTTAAGTTGGATATCAGAAAAAAATTCTTTACAGAGAGAGTAATCAGGAATTGGAATGGGCTGCCCAGAGAGGTGGTGGATTCACCATCCCTAGAGATTTTTAAACTGAGATTGGATGTGGCACTGAGTGCCATGATCTGGTAAATGGACTGGAGTTGGACCAAGGGTTGGACTCGATGATCTTGGAGGCCTTTTCCAACCCAATCAATTCTATGATTCTATGATTCTATGATATAATGTGGCCTGTATGGGTACATAGCATCCTACAACAACTCCAGTATTCCCATTAATATTACATAGTGCAGTTAATGCTCACCATTAAAGTGAGTTTGCCAGTAGTTTGAATACTGAATACTTATGAACAAAAATTATGAAAACAGAAAATGCTGGTTTTCTGCATGTAACCCTTTATACTATTTATCAAAACAAAGTTCAGACAAGACATTTGCTATTCTGCACTTGTACCCTCTTACCTTGACTACCCTGTCAAGAGTGAGCTCTTGGGCTTATTCACGAAGTTTCAATGTTTTTAGTGCAACCACAACATGTAGTTGTCTAGATCCTCAAGGATCCTTCAGGGAACAGAGAGCTCAGGTAGTATCTGACATGTTTTCCACATGCTTCAACAAGTTTGAAGTTCTTCAGACCCAAGAGCACCCATTCTGTAAGTTAATCACTGATATGTCCTCAGCTGTTGGTGAAAACAAAAATCTGTTGTAAATTAAAGTACTGTTTTCAATAACTTTATGTGACTTTGCCACTATTCAGACTGTCTGTGATGTGAGTGCTCATGTTGAGCTTTAGAGTATACTTTTGTGTATGTTTGTAACTGACTGTTTCATTTGACTTTCATTATATCTGACAGGGAAATAAATGACTGTTTTATCAAAGCCTGTGAACTCAACATTTTTTCTCCAAATTTGAAATAGGCAATAACAAACCAGCTGAGATCTCAAACTAAACTCACTTTATCCTGATTTTTTTTTCTTTTGGGATGGTTGAGTGAGGTGAAAAGAACATGAGTTAGAGCTAAGTTTTCTGTTTTACACCATGTTAAACTCCCAGTAACCTCTAAGAGACAAAAATTTATATTTTCAATTGTACATTCAGAAATTACTGTCTTGAATATACATGAAAAATACAAATAAGCTGCAGAGAAAGGAATATATATGTTTTTTCCTATTGTAACTTTGAATATCGTAGAAAAAAAATTAGTGAGAGCAATGAACAATGGGAATGTAGAAAGAGAAGTTTCTTTTGTACTTTCTAATGATTTTTAACTGGTTTTGTGTTTTGTGTAATTCTTCTTTTCCTTTTTGTGTTTTTCACATAGAACTGTTTTGGTTTAAACCCAGATGGCAACTAAGCACCACACAACAGCTCGCTCACTTCCACTGCACTCCAGTTGGATGGGGAAGAGAATCAAAAGTAAAACTTGTGGGTTGAGATAAGAACGGTTTAATAATTAAAACAAAGTAAGGAAGGGGTGATGATGGTGATGATGATGGTGACGATGATGATAATAATAACAGCAAATACAGGAATCTTATTAAAAAAGTTGATCTTTAAGCACTGTATAGCATGAGTCTTTTGTGTGAATTACTAGTATAATAAGTTCAAATTAACATGATTTGCATTATTGTTTGGAAATATCATTGTCACAGACGTAGTCCCTGTTTTACCCTAAGCACTATATAGGACAAAAAGAATGACCTTTGCAAAAATGTCGATTATAATGGCAGGATAACAAGCAGAAAAAACACACAGGAGATGAAGGATAATATCCATCAGTGAAAAGAAATATCTCAATACACTGCTCCCCTATTTAACACTAACATTGCTCGTCAGTGGTAGACAGAGTCCAGGAAAAATTTGATGGATTATGAAGAGACTTTAAGTATTTTATTGCACAGATTATGAGATGTGAGAAGTCATGCATATGTTGATGGGAATAAGGGCTGACCTTTCAGTAGCACTGCAGAAATTATAGGTATGAGAAAAACTCTTAAATAGTTTCTACTCAAAACAAAAGGGAGATAGTGCCCTTGAGAGAATAAATAGCATAATAAGAAATAAAACAAAGACTGTTCCTTCAACTAATGTGTTTGCATACATCAGTCCTGTCTTCTTGGCCTCAGGTCCTAATTAGGAAAAATAGTTGGATAGTCTTTCTCTGCCACACAGGAGAGCTGGGAGTACAAGTGAGTATTAACACAACACTGTGATCCCAGCACCAGTTTATGATTATTTTACCATATTAAGGACTCAAGCACAGTGTCTGGATATCTTTCACCATACGGTTAAATTTTCAGAACTATTTTGTTGAAAGTCGAGTAAAAGATTTCCAGAACAATTCCTGGATGTAAACAAGTTAAACAAGGCCCAGAAACAATTCTGTATAAGCTGTTTGGATAAAGCCACTCTCTTTGGACAGCTTCTTCAGGAGTATGGCTGTGGCAGGATGATGCCAGCTGGCCTCAGGGCCAGAGAACATTGACCTGGCAGGGGAAAGAGGACTGTTCTAGTTGAGTACCTCCATACAACACTGGGAGGCCATGCTCAGTGCCTGCCTAACTTAGCCTGGCTCATTGAGCATTTGGGAGAAATGCTGAACTCAGTTTAATGTAGATTGCAAAGGAGAGAGGCAGCAAACCCAAGATCATCTGGTTCCTTATGCATCCTCATGACGTGCCACAAAACTGCAGGTTAGAATGATTCCATACACAAGTGTCCTGCTAGCACCCCTTACTCAAGGACAGCCTTAGCCAGGTATACTACCCAGTAAAGCTTTAAGCTATCTGCTCAGTATTCCATGTTTTCCATGATCACTATATAGTAATCTGTTATCCCACAGTCGTTTTTATTTCTCCCTCTCTTTTTACAGAGTGAAGCAACACAGACTGCACTAATAATACTAATAATAGATTTGAAGCCTGAGGAGTAGGGGAGACTGACATGCAAGGTGGAAATATTCTGTATCTTCACCACTCATCTACTGCGTTGGCACATAACTGCTTTTGAAATTAACACATAACATAATGCATATGATACCTGAGGTGCTAAGAAAACAGAGGTCTTCCTGAGTAATCATTACTTTGGCATACAAGTACCTCTGGGGTTGTCTCTACTTGGTCTTTCTCACTCTTCACTCTCACTTCAGGTCAGAAAGAATCCCTCTGGTCATTTTAATGTTCTGGTTCAATGTCAATGAAGTCTTATCCCAAATTTGATTTCCTGGAGAAGTACAGACTTCTGATGATTTCTCCTTGACCTTCCCAAGGGTAAAGGCCATGGGAATGTCTTAATCATGAGGGATACCTTTGGCCTTAAGAGGAGCCTGATGACAGTATCACTTCTACTTGTCCACTGTTGTCATACTTTATCTCTCCTGTCCCTAGGAAGAGGTCTTCAGGAATTTCTCTGGAACATTTCAAATCCAGCTCATTCTATAGGCTAGTTGAAAGACATACTAGAGGCTAAGCAACAGGAGCACATCTAGGCAAGCATGTCTTTGAGGAACAGGTTAGGAAAACTCCCTATACTTGCTTTTCTTTTAGACATACATTTTAGGGAGTAGTGTGCTTACAGTTTTGGTTTTATTTTATTCATGTCATTTGCCTGAACTACTCAGGCAGACAATCATAAATCTTAAATTAGAGTCAGCATAGACTGTTAGATCAGGCTGTACAATCTGTGTTGGAGGTCTCAGTTGTGGGCTTCTGTGATGGCCAGCAGTGGACAGGATTTGACACAGAAGAATCAGCTTGGGGTGGGGGCAGCCACCACCTAGGTTCTTGTTGTATTCCCTATTTCAAATGCCATTTAGTGCCAACAGTGGATTTGGAAGTACCACTGTGAATCCAGGTCTTCAGAAGCTGGCCACTGGATACTGTCCTTTGCCTACAGACTGGAGCAGCTAGGGAAGCAAAGTGTTTGTCTTGGACAACTGCAACTGTTTTCATGGTTGCTGGGACAACGTTGTCACTTAACAACCCATGGCTTTGTCTCTGATTGGGTGTTCTAAGAAAAGTTTTCAATTGCAAAATTTCTCCCTCCACCATTTCTACTGTACACAGGCCCAAGGAGGAGCCTCTGCTTCAGACAGCTGGACTCACATCCTTGGATGCTGGTCAGCTCTGATTCCAGGCCAGACCTTTCAGCCTCCTTCAAAGGGAAAAAATCTTTACAACCTTGCCTCATGAAAGGAATACACAGGTTAAATACATGTATATGTATATGTTTTCTGAGTGCAGATTCCTGAAGAAGCAGCAAGGTGAAGCGTCTGCACCAGGCAGAGGTCTTGTTCTACAAAGCCTGGCAGACTGCAACAGCTGTTCTGGTCTCTACAAGAAGCTGGACTACAAGAGACCAGTGCAAAAATCTTTTACTGAGAGGCCCATATTTACTAGTTTTTCCCCAACTGTTTCCCCACCTTGGGTTGGTCAATAATTACACAAGTTACTTCATGTACAAATGTGTGATCTGAACTAATGAATCTATTGTCAGACTTTACCAAGGTTGAAAAAGAGAACCATAACCTGGGCCATTCAAGAGTGTGGTGCTTTTCACTCTCATATGTTCACTGTGACAAGCTCCTATGTTTTGAAAATGTGTAGAAATGGAAGACAGGATGCAGAAGATTAGGTTAAAACTCTGCTCTGCATGAATTTAAAATAAATTTGTCAGCTGTCACTCCTCCTTCTGGACATCTTTCATTTTGAGTAAATGCTGATATATGTAAAGGAAGAGGAGGAGGCAGGAACTAAAACAGAGAATGACTGTTAGAAAAGACACTTATCAAGGGTGGGGGAAACTGAGTCTGAAGGCCACATAGATCTGAGTTAGAAGATGTGACCAACGTTGGTAAGAGTTATTTAAATAAAGAACATTTAAAACTGAACTTCAGTGGGTTGTGAGGGCCAGAAGACAGACTGGCAGCTGGGCAGTGTTTGAAAGAGAGTAGCTCTTCATACACCGGTACAGAGTCCATTTTACACATGAATTAGAAAAGGGCTATGGATGGCTGTAGCAGTAAGAAGAGTGTGAGTTGAAGGCACATAAGTTTCTGTGAGAAATTTTCTTCACTTTAACTGGTATTTTTATTGTGTGTTTTGAATAAAGAGAATTGGGTGAGGAGCATGCTGGAAATGGAATGAGCACTGAGTGTGGGGAACAGCTGGAGCATTTCTGACATACACTTCTTTTACTTGCCACCCTATTTATGGGTCTCTAGGAATGTGGAGGGGAAAAAAAGTTTACAGCTTTAATATTTCTTGTGAGCGAAATCCATACAGGATCCATCTCGGAATGCGGGAGCAGAGAACAAAAGGATGTGTCTCAGTACCAGTGTGTAATGATTAACTTGAGTTCAAGGTTTGTCTAGATTATGATTTAAAGTTGCTGGACTCTTTTCCTTAGGTTTTTTTGGTATACAGATGTGCATAAAGTCTTTCCACCAAACATTATACATTAAATGCACCTTTTAAAGGAAAAATCACCGTGCAATTATTTAAGTGGATTGGGGTTTTGTAGCTTTCTTTTTTTTTTTTTTCCTGTGGGAGGGTGCTGGTGGTTTGCTTGGTTGGTTTGTTTTTTAAAATTAAATATTTATTTTATATTTCATTTTTGTAGTGTTATAACAAAAATCAACAGTTTGATATCAATATTTTTCCAAATAAAAGTAATCTTTCTCCTGGAATATAATCTAGTATTTAGCAGAATGAAGATTTGTTCTGTCATGTTTGTTTGGGCAATGGAGGTAGAAACATTTCCTTGATATCAGTAGAGATGAGATGAGAAATATTGAGCCTTTTGCTTACAGACCTCTGTAGGATAATATACAAATCATCTGCAAGCCCATCCTGCATCACAAGGACATTTACAGCTTGGTTCATGGGGAGACCACATGCCTGTGTCTCAGCAGAAGGGAGATTTGCACTTGGCTTAGAGACAGAAGAAAGACAAGTATCGCTCTCCAACAGGGATGCAGGAGGAGGACAAATCCAGATTTGGTACAACATCTCACTGTGTCTGGTGTGGGATCATGATATAGGAGGAAATCTAGTGCACTTTTAGGACCCCTCTTGAGTCACGGGGCTTGAGCGATACGCACTTTACACCAGAGCACCGAGGATCATTGAGACCTCATGGTTAAACCAAGCCTGTTGTGATGCTCACTGTAGCTGTGAGACGTTCTGCTGAGAAGGAACATCTAAATGGAAGATTGAGGTAGCAGCAGAGTAACTTGGTCTCCAATTAGTGTGGTTTCTTGAAAGAGAGTCCCTCACCAACTTTGCACTATGGATCCTCAAAGGTGAGGTCTGCCACCTCCTAACCCATTCCACCAGATCTAGAAAAATAAGTAGATGAAAGAAATTTGCCCGTCAATAACAAATTGCAGCTTTGAGTCTTTATCATTTCCATCATAAAGGGGATGCTGATATCAGCAAATGCAGTGATTAAAACCTAGGCTTGTCTTAAAAATGTATTTGTATTGAACTGTCAGCTCCTACTTTTATTCAAAGCTCTGTTAGAGCTTTTTTAGTTCACTGCTCTTGAGTACTTGTTCAGTCAAAGATTTATGAAAAGCTAGTTTCTGTCCATAAACCACAGTTCATTTGTTCAAGAGAGAAAGCTCATTTTGGGATTAAATTGGTTTAATTCTGAAGCACTGAAGCCAATAGCAATTTTGTAGATGATTTGAATGGGAACATGAAGAGGTCTTTCCCAAAGACATAGTGTACAATTTTGTGGTTGAATAATCATGGAAAAGACAAACCAAAAAGTTAAAATAGTACTTTCCTTAAGTCAAGTAATTAACCCATGAATCTTTGAACAAATTATGGCTCACATTGCAGAGAGACAGATCATATTTAAGACCTAATATTTTAGGAAAGATTCTATAATTTGAATGCCTAACATCAGTCTTTTGAACTCCAAATATTTGAATGTAATAATGTACTGACAATATTTTTTCTAGCTCTATAACTGATGCATCACAAAACATAAATAATTGCATGTGAATGTACAATCATAATGTTTATTGAGTGATATATTTCCAACACTACTACAGCATTTTAGAATGCAAGTAATAGGATATGATAAAACAATAGCACAACAGTTGTGATATTTTAGCATAGTTAGGAGCAACTTTGTTCTCCAATGCAATTTGTTTTACTTTTACTTGCTCTTGGGATAAAACATTTACAGTCAGAATTGAAGATTAACATAGGCTAATAACAAAAAATGGAGGTAAAATGTGGTATCAGTTTGTGTAATGGCACGTTACATGCAGCTGTTTTGAATTACATTACCTTTTTATTGATGTCTCCAGAATTTTTTTCTTGTAGCTTAAACATGTGGGGGCTTTTAAACCTACAAAGTATAGCAAATTGCAGATGAATGGGTCCATGAGGATGGTTTAAAAAAAGTCTCTTAAGGTATATTGTTGAAATTATAACATGAAAAAACCAGAGGTACTGGAGGAAACTTTGACCTACTGGAATTCCATTTAAACTACTGTAACAGTAGTCACATTGTGCAGTCAAACTATTACAACATTTGCCTTGATGAGACTTTTACTTAGACTACTTAGACAATGCTAAGAAATAAATACGATAATCGTTATTTGATCTAGTTTTCAAACAATAATTCAGGTCTTACCTTCCATACTAGAAATTACGGATTTTTTTACTTGGATTAGCAAAAATATGCCTGCAACCCTGTCATAAAAACAGTCATCAAAGACAGCATACTGACTGTTAGGTGAATAAAAATGGCCTGGTAACCTTTCCTGTGCTATTTAGTAGCAAATCAGATGTGCCTTACCTTGATTGTGTCAAAATGGTGGGCTGACATTAGTTGCACTGAGATGTGGCTGTGTTCTTGTACTAATAAAGGCAAATCAGAAGAGGCATTCTGATTTGCCTTTCAAACTGAAAGCCTGCTCACCAAAATGCTGTAGTTTTAGTTATAGAACCATATAATTTTCATTAATTGGTTTTCCTTTTTGGATTTTACTGGCTGCTGCTATTTTTCTGAAGTTTCATGCTCTATAGGAATTACAGTCTCCTGTAATGTAGAATGTAAATAAAATGTACATTATCAGTAGCAGCAGAAATGCAAAGTTTCAGTCAGTATAAGTCAAAACTGATTTGTACAGTGTCACAGAAGTCAAGAAGGGTCAGGAGGTCCTGTAGGTGCATTGATACATATATCATTGTATTGGTTATTGATGTTACAGGACTAGGAATTTCTGAAGACTCTTTTCCATTATGCACAAGGATAATGAATTTTTACACGATTGAAGGTGGCACAGAAATCAATGAGATAGGGAGCATTTATAATTCCACATTCTTACATTTGAAAGATATGCATCATTTTAAACACAGGTAGAGACATATGTTTCACATCTCATTTTTATACTTAAAAAACAAGTAATGAAGGCATAGGAAGATGAAATAGGTTCCAGAAAGAGAAATGGTTTTTTAAATAATATGTTAAAAAGGCTACCTTTTTTAAAAAAATATGCATCTTCTATTCTATTATGGAATAGCAACAAGAAGAGTGAAATATTTGGGTTTTTACCAGTTTGCATTATTTTGATGCAGCAAGTCTCAGTAAAAAGTATTGAACTTCTCTGAAATGTTATGCAGCAAAGTGATGCATGATTTAAAACAGGCCAACAAATACGGGATCATGCTCTTGCTACCACAGATATTCTAAGCACTGCTTTAATGGTTGATTGAATGTCTATCACATTCCATTTACAAGTCTTTCAGATTGCTGCCAGATTTTCAAATAAATTAATAGAAGGAAGAAAGAGACAAAATGTCTGTCTGAGAGGTTTAATATAAAGGTAAAATGACCTGCTGCCAGACAATGAGTAACAGTCTCAGGTTTACTCTAACTCTGGACAAAGAATTCCTGTTTGCAAATACTGGTAGTGATCTGTAGCACTATGGGAAATAAAGAATCATAGAATCAGTTGCGTTGGAAGGAATCTTAATGTATAGAAACTGCATATTTCTGTCCTGCTGACCCTGATGGTCCCAAAACTCTTGCATGAGACAAATTGGAAACATGTTCTACACCAGTTACCCATTGCAACTTTTGGAAAAATCAATTACTGCAGAGGACAGGAACAACAGAATTCTGGGGATTTATTGTGGCAGAACTATAGAGTTTCTCTGCTTGAGTGTCTTCTAAAGAATCCACAGCAGTCACAAAGCTATGATTCTAAAAGTTATTTGCAAAATCAAAAATCAAAAGAAGTTGTTTAAAGAAGAATATGTATTGGGAAAAACCTCTATATATCTTTGGTTTTAACTAACAGTGGGAGTCTGATTTATATTTATTGTACTGTTACTCTGCTTCTGTGCTACAGTGATTTTAAATCAGTGAAAAACCACAGTGGTTAAAGGGCAAAGCAAACCTGATGATTGCATGAAGCTTTAGAGACTGATGCTTTCAGACTTTGATTGCCTTCTCTTGCTGAGTTAGGGACTGTGTCTGAAGACTCTTGATGGCATCCTTAGATATGTGAAATATTCACTGCTTTCTCTAAGTTCAAATTCTAGCCAAATTATATCCCTAAATAGAGGTGTAGCCATCTCTGTATATTTTCATATATCTGATATATAGGAAATGTCTGATGCAGATGGAGTGAATCTCACTTTGAAAGTTCTTTTCTCTCTTTTCAGCTTATAAAAAAGGAACTACATATCTAGTCTAGAGTAGATTTGTTGATTTTAGATAAAAATATGTAAGATAAACCTACTCCTCATTTACTCTAGATTCCCTCCCTGAGAACAAAAAGTAATATCCAGTACAACTATACAGCAATGTAAAACTGACAGTATAATATATCCAGGCTTTTGTGAGTCTAGATTATCTCATTATCTTCACTATTGAATATTACTGAGAAGTTTGGTTACCATCAAATTCATCAAGAAGATGTCTTTTTTTAAAATAGTATACTTAGGGTGCAAGCAGATCTTTCCTTAAAATGGAATGAATGCTATAAAGGAATATAGTTATTTCTATGTTTATTAGCCATCACCTACAGTATCTTTGGAGTGCTAAAGTTCCATCAGTGGCATGATCTAAGACAGAGAGTGTTTTTGAATATAGCTTCTTGGATTGTTAGCTTTCATATCACATGACCATGCTCACAGTAGGCACAGTATCTCAAGTATATCTCTTCCCCTCATAGTCATACATGGCAGATAAGAATGACCTGGAAGGCAATATGGACAGCTAGATTTATGAAGACCACTATCTGACTGTAAGACATCTGCCTGAAGACCTGGCCAAAAATCCATTGCAGGCTGTTGTCTCGCAATTATACACAAGCATGCTGTACCTGTATGTCAAATACAAACCAGCTGCAAGACCACTGGTGATGATTCATCTGCCAAACACACCATAAGCAATTCACTTGACTTATGATGAAATAGAGTTGAGTTGCTTGATGGAGAAACAGGAACAGTAAATCAGCTGCCAGTCAGCTATGCCTTTAACTGAATGACTATCCTTGGATAACACAAACACACGTGCTGTTGAGCAGTTACTTACCTACAGGAACTTTGAAAGGGTGAAGGAAATAAACTACTGAAACTGTGTGGTGTCTTTTGTGGTGTCTTTCACACAGTTAACTGACCAGAAATTAAGTTTTCTAAAGGTCAAGAAAAGCATGTGTTTGCAGTAATAGTTACAGACATCTGTACCACTTTAATGCTAACCATTGCATCTGTTCATGTTGGCAAACCCAGGCTCAGCTTTCGGGATGGCAGCGTAAATCCTACTGGGCTCTTCACCTTTATGGGATTAGAAGTTCACAAATCACAGAGCAGAGCAGAGTTCAAAGCCATAGTATTTCAGAGCTCTTAAACTGAGCACCTCAGAATCTCTGGTCGTGCAGATTGAGTCATTCTGTATGAAAAGTTTGGGAAAATGTTCTTTCCACCTTTCTTGTGCTCAAATATTAAGCATTTTCTAATTAGTACCTATGAACTAGGTAACCAGATTCCATTAGAGAATAACACAGTAACCCTTGGCTCAAAAGAGCTGTCAGTGACTCCAGGCAAGGTGTGAGAATGGAAACCATTAAAACCATACCTTTTATTGCTAAAAGTCATGGAAGAAATATGCAATATAATTATGACTCTTCTAAAGGAATCCATCTGTCCAGTTTCTCTAGTACTAAGCCACACTGATCATACTCAGCAACCACTATGGATTGTATTATCATGGGTTCCTTGTTATCTTCAAAGAACTGGGGTTTATCTTCTGGAAGTCCTAATCTATAAGATCTACACTATTACCTTTGGGGCACAACTCTTCAGCTAAACAGAAAATGTTATCAGGAAGTTCTTTTACTCATCTTTCTCTTAAATTTTGCTTTTTCCTAACCTAGTCTTTTTCTTTCTTTCTTTCTTTCTTTCTTTCTTTCTTTCTTTCTTTCTTTCTTTCTTTCTTTCTTTCTTTCTTTCTTTCTTTCTTTCTTTCTTTCTTTCTTTTTCTTTCTTTTCTTTTTTCTTTCTTTCTTTCTTTCTTTCTTTCTTTCTTTCTTTCTTTCTTTCTTTCTTTCTTTCTTTCTTTCTTTCTTTCTTTCTTTCTTTCTTTCCTTCTTTCTTTCCTTCTTTCTTTCTTTTCTTTCTTTCATTTTTATTATTGCTAAATAACTCCTCTTTCATTAACTGTGTTCATCCTTGGAACAGACACTTCATTATTGCTTCCCTTACTAAACAGGTTAGGATTTTTAATAATTAAACAGTTATTTTTTCTTTCCCACTCTCCCCTTAATTTTCACACTGTGCCTCTCTAAACCACCAGGCTAAAGCTAGCACTGAAACAAGAATTTTTGAAATACCACAAGTATTTGCAATGTCTGGAATTTTCTGAAATACTGTGAGAAAGCCCATTTTGAGATTTCCAGCTCAGTCTTAAGATTCAGATAAGATTAGGATAACAATCCACACTTTTTAGTAATATTTATCCACATCTCAGATTTCTTCATCCCTATTAAAATGCATATATATACCATGTATAGCGTACTCTGATATTTTTCCTCCCTTTTTTTCACCCTATATCTCATCCAGTTTAGGTCAATGTCCTTTGGAATCATTAATAGATTGAAACACCTTTACCCCATTGATCTTGATCTTATCAAGATAAGAAAACCCACCAAAATTTGTAATACCATGCTCATACTCTGGTGTCATCCACTTTAGTTTCTGAGATGATAAGCAAGTCACCATCTACACTGTCCCGCCCTGGCTTCCTACTCAATTCCTACCCTTGCACAGCTCTTCTTCTGTAGCCCTGATGTCTAAATTTCCACTCCTTAGTAATAGACAAGAACTTGGCCAATAGAAATCATATCTATGAAATTTTGGCAGAAGAACACCAAAAAACATGGTTGCTATAAAAGTCCAGCACAAAACATCACCACCACAGCATTTTAGCTCCCATGTAAGCCAATCTACAATGAAGAGGCTGTGTTCTTTTTCCATTCTTCCTCACTGCACACATCTGGATAAACAATTATGAAAATCAAAATCATGAAAAATTCCACATTTTTATGCCTGCTTAAGCTGTCACATCTCAACACAGAGGTGCCTGGTAACATATAAATATCAGATACAATTGATAACATTGGTGCATTCATAAAAAGAGCCTTAGCCTATTGTAGTTTTGAGGGAAGAAAAGCTTCACTTTGGAATACAGCATTTTCAAGTGGACTTTAAATAAAATTATGTTTCAGCTGCATTTGCCACCATTTCTATGCCAGTCTCCAGTTGAGAGCTTGGCTGATTACTTTCTCCTGGGATGTAATGGACATTCTTTGATAACTATATATTTTTAGCAACCTGAATGTCTTCTGAACTCCCTACTTATTCTGGGCAGCTTCTCTTTGTGCTGAATAGAAAAGGAAAAATTTAGCATATGAAGTGTCATTTTGTATCTTGCTCTGTTATGTCACATTATATTGTACTCTATCTTATCTCAGCTTCTAAAACTGACAGGAGCTGTATACCAGATATTCTATTTCAGCTGCTAAAAATCATGAGATGTGCCTGACCTGTTCCTGTGTATATGTTGATATCTTTCCCACTGATTTTTGTTGAAACTGTTTGGTCCTCATAAAGATAATTAACTAAACTGAAGTACCTGAGTCAAATTTCAACAGATTTTGAATATTAGGTGATGAAGGCAGGTCACGAAAATGTTCCAATGTTCATCTCAGAGAAACACTCACAAATCTGTCTGCTTGGAATACCTGCTAAGTCTATAAAATAACACAAGTGGAAATTTAATATTGTCAATGTTTACATGAGATCTCTGGTGTACCACAATTCTCACTGCATTTATGCAGTTCTTTTTAATCTTCATCTTCCCATACCTTTTCTTTGCCTTAATGTTGAATTTAAAACTTTACAACTGCTTTTTTGGGTGAAGACTAATGAGGGGAAGGGGCTTCTTCCTAGGCTAACTTGTTTAAATCTCAATCCAGACTGTGATCCTCAGCACGAGAAGAATTCCTTTTCAAATTCATATTCATCCCGAGCAACAGAAGAATTAACCATTTAAACAGAATCTTTCTTTTCCTCAGAATCCACCAACATAGGCTCTTTGTAGATTATCATCTTTTTATGAGATAACGTATTAACACACTAATTCTTATGTGCACCAATCAATTTTGGCTTTAACTTCTTTCCGAGGTCTGAAACCATCTTCGGACAAAAAAATGGTTTTTGTAGTTCAGCTCCACAAAAAGCACATGGTTTAAATACCAAGTCTTGTTAAAAAGTGATGTTTCTTATATGTTGAAAGGGACAACTGAGGCTTGGACCACATCTGCAGAGAGCAATTCAGATCCTGTTAATAATGAAGAAAGCACAAAAAGGTTTCTCTCTAAGAAAGATGTTGCAGACGCAGCATGTACACTCCTCCAAACTGTGGATAGGCCTTTTATGCACCAGCCTGATGCAAAGTTTCTGTATTATACTGCTGCTTCATCTTTGTTTCATCTTTCCACTCCTCATCCACCATTTTTCATGTCACGTAACAGGCCAGTCAGTACAGTTGGAGAGAAGAAGTTGCTCTAGGAGAGAGAAGAGTCATCCAGACTCTTGCTGGAAACTGCTACAAAGGACTTCAGAGAAACAGGAGCATTATTAGGCCAGTTCCAATGGGACAGTGGAAGCTGAGAAAATTTAAATGGGTTCAGTTTCCAGAAATTAATTCCCTTTTTCATAAATCATTCAATGACATAGATGCAGGCCCTGATTTAAAGAAGGTTTTCTTTCTATTTCTCTGGGGTTGTCAATGTTTCTTTACTCAAAGATTAAAATTTATCTGATTTTGTATTTATTCAGAAAAAATAAGAAAAGTACTTCTACAGCTGTGACAAAAATCTGTAACGTGTTACATGGAAGAAATTGCACCAAGGAGATGCAGAGATCAAAAGCTAATTTACAATCTACTAATCAATTAATTAATCATTATTATTTGTACAAAGAAGGGGTCTAAAGTCTTCTGTTAGACCTGAAATATGCTGTGCTATGCACATTGTTATGCACAAATCAATACAGCCCGTGGTCCAAAGAAACAACACTAAATTATGCATATGCAATAATTGGCAGGAAAAAGGGATGAATGACAACAGTAGTAGAATCACCTGCACTGGGGGGAGAACATTTAATATTTAGTTGTTCTGATCCATTGCATGCCAATGGGTGAGCTATCTCTGTTCAGATTAGCCAGTGTGGGTAAGGCATCTACAAGGGAGGGAACAAAACACAAGCATGTGCATTTTCACTAAAATGAGCACTAATATTAGGTTTCATACAGAATTCTCAATACCTTGATGCGATCATAATTAGAAGAACATATTCATTTTATTTCACTAATTCTCTGTCATACCTTTGTGGCAAAACGCTGTCTTTGGAATGTTATTCAGATTTCTCTTTCCTTTACCTAGAAGAGATTTTACATAATCTTGGTATCAGCTGGATAGCTCAACATCTTCTGATCTGCTGAAAGAATCAACAATTTTAAATAACCAGTCAAAATTTTGTGACCTGATGTTCAAAGAGGAGCAGTGAGCTGGATATGCCATGAGGGAATTCTCTTTCAATTCAAAAGTCTTGTGCTGGTCTTTTCTACATAGGATATACAGTTCTTTAGCAAAAATTGAAAATAATAATTCCTCAGAAAAAAAAATCTATTTCTGTTTTTACATTTTTAAAGTGTAGCTTCATGTTTTACAGTTTACCTTTATTCCAGAAACTATTTCACATGCTTCAGTTTAGGGATAATGAAGTAAATGTCCACTGTATGGAGCCACACATTCACTTCTGTCTGACATGTCTTCAAATGCAATCCACGTATCAAATTCTACACAAAGTTCAAATACACAGCATAAATTTTGACCACATACAAGTTTATATATGTGCCCATATGCATGACTGCACACTCAGAGTAAAGAGTTTCTAATATATGGATGTCTACCCTCCGCTCAGAAGCTTCCATATAAAATAGGGTGATAGAAAAGCCTCTAAAGGGTTTCTTGGATGTTTTCTCTTCTCCCACTAGAATATAGAATTCTCTGTTTGAATGGGGCTTAAAAAATTTTAAAAGTATAATGGATATGTGATTTATATTGTGCTCATAACACTGGTTATAGCAGAAGTGTTATCAAAGAGGAAGGGACTGCAGGTTTGCTTGGCTGTTTGTTTGCTTGTTTTTTCCCAAAAGACAGTCAGATTCCAGATTCAATTACTCTTCTCTGGAAGTTCATGCAGCAGCCAGATACACTCAAATGGGAGTGCTTTGTCCTCTGATTCTCCTATGGTTCCTCCTGGGCTCTGTTATGTGCCTGGGCTCTGACAGGAACAACAGCCTTGGCAGGCCATTGATGAAAATGCACTCTTAAAGGAAGCTTAGACCTGGTTCATTACTAGTTCTGAAGGAAAGAAGTTACATCTGGAAAATGCAGAAAGGTTGTAATTCACACTGAAGATAAAGTTGTAAGTATAACATAAATAAAATTGCAAAGTTTGTATTGTTTCAACAGATTGGTCTGTTAATGTATGGCCTGGTGTAGCCAGCTATATATAAATATATATATACACATACATGCTCATAGGTATGCATATACTTACACTCATTAAAAATCGTAGAATGACAGTTACAGTCCTGGAAGTGAAATCCAAATTAAAAAGATGCACTTTTTTACAGCTTCTAACTGTAAAATATAAAGAAAAGGTATCTTTTAATATCATAGGTTTTTCCCTGTTATTTAATAGTAGCTATCCCATTTTATCACAATCCCTCCTGATTAACTGTGTAAATGCCCTCATTAGATATTGCCTTTAATAATGGTTGGAAGTCTGGCTACTGTAGGGAGAAATATCTGACCTTGGGAAATGAGAGTTTCAGAAAGATTATAAAATTTGGAGAAGAAAATAATTTATAAAGTAATGTTATGGCTATGTGTAAAATGTCCACTTATAAGTTCCATCTGAACACTAACACCTCATTTACCAGCACAGTCCTTGAATTGCTGCCTCAACTGTAAGGAAATAAAAGCCATGCCAGACCCTGCAAAGCCAGAGCTTTACTGGCAGTATAATTGTATATTTAAATAAATACTTCCAAAAAAGTTTCCCAACAAGAGATGAATGCATAGGTCTTGATGCTGAAAGTTTAACAAGCATTTAAAAGCTACTTTGTATAAACTGATAGGAAATACTCACTTTAGGCTTAATGACTTTTCTCTGATTAAATTGTGCATAATTTATAGCAGAAGAAGGCCCCTTGCTGACTGTCCTTTGCTGTGTGGTCATGCCCTACCTTGTATTTATCCAAACATTCTTCTGAATTACCCAACTGTTAAACTATTTGGTGTCAAAATGTTTCTGGATTGGTACTTAAGAGTTTTTATGTTTCTTGCTTAACATTGGTCTGTAGTTTGTCCATACATAAATACATCAACCTGTATTAAAAACAGAGCCTTTATCTGCACAAGTTGCTTGGGGAGTAACTTTCCCTGGTCTATAAGACAAGAAAAATCATTGTTTTCTCTTTGATTTAAGGGGCTGATTTATAAAGGTTTACTTTTAAGCTTCTGTTTCAAATGTGCTAACTCCAGAGTTTTTATATATTGCCCAGATTTACTTACCCATGTTTACGGTCTGATTTATAAACTGTGTGCCTTCTGACTCAGCAGGAATCTTTGATTTAGTACAACACATTACAAGTAAGTTTTTTAGTAGCTTAGTATTTAAATGAATTCAGAGAAATTACAAATGAGCAAATGCATAGTTCTTATTTCTGGTTTTTTTTCACTTTTCTGTTTCAGAATTTTTTATATAGCAGAATAGACAAGAAAAAAGTCACTATGTGAATAAGGGAATTCAACAAGTAAAATTAACCAAAGCACTCCAGTAATTAGTTTCTGGGTTTTGAGTGTTGGTGGAAGTAGGCTTCTAAATCATTTAACTACATTGGAAAATACTGCTTTTTACCTCTGCAGTTGAATAAAGCCTTTTTCTATATATTCAAACAGATGCCCTGTCTACTCTTCCAATTTGCTTCTGAGCCATCAACATTTTGCAGATGATTTCTCTAACTGGGGTTATATACACACCCTTAATTCTCATTATTGGCATAAAAAGTCTCTGCCAGAGACGTCTGGGATGTACATTTATGTTAAGTGGTTTAGAAGAAACAGTAAAGGACTGCACAGAGTAGAGGTAATACCATGTTCTCTGTTTTCTTCCTATTAACACTAAGGTAAAAGCTATGCATGACATGAATGATCTATAATTATCTATTTCTCTTTCTGCTTACTGAATAGAAACTCTAAAGCTTTAGAAACTGCTTATAGTTTGATATGGTCTGAAATATGAATGGCCAAAAACATTTTTGGGAAGTAAAGATTTCATTAGTCTCATATGAGAATTCTTGTTCCTCAACTTAAATCCACAGTTTTAGGTCACTGATCTGTGAAGAGAAAACAAAACAAAACATAAGAAAACCCAAGCCCATAAGAAAGCGGTCCCATTCTTAAATCAGTTACAATGATGATTTTTTTAAAAAATTGTCTTTCTGGTCAGTCCACATTACCTTTGTGATGCATTTGTGGACAATCTGAGTGGGAATGTGTGGCCAAGGCAACTGTAATGCTAACCAGGGTAGTTTTGTTGGACCTTGGACATAGCATCAGAGAATCATAGAATTGTTTAAGGTTGGAAAAGCCTGTAAGATAACTGACTCTAAGTGTTACTCTAGCACTGTAAAGCCATGTCCCTAAGAACCACATCTCCAGGGATGGTGATTCCGCCACTTCCCTGGGCACCCTATTCCAATGTTTCGCAACCCTTTCAGTGAACAATTTTTTTTCCCAATATCCAAGTTAAACATCCCCTGGCACAATTTGTCCTAGAGGTATTAGAAAACAGACCCTGTCCCTGACCTCTTCAGATTGCTTGAGATTGTCATCAGTGTTTATTGCCCAAGTGCTCTGTGGGTAGCAGCAGCAGCAGTTTAAGTGCAATCAAAGAATAGGATGAGAGAAAGAAAACACTTCACACTGATGTATGTACAGCTCCCAGCTGCAAGGTATGATAGGATAATAACTCTAATAGCTTTATATGCAGCTACTATGACTGCAATTATCCCCTCAAATATACAGAAATTAATAGAGAAAGAAGGTATGTGTGAACGCCTATGTGTTTAAGCAAAAATATTCAAAACTTGAATACAATCACGTGGTGATATCACATGTAGTGACAGGAAAAGTGGGGATGGATTCACACTGATAGAGGGCAGGTTTAAATTGGAGATTAGGAGGAAATTCTTTACTGTGAATGTGGTGAGGCACTGGAACACATTACCCAGAGAAGCTGTGGATGCCTCATCCCTACAAGTGATCAAGGCCAGGTTGGATGGGGCCCTGAGAAACCTGGTCTAGTGAAAGATGTTGCTGCCCACTGCAGGCGGATAGGAATTGGCTGATTTTTTAAGGTTCCTTCCAACCCTAACCATTCTATGATGATTCTATGATTTTAAGACTCATAACCTATTTTTGAATGTCAGTAATGAAATTTTTGAAAGAAATATTTGGTTCAGAAAAGTAGTCTTTTTTTCCTGCAGCATTTATTAAAAATTATATGCAAAAATTATTAAGCTTGAAAAAATATTGGTATTTTCAAATAGCATTGTTTTGGCTAAAAATGCATCCCAAAATCTATTTTAACAAGTTTTTGCATTCCTCAATGATAAGTGCTTTTCTCCACCTTCATCTGAATGCCAGTTCTTTCTGGATCATAGAATCATAGAATGGTTTGAGTTGGATCTCCTTATTTGTTCCAGCTATTTGGCTGTTTCTAAATCATCCTCTGTCATTGTCATTATATTGAATACTGATGAGGGTAGAAAAACAATGTTCTCATTTCCGCATTGACCACACACCCCGGATCCTATTTGGGGTTGTTTCCTTGGGGAGGAAAGCGTGTAAATACTCTGGAGCTGTAAACTGCTCTTTGGATAAGCAATATTGCTAAAATATGTTTTTCATCATGTGGCATAAGCTAAATAAGTAAAAATTTGGGGTTTTATACAAAAATTACGAGGGGCTCAGGTATTCTTCCAATTTTTTTTGCCTGCTCTTACAACGCTATTTATTCCTGAGTCCAAACCATACAGTCCAATTACTGCACAAATTGTCACGTGCAAACATTTCAGGCACGTGAGACTTGCTTATACTGAAAGGTACTTGAACCCACTTTCATTTTTAATGTGCAGTCATCAGAAATTAAATAAGAAATATCAGCCTGTCAGACCCAGAGAATGACGCCAGCGTGAGAGAACATCCCCATCTAGTGGTCTCTAGATCTAGAGCACCTTGTGCCCGGGATTCTTGTGCCAGGGGGGAGGCAATTCAGTAATATCGTAACAACAACATAACCTGTTAAATTCAAATAGTAACACCAATGTAACTATGCTGTTATAATTGGTAAGAGTTTCATGTGTAGCAAAGTATTAATGAGTAGAAAACTCCCGTGATAAAACTGTGCTTTATGATGTGCTGAACCAACTCCGTCCAGAAACAGGAAATTTTACAAAATTAATTCTAATGTCCCACGGCTCTCATACTGAAGTATTTTGATTGTTTTCAACAGACATAATCATGATTTAACTCCATGAAAAGAAAATATAGACAAATTTCCTAAAAAATTTCAGATATCACTATTTAGAGAAACTGGTCTATCCCTTTCTTGGAAAGAACCCCAGAGAATATCTGTTCAATATACTAGACAAAATTAGAATAAATAGTAAAGTGTTTTATTGGAAAAGATTCAAATTATGAATACAAAAAATAGAGGAAGATACAGTGCATTCAGAATAAGGACACTGCTCTGTTTTCTTGAAACATTGTATTGATCCAAGAAAACAATCCCTTAGATTCTTTCTACATTGGGAAGCAAACAGTAGCAAGAACAGTTTCCTGGTTTTCTGTAGTCATAGGTTGGTGGGTGGAAAACAAGACCAGGGAAATTTCACTGAATTCGAGGAAATTCTTGGATTTTTCCACAGTGTAAGTGGAACCAAAATTTGCCCTTTGGTACCAGAAGTTATCCTGGGAGATTCACATCTAGTTCCTGTAGACACTATACAACTCTGCACATACACTGAGAATTTTCTACTTCAGGTGTAAAACCACCTACTTCATAAACTGTGGTGGTGTTTCATAACATCCAATAGACACAGCTATTGGAGAAAACTAAGCAAAATGCTAAGTCATCTCTATTCCACAGTCATAAAGCATTAGCAACATTCAGAAACTGAGGTGTAAAACACATGGAGTAAAGTTATTTACAAATAGAATAAGTCAGTGTTCAGAAAAACACAAGGAGACAAAGGCAATGGGTGAATGTGTAAATCCCTTTACTTCCATTTCAGTTCTTAAATATGCTTTTTTGTTTTTATAATTACTAGATCCCTTTGCAAGACTGAGAAAAATTAAAAGCTAAGTATATTCTATTCTCTTCTAGTTTCTGTTAGCCTTGCTGAGTTCACTGTTCATGTGCTCTTCCTTTAAACATACAGTCTTTACAATGTGATATTCTTTCAGTGTGAGCATTTCTCCACAGTCAGGTCTTCAATGGATTAACTTTATGGCTTTCAAGTGTGTACGTTCTTCACAGAATTACATTAAAAGTAAACAACCCACTCTACGCAAAATGAAATTATTTTCCTGAATATATTGGGTTCTGTGCAGTAATTAAAACATTTTCTACTTTAACATCTTTAATAAGGTGCATCAATAGGTCCTTTGAAGATGAAGAGAATTCTTCTATCCAAATGTTTCCTGAGAAAGAGTAGGCTTGTCAATTTGATCCAACAGCCTGACCATGGACTTTTTGTGATCCACAATCTGAATTTCAGTACTATCAACAAGTCATTGAATACTATGCTTCTGGAGCAGTACTCCAAATTTATTTAGCTTGACCACTCTGATTTACTTGCTCATGCAAACTGGAGACACTTAACTACCAGACTGCACATTCCAACCTGGACAAAGTTAAGTGACTATAATCAATTGCCAATAAGTTGCTTCCAGTTGGGTTCAGTTGCTGGTAGGCATCACTCCTTAGTCCCAGAAAGTAAAACCTTGAACTCCTTGGAGCCATCAGAACTTTCTGTTGTTCCCAAGCATTCATAATTTCATCTAGAACTCTTATTCTGAACTATCTTATAGACTTCATTATCTCATCCCTCTCTTTTTTTTTTCAAAATACAGAAACATACATACACAGAGCCACAACTTAATCTACTATGCAAAGCAATATAGCAGTGAGGAAGGGGAGATTTCAGACAGCCACAGAAAAATTGTAGAGCAGTGGTTTGCTTTTAAGTAATTGGATGTGAATCTTCATAGTAGCCATTAACCTATACCGTTGCAGTGATGCGCAAGTGACAGAAGAGGGCAGTAGAATACAGCTATGATCCCAGTGCTATAGCAAATGTATGTATGTATGTATGGCCAAACTTCGCGAACGAAGATTTGGGAAGGGCTCTCCCCACGTGGGTGTGCCCTTCCAGCCTGCGCAGTGGATTTTTTAGGTGAGGCTCAGCGTGGGCAGAACTGGCCCCACCGTTTAAGTCCTAAGGTCTGCCACGGCCGAGCGAGCTTGGACAGAAACAGTGAAGGCCTCAGGACTGTCTACAGCACCCGGTACTAACCGGGGCTGACCCTGCTGAGCATCCGAGATCTGACGGGATCGGATGGCAGGGAAGCTTTAACTGCCCGGTACGGTCTCCACTGAGACTCGAACTCAGGACCTTGTGATCCAGAGTCCAGAGTGCTCACCATTACACCACAGGACCGCCCCCTATAGCAAATGTAATGATTTTTAAACATTGTATTTATATCTTTGATGACTTTAGTATTCTGCTTCATTATGGCCCAGCTTAGGTGCCTGATAGAAGAAATATTTAATTGTAGCCATTAAGTTGTGAGTAGACAGCCAAGAAATGTACTAAACTCTGAATTAAAAAATGTGACAGACAAGAAAATCATACTCACTTGTCCTTTATTCCTTTATGACCTTTACTCATTTGTCCTTTATTTCACTTAATTAAAGAAGACATGGACTCAAGCTTACACAATAAATATTAAATCCCTATTCTGTATATTTTGTTTCTGAGGAGAATACATCTTGGTTCTTTGGGTGAATATTTTAAAACTCCTTGTCCTGGTTTCAGATGAAATAGAGTTAATTTTCTTCATAGTTGCTGGTACACTGCTGTGTTTTGGATTTAGGATGAGAATAGTGTTAATAACACACTGGTATTGAAGTTGTAACTGAGCAATGCTCGCACAGAGCCAAGGCCTTTTCTGCTCCTCCCCTCACCATGCGATGAGCCTGGGGGTGCACAAGAAGTGACGAGGGAACACAGCAGGGACAACTGACCCCAAGTGACCCAAGGGATATCTCAGACTTATGGTGTCACACTCAACATATAAACTAGGGGCAAAGCTGGCCAGAGGCCGATGCTCAGGAAAAGCCTGGGCATTGTTCAGTTGGTGGTGTCCCACTGGGTTTTCTTTTTATTTTTGTTGTTTTCCTTTTCATTATTAATAATATTTTTAATATTCTTATATTTTCTTTTCATTATTAAACAGTTCTTTTCTCAAATCCCCAGCTTTCTCACTTTTATCTTCCAATTCTCTACCCCACCCCACCATGAGTAATGAGCGAGTGGCTCTGGGGCACTTAAGTAGCCCACAGAGGATAAACCATGACAGTACTATAGAAGTAAATCTTTTGAGCTATGTTCTGAATGCCATTCCCTGTTCATGAGAGAGTTTTTTGGTTTTGTGCATCTTCCCCATGCCAAATAAAACCCCTTCATCTTCATCCTATGCCCTTCGGTTCCCTGCTTGTGCAGAAGTGAGGGATTTTGAGGCCTCTGTGGTTCTGCTGCATGGTAATGCAAAGTGAGGTCCTGCTGCAGGAGCAACATGTGCCATGCTCAGCTTGGGCAGTATAATTGCTATTGGAGACCAATACTGACTCTTTCTAACTGTTACTGTTGTGCCACCGATATATCTGTCACATAAAAATGGCAATAAATTTCCCTTGTAAACTCTGATATCTAAATTGCCCCAGATTTATTATATTGATGAACTAATGAATTACTGTACTGGATGTTTGGATTACATAATGAGTCCTCAAGTCACTAAAACAATGAATTGCTCTTTCTGGTCACCTCATGTTTCTTTTTGACTGAGACTAATGCAAACCAATTCCATCCAAAAGCCCAATTTCATGATCACAGTACAGTCTCTGTCCAGATTCCCCAACAGATGTAATTCACTCAGTCTATATGGCTGGAGAGCATCCTACAGCACATGTTTGTCTACCTCAGTGCCAAGTTTTAGTGCCAGTTGGAAAAGTCTGGAGACAGAAATTCCCTGCATGTTCTCAGAACATGGCTGTGTAGCCACGATCTCTTCTTCAGTGAGCCTCATACACCATGATGAAGGCAAAAAGGGCATCTTTACCATCCATTAAACTCTTGGTTTCACTGGTGCTTTACTCAGCTCGTTTTGTTCTTCCAGGTGAAGGTAATATTTGCAATGCAAGTTGAACTTTAATTCATGGCCACAATTAAACAATAATGCATCCTGATAATTTATCACTTGGCCCATATAGTCATGATGGAATGAGGAAAATCAAGGTAGACAAAGCAGAATTACCAATTTCCAGAAATGATAACAGTCCGCGCTGGCCCTTGGATCAGGCTTATAAAACCAATGTTTTATTTGTAATCAAATACAAAAAATTCAGACATGGGCATGAGCAAGTTTGAGTGTGTTTTAAGGCTAACTGAATATAGTAATAACAATAATAAATGTTCTTTTCCTTGTAGTGATATCATAGATTCATAGAATGTTTTGGGTTGAAGGGGATCTTAAAGATCCTCCAGTCCCAGGCACAGTAGTTTGCTACTGCCAAGAAGATAAATTCAAATGACAATCCTCTGTTGAGAGGTTTCCTTTGACTGACCTCAGATGCAAAGACCTACAACACAACTTGACTGAAGATACATCAAACTGAGTTTATTGCACTATAGGCTGCATTCTTAATTCCATGTATTTTCAAGTTATATTTCAGTATTTGGATTTAAAGATTGGTATTAAGTGTATGCTGGTCTAAGGCACATATTTTTCTTCCTCTATATTTCTGGAACACAGGTTTTTTTCTATCTATGTTCAGATATAACCTCACTAATAGTGAGGTGAAATGCAACTTCAAAAGGGAATTGTAAAAGTTTTTAAGAGCCCTTGTATAGGATGCCTGTCACTGCCAATAATTCAGCATTCACTTGTGTTCACAGCTTTATTAATAAAGTGAAACTCAGTTCAGTGTTATCCCTGAACAGTGCTGCTGGATCAGGATAGAAACACAGCCAATTCAAATGTTAACAACCAAAGGGGCTGTTTAGAGAAGAATATAAGGGCAGACTAAGCATGTACATTATGCCACACAATCTTGACACCTCCCAGCGTTTACAGGTTAAGGTCTGCCTGAAACAAAAGAGATTTCTCTATACATAGTAACTTAAGTGTATTTCTGCTTCATAAACTTGTCCAAATTTCAATCAAGTTCACAAAACTGCTAAATAAACCTTAAAAGCCATACCTACTTGGATTTCTATCTGCTGGATATAGGGTTCTTTGAGGACTGATAAGGAAAGAAGGAAAACATTGCAAATAGCTAACAGAGGTGTTACTTTCTTCCTGTCAGCTTATTATTTACCTCTAAATATTAAAGCTGAGATCAATCATCTTGCCTAGATGTGCAGAACAAGCTTTTGGACTCTGATCTTAAGTTTTCTCCTAATCTCTGACCTAGCCTTCATCTGCTTTTTCAGAACCAGGTCTAGTTTACTAAGGCAGATTCTCTTTTTCCCCTTTTTTAATTTTATTTATTTTTATTTTCCTTTTTCTTCTCTATTATTATTTAAAATATTTCCTCATTTCATCTTCTTTTGATTTATTCTCTAACTATGTGTGTGCAGTTACTTTTACTTTAAGAATCCCTTTCTAGAAAACCAAAAGCACAGAAAAGCCAATTTGTGTCAACAAGATGTAAATCAATGTAGTATTTGGCTTCATTTCAAGGTACAAAATAGTCAATTACATGAAAAGTTGCTCAGTTCTAGATTCAATGCACAGAAGTCCTTCCTTGGAACACAATCAGGAAGCAGATCATGACCAAACAGATTCACATTGTGGACTTAATCTCCCAAACATCCAAGGAGTTTTATCAATAATGGCTAAAACTGAGGATGAGAAAACATGATTCATACACATAATGGCTTCTGTACTTTGGGATCTCCGTTGTGTCATTAACAGATTCTCAGAAGTGTGATTTTTAATTACCTCAAAAGGCAAGATATGCCAGCGCGTTACCCAATTCCCTCAGGCCAAATTGCTTTGACTGCAGCAGTGAATTTTCACTGACTCTGCTAAGCAGGATTCTGAGAGTGTGGCAGCTTCATCGGCTAATTAATACTTGCCACTCCTGAACAAGGGTCCTCTTGAACTGATAAAGCTGCCAGACAGTAGTTGGAGGAAGTCCTGTGAAAGTCTTGTATAAACAAGAACTCATTGGAGCCATGTTAAAATTGTTTATTTCTGATATAATTTGAAGTGTCTGAAGCAGAAATTCTGCTTCTATATCCAAGATTCATTCAGTGAGATTCTCAGCTGTATAGAAATATATTTTGAAGGGGTAGAAGCCACCTCTATTTTTCAGGCATACAGTCAATGGCAATGGCAATAAGCAAATTTTAAAAGCTAGCATGCTTCTAAAAACAAAAAAAAGCCCTAAATTGCTAGAATGCACCTGCATTTTGTACATGTTAAAATTTACTGAAAGCCAGATTGTTGCTGTACTGTCTTATACTGTATAACTTATTTAGAAGTAGCTGTTGATCCTGGTTCAGTGAAAAGTAATTCTATTTAGAAAATCATTTACCTCTAGAGATGAGAATAACAGGTCCCTGTACAGCCTCGTTGTACTCTCAGGGTTAAGCCAAGGTCCAGCATCAATTTAACAGTCAAATGTCACTGCCTTTTCCAGATTATTATTTGCTTAGCAGAGAAGTACATGTCAAAACTTAAAAAAAAAAAAGAAAAGGTCCTAAGGTCTCAAAATGAAAAGAGGAAAACAGAAATATTGTCAGTGGCTGTCAGTGGCTTTTTTTCCCTTTCAATAAATCAGGCTCTCCAGGAGCCTGGGCCTTTGCATCATTAACTGAATGACTAAGTAAAATCTAATTTGTAGTTGTGAAGCTGCTTTTCTCTCATTTGTAGATCTCCAAGTACATATTAAACACCCAAGTGCTATGTGTAAGAACACACAAGGTTTACAAATTATTGTTTTGAAGCTAGACCATTTTTAACTGTTTAGCTTCAAATGGAATATGAAACCTGAAACATCAGGAAGGCTGGAACATAAACCCAGGTGTACTTGAGAGAAATGAGGGTTGTCTTGTCTCTGTAAACTATTTTTTAACGGCCTGTAGCTTTGTGTGGATCACAGCTCATCATCAATCTAAGGACTCATCATAAATCTAAAGACATGGGCAAAGATTCAGGGTAGTTGTCAGAAAAAAAAAGTAACAGAAAGAAAAATTTACCTTCTAACTTATCCTGTATGTTTGCAAAGCCAACATTTAACCACATTGCACTGGGGGCAGTTTGTGTCCTGCTGGAGTCAAAGCTGTAAACTTCTGGGAAAAGGAGGATCGCAGTGTACCAGCTGAAGGACAGAACAGAGGGTGAATGCCTCTGCTGGCCTTTATGCCAGAGGGAGTTACCTTTACTCATGCTTTTTCCTCCCTTTCTATGCATCCTCCGTGGAGTATTAAATTCTGGTAGTAGCTCCATCAGGAGATTAATGATGTCTTTTTGCACAGATGCTCAAAATTATGGGTTGAATTGTGATTTAGACATTAATGTCTAATGTGCATGTGTTGAAATAATAGGGAAAGAAAAGATCACGGATATTCATTAATGTTTCTTGGTTGCTCAGTAAGACTTCACTTATCACGAAGATCAAAAAACCCAACAAACCAGACAGAGTGTTTACCTTAGCTAGTAGTCACAAATCAAATATCACCCCCTCAGCTGCAGAGCACACATGTTGCAATTAGCTACTAAGTCTTTGAGATTATATGCTTAGATCATTTAATGATAATGATTCTGAGGTAAACGACTTTGTCAGAGTAGATTTTGCTTTTGTAAAACATTAACTACACAATACCTCCCTGATTTAATAGTGTTTAAATTAACCATTTTTCTTCAGTCAAAGATGATCTGCTAAACTGCAATAGAATGTTTCAGAAAGAAGGAAATGAGTGATTCCAATTTTATTTTCTCTGAGCATTATTAGGAGGCTTATGATTCAAATTAAAGAATTATTTGACTTCAATTTTCAACAACGTAATTTTATGATAGCTAGAATTAATGATTGCCATTTTTAAAGCAAACAGGATAAAACCCTTGCAGTTGTCTTTAGCAAAGTTCTCTATCTTCTGCTTTAATAACTAAGCTAACATATAAGTAGGCCTGGCTCTTAAAACTTAGTGAAAAAGGGCAAGACGAACAATGGGAAAATGAAGATACGCTGGCTCCAGCACCTTTTATGATGTCCCCAGAGAAACCAGAGGGATGAGAATACTTGGGTCCCCTTCTGAGACCCAAGTGGAAGGGTAGCAAAAGCCTGAGGAACAGATCAGGGATCTCCTGAGATGGAGAGATGTTATTATGGAAATTGTTACAATTGGCAGTTCAAACTGCAAGTGGAGATGGACATCAGCAGTGGAAAACAGGATAGTTTAAGAAAAATCTACATATAATTAGGAGGGCATCAGAAAGCTAATGTGAGAAGCAGTGCTTAAAATAATTAATCATCAAGGTTTTGTCAGCATCCAGAATACACTAGGCATTTTCTACACAGGTAGGAATGCTCCTTTGCTTCTCAGAAAGGCTTAGTTTGAAAAAGCTGACTAAAAGAACAGACCTAGGTGGTATTACACACATAGTTTAACTTGGATGGCTGCAATTCCTCAAAGCAGAATGTCCGGTGCTTTGAATTTATTGTATCATGACAAATTTTTAATTTAAATGTTATGGTGAGAAAAGCAAAAATTAGAGTTCAATACATATCTGAAGCTGTATGAAGGGCTTTATCAAATCCTCATGTGAATCATTGTTCTAAGTTTTGTCATTAAATGGGGCAAAATGCAATATAAAGCAAAGTTGCAGACTAAGTTTCCCTATGCTTCACAAACAATTTGACATGATGTGATTGAAATATTGAACATTCTTTAGGTAAAAAGAATCACTTCCCATCTTAGACTCATTAAGAAGTGTATTGCGATAAAACTTTAGACCTTGTGTGTCACATATCGATGGTCTCTGCTATTCCATCCTAATTACTTGATAGAACTGCACATAGAAATATTTCTGTCCCTTAACATACTCAGTTTAGTGCTGTCCTAAATGCAGTTCTGCTCCAAGACCTCATATCCAGTCCTATTCTTGTGGGTGTTTACTCTCTTTCAAATAGCACGAGGAAACTGTGAGGAGAATTATCTCTTCTCTCTGGTTATAGTTTCTTCACTCTTCAGTGAGTAAAATGTTCCACCAGGGCATCAAAATGAAAAATACTCAAGTTTCACCATCTAGTCTGAAGACACAATATTCAATACATTCAGCTATACCTTCATGGCCAGTTTTGCAATTATTCTTTTGGCAAGATATCTTCGAAGTATTGTGTGTGCACGAACAATCTTTGGTGCAATATTTGGTACAATGCTGGCTCTAGAGAAAGAAATGAGTCGATAGCAGATGTTTACTGGTCTGTGGTGAAAACTCTTCCCTGTTTCTTGGTGGGTAACAAGACTGTTCAGATACTCCCGCAGTATCCTAAACTTGAATCAGTAGTGAAAATGAGTCTAAAATTTGCATAATTTCTCAGAGTGGTATGCAATATCAAAGCTATACATTATTTTAACTAAGGTGAGCTTAAAGAGGGGAATTTCAATGAAAATGCTTTTTTGTGAAATCTCCCTTCACTAGCATAGATGGGAATGCATTCTCAGAGCTTCTCACATCCAAGAAAGAACTTATAGTAACAATTAAAAAAGTTAAACTAGAAAGTTATTTAAAGGGATATGGAAGATAAAGGTTACATTAACTACTGTGAGGCAACAACATGTTTTATGTTCGTTATTCTTATGAAAAATTTTCAAACTCTCTTGCTTTGCTTCTTGTACATAACAGGACTCCCTCTCTCCTTCCTTTCCAAATCCTCCCAGTTTTTGAATCTCCCAGGTTTTGAAACAAATGATTCATTCTTATGATGAGCTAAATACAGAAGAGGGATATGCTGGTTGTATGTTAAGCAGTGCTCTTAAGTCACAGGGATCTAAGACCAGCCAGGTAGTATAGGGCAGAAATTTAGAATATTAGACCAATGACTGTTTTCTAAGGTGGTCACAAATTTCAAGTATTAGAAGGCAAGAGTGTAGCTGTTCAGAGTAATCTACAATATTTTTTGGTACTTGTAATACAGAAAGAAGAACCATTCTTTCTTGTATCCCCATTAAATTCTTCCTGAGCATGAATTTGGTTTCAGTTTTTAATCAAGTCAGTTTGGGATGTAGTGTCCTATTGGCACATCAGTTTTGTGCTTTAGCAGTACACAGTAGTTCCATATGCATTTTAAAAAGAAATGTTTAAGGTAAAAGCAGAAGTTGGCTACTGACTGACTTTTAGGAATAGTAAGTACTTTTGCCTTTGAACAATAGTCTGGATGTCACTGAGATAATTTCACTGTCTGAGGGAATGACTGCCAAAGAATTTATAACAAGAATAAGCAGCAGAGGGAAGATCATAGGAACAAATATGATCTTTCTTCTGCTATTATTACATTCTACCAGACCAAGAGAAGGAAAAATGGAAAATTATTAGGGGAATATCCTGGTCATTAAATATCAGCCTACTGATATATTTCAAGCTCTTGTGACTTAATTTTCAATATATAATTTAAATTTCTCATTCAAAAGGGCAGATATGAGGCAGCAAATCAAGACAAGAAATTCAGAGTAAATCCAGAATGTGGAACAGTCCATATGAGCTCCAGTGTATGACCTCAGTTCTGCCTTCAGTTTCTAACCTTCCTTTCACATGTCCAGCCTTCACTTGGCTCCCTACTTCCCTCCCTGTCCTGAGCTACAGCCCCTCCAAAGGACCTCTATTACTCTTGCCTCTCTGTTATTTCTAGCAATTTTGAAGTATTTTGCAGTCTACTGAAAAAGAATACTGGGCATTGAAAAGAAGTTTTGGAAAATATTAACATTTTGTGACAAAATCCTGCAAAACCATAGTGATTACTGCAGTGTTAAAGGAATGACTGAAACAGTAAAAAGGGATGGGTATTCTGAGTGAAGTTCTCTGAGGGAGATATGACAAATTAAATAGCATGGAGAAATTTCAAAGGCTAGTAAGTGACAGCAATTCTGACTATAAATAAAGAAAATCTTTTAGGATAAGTTAAGTAGATGGTTGCAGCAAGAAATATGGGGACAGGAAAATACTGTGAGCAGTTATTGAGCTGATCAATCTGAGTTATGAAATTTTGCTTTCAGGATACATTTTACTTAGGGCAGTAGTCTTGAAAGCCTCCAGATCTAGCCTAGCTATATTTGAATGAATTGTGTGCAGTGCTGTGTATTTTTTCTTGTAGCATTAGACAGTGTTTTATATTTTGAAGCAAAGATCTTTAAAGCAAAGTTCATATCCAATGTTCCCCAGGCAAAATATTGCAAGTGGGACTATCTGAATTGCAGTTACCTAGGGATAAGGAATTAGTTTGAATTGGGGCTAACTAGGAAACTATATTTTCATCTGTTTGCTCACCAAAGCAAGATTATAAAATGCATCCACATTTCTAAGTTACTTGGAATTATAAAATATCTGACATGGTACACAGCTGGCAGGGTTGTTCATTTCCCATCTTTCATCAGGACTTCATTTGTGCCTTCTAATACAGTTGCTAGGTGGGATTTTTTTTTATGAAGCGTCCTACACTGGAAAGATTTGATTTGATCTCTGTTTACAAGAAAATCATTAATTTGTATTTATGTAGGTGATGCTTCTTCTATTTTATAGAAAGCAATTGGATTTCTACAAGAATATTCTTGGAGTGATTTATAAAACATGTAGGAAGTTGGCATTTATTATGATCTATCTGCAAAATTTGTCTACAAATTAAGTTGTGCTACCAATCTGTCTACTTCATTAGTACTGGTATATTTTGAATCCTAATATCAATGTAGAACAAGTACTTTAGCCTTCCACTGTGATGTAGTCTAAATAGTCAGGGGAAAACTGATGACAGTTTTCCTTATATGCAGAGGGACTATTTCACAGTAATTGACAATATTTTTTACAGTAGAAGATGAAAGTATTTTATTACTTACCTGTGATGCATCGGTTAGAGCTGAAACCAAAATTACCTCTGCATTTTTCTTCCTGTTTTTAATTAAAAGCAATAAATGCAGATAGGTAATGTTCAGAATTAATCAGGATTTTTGTGTTTTAAAATAATAGTTTTGTGAAAGAAATGAAGTATCAGATATTGCTTTTTGGACAACAGTGTGTTTCTGAAGCATCAGAATTTTTAAAAAGATAAAGGAGAGAGAAAGAAAATAATTTTCAATGCCCAGAAATCTAACAAAATTGGGAGAGATTCTAAACCTATTGTATGCCACTTCTATAGATTTCTGGAAGAGAAATAAACATGACTGCACTGATCTTCTCTGCAGTCTTGGGTCTCTTGGTGTACGGAATTGTCCTAGTTCAGCAGGAGGGACCAGCTAACCCTGTGTGGGGGTGATCAAAGTTGTGTATTCTACCCACTCTATTCATTCCCCAAGGACAATGGACCATTAGCAGCAGCTGCCCAGGGAGCCATTATCACCTTCACACTCAGCCCGAGGGGGGCGGAGCTGCTAATGGGCCATCAACAGTTCAACACCCTCTGGCTCCCAGAGTGAATCACCCATTGTGTGAGTCCCCGCCCAGGGGGAGGGACTGGGTGCTCCCTGAGGGTACATAAGTGGTGGGTAAGAAGACCTCGGGAACTTCTCGTTGGATCCAGAGCAGCAGCAGGACCTTGACAGGAGGAGATCACTGCTCTTGCCCAGACCACAGCCCTCGTCTGCACCAACAGGTTTTTCTTTTCCTTTTGCTCTGGACTTGGGGGAACCACAGGGGTCTCAGCACAAGGGCAAACAAACCCCCTTGGGTTTGTGCCCCAGGACACTGGGTTATACTGCTGGGTTTTGTGAGTTGAAAGCAATTTCCTTTTGTGTCAGTGTTGTTATTGTAATATTATTATTAAATTTTAGCTCTGACTTATAATCTCTCTCTCATGGTGAGTTCATTTCCCCTGCTGGTTCACCTTTAAACCAGCACAGGAATCAAACTGGATTCCACAGAAACTGCACCACATGGATAAATGGGTGTAGAACTAGAGCTGTGTGTGATCCTCCAATAAAAAGGCTACTAAACAATGGAGGCATAGCCATGTAGGATCACAGTGGCAATTAGGGTATACCGTATGGGAAACATCTCTTACAAGGATGGTACACTAAGTAAGAAGGAGGCAAAATTGACCTTTGCTACATGTAATATAATTTTGCTTGGATTTAATGATTTTAGGTCCTTCACCTGGACCTACCGCAGAGCACTCAGTCTCTGCTTTTTCTCATGGCTTATATTGCCTATAACTCCCCACATGTGGATATGCTTGTGAAAATAGCAAACTGTTGCAAAGCAGTCAGAAAAATATGTTATATTGCTTTCTGAACTAATTTTACTGCACAGAACAAATACAATTCAGAGGCTTCATAACAGATACAGCAGAAGAAAAAGCAGCTCATGATGGCTAATTATTTACTATTATAAAAACAACTTCCAAAGACAACCTGTAATGTGCTATAGAATAACTTTTTAATGATCTAGCTATGCCTTACTGAGAATAATTAGGTGATCCTTTGGTTTAATTGAAGCATTTAGGCACTGTTCTGAACCTTGAAGGTAAACGTGAAAGTTCATACATTCAGCACTCTGCCTGTCCACCTACCTGTGCAAAGGACAGGAAAACACTATCATCCTAAGTATGATTTGAGAGGTAATTTTTGCTAGGTGCAGACAAAAGCATTACAAAAATAAAGCAATTTTCAGTATCAAATGGAAAAGATAATCCATAGTAAATATAAAGTTAGTGAAAGAATTTCTGCAATGGAGTGGAACATGTTAGTCATGATGTAATAAAAAGTTTAAAAATTATTAGTTATTTCATGATGCTTTATTGCTGTGGAGCAGAATTTCTCCATTTTCCTCCTTGTACTTATCCTAGATTATATCCACTGACAATTTTGCTCCTATTTCAGAATTAGGTTAAAAACCATTTATTGTGAAATAATCACTGTATCTTTTTTCTATTTGCAAAGACAACATGATACAGTTATGCTTTTTCTTGCACTGGAGATTTCTGCAGTTTATAAAACATAACCAAATGCAAAAGTTTTCAACATCTAGAGGATCCACACTCAAATAAATCCTTATTTGTAAGAGAAGTGCTATCACTTTTTAGAAAGTTTCTTTAATGGACAAGAAGTTTCCTTTCAACATTTTCTTCTAAGGGAAGTGAACAATTATAAGGTATGTCTGAAATAAATAAAACAGAAAATCCTGATACTTGTAGTGGATTATGTCTGTATGCATCAGAAGTGTCTGAACAGTGCCAGGACCTACTCTGTAGCCCTGAAGCATTGTCTGAATACATCTATATTATTTTACAATCTTAATCTTTGAATTAAGGTAGAGGAGTCAAACTGCCTCCTGCAAATAATCCCAAATCACCACTGCTGCCTGCATGACTTTGCTTCCTGTTCTGTGCAGATATTTTTTAGTGAGCTTACAGCTGTACGAGCTGGTGCACAGGATGCCTGCACCTGGGAAGACCTGGGATCTGAGCTGACATCTGGGTAGGGGACCCATGGTCTGGGCATGGATACTGGATAGACTTAAAGTTCCTTCTAATACTTAAGAAATCTCTACAAAGAGCCTTCACGTCTGCTGAGTGAGGTTTTCCTTTTGGAGCAAGTCCACAGATGAAGTGGGTGGAGGCTCAGTGACAAAGGCTACAGTCAATTCATCACATGTTGCTTCTGCTGCTGCTCAGGGCCAGGAGTCTTTCCTCTGTTCCAGTGTGGGGGCCCTCCCATGGGAGACAGTTCTCTACATGTTTCTCCAGTGTGCGTCCTTCCCACAGGCTAGAGTTCCTCACCAACTGTTCCAGCATGGGTCCCTTTCCACAGGGTGTAGTCCTTCAGGCACAGGCAGTTCCAAAGCGACTCCTTCACAGGGTCAGAAGTCCTACCAAGACACCTGCTCTAGTGTGGGCTCCTCTCTCCATAAGTCTGCAGGTCCTGCCAGGACCCTGCTCCAGCACAGGCTTCTCACAGCATCCCAGCCTTTTTTGGGCACCTTCCTGCTCTGTGTGTTTCCTCCCTGGACTGCGGATGGATCTCTGCTCCCTCATAGACTTCCATGGGCTGCGGGGTCACAGCTGCCTCACTAAGGTCTGCACCAGGGGCTGAAAGGAAAACTCAGATTCAGCTCCTGGAACACCTCCTGCCCCTCCTGCACTGACCTTGGTGTCTGCAGAGTTGCTCTTCTCGCATATTCTCACTGCTTTCTTCTCTGACTGCAATTACCTGTGGGTCCTGGCAGAATGCAAGCTGAACATGAGTCAGCAGGGAGCCCTCACAGTGACACAGGACAACAGTACAGGAGGTAGCTTTTGCAGGTGTCACGTTAAAGGGAGGGGTGGAGACAGAAATGGAAAGATTTCTAGGTTTAACTATATTAATTAAAAGTTATTAGCTGTAAGTGCTTCCAGACAACAGTCTCCAACACTATCTGTCGACTTAACAGACAGCACACAGGTTGGAAGGGGTTCTGACCTCTGATCTGAAGCCACACTTCAGCCAGGGAGAAATTATTAGCAATAAGCGCCTCCAGAAACCTTAGAGCCTTATGAAACCAACACTGCCTAACCACACGGCCAGCACACAGGTCAGAAGGACTTCTAACCCCTGCTATTGAGGCAACACTTAATAGCAACAAAAGAAAAGACCTTTTCTCACGATAGCTCCCGAAATAACATTTATTAATACAGGTATGTGACAATGACTGTATGGGTTACTTAGTCGGTGATAACATTTAGGATTGTACAAAATACCCCCAACACACATTGCAAGGGCCACCCCAGCAGTATACCACTCCTATAGCAAACTTAACTAACAGAAGATTACTAAACAGAAACACAACAGTTCAACACCACCAGTAAACACACTCAATAACCCAAAAGAAAAGCAACAGGAAAAATACAGCTGCTTCCCATTGACATGCATACACCCAGTGAGCTATAGCAAATTATAATTAATAAGTTATAAGAAAGTAAAGTAAGAATTCAGTTGCTTACCCCTGCAATGCTGATGGAATGGGGGAGACAGGGTAGTTCTTAAGCTGTCCTCCCAGAAGTGGAAAGTTTTTCTCCCCAGGTTGCAGTTAAACTGCACTTCTTTTTATGTCTTTTTTTTTTCTTCTTCTGGTGGTTGTGTGGCTAATAGTCAATCTGTTGGGGGGTGATGGTGATGCAGATGCCTGAGGCAGGGTGGGCCCTTGAGCAGTCATAGAAGATATCACAAAGGAAGGCTGTGCTATTTTTTAACACTCCATCCTTTGTTAATCTTATCAGTTTGCCTGGCTTTTTTCTTCTGCGGGAAGCACCCCTCCAGGGGGCTGAGGTGTCTCCCTCAACCCATCAGGCCTTATCAGCTCATCACCCCACAGCAGGATTGGAGCCAGATCAGGCAAAGCTTCTATTCCTCCGTGTTTGAAAATTAGGGGCCACACTTGTAGTGCTGTGTCCTGCTTTGAGCAGAAATAAAGTATACACATACTGAAGTGGTTCCAACAGAGCCCATCAGTCCAAGGCCTAAACCTATGGGGAAAAGCTGAGGTAGTTGATCTTATTTAGCCTTTAGAAAGCTCAGGGGGAATCTTGCGCTCTTTACGACTTCCTAAAGGATGGAAGAAGGTGAAACGAGACTCTTCCTGAAGGTACACAGTAAAAGCACAGGAGTCAATGAACACAAATGGCAGCAAAGGAGTGATATAGAAAAAAATATTTATGTTGAAGGTAGTAGAACTCCAGAGCAGAGAGGCTTAGAGAGGATCAAGAGGCTCCATTCCAGTAAACATTCCAAGCTTGACTAGGAAAGACATCCAGCAACTTGATCCCATTTTGAACTTCCCCTTGGATTCAGAAGGGACATTGGACAAGATGGCCTGCAAAGAGGCCTTTAAACCCAAATTGTTCCAAGTTTATGTATCTAAAGAAACGAAAGAATTTTTTAAGTGTTCACCTCTCCACTCCTGCCCTCCCCACACCTCCTCAGAGATTTGTTTAGTCATGAAGAACTCCTGATAGATTTGCAACTAATATTTCAGAGGGATATTTTATGGTAATTTTTCTGGTCATCTACATTTTATTCAATATTATTTTGTAAGTCTCACTGAAAACTGGAAGGCCACACTGAGAGCCATTCAAAAGAGAGCGATCAAGGTCTCCAGAGTATGGAAAAAATCTTTTGAGAGGAAAAATTGAGCAGTTCTGTATTAACTTTATCAGAAGCTTCTTTTTGTTTTGACAGCACCTGATCTGGAGATAGAAACATTTAAAATACAGCTTAGGCCTGAAAACCTGGTCCTTAAAACCCAAAGATCATTTCAACTGAACAAAGCAGTAGTTTAATGAGTAACATATCTGTCTTTCCTTGTACTAGAGATTTCCATTTTGATTGCTGTTGGTTAATGGTATTGTATCATTGACAAGGCAAGAAGAAAATCTGAAACTACCCACACAGCAGAGAAAGGGTATAAAATAGCAAGAGTGATCACACGTGAACCTTAGGGACAGAGTGAAAAGCACTCCATAGGTGGAGGTAGGGGACAAAGCTGAATTTCCATGTCATTCTTTGAGACTTTAATTCATGTTCAGAAAAGCTTTTTATATGTAAAATGTGTATTGGCCATTGCACTAACAAGAAAAATGCAAGTTTCCAATGGGCTTCAATTCCAGCCTTTTTTAATTAAGCTGTCACTATTTACAGATATAGTCTTGGCATTATAGGTAAAGGGCAGTTCTTTATGAGAACATTTATGTACGGCAATTTCATTTTCTGTAAAATGTGTTGTTGCCTCCAGCTGTGACTCGATTTATAAACTGGAAAGCATTAGCTGGCTAAACAAAATTATCATGCATTTAGTTACCAGAATTTTGTTATTATGCATCTGGCATGAGAATTTGACCCATTCATATTGCAGAAATGGAGAAGATATTTCTTGGTGTTTTGGTTATTTCTGAAATTCTACGGTGCATCTGAATTTTAGTGGCATTATGGTTTATCATAGTAATTCTTGTCAAAAACTAGGAACCTACTTTATAGCAACAAAATCCATCCCAGCCCACAGAATTAGCAATCTAAATCTTTCTCTGTGTTCTTTTTCTCTCTCTCTTCTTCATTAATGCTGTAACAGTGAAAAGCACAATTCCTAGAAATGTCAAAGAAAATTGCCTATGAAGGGAAAGTATTATATCCCATGTGACCATTTACAGCAGAACTAGTACACTGAGGAAACTTTATTCAGCTCAATTAGATTAGATATACTGAGGGCAGGGAGAAGACAGGGGATATTTACATATCAAAGTTTTGAAATAAAACCCAAAGAAAGCCTCTCATGAGCAGTTTGGTTTTCTGGTCAAGTTTTCTGTCACCTCTCTTATCTGTGCCTGCTTTATATCTTTAGATAGTGAAATATTCAGGACAGGGGCTATGGCTCCATCTTTGCATGTGGTTGAGTTGCTTTTTGCAAAACGTGTAACAGGGAGTAAGTAGCATTTGTTATTGAATTGTAATAGCACCTTCAAAGCCCATCTGAGTTTGCAGTCTTACTGAGTTAGATGCCATACAAAATGCAAGTAAGAGTCTGCAATTGAATTTTTCTCATTAGGAAAAATTGCCTGGAGGCAGATAAGTTTTCCTATTATAGTGGAGTTGGCAGTGCTGGCTGGGAGCTATTGCAGAACAAAGATAACAGCTGGTCTTTGCCTTTCACTGGGACTTGAGAAGAAAATGCATCAGGATACAAGTGGATCCAAATAAGACTGCTGTTGAATTGCTTTTATTGCAAGGCAGAGTTCACAAGACTGAAGAAATATAATCTGAGTAGTTTTTACTAAGAAGAGAATGGAACAACAATATAATAATATAATACAATAAGGGGTGGCATAGATTACTGCGGCTTCCCATGAATGAAAAGATTCTCACTGCTTCAGACAGTGGGGATCTGAGGCTCCTGGTCTGACATCTCACACAAGAGAGAACCAGAAATATATGAACTACAGATACCAAAAAGGAGGAGCAGAAAACAAAGGAAAAAATCCAGTGCCTCATGTCAAGGTCTATATCTAGGTGTTGGTTATGCTCCTACGCTGCTGACTGGATGTCTTTGTCTGTCTGAGGAAGACAGACATTTCTGGTTTTATCCGTGTTTTGCACCAGAACAATGACATGAAGTTTATATCTCACCCCTTAGTGGATCATTACAATCAATTCAGTTAATGCTAAGGTACAAGACGTTCTGTGGCCACGATGAGTTTCATAGGACTGTAAGTTGTGTGCAAGTAAATACTCGGTATTTTGGATGGCTTTAATTTCCTTTGCATCTTCAGAAGTAAAAACGAAGCTATAATACTTCATCAAATAATGTCATACAGTTTGTAACCAGCACTGATATGCACTAGCAATGCTTTATCTATAAAGAATAGTTACTTCTAATCTTCTGATACATAGTTTAATGCTTCATCCTTCTGTTTCAAACAGTGATTATTTTTTGCTTACTAAGTGACCATAACCCTATATGCAAATGTGTGAAGGAATAAATATCACATACCAAAACTCAGAAAAGACAAGCACTGTTGATATACTCATGACACCCATCTCAATTTCTGCTTCCTATCAGCTGCAGATGCAGTACCTGAAAGTATATTGCTGAATGAGGAATCTGTTTTCTGAGGTACAAGGCCCAGAATGCTGAGGTGATGGCAGAAAGCAGTTCAGAGTGTTTCACAGCAATGAATGGAAACATCTGAATCTTGCAGTGACATCCATACTTCACACCCCCAGGGGACCCGTGAAGCACCTGGTAAAAGTCCCCTGACTGCGCATACACATCTGTGAGGATCTTCAGCTGTAGTTTATTGGATCTACACTGGTTAACATGTGGCCAGGGGCTGAGAACAAAAGCCAACTTTGTAACCTGGTCTCCACCAAGGGAAGGGAGGGATTCTCTGCCAGAATCTGACCATGGCTATTCACTCTGTCAAAGACAGCACTGAGTCTTACATATCATTGTGTCTACTTATCCTGGGAGTTCCCATGCCTTAATTACCTCTCAGTCACCCTTTGTTAGCCAAAGACTGTACAGGGAGTTTTAAAAACATTTGGCTTAGATGTGGCTACTTTTGAAAAGAGTTCTTCTCATGATGTAGCAGAGAAATTGTGATTTCATTAACTTAAAGCAAGTATTCCACGATAATAATAATTTTTTAAAAGTAATTGTGATTTAAAGCTTATACTTCTTGAACTGCTCTGCAAGGGAGTCCGATTAATTTATTCTCTGAACTTTATTAAAAGACAGAATCATGTTTTAAACAATACCTTTCTCTAAGGAGAGGACAATAAAATAGGCTTTTAAACATAAGCTGACCTTCAAATAACTTACAGGATCATGACCTACAGGAACAAACCCAGTTATTTAGAACTAGTCAGTGATGAATAATTTCTCACTAAATCACCTTTAATGAAATCTGAGTATGAATTAGAGACTAAAATTCTCCATAGACCTCAGCAGTACTACTGTAATTAGTGTAATTTTTATTATCTTGATGCCTTTGTATCAGGTCTTAAATTCATAATTGACCCCAAGCTGAAATTTTTTGGTGGCTGGAGAATCTTAGGAGGAAACATTATATATACTTACTCTGTTCTTACTCCTCCTTGGTCACCAACATACAGCTGCTGTCCAAGACAGGATTCTGCAACAGAGACAGACTTTATTTGTGGATATCTGGGCAGCTGTTCAGATGTCTATCAGTGCTGTCCAGGAAGCAGTCATTAACATAATGAATAGCACTATGAATACAATTAAGTTTATTAAACTGTCAGGTTAAGAGTTGATGATCTCTGTGCTTAGGTCTTCTGAATTATTATATTGTTATATTTATGCCATTGAATATGACATTATACCTTATCATAAGCATCACCAGCTTGAGTAATGTTTCTCAGTTATACCTTGCTGCATATTCTTATTCCTTCTCTCTAATTATCTGTTCGAACTGGTTGATGTCTTTGTTCCACATACTTTCTCACCTTTCTATGATGATCATCCTATAATAAAACTCCATTCTCAAGATTAAATGCTTCTCAAAGGAGAATAGAGTCAAGCAATGCACATAAAGGATATCGTGACCTTGTGCTGCTGATGGAAAATAGTGAAATGTGTGCGTGAATAATCTTTCTGTGAATAATTTAAGTGGAAAACAAAAAAAAAAAAAAAGCTTAAAATTACCAGTGTCCTTTTTGTAACATAATGACACTTGCTTAAGTGTCTGTCCTAGTTCAGCAGGAGGGACCAGCTAACCCTGTGTGGGGGTGATCAAAGCTGTGTATTCTACCCGCTCTATTCATTCCCCAAGGTCAATGGGCCATTAGCAGCAGCTGCCCAGGGAGCCATTATCAGCTTCACACCCAGCCTGAGGGGGGCGGAGCTGCTAATGGGCCATCAACAGTTCAACACCCTCTGGCTCCCAGAGTTAATCACCCATTGTGTGAGTCCCCGCCCAGGGGGAGGGACTGGGTGCTCTCTGAGGGTACATAAGGGGTGGGTAAGAAGACCTCGGGAACCTCTCGTCGGATCCAGAGCAGCAGCAGGACCTTGACAGGAGGAGATCCCCGCTCTCACCCAGACCACAGCCCTCGTCTGCACCAACAGGTTTTTCATTTCCTTTTGCTCTGGACTTGGGGGAACCACAGGGGTTTCAGCACAAGGGCAAACAAACCCCCTTGGGTTTTGTGCCCCAGGACACTGGGTTATACTGCTGGGTTTTGTGAGTTGAAAGCAATTTCCCTTCTGTGTCAGTGTTGCTATTGTAATATTTTTATTAAATTTTAGGTCTGACTTATAATCTCTCTCGTGGTGAGTTCATTTCCCCTGCTGGTTCACCTTTAAACCAGCACAGTGTCTTCACGTAAATCTTTACTTGGTGACTTAGCCTAGCAGAACTCTCCCATTGCTGAGGCTGAAAACCATCAGTCTGTTGAGAGGGTACCCTATTGTATCAAATGCTGGAAATAATAGAATGCATTGATGTGGCTGAGAGTTATGCATCTTGGTGTCATGCAAGGAAACCTCCAGCCCTTCCACTTTTTGCCCTGCTGGGTGGATGATCAGCCATCCACAGCTTTTGTTGCAGTTGTCCAAACAAGAAATTTGTTGGCTTAGACTGAAGTGAGCCCTGTTTATACTATGTCAGAGCAACTCCCACAGGGAGTGTAAACTGTTTGACTAAAGAATCCTTTATTTCTAATGTTTTCTGTCATTTCAGAATTTTCTGTACAAACACTAAAAATAATTTTACTGGCCGTTAATTAAAAGCATGAGAACTTGGAGTTAGTTTTTTTCTTCACAACTGTAGAACTTCACATTTGTTACAGAAATTATATCTATACTTACCTAAAACACCCATTCTTTGACAATTCATTAATTTGAGAATTTATTTCAGGTCAAAAAGAACTGCTATGTAGTCAAATTCCTTACACATCATCTGAAGGTTTAGAGTTCTCAAAGGGGAAAATAATTGTTTGTGTTTAACTAACCAACATAATCAATCAGAATGATCAAACCTTCAGATTCGCAATTACTTATCTGGATGGGTTTGGGTTTTGTTTAATGGCTTTTTTTAAAGATAAGACTGTAAAATAACTCAAATTTTCATGATTTTGAGGCATTATATGTTCGTGCCAAATTAACAATAGGGGAACCTCAAACCTGTATAAAATATCTTCAGTGTAGACAGCATTGTCTATTATTAGTATTTAGAATGATTAAATTATAACTTCAAGTGTTTTTATCTGTACCTAATTAAAATAATTTGTTTTCCTGCTCACCATAAATTAAATGCTTTCAATCAAGAGTAAAAGGTCTTAATTAGTAGCAGCAGCTTAATTGGAAATAGAATAGTGAATCTTCATTTCACTTCATATGGATAGTCTCCAAATCATGTAAAGGGCAATAACTTTTAATGTCTAACCTGAGGCTGTTCTGTGATTAAATGAGAAACAACTCTGAATGTAGCCTGCAGAGGTTATTATCAATTTCATTACTATTTCTCCCATTTCCCTCCTTTTTAAGGAGTTTCTCTTAGAAAGCAGAACAAAGGAAAATAATTAATCTCTATTTTTTTCCTGTGCAAGAGGTGTTTTAATCTCGGATGCTTTACTTATCAGAGAATACTTTGATGGTGATCTAATACTAACATCCATAATACATGTATGTCATAAAAAGTATTCTCATAGCACTGTTAATCAGAAGAATGCTATTTATATTTTTCAGGTCCTAAAAAATTATGTTATGGGTAACCAACACTGGACATTACATTCAAGGAAAGTATTTTGCCCTTGAAAATGGTTGACTGTCTCGTCAGAATTTTTGCAATAGGATTACTTGGAGGGTAAAAAGGAGATTTCTAAGTCATATTAAAATATTCCTTGTAACTAACTAATTAGAGGTCTGAATTAAAAAATAAAAATATATTCATAGTCTCTGGACTCAGCAGAATATGATTAAACATATAGTTGCACTACATTACAAAAACAAATGTAAAAATAATTTTTTCTCTACAAATACCCCCACAGCTGGTGTTGCTTCACTTTACTTCCCGGAATTCAGGGACCTTCTGTTTTTCCTTTTTGGATCACCCTTAAAACAGCTTTTTGCCACACTCGCACAATTCCTGTTCTTTGGATGATTCTAGTTGGCAAACTGTAGAGGCAGTTTCCCAAGTGGACTATTAGGCAAGGAGTTGATAGCTTGGTTAATAAAAAGCTAGCAAATTTCTCTTTGGAATTCTCTTTTGTTATTCCCAGTAATGAAAACACCTAAATTAACATTCTTTCATTATCCACTTTACAGAGAATTTGGAAGGTCTGTGGGCTCATGATTTATCCCAGAAGAATGTGTGCATTTATGTACATCTATATGCATATATGTTAATGGAAGGAATGTTGTGATTAAGTTTTATAAAAACACAGTATCTGCATTTATATTTCCATACACATTGAAGTCTTGATCTAAATATAATTAAAAAGCCATTAAGAATAAATCCACTCTTAAAGCAAATCAGTAAGAAAGCAGCTTCTCAATTCTTTGAAACACCAATATTTTCCTAATTTGCAATGAAATGGAGAATTATTTTCATGGGTGACTCAAGTAAGGATGTGTGAACAACACACTTACTTGGTGTGAGAACTGTCCAGGTTTAAGTCACTTACTTCTTATGGCACCTCGAAGCTCAAATCAGACCTGGATCTCCTGTGGGCCTGTGTGCAGGATGTGTCCTTAGGGTGTCTGTTGGCACAGGGCAGCCAACCTCACCACAGAAAAGAAATTCCAGCTGGGATGTGAGTTTTCTTTTCTCCCAAAAACTGATCAATCTGATTTCATACGGCAAAGTTTAGGCTTCTACCAGATGACAGATGAAAAGGAAAAATCCCAATGAGACCAAAAACCCCACCACTACCACCCCAAAACAAACCAACCAACGACCAACTAAGCAATCACCCAAAGAAACAAAACCCCTCATTGCCTAGAATATTTCCCAGTTACTTTTTTGGGGAAAATCCTGGACTGAGAGATTTAGGACACAGAGTGAAAAACGATGACTCTTTCCTTAAGGAGTAGGACAAGATAAACCTGATTAAATCATACAAAGTGTCATCCATAAGAGTTGTAGGACACTTTTTAGGTATATGATTCTAATCAAAACTATAGCTCTTCAGACTTGGTAAAGGCTTCACGTTTCTGTACATCTCGCAACTCTTTTTGAGATATAGGTATGGAAAGTATATTTTGGATGTGACTGATACTTTCCTTCTCAGGAGGTCTCTGGAACTAATGATGGCCTGCAAATGGAACTGTGCAACAGTTAAAAACTTTCTGTTTATATTAATGTCCTCCTTTCAGAGTATGTTAAGAAATACCTTATTTATCTTATTTCTCTAGCGACTTTTGATACAAAGTCTAAACAAAGATACAGGCTTGGAGGCAGTTTATCCTAGAATGATACCTAAACAAAACTTACGGACTAATGTGATTTTCAGGCTGATTTACACTGATGTTAAGAGTGTAATTAAAAAGCGTCAATGGTCTCTGCAGTGCAAAAGAAAAATTTTCATTCTGTGCGAGTAGTGTGCACAGAAGAGTCTCAACAAGATCTTAAGAGTATAAATTAAATACGAGGCTGAGCAGCAAAATTAGTCAAGGACAACTGCCTAGCAATAAGGGAAGGAAAGTGCACACATGGCAAGTTCCTCTCTTTTTTGGCATGTGAGTTTTCTGCTGCGTAATTCTTGCGACTTTTGGACTGATGCTTTTGGCTTTAACATTCTCTTAATGCACCGTGATGAACAGGGGGCTTTCTAATCTACAGAAGACATGTTATGTGGAACTTCTTGATATATACTTAACGTACAGTCACCAGATTTCATGGGTTTGTATTTAATCTATCTAAAAGATCAAAGTAAATAATGTTTTTGATACCAGTTTAGTCAGCCCTAAGAGCTATGGGCTGTATCAAGACAATTACCACTTCTTTTAGCTGATACAGTGGGACTTGAAGAATATGTATTCTTCAATATCAAATGTAAAATGACATCTGTGTCCAAAGAAAAATTAACATAAAAATTTCCTGGAGTAAGGGAGAAGGGTTTTGAGAAAGCAATCCAGAACCCTGCTATTTACAAGACATATATTAAATAGGACACTGGACACTTAGCAGTAATTTGAAGTATCCACTGTCAAATCGCTGCCTTGGAGGCATAAAGGTTCTGCCTGATTATTAATGAGAATTTTATTTTGACAAGCTAAGTCAGTGGTAAGTTTATTGCACGTGTGTATGAAAAGATGAAGAATTTGTGTTCTACTGCAAAATATAAATTGCCCTTCAACTTGAATAAGCAAATCTACCTGACTGATACACATTTTGTGGAATGTAGTCCTGCAAGAAGTTTGTGTATGACTCGTTCCATATTTGCATATTAACATCTGCCTATAAATGTTGCACGTGACATGTGAGGACTGTAAGATTTCACCTTTTACCGTGGGATTTCTGCCATTTCTACTATTTATACCCAACCTTGCTTAGCATAACACTGCCTACAAAAGTATTTATTTTTGTCCTTTAGTTCACACATCTTAAAAATTATAGCACAGCAGTGTATCAATCCCTAAATCACAACTGAGAGAGCCACAGAGTCTGTGATGTTCCTGGTTGTGTTAACAATGTTATTTGAAAGCCTGTCATGTCCGTGGTTGTCATACATCTATGAGAATTCCTATTAAAATAATTTTTAATAGAGTAATGATTTTCTTATTAATAAATCCTTGTGATTCTTTTATTTTCTTGACAAATTATGGGACTTCATTGATGACACTTTTTCACTAGCTAGTTTGAATAACTGCCAAATTAAACTGTGTAATAAGAGAGAGGAAGAGATAAGAAGTGCCCTATAACTGAGCTGGACAAATGGAGGACTAGATGTCATTTTTCATTTTTCCTCTGTTTATAACACATTCAGTAGTACATCCAGTTCCTTTCTGATGGTTAGATAACATTATGGTAAGTATCTTAGATTAGGTAGGCATACTAGCCTTACAGAAAACTTAGCAATCTGACTATCATAGCAGAAATAATTTATAAATTCAGCTGTTCAGAAACTCTTTTCCTGCATGGTATAGCTAGTATTTCAACTTTTGCTTTTAGTTTAAAATAAAATAAATCAATTTTTCAACAGACTGAACAGTTCTACATATTTCTCTGAAATTGCTGCAGTTTTTCACCAAAATGGAGTACATCACTCAAATTAATAGCTTTTTTGTAATTTAAATTTCTTATTTTTGTGCTGAAAAATAAGATAAACAATGGCTATCCAGATTAATTTGGCTCCATATATATGAAATTATACATGCAATTGAATTTTTTGGAGATTAGTTAACACAGCCTCAGGGTAAATTCCTCCTTATCTTATAGAGTACCCAGAAATAATTTCATTTGTTCTTTAAATAATTTTTTCTGTTTCAATCTTTACATTATAGCATAATATAAAATTAAAGATGCAATTGAGTTAGAATATTAATTCTATGCAAATAATTGTATAGATAAATAAATGGTTTCCTTGGTTAGAGAGTCAGAGTCAATACCATGATTTTGATGAACTCTCTCTCTATATGAGTTTCTTTGTGACCATGTTTGTTGCTAAGTATTAGACAAAGTGAGGTTGCCAAAACTTATCCCATGCTTCTGGGAGGCAATTCTAAAAACTATAGTTGTCAGCCACAGTTCCTTCTGTTTTCTGGGGCTGCATCCAAGAAAGTTCTTCTTTAGAGGTTGTGCTTGACCTTGTTCTAAAAGTCTTTTACAAGGACAACAGAGCCTTTTGGGCTGTCTCTTCAATACCCTAATCTTAAGCTATAGAGCAATTCAAAGGTAAAACCTGAAAATCCAAATATGCTCAAAAGCTCTATGGGAAACTGAAACAAAAATGGGGAAAGAGCTTCATATATCTGGAATATTTGTGTCCTTATAGCCTGGCTAAGGACATACATAATCTTCTCCCACAGGAATATCCTGAATATAAAGAACTTCAAGGATATGTACAGCTATGCAAATTTAGATATCTATAGTTAATAGTTAAAATACTCAATAAACTCCTGTTGAAGTCAATGACAAGAAACATCTTCCTGAAGAAAGTGCCTCAGATTGCCTCAGCTGATCTCCTGCTCTTTTTAGAGTGCCATATTTTGCTCTGTTAAGCACAGAGAAGATAGGAGGTGAGCTGAGTAACCTTGCATGCCACCCAGACAGTGTTTTCTTGTTTTATACCGAGGTACATCATAGGGCTAAGAGGTGATGAAAACATGAGTTATTAAAGCCAAACAATTTTCATCAGGAATGAAATAGAGTCATCTGTCTCACCACTGGCACAGAAGTGCACCATAGCTGTGTTGTAGTTCATTGTGAGCAGGAAACACAGATGCTTTCCTGCAGAGGTTGCTGGGCCAGCTGCCTGGTCCCAGCAGGGGAGACAAAGCATCAGAGCTGCTTTAATGTCCTCATCACTGATGTGACTTCTGCTTGTGCCAGGTTTAGCTCTTGGAAATATGTCGGCCACTGAAGTACTGGGGTATGTTGCTGGGATCCATGTCATCATTTCCGGAGAATGTTTACTGAGGATTTGTATGTCATTAGCTTCTAATTGTTGTTCTCTTCTGATGATTTTTTTACAGTGTTTGCCTTAAAGGCTGAAAAGTAGAAGAGGGCTAATTTTCCTCAGTGGGACTCTAACACTAGCAGTTCTGGAGATGGAGTTTCTTATGCACCATCTTTAGATTTGCAGATGCCACCAAGGAGTAGGATGCAGTCAATATGCTTGAGGACATGGCTACCACTTGGACAAATCTAAACAGGCTAAAAGAATTGTTTGTCAGGGACTTCATGAAATTCAGCAAATGGAATTGTATCGTTACTGGCTGGAGACTGTGCAGTTAGGGCGTAACTTTGCTGAACAGATCCTCTGTGTCCTGGGGAACAGCTGGCACTGACAAAGGCCACAGCATCCTCGGCAGCAATAACAGCAGCTTTGCCAGTAGATTGAGCAAAGCAACTACTCCCCTTTACCTGGTGCTTGCTAGACCACATATGGAATACTGCATCCAATTTTGGACTCCCCAGGGCAAACAGAGTGTTGATGAATTTGAGCAAGTTTAGAAAATGGTAAGGGGAATAGATCCCATGTAGTATGAAGTGTGGCTGAAGAAAAAGCACTTTCTTAATCTTGAGAACAGGCTTGGAGAGAACCAAATAGCAGCCTTATAATACCTAAGAGGAGGTTACCAAGCAAATGAAGCCAGGATTTCATAAAGTGGCATAGCAAGAAAATAAGAGACCGTGGTTATAAATTAAGAGTAGATTTAAATATAAATAGATGTATGCATCACACAAACACATAACTATAAATCACACACACACATAGCTATAAATAACACACACATATATCTATAAATGCATATTTGTATATATGGTTCAAGATAGAAGAATGAAAAACAATAGGTATAAATTGAGCCAAGACAGGTTCTGACTGTAATCAAAGAATAACTTTTTCCCCAGGAGGGCAGTCAGGCAGCAGAGCAGGCGGCCCAGGGAGGTTGTCCAGTCTCCATCCTTGGAGCTTTACAAGATATGACTGAGCACAGCCCTGAGTAACCTGGTGAATTTAGTGTTGGCCTTGTTTTAAGCAGGGTATTGATCTAGAGACCTCTGGAGGTCTCAGCTTGAATGTTTGTGTGATTCAGTGATTCTATCAATCACCCTGCTTTTCTGTGATTCTTTCATGACAAACTAAACCACATTGCACCATTCTCACATGAAAGGTCAGAAAGAAGTACAAATCTTTCCAAGCAGACACCTTATCTTAATGCACTTGTAACAAGAGAAATCATATGACCTCCAGACAGCTTGTTTTAAACACACCATGTTCGGCATGTAGAACATAACCTTTAATTATATGACTTGTGGCTGGTATTAGGGTAGATACTGTGCAAAAATTATTGATATTAGAAAATGTGGAATCAGATATATGTAGCATTTCCACTATCCATGTCTTTAGCACTGTTTGCATGATTGTGTGTTTGAACAAAGGATCTTGGCTATGCTATTGCACAAACTTCTTTCATACTGGAAGAAACACCTTGGTCAAGAACCCATAAGAATATTCAGAAGTTGTTGATGAGTAATTGCACACCAAATTCTGGGAAGGTAAAAGTTCTGCTGATTGCCAGGGATAGGCAGACCTCATATTTGATTTCAGGATGTTAAAAAACCCCAAGTATTTAATTTATAAAAGGAAATGGAAGTAACAGTGATATAATCTTCACTTTGCATACTTCCAGTTCTGATAAATGTATCTCACTAATTTTCTTTTATAGCACATTAGTTCATGGCACATAAATGTCACCAGCTGTGCAGTTGTGTACTTTTTTTTTTCTTTTGTGGAATACAACCATTATTTTTGATTTATGTCAGAATTGAGAATGTCTTGTTTTAATATGGAACTAGCTGAAAGATATTTGAAATATTAATCTATCCAAATAATATATAACACTGGTCTTAAGAATCTTGAAAACATAATGTAAGAAATAATAAATAATATTTACAGCATCAATAGACAATAATTAAGTATCCTAAAGTCCTTTACTCCTCAAACAAAATTATTAATGCAGCAAGGTGGATGTATAGTCTGTATGTGTTCAGGTGTATGCAACCTGACTTTATGATAAATTATTGCCGTGATATTATTGCAAATCTTGGTTATGAGTATACTAAAAAGATTTAAAGAGAAGTAATTGCTCATACATAGTTAAGTCAGATTTTAAAAAGAAGTTACTTCTAATGGGCTCTATTTTATAAAATTGTGAGACGTCACCATCATGATTAAATTCATCTTACTAAGTTAGATTAAGCAATAGCAAGAAAAGAATTTATCAAGTCCCTCTGCCAAGGCACTCGTAACCTGGACAAAACCAGTAAAAACCAATAAATATATGCTAATAGATACCTCAAAAATATATCATTAATAAACAAGATAGAGAGCATCTTGGACAAAGAAGTGCACATTGTAAATACAGGTTCTTTCTACGGGCACAGTCATGTCCTATCTATGTTATACAATCCATACTCTGGCAGTGATGATATGTTATCTTCAAGAAAAACAAGGGGAGAACATAAGCTTGTGCTACTCCTTAAAAATGGCCACGACAACCATCCAGGTCTCCAGCTAGTTGTAAATAGCCTAGGCATTATTCCTATACTCTATTTACTTCTATGATAACACTGCCTAACCTGAGGTCTTTTCCTATCCATTCCAAAATCAGGTGGGACTTCAAGCCTCATCCAAGATTAGAGAGTAGTAGGACCTACAGCTAGACTGCAATATTGGCATCTAGTAATGGAAGAGTGAGCACATTGCATTGGTCTCAGTCTCTGCCCTGGTTCTTTCATGTCTTCCTTCAAACTGTGTATCTTGGTGACTCTTTTCTCAATCTTGATTTCTCCATAATACTCCAAACTACTTTGTGGTTTGGGTTTTTGTGTCTCTTTGGTGTGGTTTAACCCCCATTAGCAATTCAGGCCCCCGGAGCTGCTTGCTCACTTATCATAGTAGGATGGAGGAGAGAACAAGGGTAAAAGTAAAAAAACTTTTGTGTTGAGATAAAGACAGTAAAGCAAAAGCCACACATACAAACAAAACAAAACAATGAGATAATTCAGTGCTTCCCATGGGCAGGCAGGCATTCAGTCACCCCCAGGAAAGCAGGGTTCCAATATGTGTAATGGTGACATGGGAAGAGAAATGCCACCACTCCAAATGTTCCACCCTTCCTTCCTCTTCTTCCCCCAGCTCCATATGCTGAGCATGATGCCAGGAGGTCAGGGACATTCCTTGGGTTTGCTGGGGTCATTTGTCCCAGCTGTGTCCCATCACAATTTCTTGTGTACCCACAGCATCCTCCCTGATGTGGTGAGGAGCAACAAAGGCCTTGTCTCTGTGTAATATCTGCTCTTCTTTGTGCTATCAACACTGTTTTAAGCACAAATTACAAAGTGAAAAAGTCCCATACTAGCCACTCATAAGAAGATTAACTCTATTACAGTCAAAATCAGCATCTCTCAGCATATAAGTCAAGGACAAATGGAAGTTCAGAAACAGAAATACTCAAGAGGGCCTCAAGTGATTGGCATCATATAAATAAATGTGTTCAGTGTGAATATGAGTTTCAAGATCCTGTTGTGATTTTCACATTAATACACTTATTGTAGAGGAAAAAAACCCATACTTTGAGGAGTTCTAATAACTCCTACTTTTCATCTACAGCAGAATAGAGTCCTCTGTGAGCTTAAACAATATATATTTCCTACACTGTGGTAACTAGTTCCTAGCAGTAGCGTCAGATCTCTTGGAAAACACTTTGCCCATTGCAAGGACAGCAGATGGCACTACAGCCACTTTTCCAAAAGCATGAGATCTACACGAAAGACCTCGTCTGGAAAACGACCAGCCCATTTCATTGCTGTCATTTTACAGATACTGATCAATCATCAAAGAACAGTCTGTGTAATGGCCAGATCTCAGCCCTGATTTCAGAAGGTGGAGTCTCAGTGATGCTGAGCCATGTCCTGAGGCAAACGGAACTGTGAAAAAAAATGAGTACAGATACGAACGACTGAAATCCATTGATGTCAATTCTATACATAAAGATTTAAGGAGAAAATTGTTCAATCAAACATGATTTTTTAACACTTTTGTACAAAATGAAATGTTTTTGTGTGTATTTGTAGCTTTCGCCAGTGCAGCCTCTTAATTTTTATATATTTATGTCTTGGAAGACCTTGAGTGAAAGCATACCCAAAGAACGGCTGCTTAATCAATTTTTCCTTGCACAACGATCACTATTGTATCGCTCATGTCCTTATCTGGTATTGCACTTTATCAGGTAAAATCCACCACAATTAAATTGTTCCTTTCACGTATTTCTGAACAACACCCAATCAAAAACTTCAGTGAAATTTCTGTTAGTGCACTGAGGAAAGCATTTCTCTTTTTTACAGTAAATATCTAGTGACAGGCATCAAATGACATGAGACAGAATCCTGCTGGAATGAGACACTGTCCTGCACAGAGAGTGGTGTGACGCTGGAACAGATTTCCCAGAGAAGCTGTGGATGCCCCATCCCTGGAATTGTTCATGGCCAGATTAGATGGGGCTCTGACTAGCTTCCTTTCCTTTAGCAAAGCTACCCTGTACCATCATACCCCTTCAAAATGTTCAGAGATGGTATATTGAACTCACAGCTTTTATGTTGTTATTTTCATGGAGAAGGTAGTTCTGAATAGCCATCCCTGGCAGTAGAGATTGGAGCCATAATTTAGCAAAAGAAACATGGTGAAAAAAAGAGGATGAGACATAGTTATGGTGAGTGGGAGATATATGGTAACAAATAAAAATGTCCATCTACTTATCAGTATCTTACATTAAGAATAATAGTTTATCTTTTTTACCTGTAGGCTTAGGCTTCTCTTTCTAGAATTGAGCATATAAAAGACACATGCAACATAATTCAATTGAGCAACAACAGTGCTGAATCAGCTGAGCAGCAAACAATCAACCAATGTTTTTCATTACTTTATGAAGCAAAAAAGACCCATAACTGCATAAAATGCTTTTAACATCCTTACTTGATGATGTGAGCTGTGCTTCATTTATACAAGTGCAAGGCTTCTACTCTGTAAAGTGACTTACCAATCCGCAGCTGTGCCTGCCCTGCCTAACACCCTCAGCTCACACCAGTGTCTGCTGGAAAAAAGCACAACAGCTGCAGCTTGTCTTGAGGATTCAGGCTTTTCTGGGTCCAGGATGATGCAAGATTGGACTCACTGTCTCTGGGAACCTAACAAAAAAAAATGAAAACTTTGCAGTTATCAAGGATGACCTAGATGCTGCAGCTTTAATGAAAGGTAACTTTACTCTCCCCTGGTGTTACTCACCACTCAGTGAAACTCCCAAGAATTTGATTCTGGTTCATTTTTAGAAAACGGGAGCTAATTTGGAACTAGAATCACAACAGAAATATAGCGATCATTTTCGAGATTCTAGTTTTAACTAGTTTTTAACTGATTAAGTCAGTTTTCCAAACTTGTCCAATACTATTAGAACATGTTGACAGTTCCAAGCTGGTTCTCTCATCTCAATCCAACTTCTGGAAGCTTAGTGAAATAATCTGGAAACCAACCACACTTACACAGCTGTGAGTGCTGCTTGGATGTGACAGCTTTAAGAGTATAGAAAGTTGATTAAAACTCTTTCCTGGCTGTTCCTGAGAACTTGTGAACAGATTCATGCTGACCTCACATTCTACTCTAAACTATATCAGGTTGAGAACCACATGATTTGGGGTGAAAACTGTGGTGAAAGTAATAGATTTGAAATATAAATCAATTTTGCAATGTGTAACAGGTAATCTAGTCCAAACTTTGGACTTTAAAGAAAAATTATTTTTACTGAACTTTCTTTAATTTAATTTGTTACTTTAATATCAGTTTAAGAAAGCCTCATCATAGAAAAATAACACCTAATGGACATAGGAATGTTTTCAAGAAAAAAGCTCAAACAAAACTCTCCCAAAGTATTATCTAATTCGTGTTGCACATCAAATACTTTGAGATAAGGAAGGGAAGTCTTTCCAGTCATCTCGTTCAGGTTAATTTTGCTTGTGTATCATAAGGGAGCTACAGAATGTCCAGCTGATCAAATTAACATGCAGAAGAAGTTAAATTTCTATTGAAAAATGGCACATACCCTCCCATTCTTACATGTCAGCAAGTTGATACAAGACCAGCTTCATTCCTACATACATGTTCAAGCACATGCATATATAAATATATGTCCATATATATATAGCATTTATTTCACTTCTTTTCATATCTCTACCACATGGGAAGATACATGTCAATAGAGAGTGAAAAGAACATTGTAGATCCTGGTGCAGTTTTGCACTTAGAGAAACTTCAGTCAACTGCACTTCAATGGTTTGAGAGAACAACTGTGGACACAGCAATTTCAGTGAACAAAATTGTATGGCCAGACTGGGGCAAAAGATTCCTCCTTTTTATATGTGCAAAAATATAAATGCAGTTAGAAAGAAGATGAACACTTACCTTGAAAATTACATGTTTACAACTCTATTTTAGAGTGAAGTTGTTTGCATTCAAACACCAATTAAAAGAACTTGCCTGAACTTTTCACTGGTTTTGGTTGTTTGGGTTTTTTTGTTGTTGTTTTTTGGGGTTTTTTTTACTACATTTAAAAAGCTTCTACACATACAGTTCATTGGTTTGTTGATGAGTCTGGATGTAGGAGGAAAAAATTATTAAAGTGTAAGTTTTCTGACTTTAATTTTCCAAATGCATGTGGTTAAGTCCCTTGAGTGAAATAAACACATTGATGGAGGAAATAGATAAAATCTTCAACCTTTTTCTCTGTTAATTCTACACACTCGAACTCCAGCAGCTTTATATTTCTCAAGCAAAACCTACACTGGATGAATTACAATTTTTCTAAACATGTTGAGTGATAGCAATGATTTATTTGTAATACACAAAGAAGATATTGTCATTCTGTGATTCTAAGGGATTGAGCCATCAGAGCAGTGCTGATGTATGGCTGCCATAAACCAGACAGCTTTATTACATCAGAGATTCAGTTCTGCAGCTGTGTTTAGAGGCAATTCTATTAAAATGTGCCTATAACTCCCAAAGCCAAGACCAAATATTTGTTTACTTTCTTGCTCATATTGGAGCCAAAGACTTTTTAGGCCAAATTGCACCTATCCTTGGCCATGGAATCTGCCAAATAATGATTTTGGAACTTTCTGCTTGAGAGACATTTATGTCTATAAATTATCTGTGAAGATTTGATTCATTAAGTGATCTTTTCAAAATGACTTTTGACTCAAGAATTTGTGATGTGGTGAATTTATTAGTTAATTGTTCTGGGACAACTGTCTTGCCCAAAGAGACATCTGAACTAGCCAAAAATCAGTGGTCTGTGCTTTAGATCTTTGAGGGGTTTGTGGATTTATGGGTGGTTTTTTATTTGATTTTGTTCGGGTTTTATTTCCTAAACATCTAACTGCTGTCTAGGCACTGATGAACACATAAAGTGGACACATACCGGAAAGAAAAAGTGAATACAAAAACATGGGACAAATTTCTCCTTGTGTTTACCTCTCATTTTAGTCGTACATAGGCACCTAGTCTGGGTTTGATTCCTCACTTTGGTGAGATGAATCACACAGGTGACACCAGGGAGGCAAGGACTGGGCTGTCTGAAAAACTGATGGGAGTCTGAAGCTGTCCAAGTGACTCTGCATTACAGTTGACTGAGTCAAGTTGGCATTTACAAATACTCCAGTCACAAGGAAGCGTGCCATGAACAAAGTAAAATTTCTGGGATGGTGTTCCCAGGCAGTTACAAAACTGCCAAAACTAACAGGCTTATATCAGCAGAGATTAACCCAGGTTATGGACTTAATCCTAAAATATGAAGCTGTCTATTTTATTTTTATCTGTATGCCCAATTCAGATCCAAGTTCTGCAGAAGGGTGAGGTGACCCCAAACCTGTCCTTAAGACATGGATACATAATCAGTAAATATTAGTGTTTGACACAGCTTGCAAAAGAGTTCTTACAGTGATTAGGAACATAATAATATAACTAAATGCAGAAAACCTGGTGTTAAATTCAACCAGTGTGTATCTCCACTCTACACCATCTGACTCCTTTGTTGTTGAAAGCTGTGAACTAAACAGACAGTGAACCAAGCTTGAAGATTACCAGCATTATAGCACCTTTTAGCCCTAAACCAGCAGCTTTAATCCAGCCCAGATCAGGCATACATTTTAAATATCTTTTCTGCAAACAGCCAAAGAGTTTTAGTCCAGCTTCTATTTGGGAGACAATGAAAAAAAAATATAAACTCATGCAAAAAATTATCACTATATTTTCTTGCAAACAGAGGCAATTGCAATATTCAATGAACTTTCTCATCAAAGAACTTTAAAAGCTAATGAGTATTACAAGTAAAATTCAAGGAAAGGCAAAAAATGGAAATGGAAATGTAGGGTTTGTTAAGGAAATTTCATTAAGAGAAGAAAAAATTTCAAGTTCCCAAAATGAAGAAATTATAATTAAAATAAAAACATCCAGGGAAAAAAAGGAAATAAAAATGAAAATTAGAAATGCTTGTATATAGAATATATTTAGGTATATTAAAAAGACTCGATAGAAGCCAGTCAAAATAAACAAGGTACAGGCAAGCTGAAGGCATCAGCGAAAAATCCAGAAAAAAAGTGACACTTCAGTGACTAAAAAAAAGAATGGAGAATGAACCAAAGTCCACAAAGAACTGAAAAAGGATTAAAAAACCCAAACTTCTAATAGTCCCAGCTTTTTATTAGATAAAAATGATAAAGATGATCGGACTACCAAAAGCGGGGGGGGAAGGCCTTTGTTCTGTTTCAGAGGAATAAAGATATAAATCAAAAAAAGGTGTTATTAAATTTGTAATATTTACAAAAAAATTCCAGGACATTAGTAACATATGAGACATAATCTGCTACATTTGAACTATTTTCAATTATCATACCAAATATACATTATATGCAGAAATTCTAACTGAGTCTGCTTAGAAATCTCTACTCTTTGATCTTTAATTTTGATAATCCCCACAGTTTTTCAGAGTATAACAAAAGGATGGGTCAATGTTTTGCAGTTATGTAAAAGTGTCAAACAGGATGACTTGGCTAGTTATAAATTATCATCAAACATAAGGAAATGGAATTAGACTATGAAGAATAAATGATTGGTAGCTGGCAGGATTTTATAGAGACCATGGTGCCAAATAGACATATTTTCAGATGATTTTGCTAGTTTTGTTAAGAAAGCAGTGCCATTGTTAACACTTTTTATAAGGTCAGGATTAAAATTTTGAAGCAAATCAGCATCCAGCCTCATTTTATGGTTTTCATCTCACAGCCAGGCACAAACTGGATTCCTTACATAGTGAGTTACTAGAGGATGCCTTGGACTGGTTCCTGCTGTGCACCTACTGTACCCACAGGTACCAGCCATGTTGGGTGTGCAGGGTGCAGTGAAACTAAGCCTTAAGCAACTGAAAGGCTTGCAGTGTAGATGACAAATACTCAGAGCTGCAACCTCTACAGCTCCACTGCTTTTGCACCATGCCACCTGGTAGTGCAGAAGTATAAAAGGTAGCAAAAATTTCTCCCAAGTAAGGAATACTTCTTGGTATTGAGTCTTCAGTGGAATGATTCATCCACAACAGCATAAATAGGAATTAATGTTTAATGTGAATTAAGTCCCTAGTGAAGAGATTAAAGAAATTATTAAGAGATCCAAAAGAAAAGCTATTAATGAAAAAAGTTACAAAATAAAAATATTTCCTTTGGGATCCTGGAGAGACTATTTCTGACTCTGTTCCATCCGTTCGGCAAATAATCACAAAACCATAGAATATAAATCTAAAGAAAACTGATGAAAGACTAAAATCCCAACAAAAGACAACCAGACAGTGAAGTCTGGATTATTTAGTAAATTGGGTCCAATCAATCAAAATGCATTTCCACATCAGCAAGTTGAAGGGCATGTAGATAGGAAGACAGTGCAGCCATATCTATTGGATGCAGGAGTATAGCCTAGAAGGCTGTGACTCTGAAGTCAGTTAACTAGAAAAAAATGTAGGTAACCATGGGTGATTAAGTGCTAAATGCCAAATGAAGGGAAAACACAGGGTTCACAAAGTGATCCATTGGGAATTTTGCATCTTGAAACGGCAGATCTGCTAAAATAGGTCTCTGAGTACTGCAGGATGCCTGTATCATCTCACCTGGCGTAACTTTGATCAGATACATGAGGACAAGGACTGCCTTCTGCCATGCATCTGTATTATGGCACAGTGGGATCCCAGCAGAAGTGAGATCTTCAAGCATTATTGTAAGACATATTTTGTTGGCACAGAATAATAAATTCCATGTGAGAGTTTTTAATGTTAATAGATACAACATAATTTAAGAAATATTTCCCTAAGACTAAGTCATATTTCAGCTTTCAGGTGGAAGTCCTCTTTCAGATCCCTTGCTCTACAACTTTTCACTATCTTCTCTTATTCAAAGAGAAGTTTTTTCCATATAAATCACTGTAAGCCAATTTAAACAGATGAGATAATACATTCAAATCTGAAGAATTTTATTTGGAGGAAAACAAGGATTAGACCAGCCTTTGGAGACCAAAATTTAGAGAGAAGTAACTCAATTGTTTATTGTCAAAAGTACTCCTTTTCCTAGTTTCTTTTCTTATGATCCCTATGAATTCAAACCTCAGGTTATTACCAAAAAAAAAAAAATCTTTCAATTATATAAGTAAGCAATTCAATACCCAGAGACATCCTTTCAGTACATGAAGGAAGTCTACAAAAGAGATGGAGAGAGTCTTTTTAGATTTAGTATAAGACAAGAGATAATGGCTTTAAACTGAAGTAGGGCAGGTTTAGCTTGTACATTAGAAAGAAATTCTTTACTGTGAGTTTGGTGAGGCCCTGGAATGGGTTGTCCAGGGAAGTTGTGGATGCCCCATCACTGGAAGAGTTCAAGACCAGATTGCAGGGCGCTTTGAGCAACCTGGTCTAATGAAAGGCATCCCTGCCCATGGCAGGAGGCTTGGAACTGGGTGATCTCTAAGGTTCCATCCAAACCAAACCACTCCATGATTCTATGAAGTAAACAGAATACATATCATGCAAGACTCAGCTGGCCAACAGGAGTTTCAGCACCATTTGAAGAACAGAACAAAAATCATCTGGCAGTTTTTGCTGAGGTTATGAGGAAACTTTACAGTATGTACAACAACTATTCTGTAACAGCAAAAGTGGTTCCTCAGCAGTGTCTGCTCAATCATTTAAATCCCAGGTGCACTGCATGTCAAGAATGCAAATACAGAGGTCATTTAATTTCATTACACTGTGAATGCCACAGAGCTTGCTGTGGTGTCTGGAAAATCCCAATTCCAATGCCCAGTGGAATTTTAATGAAAGATGTGCACCTGTCAGGTCTCTGTATAACTGCTCAGTAAAGCTGACCAGTCAAAAACTGATCTTTAAACAGACACAAAATAATCTCTGCCTGTTGTATTCCAAATAGAATACTAAAATAAGCAAGCAATCAAAACAGATAGCTTGCATTATTTCTTACTGATTTAAGCAGTACTCTGAAATCCTGGCCAAGAAAAAGACAAAGATGAAAAAGACTAATTGCAAGAATAAGCCACTTATCAAACTTTTTGCTCTTATAGAAATCATTGTAATAGGCAATTTTCTCTAGTAGCCAAGAACCAGAACACAGTAGTTAATACAATTTATGATATATTTCCTTTGCAAGGCTAGTAATGTGATTCCTTGGTGCTATTTTTCTCCCATTAGTGCACCTGCTCACTATATATCTTTTACAATACCTGATCTAACCTATGATGAAATAATTCCATTACATACAATAATCTTATGAAACTCTTAAAATACCAACATTCATTATTAAGTTCTGGAAATACAGAGCCTTCTTTATAGAATTTTCCTATATGAAAAGTATATTTTTATCTTCCACTGTGAGGTCAGCCTGAAAATCAATTTTAAAATACCAAGCTTAAAACATCTGCAGACTTCATGGAGAAATAAAAGGTTTTTACTGCTCTGCTTTAGAATTACTGTGTTGAAGAACTGAGAGAAGAAAAAAGAAGGATATGTCCTCTTCTTTCTTGGGTTTTATCTCAACAATTTACATCTTTTTTTGTAAAGTCCCACAAAGCCCTTGATAAGTGTACTATGACAACTGTGGTTTCATTCCCTTCCTAGTTAAACTCCATGAGCACTATTAAAACACAATGAATGGATCTCTGGAATTCTAATTATTGTTTTAGAAGTTCATAGACAATAAAAGGGAATCCTAGAAAATAGTGAATCCAGTGCCTGATTTTAAAAGTATGAGGATCAGTGATAGTTCAGTTGGAGATGAAAGAGAGACAGTGTTGGAGAACAGCTGCTGTACTTGTATATAAAGCTCATGTGTGCATTAGTGGACCACACTGCAATAATAAATTTGCAATGATCAACTTTTTTACACAAACTTTAATTAGAGACAGAAAGGCTTTGGAGTATATCAGGAAAGACAGAAAACAAATGGGAGATTCAGGGATAAGTAAAATGTATTTGTTCTGTATACAAAAGACAGTACCATATTTTTCATCCATGTTCTGCTATGTAATAGCATCTCAAAAAGATGGAGATTTAGATGGATTTTGAGTTAAACCTTTCACACGATGATGTTAATCACCTGCTGGATAAACAGTTTTGATGTGGAATTCTATTCCTTGCATTTTTTGAGGAACACAAGCTCTCTTAGAAAAAGTTCATTAGTTAACTTCCTTGAGACTGTTCTAGATAATACATATTTCTGTAGTCAACCCAAAGCATTGTGACCTGACCAAAAAGGTAAGTTTCACTTATATGGAGAGATAATGCTTATTTTTTATTCATGAAGCAGTAAGAGTAGTGAAATTAGAGGACAGTTAGTGTCCGTTTAGTTCCTCATACTCTCTGTAGCACACAGTGACAGGGGTTTACATGCTGGTTGCTTGTTTAGGAAGATTTCATTAAAGTTTCTCATTAATGTTTTTCTCCTTCTTTTTCATTATGGGATATAAAATATGACAAGGTTTCTCCATACTGTAGAATTTCTTCTCTGATATGTGAATCATGTTTTAACTAATGCATATCTCAAGGGATAGCTATAAAAACCTCAGAAGACTATTAGGTAAGGGTAATGTTTATAAAGCAAGCTAAATATAGCTGCATTCATAATGCTAAGAAATGAATTGATGCTTAACAATAACTCACCATGACCTTGATTTCATTGTACGATGTACATTAATCACAAACTATTACCAGATAGTCATTATTCTGAGAACAAAGATAGAATAATTCAGCACTTCAGGGGTTTTTATCCTTTCAAAAAGTGAGACAAAAATTTAGCATACCTACAATATTTGTTCTATTTTGCAGCACAAAAGTTTCTCCCAGTCACTCAGTCAGTATTAAGAAAATCTTATCCATGAGAAAAATTTATGTCCCTCAAAATAAAAAGAAGTGCATGTTCATTTCCTGAAAGTCACCCGTATGATTATAATTGCTTTTATACTATTTTTTTTAAAAATATTTGCTTGAATTATCTGGAACATATTGAATTTTAAGGGACTGATTCCTCTCATAAATATATGCTGTAATAAAAAGCTGATCTGATATTTTCCTGTTTCATGTTGTCTTATGGATATACCTAGACAATTTCTTCAATGGTTTGTGAGCAAATACTGGCAAAAGTCACTTGGATGGGTCCTCAGACTTCTAGGTGGTCTTGGAATTCCTGCTTCTACTGATCTCTGTTAAAAACTTATATGTGGTTCATTTTCACAATAAAATTATCTACAAAACCCACTAAATAGTCTTCATTCATCAGCCTAAGGGAAGGATGAGTGTGGAAAGAATTAGAACAGTGATGGGGAATTTTACCTGTCTGCTATATTGATGCTGAATTTCTGTAAAATAATCTGATTCACAGCACCCACGTTGTTCATTATTTTCTTTTGCACATTGCTCTGTTTATAAATCTATTTCAATGCATGTTTCTCGGGACAGGAATTCCATATTCCAATAACACACTATTTTCCATTTGTAAGTAATAACAATAAACCTTCTGTATCTTTATTTGAACAGCTGTCACAGGTGCAGTCCCTTAAAATTTACATTAACTTTATTTTTCATCAGGTATGTATATGTTTTTATAAGAAAGTACAGAAGTATGTGCATTAATTATAGCTGTGTATACACATACATATAAAAAGCTATATATATGCAAACTAAGAAGACATAATAATTAAAAAGTTGTAAAAGATTGGATGACTCAAGCCCATCTTCCTTTGTATTTTTTTCTATGGTAATTTCTCTGTAATAAAAAATATTGATTTTCTCTTTCCTAGGTCTAATACAGTTCAGTGGTTTGGCATGAAACAGAGCTCCAAACAGCTATTTTATGTGTCTTTAAAATGTCTTTTTTGATGTATCATCTGTATTTTCTTTTAGCTTTCAACAGAATTAATGGAAAATAAGTGTCAGTTTGACACTTAGAGTAAAAACTGAGGTCATACCATTAATCATGTTTATTATTTACTCCTCCTGTCTAAGAATTCATAGCAATGTGAATCATACCATGATTTTGATTTTTATAGATACATATTGGGTTTTGTGACAACTGATTGATAGACAAAGATTGAGAGGAATAAATGGAATACCTGAGCAAGTTTTTCTGCTGTTATATTCTGGAGTTATACTGTTGGGTTTTTTTCTTTTTGAAACACTACATAATTTACACTGACAATGTATAATAACTCAATTGTAAGGTACCAATATGTCATAATACCAATGAACCAACTAAGAGATACCTTAGGAAATCCTGAACTTTTACTAGGTGTCTTGCATTAAGCAAAAATCTTAAATATTAAGCTTTTAATATGTTAATTCAGCATTTATTGCAGATTTGTCTAATCTCAAGAGCTCCGTGAACTGTCTATGACAAGTAGTAAAGTCGAGCTACATGGATAAAAATGTATTAGCATTTTTTTACCAGTTTTCATTTTTCAGGTTGACAACTCAAGAAATTAATCAAGAATGCAGTCACAGGATAAAATGTTTGGGAACTGTTGCCTTTTTTCACAATGTTTTAATTAAAGTGTTGAGATATCACCTTCTAATTTCTAGTCCTAGCATTTAGCTTTGGCAGGTAATTATTGAGGTATATATTACTGAGAATATATCAGAGTTATTGGAAATAAACTGTTTGGCAGAATTGTACCTCTAGGATTTCAAAAAGAGAAATGATCATTTTAACCATCTGCCTTGGTCTTAGTCTTGGACCAAGGTCTCCACTGGTCACCACTGAAAAATCCTAATTTGCTCATCCATGTGATGCCTAAAATCTTGCAGACTGCTTTCAAAATGTTAGTAGGGAGAGATAAAGTAATTCCTTTTTTAGAAGCTTCTAAGGTGCACACTAAAAGTAGGTGCCTGCACATAAGCCAGATGTTACAGTTTTTATAACTTAGTAATTAACATATTTGATATTTATGCCCAACACATGGTACCATTTTGCTCTGGTGCCCACCCTCAGAACTCAGAACTGCCACCTGGAGCCCCTCCAAGGGCCCTGAGCTCACTCTTCTTTTTTGACTCCAAGTTATCTTATTGTCTCAGTTGGAGTTCTTGCTGGTGTTCTTCAAAGCATCATGTCCTTGGTAATGTGTGTCTATCAGAACCTCAGGAACGTGTGAGAAAGTGTTCAGTAACTTCTAAATACCACCTAAAATGTGAGAAACTTAGGAAAACTCACTCAACTTACATAACTCTATGAAAATCTACAAAATACACATTAAAATCCTTAGACATCACATGGATTACAGATTTTTTAGGGCTACGAGCTGGATACTGCAAAACTTTTAATTTAAAATCTGACCTTCTTTGCTTCTTTATATTTTTGATCCTTATTCTTTTTCATTTAAAATGTTTCCCAAGGCAAACATGATTTAAAAGGCATGTTTGACCAAACAGATATTTCTATCTGTACCTACCTTCATACATTACTTACAGGGTAAGGATCTTAGCTAAAAGACTTCTGAAACCACTACTCACAACAAAAGTTCTAATAGTGTAAATAAAGCCAGGATTCCACCTAAATCAGATGCTCCCATTTATTGAAAATGTAATTTCATTTATATACTTTTCTATTTGTAAGGTCCATCAGTTAGACCCAAGCAGATGTCTGAACAGCTCACAGGACTTCTAAGGTTCTTTCTTTTTCTACCTATAGCAGTTATGGATATTATGTTTATTTTGCCGAAACTTTTTCTTTTGTCTCCTGTTATTCCAAAAGTCATTTGACTGCAAGTATGTGCACCACAGATTTGTTTTGAGGACTAAGTTGGTGTCACAGCCTGTCTGCACTGCAGTGAATTTTTCCTTTGCTACTGAATTTCCACTGACTTTTAGCTTTTCTCTTTCCCTCTTGTCCCCTGGGAAGGCAGAGGTTTACACAACCAGGGGCAGCCAGAACACTCCACAGTGAATTCAGACCGTTGAATTTATAATTTCTGTAGGCTTTAAAATTCCAATCATTCGTGAAGCATGTTTTCCACCTAACCACTGGGAGAGAAAAGAAATGACTGTGTACACCTGCTGCATTGAAAAGATCACAGTGACATCATTGAAACCTCTGAGATGTGCTTTGCAAATACACTCCAGCCAGCTTGCAATTTAGCCTTGCTCCAAGTTTAACAACTAGCCAGGTGTGTAAATGCTCCCTTTTCTAACCTAGCCTGGCTATCATAGTTTTCTTGTTGGTAAATGTTTTGCTGAAAGATACTGTCTATTGCCAAAAAATCAAATTCCAGTTCCACTCCCTCTCTGTCTTGTTTGATACACAAACAAAAGGTTGATGCATAATCCGTAGAAATGTGCTTTATTATAGTGTGCCTTCCCTCTTTCTCTGATAGAAGAACAAGCTACACTTGCTTAAATTTCATTAAATTGAATCAATGATAGAGGAGCTGCCCTCATTTAATCATAATGAAGTGCTGCAATTTCAGTGTTGAAACAAGTTCCAGGTCTAATGAATGTGTTGCTGAAAAGTGCAGGTACCAAACCCTCCTGAGCTCCATGGCATTCAAGAACTGAACATTTTTCAAAACCTTCCCTAGCACAGATAAGGTTGATGGGAATTCTGTCACCACTTTCAACAAGGCCAGAAGTTCACTTTGGGTAAACAGGCTTTTAATAGAGCCTTTATTTACAGAGCTGTGAGCCTCCCCTTCCTGCTGTTGCTTTCTTTCCTGACTCTGCAGAGCTCAGATAAATTACTGTATGCTCTAAGGTAAACTGATAGAGTGGGACTCTTTGATACCTTTTATGGGGTAGGTCTTCCCCTGAGATTTATATCTTTGGTCCAACAAAGTGAGCAGTTTACCTTGTGCAGATGAAGTTTATTTCTTTCAATCCTGAGACAGAATGCCCTGGGTCTCATGTGCCAGGACTTGTGTTAACCATTGCAGGATTTAAGACATGATATGATGCCCTAAATTAAACACAGTCCAAAAAGATGAGAAAAAAAACAGGTTTTGTAGGAAGAGTTCAGAGTAGTCAGTAAATACAATTTTTTTCCAGGTTAAAAAGAAAAAAAGTGAACACTGACACTTGCAATAAAATTATCAAACCAAAAGGAAAAAGCTGTCTAGATAAACTCATATTCAGACAATGTCAACAATTAAGCAAAAATCATTAATTTCATTTCAGTTGAATTAAAACAATCCTGCTTGCTATCAAAAAAATCATTAAAGCACAAAATCACCTTTTAAAATTCAGCGGTCTTTTTATTTTTTTTTTTATTTTGAAACTAGTCATAATGCATGAACAGTTCAGATAAACTCTATTTTTTAAAACACTTTTTTAGTTAAAAAGATAAGAATGAATAGGTTTTCTATAGAACCACAAAAGTAGATAGTGTATTTATGACACGTTAATTAATCCAAGACATTTCAAAAGGCTGTAAATCATGTAAAAGCAGTGTATTTGTGGTCCTGGGCATTCCTATATCTCATGTAATGGGCAAAGAATGCTGGATGAAAACTACCATTTACTTTCCAGTGAAATAATAACCAACATTCAGTGATTAAAGGATTGTAATTACCTGATCAACTTGCATTTTTCTCACTACTGATGCAAAACTAAGCTTTTATTTTCTGCTAAACTCTATTTTGTATCCAAGCATGGCATACTGACTGGGTAATGGACTAAAAACATGAAGTTAAAAGTATATAAAATCCTTTTAATATATTTTGATATGTCTAGAACAATTTTTTCATCTACTTCCTACTATTGAGGAAATGGGATAAAGGAATTTTAAAGCCAAGTAAGTCTTTGTCTTAGATAATAAAACAGACAAACTTTTCAGGACAGAAATCCATGGAAAATATTAATCTTGTAATTAAAAACATGTATTACCCGATTGCATGCCCTGTGTCTTTAGTAAAACAAATTATTTTCAGGAAAAAATAATTAAAGATTTTGCCCCATGGTGTTTGCCAGATGATATTTCAAAAATAAGATTGTGCAAAAATATTTTAAGTCATGTAATTTTTCCCTTTATCTCCTGCTCTCCTTGTAAACAGGCTTCTGGATTCAATATCTCAAATGTTAAGTGTTCAGAGTTCTGCACTAAACCAAATCCATAGTAACTAACAGGTCAGGTGCGATATAATTAGCACTAATTGCCTTCCATTAACTTCAGACAGAAGAATATTCTACTGTTCATTCATTGCACATGAAAGTCTGCTGCAAACACATTTTTGGCACTCTTGGAGGTCTGTTTTCATGTATTTTTTGTTTTGTGCCACTGACCCCTGGTTTCATAGGGAAAAAAATAATCTTTAAACACTATTATTGGGGGCTGTCCAAATTCTGTAAGCTACCCATTCACACCAGTCCAATTGCTCTTCAAAGTTTGAAAATAAAGTTTAGTAAAAGAAAAAAATCAGCAAAGGTATTCATAACATGCTAATTTGATTAGTAAAACAGGAGCCAGAAAACTAAATGGATAAAAAGGTGAATATAGAATTATAAAATATAAATAAATTACCATATATTGAAAAAAAGATCAGGACTGACTTTGAGCCTTCTATTTTCTGGACTTCAGGACAAACAGTAAAGTTAGATGAAGAATCACACTCTACAAGGAACCAGTAGATTTCCAAAATCTCAATGTGCTTTCACCTGTATGACTTGAGCAGTAACAAAAATATGCTATTTTGATGATTCCTACAGGAATATGAAAGAGAAGCACTAAAAAAAGATGGGGCTATTCTGGGAACAATTGAAGGAAAGTAAAAAGGATAAAAGCAGAATCAATATAAATATATTCAAAACAAAACTAAAACAACAACCTAAAGCAAGTCCCTAAAGATTCCTCCTAACCCTAAACCCAAACCAAACCAAAATCCCACTCTGCACTTCTGTGCTACATAAATTAATATTTGAAATTGAAAACATAAAAAAATAATTACTCAAAATAAGAATTAAAGCACACTTGAGTGGCACAGAAGAAGTTTTAACTGTCTGCATTGCTACAGTGTGATGAATTTCATGCTTAAAATAACTTGCTAGTCTTCACACAGAAAGTTTCATCAGAGCCCAGAAACTCTGGCTTTGTTCACAGGGACTGGGATCTACATCTTATATTTTATTAAATCAATAGAACCACAGTGTACTTGTTAGACATACTACAGATAAACTCTCAAATGTGTGAATTAAACAACCGGCATGTGGCTTCAAAAGGCAAACAACATTCTGGGGTGTATAAATCTAATTTATGGTGATGTTCAAGATTTCATGGCTTTATTGAACTAGTAGATTAAAAGTTTTCTTAATCGACTGTTTTTGAGGAATTTTCCATATTTTCAAGCTATTGTTCCACTGGAGTGAATTAAATATGAGGTTGAAACATCTGTAGTGCTATGCTTTTAGATCTGTGTACATTTTCCCCTTCAATTTGCAATCTTCACAGCTAAACTCAGGATAAGCAGTTTCAGTCTTCAAGCTGCCAGTACAGATGAAAAAAATATATCAAATGACAAAGCAGTATCCTTCAATTCCCTGTATTTTACATGACAATCTTCTGTATTTAGGCCTATTCTAAAATGTTCCACATTTTGTCTTTTAATTCTGACTTTCATATCTCTGATATCAGATGAGGATAGATTTCAGGGCAGTATAGAGTCTTCTGCTGAACATTAAAAATCATGGGGAGGTGATCATCTATTTTTTAGGTATTCTTTCACAGATGCAAGAAAGTGCAAATGTATTTGGTTGATGATCTTAGTTAAGACAACTATTTATATATCACTTCACAGAAAAGTCCTGTAAACGTCAAGTCTGCCAGAGCAGTTTTATTAAGCAACTTTTACAATGCTATCAGGCACTTTAAAAGTAGTTCTTTATTGAGAACGTTTGCTTGCATATTTACTTTGTGATTTTGTTAAAGCAAAATGTTACCTCCTTGACATCTGTTCTGATAATTTCTTTGGTAGACTTTTTTGAGTGAATTTTTCCTGGAAGTCCTCTAGTAAATTCAAATATCAGGATAATAAAAAGTTATCAAATGTGAATAAAAAAAGATGAACTGGACCCCATATGATCAAGTCTCTGCTTATAGAAAAAAAATTGTATTATTCCAAGATATAACTGTGTCTTTAATTCACTATCCATTATGACAAGAAATATTTAAAAATGTGCTATATAATCTAAATATATAGACTAACATATAATCTAAATATATAGAAATTATTAATCTAAATATATAGAAATAGAGGCTCAGCCAGATGACTGAGCAGTTGACATGACTTTTATAAAGAACAAAAGCCTTTGCTTATTCAGAAAACCAAAATAATGTAAGTTGAAGGCAAGGCTGCTCAGAGGTCGCTGGATTCAGACATGCTGTGGGTTAGATAACAACAGAGCACCTGTGGTATACCCACACTGCCTTGAACGACCTGCCTGCTCCATCTGTGCACACAGGGACTCTTCTCCAGGCTGTCTTGCACCATCTCAGCCAGGTCACTTTGGTTCAGAAGATAAAAGCAATTGCTGCATCTAAAGCAATGATTAGGGAGCTCAAGTCCAAAACTGCACTCTGAATTACCTCTTCCAAGTACCTGACTAAATTTAGAAGTAAATAAAAAAACCAATACCAGAGATGACCTTAGCCTTGCAAAGCAGTTTTGCAATTAATTGATACCTCAGCAATTAGCCACAGACATCTCTATCTCTAAAGATAGAGACAGAAATAAAGATTATAGAGATAAAAGGTATGGATCTTGTGTAAAAAATTCTGAACACAAAAGTAATTCTAAAATAGTATCTATTTTATATAATAGTTTAAATTTCTAGAGAAAGAGAGAGAGTGGAAACCCAGACCTGGAGCTTGACAACTTCAAACACATCTTCCCAAAATGACCAAGGGCAGGAAGTGAGAGAGTAAAATCAAACTACTATGTAGGACCAATGCTTAGGTTTCTCAGTTGGGACCTGGGGAGTTCTGATTTCCTGCCTACATTCCCCAAATCCTCCTAATGATTCTGTTACTGTCTAGAGGTAAAGTACTCCATCCTTGAGTAAGCATGTGTAGCTGTAAAAATGCACTATGGAATATGAGTATCTGAGCATCGCTTCTTGAGCTGCTCCTAAATACAGTTAGTTAAAGCTGACATCAGTGTTGCTGCCAATATGATGCAATATAATTAATTGAGAGTTTCATGCCAAAGGTACCTCTGCAATGGAAGTCATAAACTTTCACCCACCAAATAGGTAATAGCTGAGAATTCATTTTGTCATAATGTTGCTAATATTTTTTTTCCTTAGGACATACCTCAAACCCCTGTGCATGAGGATGGACAGTAATACAGACATATCCTTGTTCTCAGTACTCTCCCACAGCTAGTAAATGTTTGCTGGTTTTTTATAGGACTTTCAGATTGGCAGTTTTCACACTGTGTGATGAGCTGAACTGAAATTCAGTTCTCATTCTGCAGACAACTTTGCAATTTATTTCACTGCAGGCAAGAGTCCTAAAAGTTAGATGCTGCAATACTTAAAATTATTATTTGGCCTGGAACAAAAGACTTTAGTTTGGCTTTTTTTGTTTTTAAACGTTATACAGAGTGACTTAAGGATCTTAAATTAAACTATTATTTATGTCTGCTGAATAAGGATGGCTTTCCAGGTGCATGTCAATATCAATCAAACTTGCTTCAAATACATTTTGAAAAGTAATTGCACTACTAGTGACCAGTAAACATTAGCATTTAACCATGTTCCTATAAATAAACCTGCCTGATAAAGCTTTATGGGAACAGGTTGTAGACTGAATTAATTTAGAGACACTGCTGACAGAATCTGGATATATACAATTGGGCCATCATTGGGATCTGATAAACTGCAAAAAGGAATCATATGGAAATTAATATAAGTTTTTTCTGCATTACCAGAGTTACAGTTTCAACATATGCAAGAATCAAAAAATACAGTTGCAACCTCTAAAAACAAATGAATGAGTGTTTTTATGGCTTTGGCACAAGCAAGGCTGCAGCCTAACCCTGGCTGGGTGGTTGAGTGGTGGCTGCACAGACAGATAGGTCTCACTTCTGCAAGCCCAGCTCCATTAGAAGGCTCTTTTTGCATGTCCCACAGTCCATCAGTGATTCACCAGACATCAGCAAATTACTAAATATCCTTTCCCAGTGTGCTCAGAGGGAAAATTCTGTCGCCTGCATGGCCATGTCGAGTGGCTGTGCATGTCTTCAGTGAGGCCAGTAAGAACTACAATGCAGACTTTAGGTAGACATGCTTGTCAAGTAAAAGTCTGTTGAGTATTTAAGTTTCATCTTTTCAGTTAAATTCTTTGGGGTTGTTTTAAGAATGTTGAATCAGTTGCTCACTTATTTTGGGGAAGACTAATTGGCATATGTTTTAAAACTCAGAATTGCAAGTGCCCTATTATTGCCTCTTTGTAGAACAAATACATTCAGACATTTTAAAGGAACTCAAATACAAGTATGTTATCAATTAAATAATTTGGTTTGTTCTCCAAGGAATCATAGAAATAGTAGTCATATAGCTCAGCCTTCCACTTGGGGCAGAACCATTGCCAACACTAGATCAAGTCTGCTATGGTTCTTGTTTAGCCAAATCCTGAAAAACTTCCAAGGATTAAGGCTCCATATTAAGGAATTTCACAACCCTCCCAATGGAAAAAACTTTCTGATGTCAAATCTGAACCTTCCTAACTGCAGTTAGGAACGACAACACTTGTCATAACATTGGCCACTACCTAGAAGTGTGTTTTTATTTACCAATACAATTTACAAGTTATATATTCTCAACACCAGGGTAGTTCCGTGGTGTAATGGATAGCACTCTGGACTCTGAATCCCAAAGTCCTGAGTTCAAGTCTCGGTGGGGACTGTCCCCTGGTAGTTAAATGCCTCCCTGCCATCCAATTCTGTCAGATCTCGGATGCTCAGCAGGGTCAGTATCAGATGTTAGTATCAGATGCTGTAGACAGTCTCGAGGATTTCACTGTCACTGGCCAAGCTCACTTGGCCATGGCAAATGAACCTTAGGAGTTAAATGGTGGGGCCAGTTCTGCACACACTGAGCCTCACCTAAAAAATCCACTGTGCAGGCTGGAAGGGCACACCCACATGGGGAGAGCCCTTCCCAAATCTTCGTTTGCGAAGTTTGGCCATACATACGTACACTTTCAACACCATCTAAGGCAGTCTGCATCACAGGAAAAGAATGTTTTTCTTTTGAAAATCATGGTCCAAGGATGTAATGAGGTGAAGTCAGTAGTTTCAGCCCAAGGTCCCAATATTTCTGACAGTTTCTGGATGACTGCAAGGCATTTAAAAAGTAAATAAATGAAAATATTTTTAAAATCCAGTAGTCCCAGCATGGAAATTCCAAGCTTCCATTTTAAAAAACCAAACAAAAAAACCCAAACAAACAAATAAACAAAACGAAACAAAAAGTGAAGAGTTCTGCTAACTGAAGTGAAATTTCTTAAAAATTATGTTTCAGTGGATAGCACTGGTGAGCTGTAATCCAGGTCTCAGTCTTACTAAGTCCTCATGTCAGATCATAAGAGAATCACCAGAATTCTAAAAGAGTTCTTCTTCATAGTACAATGAAGCTACATCTAACATTCTTTATCTCTGTAAAGTGTTGTGATGAAATATTTATTTCTTTTTAAAGTCTCATAAACTTCAAAAAGAAGAAAAAGTAAAGAAAATTCAAAGACAGACTCAGGTAATAACCTGAGAAAGATAACAAGAATTAGGGGTTCTGTTTGTTTGTTTGGGGGGGGGAATGTTTATTTGGTTTTGGTTTGGGGTTTTTTTTATCACTGTAGGCAATAGGAGTCTGCATTTGACTTCAATAGGAGCAATTGAATGATGGAGTAGAACAGCACAGTGAGTCATGTTTTACAGTGGTAAAGACTGACTAAAGGTTAGTGTTTGGAAAGAATAGGGGCACTTCTCACTTCTTGTGATGTGAGAAACAGCTTTAAGCAAATCACTTCTCTGTCCTTTCCCTCTTACTGCAACAATTGAATAATACTATTCACCTCATACATAAAGTACCGTGTGGAGGACAAGTGTGCTATAAAAGCTTGAAGTATGACAAAGTCAACAAACATAAACACAGGCAATGGCATTGAAGTATTTTACTTTATCCAGTCTTTTTTTCTTGAAATGACGTGTAGGATAATCATGACAAGATCTCCTGTTTGCTAAGCTGACATTTGTGGATAAAGTGGTGAAGGGCATTTTCATTAGAGATTTTGATTTTCCGAGTGTTTCAGCAAGGATTTGATGGACAAAATCAGTGGCATTCACTTGGCAGGTTACAAAATACAGGAACTGCAAATACTGCATTTATCTTAAAATTTCCCCATGATGGAATTAGGAAAATGCGTTATTTTGTTAACTCCAGAGCAATACTCTGTAATATATTACTGAAAAATAGAACTACTAGATATTTAATCAAGATTGCATTAAGTATTCATAAAGATTTCTTTTAGTATTTCTGATTGTCAGGAGGCAAGAATGATTTTCTGTACTTCCATTTTTTTCCTCTGATGAAATTTTAAAACTATTTCCTTTCTTATCTAAGTGAATATCAGTGATAAACTTCTGTAAAATGTGTGCTTTACATCACCAAGTAGCACTCAGATGATATACCTCTTCCACACAGAGATAATCTCCATATAGTATCCACAGTATAGAATAGAAGGAAATAATGGTATCCAACCTGAGTATTTAGACTCAAATTTCTTCATGAATTTTGATGAAAAAGTTAAATGGCTGGTGGTACTCATAAACATACGAAGTTTATGTAGAAAACAAAAAAATATCTTTCTGTAAATTGATCTTTACTTTCTTAAAAGACTAGTCCACTTTAAGTAGGCATATTCTGTGAAGTCTTTCAGTACAGTTCCTTTAGCTGAATCCATAAAGAAAGTTAACCTTGAGGAGTAATTCTTCTAAGCTACAAATCCATGAAACAATAAAATTACAATTTTGTATTTACCTTTATGATCATGCTCGCTCAAAATTCATTATGATTTTTTCCTCCCAACCTTTTGCACACTGGTGGGTCAGTCTGAGGCATAGAAAAGATCTTGACACAGTGTAAGAACTCTTCAGGAATAAATAAATAAAATATCCCTGTGATATCATGACTGTTTTCATCACAGATCCCAAACATAAGGCCATACAAACTACCATGGAAAAAATCTAACTCTATTCCAACCTAAACCACAGCAATATCAAAAAATCCACACAGATATTTAACATCATGTTGTAAATCCATAGCCTAGCCTTAGCTTAACTCTAGTCCTTATTAACATATTTATGAAAGAGGAAGGATGAACTGTTGGATTTATTTTATTTGCTGGAGTAGAGGAAATTATGTTAGAAAAAAATAAATAATTGAACAATTTGTAGTTTTTACTAAATAACTTGAAATTTGGAAATCATTTCCCTTAATCATTGAGTTGAGTTACAGGGGGGAAAGGACATTATTTGATCAGCATTTTTCCCTGAACAACACCTAACAAAAATTGGAATGTTCTGTTTCAGGAATGTTAAGGTTGAATTTGTATGATGCAGTGCTAATCCAGTTCTTCCTAAATTCCCAGATTTTTTTTCTGCCTCTTTTTCTGGAGCATGCAAGATTTGCCAACAGCAACAACAATAAAAATTTTCAGCTCTAATTCAGGCTAATTCAATCCACTTTAAGGACTGGTTTAGAGGAAAGGACAATTTTAGCTTCAGTGGTGCAGGAATCCATGGGATCTTCTGGTACTGAGCTGAATTCAGTTTTAGAGACAGCCTAAGACCTGTCATAAATAATGATTGCTTGTTTTGAGAATCTCTAAATTGAAGTTTTGTGTGTGCAAAGATATTTGTTATGCAAGAGACTAAACATTTACAGGGCACTAGCTATATTCTCAAGGTTATGTTAACACTGAATTAGAGTGTTAAGGGAATTTAAACACTTCTGGAGTTTGTCTTCTCCTGGACATGGCATTCTAATATCTTAGCTGGCCAGGTCTACTTGCTTATGTTTCACATTACTGATGGATTACTGTGTATGAAATGTTATTGTAAAATCTATGGCTTATTGCCTATATTGACCTATAAAAATAAACATATATATTAAATATCCTTTAAGATATTGTGATAATTAAATCATTTTAAAATGGAGCTTTTTTCTCTTTCATTGTTATTGATATTAGTGTGATAAACAATTAATTTCTCACTGGCTGTTAGATAGAGAATGGTGGCAATTTTGCTCAGATAGGCTTCTTTCCTGCTAATTCCTGCTCCTTCTAGAGCAAGTCTATGTTTTGCTACTCCAGCAGATTCAAATGCTGTTCCCATTGCAGTTCATCCTGCTAATGTCAAAGATCTGTGTGTTTTTAACATGATCGAGTGTAACAAAGAACATAAGCCAATGAAAACAAACTATTCCCAGAACAGGTTCAGAGCAGAGTCTTTGGCAGTGCATTGTATACAAAACCAATAGTTTTCCAGTAATGATTTATTATTGTTGTTGATGATATTACTGTTTTTGTTACTTTTTCTTAGCTCTATCATCCCCATTTTTTTTAATATGGATTTTTTTTCTCAGTCCCAGACATCTAGGGCTTTCTATGTGGAAAGAATCTAAACTGAAAATCATGGCCAGTGACAACGAAAGAGATATAAACCCTTTTAAGTTTGTCATGATATTTTCTGACTGCAAATCATGTATTTTGTTAATTTGGGGTTTTTTAACTTTCTGGAAGCTGAATCCATGCATTCCTTGTTCCAATGAAAAGAATTGGCATGAATCATCATCAGCTAGGGTTGATGGAGAAATTAATTAAATAAGTTTACTTCCAAAGCTGAACCACAACCTTCACATTACTGTTTTACTCCTTAAAATTATGCAGTTTCCTATGTTTGGGGGTGTGATTTTTTTCTTTGTTTTGGTTTTGGGGATTTTTTGTTTGGTTGGTTTTTTGGGGTTTTTTTTGTTTGTTTTGGTTTGGGGTTTTTTCTTGTGTGTGTGTGTGGTTTGGGTTTTTTTAGAGGGAGTTGACAGTCAACTAGGCTTGCAATATGAAATTAATTAATTCCTTCCATTCAAGATAAAAAACAGGTGACCATGTGAACAGGCTCACTGAAACATACAGGGATGCTACAAGAGGAAATCATTGCAAAATCATCAATTGCACTACTGCCTGATTTCAATGTTTCATTTAAAGAACGTGTGAAGTTCCACCAGGCACCTTGGAATCAAAAATCTTTCTTACCATTGCCAAACTTCTCCAATAACAGTGTAGCTGTGTTAGCCTTGTGTTTAATGAGCTCGAGGTGGGATGAGATGTTAGTTATTTAAATCACTTTTAGCAATTTAAGCTTCGCTCATTTGCACCATAAATAAATTCTTGTGTGAGCATGGGAGAAAAGCTTAATTTCCATTCCAGCTGCAATAATATCTGCGAAGACTATAAATTTAACATTTGAAATCATCAAATCAGCACCTGCATTAGTAAAGCAGGACATGTGAATATATCAGAATAGCTGAGAATACAAAATGAAAAGTGTCTAAAACTCTCAATTTTCAAGTCTTTTTATTTATACAAATTCTGGTCATGTATGGACTAATTCCAAATCTCTTCAAACTTTGAGAAACCAAAATAACTCCTGCTTTTATCCATGCTAGGGTGATGCAATTCAGAGCTGGAACTGGTCCACAGTCTTTATTTTGCTTTAGATATTTTTTTCCTTAGGATAGCAAGACTTTGCACCAATTAGTTCATGAACCCAACAGCCCAGACACACTAACAGGTGACTATGGTACCTTATGTCATTCCAGCTGACATGTAGTATCATTTCATTTATGTATTCTTAGCTCTCAGCTTCAGCGAGGCTTAGCTTTGTGTGCAATATAAAAGGGTTTGATAAATGGCACCGCCCTGTATACCCTCAGGTTAAGATCATGCCCAGGAGCAGTTCCAAAAGGTGAGTAGATGCACAGTAACTTCTTCAGCAGTGGCATTTGCTCAAGTGTGCAAGTGGCTCTAGAGTTGTGTTCCATTCATCACTAATAAAAGAGAGGAAAAACATTCCTCTTCCATAAATAAATGGTTCACCAGAGATTGAATTTATATTTTGCAGCATGGTATGATCTGTCAGCCACTGATTAAGTCTGAGCTAAGCTCAAGTTAAAGGGCTGAAGGGACACAGATTCTTATGTGATGATGTGACATTAAACCTATGAAAAATTTCAGTTCAATTTTTTTCTGTAACCCCCCCCCAAACTGTCACTAAGGGATGCGTCTTTAAGAGAATACTTTGAGGTTCTAGTGTGTTTTAATTTATCTTTGTAACACCCCTGATGCACAGGAAATTCCTTCTGGATATGAGGAAGAACTTCTTTACTCTGCAGGTAAGTGTGCACAGGAACAGATTGTCCAGAAGATCTCTCTCATTAGAAATATTCCTGAGCCATCTGGATTCAATGCTCTGCAATGTGCTCTAGGATGACCCTGCAGGGAGGTTGGACCAGATGACCCCACCAATGGTCCCTTCCAATATTACCCATTCTGTGTTTCTGTGTCTCTGTAGATTCTGGAGTAAAGAATTATTTCATTCAAATTCAAACTGGCAGAAGATTTAGAATACTGGATGCACCTGTGGAGTTCTGCTGGTGTTTCTAAAATTGAAAAGTTCTCTATATGTAATTGTAGTGCTAGAGCAACATGAAAGCAGACTAGCAAAGTTTAAACACGGTGCAGAAAAATTAACTCCTTTAAAACATGCTGTCCAAATATCACTGTTTTTTCTTAAAGCTATTTTCCCCCTCATCAGACCTATAGCAAAATAAGCTAAGTCCTCCACATGCTCAGCACTGCACTTTGCCTGTTTCTACCTAGTCACATTGGATTTATTGAAAAACTAAAAAGGTACATTTTTTGCCCCTCGAAAGATGCCATTACATTAGTAAATTTTCTGCCATCTCTACATGTTTTTACACTTTCTGAAAGGGATCTGAAGAATAAGGCATTATTTCCTATAAAGTTTTTCTGGGTAGTGTTTCAGAATGAAATTCAGCTTAGTTTTAAACCTGCTCCCTACATTATCTGTGTAAGACTTCTGTCTCACATACCTAGTCAGAGACATGCATACATCAAGTTGTGAGAGTTGCATTCAGATGCCCTACATTATTTCTCTGACAATCTGAAAACAGAAGTAGTACAAATGGCTAACAGGTCAGACATTTAATTTCAGGGAAATAAAGTTACAGGAGATCAATCTGACCCTCTATATCTATTTTCAGGCAATAGCCATAAGCAGCAAGATTTATAAATTTTGCCTTACAGGAATATAGGCAATTACTGTGCTTAGTATTCCTCCTGTATCTTGCTTCAAAATAAAAGTTATTCTCAGTCGGTCTAATTGATTCAGACTCAACTCTATGTACAAACCAATCACTCATTTTTCTCATTTGGAATTATATTTATTTTTTGTCAGTGTAAGATCTTTGCTGATGTCCAAACTGTGATTGATTGTATTTGTTACATTTTTCTTCAGAAACAAAAGAATAAAATAGACTATTTCAGCTGTGAGGGACCCACAATAATCATGCAGTCCAACTGCCTGCTCACTTCAGTGATGACCAAAATTTGAAGCGTGTTCTTAAGGGTGTTGTCCAAATGCCTCTTAAAGACTGACAGCCTGGCCAGCTCTCTAAGAAGCCTGTTCCAGTGTTCAACCATATTCTTGGTAAAGAAATGCTTCTTAATGTCCAGTTTAAGCCTCCCATGATACAGCTTTGAACCATTCCCATGTGTCATGCTACTGGATCCCTGGGAGAAGAGCTCAGCACCTCCTCCCCTCCTAGGAAGCTAAAGGAACAATGAGGTCATCATCCCTTAGCCTCCGTTTCTCCAGACTAGAAAAAAAAAATGGAGCCCTCAGCTGCATCTCACAGGACATTTCTTTCAGCCCTTTAACCAGCTGTTTTGCCTCCTCTGGACTGATTCAAGGACCTTCACATGTCTCTGTCCCTGAACTGCACACAGTGCTCAAGGTGAGGCCACATCAAATTTGAATGAGTTGAAAGTGCATGAATATTGCTGCAGGAGTAATGTCTGCTTTTTCATTTTCTCTTTTTAATATTACATGAAGTCAGTATCAACTTTTGCCCAACTCTGGGTAGACAGATGTTAGTGGTTCACGTATAGGCAAATATTTGTGTATGAGGTTGGATCAACATTCAGTCTGCTATGGGAAAACTCTCTGAGTTAGTGTCTGTCTGTCAACATATCTTTTGCAACTTGGAGTGTTCCAAGTGCTTTGGAATAACCAAAGTTGACATGGTAGACCTAAACCCGGTTCTGGAAAGAGGCAGATTTAGGAAGCATTTGCTACAGCTGATATCACTGTTAGCAAGATATTACTAGGCCGTTACACTGTGACAAAGTTGTAAAATGCAATTTCTGGGACCAAAGTTTGACATCCAGCTATCTTGGTAAGTTAGGAGATGATTTACAAATTTTCTCTCATGCTTAGGTGTTATTCTACCTCAACAATAAGCCATTGACCACTTCTTCTCCCTTCCACTACCTCTTCTGTTCTCATCTTCTCCCAACTGCATGACATAAATAGAACTACTCTCCTTGCTGGAGCACAAGAACAAAGCAGCTCTGTCATTTCAGGCTGCATCTCATCCCATCCCTTGCCGCCCTCGTTGTTCACACAGAAGCAGCTCTGCAGTGCTTAACATCCTGCTTTGCAGAGGCTGCTGAGCTTTCTGGGCTGGAAGTCAGCCTGAAGAAGATGGAAGTTCTCTACCAACCTGCACCTCAAGAAGTATTCCATCATACTCACATCAGCATAGGCAATTCAGAGCTTAAGTCAGTCCAGCAGTTCACCTATCTGGGAAGTATCATTTCCTCAGACGGTAAGATTGACAAAGAGATAGACAACAGGCTAGCAAAGGCATACAGAGCCTTCGGAAAACTCCATAAAAGAGTCTGGTCCAATAAACACCTGAAGAAAAGTACAAAGATTAGTGTCTACAGAGCCATTGTACTGTCTACTCTTTTGTATGGGTCTGAATCCTGGTCATCTATCGCCACCACCTACAGCTTCTCAAACACTTCCATCAGCGCTGCCTCCGTTCAATCCTAAACATCCACTGGTCTGGTTACGTGACCAATGTGTCTGTTCTTGAACAGGCAGGGGTCAGCAGTATCGAGGCCATGCTGATGAGAACGCAGCTGCGCTGGGCAGGGCACGTCTCCAGGATGGAGGATCACCACCTTCCAAAGATTGTCCTCTATGGTGAACTTGCCACCGGCTGCCGCAAGAGAGGAGCCTCGAAGAAGAGATACAAGGACTCCCTGAAACAACACCTCAGCCTTGGTCATATTGACTGCCACCAATGGTTCACTCTGGCCTCCAATCGGGATTCATGGAGCCACACATGCTGCTTCCTTTGAGAATGCACGGAGAGTCAGTCTGGAGGACAAAAGACAACGCAGAAAGAACCGTTCCTTGCCAATGTCACCTAGGGAGACGTCCCGCTGCGCCTTTTGTGACCGGACCTGCCTATCCCATATCGGCCTTTTTAGCCACCAGCACACTTGCAGCAAGCGTGGGTAGTGCCCTTCTCAAATCTTCATTCGCAAAGCCTGGCCATGATGATGATCATCCCATCCCTGAGGAACTGTGCAGCTTCCTTCTAAGTAGCATGGGCTGGAGATAAATTTTTCTTACTATATGCAAAATAAAATCTATACTCCTAAAAAAAAATCCATGACCATTCACTATGCATAGGCAAAGCTTACATCTTAATTTTTAGTGTCACAGAATTTATATATGTATTATTTCAATATGCTAAATGCTTGAGTTACTTGGAGTAATCAGTATAAATATATTACTTATTAGCGGATGTTGACTAGAACTCAATCTAAATACATGAACCTTTACACAACACAAGCGAGACAACTATAAAATAAAATACTCCTCAAACTACTGAATCTGAAGTCAGAAGCAAGTTTTCTGTTGCCCTCCAATCTTTCCAAAGGAGAGAAGTGATGTTATAAAAAATGTAAAGTCTGAAAGATTCAGAAAATACATCTGAACCTCCTGGCATATTTTTGAAGTTTTTTCTTAAAAACTCATGAAGGAAAGAGGTTTGAAGTGTGTGCTTCATCATGAGAATGTGGGCTGGGAACATATTTTGTCCCCACTGCAAATAGGGAAACAGCACATCTTTTGCCTTATGTGATGTTCTCCTTCAATGAATAAAAGGCATAAAAATCACAAATGTGCAGTACCAGACAAGTGTGTACAGACAATAACTAGAATTCAAGCACTAACAGAACAGGACTGTAACAGAGCACGTTGCAATATTAATTACACTTTTCAGAGCTCTTGTATTCATCATCCTGCTGGCCAGCAGATGGATGTGAGAGACGTCTTTTCATTTCAGTAAATCACGATGGAGTAGAAACAGCAGTCATCAGAGAGCTCTGAATCACTCAGCAGGTTTACATGTGTTCTGGAGCAATACTTTGCACCACCTCAGCTTATAGCTTAGTCGTAATTAGTGGCATTGTCAAAAAATTGCTATAGGTGTTTATTCCCTGCCCATCCTCTCATTCTCTAGGTAATGAATTACCTCTCATTGGTAAATAAGAAGATGTAGATTGGTTACTTTTCAGAATAGAAAGATTAAAATGTCTCTGTAAAAGTTTAAATTATTTTTGTGCACTTAGAGTTAACATAGGTGGGTGTAAACAGAAACTATTTACATATAGGCATCTTACACATACACTTGAGCATAGCTGGGTGCAGAGAGGAAATAAAATGCTGTTTGACCTAGGTTTTTAAAAATGTTTTTGCCATTCTGTTGGATGGTGAAGGAATATTGCCCCCTGTTCAGTTTACCATTGGTCCATGAATACAGAACTAGAAGATCTGTGGCTTTGTCCTCTTTACTGAATCTGTAGAGATCATTTGTTCAGTCCCAAGGGAAAGTATGGAACAGTGAATGGCAAACTTAATGGATTAGGTGAGGACTCTAGAGGAATAATCCAGGAAAAACATTGTGTCTTTTCATTCATACAAGGTCAAAAAGAGATGAAAATGTTTGCTTGTTTGGTCCCCCAGAGGTTTCACAAGACTGTTCACGAGGATAGGTCCCGAGAGCTCAGCTGGTGCAGCTCAGCTTGGACTGGTGCCAGGAAGGCACTTATAGCAGAGCCAGAGCACAAACACAGGGCTGTGTCCCTCCTGCCAGAGCAGAGTGAACCACTGCATACGGCATGGTTGATTTCTTGCAGGAATCCCTTTGCAGAGAAACTAATGTTTTTGTTTTGAGAAAAGATACATCTGAAATTAACAGCGGTGAAATGTTACGTCTTATTTGAATTTTAGTGCAGTAACAAATACTTTATCCTACTTCTTCTAAAAAATTACATCATAACCCTTTGCAACCGAAGAAGAGTGCCCCCTTAAAAATGAATCACTAAGAGAAGGTGACAGTACAGAGCTGAAGGTATTAAGCTGTATAGAGAATAGATAGCTTGATAAAAAGTTCTTGGCAGAGAAGTGGTTCAGGTGTTTTACATGTCATCTTCAGCTTTAATCTTGACTAATGAACTCAATGAGGATTTTTAATTTTTTTCCTACTAGCTAGCAAAGCTTGTTCATGTTCTTTTTACTGAATATAACAAGAAAAATCTTACATCTTCATTTTTAGATTCTTCTTCTCATCTCTCACTTAGAGAAGGAAAGACAAAAAATGTGTTCTTATGCAAATTTTGTAATATTCTGCACAGTCTTAATTTACACTTAACCCTAGAAGTTCCTGTACATGAATTTACTAGGTGCTACCAGCTGATCAAAAACACAGATAATAAGAAGTAAAGGAAACCAAATAAATTCTAAAACTGTGTGATGCAATTTAAGGCACCCAAGAATAGCCAAGATACTTGGAGCAGAGATGTACAAAATAACAAAATACTCCCAGCAGAAAAGCCAGAGGCTCTCCGGGTGATTACAGCCCTCAGGCAAGTTTCCTGCTGTCCCGGAAAAATACTGTAGTGCTCAGTTGGTTAAAACTTGGTAGTATAATGCCAAGGTCATGGGTTCAATCCCCTATGTGGGCCATTGACTTAAGAGTTGGACTCGATGATCCTTGTGGGTCCCTTCCAACTCAGAATAGTCTGTGATCTGTGATCTCTGATCTGTGAAAAGTACTTATCTTTGTGAAGTAAAATAGAGATTCGGGTTTTGCTATATAAATGAAATAGAATGTGAAAGTGAAACTACATGATGACATTGCTATGAAACTTCAGTATTTAGATGGAAAGAGCTGATGAATCTTACATGTTTATATAATTTCAAAGCCGGGTTCATTATATACCATGGTATGAATGCTAAAGCTAACTCTGCTGTACAGAAAAGGAAGGGACAACAAGAGACTGGGATTTGCATTCTTTTCTTGTATTTAGATTTCTGGATTTCACCTTTCAAAAGAGAGCTCTGCTTTGCCAAAGGAGAGTGAGGAGGTTCTCCCTTGTATTCAGTGAATGGCTGGTTAAACCATCCATTCAGGATTAATTTTTATTCTTTAGGATGGGTTTTATACTTTCAAGAGTTTCAGAGTTCATCAGCCTGAAGAAGATACCAATTCATGTTTTCTACCTACATGGATGATATACCTGGCTGGTTTACAATATGACTTCTATCTGTTTCAGCACTTCTGTTTTGCAAAAAAATACTGAGGTTTACTGAGCTGAGAGTACAAGCATCTGGGGATAACAAATGGTAAGACTTGGATTCTAGCTTTTTTCATGAGGAATACTATACATTTTACACCATATAGGAAGCATACGCAGTCTTTAAAATAGCTATCAGAATGTACAATTTCTTGGTCAGACCCTAAATTATCACTTAGTGCATTGGCAGGCTCTCTGCACTGGGCAGAGTGTGTCATAGAATATTTTTATTGGAGAAATTAATGGACTTGACTAAAATTGACTTGAGTATCTTGCAGAATTTCCTTCTAAAACTGTCCAGCATTTTTAATTTGAGCTTTTGGTCCCATTAATGAATTCTAAAGATAGTCTTAATCTTATGTTTCACTCTGGTATAATATTTCTTTTATTATTGGTTTCAAGCTTAAAATAGCACAAAGGATAAGTGAACACAAACACATAGTGAATACCAGCTCATTAATTGGCTCAAATAAGTCTTAAAAATACTGCAAAACATTAACTCTTCATGAATTGCATTGGGTATGTTGGCTGCTACATACTTGCAGAAGAAGAAAAAGAGGGATAAAGGTTTAGCACAGCCATAATGCACCACTTCTAAATTCAATTATTATATTTCAGGAAATTATATTTTAATTTAAATTTTACATAATTCATATAATTGTGTATGTATGCATTTCTACAATGCATTAGTATATTGTAATATATTTTACGTATGTTTGTATTTCCTGCTAGAAGAGAATCATCTTTAACCTATAGCTTACACTTACCAACTTAGCAAGTATAGCCCATAAGTCAAGTTTATCAAGTTTTATCATCATAACATCATCATAGCATGATACAGCTAACAATAAAATCTTTAGGTTAGGGTTATCTTTATGCCCACATAATTTTATAAGAGTTTTATTCTTTATTTTATGAGACATTCAAGTACTTTGATTCTGCATGTGGTCCTTAAATCTACTGCACAATTGTAATTCTTTCTTACCACCTACTAAAGTTAACTGCTCCCTCAAGAACACTTGGGAAATTATTCTCAGGACAAAAGCAGAGGAAAAACAGTTACATGGTGCCTTTGCACATTTTTCTTAACTTCGAACAAAGCTCCACCTAGACTGCTATAGATGCTAATATGCAACAGGGTAAAACCTAGCTTTTGCTAAAAAAAAAGGTGCTTAGGTTAGAAAAACAAAACTTAAGACGTAGGGAGAAGACATGACAGTCTGCTTAGTGACTAGGATGGCAAATGGAAGGAGGGTTAAAAAACAGGTTTTTTGGGCCATCACTCTGAATTCACTTGTTCCCTCTCAAAATAACACTCCAGTGTCATTTCGCTGCTTAAAGGTATGTCAGGCTGTTGGCCTGCAGCATGAAACTGAGCAACCGTCCAGATTTGTTACCCAATTCTCTGTATTTCACAAAGGAGAAATCCTATGCTGTATAAACTTGCCTTTCGTCCTCTCTTCCACATTAAATGGTGAATCAGGTGCTTGTAATCAACTGAGTAGTGTGTGTGTGTGTGTGGCTCGGCTTCGCGTACGAAGGTTTGGGAAGGGCTGTCCCCACGTGGGTGTGCCCTTCCAGCCTACGGAGTGGATTTTAGGTGAGGCTCAGCATGCGCAGAACTGGCCCCACTATTTAAGTCCTGAGGTTCATCTGCCACGGCCAAGCAAGCTTGGACAGTGCCAGTGAAGTTCCTCAGGACTAGTACTGACTTCCATTAAGCACTGTCAATTAATTCTAACTGAGGTTCTGACTTGATTTTTAGACCACTGTAATATTTTTCCTTCTTAATGAGGGCTTCACTGTTAGTACTGCTGGTTTTGAGAGCTGTGTGACAGTACTTAGAGAGAATACTCTCCTTGCCTGTTGGTGTGTATTATTTGGGCTCAGCAAAAGCAGAACTGCCTGCTGTATGCATGATTTGAGGATCACAGACTGTTTGGTATTTAATCTTAAAAAATTATTAAGAAAACACAGAAAATCTAAGTGTGCTTTCACTTTAATTTTCAGGCTCATACTTGCTTTGAAGCAGAGTAGTACGTCTTAAAGGAATTTAGGTTCACAGCCCAAGAAACGATCTGGAGTGGAGGGCACTCTTTTGCAGTTAATGCATAACATGCTTTCAAATTCAATGCACAGATTTCTATAGAGGACAGACACTGCCGCAGATCAACACATCACCCAGCATAGTCACAGTATGATCACTTGTCCATTGCACAATATATGTGCATATTGCTCAATACGTATAGATAAATATTATTTTCTTTTCTTACTCCAACAAAAGCTGGGGGGGACAAGCATATTACAAGCCTTTGATTCTTGGCATGTGTTATCTACCTTAAGATTAAATACTGTCTCTTTCTTTTAATATATATTTTTTATTTTAATTTATTTTTTTCCAAGGAAATTAATCAATCACCACAACCAATCTTCAAACAAGTCACCTGAATAAGGTAAGTAGATGACTGCAATTCAAATAAATAAGAATGCCATTTTAAGTCATAGAAAATTAAGGAGACAAGAGATTAAATTTTGATTAAATTTCTTGACCTTTAAAGAAATTTAAATAAAGTGAACTCTGATGATGATGATAATAAATCATCCATTTACTCATTTCGTAACACCCCATTAGAATTTAGGATGACTGTTAGTCTCTGACAGTTTTACATTTCTTCTAGCTCTCAGGCCTGTGCTAAGCTGATGTCTGATCTCAGTCACATCAGTACCAAACAGAAACAACTCTGCTGAACAGAGCTGAAACCAAACAACTATAAACATCAATTCAGTTACGTATGCTCTTCCTTCAGGTATAAACATCTCCACACCTAATAATATCACTGGTACAAACACCTTCCACCAGGTTCTTCTGCCTTTAGGGACATGCCCAGTGTGAGCAAAGGAGTGATCCTGAACTTGGTTTGTGTTAGCTCCACACTAGGCAAAAATGATCCAGGTCAGGAAGCAGTGTGGGTGCATTAGTTCAGGACAGCATCCAAGCTGCTGCAGGCAGAGGTGCAGTGTCATGTTAATGCAGCATCCTGCTTTCCATAAGGGCTTTTGGATCCTAAAATAGGGGCAGAGATTTTGCATACAGCTGCCTGTACAGACAGGTCCTGAGGCTCTTTGAGTGCATCTCTGTCAAGAAATTAAACAGAAACTGGGCAGATATGTAAGAGCAGCAAGTTGGCCATTGCATTTTTACACTGACAGAGCAGCTCCTGCAATGTTTTGATATGGGTAGTCTCTAAAATGACACCTAGGTATAATTTTGGAAGTGTCACAGACCTAATACCATTTCTAACAGTAATTTACAGGCAGTCACTCTGTCTTGGGACCGAGGAATTTTAGTAATTTATGGTCTGACCATGCCATCTCTGATTGCAGATCCAGAAATCATGCTCTAGCACTGCTCTAGTTCACAAGAAGAGATTTAACTCCTGATACCACTTCACCCATGAATCATCAGTCTTGAAGCAACCACATTCAGAAGACTTCCTTATCCTGCCAAAGTTGCAACATGATCTGAGAGTGACTACACAATGATCTTCAGCTTTATACATGCAGAATTCACTCTGAAGTTAAAAGCAGGCTATTGCACTCGCCCTCATTTAAGGAGTTGATGTAACTTTCATTAATGACAATTAAAAGATTCTAATGTGTTTCATAAGGGGGAAAATCATGTCCCAGACAACACAAAAGGGTATAAGGCCCAAGGAGCTCTCCAGGGAAAATACTCTTGCAGCTGGCTCTAATAGGAGTAAGCAAGCCGTCGTTATACAATTATAATGAATCACGATCTCAATACGCACCCAATGAATTGGATGCCTCACTTCACAGGTCAATATATTGGCAGAAGATTTTCATCTCTAATCTAGTTCAAAACATAGACATAATACACTTTGTTCCTTTTTAAACTTTTCTGTCCTAACCACAAGCCATTCCAGCTGAGTTAAGTGAACTGATAAATCTGTCTCTCTATTGTTATTGTAGTCAATTGATTAGCTCTGTTTCATCTCACAAGGGATACACACGAAGAAGTACCTTTTTTGTAACTTGGTCCAAACTATTGTAGGTTGAAAATAATTCTGGGTGAAAACGTAAGATTTTTATCAGATTCAATTTGAAAGTAAAACAAATTATATTTTTCAGGTTCAGATACAGTCATCCCCTTTAAGAAATTGCTTCTCATCATTCAACATGTCTTTTAAATTTTCATGCATTTTTTACACTGTTAAGGGTTGAAAATGTTTTTTCACCATGGATATTAAAGCCAAATGATGCATAACCACATCCTAGGTGAGATGATGATTAGGAGTCAGAAAGTAAGATCAGAGAACAATTAATTCAGTGTCAGGGCAATGCTTTATAGATAATGTGGACAAATTGTGCTTTTCCATGAAAACGTCCTGCTGGATATTTGATAAATTGAGGCATATGAGAACCTATGTCAGCAAAAGGACTCAGCCCTGTTGTGTATGGCAGGAGTTTTCTCACATGATTGTCCCTACATTAGAATTTGCTACTTTCTATGGAATCAGGTACTGTGAATGCAATAATCATCAGGATGTTACAAAATCCATTTTTTCACCAGACTTTTCCACTGAGGAAAATTTTGAGGACACCAGAGAGAGAAGTTGTATAGTAAGAATTATTGTTGGTATGGGGAAAGGAAGGGAATGAGTTTTGTGATGGATTACCTGACAATCCATCACTTTCAGTATAGCTATACTTTCTTTGGAAGATTTGAGATATTGGCCCTTCTGGAGGTCTTTATAAAATCAAGGCAAACACAGAGAAAGAAAACCATGGATGGGCTAGAGTTGGGGTTTTTGCTCAAAGTTTTGCACATTGACAGCAGCAAAGCTTACAAACAATTTCACTTGACAGACAAACTCATTCTGTGATGAAAACTGGTCCTACTTCTGTCTCAGTTTTCCATCTGTCCTATTCAGAGTACCTTACTGAAACCTCCAAAACACACAGTAGTAGAAGCAGCAGTTTTGAACAAAATAAGATACTTTACAAAATCATGGAAACAGAATATTCTGTGTTGGAAGGGACCCACAAAGATCATCAAGTCCAACTCCTTGTCCTATACAGAACTATCACCAAGAGTCACACCACGTGACCAAGAATATTGTCCAAACAGTTCCTGAACTCTGTCAGCCTTGGTACTGTGACCACTTCCCTGGGAAACCAGTTCAGTGTCCAACCACCCCCTGGGTGAAGAACTTCTTTATAATATCCAAACCTCTCCTGAGACTTCAGGCCACTCTCTCTGGTTCTGCCACTGGTCACCACAGAGAAGAGATCACTGTCTGCCTCTCCTCTTCCCCTCACAATGAAGTTGTAACTACAGTGAGGTCTCCCCTCAGTCTCCTCTTCTCCAGGCTGAACAGACTGATTGACCTCAGCCACTCCTCATACAGTATCCTCATTGCCCACCTTTGGACACTTTCTAATAGCTTGATATGTTTCCTATATTGCAGTGCCCAAAACTGCACACAATATTCAAGGTGAGGCTGCCCCAGTGCAGAGCAGAGCAGGACAATCTCCTGCCCCAACTGGCTGGCAATGCTGTGTCTGATGCCCCCCAGAACTTTAAAACATCAGCTGAAGTTATCACACATCTACTGTCAGCCATGTCCACCTTGACCCTCATCCACACCAGCAGTCCTCATAAACAGAGCAAGAAGCTTCCCTCTCAGTCACAGTTACTGTCCCTGATCTCTGGAGCCTGCTTGCATGTGTGGTCAAGGGCAGAGGTGTGCAGTACTCACATTGCTGCCGTTGCCCAGGTGGCATATACAGTCATCTTTTTCTCAGACCTGAAATGCGTTTTGAAAGTAAACTTTTCAGTCCTCAATGCATACTGAGAAAGGTCTCAAAGTGTGTCAACCGGATTTCTTTCAGATTAAACTGGACCAGAAAACGAGGATAGAACAAGACTACTCCAGCCATGAGTGTGCATTTGGTGCAGAGAAACAGGCAGGAGCTAATCTGAAGGAAGCCCAGTGAAACAGATGTAGTGTGTGTCTCAAGTCACCAACACTGTGTCTCTTCAGGTCTATTCTTATTGCTCTGTAGTCGTAAAATCATTTAAGTTGGAAAAGACCTTTAAGATCATTGACTTCAACCATTAACCTGACACTACCAAGTTCACCACTAAACCATGTCCCTAAATGCCACATCTACACATCTTTTAAATACTTCCATAAGTGGTAACAATGGAGCGTCTCTGGTTATCCATCTCTTTCCTTTCTCTTCATACAGGCCCACAAAGCTAAGAGGGACACATCATCCCTCAGTGGTCTATCATTCACAGAGCACCATTTCTTCTGCTAAAATCAATCAAAGACCACATACATACATTTTTAATTCCGGATAGATTTCACCAAAAGATGTATTTCTTCTAAAAATTGCTGTGTTTCATAAGCAACTTGTTTTTTTAAAAAAAAGCTTAATTCTGCTGATTTTTTGTTGGTCGTTTAAATTATAAAGTTGAAAGAGTTTTATGTAGTCCATTTTTATATATTAAAACACTCCATTTAAAATCAAGGGATATTACACAAATTGCCATCTTAAAATATGAAGAAAAATCACACAGAGTCATATAAAAAACCCCAAAGCAATGCAAACATACTAAATTAATTATTTCCTTTCTTATGGGAAGACATGACTAAAAATGTAGGGTCCTTATTGAAAATGCTGTATTTTCAGAGAACAGAAATATGTATTCTTTTTATTTAACAATAAATACTCTAAATATGTTTTCATGTCACCTAATTGTGCTTATTATTTTAATTTTCTTCTTATTTCAAATGCATTTAGAAAATTTTGACTCTCATACCATCCTAATGTGTTTATTTTAGTTTGTGCCCTTCCTACTGAGCAACAAATGCACTAATTTCTTTCATCCAGTCCATCAGTTTCACTGTTTCTTCACCTTCTCGCTAGTATTGCATCCTGTATGGCCACTGACACAATTTAAAATGATATTAAAGTAATAAAAAAGGCTGAGTGATCAGGATATGAAATGTAATTTAGTATTTTTGAAGGTTTAATAAATTTTTTCTTTTATTATTTTGCTGGTTTTCTGCCAGAATTTTATCAAAATTGAAGCCATTGAGCAAGAATAAGCATAGTTTAAATCAAAGTTTTCAAAATAAATTATGCTTTAATGATATTTTGTCTCTCTTATCTAACCTAATATAAACCTTGTTGATATTTCAAGGCTAAGTGAATGTTGTGAAATGAATATCCAAACAATAGAAGGAGTTCAAAAGAGAGAATCCGTCCTGCAAAGTAATAAAATAATCAGATGCTGACAATTTTTTAACATCTATCTTTTCTACAGTTGCCTAATTATATGTTGGGACACTATGGATTCTGGGAAGAGCTGTAAGATAGAGGACAGTTTTGCTTGAAACAGCTTTCAAGGTCAAAACATGTTAAATTATACACTAGAATCATAGAATATCAAGTTGGAAGAGACCTAAAGGATCATCTGATCCAACCTTTCTTGGAAAAACCATGGCCAACACAAGATGGCCCAGCACCCTGCCAAACTGAATGTTCAAAATGTTCAGTGTTGGGAAACCCTCTGCTTTTCTGGAGTATTTACTCCAGTGGCTGATTCTTCTAATTGTGAAAAATATTACTCCTGTGACCAATTGGAATCTCCGTAGAAGTAATTTGTACCCATTAGCCCTCATCTTTTCCATGCAACTTCTTGTAAAAAAGATCTCCATCTTCTTTGTAGCCACACCTTTTGAACTGCAGAACATGGAGATAAGCCCTCCAAGGCTACTCTAAGCCTTCTTTTCTAAAGGCTGAACTAACCCAGTTGTCTGTCTTTCCTCATGTCAGGCTCCCCTGTCCTTTGAACATCTCTGTGTCCCTTCTCTGGACCCTCTGCTGCCTATACACATCTATTTTGTACAGTGGGCACCAACCTGAAGACAGTATTTCAAGTGTGGTCTGATCAGCCCTGAGCAGAGTGGGATAATGACTCTTTTATCTCTGCTGGTGATGTCCCTGTTGCTGCAGCCTGGCATCCTGTTGGCCTGCCTTGCTGCACCAGCACATTTCTCACTCATAGTGAGCTGTTGGCAACCAGTACCCCCAGGCTCCTTTCCACAGAGCTAATCCAAAGATTAGATGGGGATCCACTAGGTCGCTTTTCATGAGAACTAATCCAGAACCATAGATATATATTTATGAAGCAAATGTGTGGTTTAATATCTGATTTCACAATGAAGAATTCAGATTTCGAACGCTTTGGATTTTGTCACTTGGCACCAGTAGTGCATTGACGGTGCTGTATGGAACACAGATAAGGAGCTCATTTTAAGTTCTAATATTTGGGCATAATACAAGCATTCATTCTTTAATAGTCATTACTCTTCTTTTAAAATGTAAGATTTGTCCCTTTAAATTACATCATTCTTTGGGATTCACCAACCTTCCAACTATGTATTATATTTATGAGAGAGGAACATAAAGAAACAGGACATTTTCTATTTATCAGAAGAAAAGTGATATGACACTCATTTATGTTGTCAAGTCTAATGTAATCACTTGCTTTTCAAGGTTTATTACTACTATTTCAACTTCAACATAATGTCATACAATCTTTGGCTTTACAAAAGAAAACAAAAACCCACTCATTAGAAAGACTTTTTGGAAAAGTATAGACATTTACAGTGCACTCATTTGTATCAGATTGATATCGACTTGAGTGTTCTGCAGAAACTTTGCAAAAGAGGCAAAACTATTGCAAGGCTATTAGTTTCATCCACCCAAATTCCCTGAGTTCTTTTCATTGTCATCCAAACGTAAGTAATGTATCCTGACTTTCTAACGGTCTGAGCACCTGTGAAGACTTCCATATGACTGTTCAGATGCGTGTGGATATATTAAGAAATTCTGCAGGCTTTGACTGCATGGGAAATCAAAGGACTTAATTAATTACTATGGTACTTAAAATCAGATTTACTTGGCACAAAAAAAAAATCTATTGCAAGTCAAATAACATGTTTTTTAACCTAGAGCTTAGACGTTTTTGCAGTTATTCCCAAGTCTGGGATCAAGGTCCTTCAGTAAATTTACAAAATGTCTTTTCATTCTGAAAAAAATTTATTTGTCAATCCAACAACTTTTCATCTCTCTGCACCATGTTTGCGTGACTAATTTTAAAACACGTCCAGCTCACAATAATTAACCACGTTATGTTGTGTATGCATAGGCTTGCCAATCTTAGCATTCACAAAGTCTTGAAGTTTTATTTCTGGTTTTGTAAATTTGGATTATGGATTTCAAGGGGAAAGTAATATTATCCTCAATGTTAGGAAGCCAAATTTTCTGTTTGGTAGCAGTTCTCAGTAGAAAGTGTCCATCCATTTTAATGTTCTTGTTTATTCACAGAATGTTATGGGTTTAGCCAGGTGGGCCTAAACTTAGGTTTTAAAGTTCAGCTAGGCCTAGGATTGTCAGCTGATTTGAGCTGGGCTGAGCTAGCTAACACCTGACTTCTTCTAGCCAATAATATTGTATTCCATACCATATTGCATCATCTCAAAAGGGGTAAGAGCTGGTGTATGGGTGTGGCTTGGGCAGTTGCTTCACAGCTGTGGTACCAGCAAGACACTCTGCTGTCCCAGGAGGGATGGGGAGGCCCAAGCCCAGAGCACCAGCTTAACATCATGTTATCTGAGGGAAGTAAAATGTTTGTTCTTAGCTTTTCTCTCTGCTTAAGGCATGGTGGGAAATAACTGTTCAATTCTGTCACTTCCAACTCTGTTCCATCTTCCATTCTCTGTCAATGAGACCAAATCCCTGCAACTCACTTCCATCACTGCACTGATCTGAACTTCTCAATCATTCTATTTTTTTCTCTACAAGATCTGTCCTTGCTCTTTCCTTTCCATCCGTTCTTTTGGTCATTCCTTCCTACTAAGTTTTTTCTTCCCAGATGCTGCACTTTTGCCTTTTTCCACTTTTCCCTGTATTCAGTGCCATCCCATTCAGGTGGGAACAAATATAACTTTCTAAGAACCTTAGTTGCCTTACAAATTGTCAGACTTGCACATTCCACTTAAGCATTTAAGGAAAATCACAAGGGTGTGACATGAAAGAGAAGAATGGAAGGTTAAAAAGACACTTCATGATTTCCAACAGCTTGATTGTAATTTCAAAATCCTAAAGCTACAAACTTGTATTTGACTTGCTGTGTTTAATCTGTGAAGGTAATAGTAAAACAATATTTATATACTAGGAATTGCAGTATTCTCCTTCCCCACCCCCCTTCCCAGCAGCACACCCGTAGTTTATAGCCTGTCAGTATTTCCATTACAAAGTCCATTTTTCAGAGGTCAATAACTCAGCCATTTAAGACTGCATCAGCTCAAAACTAGATATACAAGTTGTCAGAGACTCTTAATTCACTTTTTATTTCCATGATGGAAGAGAAACATTGCTTGGTTTGGGCTTTTGTTCTGTTTTGTTTTGTTGGGTTTTTTGTAATGTGTGAGATTTTGTTTCATTTTTGAGTTCAAACTTGGCTTTTGCTCTGAAACTGAAATGTTGAAGATAAACTATCACTTATATGGGCTAAACTTTTCAAGGTATTTTAAAGTATAGCTAAACTGAAAAAAAATCCAGATTAAAAGCACAGCTACCAAGCAGTCAGTGCTGATGGTTTTTATCCCTTTTTAGATGGCAGAGAACGTTAGTCTTAGCTACAATCCCACTGTTAAATAGGGTGCTATGAGTTTTCTAAGAAAAGTGTGTTATGCACAAAACAAGAGAAAAAAAGGACTCTGATTCTAAGCTTAGTCTATTTGATGCCATTTTGTAAAAGTGCTAGACTTTGCAAGTCTGTGCCACTTGAGATTTTTGTCCCATGTTTTACACAGAAGTGAAGACATTTCTGTCAAATTTTCATCCACAGCAGCTCTTTCCAATTGCATTAGGGAACCATGAGGTCATGAGCTAAAGTGGAAACATCCTTAATGTTTAAGATACCTTGCTACAGGGAAGGTGTACTTTGTGTCATTTTGCTTATTTAAAAGATTTATTTCTACCATAGCTGAAGAGACACCTTGAAATAGCAATGTGGACGCTTGGTTTTACTATGGGCTGGTTAAGGACTCTCTGAAAGTTGGTCTCGCTTGAATAAACATGTCTTTTTATGCCAAAGCATTTTCGAGCACAACATGGGAACAAAGGGCTATAGCACAAAATCATTGGAAAATATGGTTTCTCTGTGTTCACAAAGAAAAAATTGAAAAAATATTGGCTGTAGTTTTATGACAAGTCTTCCAAGCAAGGAGAATGTTTTTGATTCACTTGAAGGACCCAGGTAAGGTACTTTTTCCCACTAACCCACACTACAGTGTGACAGTGAAAGACAAGGAGAAAGCTGACAGAATAAATGAATGTATTCTGTCACAGATTTGTCCTCACTACTTTAATGTGTATGTGTTTGTTATTATAAAGATGATATTGGGCAATTAAAAACCCCATAGCACATTGAAATAGTTAAATAGAAGGTGTTTATACTGCATTCACTATTGCCTCCAGAAAAATAAAACTAAAGAAAAAGCAACTCCTGGGTAAACACAAAATAAGAGCAGCAAGAGGTGTAAATAATCATTGACTACATTGGTTCTCACTAACTGCTGGGATAAAGCTCATATGTGTAATTCATAACCAGTATAATGAAGTCGCAGCTATCCTTTAACAAAAATTAGCTTAGTTGTACAAACAATGGAAGTCTGGATTTTTTCCTCTTCTAGTTTTAGCTATTTTACTGAGCCAATTTGCACATGCACCAAAGCACAGTCACCCAGAGGAAGGCCAGGAAGCATTAGAAGTAGTTTGCATCTGCTTCCTGAGCCAACCTGAACACCATTCTGCACTTTCTCATTGCATCAATGTGCTGCCATACAAGAGCCATAGGACTTCAGACGGTTGGATCTCAAAGCCCATCTGCACATTTTGGCATAGAATATGTTAACCCACTGTCAGCCAGCCTTTCACTCTGGGATATGCTGTAACTGACAGAAGAAATGGGAGTACTGCAATGTATATGCAACATATATGAGCTACAAGCAATGCCATGCAATGTATGATCCATTACAGTTTACAAAACCTCTGGAAATCTTGTAGCCAAAGGAGAATGGCTATTCCAGATGGGATTTAGCTTTAGCCTTCATATGGTATAAATGTGAATTCATGTTTACTCATGGTTCCCTTTTTATTTATCTATAAATAATTGGTGGGCGGAGGGGGGAAATAATTTAAATGGCTTCAATTATTTCATCACTCTGTTGGAAAAATGTCTTACCTTTTTTAGTGCAACAATTATCAAAGGAAACTACCAGTAAAATCAATGAATAATCATTTTTACTAAATGTTGATGGGAAAATTTCCTAATTAGCCCAAGTACTTCATGTAAAAGCTATAAACTGTGTCATAGAAGGCAAACTGTCAGATCACAGTGAAGTGTCAGAGCAAATTTTTACAACAGAAAACATTCCTTTTGTATTTTGGTACAGTTAATTCATGTCAAAGCATTGTGGGGGGGAAGTCCCATTGTGGTAGGATTTTATTAGTCATAGAATCATAGAATCGATTGGGTTGGAAAAGACCTCCAAGATCATCATCAAGTCCAACCCTTGGTCCAACTCTAGTCCATTTACTAGATCATGGCACTCAGCACCACGTCCAATCTGCATTTAAAAATCTCCAGGGATGGTGAATCCACCACCTCTCTGGGCAGCCATTCCAATACCTGATTACTCTCTCTGGAAAGAATTTTTTTCTGATATCCAACTTAAATTTGCCCTGGCAGAGCTTAAGCCCGTGCCCCCTTGTCCTATTGCTGAGTGCCTGGGAGAAGAGACCAGCGCCCACCTGGCTAGAACTTCCCTTCAGGTAGTTCTAGACAGTGCTGAGGTCACCTCTGAGCCTCCTCTTCTCCAGGCTAAACAACCCCAGCTCCCTCAGCCTCTGCCCACAGGGCTTGAGCTCCAGTCCCTTCACCAGCCTTGTTGCTCTTCTCTGGCCTCGCTCCAGCACCTCAATATCCTTTCTGAACTGAGGGGCCCAGAACTGAACACAACACTCAAGGTGTGGCCTCACCAACACAGAGTACAGGGGAAGGATCACTGCCCTGGTCCTGCTGGCCACGCTATTTCTGTTACAGGACAGGATCCCATTGGCCTTCTTGGCCACCTGGCACACTGTTGGCTCATGTTGAGCTTCCTGTCAATTAGTACTCCAAGGTCCCTTTCTGCCTGGCTGCTCTCCAGCCACTCTGTGCCCAACCTGTAGCGCTGCAGGGGGTTGTTGTGGCCAAAGTGCAGGACCCAGCACTTGGCCTTATTGAACTTCATCCCATTGGAATCAGCCCATCTCTCAAGTCTATCCAGATCCCTCTGCAGAGCCCTCCTGCCTTCCAGCAGATTGACACTCCCTCCCAACTTGGTGTCATCAGCAAATTTGCTGATGATGGACTCAATCCCCTCATCTAAATCATCAATAAAGATGTTAAACAGGACTGGACCCAATACAGACCCCTGGGGAACACCACTAGTGACCGGCCGCCAGCTGGATACAGCTCCGTTCACCAGCACTCTCTGGGCCCAACCCTCCAGCCAGTTCCTAATACAGGAGAGGGTACACTTGTTCAAGCCATGGGCTACCAGCTTTTCCAGGAGTATATTATGGGAGACAGTGTCAAAGGCCTTGCTGAAGTCCAGATAGACACATGCATAGCCTTCCTCTCATCCACCAGGTGGGTCACTTGATCATAAAAAGAGATGAGGCTGGTCAGACAGGACCTGCCCCTCCTAAACCCATGCTGGCTGGATCTAATCCCTTGTCCACCCTGAAGGTGCCTGAAGGTCTTTATAGTTCATATTCATACTGTGCAGAATATATAATTGTGGAAAGTATGAGCCTCCTCTGAAACTGTTAACCAAAAGTATTTCCACTTAGAATAAATTCACTTCAACATTAGTGCCTGAAAATATACGTATAAAATCTAGGGAGTTTTTATAGCCATTTCCTCTACCCAGTGAAATCCCAATGTTTTAATTTTATCTTCATAACACCCTTCTCATATGAAAGAGAACATTTTTCTCCATCTGTGAATGACTTCTCAACTAACCAGACCTTCGATCAGGTGCTTAACTGGAAAGAAGGTAATATCCATTCCAGACTGCCAGAAACTAATCTGAGTTTCCACTACCAAGATAACAGAGCAGTAAAATTGATATCTTTAACATTAACCTTAACCAGCAGAAAGGACAGGATTGGCAGTTCCATTCATGTACACACTCAGTAGCTATATTGTCTTCCCCAAAAATAATTAAAGTCAATTTTAAGTATACTAATGCTGTTAACTAAATATGAGGAAAAAGTTCAAATACAATTTATTTATGCAAATATTTCAACACCAAAAATCCTGTGTGATACAAAACTTTTTGAAAATCTTCAAATAACAAGATTCATCAAGCTGAAGTCTGTCTTTGAGCATGGTCTATGGTACTTAAGAAGTCACATGGAAAAACAGAGCAATCAGATGGCAAAACTTCACCAATGTGCCTCCCACCTTCCAGCAAGATTGGGCTCAGTGATTTCATCAGTGAGAGGCAGTAACCTCACCATTAAATGGACATTAAAATTGACATTACTATGTCTAGTCATGACATAGAAGATTCACTGAAGTTGTTCCACACAGAATTCCTCTAGAGTACTTGCTTTGATAGTTTACATAATATGTAAGTTGCAGTATATGAGAGAGAGTTTGATAGCAAAAACTCTGCCTGGGGTAAAGCATGCAAGAGTAGAACTTGACTTCAGGGAACATTTTCTGATTTATGGCATGTAAAACCTTGCCCTGGGAGAACATCCATTCCTGTAAATTCACATAAAACTTATTGAGGCTGTCCTAAGCTATAATATAGAGTAATAATATACCTTTCAACTTCCTCAGGCACCAGAAGGTTTGTACAAACAAGGGTTCTGATCTTTGGGCTATTGGGAAAAAGAAAGAAAATACTTATTTAGATTTTTGAGATGAGAAGAGGTGAAGGGGTACATTTTAGTAGCCAAGCAATACCTAAAACTAAGATTAAATCTTAGAAAAGAGCAAGAAATCTGTCGGTCCATTTTCCGTTTTTAATGTGTTGTGGTTTTGGTTTCAGCAGTCAAGAACAGCTTTTTGCAGCAGCTAAGACAAAGCTTTGCAGCGTTTTTGTGGTTAGATTGCAGGTTCAAATTCTTGCTTTCATACTGACATGCAAAGTCTTGGTTAAACATCTGAACCTATTGTACTCAAATTTATAAATACTTACATCAAGGCCTTTCCTGTGTCAAGGATGTCACAAAACTCTCTGCTGTTGAGACACAGGTTGTGTTTCAAGGCTACTGTAAACAACAACAGTCTTTCAATTTAACAGTTTTCTGTCTATTCTACGCTATGTAACAATTGTTCTCTTACCTTGAGGATGGTTCTTCCTTTGAAAACAAAGCAGATGCACAAGGTAACACATCTCCATTTTCTAAAATAGTCATTAATCACAGCCTATTTCTGCTGTGAATGGTAGATGACTTGCCCCTACTATGGAAGTATATGTGCCTATGAAGATCTCTAGCAAAAATTGAAGAGAGGTAGCAGGACAAAGTCCAAAATAGAGTCATTGCCTTTCACTTGATTGTTGCTCCTTTTTTCAAGTCCTTCCTGAAAGCTCTTTTCTTATCATCAAGCCCATAAAAAGTGTGTTGTGACCACTGCTTCTCATGCACTACACGATGTTCTTGCTGGGTTTCTTTTGTCTTAGTACTGGTTTCCTACACCTCTGAACTCTCAGACTGCCGACACTGAGATGAGGACAGTCCTTTTGTAATCAGCTTAACCAGGACCAGCATAGCAAGGTCCTGATTACCGTTCTGGCTCTACAAGGTTACTGACACAATGCTAAAACTTTCCATGTTGGTCCAGCTGTAGCTGGAAGGAAAAGCTCAGCTGCAGAGCAAACCTGGTCACACAAAGCAAATAACCTAGAGCTGTATTTTCAGCCCTCACTTCTCTCACATGCATGTCAGCTGCAGATTCAAATCTTGGGGCAAGGTCTCCCTAAGCCAATAAGGTGCCTCACTCCTTCTTCTGTGAAGAACTGAGCAGCAAATACTGAGAAATATTCAACTCTTTCTTTTGCACATCTACCTGGTATATTGTCAGAGTTAACGCAGAAGGAATTTATATTACATAATTTTTTATGGCAGTGCTCACTGCTTCAAACTTTGTTTACATGCGCAAAAAGACCTATGCCTTCAATTCAGGTGTGAGGCTTTTCTAATTATGTTTCATTTGTAAAGGTATAAATGAAAATGCAACAAGCAGGAAATAAGTTGCTTTGAAGGTGCAGAGCAAAAGAAGGCTTACTGGAAAATCAGCATCACTGCCTTTCACTGACTATGTTAATATATATAATAAATGTATATTTATTTCTGTTTTTAACATATTTTCACACTGTTCAGTGTAGCAGAATTCTTGAGTAGATTTATCCAACAGTGATGATAATACTGACTCTCATTTCACTCCAGGTCAGCTTTAAATGGTGAATGGTTATCCTTCAAAAACAAAAAACAACTAAATAAAAAATAAATAATACAACACCACACACACACACACACACACACAAAAAAAAAAAAAAAAGAAGAAAAAAAGAGAGCAGTAGTCTGGAGGAAAAGACGCTTTTGTGATAATAATTATATATGTCTTTCTATTTACACAATGTTTTGTAACTGTACAATACTTAGCTGTGCTGGTTTAAAGGTGAACCAGCAGGGGAAATGAACTCACCACAAGAGAGATTATAAGTCAGAGCTAAAATTTAATAATAATATTACAATAACAACACTGACACACAAGGGAAATTGCTTTCAACTCACAAAACCCCCAGCAGTATAACCCAGTGTCCTGGGGCACAAACCCAAGGGGGTTTGTTTGCCCTTGTGCTGAGACCCCTGTGGTTCCCCCAAGTCCAGAGCAAAAGGAAAAGAAAAACCTGTTGGTGCAGGCGAGGGCTGTGGTCTGGGTGAGAGCGGTGATCTCCTCCTGTCAAGGTCCTGCTGCTGCTCTGGATCCGACGAGAGGTTCCCGAGGTCTTCTTACCCACCCCTTATGTACCCTCAGGGAGCTCTCAGTCCCTCCCCCTGGGCGGGGACTCACACAATGGGTGATTAACTCTGGGAGCCAGGGGTTGTTGAGCTGTTGATGGCCCATTGGCAGCTCCGCCCCCCTCAGGCTGGGTGTGAAGTGATAATGGCTCCCTGGGCAGCTGCTGCTAATGGCCCATTGACCTTGGGGAATGAATAGAGGGGGTAGAATACACAGCTTTGATCACCCCCACACAGGGTTAGCTGGTCCCTCCTGCTGAACTAGGACATTAGCACATTAAGAAAACATGCATGAAATAATAAAATACAAGAGCTGGAAATATCAGTGTGAACTAAAGCTAATGCAAACATATAAACTTTCATTAAAAATCTGAAAAAGTACCTAGAGATGGGATCAAAGCTGAAGAAGAAACCACTTCAATTACATTTCAAATAGACTTGCTAATGAAGTGCACATACTTCAAATGATTACTACATGTTGTGCAAGTTACTGTAAAAATCACTTAGTACAAACATTTGTGTTTAATACTTGCATCATATTTTCATAGAATAATCTTCTGGCTTTATGGCTTATCACATATTTATGTCTTTCTGTCACTGAGACTTGGCTAGACTAGAATAAATATTGTTCAGATAGAATTTCTTATTTCCAAATGTACAAATCAGTATTTGTGAGTTGTAAGAAGATAAAAAATATGCATTTTTCAAATTAGTTATGAATAATAGAGTAGAAGATCTGGAACTCTGTGTTACTTTTGTATTCCTTCATTTGATGTCATTAATAATTGTAGTACTTTTAATGAGCATTATAGTCTTTTGTCCTAAGAGCCATCTTTTCTGTTCTCATACCTTTGCTTTTCTCCATCAAAAAATTATATTTTTTTCCTTTTTCTTTTCATTTTTTTGTGGCTTACTGTACTGATCATACCAGCCTTGTCTTCTTTCTAGACCTTTTATTCTTCATTTAAAATTCTGGTATTTTGTATTTAAACTGAAAGCAGTACAGCTGTTTATTTTTCTGAACTTCCCTCCTCAGGGTACATATCCAGTCCTCGTTATCAAAAACCAATATCCGCTGAAGTCAATGAAGTCTGAAGATTTCCAAGAGCTTTTTTACCTTACAGAGAAAAGTACATTATTGACGTTGAACAACAAATGATAGTCACAGAGTGTGCTCTTAGTTGTGTGGGAATCGATGGCAACTATCAGTAACCTTCAGTTTATTTAGGATTTCAGAAATAGTATTTGTCTCTCTTTGTCTAATATAGTTGCTGCATTTCAAACACTCAAGGAGATTGGAAGGTATGTTTCCCAACTCATTATATAGACAAAACATCTGGGTTTGCTCAAAGGCAGATCAGAGTTGTATTGGCAAAACTACTTGACTGAAGATAGTCTGTAGGTTTGCTGCACAATAAGTTATAGGGATTTCTGGATGGAAAGAGGAGATATCCTCATAGTTCTCCAGGCAATATGGTTTGTAAGCAGAGGTAACAGCAATGGCAAGGAGCAAGAGGATTGGAGATAGTTATTAGCAGTTAGTCACTATCTAATTATCACTTTAAGACCCATTTTTTACCTTTGCCAAAGCAGACCAAACTACTTCAGATGTAGCTCTGTTCAGTGAGATATAATATGATATTTACTAACTGAGAATATCATACTTCTTTCAGAAAAGAGAATATATATATGTATATATATGACTATGTTTAATCTGTAATTGTAAAATATCCCTGTCTTGAGCTCAGGCTGGGGTTGCTGCTCTGCAGCAGAGATATCCCACTCTAATCATGATCACTGTGCCACTGGCAGCAGATGAATGCAGAACTACAAGCTTCACTTCCTTGTTGATTACCAGACTTTCAGTTTGTTGCTTCCTCTTCTAGAAAACACTAAGATGAACAACCAGAATATTATTATTCTGCAGTGAATAGGCATATTTATTATGCAGAGTGTGAATGTACTTTAGAATTTTGCTACTGCTCAGCAAACATCTTGTAGAACTATACAACTGGATATTAGGCAAAATGTAAAGTCAGCTCTTAGGAAACAGGCTAGGGAGTACTTGCAGACTTACAGAATTAAGGTTAGTAAGTATTTTGCAGCTGTTAATAACAAATATGTTATGATGACCATTCAAAGATTGCCAGATTGATTAGAGTAGTACCTTTGCTGTACTCTTATCCCATGTTTAAACATAACATCTTAGGCAACTTATCTTCCCCTATATACCCAGAAACATTAACCTTTGAGAGAAATACCCATGCCTTAGATAACTTTATCTGCAGAAGATCATGGTTACTGTAGTAGATATACCCTAAACCAGATTAAGAGAGAATAACAAAACAGTGTGTCACAGGGGATCCTGAGTATCAGCTCAGGCTTCTAAGCTATTTAAAACTCATATAGTTTTTGTTGCAATTACTACCAGTACTCAGCAGAATAAAACTGGTTCAGCTCTGACTATACTAGGTGCATCCTAAGTGCTGGCTGCAGTACAGACTTATCCTCAGCACTATATTATAACATCTACCTGTACAGCTTTGTACCTGACATGACAGCTAGTTCTGCTCATTGCAGTGGGGAATGGCTCTGGACTGCAATGTCGTTATAGCACCTGCAAGCATTCTATTTAATCACACGGGAAGGGTAAATAGGAAACCTTGCTGATGCCAAGATAACTGTTTATTTTTCTAGTAAATAAGAAACATCCACAGTCTGTTCATCCTTATATTCTAGACATACTGTTAAATAATTATATGATCCTATGCAACAAGATGGATCAGTCTGGAAGGGGAAATGCAGCTGATTAATTAAAAATCAGCTCACAGCTCAAATGTAATCTTTGTTGAAATTATATGTCTCTCAAAAAGCTGTTGTCACAACAAAGACTATTGTTTGATGTGAGTGAATCAAGTGTATGGTCCAGGAGTAAATTCAGATTGTGCAGAATTTATTTAATTTTCTCCCTTCTCTATGCCCAAGAAGTATGTTTATTAGACCTGCCTTTAATTACTTTTAGTACAGCTTACTGTCAATCACTACAGAGTCTGAAGTCCTTTTGGGATGTTCTTAAATGTTCTATATGATGCTGCATTTTGCATGCCATTCAAATTTAGTCAGTTATGTACATTAGGAGGGGTCTTTGTCTTTCTGGTCTTTAAAATTCCAAGAATCTTGACAAAACAAGATGCTTTGAATCTTTGCAATATAGCTTTCCTAAGTTGACTGCATTTGAAAAATGTGTATAAGATTAATGTTGGTGTTTTCTCCTGAGTCTGATCCAGCCATAGTCATGAGGATGCTCTAATGTCAGTCATCTTCTGCTTCCCTTGACCTTTAGGACCAGCTTCCATGTGAGCTGGGAGTTCTCTGTCTTAGTGGGGCTGCCTAGCAGCAAATATGCTTACCCACAGCTGTATTGCCAATGCACAGGGATGAACCATGATAATTCCCCTGCCCCTCTGCTGGCATTCTCTCTTGCAGGTAAGAAATAAACCAGAAACTATAAATTGCTTGTTAAATTAGAAAAAAAAAAAAAGGTCATTAAATGCATAAAAGCACATGCAGTTAAATAAATTATATCTTGTAATCAATTTGTCTGAGAGCAAAATGGCAAATTAGGGATTGCAGATTATTTTGAACCACTCACAGGACAATTACTGTGCACTAGTACCACTGAACAAAGGAAATTATTGAGATATTTCCTGTAAGAATTCTCAGCCACTGCATTGCAGGAACAAATTTGAGTATCACTAACACATAACAGCCCCTAATGCTTCCACAAATGAAATCCTGTAAAAGGCTACTATCATTAATCATTAGTTGTAAAGTGCTATCAAGCAATTTAACCTACAGAAGCAGCCCACTGTAGCAACCACAGTATAGTTCAATCTCTGTAATAATACATATTCAATTATCTGGCTCATCTTCCTCTGTCTTTATTATAATTGATAGTCACAAACTGCTTAACTGAAGCTCTCCATAAAAAAAAAAAAAAAAGAGGAAAATGAAAAGTTTGGCATGCGATCATTCCTACCCACAGGGTATATGAAAAGGTCAATGTGTAATCTGTATTTTTCAAGCACTCATTTTGAAACTGTTCTTAACGCACTGCCTTAGAACACATCTATATACTTCAATCCCTACCAAATATGGCAGATGTCTACAAACATGTCTGTCATATTACACTAACCAGTAACAGAGTGTGGGTGCAGCCACTGGAGCTGGCTGACACCACCACCACATTTTTGGACTCATCTCAGTGTCCTTCTGCTCAGGATCGCCTGTTTTCCCCCAAGCAATGCTTGGGAGCAGATCAGGTTTAACATACATCAGGAGCAGCTTCCATAGACAGTTACATTCAACAATCCTGTTCTCTAGCCAATGATACAAAGTTATCCCTGGCATTATTTGGTGTACTGGCCCATATAGACGTAACTACGCTGCATCCACACCTAGCTCATGCTTTCAGGAGCAAGGTCAGTACTTCAAAAAGTACTTTAAAAACCTTAGGAACTTGAAGATATATATTACCATGGGGCTTCTTCAAATTATTCAGATTTTATAGCCTATCTGAAGGTTTGAGACTTCCACTTCTGAACAATAGTACTAGATAACTTCTTGAAATACCAACTCATGACTAATGTACATGAATTTGACTAGCATGGTTTCATGGATCTCTCCTTCTAAATTTCCAATAGAACGAAAGAATCTTATCTGAACACAGGAATATAACAATATAAAACAGAGATTCATAGAATCAATAAGTCTGAAAAAGACCTCCAAGAACACCAAGTCCAACCTTGACTGAGCACTACCATGTCAACTAAACCACAGAGCTAAGTGCCACGTCCAGTTGTTTCTTGAACACTTCCAGGGATGGTGACTTGATCACCTCCCTGGGCAGCTCATTCTCATTCTTAACCAACTTTTCAGTGAAAAAATTATTCCTGATGTCTGACCTGAACTTCTTCCGGTACAGCTTGAGGTTATTTCCTCTCATCCACTCACTACTTGCCTGGGAGGAGAGGCCAACTCCCATCTGGCTACAACCTCCTTTCAGGGAACTGCAGAGAGTGATAAGGTTTCCCATGAATGTTCTCTTCTCCAGGCTGAATGCTCCCATCTCCCTCAGTTGCTCCTCATAGGCCTTACTCTCTAGACCCTTCATCAGCTCTGTTGCCCTTGTCTGGATGTGCTCCAGCACCTCAATGCCCTTCCTGAACTGAGAGGACCAAAACTGAACACAGCACTCAATGTGTGGCCTCACCAGTCTCAAGTACATTGGGGCAATCACTTTCCTAGTCCTGCTGGTCACACTTTTACTGATACAGACCAGGATACCATTGGCCTTCTTGGCCACCTCAGCACACGGCTGGTTAATGTTCAGCCACTGCTGACCAGCACCCCCAGGTCCTTTTCCACCAGGCAGTTTCCCAGTCACTCTTCCCCAAGCCTGTAGTTCTTGTGACCTAAGTGCAGGAGTCAGCATTTCATCTTGCTAAATCAAATAATAGAGGGCATCACTGAAGATGCATCCAACTGAGAGTCCATGAACAACTTAGGGATGCTCAGAGAGAGAATATAGAATAAGAGCATAGAGTATTTTCTTCCCCTTGATATTTGCTTTTCATCTTCTAGCAAACAAGCATTTAGGGTTTTCCTGAGCTGAAAGTGACACTCAAGAATTTTTTTCTGAATTTCTGCTCTATGAGTTTGTTCAGTGTCTTTCTACAATTCATTATATTTTCAGTTTCCAAAAAATCCCATGGCAATCCCATACAATTCAATCCTGCATTGTGTGAAAAGTGTGCAAGGGATGAATGACTAGCTTACACATAAGGATCATGAAATAAATAATGCCTTCAATTTCAGTATTTCAGGAACATTTTTTCAGTGCTGTGGCATTTTAAAAAGTAAGTGGATGAACAGAACTTTTGAACCCTATACCTTGATTGTTAGAGCATTTAGACCACTTTGTGCTCTCAATACTAAGTATTTGAGTATTTAGCTCTCAAATACTTAGGCTAAGGACATAACACTGTCTTTTTTTTTCTCACCTTTACTATAAACCTATAGAAACTTAAGCATTTTCAGCATTTCAGAAAAATATTCTATCTATACTGACAATGTTAATGTCATCATGTTGTTCCACCTGTTGATGCAAACTTTTGATGATTACATGAAAAATTTCCCTTTGGGAAATGTGTTGTATGTATTTGATTTGTTTTTTATGTTTTCCAACATTGAAAGACGTGATTTCTTTTTTACAATCTAGTAAAAAACCAGAACAAGAATGTATTCATGGCATGTTTGTTAGTCAATTACATAAAGAGAGAATTTTTATTTTGGATAATTTTTATGATTTGTGATTTTTTTTTCCTTCTCCATACTGTTGTTGTATTGGCATTTTGTAGAAAGAAATAGACTGTAAAAGAAATACAAAGTAGTTGAAATAGATAGTAGCATCATTTTTCTGTTGATCTACTGCAATTAAAAAGGTTTAATTGGGAAAATCAACTCTCAGAGCAGTCTGTAGATCTCAAGAATGTCCCTGGACATAGATGTATCAAGTTGTGCTTTCTGAAGTGTTGAAAGGAAATTTGCAGGGTTTGAGCTGGTGAATTTTCCTCTGGGTTAGATAGAGCTTAACAGAAACCTCTCCGGGAAAAAAAAACCATTCTTGTTCTTTTCTTGGTTGTACATCTAATTCCAGTAAATAATATTTTCTGAACAAATCTATTATCCTGAAATTTCTGAGCTTCTCTAGTAAAAGGAGTAATTTCCCTATTCCTTGGTATTGTGACCATTTTCCTGACAAATGGGGAAGCAATGACTCAGGCTGCTAAGGTATAACTGGCAAATGATATCTTATTAATTAAAAAGTCTGTAATCATTGATGTACTCCTGAGAGTTCAAATTGCTATTGCAGTGCTAATATTGCAGTGTCACAACTTGTACTATATCATGTTGTATAACTAGGTCTGGCAGTTTGCTGTCTAAAGAGCAGATGAGAAAAAATCATGCAAGTATCACACATCCAATTTTTTGAGTCTCAGTGTACAGACCTCGTCTGTCTTGATCCCATCCAAGACAGCTTAAAGATCACAGTTTAATCAAATCTCATGGCAGGGGCTATTGTTTTTACAATTGTAGTAGACCCACAGATAGAGCTTATGACTTACAATTTGGTAGGAAGTGCAGTTCAATAAACATGCATTGTCCTCTACAGAAGCTGGGTATGATAAAAAGTCATGGTTCTGCTCAAGTTAAAATCATTTTCCTCCTGAAGGGGATTACAAGTGTAATTTCAATACATGTGGCTGTACTTTGATAGCAGCACAACCACAGCAGATTCCCAGGTCTTCACATGGGGCTTTGCAGCACATGAAAGCTGTGGTTTTTCACACCTGAGCTAAGTAATGAGGGCTGCATAGATGAACACAGCCACGCAGCTGACACCACTCTAGAAAACCCTGTTATTTTGGGTAATACAATGATGTCACTTAGAATAAAGCTCTGCAGTACAACAAACAATGCAACATTGATATGTATAGTGTTTATTTAAGACTGATATAAGGCAGTTAAATGCCTCCCTGATATCCAATCCCGTCAGATCTCGGAAGCTCAGCAGGGTCAGCCCCAGATTAGTACTTGGATGGGAGACCTCCTGGGAAATGCCGGGTGCTGTAGGTTCTAGTCCTGAGGACTTCACTGGCACTGTCCAAGCTCGCTCGGCCATGGCAGATGAACCTCAGGACTTAAACGGTGGGGCCAGTTCTGCGCACACTGAGCCTCACCTAAAATCCACTGCGCAGGTTGGAAGGGCACACCCACGTGGGGACAGCCCTGCCCAAAACTTCGTTCACAAAGCTGAGCCACACACAAGACTGATATAAGTACAGGAAGGCATGAGGGGAAAGGCAGGTGCTAAGGCAGAGTTTGAGAGGGGTATGGGATTTGTTCAGAGAAAAACAGTAAAGTGTAAAGATCATAGGCTATCTTGTTCATTTGAATTTTTAAAATACTGCTTTCCTAGATACGCACTGCAATTTTTTATCTACTGGCTACTGCTATAGATAATGTGAAAATTTTACGGTAGTATGAGCCTGAATAAGTTTGGCTCCTAAATCATTCACAAAGTCTGGGAATATTTAATATTTTATCAAACCTTTGTTGAAATACATAGAGCCACCAAGGCGGTTAGCTTAAGAGGGGAGGCTGAGGGAACTGAGTATGCTTAGTCTGGAGAAGAGATGGCTTTGGGAGAGACCAGCAGATTAACAATAACTTTGAGGTAGTTATGGAGCCATACTGTTCACAGTGGTGTATGGCAAGAGACCAGGAGACAACGTCTTAAGAGTTGAACCAGGAGAGGTTCAGATTGAATGTAAGGGAGGGGAAAAAAACCAAACAACAAGAATTGTCAAGCACTGGTAGTAATGAGGCTGTGCATCTTAGGAGGTTTCCAAGACCAAACTGGATATCTAGCTGAAGAACCTAGTCTGATCTCATAGCTGATCATGCTTGCAGCAGAAGATTGGACTAAAGACCTCTCAACCTGAATTATTCAATGCTGCTATGATCTTGAACATGAATTTCCACCAAAAAATATTCCAAACAAAATTCTAAGGAAGTATTTTAGTATTCTTGGCATTCTAGAGCTTAAAAATATACAATTAAAAAATGAAATTCTAAGTGCTTTTTCACCATAAATAACTTGTATTTTTTTCCCAAGCAGCTGAAATTATTTCCCTGCTAAGAACATCCTGAAAACTCCATTGCACATCACTTTATTAGCGATACTGTGGATATGTTTTCCATTCCTTAGCACTTTTCTACATCTCACCTTAAGAAAATCCTTAATTCTACAATGTGGAAGGTAATCTTAAGGTGAAGACATTTAGTGAAATGAGTTGATATCAATTTCACTAATTAGATCTGAAAATAATCTCACTGAGAATGCAAAAATATCTTTAAAAACCCAACCCTACAGCTAGGATCAGTGTGGGTGCTGATTGACATTTTTTGTTTGTTTTATATAAGTGTTGTTTAAGAAGCATTAAAACAAAGGCTTTGAACAGGTTTAGGGTAGAATCATTTCTATTGAATCACATAATCTTTAATTTATAAAAAGCTGGAGAGAACTTTTAAGTTTTGTGGCACAATAAGAACAAATGGATCAGCAACTGTTGTATTTTCTCTCCATTGCAATATGGATAGGAAAACACCCTTTGACAGAAGAAAGCAAAAAATACAGACTGGAGTGGGGGAAAGGATCATTGGGGTCCAGTCATAACTCTCAAGTTAAGTGGATATCCTTACTAGAAAAAAACATGTGTAATAAACAACCACATTGGTTGTACCTGGGAAAAAAAGTGTTGCAAACACTTGGATATAAGATACAGGTATTGGCCTGTTGCTAATATGCCCAACAACAGAGGAGTCTCAGGATACAGCAAGTCTGCAGCTTACCCAAAGCTTCTTCCCAGCCTCCAGCAATTTGTAACTTGGGGACTTGGTGAGGCAGAAAGCCATCTATCTTTATATGTGATAAATCTTGTAGGATTTTTGAGATGTTTCATAAACCCATGTAAAATTTAACATCCATAATATCCCATGAGAAGAAATTAGCACCTAAACTATACACTATATGTAGCAGCATCTACTTTTGTTGGTTTTGAACCCATTACCTGTTGGAATCAGCTGAATCTACTCAGCCCTTCTTGATTTTCTGCATGACACTCAGGATCTATAAAATCTGAAAAGACTTTTGTTATATGCTATCATTATCCCTGCCTCCCTTAGATAACTTCTTCCCAGCCTCAGTCTATGCTTTTTGTCACCTTTATGATCCCTTCTGCATTTTTTATAGACTTTGTGAGACAGGAAAACCAGATTATGTGTAGCATTTAAGATGTGAGCACACTATATGTTTCTACAGTGATATAAGTTGTTGGTTTCTTCTCTGTTCCTTTTTTAAAATACCTACTAATCTGTGTACTTTCTTGAATTTTAATGAGCATTAAGCTGATGTTTTCACAAAATTGTTATGAAGTTAGATATTGTGTCTTAGTGCCAATATTTAACTTAGAGACCACCACTGTATATGTTAAAAAAAAATCCTTAATTTTTTGCAGATGAACAACTTTCCCATTGATCTTGCCTTCACTTTGCCTCTCTTATGATGGCTGCTCAACAGAGGAGATTATACATCAATACAGCAATTTCTTTATGCTGGGTTTTGTCTTAGAATGCATTGATAAGATATATTCTTCAGACCTGTACAAGTAATATACAGGCAATGTCAGAGAACATGTTAACAGTGAAGTGCTGAAACAAACTGATTAACAGCTGCAATGTTTGAAAGCCAGGTGAAAGACTTAAGAAAATTCCAAAGGAAAAAAAAAAAGAAAAGAAAAAAACCCCACCCATACCTTACTTTAATCTGCTCTTATCAGGAAGTATTGCAGAATGGAAAGTGTTGTGATTGCCCTTAAGAACTGCATTGGCAATAATCCACAACTACAAACTAGTAAGTTTTAATTCCAAATTGGGCAAATTGAGGGGGAAATGGAGATCAAGTTTGAGATTGCCTTGATGAACATATAATGCTGGCAACCTTCCATTGTTCTCTATAAAGGAAACCCATGCCTCTCTAAATTATTTTAATTTTTCAAGCAAGCTAGCAAAATTTAATTAAAACAAAACCTGGTTATAGCAATTATCAGCTTTTAAAACTTTCACAATAAAGAATTTTACTATTCCTGTCATGAAGATATTGTCCAATATTTTAGCAGAATTAAAAAAAAAAAAGTAAAAAATTTAATAACAGTTACATGGGAGGCAATAAAAAACTCATTTGTGTTGCCTTTTACATAAATTTAAAACAGAAAGCTAAGACTTTAATTTAGCTGTCTGCAGTCCCTCTCCAGTCAACAAAGAGAAATATGTACATTCAGAAAATGATTTATTATATCCTAAACCAAATCTCATGTCGGTCAGAGGAATTGCTCTTTGGAAATATGTATCTCTCACATTGATGGTAGATAAAGTTCAAAGGAGTTTCTGAGATCAGTTAGCTAAATTTTACATAGTCGAAATCAGTGAGACGAATCCCTCTCTCTAGAGTTACATGGAGAAGCCACTGTAGTACCACTAGCACTGTAAAACACTCTAATTGCTCTAGCCTCAAATATTGCACAGAGTTACTGACCTTCTTTTTGTGTGAAACACACACAAGCACACAACAATCTGTCTTGTCTGAGAGGTATGATTACAAAATGAAATATATTTAGTTTTTTAAGTGAATATTTGATTACAAGATCCACATAACTTTAGCATCTCTGATTATCAAGGCATCCTTTCTCAGGTAGACCATCCTCTGTCTTGTGTAACAGAAAGGAAATCAAAAGGAAAAAAACATCCATCCTGAGCTATGTGACCTTTGGGAACTTCAGAGGTTTATGCAATCAGCATTTTCTCTGCCTCAATAAGTTATACACTCACCTGTGCCACAATGACAGGGATATTTCTGTTTAGTTGCTAATTCAGTTTTTGAATTATATAACTAAATCAATGGCTCCCATTACTTGTAATTTGATCTATTGACTTTTCCTTTACTTCAGATGATTCAAGTGAAGAAATTTCCTCATTATAGAGGAAAAAAAAAGCAACAACAGAAGTTAGGTGAAGTCAAGCAGAGTGAAAAGAAAGTGGCTTGCATCTTTTTCAGGCCTGATATAATATGTATGGTATGCTAACAAACTACAGGGAGTAGAAGCATACCTCTCTTACATGAAATGCAATTTGTGTCAGGAAATATGTTTCTACTGATCACAAAGATCTAGAAGTACTAGAGGATTAAATGCAAAGTCACATGTTCCTGGGATTTTTATGATCTGCAATTCATGACATAGAAGTCCCAGAAAAGGGGCTTTTTCTAGCCTAAGTGTCCCTGGATCTGTAGGCTTTGTGGATCTCTGAACCCTAACTCTAATTTTAAAGGCCACTATGAGCTTAGTCTGAGGTGCCCATCAACATTGCTGGCTCAGCTTTAAGAACTGTGAAAGGACAAATTTTGGTACAATGCTGCACTCCCCTTGGCATGTATTTTCCAGCACCAGTATCCCTGCAGCTGTAGACCTTTTGGCTTTCTGAACACTAACCCTAAAATTAATCACTGCTATGAGCTGAGACTGAGATCCCTACCACCATGGGTTGCTGAGATTTAAAGAAGCAATGTTGGTGCGGTGCTGTGCTCCCCTTTGCATGCCTTTCCCAGACCCAGTGTCCTTGGAACTTTGACTTTCTGGTTCTCTGAACTCTAACCCTACCCAAAATGGTGGGTTGTGGCTGCAGATAAGAACCCCAGGTGGCCCAAATTAGAAAGGTATAGAGGGAGCAATGTTGGTGCAGTGCTGTCCTCCACTTGGCGTGTTGTTTCTGGCCCTAAGTAACCTGAATAACTCAGAGCCATCTATGGCTCTGACTAAGCCGGTCTAGTGCAAGGTGTCCCTGCCCATGGCAGAGGGATTCAAACCAGATGATACTTAAGGTCCCATGAAACCCAAACCACTTCATGATTCTATGAAAACCATCAGCAAAGCTTGTCACCTGGCTGTCTTTTGTGTTGCTTGCAAAGAACTTATAGATTTGGTGTTTTCACATCATATCTTTTATAAGTAGTAAGTTTATGTAGCACCCATACATTTAGTCTGTTTATATTAATGTTCACTTTTTCTTATTTAAGAGTAACAACTAAAAATACCTCTAATATCAGATTTCTTGATTTTGGTGTAAGCTGAATGCAGAAGCAGCACTAGTCTGAGACCAGAAGAAGAGGCAGAATACAGACTGAGAATTTGTGGACCCTTTGGTCTTGGAGAGCTATTTAATGTCAAATACCTAAGCATACCCTGGAAACAAGATACCATAGTCTCCTTTGCTAATGCACACCTTACTGTGAGCTGTGGTCATCTTCCTCTTGCTTTTTCTCCGTACAGGCCTGTGAAATCTGTACTTACACAGCTTTTGCAGAGGAATAGGATATCCCTTCCCCATTCTGTCCCAGCTTGAGGTCATTCTAAATTTCACAAGGTACCTAATTCAAGTCTGTGAATAGTACCAAAGTCTAAAAGACCAGAAACATTTCAGATTCAATCTTTATCTGTTTCCTACTGAGTGGTTTACTGACCCTCTCCCTGCTGGATATTTGGGTGCTTATATCTGCCCCAAGCTCCCTACTCAACACCCAGAAAACTCAACTGCGTAAAACTGCATTCCAAGTATTGAGTTAAGAGGAGGCTATAAACCATCTTTAGATAGTGTTTATATATATAGTCAGTAGTTCACTCTGACAGGGTTATTAATATGCCTAAAGTAGCCTTTCACTATTATTGATAGGAGAATAGGAGAGTCCCTCCAGGGCCTTTTGGCAGCAAGCCGGTTGGCAACAACTTCCTTAGAGTTGTAAATTTCTTAAACAAAGGTTGCAAAAAAAATTGCTGGCAGAAAATAACACTTATTTACCAGGCAGTCTTTAGAGTTCAAAATAAAACTGTATAATGTGTATTGTAATTTAGATAGCAGGAGCTTTTCACTGTCTAATTTTAAAATGGAATTATCCCAAACTAGATGCATGTCTAGTGCTTTCCAATGAGAATAAAAGAATCATAGAATGTTAAAGAGTTGAAATGGACCTTAAAGATCATTTGTCTCAACCACCCTGCAGAGCCACCTCCCACTAGACCAGGCAGCTCAAGGCCTTATCCTACCTGGCTTTGAACACTGCCAGGCTTGGGGCATCCTCAAACTCCCAGGGCAACCTGTTCAACTTTCTTATCACTCTCACAGTAAGAATTCTTTGTAACATCTAACCTAAATTACTTGTCTTTCAATTTGTACCCATTACTCCTTGTCCTATCACTGCAGGTCCAGACAGAGTCCCTCTCCAACTTCTCTGAAGGCCCCCTTGTGATACTGATGCTGTGAGATCTGCATGCAAGGTTTGTCTTCTCCAGGCTGAACAATGAGAACTGAATCTTGCCTAAGCTGAGTATTTATTTTTATCATTAGCCAAGAACAAATGAAAAAATCGTTATGAAACTCATTCCTGATAAGGTCTATGAGATAGAGACATAAAAAATATAAAAGACAGAATTACTATCTTACAGTATTTTTAAAAGAGCCAAGTATAAAGTAGCATCTGAAGGCACTTATAATTTAGACTTCATAAAGAAGATGGATTTCTGTTGTTAAGGCCTGAGTGAGCCTTAAGCATTTGCCAATTATGGGAGCAAAAAAGCTACTACAGTCTTGCAAGTATATGCAGGAAAATATGAAGTGTAACTGGCAAGTCTAACACCCCTCTCTTTTAAAGACTGACATTGCTCAGATTAAAGTACTTGCTTTACATCTTATATCTGCAATTCAAGAAGGAAGTTGAGAAATTTGAGAAGGTTCAGGAAAAAGTCATTCATATACATGATTAATGAGAAAATTAGCATCACTGACATGCAAAAGTTCAAGAGAATAAACAGAAGTATGATTACTGAGGAGGCTCCCATTCAGAAAAATACCTGCAAAATCTGGTGAAGGTATTTGGCTGAAGAAGTGTAAGTTCAGGTGTGATACTTTAGTCATGAGGCTATTTAACAAGGTTCCCAGGAAACATGGTGGGCTTATTTTTCTGCAAATTAAGTTAAAATTGGGTGTGGTTTTCTAAATATGTTCCATTTCAATCACCTTTTTTTTTCTTTTTAAACCATTATGGAAAATGTAAGATGTTGATTATCATTTGTCTCCAAAGTCTGTGAACAATCCTGCTCTACTCTTCTGGAGTGGGGAGAGGAATGTGCTAAAAGAGAAAGACAGAAAAATAACACAGAGCTAATGGCAGAGAAATAAATTCTTATTTTAAAAACTTCTTTGCTCAGTACATGTGGTTTAAGCAATATGTGTACTTGCAGAAATCATCAGGCAGGTTACTTTAAATAGACTCACTTCACTTCAAACTGAAATGCATTATGCATTCCAAAGCTATTTGATCTCAGGTCTCCCACATCCATAGAGCACCTCAGCTGCTGAACCAACTGCCAGTGTGACCTTCACTTCCCAGTAGCACAGGTACTTCTGAGATGGAACAGAAAGATTGCAGAGCTCCAGGATAAAATGGTGCCTTCTGAGCTGACGGCCTAGCAAAGTATATAAGGAAGGTAGAGAAAAGCAGAGATTGCTGGAGAAAAGTACCAGAAGAGGACACTGCCCTGTACTGACACTTCACATAAATAAAGAAATGGAAAAATTTGGCTGAACCTCTGCTTCAGCTGTCCACAGCAATGATTTCACAACAAGAATTTCACCTACCAGGAGGCCACTGGCAAGTACCAGCAAGCTGGACCTGTTGGCTTAGTGAGTCGCATTTGCTCTGAGGATACATATGGTATCAGACCAAGAGATTTATGAAACTGCTGCTCTGGGGCTTTCACTCAAACAGCTTAATGCCTTTAAGGAAATGAGTTTTCTAGCATTCAGCTGGTGGAAAGAGGCATTTCTTGGCTACCTTGTCTGTGCTCTGACAAAGTCCTATGCCTAATTGCTAGAGGTAGATGTTTTTGGTAATTTCCTTCAAATGACAAAGTGCTGATTTGAACACAAGAACTGTTAGTTTCCACATTCAAGGATGTGGATGTGTTACTCCAAAGAACATGACACACACATCTTGGTGGAATTCTTTTCCACCTGGAAATCTCTTGCCTTCTTTGAAATCTAAGATATGGTATGACCTAGTTAGTTTTGGACTTAACTTCTCCTCAAGATGGACTTCAGGACTGATAATTTAACTGAGAAAAACTTATTTTCATCATGAATTTTCCTAACTGAAATCAGCAACTTGCCTTCAGAAGGTCACCTGCCCCTTTGCATGAATCACAAATGCAACTGAGCAAAAGAAAGCTTACATTCCTCTTACTTTGAACAGTATATGCCACAAATTCTCATTTCACTTGAAATTTCTGAGTCACACAGAGTTAAGGCTCAATCAAACTTCACTAACACTAATTGGAAATCTGTGCATTTCTCCATATAAGGTGTTCCTTTTACTGTCATTCCTCATAATCAATGACAAGCAGAATACCAGAAAAATCATTGCTGTTTTGCATGATCGGAGCCTCACCCAAATGACTTTAGTGCTTCTTTCTAACATTGGAACTTCTTTTGTCTCTGACCTTCATGTTTATTTTGATTGCTGTCTGGAAAATTTACAACATTCGGGATTGGTTTCTGTTTATGGCAATTTGATTTTCCCTGTGCTTGGCTAATTGCATCTTTCATTTCTCATAGATCATTATGAGAAGAGATGACAACATAAATCAGTTCCTTCAGAAAAAAATATTTTTGCAATCCCAGAACTCCAACCTCATGAAAGCCTTCAGCATATTGTTGCAACTTTTTTTTTCAGAAGAATGTTTCGACATATATTTATTTGTAAAGTCTATCAAATTTACAAGCATTTAGCTGACTTACTGACTTTGCAACACACATCCCACTAAAAGCATAGGGATTGTAGAGAAACCTACAAACATACTAAAATTTAAGCAATTGCTGTTCTGAAAGGGAAAGCTCTTGTGAACCCAATATTTTCATAGAATGCTCCTTTCTATAGCTTCCTAAATTCAAGGCCTTAAGTGTGGTCCCTTAAAACTAGCAAGAACTAACAGAGAGCCAAGAGAAGCTGCCTGGCCACTCCACTGACCTTTCCTGGTGCCAGTGCAAGTATTTTTGTGGCCTCATGGTAAACCAAACTGGGGAATGATTGAGACTGTGTTCACTTGTTTGGAGTGAGTGAGGGGGTTTCTTGATTAGCTGGGTTTTAATTTTTTTTCTGAGGTCGCCTCTTCAAAGCAAATCTCTTGTACAACTTGAAATGACAGAGAAACCATAGATAAACTATCCCTCCCCCCCAAAAAAAAAATTCTAAAGTGCTGGACAGTAAATACAACTTTGATAATACAGCCTTAATACCTTAACAACCAGGGCTGTCTTGCCTACTATATAGGTCATTGATTTTAGCAAATTGAGGGATATTGGTGAAGTGTTTCCATTCAACTGCAACAATTGGTGCATCCTGTTGTTTTACAGGTTGCAGACCTGCAGGATTTCAGCCCGAGAATGTAAGCTTTGAGCAAGTTGTTCTCCTGCTTTGCCTTTCAGATGCATGAGATAGAATTCAATTTGTCTGTCTTTTATTACCTGAAAAGTATAAGAGGTAAAAAGTCTAAAATAAAGAAACATGGCTGATAAGCTGAGGCATAGATATAATCATCTAAAGTTGAATAATGTGTCTTATTTTTAAAGTGTTTTGAATAAGCTATCAATTTTGGCCCAACTTACTTTCCTCAGAATTCAGCAAGCCATATCATTTAATCCTGTGGAAGAAATATTAAGCCAGAAATGGAATTTATAGAAAAATTCATCCTTGTTGGAGAAATTTGAAAACCAGCAAATGCAGAGCAATCTGCACTCTACTGAAGACATGATGGATACAATAGTCCATACCTTTCAATAGTGACATATACATGTGAAGGACCTAGATCCATCAAAAGAATAAAAGATGTTGCAATTGCATAAAAAAGTCTGTATTCTAAAACTGTATTAAATCACAGAAAATATCTTCCATATGAAAAGACATTTTTGTGACACAAATCTCAAAAAAACTATACAGTCCCCAGATAAATGTCCCACTCATTCATTTGCAAAAGAGCATCATTTAAAAGACATTAGTGACTGTATTCTTTGCTTTATATTGTGCAGCTGAACATTTGGGGTTTTTTTCTATGCTGACTAATGCTCCATGCTGCAGGATATTGGAGTCTAGTGGACCATGCAATGAGAATGCCAGTGCAATGGTTACTTATGCAATTTAGATATGAAATTTTGCATGAAATAACAAAAGAGTGTGAACTAGTCATGCTCCATTGCAAAATCCATCACTTGCTGAAGCATAATTTCATGAAGCAAGATAAAAAATAAGAAAAAATAGAAAGTGTAACAAAGTGCTGAGCCAGTAATTTTATATTGTTGTCGAGCAGTACCTGCTAACAAGAATGTGAAAATACAATCCCATCCTAAAATGATTCAGCCATGTCTAACATTAACTAGTGCCACAACTACAGACAGGCATATGCTGCGCTTACCAAGTACTCCTTTTCAAAAATTATCAGCAGAAAAAAATTAATATTCTAACCATATTCTACTTTTAATGTTCAGACATGTTCTCCTCTTGAACTTGTACTTATCGTTGCCTTGAGCAAACTTTCCTAAATCCAGCAGACCACGGTGAAGCTTTTTTGGATTGTGCCAGTACCCAGTAATCAAGTATGAGACTCTTGATATGATTGTCCAGCTCACCAGCTAACCAGATTTTGTATGTGTCATTTCCACTGGATATTGATTTCAGAGGCCAAGGTTGCATTGAAGAAATATTAAAGATTAAATCAAGGTCTCTCATTAAATAAAGGTAGGAAGACAGGGTCTCCACTAAGGCATTCAAAGGCTTTGTCCCTTCACTACACTGGGAACTTCAGTTCATCTTAAATGCCTAAATTAGACTCCATATTACATTACTGTTTATAAATTTTTGTTCCACAGTTTGCAGACATCAAGAAAGCTGGGATGGATTTTTTAATATCTTAAAAATTAATTACATCATTTTGCATATATGACTTCTAATAATCTGACTTTGTTGACAGTCATCAGGACTCTCCATCTATCCCTTCCCTTTATAATTACTAAAGAAAACAAGCTAACTGGCATGGCAATTAACACAGATTTTCTGCAAAATCTGCTCTTTAACAGTAAAGTTTTTAGCGGATGTAGTAGCAATAAAATGTAGCCAGGCTTTTTTCCCTGTGATAAATATCCTTGAGGCATATCCCTTAACAAAAGCACCTATCAGTAGCTGCAGAATTTAAATTCACTTTCTCTGGTCATCACAGACAGATTTGAAAAGCCAGATGCCAAGGCAGGTGCCCAACTGCATTTGATAGTAAGTTAATGGCCCTTGAAATTCAGAAGCAGTATGTCAGCCTTAACAGCTCCCTTTTTAACGACTCTCCCTCTTCCTGGCTTCTACCTTCCTGTGTTTCCGCTGCTTTTATTAAGATCAGCAACTGAATGGAGAGTGATATTGTTTTCCTGTTTAGATGGGCTAACATACCATGTTATATCATTTTAATGTTCATCATTTCTGGGACTTCGTGTCTGTAAAGTTACAGTTCTATATGTGTTTTTTCAAATCCAGAAAAATGGTGTCTATGTACTCCAAATAAGCCTTATGCTCTATTAAATGTTGTTGTGCTGCTTCTGTTCCTGGTTATTAAAATCTTTCATTTAAGGCAGATTTGTATAGACTTCTATCCTTTCTGCCTTATGAGATGGAGAGGAATCTTTGGAAGGCTAAAGAGGGAACACTAAAATTTCATTGTAGAATGCTGGACCAAATGGTAGCTTTGACTCTCAGCATGTAGTTGCAGGTGCAATTTGCCTTCTTATCTTTTAAAACATCCGTTTGGGTAAGACAATCATTCTCTTTTCAGACTCCTTCAAGTGCCTCATCAGATGGGAGCAGTGTTTTATAGCCAGCAGCTGAATGATGTGGCACATACACTGCAGGGAATGAAAAGGATTTTAAAAACTGAGGCAGGGTTTTCTGCATGCTGTGCAGAGTCATCACTTGCAGTGACATTCTTTGCATATTTGAACACAGAATATCCCTGAATTTAGGATCGTAGCATAAATCAGACCTTAGTAGCTAAAAAATAATCCTCAGAAAGCAAAAAACTTTGATTATTTTCAGGTTTTTTAGTACGCGAACATTTATCTTTTGCATTTTAGGTTTTGATTTCTGAAATTTGGTCAGCTTTAGTATCAGCAAGATAAGTTTTCCTTGCTACATCTGTTACACTAATTATATTTTAGAGATAGAATCGTAGAATCGATTGGGTTGGAAAAGACCTCCAAGATCATCAAGTCCAACCCTTGGTCCAGCTTCTGTCCATTTACCAGATCATGGCACCCAGTGCCACGTCCAATCTGCGTTTAAAAATCTCCAGGGATGGTGAATCCACCCCCTCTCTGGGCAGCCCATTCCAATGCCTGATTACTCTCTCTGTGAAGAATTTTTTTCCGATCTCCAACTTAAATTTCCCTTGGAGGAGCTTGAGCCCATGTCCCCTTGTCCTATTGCTGAGTGCCTGGGAGAAGAGACCAGCCCCCACCTGGCCAGAACTTCTCTTCAGGTAGTTCTAGACAGTGCTGAGGTCACCTCTGAGCCTCCTCTTCTCCAGGCTAAACAAGCCCGGCTCCCTCAGCCTCTCCCCATAGGGCTTGTGCTCCAGTCCCTTCACCAGCCTTGTAGCTCTTCTCTGGATGATTATAACATAAATATTTAACCAAATCTGTGGAACATTCAAAAATATCTGTCACACAGGTAATGTCTGCATCCTAAACTTAGGACTTGTAGATCCAGCTCTGTACATTAAATCAGATTTTGAGCAGGTTGCTACTGATGAGATAGACGTCTTCTTCAGCCATGGTGAGAGCCTGTGAGGAATCAGATCAGCCTTCATGTTAAGTGGCTTTGGCAAGTCTAAGGGCAGTCTTTAGGAGGTGCTTATGATTCCTTTCTACTGGCTCATTAACACCAGCTGAATGAAATTAGCTGGTGATAATGGATGAAATAGGCCCACTCACCAAAATATGCTTAGCACCATCATTTCCACTCCATTGAAGAGAAGACTCCTGTCACTTATTTACCAATACACTGATTTAAAAAAAATTGCACTATATAAACTAAGCTACTAAGAGAGAGGATATAATAAAATGGTGGGAAACCACTGAAAGGGAAAAAAACCCACAAAAACAAAAACAGCATTTTAGTAGAATTCTCGACATTTTTCTAATTACTGGAAATATTCAGAAGATAACAGTAAATTTCTTGCAAATTGTTCCTATACCATCCTATATATACCTATACCTCTGAAAAATATCAGTTGTATTTTAAAACAGAAGCAGATGTAAAACACCCCAGTGCACTTAAAATCTCAACAGCTGGCATGTGGTATTAGCCCACGATGCCTCAATGCCAAGAGCATCCCTCCTCAGCAGCTATGGGAGCACCCAGCTGGCCGAGAGGCACAGGGGAGTCCTGGGCATCCCTAGGGAACAGCCAGCACATATCTGGTTTTCTTCTAATTATGTCTCAGCAATCATCCACAAGGGAAACAGTTTATGTAAACGTCCCATACAATTCAGTCATGTAGTAAATCTCTAGAAGTTACATTTTAATTCAATTGACTCGGAGTGGAGAATACACAAAGGTCTGAGGCTGGGCAATCCATATCCACGCTAAAAACATTTCCCAAGCCAATAATCCCAGTGGCAGAGCCTCCAGGGAGAAGGGGTGATGTGCAGTCTAAGCTCATCAGCAAGGATGCACTGAACTGAGCAACAGGGCTCAGACTCCAAAAAACTTACTCCATAGAAAATTCCAAAGTTACCTTTCATTCTAGGTCACCACAGGAACATAACAGTTAAATATATATTGAAATGCAATTAAAAAGTGTAATATACTTTAAAATATTTGTTACAAGATAAAAAAAAAAGTATCACTGTTCAGATTCAGGAGGGGGAATAATGGTCTCATTTAAGTGGTTTTAAATTTGAATGGAAACGCTTTCAAAGTGGAAATAATGTCCTTCATAAATCTCAACCACTTTCAGCATTTGAACAAAATGAACATACTCCCATGGTAAGTTTACAGTCTATTTTTCCTGACAAAAACAGACCACTTGAATATTTTTTTCCAGCTCCATTGTTATATTTTTAGCTACAGGATTAATCAAAATGACAGTCACAGACTTTCTTTGCCATTGAAAGTTTATATAATTTTCCTTAAAGGCTATTCACAAGTCAGATGAGAAGAAGTTCATTAAAAAAATATTCTATGACAGTACATTGTTTCTGCTTAGCAAGACAGAAATAAAAATGGACCATAGCAAAAGGTTTTTACCCTCCCAGAACACCTCTCCCCAAGACTGTATCCTATATAAAAATATATATGTATAGTGATTTGTTGCCTAGTGAAGGATTTTGTAGATTAAGAGCCTTCTGCTCTCATAAAGTGGCAAACAGACCAGGTCCCTGTGTAGTCCATATGTGACAGAAAGTTCTGGACAATTCTCTTATTTGGCAATTTACAGATTTCAGAACTTGTCTTCCTGACTGCTGGCTGAAAGGTGCAGAAGAGCCCACTCTAATTCAGAGAGCTCATTTTGGAAACATCAGTTTCAGTTCTATTGCAAATTCAATAACACATTATGTTTCAGTCCCATATGTTTGCAGCAGTAATAATGCCAACCTAACTTCTTACAGCAGTGATCATAATAATCCAACCAGGTCTGAAGGCTGCTGCTGCAGGCAAGCCCAGTGGCTGTCTGATGGTGAGACAATATCACAAGCCCCATCTATTCTGGCAGCTACATTAGGGTATAATTTATTAGTACGTGACAGGTAAGAGGGGAAATTCAAGAGATTTATTCTCACTTACACACAGACAGGGATATAAGTGTTTCCCCCTCTGCCTGTCCTCCTCTGCATCCTAATTCCTCTCCAAAGCCATATTTCATGTATTGAAAAAAACATAAAGAAAAAAATTACTTCAGCTACCATTATCTTTAAAGAGTGTGTGATTGAGCCACAATACAGTTTCCCAGAATTTCTGCAGTGGCTTCATAAACTGACCCTTGCAAAAAAACAGCTGCAAGAAATTAAAAAAAAATACTAAAAAAGGAGCAACATAATTTCATAATCCTTCCTGGAGTATGCTAAAAAAATAAAATTGGCACGAAGAGGCTGCTCCTGGGACTCACAGTGAATTCATATCATGCCACAGACACCCATGAGGCTTGGTCCTGACACTAATGGGTCTACAACAAAGTGTCAGCTTTCAGCAAGGAGGTGTATAAGTTTTACTGAAGTAGGGATGGCCATCCAGGATAACGTTACTGTTAGTTATATTGCAGTAGCTCTTGCAAATCCTGACTTCCACTTATATTTCCAGACAAGGGCACACAGAAATGTTATTGTCTGCATGTATTTAAAGTGTTGTGTTTCCTTCTACATTTGTAAAGGAGGTCCCTTTGACCTTGAAGGTTTGGATTTAAGTGATACACAGTATGGCATAAAGACATGTATCAGTAAATTAATTACGGTGCGTAGCAAGCCCAGGTGTTGAAACTTGAGCACCTCTTTTCTGAAGTCTGTGAAGCAGTCTTTTCACGTTTGGCTCATGTCATGAAGCACCATCCCAAGAAATTCTTATCAATAACTTGGAAATTAACACTTGTTAGGAAATATTTCCAAGAGATAGTCTGGATGGAGCCATATGCCTCTGAGGCTGGAAGGGCTTAATGATTTGCATGTGGTCAAACAGTACCAGCCGGGTTTCATGCCAAGAACAGGTCCTGACACTGCTATTTTACTGGTATGGATGCAGCCAAATAGAAATACTAATAAAATTAGTCTGAAACTACTTGGTTCAAATTGCTATTACTCAACTATCCACAAAAATAATAACCTCTTGAAGAGAAGGAAAAGAAATGTACACATTCCGCAAAGGCTGGGGCAAATGGTCAAAGGGCAGCCTCTTCTCATTGCCAAATGGCTTCTTCACTCGAACACTACTCACTGCAGAAGTGCTAAGAAAATTGTATCACTAACATTACCAAAAAAAAAAAAAACAAAAAAAAAAAACAAAACAAGAAATACATGTACATCAAGGCTCCTCATCTTAAAAAAGCCCCAAACTTTCTCTCTTACATTAAACCACAGATTCATCGCAGTGAAGTCAGAAATGTTTCCCAAACTTTAGAAATTACTTCTGGTGTTTGTGTTCTTTTTCTCCACACCAAATGAATGACCAGCTCTGGCATTCACTAAGTCTATTCACCAGATGCTACCAGTCCTTACTGATCACTGGTTTAAGCAAATAGAGGCAGGGAAAGGCAAATCCACTCCAAATACACCCGTCTGAAAATAAATGGCAATACTCTGAGTTACAGAAATCTTCTTGGAAAAGTTTCAGGTATAGTAAAACACCTGCATATTCCAAACATTTCACTGAATCATTTGGATCTAATCACTCTAAGATCACTGAGTCTAACCTTAAACCGATCACCAGAATTATTTTTTGTACTGGAGATGAAACAGGGCTTTAAATACCCTAAATTTCCATTTGAGTGGAAATTACAACCCAAACTAAGCTGAATGTGATTAAATAGATCATTATTAACACTATGAGAGTCAATATTTCTCTGACAGTAATTAAAAACATTGATTAAAAATTTAAACACTTTCCCCAAGCTTCAGATGCCCCTTTGAGAGACCCTCATCTGTGTTTGATAATTAGTTTCATTCAGCATAGTTCTGTATTTATCCGAGATAGGATGGTTATTGTTGCAAACATCTATAGTTTAGCTACTTTTGAGTTAAAAAAATTCTATATTGACATTATTTAGAAAATGCATTGCAATTATTTAAAAATTAGTTATGGGGTGTCATTAAAAAAAGCCTAAAATATCATTATAAAACATTGTAATTCTTTCTGTGATACACTGTAAACTTGTGAGACTGAATTAAGTATTTCTGTGATACATTGTAAATTTGTGAAATTGATAGAATGAAATCCATAGTTTTTACTTAGAATAAAGTCTGGAAATCAGGTCTGGTTATATCCTTTTAAGCAAAACTTCTAATGAAAATATCTACCTTTTTATATTGAATGTATGTTTTAAGCCAAATTTGTCCTTCTCCATCATCCACAGTTTAAGTAAAGAAGGTTCTCACTCTGAACCCTCTGAATTTGGTGGTTGCTGTTGTAAGGGAAGGAACATGACTCAGTGGATCACTGACTCCCACTAGCAGCTTTTTCTAGCTGTGTTAAAGAAGCTGGATGAGATTATTAAACAGCAGATCGAAGTAAAGTATGTTCTGTTGGTGTCTCTCAAAGTATCTACATGAACGTAATGGGAGTCCAAAATCTCACCACACAATATCTTGGCTCTCTAATAGATACCCCAAATCCTATGAATCCTGAAGTTTTTCCAGTTCTAGCCCTCCTAGACATGCCACTCATAATAGTGTCTGTCCCTCTACTATTTTAACCTTGCAGCTCAAACCTTTCCCACCTAGAGGGGAATGTAGTGGCCTCATTGTAATTACTTTGTGGTTGTGTCATGGCTGTATTCAGTAGCATATGTGAAAGGCAAAGGTCACATATTCATGTCCTATGACACCCAGTATTAACTGGAGCAGTGTATTCAGACCCTGCCACTCATTGTGAGAAAATGCAGCAGACTCAGGACTCATGATAATCTCAATAGTTTCTTTAGTAATTCTACCAGTCAATAAAAAAATCTGCATGATATAAATGTTCAATCTTCATATGACAGGACAAATTAATATTCATGCAGGGTTTCAAATCTGTAGCAGCCCTCAGCAGCATGTCTCATTAGTCTCAGTGAGTATATTATTTTTCTTAATTAGAAACTCTTAAACTTTTTAGTCATGGGAATTCAAGAGTAGCAAAAGAAGAAGCAATATTGTGTGATTCATTTTAATTACACATTTATAGGCTGGAATAGGAAACTGGAGGTTACAATCTTAGTCTAGCATTAGCTAGGTAGTTGTGTTTCAGATGCACTGTGCTCCACTCAGGAAACAGAACTAGCCTACAAGAAAAAAGAAAGAAAAAATTCAGAGTGTAAGGGAATGGATAGTCCCAGCAGGACTATAAATTACAAAGTTTTCCAAAACATTTGAAAATCTTCCTCTTCATGTGCAGAGATTTGTGGAGGAACTGAATCCTTTACCTGCGAAGTCAAGAGGAGAAATGCTCCAAATATAGGGGACTCTGGTGAAATCCTGGAATTCTTAATTCAATAGTGTAACTCATGCTGACATCACTTAGTTCATAACCTTGCCATGCTCAGTTCACCCAAAGATATTTGGCATCTTCTAAGGGAAAGGGTTTGATTTTGCTTTCCTTACCTCTAGCCAGCTCTTATCCCCTGTAGCCTCCTAAAAAAAAGATGGATTTGAATATTTCAAAAACTGCAGGTGTTAATTTACATTTTGTAATTGTCTAATGTTGTGACTTTTCTGTTGTGTTGTTGATATTAATGCTAAATATTTTCTACACTGGTTGCTGATTGGTTTTAATAAATCAATAAAACATGTTGCTCTTGATTTAGTTTAACCAAATGAACTGAGTAGTTTTCCCTGCATTGTTAGTACCAAGTGACATTAAGTTGCCACCAGTCTGAGGTCATTCATGCATCTATTTGCAACTCAGGTCCTCAGCAAAGAGGACTATGTGTCTTTCCATTGTGCACTGTAGTGGCCTACTTTTGAAATTCAGCTGCTTGGCCTTGTCAATATAATAAACTCCTTGTTGTCCAATGTTGAGAACTTCTTCCTAAATATGGGAAAGTTGTTTATTAATTTTTTTTCCTAGTGACACTTAAAATGCAATAATAATGTCAATATATCATATGGCAATGATTACTTTATTAAGACAGACAGAAATAATCAGTCTTTTTGACACATATTGTACAAGCCAAGAAATTCTATCCATCAGAGAACACAGAGAAAGACATTATTCTGTGCTAAATTTACCTTAAATTTTGGTCCACTTAATGTCTTTCATCAATTTCTATTGTCTTAGTTTGGAATCATAAATAATGCAATCTACATCAATTGCACTTATTTGCAATTAGAATTTTTTTCCATACCCTGTTTTATGAATATTTAATAAACTGCATGACCTTGATGGAAGCCGTGTAGTTTAGGAGGCCATAATGAAAATGTAGAAAGTCTTGCTTTGTGAGCTCAACTTCTGGTTTTAAATTAACATCCAGTAAATCTTTCTCCACAATGCTCAGCTCATTGAGTCAAAGATTTTCTTATCTAGAAATGCATGGACAATTTCACGTTATGTTTTCTACCTCAAAGGAACTGGGTGCTTTTTCTAAGCTTCTGATGATTATAATCTAAAATTTTAAAGTACATGTTTTAGGAAAAATAAAAATAGTTACTCCTAAAATGTATATTTAGGATGTGGTTGCTGAAAATAAACATCGTATATACCAGTAGTTATTAGAATGAAAACAATAATTCACTGATAGTTCAGTCTTTGCTTCTTGATGGACAGGAAAAACAACTCAATAGTTTTGTTTGATTTTCTCATTTGCCACAGTAACTTCCTTTTAAAATCCACCATGATGGGGGAAGGCTAACAAACTATGGATTTTCAAATTCACATTTCCCAGTCATCTAAAATTCAATAAAGAGAAACTGTAAGACAACTATTCACAAAAAGAAGTACTTATTGCCTATATTCTTCTAAGAAAATACTTGTGCTTCAGTGAGCCCTGTTCAATCAAACTAAGACATATTTCTGAAATATGGGTAAGATACAAGGAAACAGATGCTCAAAATTAGGAAAGTCTCTGGAGGCAATTACATAGTGACACTTGAAAGTCTCTCTGCAAAATACTATAGATCTGTACTCTGATAATTCAAAAAACCCCGGTACAATATGGGGCTGTGGGATCCTAACCATTCCTCCCTCCATCTCACTTCAGAATTAGCTCATAAAATGCTGGAAGAATTGGGCTGGACATGCAGGAAATCTGTTTAAAATACACTGCATTTCAGAGCCCACAGGCAACTATAGGTCAGGTATGTGGAAGAACCTGGAGGTGGAAATGTAGTTAAAACACCAAATAAGCCAAATCAATACTTCCTTCAGTGAGAGGAAAATGCTGATTTTATTCATATTACAGCACTGGAAATTGATTCAGCTGCAGAACAGACCAGAGGTGATTCCCAGTGACCTCAGTGGGAGTGTGGACTGTCAGTCCAGGTAAAATGTGTTCCCTCTTCTGCCGGCTGTGTTACTGCCCTGAACACAGGGCTCCGTGTCCTGCAAGTGCCTGCTCACAAACTGCCTTATTATAGAGCAGCAATTGCCTTCCTGCACACTGCCAGGACCAAAGGGGAGAACAACATCAGTCTGAACAAAGTTGCTGATCAAAACAATATCAGTGGCCATTTCTGATGTGCCAAAAGGAAAGATCAATCTGGCTAGGAAAAAAACTCAATTTGCTGGCTGAAATTTGTAGTTTGCAAAAGGTATTGGACACAAATGAAGGAAGAAAGCTAAGAACCAGCTGCAAAAAGAGCTCCTTTCAGCAGAGCAGAGTGGGAAGCAGGGGTAGAACTCCAATGGGCACCGGGTGACTGTGGTTTCTGCCATAATCTTCATCTTCGTCTTCATGATCAAGCTGTAATACATGGCCACATAGGAAGCTCCAGTGCTCCCTGGCAAGGTTGGTGTCAGCTACTGCAGCACTAACATCCCCTATTAAGCCCAAAACTGGTATCATTTCTGTAAGCCTCTAAGCACCACCATTCACAGCAAAGGGCCTAAATTCTGGCTTGGGCAATTAAAAAAAAAAATCTGATAGCCTTTCTTTTACACAATGCACAAATACCAGTATGGCTCCAAGTGCTAGAGTGTAGTAGTTGCTTGAAGCATAACTGCTTCATTTGGAATTGGATTATTAAATTACTTTTTTGGTATTTGATCATAAAATAGTTTTGAGCTTGTTGCCATTTCTTCTGCTATTCTTATCAATGTTGTCCCAGGAATATATTTATCTTAGCTATGAGAATGAAAATTATTTTGTGGAATATGAACATTACTGCTTAATACATGGATTTCAATGTCTTCCTAAGCAAGCTATTATTTTGTTTGTCTTTCATTTGAGAGTCAAGATAAAACATAAACAGAAATGAGCTTATTTCCCTATAGCTGGAGCTGTTTTGAAGAATGTTCTGCCTCCAAAGATGGAAACAAGACTTCAAGTATTTGCATTGTAACTGTCTTTAATTAGTATTTGATCAAAAAATGAAAAAGAAAAAAAGAAAGAGAAAGGAAAAACTACTGTCTTGGCTGAATGCTATTACATATTCTTCTTTCAAATGCAAAATTTTTCATAAGGAAAGAAATGGTTATTCAAATGATAAAGTGAAATAGTTGTTCTCACAGAGGAATCACACAGAAGATGCTTTAAAGGGGGAAGAGCAAGTTGTTAAAGCTCAAGTTGGAAGTTGAGATCTGTCATCCTGGGTTACTTTGACTTAAAGTCTATGCACACAGATGCTGATTTGCACCACTGTTATTGCAGAACGGTGGGAATTATGAAGTTTTTGTTGCTTCATGTTAGGAACAGGGATTTTTACTTCTTTGTTTGGTTTTCAAAAGCTAAAACACTAATAACAATGTAATTAAATCAGACTATCAGAGAAAACATAAGCAGATACTTCATCCATTTCCAGTCTTCCTGTAGTCCAATGAGATGGTGCCCCTGCATGTATGGAATGTACATTTACAATATGATTTGGTATTCCCTGAAAAAGTTTGAAGGGAGAATTAAGCTATTAATTTTATTTCAAGGAAAATAACTGTCAAAATAAACTGTCTTGAAAGGACAGGTTGTCTAACCAGCAAGCTGTGTGAACAAGCCCCACCTATACATATCAGATATACAGTAGTCTATAAGAGATTTGTGCCTGAGACATTTGTTTTTCATAAAACAGCACTTCATCTGACTGATCAAAATTCAGTGGATTTTTATTTATTTATTTGCAAAAATATCAGAACACAATTTATATGATTATAAGCTGGAAATTCTTATTAAAAAAATTCTCCATCTTGTCTGAGATTACAATAATTTTTGAAGAATCAGGTAATGGTTTTGGTTAGCCACTTCTTTTATTGGAAAAATTCTGGAGAAGAAAACAAGTAAATTAAACTTCTAAATTATTTCCTTAGAAGTTCTAACCATATTCCAGTAACACATTACAAATGATTGGTATAATTCAAATACCAGTAAAATAAGTACCGAAGAAATAAATACTGTGGACAATTTAACTTAGTTCTGCAAACAGGCAGTTTCACAGAATCACAGAATATTCTGAGTTGGAAGGGACCCACAAGGATCTTCAAATACAGCTCTTAAGTCAATATCCCATACAAGGATTAAACCCACAACCTTGGTGTTATTAGTTCCGTGTTCCAACCAATTGAGATCATCTCAGTTTTCTTAGTTTTTTTCTGTTGCCATCTGGAAAAACTGACTTTAGTATCAATGTGTGAGCTCTCACAGCTGTCAGCTCCTGAACAGCCTGCATGAGCAACAGTGAATATACTACTTTTGATGTCCTAAAAATTTCCTGTGAAGGTGACAAATGCAATACCACTTTATCTAATATTCCTGCTGAGGACAGCAGTGTGATTCCTACTGGTTTCAATCAGTACATTGGCAGCACTGGACAGATGAACTTTGTGAGATGGCCACTGACCTTTGCTGTACAGACCGATCCCTTAAAACTCTGTAAAAAAAGACTCCAAGCCAAATTTTGGTAGGAGATAAGATAAAAGAGTAGTGACTTTAATGAGCACCCAGGATCACCCAGGAATACATTGACACACGCGTGGGCAAGTTTTGAGTTCCATAGCTTTTATAATATGATCCATCCAATCATCACTTCCACCTTTCTCCCGCCCCAGTCCCACCCCTGTTCCACCTCCCAGAAATTGGATCTGGGGTCGGTGAGACCCCCTCTTCATCAGCCCTCCTCTTCCTCAGGCTCCTGGAGTTCTTCCAATGTTCTTTCTTCTGGGTCACTCTGCCCTGTGTTTATGTCTTCTTTTGATACCCTTCAATCTTATACATTGAAAGAGAGACAAAACAGCTGTGAAATTTGAGCTCCTTGTTTTGGGACAGACATTAGAAAGACATTAACCTCAAGCTGCAGGAAATATTAACCCACTAAAAATCTACTTTGCTACAGCTACTGTGTTTCTAAAATCTATAAAATGTGAACATCAAAAATCCTTTCTGCATCAAGACCAAGAGACTTATTAGAAAAGTCTGGGGTTTTCTCCTAGCCCATATATTCAGATTTCCTTTCAAAACAGACTAGGACACACTCAGGTTTCATCCTTACAGATAGTTGGAATGGTGTCAGGTTGCACAGCTGAGTACCAGAGCCAAGGGCAAAGCTATGAGACATATCTGCCCAACTTAACTGACATGGCCAAAGGGATCCTGACATTGCTTACAGTAAAAACTATAATTTCTGGACAAGGACTTGCAACATAGAGGTGAACATCACTCTTTATTACTACAGTTTTCATGTATCATGGTCAACTATTTTGGGTCACTTCCTCACTAGGAGTTGATTGGATGCTGGGTAGGCCAAATGGGTATGAATTAGGTAAGTTAAGATAACCAGAAGTCTAATAGCTACTTAGAAATTGCAAGTTTCTAAAGCAAGTGTACTAAAAAAGGGCACCTTAGGATGGCATAGCATAAAATTACTGCAAGATTTACTTTGCAAGTACTTCATGTTGGGCAAGAACAGACTGAAAACAGCAGCAAAAGCAATACAGAGAGAACCAGCCAACAAAGTAAATTATGCTGACAGGACTAATGTAATAACATTTTTCAAACTGTACAAACATTTGGAATAAAAATGGTCTATTCCCCTCCTTTAAGCACAGCATGTTTTGACCTCCAAATATCTTGAGTTGGTTTAGCAAAGCATTCAGCCATGTACTTGCCTTTAAGCACACAGTTAAACTCTACTTGCCACATCCTAGATTTGCTATATTGCAGGTCTGGAAACTCATGGTATTTGACAGTGAAATAGAAAGCATCCCTCAGCTCTTGAGAAGTCTATCACCCATCTATCAGTCAAGAAAATTTCAACTGTTTTTTTTTTTTGCACTGATTGAGAAAGATGTAATTCTAGAGGGAAAAAAGCCAGGTGATAAGAATGAGCCACTCCAACAAAATAAAATAGTCATGTACTGAGCTTATATTAGTATGATGGGTTAGGCACAAACTTTTTCAAATTGGTGAATATAGTATGCCCCTGCTTTGATCTGTGCAAAGGAGGATGCAGCTTGCCAGTGTGGTTCAATCAAAACCAGCAAAGGTGTCTATGCATAAACCTGGGGATCAAGGCAGGGAAGAAACCAGACATGTGCCAGAAGGCAAAATATTTCCTGATCCTATAGTGCAAACACCAAAGAGTAGAAATAAAGAAAAAATAACACCACAACCTGAACAAGCCCTAGAATCTGCATCTGAGAAAAGAAGGGGGGATTTGGGGATTAGTCTTGACTAAGAAGGTCCTGTGGTAGTGTACTCACTTTCCCAAAATGCTGTCTCTCGTTTCATTCACGGTAATTCAGAAGAAAAGAACTTTGCATTTCTTTTCCAATTAACATCAAAAAAATCATCCTGAACAATTGACACAATCTTTAAAAGTTCCAGCATTTTTGTTTAAGTGCTTAGATGAAAACAAATAATTTCAAAGACCTCTGAATATGTTCTTTTGCTTTTTCTTTGTCTCTCTCTGAACAGACTGCACAACACCTCTCCATTTAGTTTTAAAATCAATAGATTTATATTTAAAATATTTTTGTCCTCGCTAGTCTCATTGCATTTTAATATTTTAAACCCATTAAATTGATTGTGGTGAAATCTCTCATCATAAAATACTCATTACTTTAAATAAATGTGTTTCATTTAGCATTTTAGAACCATCTCCATTGGCTGATTTTTCACTGGTAACTTTTTCATTATGTCCATCCCTTTCCCTGCAGCCTCCTGTATAACCTTCTAGCATACCTGAAGTACAAGAATGGCCTAGGTATTGATTTCACTCCCTTTATTGAAGTGCTGTTAGCTGTCCAGATTCTGCCTCACTAAGCCTTTTTACCCCAGATTATTAAGTAATTCACTAGCAAAATTAACATTATTATTAATAGTACATTCTATGCCATCCCATTACTCAGTCTTATAAATTGTATGTTCTTTTGAACACCCATAAATCTCTTACTAAAGCCCACTGAAAATAATAACATGTCAGAATTCCACCCTATTTATTTGCTTTTTAGGTTTTGCACTTTCTAAAACTTCTTATATCAAATATAATGCATAACACAGTTCAGAATTCCAGTTTATGCAAAATTTAAAAGTAGTAGTTGCTCCAGAACAAGATGTTATGTCTATTGAGACTCACAATACCTGAAAACTGTTGATCAGGGTTCTGAGATGTGACAGAGGTCACTAAGAAAGACATATTTATTGTGAGAAATTAAAGCCAACAATGGGTTTAATACTGTCTGGGTTACAGTAGCAGATTAAATTTGAAGACTGAGTCTGCAGTTCCACATGATTCTCTTATTTCCCAGTACCGCTTCTCATTTTGAAGCACTAATCAAATGATAAACCCTTTCAGCATTTTTTGCAATAGCAGGAGGAATGTTTCATGTACCATAAACAGGATGCCTATGCCCAAGTTTATCTTCTAGCCTCTTCCTTTGTTATTTTTAAAGATACAACATCATAGTTGCAGGCATGTTTTTTTTTTAGTTTTTAAAGGTTTTGACTTGAGTATGAGATTAATAGTTTGGGCATTTTTAATCAGAAATTAATTGGGTAAATTAAATCATGTTCATAAATATTGACTGAGAAAGCATGGGTTATTACACTTGGGCTTAGTCTTAAAAATAAATCTGTGTCAAATGTCAGTGTGAACACAGAATATCATCTAAATTGACTTTAACTGGTGACCTGGCATTACCCCACAGGCAACAAGTGTTTATTACAGACCAGGCTGGCAAACTTACTTGTTTTTCACTTTGAACAGAAAGTTGCCCATTTATCTCACTGAAAATTCTTTATGATTTAAACTTTCCAACTAACCAAAGGTTTATCATGTTGAGTCTGTCTAGACTATCCTAAGTGTTATTGCAGTGCAATGGACATGATTATTATTCCTATGTATCTTGAAGTTATTTTTAAAATATTTTCAGTAAGACGGGTCAATTATTTCTGGAACAACACCAGGGACTGCACTGTCTTCTTCATGGTTCTCACAGGTTCTCTGCAGTGCTGGAACTGAAGCACAAGTTTGAATGATGGCTCACTCATATTTTTAACAGATGTAGTTCTTTGATACATTAATATTGAATATTTTGGTTTGGTATTCTATTTAAGGCAACTGCTATTAAATTGTCATAATTTATCATTGATTGTCACACTGTGTTATCTACAGTCTAGAAATATGTCCTGGCTGGGCAATTAAAGCTAAGAGCTACAGAATAACCTTGATCTCTTGACCCGAAGACTTCAAGATATTTCCATGATTAAATTGCCAGTTTATCTCCACTGTTGCAGTGAGATGGGCAGTGTTGAAGTGAGATTTCTTCTTCCCAACTTAGCCACTTGAATTTAGATACCTAGATGAATCAAGTTTCTGTTAATACTCTACAAAGAAAGGTCTTTTAAGTAATATTTCACCTTTTTGCTTTCTCCTTCTAGAAACAAACTTCTGGTCATTTGCCTTGAATTTATTTCAGCATGACCTTCCAAAACAAATAGGATTAGTGTTCACATACATACTCACTAGATGCCTTTGAATGTACTGCACAAACGCAAACAGCAGACATAGCCCACTTGGACACTTGTGAACAGTGACTGAAAGTGTTAAAAGACTCATTGTCATGCACTAATCCTGTTATTTAAATGGTCTTTGGTCTTTCACAGCAAGCAGATTCAACAAGACAGCATGATAGAAAAATTAGACATCACTTGAAAGGCCAGTAGAGTACAAGAGGAAAATGTCTCTGTAATTGCAGTGCTGAATCGGGCTCATCAAATTTAGATATAAGGAAAGGTACAGATGAATATGAATTCAGACAAAATGAGTGCAATGGAATTTTACTGAGTGGGTGTCTCTATAGAGACCTCTGGAGAAGGCTGTTACGTTATCTATTCTGCAAGAGCACTAAATATCCAACATTACTTCCAATCCAAAATCAGTATTTGCTCTGTAATCTCTGACCATACTCTTTGTTCTCCCTATCATCTCAACATATGGAATATTAGTTGTGTGCTGGTGACCCTGTCCTGCCGCTGACTCAAGTGTGTGCCTCAAGGTCTGTGAAAAAAACCCATCAGCTGCCCTAAAATTAAAGCATTATTTAGCACTTAACTAAGCCCTTAGGTAAGACTGCTCTTTGGAGAGCTAAGAGGTACTAGAAACACATTAAAATATATCCTGCCTTCTACCTCTCAAACCTTCTCTTCTCTGCATCTTCAGCCAAATTTTTGGCAAGAAGTTTGGACCTTTCTGTGGAGTTGGGATGTTTGTGTGGGAGCAAGCCACGGCAGGAAAGTCCTGCTCCACGTAGTTATGCTTTAACAAGAGCAAGCTTCTTCCAGGTGCCAAGTAGCACATGGACAAACTCCTCCAAGCCCTCCATGTGCATAACTCCCATTATGCAAGCTGTGCCTGCCTCTGGACTACCAGTCCTGTCTTTCTTGCTGGAGTTTCCCCATGTGTTTGCCAAAGTATACCTGCCGCTGTCCACACCTTCATCTTCACACCTGGACTCTAGGAATGAAACCTCCTCTGGTCCCTGGGGCACCCTGCCTTCCCTGCATCAGAGTAAGCATTGGTGGCCCACTGCAATGAGGCTATGAGTCTGTAAAGGTCCCTATAAGATTTTCTCCTACTTCTTTTCTTCCTATTCCTTTGTTCCCTCCTTCCTTTCCTTTGGGAAAACTGGGATACTAAAAGTTCAGCATAAACAAAATAATCTTGTTCTACAGCAAACAAAGCAATCAACCAGTAACTGCCACCAAACAGGTCACTGTGGCATGTACAGACTGTATTAATGATAGGGATAAACATGATTATTTGAGAATGGCTTTGCATCAGGACTGGAAAAATGCTAAGAAAAAGGGAGAAAAAGGAAAGAAGAAAAACTCCATCATCTCTGAATCACCTATAAAGTATCTCAAATTACAGGATTGATTGCAGTGTAAACGAAGGGCCTAAGTGTCAAACAAGATGTCTTTCCAAGCGTCTTTCTGGGAAGGGTCTTTAATAGTTGCATACATATCCAAGGCTGGCTGACTGTTGCTTCTGCAGTCCAAGAGAAATGTTTATGGAAACTATAAGAGGTCAAATTATGAGGAATTAAGGGATGTTCAGAGTGAGTCTGTTAAGCACCAAAATATTTCCCTGCAGTTCTGCAGAAATGGACCAAAATGGCACTTATTGCCTTTGATATATCCCTAGGCAGGATGCTGAAAGAGAACATGTGGCCACGATTATAGATACTCTTGTTAGGAGGGAGAAAATTAAGAATACAAAACCTGTGCTTTTCTACCCACTAACCAGTGCTGTACAATAGTTATTTCAGTTAAAATTACTGCCCTTTACTGTCCCTGGCAAGGAGATTGTATTAGCAAAGAAAATAATAAAAAGGAAATGTATAAATAATTGACATAAATTATATATTGCTTTTTTCTGTACAGAAGTATCTGGTATTCTAACTGCTTCTGTGAGGAGCAGAAAACTATCAATGAGGGATTTGCAAAATCTTAAAAAAGCAGTAACTGTGATCAATTTCTCAACAAAACTTGGACTGTGCTCTCAGGCTAAAAATTGACTGATAATGTACAGGGCATGGAGAAGAATCACTTTGTGTTAACCAGAGGGACACTGGAGAACTAAAGTTTAGAGAAGGATTAGTAGACATCTTATCTCCTGATAGAGAGGGAAAGAAGCCAAAACAAATTGAAACTAGTGTTCTTGCATGGGCTCAGAGAGCTGCACTCTGAGAAGGAAGGATATGCTTTTATTAAACGCTGCTCAGAGATGTAGATCCATATAAGAGTGTAGTTGAAACTATCACAGTATTATCTACCCAAACCAGAGTTATGTAAGATAGTCATTCTTTGGGCAGTGATTTACACATGTTAAGGTTAGGTTTCCAGCACAGTCTCTGTAGTCTACAGATATATCCATCTGACCCAAGATAAGGGCCTAAACATAGCAGAACAATGTCACTTCAGACACCTCAGGGGTATCCAACAGGCAATCTACCATAAGTCTCATGCATCCCTACATGCCCTTAGCAAACATTTTTGAAGCCTCAAGACATCTCAAATGGTAGCTGGTGCCTCAATCTGGGCAGCTTTCTTATTTCTATGAGCAGGATGAATTTCCAGGCTCCACTGACACTATTGACTGCGTTTCCCCTCTACAGTAGGTCATGTGCAAGCACCTATGTGTATATACTTGTTCTGAAGTTAAATCACACCAAATTTAGATCAGATCAACCACCATAGCTGATAACAGTAACTGCACCTTAGATTCAGGTTTAAATATGTCAAGGTCAAGTGTAGCTGTGACTATTGAGTCTTCTTACTGCAGTGCCCTTTTCATTTTGATTGACTTGATCTGCCTCCATGTCCTGCCAGGATCAGAGCTGAGCTTTGGGACCCAAACCTGACCATGAGCATCAGCTAGAAGAGTGATATTTTTACTGCTTTTGTAGCCTTCATAACACAGTACCTGAGAATCCCAGAATCCTTTTTTAACAACATTGTCTTCAGAGACAGTCTGGAAGAGAGCATTTTTTATTCTGTTTTGTGGAAAGTGGGCTGCTAAGAGGTCATATTTTTAAGGTAACACCATGACTATAGACACACACAGCTCCAGTGGAAAGTGGGCTGCTAAGAGGTCATATTTTTAAGGTAACACCATCACTATAGACACACATAACTCCAGTGAAATTTTTAAAGCACCTCAGACTCTAATTTCAGAAGAAAAATTAGTCTCTTTGTGTCTAAGTGCTTCTGATAATCCCACTAGGGTCCTGTTTGCTGATTCATTGCCTAACTCGATTGTAAATTCTGCTCTGGCTTGTTCAAGGTGACATACAACTTTTGGACGCTTCTTCTCATCTTCACTCCTCAGCTCACCTTGGTTTGATGACTAATCCTCCTTCCTTATCCCAATCCCAACTCATTCCTAATGTCCACCCATCAAGAATGCACCGTGTTTGGGTGAGGTCCAGCTGCTCAGTTAATTTGCTGTCTCCCTCTGCATGCAGCAAAACCCAAGGGGCTCTTCCTCATAGCTCTGCACTCACCTTGCATTTCTGTTATAAAAAAATTTCCCACAGTCTTAGTAATATGCTACGGGTTATTTATATTTGAATTAGCCATTTAAACACATCCAATGAAACAGTTACCACAACCTATTTCTGTAGCTGCTCTGTCACAATGTCACCAGAAAGCTAAGAAATAAAAAAAATGTTTATTAATATCTAGCATAAATATTTGTTACAAATACAAGCAACTTGTGTTTTATTCTAGCAGTAGGAGACATGGAAAATAATCTATCATTGTTTCTTTTTTACCACTTTTTCCAGGCATGGAAACTGTGAAGAAGACCTTTAAGAAAATAAATCCATTTCCTCACAGTCTATAATTTTTTAAATGGTTTGCAAGACTTTTGTGTCCTCTAAAGTCTTTGATTTATCAATACATTTTAAGTGGATTCCTCCATAACAAGGAAAGTTGCTGTCATTTGATACTTCCCTATTTAAAATGCAGTATGAATTTACATATAATAAAAGATGGTACTAATAAATAAGAAATAGTTTAATCCACTAATTAGATACCAGTTTCCCCAGGTTATCTCAGGAGATGCTGGCCTGCTGCCTGTACGCTATTTCTCAAACACCTTGTACGCCTTCAACAACATATACAGAATGATGAAGCCTTCAAAAGACAGATCTCTTCTAAATGTCAGAAGTGATTAATTTCCTCAGTGTCTTGTACAATTTTCAAAGCTATAAAGAAGTATATAGGAGAATTAGCTCATAGCTGTGCTGTGATTTCCCTAGTCACTAAATTCAAGCTCTATCTCTGCATTTTAAAATGTTTTGTAATAGGGAGAGAACTTCAGAATTCATCATCCCTCTCTCTCTTCATATGAGCTCCTGAACTTGTGTAAGCTATAAAATAGGATTTTGTACTATTTGTAAGAATTGTTGTATCCTTAGAAGAATTATCCAACAAACAAAAGAGAGTGTGGGCTACAAATAGTTTAGAAATCACAGTGCAATTCTCATGTTGTAAAGAAAAGTGATATACCATAAATTACAAATGTCTGTTGAGAAACTAAAGGTGGTACAGCCACTCCAACAAGACACCTGACAAATTAAAAAAGCATATTAAAAACTTGATGGCTTGAAGGACTTGGAAGAGGTAATGGAGATATGATTCAGATGGGTTTTCCACTTTATCAGTAATGTTGACTTGCTTTCCTTGCAACTGGAAGTGAAACAATGATCAGAGAAGGACATGTGGCTTCTGTGATGTGCATGATTATTCTTTTCATATTAACTGAGTTGCAAATGTGTTTTTCTTGTGGAAAAAAATAAAAAGTAAGAATCAGAAAGACAAAATATGATTTTTTTTTAATGGAAAAAACTTTCAGAACAAAGTATCTGACCAAAAGGGAATATGAAACAGAACTTCTGCCTCTTGAAAAAAAAAGTAAAAAGGAAAAAGAAATACATCATATCCTGAGCAGATGTGCTTAATTCAGATATACAGATATTGGTGAATAAGACAACATATGGCATTACTTTATTGAACAAATTATTTCCAGGAATAACAGAAAGACCGTGTTAAGCTTTTTAAACTGATTTTGAAAAAAATTAGACAATTTTACAGCATTTAATATGAAACATATCTTTTCCTTTGGTCGTAAGTAGTTTTTCATAGGACTTTGGCATTAAAAATTTACATTCTGTCCAATATTTTTTAGCTTTAACGAAAGATCGGTCAACAATTATACTGAAGAAAACTAAAAGAACCAGTTAATCTTCTGTACCTCAGTGGGTTTGCTACTGCAAAAAATGCAGTGCTACCAGAATAAAATAAAACATATTGCCAGATTCATGCAACTGCACTTTTTTTCAGCATAAACTTCTTATTTTCTCTGCCCAGATACATCAAAAGACATTTCAGAGTTTTAAGTTAGTTCAAGGTAAAGATAGAAAGCAGGAGTACCCAGTTGTCTCTGGAAACAAACTTTATGCTAACTTGTCTACCACCCTTTATGTTACCTCCCCCAAATGAATTCTAACCTACTTGCTGTAGATCTCATATGCCTTCTACAAGGCTTATCAATAATTGAGTGTGTCACATGAAAGGGAGGAGTGAGACAGAAATGCAAATATTTCTAGTCTTAACTGTATTAATAAGAAATTATTATCTATAAGCACTTCCAGACAGTCAGATTCTTATGTCCCCAACATTGCCTGTCGGCTACGAACAGCACACAGGTTGGAAGTGTTTCTGACCTCTGATATGAAGCCACACTTAAACCAGGAGAACTCATCAGCTAAATAAGCGCTTCCAGAAAAATTAGAGCCTTATGAACCCAGCACTGCCTGCCAAACTGCTGGACAGAACACAGGCTGGAAGGATTTGTAACCTCTGATATGAAGCCACACTTAATAGCTAGAAACGAACTTTCCCCACAACAGCTCCTGAAATAACATGTATTAATACAAGCATGTGACAGTTATTGTGGGTTTCGCTTTGCCGGTGATGACGTTTAGCTGCAAGATTGTATTTAATTGATAATAAAAGACCCCAAAAGAAACCAGCACGAAACAAATTTTACAGAGACAAACACACTAAGCTCGTTACAATACAGCAATGTATCCAATTTTCACGACAGACAGAAACTAGCAACAAAGAACTACTGACTAAAAACACAGCCACCGAAAGCACTTATCTAGACACTTTCAATAACATAGAACAATAAATTATCTTGCACACCACTCTCTCTGTAACACAAAATAAAAGGAAAGAACAAAGCTGCTTCTTAGCAACACCCATGTCAAAAAAGAGACTGCACATTGCAAGTAGCAAAGTGTCAAGCAGATGCTTATAAAGTAAGAATCAAAGCTGCTGTTAGCATAAGGCATAAGATACAATGTATAAAGGAAAAAACTTTGTAAGAAAGCAAATTACTGTTATTAGTATCAAGGTAGAAGAAAGTAAAGTTAAGAAAGCAAAGTATAGAAAAATAGAAAGCACATGGTCTTCTTACCCCTACATTGTTCTAGGAGGTAGGAGGAGGCCAGACAAGCTGCTAAAAGTCACCTCAACAGAGACATGGCATTTTCCCTTCTCTCTGTTGCAGTTTAAAACTGCCTCTCTTTTTATACCTTTTTTTTTTTCTTCAGGTGGTTGTGTGACTAAAGTGAATATTTTCGAGGGGTGATGCAGATGCCCGAGGGGAAGAGGCTCCTTGAGTGGTTATAGAAGATATCGCAAAGGGGGCCATGTCATTATTTAACAACACTCCACTCTATGTTAACCTTCTCAGTTTGAAAGCCTTTGTCCTCTGCTTGGAGCATCCCTTCCGGGGGGCTGAGGCATTTCCCTCAACCTGTCAGGGCTTTTCAGCCCACCACCCCACAGAGTGGTACAAGGAGGAATGGTAAGACCATTAAAGCCTAAGATCATGTTGCTGCCATGTAGCAGGCACACAAACAATAGATATAGTTCTAATTTCACTTTTATATATGCTCCCAAAATGCTATGAGATTTTTGCAAGTAGCAATTCATGGCATTGCTATTAATTATAGCTGAGTAGATGCAAACAGGCAGTCTTGTGAGTATGTGGAATCTACAGAATAAGGCCCTCCAAAAAGTTGAATCTGAAAAGTGCTCTTCAGTTAACATAAATTATATAGATCCAAAAAATCTTAAGAATTTACAAACTTACATCAAATCACACTTGCCAAGTGTGATCCATAAGGCTTAGCCATAATCTGTATACATTGTCTAAAGAGTAAAAAGTGGTAGTTGACATGCAGAGAAATTCACTAAGCAGTTAATAACTTCTGTTTCTTGACAGGTGTTTTCTTCTTAGCCATAATACCCAAATAAATAGTAATTTAAGAGCTTTATTTTCTCCAGGATTATGGATATATGTTATTTTTGCTGTTCAGAACATCTGACGGTTCTGCCGTATACCAGCTAAGCCCAGCTTATACAGCTGATTCAGTGAACATTAATATTCATTAAAACCAATAATGAAGTGATATTGTCCTGATTTAAAGGTCTGACGGGAGGCTGGTGCCAACAGTCAAAGGTGGGCCAGAATGCCATCTTGCTCCTACTCAAGCATGCATGAGCACTAGCCCATGGCTCATTAGGTCCTGTCATCAATGTAGTCTGCTACCCAACTGACAGCAACGAAGTGAGGGCGAGACCCGCTTCAGTCCTGATATCTTTGCACTGTATCATAAAGTTGTGGCTTGCCATGGACTGGATAAGCTGCTTCATTTGCACACTGGGGGAAAAGTTGTGAAATCTCAGTGTTTAAATATATATTTGAACTATAAGTAAATAGGTTAGTACTCAGTGGTCAGTTTGTATCAAGCAGCTCCAAGTAAGTCAAGGGACTTCTAAAGATTGTTGGTATATTTTGTCAACCAAAACTACAAATGGCTATTCAGAATACTTCAATCATTAATTAAAGTGGTGTTAAAAAGGATTTCACACAACTGCAACCAGTATATGACATGAAAATGCCCAAACAGATCTTTTCTATTAAAAGTTTAAAGTTAAAGGCAGTTAGGATGGTTAATACTGATTTTGTGCAAGAATTTATTACTTACTGTGGGCAATCAGAGACCCAAGGGTGGATAATTCAGCATTTAACACTTCTATCACACAACCAATGCCAAGAACAAAAGCTTCTGGTTCAAGAGTGAAGCTGTGTTACACCTCAGCTATGTGCACGATACAGAGAGTTTGCTTCATAGATGCCCCACCATTCCTTCTCTTGAAGTTTTCATCGGGGCACTGAAGCTTTTCATTAGCCCACAGAGGAGAACTGTTGGCCTGGGATATTGCAAATCACTTATTTCCAGCAAAGATTTGTGACTGGCAAGCTAGAAATCATTTCTGTCACAGTGCTCTGAATTTCTCCAGGAAAGAGCTTAATATTAGCTGGACCATCAGCGACAGCAAAGCTCTCTTCCTTGAAGGTGAAGTCACAAGTTCCAGTCCCAGCTCTCAAGCATATTTTTTCATTTTACTCATTGTTTAATATTTAATACAAGGATAAGAATAGGAATCCACAACTCACCCTTTTTAGACAAATTTCCCTGTAACATTATTAAAGACCTTTGCTTGTTCTTCGGTTTTCTGGTCCAGTGGCTCTTCAGTTCTTCTGTGGCTGCACAACAAAAAGACTTCAGGGAAAAGGGGAAGCGTCCCACAGATGCTAAGATCACAGTTTGGATAGTTTCCTGATGATTTGTTTTGAACTTCTTCAGCATAAAGAGCTTGTAAGGGGGTGTTGCCTGTCCCCATGGTGAATTACGCCTGACATCTGATCCAGGTGAACCACAAATTAAGTGTTTTCTCTTTGTCTTTCCTGTCAATTATTAAGCTAGTCTTATAAAAGTAGATGATGCTTTATGCTCATTCCCACAGATATACCCTAGGTATATTTTGAGTATCTTTGATAGAGTTTTTCAAGAAACTAGGTAGCAAAGCAAATCAAAGGATCTCAATTTGGACTCAGGTAAGACACAAACCTTCAGGCAGGAGCATTTGGAGGGACAATTGTAGATACCTTTGCAATTTCATCAGTGATAACAAGGCATTTTCAGCCTTAAGGATTTCAGGTTTTTCATCCTCGGCTTACATTCTAAATTCTATCTACATTCATTGTAAAAGTTCATTGGAGAAGTCTTCAATGATGCCATATTCCTCTATCTTAGTTTTTCCTGTTGCATACTGCTAGCACCATTTCCATGCTTCTTTGGATGCTGTTTTCTTCAAGACTGCTGATGTTTGACACTTGCTGCTGCTATGTTAGATCAGTATCTGTGTAGATACCCAATGGAAACTAGGAATGAAGTCATCTCTAAAAGAGGAGGGAAGGACAGAAAATAAAGCAGAAGACAAAGAATGAGAAGACCAAAGTGAAGGAAGAAGTTGGACAGCTTTTACCTTTAGAGCCCTAGAATATATTGCTCTTGTCCATGGCAATAACTCATTATTGTGATGCTTTATTTGAATAGATGGTAAAAAATAATTTCCTACAAAACTTAGCTTTTCATGGTTCAACCACAACATGCTTCTTCAAGTGGGGTCTGTAACTTCAACTGGAAGTATAAACACTTATTCCAGTGATTCCATTGGAATGGCAAATCAAAAGAAACATGAGATGGAATAACTAGAAAGCTTATGTAGGAAATGCTTAGGTTAAACTGAGAAAACAAGGTATTATCCACAAGAGATCACCTGATCAGCATCTCAGTCCTCACTGCTGGCAAGATACTGATGGGGTCCGAAAGCAAATTTCTCTAATTTATTCTGATTGGGTGATGAAAGAAAGATTGCTTGCATAGAAAGTATATTTTACTAGTTCTCATTGAAGGACTTGAAATTAAGAATAAGGCTTTGGAGTTATAAACTTGAGAAATGTTTCCCATGTGGAAAGCAGCAAGAATCATTGCTTTGAAGAAAAAAGCCTCCTAAGCTAAACTTTGGACCCATCAATCCAATCTAATGTCCATTCTAACCTGATATTTTCAAAATTAAGATACAGTCTTATCTGAGATATATTACTTCTACGATTCTTTCCCCTTTTTAAGAAAAGAAAGCTGGAAGATAGTCCATCTGATTTAAGCTATTTTACTGGGAATTTCTGTCATATTTTGAGCATGTTCCAAGAGGCAGTTGAGATATAAATAGCAGAATAAACAAACAGCTGCGCAAGCAAAGTTGAAAAGTCAGAGACCAATAAGATTATCAGTTGTTTCTGCAGTACTTCCAGTCTGCTCTCATATCAAATGTGTTCTCATGTGACAAACAAATTCTTTGTTGCCAGCAGCTTGATTTGGTATTTCTTCATTCCCTATTTACACATTCTGAAGTATTTTTTTCATTATTTTCTTTCTGAAAATGGAAAAAATTTTATTAAAACCACCAACAATGGAAGTCCCATGGTTTTGGGTCAAAAATCTTGGCTTATGTCTTGCATTTCACTGTGCTTTTATAGCGTCTTTATAAATATCAGGGCAGCTATATGTTTGGAAATAAAATTGCAGAGGTAAAATAAAATGTCCCTTCCTTTCTGAACCTACTTTTATTCAAGGCTCTGAAATGGGAAGACGTCTTTCATCCAGTATTTGTGTGCAAATATTGTTTATGATACAAATATAAGTAGGCATAAGACTTTCTGTATATCATATTTGATTAGGAATACTACTCATTTGGCATTTCTTCCTGACCATAAGCACAAAGAAATAGACATTTCTGCATAATGAAAACAGGTAGAATAAAAAGATGCCGTTAGAATGCCAGAATTTTAATGCTCTCTATCAATGCAAATATTTTAAAATGAATTTACAGGCTGCTGAATAAATACCTGTCTTCACTGGATTTCAGTCTGAAGTTATGTCCTCTACTTCACAGGATAATTTCTTTTTATTAAACTGAGTTGAAGCCTTTTTTTTTTAATGGTCTATAGTTTATGTGACTGAAATGTTTAGATCTGTTAACATGTTCCAGAGTTCTGGTGCCAAAGATGATTTATGGTTCTTGCTAAAAAGAACCAAAGTCTCTGCTGAAAGTACTGTGAAGAATCACATTCACTTTAATGTCTTGAAATTAAGCGGAAAATTGAGCTTCTTTCATTTATTTTATTGCCAGCTCCAATAGTGCAGTAGCAGCACTTGAATGCACTACATTGGTGTTGAGTCATTAATGTGGAAAGGAGGTTAAAGTGTATTTTAAAGACTCACTGCCCAAAAGTAATTTTTAAGCCACTTTGAAATTCTTCTTCCTATTTTAACATTATGTTTGTGTTTTGACTTATTTATTTCCATGGGAATCACCATTTGTCTTTTAAATGTGCCAGTGCTTTTTAGAATCTTTGCAGCTAATTTTCTCAGATGTAGATCTGCTCTGTTGCAGGTTCTCACATAAACATTGAAGTGATTCTTTTTTAAAACACTGATTTTTCATTGTCGTTTTCTTGAATGATGGTGGCTTTTGTGAATCCTGTAAGTATGATTGCAGTCTGAAATTGGAGACAGTTAATCTAGGAACACTTATTCTGCTACCACTTAACCACAGTCTCCTGGGACGAGCTGAGAGGAAAGTATGGGATGCCCAAAACATTTACTGTATTGGACAAGAAATTGGAGTCCTTTGAGCTCTTTCCAAGTACTTGTGATGTTTGACCTATGCATTAGTCATATTTTGTCTGTGATCTCTGGAGTATCTTTTATAGGAGGTGAACTAATAGCCACAAAAGATCGACAGTCAACTAAAATACTTAAAGGAATACAGCCTATCAAAACAAGATGGAGTTTCTCTATATTAATAGTTTAACTAATACACTAATATGCCATACTGGAGACAGGGAACAGGTATCATCCTTCCTGTCTGACAAATAATGAGATCCAATTTCCCAAGGTCACCCACACAGTATGTAGCAGAGTTAAGAATAAAACAAAGGTCTAAGAATCATTGCTTGTGATGAATAAACAGCCTTTGTATTAAGTCCTTACTACCTAATGAGTTAAGGCATGGGGGAAGGAGAGAAGCAGAGCAATGCAGTGAAGGAACAGAGGAGAAGCAGACATGAAATGATTTCTCCAAGGGAACTCAGTGACCACACCAAACTCAGTTCCCGCACTGACAATCGGAATCATGTTCACCCCACCTGTAGGACTTCCATGGTACAGTGTAGATCCTGAATGTTAACCTTTATGGCACTGAATACCCAGCTGACTGAATATTCAGATATTTTAGACAACTCTCTTCAGACAGCGGTAGGCACAAACTGGAAGTGGTCGCCATTACTTTATTCATAGCTGTGTAATTATTTATCCCAGTCTCCCTGTGCTAATTGCTAACCCCATTTCATTGTCAAAACCTTTTCTCTTTTCATAGACAACACTGCCAGTTAGTTATCAGCTCAATGCCCTTCAGATTTCTCCTGCCCCTTTTATTATGTAGAAATACCTTTATGCAATTGCAAAATTCGTCTCAAAGCTTTTCTTGCTGCACAAGTAAGTAATTGTATAAATACTTGTCCTCTGTCTGTATCTAGCAGTAATCTCTAGATTTTATAAACACTTAACACAGGGCAATCCAGGTTAAGCAAAAGGGTATCCATGCACCATTGAAATACAAATATGCTTTTGTTTGTGTTTCTCTCTTTAAATCTGTTTAACCTAGAAAATTATCTTTGGATGCAGTCAGTCAGATATGAGAAAATATTTATGTCAAAAACCTTGACTCAGAATTGTTCCTCAGCCTTTACTGGGCAGGATATGCCACTGAAAAATGAACAGAATTTCTAGAATATCTTGTTTTCTTGCATAACAAAAACTTTGCAGGAAGAACTGGTATGGGCTCTGCTCAGATCTGTCAGGAGAGTATATTTTTTTCTGTTTAGGAATGGTAAAACTAACAGGAAATGTGGAATATTGCTGCTATCTCACTCACTCCTGGTACTGGAACTAGCAATTGGTAGAATCAAAAGGAAATGCAGTTTACGTGAATATTTTTAAATTATTTCTAATATTTTTATGCCTTTTATATATCATACACACAGAATCAGTGTGCGCTGTGGTTTTTTTACTCCATTTACAGCAGCTAAGACATCTTCAAGATGATGATTTTTATCATAATGGCATATGTTCCAGGATTCTTGCTTTGTAGTCTGCAATTAAGTTAAAACTAGTAAATACAAAGGTGCTGTTGTGATTTGTTTTGTTTTTTCTGGTCCTAAATATTGAAAATAAACACTCACTTTGACTTCTTAGTATAAAAATAAGATTACAAAAAAAATTTATGGTGGACCTCTTTCTCTTAAGAAATGATTGTTGTTATAAGGCAGAAAAATTTTCTGGCAGTATGGATACCACCTGACTCTCTGATAACTTGAGACCATTTCTAGAAATTTCCTTTAGTTTATGACAGGTACAACAGCATGGAGAATCTGACACTTAGTGTAGACATTTAATGTTCATGTACAAGTAGAGCAAAAATCTCAAGATTTTGCTTACCAAAAGATTTTCTTGTCTTCCATAATTTAAAATATTTAGTACTGTAATCTTTTGTCTATTCCACCCAACTGTCTGAAGCTCACATATCTGTATGGGAGACAAACTTGATGATGTACCTCATTAAAGAAAAAAAAGCTAAATATTTTGTTCAAAACAGAAGCATATCATGCCTGAAAAAGGCAGCTTAACAATCTTCTCAGCCTTTAGTGTCATAGCATTCATAGTAATGAGCCACTTTACATAGGGCTTTGATTATATGGGGTGAGAAGTGGGTGTAATGGCTGACTTGGAGCTCTTCAGCTATTATCTCTCCTCATCATATGCAAATCTCTAACCAGATTGTGATTTTCCATCTCTCTTTTTTCTATATATTGCAGTAAATCATCTGAGACAGTTAAAGGAACCAGAATTTTAGCTTTTATTTCCTTTCACTAATCTTGTGACATAAATTCAGCTCAGCTTAAATCAAGCACTCCAGCTGAGCTGCCTGTTTTGCGTGCTGATCTGCCAGTTGTCAGCAACAAGCTGAATGGAAATCAAACCCAGTATCTCAATGTTTGAACAACCATTATTGCAAATAATTGCAGGAGTGCCATGGAGCCTCTTTCAGAATGACTATATATTGAAGGTGTGCATGCTGTGCCTTTAAAGTGCTTGTGCTGCTGCTTGTAGACAAATGAAAGACAGAGGACATCAATGTAACAAAAAAGAAGAAACAAAGAAATGAGATGAAAAATTCTTACAGTCACATAAATATTTAAATGTCACCTATAATTAGAATTGTCAATAACAAGGTTGATATCAACAAAATTTCCAGGCAGAAGACTGATAAATCTGAGAGGAAAAAGTCACCCTGTGTCTTGCCAGTCACTCAAGTTAATCTGAAGTCCTGAGATGAATGAAATCTAAGGAATTCTATTTTCTCATTTCATATGACAACAGTGCATTTTTACGACTATATTTTGGTCTCAGTTGACTTGAACATAGCTCCAGGCCACCATGAAGTGTTTAAAGCTGATAATACAAAATACACAAATTTTGCAACATCTGTTTCTCATTTTGATTGTTGCGCATAGTTAATTTTTCTCCATTACCGGGCACTAACATGAACTTTTCAGTTGTGACAACACAATGTACCTTTGCAGGCTGTAGCACCTATTCCTCAACAGTTGAGTCAAATAATTCCCTCAGTTATTTTACTATATTTCAAATAAGGAGGAATGTTCAGGGAAATAAGGAAGCATAGGTAAAACAGACTGTCTCCCCCAACTGTCTGAATAAGGGCAATTCAAAAGTAAAATAGCTAATAAAATAGGAGAATGAAACATTAAAAAAGGACCATTGTAAACTGGAATAGAGAATAATAGCTTTGTTTTTAAAGTCACGAAGGGGCTTGCATGTTGAAACTGTATAATGTGAAATCAGCCAGATGAAATAATTATTTATCATTGGCTAGCACAGAGTGAATTCTAAATGGAAAGCAATTTTCAATTAACTGGTCATGCTACACTTACCTGAGGTTATGTTGCATAATCAATCTTGGAGAAATGTTATTTGCCTACTGTTTATGAGCCAGATGGTTCTAATATTCACTTTAAAAGTAAAATATTATTTAAAAAAGGGAGGGGGCAATGGCAAAGCTTGACTCCCACTGAAAAAAATGAGTAGCAGAAGTCAGTTGACTCTGTTGTTGTAAAATTTCAAAATATTTTGAAAATATGGATTATAGATGTTGGTATCTAACAGCAGAAAGATATACAGCATTACCCTTCTAAACTAATTCCATGGCTACTTTTAGAAACAAAACTATTCCACTCTTGTTAATTATTGCAGACTATGAAAGTGGAAACGTAATTAAAGTGGTATGTAAAGGGATGCTTGTAGATGGCTTGCCATTCTCTCTTTTTATGCTGAAAGATGGTCAACAGTCCCCTAAACTATTATTCATATTACATCATTTGGTGTCTTTTAGCATGTGCCTTAAAGTGGTTTCTTTCCCAGGGGAACAAAAATTTCACCCCTCTTCCACCTAAAACCCCCTTTGCAATGCTGCTGTAAGGTCCTGCATTGCTCAGCTCTCCTGGAATTACATGGAAGAAGGGCAGCAAAACTGATGAACAGGCTGCAGAATAAGTCTTATAAAGAGTGGCTGAGAGAGCTGGGAGTCTTTTGCCTGGAGAAAAGGTGATTCAGTGGGGACTTTATTGCTCTCTACAACTCCCTGAAAGGACGTTGTAGGGATGTGGAGGTTGGTCTTTTCTCCCAGATAACAAGAGGAAACACCCTTAAGTAGTCCTGAGGGAGGTTTGTATTAATTATTAGGAAAACTTTCTTCTCTGAAATGGTAGTCAATCATTGGAACAGGCTGCCCAGGGAAATGGTGGAGTCACCACCCCTGAATGTATTTAAAATATGTGTAGATGTGGCACTTGGGGACATGGCTTAGTAGTGGACCTGGCAGTGCTAAGTTCACAGTTAGACTTGACACTCTGAGAGGTCTTCTCCCATCTAAATGATTCTGTGACTTTAAGATGGCAAGGCAGTCAGGGACAGCCATACATAAATCTGCTTTGCAGCACCTCTTAGACGTGGTGCATGGCTGAGGCCAGCAACGGGTTCAGACACCACTGATGGTAAAGATGCAAAGTGGCTGCACTGTCCTTGTGCCACAATAAATCACACCATACCCCATGAGGTGTTCTCATAGAGAGATAGATGTAGCTGCAGGCACAGGATTACATGTACCTCTGCAACACAGACACAGTACATGTCTCAGCCTGTGTCTCCTTCTGGAAAGACATACTCAACCATACTCATGAGAGTATGTGAGAGTATCTGGAGTATGTGAGAGTATTTGGAGAGACATACTCAATCAAAATTCTTCAGAAGGCATCCATGATTTTGGGTTCCTCTTGAACATAACACTTGACTGTGCTAAGCTTGCTCTTTCACATATTTGAAGATGAATCATAGAAACACAGAATATGCTGAGCTTGAAGGAACCCATAAGAATCATCAAATCCAACTCCTGGCCCCACATGGAACACCCCGTGAGTCACAGCATGGGCCTAAGAGTATTGTCCAAATGCTTCTTGAACTCTGCCAGGCTTGGTGTTGTGACCACTTCTCTGTGTAACCTGTTCCAGCACCCAGCCACACTCAGGGTGAAGAACCTCTTTCTAACATCTAAACTAAACCTCACCTGACACACCTTCAGACCATTCCCTTGGGTTCTGTCACTGGTCACCCCAGGGAAGAGATCAGTGCCTGCCCCTTCTCTTCCTCTCACGAGGAAGCTGTAGACGAGGAAGGCACTGCATTACTGGGGTTAATGGCAAATTTCCCTTTATTACTGAAGGTATGCATCAGACCTGATTCCTTTACAATCTCTCGGGGTTCTTTACTAGTCACCTTCAGAATTCTGCCTATTGCCTACTTTTCACTAGTTAAATATATTCTCAGGAGGAACTGTTGTTGTTTCCATCTTGTCTACTGTAAAGCACTCAGGAGCACAGAATGCTATTTGTGCTGGCTTTATAGTTGCTTAGTGCCTAGAGTTTTGTCTCCAAAAAAAAGGACATCTGAATCATTTGAAATACAAACAAATATCAATAATATTTGGAGCAGCTGAGGTTTCCTGCACCAAAGCATTTAGTTAAAAATTGATAAACACATGAGGCAATGGGAGATGATGTTCAAGGTAATTTAGAACATTCTTAAAACTTAGCTTGCTTCAAGTAATAAAGTAAATGCATAATGGTATTATTTTGATTTAATAAATACATATATAAATTTACAAATTACTATATTTCTAAAATATCAAACAGAAATTTTGTTTTCCACAAATAGAAATATTCCAAACAACTTGAAAAGGACTTCCCATGTGCATAAAGATCCAAGGAACAATTTATAGTAAGAGACATTATGTTCATAAGGCAGCAATCATTACTTTAACTGCAACCACTGAATCACCCTAGAACTTCAAGCATTTTATAAAGGTAGTTAATTATATTTCACAGATAGCAAACTTAATCAGAAGAGCTCAGCATCATTTGCAGTAATTAATTAATTTTCTCTCCTGACACTACAGTGAGGTTGGAAAAATTATTGTTCCCTCTTATAGTCTGAGGGAAGTCAAAAGAAGTGTCACTCTACAGTGACACTGCAGGTTACCCAGTGCCTCCAGCACCCCACCTCAGCAGCACATTGTGGGCTTTGCAGGTATTTGAACTGTTTTTCAAACAGTTACACGTGAGAAAGTCAGAAATAGCACCTGACAGTCATGACTTTCAATCGCTGAGCTAAGAGGGGAATATTTTCACTAAAGGATGTTAATTAACATTTAAGGCACTTCTACGCTTTCTTTAGTAACATGTTTATTAAAGTCAGTTCCAGATACTGATATCAATTGTTGTGTTAACCAGGTGTGCATTGACACCAAGGTCAGCTGAAGGGCGATGCTAACAGAAACAAGAAGTGTTACAAAGGTGACTGTACCTTGTGAAACAAAGAAAGCAATTCCCCAGGAAGTGTTACTTGGAGAAGGATCTGCCTGCATCCGAATACATCCTATGGTTGAAGACCATCTGCTAAATAATGTCTTGCTAATTAAATAATATGCACTGAGTTTACTACCATGGTTATTATTGTCAGATACTATTTATCTCAAAACTTATGTGAGGTTACCAAAATACTGGTGAAGGTATAATTGGCATATAAGCAGTATAGGATGTACGCAGGAACTGTTCAGTGTGTTACGTTGGGTTGTGATCAGCTAGGGGGTAACATGACTGATGTGTCCAATGTGACTGATGGGTAATGTGCCTGATGCACCCAACCACACAACAGCAGGAGAAACCTGTCCTCTGCTGGAACATGTTCAGTCAGGACTTAATAATTGCTTTGCAGAAACCAACGTGATGATGCTACTAACATGTTTCAGTTTCCATTTGTCCTCCTGTGCAGTTTTCTGCAGCTACCACTAAGAATTGCCAGCAGCAATTGGGAGATGAAATGAAAAGCAGTCTCTATATTCTTGGTATTCCTTGAAACACAAGTCAATCATTTGCTTATCTTCTGGTGTTAGCTGTCACTACGGCTTCTTCTAGGCAACTTTGTAGGGAAAAGGAGAAAATTTGACTTGACTCACCTCATAAAATAGCAGTGTCTTATCTTCCAGCTTCTGTCTAAGGTCACAGATAGGGAATATTTGATAAGAGTTAGCCAGTAATCCTCTCAGGATAAGGATTCCCTCCTGGGACTGCATAGTGCAGGGGTTTCAGTGGCAGAAGAGGATCTCATCTGCTTTCCTTCCCCCATTTTTCTGTCTTCCAAGAATGGAATCATAAAAATATCTTTGGATGATTACAAAAACCCTTTGAACATTGGTGAGAGTCAATGGCTGATATGACCTAAGACTCTGTGTAGAACAGAGAAAGTGTATCTTAGGGTAATGTCTTTAGAAATAGTAGCTTTGGCTTAAGACCAGTGTGTCTTGTTCACAGACTGTGTCGATGGCCCAGTTAGATGAGGTTCATTGTTCAAGGTTGTCACATACCTTTCTCTGCTTTTTTTAATCAAAACAGCTCTGAACAACTGGTACACTTTTCTTGCACATACACAATGAGATTCTATTGAGGCATCATTGATAAATATAAGAGACTTCTGTCTCCACTTCTCAAGGTATATAAAGCTGTGAAAGAAAAGATTACATTATTTATTGAAAAGAAATAGAAAAAGCACTTGGAAAAAAAATATCTAGACGACTGTTTTGGAACCTGACCCTCACCAAGTTCAGTCCTGTCTCTGCTACAGAATGTCTTTTGGTTCATGAAATGTTCTACAGCTCATACTGAATGCAGAATTTTTTGAAAACTATCTTCTGTCAAGACATTTACATGAATCTGAGAAAAATAATTGAAAGGGTTCCTAAGAGTCCTTTATCCTATGTGCATGTAGCAAGTCACTTAATTAAACACACTCATACTCATGTATAAATATATATAATTTTGTGTATCTGTATAATAATAATAGCTATCATAAGTAAAAATCATCCCTTTTGTGGTGGGTATTCCAGCCAGAATACTCTGATACTCTGCCTTTCTTAAACACTCTGCTCTCAATTCAGATGAGAAATAAAATTGCATTTCTTTTCAGTTGTAAAACTTAGCACTTTTGGTTCCAGAGATGGGGTTGGTACTTTGTCAGAGCAGTAATTTAATGCAGATCCACACACAGAAGCTCAGACTAAAAATGCTCTATCAACAATGCATTATTACTTCCTCCTGCAGTGTAACTGCACTTCAATTTATTGAAACCTGAAGGTGATTCACTAGGAAAAGATAAGAAACCATCTTGTCCTGAGTGTTATTCATAACCCTAATGATATAGGGACAAATACAAAGAACTGAGTTATAAAGATCCAAAAATGCTGTACTGTAGTCACTTAAATTGGAAGCATCTATGTCCCCTCTGCAGCAATAAAGCACTGTAAATGTATTGAGAGCCTGCAACAGATTTAATTGTGTATTCTTTGAACTTCACTGACTGTATTAAATATTCAGATCCTGCTTCTATAATTCACCTGATTCCTAGTGCTGCAGAGAAAATTATTTTGTGATTAAAAATAAAATATATATTCAATACACAAATTCAATACTATTACTCTATTATTTGCACTTAACCTGTCAAGCCGTATGGTTCATTTATGCCAGCCAGCAAGATTTATTATTTAGCACAAAAAAATCTTCACAGAATTTGCTGTTTTTACATCATCTGAGCATCTTGCATCACAGTTGTTAGAGAAATATGTATACATTTATAGGGATCAACCTGTGATTAATTAATAAGTTGTTTTCATAAACAAAAAACGCAGCCTAGGACAAAAGGAGACAAATGTATACGTTTATTTCAGGGCCTTGATTAAAGAAAGGTGCTTTGCTATAGGTGCTCCACAGCAAAATTGCATAGCAGAACTGCCCACACTGCTGTTTCATACCATCCAGGCCTTTTCATCAATAAAAGGGGTTTGCAAGAAACTTCTGTTTCCCTTATCACTCTCCTGATGTTTTCCCTGCCTAAACATACCTGTAGTTGGATATAAACTCTATATTGTGACATAGCCTCTCAACAGGTTTTCCAAAAAGAGACTTGGTGTGCATGTTTAAGACTGTTAAGTCTCAGGCTGAAGAGATTTTGTGTTGATTTGCAGAATAGACTCTATATTCAATAAAGCTTTAGAGAGGTACATTTATTCAAGGCCTGGGTGCAGGAGGGATGGCTCCTCTAAAAACATGCATATCTGGTTGAGTTAACAACTTGTTTATGTGCAAGTAAGTTATACATATTCATTATTTCTTCATGCATAAACATTATTTTCTTAGAAAAGGCAGGATTATTATAATGAGTGCTAAGAACTGATTTCCGTCTTCTCCACCCCATGCACCTCCTTCTTGCACCTGTGCCTTTCCTCCTGGTAATTAGGGGTGAGGGTCTTCTGGTGGTCTTTGGGAATGAAGTTCGTAGTCTTCTTCACATGTCTTTTCCACCTTTGGCTCAAAACTACCCCAAACCGGATCTGTTGGCAACTATAACTGGTCTAATAGGCTAATTTCTCTAGTTATCGTGTTCTTTTGACATTTCTTCTGATTTATCTTTGCTTCATATGCTGTCCATTTAGTACAAGAAATCCCTAAGGCCCCTTAGTATAGAAGCTTCAAGCACAGGTCCTACACATGTGTGTTGCCGCCCACTTACTCCGGTGGGTCCAGAAGAACCACGTGACACCGGACTCAGAGGTAAACAACAACAAGCCCAGCATCTCACCCGGAATAAGCCTCGGACTTTACCTTATAAGTACATGTTTCTAACCTTAGCCTATGGAGTCAGATGTGCTACGCCCGGAGCGGGGTTATCTCAGGTTATATATGTTGTCTAATTTGAATAAAGTTGTGATTCTCCTGAACACCATATTGGTGCGGTCTCCCTTGGACCCATCTGCAATACATGTGTACCTCATGATTTTTGCCATATGCTAGCTACTTTATATAAAGTGATTTTTATAATAACTATTAAGCAAATTCTATGATAGATGTATCGATCAATAACAGTCAGCAATAGGACAAGGGGGCACGGGCTCAAGCTCTGCCAGGGGAAATTTAAGTTGGATATAAAAAAAAAAAATTCTTTCCAGAGAGAGTAATCAGGCATTGGAATGGCCAGCCCAGAGAGGTGGTGGATTCACCATCCCTGGAGGTTTTTAAACTGAGATTGGACGTGGCACTGAGTGCCATGATCTAGTAAACGGAGTGGAGTTGGACCAAGGATTGGACTCGATGATCTCAGAGGGCTTTTCCAACCCAATCTATTCTATGATTCTATGATTATCAATCAATAAGGATAAGTCCCTCCAATCAGTGTCATGGTCATATATCTGCTCTTCAGGAGGTTTGAACTCAGACTCATCAGTTAGTCAACTCACCTTTCCTGCAGGCCTTTTCAGGGTCCTTCCACCCTGAATCTCTTGCCTGATTCTTATGCCCATCAAAGATGATGCCCTCCAAGACACCCTTTTTAGGAGATTTCCTCAGCATCCCTACTGAAAACACTACACAGGCATGAAGCTAACTTGTCGTCTGTCACCACTCACCATGAAAAGTGGCAGTTCAGAGCGTGGAAGTCACTTCATCTACACACTTTATTCAGGGGCTAGAAACACATGGCTTTGTGAAGGAAATCAGTTCTTCAACTCCTCCTACACCCAGGTCATCAGTTTGTAAGGCAGCCACCCTATCTTTGCTCAGGTTCATGCAGGCAATGTAGGCTGTGCCCAAGCCTCTTCCCTCTTCAGTGCACGGAATGTTTTTTGGGGAAAACTCAGCACCTTATGGAAATATTGTTCATCTGGGACAAGAACTCAACCAGAAAAGGCTCAAATTCAGCACTCTGCTGGAAATCAGTTATCTTTTGAGTAGGAGTTACTCACAAAAGTTAATATTTTCTGAGGGTAGATGGCACAGCAGATGCTTGTCTGTACCTTCAGTTAAAAAGACAGATTTAAGGGGCTTATGAAAAGGGTAATGGCAGACCATTTGTGAGAGGCCCAAGACATAGCCAGGTCCTTTGTAAACTGTGTCTAGACAACACCCACTTTCAGTCTTATTGAAATTTGGTGCTGTACTGGCAGTCTGAGAGTGTATTCAAAATACCAGGTACAGCTTGTGTACCTCCTTGACTCAGCTTCCAGACACCAGCCAAACTAGTACCATGTTCATAAACTGGGGGTTTTCTGTGAGTTCTAGATATGAATCACAACAGAAATATGTTCAATTCCACTAAGTCCCCAAGGAATATCTAGAAGGCAAGTTTTGGCCTCAGTGTTTTCAGGATGAATCTATTGTGAGCTGAAAAGAGTGACTTATGAGGATCAGGTTTCCTTCCCAGGACCTTCAGGCCACCCAATCTGATATCATCACCAATAAAAAAGAAGATTGGTTTGCAGGGCGCTGGATGCAGTTAACTGCATAGAATTGGCTGACAATGGGACAGAGTATGACAGCAGACTGTGAGGCTACAACATCATCAGGGACTGTAGTAAGATTGTGGACAAGCCAATAAAATCTGGTCAAGTGCTAGTCACCTCTGATGCCTACATGATACTTCTGTCCCACTGAAGCATTCTTTTTATTCCTTTTTTTTTTTTTTTTGCTGTCTGTTGAAAAAATTCCAATAGAAGGGTGAGGTTTATGTGAGGGCTGCCCTGGGAGCTAATTTTTGAAACCACTCAGGCTGAAGAGAAAGTCAGACTTGCCTCTCCTACTTCCTCGAGGAGCACTGTAAGCATTAGTCTATTAGTTACAATTAAATCTTGTACAAAGACTGCAACCAGCTTCCCCCATTTTCCTGTCTGATCAAAAAAGCTGTGACTGAGCTATCAGAAAGACTCCAATACAGTTAACACACTTTCATCATCTCCTATGAAGTGAACTTCTTAACATTTGGGAAAGGCAGGAAGATCCATATTAGCCAAGAGGTAGGCAAAAAATGTGCCTGGATACGCAATCACTTTAAAACCCCTCAAAACACGTAACACTACTAGAAGAAAGTATTAGGTGAAGTTCCACATATGTTTGAAATGTTTAATCACAATAGCCTATTATAGAAGACAGCTTTAATGGTTTAATTACAGAAGGTACATTAGCTTTAGTGATGTCACATGCAGTTCACAAAACAAATTAAAGAAAAATGCTCTGTGAGTCACTGACCCTACTGAAAGTCCCATGTTGTGATCCTTCATTTTTAATACTGTCTTTATTGTCCCTAATGCAATCAGCATTTGCTTCCATAAAGGTTCTGGAATTTGGCACAGAATAACACTGTTGTAGACCACATAACAAGGTTGAGTTTACCTCAAGCAGTGACATTAAAAGTGGAGACTTCACTAAGAAACACAGGGAAAAATACACAAAGAAAGTAATTTCAACATTTTATTGGTGCTGAGGTAGCTTGCCTGATTGTGAAATAGCCAGCTGAGATATTTGTAGTTTGTATAGTGGTATTTTTCACTTTTATTGAGATTTTAAACAGTAGGAACAAGGAAACAGCAAGCAGTATCACTTACATGTCACAGCATATCCAGATGACACAGAGGCAGCAGCAAATGCCAGCAGTTTGAGCAGCTGCACAGAACCCAAAAGCTCCATCCGTCACATGAGCACTGCGAGTCATGCAAGCGCCAGGAAAGTGATGTTAAAAAGGTGACTGGGTGGAGGGAGTTTGTGTTTTATTGTGAGCCTTCTGCTGACAAAGGAGAAGGATGCTTGTCAGTAGTGAAATGTGGACTATTAGGTGTCAAAGTGGGTATTGGCAATAGGCTCTACTAGTGACTGAGTGAACGGATCACATCCATCACTGCTGCACCCTTCATTCAACATATGGATTGTGACTTTGCCCATTAAAGATGGACTAGACAGGTCTGCTGGCCATCTGAATGGGAAGGTGCTGCTGTGCCTCTTCTTCAGGTTGTAAGGAAGATTTTGCCTGACTGAGTTTATGATCATGACAGGGGCAATCACAGATGGGCCCTAAAAGAAACTAAAGATGCTTGCTCTATAAGGAAGACAAACATACTTTTAAAATGGAGCGTTGACATCTAAAAAATCAAGAATCCAATGTATCTTGCAGTTCCCATTACTTATTGGAAGAGGAGGAATCTGAAAACTAAAAGAAAACAAACAAAAAAAGCAACCAAATTTTAATTTCTTGCTTGGTTTTGTGCTTTGTGCAAAGGAAATGATGCAGCATATGTTAATTTAGTAAAATTAGCATCCACAGTGCCTAAGCAGTAGGACGAGAATATGCGATTATATCTGACTGCAGAATAAGAACACATCATTTTCTTAATGTCAAAAAACAGCTGCAACTTTTTTTTTTAACTGTGTCAGTGCATTTTTGCTGTTTGGAAAGCTAAGTAAATGGTTACAAATAAGCCATAACAAAATGAGGGTTTTTTCAGACTAAGCTACAGAGAATAAATATTTAAATGTTCTTTAGCTTACTGGTAGTGAGGTAAGACAGAACATGGAGATGGTAAGGTTTAGTTTCAAAATTTACATGTAAGCACTGCTATGTGTCTAAAGCCTCTTTTCCCTCTCCACTCTTTACAAACTTCTTTCATTCAGTTACACCACAAAAAAAAAAAAAGAACTAACTTATACATATGAATATGCATATCAAATAGTTTATAAGATAATCACTATGGAAAAACTACTAGGTTTTATTTGCAAATTAAAGCTACAAATTAAGATGATTTTTTAAAAAAAAATATATATTAGCATTCCCTACTTCTCACTCTGAAATAAATAAAATTATAAGGAGTGGATCACTTTTTGAAAGGTTAAGTAGTTCTGGTTTGATTACATGTTTGAAAATTCACACTTAAGACTCTCACTGGGGAAACTGAACTGGAAATTTCTCTAAATTTATAGCAATCACTGGCTGCTCTTAGACTACAACTAAGACAGAAGTAGTCTTATTTGGTGTTTTTGAACATCTGCTTTTGATCCCTATCTGAATGAAAAAATTCTTTGAAGAGAAACAATGAAGCAAATATGTAACAAGACCAGCCTTTCAAATCTCATAATTTACTGCACTTCTTAGTAACACTTATCCTACAATATCTATTCTCTGAAAGGGATGACACTTTGAGAATTCAGAAATATTTTAAAGGTCACTGGATTTTGCATAGGAATTATCTGAAGGACTCCAATGGAAAGGGGATCATTGTTGTGCTCATGAGCGTAGCAAAATGCCGAGTAACTTGTCAAACTACTCAAAAACATCCAGTCCATCACCATTCTGGCAAGACAGGCCTTTGTGAGTTACTAGTGCTTACTTCAGATTTCAAGATCAGAAGTACCACTGGTGTCCCCACATACACTGTAGTTGCTGACATCACATGTTTTGATAGTGCACTCATTATTGGAAAACACAGGTAGAAATTATGTAACCTGCAAAGTTGGCAGAACAGTACTCATTGGTGCACTGCCATCTTCTGGGAGAATCTATCCAATTTTTCAGTGAGATGAATTTATCACTATGTCCAGCTTCTGTCCAGTTAGCAAAGATGTTGATTTCCAGCTAGCCAACAGTACAGCTAAAAGCTTTCCATTTTGATTTTATGATGCCTTGCTTCACTCAGCACCAAGAAATAATTATAGTCACAAACTAGAGTTATGAGCACTCATGCATCAGACTGCTTAGGAAAATCTCTCTAATGTCCACAGAAGGCAAGAGAACACTGTAAAACATTATTTTCAAACAAAGTGTTCAAAAGTTTTAACTATTGGCTCCCCAATTCCTGCTCCTATCCAATAAACCAAAAGAAAACATAAGAAAGTGTTTGGGTTCCAGTTCCAGTCAGAGATTTCCTATGAGCTTGAGATATATTAGACAATCCTTAAAATAATTAAAGAGTTATTTTGTATCTATTTTTTCTTGATGGTGCACACTGACTCTCTGGAGTTAATAACCAGATCAGCTGGGAATCAGTTTCATGAAGGCGGGTGTGTCTCTAAAAATATTTTAATACTGCTAATAAAAAGTCTGGATGCCTCAAATGAAAAGCAAACACTCCAATCTTTTGAAATACTTTTTCTCAAAATAATTCTCTTCTATAGAGAATGTGGAAAAACACTGCCTAAAATCTCTTGTAGAAATCACATTAATCTATAAAATCTTTAAGCTAATGTATACCAAGTCTTCATTGCCCTTTTCCGGGCACGCTACAGAAGGTCCATCTGCCTGTTCTGCCATGCAGACTTAAGGAAACAGAGAAAAGAAAATTTTACTTCATCCTAATATGTAAGTAAATGTTACTAAGTGAAACAACCTGTTTAAGAAACTTAAAATAGACATTTTATTGAGAGCCAGAAATCTTCAGTAACAATATATTTTGCTGCTTATATTGATAAGCAATGAACATGCCAGTTGCTATCAGTTATACCTAAGAAAAACAAAAAACTTAATACAGTGTAAATTCATTTGTAATTAGCAACCCTGCCCCCAGGTTTTTTAACTCGTACTCTTTCTATTCTATCTTCTTTAGTCATGGGCTGGATGTGTGTCAGGCTGAGGAGTTAGAAGGACTACCATTAGCTAGTGCTGAGTCTCATATTTGCTCTTTATGCTAACAAGCCATTCCCAAGTCAGTTTATCAGTTAATGCACTCAGACTTTCAGTCACTCTACCAAAATAGATTTCAAAGCAAATGACTTGTCTCAAAATTAAATGAAACGAAGCAGCTACTACAGCTGATAAATGCTCAGGACAGGATGTGAACATTCCAGAGAGGTCAGTGACTCCTCCTCTACCACCACCTTGTCACAGTTCAGGCTCTGACTAGAACAAAGTTTCATTTGCTCGGCTGTTTGCTACCACTGCTTTTTTCCATGTCTCAGCTAACTCTGACCTCCAGAGAAGCTCTGCTGGGTCTCTCTGCCCTGTGTTTTGAAGGCAAAAATTAAATGCAGTCAATTAGGCCAAAATGATGTTTTCTAATGAACTCAGCCCAGTCATGTACCTTCAGACTTTCTGTTACAAGAATATCTGTGATGTTCAGAGTGGTATCAAATAGAGGTATATTCCAGTCATTGTTTAGTTTGCTACTTAGCTGGATGATTTTTAGGTTTTTAAAAATGGGAAACTCTGGGAAACTCACAAGTATGAGTCTTAACTAATGGAAAGGGCTGCCAGATGCAAATAGCAAACTCTTACCAAATACCTTCTTATTCTCCCACTATTATCTCCCGTCAAAAGGACCTTGCAAAGAATGGCAGTCACCGGGAATAAACAGTTCACTGATAATATCAGGAATTACAACTATCTTCAGTATTCCCAAGGAAAGCTTATGCACACAAATAGGAGTTAACAGAAGGAGGCATGTTTCCCTGAACAGTTCTTCTGTGCCATAAATACCTTTCAGAAGCTTAGAACTGACATCCAGTTACAGCTGAAAGGTACTAGTTAGCTCTGGGGGTGGGAGAGGGCTTGGAGGAATGGAGAGAGTGATTTCTCCTTGGATTGTGGTGCACAGAAATGAAATTATTATCTAAGTGTCCATGCTCCCTCATGTCAAATAAAAATAAGACAATTCAATTTTAAACCAGGACCAGATGCATTTCCAAGATCCAAGCCAGTTTCCAGGGCTGCAGATGAATGGAGATAACTTGCTGACCAGATAAAATCAATCCATGGTTTTGTCAAAGCCAGCTGTCACAAAGTAAAGCAAACAAAAATTTTACTTTTGTAATGGTAATAGTGCTACAAACCCACACTGTCTCAGGAAAAAAAAAAAGAATAAAAAGGATTTAGAGAGAAATTTCATTAAAAGAGGGATACAAAAACAAAGTAGATCTGTTTTTGTTTTCCAGACAGGACTACAGTAAGCCATAAATGCTCTCCCCCTGGAAAGGCCAATGTGCCCCATGGGACAGCTTAAATATTCTCCTCTGTGTTGAGAGAAGATGCAAAAACCAGGATGGCCTAGAGCACAGAACCTTTCCCAAACCAAATTTACAAACACTTCTCATGGATGGAGATCAGAAACAGAAGGACTGAGAGGTCTGTGGTACAGGGATTATTCAAATCTGAGCATAGCTGTGAATGCTCTGACTCCCTGGTTTCATGTGTAAATCTGTGATGGTCTGTGCACCAACAGTGAAATTCCAGTCATTTTTCTAATGTAGGTGGCAGTTAATAAGAGAAGTTCTAGAAGATTGCAGCTTGTAAAATAACTGCAAATTAATGTTCTTGTCCATGGAGACAATTTAATTCCTGATATTACCCCTTGGTTCCAGACTACACCTGCCAGACCAAAGAGTTTACAGAGGAAAAGTGCCTGAATAGCTCTCTCCATCCCCTCACTCCAGGACCTCTGTCCTTGCTCCTTACCCTCCTCTCAGCTTCAACATAGCAATGGCTTGTCCCTGGGTTTCCTAAACTCAGGTCCCAGTGAGACCTTCTCTGGCCAGGAACCACACAGATGCCTTTGTTTGCCAGTGACCTCCAAAGAACAAACACAAAGCTATTCCCCAGGTGGGGAGGAGAAAAGTCCTTCACCTCTCTCCTACATGTGTGCCCTGTCAGAGGGCTCAGACTGGACAGTAGATTTGGTCTTTCTTTCAGCACAAGTCCATCTGATGTCCATAGATAATGGTTGCTGAGAGCAGCATGCATATCTGTCTGTCTTTTGCAGCACTCAGAGCTTCACCTTTCCAGTCTACTCCTAAAAATACTTTTTATGAAAGGGCTGATAAGAAATAAAGTTGTTTTGATACAAAGTATTCTGAATTATTCTGAAGCCTACAGTATTTAATAAGGATGCACGTTCATTTGGGACACCATGAAAATTCTGGAGTTAAAAGAATTATTTGAGCACCTCCTACATGAATGTCAAGAGATGAAAATGAAGTATCAAGAATCATTAGCAAAAGGAGCAATATATTTTTTCCTGACAATTTTACACTGCAAGTGGCTTTTCTGTATTCATTAAAGGGTAAGTTTTTTTGACTGAGCGGGGATAGATTGTTTCTTTACATTGTCAGAAACTGAAAATGTTATTTCAAACACTTACAGAGGCATGGACTGGAATATAGCTTCACAGCATCTAGTGAGCTAATCTAGAAAAAAAAAAGATTACTCACTTTCCCACAGGAAGAAATCTTTGCGCTTCACCCATGTGCTCTTTCCTGCATGATTAACTGATACTTCTGAACCAACAACAGATGACCTCCAGTAACGATTCACAAGAGGCTAAAGTCATAAATAGATACAGTCTCAAAAATATTTATCTAAAAGCAAAACAACTCTCAAATCAGCTGAGCAACATATTAAGATATAAGGATTGACTCGGAAGAATGCAATTTAGAGCTTACACAGTTTTCTCACATAATCCATGCAAGAAGAGCAATAAAAGATACAACAACTAAGAAAAGAAAAATCAGATATAGTTTATAAATATCTATTCTGGTAATGAATACAAGCTGGCTGTATTTCATTGACAGCAGAAATTAAAAATGCAGACCAGTTTTATCATGACTTTCAAAGAGGAGTGCAGAGTGTATAATTAAGGTCAGATCTTAACATTAATGGAAAACTTGATTGTATCAGCATCAACAAAGCCTATGTAATGTGAGTATCTATTAATAATGAGAAGCAACTACACTAAAGGCAAGATCAGGTTTTTCAAGACTTTTCTAAAGTTCATCAACTGTTGTGGTGGCAAAGCAGAGTTCAAAGGTTTACACTGCCCCATTAGTTCACTCTGGGCTTTATTCTGTTGCCAGTAACTCACATGTCACAGTTGTTGGCTCTTTTCTCCTTCAATCAAATAGAGGAAGGATGAAGATTTGCACAGCCAGGTGCTATGAGTGCTATTAGTTTGGTTTTATGGAGAAGGTCCAAAGGATAAGGGGAGGTTTTGTGACTTACTGGAAGTATTTTCCCCTCCAATTAAGGAGCCCTGCATGTATTCCAGTTCAGCTGGAGAGGAACTGAACAAGGAAACTAGCCAGGCTCAGAGGGGCACAACAGCATTTACAGTATGATTCACAGATGAAGCACTTGCTGCTGGGACACAGAGGTGTAGTTTATTTCACTGATATCTGTGGAGGGAGCCAACAGGTAGGTAAAGCCCAGAAGAGTAAGATTGTCATGTCCCTGCCTTTCTTTCATTTGCCTTTCACATTCCAGCTTAAGAGGCTGCTTGAATTTAAACCGTGGATCTTGAAGCTTTCTAGCACTTATGATAATTTGGTGGCACAGGTGACTGTGAGTGTTAAATACAATGAGATTTCATCATTCACATGGTGATGAAGCTTTGCAAACCACAGAAGTCTGGCATCTCTTCAGGAATTAATTAATAGATTTTGTTCGAAATTGCAGGAGACTTAGTAGAAAATTTAATGATCATGTAGTTGGCACGCTTTAGCATGCTCATGGACTGGATGATCAGCATGTCACACACTGTAAGATACGTGAATGCAAGCAAAACCTAACAGACAGTTAGTTCCTGACTTTAAAATGATAGAGGTTATATTCTACAACCCTGAAGCCAGATTTGAAACAAGTTTAGTGCTTAGAAGTAATTTAAAAAGTAATAATGCTCCAATGTGGCTGTATTTCTGATATCAGTACACTGAATCAAATTATATCTGAAAAATTAAGAAAGTATGGGAAAAAATCTGTGCTGACTAAAGAGAAACAGATTGGTTTTCAAAGAACTAAATGGAGTCAAGGGGTTAAGGTGCAAGGTTCAAAGTACTTGTAGGGATAAATATATGTAATTATGTATCCAAAAGAACACAGGGAAATTAGTTTTGTGTTCAAAGACTGTCAGAAAACAATTTCCATGGAAATTGAAACAAAACCAAACCCCATTCCCAATCACAATGGAAGGGTTGGATTTTTAAATCTCCTATGGAAAGAAGCTTCCGGAGGGGGAAAAAAAAATTAAGAGCCATAAAAATACGTTGCTTCTGACACATGAAATGCTTTGTGTAAGTGAAGATCAGAATTTCATTTCAGTTGTCCAGTTCACTTGTATTTATATAATTAAAATATTAATAGCTATATGATAACAAATATACTCATGTAACTAGAAACACCTTTTCAGTACTATATGTAAATATGTGCATGGTAAATAGAACAGATCACAAAGAAGGCAATTGCAGTTTGACTTTTAAGACCAGAGATGAAATAGAATTATTAGTGTTTCCTTACAAATGTGCTGGTGGGAAGACAAATCACATGTATATAGTGATCACATACCAAAATGATCTATACCAAGAAAAATTAGGCAAATACATCAAAGACTGGCAGTTGCCACGGAATGTGCTCCAGGCAGACTGTCACTGTATCTCCATCATGCCGTCAAGGACCCTTTCACTGAGTAAGACATTATTTCACTTTTTACTGACATGTATTCCCAGTTTTCTCCTTGAAAGTCCTTTCTCCCTTTCCTTGGGAAAATACTGGTCAATATCACTAAGTATATGAACTGTTCCCCTTTTGAGTCCAAGGCAGAGTCACAACAGCAATTCAGATGTACAAGGTTGGGTCCCATTATCCAGCTGTTTTATCCTCAGCACAGCCCAAGTTCTGAGCTACTTCTACCATCAGTCCTCCATCTTCCCTCTCCTTGCCTTGAGCTTTGTGCTTTGTACTTTAAACAGTACCAGAAAAAAACCCAACCAATCAAACAAACAAAACCCTATGCTTTTCTTGCAAAAGCCTTTCACATTGCTCTAAGTGTCCAAGTCTTCTCTACTCTGGACTAAACAACACAAATAATAAATAATGATATTATAACAATCTCTGTCTTGAGCCAACCTATCCATTTAAGTACAGTACTTCTGCTTACCAGCCACTAAGCAGTTACTGGTTGATGCAAATTTATTTATTGGAAAGAGCTCTATTCAAAACATATTCACCAATCATTGCAAAAGAACATATACATCCATTTGTAATTACTACTTAAACAATTTGTTCTCTGATCAGCCTTCAGAGTTAGATTCCCATCAAAAGAATCACAAGAATAGATGAGGTCCAACAGGCTTTTCATGTATTTTCTTTTTTTGTGCTTCTTAAAGAAGCTCTCCCTCATAAACTTGTTACAATGGACTCATTTCCCTTATCAGGGTTTTTCATTTTTTGTTTCGAGCAAACTGGATGAGTCACTTCTCTTTACCAATCACCTGAGTGATTAGTGAAGTATCACACACATCAAGGGAAGGCAATGGATCCATGATAGCAAATGTGGAGGTGACACAGATTTTATTTTCCTCCATCTGAATTCTCCAGGGAAAATAAGCATTTTGCAAAGAACACAGCTAAAACTGGATGAAAACCATTTTTTTATGAATAGAAAATTCATTGAAAAAGGCTGTGACCGAGAGACAAACTTTATATCTGAATCCAGGCTACAGTTGGTGGGAATCTTCCACAAAACAAACAAACTGAACAAAAACAAAACAAAAAAGGCAGGAGGGATTTTGGAACCGTGCATATTTCATTGTGAAGTTCTCTGAGAGCTTCTTGTTTCCAAAGATGCTGAAATGTTGCATTTCAACATATTCTAAAAAAATACTTTTTCATTGTGAAACTTTAATGTCAAAACAGCCTAAACTTAATTAGATGCAAAAGAATTAACCCCTCCAAATCAAATGAATCACTCAGTCAAAGAAAAAAAGCTCAAGGCATCTTAAATTACAGATTTTTTAAAAAACAATTTGGTTCATCAACCAAATAGAAAAACCCATTGTTTGCTGTAATAAATTATTTTACTTTTTAACATAACTATGACAGGACAGCACAGGGAACAATTATTTCTCTTCCCCCTCATACGTCTTCCTTTTTTTTTTTTCTTAGACATTTCATTAAAGACAGCCCATTTTAAACAACTTGGCAAAAACTAAAATCAGTTCTTCCAACAAGACTTTAACTTTTTCCACTTCTCCACAGTTAAATCACCATTTTCCCAGTAACATGAGGACTTCTTCAAGACCACCATTCCACTTTTCACCACCACACCCTCGCTAGGGATGGAGTGCATGAATTGAGAGACAACTGACATCCTAAACAGCAAATGTCAGAGAGGCAACAGATGTGATGGAGACCAGAAGTGCTGGATGACAGAATGGCTGGCACAGGATCACATGAAACTTCAGTCAGGGTCACCAGGAAGATCCTAATGTTTTGTATCCCTAAGCTGTTGCACTCCAGCATGAAGGCAATGTGCCTGCGCCAGCTCAGATCTGTCCCGATGCTCTGTGCCTGCTGGACTGCAATGCCTACAGTTGTCTCTTCCTGGCAGAAAACAGGATTGGCAGCTGTTCCCTTTAGTACCCTTGTTCCAAATGACCACAACAAAACACTTGCCTGTCCACTTTCAGAGCACTTGAGCTGCCTTCACACTGCCAAAGGTAACTTTCAATTAAGGTGTCACAAACTGACAGGATTGATCAGAGAGATGGATTCATTCATGCTGAGCTTTCTCAGATTCTGAACTCCTTTTTGAACTACATTTTTCAAACACTTAATTAAGAAGTGGTTCATCATCTGAGTTGCCAAGAGAAAGGTATCTCAATCTCCACAAAATGAGTCAACAACAGAAAAGAGTCAGCAATTTTTCTTGTCTTTGTTTATGTTCGTGTCTATCTAGCCTCTTTTTTGATGATTTCACCCAACAATGATCACTTTGATAACTGTGGAATCAGTTGGCCATGAGAATTATTATTCAAACATTTTTGCCTGCATTTTTTCATCACACAAAAAGCAAGATACTTTTCTTCTCTATTTTCATCCCAAAATAATCAGTCAGCCCATGTAAGGTCTATTTCAAGTTTTTTTAACATAGTGAACTAGATTTGTGATGTGGAAGTCATCTGCATTTTAAAGGATTTGGATACTGAAATTATATGCAGAAGAAAAGGATTTCATCAATACAAAGCATTTTGTCATGACTGCATTCCCCTTACCCTTTCTTTTAGTTTGCTGAATAGCTGGGAACATTGGATGGATTATTATAGCCTGACACATGCTGTATGCCTAGAAGGGGAATTTGTGTTGCCAAAGCCCTCTTGGATGCAATGAAGTAGAGAATCAAAAGAAGGACCACAAAGTGAGCTGGACTGTCCCCTTCCCATTCCACAGTGGTTTATCCATTCTGAAATGACAGCAAGAAGAGAGACTGCAGTTTGCTAAAGCCATGCTATAATAGTGCTTTTATCTTCAAGCACAAGTACAGGCTGGGCAGATTGGATAGCAAGCAGCCCCAAGGAGAAGGACTTGGGGTTGCTGGTGAATGAGCAGCTCAACATGGCTCAGCAATGTGCACTTTGAAGGCCAAAAAGCCAACAGCATCCTGGGCTGCAACAAAAGCATCGTGACCAGCACGTTAAGGGAGGTGGTCTTCCACCTCTATTCCATGCTCATGAGACCCCATCTGGAGTACTGTGTCCAGGTTTGCCATCCTCAGCACAGCAAGGATACGGACCTCTTGGTGTGAGTTCAGGGGGTCCAAGGATGATCTAAAAGCTGGAGCACCTCTCCTATGAAGGCAGGCTGAGACAGATGGGTTTGTTCAGCCTGGAGGAGAGAAGGTTCCAGGGTGACCTCATTATGGCCTCTCTGTGCCCAAAGGGGACATGAAGGCTGGAGAGGGACTTTATGCAAGGGCAAGTAGTGACAGAACAACGGGGAATGGCTTTAAACTGACCAAGGGTAGATTCAGATTCGATACAAGGAAGAAATTCTTTATTGTGAGAGTGGTGGGCCACTGGAACAGGTTGCCCAGAGAAGCTGTGGATGCCCCACTTCTGGAAGTGTTCAAGGCCAGGTTGGATGGGTCTTTGAGCAACCCAGTCTAGTGGAATTCATCCCTACTCATGGCAGGAGAGTTGGAACTGGATGATCTTTGAGGACCCTTCCAACTCAAACCATTATATTATTCTCTACAGGAGCTGAGAAGAGGAAAAACTTCAAGACATAGAAGATAAGATTTTCCAGAAAGCATATTCATAGCATGCCCTCTCTACAAACATGGCTCTTGACATCATCCCCTTTGCTATTCTACTACCTCCTTCCAGCTGCTCTTATTACATCTGTCCTCTGTTTTCAGGTCTGATGCACCATTTTAACACTTGAAGACATCAGCATTGGATTGAGAAGGACATTGTGGAGAGGGCGCAGAGCGCTGCAGTCAATGCAGTACACCTAAGCAGTAGAAAAACACTGGTGCAGAGATGTTATCTTGTTCCCACCCATTGCCCGGCGCAACACTTCTGTGGCATATCCAGCATGCACATTCCCCACACTGATTTCCAGATTCCTCCAACATTTACTTTTGTATGGACTCTCAGTAGCCCTAAAGACTCTCTAAACACTAAATTTTGTTATTGCTACTCCCATTCCTGCACTGTCATTACTCCTATGGCAAGGTAGAAAGACAGGGCAAAAGGTCTTTTGAGTCACCTTTCCACCCTCATCTCAGTATTTGCATTTAATGAACACTTGTGTTTTCTAAATCCTTTCAAGTTACCATAAATCTTCTTGGGATTAATTAACACATTAAGTGCAACACATAGATGCTTTCAGCAGGTGACAATACAGTGAAAGCAGGTCAACAAAACCCAAGACTTCTGCAGCAAGTGCCCTTAGCAAAGCCTCACAGTTCCACTTGCCTACTCACCCTGCATTGCCCAGAGATGCACTGCACTGCCCTGCACAGCCCTGTAATGCAGCAGGTCCTCAGGGAGTGCCAGCATGGCAGATCAGCACAGGTTACCTGTGGTGATAGGCAGCTAAAAGCCTGTACAATAGTGCTTTGACAGCTGTCCAAGCAGTCTGTATATGTCTAGATATATGAAATACCAGAAGCACTAGCCTCCCATTTACAAAGGCATTCTAAAAGCCAAGAGTACACTACTGCACCAGAAGCTGAAACTAGAACAGAACCAGATTAATACATGAATTCCTGATAACCATTCATTCATTGAACACTGCCAGAACTTTAATTCTGTGGTTTAAGATATATGAAGTGTACCACACCTATGCAGGAACTCGTGTGTTTAGAAATTATTCTAATGAGCTTTAAATTCATTCTTAAGCATCACTCCAGGCTGAAGTGCTGAACCCCATCTTTTTCTTTCCCAATTACCTGAAAGATATCTGAAAATTGCCTATTATTGATTTTGATTCTTCAGTCAATACAAAAAATGCTAATGCAAAAGTGTGTTATGCCAAAGGCAAAAGCACAAAATATAAAACTAAATTATAAAAACTTCAAGCACTCCCCACATCCTACCCACTGGCAGTTCTCTTTCCACACCTATGGCTGGAACTAATTTAATCTTTAAAATACCCAGCAAGGAAAAAACAGTGCTGTGGTTCTGGTATGTTATGTTTTCCCTGCTTAAAAAAAAAAAGTTGGAACAACATGAAAAATTATTGTCCCAAGGGAAGTGGGGTGTTTACAAAAAAGTCATGTTGGGTTTTTTTAACCACCTTAACTTCAATGTACCCTTCATTTCATTCAACACCCTCCATCACCACAGAACAGTAAGATTGTTACTCCATCCCCTACTGAAATATTTAGAAAAATAAGGAAAAAAAAATGTTTTGATTTCCACTCAAGAGGCTTATAAAGCCATAGTGCCAAACACCAGCGTCATTCTGGTTCATAAGCAATTCCTGTGCACTCAGTGAGCATTCAACTGGCATTTTGGTACCCGGGGTTATTTACTCACCACCTTTTTTTCTTTCCTCAAAGATCCACAATCCAAATATGTAAGATTGCAACTGCATTTTCCAAAAACCAAAGAAAGGGATACTTAACTGTGTACTTAGGGTCACCCCACCTGGAATAAAATGCCAAACCTACCTGCCTCTCTCATGACCTAAGCTTGTCTTCACATAACAGATTTAAAAAATACCTAAAGTTCACAATTCAGGAGCAGAAAAAATCCCTATTTTAAAGTCTTTCACACTTATAGTTTCCAGATTTCTAGGAAGTGAGATAGAAGCTGCAAGGATGATTTATAGCATGTGCAACACTTTAGAAAGATCCAAAGTCCAGTGAGCATGAAAATCAGGAACAGCACCACATCTAGAAACTGGCTTAGAGAAAAGCACATGCTGGACCTGTAACTCAAAGCCTGTGGGAAGACAGTGCATTATTCCACCTAATGGAATGGAATGCACATCTCTACCTGTGATTCAGTGAAAGTCCTTGGACTAACATAACAAAAATTAGCCTTCAAATGGCTACTGCTGAATAGCCAAACCTTCCAACTCATTTCTGCTTTTTTTCCCAGGTCTCTTAAAAGTGTAGGAGAGTAGCAACACCAAATTCAGTGATACCATTTTACCTCCCCAAAAGCCATTTCATACAGACCTCATTATTATCCCACATGATCATATCCCTCTCTAGGGACCACTGGTTACACACCTAATTGCCCCAGGAAGGGTTTGCTGACCAGTCCCCAAGTCTATATGGGTACCTCAGCCTTTATGTTCAGTGTTAAACATGCAAAAGAAGAAAGGAAAGCCCACAGGTTTGTGCATGGTCCCTTGCTCCTTCTCACCACTGAGGTAGCTGCAACATTAAAACAGCTATGGCAGCTAAATAGTACTTCTGCAATTTCTCCAAGCCCATTTTTTTCCATCTCCACAGATGCAATTCCAGGACTTGGCTCCACTATTCCATTTATATTAATGCACAGGGGTAGATTTTACAGCACAAGACAGAGTAAGAATATTTTATATGGCTTACAAGAAGCCAAGAAATAATGCAAATTTGGGTCATAAATGTACTGTCAGCATATTGTGCCTGCCTCTTTGCCAATGCCAGTTTGCTACCTCTCTTATTTTATTATGTGGTTTTTATAATTACTACAGCAGATTGAAATTCCATTTGCATGTCATTACAGACTCCAAGAGACAACTAGTAAGACTTTTTGGGAAAGTCCAAATTTTCTTGTACAGAATCTGACTTTAAAAAAGTTAAAAATTAATCCAAAAATTTGGACTAGTTTTTAACCAGTGGCTATCACAGAAGACCAGCCTTCAGGCTTCAGAATGAATTCCTGTGCCTGGCTTCATGTCACACAAGTGTAGACACCTACCTCAGAAACACAGTCCTTCCTAAACATAGTGTTGAGAAGGGAAGGATGGCATCACCAGAGGACAATCACACTCCTACTTCTTGATGTCTAGCACTCATCAGATCTAACTTCAGCTACCTAAAAGCCAGGCTGTAACTGAGCTAAATCATACAGACTTGTTGTATAGCCATCTTCAGATAGGACCTTTGTACAGCTAGGATGGATGTGCTGCCTCCTGAGGAGGTCTGTATTTTCCCTGTTGACAGAGAGAGACCAAATATCCAGCAAATTAATAGCTGAGGTCGGGGGAAATAAATTATGTTAGAGTGTCTTTCTATCTCTCCTGATTCATAAGGCATTCTAGGACAAGGACACCAAAACAGACTGCAGCAATCTCCAACACAGTCAGGTGCTAGTTAGAGTAGGACTGAAAAATTAGGTCACTTAGACACATATATGACATTAAACAGTAGAAAACAGCTAAATATTAAACCATTGTAATGCAATGCTTTCTTGGACCTTACCTTGGACCAGTTTTGAAGAAACGGTGACAGCAGATCACCTAAAATCATAGAATCTTAGAATCGACTGGGTTGGAAAAGACCTCCAGAATCATTAAGTCCAAACTGTGGTCCAACTCCAGTCCATTTACTGGATCATAGCACTCGGTACCATGTCCAATCTCAGTTTAAAAACCTTCAGGGATGGTGAATCCACCACCTCTCTGGGCACCACACAAAACTACATGATATTGGTTCTCCCTCAGTTAAGGTTCTCCCCCATCACCAGTCCTCATCTTGGGAACCCAATTCCTTGGCCTAAAGGTTCATGGGACTGCTGGGGGTGCTGCGAAGGCTCTTTCTCCCCCTGGTATATAGGATTTGGAGAAAAATGATGTGTGGATGAGGGACCCCTTGAGCCATAGCCCTTGATCTGAGCAAAGGTTGCTCCCTCAAATATATTCATTAAAAAGATGACATGTAGGTGTTTTCTCAGGGAAAGTGTCATATCTTAATCTGATTATATTATACAACTAACTGAGGTCTTCCCAGAGGGCATATATACAATTACATGTAAATTATATCCATCCCCAAGGAGGTCTGCCTTTACTCCTTAACTACCTGTAACAGCTATCAGCCCATACCACAAGTGAATTACCACTCCTTGCACCACTTCAGTTGTACCAGCAAGATGGGAGGGCAATGCCCCAGGTGGAAGTCAGTAGAAACATCTTGTAACTTGTCTAGAGACACACTGAGGGTTCTTTTTCTGCCAGACTGTGCTTAGACCATAGTTTCATCAGAAAAATCTAACTGCAACTACTCAAGAAATCAAAAGAGGTCTCAGCAAGCCATGGCATTTTGCTGTGCTTAGAAGAGATGCTTCAATTCTTGTGCAGCAGGAAAGTGCTGAGATTGTTTTAATGGCATCTGCTCTCTTGACTGACAGAGCATAAACATTTCGGAATTACAGGCAACAGCACTGCAGCCATACAGCACCAGACAGCATTATTTACCGACTGCGACCGAGCTACTGCAATCAGTCACAAATTGCACATCTACTGAGGGTTATTCTGATTTTGTTTGAGAAATGTCCTCTACTGGATGAAGAGGTATTAGCAGCTTTACAAAAACTGTCAGCTAATCAAAAAATATTAGAGAAGCTCTCCACAGCTTAGTGGTTTTCTGTCACTTACTCTAGATGTTAAGCATGTGTGGAAATGAATAAATGTATTAAAACACAGCAGCCTGTCAGGAGCCCTTGGCACCCTGTGAGCCCCTGTACTGCATTTGCCAGTCAAATCTGCCTGATACTCTCAGCATTCCTGAGACAGTGACCCATTCGCGTGGGATTCACCTGCGTTTGGCATTATGATGCCTGACACTAATTTCTACCTAAGCCACAAGTGGTATTCCATTTACATGCCTGACACAAAAGTGCTGTTTATTTACCTCACATTTATGCTCAATGATTTGAGTTACACTGTGACTTCTCTTACAAAAAGTCACACACATTAAGTGTGTTAAAGACTGCTCATATACATAGCAGGAATGCTCACTAATTTCATCCCTGCTAAGTTTTGCTTGCTGCTATCCAGGTGCATGAAACAAGCCTTTCTGGACTCAGGCCCTCATTCTGGGACAGAAGCAGACTGCTGGACCACAGGCTGGATGGGAAGGGAGGCCAGGGAGGCAGCAGGAGGGTATGTGAGGGAGAAGGGAGGAAAGGGTAGAAAAGCACTGGTGAAAAAAGACCAAGAAATAAAGTGAAAACAACTGAGGATTCTCTGTAAACTTGTTCCTTTTTCTTTCTTCCAAGGTCCTCTGAGGCTTTTCCATTATCCCTGTTGACCGACAGCTTCCTACCTTCTCCCACTTCTCTTTTCTGATTCCTCTACACTGGACTTTTCTCTCTACAAACACAGACTGAAAAATGGTGCCAGTGCCAGATCCTCCTCCCAGCAAGGCAGGAGCTGTGGGCAGCAGGGTGATAGCCCTGCCAGCTGGAAGCCTCTCAAACAGGGAACTGCAGCGCAGTGCAGTGTTGTCTTCCCATTATACACCACAGAAAAGCACTGCAAAGATGAATGCTCCTGTGGAAATACTGGATATCAAAAGGGAAGAGTTTGGCATCAAGACAAAGAAAGTAAGAACACACCATTAAATCGTTTTGCATAAAAACAAACAAATCTCTCCCATACGAAATGGGATGCACATCTGAATGGTGAGCTTTTCTCTGCTTTGGTGCCTGAAACAGAGCAGCTGGGTGGTGTGAATTTAGGAAGCATTTTTAAAGGGAAAAGCATGGCTCAGGAAAACAAAAATACACAATATGCCTTCTGTTGACACCCATATCACAAACTGATAATATGCCACTGCAGACCAAGGAAGAAGACAAAATAAAGTAAGAACAATCCCCTTTTACACTTATTTCTAACTAGGAAATTCATCTACTAGAACCTTTTACCAGCAGGAAAAATGAGCAGCATCTCCATATTTGCTCTCATCTGCTTGTGACACTCTGGAGCACCAGAGCAGGCCACAGGGCTGCAGTTCTGCCTTGAGAGCAGTATTCTTTGGCACAAATCACAGCTCACATCCTGCTCCCAGTTCCACCCACGTGAAAAGAAGGTGCTGGATTTATTTCAGCAAAGGGATCAAAATACAAGACAGCCATTCTTTAAGATATAACTTATTTGAAAAAGGCCAAGATCTCATCAAAGAAATCAAAATAGCATACACTGCATGATGCATGGAGAGGTACTTTATCTTCTGATGTGTTCCAAAAGATGTCTCTCACTTTGCTGAAAGCTGTATCTATACATAAAAAAGTCAGAGGAACTTGAAGTGTCACAGCCTTAAGACTGATTCATGAGTTTGATAAGAGCTTACCAATTTTATGACAAATTACCAGTCAGTAAAATTTAATACAACTCTGTGATCCTTGGGTAATGCTTGACATATAAAACAAAAATTTTCAGCAGTATTTTTTTCAGCTATTTAATACAAGTTTCTTGCAGTTTTTGTTGCATTGCAATATTTTTCATTTCTTTTGATCTTCAGTGGCAATGTAATATATCTTTCTATGGAGATTACCAAGAGAATTTCTTTGGACAGGGAGTAATTTTTTTTGCTATTATTCTGCTGGTTTCTATTAGATTCAGATGCACAGACATATTTAATATTTTATATCATTGTATCTCTGTAATGTTAATTGTTCAGTAACAAAACACATTTATGCTAACTTTCTCTTTTGCTATTCCGTCACTAACTACAGGAAGAATTAACTTTAATTATCTGTGAAGCATCACACACACTTACAACACTCAGCAAGTAATAAGCCAAATTTTGAGGTTTCTCCAAAGTTCAAAATATTCTTTTTAAGTCCCATATCACTACATTGGTGCACAGCAGTCCTGAGGGACACCTCTTTCCAATGTATAGGTTGATTCTGTTCTTTTTTGTTTTTCCATCTCCATCTTCTTGTAACTCAGTGCACCTCAGCTACTTACTGTATTTTGCGCTAGAAAATCTGGCAGATACATGAAAAATCAAGCTTTTGCATCAGCTAAAATCAATTGCCATCTTCTGGCATCCTACTCAGTTTGAAGTCAACTCCTACTGAGTTTGATCTTCCTGACTAGAAACTCAGTACAGGCTTCTGTATTTGACCCAATTATATTGAAAAATATATAAAGTAGTGCAACCTCTCTTTAAAGAAAATATCAATATCACAGTGTCTTCGATTCTCCATTGCCCAGCATCTATTTTAGCCACTAGACAAAGGAAAGAAATACTACAGACTATAAGGTCCACTTAACACCATAAGGTCCTTGAGCTTCTCCAGCACTCCCTTAAGCCAGGCTCAAGGACTGGCTTTCCTTTTAAATAGCCCTAGAAGATCCTGTTTGAAACAGAGCAGAATAGCTGGCTGCATAAGAAAACCCTGGAGAGGAGGAATACAGAGCTGCAGCACTCTGCCAGGCACACTGCTCCAGCACATAGCACACACAGGGAAAGCTGCTATCACCAGCAGATGAGCTTTCGAAAAAGGAGCTGAAACAGTTTCAACATGGATGCCTACATGCAGTGCCCATCCTACATCTCTGATGGGTGATACATGGCAGAGAGAAGCATGACCTCACATCTCCACTGCTTGGCACTACAGTCCCAGACAGTCCCAGCACAGCTGAGATGCTGCTCACACTGCTCCTGTCCCCGAGGCAGGAACCTCCAGCAAGGAGCAGTGCTGACAGGAGGGAGCAATAACTTCTAAAGACCACCACTGATGTTTGCTTCAGTGCCCACAAAACAAAGTCCCTGGGGAAGCCACCAGAGTGGTCTTAATCACAGCAGGATCCTCTCCAAGCACAAGACTTGCTCAGGTTCACAGTGGCAGAAGAAGTGGCTAAACAGTGCAAGAAGCTCCTGTCCTGCCTACTCCAGACACTTCATCCCGGGACTTAGGATTTAGGTCCTTTTGGACCTGATATAGCTTGGCCATGCTGGACCCTGGGAAAAATATAGGCACAATGGGAATAATTTATTTTAACAAACTAAAAATGTATTGTGCTTTTGGAGAGAAATTCATAAATATTATGCTTCCATGGAGTAAAAACAATATGTACCAATATATTTTCTGCCCCAAGTTAGGAAACAGGTTCCCAACTCTAAGAATACATGAATGTGTTAATGAGCACAGATTTATGTGTACATAATTCCTTCTTTCATCTAATGCATTTGCAGGTAAAAACTTCACTAACTTGTGCAATAATTCTTACATGTTTGCAATATATGTCTATCAAAAGAGCAGCAAATTATAACAGCAAATTCTGTAAAAGACATCACGCTGCTGCAGGGGGGAAGAACAACCAACAAATCAAACAACAATACTCACAAAACCAAAAAAACACTGATTTCACATTTAAAACCGTTTTCCCAACTTTTCTCCCCAAAAATGCATAACATTAGTCATGTAAAAACTAAAAGACCATATGAGGCGTATTTTAAAGCCTCATATATACAATGAAGACTTTATGGCATCCTCAGAGCAAAGACTGTCCAAATATGGCTGAGAGTTAAGTACCCTGAGACTTCACTGCTCTTAATGAAATCACTGAAGTTTATAAGTCCGCATTTACCAAGAATCAGAAGAGAAATAAAGGGAAGAGAACAAGATTCAACTCATTTTCCTGTACCATTCTCTAAAGATATTGTATTATAAACATCCTCCATATCTTGGATACTGGAGGCATCTGTTGAATCTTGGTCGCTGACTACAATTCCTACTGAAGAAAGGCTAGAAATGAAGGAGTGCATCTTTTTTGCATAAATATCCCTAATGTTAAAATAGGGTAGGTCATTACATTTCTCTTTGCGATCATTGTTGCATTGGTCTGTATCAATAGCTTTTTGCTTTTGATAGTACTTAGAAAACTTATTAAAAATTATGGTGATTGGAAGTGCTACCACTAGTATCCCACAGATAATGCATAGTGTGCCAAGCAGCTTTCCAGCAAGTGTGACCGGGTAAGTGTCCCCATAACCAACAGTGGTCATGCTGATGGTTGCCCACCACCAGCAAATAGGGATGCTCTGCAGTTCTGATGACTCATCATCTTTCTCCACTGAGTAGACAAGCACTGAAAAAATAGAAATCCCAACAGACAAAAACAAAAGCAGAAGTCCAACTTCTTGATAGCTATGTCTCAAAGTGGCGCCTAAAGACCGCAGTCCTACAGAGTGCCTGGCCAGTTTCAGGATGCGAAATATCCTCATTAACCGCAGGATCTGAACCACTTTCCCCATGTTTTCAATATCTTCACTTTCTTCTTCCTTTGTGTCCACAGCCAGCGTGGCATAAAATGGGATAATAGAGACAAAATCAATGATATTCAGTGGTTTCTTCCAGAACTTCTTCTGACTTGGAGCAGCAATGAGCCTGATCACTAGCTCACCAGTAAACCAGATGATGCATGTAATCTCCACAGCTTCCAGCACAGGGTCTTCAATCTCCCTGTCATGGGCATCCACCCTGTGAAATTCTGGCATGCTGTGAATGCACATGGCCACAATTGATGCCAGGACAACACTCAGGGATGACACAGCAATTAACTTGGCAGACAAGCAATATGCAGGATTTTCCATTCTGACCCAGATCTTCTTTCTTATTTCACCAAAACACAGATTGTCAAACTTTTCTAGCTCTTTATCAAATATGGATGACTCTTCATTAGAGGAGTCTATACTGTCATTGCTCTTCTGATCCCAGTCTTTACTAGGACCTTCTTCTTTCCTTTCTTGATACCGATTGCTGCAGCAGGAATCAATAAACAGCTCATTTATCCCCCAGTACTCTATTTCCTGGCAGAAGGAAAAGACACAAAGTTCTTCCATAACGTGAAGTTTGCCGGTATAGTAAAAATTCAGAACATAACGGAACAAGGAAGGATTCCTATCAAAGTAATATTCTTTGTCTGCAACACTATAATCATCACACAGTTCTAGAATAGCCTCTTCTGAATGGCATTTGAGAAGTTTTCCGAGTCTGGTATGGGGAAATCGGAGCAAGGTGCTTTGATCCACTGACTGCTTAAAGCCACCCACATTCAAATTGATAAGTTCTGCATCTTTGCCAGGTCTGCGGAAAAATTCACCATAAACCATTTTGGACAGATGAGTTCCACTGCTGTTGCCCAAAAAGATTACATTGAACCTGAAAAGAACATAAGATATTGTTAGAGCATTTAATTCAGTTTTGCTCTTGTGACACATCCTTTTTTCCATCTCTGCTTACTGTGAAATGCTGTAACAAAACAAACGAACAAAAAAAGAAACTAAATGATGAATACCATTATTCAGCATTTCACAGATGTAGTTTCAAATCAGTTGCTTAACACAGCTTTAGCAAATCTGAAAGCAATATATTCTGGTTTAGGTCTCCCTTTTTCCAGGGAATTCATCTGTAAATCAGTCTCAGTTCTACTATCACACTGAAATTAATAGTTATGAAATACATGTATTTCAATAATGCAAAAAATCTTAAAGACAGAAGACTTGTCAATCCATCAAAATACTTAGAACAAAGCTTTAGAGCAGGTGTGTCTCAATTATGTTTCAGTAGAGTTGTATTGATTTATATTATGCTGCATTTTATAATCCACTTTCAATGTTATTTGCTTGAACGTGAACTGCAATTACTTCTGTTGACATATCAATTAATTTACTTCTAGAGTAATCCACAGAAAAGAATTCTATATTCTTGAAAACAGATCAAAAGTGCATTTGAAGATTTCCAATTCCTGACTTCAGAAGTTTGTCTAGCACATATTCGGGTATCTGCACGCACATCAGGTATTTTTCTTCCTGCCTTCCTACTCACCTGAAGAGTCACAACCCTCTTACGACCTTGGTCAGTTCCAGAGACAACTCCTATTCTGCCACCGCATAGCTACCATCACTATGGCGATGCTGAGAAGTTGGTGTTGAAATGTCATTTCTGGAAACAGGAGCTTTCAAAGATGGAACTTCCACAGTAATTTTGCCTCAACACCTAACTGTGGATACCTGCAGACAGACAGGATATTTAAATGTTTCCATATTTTACTCTAAGTAAATCATTCATCTAAAACTGAATTCAAAAATGTTGTTACAGTTATTAGAGAATAAGTTAACTTTTACAGTAGTACTTTCTTGCTTTCCTTCAAAAGAGCAGTTGCCTCCAAGTGAAAACTGGCATCAGATTATATGTAACTTCTGATCATGAGGAGAGCAATTCTTTTTATCTCAGACACTTAAACATTAATTGATATATACTAAGCTAATTTGTTTCAATTTAATATGGAAATAAATTCATTTTAAATGTGACTAGATAGCATCAAAATTCTCCAGTGCTAAGCGATGACATCATATGATGTCATGCTCAGCATACAGAGCTTGGGGAGGAAAAAGGAAAGGGGATATGTTCAGAGTGATGGCATTTGTCTTCCCAAATAATCAGTACATGTGATGGAGCCCTCTGGGGATGGCTGAACTCCTGCCTGCCCATGTGAAGAGGTGAATTAATTCCTTGTTTTGCTTTGTCTGCATGGGTGGCTTTTGCTTTACCTATTAAACTGTTTTATCTCAACCCACGAGTTTTCTCAGTTTTACCCCTCTGATCCTCTGCCCCACCCCACTGGGGGGGAAACGACTGAGTGGCTGTGTGGGGCCGAGTTGCCAGCTGAGGTTAAATCACAACAACATAAAAGAGATTTTGCACCTTAAAATGTAGTTTGAAGGCAGGTATTTCCTAGCTAACACAATGGTTGTGAGACACAACTTCTCCAGGTACTTCCCAAGGCTTCAGCTTTTAGGAATGATGAAGATGCAAAATAAAAGCACTGAGCCCTCCTCAGAGAAAGGCAGCAGGACTCATCTGATAATTACCACATTTCACTCATGACCTAGAGCCAAGCTCTCTTTTGTAACCCTATAAATAAAAAAACTCCACAAATATCATGGACTGGGGTCAAAGTATATTCAAACCCAAAAAATTCTACTTATTCATTCATTTCAGTCATCTCCACTTTTCAGCAATTCATTAAGATAAGAACACTAGCAATGTAAGCTAGCACTATAAAAAACAGGCAAGACCTCAGATCACAGAATCATATAACTATAGAATGGTTCAGGTCAGAAGGGACCAGAAAGATCATCTTGTTCCAACCTGTCCTGACATGAGAAGTGACACCTTTCACTACACCAGGTTGCTCAGAGCTACATCCAACCTGGCCTTGAACACTTGCAGGGATGGAACATCCACAGCTTCTTTGGGCAACCTATGCCAATGTCTCACTACCATCACAGCAAAGAATTTCTTCCTAATATCTAATTTAAATGTATGGTCATTCAGCTTAAAGCCACTCCCTTGTCCTATCTGGAGGCATTTCTAACCATGACAAATACAAAGCAAATTTTGCTCAGAAATAAAAGAAGGAAGAACTTAGTTGCTCAGAAAATCCTTGGTACAACAGACTTACATACTGTTGAGACAGCAATATAAAACCATATTGATTATGCAGATGATATTCATAATGATGCCTCCATGAAATTGCTTTGTATAATAAATTCAGTGAGCAATAATTTACTGTTTTATTTTGAGAGCACTGTAGTCATAACTCATGCAAGATATAGAAAGTGGATCTTGCTTAGAAAGGCCATGATCTGGAACCTGCTGTACAACTACTATTAAGTGCTTTTTCTAAGTTATAGAAAGAATGTACAGGAATTATTAATGATAACTATTTCAAAAGGAGCTTCGTGATCTGAAGAATGTCTTCACAGGTTACAACTCCTATCTCAGCTCAACATAGTCTCTACTCAAGGGAACCCTTTACTCACTCAAACAACTTTTTATACTCAAGGGTAAAAATGTGCGCAGCTGGAAACTATGTTTTCCTGGAGTGCCGAAGTGTCAGGAACATCCTAAGAGCACAGAGCTACTACAAACTTTGCAAGTCTCAACTTGAAGTGCAACAATAATCTCCTTGATCTTCTGTACACAACAAGTATTCATATATAACATAATAAACCAGTCCAAATCACACACTTCTTGCCCCGGAGAGAGTATAAGAGAGCAAGTAAACACATACCAGATGTTAGTTACTTGTTTGCTTTAATTGCTGCAGTTGTTTCAATGAGCTACTGGATAAGAACCCATATAGAATAGAAAATGAAACAAGAAACAGAAGAAAGATGCTTACTGGAAGAATGGACATTATTTTCCAAGATAATGAAAAAAACCCATCAAATAAAAGTTCCAAATGTTAAGCTTGAGGGCTAAATAAAAGCCAGTTAATAATAAAAGCTGTGTGAAAAGGATACAAACATTAGAATAAAACCCAAAACAACGGAATCTAACTCTTCCCAGTCCAATTTGGAGATGGGCTCTAGCCAGCACTTCTGCAGTCATGCACTGTTGGTGAGGCCACAGGTCCATTGTCTCCTAGGAAGGGGGATTGCAAATTTCTCGGCTTTGAGTACACTGTTAAACCCCTAAAGCTCACAAAGGAGAGTCACAGAGACAGAGTTGGCATACACAGTCCCTTTGGGACAGATATGCCACAGATGTGTAACATACTCCAAAATGCTGCGGTTTTCCAACCTCTACTGGAACAAACTGCTAAGAGATTTTTAGTGGCAATGTGGAGCCCCATACTATACATTTATTTGCCAGCAAAACTTCACTTTCTCAGTTATCTTTCACATAGTATCTACACAAAGTTACCATTCTCTGTGAGGTCCTACATGACAAGGTTCAGAACATCTTTTTTTGACATGCTGCACATTTGAGCATGGTACTACCTTGGCTACTGGTGAGTCCAAAATGGGGCAGCTTCAGCTTTTTTTTAGCATTAATTTGAGATTATCCAGGCACAATAGAAATAAGCTGAAGCGGTTTACAGCTGGATAGGCTTTGTTGTGCTCTGCTACTTAAAATACTCAAAGATAGCACATGTCTACAGATTTTCTACCAGTTTGCTTCACAGCTATGTTGCCCATAGACTCACCTCCTGCTTCCTGAACAGTTGCACTTCATAAGTCTCGGAAGACTAAGTTCACACTGCAGAATGCCTTCCTCAAGTCGAAGGAAGAGAAATAAAAGGGACTAGTCCTACTCAGACTAAAGTCACAAGGGATACAACACTGACGTCAGTTTGAAAGGGCACTAAAATCTTGGTAACTCTACAAAATAATTCCAGAGCTCAAGGATATTTTTTCCCAAGGAATCTGATGATCTTGGTAGATTTCCATTTTAGGATTCCCAATTGAGGAAAGGGAGTTCTGAGCAAATTCACTCTGAAGAGTTTTATTTTAGCACCCAGCCCTGCCCAGGCATCAGATTTGGTCTCCTAATCATGCAAACACCTTGGTTCTGACTTTGCTAATTTCCTGTCAGCTAAGAGCTTCTTCAAATTGCCCTAGCGTCACACATGCAGCTTTGGATACCTACTTTTAAGAAGTTGTGGATATGACCCTAACAAGCTTCAGCTCAGGATCAACATTTCACTGATTTTTTAAGTGTTTGAATTTCTCCACTCATCATAGGGGCAAATACTTGTCTAATGCACTACACAGAAGTACTGTCTATGCTTTCTGACTCACTAAGCAGAGAAAAACATCTAAATGCATATATAATTTACTTGATCAATCACAATTAGGGATTTGGACTGAAATCCAGTTAGTATGACTTAAGCTGTTGTCTGTCAGCTGGGCAGTAATAACAACCTTAGCACACATAATTAAGCCTGAAGAAACGTAAGGTAATACTACTTGGCACATCCTCTTTCATTGTGATATGAGCTGTAACATTCAACTCTCCTCTGTAATATTTGACACAGTTCATTGTAAAGTCATTCACAGGCTGTGGAGGCAGAGGTTATCTTTATCTAGCACAAATAGAAAGCCCATCTGAAGAAACCACTCTGTGGTTATGGACATTCTGTGAGGCAAAGAGGATAAATTCATCAACTAAATTAGCTGCTCAGTTGAAATTTACTTTTTATATTCCATTGGAAGTAACATCCTTTATCCAGAATATTGCATTAAATGCCATGAAAATAATAGAATTATGCAACTACATTTCTTTTAAAATGGATTCAGTACAACTTCCCAGAAGACCTTAGGTAAATAAAGTTTGAGTTGAAATACTGTCCTAATTCAGCAGCTGGGACCAGTTTATCACTGTGTGGGTGTGACCAAAGCTGTGTATTCTCCACCCTCTAAGTCATTTCTCATGAACTGTTAACAATGGACCATTTGCAGCAGCTGCCCAGGGCATACCTGACCCCCTCAGGATGTAAGCTGGGTATTAAAGAAGCCTGTGAGATAAGAGCCATGATAACTCCCCTTCAGGAAGTCAGTAGCACCTCCACACCCAGCCTGAGGGGTCATGTCTGCTCATGGGCCATCAACAATTCCAAAAATACCCCACGACCCACAGAGTTAGATCACCCATTGTGGAACTCCCAACCTTGGAGGAGGTAATGGGCATTCCCACCTGAACCTGAGGGTATATAATCTTGGGGGTTTGGGACTTCTGGGACCACTGGCCGGATCCAGAGGAGGACCAGAACCTCAACAGGACTTTGACTGCCACTCTCAATAAGATTGCAACCACCACTCTTGACCAGACAGTGACCATCATCTGCACCAACAGGTTTTTCCCTTCCTATTACTTTGGACTCAGGGGAACAACATGGGGCTCAGCACAGGGGCTAACAAACACCATTCTGTTTGTGCCCCAGGGTGCTACATTATACTTCTGGGTTTTGTGGGTTAAAATCAATTTCTCTTTGTATCATTGAATTTATTGTAATATTTTTATTAAAATGGAACTCTGACTTATAATCTCTTTTGTGTTGGGTTCACTTCTCCTGCTGGTTTACCTTTAAACCAACACAAACACCTAGGGCCAAATTTTTCCTTTTTTATGTTATTTTCATATAAGCCTACTTTGCTATGCTCATCCCTGTACAATTTTACTGATGTCACCAGACTTTTTTAGAAACTAAACTTGTGCCAAATGTTTGTGCACCTCTGCAATAAAATGGAATCAGAAAGAAATGATCATGATTTAGAAAAAACAGTAGCTGCTGACAATGAAATGTAAAATTATTTAAATACCCTTAGCTGTGGAAAAATAGTCTTCAAATACAGAGGTTCTTTTTTTAAAAAAAATTACCTCCTCCAAAACACTGACAAGAAAGAAATGAAGCTATTATAACTCAAAGAACAAAAGCAAGAATAGAAGAATAAGGACCTCCAGCCTATGGTTCATACCACTTAGCTTAGGCACAGGTGGGGTCCATCTCTGTACTGACCAGATAAGCTGTCTATATGACTAGTACCATGAGGTCTATAACATCCATGTGACTGATACTGGGTGAAAGGGATCCAGTCAAAGTGAAATTCTCCTGATTTCCACTATGAGGATGCTGGTGAGGACAGAGTATATGTAGAGGGTTGGCTATGAGAAAAGGGCAAGGAAAAAACACAATAGCTGTAGTATGAACATGACATAAGCTTCTTTGGGAATGCAGTCTGTGATCTGAGTTGCTTTCTCATATACATAAAAACAAGGAGCAAGATCTAGTATCATCAGAATATCACCTTGCAAAATGACTAGTGAAAAAAAAAACAAACCAGAAAAAGGTATTCTCTCCTGGACTTGAAAAGCCCCTAGAGATAACACACATTATGACTTAACAAGGCTTGCACCTTGTAATGTTCCCAAAGGCTCTGCAATTTATATTCTGTTCATGTAAATTAAAATATCATTATCCACAACTAAGTGGAAGTGACAGATCAAAATGTGTTTGCTTGAAAACCTACACGTAAATCCCCACTAATTAAGCTCAGTTATAGTGCTGCAGTTGCAATACCTGTTCCACAACCAGCTTCCACAGACAGCTGACCACATGAAGCATTTCCTTGAGCTCTATTGCCCCAATGGCTGAAGTTTACAGAATGTGAGAAGAGAAGATACCAAAGGCATTATTACAGCCAGGTCAGCACAGCTGTGGTTTGATGGCAAAAGAAATTGTTTCTCACCAGGTTAATTATTTGGGCAATAATCTTGTTTGTCAGGTCACCTTAATGAAACCCATCCAGAGCACAGTTTCAAAACAGTGAAGTACTGTTCAAAGTGGACACTGTAACTGTAGGTCAATGGATTTCTGCAATGTGGGCAATTTCTACAGATCCCTTCCTCAAATTAATATTCTGTACTCCATTTTCCACTGAGTTCTCAATTGTTTCTATTCAAGTACTTCTCCAATGATCACAATGAACATAAAATCCTATTGTTATACCTATCGGGGTAATTTGTACTACCACTAGTGGACAAAAACCTCTGATAACATGACCCCGGGATCAGACACTTTCCCATACAGGGAAAAAAATCATGTAGAATAAAAATACATTCACACATTTCTTGAAAATAACTCTGCATTCTCCTTTCATCACTGGTTAGCCTAGACTCTAAGGATGTCCTCTGTGAAACCATATTTTGCTTATAGAGGTAGTTTGGTTTTGAAAGGTTAACTACCTAAGCAAATACTGCAGATACCCAGATGCAGAAGGCAGTGTGCCTGAAGTCACACAGCAGATAAGCTGTCCACAAACAAGCTCAGCCCACATCCTCTCACACCATTACCCTTTTCATAGTCTCCTCAATAGCTATCACACACCAGTCCAGGTACTGGTACCCTGACAGACTTGGGCCCAGAGCCAGCAGTCACATGCATTCTGACAAACCAAACTTATAGCAGGTAGTTAAAAAAAACACAAAAAACAAGTAAAAACAAACAAACAAAAATTACATTTAGCAAGAATAGAAAATCTAAATGTCATTCCTGAATTTATAGTGCAGTTTCCAGAGTCAGTGTTTGTACCGAGAGGCTACTGCGGTAGAGAGGGGAAACTACCCCACCTATCCCACCACTACAACCCCTCCAGGCCCAACACACAGGGATAAACAATTAGATATGATACATTTTCTCTAATACACAGGTCCATGAACCATTTAAGACTCTCCTGAGTTTTCAAGGGTGTTAATGGTTCACAAGCCTCTGCACAGAAGCAAATTATTCCCACAGTGAGCCATAACTCTTCCACGTTGGGGAAAGGAATACAAAGCTTGGTACAATTCAGAATATTCTTCTCTCTTGTGGAAGAGGTACAGAATGTTAAAATTAAGATTTAACTCACTGACAAGAAGATTGACCCAATACTCAAAATTTTTCATTCATTAGTTCATTCATTTCTTATTGCAAAATAAAACTGGTTAGTTCCTATTTCTCCCTTTGGAGGCTGAGGAATTGGCCACCAATTCCTAGTACCAATGGCAGAAGAGCTGATCATTTCTGCTCCCAGATTCTCTCTTCCCCCTCCTAGTCTTTCTCTTTCCTTTTTTTTTCCTTTATTTTTTCATTTTTGGAAGCAAGGTAATATTTCTAAAGGACACAAATTTCAATTGCAACCATCAGTTTTACTTCACGAAAAAGTTGTTCTGAACAATCTAAAATTCGGTGCACCCCATAAAGCAGGACTTTTCCACCTTAAAATGGGAATAGACATCTATGGGCACAAACACCAGGATCATGTTTTAACATATCACAGCAGAAAAAACTGTCAGGAGACAAGAAATCAGTTCTGTCTGTGCTACCAGCCACACCTTCATTACCAAGAGCCCTGGGACCAGAAGAGCTAAAAGGGCAATTCAGCTGCAGAGCACAAAGCTAAACCACTTACTTGGCTACCCATAACTTTTGTATCCATTATAGTTTTATTCTGCAAAGTCCTGGCTTTGGGATAAGATGCTTAAAAAAAGTTCTCTCCCCATAATATTGTTCCAGGTATATCTCAGTCACATTCTTGTTTTTATTTATTTATTTATAAATAAAATACATACATCAATAACATGCTATTGAACATAGAAAATAGGTTTGGAAAGGACCTCGAAGAGTAACATAACTCAATTCCTCCTCCACCTCAAAGCAGGATCAGTTACTTCTAGACAACTTTTGACAGTTGTTTATTTAATCTCCCACAATAAAGCCTGTTCAGAGAGGTTGTGGAATTGGGGTCAGTGCTTGAATGCCCTTGTTCTCTCAAAATTATTTTCCTAACATCTACTTACGCATGTTCTACTGCAGTTCAGGCTGTAAATACTTCAGCGTAGATTTGGAATAAGATGGAGTCACCAAAGATGGACAGCAGAAACCAGCTATCTACAAATTCTCTGTAACAGTTCAGTTTCTTCTTTTACTTGGCAGTCTGAGTAGATAAAGTTACATAGTAAATATTTTTTTTGTTTTTCAAAAAGTCTGTTAATTTCAGAGATAAAAAAGGTTTTCTTTATTATGGTGAAATTCTCCAAGATAATCACAGAGTCTCTTAGGCAACAAGAACACAAGCAATTGTTATTGTGGATATTTTGAGCGAAATCTTCCAACTGAAAATCTGTAAAAACATTTGTGTTTGAAGCATGTTAATCTCACTAATGGAATCTGTGTTGTTCAAAATAAATTCTCTTGACCCAAGATGACTCTGAAGCAGAGCTCCAAATCTCACTTTTATGCAAGTCCTGCAGTCTGCTTTGATCCAACATTCACTTTCAAAGCAGACAAGGAACTTTTACAATGTGTTATCATGCACGAACGACATGAGGCCACAGGCTAAGGAGGGCTATGTGGAGGCAGCTGGAGAGAATATCTGCAAGATACTTTCTTGAGCATAGAAACCTCTGGATGCAGAAAAAGAGTTGGTTGTAGCATTCCAGCCAACACTTGGAGCAGCTGGTCAAGCCAGCTGTATGCATCAGGTGCCATCTCACAGTGGAAGACAAGCATGGTGCTATAGAAATGCTGGATGCAGACCAAGTTCTGGGGACATGCGGTTCAGAGCCACTGTGTAAGCCTTCCTCATGTGGACGCCTCTAGAAGTCTCCATCTCTTGGAGCACTCAGATTTTGGTACATGTTCACCACTCCTACACTAGACATCATTTAGTTACACCACTTCTCATGACTTTCCAGGTAGTATCGCAAACAAATTTGTGGTGAAAAGAGCCTTTCTTCTACCCAATGTTCAAAGCTGGTCCAGTTAAAACAGGCTAGGCAACGGGCAATTGATTTTTAGTATCTCCAGAATTTCTCAAACTCTCTGGACAACCTGGTCCAGCTGGACCCCTCTTATTGTGAAAATATTTTTCCTAGTCAGACACTCTTTTCTTCCAATTTGGGTTCATTCTCATTGCTGAGCATCTCTGAGAAAAGTTACCCATGAGGAAACTTCAGGGCACAGTAAGGTTTACCCTGCACCTTCCTTTTTCCTAGACTGAGCAAACCCAGCTCTGTCAGGCTCTGGTTAAATGCTGTGTGCTCCAACTGCCAACCAACTTGATGGCCTTCTCTGGGACTCACTCCAGAATTTGAATGTCTGTAGTGGAGAGCCGAAACCTGGACAGTCCTTCAGATGCAGTCTCACAGCGTCAGGAGGAAGCAATAACTGCTTCTGTGGACCTGCTGGCTACAGCCTTGCTAATAAAGCCCAACATGCAGCTGGCCTTCATTGTGAGGGCACGCTGCTCACATGTGTTCAACATGTTGCCTACCAGGATACCCATGTCTTTCTCTACAGAGCAGCCTTCCATTCTGTCAGCACCCCAAACTGTTGCATGGGGCTACTTCATCCCAGAGGCAGTTTCTCCAGGATGATAACATCCCTCTTAACAGCATCTTATCACCGTATCAATGTAGTATTAGCCCTCTCAGTCCTCAAAAAACAAAGGTATTTTCCCTGATTATTTCAACTTGGTTGTCCCCACAAAGCATTCATCAGGAGAGGACATTTGCCAGAAAATGTATGAAGCAAGTACATGAGAGTCTGAGATATAAAATTGCATCACTGCACCACTGTTCAACTGAATATTCATAACAGAAGCTGAGGCATTGTCATTGCACACAAAAAGGAAAAGCCAGTAATAAAGTTTCTCAGAAAATAAGCATCAGTCCTAACCAGTGCAATTAATTTCTGCACCTGTCAGAATTATTACTCATTTTTTTTCAGGAAGTATTGAGTAGCTACTAACACCTGGATTTACTACATATGCAAAGTAATACTACACATTGGCACAACTTGTAAGGTGCTATAGGTGTTCTGTGTGTGGGTTGGATTCTGACCAATACATGTTTGCACAGCCCATAACAATATAGCCATTTCATCAGCCAAATGTCAAGCCCTATAAAGTTACTCAGGTGTAATTTTCACTGTTGTCTTTCAATGACAGAAAGTTTGGGACAGGTATAAAGCCCAACCAAATTAAAAGGAATTTCAGAAGTCAGAATCCACCCCTTCCCCTCTTTCCTTCTCCCACCTTATTTCAAACATAATTTTCTAATGTCTAAGATGACCCACACAAATGTCCAGAGAATTAAAATTAAATTCTAATCCCACAAAATTAGCATAGGTTTTGGCCTGGGCTAAATTTCAACTAGACAGATTCATAAACTCCCATAATGAGCCCCAAGGATTTTGAAGGCATCACAATATGGGGGCAGTGGTACAAAGGAAGATCTGACATCCTGACTACATGTCTCCAGGAAAAGAATTAGAGTTAATTAAGCATGTGTAGTGAATTGGAAGAAACTAAGAGCAATACATATTTGCTTTTATTTGGCAGTTTTTTATAAGCTGCTGCTTGAAGCAGAATACTGAACATCACTGTAAGCAAAAATCTGTTTGGCCTTAAGGGCAATGCCAATCTACAATTCTCTAGCAGTAAAAAGAAGATATCTGAAAGATACTTTTAAATGAAGTACTTCAACATGTGCTTAGTAAAATTTTGGAGAGAAAAATGACAACTTCTGCCTCTTGCTTCATTTGTGCAGCAGCTTCCCACAGGCCCCACATCTTGTATCTGAATATATAAACCCTTGATATCAGCCGAAATACCTGAGATTTATCACTAAGAGAAACATATCTCATTGCCTAAGATTCAACTCTTTGGGCCAGGAGGTTTTAGAGGTGCCAGCTGAGATTTTGTCCAGTGTTTTCCGAGACTTGGTCCAAGGTTTTCAGATGGAGTTGGATATACACATGCAAAAAGAGCCTTAAGTCACTCTGGACTTCTTAAAGGCTAATGAATAAACTTGTGTTTAAGTAACCTTGAACAGCAGCTTTGCTCAGCTCCAAGGATAAATGACAGGTTAAGCAAGAAGTCTGAAACACACCCCCTGCCTCTAGCAGTTAAGAAATATCGGAAAAGTCCGACTTCATGACCAGGCAATGGATGGAGAGAGATCCAGGAACAAGCACTTTCTCTTGGAGCAAGTGCAGCAAGTGCTTGCAAGATTTAGCTTTTCACATTTTCAAGATTCTCAGGTTTCAGTGTCCCACAACTCTTATTTGAGCACCAAACATACCAGGAGCTAATTTGTCCTTTGTTCTGTTCTCTTCTGGCATCCTAACAAAATAATCAAAATAAGGTGGTGGGGGGGAGGAATTCTCTCCACCTGGTCTAACATACAACAAACTGTCAAACAAAATCACAGCGCCCTGAAAAGAACAGCTTACAATGGGACCATAAACACCAGTACTGTTTTCAGACTTATGGCACTGAGTTAAAATACCAGCAAGGACTCATGTTATCCCCTTTGTCCAATTCAAGCTTTTACCAACTTCACAGTGAATTAAAAGAGCAATATTGATCCATTCTGGCTGTCCTTTTCAGAGCAAACATTGCACTGGACAGGGAGACACACAGATCTCAGCTTAAGAACATACAAACCAGCATCCTTTTCAGCAGCTTGTTCAGGGCAAAAGCTGTCTGCCTCTAAAATGTCATGATGAAACCATCATTCAGTGCTTGTCACTAACTTAGACTAAAACATGGAGGTCTAATTTATATTTGTGCTGCAGTAATGAGTTAGTCACTTTCAAAATTAAACCTAACTTATGGCTCTATTTGCTCTTCTATCTATTGGCATTAAATAGAGTTCATAAAATTACAAAGCAGCTTTGGAATCATAATCCAATGAAATCAGCAGTAGCAATGATTGAGATAATTGAAGAATTAAAAAAAAAGGAAAAGGAAGCTAAAAGATAAAATAAAGTTTTCAATCAAGAGAAGTCCTCTTTGGGACATATCCAATCCTTCACCACCCCTGTTTTAAATATATAGATTGACAATGATTGCACACAAAGTAATACTGTAGATTTATCATTGCATCTCACAAGCTCTGAGGTTGATTCTTCTCTCACTGAAGTCAAGTGGGAGAATCCCCTTGCCCTCTGCAACACACTTTCCTTGATACCAAGGAGGTTTCAGAGCTGAAGCCTTCACAGCAGTTAACACTGCTGACAGCAACAACAGCTCTTATCTGCTGAAGGAGAGGAGGTAGAAAAGAAGGAGCAGAGCAGAGTTATCAGAAGTGCTTCCAATTTTTATTAAACTATCCAGGCTGTCTTAACTCCTCCATGCAAATCAAAGCTGTAATAGATTTTTCCTGAGTTGGTTATCTGCCTCCCACAGGTAACCTGCCTGTACTTACATGAACAGCAGCAACCAATTTGTTAGGCTCAAAGAACAAAAAAACCCAGATAAATACTGAATGCCTCCTATACGGGGCAGCAAATTACCAATATTAAGCTTTACAAGATAGTTTTTTATCCATAAATCTCACAGCACTTTATTAACTTTTAAGTGCTGTGAGGCAGATGCCTTAAGCAAAATGCTTTGGAAGCCAAAACTGAGACTTGAGATGTGACATGTCATGCAGCAGGTCAACATGTTGTACTTCAACATTCCCAAGTTCATAAACCCTCTGTCTTTGCTTTGCTTTTAGTGAGAACCAAACGAGAACACAAGCAATGCTCTGCATAGGCTGAGCTCTTAGCCTGTCATTGGAGTAGCAATGAGATAGAATAATTAAACATATGGAAGAATTAATCAGTTTTTAAGGTATCAGTTGGCATCTAAATTGCTTGTCCAAGTTGATGAACAAAGGACAAAAATATACAGAAAAGGAAGAAACAACGGAAAGCAAAATTGTCTCAGATCATAAATAAACTATCCTCCTTAAACCAGCCACACTGTTTTGTCCATGTGGCCTTTGCTGGTTTTTACAAAAAAGGGGGGGAAAAAAGAAAAGTTAAACTATTAGTCTTTACCCTAAGACAACCTTGTTCAGAGCATATGCAGCTCCAGCAGCACAGAGGCACGTCTAGGGCACTCACACCTTGCCAGCAGGGCAAGGAGACAACTGCATCTCTTGCTGCTACTGGCAGAGGTGAGGATGGTGCTTACATGGCTTGTCTGCCATTACACAAGGATCAGTTCTGTTGGATCACAATCCAGGAGCACCCCAGCCCAAGATCAGCCTTTATAATACAAACCTACCTGGAGGAGTCGACAACAGACACCAAGCAGGCTGAAGTCAGGCTGATGTCTGCAGCCAGGGCAATGTGGCTGCTCTGAACAGAAGGGAGTCCAAAGGGCAGAGCCCTAAGGGCCTCCCCTTGCACGCACTCCCAGAAATTCCTCAGCAGCTATGAGAGCTGGTGAACCAAGACCTCTCACCTCAGTCCCCACCCACCTGTCAGTGATGGGAAGACAAAATAGGTAAGACACTTTAGTTCAAAGGACAAGATGAGCTGGAGAGTTTCAGGATAAAAGGATGGAGAACAGAAAATCATGCTAAGACCAAGGACATTGGGAGTACTCAGCAGATAGACAGCAGTGGGGGAAATAATTTAGAGAGGCAAAAATGAATGAAGCCTTCCAAAAACATTCATATTAACATTATCAATCACAGAGACCACCATGTTTACCCCAGACTTACCCTAACTCTTTGTAGAACAGGACATGAAAATCAAAGTCTAAGGCTTTACCTGTAACACAGCAAATGGCCCAAAATCCAGAGCAAACTAAGCTTCAGAACAAAAACAGTGACAAAAATGGGACCTTCTAACATAAATGATAAAGCTCATCTTTCCAAAAGACAGATGTCTCTAGAAAATGATTGTGGAAAGAGCTTCCTCAGAAACTACAGACCAGCATGGTAAACACCACCTTCCTCTACAAGAAGATAAATATTCCAAAAGACATCTCTTCTAGAACAGAAAGAAAAAGAAAACCATTACAAGCAACTGCCACATAGAGAACTCCCTTCTAAGAAAAACAAGCAAGTTATCCACAAATGGCATATGACAGCAGTTTAACACACTGCAGTTAGGACTTTATGAACAGAACAAGATAGAGAAAATATTCATATAAAATGGAAAATACACTATAAAAGAAAGAAGCATCAGTAAAATATGGGAAAATGAAAAAGGCCAGAAGGAAATGGGGTATAATAAAGAATAAATGGTAAAGAATGGAGCAGCATACTCAGGTAACACTTTGAAGCCAATGATTCTCTGGTATTAATTGGTGCAGAACCATTGACTGAAACAGGTCAAGGGACAGCTTCTGTCAGCTGAGGATTGGGTCCTCCACACAGAACCAGACAATGGCAATCACAGCATCCTGCCTGGTTTTCTTAGGATGTTTCCCCCCTTCAGAAAGTAAAGAGGTAATACAGGAAGAAAATAAGATGATCCCATAAATTACAAGGGGAGAGAGGATAACTGAAAAAAATAGATGAACAGCAAGAAATAAAAAACAAAGAGATGAGGCAAAGGCAAGATAAAAAGAAAATATCCACAAATTAGTGGAATACATTTTATTTATTCATGAGTTCTGTTTTATTATGTGTCCTTGGCAGATATCCCACAACTGAAAACTTGCAAGGCAGAGAATGATGTGAGTTTAGAGACTGGAGCCTTGTTTCTAGTCATTAGCCTTGGGCAGATCTTTTTAATATATGTGCCCCAGCAGCAAGTAAACAAGTTCCTTAAATTGAGAGCCTTTGGACATGCTGCAAACAAATGGGCTTAGACAGAGAGGGATTCCAGGAGAAAAGATAGAAAGCATGGCCCCAACCTGTCTTCAAGTAATCAAACTGAAGTTCAGGCTGCTAGAAAGGATATTACCCAAAAGGCTACAGTCTGCTTCTCCCTCTGACCTTAACTCACATCAGACTCTGCAGAGCATCTGCCTTTCACACGCCCTTCTTGTTAACCAGCACTTATTTTACCTGAGAGCATGTGGGCTCAGTTTGCCCAGCTGGCAGGGAAAGGGATGCAAACTGCAGGCAGCCAAGGGAGTGGTGGCAGCAGCCTCTGGCAGTGGTCCCAGCACAGAGGCAGGCAATGTATCCAACACCAGCCTTGCTGGGGGCTCAGCCAGAACAAAGAGCACACCACTGGCAGAGGCATCAATGCTGAGTGGGGAAAGCCCAGCTGTTTTCACTGTCCATACAGGTTTAAGGTGCCTCTGCAGCTCAGCCCAGTCGCTGCTGAACCTCCTTTTGAAACCCTGAGGCTGAATGGTCTTGGCACTGAGTGTTGAGTCTACCCTGCCTGTAGCTGTAATTGCACAACTAGTGCGACACTGGTGGCTTAATACTGGTTTATCATCTTTACAGGTTTAAGGCAGTTTTATTTTTCTTGGTCTTGGAAATTTGCTAAGTCCTACAGAGGGTGAGTGAAGAATTGCTTCTCCTAAAAGACCTCTCTGTTTCTACAAAGGACATTGTAATATGACATCTGACCCCACCTGTCCCAGGAATAACACTAGGGATCACACCAGTTTGCATCAGCTCAGCTGAAAGCTGCTGTTCATTGATTTTCTTTTGCCCACACTCACAAATAGGAAGTTGAAGGGCCGCTACCATTTCTGTGGGTTGCCTTAGTGTTGACACTGACAACGAGACATAGACATCTATGGACAAGGAAGATGATCTCTTAAAAAAGCGCTTTAATGTCCTTTCTGTATGGATTTTTTTTCATTTAAGAGCCACCTAAACAAATCTGTCCAGACTGTGACTTAAGAAATCTGGTATCATTTCTGGACCTTTCCTATTCTTCAAGGGCTGACATTGGGAAAAAAAAAAAGATATAATGATACTGCACATCTTTTTAAAAAGATTTGTTTTGAAATCTACAGCTAAGAAGCACCCATATAAAAGCTATGTATGATTACTGTCAGTTGAAACTATTTAACCTTCATTTAGCTACCTACCTCTATTCAAATAATTTACAAAATTACAGAACATAAAACATCTTTGTCTGCCCACAGTGCTATCTCAGCAGAAATTCTGATACAAAAACTAAGGCTTTTCCTTATTAGCCAATTGCCTTTCATTCCATCAAGAGATTACTGGTTTCAATACTGCTGCAATGGGCAGCTTCTCCCCAGCAGTAGATATTAAATACACCTTGCAAAGTTGAAAAGCCACCTCTGCTTCCTGGCTTAGGTTATCAACACTGAACAAATCCTACCAAAACTGGGTGACATAACCCTAAATGACGAGAGCAGAGAAGGATTTTGGAAAATGCTGCAGTTGGGACTGAAGAAAATCAGTGGTCCAGGACATATCTCTGAAAATGAGGTCTTGCCTAGATATCCCAAGTCAGACACATCCCCTCTTAAACTCCTGACTCTGGCAGGAAGTGTATTCTTGCTCCCCTTGTCCCCTTAGGATGTTAGCCTGAGTGCCTTATGCCATCTATTGGCCTAGACCAGCGACAGATGCACTAAGGAGAACTTTAATTCTGGGAAAACAACTGCATTAAAAGGAAGCTGTCGGTAGATCTGTAAATTCTACTAATGGAATCAATACACTGCCACTGCGCACATCTTGAGGTCTACCTTCCCCAACAGACACCGAGTTCAGCTTCCAGAATAACCAGCAGCTGTGCTTTGCCTTCGACAAATGAAAATAAAGTATTGACACAGGATTATCTCACGGGCAAGAACATCCAGAAAATGCCCTACAGGTCCTACAGATGCACATAAAAGAAGTCTTCTTATTTAAAAAGAGAAAGCTCCTTCAAAATCCACCTGGATCTTAAATCAGGTTAACTATCCCCAACTTAGTAAGTCTGCTTCAGGTTGGACATGCAGAGAGAACAAACTTCTCCCACATTTCCTTAGCCATAGGGGCTACTGTAGTCATTCGCGGGTGCTAAAACCTAGTTTACTTTTTAATCGAAACGAGTTTCTAAAAGACAAGGCAGGTCTCTGCAATGCGAAAGGACTTGGAGGCATCGCTATTGATGCGCTCCCGCACAGTCCATTATAAAGCACCCGCGGAGAACTCGGAGCGGTGCCCGTGCCCGTGCCCGTGCCCCCGCCGCCCTCCGGGAAGCCGTGGAAGGGCTTCAAGTCCCGAGCCGGGGAGTTCAGGGCAAGACTTCGGTGGAGCAGCAAAGCACCAGGGCTCCCCGTGCACCAGGCGGCATCCCCTGCACCCCTTCCTCCTCCTCCTCCTCCTGTTCCCCCAACTGTTTCCCCCGCAAAGCGCACGGAGAACACACCGCATCTCCGGCACCGCGCCGGCCCGGCCCGGGCTCTCCCCGCCGAGCTGCGGAGCCGCAGCCCCGGGGCCGCCCCGAGGAGCGTGGTCGGCCGGGCATTGCCTACCTGGAGCCGCTCCCGGCCGCCCCGCCGCGCTCCGCCCGGCTCCGCGGGGCCGCCCGAGGTGGGAGGGGAACGCAGGCGGCGGCGGCGGGCGGGCTCAGGCGAGTCCCCACCCCGGCCCCGCGCATCCCCTCGGCTCCGCGCCCCGCTCCCGTCCCGGCGGGACCGCGCAGCCTCTGCCCCTGAGGGTCCCGCACTGTGCCTGAGAGGTGTCGCCTTCCCTTGCAGCGGGTCCCACTCCGCACTCCGCGGTCCCACACTGTGCCTGAGAGGTGTCGCCTCGCCTCGGGGAGGTTCGGCTCCGCTGCCGGGGGTCCCGCACGGCTCATTCCTGGGCGGTCAGCGCTCCCCAGAAGTCCCGCTCTGCGCCCAGGGGATCCTGCTCCGTGGCTGCGGGAGATCCCGCGCCCAAGGTTCCCTCTTCTCTCCCGGAGCGTTCCCGCACTTTGCCCGTCGGTCCCGCACCGCATCCGCGGCGTCCCGCAACGCTCCCGGGGAGTCCCTGCTCCGTGCCCTCGGGAGTCCCGCACCCACCGCATCCATTCCCCGGAGCACGCGTTGGGACCTGGCTGCGCCGGTCCCTCCCATAGCCACCTACCAGGCACCCCGAGGCAGCTCCCCGCTGTCCCACGGCTCGGGGGGAGGTGCGGGAGAGGGGCAGCCCGTGTGGAGGGGCGATGCTGCCGGGGCGGACCGGGCTGGAGGTGGTCTCGTTTTTCCCCGGGCTGCAGCAGCGCTGCGGAGCAGAACCTGCCGCTGCCGCCGGTCCCCGCGCTCTGGGATGCGGGAATGCCACCTTCCCGCTTTTGTGCGGCGGCGGGGCCGGGACTGCGCGAACAGTGACAGAGCGAAGGGATTGATCTGCCATTGATTCCTACCGCCCGTCTGCTGAAGTGGCACATACACGGCTTGATTTGCCGGAGGTGCAGCCTGAGATGCGGAGTGTCCCCTGCACGCTGCAGAGGGAAGTAATTAGTTTTCAATATTATGCCCGAAAGTAGTTGTCTCTGTTAATGCTCAGTTCTGCCCGAGTTAAAGGCAGAGGCAATGGGAAGCCAGGCCAGTGTAACTCCAAAGCACAGCTGCATCAACCTTTCAGGATTAAACATTTTATCTGTTCCATGGGTATCATTTTGAAAATTGCCAAAGATAAACTTGGTTACAAATTTTGACACAAAAAAAAAAATATTGTTTGCACTTTTGCCAAACTTTTCAAAACTTTTCACTAAAAAAATCGTCATCTAAACTATTGACATCATCATAAACAACTGCAGGATTTGGGGGGAAAAAATTTGCTTTGTAACTATTTCTGACAATTTTTTTCCCAATCAATTTTACCTTGAAAAAAATCATGCACAAATATTGATGAAAATTCTGGGGTTTGGGGGGAGATTTATTTGTGAAGGGTTTTTCTAGAATTTATTAAATGTTTTAAGAAAAGAATTCGGCCACCTCTTGCTTTGGAGTCGACATAAATATTTATCATGCTGTTGTGTTTCTGGTAATAATTTTTTAATCTTACACGAGTCTCCAGTTTTGAAGACTAAGGAGAGTGGGAATCCTAAGAGAATACATTTCTCTCTGGTTGTGTTTACTGGTATTCCCTGAAGATACTATTGCTGTGCAGAAACGGTTCTTTTTATTATGAGTTATGGTGTATAATTGCATTAATAAATTAATTTTTATCACATTTCTCTTTCATTAATTATAGACGTTTTAATCACTACAGAATATGGCTTGTCCAGGTATTATATCAACCCTTCAGTGTTGTGCACAACAATCTGCATGTATGCTAAATGTCTTTTTCAAAAAGCATAATTAACAAGCAGTGTATTAAGATCCAAAGTAATGACTTGCACAGAATGGCATTTACTTACAGAAAGTTTGTGGAAAAGCCATGCACTGAGTGCAAAGTGAGTTCCTCAGAAATGTTCAAATACAAGAATGTGAACAGAATACTTCCTGAGGATAAATGAGGTCATCTTAGTGGGTCATTTGGAGATTTCAGCATAAAATTTGAAAGATCTTGCAGAAATATTATTACTGAATTTTGGAAATGATACTGCAGCACAGCAGCCCGTCAGATGGTTACACAACCTCAGTCATCACAGGCAAGAATGTGAGATGCTGAAAATTGGCTGGGAAGATGAGTAGCAGCTCTCTGGGCAGCACAGACACATACATTTCTATAACACACAGTGATATCTTTAGTGACAGAGTGGGGAAGTGATAGGCTCATTGCTGTGTTGACACACCTGGTGACACTGGTGACCCTATTCTCAGTCACTGCTGTGGGACTGGATGTGTCCCATGATCCTACTCTGCCTGGTAGGGAGGGCAGAAACATGCTCTCTTGGCTTCTCATCAAGCCTGTCAAGCTGCAACCTGCATTATCATAACTTAGAGCTCCTTACATCAGCATGATCTTGCATTGCTCTTTTCTAAACAACCGACTCAGTCCCTTGGGGGCAGCACATTTAGAAATGCCAGTTCTCTTCTCCCAGTGTTCTGCAGGCTCAGGCATCTTCTCTGTCTGCATCAAGAAATGTCACGAGGCTTACGAATTGCGTTTATTTTTGTATTTGATGCATCATGGTTTCTTTTCACATAAGCAGTGCCTGAGCACTGAGCTGTCTGAAGGAGCATCTTCCCTTACAAAGCAATTTTCCACGTGCTTCCTCTAAAACATAGCAACTCTCTTGAGCTGTGATTATGCTTTTACAGAGAGGTGACTTGGGGGTTTTTGACAGGTTTTAGCAACTTCATTTTAAAACATGCCTGGACTCAATCAACCAGAGAGGTGTCACTTCTATCTTCCCAATGCAGAAAGACTTATTGGTAGCTATTTAGGGTTGGCATGAGCTTAGCTCCTGGCAGTGAGGCAAAGAGTTGAAGGGAAGTCTAGGCTGTGACACCATCACCTTTGTTGCACCGCAGTGGTTTATAATATGTTTATAATGGTGCTAACTGTTGCTCACCAGCTTAAAAGGATTGTGAGACAAAGACTGTTAGGAAAAGTGGCATATATGAGACTGGCCCAAGATCAACCAGAAATATTTGTATTCAGGAACAAATCATTACCAAGTGTCCAGAGTAGTTTTTACAACTATTAACTCCTTCAAAGCTGCTGGCAATAAGTTAACTCAAGACAAAATTGTTGTTTTAAATCACTCTTAAGATAAGATTTTTCAACGGTGGAGTGAATGGAGTGAGAAGCTTGATCCAGTGAACATATGGCTACATCAGAAGGGATTGTGACCGCCCATAAAAATGGCTTGCATCCTTTTTATGGCTCTCTAAAACATGAAGGCAGCCTATCCAAAGTCAAGATGCCACTGACTAATCTAAACTGGAAACAACAATACCCTGAGCACTGTTTTGCATGTGTTTGTTGTGTTTGTGTAATGTTGCCATCCCTAGGGGCTGGCTACTTCCCCCACTATTTGTCTTCTTCCTTGAATTGCCTTCATCCAACCAAATTCTGTCAGCAGTTGCACCAGGGGGACCCCATTAAAGACAAATGGGCTCAGTGTTCTTCCTCCACAAATGCTCATAATTGAAGCTGCACAGCTGTGGGACAAAGTGGGAGTAACTCTGCCTTAGGTACTTTCTTGGGGAGAGTGGAAAAAAAAGGCGATTAGAATGCCAATTCTTCTGTCAGCAAGAGCTGAATCTGAACTATTCTGTCTGCTGCAATCACACCCATCCAGCCCACAGGAGGTCACATGGCACACCACTTCCAGTCCCTGCAATGCTTGCTGATGACCATCCACAGCCACTACACCAGTGGGCACAAGGGTTGCCAGTTGCCACACAACAACCCCTATGAATCACAGCATCTCATTCTCCCACTTAACGCATTCCTCAGTACAGGACTCTGGGTTTCATTTTCACCCTGGCTGGATGAAAACTGTTTCATCCAATTGAGTTTTACATTGGGTTTGTTACATCCAGAGGCTCAGTCCTGCCTGTCATACAAATCAGAGGAACTACTGTTGGAGTATCACAGATGAGATACAGATTGGAAACTGAGCCCTCTTGTACTTGCTTTTGTATTCCAGAGCGGGGAGCTGTATTATGCTCTTTTGCTTTAAGAAGATCAGTGGGAATTTACAACTTTTGCAATTTAGTTCAAGAAGATAAACTTTCTCTGTGAATGGCAGTGCCCTTCCTTAATTAGCCAGAGAAGATAACTTCATATAATGCAATATAGTGCCTTCAATTCACTAAACAGCATATTTCTGATTATAACAAAGTATTACTCATAGAAAGTAAAAGAGTTTCAAGGGGTTTGTGAGGCAGCATGACCCAGAAACTTGAGGAAACACTGAATCTCCTGGAGAGCCAGGTACAGAACTTAGAGCTCTGGAGGTTTTCTTACTCTTTTTTAATGCTGAATTTGTTAGTAAAGTATGAGCAGTCAGGGGAGAATACTGTATTTGAATTTAAAAGCATCTGCAAATGTTGCTAGGAATATGTGAACCATTAGAGATCATCAGTCAAGCAGAAGGTAAGAAATTTATCAGTGTCAGCTGCTCCCTGGTTACCAGGCTAGTGGCACAGTTCTTAGAGAAGTCAAAAGTACATGTGCATTAAGCATATTCCATTCTGAAAAGTATGTTTTCCATTCATTCTGAAAACATATTAACACAGAACCTTGTTTAATGGAACACGACAGACAGTAAGTTACTGAATTACTACTCAGTGAGGTAGGTGGGAAATTCCTGGTGCCTTTCCTGACTCAAACTAATATGAAATTGCAGTGTGACCTGTAGCAGAATAGGTCTAAAGTAGGGCCTTGCAAGCATAATAAATGCTTCAATAAATGACAATTTCTATGGAAATGCTGAATGCAGCAGCTATCATTACACAGGCTACCAATACAGTAATTACACTTGAGATATGTAATCTAGCTTGCCTGTCACAGCTGAATTCCTACTTACAACAAATGCAATGGGCTTTACAGAGCTATGCCTTTTTAAAAATGAATTTGAAAGTGGGGTTATGAAGGTAAAAGAAGACAAGGTCTTTCAATGGGAAAACAATGTCTGTAAAGAATGGTGAAGATGGCTTGTATGTAATCTTTTCACTTCTCCCACACTTTTATGCTGGGGGGGTGGGGGGAGGAATGTGCTTAGGGAGATGAAGTAGAAGATGGGACCTTCTTTCTTCGATCTTCTTTCTCTTTATTTTTTCATTTCTCCTTTGCTGTCTTTCTTCTAAGTTGTCAATTCTATCACTATTTAGTAATGCTAAGGTAGTCCCTTAGGAACTTCAGTCCAGGCACATAACTTCATTTGGGTAGTTGTGATACAATCAAGTGCAAAGGAAGAAATTCTGAAGATTGAATAAGGCAGACAAGGCTATAGAAGAAACTGAAAATCAGGGTTTGGAAGGCAAAGTAATACTAAAATGAATAGATCTGTATAAAAGCTGTTACAGTGTTTCATTTTCCTTAATTTGTAAACCTTCTTTTCTTCTATTTCTTTTCAAATCTAGTTCTACTTTCTTTTCTTTCCATTTGTTTTTTTTTCATTACTTTGCATTTCTGTTCTGCTCTCAAGTCCTTGACATGTCCAGTTCTTCCAGTTTCCATCACCACCTGTGTGGGTGAAAGATAGAATTGGAAAGATTTCCATCAATACTTCAGAGAAAAATGGGCCAGGAATCAATATTGCTATACTGGCATAAAGCACTGATTATTGCAATGTAAGAATATTTACGTCTGAAAGCATTCCACCTTGCTCTTCTCATGAATAATGAAAAAAGTTATGGCATTTTTGTGGGTCCAGGTTAGCCAAATAAAATCTTTGGAGCATATGAAGAGACTACTACATTTTCATTTCCATCTTTTGTTTACATATTGTGTTCTGGAAAAAATAGAGCACTAGAAGGTAAGAAATTTGTCCACATTTTGAAAAGCTCCTATTCTGAAGAATCAGTTGACACAACTGCCATATAAGTTCCAAAGAGGTTCAATACAGAAGTCTTTCAGTTCTGGAGACTCAGCATTTTAGTAGAAGTACATGAAGCTCAGCTATTTTCATCCCTTTGAAGGCTAGGTCTTCAGTCTAAGATAATCAGGACATTCTTCTATTTGTGACAAGTGATTTGATGTAGTCTATGTGTCCTAGTCATGCACCTGGTAAGAATATTTGTTAGTTTGGGAGTGTTAATCTTCATATGATTGAGTATAGGACAAGCTTAAGCCTAATGGCTGGACTAGAAACTTAAAATCAAAGGATTAAAAGTAATGTAAAGGAGATTTCCTTTGATTCTATTTGATTAAAGAACAGGGAAATCTCTGGTTAAAATGAGGATATTTAAATGAGTTTGGGGGTTTTGTTTTTGGGGGAGAGGGTGTTTGGTGATTTATCAGTTATAGAAGAAGCAATCCCCAAAAAAGGCAGCATCAACACAATGACTCCGAGATCATTGCAGATGAGACACTAACGTGTTCTTGAAGATAAAATCAAGAAGAAACACTGGTGTTTGAGAAGGAGTGCTTGTTCTGCCCTTAAACAAACCAATAAGCATCTTCATCACTTTAGCCACAAACTGGCTAAAAATGTCAACGCTGAGTGGGGAAAGCAGATGAAATAAGTTGTCTTACCCTGCTTTGCTGTCAGCTGTAAAGCCTGGCCTTGACACAGTCTTCTTTGGCTGCTGTCTAATTTTCCATCAAAAAGCAATATATTCTGTTGCATTATGCTCTACAGTCTCTCTAAAAACCTTCCAGAACCCAGAATATTAACATCTTTGAAACTCCAGCTTTAAAATCACGTCAGGTCCAATTTCCAGCAAAGAATGATTAAGCAGGACACAGGCTGTACTGGTGGTTAACAGTGCATATAGCTGGCTTACTTTTGATATGCCTCTTTTGTGGACCCTTGTGCTGGTTTAAAGGCGAACCAGCAGGGGAAATGAACTCACCATGAGAGGGAGATTATAAGTCAGACCTAAAATTTAATAATAATATTACAATAAAAACACTGACACAAAAGGGAAATTGCTTTCAACTCACAAAACCCCAGCAGTATAACCCAGTGTCCTGGGGCACAAACCCAAGGGGGTTTGTTTGCCCTTGTGCTGAGACCCCTGTGGCTCTCCCAAGTCTAGAGCAAAAGGAAATGAAAAACCTGTTGGTGCAGACGAGGGCTGTGGTCTGGGCGAGAGCGGTGATCTCCTCCTGTCAAGGTCCTGCTGCTCCTCTGAATCTGACAAGAAGTTACCAAAGTCTTCTTACCCACCACTTATGTACCCTCAGGGAGCACCCAGTCCCTCCCCCTGGGTGGGGACTCACACAATGGGTGATTAACTCTGGGAGCCAGGGGGTGTTGAGCTGTTGATGGCCCATTAGCAGCTCCGCCCCCCTCAGGCTGGGTGTGAAGGTGATAATGGCTCCCTGGGCAGCTGCTGCTAATGGCCCATTGTCCTTGGGGAATGAATAGAGGGGGTAGAATACACAGCTTTGATCACCCCCACACAGTGTCAGCTGGTCCCTCCTGCTCAACTAGGACAACCCTCTGTCCTTTTAGGATGCTTTTTGTATGTCAATAAGCTACATTTCACATAGCTTTATTAGCAGGGCATATAACATGATAGCTTTTTCTGCTTAAAGCTTGGAGCAATTTCACATGGAGCAGTTCAGATGCAGAGAGAAGACAGACCTTTTGGTGAATCCATTTGCTCAGAGTTTAGACTAGAAGGAATAGAGAAAGGTGTCATTAAGGTAACTGGTCACAGCATGGCTATGAGCCCCCAACTGAAAATGACCATAAAACCTCCAAGATATCTTCTGCAGAGATAGAGAAATTTTCATATCATTATATATACTGCTGGTGAAACTTCATCTGTATTACAGAAAAATATGGTACTAAGATGTTCAGAGGAATGGAGAGTCAAGAGTAAAATAGGATGAGAAAAGCTAGGAAGGATGCTTCAGTCCCCAAAATGAAGAGTAGCAGTGACTATGAGTTCTCCTTTTGAAAATGAGGCAAACCCCAGGAGGTTAGTAAGAGTAAATCGGACTCAAGATCTGTACTGGTACAAAAATAAATCAATACAGCTCAAGAATACAGTCTAGATAAAAATTAGAAAATTCCCAAGTGTCAATGAAATAAAGGTCTGGAACATTCTTTCATTAGAGAGTTTGGGGGAGGAAAAAATTCTAATGGAGTGTATTTTTTGGAGCTGGTGACTGTTGTGGTCTAGAGGATTGCCTACAATAGTGGGGTACTAAATACATGGATTTATGAAGTCATAAACTTCTGAAATTTTTAAGGATATCACTGCAAGCAAATGTGGAAACCCTCTAAATTAAAGTAATAGCATTTAACATTTACACAAAGGAAGCTGTGAATTGTGACCCTGATCAAAAATCCTTTTAATGCTATATCCATTTTCTTGCAGTGATTAGATCAGGTGTTTTAAGAACTGCTTCCTTCAGCAGCAAACATCTATTTATATGCCCACTTTGAATGTGGAAGCACTAGATAAACATAGATGCAAGCAATGCATCTGCTGAGATTGGACTTACTAAAGTAAAAACAGGCGGGACAACAATAAATCAGCTATGGAGCAACCTGATTCATTAATGGAAAGACAGACAAATCCCACAGCGAGCTTAAGTTCAATGGCACTGTAGCACCCTCTTGCACAAATGCAGTAAGTAGTACAGAACTCAGTAAAATATTTATCTGTATGAATTATGGGTATTCTAACATAGTGTCAAAACATGTGCTTTCATATCCTACAGATGTATGAAAATTTTTGTATGATCCATATAAAACTTGTATTTTTCCAGGTATTTGAGTTAAAGTAGTTGCAGGAGAATCTATTATTTTATTAATACTTTCTTGAACACCAGCCACTGCTCATTGCCTTGCACGAGGTGAAAACAACACGCAACACCTTAAGGAGATGAAGGCATTCAGAGCACATTGTGCTTTCTCAGAAGAAAATAAGCACAGTACTGCTTCCCTGCGCCAGGCTATAAAGATTCTGAAAAGGAGTTTAAAGCAAACTGCTTTGCAAATATACAGGGTTCAGTTGCTACATACAGAAGCTCTAAAATCAGTCCTGGGATATCACGCAATGTTATCAGGCTGACAGATAGTTTTAAAAGCTCCATCAGGGTGCTGATCTTTAATTTAACCATAGCATTGAAAGAGGATCCCTTCACCTTATGTAAAATTAAGCCATATCACTAAGTGTAATTTGATTTTATTTTGAACCTTTAGTAGTCTTTTTATTTCATATTTTTATATTTTATTTATGTTATATATATTATATTTAATATTTTATTTATTTACAAACTCTAGAATAGCATATCTTCATGCTGTTTACAGCATGGCAATAGTCCCTTAAAAAATCAAACCACTACTCCCCAGTTCTTCCCCCTGGTTCTTTCCTGGTTTTGGAGTTAGGAGACTCCTGGTAGGTTTGTTCTTACTTGGCAATATCACAGTCTCATCTTAAAAATGGACCTGCAAGTTCAGCACAGGAATGTAGGAGTTTTATAAACAGACAAGGATATGAAGCATCTAAACCCCAGTTTTCAGGAAACTTCTGTAGTAGTTACGTGCCATGTTCAAGTCACATTTTGCAGATGCCTCACTTGGGCATTCTGACTACAGCCATATCAGATGAGTAGGTGACACTGCCTGTTGTTCAAGGTTGCCAGATTCTGTCTGTCTCAGCTGTAACTGGCAGAAGTTGTCAAAAGTAAATAGTTTGAAAAATTCCTCTCAGTAGCAGTGCATTATCTCTATATATGGTCCCTTAACCCTTGCCAAAACAACCCAGCTCCTCTCATTGTGGCCAGTTGTGCCAGGACGGATTTAAGGGAACTGAAAAAAAATTGTGCTTTCTTCTAACAGTAGTGCAGTTGTCCAATTCAGTCCACAGCATAGCCCCAGAAAAAGCCAAAATGATATTCCTATGGGGTCAGCACCTTGCAACATGAAGACAGAAAGGTTTACCAGATCATGGGAAACAAGCAGGGAAAATGTTAATGCAATTTTCCTGCTGTGGGCAATGCCTAGTCAAACCACAATCTATTCTAAATATTCCAAATAAGCTAATAAATAAGTATTTTCATTAAAATACACTAAAAGCACTCAAATTCTTCAAGAACCTCTAATTTTACATCTGCTCTAAAACCTATAATTTTGTGGACCTAAATAATGAAATTACAGCCAGAACCTGTTCAGACCTTGATCATGGGTCATGCAACACCAGCTTTGCTCTAATTGGTCTATGCTGATTTCCAAGGAACAATTTCTAGGTTCCTATGAAAATAGTAAGATCATAATAAAATATTCAGCTGTTTGATAAATTGTTGGGGTTTTTTTCACAACCAGTTTCTGCTGCTTTTAAAATTGAGGCAGAAAATACTTGGCATTTTCAGTAGAAAATACTGAGCCTTCACGTGAAATAAGGGTCAATTTACGATTTTTTTTGTATTAGACTCAAATTCTGAAATCTTAGTGGATAAGTATTTTGTGTCACCAAAGTGAAATTAAGAAGCAAAACATGTAAGTCTAGGTCAAACCAAAACAGTATTCAGAGAGAGTATATTGTTTTTCCTGAATGGCTCATGGCTAATTGGATTTAGTGTTGGCTAATTTAGTGTTGGCTAAAGGTGACTTCCCCACTCCTCTCCACCCTGGGATTTCAGCATCACCCTGACTCCTTTAACTGTAATTTTAATTACCATAGAGTAAGTCTTTTCAGCAAGATGACATCACTAGCTATATTAAAACTTACCATGACTTATGGACTGTTGTGGTTTAGGAATGGTACTCCCCAGTTTAGTGCTCCCACTGAGCAATTCACTGGAAACAGTAATGAGATAGAAAAATGAACAGTAACAGCAACAATATTAATAACAAAAGAGTGATTCATATGTAAAATGCTCACCCCAACCTGACCACAGCCATGTGACTCCAACTGGTCCCTCCAGCTTGGAGCTTATCCCAGTCCCTCTGACACAGGGTCCTGGCCACGGCTACTGCAAAAAATTAACCCTGTCCTGGCCCAAACCAGGCCACTGCCATACTACCAATTGTCCATGCAGTTCCGAAATGACCATCATCTACTGTGGTACCTCATGGAAGCTGTAGTTCAATTGCTGAATATCTTCAGTTTCTCTCCATGAAGTCTCTTATCTTGCAACATCTTCCATGACACCAGACAGACACTGAAGTGCACTGCAGGTGAGGAATTCTGGCAGGGGAATTTTGCCTGCTGTGGAGAGAGGTGATATCAAAGAATCGTAGAATCATTTAGATTGGAAAAGACCTTTCAGATCAGCCAATCCAATCCTAAAGACATTTAGTCTGTAATCTTCAAATGATATCACAGTACCTCAAGGAATTTCAGCCCAACAATAAAGCAAGTTGAGCAAACCCCCTTGATTCTTCTAAGGATGAATTTCCTCTAAATTTTTCTTTCCAGACTGAAGTTCAGTTCTTCTGAAATTTCCCTTCTGCTAAGTATTTCATTATTTCATCTCGTTATTTTGGAGTAAAACAAATGTCAAACTTATTACCAGGACATAATGCCATTTTTTGACTGGAACTGGTGAATGTTCAATGACATTTATTGCGGAATCAATAGAGGTATATGAAACACAGAACAGATGTTAGCAGTATCTCCTTAGGCCACAAAATTCTCTCTTTCCTGTAAAATTCATAATCTAGGGCAAATTTTCCATGTTGTCACCCAAAAGCAGTGTAAATCTAGGTTGATGAAATTTAAAATAATGCTGTTACTGTAAACTACAAATGATCTTCCATACTTACACAGCCTTTTTGGTACCCATATTCTGTAGCATATGAGCAGTGTAGTGTAGTGTATGAGTCAGCCTAAAAATACTGGGAAACATTATTAACCCTGTCTTATAAATGGGGGATGTAGATACTGATGTCTAATGAGAATTCCAAGATCACTTAGAAAATCTGAAACAGAATGCCCCAATCTCACTAAAATGTTCTAATTCAGTGTAACGATTCCTGGTTTGCCTCATTGCTTAAGATGAGGAGGGAAAAAATCAAAGAAGAGTTTGGAAGACCCAACACAGCTTTTTTTGAGCACAGACTTCTGCAGAGTTCAATTGAAGGTTAAGACTATTTTGCCATTCTGGTCTTATTCATAAGGTAGTCTTCATGTATGAGACTGGTTGCTTACACAATCCATTGGACAAAATAGAAATATTCCCAGACCTTATCAATGTGTTTCATAGTTCTGCATAAAGGTGATTCATTTTTTGACTTTTTATGATTAGCATCTGTTTCCACAGAAGAAGGAAATATTGTGAAAATCCCAAAGTTGTTCCTTAACCATTACAAAAAGTACTGTGAGACCTTTAACTTAACCCTGAACGACTGCCAGTTCCAGGAGATGCATCATCTGAATTTAAACTTGCATTCTTTCCCCCAAGCAATATGGAACTCTATTAGCAATACAGATAAACACTGATGCAATTGAATACAGTTCCAAATTTCAAAATAAATCATTCATTAAAAAATGTTTTTCACCAATTACAGTGTGCTGGGAACACCTCCAAGATTTGAGACTAATCCAAAGTTTACCAAAATCAAAGATTGTTGGTCATTCAAGACAGCAGCATTAAACATTAGACTTCAATAAATATGCATAAAAGTGTATTTAAATAAATTGCAATTAGATTTAAAAGTTAAATTTTATAAAGATACTCTGAGAAAATTCTCTTGGTTCTATATTGCTTCATTTTGACTGCTCAGAATACATGGAATTACTTGAACAGATGGAACAAATTTGTTTATTTGTTGGTGATTACAGACTATTTTCACTTGCTATGTCTGTTGCTATGAAGTCTAATTAGTACTGGTGTATATTTTTGCATGAAAGAAAATTTCCTACCTTCTTACAGCACCAAAGACTTACTCACTAGGTAAGTAAATGATATAGCAAAATCTACAAGACTTTACATGAATAAAGACAGGATTCCAGATCAGTGAAATTGTGAGTATAAATCCAGAGAATATCGAAAGTGACAAAAAAAGAAACCTTTCTGAAGAGGAGGATTGAAACTGAAGATATGCTAAAAATACAAAAAGATTGTGTGTGTGTGTGTCCCATCTGCATGATAGGAGCTACTTTATGTGTCCATTACTTTAAGGGATATAGATGTGGAATAGCATCTTCAAATACAGACAAAGAGAGAATGAGAAGGAAGAGTAAAATGTATTTGTCTCTATTTGAAATAGAACTAGATCGCAACTGTATTTTCAATTTAAGAACAAGTAATTATTTCTTTTTTTTTATTGCAGTCATCAGCTAACCATATATAGCTACATATAGACAAAGAGAGGGTTTTATGGGGGCAGCAATTATTAATGGACATCACTGAATGATAAATGAAGAGCTAGCTCAGAACTGGTATTCATTGCACACAGATGTCTGGACCATGGGCAGATGTCTTAAATCGTCTACACAAAGCGCTTTTGTGCTATCACAGTAATCTAAATTGCTTTGCATTTGGTTCCAGATATTTCCACACACTGCTCTCCACCACACATAAATTCCTATTCTCAAATCCTAATTAGACTTCAAGGGCCAAATTACCTCCTGGTGTAATTCTTTTACTTAATTTGACTCAGTTTTACTGATACAGACAAACTTTGAGATTGGTATTCTTCATTATAGGAGATCTCCTACATACCTCCATAGGTTATGATCCTGGTTCTAGGGAGGGCATCCACTGCTCCTGAAGCCCCATGAAGAGGGAGATGAAAACATGAGCAGGAATAAGGTGGGGTGGTGACATGGCTTCATGCGTGCTGTGTGTGCAAACCACAATGTGCTTCACAAGACAATATGGTCGTGCTCAATACTGTTGGGGAAAGACTTGCTTCAAATGTCCTGCCATACCGTGTTCAGAGAAAATTGTACTACCAGAGCCTGCCTCCTACAGCTTTAGCTCAGGAACTCAATCCTTTTGAATGTGCAGATCCCTGGTTTAATCTGTGAATTGTCAGCTGTCAATCATCATACCCACTGCCCTTGACTCCAGGGTTGCTCAGTGAAAACCACCCATAACTCTGACACGGGCAGTTTCCTGACTCTCTGGGGATCTCAGATCTACTGCACTCCCACTGGAGTACAGCTGGACTGTACTTACTGCAAATCAAGTCAGTGATAATTTAGGAAATCATTTATATCCCCTGAGGAGGCATATGTTGTAGCAGAGACAGCCCAGCACAAGTTGCTGAGTTTTAGTTAATGGCCTCATTCTATCTAATGAGCCTGCTCTCACAGATATCACTTACAGATGAACTGTGTGTTTTCTGTCTGCCCATATTTTTTTACATGGAAAATATTTGAACTAGGCTAGCACATAAACACACTGTCTAGGAATGGATTCATGAGAGGAGCAGGAAACACAGACACAAATGGAGGGGTACTTTGAATATCTTATTTTGCACTGCAACCCTGTGAAGAAAATGAGTGATACATTTTCTGGTGGACATTTTATAAGGGTCACTTTATTAAGATGAGATTACAAAATCTCTCTTAGTTTTACTATTCCTATTAGCATAGAATTATCTTTGATGTTTATTTAGCATGCATTTTTGCATGCAGTCAAAATAGCTTTCAAGATGTACTTAACAAACATATTAGATTGTAAGGACCTCCTTTTCTCCTTCTTGCTCACTGCTTGCTGTGGGAGAGCTATCAGTTACCAGATTAAAGGCTGGCATAATTAAGATATTCTGTTACCTGCACATAGTTGTTAGCACTGAAAGTGTACATCCTTTCTTCCTCTTTTTGATACGGAATAGAAGGCCAGAAGAAATTTTTTTCTGTTATATTGGACATTCTCCCCATAGAGTTTGAGTAAAGCCTTATAGATTTCAGTAATCTGTAGAAAGTAAAGCTGTGACAGATGATTTCATCTTCCTTTTTTTCTTAAGTCAGCCAGTAATTTAGATTTGGCTGTTATGAAACTCAGATTTATGTGCTATTGAATTGTCCAAAGTCATAATTATGGTCCAAGACATGCACTACAGACTAAAAAATAATAACCCCCCCACAATAACCCAGAAATATAAAAGTGCATAGGAATTAACCTACATTTGATTGGGAAGAAAGAAAGGAAGAAAGCAAACAAATTGTGATTGTGTGGGTAAACTAGATGGGTAATGCTTTCAGTAACAATGTGATAAGGCTGTGTTGTAGCAGGACAATTCTCCCCCCATTGCAGTGTATGGTTACTAGTTATCATGATCTTGTTTAAACTGCATGGAGGGAATAAGACACCTTCAAGATGACACTTTGCCCCACAACCTCAGCCTGCATGTGAGTATTGGGAGGTTGAAGGGCTAATGGAAACTTGGCTGGAAGCTGTCTGGGATGGAAAAACACAAGCAACCTTGACACCACGTCTCAAAAGTACCATTATGTGGGATGTATTTGTCAAGAGTGAAGGTCTCCTTCAAATGTCATGTGGAGCTGATGCAAACTGAAGGAGACCTCAGGCACTTTCCTGGTGGTACCCAAAACCAAGTTTTGGAAAAGTGGAATAACCTCTTTGTAGTATTGTTAAAGCGCACTGCACAGTGAAATAAAGCCAAAATACAAATGGCCTCATATCCAACAATAATAAACAAGGATGTGGTATCCAGTATTTAAGCCCTGACTCCCTGATCATGGGTTTGCTTATTACTATAACCCATTATTTATATAGCATCTTTGGTGGATAGTACTTCTCAGGAAAACTCCCTATAAAGTTAAAAATTTACCATATAGGGAATTTCAGAAGGAAACAGCTGCAACACAAACCAGTTGGGTATAACACTTTTTCTGGAGTAAAATCCAGTATTTGGGAGAACAGCAAACTTTGAGTTTCACATTCACTGAATTTATTTTATACTCTTGAAGACGTGGGTAGTGAGGTTACCGTGACAGCAGCACAAATATAGGTCGGTTTACAAAGACCCTGTGCGATCTTTGTTAGGTTAAAGAACGAACCCCGAGCAGCAGCCGCTGCCCTCCCGGGAAGATGCCGAGAGCGGAGGGAGCAGCTGGAAGATCCTCCGGCTCCCTCTCCAGGACATCGACGTTAATTACAAATAAATCCTCCAGATCTGCGGTTCCTGCAGCCTTCCCAGTGAAGGAGGGAGCAAACCCCAAATGCCACAGGCGTAAGCCTAGGACAGAAGAATCCCGAATATGAGGTTAGTCTCGATATGAAACATGTCGTGAGCTGGCAATTCTGAGCACTTCTTAGAAGCTGCCGCCAAGCTTCTCTCTGTAAAGGTGTTTCTAATAGAGGAACAACATGTGCTGATGTGGAATTACAGAATCATTGAATCATTCAGGTTACAAAATACCTCTCAGATCGAGTTCAACCATTATCCCTGCACTGACAAGTTTGCCACTAAACCATACCCCTAAGTGTCACATCTATACCTCTTTTTAAATATCTCCAGGGATGGTGACTCAGCCACTTCTCTGGGCAGCCTGTTCCAATGTTTGGCACCCTTTTTGGTGAACAAGTTTTTCCTAAAATCCAATCTAAACCTCCCCTGAAGAAACTTGTCATATGAAAGGTAAATATTCCTTAAATCTTGATAAAGCTACTAGAAAATACATGCATGCATAAAAAAGGAAAAAAAAAAGAGGAAATTAAAAGACTTTAGAAAATGACAGCTGAACTGAATTATGATCAAGACAAGGAATACTGAATCCTAGCACTCTGTTACGTAAACAACATTGCAGCTATGCTGTCAATGTGGCTATAATTATACACTGATAGTGCTCAGCACTTACAGACAATGCGAATGGACACCACACTAACCCCTTTGCTCACTCTGTGGCTTGGCCACATTCTGACCACCAGCAGTTCAGCTCAGCAGCCCCAGGAACATCATACTCCCACACATCACTCATGGGTGACTAGAGTGAATTCATGCTGCTGATGAAAAACCATGACTAATCTGGACTCAGGGCCAAAGGTATAACTTCTCTGCCTTTGGCATGTGGCAAAGGCGAAGTCCTTTTCTCAGATCTGTTTGTGGTCAGTTTCACTTCTCTGCAGTTTTGGGGTTAATTTTCTCCAAATTTCTGCTCTAGGTGACCCACAGATCACATGATAAGATAGTTCTTCATTTAGTTTGCGACACCCATTAATCTCCAGCTATGTTGCCTTTTATTGTTAGTTTTGGCTTCTTACCCTGAAGGTCAACAGTTCCTTCCCTATCTTGTTAATCCAATTGCCTTAAAAATGCATTTTATACATTTGCCTCTGGCAGACTTCAGCTGTCCAGAGAACAGTATGCAAAATCCTCCACAGAGGAGACAGGGTATATTTGATTTGAGAGGCAACGTTTTCATAGCAGGGGGAATACAGGGGCAGCTTCTGTCAGAAGCTGCCAGAACCTTTGCTTACCCCATGTCCAACATAGCCAGTGCCAGCCAGCTCCAGGACAGACTCACTGCTGGTCAAGGCAGGGCCTGTGAGTGATGGTGGTAGCATCTCTGGGATAGCAGAGTTAAGAATGAGAGAAAAAAGCCCTATGAAACTGCAGCCAGGAGAGAAGAGTGAGAAGACATGCCAGCAACAACCCTGCAAAACCCAAGGTCAGTGCTGAAAGAGGGACAGAAGGTGGCCCAGGCACCAGAGCAGACATTCCTCTGCAGCCCGTCGTGCAGACCTTGGTGAGGCAGTTGTGCCCCTGTAGCCCTTGGAGGTCCATGGGGTCACAGAGGTCCACCTGCAGTCTGGAGCAGATGGGTGTCCAAAGGAGGCAGTGACCCCTAGGAAACCCACACTGGAGCAGGCTCCTGGCAGGACCCGTGACCCTGCAGGCAACCCATGCTGGAGCAGTCTGTTCTTGAAGGACTGCATCCTGTGGAAAGATGCCTGTTGGAGCAGTTCCTGAAGAACTGCAGTCCATGAGAAGGACTCACACTGGAACAGTTTGTGCAGGACTGCATCCCATCAAAGAGACCCCACACCAAAACAGGGGAAGAGTGTGAGGAGTCCTCCCCTGAGGAAGAATGAGCAGCAGAGATATCTGATCAATCAACCACAGCCCCTGTTCCCTGTCCCCAGCTGGTAGGGAGGAGGGAGGGAAACTAAGTATGAAGTTGAGTCCAGGAAGAAGGGAGAGGTGGGGGAAACATGATTTTAAGATCTAGTTTTTATTTGTCATTATCCTGCATTGATTTGATTGGCAGTAAATTACACCAATTTCTCCAAGTTGAGCCTGTTCTGCCCATGACAGTCACTGGTGAGTGATCTTTCCTGTCCTTATCTCAACCTGTGAGCCTTTCCTTATATTTTCTCTCCATGGTCCAGCTGAGAAGGGCAGTAACAGAACAGCTTTGGTGGGGACCTGCCATCCAGCCAGGGTGAAACCACCACATAGAATGTACTGCAGTAAACTCCAAAAGAACAGGTTACCTCATGTTTCACCAGAGGAGCACCAGTTAATCCTACTGTCCACTGAGAACCTGATAGCTAGAAGTTGATAAGGATAAAGTAAAGTAGACCTAGGGACCAAAGTAGGAGCAGATTTAATTTAAAGCCAATCATCAGGTGATGTGAATTACAGGTTCATAATTAGGGGGGAGGTAAACAGCTGAAAAGATATAAAGGTTTTAGTTTCTATGTAATGCTGATGAAGGAGATTTTTGCTTGTGTGGGACTAGAAAGGAAAAAAAGCACAAGTAGAAGCTGAGTAATTGCATAATGAAGCTGATGCTGGTACAGAGGTGAGAACTCTATGGCTGCTAAACATAAATGGTCTTACCTAAGGTATTAAATGTATTAACTTTTCTGATTTCCTTTCCCTGCCTTTCAAATGGTGACTATGGAAATCCCTGTTTCTAATTTTGGAGTATAGAGTCATTGCTCTAAACTTAAGATTAGTTGAATTTTCAGATCAGAACTTTCTGAGAAAGGAGTTTGTTAGCAAGCTATTGTCACAGCTGAAGCTGCTGCTAATTGCTGTTTTCTTTTACAGGCTGCTACTAATAGGGATATTAATCTCTAAAATATGGACCCAAGAGAGACTAGGTAATGCTGCTATAAGCTGATTTCATATCAGTTTCCTGCCTTTTGCATAGATGATATATATGTTTATGTATGTGTTTCAGAAGTGTCTTCTGAAGCTTTAGGGGGAGCCTTACTTGCACACTTTTCTGAGAAATTCCAAGCATACAAGGATCTGTTGGTAACTACTTGTAGCCGCTCTTTAAGTTTATATGTTGCCATATTAGGCAAATGTTTCTACCTTTTCTCACTCTAGTAGTAACCTGCTTCCTGCCTCTAACAGGCTTGAAAGCTGTAGCCTGGCTTATGCTGTGGTGTTGGCTTGGGACTGGAGCTTCTCAGGCCACGCTCTTTGCTTCTTTGTAGTCCTTTCCCACTATGAACCAGCTGGCTTAAGCACTGCTTGGACAACTGAGGCTGATGTGGCTACTCCATACCCAGACTGGCTTGTGGCTCCTCTTGTGAATAGATGGGTAGACGTGGAGAGCTTTTTGTGGTTGGTTTGTGGGGGTTTGTTGGTTGGGATTTTTTGTTTTAGGGGTTACTGGTTTTTTGGGGGGTTTGAGGTTTTTTTTCTCTTTTCAGGAGTGTGGGGGACTTACATATTCTGTTTTACTTCATCTGAAGTGTTCAGATTGAGGCAGCCAATCTAGTACCTTTTTGGCCCTGTTCCAAAGTCCTATTTCCATGACTGACTGACTGGCAGTTGCAGGTAGTATTGGCAGATGGTCAGACACAGTTACTACAAGGTTACTGATTCTGGGGCTAGCTTTTCTCCTGGAATTATTGCCAGTATGAATACAAGGTGTAACAGCTTCTAACAAAACATGGTTGGGTATAACTGTCACAATACTTTATAAAGCACCATGGGAAGTAGCAGATTTGTTTGCATCTTGTTTTCAATCCCCTACTTACCAGCCTTTCTATATGTTCAACACAGGACCTGTGAATTCAGAGTGCTTGGGGAATCTTCTGCGGATAACATTTAGTGCAGAATACTTTGAGGACAAATATTTATCTTTTTCTGTTGTTGGTAAGTTGATATAGAACAACTTGAAGAGGGAATTACACATGGTAAAAAGTCTAAAGTTCCCTGAGGTTCTTCTATATTAGAATTCCCTGGAATATTCTAATATCATACAGCTTAGTAGGTTAGACCTCATTGTAAATAAAGCCAAATGCTACCTTGATTTCTGTAAAACCTATCTTGTAGACTTGGTGATAATTTAGCAATGTTAAGTCTAATCATGGCTGTCCTTGTACTCAAATTGAAATGCACATGGTTGTTTCTAGGCATATTAATGCTGGTGGATTTCCTTCCTGATAAAACTGTTTTCCAGTAACAGCATATACTGTTCTGAAAATTCATTAGTTGAAGCTGGTACTGCATTGCTAACTTTTGCACTAGTGGCTTTTCACCTTCTTGGCTTACTGCTTGGTGGAGCCATATAAATACTTATTGAAGCTTAAGAAGAATTATCTGTGCACTCTGGCTATGGGCTTAGTAGTCCGCAAGTGATGCTTTTGAGTGAAAAACACCACAGAAGGCCCTGGAAGGGTGCAGAGAGATGGCTTTTATGCTATAAACACCTGCTCTAAGATTATATGTACAAAATACAAATTTGGTCTTGAACTAGCTCTCCATGCTAGTTAGCTGCCTAACTATGTGTAGTCCATAACATCCAGTTTTCTAGATTGTTAAACTTGTGTCAAAACCTACTTAAAATAGGTTCATTGTTCAGACATCTTCATTCATGCACAAAGACACTCTGCATCTTGGATATGTACATCTTAAAAGCATAAAGCAATTATTTTTGGAAGAAAAGAATCCCCAAAACAGCTAAAACACAAAACAATAAAAAGCTCAAAACTACAAAGACAGTTTTTTAGACTAAAAAAATCCAAGCTAATCTTTAGTGTCTTCATCCTGGTAGATTGTCTTCAGAAGAGACTCTTCTGGCCAGGTAGGCATCAGAGAAACAGGGGCCTGTGCCAGCCACAGGTCAGCCTCCTGATGTTGCTAGGTTGCCATCTGTCAGTCGTGACAGCTTTGACACTGATGACCTATCTGACTGTTCAGTGCTTGCTATGGGTTTTGGCCCTTTAGGATTTAGTATCTTTCCATGTTGGTGGTTTGGGGTTTTTTTCCATATTCAGTCCTTGAGCTGCAAGTGTTACCTGTCCAAATGTGTCTGTAATTTTACCTTTCTTTCTTTCTGTAGAGTTTGTCACAGCTCTCTTTCACCCATTTGTAATTCTCTGAGCCCAGGGTACGCAGCTGGGCTGTATCAGAGCAGGTTCAGCTGAGCCCTTAGGCAAGGGCAGATTGCTCAAGGATTTTGCAGAGCAAGAGTTATACTTGTTAATACAGCTCTTCACTAATTGCCTGTAGATCAGTTTGGCATAGCCTGGGAGCTGGATGAGGCCATGGCAGCACAGTGTGGCTATACAGTAACTTATAGCAGTTGGAGTAGCATTGAGATTCGTGCTTCTGCATTAAGCTGCCATTCTCACTTAGAGGTAAGTCAGTTATAAACATTTGGGCCACAATGCTGTTGTTTATGACCTTTATGTGACAGATGAGCAAAAAATTAATAGACATTAATTGAGGCGTCATAATGTCTTGAACATCTATTAGCAGAAAATTATTTAATTCTCTTCAAATTTATCCAAAAGTCTGTAAATATTCTATGGTACTGACTTTTATATGGCCTGTAGATGAACACATGAAGTATATCACATGTGCCCTTGAAGGGAAACTATTTTCTCTTGAAATAGGGGATTCTATCTGGCAGCTGTATTATACTCTGCCTTAACAATATTTATTGTCTGACACACCTTAGAGTAGAACCTCAAACTGGGGCCGTTTGTGTTGCTGGCTCCTTGCTACTATGTCATAAGACACAAAATCAGCTATAGTTTAGGTTTTGTTAATTTTTGTTTTGGGGTTTTGTTGTTGGGGGGGGAGGGGGGGGGGGGGGGCGGGGGCGGCGGGAGGGGAGTGTCCAATTCTGGCCCTTGCAAAAGGGCAAAGGTGCTGCCCAAAGTATTTATGTTGCTGTGTAGCTATATACTTATATGCATATATCTTATGTAGTGAATCAAGTTGAAAGTGATAATGCTTCGGTATGAAGTTGCTATTTTATACAGAGGGTGGTAGGTAGGTTTTGTAATTTACTTTTAGGTCACAAGGATAGGTGGTGCCTAACTAGAAAAAAAATCAGTCTAATGAGCGAATCCTTCCCTTGTCCATGTAGAAAGATGTATTCACAGTAACTATACAAATCAAAGCATCTCATACTCCTGACATGAAAAATGCTACAACTCATTTGAAAAGTGCAAGTTGCTGTTATAGTCCCTGGAGTCCTAGAGAAGTAGTATGTGAAAGGAAGTACATGGAGGTACGTACTAAAAATAAGGAAATACTGTAGGATGCTCTCTTAGAGTGTGTTTCCAATACATATTATTGGCATCTAATCAGTTTCAGGCTGTTCTACCACCAGCAGCTCACTAGTGAATGCACAGCATGCAGCTTGAGTTTAGTGATGCACTTATATTATGGTTATATAGCCTACTTGTGAGAACTAATAGCTGGTAAAGTTGTGACATGGCATGCAAAGAAGTTAAGCTAATGGATTGAACTCACTGGATGTTGCCTCACAAATCTTATTTGAGATAACAGAAATTTCTGAAGGAAATTTCCTTACTGAGTTTGCTGGGGAGGAATGCAGATGCAGAAATGGACTCCTCTTGGAAGAGGACTTGGGAGTCAAGAACAAACTGTGGTCTTAACTTAGAGTATAGGCAGAAAACAAACCTGAAATCAAGCAGACTGTAGATAACGCACCATGCATGATGGCATCTCCCTCTACTGTGCTGGCTTCCCTTAAAAAGACTTGTAGGGTGTTAATGACAAGGTAACAAGTGCTATCAGCAAACACTTTACAGATATTATTTTCCCTTCAGGTTTCTGTCAGGAGAGAGGTTCCACAGCCTATAAAAGACTTTGTTGAAGATGCACCTGATGACTGGACTTCTGTCTTTCCAGAAGTAAAACTACAGGTTTACTTACTAGTAAAAGCTAGTACTACCTCTGGCACAGCCATTCTTCTATTTTATAACTACACAGTCTTTTCAAAAAGTGTCTAAGTAGGAAGCATAAAACTTCTGTATCAAGTGGTTTTAGTACATTTTTATAGGTTAGAAATATAGACAGCTGTACACCATGTCTCTAAGGTAGAAATCAAGTCTTCCCCAGCCAAGAGAGACTGTGCAACAACAACAGTCTTTGAGACCACATGGCCAAGGCTTTTTTCTTCTTGGCCCCTGTATTGACAATGCAGCAGTGCAATTAATCTCTGCTCTTAATATGGAAAGTCTTCTGTATGAGTGAGGAGGAGATAGCTGGAGGAGTATTCCACTGTCAGTATTTAAGTAAGGCAACAGAATGGCTGGGCAGTTCAACACAATAAATCATTCAGTATAGTAAATCTGTTACTTTGAGCCAGTTTTTAAACTATTGAATTTCTCTGGGCAGGCAAAAGCAGAAGAAGCCTCAATATGGCAAATAGTATTCCATCAGCCAGAAGAAAAAAAGGCTCTGCTTGTGAGTGATGCTTTGAGTGCAGGTTATGGACTCAACACCACAGACACCAGGGTTGTGCTGCGAATACCACACACTGCTGCACAGGTTCAGCTGCTCAAGGTTGGTGTGCTCCTTTTGGGCTAGCAAGCTGCCAGGCTGTGCAGGTCTAACCAGATCTCTTCCTACAGGATCAAGGAATCACCTTTTCTGTGGTGAGATCAAGCACACTTTACAAATATCAATGGATCATCCTGATGGTGGATACTACTGTGGCATGTCCTGTAGGTAAGAAATGTGGTACCTTTCTACAGTGCTGAACTGTGCAGGGACAGACTTAAAATTAGAGTAATGAGCTGACAGCTTTCATATCTTGTCCCTAAGATGGTGTGGATTACAAGAACAAAACCATCACCTGGACGGTTCCAAAGTATATTCCACCTCTCTTTGCTGGAGCAACTAGCTTTAAGGATGTGCTTGTAGAAGCTGGTGTGGATCTACACAGACTCTCTGCTAAAGAAATGGCTTCCAGGAAATATGTGTTATTGAATGACTTAAATGCAATTATGATGAAGATTCCAGTAGGTGCAGAAGGTGGCCATTATAAGGTTAGTGACTTATGTTAGGTACCAGAGAAGCACCATTCTGGGATTTTTTTGTATTGCTTGTTGGTTTTGGGTTTGCTTGTTGGGGTTTTTTGTTTAGTTGTTTTTTTCCTAAGGAGGAGTAATTCATCTTCTTCCTTTCAAATGAAGGATGGGCATGAGGGGGAACAAAGAGGTTGTTAAAAACTGCAGAGGCCCTGACCAAAGACAGCTTTATGAACAATTTCTTTTCTTGAAAACACTGATGGACACAATCCTATACAGAACTATTGACTTGTCTCTTTCCTCAGGTTAGCACAGAGCTTTTACCTCTTAGTCCTGATGTCATACTCCTTGGAGACAGTCCTAACTGGACTGTAAAACATGCAAGGGTTCTGTTACATTTTACACAGACCACTTAAGAGAATGGGAACAACCTGTTTGTCCAGCAGTCTGATATTGGGATGGACTGAGACTAAAAATCTAAATCTAGTTGCTTGGTGTGAACTGAGTTCTAGGCAAATGTAACAACTGAACTTCCAAGGACGTTGCAGGAGAAGCCCTTTTGCTGTGATCTACTTTCCTGCTGCTTTGAAACTGGAGAGTGGAAGGCAATTTTCCTAAGGAAATCTGAGTATTCTGAACTCACAAGGATACAAAATTCACAATTCCTGAGCAGAGAAGGGCAGTTGGTTGGAGCTGTGGCTTTAGCTGACCTTGAAATGCTCCAATATAACTTTAATGTAAAATCATGTTATAGTAAAGTGTTTATTTGAAATTCTAGACTTCTGTGATCAATGGACAGCTTGGGGCAAAGTACACCATCAACCTGTTCTTGGAACACCAGTGGGAAGACAATAAATGGGGACTAACTAAACATGTTATCATCAAGGAAATAGAAACACCATTTGAACAAGTAGAGCTTGTTATAACCAACAGTAAGTAGCCAAACATTGAATTTATTCAGGGTTTTGGTACTCTTAAGAACTTGTTATCTTGTTCCTCTTCAGGATCAAATATGAGTACAAGGTTGATGAATGTGACAGTGGGAACATTCCTCCCAGATGTGGAACTTGTGAACTTAACCATTGAGGGGGTAACTGTAGCTGTATCTGAAGCTGTTCAGCATGGATATCTAATATACAGGACCATATATGCTAATGGAAGCAAAACATATGTAATACAAGTCTCACTTGATGCACCAAGCCTTAAGAAAGAGGTGTGTACTAAGACACTGTGACATACCACAGTATAGAAATGATTATCTCACCTGGTGATTTTCATGTCTAAATATGATTCTCCTAGTACACGAGAGCAGACATGAGAGCATACACCCTGAATATCACACTTGTGTTCATTACCCATCCATCAAGTGAGACCTTCGTTGTCCCAGTCATTACACTGTCCGCTGTGAGAGATGCAGGTAAACCTAATGGAACTTGGGCAAAACTGTACCAACCTGGCTTTGAGCTCTGCTGTTAACTGGGCTAATTTTAGCTGTCAGTCCCAAACAGCTGTGTTAAAGTGATGACACTTAGTGTGCTGGCTGACTCTTGGATATGTTACAGTGCTGCCCAGCGCAAGAGGATTTTGTAGTGGGACGAACCTTCATCTCGTTGTCACTCATGGGAACGTGGACCAAAACTGGCTACCCTTCATCTCAAACTGGCATCTGACCCCAGAAGCTGCTCAGAAGTACAACTACAGTCTGAGAGACAATGGCACTCACTTGGCAATTTCTGTCCCTTTCCTTTCTCCCCATGTGAGCTATGAGGTAAGAATGCCAGCATGTAGCAATTAAAAGGCATGCTCTAGCTGTGAGATATCAACAGGATACAGTATGTTCTTGAAGGTGAAATAAAACTTCCCTTTGAGATAGACTTCAAAGGAATAATGGAGAGTAATTTTCTGTCTGTGGAAAGACATTTTAATTTCCATTGGTTTGATGCTGACAGAAATAGGCAAGGAAAAATACCCAAGATGTTCTGCACTTACTTTACAGCTGAGCATCTTTAACAACTACACATGCAATGAAGTTTATATTGCATTTTATTGCAAAACCAGAGAAAAAGCTCATTGTGTGAGCTCCTGGTTTAAAAAGATGTGTCCTGTGGATTTGACTTTGCTCAAGCACCATTACCTATGGCTTGTGATAACCTGTCCTCTTAGTTTTTGAATGCTTTAGTTGAACAGTATGTCTTCATTCTTGTGTTTAACCTCTGATTATTATCTCTAGGGCTTTCATACTTCTGGAATAAAGGCTTCACTCTATTTAACCTTGAAGGATGGCATCACCATGGCTCATAGGAGGGACTTCTCAGTTTCCTGCAGATTTTCACCTTCAGAGCTAATACGTAATAGCATGTTGGCAATTAGTTTTTAATGCTATTTCAGTTGCAAAAACTGTCATGCAGTCTGAAATGTTTCTAAGGTTTATACTTGTGTGGCACTCTACTTATTTGTTTGTCAGATTTTCTACCAATTAATATGCCATAAGGCAAGTCAATAGTATATTGTACTGACTATCTTGCCTAGTACAAGTGCAGGGGAAATGGATGGGAAACTCTGCCTTCTTTCACACTTCCAACATCATGAAGCTTTTTTTTAAAGTGTGGCTGTTCGGAGAGTTGAATGAAATTGGGTTTTGGTGGGGTGTGGGGAAAATCAGCATGCAAATTAGTCATTCTGAAGTTATTTGTCAGCATTAAATGTACTGAATATCTTGGCGAGAAAGATCCTTTTGAAAGAAGGTGAGAGAGTCCCTTGTGAGCTGCCAAAGAACTTGCTAGAAAATCCATGTAGAACCTGTTTGCTGTTAGGCTACAAAAGGAATCTGAGTCCTGATTTGTGTGAAAATGTAGATTTCTCTTTCAGAATGCCTGCCCAATGGCACTGTGATTATTACTGCAATAAAAATGGTAGGTGTTCAAGGCTTGGACAGCAGTTTGCTCGTCTTGAGGGACAGACAGTGCAAACCCAGTCTAGTGACAGAGAAGACTGCAACCTTCAAGTTCAGTGTGAAAGCTTGTGGAACAAGTAGAAAGGTAAGGGCTTAATCACATGAATTTTATTCTTCACTGGGGTAGGGATATTGCTGGAAGTGGCAGAGGCTCAGAGTTGAGTATGAGCTGCAAGAGTCAGAGATAACCTTTTATTAAATAGCATAACTACATCCTTTTTTAAAGGATACTAAATTCAGTTGGGCAGAAGTTCTTATTGGGGGGGAAAAGTGTATTTCAAGGTCAGAGCTGCTTTCTGAAACTAGCCTTCAGTTTGACACCTCTGAATTTTTTAGTAGTGGACTTGAATGCAAATGTATGCTGTTGAGATACACTCATATGCCTTGCAGAAGCTGGTTAGGTGTTGCTAATGATTATGTGGCCAAAGACTAGAGTGGGTACTGTTCCTACAACCATGTACTGTATAAATAGAAAACAGACAAAATAACAAAGGATCAGAACATGCTCAAATCAGGTCATCATAAATGCAGCATGCTTCTGCAGTGTTGCATCTCATTCTATACACCAATTCAGTAAACAGCCAACAGCTGATCTGATCTTTTTCTCAGGCCTCATGCATTCCCCTTCTGGGGTGTTATGTCATATCCATGCTAGTTATCTTTCTTCTTGACTATGGCATATGTGTGAGCTATGGTCAACTTCAGCTCAGTAGACATAAGGCCATTGGCCAATCTGGCCATTTCTAAGTGTACTCTGCTCAGTGCAATGTCCCAGTCAAGTGGAGGGATATAGATACTGTGTCAAACACAAAGTAAACTCTAATGGGACTGTCTCGTTTGTAATGATGTGTATCTTCCAGTTCAACAGCACAACTATGACATATGAAAATGAGGTACTTTATTTCAGACCTGGCAACGATACACCAGTGTCCAAGTAAGTGTAATTTCCTAGAAAAAGGTTGTAAATGTTATTTTGATTGTAAAAATCTAATTTAAACCTTTTCTCTCAGACTGAAATTTGCCTGCTCGTATGCAGTCAAGCAGACTGTTGGTGTCCAGTATGAATCTAAGAAGACCCCACTGCCTCATATTAAACCAGGGTCTGGCTCTCTTGCTCTTGCAATGAAGATTTTCAAAGGTAACACCTATGATTAGACTATATAAAATCAGTGAATGGCCAAAGTTGGAACCTGAAGGTGATCTTATCTATCAGCTCTGCTCAAGCAGGACTACCTAGAACAGGTTGCCCAGGACCATTTTGACCATCTTAAGGGATCAAATGGAAATCTTTTTAAGGCCTCTAATAGGGTTTTTTTATTCCAAATTCCATGGTTGAATATCTATAGTGGAACAGATTGGCATCACTGATGCATGTATGGTTTTCCAGCTGGGTCTGGCCTTGATATGAGTTTTGTGTAGTGGCTGTGAAGTCTGTCACAGATGCTTCTCTCTTATCAGCTCCTGAAGTGATGCTAAGCTGGCTTAACATTGATCAAAATAGTTGTAACCTGTGCCAAAGAAGGAAGCTATGTGCAATACTACTGTAAAACGATACCTATGCTACCAGAAAGGGCTGGCTGAAGACTGAACCAAATGTTCACCCTGACTGAAGTGGCCTTGATGAATTTTTTTACTCTTTTTTGGCTTCTCAGTTCTTTTTATTTGAGATAATTTTGAATGATCACCTTACTCTAACAGGTTTTTGCAACAGGAGTGTCTTACAGATCCTCAGAGCCAAGAAAAATGTTGAAAATTTTGCTTTCATTGCTGGTCTTTACTTTTTTGTCATTCTATCCCCACTTGTTGTTGCAGATTTTAGTATTACTGGGGCAGAGTAAATGGTGGTGGAAAGAAGAGCAAAGCAGAAAGTTTCTAAATGTTTCCTCCATAAAAAAGAAACTCTAACATCAATACTCTCTTGTAGAGAAGTCGTATTCAGAGCCCTACCAGGAATGGGAATATCCTGTGGTAAAATATCTGAGGGAGGCACTGTATTTTGAAGTTGAACTGCTCCAGCCCAAAGACGCAAGACTGGAGCTGAACCTGGATGACTGTTGGGCTACGAACTCCCAAAGCCAGGACAGCTTTCCACAGTGGCCCATCCTTATAAATGGGTAAGGAAGGCTTCCCTCCTCTAATATCTGTTTAGCACAGAGTCCTGTACTTTAGATGGGAGAAAAGGGGAAGAGGACAGAAGTCAGCTTGGATGCATTGTTTTGTCCTGATGGGCAGTTGCTGCTGGGCTGTGGGTCAGCACAGTGGCTGTGCCTTCTGGCGTGGCAGCAGGTCATGGGGTGGCCAGAAGTGCTTCTAGCTAACAGCTTCCAGCTGAAAAGAAAGAACAACAAATACACCTGACTGTGACCAAAAGCAGGAGCTGGGGAGGCTCTATGCATTCCCTTATGGCTCAAAGAAAACAGAGGGAGGCTCCCCTGTATTTTGTCTCCTCTTTGTGTTTAAAGATCTGGTTGAAGGTTTAGATTAAATACATTTTCTTTCACTTTCCCAAAAAGGTGTGAAAACAGTGAAGACTCCTATAAAACTGTTTTCCATGAAGTCAACTATAGCCTCAGAGTAGAATTCCCTCAGCACCTAAAGAGATTTGAAGTGAGGATGTTCACCTTTGTACAGGGCTCAACTCTGCTCCAAGAGCAGGTGAGATGTCTCTGTGTTCTGTCATGAGGTGTTGGTGGTGCTAACAGGTGAGCCTGGAACCAGTGCATGCAGCCAGTGCCATGTGAGTTCTCAGCTGGCCAGGTGCTGCCTGGGGCTATTGGCCACCTTCTTGAAGGCATAACATCTAAGAGGAGAGAATAAAGACCTGACACTTTAGTGTTCAATTCACAGAACAGAATTAGAGAATCATTAAGGTTGGAAAAGACCTCCAAGCTCCTCAAGTATGGTCTTTGAATACCATCATTCCCACTAAACCATATGGTGAAGTGCCACATCTCCTTGTTTTTTTGAACACTTCCAGGGAAAGTGATTCCACCACTTCCCTGAGGAGCCTGTTCCAATGTTTAACCAGTGAAAAAAAACTTTGCTAATATTCAAATTCAGCCTCTCCTGGCACAACTTGAGGTCATTTTCTCTTTTTCCTGTTGCTAGTTGTCTGGGAGAAGAGGCCACCCCCCACCTTGCTGCAATCTTCATATCCTTTGGACTCACTACACGTGGAATGCCAAATAAGACTTCCCCCTAAATATAATCTGAATGTTCTTGTCTTGTAGCTGTATTTCCACTGCAGTGTGGTGATCTGCAATGCTAAGCAACAGCTTTTAGACGTTCTTTGTCCAAGGAGATGCAATCCTGGGAAACAGACACTTGGTAAGTAAACAGACCCTTCTCAAGTCACTCCTGAGTCTTTACTCGCAGTATGGCACATGCTCTCACAAGCTGTGTCAGATGACAGACTCCTAGTCCTAGCATATGCTGTACAGAGAATTAAAAGCTGAAATGTCTCACCAGCCCGCAGTGCACAACCACATCCACATGGGCAAGTGTCATCTGGAGCAGTGCTTTTGATGAAGCAAAACAACTAGCAGAGGTTGGCATCAATCTTAATCTACAGTACTGAAACACCAAATGTACTGCTGCTGTAACTAACAGACTTCTCTGTATCTCTCTTCTCCCTGCAGGTGAATGCACTGACTTCTGACAGACACTAAAGAAGAACTACTTATTAAGAAGTTGCAGTTAGGTGGCCTAGGCAAGCACATGCCACCTAATTTGTGCCACTTCGCAGTTGAAAGCATCTGTTTTGGGGTAGGGGGTGGAAGGTGGCAACAGGTGTGAAGTCAATTGTAAACCACATTAAGCTTTTTTTTTTTAGGCTTCAGTATGAACAAAGGATTGCAGGGAGTTTAATTTCAGTAAGAGAAAGTGGGTTTTGAAAGCAAGATGAGGATGAACATAATTGATTCTGTAGTGGCTATTGACAGAAAAGACATAAATTGTCAATCTTGCAGGAGTGTTGTGGCTCTGCAATGTCAAGTTGCCTTCCCTAGATGGGTTGAAATTGCTCACAGGTAGCATCGGTGACTGCTTGGCTGAGTATGCTGTCAACCCACATGAAAACAAACTTTTAGTGAAGACTTACAATAGTACATAGATTCATAGATTACTACTATCTGTAGAGTGTTCAGCATTCTTCCTTAACTTGAAAACATGATGCTTATGAGCTTTTTCTTTTTTTTTTTGGTTAGAGGTTTTTCAGTTTGGGGTTTTTCTTTTCTGTTGTTGTTTGGTTTGTTGGGTTTTTTGTTTTGCTTTTTACTTAATTTGTTTCTTGGTTTCTTCTTTGCATCTAAACAGTGGTATGAAAACAGTTCAGGTACAATATTTTATTTTCCTGTTCTAAGGATACCTATTGCTTAGCATGAATCATTATCCCTTAGGGCTAATATAGAATAATGTGTGTCTGTTTTTTAACTTTATATTAAAGAGAATTACACAACAGGGAATTTCTGTGAAGGCTAACTTGAGAGAGAAACTACTTTGTGAATCTATTTTCACTTTGTGAGCAAGCAGGGAGTTGAAAAGATTGTATCTATGTTGCTATAATACCATGAAGGAGATCCCACTAAAGAGTTTGAACTGCAATTACTGCACGTTTGCAAGTTCTCTGTCTTCCATTTGCCTGCTAAGCATGCCTGTAGCAGATGTAATTTTTGGAAAAATCTGTGTGAGGTTCATGCTGAGGAATATATCAAGTCCATAGCTGTGCATCAAGACTGTTTTTTCCACAGAGAAGGCTTTTTCTGTGCCAAAGGACTGATTTTGCTACACCTGCGGTAGGTGAAGACTAAAGATGTGGAGCTGTGATACTGAGGAATGTCAGTATGTAGAACATATAAACCTGACTGCAGACTTTGAGTCAGTGACTTTGCGCTTAGTGCTTTCCTCTGTGTTAACTCAGTGGGCTGAGAACTGGCTATTGCTCAGCCAAAACCTACTGAGAGGTCAAAGGAGAGTCTCTAATGTGCTGCCGGGGGTTTGCACCTAACAGATCACAAGCACGGGGGTATGGTGGACTCCCCTGTGTCTTACATCATGCTGACTGTCTCCCCAAGAAATGAGCCTGTTGAGCAGTGTTTTCTGTAGCTCAGTGAGTGGCAATCTTCACCTGCCCCAATAGCACTCTAACAGCACAGCATAAGCTGCCCTAGGTAGCCCCAGCCACCTTCTCCTGTCTTACAGCTGTGTGTGTGGAAAAGTACATCAAGTACAGACTGCTGATAGAACCAAGCATGCAGTTGGGCATTTCAGTACTGTTAAATCTGTCTCATTTGCAGCTTCCTGGGTTTCCAATTCTTTTCTTCAAACCAAGACTCAAGGGCAACATCACTCATGAGTAGAAATATTGTATCTACAATCTTGTCTAAGGCACCTTCATTTATTTTCATAAGATTAGGCAATACCTTGAGACTCCTTATAGTTGATGTGGGTTTTAAAAGTTGTAAAAAAGCAAGATGATGCCCCAATGCACTGTGACCCCACTCTGCAGCTCTTCTAAAAGCTTTGTTTAGTGTGATTTTGCAAGATGACACATGTAAAGGACCACCTTATCTATTAACCTTTCTGACATGTGGGAAAATTCAAGGACATTTCCCTCCATGGTTGGACTAGGATTTATATAAAGCTTCTTGTTAGATTTTCCAACAGCATGTGAGAGACACAAAATCCATTTGAATATCAGTAAAATCTTTTAAAGACATGACTGTAATATTCTCTCTACCTCAGAGGTGTCTGTTTATACTAAAATTCAGGAACTGCCTTCCTGGTTATATATATATATAAAAGAAAAAAAATCTTCAAGTGTTTTATCAACACCTCTTTGCCTTTTAAGTGGATATTTTATGACCACATGCTTTTCCCCTGGTATTTGGGATGTTATTTTTATATCCCTGTTAACACAAGTTGAAAGCAGATCAATCTTCTTTGTTTATGCTTAATGTCTTCTTCAATTTCAACAGGTGAATGATAAAAGTGTAAGGGAAAAGAGAAGTCTGGTGTGATTTGTTTTTATAGGAAAATAGGAACAATAACAGAAATTTACTGTAGATAGTTATTTCCATTTCAAATAAATGTTGATAAGTCACTGCTACAAGTAAATTTATGATATCTGGTTGCTGATAAAAAAGCAGAGATCTCATCCATACTATAGTCTATATTCAATGACCTGGCTAGTATTTTAAAATGCTGCTGCTTTGGTGATATAAAGCAATAACAACTTACTATTAATACTGAAAAACTAAGAAAACTGACATTTACTTTTTCTGACCTAATTATTTTTCCCTCCATATTCCTGTGCTTTTTCTTTGAAATCCCAATATCTTCAGGAAATGCTATGCATCTCTATGGAGAGGATAATATGTTCTGACAACGATCTGATGATTTAGGAAGGTTATGTTCAGTCTTGGCTTCTGCCACAAGTTTGAGTCTTCAGGTAGTCACCTCTATATAATTTCTGCTTTTATTTGTGCACATGAGTCCAGAAACAAATGCAGTGTTAGGTAGGATGCTAGAAGGGCATGTGCTTTGAAAGACATGCTTTAAAGCATAAGTAAGCTGAATCTTTCTCCTTATCATGACACCAAGTACTATAAGAGAGCAAGCCTGGGCTCATGTTGGTGTGTAAAGCAGCAAAGGGTCAGGCTTGATCAGGGAGGGAGTTCAGAAAGATCCACTTCTACAGCTTATTATAAACAGGGTCTTCCATTGGGATCGCTGACTCCTCATCACAGTTGAGTTTCCTGTCTGTTAAATGCAATAATAGCATTTGTGGTTGCCTGGCAGATAAGTTGGGGAGTAAAAGTCAGTCAGACACTGGCTCCTTAGAGGCTGGGGTATATGTGTATTCTTGTGGGGTGTTTTTTAGCTGCTACCAGGCAGAGCTGGAGGACTGGCTTCTGGCATCCCTACTCAGAGGGGGGGTATGGAGCTGTGGCAGCTACCAGATAAGCAGCTCTCGCAAGGAACTGGTTGAAGCACATTTGCAGAAGGTTTTCTTTGCCCCAGCACACCTATGTGCAGCCCAAATGTGTCACCATAAAAACTCTTGGCACTTACATGGTGCTCTTCAGTATAGAATTTCAAAGCCCTGTGTGTGTGTGTGCAGTGCTTTGGGGGCTGGGGGGTGACGTCTGTGGCTCACAGAGCCTTGGCTTGCCCAGGGAGCTCCTTCCACGTGTGATCCTTTAACCACTGGGGAATATTCTCTCCAAGGTACTTTTTACTCTCAGAGGAAATTTTGCTTTCTTGCTAACTTCAGGGTCTCTGTCTTGGTTTTGTGCTGCTGGCAGATAATGCCCTGCTGCATCCTTTATACAGGGTGAGCAGAGATGTTGTCATGCTCCTGGATTCAGGTGGAAAGCCTGCCTTGCAGTGTGAAGCTGTACAAGTCTCCTGAATCCTGTGCTAATACCCTAGAAGAAATTCAGATCCTATTGTCACATCATTGATAGCCATAACTGCTCTCTCTGGCAGCACTAAATGCCTGGCTCTTGGCACCAAAGGAATTAACTGGTATGAAAATCCATTATATGTAATTGCCTGTTCTGCCCTGCCTGTTTCTCCCCTAATAAAATGGTTAGGATGGGTGTGGGGGTGAAATCTCTCTTTTCCCTGACTGCTGAAGCTTTTAGCACTCTGTCTCTGCAGTTACACCTGGTCCCCTCTCAGTAAATCTCCTGGAGAAGAGGCAAGGACATAGCTCTGAACATGAGGAACTGCTCAGGAAACAGCTGGTGAGATTCAGTCACCTCACCTATGATTTGGTGCCCCTTGCTTGTTTCTTATGCCCTCACCCTGCTTCTGGGCTGTTTTTCTCTGGCTCCGTGGGCAAAAAAATATCTACTTGTGTGCAGCGCCTTGCTCTGGGAGCAGTAGGATGCTCCCAGTAAACTGAAACTCGCATCAGTAAACTGAGAATGAAGCCTAATAGTTCAAATTGACAGTTTTCTGCATCTTGAGGCTAAATCCATTTCAATTATTAAGTTTCTGCAGAAGATCCTGTAATGTACTTTACACTTTTTAGCGTTTCAGGACTGTTCAGTTGCTCTTTTGTCTTTGTGGCTAGTATCACTCATGGAGTATGATTTTACGTACTAATTTCTTGTACGAGAAGACTCCATGCACTATAAAACTGTGTTTTAGTGGTGATGGTTTCCTTTTTAGTATCCATATTTTGCTCTCCAAGTTATTGAGGAATTTCAATGGCATGCTAACCTGCAAAACAGGGGACAGAGTTACTTTACTGCTGTAGGACTGTCCTATATCTTTTCAGCATGGTGAACAACTCTGTCTCCTAGGTAGAGTGTAACTTAATTTCTCAGCCATGGCCTTTCAGCTACTTTAGCTTTACTTTCATGTATATTTTTAGAATACTGTGTTGAGAGAAAAACGCTTGTTTGTGAGGTATGTCCTCTTCTTCTGTGACTTGTGCAACTTTTTCAGACTGAGGTTCTACATTTTTGCCTCACTTGTGGATTATTGTGATGTTGCTGTTGGAATTTAAGATAGCTTTATGGACCTTACAGTCTTGAAGGTTAGATCTCCTAACTGTAAATGGAAACTTAACTTGATCTCTTTCACATCAATTAGATGTCCTAAAGGAAAAAGAAGAGGAACCTTAACTGTATTAAATTTGTTTTAAAATAATAAATTCCAACATTTAATAGCAGACAGACTTGTACCATCTTCTCTACCATGAATACAAAAATTCAGATTATTTTCTCTGGATCAATAAAATTTGCTGTCTAAGGGGAAGAATTACAAAAGTGGGGCTTATAGAAATGCACTATGTCAGGTGGAGAAAAAATTTCTTTCTGGGAGGGAAGGAACCAATGTGGCAGATTTCAGGAGATCTGTGTCACAGGCAGGTACTCAACCTCCCTCTACCTCCTCCTCGCACTAAATGACTCCCACCCCCCACTCAGGTATAAGGAGAGATCCCCTGAAAAGGGATCAAACATATTACATGGTGCAAGAGTGCAATGTGTTCCAGTAAACTGACTCCATTTGGATGGGGCTTTGGTCCTGTTGCCACACAGGGAGTGATTTAGTGCAGCTCTTTTCCTAAGGTTAGTTTAAATGAAGCCTAGTCATGCTGGAGTCCAAGGCAGTGGCCCCTGCAATGCTTGGGCCAGGTAGCATACAAAGACAAGGTCTAGTTCACTGGCACGGAGGCAGTACAATGTTTTTCAGAGACTCACAGCCTTGCCTTGTATTTACAAAGAGACAGAGGAACTCCCCAGGCACCCAGCAAGTTCAAGCCTTCATCTGCCACTTTCTAGGGAATGGTGAGAAAGGCTGTCTGAGCCACTTTTCAGATTTTCAGGATATCTCCTCCTGGGACACTCTTTCTGCAATACAGCATCACATAGCTTTCTGAACAGCAGGTTTCTGAAGCCATTAGTTATCTGTGTTTGTTTGCAAATGGGTAAACTGAGGCAGCAATGCTTGTTGGCCAGCCAAGGTCATAAAATAGTAGAGAAAGCAGATCTTTTTAGCTTGTTTCTCTGCTTTAACCATGACCCTATAGGCTTTCATAGCTGAAGTGCTGGAGGGCATAGTCGCTACCTGTAGTTCCAAGTGTGGAAGATTTAAGGAACAAAGTTAAAAATCTTTCCAAGCACAGACAATATATCCAACCATTATACTTACAAATGATGATGGGTCCTTAACTAACATCACAGAAAGAACAACAGAGCTATTTTCCTGGACATCTGCTAGTGGTTTGCCAGGACTAGTGAACAGGTACCAGTGCCAGCCTTTGAGAAAGGACATGGGATCAGGCTCTCAGTTATGGTTCTATGTAAGATCCAATGCGCAATGTGCAGTTTTGATCTGGACTGACCTTGTCTGTGACTCTTAATCTGCTCAAATCCAGATCAACTATGCAGGTTTATGCTGAGGAATGCTCTGCTGGCATTAGTGTTGCCATCTCATATGTGCATCAAATTTTCTGTAAAAGGGCTTTAAAAAATTATTCTACCTATATTCTTGCTGAAACACTAAAGCCTGTAAGAAATCTAACAAAAGTCAAAACAGAAGCATATGGGAAATGTTTAAATGTAGTTACATAGGAGTGGTAGTGCTACCTGCATAAATTGGAGCACAGTTGCTTTTTTAAGACAGTGCTGGATTTTATGCTGATTGCCCCAGGATGAACATTCCATGTGAGAACACTGAATCAGCTTAAGATGATCCTTGGAGAAAAAACATTCAAATAACATTGTACTGTTTTCCTTCTAAACAAATAGAAAAAGGGAAAGAAAAAAAGAGCCCTCCTAGTTTTCAGGATACCTTGAAAATAAAACTTCACACCTTTGTGAAACGTGAATCAATTTATTTCATGTCAGAGAGTAGGATGATAACTCATCCTAATCTTATCTGTTCAATGAATTCAATGTAAAAATGTCTTCCCATAAATATCAGCATTGAAGAAGGGGGTTTTCACTCATTAAAAACAGAAATATTATATGTTTCTCTATATATTAACAAAGAAGAGAGGACTTAACAGCAATTTATCTATACAAAATATCAGCTTGCTTATATTTAATTTCCAGTATTTAGCAGTCATCACTAGATTTTACTTATCTATCAATCAGATACATAATACAGGACACAGACTATGACACATTTATTTGTTTACACACACAAAAGATGCTCTCACTAGTACTTCGCTTCTTGATTTTTAGGTACAGTGGAAATGTGGATAAATAGACAATACTTGAACTAACAATATATGTTCTTCCTCATCCTAGTATTAAAGTGCCTACAAATCAATACACTTAGAACAGTCACATGTAAATCCTAGGAAGATCAGTTGGCTTTTTTGTTGTCGCTCTTGTATCAGACTAGGTTTAATATTTCTCAAAAGCTTACTTAAAAAAAAAAGGCATTAAAAAAGCAGATAGCAAGACTTCTGTCTCTGCAACCTGCAGCTCAGGTTTTCAGGCAATCCTACATCACCTTCCAGTGTCCCATGTACAATGTGGCCCTCGCTCTCCCTCCCTCGCGCCGTCCTCTTCTTACACTGTGCACCACCATGGTCTAACAAGGAAGAAATTTGGATGATTTTTTGTTTGTAAAGACCCTGAGGGTGGCGGGGGTACGTGCTCCAGGTGGGGTCTATACCCTCTTGACGCTGTTGAGGAGCTCGGTCAGTTCGCTGATGTACTTGATGGTGTACTTCAGGGTCTGTATTTTGGTGAGAGGCTGTCCCCGCTGGCTGTAGATGGGGGGCAGGTAGTTGCGCAGCGTGTGGAGCGCATCGGCCAGGGTCCTCATCCGCAGCTTCTCCCGCTCGCTGGCCTTCCTCCTGCGCTGGGCAGACATCCGCACCTTGGTGCCCTTGGGTAGCCGTGCCTGCCCCGGGCTGGGCAGGTAGGCAGGGGGGAAGTCCACCAGGCTGTATCCCACCAGACTGCTGCTTCCACTGCTGTAGGGAGTCTCCGCCGCTGGCGGGCAAGGGGACGAGGAGTAGGATTCGAAGGAGGGCGTCGGGGACAAGCTGTGCGGGGGCGAGATGGAGTGAAGCTCGAAAGACCCAGAGGGGCTTTTCCAATCCCAGGATGATAAGCAGACGGAGTGTTCTGAACCCAAAGTATCTTCCATGTTTATCAGTGTCTCGTGCAATTTGTCCATGCTGGGGCAGCGCTTGGGAGAAGCAATGCCCTCTGGCCGTTTGCAAAGGCTGGAGCCGCCGGCTGCGGGAACCTTTTTATGATGGAGGGAGGAAAGTGACAGAGTGGGAACACGGGTTCGGCGTGAGGAGTTCAAAGGAGCGCCACAAGTGCTAAGATGGAAAATGAACTCCTGATGTGCTAGTTTCTTCTCAGTGATAATTATCAACCTTCAGCTAAAAAGCCTTTAAGCTAACAGGCAACAGCAAGAAAGGGGGAAAAAAAGATTATCTTCTTGCAACTAAACCAATTAAGGCTGCTCATCTACATTGAGCACTGCACTGGGGGTATAAGTGGTGAGAGAGGAAAAAGAAAATTAAGCATTTTACAAAACAATTTACAGATGTAGAATTTATTGACCACTGACACAAACCCCAAATTTAAGGCATCGAGCCCTGACTTCTGGGTAAGTGAAGGTGATGGCACTTACAGCAGTGACTATGTGGTACAGCCAGGCTGCTGCTGAAGTAGTCTCTCATTATCGCATCTTAATCATGGCAGACAAAGATGGTTGGTTTGGATTTGTGTGTGTTATGGCTCTGTGGATTTCTCTTCTGAGATTGCAACAGGATCATTTTGGTTTTCAACAGGAGAAAGGAGGAAAAAACTACAATGCAATCCACTGCAGTTTGTAGGTTTATTTGCTATTTTAAAAAATGCCTGAGAAATCAAAAAGGAAATATGTAACTGCAAACAAAGTCCCTTTTAAAAATATAGGAAAACATAATTAAAAAGAAGATCTAGGAAAGAAAATATACACTGTATAAGCTTTGGGCCCAGACAAATGTTTTACATAGAAATTTAATTCAAAGTTATATACAGGTTATATATGTGTTAGAGAAGACTAGAAGCTACTTCTGTAAAATTTTCTACCTCTAGGAATCTGTTCTTCTGCCAAAAAACCCTTTTCCAAACCTGACTAAATGTAACAGTGGTTATAAGTTACACAGTTCAAGTGAAAATGTATAACCTATAAATTAAGATCATTAATAATGAGCATTTTTCATCTCTAGCCTTCAGAACAGATTACAGTGATGATTAATGTTCTCTATTACTCTGAGGAAATGAGTAAGTGGAGGCAAGGAGGAACTTTCAAATCGTACAGCAAAGCATTAGAAGAGCCAGGAAAACTATCCAAAACAACTGAGCTCCGCAGCATTGTTGAGCAACTCAGCTGCCAGCCATGACTTTGCATTGGCATGTAACAGACACAAAATATAATATATAGAGAAAAGAAGAGGAGAAAGAGCATCAATCTGGAGGAAAAAATAGAAGTATGATTTATTTTAGAGTTTGCTTCTCTTCAACAATACCATAATCCACTCCAAACAAAGGCAGGGAAATCTCCTGAACTTCACACAGCTGAAGCAAGCTGAGATTTTATGGAACATGCCCTTTCTTTCTGTGAAATCCTCACTACAATCACCCAGGAAAAAAAAACAATCCAATACTCAGCATAGTCACTAGGAAGGCTTTTGTGAATTTTTATGAGTTTGAGATCAAACCGTCAAGAAGCAGCTTATGGGACACTGACTGATTTTATGCTGAGGTGAATAAGAAAGAACCTAAAAGTGAAGGATTTTTGCACTTCAACATGGGCTGAGATAATTTGACTATCATGACATCTACTCTACACAGAAACTCGGGGTACAGCTCCCCTAGACAGAGTTGCTTTGTGTTTTGTGGTTATCTAATCATGTTCTGAACCCTGCTTTGGTCGTTCTTTAAAAAAATGAGCTGAAAGAGTCCTAGGAAGCACAAAATGTCTGCCAAAAATTGGCAAGATGAAGGACAGGTATTTTCTGTCATTTCAGAACTGAATGGGTTTTATTGAGCACCAAGACAATGGTACAAGGTCAGAAGTTAGATATGAAGTCTGTTTCTGCAGTTAAAATCTCTCACACTCTTTTTTCTCCCTGTATTTGTGTTTATAGTCCCTTTTCCATTTGACAGTACTCTGCTCTTATTTCAGGTTTGGGTTTTTTTTGTAAACACAACAGTTGAAAGTCTACAAACAGAAAAAAATCAGAAGAGGGAGGGAGAAGAGGAGGAACTTTTGTCAGGGTGTGCCAAGAAAAATGAGTTTCCAAATATATGTATGTGCATTTGTATGTACACATGTATTCATGTACAGAATATATGTGTATGTTATGTACAAATATATTAAAAACACACATGCTGACTGCATATATAAAGTGTCCTGCTCAGTTCTGATTTTGCAACCAAATGATAATTTAATACAGTCAAATTTAGACCAAATATTTCAAGTCACTTCTGGCTGTAAATAACGTACATGACCCGTTAATTTATGGGTAAATCATAGAAAGTGTTGCTCAGACACTAAGGGGTTAAAAGATTTTGTGCATGTCCAAGATGGCATTGCTGTAAATGACAGGTGACCACAGTCTGATTTCATCTTTGTATTCTTATAGAGAGAAATTTGGATGACATTATGCAGGGAAGAGGAATGCAAATTACAGCAATAGCTATTTCTTTTCTTATATCTTATGAGTAAATGTTAAGTGCAGCCAAGGCAGGATATGGCATAGACAACTGCTCTTGTTGAATGAAAAATCACTGGATCTTATAAGTTCATGCTCCTGTAAACTGTAAAACAGGCAAGAAAATATTACAGGCTTTTCTATATTAATAGATAATATGGGCCTAATGCTCATATTGAAAACTGCCTTGCAGTTGTGCATCCTACTTTATACTCTCTGATGCTGTTTTAGCTTGGCCTTGCCTAGTTATGTCCCAAACACTGCCTGACTGTTGTCCAGGGGATGCCACCAAGGGCATAGGGGTGAGCAGAGGGTTTACCCATACTAAAGCAAGCTTTGCTATGACACATCTTCAGAATCAAAGAAGGGGTTGTGGTCCTGTTGTCTCAGCTGGTACAGGTGGAGACAGAGGTTCTATTTGAAAACCAGCCACCTATTTGTACCCACAGCCACCAGGTTCCCTAAATTAACTCAAATGAAGAGTGTCTCAGTTTTGGCCAAATCAGAAATCCATGTAACAGCTGTCCATGATCACAGTACGATCCATAGGCTGTGTAAATCAATAAAGTCTCATGGTACGAAGCTGTTCTTGGATTAGTTAGTTTTGGACAGCACTAAATTTCCACCCACAAGTATGAGAATTCTCAGGAAATTATCTTGCAAAGTACAGACAGTTACAACAGGCAAAAATCACTGGAATTGGCAGAACAGTTCACAGTGTTATTTTATAAAGCTTTAAAAAGTACCATACAGAGGAAGGCAAGACTACAGGCTGGATAGCAAGTGTATTTTTCTATTCTCTACGACAATGTGATGCTCTTTCACTAAAGAGCTAATAAATTCTAGTATTTCATGTGGCTGCTTCCTAGAAAGCAAACCCATGGAAAAAAAATATAAAGTTTTGTAACCTTTACTTCATTTTGCCTCCTGCAAATTTTAGGAATTCCCCTTTTGTCCATCAGTAGTGTCAAAACATTGGAGGGTAGTGAGATGCAAGTCTAACATCAATGAAATATGAACTGACAAACAATGATAAGGAATTTTCTGCATGACTGACAGTTTAGATTTTCATTTCAGTAATCTATTCTGCAGCATGAAGGCTATCATGTCTATCTTAATCTCCTTTAAAATGAAAGGTTCCCTGCTCATAGCTTTGAATCTTACAGGAGCAGGGATGCATGGAAGAAGTAAAAAAATTTTTTATTTAAAAAAAATCCAGACAACCCACAGCATAGAAAATTTTTAGAGCTTCAGGTTTAAAATTTAAAATAAGTACTCTAGATAACATGTCATGATAATGTATGTTAAATAAATGCATTTTTGTGTACAGTAATTTACAACTGATCTACTTTTACTTTATTTTTCCTATATTAGAATGTATTTCCACCAAACTGTAATTTGGTAGGAGAAACAGACTTGTAACAATAAGTAAAAATTATATCAGCTGAGAAGAATGCAGGTTGAAACTGAGAAACATGGATAAATATGTTTAGATAACACTAATCCCATCACAATCAGTCTCCTTTACAATTAGGACAGAAGTCTAGTCTTGTTTTAGCTGACAAGAAGCAGATCATACTAATATCCTTGTAGAGCACTTAGATGATACATCTTGCAGTTCGTACTGTGAAAAAAGACTATCTCCTAAAAGCTTTTAAAGTCATTTCATGTCCTATTTAACAGGAGGTTTCCCCAGTGTTAGCTGCAACGCCGCTCGCTGTGGAGGTGGCTGTGACCATCCTGCTTTACAGAGGCACGGACGAGGAGTCAATCGCCACATATAAAACGTCGGGCGAGCAGCTGCAGGTCTCACCAGCTTCAGCAGACACAGCAGGTGTTCGACACTTCCGAAACACAGTGCTGAACACCTCTGTTTACACCCAAGCTGGCAATAAAGGAAGGAAAGGATCCACCACATTTGTTATCCAGAGTCACATTAGCCACCAGACGATGCTTCTCTCCTTTTTAAGGCTTTCCCTCAAATTGGATAGATGGATTTTTTTAAAAAAAGTTTTAGACTTTGTAGCTTTTTTCCTACTTGTGGAAGTTTTAATCTGGGTCCAACCTCAGCTGAAGGTCAGCAAGCTTGTCAACAAATTCATACTTTGGTGGGTTTTTGTGAGGTCAATATGCCAAAGAACACAGATGAGTAGCCACTTACAATTCCCAGACAGAAAGAAGGCAGTAAGAGAACAAAAACTGATTCTTAACTCAGCCCTATGAGAGGGAGCCCAAAATCCTTACTATAATCAATGAAAATGTGTAAATTGGATGTCATTGTTACTACCACCTTTGGCCATGCAAACCTGTGGCTAGCATGAAAGAAAATATTGTTATTCATCTGTAGTATGACTAAAAATAGACTAGTTCTAGTGCTGTTAAAAATGCTGCCATAAACATTTAAAATCTTTAATGTTCTCAAGGGCACTACTCCAAAATGTCAAAACTGGAGCCTGCTAATGGAGAAGAACAGTCAAGTGATTATCACTGATTTCACTGGGGCTTTGCATCATGAACAAGCATTTTTTGGTGTTGGCCTGGTAGGATAAGGACTTATCTATTTGCTTTACATCCTGAAATGTAAGTATTTGATCCTCCAAATAGTGTCAATCTCCATCGACTGACAAGTGACATCAGCTCTGCAATTCATTTAAAACATCTGATCTCTAAGCAACTGGCTTCCAAGATGAAAAGCCCTACGTGTGGAATTTACACCTACCCACCTTTTAAGTAGAGAGTTTATTACCTAGTGGTTTTCAGCTGATATTTAGGAATGTCTTTTTAATACCCCTGTTAACAGAAGTTGAAAGGAGATTCGACTACGTGGTTGGTCTTTAATGTCTGCTGGCTACTTCAGCCAGAAGGAAAGGGCAAAGCTAGGGGAGGAAGGGGACCCTAATAAGGCTCATTTAGCTCAGAAAAAGAGAAGTAACAGATATTATTAGAAAAATAGAGGTTGTTCCAGCAGGAAACCTCTATTATCACTTAGTGCATCTTAATTGTATCAGCTTTCACATCAGATTTCAAAAAATATCTGGTGTAAAGGAGTGGATATGTTTCAGTTTTTCATGGGAGATGTGGTGGGCTACTTGTTGAAAATATTTCAAGATAAGCAGTGCCTGCTTTCCTACCCAAAAGCATTCATTCAGATTTAATGAATTATGAAGTGCAATATATTTTATCCCCAAGTGTTACTTCCATTCTCCCATGAACAGTGGGATGACTGCCTTTGCCATGTGTAACAGTGGTTTCTCAGGGCTTTTTAAAAAAAATGGAATAGCATCTGAGGGTTTGTGCTCTTGCTTTCCTGATGTTACAGTGGGCATTCATTTTGCAGCATGATCAATTTTTCAAAACTACATAAATCTTACAGGAAATTCCAATAGACAGGGAAATTGCATTAAAAGCTCAGTTCTGACTTTCCAGTGGAGCTGCAGAGCTGAGGCTGGGTGTTTGTGAAGGGAGCTATTTTTCAATTGCTGTGATTACATTTCAGCTCAGGCTGTTTCTTTTCATCCACTGAACCTCCTAATCAGTATCTGCTCATTTCTTCCTCCCTCATGTCCTAGCACTGATGTGCAGAATCACTGCCTGATGCTAATAGAAACCATGTTTCATCTCAGGGCTAAATGAACTTGTGCTCTGGGCACAGCTGGCAGTTCAGTTTAGTAATTATACAGTGGATCAATAGTCTGGGCAAGAGACAACACACAAGTGTTAGATTACAAATTTTAGCTCTTACATATTACACATTTTGAAATAAAGTGCTGTGTGTCTGTTCAAGCACCTTTCAGAGCACGTGGTTAACCTTCCAGTAAGGACCATTGATTTTAAACTGCAATAATAAATTTCTTGGCAAGTTACTAAATCTTAATTTTAATCACATTCAATCCCACAAAAAAACTCAAATCTGTCCTTCGGGCTACTGATGACCATGAATAGTATATTAAGTTTGGGATTTTTTTTGCATTTGTTCAGAATTTTTCTATGAATTTTGTATAACAAACACAATTTTGTAACAGTTCCATAAATATATTTGAGTAAAATTATTCACATTTTTTAAAGGTAATGTTGCACATACAAAGGTTTTCAGATGGTGTTGAAATGTGGGTTGTGGTTAATGTCTTGAAGAGCAGAGCTGCGATCCAGAGGGACTTGGACAGACTGGAGAAAATTATCTGGCAGCAGCCCTGGGATGTGCAAGGAAAGCAAAGGCAAAGCCCTGCACCAGCTGGGATAATGCCATGCAGCAGCACAGGCTCAGAATGACAAGATAGGAAGCAGCTTCTCAGAATACCTGGGAAACCTGGTGGGTTGAAACACTGGAGCAAGTCCAGAGCAGGGTCACCCAGCTGGCCAGGCACTGGAGAACGTGGGGTGTGGATAGACGGCCAGGGAGCTGGGCCTGCCCTGCCTGGAGATGAGACAGCTCAGGGTAGACATTATCACTGCCCGCAACTACCTTATGGGGGAAGGAAAAGAAGAGCAACCAAGCTCTTTGCAGAAGTTCACAGTGGAAGGAAGGCAACAGACACAACTTCTGAGTCTTAAGAGCCTTTGACCTTTCAGTGATGTGTTATAGGTTTTGTGTTGGTGAGAGAAGACACTGATATTTTTCCTGCCTTATTAAATTTTTGGACAGTTTTGTTTGGGTTATAAGGGTGTGGTAGAGAAATTTGTACTCTCCATCACTGAAGACCCTGCTCCTTTTTTTGCCTCATGATCAGCTTTTATTTTCAACCTCTTCTCAATTTTTCTACTTCCAGCTTGTCCTGTCTACCACTAAATATTACTTCTTTTCCTCTTTACTTTTAATTTCTCTCTCTCACTCTTTTATCAAGGTTTCATCTACTTGTTTTTCTATGTGTCATTTTTTTTGGTGCTTCTTGATACTGACAGTAGAAAGTGATGCCTTTTTAACATCCCCTGCCCATATAAATCATATATCTCTCGTCATCTGCACCATTGCATGGATAAAGTTAATGTTAGAAGCAGGAAACATTTAATTATCCACTTCAAACAGGTTTTTCAGGAAGTTCAAAGCGCAGCTTTTCAAATAATTATGGTAGTTATAGTTACAGTATATAGTTGCAGGTAGGGCCTCAGTTTATGTTGTGAAGTTGCAAAAGGCCATTTAGTTCAGGTCACTGCTGTTTAGAAAAGTCTTATAGTATCCTTATTTCTAGTTTCAAACACACAAGAGAGCAAAAAACCTACACTCCTACAAGGAAAACTTACGTAGGAGCCAGTAAATCAAATTTATAAATCTGTCAGGTCAAACAAAGGTAAAATGTAGAGCTAATGGTACAAAAAGATTACTAATAAAACCCTTAGCCTGCCTTCACTCTGAGAGCCCATTTTATTGGGTGCTGCCGGCCACCCCATCACTCTGAAGAGATACAGACATCTGGTTTGCACCCTGCCTGAGTTCCTGCTTAGTTAATGGTAATTGGGACGTGTAAAAGCGGTGCCTGCATGAATAAGCAGGTAGATCTTAGAACAGCAGGTATGCAAATCTTGAAGGCAGCTGGTCCTGGTTACAATTCTGCTCTCTTAGGGTCGAGTTTGCTGCAAAGCAGGGAAAACAGTAAAGCACTATCTGTAGCGCAGTCAGGTCACAATCAGGATGGGAAACCAGGTCACAAATCCTGATTATCTGAGCTGTAAGGATTGGCTCTTTTGTAGGTTTGTATTTACTATTGGAAGGAACTTCTTGCTGTAGGAGACTTTAAGAATTTTGACACCAAGTAAACTTGAGAAAACACTGTGGCAGTTAAATATTATTTAAATGTTTCCTTTGCTAAAAAGTAAAATAAAAAAATAACCCTCTGAGCAGAACTCTCTTTGGCCTGGAAGAGGAAACCTTTAAAAATATGAGTGTTACTCACACCATGAACATATGCAAGCAAAATCAAACACACAGACCTAGGATATAAAAAAAGTTGTTCTTACTATTTGACCCCAAAATAAGGAGTCTTAGGAGTCAGCAGGAACATAGTTTAGTATTTGAAACAGAACTATTGCATCCCTCATGATTCTTTACAATTTGATACGAGCTAATTTCTTTGCTTTGGATTACAATGATTTCCAGATCTGTGAGCCAGTGCCTCATTTCATTCTTATCTCAGGCTTGATTCCTAAGGTAAGCTGGGTTCACTAATTAAAAATTCCCTGCATGAAATTCTTTCCTGTGCCATCAGCAAATAGTATGTCTCCAAATTGACCTTGTCCTCTGAAAGAAGTCAGAGTAGGTACCTCGGAGGAGGAGAGCCAGCCTGATATGAGGAAAAGCCCAAAGATGGAGGTGTCTGACCAAATAGCCTCAGGCTCTAGGTTTTATTTGGGAGGCTGAGGCTCATCACCCTGGAATACTCAGCCTTTTTAAAGCTGTGTAATGAGTATTGATTAGCCATTGTCTGGAGTACATTGAAAGTAGCAGGGACTATGTAAATGTTAGCTTACTTTGGATGCACATTAATAGGGAAGCCCCAACAGCATTTTATCCCAATAGCCCTTTTGAGTACTACTGTTTTTTTTTCCTCTCTCTGCTTTAAAAGATGCTCCTTCAATCTAAGAGTTAACTTCACATTGAATGTACTTGAAAATTCAGTTCCCAGTACATTTTGTTCTTCAAAAGAGAGCACCATCCATCTGTGTTACTTCGCTTTCAACTCATCACGGAATGTCAGATACCAGATAAGAGCAAGAGATTGATGAATGTGCATCTCAGCCTGACAGGGCAGGTCAATGTCAGGGAAATCAAAGTTTTCACTTGTTTTTTCTCTTTTTTTAAAAATAAATTTTATTTCTACTACAATGCGTTTCCAATATTTATTTTAGCGAATCATTTCTCTGGAAGCTCAGCTTGCTTAAAGCAGTATCACCTGCTTTCTGTTGCTGTCTCTCTTTTCATATAGTATTTTGTAATAGAATAGTGTCACAAGTTTAAGTTGACCACTGTGGTGGGCATCATGGAGAGTATCTCTACAGAGTGATGAACCCTCCCCTGACATAGTCTATGTCTAAAGAAGGGAGAGACTTGGCGGGGGGGGAGGCAAGAGCAGAAGACAGGGTGTCCCTGTGATCACGCAGGTCAGTAGCAGGATTGAGAATCAGACTGTAATCTTTAAAATCTTCCATGAGGACTTTCTCTATCTTAAAAGAAACACTAATAAAAGATATAAAGGCCACTTAAATTCAGCAACAGAATATTTTCTGGATGCAAATTGTATAATTACATTTTTCAAGTGTACATCTTCGGAGTGACTCTCAGAGATGTTTTTGTTCCTAGATTTTCCACCTGGTAAAACGTGCCTGTAGGTGTCTGGATAGGGGCACAAGCACTGGGGGGAAAAGATCAAAGGCTTATAAAAGTGTCAAACTTTCAAATGCAAATCACCTGCCATAACGCTGCTGAGAACAAATCCTTCATTATCACCACTCTGTGAAAGGCTTAAATTAGCCTGAATTGACTGAAAAGAACAAGAAAAAGAGAGCCATTTATCTTCCTGTGAGTTTTATTACCTTTAGATTTATTTGGCTAATGGTTCGATAGCCCACTAATCCGAATATCTGCATAACAGATTCTTCAAATGATCCATAAATAAAATATGTGATCACATAATGTTGCTATTAAAGCGAGATCTGTGACAATAGATTAATAGAAGAGCACTTACAATAGGCCACTCTTTTTGATTGCCAAACTATGAACTACTGTGATTTACGCCGTAATTATCAACTGGCTTCTTAGCTTGAATTACATTTAGGGGAATTTTTTAATGTGCACTTCCTAAACTATGTGCTCTCCAGATAAATGGCATACCCATTTTTATTTTAGTTTCTCCTTACTCTGAAAACATAATTACTTTCTTAAAAGATACTGTATTTTGCGGTTTTTATATAGTTTCAGTCATGTAATAAAACATTTGATCAATCTACTTGACTGGAAGAGCAAGAGTTATAAACCCCCACAAATACACTATATTTATAAGGGGCAATCCTAGAACTCTATTTTGTTAAATGAGCAATTGCAGAGAGGTTTTGATGAGTGAACTTTATTGGGAACTTGAAAGAGGATATGCTGATACCAGAAAGCTCTTGGCTGAGTTGGACGAGATGTCTGAAGGGAGCTGGCTGGGGACCCTGAGCTCAGCTAACATCTTCAGAAGGTGTCCTTGGGTGTGTCTGGCAAGACTTTTCAGAACATCAGTGCTGGTAACTTCTGTCTGCATCAGGGACATTTTTTACCTCTCTGGCTCTTCTGTTGGACAGATTTCTAATACATCCTCACCTCCACCACTTCCCTTCTGCCACAGTCACCCCTTGAGTTATATTTCTGAGTTATATCACCAGGTAAACACAATACACAAACTCATGTCTTTTCCTCAGGGGCAAGTAGCATGGTTGAATTCCACACAAAAGGGTATCTGGTCTTATGGATACCTACATGGTTGTCAAGCCGTGAGGGTCCTACAGCTTTGCAAGCTCCCTGTTCACTGTCATGTCAAAGCAGCTCCAAGCCTTGGGCTTCTGTGGTGAAAGCGGCCTGGCCTTTGTAAGACATCAGTGATTGCTGATAGTCATTTTTTTCTGTATCTAATTCATGGCCTCCCAGCACAAAATGTTTGTGTTTTAATAGGAAAGAAAAAAAAACAAACACCACATTTCAGTGGCTAGTATCTTACAAGATAAAAATGCTATCACAAAGTTGTTGTAAGATATCAGTATTACTGGAAGGAATATAATATTCCTGATGGATTTGTTCAGTTCTGTGTAAAAATTCAAACATTTTCAATGCCAGAACCACATGCCCATTTTATAGCTACATTCTTCAGATTGTAAGTGGGGGGAGAGGAATGTTCTTTCTATAAGACCTCAGTGGTGGGCTATAAATAACAGAACAAGCAAAAGGATTCATGTTTTTTTGAAAATTATCAACTGAAAACTATTTCTTGAGAAATCATCTACAAAAATCACGAGGCTCCAACTTTGTCCAAATATCTCTCTTGCAAATTCTAAGCAATCTGCAAACAGTAAAATTAGGGATTTTTAGAAAGGTAAACCAAGAAAAGTCTGGGATACAGAGTGACACCCTCTTTGATGATGGCATTTCAGCAGAAACCAGAAAAAAAGGTGTATTTATGCTTGGAGATGTGTGGGCACAAACACATCACAAACACATCACCTTCACCTTCACTTGATGGTAAGAACACACAAATCCCACACATCTCATGATAAATAATAAGTACATAGAGAACACAAACCACTATCTGAAACCATGCTGTAAAAGCCTGTATTTTTAGCTTAGAAAGGTAATAGAGAAGCAGGAGTAGATGTTGAGCAGTACATGCCTCACTGAAAATCATGGTAGGAGCCACAGGGAGGACAGCAGTGTGGCACAGGTTTGTGCAAAGGCAGAGCTGCTGATCTACATGCCTTGGGCCTTCCCGTGAGGTTATACCAAAACTGGCAACCAAAGTGCTTGGGAATTCTGAATTCATATATGCCCTCTGCCACCCCACTGTAGTATCTTCTGCTGCATCTCCTCAACTTCTCAGTAGTATCAGAAACACCTTTCTTGTGTTTCTGATAATCCCTCAAGGCAAAACCTTTACATTTTAATGTCCCCCTCCTGCATTCTCTAAACCTTTTCATCTGACTGACAGCCAAAGACAGCCCGCATCACAGCTTGGGGAAGTACAAGTGAGTGGGCTGACCAGAAAGAAAGATGTGACACTAATTAAAAGAAATCAGATTATCTTCCACATGTCTGACTGGCAGGTCTGATTTGGTAAAGGGGCCATGCAATAATTAGAAAAAGTGCCAACATGTTAGTCTGGATGAAAAGTCCTATAAAGCCCCTATACAGTAGGTGTGCATGTGGCTGTCACTCTCAAAGCCCTTTGTTCCATCAAACTCCAGGTTTTGGGGATTCTGAGCTTGAGCTCAGGACTCTTTCCCACCTGCTGTAGATCAAGCAGTGGATTTAGCTCTCCAGTGCCCAAGATTGAAAGAAAATGTCTACACCACATTGCAGTGGGCTGAGAGACAGAGAAGCTTAGAGGCTAAAGCTGCTCTGAGACCTGGCATTCATGTCAAATTGGAAAACAGACTGAATTCAACCTGAAACGGGCCCACAAATACCATGTTTTTGCAGCAGATAAAAGTTGGACAGTCTCTAGGGTTGGGCCTATTTTGTCTTTTATTTGTTATGTGGTGTCACTGCCAGAGCAACACTGGGACATTGGGATGGAGGAAGAAGACAGCATGTAAGAGTTCATCTTGTGTTTGCCCAGAGATTTATCCACAGCAGACGATGCTCACAGTTACTCCCACCACGTCCCAGAGAATATTTATAGCTTGCCACAGATCCAAACTTTATCAAAAATACATGGTAGGACAACTAACTTGGATTCAAGCTTGGCAGGGGAGGTGCTCTAGCAGAGTAAATTGCATTTTAAAATAAGGTATCAAAACAACAAATTTTAATATACAGCCACTTCTACATTAACTTGGCATTAAAAATATCCCTGATTAACTTCTTGTCTTTCAATGATTTTTATTCAGGCAGATAATTAAATTTAAATATCCATTAGGTGGAATTTTAGTGCAGGTAGCTGTTTTCAATGAGCAAAATTTTCAAAGGTATGTCCTTTCTCCATCTGTGCTCAGTCTCTGAAATGACAAAACTTCTAAACTCAGTCAAGGGAAAGTGGGGTGGGGGATGGAGACAAGGCTGTAATTAAAGAACTTTTAAAGTTTGATATGCGATTAATCTCAAATTAAATTAAATTCAGTACCGATAGTAGCTACGCACAGGATGCATGAGCAAGAGAACTGTATTATGGCTCTGTCACCCATGGTAATTTTGTTTTCTTGAAACAGTTATAGTGTTTTGTTTCCTGAAGGAAAAAGTGCTAAATCTAGCACCAAGTTTACTGTTTCGTCAGTAGCACTTGGGTTTATAACAACTCTCAGCAATATTCTGACCACAGTTTCCTTTTATCTGCTGATATAATATGGCAGGGTCTGACACCTTTTTAGACATGAAGACTATCTTGTCTCAAGTAATAGCTGTCCTTAGTCTCTTTCACCACTCCATTTCCAAGCATCTTTCTTGACATAAGAGCACAGAGCCAAGCCTGTGCAAATTCTCAAAATAATCCCCTTCTCAAACTACAAAACTTCTCTGCTAACTAGCAAAAGATTTACTGTGTTCATTGAACTTTCCCTTTGTTCAGCAGGTTCACACATATGGATAAGGATTTCAACAATCTCTGCCAATGAAAAAATGACAGTGGGATATTGAGACATTGAGAGGTGGTCTTTTTTTTACATTATATTTCTTTTAGATCTCTATAGTCCATGTAAACAGCATTTATTATTCCATTATTGTTGATTCCCTGTGGACCTGAAATAGTGAGTCACAATCCTCAGGAGTGCCAAGTAAACATTTCTCATTGTTAAGCTATGCTAAAAGAACTTGCTGCAATTAACTAATGTTTAATACTGTTTATAAGTGGAAATAATGATATTTATACTGCTAAGACAGACTCTATGGCTCTGCTCTACATATCTGCAGGAATCATGCAAGCTTGAGGGATGACAACATCAGGACTGATAGATCAGGTAAAGTACTCAGGCTTATACAGTAGTTGTGCAGAAAACCTTTCAGAAAAGTACTTGAAGAACAATGTGCCCTTTACCTTCCCCACCTTCATAGCAAGTATATTTTTATTACTTTAGATGAAGCTCCCTGATGGGGCCTATTTGGGCTGACCAGGACAGATGATAAACAAAAATCTATTCAGGCTCATCAGGCTGATGCATCACATTGATTTATTCTCACAGGCAGTTTAACATGATTTTGTAGGAATATTTCTGGCAGAAGAAAGTTATGTTACACCCCAGCAATGGAAACATCATTCTCATGAGTGAGAGGCTGCAAAGCAGTCAGCACAGCAACAAGCTCCAAAGAAAAATCATCCCTAATCCTTAGATTGAGTAAATTACATAAAGATGAGAATCCAAAACACTTAAAACTGTAATTACCCTTCTGTAATGAATTACAAGTTTAATTCAAGCAACAGTCATCCCCAATTATAAATGTTTTTATTTGCTGTAATAAGCAGCTACAGCCAAAATAGAGAGGGCATCCTCCAGGTTTTTTCACACCTGTTGCTGTTTCTAAAGTAGTGGCACAAAACTTGCACAAAATTAAGATGCATTGCATATACATGCTTGAATTGTACTTGTGAAACCCGATTAATTAGCAGTAATGATCAGCAACATAGTATTTTTTCCCTCCACAGTTCTTAACATCTTATGATTTTATCTTGTTTCTGAATTTCACCATCCACAAAACATAAACTTGTCATAATTCTAGCACAGTATTTTCAGCAAATCATCCTGTAAGGCAGCCATTCCAAGCAGATTTGGAAAATAAATAAAAATCCCTCCAAAAAGTGCTCTGGCTCTCCATTTCTAAAGGAAGTTCTGAACCACAGAAACAGACACACTGTGAGTGAAATTGTATGATCCCCTGCCACAAAAGCTCATATTCTGATACCACAAGAGGCAACAAAAGTGAGGTCATTCACGTGATGTTGGCATTTTTATTAATGAAAATACACATTCTTGATTCCAATCTTCAGTATTCAAAATCATGGGCCAGGAAAAAAATCATAGAAAACCAGTAACAATGTTTTTCCAGCAAAAAAACCGCACTCAGATTTTTCCGTTACTGACCACTGCAAAAGGAATGGTCCTCTGCTTATGCAGGGGGGATGGAACTAGATAATGTTTAAGGTCTCTTCCAACCCAAACCACTCTGTGATGCTTTGAATCTCTCCATTTACAGTCCCCAAGTGACTACTACTCTTACTCTCCTTCACAATACTACTCTTCCAGTTACCCTCTTACATCAGCTGAGTGCTTAAGACTCTCCAGAAGAAACAGACCATCTTCAAAACTGAAAATAAGTTTCCAATGTTTTGGATTTTGTTGCTCATTTCCACAATACCTCTCTCATGTGGAAAATCAACTCTAACTACATTTTCTCCATCTACCCACAGAGGAAACTAGGAAACTACTGTTTTGGCTAATTGTATTATCTATAGACTACCTATGTCTTCCTTAAACACATCTGGAATTTAGCTTATGAACTTGGTCCTTGGCTTTTATGAAGAAAGAATTGACATTTTCTTTAAGGCATAGACATTCTAAATTTCTATTGTTAACAATATATCTTGGCAAGCATGGACTTCCTTCTGGGTGGTGCATAGAAAAAGTTTAAATGTAGACAAGGAGGCATTTCCTAATAATATGTTGAAGATAAGTTTTTTGGTGTATGAACAGATGTTGCTTCTATAATAGAGGTAGGAAGAGCACATTCAAAATTGTAATGGTACTCAAGCTCCTCCATTAAAAAAAATAAAAAAAATCCATGATATTATTCAGAGAATCTGGAAATATAATAATTAGATTTTCTGTAAATTCACTTTCACTCTATTATAAATTGAAGTGAGTGTTAGGTAGGATTTCAATCTTCTTTAAGAAAATATGCCCTAAACTACAAATGCTTAATTAATCAGCCATTAAATTTCCTTAAATATTAGATATGACAGCTACAAACCCAGAATATCCTTACATGGCTGATTCCACTCTTTGGAAGATGCACACACTCAAAAAACAGCTTGTTACAGGGCATGGCAAATATAAACTTAGTTACCCTGCAAGGTACATCTGCTGTGTGTCTCTGTCTGGTCCTTCAGAGATTGTAAACACAACCAGAACTGCAGGACTTGAAAACCTGTTCTAAAACTCGCAACACTAGGCTAGTGAAGCAAACTGGAGAATTCCATTTGAAAACAGCTGCATCACTTTGTCTTACTAAGAGTATCCAAGAGCACTGCAAGCACTATTTTAGTAAGTCTGTTTTTATAAGCAAGACTCATAGCTGTACACAAAATCCTCAAAATTGGTTGGGAAAAAACCCTAATTTCCCTGCTTCAGAAAGTAACCATGTCCAGAATAAGTACACTTGCCTACAATCAGGTATTTGGTACTTTTGTTAATATTTTTGTTTCAAACTTCAGCTCCAGTAACAGCACTTCTTATTCATCAAAACGGTGCCCACATAAAATTGACAGAGCATACTGCAGAAACTCTGCCAAAGAACTCTCCAAGAAGTGATGGTTCATAGTTAATTGTTATCATAATCTATTTTATGGATAACCTAATTGATTTTGATTCTTCTTTTCAGTCTTTCAGACAGAGGAAGGGGACTGTCTGCCCATGTGCAAGTCAGAGCAGCACTTCCATCTTGCTGTGTGGGATCAGAACCCAACCTCTTAGTTGGTTGCTCTGGACTTTGGGAACATTTAACTACCCCTACAGAGGATGGCTTTGGAGATTCATGCAATAAGAAAGTATTAACAGCTTTCTTAAAATTGGTTGTTGTCTTCTTCCCTTTAGTTATAAGGGTTGAGTCACTGTTTGTCCTTTTGCTACTAACAATGCTACTATTTTTCTTTGTAAAACATTTTTTAAACTGACCAGGGTTCAGTTGCCTTTTCTGCTGCTCATATGTCAGGATTTTATTCACTTGCCCATCATCACTGTCTTCACTAGAAGAATGTCTATTCTGACACACACTCTTTTTAAAAGAAGTTTTCCAAGTAGTTTCAATACAAGCTTTTTTAATGTGACAGCCATTTGCACCTGCTGGCTTTTGAGACATTGGAAGCATTTCACACTCAGGACGCAGTGTTCCTGTTGTTTGCCCACTGATGCCTAGTGATGTTGAACCACTTATATTACAGTCTTTTAGCATCATTTCAGCCAAAATGTCAGCTTTTTTGTACTGACCTTGATAGATATGTACACTGGATTCACTTGCATAGTTTTCTGATAGCACACTTTTACTTTCCTGCACTAGTTTATTTAACTGACATGAAGAAACATGATTTCTATCAGGATTCAACGTTTCCTTTGTTTGTTTAAAACATTTCAAAGACTCCCCTTGCACTACATCTTCAGACAAAGGCTGTGATGGAATGGAAATCTTCTTAAGTATGTGCTCCCTTAAAGACCACTCCTGAAGTTGTCCTGTAGCATCGTTTGAAAACACATCATCTGCACTATCAGAATGCTGATCAGACTGCAGCACATCAGAATATTCTGAGCTATTTCTTGCTTTTTCATGATCTAGCAGATATGAATGTTTAATGCATGTAAAATCAGCTGCTACATCTTGGTCATCACCTCCCTGGGCTGGAGAAGGGCTGAAGAAGGTTCCTTTCCCATCAATACTGCTCAGTTGTAGACCAGCTGTTACACATGAAGAGGACGACACCCCTGAATATTTGGTACATTGTGAGGGCCACACAGCTGAGTCAGCCAATGCACTCTCTAAGAGGGAGTAGGGGGATGCAGGCAGAGGAAGAGCAGCTGCTGCTGCTGGCACATGCACAGCTGGTACACAGGAAGCTGCAGCTAATGCTGCATCTTTTGATTCAATACTTCTCTGCTGCATGTGATCTTTGGGGGGAGGTTTTGTGTCTGATGTGGAGTGTTGCACAGGAAGAATGCCACCTGTAGATTTTAAACTAATTTGAGATAGAAGACTGCTAACTTCATCATAAGCACTTGGAAACTCCTTTTCTTCTGGTCTGTCTTTCCCTTCTGAAAAAAACCAAACAAAAAGGGTTCTTCAAATAGCACATAAACCACAGTTCAGACTTCCTAGGGATAAAGTATAAAATAGCAAGATTAAAGCACAGTCCCTGCGAGGTATCATGCACTCATCTTTACAAGACGTGATATTGATCAACAGTGGGAGAAATGTTTTTTTGCTTTTGCTTTTTGTATTCTGGCAAGACCCCTAAGTTCGTAAGAAATAAACTTTTGTACTTACTTTTCTGTTTCTTCTGAAGAACTTTTGACTTTTCCACTTGATAAAGGGCAACAACATCAGGATAAGCAGCCTGAAATAAAGACTCCTCTTCTACTGTGACCACAAACAACTCCACAGGCTCATCTTCTGGATCAACATAATGTTCTGAAAAATTAATGAATGTATTTTGGACGTGTATATACACACAAGTCAAAGCAGGGAATGAAAAACCAAAGAATGAAAGATTTGAGTACAAAGAAGGTACATAAAATGTCAATAATACAATATTTGAGATATACCTACAAGCAGAGTCTTTTTCTTTCTGCCAGCCTCCTGGCACACTTCAGGTAGGAGTCTGGCAGCATAGAAAATTTTCAAGCAAGTAAACAGTCACAGCTTCAGCTATACAGTGAAATGAGGTATGAAACACACAGTTCAGGTCTCATCAAAATGTACCAGAAAACGTAGCTGAAGATTGAGTCTCTTGCTTTTTGAGTAGTTTTTTTTTTCTCTTTTAAGCATTGCTTTTACTTTCAGGGTATGTGAAATTTGATGCACATTTTCTACTGTTTCCATAGAACAGTTTCCAATCTTATCAACATTTCATTGCCTCAGAGTGTTGTCAAACTCTTCTGTTTAAATTATGTTTTTATCCTTTTCTATTAACCATTTTGCTCCATAATGTACACAGAAACCAGACCCACCTGGTTTTTGCCACTCAATTTCAAAACAAGGAATTCCATTTTTAATACGTGCCTTCACAATCCTGTAAGAAGAAGAAGTCCATTAAATGACTTATAGCTAACCTATCTAAAAATATTTCAATATTCTGCTTTGAAATGATTCAAAGCAATCTTCTTATTATAGTAAAAGTATTACACTTTTTAAAAAAATATAGCACTCTGCATAAGGTATACAGAAAATCTATAGCAGATTGGAGTACTGAAAAATTTTCAGGTTTTTAATGTCCAGAAGAGCATTTACACAAAATAAAAAAGCTATTTTGTAGTAAACAAACACAATGCAGACTCCTGCAAACATCAGCTGCTATCTTCAGTTGACCCATGTCAAAGGCAGATCCTGCTTGGCCAACCTGATCTCCTCCTATGACAGGAGGGCCCAATGAAGGGAATGAGGGAAAGGCTGTGGATGTTGTCTGCTAGACTTTAGTAAAGCTTTTGATGCCGTTTCCCATTGCTTTCTCCTGGGAAACTGGCTGCTCATGGTTGGAATGGACGCACTGGGTAAAAAACTGGCTGGATGGCTGGGCCCAGGCCTTGGTGGTGAATGGAGTTACATCCAGCTGGCAGCTGGGCACAAGTGGGGCTCCCCAGGGCTCAGTACTGGGGCCAGTCCTGTTAATATCTTTATCAGTGATCAGAACAAGGGGATCGAGAGCACCCTCTGTCACAGATGACACCACCAAGTTGGGGGGGTGTGTTGATGTGCTGGAGAGCAGGAAGGCTCTGCAGAGGGATCTGGACAGGCTGGATCCGTGGGCTAAGGCTAATTGAATGAGGCTCAACAAGGTCAGGTCTTGTACCTTCGTCAATGGCATCCTAGGCTGTATCAGCAACAGTGTGGACAGCAGGACCAGGACAGTGATTGTCCTTCTGTACTCAGCACTGGTGAGGTTGCACCTCAAGTCCTGGGTCCAGTTCTGGGCCCCTCAGTATGAGAAAGACATTGAGGTGCTGGATTGTGCCCAGAGAAGGGCCACAGAGATGATGAAAAGTCTGGAGCACAAGTCCTATTGAGAAGTGGCTGAGGGAGCTGGGGGTGTTTAGGCTGGAGTAAAGGAGGCTCAGTGGGGACCTTGTCATTCTCTACAACTACCTAAAAGAAGGTTGTAGGGAGATGCAGGTCAATCACTTCTCCCAAATAATAACTGATAATAAAAGAGGAAACACCCCAAAGTTGACCCAAGGGAGGTTTAGATTGGATATTAGGAAAAATCTCTTTATGGACAGACAGGGTTGTCGAGCATCGGAACAGGCTGCCCAGGGAAGTGGTTGAGTCACCATCCCTTCAGGTATTTCATTTAAAGCATTTGTAGATGTGGCAGTGAGGGACATGATTTACTGGTGGACTTGTAGTGTCAGGTTAATGGTTGGATCTGATGATCTTAGAGGTCTTCTCCAACCTAGACAATTCCATGATTTTAAGATACTAATGCCACAGGAGGCTCTTGCCATTGACAGTAACTTTCTGAAAGAACAGACAAGGACATTTATATCTTTTGCGTGACAGCATGATAGAAAATAGAACCTGAGCTGAGCACAGACAGTCAGTCATTGAGATTTTTCTAAAAACATTATCTACTCCCCAATTTAGTAGGTTCCTACATGTGAAAAGTAGGATAATGTTGATCCTGCTGCACTGTTACTGGATTTTTAAACACACAATCATTCTTTGAAACTCTTGAAACACTAGAAAGTGTTATAAACAGAATGTCAGTTAATTCATTCGTCAAGGTAAATGCTGGTAATCTATCTTGCTAATCTGTTCAAAATGCATCCCCTAACCAGTCTTGTCATTCTTTTGAAAGGTAACACTGAATAAAACAGTTACTCTGCAAGTGATAATTTAAGACTGTGGCACATCAACCCAGGAGAGATACTATTGAACTGCTACTGACTGTACTCCTACCCCTGCAAATTAATGTCAAAGTCTTGATCAGCATCAAGGCACATGGAAAAACCTACCAACCTTCTGGCAATACAAGAATTAGGAGGCAGGGGGAATTTGGGTTTCATTTGGGAAATGAAACCATCAGATAAAGTTAACAATTCCTTCACACAGGGAAGCTCAAACTTGTCAACAGATGCTGTAGATTCTAGAAGTTTACCTAAGTTTAAGAAAAGATTAGATTACTAAAAAAATAAATTATGCCAGGGCTGATAGAATAAGAAGATACTAATTCTGACTCAGAAAACCCCTGAGTAACAGAAACCTGGCTGGTGGGAAACTATTCTGGGGGAAAGTAGTTACATGTTTATCTTGCTTTTTTAACTTGCACGTCCATTTTCACTATCAAGATACATAGCCATTTTTATATTCCTACATACAATGGTCCTGAGTGAGAAGCAGTTGTGACACACAGCACAACAGTTAGTAGGTCTGATAAGAGATTGGAGACCATGACAGAACCTGCAGATGCTCATTTCTAAACCTGGCCTCTTACTTTGAGCTACAGAACTCAAACTTCTGCTAAGAATCTGAGCAGATGATCTAATCCATAATGCTAAAAGGCATGAGCAGATCCAAGGAAACAGAACAGAAAGCAAGCAAAGGAAAACACAGGCACTTCCAGTTAGAATGAAAGGAAACTGCTCTTATCTACTACTTTGTGCAGCAGTAGTATAAAAATTGGTGCACTGATCTAAATTTTTACCTCTATTCAAAATAAGCTCAAAGCTTGAAATAAAAATAGAAGAAAACCATATTTACATAGAAAAAGGACAAAACCCATGGGTTTTTTGGTGGGAACAAAAGTCAACATATTAAGTTCAAGAATTCAAGCTACATTACCGTATTGCCTGCAGTTGCTTTGAGTCAATGTATCCACATTTTCTCTGGATCATATCATAACGTGTCAGTAGCACTAACAATTTCTTACAGGCGTAATGTTTTGCCCATTCCATCTTCTCTGAAGCAAATATCTGTTAGTATAAAAAATACCAAACTTTGAAACTTTCTTTATTCTGTTAGACATCATAGACAGTTATGTAGTAGAGACACAGGACTAAATATTTAAAATATCTAGAGTGCTTTTATACATTAGTGTAATGCCCAATGATACCTCGCTGACAACAGTCATCCCTAACAGGGACAGATTCCTCAGCTGTCAATGGCAAGCTGAGGGAACAGCTGTGTAATGGCAGCAGCAAGGATAAGACAGTTGCTAAACACCTTGTCAGATTCAGATCAGCTCTGCAAGGAGCTGTGAAAATTATGGATTTCACATGTGAGAGGACGAACTTGGATTCTCATTGAAGCCACATTGTTTAACTGTGGTCTCTTATACTATACATAATTCTCACACTGTCATCAACCCCAAAAAATTAAACATTGTAAAAGATCTGATTTTGCCAGTGAAAAACAAAAAAAGCCTTCCTAGAAAACAATGCTAATGTACATATATTAACACGACCCCCAGTGAAAAACAAAACAATGGCAAGTGAGCTGTTTAATGAGTTCTTTTTCTTCCACTTTTCTACATACCTATTTACAATTTACAGCAACTGATTTTTTTCAAAGTCTTCAATTTTAGGCTTTCAAAACAATGAGGTATATTAAGATGTTGTAGCAAGATCCTTTAATTCTTATTTCAAGTAAAATTACCAAGGAAGATCACAATTAGCCCAGATGCGTTGCTCAGCAATAAACAAAAAACTACAAAGCTGAATATCCAGTACTTTATTATATACCTGAAAGGACAATAAATTTGGTCTTCTATATTCCTTTATGTTGATCAATTTATTCTTATTTACAAGAAATTCTTGGACAACCTTGAGAAAAAAACAAAAAAGGAACACTTTAAGAGAGGGAAGAAAATTGACATTCCAATTATCAATTAAAAATTAATATTTAAATAGGCTTGTTTTTTACCTCTGAGAATGGAAAGCCCTCACAACTCTTAGCTTTTCTGCAGATAAAATAAATGTGTTAGGAATTGAAGACAAATGGGAAAAATGCAGAATCTAAATGATCACCCTGCACAGGAACTCAGGAAAAAGTTCAGTTCTCAAGACATTCCTACTTTCTGATATTTTCCTCCACTGCATTTGCTTGTCTCACTCGCTCTAACCGATGCCATTCACAAGGGCAGCAGTGTTTGGAGTCACTGGGTTTGCAGCATCTTATGGTTTCACAGAATTTACATCCACTGTGCTCATGCTCCTTGTAAAGTCCTACAGCAGTAGATACAGAAAGTGAGGAGAAAAGGGGTTTCCAAAATTTCCAAATAAATAAAGCCAATATTACAAATACAAAGCTCAGAACATGTATGAATCTGATGTGAATAGCAGCTGTAGGGAGATCTGAGTGCACCAGCTGCAATTCTGCATCTACAGTAAAAACTGACAAATACATGTAAGATGCTTTTTATTTTTAAGACTTTTCCCCTTGACAGTTTCAGACCTGATCCTGAAAACTATTACCTAAGTAATAGTTTACTTTACCTAAAACTGTGTGACAACCTGGCAAACATATATAAGTAATATATTTGAAACAAACCCTTTCCTTCACCAAATGCTGGGTTTGAAGGAGTTCACTGATCAAAGATGCTACCAAAACAAGGTTCCATAGGATTTATTTCTTTTTATGAAAACACTGCAGCAAAACCAGTAATGCTAATGGTCCCCTTGTTGCAGGACCAATTCAGGCAGCTAAGAAATAGTTGCTGGGCAGTATAGCACACTTTCTTTACTGAAAATATTAAAAAGGCAACTATCTGGGATTGCACCACAGCATTGTGGTAACATTCCATCTGCTGTCAACTAGTTTCATATTTGAAGAAAAGTAGTCTCAAGCCTTAAAAGTAAATATAAAGGTAAATATATACAATGTTGAAAATATGAAGATGGTCCAGAAGCTGAAAAGCATTTTTTAATGCTAGTAATTAAAAAGAACATAACCCAATCAAACATAAAAATCAGGCCCCACCTCAGAATAAAATATAGACAATACTGACCTGGATGATGGCACTCTGAACAGTGAATTATCCTTTTAACAACTGAAGATGAACTATCATCATACTGAAATTGTTCCCACTGATCAAACCTAAAAGCATCAAGAAATATTTTTAACTTTCACACTTCAAACACTTAAAAATACTCTTTATACTACTATTGTATCTATCCACAAAACAGTTTTCTGTGTGAAACAGGGTTCTTTTACAGTACAGCATATAATTGTTGGATTTCTAGTATTGACACACACATCACAGTAACAAACATAGGAAACACTTGGTATCTCAAATCCTTATCAACAGCCCATTAAAAATCAGCAGAAGTCTCTCTTCAGGCCCTATGACTTCCTTTCCAATACCAACATACACCTGCTAGCTCAAGAGCCAGGAGCCAGGTAATGTTTCAAACAGGTAAGAAGCTTGCCTAGCAAAATACCAAATTCCTTTTGCAAACACAAGCTAAGGAACGTGGTAATGCTGTCTCTAAACTGAAGTACTGCAAATGTTGTCTTGGAGCTGAAGTACATACTATTAAGTATTTGAATAAAACAAAGTAGTTATGTAAATCTCCATTTTACCTTTGCAGTAAGTTTTGACCTCGCAGAGTCTCAATTAACTTTAAAGCTTGCTCCTTCCCAACTCCTGGAACACCCTGTAAAGAAATTTGAAACATACAACATACATAAACAAAATACTCATATTTTCACAAAAACCACCTTCATAACATTATGTAGAGAAATGACAAAAGTGACCCCAGATGCTGAGCATAAATTGAGAAAAATATTTTTTACCAAGTTCTAGGGGCAGAGAAAGTGACAGGTTCCAGCTGTACTGGAACTGTAACACACAAGCTGCATAAAACGTTCTGATGCTCAACAGCACCTCAGGTCACACAAGGCAGAGAAAGAAGGAGAAAGCAATAATAAACTAAAAGAAGTTAGATTCAGTCTATATAACAAGGAAAATGTTACAATGACAGTGATGAAACACTGGCACACATTGCCCAGAGAGGTATAGATGCCCCATTCTGGAACAATTCAAGGTCAGGTTGGTTGGGGCTCTGAGTGACCTGGTCTAGTTGCAGATGTCCCTGCTCACTTAAAGGGGGTTGGACTTAGTGAACTTCAGAGGTCCCTTCCAACCTGAACTGTTGTATCATTCTACGATTTAAAACACACTTGTTGCTGTACAGTTCTTTCCATCCTTCCCCTGTTTTGCCAAGAATCAGTATAGGTGAATATAAAGATTGTATTGAGTGTGCTTTCTACAGTGTCATTACAATAAATCTGTAGCTTGTTTTTATTCAGCTGTAATGGAAGACCTGAATACACACAATGACAATGAATAAATCTACATTCCAAACCAAGTTCTCATTGGATTGCAGTCAGACTCAGTAAGAGCCAGATACTCAGTTTCTGCAAGGAAAGCATTATCTTGATACATTTTTCAACAAAGTGCGTGCCATTATAGAGCGGTACTCTCATTTACCTGTTCTGCCAATCCCCATTCCCAATGCACTCCTGTAATTCAGCTTTCCTCACAAGTTTGTCTTCATCTACTTCGCTGGGCTGCAAAAGCTCAAAGGACCTATCTGACATCATACAATTCTGATACTTTAGGACTGTGGAAGAACCTGGCATTCCAGGAGCTGCTCCATTGCAATAACTACTGATTATCCACTATTTTTTTCTGTCTCTTTATACAGCAGTAACAGCAACAAACTTTAAAGATTCCTACAATGGAAGGAAGATTAAAAAAAATCCCAAATAAAAAGTGATGAGAGGTTTGTGTTCTTTCAGCACTATCAGTTGTTTAAAAGGACAGTTTTAGGAAATTGGAACACAATGATTTAAGAAAAACTAGATACCTACTGCAAGCCTGAATGACAGTAATCATTGCCTGAAGTCACTAAATGGGAAACTGTATGAAAATCAGGTTTCATCCCACTTCCTTTCCCTTTCAAATAGTGATTACAACAGCTTCTGTTCAAAGTCTCAGAAAAGAGCTTACAAGATAAAAAAGAAAAGAGAAACAAGTGAAGCAGCACTGAGTGAGATTCCTCTGAATTAACTGGGTAAACTTTCAAATAGATCACTTCTATTTCTTCATAAATGATATATTTACAATTGATGGAATAGGGATACATGCAAACTGTAACCAGAACTTCCTTTACTAATAAATACAACTCAAACCCATCACCACTAAGTCTTTCAAACAGCACACACAAAAACCCTTTTTCTCATTTTCCACAGCTACTCTGCCAGGGATATACTTGTATGTAACTTGCTACAAAGCACCCTCACAAAAAATGGAGTTCTCACACCCTGGCTCAATGTAATCAACATCTAAACTTTGCTTTCACCTCTAGAAATAGAAAACGTTTGGAATAATTCAAAACGGTTTTAGAAAGACTGATGTTCATGAACAATTTTGATTATCTTTAACCTTTCTCAAACAAAATTTACAGTGACTTACTGAGCATCTTCTTCAACTAGATCTCAGTAATCACACATTGCATAAAGCTTTGTCAGCATGAACATCTCCCTTGACACAGCTTATTGTTTTTCAAGACAGTATAAGCATCTAATAAAAAATAATTATATTGCTTACTTTTGGAAGATAATCACAACCCAGAAGAACAGCTAGCCCAATCAAAGACTCTCTGTCACAACCAAGTTTCTCCTTAATAGAGGACATTGTGTAACAGTCAAGATGTGGATCCTGCAAGAGAAATTTATTGCATATTATTTCTGGTACCTGAGGGAAGGAACTGCTGTGAGTCACATTGAGTTGTGATTCTTTACCCACCCCTATTCACTAACACCTGGAGGAAATGGATCTATCCTGTAAGAGGGGTCTAATAGCAAAAAATAAACTGCAATTAAAATTTATAATGTAATGCATGGACACCACATGAATAACTAAAATTCTGGAACTTCAAGTTCTAAGTATGGGCATCAACTGTTGAAAGCAACTAAAATAAGCCAAGAGGTCCAACATACAGCCCAATAACCACATTATGGGATGGGTGAGGAACTGGCACACAGGTTGGGCCCCATGAGCTACAGTGAATGAGGAGGCATCAGTCTGGTGACCTCTCACTAGTGGGGTTGTGCAGGACTCCATTCTTGGCCCAGTTCTATTCAACATCTTCATTTACCACTTGGACACAGGACTTGAAGGAATACTAAGTAAGTTTGACAAGACACTAAACTGGGAGGAGTCGTTGATTTCCTCATGGGCAGAGAGGCCCTGCAGAGAGACCCTGACGAATGAGAGAGATGGGCAATCACTGTATGAAGTTCAACAAGGGCAAGTGCCAGATTCTACACCTGGGACAGAGTGACCCTGTCTGTGTGTATAGACTAGGGAATGAGAGGCTGGAGAGCAGCACTGCAGAGCGACCTGGGAGTCCTGGTCGATGGCAAGTTGAATATGAGTCAGCAGTGGCCTGGCAGCCAGGAGGGCCAACAGTGTCCTGGGGGGTACCAGGCAAAGCAGCGCCAGCCAGTTGAGGGAGAGGATTGTCCCACTCTGCTCTGCACTGAGGTGGCCTCACCTTCAGTCCCATCTACAGTCTTGGGCACCACAATATAAAAAGGATATTAAGCTGTTACAGTGTCCAAAGAAGGGCAACAAGGATGGTGAAGGGTCTGCAAGGGAAGTCATATGAGGAGTGTCTGAGGTCACTTGGTCTGTTCAGACTGGAGGAGACTGAGGAGAGACCTCTTGCAGTTTGCAGCTTCCTCGTGAAGAGCAGAGAAGGGACAGGCAGTGATCTCTTCAAATTCATGACCAGTGACAGAACTTGAGGACATGGCATGAAGCTGAGTCAGGAGAGGTTTAGGCTGGATATCAAGAAAAGGTTCTTCACACAGAGGGTGGCTGAGCACTGATACAGGCTCCCCAGGGAAGTGGTCACAGGACTAAGACTGTCAAAATTCAAGAAATGTAAGGACTATGATCTCAGGCACATGGTGTGACTCTTGAGGTGTGCTGCATAGGACCAAGAGTTGGACTCGATCCTGATGGGTCACTTCCAACTTAGTATATTCTATCATTCTGATTCAAGGTGTTTTTACTGTTTACTACCCGTAGAAAAAGTATGACAAAACATTATTGAGTTAGTTACTGAGGCATCTCAAGAGCTGCATTTTTTAAAATACATGTAAACATTTTAATGTGCCACTTGAGTGAAAAAAGGAAAAAAAAAAGTTTCCTAGGATATTAGACCTGAGCTAAAGAAACACCTGAAGCTTTGAAGGGTAAAGTGACTCAAGTATAACATGAAATCAAGGTTAACATGAATCAAAACATAGGACACACCCCTTCCTCAAAAAAGACAAAAAAAAATTCCCACAAAAGCCAACAACTGAAAATAATTCATTTTTCTAGAACAGATGCCCCTGACATATATGTAACAAAGTACACTTGAAAGATTGAGCCTGCCTTCATTGTTGGTGACAAATGACAAAGAAGTGGAATGAAACAAAAGAACTAGGTATAGGAAGATATTAAAACACGCTGACATCAAAGCAAATAACTTTCCATTGACTTTAATTATTTTTTAAAAAGTTAATTGTTCATAGTTAATTTCTTCTGTTTATTGATTTTCTCATATTACTGAACTATTTTCTCAACAAGTTTTTCTGATGAACATTATAAATTACACACATTTGGGGTTGTCTTTCACCAGTTCTGGGAAACTGTATTAACAAATGAACACTTCAGTTCAAGGTCATAAATGATTTGGTTTTTTGTATGATTTCAACAGCTGATTATGATACAGATGCAGAGTCCCTACCCTATTCATGTTCAACTGAGACTAACACTATTAATTGCAAGATGGAAGTGTGTGAACATTGTTATTAGACCCAGGAGACTGACCACTCCCACAAGGCCTAAAGCTAAATTTATATGAAGTAATTACTTCACTCAACTTCTCTGCTGTACAGGAGAGAGCAAAAAAAATGCTACTTAGCTTTATATGACACATCACAAGGCACTACAAATACAGACAATACTGCCCTAAGGATTTCACTAGTTTTGATCTCACATTCAATACACGAATTGACAGTGAATCAAATGGAACACCCTGAAACATATTATTTTAAACAAACTCAACTAGCTGAAAGCAAGTACAACAATATCTAAGTAATTTTTTTTCAAGTCCTTTCTCTTTATTTACATTTCTGTAAAGAGTCTGAAGGGAGGGTGGGAACAGGATGAGGTACATTACCTTAGAATTCATAGCAAAGTTCCTATAAACTGTTTGAGCTCCATATAAGAAAGCATCTCCATCATTGGTAATGCAGCCATCAACATGTCCTTTTGCACTGAGGTAGGCACACATTTCCTCTGCTTCACCAGCTGCTTGAACCCAAGGGACACCTAAGCACTCCAGCAGTTCAAGACACTGAAAGAAGGAATCCAAAAGGACAGACAGAATGAATGATGAGTTATTCACTTATTAGCATGCATTTTCTCAGACACAAGTGCATATAAAACCCACCACTGTTGTGCTGCCTATAGAACACTATATCAATAGAAGCACTACTTTAGCAAAAATATTTTACTGTAACAGTAAAAAAAAAATCCAACAAAGATATAAATATTAATTATAGGACTTGATCACAGCATGCTTAACTGTCACTACTTCACAAAAATCTTTACACTTTAAATAAATATTTAGGATGTTTTAAAAGAAGAGTAACAAAGAAATATTTATCTTTGTGAAGCAATGCTGTTTACTCAAGCTGAGCTAAACTGGACATCTTCCAACAGGTGCCAGACTTCCTGAGAATGTCAAACATGAAAGTACAACATTGTAAGCCTACTAAGACTGGACCACAGTATAAGACATGCCCATATATACTCATCTGTACTTCTTAAAATTTGGGAGAATATTGTTTTAGAATTCAAGAATAAAACATGAATTGATATGTACAATCTCCTGAAGCCATGAGTGTCCACAAATTCTATTCTATAAAATTTTGAATAGACAAAAACAGTTAATGGGGGGGACATAAAAAGAAGTATTGATACTAACACTATGAAAGAACAACAAAGTTAAATTGCTGTAATAAATGCTCAGGGATGCTGTTGCTCACAATAGCATAACATGCATGGGAACATAGTAAATGAGAAAATTATTCTGACACTGTCCCTCTTCTGCAACAGTTAAAACATTCTGTAAGGCTGAACTTCAAATGTGCATGTTCCCTCAAATCTCAAAATACTGTTTAAATTTGTTGTGTATAAAGGTGCAAGAGACTGAAATGTTAAGGGTTAAAGACTCAAACAATCAGCTGCAAAAGCAGCAGGTACTTTGCTGAGGCCAGGTTTGTACCTGCAACAAAAGAGGAGGAGAGTTTTTGGGTGTGTGGTGGTGAAACCTCTGATTCCTGTAAGATGTGGGAGTGTGCACCCAGCCATCATCAGAGGATGACCATGACAAAACAACTTTTGTTTAGCAACAAGTTGGTTTTGAGCCAGGTAAGGGAGAACGTCAATAAGAAACAGATCCTGCAAGGTGGGATAATGTTTTTTATCATGCCAATTTCCTCCATTACACAACTGACTCAGGTGTAAAACTCCCTGCCCCAGGAAGGTATGGGGACATGCACATTCACACACAGGCCTAAAAGTGTTGATCCCTTCTGATGGGGCATAATAACTGGCTCACCTATATGATGTGAGAGGCAGCTGTCACATCTTAGTGTCATAAACCATCAAAGACCCTTGAAACACCCCCAGACTCATTTCTGGAGCCTTCCACCTAAAGACAGGACATGATCTACTCTGTTGTAACAGGTGGTGTAAAATCTCCAACCCTCATAGGGAGTACCTGGGCCTTCACCCAGTATATTAACCCAGTGAACTTTTTTATGTGTGGGCTTCCCTTACCCCTGAAGGATCAAGACCATGACCACCACTTTGAATAATGCACACCAAAATGGCAACAATCAAGCCTTGTCACTGGATCCATGGGTGGTGCTCTTTCCTCTCCACTATCCGCTCTTATCCCTTCTTTCTTTTTTTCCTGTATATATTTTCTTAAGTGTTATTTTTATACTTTTATATTGTTATATTTCTACAGACAATAACAGCTACATACCTCCTTTCCACTGCAATCAAACTGTTCTGAAATACACCTGCCATATATGCATGACCGTGGTCATTCAGTGTCATTTCACTCTAGTATGCCTGAAGAGACCTATTCACAAGAACCTCAGTTACTCTGCCTTCAGGGTTGGGAGGCAACAAAAGTTATTAATTATTTTATGCTCCTGTATTTAATTGGGTTAAGATTTTTTTCTGTCACATTAAAAATACTGAAACACAGGCTTCAACCACTCACCTCTTTTAACATGGCTTTAAATAAAGATCTTCCTCTTCCTGCAGCTCCAGCTTTCTTCGAAGGTCCATAACGCATCTCATTCCTCTTACTCATGGTGTCTGCCTTCAACCTGGGGGCCTCTCCTTCCATAACAAACACAAGTTTAATTCCCATTGAAGTGAAGAAAGAGAACCGAAAAAATAAGTTTCTGCAATAAAGCAAAGCAGTATTATTAGTGAAGCCTGATTTCCTCAGACATTTTCCTTATGTCCCTTAGCCTACTTCAGGAACAATCTTTCACCTCTTATGATTCTCTCACCCCTGAGCTAAACAAACCTTTTATCTATATCCCAGTCTTTGGCTGAAGTTGTTATACTATGAAATTGTTACAGCTTGACAAAATTCCTGAGGAAATGCCACATAAGAACAAGAAAGATCTTTCTTGGGTGTAAATATGGAAACAAACTTAAAAGACTTAATAAAAACAATTCAATATCCAAAGTCTGCATCCAAACACATATGCACATTCAGTCTATTATATCATATATTAATCCAAATCTATCAATACTAGTACATCAGATTCTGAAGTGACTGAATCCTGTGGTATTAGACAGACTCACAGATACCACTGCCATGCCAATTTATTTTATAGGCACACCAGCATCACTGAGTGCTAGAATTTTGCAAGGCAGCTATAATTAATATTTCATCTAGAACAGTAAAACCAAGAGCAGTAATATCAAACAGCATATGCCTTTTCCAGTATCTCCAGGATCAATCTTTCAAAAGGAGTAGATGAAACATTTATATCTCTTTGAATGACACAGAGAGACCATGACTCTACATTTAATTTTGTATCGGTGCTATTGGCAAAAAAGGGTAAGCTGATCTTTTGAGGTCAGTTCTATTTTCACAAATGATGTGAAAATCAATCCTTACAGTAAGTTAGTCTAAACCACAAATTCTCAAAAAAATTTAATTTCCAACTGTCTGAAAAGATTTCTTCTTTTTGCTAGAAATCTGTTCAACCCTTTTCCTTCTTGTGGAAAGGCTGCATTGGAGATCTGGGCTGATGCCTCCATCCCACCGCACATGCTGTCACAGGGAAGTAATGACTCTGGTGATGCTTCAAGTTTTATACTTAATTATCCACTTGGGGTCATAAGCATATAATATATTAAGAAATTATTCTCAGAAAATGCTGGTATTTCATACCCTGCCCAAATCAACAGAAGTTACAGGAGCACATAACACCATCCAGTAAGTCAGTATTCTTGAGATAACCAATGTCACTGATGAAAATTTGTATATATTTTCAGTTTTGTCAGCAATGTTTGCAGAAAGTGGTGCTTTGAAGTTATAGCTGCTCAGACACGCTCATTCCTTAGGTGAGTAATTTAAATTAAAAATATCAATATCCGTAAAGGTTGTTCAAACTCCTGAAGAATGATTTAAACATATTCAATTCAGCACGGGGTCTAACTAGCATTCACTTCAAACCCTTTACAATAACTGCATCAAAACACCAGTCACATGAATTTCAGAGGTAATCTTAAAGTTTTTTGAGTAAGTAACATACCTGAGTTAAGTTTTGGCTAGAGTAATTTATACAGATACCATACCTGAGATGTGGCTTGGTAACTACTCCAATCATCTTTTTAACGGTCTGTGCTTCACAAACCCACAAACTTAAATCAACAGCAAGTGTTTTTCCTTTGAGACTGCTTAAGTTGACAGGTTGTCTCACAGGTTCAAGGATTTGCCACAGATTGGTCACTCCCATTGTTCTCACTTCTTTGTTATCAGAAGGAAGGTTTTAGCTCTGAAGACCAAACGAAACAAAAGTACTTTTAGAATATAACATGAAGTGTGTCTAACATATTATGAATGCGAGGTTTGGAAAATATTTGTCATTATCAGTTGTGCTTTTATGAGACAAGAACTCGCAATCAAGCTGAGTGTGTAGTGACCCCAGTTCATAAATGGTTTATTACTAAATACCTTCTTTGTACTGAATATTTGCATTACTAATAAGCTGAACATAAAGAAAAACTAACGCAGTTAAGGAAAAAAAATATAATAAAAACTATTCATTTTCAAGTCTCATGCATCCCTAACATGTAAGCACAACCCAAGCTTTACTTAAAAAATGAAGAAAACTCACAGAACTCTTGAGGGAATTACTTCCTGATTTGAAGTAGGAGTCACATTAAATTTTGTCTAGTCAAACAAAAGTATCTTAAACCTACTTGAAGAATATGTTCAGTCACAACAGAACTGAAAGTTTCTTTAGCATTCCAAAGTGGTATAAGAAGTTTTAACACCCACAGATTCAGCCTTGGGAAATTCAAATTGGAATTCTGGAAAAAACAAGAGGGTATTGCAGCAGGTTGCAGAATCTCCATTCTTGAAGACTCTTAACATCCATCTGGCATATTTTCCTACTGTTTTAGTCTAATCCTGGGGGAATTCTCCCTCTGAGCGGGGAATCATCAGTGACTGTCACTGAAATTCACAAATAAAACTCCTTAACACTAATGTAGTATTAAGAAGGCATTACTTTATTATGGCACTGGATGCAGGGGGGGTAATCCTGCAGAGCACCCACACTTGGCTCAAGATGGTAAAGGTATTTATTAATGAGGAAAAAACATATACCATCAGAAAAGCTTTACATGTTTCGGAACAATTTCTTACTTCAGGTGGCCACAGAGTCCCTGAACTGGATTGGGCTGACTTGGCTTGTTACAAAGCTCTGGAAGTTCCACCAAATGCCACCTCTGCGCAGTTTGTAGCATGTTGACTTCCTGAGGTCCCTTCCAACAAATGTTTTCACATTTCTAACACCCTGATTTCAGAAACACACCAGTGTTGGTACTGTGTGACTGGCACTACCTATAATGCATGCCAGTTAAAAACATACACCCATTACGTGGTATATTTGTTTCTTAGTTAACTTTACTTTACTCTCCATACTACCCCATTACTGGATTCATTTTCTTTTTGATAATTTTTCTGGTTTTCACTCCTTGCCTGTTCTATTCAAGGCCTCTAGCACATACTCTGCTTTTCCCCCTCACAATAGCAATCTGTTCCTGCACTGTCTTATTGTACAAAGTTTGTCTCATGCTTAGATGTTTTCCTTCTTCTCCCTCGGCATTAGAAAAGAAAAACTGAATAAAATCTGGAATGTTCTGTGTTTCTTTTTTTCTGATTTTTATATTACTGTATACTCAGAAAAATCAAAATGCTCTTTGAATAAATCATGATTAAATGACCTACATGTGCTTGGAGATCTGCTTAAGCCAGGTGAGGTTCTAGTGAATCATGTTAACTTCAGCATTTTCTCACCTTAAACACCATTACAGTCTGTCAGAACAGCAAGCCTGTTTTTGGAGGGTGTATTCTTTTAAACTAAATCTGTTTTAAAGCAAGGCAGCTCACTGATTGCAGGTTGTTTTTAAATCAAGTTCTCATGTAATGACTTACTTTCAACAAAATCAGGTCTCTGATCCATTTCTTTAACTACTACAATCACTCAAACTGATTTTAGTTGTATGTATATCATCACCATCACGGCTCAGCTTTGAGAACGAAGATTTGGGAAGGGCTCTCCCCATGTGGGTGTGTCCTTCGAGCCTGCCCAGTGGATATTTAGGTGAGGCTCAGCCTGCGCAGAACTGGCCCCAGCCTTTAACTCCTAAGGTTGATCTGCCACAGCCGAGTGAGCTTGGACAATGACAGTGAAATCCTCGGGACTAGAACTACAGCCCCCGGTATTCCCATCCAAGTACTAACCGGGCCGATCTTGCTGAGCTTCCGAGACCTGACGGGATTGGGCATCAGGGTGGCATTTAACTGCCTATATATGAATATAGAGCATAATGTATTGCTTTTGTTTTTATATCTCAAGCACCTAAAATAACTTAAAAATACAAATTAAGCATGCAATTACATGGTATAATTTCTTGAAGCCCAGGCTGAACAATTTTGCTGATGCACAAACATCCAAACCTTCCCAAAAGACAGGTGTGATATTCAGTTTCAGTGAGAGCACCCAGCAATGCAGGGAGATGCCTTTTTGATGTTATATTTTGGTTTCTGCCAGTCTGCACCAATACAATTTCTTAAAAAAACAATTGTGTTAGTCTGTTTCTAAATATTGTTATGGAATGCCACATGGTACTTGATTGGAAAGACAAATACACTGCAAACACTTTACATTCCATAAGATTACAACTAACAAAGAAAGTATAAAAATTAAAAAATAAAAAAGGCCCATTTTTTCACTGAAATATAGTTATTTGAGGACTAAAGCTTTTCATACTCTCATTCAATATCTAAGGGTGAGTTACAAAAATCCGCAAGACCTACCAGTCTTTGCTTTTTCTGAGTGTACTGATCTGTGGAAAGCAGACCCTACAACCAAGTTGGTTATAGAGAAGTAGGTTTATTTCAGCGCTGGGTGCACGGGGACAGCTCCTCCAAAGACATGCCCACCTTTGCCCACTAACACACAGGCTTATATGCAGTTAAATATGCATATCCATTACTTTTAACATACATATGCATTGTTTTCTTAGAAAAGGCGGGCTTTATTCTAATTAGTTCCGAGAAGTAATTCCCATTTGCTCCTGTCGGCGCTTGCGCTTTGTTTCCTGGTGGTCCCGGGCGGGGGTCTCAGGGATGAAGACAGGGTGTCTTCCTCATGCTGTTCTTTTTACCTACGCTCGAAAAGTGACTAAAACCGGTTTTGTTGGCAGGTTTTTGTGCAATTATCCTCTTCCTTCAGTACATCTCCTGCTTATCTCAGTCCCATGAGGTTTCTGGTCCTTTTTCGGTTGCTGCAAAGACCCTCAAGGTCAGTTTTTATCCAGAAATTGTCCTGGCTTTCTCTTAATGAGCACAAGCTTCCCTTTTTTTTTGTTTAAATCATCTCTACAAATTGCCAAGCATATTAACTATTAAAGGTAAGTATCAAACAGTATGATAGAATCCTCTAATCAGTATTTTGTAAAATATTTAATCTGCATTCTTTATACAAACAGCTCAACTACTTTTAATACAAATGATTTTCATTCGTCACAAGCCTCCAGCCTGCTCAGAGATGGCAACTTTCAGAGAAAGGAGACTGAACTTGATTTATTTTCATACACTTAGAATTCTATCACTGAAAATCATTAACAGTAAACTAAAAAAAAAACAAACGAAAAAAACACCTCAATTTCTCATTAGGTCAGAATGTGCTCAAATTATATAGCTCCTATAACTTATAAACTGTCTTTTAAGACTATATTCTGCTCTACGAAGTTTTTTACACAGCCAACTACTTACAGGAAACATTTAATGCTGAAATTTAATTCATACAGAGATACTTTCACACATTATCAAGGTAACTGGCAAAGATAGCCAAGCATATGGTATATGTCTGACCCTGAGGCCTTTAAAAAGGAGGAAAAACACGACAGAAGAAACACAAAACCCTATAAGAGGTTTTTAACAACTCCCTCTACGCCACCCCAGCACAGCTTTTCCAACAAACCTGCGCACCTGAAGCACAGAAGCATTTACAGATTTCTCCTCAAACTGCTACGGGTATCCCCCCCGGACGAGCACAAAACCAGCGGCCGCCCGAGCGCCGAACCCTCTGACGGGCGGGAGCGGAGTTTGAAACTCCCGCCTCGCTGCGCCGGCGACACCCGCGCACCACGCCCACAGGAACAGGCGTGCCCGAGCATAGTGCGGAGGTGCAGCCTCCGTGCAGCCTTGGCGGGGCCGGGCAGCGCCTCAGCCCCGGAAGGAGCCCCGTAGGCTCGGTCTGTGCCGCCCGGGCGGGGCGAGCGGAGCCCCCGCGGCTGCTCCGGGACAGCGGCGGCTCCGCCCCCCCCGAAAATGGCGGGCGGGCGCCCGCACGGAAACGGCCCCCACCGGCCCCGCAGCGCGCACGCGCCGCTCCTGCCGCGGCTCTTCCGCCTGTCCCGGCCCGGCCCGGCCCGGCCAGTCCCGCCCCGCAGGCCCCGGAGCTGCCCCGGGTAACGGCCCCGCCTGCGCGGCGCGAGCGGCCGAGGGGAGGCGGGAGCGGAGCCAGGGGCGGAGCGGAGCGGTCGACCCGTGCGGGGCGAGGGTCCTGGTGGGTGCTGTCCCGGCGTACTTCCCACCTCTGCACCGGTGGAAAGGAGGTAGGGGGGTAGAGCAGCCACAGCGAAGCGGCGGCGGCTGCTTCTCGCTCGTCCCGCTGCCCCCGGCACGGCGCCAGGGCGAGTGTCGCAGGTTTGGGGTCAGAGCTGCCGCTTGTCACCAGCTGCCCAGCGCGGCCGCCCTACCGGCCCTGAGGGCTCCCATCGGGTGTGCGGGCACCCTCCTGGCTCTGCGGGCTCCCATCGGGTGTGCGGGCACCCTCCTGGCTCTAAGGGCTCCCATCGGGTGTGCGGGCACCCTCCTGGCTCTAAGGGCTCCCATCGGGTGTGCGGGCACCCTCCTGGCTCTAAGGGCTCCCATCGGGTGTGCGGGCACCCTCCTGGCTCTAAGGGCTCCCATCGGGTGTGCGGGCACCCTCCTGGCTCTGCGGGCTCCCATCGGGTGTGCGGGCACCCTCCTGGCTCTGAGGGCTCCCATCGGGTGTGCGGGCACCCTCCTGGCTCTGAGGGCTCCCATCGGGTGTGACGGCTCCTCCCGACTCTGAGGGCGTTCCTCCCGGGTGTGACGGCTCCCCGTGGCTCTGAGGGCTCCTCCTGGCTCTGAGGTCCCCCCCGGGTGCCCGCCTGTCTCGTTGGGAAACGGGTGAGGAGCAGGAGTGGCGGCCGCCCGGGTGTTCCAGCCGCCAAGGAACCCGTGTCCCTTCCCTGAGGTGGAGGCTCCTTCGAGGTCGTGCGGTGTTGGGGAAAACATCGTGGGCTTGGGGGATTTCTGTCCCGTCTTTGCTTTTGACGCCCCGCAGAGGGGACTGAGCTGCTGCTGTGCCTCAGTGCCGTTCTGGGCTCCTCAGTACAAGAGACACAGAACTTCTGGAGGGGGTCCAGTGCAGGGCAGCGAGGATGACTGGGGGCCTGGAACGTCTCTCTTACAAGGAAAGGCTGGGGGTCTGCGCCTATTCTCGTCCTCTAGAAGAGACGACTGAGAGGGGACCGAATCAATGTATATAAATATCTATGGAAAGGTGGTGTCAAGAGCATGAAGCCAGTCTCTTCCTAGTGGTGCCAAGCAGTAGAACAAGTGGCAATGGGCAGAAACTGATGCACAGAAGTTTGCTCTTAATTGTAGGAGTGAGCTGGAACAGGTTGCCCAGAGAGATTGTAGAGTCTCCCTTGCACAATCCTGTGCAAAGTGTTCTAGGATGACCCTGCTTAAGCCATGAAATTGGACTAGATAGGCCACTTGTGGTCCCTTCCACCTTACCCCTTCTGTGACTCTGTGGGTCAGGCAGTGCTTTTCTGGTGTCCAGATTGGGATGGTGTAGAGGCTTCTTATCCACCAGCTGCTACTGTGGTAGGACAGGAGTCATGAATGTCAGAGACGTGTAGTCTGAGGTGGGACATCTGGCTTGGACCGTCCCAAAAATATACAGCACCCCACTGCTGTTAATGATTCTGGGCTTCTGACTTCAGCCCTCTGAAACATCTGCCTTTAAGTTCAACAGATAGTATTGTACTTCATAATTATTAACTGCTAGAGTTAATTGGTAATTAATTTATCATTATCTTTGTGATTGTTAAACAAATGTATTGTGCTATACATCAACCAAAGAGTACATATACTTTCTTCCTCTTCTCCCAGTCTTTGCTTCCTCCCATATCTTGTGGTCACCCCACTATAGGTCTACTCTTGATGTCTTTGCTCTACGTGTATTTTGCCAGCTCTCATTATATGTATAACAATTACTTGTAATGATTTTTAGTAATCCTTTCTTTTTGGATCTGTCTTGGCCTTGTTTGTTCCCAGCTGTAGGTCCAGTTTTTCTTCCCAACTGTATGCCTGTACATTCCATGATAGTAAAGTTAATTTTCTCTATTAAATCAGTACTTTTGATTTGCCTTCCTGAATAACTGGTCAATTCTTTTTTGAATTGTAATGTTTCTGACTGTCATCACAAGTTTCCATTAACAGACCTTACATTATATTATAATAGAAACATGAATTCAGCTTTTAAATATGATGCCTGGTTCATTGGAAACACTTTCTGATATCCTTTGTCAATAGTGTCCGTTGTTGGCTTCTCATTATTCTATTACATGACTTAAAATGGACTGATGTACATTTTTGCTAGTTTGTTTCCAAGGTAGTATTGCACACTTTAATAACCTTCAGATATGTTGGATCAGCTGCTTTTCCTTTGCCTTGGGCAGTTATTTCCAAACTGTTTGTTAGAGTTACGGTAAGTGGTGCTGAGACTGAAAGCAACTATTTTTTCAACTAAAAACTTCATTGGTGGTATCTTGGTGCAAGAGTTTGGGAGTAGTTAATGTAAAAAAATGAACCTTTTCTGTCAAAAATATCAAGATGACGTGAAGATAAAATTCAAAGGTGTGTGTCATTTTCTATGGTTTTATGTCTTCCTTTGTCTTTTAAAGACAAGGTTTGTTTCCTGTAAAATCTTAGTGGATTCCTTCTTGGTGCAGTCGTCACTTTCCTCATTTCTTTAGGCTTCTTTGTACTCCATGAAAGTGCTACATCCACTGATATATGTCGTCATTTCTGAGGCTACTTTTTGGTTGCAGTTCCAGTTGTTTTGTTTTCACTAAACAATTGTGTGGTGCAGACTATTCTGTCTTTTGCCATCGTCATAGTTAGACTATGTGAGTGAGTTTTCTTGGTTTTTTTTGTTCTATTTTCCACTCTCATACTTTTTTTCCTTAAATGTTTAAATAATTTAGCAATCGAACTCATAGCCCTGATCTTTAGCTTGGATGTTATTAATTGCAACATTTAAAGCTTGTGGTTTTTTCCCTCCTTTCTAGAGAAAGATTTCAATGGAACACCAGGCTGACTGAATGTTTGTCTTCATAGTCGGGTGACAGATACATGCCAAGAGCACAGGAGTGACTGCTTCCTGGTCTGAGTAATTTGTGAATGGAACTATGTTTCTGTAGTAAACCAAAAGCAGCATAGCAAAGGTATGTAAAAATGGTGAAGTGTATTTGTTCCTTGATTTGTATGTGTATGGTAATCTGCATAACATTAAATAGATATGACAATTTAGCTGTAAATACTATCTCATGAAATTATTATTATTAGTCATGATTAGTAGTGGTAGTAATACAAAGTAGCAAATTTTAATGTTTGTTGGGTTTCTTATAATAGGTGTTCTAGTCTGTGATGCTTGATGGCATGAGCTGTCCAACCTCCTGTCAGCTGAACTCAAGCAATAGTTTGACCAGAACATTAAGCTAACACGAATAAACTGCTTAAAGAACAGGTTGAATTTCATGAAGGTGTAGTAGTACCCTGTTCCATACCTCAGCCCCTTGGAGCCTCCTTGGACCTTCCTGGAGCAGCTGTCAGTCACTGGTCACTGGGAGCACTTCCCCACACCACCCCCTGGCGCCCCTGACCCTGACCCAGAGTGGCTGGCACACTGGCAGCACTGCCCACACCAAACCCCAGAGACTGAGAGTGGCCAGTGGGCCAGGAGTCCTGCCGGGGGCAGTGGCCACAAGGGGCCAGAGCAGATAAAACCATGCAGCCATCACATGGTCACAGCCCTGCCATCTCCTGGACTCCTGGTAGCTGGATCTGGGGTGGTAGCTATAATTTTATGTCTTCTATTCTTGATATTTGAGTAACTTAAAGCTAGGTAGGTTGGATTTTGCTAAGGTTGTGTGGGTTAGCATGTGCAGTCAATGGTTTGTGGAATGCTCTGTTTTGGTTGAATGTTGCCCTTTATACCTTTGCCAAGTTTCCATATTTTCTAAAGTTTGCAAGTAAAAGTGACTCCCGAAAAACTTGTGCAGTGTCTTCTCCTGTGCTGTACTAGACAAATTTACCTTTAGTAGGTAGTGAATCCGTTTGCTTGGGTAAAACACTGACCATCTGTTAAATCATTTGACTCGGGTAAAACTTGGACCATCTATCTGCAAGGTCGTGCTGTGAGCACAGGCTGGCCTGCAGGCAGAGCTGCTGCAAAAAGTTGAGATCTTTGCAAACCTCCGAGGTCCAGGGACTATGCTGGACTTGCTACAAGCGTTGCGGGAATCCCAGCTTGCACTGAACTCATTGCACCACACTGAACGGAGCTAAGCTCTCTGCACTGAAGCTGTCTGCACACTTGAGCCACCTGCGTGTAGACGTGGGCCAAGCTACTGTTGCTGGAGTCTTGAACCCCTGGAGAGTTACTAACAGAAAGTTGTTACACTTTCCCGCCTTACCAGAGCCAGCCTGCCTGGATACCGGAAGTTTAACCAATCGGTATCGTGGAAAGGTCTGCCCGGAGCTGAGCTGGCCAGTAAGCACCCCCAGAGGGTATTTAAGAGAGCACGCAGAGATGGCCAGGGGCACTCCAGTGTAAGCCCAGCGTCCTGTGCTGACTGCTGGCCCCACTCCTCACTGACCCGCGTGCCTCCATCCTGCTGGTCCTGCCTTCCTGCACCCCACCTGCCTGTGTCTCCTTTTTGCCTTGATCCGTTCCTGCTTTTCCTCAGTTGCTGACAACTGCTTTGGCTGAGGAGCCTGTGTGCTGCTCCTCTCCTGCCACTGGCTGCCGATGCCTCGCCTGACAGCCTGCAGACACCGTGTTATTTATTGATTTGTAGAGGAAATTTACATGTATGTCCTCTGCATGGAGAAAATTGTTATCCTTCCTTAGAATAACAGCATTTTGTTTACTGTGATGGCATTACACTGCCTGATGTGTAAGAAACAGCACAAGAGTAATGCTTTGAGTCTAAATTTTCTTTTACTCTACTTCTTTGTGTTCTACATGTTACTTTTCTGTGCTTTTGTCAACCACAATTAATACAGTTTCTTTTTGGATGGGCAGCTCACTTTATTCATACCTGTATTGATGCTGCTGATCACACTATGTTACGTACTTTTTACTACCTGATCTTCAACTCCATTGCTAACCAGAAACAATTATAGCAAATAATCCAGTCTAATGTACCAAGGAAAACATAATTAAGGTTGATTTAACTATTAATCAACAAATTCAGCTTGATTAGAATTATGAAGCTGTGTTTCTTTTGTTCTTATGCAACAACTTCATAGTAAGCTTAAATTACCCAGATTTCAGTTCTGAAAAAAATATTTGTTGCAATGTTTGCTATAATCTTAATATTTATCAAAGTAAATAATTTGGTATGTCTGTTATCACCTGTGGGTGTGTTTTTATCTAGAAGACTGAAACCTGCAATATTTCATTAATTTTTTAGTACTCATGAGTAAGAGAAAAGAAGAAAGTATTCCGAAGCCTGGATCCCAAAAAAGGCCAAGACAAGAACACACAAATGTATATAGTGATGAAGAAGAAAATTTTGAGTCATCAGCTGATAGTGGTGCCTCTTCACAGTTGGTAAGTTGCTTAAAAAGTCGTAAAGACAGAAGAAAAGGTTGTGCTTGTTGAAATAAATGTCTTGGATGTAGGCTTCAATAGAACAAATATAAAAGAAACTAGAGGTACTGTCTGATGAGGACTTTTGTATGAGTCCAGTTGATTCTTATTTGAGGTCATCTGGTTGTCACAATTGATCATAAAATAATAATATTCTGGTTGTACAGAATGAATACTACTGAAATCAAGTAATCAAATAATGGAATGTTGATGGAACCATGGTATGTTTTATGTTTGTAGTAACAGCATAGAAAATATTTAGAAAGCAAATTATTTACTAAAAGAAGCACAAAATATTTGTTTGTTTTGCATAGCTGACACTTTCAAATGTGTAAAAAAAATTTAGTGTTTGAAATGCAAATTTTGATGGAAATGAAACTTGAAAACAGGAATATTTTTTCCTGCTTTTCTGTTAATAGTTGAATTCTAATTTGATGAAGGATTTTTGATAAATAATTTCCGAGATTGAAAATACTGTTTTGTGAATTATACTGTCATGTATATTTAGACTGGACATTAGGCAACATTTCAGACACTGGACCAGACTTCTGTGGTGGGTTGGCCCTGGCTAGACACGAGGTGTGCACCAAAGCTGCTCTCCTCACCCATACAGGGGAGAGAAAATACAGCAAAGGGCTCATGGTTGAGATAAGGGCAGGGAGAGATCGTAAAAGACATTCCATTTGGGGAAATTAACTGAATTTATTAACAATCAAATCAGGCAGGATTTGAGAGATAATGAGAAACAAACCCAAATCTTAAAACACCTTCCCTCCACCCCTCCCTTTTTTCTGGGCTCAGCTTTACTCCCGATTTTCTATCCCTCCTCTCCCCAGGCAGCACAGGGGGATGGAGGAATGGGGGCCGTGGTCAGTTCTTCACACATTGTCTCAGCTGCTCCTTTCTCCTCAGGAGAGGACCCCTCTGACTTTTTCCCCTGCGCCAGCATGGATCCCTTCCATAGGATGCAGTCCTTCAGGAACAGGCTGATCCAGCATGGGTCCCTCTGCTGGGTCACAAGTCCTGCCAGCAAACTTGCTCCAGTCTGGGCTCCTCTCCCCATAGGGCTGCAGATCCTGCCAGGAGCCTGCTCTCCAGCGTAGGCTTCCCAGTTACCTTTGGGAATCCACCTGCTCCAGCATGGTGTCTGCAGGGCTGTTTCTGTCATATCTTCTTACTTCTCTGGCTAAAATTGTTGCAAATGCAGTTTCTCGTTCTTGACTCTTACCTCAGAGGTGCTACCGCCGTGGCTGATGGGCCCAGCCTTGGCCAGCAAACGGGTCCAGCTGGCTGGCATTGGCTCTGTTGGACATGGGGAATCCCATGTAGCCCTGTAGCCTCCTGCCCCCTGCTACGAAATCCTGCTATCCAAACCCAGTACAGATTCCTAGAGGAGTGGTCAGTGCTGCAAGTCTGCCAGTATTTCAGAGGTATTTGGACAATGCCCTAAATAGCATTTGTTAACTTGGTCAGCCAACTCTGTAGGATCTGTCATCTTACGTTGTATTAATTATAAGCTAGTAATGGGTAGAATTGGAAGTTAGTATGAGTAAGCAGTCAGCTTTGGTAACTATTTTCATTATGCTTATAATATATAAACTGTATCTCATTAAAATGCATATGTAACTCTAGTTTTCCTTGTTCATTCTTTAGTCTGCCAGTGAAGTTGGGATAATTGAAAGTATCCAGCTGAAGAACTTCATGTGCCATTCAAACCTGGGGCCTTTTCAGTTTGGATCAAATATCAATTTCATTGTTGGAAGCAATGGAAGTAAGTATTAATTGCACATTATCTTTGTCAAAGAACACTTTTGTTAATAATTTAGAAGACTTAATTTTTATTTGAAAAGGAATTGTTTCCCATCCTGTAGGCATGGACAAGAATTCGCTTTTCAACTTGGGAGCCACATATCTATCCCAGTAGTTCAAGGCTGATGAAAGAGTTAGGTCTTAAATTTGGATATTTTTGCAGAATATAATGTGAATATAAATATTTTCATAGCTAAATAATACGTAGATTTATATTTGAACTAAATGTACTTGTATGTTTATTATTAAATACACAGTAATTTTCCAAGTGCCTGCAGGCAAGGCCCTTTGCTGGAATTGGAGGAGCCTCAGAGATTGTACTGGAGGGGTTGGAGTAGCTGCTAATAGTTGCTCAGTGTAAACAAGGTGTGAAACACATTCAGTCATATCCTACTTCCTGATGGTTTCAACTTCCCAATGATACTCAGAATTTTCATAATTTTCCAATCCTGTTGTAATTAGCCGGAGAAAAAGGCGAAGGTTCGTCCCCCGTAGGCTGACTCCGAGGAGGGAAGGTGAGAGGTGTAATGGTGAAGAGTCGCCGCTGGGTGGCCCCAGAGGCCCAGGCATGAAGGTGGTACTGAGTGAATGGACCAGGCGAGGCCAACAACCAGCAGCTCTGCTGTGTCAGATAGGCCAGTATTACAAAGCACTGCAAAATGATAACCTTAGCCCAGGCCCCAAAGGAGATAAACACCAAAACGGAAAACACATCCTGCAGGGAAGGTGTTGCATAACACAGCTCTTGAGAACTGACTCAGTGACTCAGAGAGCAAATAAAAAAACGTGACCAGCAACTACTAAGCTGAATTCTAATGGATGCTTATATTTATTTTAACACACTCTGGTCATACCTAGCATTATCTAAACCCCTTGAACCCCAGAATGGGCACCACAAAGGACTGTTGTTATTTAATCCCAGTTGGGAACTAAACACCATGCAGCTGCTTGCTCATTCCCCCATGTTCCCCAGTGGGATGGGGAGGAGACTCTCAAAAAGATCAAACCTATGATTTGAGATCAGGACAGTTTAATGATTGAAATAAAATAAAATACAATAATAATTGTAATGAAGAGCAAAAAGAAAGAGAATAATACCCAAGAGAAACAAGTCATGCACAATACAGTTCCTCACGACCAGCCCATCCCTGAGCAGCAATCAGCAGCTCAGGGCCAGTATCTCCCAATTAATGCTCTGGGCATGGCATTCTATTGTATGGAATATCCCTTTGGCCAGTTTGGGTCTGCTCCTTGCCATTTTCCCTGCTGTCTGCTTGTGCTCCTCCTAGCAGAGCATGAGACTCTGAAAAGTCCTTGACCTTGGGTAAACACTATTTATCTGCAGCCAAAACATCAGTGTATTGCCAGCATTATTGTCATACTGAACCTTAAACACAGCACTGTATCAATTACTAGGAAGAAAAGGAATTCTATCCTAGCAAAATCGGGACAGTATGTCACACAGAAAACTATTATAGGCAAGGGAAGAGATCCCTATTTTTACAAGCTTACTTCCTGTGGAGATAGAATTAAAAAAAAGTTGTGAAAGAGAGCTTGAAACCATTCAGATAGTGAGATAAATGATAATATATGTTTGATTTCTTTTGTTGTATACATTGTTTTAATATGTTTTAAAGGAAGGGGAGATTCCTTCCTCCTAACAACTTTGGCCAGCATTTATTTTTAGAGAGAACCTTAGAAATGGCACATACTTCCCTAGTATTGGTTTATATGTTTGCTCAATAAGGACAGAATTTGGGCTTCTAATGGATGAATATATAACCAGTCAAACAAAACATCTGTAATATGGATGAACTGGAGAAGAAGTTACAAGAACTTTTTTTTAAAAGAAGTTTAATGCTTCTATTTCAGGTGGGAAAAGTTCTATATTAACTGCTCTTATTGTTGGACTTGGTGGAAAAGCCACTGCAACTAATAGAGGTTCATCATTAAAAATGTTTATTAGAGATGGAGAGACGTAAGTACTACTTCTTTAGTTTTAGAATTGCATACCTTGTTTAGTCATTCAGGCTAGCTGATGAGTTTTGTTCACCTTCAGTTTCTGCATCTTCTTACTGGTTCTATCAGGCCTGTGTAAAAAGCCCAACACTGAAGACACTATATTTAAACAAACTCCCCCAAAAAACTACAAACAAAAAACATCAGAAGTTTAACCAGTATACCATTATTTCTGAGTGTTGCGGTTTCCAAACCAGCTGGAAATTAAACTCCAAACAGCTGCTCTCTCTCCTGGCCCTCTCTGGTGAGAGAAGGACAAAGGCAGATTATGGGTTGGGATAACAATTTACTGAAAAAAGCCAGCAGTGAGATAAGGAAAACAAAAGGCAACAGCAACAATGCTAATGACGGTGTATAAAAGAGGGTGATGGCGTGCAAAAAATGCTCACTGAGTCTGACTCGACCTGACTGCACCACAGCCCAAGCCTCATGGCTGCTGAGACAAAGAAGAAAATGGTTGATGAAAACATCTGTGTACCCCCACCCAAGCCCAGGAAAAAAAAAACAATGCAGAGAAAAAAATCATCTGCAGCCTCACTCTCCCCAAGCCAGAGACAACAAAAAACAATGATGGACAAACCTCCCCAGTAGTTCCTTGTCGTGTTCCCCTTTTCTTCCGCCCACAGCCACCTCCCACACTGAGGACATGGGTGACATGGAATAACAACCCAGCTCCCCTCATGGCAACTGTGGAAAAAGTAACTCTGGCCTGGCTAAAACTGGGATCACTAGGATCACTTGCTAGCATAGTGATTTGTTCTCTGCATTGCCCTGTTGTCATGTATTACTTCCACTATGTAACTGAATATCCTACAGAATAATTGAGTTCATTAGAAAAAAATCCTAGGTAACTAAGTTACTGTTTGGCAAGCAGCAAGGTTAATTATTTTGCAGTTTTTCTGCTGACATGATTGAATATACAATATAAAAACCTTGACTTACAGGGGAATATTTAAGCGTGCAGGAAGTGGATTCATGTCTGCCGTAAGAGTAGGGGTAACATGTTCAGGGGAATTGATAAAAAAAATAGGATGTTTAGGAGATTATATAAAGCTGTAATTCAGAGTACCAGGCTTTTCCTTTCAGAGATGCTTAAATTATTGGAAGTACCTTCCTTATATGTGTTAACTTAATGTTTCAGCACTTGAGAAACAGAATATAGGAATTCAGAAGTGAAACCACCTCTCATCTTTTCTGGAAGAATGCCTTAAGCATACTGGTATAAATTACTTTGATTAGGCTGTAGAAGCCAAGCACCTGTTTTCTACAGAAGCCAGTTTGAAAACAGGAGAAAAACCAAAGAGCAACTTGAATCTGCAAACTAAAAATAGGGCCACTCAGACAGCAAGGGAAGGTGAGGGAAGTCTCCTCTCACAACTATTTACTTTGGGCTCCTGGTTTAGCTGAAGGTGTTGGGATGAAGAAGGTGCAAACGGTCAGTGTGTGGCAGCCTTTCTGGATCTGTGCCTGATGCTGTTCTGTCTCAAACAACATAAATCTATGCTGTTCAGATTGGTACTATGACTGCCTTGCAGTTGGAACCTGTAGGAGACATGACAATTTGTATGTAAAATTAGAATGTTCTGAGGTTTTTTGTTAGATTTGAAATCAATTTCTTTGGTCTTTTTTATTACTTCTGGTTTTTTTTAGTTCTGCAGATATTTCCATAACTTTGCGAAACCAAGGCAGAGATGCATTTAGACCAGAATCATATGGTAACTCTATTATTGTGAATCAGCACATCAATCAGGATGGAAGCAGAAGTTACAAACTGAAAAACAAATCTGGTTTGTCAAATTTGCTTTGTTCTCAGTCTTAAAAGTTCTTTAAATGTTTTCATTGCTTTAAATGAAGTAAGTAAAGGATGATGTTTCTCATTGCATAGAATCATTCAAAGGTGATGACAATGTCCATTTTTTGTGTCTTTACATCAGACTAAGAATATTTTAGGATGTCAAAACTTTATGTATTTATGATATGTATTATGTGGTATGTCAGGTTTTGCATTATGTATCTTTTTACAAAAATCTGCTTCTATGAGGAGCGTAAAAATAGTTTTTAGTCTTTTTGAAGTTCTGTTGACTTTGATGATTTACCTGAATTCTGTCACAGAGGCTTATGAGGAAAAGAGGGACTTTGCAAAAGCAAATATATTGGAAAAAAAGCCATAAAAACAATCAGTGTTTCTCATTTAGGACCAAATCTGTGTTACAAGAAGACTAATCTCACTTTTTACTTTGCTACATTGAACAGAAGACTGGGGCATTATATATCTGTTTACTTTGCACCCATTGGTATTTTTCCTTTCATTTTTTTCCATTAGGGAACATAGTTTCTACAAAGAAAGAGGAACTCCTAAGAATACTGGATCATTTTAATATACAGGTAGTTGTGTTTAAATTCTGTGCAATTTAAGACATCAGCATGTGATATAAATCTTCAATTAAAAAGCAGTGTTTTCTCATTTCCTTAAATGAGAGAGGTTTACCCTTTCCATGTTATTTCAAGATCAAATGCATCAGCAAAAGAAAAGTTGAAATTTATACCTCATACAATGCAGAATAAGATTTGGTCCCAGGCAGATAAGTATTTGCTATTATCTGTGAGCCAGGAGTCATGTATCCTGTTGATGAAGGTCCTAGCATAGGTTTCTTTTGCATCTGGAGGGATTTTTTTTGCTGATTATTTTGGTTTTTCCTGTGGAACAAATTTAAGTGTGTTTTTGCTGATTAAAATCAGGTATTGCACATGAAGTTTAAAATATTCAACATACTTATAATTTCAAATAACATAAACTTCTGTTAGTATGTATTGGGGTTTTTTTATGGAAACTTCTGTAAGAATATATGGGTCAATTTATTGCATTTAGTGAGAAATACAACATTGGACAATATTTCTAGTGATGATCTTGTTAAATAAATGGAATTTACAGGCGCTGTCTTTATAAAAGTCATCCTCCTGGAAGCAATTCCTTAGTTGTCCTTGCTGTAGTTCTATTTTGTACTTGATGGAATTGGATTTCTAAGTTTTCTGTTGTTGCTGGTTTTGTTTATTCTGTTTTGTTTTGGTTTTTTTTAAAGAGGTGAAAGGATTCAAAATCTTAATTTCTGAATCTTAGTTTATTACTGAATTGTAGTACATGGAACAGGGAGATGGTTTGCTCACTTTCATGGATTTGCATTTACATGATAACTGTTCCATTCAAAATAAAATGAAAGTGATTCATTTTTGCAGGTAGATAATCCTGTGTCTATTTTAACCCAAGAGATGAGTAAGCAGTTTTTACAGACTAAAAGTGAAAGTGACAAGTATAAGGTAAGAAAAATAATTGAACACTTTGATTAAACATTAAAACATTGATTTCAAAATTTTAGGGGTGGCATTTAGAGGAAAAAAATTATCAGATTTCCTTAATTTTAATAATCTGTTCTGGGTTAACTCAGGTAAGCAGCTAAATACCACATGATCACTCACTCACTTCCCTTCTGTGCTTTCCTCCAGCTCGGAGTGGGGTAAGAGGAAAAGAAAAGTAAACGGAATTAGAGGGATGAGAAAAAATTATTTTAAAAACGGAAGAGAAAGCTGAAAGGAGAAAGAAAATAAAAAAACCCGAAAGGTGCTAAGGCAGTCACTCACTGTGTCCAGTTGGTAGACCAATGCCTGACCAGTTCCCAAGCAGTAGATCCTGAATCCCTCTAAACCCTCTCTTATCCGTTTGTTTTGCTGACCGTGGCTCTGCTGGCTTGGCCTGGGATAAAGTTAATTTTCTTCATTGCAGCTAGTACAGGATGACGTTGTGGATTTGTACTGAAAACAGCACTGATAACATGGAGATGTTTTTGTTACTGCTGTTTTTGTGAATGCTGAGCAGCGCTTACAGAGTCAAGGCTTCTTCTGCTCCTCACCCCACCCCACCAGCTGGCAGAGGCTGGCAGTGCACAGGTTGTAGGGAGGGGACACAGCCAGGACAGCTGTCCCCGGCTGACCCCAGGGGTATCCCAGACCGTATGGCATCATGCTCAGCCTATACTGGGGCAAGAAGAAAGACTTAGAAGATGTTTGGAGTGATGCATACATCTTCCCAAATCAGTGTTAGGCAAGACAGATCCCTGTTTTCCAGGGGATGCCTGAACACCTGCCTACTCATGGGAAGTGATGAATGAATTCCTTGTTTCCTTTGTTTGCATGTGTAGCTTTTGCTTTAATAAATCATTTTAATCTCAACTCAGGAGTCTTCTGGCTTTTACTTTTCTGATTCTCCCCCCTATCACACCAGGGGGAAGTGAGGGAGCAGCTGTGGGGGGCGGAGTTGCTCCGTGGGGCTAAACGATGACAACGAAGTTTTATGGGGTGACTTATCTGTTTGGTTCTTGGGGTTATATGCCTGATGTATCCCTTCCCAACTTCTTGCACACCTTCCTGGTCCATGGGAGCGTAGTGTGAGACACAGAAGGGCTTGATGCAAGAGTTAAAATATTAGCATGTTGTCAGTATTTGGATCACACATCTGAAATACAGCGCTGTAACAGTTGCTATGAAGAAACCAACTCCACCTTGGCCAGAGCCAGTACACTGATTGTAGCAGTCATCCACTGGCACAAACAATTTCTGAAGTGTCTTCTCTTTGAAGAGATTGATGAATTTAAATTTTAGGACACTGCTGAGTTAGTTCATTACTCAGAAATACCCCTGTTGCAAATGAGTGTTTTAGGTAGCTCAAAGAACCACCAGCACAGATATCAGCAAAAGCAGGTTTACTGTTAAGGTGCAATAAAGTTCATTGTCAAGGCTCACTCTTCTGCTTACCTCAGTGGTTAAAGCACACTAAATCGGACTGAAACCTGTAATCAATCAAGCTAAAACAAAACCTAAAATGATCTACATGGAGGCTGGTGATGGGAAATGAGTAAGGATAAAAAGGAGTAAGGGAGACCCATCCATTAAGTCACAAGCTTCAGAGTGGACCCCCTTGCCCAGCTTAGCCCCAGGCATGATCAACATTTTAGGCCTAAAAGTTTTGACAGCATCTAACAGCACTTAATGAATAGCCTGATTTAAACAATTTAACAAAAATTATTACAGAATTTACTGTAGCACAATGGTAACCCACTTACAGGCCTAATTTATTTAAGAGTCTAAGACAGTGACACTCATAATAGGTTTGCTAGAGCATATTCACACTTTGACACCCACAGACCTAAAATGAGTATGTACAGGGTGTATCCTTGTGAAAAATCCCCCTCCAGTTCAGGAAGTACTCACATTGGATGCCTTTATCTTTTCAACAGTTGAAGGGTTGATCCTTGAGGACTAGGGCTATGAGCCCAGGCTCTGTTGTCAGCTTTTGGCATCACTCTTCCAAGTAAATTTGAGAGCTCACTGGCTCACAGAGGTGTCCCACTCAGAGGGAGATGCTGGTCATGCCCCTAAGATCCAGGAGAGATCAAAGGGTCTTAGGACTGCAGTTTATAAGGCTGCAAGAGAGTGGGCTTTAGTCATAGTAATGTTTCATCCTAACTGCAATTTAACTTTCTTTGAAAGTTCAGTAACAAAAATGTTACTCAGGCAAGAAAAATAAGTCTGCAAGGCAGTTTGTTAAAAATGGGAGCTTGTCAGTGTATGTTCCTGGGAGCAGACAGTGTTTCTGATGAGCTTATGAGAAACTGCGGCCATGGTGCTGTTTGTCAAGGCCGAGGCCTAATGAGCATTTCTGATACCACAGTGCGGCCTGAGAAGGGGATGGAAGTTGTACCACTGCAACCCCACCAGTTACTTTGGGTATCATTCAGTGTGCAGAGAGGTTGGGATGAACTGTCTTTCTGTGGTAATTACTTAAAGTTTGCTTAGACAAGGTGCTGAATCTGACATCTGCATCTTTTTATTCCTTTTTAGTTTTTTATGAAGGCAACTCAGCTGGAACAAATGAAAGAAGATTATTCATGTATTGTGAAAACTCAAGAAAATACACGTATTCAGCTAGAACAAGGAGGAGAGGTATGTAAAACTTAAAGTAATTAATGGATCTGAGCACTGGAAGAACTACAGGAGTTAAGCTGCATAGTTTTGGTTTGATTAGGTCTTAGTGACGTTAAATTTTAAAAAAGTCCAAATCTTTCCAAGATTTCATATTACATCACAGCTTTTTGCACCTATGATTGAACCTCTCCATTTCTTTTTTAAGCGTCTAGAAGAACTTAAGCAGCTTTATTTAGAAAAAAGGGAACTTTACAAAAGCATTGCATTTGTGAATGACATGCGAAATCATCTTGAAGATCTGAAACACCAGATGGCGTGGGCAGTGGTAAATGTCTTGCTAAAATATCTTTGTTCATATGAAATGTACTTAATTTCTAGTCTGTTGCAGACATTCTCATACTTGCTAATATAGGTTTCTCTTTAGGTGAGTGAGATGGAAAAGGAAATGGAGCCAATCAAAGAAGGCATCAAAGCTGAAGAAGCAAATACAGACTTTATTCGGAAGGTAGAAGAATGGAAGGTACATTTATGATTTAAACCAACTGTCGCTCTAGTTTTAATCACTCCCTGACTTAGTGATCTGTCATATAGGTTTTCTTGGGTATCATTGCCTGTAGAAAAGAGCAGTGATGTCAGGAGGCCTCTGGAAGTCTTAGTAGGACTTCTGTAGGTAGCAATAAAGAAGAATTTTGTCAAATATACAGATTCACATATGAAATACATATTTTTACAGGGAAACTTTAGATACCATTATTGTGAATTTAGAATCATAGAATGGTTTGGATTGGAAGGGACCTTAAAGATTACCTAGTTTCAACTTCCCTGCTGTGGACAGGGACAACTCCCACTAGATCAGGTTCCTCAAAGCCCCATCCAGTCTGGCATTGAACACTGCCAGGGATGGGGCATCCACAGCTTCTCTGGGCACTCTGTGCCAGTGCGTCACCCCCTTCACAGTAAAGAATTCATTCCATATATCTGACCTAAATTTCCCCTCTTTCAATTTGAACCCATACTCTCTGTCCTGTCAGTACAGATGAGGAAGGGTCCCTCTCTGGCTTCCTTGTAGGCTTAGATGCTGGAAGGCTGCTGTGAGGTCTCTGTGCAACCTTTTCTTCTGTTCTCTGGGCTGAACAGCTCCAAAACTTTTCAGTCTATTAAAATTCCTTCTCCAGACTATCTTTATTAGCAGTCATTTTCCTTTTTTAAAAAATGTTTTTGTGAAAATTCTTTTTTTTTAATTTTTTTGGGTTTTTTTAAGTATTTGTTTTACAATTGAGGCATTTTTGCATTATGGTGAACATGTCTGTGTAGTATTGAAGCAACATTGTCCAGATACTGGCTTAAATTCTTTTGATACCATGTTCCTTTGCCTTCCTGAATCAAGAGTCCTGTGTTTGAGTAAACCGTGAGATATTAGAAAAGGTTGCTATTTCCTTCACAGATTTGGTAGTCTCTTAGTTTCCTGAGAATGGCACATCCAGAGTGACAATGAAAAATTTTGCTCCATTACTACTTGTATATCATTCTTTTTTTTCACTGAAGGTAAAAGTGAAAGAAGCAGAAAAAAAGTACAAAGCAGTACAAGACAGATTAGAAACAGTAACCGAAGAAGCACAAGCCCTTCATCCTCAGTGCATTTCTTTGAAGGCTGAAGTTCAAGGTAAAAGAAAAGCAGTCAACGAAATTGAGGTAGGCAAAATGAACTTCCAAAGTTCATACTAATTTAAAGCTTGAATCTTGTCCACAGTCTAGCCTTCTGTACTTCTCCATCTGTGTCTTGGTTTTCTGAATCCACAGTGCAGTTCAAGACAGGTGCGTTTTTCCTGCCTGACTGGCAAGTACTTTCTGTTCAGGGGCCCTAGGGCATGTATCTTTACAAAGGTGTTAATCAGTGTTAAGCTTAGGTCTAAATAAATAAATAAATTTAATTCTTGAAAATCAAATGCTTATCTGGTTTGGTGCAGTTCAGCATTTATTTACTTAAAACTGTAGTTCTTTTTGAAATTACCTCTTTCTTGTACTTCTTAAACTACTTACTGTGTCCTGTTTCCTTAATAGGTAGTTTATAATCGTTTTAGAACAGAGTTAAAACGTCTGGGAAAAGATGATGAACAGCTGTGTAAACGAATAGAAGAATTGAAAAGCAGGTAAATTGAGATATGGGTGTGTGTGTGGCTCAGCTTCGCAAACAAAGATTTGGGAAGGGCTGTCCCCACGTGGGTGAAGTTGAGATACAGTGATAATGATCTACGTTTATTAAAGCATAGTTATGAAAGGAGTGAGCTTTTCTCATTAATGAGAAAATTTGCAGAAATAGAAAATACTTATTTCTTAGCAGGGTCCAGTTAAATATTTGAATATTTCTGGTCTTGCTTCTTAACATGCCAAGATTGTGACTAGAATGCGGTGAGGTAATTGGGTAGGAAAAGAGGGGTTTTTTTTGTTTGTTTGTTTGGGTTTTTTTGGTTTTTTTTTTGGTTGGTGGTAATAGACATTCTGTAGCTTCCACAGTGTTGCAAAACAAATATGCCTTGAACTAAATGCAGTAGGAACGTAACTGGGGAGAGTTACGTGTGATTACAAATTAAAATAAAAAATCAAAATTGGCATTTATGTTTTGTAGGTCTTGTAAATGCAGGGAATATTAAACGTAACTTTCTGATGCATAAATCTTTGTCTGCTGCAAGTAATAAAGTTCTTGTCACTCATAGAGAATCAGTATGGTGTTAAAATAATGAAGTATGTTCTTTTCTAGTGCTAATCAGGTTCCAGCACCTGAAAAATTGGAAAGGCAAAGGAAACTCGCACACTTAAGGGAACAATTAAAGGCATTCCGTGATGAAGAAATAATGCTTGGTCAGCAGATGGATCAGTTCCAGCAGGCTATATATAGGTGTAGGGAAGAACATGCTAGACTCAGGTAAGTTATGCTTTTTGAATGTAACTGTTTACCTTTGTTCTGAGTTATAGGGGGAGATTCTTTATGATGTACTTGTGTTCCCTGAGGTATTAGGCTCCAGTTTCTTTCTTTTTTTCTCTTTTATCCCATCACCTTGTTTATCTTAGCACCTGCTAATCAACTTTGACACTGCATGACAATTTAAAAACTTTTGGAAAATTAAGAAAACTGTTTTGTCATTAAAAGTGAAAGTTTTAGTAATTTAAAACGGGATATAGATCCATGCTGTCAGTTTAATATTCTTCTTTCTTCTTTCCACTCTATCTTAGTCTCTTATCATCTGATGGGCAGACTATGATTTAAATTTTTTTGGGTAGTTTAATACACTAGTACATCCTGATATGATGTCATAAGACATGTAACACGTTATAAGAAAATAGATACACTTTGGAGTAATTATTACATCTCTAGTTAAGGCATATTCATAGAGGCTTGGAGTCAAGAGGTTCAAATATCAATTTAGCCCATACCCAGGATAGAAAAACAAAGCCCTTGGCTTTGATTTAAAAATCTGAATTTGAACAACATTACTGAAGAGGATTATGGCAATGTCATTTATTGCCTTTAGGGATTTGAGAATTGTTGCTTATTACACTTGGAGTATTATTTTAAACATCTTTTATCAATTATTATAACCAACACTTTGTGTTCTGTTGAAGATCTTTGTAGAAGACAGTGGAATTGAAGCATATAATTAGACATTAAATTTGAAATAAATCTTTTGTATTTTTAAAAAATAAAAAGGTTTTGTAAAACTGTTGTGAAGTAGTAATTTTCTTTCTTGCTTTTTTTACTCATCTTTCTTGTAACTATAAAAATGCTGTTAGACATGTGTACCTAGCTGTACATTGAGCTACTCGTACCTTGGTTACGCTGTGCTATTAGTAATTGAAAAACAAGGCTTTGTAATTATTTTAGTTCAATTAAGACTCTATAACTACTGAAAGAAATTCTGTTACCTTAGGAGAGAAAACGGTGATGTGCAACAAGCACTGGATGCCAAACAGAAACAGCTGAGAGAGCTGAAAGATAGTAAAACAGATACTTTGAAAAGATTTGGACCACATATACCAGGATTTGTTGAAGCAGTTGACATAGCCTATAAGCAAGGGCGCTTTAAACAGAAACCTCTTGGACCTATAGGTAAGAATAACTGCTGAAACAGACACATTTTCTCATGGGATTTCTTGTATGGATGCTAGTGTAAGTAGTGGTCTTTTAGGAAAACTGTTTGTTCTTTAAGGACCTTCAAATACATCTTTTTCTTCTGTACTTTCTGGACTAGAAGTTTTATCCTGTTAGGTTATCTTTTGCTTCTTTCATGAACTGACTAACATCTACTGGTTTTCCTCACTTTCCAGCTGTTTTTGTTGAAGTATTTTACGTAGAAAAAATGGTAAATTTCAGTGCAGCACTCCAAGCCCACGCATCCTCAAAGCATCAGACTGTTGTGCTTTGGGTGCTTGTTTCTCGGTGGGAGCACCATCCAGGGCTTGGACAGATTTTGTTCAAAATGTCCGCTGGCTGACCTGCAGGCTCATCAGTCTTGAGATGTTTTATGTGAAGCAACTCAGACTGGACTGAGATTTTCTTGGAAAGTTGGCTTTTATGTGTTTTCTGTCCAGCTTTGACAGTGGCTGCTATCTTCAGTTTGTGAATGGGAGTAAAGACTTCAGCATAGTCTGGACGTAAAGGTCAAGTACAAAAGTAGGTGACAACAATGAGTAAGAACATGTACTACTGATACAACGGAAACTGTCATGTTTATTAAAGTTGCAGCATAATTGTTCCACTGCCTCCATGCTTAAAGCATTAAACTGCTGATAGGCTATCTTTGCTGTGCTACACTGCTGCTGAGGTGCTGGAAAATTGGTACCCTAATGGAAGTTAGTAGTGACCTGTCAAAAATCTTAGAAGATGATACAGGCCTCCAACTATGTGTAGAGGTGTCTCTAAGAACAGAAATCGTACATTTCTGTTTTCAGGGTAGCTTCTCTGTTAATGGAGTTTTTTCTCTTTTAGTCAAGTTCTTAATTTTTTTTCTGCTTCTAAGAAAGGTTTATTTTAGAGTCTAAAAAAAACAAAACAAGAGCCTTGAGTAGTAAAAATGTACTACTGAATGTTTTATCATGGAACACAGCTGCTAAAGTTTTGCCTCTTACGTTTATTTAGGTGCTTTCATTCATGCAAAAGATCCTGAACTGACCTTGGCTGTCGAAGCCTGTTTAAAGAGCCTAGTTCATGCATTTTGCTGTGACAATCATAGCGATGAAAGAACTCTGCAGTTACTCATGTCAAAACACTATCCACCTGGACATAGACCTCAAATAATTGTAAATAAATTTCAGAATAAAATGTATGATGTTAGACAGAGGTAAGTTATGTTTTGATTTTTTTTTTCTTAGCCATAATGGTTCCAATTATTAGTTGAAAAGAATTTTTTTTTTTAAAGAATTTTATGTGAGTTTTATGAATGGTGTTTTTTCTTCTTTTCTTCAGTGCTGTTCATCATCCAGAATTCCCATCAGTACTGACAGCATTGGAAATAGATCATGTAATGGTTGCCAATTGTTTGATCGATGTGAGGAGTATAGAAAAAATCCTGCTGATTAAAGTAAGGCTTTGTACTCCCTAGTGGTCTTTTTAAAGAAACTTATTTTCTCTCTGTGGAGCATATGGTACTTTAACTGGTCGTGTCTGTAATGCATAAAGGGGGTAGAGCAAGTTTTGTTTCCCTCCCTGTTGCTGAAGAGAGATGAGGACCCTGATGGGGTCAGTTATGAGTGTACAGTGCAGGACACACACACAAACGGATGGAACCACTGAACAGCTCCCAGTAAGGCCCTCTTGGCATTCAAGAAACAGTATCCCACTTCAAACACTATTTTCTGTTGTCGGTGATACAAGAGTAAACTGACAACCCAAACTGGATTCAGATACCGGGATTTATTTAAGAATCAGCAAGGTCAGAGCTTTTATTTTCACACACTTGTTTCCTTGCTCACCCCAACACTGCCTTCACAGGTCAGGGAAGATCGGGAAAGAATCCTTTCAGTTCCTTCTGGGCAGCTGCTCCCAGACACCTGGTTGGACTGGTCCCTGGGCATTCCCTGGGACTTGTCTCTACAGATCTCTCCCCATGAGTTTTCAGGATCTTTTCTGTTTGTTTCTGGGTTGGCTCATCACCACCTTTCTGGGCCTCTAAGTGGTGTAGTTTCCCAGTCTGAATAGTCTGTGTGTGTAATCAGCATCCTAACTGCTGGCTCTGTCTCATGTCTCTCTGTTAGCTGGTGGGTTCAGGATGTGTTGTCCAGGTGTTAACCAAAATTTGCAACCAGGCTCTACCAGTTGTACCTAGCAGCTGGTAGATATGTACCAGTTGTAGCTGTAACAGGCTTGTGCTTGAAAGTTCCAAGGTCCTTTTGTGATGTTCAGCCACCCACTCTTACATAAAATTACGAGCCACCTAGAGAGTAGTCACAGTCTAATTTATTGTTCACCTACTGCAACAGTGAGAGCCCCTTTAGACTGTTCAGTGTTAAAACATTTGAGAGAAGAGAGTGCAAGGAAATGTGGTTGTGGGTAGAGCTCTGTTTAAAAAAGAGCAATAATTAATTATTAAGTAGGATTTCAATGATGTGATGAACTTCGTGACAGTCTTTGAATTAAGATTGCATACTATTTTGATAACAAACTATTTTTGGTCACCATGAAAATATGTTAATGAACTGTTTTCTGATGCTGTGTGATTTCTGATCTTAACTGATTTTTGGTTTTCTGTTACTACTGAAGATACAAGCTCCTGCAGATAAGATTGCAGGTTAAATATTCAAAGATAAAAATAAGATGTATATGTTTTTATTTAGAGAAGGCAGGGTATTCTATAAGTAAGCAGAACTAATGACACTTACTTTTTGTGGATTTCATTTTTCTGCAAAATCTCTTGTCCCAGTTTGTCTGCTGACATTCCTCCTGTAAAAGAGGCAGTTCATGCTCTGTCCGGTGCAGACTTTATCAAGTGTGGCTGTCACTGAATGGGATATATTACAGCTGAACTTTCTAGGCTTTTCTCATGGCAGGAATGTTATTTTTGTTCTTCCGCCCTCTGCCTTACCTAACCTCTGATTTTCAAAACATTACCTTCTTTGAGCCCTACCTGAACTGTTTCAACTGAATTTGAAAGAAGAATTATGTGGAAGAACTGATGCTTTTGGCATAGATAACATGATGCCTTGGGCACAGGCACTTCTGACCACTTATTCTGGCACTGTCAATGTGTTTTTTGCCAGCATGTTTGTTGGTAATGTTACCAGCATCGAACTTTATTGAATATTATTTGATGTACTTCATACCTTGCTTTGGAACATTGTTTCCTGTATGTTTATTCCACTTCTGACAATTAAATACACCTTTTGTGTATAGGGCATAGTGTAGTGACCATTTGGTTAGTGTTCTGATTTTTTTCCCCCAGCAAATTGCAAGGGACTGATTAGACTACAATATTTACAATGTAGTTAAATTTGACATAGAATAAAATTAATGAGTAGCTGAACTTGATGGGTTCTTGAGAACATAAATGTCTTGTTCAACTAATAAAAGTGGATTTTTGACATTACAGATTTTTTTTCCACATTCTTCTATTATTGTATTTCTTATTTCATTAGGAATTGAAAGTATTTCTGGGTAAGAACATCTAGACAACTTTTAAATTGTTATCTTTAGTTGTTGTTGCTTTTCTATTGGTATGATAAGGCCATTGTGTTTTTCAGAGTAGCCGTAGAGCTCGTGAGGTGATGCAGTCCAGTCGGCCCCCAGCAAACTGTAAGGAAGCTTTCACGGGTGAAGGTGATCACGTGTTTGAGAGACGATATTACTCTTGCAGTTATGCCAGACCCAAGTACTTAAGTCAAGATGTTGAAGGAGAAATAAGGTTAGTATCTTGTAGTTGTGTTTGTAAAAAGTACACTTGTTGACACAAACAGTGGACTTGCTTATTTGTCTATGTGCATGCACACTGCTCTTTAGTCTCTCCATTTGCTTCTGAGATTTACACTTTCTTTTTAGAACTCTAGAAAATCTCTGTATTTCAGTGCCTTTCTGTGATAGGTGCAAACCTGCATTGTAACTAGTTATCTTTCAGCTTGTGGCATGTAGATCTTTCCCAGCAAGTAAGGATTTGTTGTGCTGGATACTCCAGGAAATCTGGCTACCTTCTTTTTTAGTTTATGCTTGGAGAAAAAAAGAGTATGAACTCAAAGATGTTTCTTTAAATATCTAACACCTGAACAGTGGTGTCATAATTTACTGCAAGGGAAGCCGAAAGCCTGATTATTCAAACCAAAGTTGCTGGCACACATCCTACTACTGGTTTCAAACTTTGCATCTGTGCTTTCTCATGATTTTGACTTCATGGTAGGTATCTCTGAGAATTCTCTCACCTTTTATATGTTTAGGCTTTTTTCTCTCATTGCTTTCAAAATAGTAGTTAAAAAAAGTGAAATATGCTTTAAAGATCGCAAACTTAAACTGTCAATAAGCAAATTAGCGACAATAGATTACTTTTATTTTGAGGCTCAGATTATATGAGACATATTAGGTAAATAATTTTAAGGTTAGTAGTTGATAGTATAGACTGAATTGAATGTTAAAATTTATTTCTGAAAACCTGAAAGTTTTAAATATGTTTGTTAACTGTACTTAGTTCATGTCAGTATATAGTGAACTTCACTCAGGGATTGTCTTAACTTTCTGTGGTGGTTTAAAAAAACAGCTGGGAATTTAAACACCAAATAAGCCACTTTCCTTCCCCTCACCTCCCTCCACTGAGAGAGCGACAAAGACAGATTATGAGTTAACAGTTTACTGAAAACAAACAGCAATGGAATAAGAAACAAGTAGTAACAGCAACAATATTAGTGACTGTAGTGTACAAAAGAGAGGATCCTTCACACACAAAAAGCTGGCATTCCCTGTCCTCCAACCCAAGACAAACTAAAATAATGACAGACAAACCCCCAGAAAACTGGCTTGTCTGTGATGTGCCATGCCACCCACTTCTGGACTACTGCGCTCCACTGGTTCATTCTGTGCAGCAGTTCTGCTTTGGACTGTTCTGTTCTGCTCCTCCAGCTCTACTCGACTCCTTTCGGCTCGGTGTGTGCAGCTCAGTTCAGCTCCTTTTTGCTTGGGTCATGCTCAGCTCAGCTTTGCTTTGCCTCTGCTGCTCTATTCCCTGTGTCTGCTTCCCACTCTCTGCTGGACTCAGCTGTATTTGCTGCATGGAGTTGCGTTCTTCCCGATGGAACAGGAAGGGATGGCGGTGGCAGGGAAGAAGGACAGTCTGCAGGGCTGATCCCAGTCCTGGCAACGTCCCCAAGACAAGAGATGGAACAAACTGGCGCTGCTTCCCCCTCAAAGCCATGCCCCCCAATGATGTGGGTGGTATAGAATGGCAGCCTAGCCACACCCACATGGGGCAAAGCTCTGCCCCCTCACTGCAACCAGAAAGCTTTCCAAGTGAGACAAGAATTCCATTGCCAATTTTGCTATGGGAGAATGATGTAGACTAGTTAAAAAGCAGTGCATTTTTACTTTGTCTTGTCATTCACTTAACTTTTATTTATGTATGTCTCTGTGTGTCTTAAATAGTATCTGTGTAATATATAATATTTCAATATCACTTTGTTTATAAAGTCACTTGGATAAAGAGATTGAAAACAAAAGGGGACAGTTGGCAGAATCTCAGCACCGTTTATATTCCATCGAAAATGAGATTAGGCAAAATGAAGATCTTCTCTATGGTCATCGACGACACCAAAAAGAAATACAGGTAAAAATAGGTAGAGTATTAGTTTTTAGAAACTTGTCAGTCTTTCCCTATTTAATTTTGACTTCTGCAGTCTATGTTGAGTGAATGATTGTTTATAGTTAATTCTTACTTTTGTTGTTTGCTTTCCTGTTTTTTACTTTAGTAATATGCTCTCATCATTTCAGACAGAATAATAGAGGTCACATCAAGCCTAGCTTATGTTGTTTCTGTTTCATAACTTTCTCTCCCTTTGTGCTAAGTCTCACAAATTTTTCTGCTGCTTTTTTGACACTAATAGTGCACAGTAAAGACACTTGCATCATATAATGCTTCTCCCTCCTCCATCTCTGTTGAGGCTTGCTTCTTCATTCCCAGATCCTTGTTTATCCTCATGGTATTCATATATATCTTTATCCCATTTTGATATGCTGACTATTTCATATTTCTTAATTTCTTTATAAACCTTTTTACAACTGTTAGCTTCCTTTTCTGAGTTTTTTGGTACATTTAGGTAGGATATTGAGCACTGTAACAGGCTCCCCAGGGAATTGGTCACAGCAGCAAGCCTGACAGAGTTCACAAAGCATTTGGACAATGCTCTTGGGCACACAGTGTGACTCTTGGGGATGGTCCTGTGCAGGGCTAAGGTTTGGACTTGATTTTTGTAGGTCCCTTCCAACTCAGCATATTCTGTGATTCTGCAGTAGTATTTGTGGGCGCCAGTGGTCCTCCAGGTAGGCAGTGTAAGCTAATACATGCTATATAAGGTTATTTTCAGTAAATTACAAATAAGAAGCAGCCAAAAACCTGGCATGTAGACTGAAATGCTGAAGATAACTATTTGAAGAAAAAGTAAAATGTGTATTTCATTCAATTATGATGTTTAATGGAAATAAAATAATGACTTAAATTGTACGTGATTTCAGAACAAGTTATATTTTAAGAAAATGAATTCCATAGCTAGGTGTGAAGAGTTGTCTGTTGGTCAGTAATGATACTAAAAAAATCAAATACATTCTTTTCTGTGATGACTTAAATGAACAATTGTGAACTTTTCTCTTTAGTTAACCTTAAGAATATGTATCTTTTTTTTTTCAGTTGAAAATAAGAACGGCAAATGCAGAAATAGTAGATCTTGAAAATATGGAAGAACACCAGTCAGTGGACATCAGTCTATTAGTAAGAATAGATTATTCAATTATGTCTAATCTGCATATGAAATGGTGTCTTTTTATGTTGGTGGTGTTTTGAAATACACAAAGTTCGATAAGCAGTCAAGAATGTAACACAATAATTGGAAACATTTCTGTAAATGGAATGATCGTATTAACTTTTTGTGATTTTTTAAATATTTTTTCCTTTTTTTTCATCTTTCTCTTTGCTGTCATGCTTCCTTTCTCTCTTCCTCTTGTTCTTCTTTCTTCTGTTCTTCTGCTTCTCCCTTTTTCTTTTCTCATTCTGGACCTGCAGTGCTGTGAAACTCTGGTTAGAGAGAAGTGACACTGTAAGTTTGGAGGTCAGAAGTGGCATCATCAAAGCATAGGTAAAGGCCACTCTGCAGCACAATTAATGCCACGGCTCAGCTGCTCTGCCCTGAATACACAGGTTCTTCCTTTGCTGTAGCTTCACCATGCACAAGTTTCAAATTTCATATATTGCCCTAGAGAAGGATGTGGAAGGATGATGGTTCCTTCAAAATTCTTACTCTTGTCAATGTGTTCTTAGAATATGTGCAAAGTAGTTTAAGAATAGAAAAACATGTTTGATGATCTGTTACGATTTGTATATTGGTGGTCATGACTTTGAACTGTTACCCTTTAATAAGCTAATGTGCAGGTGGGCAGATTTAAATTCTGAGAATTACACTGCTAATAGTAATTCTGACTGCAGTTGTTTCAGTTAAATTCCATGCCAGTTTCCCCAGTATTTTTTCTGGGATCAGCAGGAGTCTTAAGTTGACAAGATTGGTTTTTTTTGTTAAATCATGTCTAGTGTTGGCATAAACTCACACTTTTTCAGTAGTCTGTCTTTCAATGTGTGTGCACACATGTGCATGCAAGTAAACATTTCAAAATCTAAAAAACTAAGGGATCAGTACAGATTCTGAAAGCTCTTACAGAGTTTCTCTTTTCCAGATAATCTAGTTCAATTGTTTTTTTAAAACGATGAGATGGAAAATAGTTTATTACCTTTTGAAGGAGAATATCTTCCTGTTTAAAAATTATTGGACACTTGTTTGTTCAACATTTTTGCTATTGATTTGTGTTAATTGTCTTACGCAGCTGTTAGATTTATGTATTTGCTTCTCATTCCTTTCTTGGATTTTTGTTTTTCTGTTTTCTGCCCCTTCTGCCCACTATGGATTAATTGCTCTTTTATCACTCGATATTTATTTTCATAGCTACCTTTATTTCACATTTATTTGATTGTGAAAAAGCCTCTTAGCAAGACAAGGTTTGATTTATGTATTTTTCCCAGTTTTTGCAATATTTGTGTTTGTGAATCAGAACGTACGTATGATGATAATTCATTAGTAATGGTCTCATTTTCTAGGGAACAACAATCCACTTACTCTTCCTGTATTCCTTTCTATACTGTATGTACGTGTTCTGTCATGGATTGTTCTTTCCATTTTTTTCATCCCCACTCGCAAATAGAGTCCTTTTAAATTTGTGGTCAGATAATTACAAAATTCCCTTCTATTTTGCAGTTTGATTTAGTGGTCTCCTACAAGATCTATCAGTCTCTTCTTTTAGGCTTTAGTGACAATTACATTAAGCTGCTCATACTCATATTAGAATTTTAGAGTATTTCATGTAATATTGTACCCTGATAGCAATAGTAAATTAAAAATCTGGTACAGTAATTTACAAACATATGTCTCTTTTTATTATTCCTCACTTTAATACATTTTTACAGCAAGATGAAGCTGAAGAAAATAGGGCTAAGATGGAGTCTGTAAAACAAGATATGCAACTACAAGGCAGAAAAATGGAAGAACTGAAAAATATTCTCCAGGAAACTGAAAAAAAATTAAAAGAAGTGAAAGAAAAAATTCAGCATGTGGAAGACATTGCTGGCCCAATTAAGGTAGCAATAAATTCATATTGTATTTTTAATTTCTTCCATTTCTGTGGCAAGGAGAATGAGGCTAAGAAGAGGTAAGGTAGGAGAAGAGAACATGCTGTTTCCTGATACATTTAAAGTCCACCTATAAAATGGAAATGGAGCATTCCATCTAGAGCATGTTGAGAAAGAAGCTTGGCAGTATTTTAAGGTGATGTTTATTGTTAAAGTGTAGTTGTTGTAGTGTTTTATGTTTAAAGAGGGTTCATTTCCAGGTATCTTTAGTCATGGAGTGAAAAGTAAGGAAAATTAGTTTCCTTTGACTTTCCTTTTTTGTGCATCACATTTGTTGTTTTGACTTGTTTGTTTCTAAGAAGCCTTGGCTAAGAATGTTTGTTACTGTTCATTTCTCAAAATAGCATTTGAAGTTCTGTTATGAAGTGGTTGTTACTCTATGAAGTTGCATAATCACAGAAGGTACCAGTACATAGTTTTAATTATTTGAGCCTACAGAAGGCACCTTGAAATGACAGAGAAATACCAAGACTTAGGCAAATAGCAGAGTGGCGACATGCAAAATTTGATATTGGCAAGAACTAACAGTTTGAAAATAGAAAACAGAAATAAGAGTTGAGCATGTTTACAGTATTGTAAACTTGTAGAAGGATGGAATGAGGAAAAAGTTAGAAAAATCACTATACGTGTCTTTTACATGTGTCACTTAATCTGTATATTGGTATGTAGTCAGCCCAAGTTAAAAAAAGCAAGAGCAAACAAAAAGAGGAAGGAAACAGGTCATCAAGACAACAGATAAATATGTTCTAATGTATCTAATATGGAAATTCTAGAGATATGACCTATTTTAGAGAATAGATTTATTCAGAATATGAGAACATTGTTATTGCTTGTTATTTAGAGTACTAAAAACAGTAGAGGGCAGCTCTAAAATTCCTGAAAAGGTTTGAAATTAGATGTGTTGTTAAGTGTTCCTCAGTTGTTTAATGACCTGCAAGTTGTGTCTTTAATGTAGGATTTGAAAAAAGTAAGAGCATCTCTCATTGTTGGTGGTGGTTGATTTTCTTCTCTGGTACTTGGGGGTTCTTGAAGTGGAGTTTTGTTGGTTTTTTGTTTGGTTTGGGTTTTTTATTTTTGATTGTTAAGCCAGGTATGGGGAAGAAAATTATACCTTAATTTATGTCATTCTTTATAGCTCTTTGCTTCTCTGGAGTGATGTACCACTTCAATAGTGCCCACACATATAGTATAGAAGTTGCTGGTGAAGGGTCTGGAGCACAGTTCCTGTGAGGAGTGGCCGAGGGAACTTGGGGATGTTTAGCCTGGAGAAAAGATGCTCAGGAGGACCTTATCACTCTTAACTACTTGAAAGGAGGTTGTAGTGAAGTGGGGGTCAGTCTCTTCTCCCAGGTGACAAGTGACAGGACCAGAGGAAATGGCCTCAAATTGCATCAGGGGAGGTTTAGGTTAGATATTAGGAAAAAATTTTTCACAGAAAGGGTGGTAAAGCAGTGGAACAACTGCCCAGGCAGGTGGTGTGTTCATTATCTCTGGAAGCATTCAAAAATATGTGGATATTGCACTGGAGAACATGCTTTAGTGGTGTATATGGTGGTGGTGGTGGGTTGATACTTTGGCATGATGATTTTAAAGGTCTTTTTCAACCTTACCTATTGTAGGATTCTAGGATTTTATATTTTAGGTATAGCAGGACACTGAATTTTCACACAGAAATGCAGTTTTGGCTAATGCCACACAGGCATCAGAAGTTCTGGGTAGGATGTTGTGTAAAAAATAGATGTAGTTTTGTCTTGGGTTGAGCTGGCAAAATGCCAACTGTCCAAGATAGAGAAAAAAGTGTTCCTCCCCCCCCCAACTAGCCAAGAGGGAAAAAAAGAAGAGGGAGAGGAAAAAAAAACCCTCTAAGCCAGGTTTATACTAAAACTGACTACATGTATTTATACAGAAAGGAGAAAATTGAGAGAAAACTACAATATAACACACACTTACACAAGTTATGTATAACAAGAAATAATTTCCCACTTCCCAGTAAACACAAATTCTACCATTGTAACTACAAATCATTCTAGAGAAGTCAATTCCCCAGAGACAGACTTAAGCAGAGAGAAAAGCTAAGAACAAACATTTTACTTCCCTCAGATAACATGATGGTAAGCTGGTGCTCTGGGCTTGGGCCTCCCCATCCCTCCTGGGACGGCAGAGTGTCTTGCTGGGACCACAGCTGTGAAGCAACTGCCCAAGCCACACCCACACACCAGCTCTTACCCCTTTTGAGATGATGTAATATGGTATGGAATACAATATTATTGGCTAGAAGAAGTCAGTTGTTAGCTAGCTCAGCCCAGCTCAAGTCAGCTGACAATTTCAGGCCTAGTCTGAACTTTAAAGCCTAAATTTTTTTTGGCCTACTTGGCTAAACCCATAACAAGTTTTTAGACTTCTTGGAGAAAGGATGGCTTTTTCTAAAAGAATAAAACATCACCTCAAGATATGATTCATAAAATCATTGCATGTATTTATTATGTCCTTGTTAGAATTTATATATACACTCTATCATAAGCTGCTGTTAAAGCTTCTGAATTCTAGAAGCAGTCTAAAGCAAAATCAATCAGACTGTTTAAAAAGCAACCTGTGATAAGTCAGTAAACATGTGGGGAGATTCTCAGGAATCTACCCCAAACAGCTCACTCTGTGATTTGTTCCAAACAGGAGGAATTAAACCAGGCTGAGTCAGAAATGGAAAACAGCAAACGCCGTTTACTGCACTGGGAAGACAAACAGAAAGAGCACTTGTCTTGCATAAAAAAGCACAAAGAGTTACTAGCTGCCAAAGAAAAGGATTTGGAGGTAATGTGGGGTTTCTTTTTCTTCACTGAAGTCAGGTGGTCATGATCCTTCTAATATTTAATAATGAATCATTCCGCTTTTCTAATGTACAGACAGTATGAATACTGAGCTCCACTGAGTATTCTCTCAGCTGTGTCCTAAGCTGACTATCTAGACCAAGTAAAAGTAATTTTGTATAAATTAATTGAGGCCTCTTATCTGGCAGGACGCCGTTTCTGTCTTGACAAATAAGTTAGGGGTTATCCATCTAGGACTATTTCTTCTGTCTTTTGCAATGAGAAGATGAAAATTACTTAACCTTAAAATTTGAGTTTTAAGTTCAATTGAGTAATACTGTTCTAGTGTCTTGAATGCTTGGTTTTTCATTGTACAGACCCCATATCTGATCTTTGGAAAGCTTACCTAAGCTTTATTAACTAACTCTGAAATCACATCCATAAAGACTTTTGAAAGACTCTCCTATTTAATTATGGTGATTTTGGTTCCTTATTCATCTATTACCTGAATAACTGTGATTGTATTAAAAATCTCAGATGGATACAGTTCTTGGCACTGAAATAACTATAAATAAGTGAAATAACCTATAAATGTTGTCAGTAAAATTGCTAACTGGGTTTGCTGTGATGAATACACAAAGAACAGCACAAAAACATCGTTCTGGCTTGAAGAACTTGTTTCTCTGTAGCATAAAATATGTGTCATGAAGACGAAACAGATGTTTAAAAAATGGATCAATTAATTGAGCTTCAAACATTACTTTAGGTAAAAACGGCACAAGCCACACAAATCTACCCGGAGCGCATCAAGGTCAGCAGAACTGTAAAGAGTCTTGATGCTGAAATGAATCGTTTGAGAGACAAGATAAGATCAGAAACCAGTATCCATGGAAACAGAGAAGAAATAATACAGTAAGTCATCATAACTGTCTAAAGTAGTTCAGGTAAGATGGAAAAGAGAGGGGAAAGAAGAGTTTTCTTATTGACTCACTATGCATTTATGTGTGTTTTTAGTATTTAAGCTATGTATGAAGGTGTGAAAATGTGTTGTACTGATTCTCAGTCAGCCAGTACTGAACAGGTTAAGGAGTCCAGAAAGACCCTCCAGTGATTTTAAGCAGCATCTGTAGTATATATATGACATTGCCAGTAACCAGATACCCTCCTAGTGTTTAGAAGTATCCCAGTTACGACTACACGAATGTAACACACCATTGTTCTGTGATGCATTGAGAATTAAACATACTTCTAGTTTGAATAACTGATGCACAAGTCTTGCAATTACTTAAGATTTTGAATGTAGTGTCTTGCAAGGGAGCACTCCCCTCAGATATTCTTGAGCATGGGGAACTCAGCAGTTCATTCTCCTTGGTTCAAGAGTTTATTGTCAAAAGCATTAAAAATAGGAATAAAATTTAATTTTTAACCCTTTTTCATTTGTTAGCAGTGTCTTAACACTCTGTAAAGTGCGTTCAGTGACTTGTCAAATGCTTTTAGATTTAACATAAATCCTCACAGAAAAGTTTTTATTTGAATATTTTGATTATCAAAATGATTTTAAGCATTTACAACAATAGTTCAGGTTTAATGAAATACACGTTGATCCTAAACTTTCCATTAATCTAAACAGGCAATTTCTCGATGCAAAAGAAAGGTATGAGGATGCAAGCAGTAAAGTAAAGAATTTAAAGAAATTCATTAAGGTGCTAGAAGGAATAATGACAGAGAGATTCAAAGTGTATCGGCAGTTCTTAAGGTAAGTTAGTTTTACTGTAATTTCAGGTTTCAGATAAACTAAGTCTGTGCCCATATTCCAGGGTGAAAATTGTAGAGCAGACCAGTGAGAATGCACTGTCTTTAGGGCAGTGCTCACAAAAATCTTTTTAACCTAAGCTTGCTTCCAGTTTCAATTCTGTCATTGGTGACAGTTTAGAGGAAGCCTGGACTGACAGCTGAAAGAGCAGTGTGATAGTGGAGGCTCGTTTGCTTCACACCAAGTGTCTTGAATATGCTGACTTCATCCAAGGCAGTTCTGTTGAGTGCTGGCTTTGGTCAGTAGAGTATCAGAAACATACTAGAACTGGACTAATCTGGATTCGCTCATTTTTATTGGTCATAATTAGTGGTGCTGAGCTTGTATAATTTCATTGTGGGCCAAGTGCTTTTCCTCTGCCATGTGCTGAAAAGATTTGAAGATCTGTATTCAGATTCTATAATTTGACACCTTTTCTATACGGGGAGTGCACCCTTTCTTTCTTGCTTGGTATTTATATTATAGGATACCCTTAATATCCTGTACCTATCCATGAAGGTTTTATGGAGGCCTTCCTTTGAGAAAGGACTGATGGTCTATTTTCCAATGCAACACTTTATCATTTATCATTCCCTTCAGCAGAAATTGAGGGATATCTTTGTTGACTCTGCTTTTTGTACTTTTTGATCTGGATTTGGGGGAGGTGCCAGTGTGATCTTGACAAATAGTGGTAAGGGGAATCCAAATCTTTGCAAGTGAAAATTATAGTATTGGGCGAGATTTACCTGCAGAATCTGATGGTTGCCTTATGATGCCTACATGTCAAATTGAATCTTAGCCCCAGTGCCCAAGTTTGAATATGAATCTCACCTTACAATGTGTTAACGAACCATAGTTCTTTCTTGGAGGAACTGCTGGGATAGAATTAAGAAGGTGGGCATAGAAATCAATATACAACACTCTTTTAATTCCCAGAATATTCAAATCCCTTCAAAGGCCCTGTAAATTCCTCGTTGTGCAGTCCTAGTACTGGATAGGGAAGCAGTGGAATGTGGTAATTTTCTGTTGAAGTTTTGGAAGAATGGTCTTAAAAACTTCCAGTCTATTAAAACAAACTTCTAGAAAATACAAAACTGTACATCTGGATTTCTTAGTCCCTTACTTCGTTGTCAGTGATTCTCTCCAGTATTGTCCAGTGTTCAATGTCACCCACTTGAGAGCGTTACTGATTTGGGGAAAATGTTATTAATGCAACAGGCCTTAATACTTAATCATGTGGGACTGTTAATAAGCATCTGTTGTCACTTTTTCATGTATTTTAAAACTTGCTGACCTGATTTTTTTCCTTGATTTAAGTTTCCTTTCTATGCGATGCAAACTCAGCTTTGAGAAATTATTGCATATTCGAGGTTGCTCTGGAAAAATAATTTTTGATCACAAGAATGAGACACTTTCCATAACAGTAAGTTATTTTAATTGTCATAATATGTAATTCATTATTACTTTTTTAGTCTCAGGTGCTAGAACATGCATTGCAAAGGATAGAATAAATTGTTCTTCCCTCTTCAAAATGTGAGACACTAAATTGTAGGATGTTGTTGAAAACAAACAAGAACAAAAAACATTGCCATCTTAAATGGGCAGGTTGCTAGATTACAGCAAATAAGTTTGGATTGTTGTTTTATGCAAAGGATAAGAATTCACTAGTATGTCATCCTAGTCAGTCTTTCAAAATAAGTCATTCCTGTTTCATGATAGGAAGTCTATCATTATTGCTGTGGTTGTATAATGGCCCTAGTTATTATTTAAACAACTTTGAATGACTTAAAGCTTCAGTATTGTGGTGTTTTGCTCTGTGTATCTTTTAACATACATCCCAAAAAGTCCTGAGTTTATATACTTCTGTTTCTGTGGGAGACTTTGGTTTTCGGAATTATGGGGAAAGTGTGCAGTGACAACATAAGTAGATGTTGTTGCAGTCCTAATTAAACAGGTGAAGCACATGTGTTTGAAGAACTCAAACTCAGTCCATGAAATATTGAGTCATTACCTGACTTTATCAGAATACATTTTTCTAATAGCTGATGTCTCATGTTTCTCACACAAGAGATCTGTATTCAGTCAAGGAAGGTTAATTGCAAAAAGAAAACATTTCCTCCTCCAAAAAAGATCCTACTCCAAAATAATTCTTCTCCTGCTTAACTTGTTAAAGGTAATGCAATTAACAGGTTGAAAAAGTGCCTAAGCTTCATCTTACAGAAGGAATCCACAAGATGTCATTGCAATCAATGGAACCAACGGGCTGTTTACAATGTTTCATGTATTACAGTAAAAGAAATTCTTCTGTCTTTAAAATTCTGCTGTAAATCAGTTTCCTGCTTTTCTACTGTAGATGGTAACCACTGGATTTTACTGTGATATAACTACACTGGTTGACATGTATGAAACTTTGTTTAACAGCTATTAAAAATAGAGAACTGAATAAGAAAACACTGACAGAGTCATTCAGTCTGTATTTTACTATGACAGAGGAAGTTGCAGTGATCCTAGAAATGTGTTATTAAATGGCTAGGAGCCATCCCATTGCAGAATGACTGTTGCAATGACTTGAAGAAAATTGTTCTCAGGTGATCTCTATCTGCTCATGTATAATGTGTTTCCTCTTAAAATTTTGATTATGTTAGTAAGTCTCCAATATTTTTATTTCAAGGTTCAGTCTGGAGAGGAAGACAAAGCTTCCCTTACTGATTTGAGATCCTTATCAGGAGGTGAACGTACCTTCTCCACAGTTTGTTACATTCTTTCTCTATGGAACATCACTGACTCTCCTTTCAGATGCTTGGATGAATTTGATGTCTACATGGTATAGTTTAATCTTAAACTACTTCTCCCACTCTGGTTTATATAAATTAGTGAAATAGTTGGGTTGTTACTTGTATTTGGTTAGATTTAAAACCTCCATAGTTAACTGTTGTGCTGGTTTAAAAGTAAACTGGTGAGAGAAATTAACCCAACTCAAGAAACATTACAAGTCAGAGTTACAATGTACTAAAGACAATAAATACAATGATTCAGAGAAAACTTATTTTAACCCACAAAGACAGATGTATAACCCAGCACTCTGGGACAAGAACAGAATGATGTGCATTAACCCCTGTGCTGAGCACCATGTAGTGGTCCCCCTGAGTGCAAAGTAAAAGGAAAGGAAAACCTGTTGGTGAGGGTAATGGACACAGTCTGGTGAAACTGATGGTGGCACTCTTGTCAAGAGTGGCAGTCGCAGTCCTGTTGAGGTTCTGCTCCTCCTCTGGGTTCGACAAGTGGTATCAGAAGTCCCAAACTCCCAAGATCATACATGCTCAGGTTCAGGTGGGAATGCCCAGTACCTCCCACAGGGCAGGGAGTTTCACAATGGGTGATTTAACTCTGTGTAGTGCAGTATTTCTGGAATCTTTGGTGGTTGTTGCAACTGCCTATTGTGCCAGTCCCTAACGGGCCATTAACAGACATGTCCCTCAGGCTGGGTGTGAAGGTGCTGATGCCTCCTTGGAGGGGATTTATCACAGCAGAGTCACTGGTGTGGAGACAGAAACACTCCACTGTCTCACAGGGTTCGTTAATACCCAGCTTGTAGCCTGAGGTGCCAGGTGTGTCCTGGGCAGCTGCTGCAAACAATCCATTATAAACAGTCCATCAGGAAGGACACAAGGGGTGTAGAATAGACAGTTGTGGTTATACCCACATAGGGATTAACTGGTCCTGGTTCCTGAAACTAGGACAACTGTAAAGGATAAAAGGCCTCCAAACCAATATTCAAATCCCTTCAAAACAAAATTTAGGGATCTTGTTCACTTTGTTTAGTGACTTTTGAAGCTTATTTTGTTTCTGAAGTTGGTGTCCAGAGGTATGAGCATTTCTGTTAATTTAAATGCTCAAACCTTCGTTCAGCAGAAAAGTCATAAATCGGCTGTTAGTGTGTTTGTCACAGGTTGCTTCTGCATTTTGCTGTGCCATTCTGAGCTTGGTGTGCTTTGGTTTCTACCAATTTTGAGATCAGTGTGTGGGGTTGTTTTCAGAGCAAGTGTAGCAATTGAATTCACCGTTGCTACCCAGAAACTGATTTTATATTTTGGCCAGGAGTATCTGTCCCAAATGCTAAAATGCAGAATAGTAAACAATAAATACTAAAGTAATCTAAAACTGATAAATCATGTTTTTGTGTACAGCTTCCTTGGATAGGCCATTAACCAAGTTTTATCTTTTTTTAATATTTATTTGCTCCTTATTACTATGCAGGTGGTTGGTATGGTTTGAGAAAGTAATTACTTCGATGAGACAGTTGTTACAGCATTATTTAATTTTGCCTTAGTGTCAATCACATTTTTACTGGGAATCACAGACCTAGAGAGATAAAAAGATAATATATTTTAAAGACTTTGAAAAAGGCAAGTGTGCATCTAAGGTAGGGAAGCAGTATTTTTTCAGCCAGTTTTCAAATCTTAGGCTCTCATTTAAAAGTTAGTTGTGCAGAAGTTCATCCATCCCTATAAAAGTGGGTGAACGGGTTAATGATAGTAACAGTCCTAATAAAAACAAGCTCTGTAATGTCTTAGGTTTCATGCAGCCCTTAATCCTTTCAGGTGAGTTTTGAGGCAGGATTTTACAAGATACCTTAGTCTACTGAAACGTAGCTCATCTCAGCATTCCAATAAAGTAAGAAGTACTACCTGTATATCAAAACTGATAGAAAAACTGTGAGTAGGAGTGTGTGATTGTTCTGATAGAAGCTTTCCATTGTCCACGTATACTAAAAAGCAGAGTTTTAAGAATTTCCCTGGCTATGATTTGTAGTGTTTAGACTTTAACCCTAATGTTTCTCCAGCTTAGTTTATATTGGACTTTTCTTTAGTTAAGCTTTCTTGTATAGGAATGAATTCCAGTAGGTTTTTCAAGAGTCATATTTTCTAATGTGTTTACTTTGGGCAGTATCACTAACTGATAACATATTTTGTCTTTAGGACATGCTTAACAGAAGAATTGCTGTTGATATGATTCTTGAGAGGGCTGATTTTCAGCAGTATCGACAGTTCCTTTTATTCACCCCCCAAAGCATAAGGTAACACCTTGTTGTGTTTAGGTACAAGAATTACAAGCAATTACTAAGATCTTTTGCAAGAAGCATAACTTGAAAAAATTAAATATGAGAAGAAATTCTGCTGTTTGTAGCAGTAGAACATCAACAATTAGGCAGTTCATTGCTGATTGTTTTAATAGTTTTTTTAATCTTCCTTATGTAATGTCTGTTAGTGTGATAATTCAGTGGGACTTAAATCAGTTCATGTGAAATAAAACAACTTTTTGAAATGTTTTATTTTGTCAGGCTGGCTCTGTGTAGTTTTGTGCCCTCTGTGTCCCTCTTCCCTCCCAAAATTAGCAGAAGATTTAGCATTTTTTTATTAATACTACAGTACTTTCAAGGTGTTTGTCATTTGAGTTTATTTTATTTTTAATATTTTAATATTGCTGATCCAGAGACTCATAACTTATACCATGTTTTGAATTTTTGATCCAGTAGCTCAAAATTCTTCCAAAACCTCCATATAAGTCCCTGCTGAATCCATGCTCAGCTTAAGGGAACAGTCACTGTCTAACCTTGTGCAGCCAACTCCTCTCTATTAACCCTGTGTAACTGGTGAAGCCTTAGAGGATAATTAAGCAGTCTTCAAAATGCAATTGATTTATTATTAATTGTCTTCCCTCACTAAAGTATATAAAAAGTAGAGTAGTAGCATTCTGTTGTTATTTCAGTGGAAATGCTTTTGTGGAGATTTTCTGAAACTAATGAATATACAGGATTTTTTTTTATTGTTACTGTTTAAAAGCTTAATTATTCTAGCGCATGGTTGCTTTTTTGGATTGTTACATGTTGCATGTTGAGCAAACATTAAATGTAACAAAAGTACAGAGGTGCCTTCAGGAAAAAGTAATTTAGTATAATCAGTGGAGCTGTGTAAATGTATGTTTGGCAACTTTGCTCATTCTTAGTGTGATGTGAGTGATTGCACGTCTCTATAGTGGGTGCCACTTCAGGATCTGTAAGGCAAATAGAAACCGTATTCAATCATTATTTTATTTGGAGGTTTTCATAAGAGCACCTTTTATCTGATTAAGGTAGTCTAATTGTTAGAAATTGCATGATGGAAATCAGTCTTTGTCTGCCTCAGGCTTTTACTAAGTCTGGGTCCAGTATCTGTTCAGTGAAGCCTGAACTTCACCCCAGTTACTGTTTTTTAAGACTGTTGAAGAAAAAGGAGTTATTTAAAGGAAAATATGTAATGGAAAGAATAAAATGGAAATATTAAAATTTGTGGAGAATAAACACTGTTTAAATAATGCATACTTTATTTTTAGTTTTCTGCCTACGAGTCCTCATATTCGAATCCTCTGCTTGCAAGACCCTGAAAGAGGCCAAAGAAGATTGAATTTCCAAAATACAACAGACAGTGATGAAAATGAATAAGTATCTCTATGAATATGGCATATTATTGAGCACAAATGTGGAATAGTATGTGTAAAGTTATTGCTATCTGACGCTGAATAAGGGGATGTTGTGTTAGATACTCTCAGGAAGATGTTCCTGTATTGCTGTTAATATTTTTAAAAGATTTTACTGTGTGTGCATTGACCAAGAATTGACAGAGTTTGGATGATGAGAAAATTTTGACTGTGCAGTTCATATTTTTAGTTACCAACTAATAGGATTTTTTATCAGTTCTGTTTTTATTTCTGGAAAAGTTGAAATATATTTTGTATTACAGTTGAGTATTATTTTAATAAAGTTTGTACTGATACTTGTAGTAATGTTTTGGTGTCTCTACACACTTAAAATTAGCTTTAAGTTAAAAATACTGGTTTCTTCCTAGCTCTGCTTTATTTCTTAAACATGTGCTAATTAATACATGCAGTAAAATGTGTTTCATTGATTTTCCACTGGAACCACAGCAACTGAACATGAGAAACTATTAGTACTTAGACTTTCATAATTAGATAAAGGAAAAATTTATTTGCAGTTATATTCTCTGGGTGAGGGAAGAAGTGCTTTTATTTCTTTTCCTAAAGAGTTTTGAGTTTCCTTGGACATAAGTTTACAAAACTTAGCAAGTTGTGACTTTTAACTGTAATAAACTGAGTTCTTGCACACTCCAGAGTTTCCAGGTATAGAATAAGTCTCTAGATGTTCATTATAACAAACTAAAGAGACACAAGTCCCTTCAATATAGAGGAATAAAGTAGAACAAGACTTTTGGGAAATAATGCATAACTTTGCTACAGCATTGTAGGACCTGTGTTTTGTTGGGTCTCCCTGTGCCCCCTGCCCTCGCACTCTTCCTTGGTTCTGTACTAGAGCACTTAAAATAAATTTGATTTATTTAAATACTGCAAGCATTTGTTGGGAATAAGAGAAAGAAAGAACCTGATTTTTCAAACTCCCCTAAATTAACTTTTTTTTCTCTACTGTTCTTTTTTTCTCCAGGGACTTGAAATTATTGGCAGCTCTTCAAAAACAATCACTTCTTAGAGTTCAGCTGTTAGACATAATTTTGTCTTTTTTATTTTTGTGTTACGGGGATAAAAAAGCCATTGAGACTACTCAGAGAACAATATTCTGCAGTTTCTGTAGTTTTTTCCTGAATACCAGTACCTCAGTAAATCCTTACTGCAGTGTAAGTCTTAACTTGACTTTGTAGCTTGTTCTCAGTCACTTCATGGTATTTTGTGTTAATACTCATTTTTTATGCAAGAAGGTATTAAACTTTGAGGTTTCTTTAAAATATGGAAGGTAGGTAAGACTTGAAGGAAATACATTTCGTAGGACCATAGAATATGCTGGGTTGGAAAGGGACCCATCAGGATCATGAACTCCAACTTCTGGCCCTCTGCAGGACAGCCCTGAGAGTCACACCATGTGCCTGAGAGCATTGTTCAAATACCTCTTGAACTCAAACAGGCTTGGTGCTGTGGCTGCTTCCGAAGGGAGTCTGTTCCAGTGCTCAGCCACCCTCTGGGTGAAAAACCTTTTCCTGATAACCAGCATAAACGTCTCCTGAGTCAGCTTTGAGCCATTTTCTTGAGTCCTGTCACTGGTCACGAGTGAAGGGACCAGTGCCTGCCCCTCCACTGCCCTCACAAGGAAATTGTAACTGCAGTGAGGTCTCTTTTCAATCTCTTCTCCAGGCTGAACAGACCAAGTGACCTCAGCTCCTACTCGTATGGCTTCCCTTCTAGACACTTCACCATCTTCGTTGCCCTCCATTGGACACTATCAGCTTAATTTTCTTTTTACATTGTGGTGCCCAAACCTGCACACAATATTCAAAGTGAGGCCACCCCAGTGCAGAGCAGAGTGGGACAATCCCCTCCCTCAACTCACTGCTGATGCTTTGCCTGATGCCTCCCAGGACACTGTTGGCCCTCCTGGCTGCCAGGGCACTGCTGACTCATATTCAGCTTGCCATCGACCAAGAACCCCAGGTCCTTTTCTGTGGTGCTGCTCTCCAGCCTCTCATTCCCCAGTCTATACACACAGCCAGGGTTGTCCCATCCCAGATGCAGAATCCAGCACTTGCCCTTGTTGAACTTCACATAGTTGGTGATTACCCATCTCTCTAATTTGCTGTGATCTCTCTGCAGGGCCTTCTCTGCCCACAAGGGATTCAGCAGCTCCTCACAATTTAGTGTTGTTGTTAAACTTACTTCGAGTCCTGTGTCCAAGTGGTTAATGAAGATGTTGAAGAGAACTGGGCTGAGGATAGAGTCCTGCAGAACCCCACTAGTGAGAGGGCACCAGTTTGATGTCACCCCATCCACTGTGACTCTATGCCCAGCCTATGAGCCAGTTGTTCACCTATTGTGTGACACGGTTTTTCAACTGTATGCTGGATATTTTGTCATGAAGGATCCTGTGAGAGACAGTATGAAAAGCTTTACTGAAAACTAAAAAAGTTACATTAACTGACATCCCTTGATCAACAAGGTAGATCACCTTGTCGTAGAAGGCGATCAGGTTGGAGAAGCAGGACTTTCCTCTCATGAAGCTGTGCTAGCTGTGAACAATGACTGCATTGTCCTCCAGATGCTTTTCAATAACTTCCCACAATAATCTTTTCCATGATTTTACCAGGCAGTGAAGAGAGACTGACAGGTCTGTAGTTTCCGTGATCCTCCTTCTTGCCCTTCTTGAAATTTGGGACAATATTTGCCAACTTCTAGTCAGCTGGGACCTTTCAGATTTTCAAAACCTCTCAATCATTAGGAGAGGTTCTGCAATGACACCCTCTGTGAGGACTCTCTGATGGATCCCATCAGACCCCGCAGATTTGTAGAAATCCAACTGAAACGGCAGATTCTGCACAATTTCAGGGCTGACTGGGAGTTGATCATTCTCGCAGTCATATATTTGAAAAAAACTTGTTTCCCACATTTCTGGCAGCTTCAACTCCAGTTGAGCTTTGGCTACACTAATTTTCTCCCTACAGTGACAAGCAGCATCTCTGAATTTTTCCCATGTCACTTGACCTTGCTTCCATTGGGCATACACTTTCCTTTTTTGCCTTACTTCTAAGAGAAGATCCCTGTTCAGCCAAGCTGGCCTTCTGCCCTATCTGCTTGATTTCCAGCATTTTGGAATTGATGCTCCTGTGCCCTTAGGAGGTGATGTTTAAAAAGTAACCAGCACAGATGGACCCCAGCACCTGCAAAAACATCTTCCCAGGAGACTTTACTTAATAATTCCCTGAGTAGCCTGAAGTTTGCTCTCATGTCCAGAGTCGAGGGTTTGCTGCCACTTTTCCTCCTGTCAACAGAGATTTTAAACTTGATCACTTTGTGGTCCCTGTGGCCAAGACAGCCACCAATCTCCAGTTCACTCATGAGATCTGTTCTGTTGAGAAGCAGCAGATCAAAGAGGGCATTTTTCCAACTCAGCCCCCTTAGGACCTGTTACACAAAGTTATCATCCAGGTGTTTTAGGAATACTCTGGCCCAGGTTGTACCCACTGTGTGATGCTCCCAGTTGATTTCTGGCAAGTTGAAGTCCCCCATAAATGACAAGAGCAGTTGACTTGAAGTGTTCCTTAGTTCCTCAAAGAGTAATTCATAAGCATCATCACCCTGGCCAGAAGGTCTTGAGTAGACTCCCATGATGACATCCACATTATTTTTTTGCCCCTTGGTTCTTACCCAAAGGTTCTCAACTGTGCCATTGCCAACTGTGAGCTCCACATATTCTAACCCCTTCTGTTACATACAGTGCCACCCCTCCACCTCTTCTACCCTGCCTATCTCTCCTAAAGAGCCTACAACCATCTCACAGCGTGCTCCAGTCACACAACTTACCCCACCAGGTTTCACTCATGCCAATGATGTCAAATCTCTGGGACTGAGTCAGAGCTGTGAGGTTGTCTTGTTTGTTGTGCTGTGGGCATTGGTGTAGAAACATTTCAAGTGTGGTACATTGTAGCAAACACCTTTTGAGGCAGATTGAGGGATCCTATTAGTGCTCATTTCCTTAAATCTGGCACACCATCCCATAGCTCATCACTAGTGAGCCTGGTATTTTCCCTTTCCCCCTTCCAAGCTAGTTTCTCAACAAGCCCTGCAAGCTCCTGTGCTAGAACTCTTTTTTTCCTCTCCGAGATAGGTGCATTCTGTCAGGTGTCAGTAGACCAGGTGGCTGAGTAAAACATGAGGAGGGCTTTGTTCATGATGACGATAAAAGACTTTAGAGCATGTTATCCTAACAGGCTGTAAAAGCTCTATCCTTGGAGGTTTTTAGAGTCTGAATAGACTGCTGCACCTCCTTCAAGCAAGAAGTTGGGCAAAAGATTTCTGAAGGGCCCTACCAAATTGAAATACTCCATAATTAAAGGTACTTACACCTATAGGATTATGTGAAAATACTGAGGGAGGGGAAGGAGGGTACTGTGCAAAGTGCATACTTGCCAAAACTTTCCTGGAACCAGCCCGTTGAGATTCTAAGCCTTTACTCTGCCTTTGCAAGATCCCACCTGGAGTACTGTGTCCATGTCTGGAGTCCCCAGCACAACCCTGACCTGTTGGAATTAGAGCTGGCAGAGAGCCAAAATTGATCACAGACCTGGCAGGTTGAGAGAACTGGGGTTGTTCAGCCTGGAGAAGTCTCCAGAGATACCTTATAGCACCTTCCAGTACCTAAAAGGGCTTCAAGAGAGCTGGAAAGGGACTTTTTACAAGGGCGTGTAGTGACAGGACAAGGGAGAATGGATTTAAACTAAGAGTAGATTTAGACATTATGAAGAAATTCTCTGAGAGTGGTGAGGTACTGGAAACAGGTTGCTCAGAGAAGCTGTGGGATGCCTCATCCCTGCAAGTGTTCAAGGTCAGAGTGGATGTAGCCCTGAGCAACTAGGGGGGTGAAACTGGGTGATCTTTAAGGTCCCTTCTAACCCAAACTATTCTATTATTCTATGACATGATCATGAACCATATGTTTGACTTGATGTTATGATGGAACTAGAGTATGTTTCAGACCCTTTTACAGTATGAGATGATAGAATGGCATAGCATTATTGTCTCCCAATTTTCTTCAGCATCTGCAAAAGAAAAAAGCGTGCAGAGGCAGGAAAGACTAAGCATTTATCTTCATTAGTATTTCTATAATGAGTTGTGTGGAGAAGAGAGCTTAAGGAAAGTTAGTGCATTACTATTGAGCTAACACTTCAGCTTTCTTCCAAGCTTTTTGTAGACTTAGTTGAAATATTAGTGGTCAACAACAATTCTGGTCTTTGGTTCAAATCAGTATTTATTCTAATCTACCACTGTGCCTGATGAAGATCTGTGTCTGGCTGTATAATTATTTTAAGCAGCTATTATCATGGTGGAGTATTAGTTCTGAATAAACAATTACTGAAGCACTTGCACGGATGCTCTTATTTTTGTAGTGATTCTACTAAGGTCTGAAACTCTCATATGCTTGGTACTTTAAATACAGAGTTAACTATACCAGCTACCTGGAGAAAGGATTGCAGTGCTGATGTTATATTTTTGAGTTTGGCAGTGTTTGAGTTGTTGTCCATTTTGGATGGCAATGCATTGCTTAATGTTGCACTAAAGTAAATGGAGCCTGGCCAGTCATAAAAATTCAAGGTGCAGGGAAATGTCAAAGAGGTACTCCTTCCCTAATATGTAAACCAGAGGCGTAAATTCCAAAAGGAGTCAACATTGGCATATAATTCTCAGAAGTCTGTAATTTTCAGAATGTGTGTTTTAAGTTACAGCCAAATGTATACAGTGTGCCACTCTCTAGTTAGCTAAGACTATTACCTCTGCAGTCTAAGTAAAATTCTTCTATTAGAAAATGTAGTTGAAATTTCTGCCATTTGCTGTTTGTTTGGAATATGAAGAAACAGAAATACAAAAGAATGGCTGTGGTTCTGGCTGCAATTGATTCTGTGTTCCCCCCACAATGTTTCACAGCAAGCTGAGTAAAAGTATTTTTTGTTTTCTTTGCCCTTTAATTTTATGATGAGCTTCACTTTTTAAATTTGAAAATACAGAGAATGATTCAGTTTATGTCATGTTTTATTGTTTGATTTTTAGCTGTTAAGAGTACTGTCTCATTTCTTCATAAGGTAAGGAAGAAATACCAAACATGCAATTGTAAGATGTTCAGATTGTTGGATTTTTTTGTTGTGTTTTTTTTTTTTTAATCCAGCAAGCAACCAACTGTTTTAGAGCATCAGGGAAATGGGGCATAGGAAAGTTTTTATCAGAAATTTTCATGCTTTGATAGTTCTTCATTCTATCACAGGGCTGTGCAGAACTTTTAAGTGTCACAAGATAGAGAGAAACTTGATTTGTGCACATAGAAGTGAAGAGGAAGATGGTTCTCCTCACTGTCTGTCCTTTATCGTTATACTTTATGGTTCATTTATCAGTAATGATTTTTAACATGTCTGTTTATATTAAACCCAGGGTAATTTAGTGTCCTATGGTAAGAGGAGAGACTCTTACTTCAGGAGGGAAAAACATAAAAACCAGATTCAGGCCAAGCAAATAAACTGTATTTGACGTGCAAATAGTTTAAAAAGCTACATCAGCACAGGTCTAGTAGGTGTGCTGTTATATCTTAGCAGTAGCATCTCAGAGCATCAACAGCTGCTCTGTTGGCAAATACAAGAACTACAATGTTTGGTTTCATATAATATTACTCTTCTAGTGTGTGAGTGCAAAGTAGTTTTTTTCATGCTTTCATAATGAAATATATATTTCCCAGTGTACAGTGACAGATTAATTAAAGAGATTAAACTTTTTTATTATTATTACCATGCTGAAGACATGAAATAAGAATTAGGGGAAAAGATCAAATGTTATAAATTTATTTTGGGACATATATATTGCAACCTCTGTGGAAGCTTTTGAAAATTCTGGCAAAGATCAATACACGTCCAATAAAACCTTTAAACTTGCAATAAAACAATATTTTAAACATTATATATATATTTTTATATATATTCTTAATTAAAGGGATCATTTTAGCAGGATTTTTTTTTAAATATACTGCATTCCTCTGACATAGCTCTTTCCAGATTGAAGGGATGCAAATGAGGTAAGAATTAAGGCAAACCTAAAAGGCATGCAAATGAAGTACATTTATATCCACTGACAATACAAGCACGTGTGGATCAGACGTGGGAGCTGAAGAGCTCTTCCTCTCTGTCTGTCCAGAACTACTTTACAGCAGAATGGTGACATGATTTATAATAAACAGTTAACATTACCATGGGAATTCAGTGTCACTAACATTACTCAGTCTAGGAGACACAGAGCTAGCATCAGTAAAACATGAACAATAAATAATATAATTCACTGCAGCACAGGCCTGCTGCACAGGCTTCAGAGGAAGAGGGTTGTTATGAAATGACATTGCACACATCACGTTGTGGCAGTTTATTTTTATAATATATACTTTTAAAATTCTTTAGCAAATGACATTCTCATGCACACGAGTGTTTCAAACACAAGAAGCAAGTCCATTTATAGGTAGTCCAAGCAAATTTTTGTGTGTGTGGAAATAGCTGCAAACTGAATGGAACATTAAACTTCTGTGCAGTCTATGACGCATTGTACACAAGCTCATTTTTGAATGTCACACTGCAGGAGTAATACAATGGACGGATCACTCTTTGCAGCTTCTTTGAATTCATCCAGTGTGATCTGATCGTCTTTGTTCTTATCCATCTTACTGAAGATCTTGTCTACCCGTTGCTCAGGCGTCAGACCATCCTCATTCATTTTCATCATTATCACAGTGCCCACCATTTTGTAGATGGCCTTTGGAAAGAAACCAAATGAAAAATTCAACATAAAATTCAATCTAATTTTCTGATGTGATCAGATTCTGGAAATCTGTTCTAATAATAAAATGATTGCCAGTTTCTCTAAAGATTTTTTCCTTTTCTTCTTAGAATTCCGTATTCAGATACTTAAAACAAGGAAGAATATATTTTAGTTTCTTTAGATGTGGGTTTATTTTTGTGGTTACATTTTGTATTCTGGAATGAATTTCTTTGGTTTCCTGTTTCACAGTGCAAAACTCTTGTAACTTATTCTCTGGGTCAACTGCTTAGTTGAAATATTTCACATAAATTCTGAATAATTCATTTTAGAAGTCATCACCTTTTAATATGTTTCTGTGTGTACATGTGGGCACAATCTGGTATTAACTACTGCAGCAAGTAGCTGGCAGATGATGAAGGCAGTCAACTTTATCCTTCCTCTTATGTGTTGTGGTCATCTTAAAGCCCATCTGGGAGAGCTCACTTAAAATAGTGTGTTGTTATCCCTGTAATTTCTGTAATCATCTGAAGTTAATCTCTGGTAAGGTTTCAGCTACTTGAGCTACAATCCAGTAATTTCAGGGGTGTCAAGTGACTTTTGAGATGGGCTTTGTAAATCCTATGCTGGGCTGTTCTTATGATTAATCCATTCATCAGGGGAAAAAAAAAATCTCTGGATATTTAAAAGCTTATATGCACATATGTACTCTGCAATTCTCCTAGATTACATCTACTACCATGTCAATGTGCTTGTACCACTTAGGCATAAGTCAGAATAGGATGAGTGTGTACAATGCAGGCTTTTAATGGTATCAAACAGCCTCTGGTGTGCCTAAAATCTAAAGTCTGGGCGAACAAGGAATCAAATTTTATTAATGTTCAGACATTTTTTGAGTGTCATATTGATCTCACCTCTATAATTTCCAGCATTTCCACTCTTGTAATTTTACCATCACCATCCAAGTCATACATGTTGAAGGCCCAGTTCAGCTTTTGCTCAAAGCTGCCCCGTGAGGTGATGGACAGAGCACAAATGAACTCTCTGAAGTCGATGGTCCCATCTCCGTTTTTATCAAAGGTTCGGAAGGCGTGCTGGGCAAACTTTGAAGCATCTCCATATGGAAAGAACTGCAAAAAAAAATAATTCATAGAACTGTGGGTAATGCAAAGGAGTGAGGTATACACCTGCCTGCAGAATACTGCAGTGAGGCATTTATGAAGAGTGGCTGGTGAGCTCTGTGGGAAATGGAGGATCTGCAATGTAAGGTTCCCTAACAGTCACATTGGAATGATTATTAAGAAATTTATTTCTACAAAAATCTCTCAGCTTGCCGCAAACTATATTACAATTATATTTAATGCTCATTTACAGCTAAATTAACTATATGAATCTTAAAATGAAGTGTAAACGGGTCTAAATGGGAGATTGTATGTGATATTCTCTGGCTATGAAATACAGCAACCAGGGTGTGTTTTAACAGTACTTTAGCCAGCCCTTTATATGTTGCAACCAAGTGTATGTGTGGGATTGTTGTTACATAACTTGATTTATTTAAAAAAAAATAATCCATATATAACAGAAAAAAACCATGAACACATGCCCTATTCTGCCAACCAACATTCAAGTAATAAGAACTGAGATCCAGTTAAACAATACAGTGCAATGATTTTCATATTTAATATCCATTATCAGTGAATGCTGCAACTGACTGTAATTTAACAGACAATTTTAAATGACCATAACATGTATTGTTTTCAGCTGATGTATTTTCCCCTTTGGAAATATATGGCTTAAGACGTTCAAGCTGGTAGTTGTTCTTTCTGTGGGTTAGACTCAAGAAAACACACCCCTTAAGAAAGGGGGTTTTAAACGCATGCTGAAGACCCATTGTAGTGCAGGGACCATACACAAATAATGTTTGTTTCTATATTCTCAGCACAATTTCATGGAGGCTTTTATGCTCCTAATATATAAACATGCATTACTCCCCATTTGAGAGCCATCTCATTTTGTGCTGTTTAAAATTCCAATTCTTAGTAAGTACTGCATTTAATAATGTCAGTTTGAAGGAAAGTCTTCAGTGGCAGCCAAGGAAGTGGAACTGCATTTTATGATTTTCCATTTCCCTTGTCTGTAGGCTGATGGTTGCTGTAGTCACATGTGAACAGTCTTGAACAAGATACTCCAATTTCATGGGTGATCTTGGAGCATATACAGAAAACAGTGCTGACAATAGTCTGACTGAATATGGATGTGGAGCATGACAAGTCTTTGCTGCTTTTCCCTTGAGGATGCCAAATGGCCATTTCTATACTGTGTCTTGCCCTAAAAATGCAAAACTTATTGCAGAGCCAGCTGCCTGCACTATGTGGCCATGTGGGTCATGTCAGGAGCCACTGCTGCATTGCCACAGGGGTCCTAACATGAAAGTTTCCTTTCAAGTTACTGGTTTCTCTGATACCAACTTTTCAGTCACCATTCTAGATAACCTTTGCATTGCTGAAGAGCAGTGCTACAATTGCTTCTCTTGCTCAGTGCATTATGGTGATTGTAAAATCTTCATCTTCCCCTCAAAAGGGAGAGCAGTTTTGCCCAGCTCCATCCATTCTGAATACTGCCCTGTTGTGAATTACTCCGAAAGGGATGCAAATTGCTGTATTATCCTGTAAGTGGTATCAAATATGCCCATCTCACTTCCCAAGTATCTTTTTGGGAGGATATTTGAACATGGTGTGGAGTTATTGAGTGAGTGGGATGCTGTACCCACTCCAGTGGTAATTTATCCAGGTCAACATTACTGTTAAGGTTGTGATTTTCTCATTTCACTTGGTATGGATCAGTATCCACCCACTGCTTCTACACTCCTTCTCCAGTAGCTGAAACAGTATTTGATATTGTCTCCTCCTGAAAATGTAACTTCTGTGCCTGTACTGAACCCAGCCCATTTCTGTTTCAATAATCAAAACTGATGGATCTGTAACTACCTCAAGGTACTACTGCAGCTCTTTCTGTACTTTCTGCTTTCTGGCCTTGTTATGGGTTTGGCCAGGTGGGCCTAAATTTAGGTTTTAAAGTTCAGACTAGGCCTGAAATTGTCAGCTAACTTGAGCTGGGCTGAGCTAGCTAACAGCTGACTTCTTCTAGCCAATAATATTGTATTCCATACCATACTACATCATCTCAAAGGGTGTAAAATCCAGTGTGTGGGAGTGGCTTGGGCAGTTCTGCCATGGCCGAGGTACAAGCTGGACATGATCCAGCTTCTGTCTTGGACCAGGCCTTGCTTCTGCTCTTGCTGCCTCTGCTTGCATTTTGTGTGAATTCAGGGAAGTAGGAACATTTTTGTTGTTACTCTTTCTGTTTCTTGCTAGGTGTCTTTTAGAATACTTATAGATTTAGAGTGATACACTTTGTATTAATTGGGGAGTGGGAAGTTATTTCCTGTTATATATATGTAACTTGTGTAAGTGTGTGTTATATTGTAGTTTTCTCTTAATTTTCTTTTTTCTGTATAAATACATGTAGTTAATTTCAGCATAAACCTGGTTTAGAGGTTTTTTTCCTTTTTCCCTCTTCTTTTTTCCCTTAGCTGGTTGGGGGGAGGAGGAACCCTTTTCACTCTGTCCTAGACAGTTGGCGTTTTGCCAGCTCAACCCAAAACAGGCCTTTAATCATAACTGGGCTCATCAACAGATACAAAGATATATGGGTTCTCTCATACAATCCAGGACTGCAGTGACTGCAGTTACCAGACCTTGCTGAACTGTGCCTCAAACTGCTGTCAAAGCAAAGAGGGCTACCTCTATGGGAAGGTTCCTTGGGCTCACAGCCCCTACATTCAGCTGGGTGAGAACAGAATTTTCTGAATATTAGCCAAAACATGAATGTTACTTGCAGGTTAGTGAAAACCCTTCTCACTGCTTCCTCTTCTTCATGATCTATGTCCTTCCTCCAACGCCTGTACCAACTGCAGATGTTGACACAGGTGATACTTAATTTTACATGTGAGTGTACATGAATGTGCACTTGGTCCAGACTACTGGTGAGAGTTTAAGAAATGGTTCTCATGCCCTGCATTCCACCGTGAATTCCAAAGTATCCCCTTCTGTTCTTGAGAGGCTGTTCAAAGCAAAGACAAATCTCTTGCTTTTAAATCTGTACTGATGTCTACCCTGTATGTGTTACAGAACAAAATAGTTCAGAACTTTACAGTCTTCCAAGTACTTTTGTTCAGAACTAACTATTGCTGAGGATCTGTATTCCTGTGATTGCCACTCTATAGTCCCTATAAGAGAAAGGCAAATAGCTGGAGGGATCTGGGACTGTTCTTTTCAATGTCCAGAGAACGAAAATATATAAATGGTACAAACATATTGGTGAGATCAAAGAACTAAATTCCTGTGAAGAAGTGCACCTACACAAAAGGTTAAGAAGTGGCAGACACCCAAAAACATGCAGGAGCCCAAGAACAAAGCAGGGATTTGGCTGAAGGTGCCAAAGACCATCACCAAGCTGACTACCCCTTTGCCAGTCATACCATTAACCTCACGTAGCAGGGAGAAAAACATCCTTGTAATTTTTTATCACAGGCAACACCTCAAATTTTTCAATTCTCAGGTGAGGAAGGTGGTGGCACTGCTCAAAGCTAAGCCTTGGCATTTACAGCCTCATAAGGTAAAAAAAAATGGAACTGTTGCCCTTTTTTTTTTTTCTTTTTTTTTCTGTTTGCCTCCCTGTAGGCAGCAAATGCAGTAGAAGGTCTTTTAGGGACTGAAGGCACTCTTCTCCAGTCTGTACCTGCTGATTTTTAGTATTTTTAGCTCAGAACAACTAAAAAACATTGTCAAAACTTGTTTAAAAACTTACTTGAAGACTTCCACTGGCCTGTTTTGAAACAATTCATAAATACGACATGGAGTAAAAGAAAGCTAAAACAATTATGGAGCAAAAAAAAGCCAGCTCTGGCAAAACATTATTTGACTATTGAAATACAGTGAGGGCAGAGGCTTTAACTACTTTCAGAGCAGTCTAAGCAAAGTGACAAGGGGAGTCAGGGATCTCTGGAAAACAAACACCCATTTTGTCAGGGAATATGAGTAGTCTGCCTCTGGCATGAGTTCAGTGAAAACCTCAGAAACAAGAAACAATGGATTTTCAGATACTAAAGCCACTGGGAGGGTTGGTGCCTTCAGCCTTGCCTTCTCTGCAAACCCTTGTCCAGGTGATCGATCTAAATATGAAAGCAACCAGTTCCCTTCTACTGCAACCTACCACTGAAAAGAGCACTCTACACACCAGCATTGTCTCCTGCTCTACCTGTTTCCTCCAGAAATCAAGACAAACTATATCTGCCCAGCCTTTTTACAGCAGCCAGTTCCAAGGGGGACCTAACACTGTTCATTCCTTTGTTTCTGCTTCTCTAGTCTCATCTAGTGGAAGGTCTCCCTGCTCCAGCAATGGTGTCCCTGCCCATGCCAGGAGTCTGGAACTAGATCATCTTTAAGGTACCTTCTAACCCAAACCATACTATGATTCATCTCTTGCTTGGTCTATGTGTTTTCTAAGCAGTTAGATCAACATGCTGGGGTGTGAACAAAGTGTTATGTCTACAGATAACTGCCAATTATGAAAAGAAAAAGGAAGATTAAAAAAAAAATCCCTTATTCTGCTTCTAAATGTTGGAAGAGAGGATTGTCTTGCAGATTCTTAACTCCCACAGTGTTTCTGGACACTTTTGTGGTATATGGGAGGCATTCAAATGGTCCTGGAATAAGAATGTCCAGTGAATAGCATCTGCAACTTGTATATAACTTGGGAAAACTGATTAAATATCTGGAAATATTTATCTGCTTGGCTGCAGCTGCTTTAGCCTCGTTGAAGCCATGCTGTTCCACAGACGACTTGGTGATGAACTCTATTCAGATCATCTTTGGGAGGGAATTAGTGCAAAAGCATAAAGCATATGCTAAAGCATATGGCTAAAAATTTAGCATATGTCTGAAACATAAAGAAAAAAACCCAAAGTCAACTTCACTAAATTCTCCAGGGTTGGAGGGGCTGGGAAAATGAGCGTCTCTCCTTCCTTGGTGTGGTGGAGTGGAGTGAATCTACAGACTGGCCTGAGTGGTACTTTGCTTCCCACATGATGTTTTATCATAGCTGAGATGCATTTCTTTGAAAGGGAAATTCTGCTATAAAATAGAGAAAACCAGAATCAGACTAGTGTACAGAAAGCAGAACATGCTGCCTACACATGCCCAGGTGACAACTTGGTCACTGAAGTAAGGTCACAGCTTCCAGAACTGAGGTGGGAGCTGGAGCACAGAAGAGGAGGCAGGGAAGCAGAAGGTGGTACAGGGTTTCTGTATTGCAGGTTTGAAGAAGATGGAAGAAGCAGCTGCTGATGCCCCTGACAGAGGAAATGCCCCATGTGGGGCTCAGCACTACCAGCTCTGCTGAGGGCTGATGCAGCCAAGAGGGATGAGGGGGCACAGGTGTTGGCAGGGGCCAATATGTGAAAACGAGCCTTACAGTTGGCTCCCAAAGGAAAAACCTTACACAATTGATGCTGTTATGCTTTAGGAAGGAGTTACTTATCCTTCTTATCTGCTTTATTAGGGATTTATTTCCTCCCTTTTATAAGTTTGATAGGCAGTCGGGTCACCTTTCTTAGTGGAAACATGAGCACTCTGAGAATCAAAGAGTTTGGCTGCATTTGGAAGCTCATATAGGTAATTTTTTAATCAAAACTCTTAAATTTGAACCCAGATGCTGATAGCTGCTGGTCAAGCCTGGTCTTACAGCTCCTTGGAACTGAGGTCACTGGGGAGGATGCCTGTGATGACTGAGTAGCAGTCTCTAGTCTGCTCTCTAGTTTTCCAGGAGGATGAAGTTCTGGATTCCTGCCAGAAGTACAAACACAGAAGTTGAGGAAGTATGGAAAAATATTATCCTTTAATTGTCTCCTTTACTAAAAAATAATTGTAACTTACTACAATGTACTGTACTCTTGGACTTCAAGTTTTTAGGCATGAGAAGGGGAAGAAATGCCCAGGCTGCGACCTGTTGGGAAGGCTGTGCTGCTCTGGTACCAGGGTGACCTGCAGGGCTGCAGCCTGTCTCTGCCAGCAGCACCTCTGTAAAAATGATAACCAAAGTAACAAGGGCATGAGCAGACCAGCACAAAAAGACACAGCAGCACATCTGTCCTTCTTCTCAAGAGATCTGACTGCCCTGTGACTACACAGTTCAAGGGCAGGTCAGGACAGAAAAACCATTAAAATAGATAAAAGAAATATTTTTAAGACTTCATAGAATCATAGAATCGATTGGGTTGGAAAAGACCTCCAAGATCATCGAGTCCAACCCTTGGTCCAACTCCAGTCCATTTACTAGATCATGGCACTCAGTGCCACGTCCAATCTCAGTTTAAAAATCTCCAGGGATGGTGAGTCCACCACCTCTCTGGGCAGCCCATTACAATGCCTGATTACTCTCTCTGGAAAGAATTTTTTTCTGATCTCCAACTTAAATTTCCCCTGGCAGAGCTTAAGCCCGTGCCCCCTTGTCCTATTGCTGAGTGCCTGGGAGAAGAGACCAACCCCCACCTGGCTAGAACTTCCCTTCAGGTAGTTCTAGACAGTGATGAGGTCACCTCTGAGCCTCCTCTTCTCCAGGCTAAACAACCCCAGCTCCCTCAGCCTCTCCCCATAGGGCTTGTGCTCCAGTCCCTTCATCAGCCTTGTTGCTCTTCTCTGGACTCGCTCCAGCACCTCAATATCCTTTCTGAACTGAGGGGCCCAGAACTGAACACAACACTCAAGGTGTGGCCTCACCAACGCAGAGTCCAGGGGAAGGATCACTGCCCTGGTCCTGCTGGTCACGCTATTTTTGATACAGGACAGGATACCATTGGCCTTCTTGGCCACCTGGGCACACTGTTGGCTCATGTTGAGCTTCCTGTCAATTAGTACTCCAAGGTCCCTTTCTGCCTGGCTGCTCTCCAGCCACTCTGTGCCCAACCTGGAGCGCTGCAGGGGGTTGTTGTGGCCAAAGTGCAGGACCCGGCACTTGGCCTTGTTGAACTTCATCCCATTGGAATCAGCCCATCTCTCAAGGCTATCCAGATCCCTCTGCAGAGCCCTCCTGCCTTCCAGCAGGTCGACACTCCCTCCCAACTTGGTGTCATCAGCAAATTTGCTGCTGATGGACTCAATCCCCTCATCTAAATCATCAATAAAGATGTTAAACAGGACCGGACCCAACATAGACCCCTGGGGAACACCACTGGTGACTGGCCGCCAGCTGGATGCAGCTCCGTTCACCAGCACTCTCTGGGCCTGACCCTCCAGCCAGCTCCTAATCCAGGAGAGGGTACACTTGTCCAGGCCATGGGCTACCAGCTTTTCCAGGAGTATATTATGGGAGACAGTGTCAAAGGCCTTGCTGAAGTCCAGATAGACACATGCATAGCCTTCCTCTCATCCACCAGGTGGGTCACCTGATCGTAAAAAGAGATCAGGTTGGTCAGGTTGGCTGCACTTCCTGGGGATGTGCAGATTAAAAATTGGGTAAGGCACAATATGCCTCTCTTATTCATGTTATATCTCACCTTAATCTCACCCTTAATTTCTGAACTGCCTCCATGCCCCGTGCTGGAGTGGAGATCATCCCACCACGAGTGGTTGGGACTGACAGGGACCAGGGACAAGGCAAGGCTGAGCAGGACAGGGCTGTGAGCAGGAGCCTCTGTGGGTGAGAGAGCCACAACATCACCCTGGAGCACTGACATGCATTGGAGAGAGGCTTCTCCAAAGAGTCACCTTAAGTGATCAAATGTCAGACTTCTCCCTTGCTTGGCTGTAGGGTAAGCAGAGAGGTCACTAAGGTTAAATTATAGTTAAATTGCAAAGTAAATCTTCACAGCCCTAAGCAGGGAGATTTCTAGCCTTTATAATTCTCTGATTAGGCCCTTTTGGCTGGAGTGTTTTCTGGGCTTGCCTGCAAAACAGGCTTTTGTAGGCAAATGACAGCAGTGGGATGGTGCAGCATCTTTTGCTTGGTCGGAGGTGTGAGTTGGACATGGAAACCTCACACTTGCCTGCCTTCCTCATCTGAGACAAGCTGAACGAGTAGGTCAGGGCAGTGCACCGGCTACATCATAGTGTGGATGAGTTCCCAAACTGGGAAGAGCTTGTGTGAACTAATATTAAAGGGATCGGGAAGAGAGCAAACTTTTTTTTAACAAATTAGTGGTTGAGGAACTGCTTTAGGAGACAGTAGATTTGCATTTGAGTATTTCCTCCATTAAATATATTTAAAAATCTACTTTAACTCAGGTAATTTTCACAATTCTCCTTTCGCTTCATCTGCATCTTAACCACTATAATACCTGGAAGAACATACGCTATTAGAAGTATGGGCCAAGATAAATGATCCAATTATTTCAATGAGTTTTGAATTGGGTTTAAGATCATGCTAAATCTGAAAGTATTTCCTTACTACTTTCTACTTGTGTTAAAGGTTTTCCCTTAGTTACTATTCATTGGATGAGATATTTAATGAACTGAAAAAAATGCAAATGTTGTTTTTCAAGTCCAGACCCTCAAGAGCCTTTAGGCAATCAAGTCAGAACCCACAAAGGGACACAGGCAGTAAAAGGTACTGAGCAATCTTTGCCATAGCCAGGTCTTCCATCACTCTAAGCATCCAAATGTTTTGGCTGTGGTTTTTCAGGGGCTCTTCTCAAGCAACTCTTTTGTCTAGACCTTGGAGATTTAGTTCCCCCAAAGGCAACTTAACACACCTCACTGTGTTGAAGCCCCTATGTGGTTCCTATTCCCCAAGGCCCTTTAATTGAAAACCATTTAGATGCATTTACAAAACCACTAAGGATTTAAGTCTCAGAGCTCTCCAAGGCAGAGGTTTGCTGCAGACATAACAAGCAGTGAATGAACACCCAAGAATTTGGCTTCACAGAAGCAGAAGTAACTTCATCAGCTATGCATTCTTCCATTAACAATTTAATCAAATGTTAAAGGATCTCATCCCAGAGATACAGATATTCTTGTCCTGATCCCAGCTCTTAGCCACAGAGTAGCAGCACATCAGCACAGAAAGGCACATCACATGCCTTTGAAAGGTCTGGGGCTCTCTTGTTCATATGCATAAAAAATGATGTGAGGGTTACAATTTTGTTTCTTTACTGAAATTCCAGGTGGAACAGGATAATGTTTCTGCACTGTGCTAGAGGTGGGATGCTGTAACAGATCCAGACCTGATATACAGAATTGTGGTACAGATGGGGACCCACTTCTCAACCTTCTCCTTCTCCTGTTCCCTCTCACCCTCCATTATCACTCCCTTATGCAGAGAAATCCTCGGAGAGATCTAAAAGCAACTGCTCACCCCCAGCTACAGCAGCGAGGCCACTGACCTCCATATGGAGCAAGTGCTGCACAAATGGGGCTGAAAGGGATCCTGATCTCTGCTCCACCACAGGTACAGTCAGAGGAAAATGGGAGGGTTGGTTGGGTCTTGTGGGTTAATGGTGCATGTAAAACTGTCTGGAATCGCAGCAGCGTTTTGTGCTGCTATTTCAAAGCTGCCCGACCTTGCCCAACCACATCTTGTGTGTATTACTAAGCTATTTAGCTTAAAAATTCATTTTATTAAGCTATTTTTATGTTGCAGATAAAGTTGGAAAGGGCTAATATAGGCCTAATAAACTGTTCATGGATTTCAGCTGCCTTCCAAAACACAAATAAATGGATAAAAATGGTACTACTGTGTCACAGTGTACCTTTTGAAATCCAAACTCAGCGTATTACTCCAAGGCACTCAAGAAACAGGAAGATTATCACAGTAGATTACGATATTTAGCCTGTCCATGTGCAGGACTGCAGCTTCTGCTGGTGGAATATGCAATGAAGCAACAGCATTGATGTATTTTTTGCTGGTACATTAATATACATTGCCTCAGAAGTCAGATTCATATTGTGTTCCTCCTACAGCTGCCTCTACCAGGAGGAAAACATTAACATAGTTTTCCTGTTTCTCCTTCTCCCATTCAACCTCTGAAAGGTTATTATCTCCTTCCATCCTGTCACATGTGTACCAAACCATTTCACACACAAAGCACATGGGTCCCTGCTCAGTATCTGGGAGAAAGGCCATTTTCTGGCTCCACTCAAGCCTTTTTATTATGCTTTACACAGACAAAAGATGCATTGGGACAACGCACTGGAATATGCAAAATTGGAGCATGCAATGCCACAACCCAGTACTGCAGGTCTGCACAGCTTTTACCAGCTGGATTCCTTCAGAGGAATCAAGTTCTTCTCTCAAGTCAGCCAAAAAAGGAGTCTGATTATGTTTTGCTGAGTATCAGGGAAGAGATTACCCCATAGGATTACAATGGATTGATACACATAAATCTGGGCTTCAGTCTGACAGGATTCAGATCTGAACCTTTTAACAGTGGCAAAATTCATTGCTGCAAAGAAGAAATAAGAACAGTATTTTCTGCAGCAGGGAGAATAAAAACAAGACATCAGGGATAAAGAATCAGTTGCAGAGCAGGAACAAAACAGAGGAATGAAAAAACCCACACCCTTATGCACTGTTGCAGAGCTAATCTTGACAGCAAAAGCTCTCCAGCCCTTTGCACCATAAATGCTGAGTCTGGTATAGCTGCATATCTGCAGTGTAAGGGGGAAATATCCCACCTAGGAAACCTGCCTCCAGTCACCTGGCTGCAGCTTGCCAGAGGGTCCCAAGGAGCAGGCACCACCCACAACTGTGAGTCTATAGGTCTCAGCAGCATCTAAGCCACAGGGCTCAGCCTCTGGGTCTAAACATCTGTTTAGATTCAGGACTCGGTTCTCCATGTGTAAATTTGTGAGCTGTCCTCACCTCAGAGGTGCACTGGGAAGATAAACACAAAGAAGGATTGTGATTATTTCAGATACTGCAGCAGTGGGAGTCATATCACTGGCAAGAACTGGGGAGAGCTGCCAAACCTCGTGGATGTTTACTGCTCATGCCCCTGCTCAGTAGCTTTAATGCTGTGAAGACATATGCATGCATAGACACATGGGGAGGTTTAGAAGCAGCTGTCAGTTTTTTATATAAAGAAATATTTAGATGAGCCAAGAAATGTTTCTCCCCTTCATAGGGAAAATTCACAACTTGTACAGGCTGAAGTGGGATTAGCGAAGAGTTTGTCTCACTCAGACCTCCAAAGACTGTGACTAGCACTTACATTATTGTTAAAGACTAAATTACTCTGTCTTGCAGATGTTTTTAGCCATTGTAGAAATGCTCATTTGAACAATATAGAGAAGAAATATTTGAAAATTTAGGAGCTGATCATGAATTATCAATAAAAGATCCTTGCACTCATGTGACACAGAAGTTAAGAGCCCAGAGAAGCACAAGCCACAAGCTGTGCTAAGGCAAGACCCACTGTAAAAAGCAAGAGGTTGGAGCAAGATGGATGGGAAAAGAGAAGTCATGCTTCTTCTTCACAAACATCCATCTGGCAAAGTCTACCTCTACCTCTAAAAAAACATCCAACCTGAAAAGTTAATCTCTATATTCATATTTCTGGGAAATTAACTAGTCATTAACTAGCAGGAAATGAATTGATTTTCAATCTCAGCTTTTCTCTGATTAGATTTGGACAATAAGAAACTTAATTGAGCTGTGGTAGTGCTAGAGGTCAATGCACTAGCAGATCAGCTATTACTCACTGCTACTAAAAAAAAAGTCTTCAGAGAAAATTCTCATCAAAACAATTAGTATCACTAGTTCTTAATGCCACAACTACAACTGATTAAATGTTATTTCTCTTTGATCTTCCTTAACTAAGCAGCAGCACTGGAACACTTTATTTATTTTAAGTTTGGCACAGTTTTCCAGTACCCCAAGGTCAGCAACAGCACAGGGCTATGACAATGTCAGGATCCTGCTGCACTGTAGCTATGCCCCAGCCTCATTACAACGTCCTTTTTCTTGACACCATGTTATCTCTTTAGAAATCTGGGAACATACCAGATGGAGAATACACTGATCTGGGACATTGTTAATTTTTTTTCACCCCTTCTTTTTTTTTTCTCTCCCCAGTAGAGATCATCTGACTCCTTTTCATTTCTGAAAGAGGCTTTATTTTCCCAGGGAGTTTTGGTTCCAAAGCTTCAGAATATTAACTTGAATGCTATGCCTGCTGTGTTGTGAAGTCCTTAGTGCAAATTTCCCAAAAGAGCAGGACTATAGAAGCATCAGTAAGTGCCATTTCCAGCCAAAAAGGGATTTGAAACACGAGTTGCTGAAGTCTGAGACAACCATCTTATGAATATACAGATGGGACCGCAGAAAAAATACTCGTTCCTGAAATATCTGCCTGTCTCATATACTTATGTAATATGCCCTCCTAGAATTCCTATACATATGGAGTTGTTATAGCTCAGTACTGCAGACAGGAAACTGCAGAAAGAGAAGGAAAATGGCTGTTTCTGGGCATATCAGAGAACTGACACTTCCCAAAGGGAGAAGAGGTAACGGAATGGAATGGACCATGAAGTCAGAGGGGAGAGGCAGGAAGAGTGGTAGCAACAGCAGCAACAATTGACATAATAGATAAGAGGGCAAGTGGGCAACAACTTGGCATAATCCTTATTCCCTTATGTCCCTAGGCATATCCTACTGACTTCAGTACTGAGTTTGAAAACAATCCAACCACTCACAGAGGAACGGTACTGAAATTAAGTTTGAATCATTTGAAATCAGGCCCACATTTCTATCTGCTGCAAGGTCTGTCTCAGAGCTTTTCTTCTGCAATGAAGCTGAGAGCAGAGAGGTTTTCAGCTATCCTGAAAATTCTGTGCAGCCTTACCTGGGAGATCCATCCCTCTGTAGGCCTTCCAATTCTGTTTTTATGGAGACTAATACTAAAAATGAAAAAAGATTCTTTTAACACAGTGCAGTTTTCAGCAGACAGCTTTCCAAGATAATTTATTTTCTTCCATATCTATGCCTTCTCCTGTAACATAAACCGTTTCAAAGGTCAGTGTGAAGACTGACAATTCCAACTGCATATAAAAACCTTGAAATATCAGCACTCTGGTGCAAGGGATCATGCATCTATATCTACGTATACATCTGGAGAATCTGTATCTCTGTATCTATATAGAGAGATGTATCAAGGGAGTGGACTAAATCAATTGCTGTCTAGAAAGAGGACAATACTGTTGAACTCATTAACGTTTAAAAAGAACCAGTTTTATTTATATGAAATGTTGGGCACATT